>NC_135480.1:33125206-35625206 GCF_052094955.1 Ictidomys tridecemlineatus
AGAATGATTGTAAAGGAAGAAAAATGTATTTTGGGCTCCTGGTTTCAGAGGTCTCAGTCCATAGTCAGCCAACTCCATTCTTTGGGGCCCAAGATGGGGCGACACATTATGACAGAAGGGTGTGATGGAGGAAAACAGCTGGGTACATGGCACCAGGAAGCTTAGAGAGACAAAGAGAGCTCTGCTCACCACAGACAAAATATAAACCCCAAAGGCCTGCACTGACCCTGCTCCTCCAGCCACAACCTACCTGCACACAGTTACCACCCAGTTAATCCTTATCAGGGGATTAATACACTGATTGGGTTAAAACTCTCATAACCCAATCATTTTACCTCTAACCTTGGTAGCATTGTCTTACATATGAGCTTTTGGGGACTCCTATCATCTAAACTATAAAAGTGTCCTTGGGTTCAATCCCCAGGACTAAAACAAAACAAAACATTATTACTATAGTTAATAACAATGTACTATATATGTAAAAATACTAAGAGAATAAATTTTAAGTATTTTCATCACAAAAAGATGGGAAGTACGTGAGATGAGGCATGGGTCAGTAGCCATTCCACAATGTGTACACATTTCAAAACGTCATGTTGTATATCACAAATATTTATGCATTTTATCAATTAAAATGTGTTTTTTAATTAAAATATATTATAGTTATTTTTTTATTATGGTAAAATACTGTAACAAAATTTCTATTTTAATCTTTTTTTCACCTCAATGCTAGGATTGAGCACAGGGCCTCACACATGCCATAGCTCATAATTTAAACATTTTAAACTCTATAGTTCTATGGAATTAAGTAGCATTTTCGTTCTGCAGCTCTCACCCCTAAGCTTCTCAGATATTTTTTATCCTCCTAAACTGAAACTGAACCCATTAAACATTAACTCTCCATTCATCCCTGCCCTCAGCCCTGGGAACCTCCATTTTTCTGTCTCATGAATTTGATTACTCTAGGTAATGCATATAAATGGAATCACCGTTTTGTCATTTTGTGACTGGCTTATTTCACTTGGCATAGTATCTTCAAGGTTTATTCTTCCTTTTGGTGCTGAATAATATTCCATAGTATGTATGTACCACATTTTTTTTAACCCATCTATTCATTGAAAGATATTTGGGTTGCTTCTGCCTTTTGGCTGTTTGTGGTTGTTATGACTACTTTCAGCTGCAGAATTTTATTCTTTGAAATACTATTCTTTGAATAATGTCAGGATGTAACCTTATATTTTATAAGACAGTTGGAAATGTGTATGTGCTTGTTTTTATTATCATCCATTATCATTCCTTTGACATTATTAAAATAAAGTAAATATTTTATTTGAAAATATTTATTGTCTTTACTTGAAAGTCTTCAAATTTATTGAGCCACTTATGTACAATATAGTTCAGATGCTAAAAAGAAAGGCATGAATTGGCATAAATTTGGAGGTCAGGACCATATTTAGTATGCAGATTTAAATTGTTTGACTATAGACTGTGTATAATTTTTTTTAAAAAATTAGTTGTTTACATCTAGAGGTCAGGAGATTTTACACTAAATTCCTAGATTTCTTATTTCTGAGAAAATGATGATCGTCTGAGAAAACGTTATCACCATTTTTCATGCAAACACATTTTCTGGAACAGAGTAGCATTTGCCATCTTTAGAGACAGATTCAAAGTCTTCATTGTAACACAGATTCTGTATGATGTACTTGTCTCACTTATACATAACATGCTTAGCCCGTGACACAGACCTGTCCTCTAGAGCTGTGCTGTAGTTGACATGTGACTAGTCCAAATTCAAGCATGTTGCAAGTATAAAATTTATACTAGACTTTAAATATTTGTTGTGAAAAGAGACAACAAAATAATCCATTAATAATTTTTGTATTGATTACATTTTATATACTAATATTTAATTAAATACAATACAAATAAAACAAACTCCATTTTTAAAATATTGTTTTTCCACAGTGCTGAGAACTGAACCCAGGGCCTTACTTTTGCTATTTAGTTACAAAGTTCTTTAACTTTCTTTTAATCTATTTTATGTGTCCACTAGAAAATTTAACATGACATATGTACTCATGTTCAAGTTTTGCTAGACCATGCTGCTCTTAATGAATGAAGCATAGTACAGAGTTGCTATGCCTGTGGGCCAAATCTGACTTTCCACTTGTTTGATGTGATCACAAACTTGAGAATGTTTTTCACAGTTGAATATTTATAAAATTTAATATTTATAAAAAATTTGATGAGAAAGAACACTGGTTTTGAATTTCAATGAAGAATTTCATTCTTCTCATTGTTGAAACTGCATTTGAAAGTATTATAATCCATTATTATATTTTGAACTTTGATAGTCAGTTATGGAAATTGCTTTTTTCCATTGTTATTTCTGTTTCTACTTTTTGTCCTTGTTTTTTTTTTTTTTTTTTGTCTCTTGGTTTGCAAAGTCTGTTTACTATCTGTTTCTTTTCAGATGCAGTTTGTCAACTGCTATTCCAAAAGGGAGCTGACAAGGCAGCTTTGGGAGGAATTCTCCAGTTTACAGTTAGGCAGTTCTGTGATTTGTCAGGGTTGAGCCAATTTCCCCATCCCATAGTGGCAGGGTTTTCCATAATTGTTATCTTTAAACCAAGACCAAATGGAAGGGGAACATGATCAGTAAACACAAAAATGGCCAAGAGAGCAGAATGAAATATACAGGCATACCCTGGTATAGTGGAAAGATAAGAAATAAATAATTTCAACAATTGTGTGAGCTGATGTTAAAGTGATGAATACACCATTTCGATAATACAAAGGAGATGACAGATTGTCTCACAAAAGGCAACTGGAGGAAAATTATAGAGGACTTTATTAAAAAAATAGAAATAGAGGAAGAGAATTTTCCCAGAACAGTCTTAGAGTTCACTTGTTAACTCAGTCTGATTTACTCAAGCATGTCCTGGTTAAGAGTAGATCACATGGTCACTCCTCTATAAGCCTTCCATTAGAATCAGTCTTCTCCATCTTCTTACCAGATTAAATTCTCTCCAATAGAATGGAGCAAAAATTATGTGTCTCCAGCAGCAAAAGAGCTGAAGAAGTATGAAAATGAACAATGTGTTTCTATCTTTATCCTAAATTTATTGTAAGAAAATCTAGTTTGTACTCTGATTAGAGAAAACTTTAAATCAGTAATGAAACTAAAATTTTGAGCTAGTCTGAATGAAATTTTCTAAAAAATTCTTTTACTTTTAATTGACTAATTATATATATATATATATATCACAATGAATATTGTGATATATGGATACATTATTTAATGATTAAACAAAGCTAATTAATAATCCATCACCTCACATATTTATCATTGCTTTATGATGAAAACATTTTAAATCTATTCTTATCAATTTTGAAATACACATTATTATTAAAAAGTCACCATGCTATACAATAGATCACTAAAACTTATTTCTCCAAATTGAAACTTTGTACCTATTGACCAATAATTGTGACTAGATAGTTATGATATGCTTAAGACATTTAAAAGGAACATTTGAAGACATTGCTATGCAGTAAAAGCAAGTTGTCAAATAATATGGCAACATGATATTTCTATAACATAAAGTTAATATATTTTACCTATACTTTTATTTTGACATACGTGCATAGAAAAAAATCTCTGGATACTAATGAATGTATTGATTATATTAGAATATATTAATAGATGTTTTTAAATGAAAAAAATGACATTGATGTTATTTTTTAAAAATCTTAGAGACAAAGTAGAGGCTAGGTAAATTACTTTAATGAGTTTCAGCAATAATTACTGACAGTCAGTGGATCTTAATCCGGTTCCTTTTCGTGTAAAACACTCAAAAGTAAATTCTAGACTAGTGCCTCCAAATGAAATTAGTTTTCTCATTAATTTTACAAAAAATAAGTTCATATTAATGAAATTGTGATTTTGACTCTGCACTTTCATATCTCAAATAATAAGGTAATAGTAAGGTATTATCCTTCAATGTGGAAGAAAAATTGCCAATTTGTCTGTTACTGTCTAGTTATTTCCTTCCTTTATTTATCCTGGGTTTTTTTTTATGTACCCAAGACATAATTAAAAATCATGAATGCTGAAGTCAGACATGCCTGGATTTGAATCCCAGTTCTTCAATTTTCTTTGCCTTGCATTCATGAGCAAATTACTTAACTTCTTTTAAGCATCGCTTACACAACTGAGATTTTTTTAAGACTGAATAATGCAATATATCTAAGCACTCAGAACCATGTGACGGGGAGTCTATCCTTGTCTCTGCTTTAATTTGTCTTCTCAGTTCACTCTTAAGAAGCAGTAAATATTCAATTTTAAATAATAATTCAAAGGCCTTCTATTGTGCTGCATTAATTGACACTACTTTCTTTTTTTATTCTCAAAGAAATTTAATAAGCTGTTAGTAATTTTGAAAGCAAAGGTGATAGTGTTTTTTAAAAAACATTTTTGTCTATTTTCCAAAATTGTAGGTTTTCCTTTGAGTTATAGTTTGTTTTAAAGATTGAGATAAATTAGTAAAAAAAAAAACCATTATTATAGAGAAAATATGGACAGAGAATGGAAAATAAAAATGTACTCATCACCTTATTATTTCCTTATTAAGTTAGACATACTGACTTAATAAGGAAATAATAAGATAAGGTGATAATAATAATAATAAGAAGAATAAGAATAAGAATAAGAATATAATAGTAAGGTAATAAGAAAAGCTGAAATATTGCAATAATAATGCATATGTGAATAAATAGGTAGATATGGTAGAAAATTTAGTAAGTAGAGATAAGCTGATGTGAATAAGAAAACAGAGTGTTACACCACCCATAATCTCATGCTTTGAGCAGTTGATACCAATATTTTGAGATATATTCTTCTTATATATTGATGTGTATATTTTAAATGTTATTTATTCTTGAGACCTAATTTTTAAATTTTTATTATTGAGTAATTAATAGGATTGTTTTAAATAAATGATGATATTCTAATCTACAGGTTTATTTAAATTTTGAACACTTACATATTATGCAGTCTTTTTAAATATTTTTTTGGTACTGGTGTTCTAAACCAGGGCCCTTAACCATTGAGCTATATCCCTAACCCTTTTTAACATTTTATTTTGACACAGGGTCTCACTAAGTTGTTGAGGGTTTTGCTTAAGTTTCTAGGACTGATCTTGAACTTGCCAATTCTCCTGTCTCAGCCTCTCAAATATCTCGGGGATTATAGGTGTGTACCACCATGCCCAGTCCCTGTTGTTTTTCTTAAGGCAGTATATGAAATAAGGAGTTGTATGGCTTTCATATTCTCAAGACATTGGAAGAAAGGAACCCCAGACGCCATGCTGGCCTATTGGAATGTATGTATTGGCATGGCAGCTGCTGATCGTTGGAAAGACATCCCATACTCATCTGGTTGCTGGATGCTCTAGCGTATTCCTTTGGCTCTGACATTTTCTTTGGTGATAGTTCTTGGATGATCTAACTTAAACTTAACTTCCTTTGATATTGGTGACTTTAGTGACTTCTTCGAAGGTCTGGCTAAGTCACATTTGACCTTCACTTGAGTGGTCTCTGGTGCTTCCCTTGCTATAGAGCCACTTGCCCTCACTGTGCTAATAACTTAGGCAGACTTCCCAGTTTAACTCTATCTATTTCCATGACTTAAGGCACACAGAAACCAAAGACGATCTTAGAAATCTAAAGCTCAGGCTTCACTGTGCTTGCCCATGCCAAGCCATCTTGTTGATGTAGCTATATCCTTGTTGCTAAAGGACAATTCTTTCTGTGCTCCAGATTGAGAGGAGGGGAGTAGGAGACTCTCTCCTTTAGGAACCGTTTTTGACTTTCAGACAGTTGTCTCCCTTCTCTAGCCACACCCTATGGAAAGGACATAAGATTTACTCTTCTTATTATTTTAATTTTTTTATTGGCACATTATAATATACACAATAGTAGGATTTGTTACAATATATTCATACATGAACATAATAAAACAGTATAATTTGATCAATTTCATTCCTCAGTACTTTCCCTCCCTCCCCCATCACCTTCTTCTGTTCTACTGGTTTCCCTTCTATTTTTTAAAAATTTATTCTAATCAGTTATACATGACAGTTGAATGCATTTTTACACATTGTATACAAATGGAGCACAACTCCTCATTCCTCTGGATGTACATGTAACAGAGTCACACTAATAGTGTAATTATACATATATATAGGGTAATAATGTCTGTCTCATTCTACTGTCCTTCCCATCCCTATAGCCTTACCCCTCCCCTTGCTCCCCTCTTCACAATCCAAAGTTCCTTCATTCTCTCCCCATACCACAATTATGGATCAGCATCCACTTATCAGAGAAAACATTTGGCCTTTGACTTTTTTGGGATTGGCTTAGTTCATTTAGAATGATGTTCTTTAGTTCCATCAATTTACCTACAAATGCCATAATTTCATTTTTCTTTAAGTCTGAATAATATCTCATTGTGTATATGTATCACATTTTTAATCCATTCATCTGTTGAAGGATATCTAGATTGGTACCAGAGTTTAGTTATTGTGAATTGAGCTACTATAAACATTAATGTGGCTGTGTCACTGTAGTATGCTAATTTTTAAATCCTTTGGGAATAAACTGAGGAGTGGGATAGCTGGGTCAAATTGTGGTTCCATTTCAAGTTTTCTGAGGAATCTCCATACTGCTCTCAAAGTGGTTGCACCAATTTGCAGTCCCACACAATCAGTGTATGAATGTATCTTTCCCCCTACATCCTTACCAAAACTTATTATTGCTTATATTCTTGATAATTGCCATTCTGACAGGAGTGAGATGAAATCTTAGAGTTGTTTTGATATGCATTTCTCTAATTTCTGGAGATGATTAACATTTTCCCATATGTTTACTGATTGATATGTGAAGTGCCTGTTAAGTTCCTTAGCCTGTTTATTGATTGGGTTATTTGTTTGTGTGTGTGTGTGTTAAGATTTTTGGGTTCTCTATACATCCTGGAGATTAGTGCTGTATCTGAGGTGCTTGTAGTAAAGATTTTTTCTTTAGGCTCTCTTTTCATGTTATTGTTTATTTTGCTGAGAATAAACTTTTAGTTTGAATCTATCCCATTTATTGATTTTTAATTTTACTTCTTGTGCTTTAAGAATCTTGTTAAGGAAGTCAGGTCCTAAGCTGACATGATGAAAATTTGGGCCTACTTTTTCTTCTATTAGGCACAGGGTCTCTATTCTAGTGCCTACATCTTTGATCCTCTTTGAGTTGATTTTTGTGCAGGGTGAGAGATAGAGGTTTAATTTCATTTTGCTACATGTGGATTTCGAGTTTTCCCACCACCATTTGTTGAAGACGCTATCTTTTCTCCAATGTATGCTTTTTAGTGCCTTTTTATGGTATGAGATAACTGTATTTATCTGAATTTGTCTGTGTCTTCTGTTTTGCACATTGGTCTACATGTCTGTTTTGGTGCCAACACCATCCTGTTTTTGTTACTGTTGCTCTGTAGTATAGTTCAAGGTCTGACATTGTGATGCCTCCTCCTTCACTCTTCTTGCTAAGGATTGCTTTGCCTATTCTGGGTCTCTTATTTTTCCAAATGAATTTTACAACTGTTTTTTTCTAGTTCTATGAAGAATGTCATTAGGATTTTAATAATAATTGCAATTACTCTTCTGTCTTCATTTCCTGCCTCCCTCTCTGGGACTTCTTATATTTCCTCTAGGACAGAAGGAAATGGGATTTTACTTTCTATTTTTCTTTATCTTCTTTATTCCTGATGGCAGCAAAGGCTTCACAGTCAACTTGAAGAGTGGACTTATGGGGTATCTTCTAAGTTTAGCTGTTTTTATGCTAATTGTGAGAAGTGAAGGGTGTTCTTGAAAAGCAAATTCTCTCTCAAAGTAAAAGCCTTGTTTGCAATAGTTACAGTTTCTTGTTATACAATTTCATTGTACATAGCAGAAACAATATTTTTGTCATAAATCCTAGGGATGTCTGGATTCGGCCTAAAAGAAAACCATGTTGATGACTTTTAAACAATTACTCCTGATATTTTACTCATTGTAATATATGAAGGAAGGCATTAAACTTGTGATGTGATTAATATATTTGAGTTGAATACTTAGAGTATTCAAGGAATAGAAACTCATTCACTAAAGTAACAATGTGTAACTTGTTAGGGTTTATTGCTTGTTGTCAATAGGACCTGTTTCAGGATAACCTAGGCAAAACTAGACTTTAATAGGATGGTACATGGTAGGTAGCACATGGGATTCAAGAGAAGGGGCTAAAGAAAGAGTAGGGACAGTTGGATCTAAGGAACAATTTATTTAAGGTGCTGCTAATGGGACAGATTATTTCTAAACTTTTATGTCTCAGATGGCATAAAACTGCTTCTCCTAAGAGAAGTTGTTTGGTCTGACTGAGCTCAGAGGCTCACCCTTTGGCCAGGGAAGCACAGTTCCTCAAAACTGCCTAGTGGGAGAAATGGAGTAGAGAGTTTGGCAGGGAAAGATGAACTCAGTTTAGAGGATGTGGCTTTTCTCACTATAATAGAATATCTAGGCAGAAAGTTATCATCTGACTACTGAATCAGGGCTAACTTGGCACTTTTGTCCCTAGAGAATGTGGAAGGGCTAGAATTTATGATGAGTTAAAAAAAAAAGAAAAGAGCAATTTATGTATCTTTGATTGTCAAATCAGTTCCATTTAAAGTATTATGGAGAATTCTCTTTTGCCTCCTATTAGACAAATTATAACAATTTAAAAATATTAATTTCAAAATGATTGTTATGCATCAGTTTACCAGTTATTAAATATTTTAATAACTTCTTTTATAAATTCTCTCTTAAACTGTCCTCAAGAAGCTACAGACATTGAAAAAGTAGCTTTTTTCAAAGGCATAGCAAGGATGGAAGAGGGATTCTTGCTTTGGAAACCTGGGCCATATTAGCCATCATTACTGCCTTGTTGGCTCAGAACTATCAGGGAAGAGCCAGAGTTCATAGTCAATTTTGAATTGGAGGAATTTCAGCTCTCACTCCATGACTAGAAGGAACACTCTTGAATTTCTTTATAAAGGAACTTAAGTGAGACTACCTTGTTGAAAGTGGGAACTAGGTCTGGACTTCTTAGACATCTGTAAGACTGGAGTTAAAATATGTGTAGCTTGAGAGGATGGAGCTGAGGCATTGTAGAGCTAAGAACTGAGTCCTTGACTCTGTCCTCATTATAGTACAAGGTACTTGACATGTAACCTTCCCTATTATATTTGAATTCATAAATAGATTAAGTATGGGTTCACACTGTCTAGCCTCTATTCTTCTGTATGAAACATTCCTTCTAATCAGACCATTGATTTGCTGATTGAATCAGCTATGCCTTTTTTTCCTCTGCTTATCCCTAAAGGCTCAGCTGGTCTTTTCTCTTCCCCATCTCAATGCCATGTAAAGCCACTTCACTAATTCTACTTAGAACTAAATTAATCATGTAATTAATAATAATATTTATACTAAAAAATAGCAATAAAAACTTTTTATTACCACTCCTTTCTCCTTTTCCTACCCAGATACTACTTAACATTTATACCTCTTCATCTCCAATCACTACAACCCTTAATATTTTTGGCATTAATACTTGTAGACTGTATTATTATACATCCATTTAGCAATTATGGTCCACCTCATGCCAAATAGTGTTTCTCATTTTTTATTAGTTTTTTTAAAAAATCATCTTCTCAACCTTATGATAATTTGCTATTGACCTATTTGTATCTAGGATGATATCTAGTATAGCTTGTTGCTTGTGAAAGCATGTCATATTACTTAATGCTGTGATTTTTCTAAACAGTGAGGGGAACTGGGATCAATTGAATGTAGCTAAAGTTCTTAATGTCCTCTTTGCCTACTGCTACAACTTTATCTAATTGAGAATTTAGATTTCACTTGCAGATTTCAGCAGATTTCAGATTTCATTTAATAAACAGATTCACTTATGTTTATTATTTGCTCAACCTAATTGTGAACCTTAAAACCTGCTCTGTGCTTCTTCACATTTCTTGGTCTGATCCTGAATAAATGGAAACTACTTATCAAATAGTAGGATAAAATAAATGAAATTATGATAATGTTTGTCTTATGAATTTAGGAACACTTTGAATTATAAAGAATATTTTAATTAACTTTTAAGTCAGAGATAGTTGGAATTTTCTTAGTTTACCACAAATATTGGGTACATGAAATCTTTCCTTAAAGAAGTTCTATTAACCTTTCCAAAATATAATACTTTCTTTATGGATTCATATTTATTTTTAATAAACATGAGTAAAAGAAGTGTATAAATATATGGGCTCACACACTCACCTTTTGAAAACCCATAAAGGGTCTCAAGAATCAACCTGTTGGGGCTGGGGATGTGGCTCAAGCGGTAGCGCGCTCACCTGACATGCGTGCGGCCTGGGTTCGATCCTCAGCACCACATACAAACAAAGATGTTGTGTCTGCCGAGAACTAAAAAATAAATATTAAAAAAAAACTCTTCTCTCTCTCTCTCTTTAAAAAAAAAAAAAAAGAATCAACCTGTTTATGGCAAAAACAGATAGTATTTATTTGGCATGTTGTCCTGTTCATTAGTTAGATTTTATATATTCAAACTTTTCACTTCATAGCCTGAATTTTGACAGGTAGGGAGCCCAAAATTTCAGCCTTATCCAATTTAAAAGGGTAGAGTCTCTATCATTTAATAATTTGCCAATTTTTTTGTGTGTGGCCACTCTTTATCAATTTCAATATGCATTTCCAGATACAAATATTTAAGCTGATGAAATTCAGGGGTTTTCTTGGATATCTATGATAGGAAATAGTAGCTTCCCCTGCTCTCCCAGCAGCTACCTCCCGTTCCCATACATAAATGGCAGCCAGCAATGGTGAGAAACAAAAGACTCTCCCAGTCTCTGAATACAGTGACATTCATTCTGAGAGAAGCAGGGGCAGCTTTTTGAAAGCCGACTTCTTCAGCTGGACAATAACACACAATGAGTTATTGACTTGTTTATATACGGAGCTCTTTTCAGTAACTAACTCTGACTCCCACAGTCTGGACAAATGATTGATTTCGTGGTTAGAAAAAGAGAAAGCTCTTGCGCCAAACTCTGTAGTGCAAACTACTTCTTCCCCATTTGTTCTATAACTGAATAGGACCTTATTAAAATGCACTTTCCAAAAAAATACCTGCAGCTGGCCTTTATAACCATGTTTTGTATATATAAATAAGTAATTTGTCCCAGTCTTTTGTATATTAACAGGCCATTGGGAAACTTGTCAATATGTATGAAGGCTGATTATCCCATTGCTTATGCTAAACTGTATTGCCTGTATTGATCTGTATGTAAAATATGGATCAAATATTTTACTAATAGATCAATAGTTACTGGTGAAAAGCTTAGATTTCTGATATGTAGATTCATTTTTCTTGTCAGATCATGTTGATTTACCAAGGGCATTATACATAACATGTACTTCACAATTGAATCAGTAATTGTTCTGACCACAGGAAAAAATGACTCAGAGAACCACAATTCAGAGCCACAGGCATTTGGTTGGGCTAATAGGCTTTTCTCCTTCTGCTAGTACCTATGTGAAATGTTGATATGCATTATATGAACAGAACATACCCCTAGTTTAAATTATTGTACTTTTTCTAAAGATATTAATAAGTATACTCTAGAGTCAATAGTTTGAGTTATTTTCTGTAAAATATATTTTATCTGATGATTATATACAAATTATTATACAATCTGTATGATTTTTGTAAACAAACTTCAAAATATTTTGGAGGGAGGTAAAAAGGAAAGTCATTAGCTGTTAATGGTGCACATTACACAAGTTCACAGCAATTTTAATTGTACTTCTCCAACAGGAGGATTTTAACATTTTTCCTCTTTAGGGTATCCATGGGAAAGCTTCCTGAGTCAATAAATGTTCAAGAATTCCTCAAGATTAAGATTACTTTCAATTACATCACAAGGGATCACATGTTTTATATATATTTGTATAATATTCAACTTTGATCTTTTCATATTTTAGAGAAGGAACAATGCCTGAAATCTTAGTGTTAATAGTTTTAAATAAATAGATAGAGTCTGAAAGGTCATAACCAATGCAAGTCATTTCATTAGAATCTGTTGATAACACTTTTGTAGAGGTATTTTCTTGATTCTTAAACTGTTTGAGGTGAATTTAATCATTTTATCTTCTGTTTATCTAAACATACTATTTCCCAAAAGCATTTTTGTTCAGTTTTCTTTGACAAATTCATTATGTTTTTTATTTCTTCCCTTTCTGCTATCATTCTTGACTAGTCTATTTCTTGTTCTATCTGTTTTGGTTCCCATTAATACTGAATGGGCCCAACTTTAACTTAATTGTAAATGGCTAATGTTTGTTACAGGTTTTAAAATCTTACCAGCAAGACCTGGAAAAATGGTGAATTAAACTTTGCCATTTAGCTTCTTAGATTTTGATGTGAACAATGAATATTTGGGATCATTTGCTCATATTTAAAAGAGGCAAGATACATTTAGGACAAAGTAGGTTTCTCCTCCCTCAACTTCATGGGCATTTGCTTTTTCACAGTTGTATACAAACTATAGCTATCTTTCTGTTTGCTTTTGCTTTTTAGTTTTTGAACATTTTGTCCTCTTCAACACATGAAAAATCAACCTTAAAAATCTCAATTTCATCAACAAAATTTCATTTCATATATTTGAGATAAGGACAGCAAATCAAAGGCAACTAGTTTTGTCTTAATGAGAAAACAGGACATTATCATCAAAAATGACAGAAGAGAAGAATCCTACCATTGTTATCATGTCGTGAATTTTGAGGAAAAGATGCTATTAGCACTGCATATTATTAATACCTCGGGTGAAAATGCACTCTTCATTTGACTTTTGCTCTCAATAATTTTCTTTAAATGATCACATTAAAATATTTCTCTTGGAGTGGCTTGTCTATTTCCAGAAGAGGCCCCATATATTTATCTTTATTTTTGTTGATGATTTCTTACTCTTACTGCATGCCTTTCCTATAGGACTCTATGCATACTTCCCTCTACTTCTGTAGACAAGTGTAGTGTTTCTTTGGAATTTGAATGTTAGAGTGGAGATGACTTTTTCCAACTGTGGTGCTTTCAAAGGTAAAGAATTTTTACCTTTTAAATAGTTACTTGGAAGCAGTTCTAAATGTCATAACCCTGGGAAACCTCATTAGAATCTGACTTACCTGCTGTGGAAACAAAGAATTTCATGCCTCTGTTTTTGTTTTGTTTTGCTTTCTCTTTTTAAAAATATCTACTCTGAACAAAAGAGGTGAAAGATTTATACAATGAAAACTACAGAACCCTAAAGAAAGATATAGAAGAAGACCTTAGAAGATGGAAAAATATACCCTGTTCATGGATAGGCAGAACCAACATCATCAAAATGGCGATACTACCAAAAGTTCTCTATATGTTCAATGCAATGCCAATCAAAATCCCAACTGCATTTCTTGTAGAAATAGATAAAAGAATCATGAAATTCATATGGAATAATAAAAGACCCAGAATAGCAAAAACAATGCTAAGCAGGAAGTGTGAATCAGGTGGTATAGCGATACCAGACCTCAAATTATACTACAGAGCAATAGTAATAAAGTCAGCGTGGTACTGGTACCAGAACAGACGGGTGGACCAATGGTACAGAATAGAGGACACAGTAACCAATCCACAAAACTACAACTATCTTATATTTGATAAAGGGGCTAAAAGCATGCAATGGAGGAAGGATAGCATCTTCAACAAATGGTGCTGGGAAAATTGGAAATCCATTTGCATCAAAATGAAACTGAATCCCTTTCTATCACCATGCACAAAAGTTAACTCAAAATGGATCAAGGAGCTTGATATTAAATCAGAGACACGGCATCTGATAGAAGAAAAAGTTGGCTATGATCTACATACTGTGGGTTCGGGCTCCAAATTCCTCAATAGGACACCCATAGCACAAGAGTTAACAGCTAGAATCAACAAATGGGACTTACTCAAACTAAAAAGTTTTTTCTCAGCAAAAGAAACAATAAGAGAGGTAAACAGGGAGCCTACATCCTGGGAACAAATCTTTACTCCAAACACTTCAGATAGAGCCCTAATATCCAGAGTATACAAAGAACTCAAAAAATTAGACAATAAGACAACAAATAACCCAATCAACAAATGGGCCAAGGACCTGAAGAGACACTTCTCAGAGGAGGACATACAATCAATCAACAAGTACATGAAAAAATGCTCACCATCGCTAGCGGTCAGAGAAATGCAAATCAAAACTACCCTAAGATACCATCTCACTCCAGTAAGATTGGCAGCCATCATGAAGTCCAACAACAACAAGTGCTGGAGAGGATGTGGGGAAAAGGGTACACTTGTTCATTGTTGGTGGGACTGCAAAATGGTGCAGCCAATTTGGAAAGCAGTATGGAGATTTCTTGGAAAGTTGGGAATGGAACCACCATTTGACCCAGCTATTCCCCTTCTCGGTCTATTCCCTAAAGACTTAAAAAGAGCATGCTACAGGGACACTGCTGCATCGATGTTCATAGCAGCACAATTCACGATAGCAAGATTGTGGAACCAACCTAGATGCCCTTCAATAGATGAATGGATAAAAAAAATGTGGCATTTATACACAATGGAGTATTACTCTGCATTAAGAAACGACAAAATCATAGAATTTGGAGGGAAATGGATGGCATTAGAGCAGATTATGCTAAGTGAAGCTAGCCAATCCTTAAAAAATAAATGCCTAATGACTTCTTTGATATAAGGGGAGTAACTAAGGACAGAGTAGGGACGAAGAGCAGGAGAAGAAGATTAACATTAAATAGGGAAGAGAGGGGGGAGGGAAATGGAGAGAGAAGGGAATCTGCAGGGAAAGGGAAGGTGATCCTCAGGGTTTTATAAAATTACATACAAGAGGAAGTAAGGGGTAAGGAAGAAGTACACAAGTGGAATAAATGTTTTACAGTAGAGGTGGTCGAGAGAGAAGAGGGGAGGGGAGGGGAGGGGTGGGGGGATAGTAGATGATAGGTTAGAGAGCAGAACTCATCAGACACTAGAATGGCAATGTGTAAATCAATGGAAATGTAACGGATGTAACCGATGTGATTCAGCAATCTGTATACGGGGTAATCATGGAAGTTCATAACCATTCTGAATCAAATTGTGAAACATGATATATTAAGAAAGATGTAATGTTTTGAAAGACCAACAATAAAAAAATTAAGAAAAAAAAAATATCTACTCTGAAATTTTTGCTCTTGCAAATTAATTTTGAGCATGATAAGGTAGTGAATGTTCTCCAATTGCTGTCTTCTATACCCTTCTCCTCCTGAGATGAAAACTCCCCTGATAAATAATCAGACTTGAGACCAGTATGTTGTACCAGGGTTCACACATAGGTTTCCACATGTGGAATTGAGCACCATATTTAAGATTTTGTTTCTTGTATCACTTTATCAAAGGAACAAATATTTCTTGGAGAAAACCATCCTGAAACCAGTCTTACATAGTGATATAAAACAAAACAAAACTATAGTGGTTCTCAACCTAAGGCAGGGTAAATTTAACCTGTCACCTGCTTTTGTTTGTTTGTTTGTTGTTTAAGTTTTACTGAAGCATAGCTATGTTCATTCATTTATGCATTGTCTATTTCATACTACAATGGCAGAGTTGAGTAATTAGACAGAGACTATATGCCACCTCCCATACCCCATAGACTGAAATGTTGAATGACTGACCCTTTATAGAAATATGTGTCAATTCCTTACCTGCAGTAATCATCAGATCATCTAAAGATTTCTGGATCCCACCCTTTTACCAAATCAGAATGTCTGATGATATACTGAGCTATATCTCATTGGTAGGATGTTTACAGGTTTGACACTATTTTTCTAGCTTCTATGCACAGCTAGATTAAGGAAGACATATTGCTGAATTGACATCTCCCACTTTATCCCAAATATAAGGAGGCACAGTTCTTCCCGTTGGGTATGAATTAAAGATTCATGTTAATTCAAACATGATTTTCCAGATATATAATAGATAAATCTTACTTATAACATCAACATTAACAAAACTTTACAACATGGTATTTTTAGCCCAATTCTCAAGGCCTTTGCTTAAGAGTTGTTAGTATTCCTATTCATGAGGTCTCTATCATGTTTTTGTTCTTTCTTTCTGTTAATGTCAATCTATTGAGTAAATATTATTGAGTTTAGCTTTTATATTTTGTTGAAAATCACATTTTATTTCCATAAGATTTATTTATAAAGAAATAGAGCAATACTAGACGACCTTTATCTGACTGTGTAAATGGAGTAGATTAGAGGTAATGGGTATTTAGATACATGATACTTTGTTATGAAATAGCATAATTTGTCACATTCTAGAGTGACACTTTTATGTCTTTGGCTTCTTAAACTGATGTAATAGCAGCCAACTTTTCCCCTACTTTCAATTAAAGGTTTTACTAGAGAATATCAGTCTAAATTTTTTAAAGTAAAGTTCATTTTTAAAATGCTTTAAAAAACAATCAGTGTCAAATGTCTGCAGTTAGTGACTTACCCTCCCAAATTCATGTTTGGTAATCTTACAAACAATAAAAAAGAAGTGAAAATTCAGTTTGCCACATGTTTTAAATATAAAAATGAACTTCCTATTCAATCTAAGCAAGTTCATTTTCATATATGTACAGGCAAAATTAATATAAATTGCTTTCAAGATTATGCTAAATTAGGTGTTTGAATAAAATATTGCTATTAGGAGTCAGTAAAAAGTGCTTGTTTTCATGTCATTTATTAATTTCTTTTAGTTGAACCTGGCTTTCAATGACAAGAAGGAGAAAATTACAGAAAAAGTTATCCTTTCAATGACAGCAAAGGAGCACCATAAAGCAGAAGAAGAAGTAAGGGAGTTATTTTGTAACTATATTTAAACAACAATAATTTAATTTTAAAATTAAGATAAATTTTACTTTGAGTATTAATCAATTATTGTTAATTGACAGTAACATATGATAGAAAAAAACCCTTAAATTTATTTTACTGGTATGGACAGTCTGAAAAATAATTATGTGCTTGAAACAATGAATCAAATTAGGATTTTCTGAAAAATGTCTTATGACTATTTTCTCATAAATTTCCTCGATTAGTAAATTATTACATGTAACTTGAAATTGAAAATTGTAAAACATGCCAACACAGGGAAAACATAAATTGCTTTTTAATTTTAATAAATCTAAATCTGTGGGGGTTTTGTCATCTAAAAATAGAATTATTTTTCTGAATTTTAGGTATTCTAACAAAGTTATCTTTACCAAGGGAAAACTGTAGTTTACAATGTCAATGGTAAGGAAGCTAATCATAAGCTTCTGTAGGCAATATTGTAATGAAGAACTATTAAATCAAACCTTCTCTCCAAAGCTCATGCTGTGACATTGACAGCATATTCCATAAATGAAAGAATAATACAAAATAAGTATAAGACAAAAGGGGAAAATTGTCTTCAAGTAGTTTTCTAGAATGAAAAAGCATTTAATCTTTCCGAGGAATAAACACAAATTTCCTAATTTCCACATACTAATGTCAGTAAATAAACTCATTAAGCAACTTAAGGAACATGATAATGTGAAAATTACAAAATAAGCTTCTCATGCAATTTTATTTTGACATTTGGGCAAATAAGTCTATCCAAGCTTTAGGATTTTAATAGTTTGTCGTCAATGTGATTGCATCTTCTTCATTAACTGTATATTTCATAACAAATGAACACATACAATGCACCAAATTGTTCTGTGTAAATTCAATCTTTACACAAAACTATATTAATATTTGGGACATATATGTCTGGTATTAAATATGATAGTGTAATCATTGATTGGCATTGTCAATAGAGAATATTTCATATGAAAAATTAAACTTGAATCATTTCTAAAATCTAATAAATAATAGTTACATAGATTTAAGTTATGGTTCTGTCTCATTCTACCTAATATTAACAAGTTATAAGACTAAGTTACTAGTTATAAATTTTAAAAATATCATTCTCTATGTGTTTGAAAAAGATGTTAACCAGAGCTAGAGTTTTACTCCATTTTACAGTAAGTTTCAAATAAATATGCCGTGTATCATAAATTTTGAGAAGTGCAAATGTCTTTCTAGATTCATCAGTATAATTAAAATTATCTTTAACAAAACCAGTTAATATTAGAGATTAAATAGAAAATTATCAAAAAGAATAACAGATTAAATATTTTTCTCCTTTAAAACTTTATAATTATTTTGCTCTTTGATATTTATGCAAAATCACAATTTCATCAAAATTAAAAAGTTTAGTGGGTCAGGAAAATAATAATTATGTTAAATATATAATTTTTAATGCCACCTTGTTAGCAACATTAGAAATAAAAATTGTCTCATCCTCCAAATATAATAATATCTATACTTCTTTGGTATTTCTTCTTTATCATCATTATCTGTTTGTTTATTTAACTCTTCTGAGTTCTTTGTGTACAGTTCTTTATGTGGCTCAAAATTTCTTTTTTTTTCTTCAAAAATTAAATATCTACAAAAGGAGTGAGTGTGCATGTGCGTGTATGTATAATAATCTCTAAATATATTTGGCAATCTATGAAAATAGTTTATTTTTAAAAATGGCAGTGCCCCCAAAGAGGCTATGAGAATAATTTCTAAGAGATTACTTGGAAAACATCTATATTGATTTGGATGCATAAGTTCTAGTGTTTTGGTTTAGAAAAAGTCTGTGACATCAAGTTTTAGCTCTAATTCACATACAAAAAAAAGTCAAATCCTGATGGAAAGAAAAATGAGAAATTTGAGGGAAATTATGTTTTTACATAAATATAATATTCTGCACATATCTCAAACCAAATTAAACATCATATACATATAGATTTAGTTCCTTTTCTGCTGCCTATAATTTTATCTTAAAATTTTGTTTTATTTCATAAAATTTTCCACATAAAACTGGGAGTAATAATGTATACATCATACAGCCACTTTGAGATGATGATACATGTTTTTGGAAATTTGTATGTAATATATTATTGCCCTTTTAAAATTGTGCTATTTTAAATTCTCTGAAAAAAAGAAACCAAGGTGGAATTAAATGTCTGAGGATTTTATTAGAAGAAATGCCTATGAGAGTGCATGATAAGGTTGAGAGATCTGTGAGACAAAAATGCAGACCTAACCCCAAGTAAGATTGGGTGGAAGCATCCTAGACCATTGTGTAGTCAAGAAAGGTTTGGCAAAGCTGTTGGTATAGCCTTGAGCCAAAGTTGGCCATTAGAGGAATTCTGTAACTCTCAAGGACACATCTGACTTAGTATTCCCATTGGTGCCAACCTGGTGATGGATCTCCAAGCAGAGTAGTTGGGACTCTTGGTCTATTGTACACCTGTAGTTAGAGGTCAGTAACGCAGGGTCACATGTCAAAAGGTACAGTTGACATTGTCCTTGTTGCCCTCACCATATCCGTATTGCTAGGTAAGTTATGAAGACACTTAAAATGTCTCTATTTTTAATAGTCCCTCCCTTCATCTGTGAGGGGAATGAGAATGGGGTTGTTGAGTAGGTCTAAAAACAGCACGTAAAGGACCTCTGCCTGCAAACAGGTTAAATCTGTGTTGGAAAGCTTCAAGGAAACTATTAAAAGTTGGCAGTAGTTAAAGTGCTAGGAATAAGAGGTGCCACACACTTTGGGGTCCCTGATAGTTATGCTGCACCGCAGCTTCCAAATGAAGAGATACTTTGCTCACAGGCTCTCAGTCTTTGTTTAACAATTCTGGATTATGTTTACTTTTAACCTAAAAACAAAACAAAACAAAACAAAACAAACACCCCACCCCACCCCCCAAAAAATAAAAAGTTAAAAAACTGTGTTCTTGGGCCTGAGACAAAGAAGAGATTTAGGAAGCTTTAAAATTCCATTTTAATTTCTCTACCTACTCCCTTTGACTCATCTTAAATATGTTGTTAATTAAAAAGTTTCTTGGTCGTAAATTCAAGTGCTGATCTGACTTTGAGATCATCCTGTATGTTATATGCCACGATGATGTTCCTAGCATAGAGTCTGCCACCCTTTGTGATGATTTCAAGTGACATTTCTGTGCAAAGTGCTCTGGAATTCTCTTTAATAATATGGGTGGATTCAAAACCACAGAGAATTCAGGCTGACAGCTGAACCCATCACTGAAAAAGC
Organism: Ictidomys tridecemlineatus; assembly: GCF_052094955.1. NCBI lineage: Eukaryota > Metazoa > Chordata > Mammalia > Rodentia > Sciuridae > Ictidomys > Ictidomys tridecemlineatus. The sequence goes on from NC_135480.1 coordinate 33,145,556, forward strand.
TAGAAGATCCTCAAAGCATCATTAATAATAGCCAATATACAGGATTCACATTTATGGCTCAGACATGCACAAACCTCATTAAGTATACTCTTTAGAATGATTATAAGCTGAATAATATTTTGTGTTGACTATAAATCATCTTGAAAATTTAACTGAATTCAAGAGTTGCATGCATGTGTCATATAAATATGGTCAAACTTCCCTATGTGTTAGGTAAAAACCTATGTGTATGTCTATAAACATGTGCACATTTGCATTCTGTCAGAAGTTTGGCTTCTTTCCTCACCAGAATATTCATTTTTTTTCTACCTTCTGCTCATTTGTCACTCTCCCAAATTCTGTACAAGTGTCACTTCCGCGCTGCATTTCCATGGAGAATGAGTAGGCTTTCTGTTGCACAATGAGATGGTGCATTTTTTCAGCATATGCATACGTAAGCCTTCTTTTGTGAATGGGACTGATAGGGTCAGATAATGTTTAAAGGGAAAGGCTTTATGTCTCTCAGGCTTCTATGTTTCCACATGGATGCTCCCACACACACATAGATTGAATTATGAACAGACCCATTAATGCTGGGATCACAAAAGGTCAAGTTTTGTCTTCTTTTACCTCTATTCACGTTGCCTTTGTGAGGAAAAAAAAAGGATTTGCAGGAAAAAAAAAGATTTATGATAAAGAATTTTAAAGAACATTTTTCTCTTTTAGCAACATCTGTGATTTGAAAAAAAAATCATATTATGTGAAATAAATCAGGAATATTGTCATTACCTACCTGATTTTAGTATATGATTTATTTCATGAGTAGGATTGTCTTAAGGGTGATATGTTACCATAATAACTGAGAATAAAACATAACACTTAGAGGATAAAAGGCTTTATGAATATGTAAAGCAACAAAATTTGAGTAAAATTGAAGGGAAACATTATCAAAACGTCATTGGTAGTATTCTTGATACATTTTCCCCTATGTTTAAGTTATCTTTGCTAGGACATTCAATTTGATAATTTTCAATTTAAAGAAACAAGTGATAACTTATTTAATTATGGTTCATGTAATCTGGGGGCCAAGGAAAAGAGCAAAAATGATAGAAATATTCTTGAAGCAAGACAGAATTTAACCAGATGAAAATTTAAATCTTTAACCAGTAGCCCTTTAGCGTGCAAATGACATCATGACATCATCAATTGTATGGTTGGTTGATTTCTGATGTCACATGAAATCCCCTATCAGTTAAAGTGTATGGATTGTGACAGTAAAACCAGTCATGTATAAAAATGCTCTCAAATCAAAGTCTGAAATTCTTCCTTTTTGTGTGTGTGGCTTAATATAGTACAAGGTAAAGTACATAAAATCAGAGAGCATTATTGACTATCAGAATACATTGCATGATACTTGGTAGACTTTAAAGGCTGCATAAAATTACATCTTCCTGAATTGCATGATGCTGGAAATGAATTCAAAGAGAACCAAGGCTTTCCACAAAAGGAATCCTCCCATTTAAGTCTTTTGCTTCTTGAGTTTTAATATCATCAAATAACCATAACAGCAAGCCACCTGGCCTGTTGGTGTTTTGCTTTGATATATAACATACTGTTATCTATCATTTGAGGACAGTTGCTGCTATAGGATAGTGTGATCTGAAGGGGAAGATGAGGCTGAAAGCACTGACAAATATTTAATCATCTATCATTTTCATTTTTAAATCTTACAACATTTTATAGAGTTAACAGTACTATGGAAAGTGTATAAATTCATTCCTTCCTTTGGAAAATCAAAGAACATCATGAAAGAAATCTGCCATTGAATTTTATAGTCTATGAATAATATTGTCTTTTTGTTTTCCCACAGCTTTCTTTAATTTAATAGATCTTCTGTTTGGATCTGCTGCTTCTATTCCATTTTAATTATAAGTGCATACTTATTATTTCAGAATAATGGGTTTCATTGTGACAATATTATACATGTATATAATATATGAATAATATTGTCTCTTTTAACATTTTTTCTTCTCTTTCTTCCCTGCTCATTTCCTCCATCTCCATCTCCTTTTAATTTCTCTCCTTGTCTTCTTTCTTTTTCATATTATTTTTCTTTCTATGTCTCTTATGACCCTCCATACACACATATCATATACTTTCTACTACCTTACATGCCCATGATTTCCAAAGTTGTGTTCCAAGTTAACTGATTGACCAAGAAGGAAGGGCTTCTGTATGAATGACTAATAGAAATTGCTGTACACATTCTATGTACCCTTAAGGGCTGCCTATTAGTATCCTATTAGATGAGTTATATAGGGTTGCAAAGACTTAGCAGAAATCAGTGTATCAATCAGGTTTTGCTAGATTATGCTGAATTGGTTAACAAGCCCCAAATCTTAGTTACTTAAAACAAAATATTATGTTGGCTACAGGTTGTTTGTCTCTCTCCTGAATGTCTTTTTCAATATGGGATAGAGGTTGAAAGAACAGTTTCTATTGGGACATTGCTGTTTTCATGGCAGAGCAAAAGAGCAATGCTAGAACTGATAACTTGTAAAGCTTCTGTTGAGAAGTGGTATATGTTCATTTTGCTCACGTTTCATTGGCCAAAGCAAATCACTTTGGGTCACTGCTGTCAGTTATATGTCTGTTAACTTTTCTGGACCTGATTTTCTTTGTTTATTAGATAAGAGTGTTGATCATAATAGATAAATAAATATTTTCTAATTTATTATGACACTTGAGAAATAGAAGGAATCTGTATATGTGTGTGTGGTGGGGGATGGGAACAGTGAGAAGGGACATCTTGTTAGAGAGGAATGGTCTAGTGGGAATATGAGCCATAAAGCCAGGTAGGGATCAGATTTTAAAAGGTCTTGAATCTTGAATATCAAGCTATAAAATCTCAGAGAGTCACTAGAGGGTTTCATTTACTGTTCAGTTTGGATTAATTCTGTGAAGGTGGCAGGATGGATGACAGGGGAGAGTCTAGGGACTGGGAATCCAGTCACTAGGTATTTTGGTAATCCACATTGGGATAGGGATGAGGAAATAAATGATGACTTGGACCAAAGTATTACTTATAAAAAAGGAAAGGAACGATAGAAAATTTATATTTAGATGAGGGCCAAATTCAGTCCGTTGTTTATTTGTATAAATAAAGTTTTATTTGATCACATTCATGCCCATTCATTTGCATATGATCTGTGACTGCCTTACAACTACAACTGTGGGGTTAAATTCTTTGACAGAAACATTATGACCCATAAGGCCAAAAATATTTACAAACTAGCCTATTATTTAAAATATCTGCCAACCCTTTGTTTAGAAGAAAGGATTGTTTAAAGGAAGGTAGAAGATTAATCACATAGGAACAAACAAGAGTTACGGGAGACCAAAGATAAATAGGAATTATATTGAAGTAAGTTGTTTACATGCATCTGATACTTGTAAAGTTCTTGATAAAAGTCAAATGAAGCTGGGTGTGGTGGCACATGACTCTAATCCCAGCGGCTTAGAAGGCTGAGGCAGGAGAATCTCGAGTTTAAAGCCAGCCTCAGTAACTAGTTAGGCACTAACCAACTTAGTGAGACCTGTCCCTAAATAAAATACAAAATTGGCCTGAGGATGTGACTCAGTGGTCGAGTGCCCCTGAGCTCAATCCCCGATACAAAAAAAAAAAAAAACTCAAATGTAATCAAAGTTTTACATGTATAAAAACTTCAACTATGTTTAGCTTTTACCAAATATATGTGTGCACACACATCATTAGGGTAAAGTGAAAAATAAATATTTAAGCCACAGAATTAAGAATATAAGCTTGTTCTTTAGCAAATTTCAGCAAATTCAAATACCATATTTTTAGCTGAGAGAGAAAGAAGGAGGATTAGGTGTCAGGACATGAAAGAATCTTAGAGGAGTTTTCATTTTGTTTGTGGATGTTGAAATGAGGTATAAAATCTATACAGCAGATAGTTGAGAATTTATATCTGCCTCATATGAAATAAAGGTAAGAATAGGAATGATGGACCAAGAAAAATATAATTAAAACTCGATATGCAGAAAACACAGATTTAAAAAACAAAACACTATAATAATATACCGATGCACTGGGCACCTACCTGCTTTAGGCTATACATCATGCTGTCTATTCTTTTATCGAATTAATTCTCAGTATGTTAGACCAATATTATTCTTCATTTATTTATGCATGAGGGTTTTATTCCTTGTTCAAAGTCTCCTAGTCAGTATGTGGGAGAGCCAGAATTTTAATGCAAGCTTTCAAAGTTGATCACTTTTAAAGAATTGCTGATAAAGTGGATTTCTGTTCTTCATCTCTTTTGATTATGACCATGTATTGACCAATAAAAATCGAGTCAATTACTCATTATCCTATGTCATTTAGTATTCTTTTATTAATGATTTGGGGACATTAAATGATTTTATGCCATACAGCTGAATATGTAACATGAATTTCCTTTAATAATAAAGCCTGTGAAGCAATAAAAAAGAACTCAGTCTTTAGAATTATATAGAATATAAGTTTATATAAACAATGAAAGTCAAAGAAATGGCAGTGATTTTTAATTTGTAAACTATAAAACAGTAGTTTGCTGACTCCTCACCATGTTTTATTAATAATCCATAAGTAAATTTCATATGCCCATCCTAAAATACACTGATTAGAAGTCCAATTTTTTTTTAAATTCCAGGTATGTATTCATAAGTCTATTTTGTTTCTGGAAAAATTCTATGCTTTATTTTGTCATTGATATATATATATTTAAAGTGGTGTCTAGAACAGAGCATTGTCTTTAAAGTATGGATATTTTGAAAAATTATATTTATGAAATTTGGAAAAATTGTATTCTAGAATATTTGGAAGAAGATAACATTTATTTATTTATTATTTTCGGGGGGTACTGGGGATTGAACTCAGGGGCACTTGACCACTGAGACATATCCTCAGCCCTATTTTGTATTTTATTTAGAGACAGGGTCTCACTGAATTGTTTGTGCCTCACTTTTGCTGAGGCTGGCTTTGAACTCTCCATGCTCCTGCCTCAGCTTCCCAGGTTGTTGGGATTACTAGTGAGGGCCAGAGCGCCCTTATTTATTTTAAAGGTCAAAAAAATCTTAGTGAATTTAATATATGTATTAAAAATTTTAATGTAACTTGTTGAAATAAAATATTCTAAAAAGGTACATATAGGAAAACAAAATGTGATAGTAGTTTATGTACATTGGATTCAAGTCCTAGGAAGTTTTTATTGTAATAAGCAGTTTAAGTCCTTTGTAAACTTGTCAGATGTGTATGTTCCTTTTTATACTCAGAGATATTTTTCATTTAGTAATTGTCAATGGTCACCTATTCCATATTACTGAAGTAAAAAGGTTAGACATTTTTCATAAATGAAATTTGTTGATGAAGGAATGTATGATATATATCTCTAATCTTTACTCAAGGCTATATCTGTACTCAAATTCTTGTATTGAAGTCATTTTCCCCCATCATGCTGGATACTCAAAAATCTAATAGGTGTGACATCAACAATTACTTCTTGCTAACAACTCTTGTAATTTAACCCCTTCAGGTAAGCAGGCTGATTGATGAATTGCAGACAGCTATCAAAAGCAACAGAGGTCATCTCTCTAAACTTGGCCCCCAATTACAGGCTGAGCAGGAGCAATTCTCCTCTTATGTCTACCAACACATTAAAAGCCTTCCAGCAAACACTCTAGTCCCAGGAGGCCTGCAGCTCAAGGTGGGTGTTATTCTATGACTCTCATTGGATTCAGGCGGAGACAAAAACTCTCTTCTGCATTTGAAGACCCTTGTAACATTGCCACTCAGCTAGAATTTCCTTTTATCTTGTTGTCCTCTACACTGGAGGTAATATTACAATATTACAATGGTAATATTGCTATTCAGGAAATAGGTTTTAAAAGTAAATACCTACTAAACTTTGAAATATGGATTTATAAACAAGTTTTCAAACCAATAATTTTAATTAAGAAATTTAATCAGCTGAACATTTATATGCTTTTCCAAGAAACATATTTTTCATAGGAGTCACTATGTATTTCAGTTTCTAAAAATAACATTTGTAGAAATGGCCAGGCTTTAATAGTTGACAGACAGTGGCAACAGGAATTGGAGGTGAAAGGCCAGGTGACTGATTGATGTTCAAACTACATTTCCAAGGAAAAGGATCTGTATTGGATAAGTGTGACACATGTCTGAGTTCACTTGGTAAAATCAATACTTAAGAATATACTGGGAAAAAAGGTGAATTGGTTATTTGTCAGGACAAGATGGCTAAATGTCCTAGACTACTCTTCTATTGCAGTTTTAGAGTGGAAAAAGAACAATATACTTGGTTGAAGTGATTTAGGTGCTTAAAGCTTAGGGAATGTTAACACTTTTTTTTGCATTATAGAATATACTTGCTATGTTAACTCTGTCAAGTTAATGTAGTTCTATAACTTTACACCTTATATTTTAAAAGCATATAATTATTAAAATTTGAATTACTGAAAGTATGACCCTTTTCCATCTAAAGCGTAGCATTATTGCAACTCTTCATTTCCTTTTGATTATTTTTAGAGGTACGCAATAATTTTCAAGGTTAATTATAATTTTATTATCCTTTATTTCTATAATTCCTCTTATTATCCAGTTTTATTCTATAAATAACATTATAAACTTCATGTTTTCTGCTCTTAATTTTTTTCTTAGGATGATATTTCCATGTGTGCAGTTTGAATGAGAATGTTACCATTAAAAATTGACTTTTGGGGAAATAAAATTCAACATTAAACATGATAATTTATTTCTCACAGTTCAGTCTGTGCTAGGCAGGTAAGGGATTAGGAAGTGTTGCTCAAGACATAGAGGTTAGGTTGGGCATGGTGGTGCACACTTGTTATCCCAGCAAGTGGATTACTTAAGATCATGGGAAACTGAGGCAGGAGAATCACAAGTTCAAAGCCAGCCTCAACAATTTAGCAAGGCCCTAAGCAACTTAGCAAGACCCTGTCTCAAAATTAAAATAAATCAAAAGGGCTAAGGATGTGGCTCAATGGTTAAGCACTCCCGAGTTCAATCCCCATACTAAAAAAGAAAAAAAGACGTCTAGGTCAAGGATTCTTATAGTTCAGTAACATCGTTCTTTTCAAGTTTTTGACCTGATAGCCCCATCCTGCCATTTTGCAAATGTTCTGAGAAAAACTAGGTGATAGAGTGCAGTTGTTTTAATGCCATTCATTCCCACCCATTTGTATCAGCAACTATCATATTAACTATAGTATGACCTGGAAAATTCTTTTTTCCCCCACTCACAAATTCACTGATTATTTCTAAAGAATTTCTATCACTTATTCACATTAGCACATTAGCCTGATAGCAAATATTTCAGTTTAGAATCTGAATTGTTACTTTCATGTGTTCCTCTATTAGAAGGCTTCAAAATTGTTTTTTAATATCAGCAAATAAATAGAAAGTTTATACTTGCAAAGGAGTCATGTTGTAATTGCATGTACCTACCCCACTATCTAATACAAAAGTCACTAGGTATATGTGGCTATTTAAATAAAAATTGGTTAAAATCCAAGGCTTCTAGTGCTTTGTCCGACACTTCTCTGGTTTTAGCACTGAAAATTTTGCATCTGGCACCCTGAAATGGTTCATTATGCTAGTCTTATCTCCAGAATTCCCTCTCTTCAGTCTCAGGAATTCTCCTGCTTTATGATTATTGCCCAATAAGGTAATCAGCAACGTTAGCTTCTGCCTTCTCTATCCTTGCTACCTTTTGAAACATCCAGTTTCTGTAAGAGAATAAATTTCTCTTTCAACTCCCAAACTGGACATCAGCCCCACTCTCAGGCCTTAGAGCAATGGTTTTCATTCCTGGATGCATATTTGAATCATCTGGAGACCTTTTAGAAAATACCAATGTCTCTGCTGGTCATGGTAGCACACATCTCTAATCCCAGTGACTCCAGGAGGATCACAAGTTTGAGGCCAGCCTTAGCAACTTAGTGAGACTTTGTTTCAAAATAAAAATTTATAATGGCTGGGGATGTAACTCAGTGGTAGAGTGTCACTGGGTTCAATCCCTAGTACCAATAAACAAAAAAGCAAAAGCACCAATGTCCTGAATCCTAGAGATTTGGAGTTAATTGGTTTCGTGTGCTAAGATTGACTTCCCCTGGCTTGCGAACACTGATTGTTAAATTCTGAGATGTTATGAGCCAGTTGTTAAATATAGCCATTATTAAAATCTTGTATAAACTTAAAAATAAAGGTAATAAATACCTTTCACTTTCCAATCATTTTATTACATTTTACCATTACCTACCTATTCTTTTGAAGTTATTAATGTTTATTATGTTTGTTTAGTGAAAACAGTATATAACAAAGTGATACTGTGCATTTCTTTCCAAATTTATTTTCAGGGCTGACTTGTAACTTGAAATTGGCCACAATAAGAATATCTATATAACAGAAATTGGCAAATGATAAAAAAAGGGCTTGCTTTAAAGTTTTGTTGATTGTCTAGGCCAAGCCATGGACCTAAGATGCCTGTTTTTTTTTTTTTAATAAGTTTTTACTGGAACACAGCCATGCCCACTGATTTGTGCTTTGTCTATGGCTGCTTTCACAGAACAATAGCAGAGTTGAGTGGTTAGGCAGAGACCATCTAACTTGAAAACACTAAAATATTTACTACTTGATCCTTTACAGAAAAATTTTACCTCTGGTTTAGATGTAGTTATATGATAGAAAAAGTTTATAATGCAATTTCTTAATTTAAAAGTGAAAATTTTTTGTATCTGTTACATTGTTAATAGCACAAAAAATCGCAGTAATCTTCCAGCATATAAAAACTATTATCTGAATAGAAATAGAAAAAATACTGCTTAAATAATTAATTAAAAAAGAAAGTCCTACATACATCTTTCTTGTTTTAGTTCTGTCTTATTAACATGGATGAAAATATCAATCAACATTCAGATCAGAACTGCACTTGTTTCTCAATTTCAACCATAGTTTGGCTGTGTACACAGACTTGGCAAAAATCAATGAAAGCATTCTGTGAGAATCTGTTAGCTATGTGGAATTTACAATAAGAGTATTATGTGTTGTGTTATTATTTGCAATTTATGTGTTATATGTTTTTATATAAACATATAACCTCCATTCCTAAGCAGGTTGTTAAGCACTCACTGGAACATCTTCAGGTGTGGTCCAGGCATCAGTATTTTTTGAAAGCTTCCATATGATACTATTTTCAGGCAGAGTTGAGTATCATAGTGAGATTTTTATAGCAATGCTAAAAAAAGCTAACAGAACCCTGCAAAGAAATTCTCATTTAAGGTTACTAATCAATTAAAACTTTTCTCTATATTTTTACATTGGTAAAGTAGGAAAGGCTAGCAATGAAATCCTTTAACCTCAAATTATGGAAAGGGAAAATTCCCTCTTTTCAACAATAGCTACAAAGGGAGCAATTTTATATTTAAAATTTCTCTTCAAGATATATTTTCATAGGGAAAATTAGAGAAGAAAGAAAAAGAAAAGATTTCTAGTGGTTGGAATGGCTAATCTTGAATAGGTATAATAAATGAAGTCAGCTAGTCTAATGTGCCTAGATCCACAGCTAATTAAAAGTCCTTCTGATGCTTAGATAAGTATGTAAGCTAAAATATGGCTGATTAAAAATATTTGCTACTTTCAAATATTTGAGACAATAGTATCTGAAGATAAAGTAAGTAGGGAATACAGCCAAGTTAAGAGCAAATAAAGAAATATATTTGTGAGGTACAGGAACACCTGTGTCTTTGTGTGAACTGTAATTTCTTTAAATCTTCACATCATAGTTTTCTTGTTTTTTTAAGAAATTTTGTGATAGTCAATAATATTTTTTATTTTTCTAAAAATGAAACTTTCTGGCTTATGACTATTTTTTCACTTAAGAAAATTATTAGATAAAAGAAGACTTAATCACTGGTCTTCACTTATAATTGCTCAATATCACTCCCTACTGGTGACCACCCTGAATTGTGGTAATAAGTCCCAGGCATAGAAAGAGATACTTGGCATTTTCAGAGATCCATTCCAAAGATTTCTGCAAACAGTATTGCTTTGGATCAGAGACCTACATTTTCCTTCCTCTGTCAGAAATGGGGTAGGCATGGGATAAGGGAAATTTTCAATTTATCTTTCCCCTGTTGTGCTTCCCCTTTTTCCAGTCAACTCTAATAATATTAATACCAGGTTTACTTGCACTATAAACTTTCTTGAACTAACTTAAATAAAAACAATTTTTTGAAAACCTAAGGGAATCTTACAGAGAAGCAAACCAAGAAATAAAGCAAGTCTCACATGAAAGTCACCACTTTTCCATATTTTTTCTCTTAAAGCCCTGTGATCTTTCATCTTTACTTTTCTCTGTGAGGTTTTATTACTTTTTTCTTTTTTCAATTCTGCCTCTTTCTGCAAGCTAGGTATCTTTTTACCTCTTCAAAAGTACATAGAGGGAAAATTATGGCCTTGGCCTTGGTCTTTAGTTTTAAATGATCATCATTATCTGAATAGAGCTGTATCTCTTGGTTCAAACCATTTAAGGAGTGGATCTACTTGAGTCAGTCTGGTCTTGATTAAGTACTCAACACAAATTCAGCTACCTGTGTCCAGTTACTGGGGATAGTTTAAAGTCATTTGCTATATAAGACTGCCCTTCAGAGAAGTTAGTTTAAGGAGGAAAGTTGGTCATGGAAAGTCAAGTTTACTGACATGTTTCTCATATAAAATTAAGTAGACTATTATAAAAAAATTATGCAGTATTTGTGGAAATGCATTCCCCTCCAGCCATCCCATCCCATTTTTGGGATGTGGACATTTGTTCCAAAGGGAAAAAAAATCCTGAAATATGTAGTTTTTAAAACTAGCTTTTATATCTGAAATAGCTATAAAGAATAAACTAGGCTCACAAAGTGTACCCTAGCATTCAGAATTACAAATCTCTTAGAATGGGCTTTGGTGGTAGGTTCTATACTTCCTCTCAGGTGGGGAGAACTTGCTAATTCCAACTGAAAAGATATGGAGCAAATGCCACATTGTATCACCTTACATTAATTGATTCCATAAACTGTTCATATCCATGGCTTGGACAAATGCTGTAATTCCTTATGGGTGCATATGACAGACCTCCCTTTGGCACTGTCTCTAACTCAGTTACCTCTAGCTCATAGTTACCACTATAGGGAAGGGCCATATCTTTTTTGGCTATGAACAACTTCATCTTACATCATGGCATCTATTTTTCAGGGTGGTAGATGACATATCAGTAAGTAAATACATTTTCCATGTATAACTGAAAGGCAAAGCTATAATAAAACTTTTTTTTCTATTTTCCATTCATTTTTATTTTAGAAAGTGATCTAAAATGAATGGGGATGATTATCTTTCTAATCTGATTTTTTGCTGATTTATATCATTCCATGGCACGTGTGTATAAGCCACAGCTCAACTTTGAGAACTACAACAATCTCTTGTAGCCCTAGTTTTCAACTAGGGTTGGAAACAGGGTGTGATTCAAAGTCTGCTTGGGTACTCTGCATATTGTATATAATAGATTTCACCTGTCCACTTCGATTTTCACCCCACCCGATCTTTCATTGATCATTTTAAAATAGCAACTTTTAGTTAGGTGTTACCATTAGAAGGCCAGCACCTAAAAGGACACATTATTTCCATGGTTCATATTGCCTTGATCTCATTTCGCAACCAGATGGCATCATAAAGAGCCAAGTTTAAATGAACACATAGGACAGTAGACTGATAGTAGCATAATTGTGGGAAAATTCCTTAAAAAGTATTGAAAATGCAGCATAACAAAGTTTAAGGAATTTTAGGAAAAATTTATATCAACTCTAACTGTTTTGTTCCTGCATGATGAGTCTCATCCTTGTACATCAATTCCATAGGCACTCAACCTCACAATCACAGGGTGTACTTTTTTAAAAAATTATTATTCTGGTACATTCTCTTCCTGCCACATCATATAAACCTTTAGAATGGTGATATTTCTTACTGTTTTTACCTTTTATGGTTATACTCAATGTGCACCATAATCTATGTAGCCCTGCAGGCAGCAAGTTTTGTGAAACACTTTCTATTCCAAACCTTCTCTTACTCCTTATCCCCTGTTGTTGCTACCACCCCCAGCCACTATGAGAACATCTGCTGTAACCATGGCTCAGTGATGTCTGCCTTCCTAGTTCTGTTCTTTCTTCCTCCTCTTCTTCATTCCCATGGAGATGCTGTCAGAAATGTGGAAGATTCCCTGGGAAAGCAGGGGAAAAGGTTTGATAGAAAAGGGAATTAGCAAATCTGTAGGGGATGGTGGGTGGGAAAACTAGTCATAAAGTGGGTGATTGTGAAAGAGGATTGATGAGCAAGGACATCTGATGTGTGAGTAGGTGGGAGAATTCATGGGGGGAACAAGTGGAAGGTGGGTACAGGGACAGCCTTTCACTGGAATTAGTGCTTTTCACACACAATTGGTCAGTGATGCTTGGTGGGTTGTCTTCATTTTCTTCCAGTACATGCAGATCTAATTTCTCTGGGGCCTAGGGCTTGTAAAATTTGAGAGTGGGGACAGGAGAGGGGGCAGAGGAAGCCCTCTTTAGAAGCAGTCTGAAAGTGGATATTTACATAGAATGAGAAAGTAAATCATAGCAAATTAAGTGAGCCTAATAGCTTGAGGTTCTTTTCTCTGAGATCTTTTTTTTATGGAGCTTATCAGAAATGCTTGTTTTTAGCATGTATTACTATACTTGCAAATAAATACTAAAACATTTTGGTAATCTTTCTTATTAAAGATGAGACTTTTTAATGTACCTTCTGAGTTTCTACACTGTAGCCCAATAGGAATTCAGTAATGACACAGTCATGTCAAACTGTGAACATAAGTTTATACTGTAGGGTCCTCATATATCATATCAGCATGCAATGTATGTATTATGTACTTGTTAATAAAACCATCAAAATATTAAGAAAAAGAAATGCTTACATGGAAATAATTCCTGATTGATATCTACTTTCCCTTTCACTATGATAATTTCCCAGATTCTCAGGACCTAGAGCAAATAGAGGGAGTGAAGCTTCATCTTCATTAACTTTACATAAATTCATCGTGGCTGTGAGCAAGGGAGGAATGACAGAATTTAGTAACCTCAGTAAAAACAAGATTCAGAAGCTTGTGAATTTTTTATCCTTTCTACTTTTATATTGTTTTTTTTTTTTTGTAGTGTAGTCTTACAACATAAATTTAATCAACAACTTAGTGAGACTTTGTACTGTAATTCCACTTTTTTTTTGTACCAAGAATTGAATTCAGGGGCACTTGATCACTGAGCCACATCCCTAGCCCTATATTGTATTTTATTTAGAGTCAGAGTCTCATTGAGTTGCTTAGCACCTCACTAGTAGCTGAGGCTGGCTTTGAACTTTCGATCCTTCTGTCTCAACCTCCAGAGCTGCTGGGATTACAGGCATGTGCCACTGCGCCAGGCAAATTCCATCATTTTATCTTTATAGGACTTATTATAAAATAGGCTAATTTGGTTGATAGCAGAAAAGATGCTGACTTTATCTATAATATTCTCCTGGCCTTTCTTATGGTTTGAATACTTGAATGGGTTGTATGCTATGTCATTGAAACTATTTGAGATCTGTATTCATTTTTATTGTCATTTTAATAGTTTTTTTTTGATGGTGCTGGATATTGAACCTAAGGGTTTGTGGTCATTTAAAAAAGTTTAAAGTTCCTCAAGTACTCATTTGTATTAGTAAAAAAATCTACTTAAATGTTTAAAAATTTATAGAACAGTTAAATGACCAGAAGGAGATACCTGAGTCAATTATCCATGGAATGGTGGCAGGATGTTTTATTTTTGCTTCTTCATTGTTCTGTATATTTATTATGTCCTTACTTCCATTGTGTATTTCTTGATTCTTTCCTTTCCTATTTCATTACTTTCCCCAAATATGTATTCACAATCTCTGAGCTGCTCCATTTCATCTAAGTTATTTGAGTTAACAATGGGAAAACAAATTGAAAATATTTGCAAAGAACAAATGGTAAGACATGCTAACCTGATCTTCATTTGAAAATCAATTGTGATGAGAGTAGAAAAATATTCAAGGTTATGATTTTAAGAGCATTCATTAACTTTTGGGCAAAATGTGATGGAGATAATCAATTTTCATATGTGGATTTTACCATAGTAGGCACATGTTGGGACACCCATTTTAAAGGTAAAGAATCATGAATGCTTTTCAACAACTCATGGAATAGCTAATTAGCAGTAGGCACTGAAACCTCTCACCTATGTTTCTTCCCAATGCTTTTTTTTTGCCCCCCCCCAACAGGCATCTGTAACCAGGTGTAAATCTCCATGTGCAGGAAGATACAATCTTCCTTTCTTAGCTCTGCTGAAGAGAAAAACAGCGTCTGTATCAAAATCAGGGAAGAGCAATTGGTCCAGGCATTAGCTTCCATGCAGTGCTTGTTGTAATGAGACAGGCTTTCCCTGTGCAGTCCTGACATCCTAGAAGGTGCCCAGAGAATTGCCAGGTGGGCAGTCAGCAGGGAAAGTCCACAGGCCAGAACTATATTACTGTCCCAGCAGTTATTCAGACTAAATGCAACCACTGAACCTTACTGTTGCAGGCACATACTCTCTCTCAGGGAGATTGTCCTTCTCCATAGCAGTTAATTTGTTTTTACCTCTCAATTAGCTTTTTCACAGTGTTTGATATGCTCAAGTTGCTGAGTATTTCCTTCCTACATATGTTCCCATTCCTTGGATTACCCACTGACATCTATGTTAGTCTGACTCACCATGAGTATTTTCAAGCATGAAATATTTTTTGAACATAAATAAATGCAGATTTTCCAGTAAGCACAAATGAAATGATACATTTATACCTACTTAATATTTTCCCTACAATTTTGATGATTTTTATTATTTTAAAAAATGGACTATTTCTAGCCAGGCATGGTGGCATATACCTGTAATCCCAGTGGCTCAGGAGCCTGAGACAGGAGGATCCCAAGTTCAAGATCAACCTCAGCAACTTAGTGAGGCCCTCAGCAACTTAGTGAGATCCTGTCTCAAACTAAAACAAAATGGGGCTGGGAATGTAGCTCAGTGGTAAAGCACTTCTGGGTTTGATACCTAGTATCCCCTGCAAAAGGATTATTTCTTAAGATAGAAATGTTTTACTATATAAAATAGTTAATTTTAGTATAAGTTTTAGTTACCAGAGTACCCATTCATATTAATAGAAAAATTATGTTTATAAGCATATTTGATATAAAAAAACTAAATAGCATTAAAAACATAAACTCTATCCAAGGGTGAAAATGTGATCTCTAAGGCTGAGAATTTGAGAAAATCTGATGATTTGGTTCATATTTAATCCTGTAGTGTTCATTTCTCTTGGAAAATAGCATTTGGGCATATGTGATTATGTTTTTCTCATCAAATCCCTTGTTTTTTTTATTAAAAGAAATATATTAAGCCTAGGAATCTCTATTTATCAAGCCACATTATTATATATAATACAAATATTATACTCAACTACTGACAGAATGCATATACCTGATATTTTAATCCAAGTTAAATATAATTTCAGTACTTGATTAATTTAATAGAAGCGAAATTCTGTTTTTTCACTGAGGTCTTAAAAAGGGCTTATTGAAATAACTTGGCTTAGGACATGACCACTAAGCAAATTAACCTTGCCACTAACTTCTAGATAATTTTGAACACTTTCATATATTGAACTTATAAAGAATTGTAATTGGATACAAAGAGAATATTTTTGTGAACCTGTATAACATACTGTAGAAATTTTACTTTGTTAATAGACAATAAAATATGGGGTAGGAGAAAATTATTTTTAAAAAGTACTTTAACAAAACAGGATGTGGTGGCACATATCTGTAATCCCAGTGGCTCAGGAGGCTGAGGCAGGAGGATCACAAATGCAAAGTCAGCCTTAGCAATTTAGCAAGGCCCTAAGAAACTTAGCAAGACTCTGTCTCAAAAATAAAAAATGGCCAGGGATATTTGGCTCAGTGGTTAAGCACCCCTGGATTCAATCCCCAGAACCAAAATCAAAACAATAACAACAAAAACTACAACATACATAATGAAAACAAATACATAATAAAACATGACTTAGATGCTTAAGAAGCAGGTTGCAGGCCCACTCCTGTACAGTAATTGTGAAGATAATGAAAGCCATCCTATAGGATTCAACATTCTCCACCTCACTTAGCATTTCCTTGTCTCCCACACCCAACTCAGCCTCTCAGGTACCCCAGGATCTTATTAGTGCCCTTTCTTCAAAAGCTGCTCTTAGGAAAGTCATACAATAAGACCTTTCAAGTAAGATAGTCATTTTCAAATTTTGTTCTTACATCAAATTTTTTATTGGAATATACTCCTACTATAGAAAATAGATAAAGGTAGGATCTACAGTGTTTGAAGCCAGAATGATGGCTGCTTCCACAGACTCACCCATCAGATTGGCACTCCCACCACTCCCTCACCACTTATATACCAGCCCTACCCCAGGCCCTCTAGGGATTTCAAGACACTGAGATTAAAAATCGCAGCCTTAAAGATTCAATAACCAATAATTCTGGCTCTGATTTCCTCTGCTATGCCTATAGCATTCTAATTATGTCAGAAGTGTGAATCTTCAAATGGAATTTCAAGTACTGGCAAGTTGATGGGAGGGATATTTTTTGATCCACCCATAAGATCCTACCCCATAGGCAGTCACCTGTTTTTCATATTTGTAAACGTTGGGCTGTATTGTAACTTACACTGGAAATTTAAAATGTCTCTTTCAAGATAAAATTTTAAGTATACCATTTCTGGGACTTATAATATTATTTGTCTTTTAGTTAAGGTGTTCTTTAGATGTATGAAGCTTAACAATTAAATAATTTATTTTCACTTCAGTACATTTTCATATACTGGGACAAAATGTGTTGGTCTCTTACCGATTAAATACTGTTTAAAGATATTTGTGTTGGTTAATAGAATAATTTTTCACATATGTAATATAAATACACTAATTCATTATTGACTTTTTGTTATCTGAATCTCATAATTTAATATTTGCTTTGGATGTATCACTAACTAAATATTAAGTTTAGACATGCTTACTGTTTGATTTATGCTATATAGACAGTGTGGACATTCTAAAAACCACTCTGCAAGTCTATAAAAACAGAAAACAAGCAGTATTTGTGTTTGATTTACTGTCCACATGATATTAATCCATTTAGAGTTGATTTTCTATCTTCAAAGTTGACTTTGAATTCTGATTGTATCAAGATTTTTTTCATAGTTAACTAGATTCTTCATAAGAAAAATATTTAGGATTTTTTTATGTCCTATGACTTAGATAATAAAAACCTTTTACTATAAAATATTTTTCTATGCTTTTAGTTTTCATGCCAAATTTCACATATAGAGTCTCTAATACTAAATTTAAGATAAATTTTGATATCACTAATTAAAAACGCCATAGGACTTGATTTCTCAAGATCTCCTTGTCCCTTTTGAGTAGTTCCCCCTTAAAGAAAGCATTTAGCCCTTGTGAGACCTCATCTTTAAAACCTGGCTGCTGTGGGTACTGCATGAGCTTATGTATGTGACAGTGTGTCCTAGACTCTGAACTACCTTACCTGTGTGTGCTGGCTGCTGTACCACACTGCTTGGATCTCTTCTTTGTGACTGATGTACCCATCCCCCCACTGTAACAGCTCTCATGTCACTTGGGCAGTTGCTCTTAGTGTAAAAAAGCTTCTTCTCTTAAAATTGGACTTCCACCCTCAGGACAGCCTGCATCTGACTTTAGGCAGCTACCTCACCTCCATTTGGACAAATCTAAAGGGTAACTCCAGCTATAGAGTTCTCTTTAAAGACCTCTGTTCCAAAACATTTCACCTCCCCCTGCCCACTCAGCTTCTCTCCCTTACCAGTATTGCCCCTGAGTGCTCCCCAGTAAACTTCCTGAAGACAAATCTTGGTTTCAGTGTCTGCTTCCAGGGGACCCCAGTCCAATACAAGATGTAAGTTAACGTTATTTCAACATGTGTAATTATATTCACCTGAAATATGACAGATAACTTTGTAAGGCTCTTTTATATTTCTTTTCTGTACCAGACCTCTAGTAGTAAATCCTGTTACTATATGGCCTCTCAACTTTTGACAGCGCACTGTGGTGTCATTTTTCTATTATTGCCTCTTGACAGCATTACATCCTGAGGCATTTTGAAGCTTAGGTGTTTGGCCTTCTGCTCACGCACTAGAGAGCTTCCTGGGTGGTCTTCCAGTTTGTAGAGAGTTTGGGAACCTGCTGTTCTCCCACAGCTAGCTCTTAACCAGACTTATAGCATTAAAGGTCAGATAATGGTATGGAACAAGAACTTACACAGCTCTTCGATAGATGTCACAAGTGATGCCAGGCAAACTCATCAAAGAACTATATTGGCTCATAATTCCCCATTCAAGAGAGCTTTTCCTATAGTTTAAGTTTTGGTAACTGTCTCTACAAAATTTTAGTAGTAAATAAAATTCTTTGGGAACTCTGTTGACATTTTTATGACTTTACAAATACTACATATGAACAGTTATATTTATGTTGGTTAATTTATTTTTGTAGATGCAGAAATCATGTTTTACCAATGTTAGTCTAGCTACAGATTTTATTTCCCAGTCCTACTAATAAGCAAATGCAAAAAAATTATTCTGGAATGCACAACAGAAGTGGACCATTTATTACCACATGCGTTGTTACTACTCTGGTGTGAGCCAATGTCACGGACCCTTCAGATTACTTTTGTCGTCTGTAGCTATTCACAACCTAGCAGCCATAATGACTTTTAAAAAAATGTAAATCTGATCCTGTTTTTTTTTTTTTTTTAAAGAGAGAGTGAGAGAGAGGGGGGGACAGAGAGAGAATTTTAACATTTATTTATTTTTTCTTAGTTCTCGGCAGACACAACATCTTTGTTGGTATGTGGTGCTGCTGAGGATCGAACCCGGGCCGCACGCATGCTAGGCGAGCGCGCTACCGCTTGAGCCACATCCCCAGCCCTGTTACTGCTAGGCTCCAAACCCTCCAATGATTCCTCATTCCACTCTCTCTGCTTATCACTCTGATTTCATGTTTACTTCCTTTTCTTCTTTGTCACTCTGCATTAGTCACACTAACTTCCTTATGGTCCTGGAACATACTAGACACAGGAATGCCCAATTTAGTTACTGTAGTGGTTCCCTCTGCCTACAATGCTCTTCTCTAAGCTATGTACTTGGCTAGCCCTCTTCTAAATCTTTGCTTAAATAGTTAACCCTCTTCTAAATCTTTGCTTAAATAGTTAACTCCACTTTAGGTTTATCCTGAGCATTCACTTCATATGATGCCTATCATTACCCATGCCACTCCTTGATCTCAAGCCTGTTCTGACCTATTATGTTTTTTCTTCTTTATATAACACTTACTACCTTATAAGTTACAGAGCTGCATTTACCATGAAAAGAAAAAGTAAAATAATCTTAAGCTTTAGGGTTCCTTCTCTGCCTAAGTCCCTTCCCAAAAGCCCAGAATAGGCCCTAGTCCTCACATGGATGTTCAAAATATATGCCACATATTCCTGTAAAATTTGCAAACCTCTTATCTTTTAACTATAACTAGTTTAGATCATTATCCACTCCAGTTTCCTCTCTTTCATGTTCTCCCTGTACCAGGTAATGTTGAAGTGGGTACAGACTTTTTTTTTTGAGGTATGGCAAAGGGGAAATTGATTTAGAATCTGTTAGCTCACATTCCATCATTATAACAAAATGCCTGAGACAATTAATTTATAATGAGAAAATGTTTATTTTGGCTCACAGATTTGGAGGTTCCAGTCTATGATTAGTTAGCTCCATTGTTTTAAGCCTCTATCAGGAGAGCATGTCATGGCATGAGTACATAGTGGAGGAAACATGTTCACATAATGAACCAGGAAGCAAAGAGAATTAGGAAGGGATTGGGGTTCCACAATCTCCTTCAAGGGCACAACCCAAGTGACCTGAGAACTTCTCATTAGGCCCCATCTCTTAAAGGTTCTATGAGTTTTCAGTAGCACCACCTTGGGAACCAAGTCTTTAAACATAGGTCTTTGGGGGACATTCAGGGCCGAAACTATCGCTGGGATGTAGCTCAGTGATAAAGTACTTGCCTAGCATGCATGAAGTCCTTTGTTCAATCTTCAGTACCATAAAAAGAAAGAAAGAAAAAAGATTCAAACTATATAACTACATTTAGTTTGGGTGTAGGTGAATGTGATTAGTAGTTTCAGTAACTAATCTGTATGGTTTTGCTAGTACTAGCCTTTTTGGTGTGGGAAAAGCTTCCAGGGAGAAGGCTATTGCCTGTTGGCCATATAGGATCTTGCTTTCTGACTGTGTACTACAGTGCCTGACAACGAAGGTATGTGGATAGATAGTGAAGGATAAACATAGCATGAAATTTGTAGGGCCAACTAATTTGCAGAAAAATCTTCCACATTTTATAGCTTATATTTTAAAGAAACTTGATGAAGATTTTCCCAAATTTGAGATCAGTAGTCTTCTCCCTGGTGCCTACCATGTATCCACTACTGTTCAGGTACTTAAATGTTTATTTAAATATTCACTGAATGAATGAATGAATTTACAACATTATAATAAATGTTTGTTGTCAATCTAGTTTAACCCTGCTCAAGAAAAGTCAATATCAACATGAAGGACAGTGAAAAGACTGTGGTGCATGGAAAACATTCCTCTTAGAACTTTTTACTTTGTGTAACTAGAGCCATAGAAGTAAATTCCTTTTCCTAGGTGTTTCTTCATAAGTTATCAACTACCATGTTTGTCAAGAGGACCTGGATCAATATTTTTTAGGTTCTGTTTTCTTACTTCTTGATCTCAGGGCTAGCCCCAGCTGCTTTTTACATTATCCTATACTAAGGGATTAGGATTTAGTTTTAGGAAGGTGGAGGCATCAGCAAACCACCAGGAAGCAAACACAATAGCCAGTTGTTCTTAAGCCAATGATGATACAATAGGAAAACAAAGGTAAACAGTTTTTTAAATATTTTTGTATATTTAGTTAACCTTAGAAATTCTATTTAGAGCGTTATCTTTGTTTAAACATTGGGCATTAGAAATAAAGATACTCCTCATTGCGAAGGAAGGACAAATATATACATATAGGACTTACATATTTCTTAAAACGGGCATATTACCATAGAGCTTTATAAGCAAAGCCACATCTTAAGAACGGAATCTCATAGAATATCTGTTTGGAGAATTTTTATTTTTGTAGACATACATTCATTACATGAATGACTCACAGAGGGCAGCCTTCTTTGACTTAAACATCTAAATGTCTGATTTACCATTAAAACCTCTTTTTTTAATGCCCTTATTGCTATTTTGGCAGTCCTAGCCAATTTTTTGTTGTTGTTCATTTGTTTTTTCCTCTGGAGAGCACATTTTTAGACATCCTAGGGAAGTCTTATAATCGGTAGTGAACAAAGCAGTGAGCTAATGAAGGTGTTAGGTGTTGACCAAATCCTCTCTGCTTTCTCAGTTTGGCACTTAGCACTCACACTGCTATTTCCTAGAATATAATTCGCTGCACTCTGACTCCTCGTCTAGCAAGTCTCAACAAAGGAACATCAATAAGTTCTTCAAACTGAGCTTTTGTCAACACTAATCTTGCAGAACGTATGCCACCAGAGTGTGACCTTCATTGTGAATTTCTCTCTTAAGAGTTTTGTGCTAGATTAGAGCACTGAAGAGATTATTGGGACAGTAAATTTCCCGCCTTCCCCCCTTTATTTCCCATAAGTTTGCAGGCAGCAATTGGGTTCCGAAGGTTCTTTGCAAAAGTAGATTTCTTGCTCAGAATTATATCTTTATTCAGAAACGTACTTTTTAAAATTTCCATTTGGAAAAGACAGTGAAGGGAGTGGAATGTCAATGCACCAAGTCTTGGAGCTGCAGTGTCTCCCCTGCACAATCAGTAGCTCAAGGGAAAGCACTGAGTGGAATGGAGCCTATAGTCTTAACATTATTACTCTTTTTGTTTTTATTTGATTTTATTTTATGAAGTAAAGGCTGAGGAAGTGCTATTGAAACACATTCTTCCCTAAACAGGGTTAAAGCTAATGAAATACATTTTGAACTGTTGCAACAGCATTAAAGACAGTTTTGTTTTTAAATGAGTTATTCTCCAAATTGCCTTCTCTGGAAATAGCTCTAGAAATACATAAAATGGCTACACTGGTGTGATGGGCATATCAGAAAGGGGGAAATAAAAAGAACTTTTGAGGGAAAAAAATAAAAAGCAAGGATTTAAATTATTCATCAGGCCTCCCTCTGGCCTGCTTCCTTTCTTGCCTAGTGAATGGCACACCCTGCATGGATCCTCAGTGTGGTCAGAGGGGTAGTGTTCACTCTGGTGGAGCTGTCCTGTCGGGACTGGTTTATTCGGATCCTTTTGACCAGAATATTTGCCGGTATTTTTTTCCCCCAGCGAGTGTTGCATAATGCAATGTTATGAATTTTATCTCTGTTCTCAACAACTTGTTGGATATATGCACTTAAAATGAATGACTTTCATCGTACTGTTATGCAATAAATCTGTCAAGTTGAATTTTAGTAAGCCAAAAGATGAGCTGAACACTGATCTATTTTAAATATAAATCAAACATTCCTCATGTAATTTGTGGTTTTATGTTTTTCAAGAAGAACGAAATGAGCTAGTTAATTGGTTTGCAAGCTGACCTTTCGTTGATGCTTCCTCCATTTAGGAGTTTTTTTGTGGCCAGTGATTCTTCCTTCAATGTCCAAGTTTTCTTCTATTTTAAGATTATAGGGAATATGAATCAGATTGGACACTAAAACCAAAGGGAGAAGCAGGGTCTTTACTTCATACTATTCTTTTGATTACTATTGATTTCCATTGCCAATTACTCACTTGCACATGTTCATATAGTTGGTTCTTGCTTTGCACATCTTCCACAAAGTTCAGTTGACACAGTTCTGTGCAAAGACTACCAGCATTTATGTATGTATGTACAAATAAATGTATCTGTGTGTATATGTTTATTGTAATTTTTCACTGTGTTTATTTTTCAGGTGTTTGAAAATGGTAAAGACACTGGAGAGACCTCTGTTTATATCAGTAAAAAAGATTTAGGCTCTAATAGAAAAACTCAGACTGACAATATGATGGAAAGAGTGAGTTTATTATTTATTAATGACTCTAAGTGTTTCCAATTAATTTAGACAATTACATCTTAAAGTTGGGTACAAAAGATCAATCATTTGCTCCTCTATGAGCTGAGCTTCAGTAGTGTATTAACTCCTGAACCTTTACCTAAACATCATCTTAACCTTCATCATGTTTATATTTGAAAAATCTGTTCACAGCAGGACATGGTTTTGATACACCAGGATTGCTCTCTGTTTTTACACTTTAACAAGAAAGGCATGATACTGAGTGGAAGGTATGCTCTGAGCCTAGGATATTGCTGAGCCCTAAACCTGAGTGACTAACATACAACCTTGGTCTTCTCCTATGCTCCAGCTGGTTTATCTTAGGAACTTTTACCTTTGCTTATTTTCCAGGCAATTGGGATGTTTCTCAGGCAGAACCAACATGTTCAGGGTCATTATTTTAGGTCTTTGTCTTGCATAAAAGGACACGGAACTCCCTGTTGTTTACAAATTGGGGTTATGCGCCCGAGTGAACACCAGTGTTTTGGGCTGTGTTGCCTGGCCTTTGTTTAGAAGCTTGTTCCTTTCTCCCCATTTCAGTTTAGCACCTCCAACTTACCTCTCCCTGGTGGCATCCATTACCTGTCCTTTACAGCCAATCACAAAAGTTGCATATGAATTGGGAGTCTGTCATTGGATCATTAGCTAGACCCAGAAGAAATAGGGAAATGCTACCTTGATTGATTAGAGAAAGATCTGGAGCCTTGATGTTTCTTTTTACCATCACACCACTGAATATGCAAATCATCATGGTTAAAAAAAGCCTTCCCAGAATTTTTCACTTGACTCCCTGACTTTTCACATTAGAATATTTTATTTTTTCATTCATGCTAAAATTGAAAATGATATTTTATCATAGAAGGAAGATTTATTGTATAGAAATTTCTTGTATTGACTTATAGCACATTGAGATTATGCTTTGCTTGTATATGCAAGTAAACTTGGGGGAAAATTTTAATGAGGGGCATTATAAATCTCTTTGTTAGAGAGAGCCCTTGCATGAGACACCCAAGCATGACTGTTCCCTTGTATGGACACTCCTCTCAATCACTAGCCTAAGATGTTCCACACTCTTCTCAGATCCCTGAACAAATTCTTATCCTATAAAGGCCAGGTGATGATAGCTTTAAAGATAAATGGGTGAAGATTATCACAATTTTTGGTTTCCACAGCCCAGCCCTAACCAATGATCTATAGATGAAAGGCACTGAGGCTCTTACCTCCTGTAGGCTGTTGAATGCTCATCTTTGAACACCTAAAGTGCAGTCTGTCACCAAGTTGAGAAAATAGAGATTGCAATGCAACTCCTGTGAAAGTGAATTTGGTTAAGTGGTCAGGTGCTCGCATCCCATGTCTACCATATACCCCTGTCCTTTGTGCTCATTTTTTCTTTGCTGGATCAGGTATTAAATCTTTTGTATCTTCTCCCTTTGCAAAAAGGTGATGCCCAAGAAGCAAAATCTCTGTGATTTAAAGAATGATCAGCATTACATATTTTGTGAAATAATAGCAAAGCAACAAAACTAAGCTTCAGGGTTGAGATCACACAGAAATAAATGCAGGGCTTTGGAAATACAACCCATAGATTTCAAAACACATTTGTGATTCCAGTGACAAAAACAAAACAAGGCAAGTTTTTATTAATGCCTTTACATCATCATTTTTAATCAAAGTTTCATCTCTGCTGGATCAGAAATGTTAACTTTAATGAAATGAAAAAAAAATGTGTCATGATTTTCAGCCTTTCTGATGCTTGAGACTAAAAATGTGGTCAGTATAGAGCTGATAAAACACTGAAATTAGAGCTACTATTATTTATCTTGAGGGCAAAGCCTAATTCTTAGACATTACATATTTGATGACAAAATAAATTTGTTTAGCAAGTCAAGAGTTTATAGAAAATTAGTGAGACACCTGAGGTGTACAGGGGGACTGCAATTTTCCCTTCTTTTCCTCTGAACCTCAGCATTTAGCATTTCTTAATATATTTCAATGGAAATTAATAGAAGGATTTTTTTTAAAGGACTCTAAATTGTAGCTAGACAAGCAAAGACCAGAACTATATATATCCATATCGCTGCAGGAATTAGAGAGTAACAAGAAATTGAGAGACACAAGAACTGACAAGGAAAAGAAGTAAAGGAAGCCTGTGACAGAAGGCTGGGGGGAGAACAGAGTGATGGATAGTGTGGGGTGCAGAGCAGAAAGAGCAGAAGCCGGAACACTGAAACAAAGGTGATGGATGATAATGAAAAGATGTCTTTTAAAATACCATATGCAACACAGTTCAGTTAGGTTTATTTTATGTTTGAAATGTGCCTTCAATTAGAAATATCTTGATAATTTAGAGTCTCTAAATGTAAGATAGAAGCAAACACTGGCAATGCTATGATTTCAAATATTAAATGACAGCATTTCATACTTTACACTTCAGTGATATCTTATTCACAACTTGAAAACATCCATTATTTAAGATGTTCATAAGCGTTTGCAGGGCTCATAATTAAAATGCTTTCAGAAAGAGTTCTCAGTGAATCAACTTAGACTGAAAATCATATTTATTTTTGAAATCCTCCAAGTGGCGAATTTTTCTACCATTAGTTACCTGAGGTTAGTTGGGGACAGGGAGATTGCCTATTGTAAAACTTGACCCTGGTCTTTGAAGGCCCCTAACAAAATGCATAGCTCAGACAAGAAAAGCATCACCCTTATCAAAGAGGACCCGTTGCCTTGTGTAGAAGCTAAATGCTCTTTCTGCGAGACTGTCACATCTGCTTTCATTCCCTGTGCCAAAGGGTCAGAGCTCAATCACAAGCCTGTGGCACCCCCTGCTGGTTAAAAGCCCATGCTCATTTTGTTACTTTACACTGAGCTAAACATTGCCGTCATTTCACACTTCTTTTAACATTCTATATGCATTTAATTATCATTTGTTTGGACTTCATTTGTTACAGAGTGGAGACAGTTTATTTTAGGTTATGTCTTCATCCCCCTTCCCCACCCTCTATCAGTTACTTCTCAAGATTCATCAGAGGCTTCAAGGCTCTTCCATCAACACACCAGGCCTCAATTTTTCTTCAGCCCGGCTTTTCGATGAGCATGGTCAAGAAATTAAGAATCCACTTTTGCTGAAGAATGAGCAAAAAATTTGGGTCTCTTATGGTAAAGCATTCAGGTAGGAATGAGGTGTTTGTTCTGTCTGTCCTCAGTCTTTCCAGGGGTGAGCTAATTAAGAGGAGTTGAGAAGCCAAGTGGCACCTTTTATAAAATTTTTAAAAAATTGAATTCCAATAAAATTTCAGGGACATTTTTGTGAGACAGCATTGTTTATGGAATATGACCCCTTTCTCTCTCTCTCTCTCTCTCTCTCTCTGACTTTCTGTCTTAATGCCTTGTCATAGTTCTTGAAGTCTGCCTGTCAGCACAGCAAGAGGGATTTGTTCATGTCTGAGTAGTCACCTTAATGATAGCAGATGGAAACGCCACGGGGGGCCCAAGCCCATCACACTGTCATTGTCGCACACTGCCCTGACCTGCTTCCACTCCTCTATTTTTTTGTCCCTTTTTAAAGGAGAAATGGATGGTAATTGAAAAGGATCTTAAGCAAGATTTATGAAGCTGTAGACAACATGATTCCCCACTATCTCTCTATGTTTTCACAAATAAAGTCTTAACCTTTTAAGCACCAATGACAGGACATTGGTAAAGCTTGTAAGCCCTAGCCTATCAAAGTTATATTTCTCAAAAGCTCCTTACATTATCCCACAATAATTACTGGTTATTGCTAAGCATTGTGTAAATTTGTCTAGATTGGTAAATTCCTGCATAAAATTATCTGTGTTTCCAAAGAAAACAACTATAGTATACAGGCACCGATGAGCTGGGCTGTTGTGTTGAATATCTTGGAAATTTATGCATATTTTGACAGGACACATCCAGATGAACTCCGAAACTGCTTGTCAGAAAACTTAAACACACTTTTCTGCCTATTTTTAATTTTCTGAGTTCATTATTTAGCTGTAAAAGAGAAAAGGGTAATATAGTTTTATATATGTGGTATAATCTGTTAATTATAAAGATAATCAGAAACAGGCTTAAATCTTAGAAGACGAGGGACTGATTAAATTTGCTATCTTTTCAAATAGTCAAAATTTCAAATATTAAAACAAAAATCCAGTTGGAAATTGTTGACAGTATTAGAAGAGTTGATAGAATAAGTCATGGTATCATTTTAACAAAATTTTGTTCCATCTGTCCCAGAAGAATAGAATAAAAATATTTTATGATTTCTTACTCTGTGCAGTTTATAGAATTAAAAATATCAATAAAAATGTTAAGTTTTTTCTCATAAGCAAATTTCATAATATAATGAAATTTTGAAAATAATCGTTTTTTAAAAATGATGAAAATAGTAATGAATTTTAAAGTGGCAAGAATTCTTGAATAATTTAGTAAGCCTTTCCAATTACAAGGAAAGGCTTTAATAAAGTGTGTCATTATTATTTCTTCTGAATGTCATTGTCAAAGTGATTTTGATGTTTTTAATGATGTTTGCTATATTATTTTTCAAATATCAAACACTGTTCTTGATGAATTGGATTGTATTTGTGGAATGACTAATATATTATATAATATATATATATATATATTTGGAATATCCAAAAATTAACTAAGGAGGAGTGTAACTCCAGAAATTTAAAAATGCATATATTTATTTGTATTTATTATTATTTTAATAGGATAATGCATTTTTTTCTAGTTTAGAAAATAAAGCACTAGTCTGCTGAACATACCAGGTAATCTTAGCATTTTGCCACCCTTGGAAATTTAAAAATTTGTATGTCTAAAAAGTTATTGCCATCTGTTTTAAAATATATTGAGAAAATGTGCAATATGTACTGCCTAAATAGTACTCATATTTAAAAAGTAATTCTAATATGTCTGAATTATGTTGATAATGGGGGGTATCAAACTACTCATTTGTAGAAGACGATTTTGTCCAATATTTGAGTCTTTTAATTATTACCTCCCTCCCAATTTTTATTTTGAAAAATTTGAAATCTACAGAGAGGTTGAAAGAATAGTATAATGAATATATATTCTTCACATAAATTCACCAATTGACAAAATATTCCACATTTGTTTTGCCTTTCTTATATCTCTTTTTTTTTCTTGATAAGTTTGAAAGTAATTCCAGACAACTAAGACAATTTCTCTCCTAAACTCTTCAGTTATGTGAAGCATTTAGGAGTAAAATTTTCACATTATAATATTTCACACAGTCAATAATAATGTGTCATCTTCTGACATGCGATCTATATTTTAAGCTACTCAAAATGTGCTTTATAGATTTTTATAATCTGGTATCCATGTAGGCTTCCTATTTTACATTTAGTTGTTTTCTGTAGTTTTTTTAATCTAAAAATATTCCTTCATCTTTGTTTTGCTTTCCATAATTTTTTTTTCAAGAATCAGGTACTTTTATAGTAGGCTATTCACAATCTGTATTTGTCTCAGTGTCTTTTAATGTATATTCAGTTTCAATATTTCTGGCAATAAGACTGCACAGGTGAAGTGCTTGAGTGCTTTAATTCTAGAGTTAAATAACAAATCTTTGTTACCAATTTAAAGAAAAATGGTTCAGTGGACATAGTGATCATTCTTTTTATGTAAGATGTTTTCATTTTAATTTTTATTCCCAAATTCACTTGAAACAGAATTTCTTAAACAGTGTAATATGATAATCAAATCAGTATAACACCTAGTAAGTCTGCAAAAAATAGTGGTCAGATATTAAGGATTCATTCACTAACAGTTGCAGATATCACTATGGATGCATTGCAGTTATATGTGAAAAAGGAATAACATATAAATAAGTGTTTTCTTGGCTAAATGCTTTTATTATTGCAATTATTTTAATAATTAAATATGTCATAACTATTCTTGGCATATTATAAATGAGCTAAATAAACTAAAAGTACATTTCAGGTGTCAGGATACCAACAATAATGCTATATAATGGGAAATTCATTTATATCTAGATTATCTTGGACACTGATATTGTATACTTTTATCATTTATTTGTGCTCAAATTTCAGTGAATGTATAAATAGCAGATAGCTTTGACAGATTTTTCATTTTTCAGATCTCCACTAAACCCTGTTTTGGGTTTGACCTTTGACCGAGTGACTGCATTTGCCAGAGGTGGCATCACAGTTGCCTATAAGACCTTTTTGGATCCTAATGCTGTTCTGCTACCTGGATGTGACAAGTAAATTAACATATACTTGATTAAAGTAATCTATCACTTAATTCAAGTTTTCCTTGAGTAAGAAATTTGAAACACTAGAAGGTGTTCTTTGAATTATCTTAGCAATTATTTATTTTATTGAGTTACTCCATGGCATAATGAGGTTGTGCCAAAAGACATATTAACTTTCCTTAGTTTTTAAAAAATCATACAGGACAATTAGCAGGCTATAATTTCTGTTTTACATAAGTAACAATTTTGATTGAAATGTAAAATCTATTTTAATGCTTATTTCTAAAATTTTAAGTGGGGTCATTAAAATAAAAAAATTATAAGTTCTCCATATGAGTGTTCATATTTAAGCATTTCATTTGATGATGATAAATTTAAAACAAAAGTAACATACTGGAGGACTAATGAGATAGTGAAGAGGACAGAAGAAGTTCGAGGGTCTGGGAGCCTAGCCTCATCTCTGTTTGATTGTCCATGAACATGATTGTCTGTTTCTTTCCTGTAAATAATAAAAGCTGGTGTTTACTGAGTAATGACTATAGGACAGGCATAGTTATAAATGAATTGTATTTAATCTTCAAAACAATGATTTAAATCCCATGATCCCCATAACCCTACTATTACTACATTCTTCAGAGACAGAAACCAAGGCAAAAAGAAGTAATTTGCCAAAAGTCATACAGCCTGTACATGGTAGTGCCAGAATTCTGATCTAGGTCAACTGTTTTTCAGGAACTGAGTACCTAACTACTACCCAGCACTATCCAGTAGAGTTTTCTATAGTGAAGGAAACACACACAATGACTATTGAACACTTGAAATGTGACTCAAGTGATCAAGGAACTGAACTTTAAATTTTACTTAAATTAAATTTAATATGAATATATAACTAATGACTAGTATACTGGATATCGGGACATGATACTGATACTAGGTTTAGATTAGGTGATTTATCTATAAGGCTCCATCTAGCTTCAACATTGCCTAATTTAACAAACTACACTTCTCCTTAATATATGCTTGAAAAGGCTGAATAGAGAAGTAAAGCACTGATGTGGTTCACTCAGCCTAGCTAGTGACAATGTATTGCTAAATACATGTTGAAGGCTATACTCACTGGTCTTCCTTGTAGTTATTTAAACAAAGCTATATTACCCAATGACTCCTTGTACTTTCCAGGCAAGAATGACTGTTTCTTTTGATTCTTTTTCTTTATAGATAGAAAATAATTCATTGGCAATCTTTTTTATAGACATTTTTTCATTGATAAGAAAATTTATTTTGTGTGCAATAATCTTTACCCAAGTTGTTAAGTCTGCCTAGATACTTTACCTTAAAGTTTTAGCTAGGAGTTCATATTTTTATTTCACGCAGTCCTTTTTAAAAATTTACTTCCCCAGGTTCTTTGAATACTGCTTTGCTGAATTGCTGAGTTGATTCAAATTAGGTATAAGTCTCTTAAGTATAATGTAAGCTACCTTTATGGAATCTAAAATAATTTATAGACAATATAATTTTTACATTTCATTTGAATTTTCTTTCTATGCTCATTAATGAGTCACTTGAAATCATATTTTTTTGGGGGGGTACCAGGGATTGAACCCAGGAGTACTTAACCACTGAACCACATCCCCGGCTGCTTTTTTATATTTTATTTAGAGACAGGGTCTCAATGAGTTGTTTAGGGCTTTGCTAAGTTTCTGAGGCTGGTTTGAACTCACAATTCTTCTGCTTCAGCCTCCCAAACTGCTGGGATTACAAGGATCACTTGAAATATTAATAACCATGTTCTTCTCATATTTCTCAGAGAATTGATAAAAATTGCTATTACCAGTCACAGGACTGTTTTCTGTTGAATACCATGCTGTATGTTGTATCCTAACACATCAGTGTTGAGCCAGTGATTTGTTGTTGCTCTTAGGAACAATTGAGGGACTTTTAAGATAAGTTATTTAGCTAAATTAAGAATAACTTTCAACCTCTCTAGTTTGTGGTTTTTCCATATACCCACTAGATTGCAATGTCTCCTATGGCTCTCTTGAAAATACCAAACTAGTATGTTTGGAACAACCATTATAAGCATAAAAATATACTTTATTATTCATAGTCTGTGTATTTGGAATATAAATGTAACAATAAAGATGTTCTCCACAAGTGATTCTATAAGATTAAAAATCCTTTTTGTTTTTTTCTATTAATAATTAATTAGTTAATATCATAAACATTTGCAAGATAAAATTTTAAGGCTTCTTTTTTTAATTATAAATACCAATATACTTTATAAATTTCTGTTTAAAAAGACTATGAACTGTACATTGTTTTTTTTCTCTTACTAGTAGAGAATAAGATGTATAAATTATACTAGAAAAGAATAAAACAATTTAGTGCTTTTTATTCTGACAAAAATAATTAAATATTTTACTTTTGTTAGTTGGGACATTTGTGAGGGATTTCCAATTAATTTCGACTGCACCAGTCAACAGATACCTGATCAATTTGAAAAGATGGACTTGGAGAGCCATTTCCTACAGAATAAGGTCAGATTTTATTTGTTATACTTAATAGCTACATTCTACGGAGAGGGTACTCAGTCAATGTACTATGGTGACTGAGTGAATACTTCTGAACATGCATTAATATAAGTTATTTTTATAAGTGTTGGGACAAGTTTTGTTTTTCTTCTTGTTAATCAAGTCATTCAAAACTGAAACAATATATAGCTTTCTTATTTGAAAAAATCTACCAGAATTATGTCACTTAAGTCCTATTGCTTGGCATATTTTCTTTGTACTAATTGTATTAATTAAATTGGAGTTGTTGAAGAAAGTCTTTAAGATGGCTGCTATCTCTTTGTACTTTAGGATCTGATCTATTTGTTCTATAGGTCAAAGAATTCTTTAAAGGAAAATTCAGTTCATGGCAATCCAACCCAGAATGTCTGTTTATACATTTAGAAATTTATCCTTTGGCTAAGATTTTTTTTCAAAAGAAACTATAAAAGACATTTTAAATATGTCTCCAAAGAAGGAATGAATAATTGTTTTGTTTTTCTTGGCTGAAAAACTCTGTGTGAGATTCTTGTTCATTTAGGCTGCATAAGCTTTAGTTTTTAAATACATGAAATCAAAGCAAAAGGGCACCTACACCCACAGACATAGAGATGCCCAGAGAAAGGGGGACTGCCTGTCAACCACTCTGGTTCTTTATTTCCAAAATACAATGCAAGATTCATTGTCTCCATCTGCTTTTTAAAAATTTCTCCATGCTACCCATTATATTCTCTCTATTATGTCAAAATTTATTCTGAAAACATTGGTTGTTTCAGAAGAGTATGTATCTAAATAATAAAATTATAAAAATAGAATAAAATCACTATTTCTAATCATGTCTGGTTTTAAGCAAATTTAGTCAATGAAAGTAGATAGAATGATGTACTACTGCCATTTGTATTTTATATTTATTTGACATTAAGATTTATTTAGCACAGTTCTAATCTCCTTAGAGTTTCTTGTTTTTGCTGTAGCATTATTTTCCTGCTCAAAAAATGTAATCTGCCTGACTGTTGCCTGATGATGTTCCAAATTCTCATCTGTCCTTAATTGATCACAAAGTGATGCTATATTCTACCCTACTCTACTTAGCTTTCCAATCTCCTTGTCTTTTTGATTCATCCTGTACTGTACATTATAGTCAGAGCTAATTAATTGCATATCATAATGTTCTGCTGCTTCTATGTCTTTGTGTGTGTGGTGGGGGAGGTGGGGTGCTGGGGATTGAACTCAGGGCCTCACACATTCTAACCAAGCACTCTGCCACTGAGCTATATCCCTCCAGACCTTTTAATTTTATTTGGAGATAGGGTCTCTGTAAGTTGTCCAGGTTGGCCCCAAACTTGCAATCCTCCTGCCTCAGCCTCCATAATATCTGGGATTCCAGGTGTGTGTCATCTTTCCTGGCTCCATAACGTGCTTTTGATACACTGTGCCATCACTTGTGTTGTTCTATACCTGGGATATACTACCAACCATTATAATTTATTGCCTCTATGACTTTATGCAAGTTCTCCTTCCATGCAGCTTTTTCATATCCACCAGAGAGAATTAATCTTCTATTTTATATTCTCTGCCCACCATTCTAGCTCTACCTGATTTCATGAATGCTTCACAAAATATCTATTTACCTCATCTTTATCCTCAAACCATATATAATATTTCTGGTCTTGATACTCCCATTGCATACATGCTTTGAAGACTGATTTTAAACTTTGTGTTTGTGTATACTCATTGTTTTTGTGTCTTTGTCCACTGCTAAATTGAGAACCCTTTGGACACAGACATTATGACTTACTCATCTCTGTATTCCTAAGTGCCAGCACAGAATCTTGAATGTAGGGCAAGTGCATAATACATTTTTGATGAATGGATTTTTTTGTTGTTGTTTAGCCATAACCTATCTTTCAAGGCTGACTATCCTTTAATATGTTCTTTGTGAGTTAGCCAAGCCAAATTGTTCATTTGTTGTTTTCTGAAAGCACTCCATGATTTCTGTTATTATGCTCATGTGGATCCCTCTGCCTAGTATTCAGCCTCCTTTTTTTTTCTTTGTCACCACTCCCTGGCTTTCTCTGTCACCTTGTGCCATATGATAGCATGGAGTCTGGCAGTAGTTGGCATTCAATAAATGCTGTTGAAATTCTGCCCACCATTCTAGCCCTACCTGATTTCATGAATGCGTCACGAAATATTTTTTACCCCATCTTCATCCTCAAACCATATATAATATTTCTGGTCTTGATACTCTCATTGCATTCCTTCTGTGCCCTTTACAATGGCATTGAACTAAATGTTACTCTTACCGCTTTTTTTTTTTTTTTCACGAACCAAAGTTAACCAGACTCCAAGTTTAGGCAAATTTCAGATTACTTTGGGCTCAGTGGTGTAGAGGTAGATTGAGGATCAGTGGTGAAAATCTTGGGATCAGATCATAATCCAGATTATAATAGAGTGTTAGGGAAATGGTTCTTGT
Source organism: Ictidomys tridecemlineatus (assembly GCF_052094955.1). NCBI lineage: Eukaryota > Metazoa > Chordata > Mammalia > Rodentia > Sciuridae > Ictidomys > Ictidomys tridecemlineatus. Next base: position 33,180,234 of record NC_135480.1, read on the forward strand.
TCTGTAAAAATAAAGGAACCATTGAAAATATTTAGCAGAGGTGAGATCTGATCTGAGCCTCGTGTCAGGAAGATAACTCAGGAGTTCCTTGTCTTCTCTGCTAAATTGAAAATCTTTCAAGGGCAAAGAGTGCCCTAATCATCCTTGTGTCTGCTGCAGTATCTTCATGCTCAGAGTTTGCTAAACTAAATTGAGTTCATGAGTTAATGAACTTATTAATTAACTAACTTAACAGAAATTAGCTCAAACTTGAAAATATTAGATATCTAAAAGCTCTCGGGCAAAGGAACCTAAAGGAAATTTCTCTCTCTCTCTCTCTCTCTCTCTCTCTCTCTCTCTCTCTCTCTCGCTCTCTTTCTGTCAAAGTAGAACTTCATAAGATCACTTAAATGTTCTAATTTTGAAAAATGAGAGTATAGCAGTCTGCAGTTATTTTTGTCATTAATTGGTGCTAACGATTTAGTGAAAACAAGAAACCATTCCATCTTAAATGTTTTTACACTTTTGTATTTTGGGGAAAAGAATTGATTTGAAATAAAATTTAAGTCCAAACAAAATAGTTGTGTAAGAACGCAAAAACTTGATAAATTGGCTAGTAAAGAGAAGCTTTCAGGAAAAAAATGGCTCTCTCTTAGCTACGACACCTTGAAAATCCTTTCAGAAAAATGTCTCAAATTATTTACTGAGAGGTGATCAGTGAATTGGGAATAGTAATTTAATAACCTGAAAAAGAGCACTTTTAAAGATGGAATTCAGGTAGAGGTGACAGATATCTACAGGGCATTTTATTGTAGAATCTTGCCTGCTCATTGAGGTAAGAAGACACTAAGAGGATTACAAGAGGGGCTGAGGGAAGGGAGGCAAAAACCGATATTCTTGATGCATAGGTTTTAAAATTGGCTGGAGATAAAGATATCAGTGCCCAACCCCTGACTGTTCTTTTAAATCTCTTATTGACAAGTAAAACCTTTCCTACAGAGAAAAATTTGGAACATATAATCCCCATTTGTAATGTTGGAGACAGATATAACCCTGACAATTACAACCTGTTGCTCTTTTATCCATTTCACAAACAGATTTGGAAACTACTACAAATTGACGATTTGGCACATACATCTTTCAACAGCTCTCTATTGTTACTTAAATTGACAACACTTTTAGATTGACTCAGTTTAAGGGCAACAAAATTATATGTTTCCACAAAATGGATGAGATTTAAACTTCATAATAGTTAATATAAAAGAAAAAAACATTTCATGAAAGGAATACCTGAAGGAATGCCTGGTTATGGGAAAATATGGCAGAAAACATAGACTCAAGTGTTTGGAAGGTCTTCTAATTTGCCAGAATCAGAAAAAACTTACTTTGATCATATTCTTTCAGTACATTACTTAATAGACATTATAACGACGTGATAACTTTCTGTATAGAAATAGCAAGAAAATCACCAAGTCATGATTTTAAAATTATGGTATAATTGATACAAGTTAACTTGTAAATTCAGAATTTAGGATACTAGCAAAATACATTTATAACTTCAAATTCAAATATTATCTGGAATTAGTCTTTTGTCAAAAACGAAGTCTGAGAAAAGGCAAATGATTCTGCATTTTCCAATATCTTTGAAGACCATATCCTTTAGAAGTAATATTTTCTATAAGTTGTTTATATACTAGAGCAAATATAGTATTTTAGTTTGAAATTTTAATTGATTACCATTAGCAAAGAACACAGGACTTTAAATAAATTTCCAAGTCCCTTTCTTATTTTAATATCAATAACTGGAAATTATTTGAGGACTATACACTGAGACCTTAAGCAATTTTTTTGCCTTGTTTGGTTGTATAAATATGTCTTTGACAATATTTTCTGCTTTCAAACTTTTCCAATTCTTTGCTATAGAGTTGAAAAGAATTATGAGGAAATAGCAAAGACATGAGGAAAGAGATTTTAGTAACTCTTGTTACAGTTACATATAAAATTATTTAGGTTGACCCTAAATACATGATCAAAAGTAAAATTTTTATAAAATTTCCATGTAATAAAGTAAGTAATTTATTCAGAGTGAAGGCTATGATCTCTGAACTTATCCTTTTAGAATGATTTTCATTTTCTTGTACTCTGTTCCTTAGTAGATCTGCAAGAGAAGACAGTAAGTGGTCCTTTGATTATTTTGAATTTGTACAAGAATATTGAAGGCTACCCCCCCATCATTTCAGAAAAAAAGTTAAAGAAGAAGTTTTAACTTGTGGGGTGTGAATGCATCATTGCTGTTATTGACTGTTTCTACATCAGTACAATTTAGTTAGATAAGCGAAGTTATAATGATTGTTTAAAAAGCGCTATATAGGTATCCAAAATGCTATGCAAGAATTCTTTTTTGATTTTCACAAAAGAACTTTTAAAGGTTTTCCCAGTTGCAGATATGATCATATATGTTTAGGTCAGACATAAATGCTTTTGTACACATGTGCACATACATGAATGCTTCAATTGCTTGCACATATATACACACATACACACATTATGTTGCAAATTGTCAGAAAACTTTTTCCTTTGAATTCTAATTTTCACAGTTTTTAATCTTTTGTCCCTTATAAATATTTAGTGTACAGCTAAGTTATCAGATTAAAGTAAACAGAAAGTGAAGTCTTTGCCCAAACCAAGATTTGGAAGGAAATGTCCATTTTAATTGCCAGGGCCCAGGATGTGGGGATTGCCTTTTTCTATTTTTGTGTGGTTCAGAGGATTTTGCAGCATCCCAGCCTTGGAATGACTTCCATTTCCTTTTTCATAACCAGATTTTGAAAAATCATTTTCACTGGGCTCAGTTCCACAATGGTCTTTTGCTCTGTGCCTTCTGAGAAATTTGTCTCTTTTTATATAAATACAAGGCACTGAAAATGAATTTCTTGAAATAAATGTTTTAGATGCAAAAAGAGAAGAAAATACAATCACAGAAAAAAAATTAAAGGCCATCTTCAGCTTTCAATGTACTAGAATCCCAGAAGTAACCATCTTTTTCTTCCTCTTTTCTTTTTTTAATAATGCAAAATGAAGCAGCATTAGTGGGCCTGGCTGTGTCTGCCCTATGTAGAATCACTTGGGAACTGTCCAGCAAAATATCTCTTGAAGAACAGCATGGTGTTAATACTGGGTGCCAGCCCAAGGCAGAGACAAAGGACCCCTTCGCTCTTCACCAATAAGCCAACTGTTAAAAGATTAAACCATGTTGTGGAGATAACAAGAATTTAGGCGCTGGCAGCAGGTGCTGTACAAAGAAGCAGTTGGCAGTACGGTTCTTCTGTCTGACTAATTCCAGTCAAAACAATCTTCTGCCCAGTTGCAGAAGGGAGTTGTGAGTGTGATGGAAACTTGGAGTTAGGAGGTTGAGTAAGAGTGCTACTTTAAATGCTGAATCCTGCGGCGGATGGATTAGTAGAATATAGTTTATCATTGTTCAGAGACAGTGGGGGATTCCCCTCCACAATCCAGCCACTACTGGCTGACTGGAGAATATATAATCAAAGAGCTGTAAGTCAAATCTGCTTATGTGGTGGGGGTTGCTGTATTTTTCAAGTTATCATTTTTACATAGAAGAGATATTTGAGACTTTTCTCTCTTGAGTAATATCCATCTACCATTATAGAACAATTGCTAAATATATTAATTGTACCCTTATATTTTTGCTTCATCACATTTATAAAATATTCTTTTAAATTATTATTTTTAATAATAATTTAAATTTTTAAAATAATTTGTGTATTTTTAAAATAATCATTACTCAACAGATATCTAATGTTATCACAAATATAGAAAGGACTTTTAGTATTGGAATATGATTTTAACTGTTATTGAAGCAATGTCATTTATTGGGTTTAAGACATAAATTGGTATGGTCCTATAACCTACACAAGGAAATATTGGTGCTTAGAAAGTGATTACTCAGGATAAGTAATCATGTAATTTAGGATATAAAGTTCATTAAGCATAAAGTAGTAGAATTCCTATAGGTGACATGAGTGGCTGATAATTTGACAATTAAGTCTAAGTGAGAAACACCAGAAAGGACACAATACCTTTGACATTTGTAATCTGATAAGCAGCATGGGTTGTGTGATCTGACAATGAACATAGGAGATGTGTATGTGATGTCTCCCCCACTAGTTCCCTCCTGTTCATTCCCACTACTATCTCTGAAGTTTCAGCTTATATCTTTTTATCTCAGGAGATATGTATAGACTTCCAATTGTTTTCTTTGCCTTAGATGTCTCTCTTCTACCCTTGTCAGATGGTTTTACCTAATTTGTTGTAATCTAGTCCCCCTGCTTCCTATTATTGATCCAACTCCATATCCTTACACTTGGCATTTTCTATAGTTTGGCCATATTTACCTTTTAGGCCTGCCCAAAGTTTTCTAAAACATATTGATTAAACTTCCTTGCCTTTACTTGTAATTCTGGTTGTTATTCATTATTCCTGTCATTTTCTCTCCTTTCTTCAAGGTCTATTTCACATCTTACCTCTTTCAAGATGCTCCACTATTTGGTTGTTCCAGAAGAAATTAACCTACTATTTTTTTACATGATAAAAACACTGTTCAATGATTTGCATGGAGTTTAACATGAACTTGTATGTGCATGTGAGGAAAAGCGAGAGTAGAGAGAGAGAGGAGGAGGAGAAAGAAGGAGTTTGTTTCTGTTATAAGTTTCTTTAGGGCAAGAAAAATGCTTTATAGTATCCTATGCCATATAGTCCAGTGTCTTGCATGTTAGAATTGGTGCTCAATGAATATTGATTAACTTGAATTAAAGAAGACTGATCACTACTTTTTGGAAAAAGAACTTCTCATTCAGCATACATATTGCTCTAGAATAACTTATTTTTGATAAATGTTCTGAGGAGGGTTGAGTTTTAGACTGTGGGTTTAAAATTCATACTGTTCTCATGATGCAGGTGGATCCCAATATTGTCCTTCATGCCTCTGTTTCCATTGGAAAGCGGAGTTTCTCAAGTAGTGAAGTGAGCAGCAGGAGTCAGATAGCTCCATCAACCCTGTGGCCTGCAGCCTGTGTGTGGCTGATCACCAAGGTGCCTAAGAATGTCTGCTCTTGCTAAGTGACTTTCCCTTGCTTGCTGGCTCCTTATGCTGCTTCAGTTCCCAGTGCCCTGTTGCACATGAATGTGTAAATGAAAACATGGTAAACTGTTGACTGTTAAGATTGCTTTCTCTGCTCTTGGTCTTGTCTAGCTCAAAAGACTTTTGTGGATCCCCAAGAGAGCATTCAATTCAATGTTAGATATGCTGAGTAATTCACACCTCAGAATATACTTAAAACAAGCATAGAACTTATTTATAGTCCACAGACTTGCCCTTTTCATGAAATTTGCAAGTCATTTGCTTCCACTTCTTAGTCTTCTCATGCTTTACCTTCTCAGTATCATTGGATCTGATGGATTAACACCACATTATGACTTTGCATATAGTATTAGCAAAGGCATAGTTTAAAAAAACCCAGAGTATCAAATGTGAAAAATACTCATCATACTTTAACCTGTATATTGGCAATGCTTAATTTTAAAATTTTATTATTGCACAATTGAATCTGACTTACATGACAACATATAATTGCCATCACCTACCTTCTTAATATTGATATATGTGTTGTAAATATGCATTTCTGGCTGGAAAGAGATGGCACAGTTTATATCTGTCCTTCTCCTACTCCCTTTGCCACCCCCAATAGACTGTGTTACGGCTGCTTAAACACTTCTATGAATGCAAAATCACCCAGTCAAGTTTGCTGCTAGTTAGTTTTGAGGGGAGGAAGGGTTGAAACTATTTTATCAAATGAAATCTTAGATTTACCCTTACTTATTGTTCTTTGATTCTCTGAGAGTTAAAAATGAACACATAGAATAATAAAGCTACTAATGTACTAATACATGTTATTTATTTCATATACTAAAGAAGAGCAAGGCTAGATGAGGTATTCCTAACATCTGCTTCTGAACTGGAGACTGTCTTTATTATTAGTCCTTTTTACACTGTATTTTGTTTCTAATTTAATAATAAGGGCTACCATTTTGTTGAACATCTCCCATATGTCAGGTGCAGTCGGGCACCTTATATTCATTTATCACATCATCTTACAAGAACTGTGTAGATTTTCATCATCAGCTGAAGAAGCAGAAGTTAGTAAGTAGCAAAGGAAGGTTTTCTGTGTCTGCCTGACTTCAGCTCTCAGGCCTTCTCACCATCATACAAGACACTGCTCTATATTCCACCAATCTATGAATGCCATGATGTCTTAGCCTCAGCACTGCCACTGAATGAATAGCTGTACGACAGCAGGCAAATCACATACAGTGTCAGGGCCTTATCCAGCTCATTAGAAAAGAGCTAGACCAGAGGACATAGAAGATTTTTTAAAAATTCTCATATTTATTATAGTTTTATAGTATCACTTTGTAGAATTTTATGACATAATAAACCCGTGCTATCTAAAATTTCCCCCCAAAATAACTAAAATGCCTACCAAAGAGTATGGTTTTAGAGTAAGAAAGGTTGGAATTGGAATCCCTCTGTGACCTTGGGAAAGTTACTTAGCTGCACTGAACCATCATTTCTTTATCTATAAAATGGAATTAGTCATAACTGCCTCCACAGTTGCTGTGAAGTTGAAATTAGAAAGCAGGTGTGAAGTTCAAGTGTAATATCTAGCACATAGGAGGTGCTTAATAAATAGTGACTTTCTTTTCTCACCTCAGTCTTTTTATTTTATATATATTATAAAAATGTGTACGAGAACCAAACTGTTTTAGAAATATATTTCTCTGGTTTTCATGTGTTTTATATATAGCTAAAACATAAGAAATAAAAGTTTCACTTTTAAGAGAACACTTTTTAAATCCTTTCAGTCAGAACTCCCCCTTCATCTTTCAAAAACAAATCCTTTCACCTGGTTAGACAGATAATTTTGTATACTGTAAATCCCTAGTAGGTGTAGATAGATTTTCTAGTGGTTGTTACTTTTTTAAAATGTGCTGATTCACTAAGTAGGAAGATGATTAAACGACCACTTAAACAATGCTCCTAATTAATTTCCTTGGCAGAGGATCCTAACATTTAAAACAAAAAAAGTTCATGAACCACCTTAAAATGTTTAACCCATGGTATTTAAACCCAGAGTAAAACTTTAAATTGGTGCGAAGGTTAAGGATTTGTTCAATCTTTTCAGTTCACTGTGTTTTTTCCCGTGCATACATATTTCAAGTAAGCTCTGTAGTTATAACTCCAGCAAGTGACACGTGATAGACCCCAAATCGCTGCACTGTGAAATATGCACAGTAGAAAAGGACAAATGAAGATATCAAGGTCTGTTTTATTTTGCGCTGAACTGTAAAATGCCACCCTTGTCGGACAGAAGATCACTGGTTCTGAGCAGGGCTCACTGACTGCTAAGTTGTGGGTAGTGTTTCACTTTCGGCAACTGTTAATATCCGGAGCTATCCAGGCATAATGACCTCACTATTTGTGACACATTGTTGAATTTTCTGGTTCTTTTAACTTATTTAGACCTTTCTCCCCCCTCTCTATTCATTGGAAGGCTGGAATGATCCTGAGCCGAGCGATAACTCAGGGCTGCCTAGCTGTTGGTCATCCAATCAGAGTCAAGGCCGCTGAGGGAGCATCACTAGAAGGATATAAATTAATCCTACAGAAAAGGTAATGCTTATGAGCTATTTAGCTCAAGATAATAAATGTTAATTTCAAGAATTCTGAGCAGGCAAATTGTAATGATCCTTGACTTAGAATATTCATTAGGTGTTTCATTTGGTGTTCAAAGTATCAATGTTAGTTTTTTTCTTTTTAATCTAAAATAAGCTTGAAAATGTATGCTACTTAGTTTGGTGATAGTGTTTAAAAAATATTTTAAAAAGTGAAATGTTGACCTTCAACATGTATCTGTACTGTCGACAAGATAGTGCTTTACTCTATAATTATCAGAACTCATTTATTGAGATCTATCTTGATTGCTAATTTAAAAACTTAAATTTATGTGTGTGTTCTTAACCTTTTCTCCATCTTCTGAATGTGGAATACTGAACTGTAAAAGTAAAACCACAGAGACAAAACAGTTGCTGACTTGTGATAAACCACCAATGTCCTCTGCTTACTTTTGTTTTTTTGGTGGGGGTATGGGGGGAGATACAATTAAAACATATAAAAGTTGATTTAAAAATTAGCAATGAGGAATAAAGTTGGTTTATCTCTAACAGCCTGGAAATATTGCTTCCTAAAAGCTTTCTTTTTCTTGTTCATTTATTTTTTAATTTCATCAAATATTGTAAAAAATAATTCCTATGATACTTTTAGGACTTAAAAAGCTGTTCCCCAAATGCTTCTGGCTAGATAGGCAGTTAGGATGTTACCACTTAAGATGAAACCAGGACTAGGTTACTTGGGCATCAGAGAAGCTGGCCCAGCCATAAATACAGAAGGAAATTTTTCTCTAACATAAAAAGCAGACTGTCCATCAGGTTTAAAAATACCACAGTGACTATGACTGACACAGGCAGATTCCCAGGTATAAATCTTGGTAGTATTTCTTATTCCAACAACAACAACAACAAAATTCGGAGTCAGGCACTATTCTAATTTTCTTATATTGTCACATTTAATCATCATAATTACCTGGGAAGGTAGGTATTATTATTATTTAAGATGCAGTAATTGAAGTTCAGAGAAGTTAATACCTTACGCCAGATCATGCCTACCATGTGGTTGGGCAGGAATGCAAACCAAGATAGATTCTGCACTCTATGTGAGTAGACTCTTAGCCAGAAAATTACACTGCCTGTAAGTTAAAGTCCAGTCAAATGCTAATGTGTGCCAAGTGTGGTAGCAGATACCTCAGTGGATGAGCACAATATATCAATTGAGAAACCCAAGCAGAAGGGAAAGGCCTCATGTGAACTGTACAGGGCTAATAGGGCGTTAGTTATATAGTTCCTGAGGAGGGACAGACAAACCCAAAGCAAGAATCAATTTGATGTGGGGCTGTATATTTGAGAAGCTAGAGGAATTAACAAGTTTAGTAAAGATAGGGAATACTCAAAACACATTTCTAGAGAAGAAAATTATGATACATGAGGTAAAAAAAGTATACTGAATATGACTAATGGCAGATTAGACAATGGGGAAGAAAATATTAGTGAACTTGAAAAGATAAAAACTATTCATGGTAAAATCCAGAGAGGAAAGAAGTTATTTTATAAAAGAATGGCTTATCAGTGAGATGTCAGGAAAATATATTGTTGAATTTCTGAGTATTTAGAGTCTCTGAAGGAATGAAGCAAGGAAAAGAAAATCATTTGAAGAAATACTATCTGAAAAATTGCCAAATTCTATGAGAACTGTAAACCACATAGCCAAGAACACAACAAAGCCCAAGCACAAATAAATATATAAGAAGAAACAAGGACAAGGCAAATCATAATAGAATTGATTACAACTGGTGATAAAGAGAAAATCACAAAGGCAGATAGAATGAAAGACATTATAGACAAGAGGAGTAAAGATAAAGGAGATAACAGATTATTGCTGGCAAAAATGCAAGTGAGGAGACAGTGGAAGAATTCTTTAAGTACTAAAAGGGGGAAAATCCATTATTATAGAAACCTCTTCTAGTGAAAATACCTTTAAAAAACTAAGCCAAAAGAAAAACTTCAGATACACACAAACTGAAAGAATTCATCACCAGTAGATCTTTACTACATCTAAGCAATGTAAAAGGAATCCTTTCAAGTAGAAGAAAAATGATGCCAAAGAGAAAGAACACTGGAAAGAGTAACTAAATGGGAGATATAGCAATGATATTATTATATAAGCCTCTCTAAAATATAATTGTTTAAAGTAAATATTAATAATAATATATTTTGGAAATAATAATATGTGTAAAATTTGAAATGTGTAATGGAAATAGCACAAACGCCAATAGGAGAGAACTGAAAGAAAGATTCTTATATTCTTTGTCCACTAAAAGTCAATGTACATTTGAAGATGTGTAATTACTGAAGCAACCAGTAACATAGCATAATAAAGTGTTTGGCTAAGAGGCCAAAAAAGTAGATAAAAATGAAATAATAAAAATAAATCTAGAAATAAACATATGAAAATGGGAACAAACTCAGAAAGAAATAACAAAACAGTAGATTTAAACCACATTGGCATTGTAAATAAAAATTAAATTAGATGAAAAAACAAGACCCATCTGTTTGTACTTAGGAGAATTCCTCTTTAAATATAAAGATATAAATTGGTAAAAAGTAAATGCATAGAAAGATCTGTATAATTGTAAAACTTATCCAAAGAAAGCTAGAGTGGGTATCTTCATATTAGAAAAGCAAACTTAAGTGAATATTATCAGGGATAAATGTTCATCTTATAATGAGTAAGGTGCTAATTCATGAGGAGAACATAACAATTCAAGTATTTGCTCACCTAATGATATGTCTTCAAAATACATGAAGTGAAAGCTGATAGAACTATAAGGAAAGGAGAAAAATATTGAGCTTTTGTGAGCAATAACATTATCTTGTTTCAATAATTAATAGAACAAGTAGAAAAAATCTGTAATGATCTAGAAGATTGGCACAATATCAATCAACTTGACTTAACTATTATTTATGAAATAATGAAAAAACAATTGCAGAAGACATTCAAGTTGACAGACTGCATGTGAACCCAAAGTAGGCCATATTCTGACTCTGAAAGTCTCAGTAAATTTAACATAATTCAAGTACTACAAAGTATGTTTTTTGTCTATAATGGATACATTTTAAAATTTTAAATTAAAAATCAATAGCAGAATCTTTTTGAAAAAAAACCAAGTATTTGATCATGAAGTAACACATTTCTAAATAAAAAATGAATCAAGGAACATGTCAGAGTATTTTGAACTGAATGAAAATGAAAATATAACATATTAAAATTTGTAAGATGCTACTAAAGAAGTTTTCAGACAGAAATTTATATGAATACACTTATATGAAATTTATAAGAAAAATGGGAGGTGTTGCTTAGTAGTAGAATGCATTCTTAGCATACTCAGAGCCTTGGTTCTTTTCTCAGCACCAAAGGAGACATCTAAAAAAAAAATCAATGAAATTAAGATCAAAGAAATTAATAAACTTCTAGCTAGACTGTTGAGAAAGGAAAAAGGATACAAATTACCATTGTCAGGAATGAGAAAGATGATATCAGACAGTTAAAGGTAAACCAAAGAATATTTTGAACAAGTATATGCCAATTAATTTCTCAACTTATATGGTAAAGATTGATTTATTTAAGGGGTACATTAAATAATGCCCGCTCAAGAAGAAATAGATAACCTGAATAGTTCTATCTCTTAAAGAAATTGAATGTTTAGTTGAAAACTTTTCCACAAAGAAAATTTCAGGCCCAGATGGCTTTACTAGCTTCATTCTGAAATTCTACTCCAAATTTTAGGACAAATGATATTAATTCTACACAGCCTTATCCAGAAAACAGAAGAAGTAATACTTCCCAACTGATTCTAGGAGGCCAGTATTACTCAGATAATAAAAACTAGACAAAGACATTATAGTAAAAGAAAAACACGGTTTATGAAAATAAATGTTAAAAAAAAACCTTCACATAATTTTAGAAAATTAAGTTCAACAATATATAACAACATATATGAGGTAGGTTTACACCAGGAATGCAAGAGTGGTTTACTAATAATTAACTCAAAACTTAACTGTAAGCATTTTTTCAAAAATATTTTGTTTTAGTTGTAGCTGGACACAATACCTTTATTTTATTTTTATATGGTGCTGAGGATCGAAATCAGCGCCCCATACGTGCTAGACAAGCGCTCTACTGCTGAGCCCAACTCCAGCCCACTGTAAGCATTTTAGATGACAACATAGGAAATGATATTATGGCTTTGTATTAGGCAAAACTCACTTCAATAAAACACAAAATATCAATTGGTAAATTGGATTTTATCAAAATTAGAATTTCTTTTCTTTAAAAGACAGTGTTAAAAAAATGAAAACATAAGCCACAAATTAAAGATACTTGCAAAGCATGCAGAAACCTCAGGAATATATGGGCAGATGAATTATTTCAACAAGTACTTCTTTTAGTTTTTTCTTAAATTGGTGCATATTAAATAAGCAGGACATTAATAAGGCTGATATACAGTTGCCATATAAAAAGATGATCAACATCATTAATATTTAGAGGAATGCAAAATAAACCTACAATGAAGTATTATAATCTAGCAGAGTATGTAATATTTAAAAGATTGCCCATACTAAGTACTGGTGAGAATGTGGAACAAGTGGAGCTCTCATTGTGCATAGTTGGTAAAACTATGGAAAACAGTTCATATTTTCCTAAAATATGAAACATTTATCTACCTTATGACCCAACCATTCTACTCCTAGTAATTTACCCAACAAAAATGAAAATACATATTCATTCAAAGTTGTATATATGAATGTTCATAGAAACTTTATTTCCAAAAGCTGAAAGAACTAGAAACAACCCAAATGTCCATTCATAGGTGAATAGCTAAGCAAATTTTGTTCTATGTATACACTAGAATACTATCCAGCAAGAAAAAAAAAAGGAATATGTTCTTGATACATTCAATGATAGGAGTGAATCTCAAAGTAACTATGCTGAAGGAGAAAAGAAAAACCAAAAAAGTCCATGTTGTTTGATTCCTAGAAAATGTGAACTAATTTAGAGTAATAAAATGAAGATCTCTAGTTGCCTGGAGATAGAAAGGTGGGGAAAGGACCAGAAGAAGAGATTAAATAGAGGCACAATGAAACTTTGGTAGTGATATTTTTGGGTGATGAATAAGTATATGTTTATTATCCTGATAATTTTACATGTATGAAAGTATTTTAAAACACCAATGTTATTCTTTAAATATATCTCAATTGTGAACTGACAAATTCTACATCAATTATTTTCCAATAAAGCTGTTATAAAAAGACTAAGACACAAACCAAGAAAGAAACAAAAACTGAAAATTATGAGTAGGGAATGACTGAGTGGTTGCTTTAGAGGAAGATGCTGAAAGAAAGCCTTTCTCAGTGGGAGAACTGATCAATGGCCAAGGTCAAAATGGTAGGTGCTAGGAAGCTTATAGCTTGATGGACATGTTTATCATGCCCAGGGTCCTCACTAGATATAATGCATATTGAAAGTAGTACAATGTTACTTTTCTTTTGGTACCAGGGATTGAACCAAAGGGCACTTAACCACTGAGGCACAACCCAGCCCTTTAAAAAAATATTTAAAAGTTGCTGAGGCTGGCTTCAAACTCCCAATCCTCCAGCCTCAGTCCCTTGAGCTGCTGGGATTACAGGCAGGTGCCACTGTGCCTGGCTGTGCAACATTTCTTTAGCTGACTTAGTCTTAGCCTATTGAACTCTCTTTCCCACTCTGATCAGGATGGTCAGAAAACTGAGTGGGCCTGAATTTCAAGATTTTAATGTCATTGTTGCTTATTGCAGAGAGAATTTGGGCAAGAAAGAGAAGACAGTTTTTTTTAAAAAAAATGTATTAAGTTTGAAAATGTCTATTTTCAATAAATGATTTTTGTTTAATCTAGTAAAGAAGAAGTAAAGGTTGGAGAGAGGTGGGATAGGTAAAGGGGGGAGAATCTCTATGTAAATGAAGATTATTTGCTATTGTATTAATGTAGATTGCCTTTAACCAGGAAACAAATCTATTGCAGGGTATAGGTAAAGTAGCAGAACATTTGGAAATATAGAGTATCTCATCATAAAGCTGTTTTTCATTTCTTTAAAAAGCAGTAAGGATCAAGATTTTTAAAGCTTGCCTCACTTTTGGTTGTACACTCTCAAATGCATTTATCTTTTCTAGAGGATCTAAAATATCTGACTTATTTTTTATGGTAACCATATTTCACTATAAATAACAATAAATATTCTTATGTGACAGCAACTTCCAGAGACAAAAAATTTTCCTCTTTTCCTAAGTAGTATAATGATTTTAACAAAAGCTATGAATCAAGACATAGCCTTTTATATGCAAAAAAATAATAGAACTAGCACTTAAAGTAGCAACCTGACAACTCACAAAAAGTATTGTAAACATATCATGCCTCATTAGTTCAGTTATGTCTCATTTGATGTCAGTCATCTTATTCAATATAGCAAGTATGTGCACATATTTTCCCTTTAATTTTTTTTTCTGTTCTGTGTATCTGACCATCAGTGGAGGAAGGGAAGCCTCCGATGTCATTACCAAGTAACCAGAACAATGATAAAAATTATTTAAAAATAATAAATAACTCAACTTTATCTTGATATTGCTTAAATTTAAGGACTGAGAATAGGGTACAGTTGCATGTCTGTAATCCCAGTGCCGCTGCTGAGGCAAGAGGACAGTCTCAGTAATTCAGTGAGATTCTCAGCAACTCAGTGAGACCCTGCTTCCAAATAAAAAGTGAAAAGAACTGGGCCTGTAGCTCAGTGTAAAGCACCTCTGGGTTCAATAGCCACTACAAAAAAAAAAAAAAAAAAGAGAGAGAGTTCCCCATTTTCCCAGACAGCTTCAAATGGCTTCCCAGGACAGGGAAGCTTACCAAAACCCTCACATGTAAAATGACAGCATGAGATAAAATAGTCTTGGAAATCATATACTTTCAGAAAGAAGACCCTGAAGAGCATCTACTATAGACCTCTCCTTAATAGTAATAGTAGCCACATGTGATAATATACATCAGAAATTCCAGCTACTCCAGAGACTAAGGCAGGTAGATTGCAAGTTCAAGGCCAGCCTGGGCCTTTTTTGAGACCCTGTCTCAAAAAAATAAAAAAGACTAGGGATATAGCTCACTGGTAGAGTGCCCCTGGGTTCAATCCCCAGACACACACACATACATACACAAAATGGTGGTGATGATGGTGATAATATCATTGATATCACTCATTATCATTATGAGAAATTCCAAGGCCAGTAGAGACTAAGTGATCTATTAAAGGTATATCTAATTAATGTCAGATCCAGATCCAGGGCTTGAACTTAGGTCTGTTGACCTTAGTTCAGCTTATGTCAGTTATGATATTTGTAACTGATTTTGGGGTAGAATATTACTCCTTCATTTTTTATTCTTCTCATTATTGATGTTGTTACTGTTATTTTTAATTTTGTTTTTATTTAAAAAAATCTTTCTAGCTCACTACTTATTGGCCAAAAAGAAAATCCCTGACATCATTTTAAAATCAGTATCATCAGTGTATCTTGAATAAAATTTGATTTTTAACATATAAAAATATCTTAAAAATAAGCAGATGTAGTTTTGTGTGTTGGAATTTTATTTTTAAGGAAGTTATTATAGATTAGAATGATAGCTTCTCATCCTGCCTAATGTGGCATTACTAGACAGATTTGGAAAAAAAAAACAACAGTAAAATTCAAAGGTAATGTTCATTAATATAAATAAAATTCCCAAAGGAATACTACTATTAAGCTCACAGGGCTAATCAATGATATAAAACTGCATATTTTTAGAAAGATTTCCTGGGCAAATATTTGCTAGAAAAGAATTGAAGCTATGATAAAATTTGACAAATACTTGGAAACTTATAATATTTCTTCCAGAATTATTTCTTACATTCTTAAAAGGTGTAACATGTTCTTTAGCACCATAAGTCCCCTAGCCAACTGTATTTTAAAACACTTTTCATAATGACCTTATTATTAATTTTTAGGATAGTAACATTCTGACATTTAAAGATGTCCTTAATCTCATGTGCTAGGCACTGTGATTGGCTCTGAGAATACACATTGGTCTCTGCCCTCACATCAATTGTCTATTTGTATACATCTTTCCTGTTGTACTTATTATTATTGGAAAAAGATGGTATAAATTTAGAAAGTTGGGGCTGGGGACATGGCTCAAGCAGCAGCGTGCTCGCCTGGCATGCATGGGGCACTGGGTTCTATCCTCAGCACCACATAAAAATAAAAAATAAAGATGTTGTGTCCACTGAAAACCAAAAAATAAATATTAAAAAATCTCTCTCTCCCTCTCTTTAAAAAATTTTTTAAAAGAAAGTCAAAATTGAAATCAATATAATTTATTTTTAAGCCAACACTATAATTCAACTAAAAGACAAAATTTTTGGATTTTGAATGTCTTATAGTTTGAAAAAACTATCATTTTTCATTTGATCTTGAACAAATATACTAATGATGATTTATGCAACAGGAGGGACTGCCTGTGGGAAATAAAGTTGCAATGAGCTATACCCCTTACACATTACAAGGATTAAATTTTATTACAACCCAACACATTTTCATTAAAGATGTATAACAATCACTCTTTTAATTTATTTAATAAAGTATAGTTCTAAGCTTGAGATTGACAGCCTTAAAAGATCAGCAGTACTGTTTTTGCTATTCTTCATTTAGTGGTTGAAATATTAACATTCTCAGTACCTCTGGAGAAATTGTTATAGTATGAAACTATGTGGTGACAATTTACACAATTGTATTAAAACATTTATGGTCATATAAATGTGTAGTAAGTCTCTGAGATTATATGTCAAGTTGTAATCAGTGAGACTAAAATGTCGATACCATTTTCAATCTTCAAGTTAAACACAAAAATCTTGTGTTAAACTTTTCCAATCCATTTGAGATGGTGGCATGCTGATAATCAGACGGACTCTGGCTTCTAGTACCTATTTGGATAATTCCTATTGCTCTGCCTTGGCCGTTCATTGTACCTCTCCATATCTCACCTTATTCACCTATGAAAAGAGTACTAGGCCAGGATATCCCCAGGATCTATGTATTATATCTGAACTTTAAATATCTGGACCTTTCTTTTCTTGCTGCTTTTATCATTCTAGTTCAGTGGTTTCTCTAGTCTGATCTACAGACCACATGAATCCCCCAAGCTTCCATAATGAGGATCACTTGCAACATCTGTTAACATATGTTTTTGGGTGTCCAGACCTTCAGAATCGAATCTCTGAGGATAGGGGTCTGGAGACCTACATTGTTATTAAGCACCCATTTCAATATACTCATGAACTCTTCACATTCCCTTATGTAGACTGAATGTGGGCGAAGAATGATAGGCACTGAACCAGTTTTGGATTGCTGCTTTTATATGTTGTGCCCAGATCAAATAGCATCTTCTTTTAGAATTGAACATTACCTGACACCGCTTATTCTCAACCTTGGATGTTTCTGTCAAAACTCAGAGGCAGTAGTAAAAGTCTTGTTTAACATCCTGTTACAGTTAATTTAATTCATTTTGTCCTACCTTTGTAAAGTTTCTAAATATTAATGAATACATGATTAGTTAATTTTAGCATGATTGACTTCATCATATTATAGATTTTTTCCCTTACTGAGGTTTAGCTCAGGGAATATGATATTTCTTAATAAGATTCTCTAGTCATTTCAGAAGTAGCTGCTTGAGGTTCCTAATTTTTCATGGTATCCTTTTCTATACCACTTTTAAATCTTATACCTAATTAAGCTCTTCTCTTTTTGTCTCACAAAGGATCTTTAGGGTAGGGAGATAATTTCCTATAATATTCTTATTGATTATATTTATTCTCTAAAACTTTTCATCACTGTTATTGGTAATACACATACATGTGCGCGCGCGCGCGCGCACACACACACACACACACACACACACACACACACACACCACATTTTTGGATACCACAGCATTGTACTACAGCAGAGAAATTGGTTGTCTCATGGAGTGGCTTTAGATGCTGAAATAGCAGTGAAGATTGGTAGAGTGTGGACTGTCCTCTTGCTAGGCAATATGGAAATGATAATTTTATTTGAAACCTACAAGTGTTCCTGTGTGGAAAAAGAGTGTCAATCTCTAAATTACATTCTCATTACAGACATAAAGGAGATGAATCTCAGAAGTGGGTGTTCGGAACGGATGGCTGTATTTATTCTAAGGTAAAGACTTTATATGTCACAACTTTTATTCTAAAGCTTTTCTGTTTCCATATTTCTATAATATGCACTATATTTTTAATTTTATTTTTTATTGGTAAATTATAATTATACATAATAGTGGGATTCATTATGCCATATTTGTTCATGCACATGGTATAATTTGGTTAATCTTATTCCCCAGTACTTCCCTTTCCTTCTTTGCCCCAAAACACTTATTATACTTTACCATCTCTCTTCTATTATTATTATTGTTATTTTTATTATTTTAGTTAGTTATTATATTTTAATTATATATGTAAGTGGCATTCATTGTATTATGTTCATACATGGACATATCATTATTTGGTAGATTATGTTCCCCAATATAATAGAATGAGAAAACATTAAACCTTTCATTTCCTGAGGCTAGTTTATTCCATTTACCATGATGTTCTCCATTTTCATCCATTTACTAGCAAATGACACAATCACATTCTTCTTTATGGCTGAATAAAACTCCACATTTTCTTTGTACATTTATTTCTTGATGGAGACCTAAACTGGTTCCATCACTTGGCTAAATATTGGTATACATGTATTATTATGATATGTTGATTTTAGTTATTTTGGATAAATATCAAGGAATAGGGTAGCTTGATCTTATAGAAGTTCCTTTTCTGGTCTTTTGAGGAATATCCATACTGCTTTCCAAAGTGGTTGTACCCATTTGCATTTGTACCAACAATGTATAAGTGTACCTTTTACCCCATGTCCTCACCAGCAATTATTGTTATTTGTATTTAAAAAATGTTTTTAGTTAGAGATGGACACAATAACATTACTTATTTATTTTTATATGTTCCTGAGGCTCAAACCCAGTGCCTCACCCTCTATGCTATGCAAGCACCCTACCACTGAGCTATAACCCCAGCTATTATTTGTATTTTTTTTTGCAGGGCGGGGGGTAGTACTAAGGGTTGAATTCAGGGGCACTTGACCACTGAGCCACATCCCTGCCCTATTTTGTATTTTATTTAGAGACAGGGTCTCCCAGAGTTGCTTAGTGCTTCACTTTTGCTGAAGTTAGCTTTGAATTTGTGATCCTTCTGCCTCAGCCTAGCTGCTGGGATTACAGGTATGTGCCACAGAGCCTGACCCTTATTTGTATGTTTGATGACTGCCATTGTAACTGGAGTGAGATAAAATCTCACTGTAGTTTTGATTTGTACTTCTCTGACTGCTAAGGATATTGAATGTTTTTTCATGTATTTGTAGCCATTTTTATTTCTTCTTTTGAGAAATATCTGTTTAAAACTTTTTGCCCATTTATTTATTGGGTTATTTGTGGTTTTTATGTTAGGATTTTTGAGTTCTTTATATATTCTGGATATTTTTTTTCCTTTCTTTTATTAGTTGCTCAAGACAATACAATGATCTTGACATATCATACATTTGATTCAAATAGGGTATGAATTCTCATTTTTTCATGTGTACAGATTGTAGGATCACATTGGTTATACATCCATGTGTATACATACAGCAGAATATTCTGGATATTAATCCCTTGTTGGATGAGTACTTGAAGAAGATTTCCTTCTGTTCTGGAGGCTCTCTTTAACATTCTTATTTGTTTGTTGTTCAGAAACCTTTTAATTATATGCCTTCCCTTTTGTTGATTTTCAGTTTTATTTCTTGAGCTTTAGGGGTCTTATTAAGGAAGTAGGTCCTTAAGTCAATTTGTTGGAGAGTTGATCCTATGTCTTCTAACAGTTCAGTGTTTCTGGTCTAATTCCTAGGTCTTTGATCCACACTCTATTTATTTTGTGCAGGATAAAATAGATGGGAGTTTTATTCTTCTATGTAGGAATATCCAGTTGTCCCAGAACCATTTGTTAAAAAGGCTATCTTTTCTCCAAAGTAAGCTTTGTGCACCTTTGTCAAGGATCACATGACTGTACGCTATTTCCAAATAAGGTCACATTCACAGATTCCAGGCTGTGCTCAACTTATCATTTTTAAAGATGTAATTCAACATATAACACATAGTGTGTCAGTTATTGATTTATTGCCTCTCAGTTCCAATCCTACCCTTTACCTGCCTTGGGACCAACTTTGCAGCAGAGTGCTGCCAGTGGGGCATACTCCCATGAATACTTTATCCAAGCATAACTCATTTGGGTGGTACTTTAATTCTGTTTGTTCTACTATAAGAAAATACCAGTAATGGGTAATTTATAAACATTATAAATTTATTTCTCACAGTTAAGTCCAAGATCAGGATGCCAGCAGACTCTGTGTCTGTTGAGGGCTGCTCTCTACTTCTAAGATGGCACCTTGTTTCCACATCTTCTGGAAAGGACAAGAATGCTTTGTCCTCTCGTGGTATTTGGGATGGAAGAGAACAAACCCACTTCAGTCTTCTAATAAGAGTATAATTCTCATCCATGAAGATTTTGACCTCATAACATAATCACCTTTTAAATGTCCCATCTCTTAATACTATCACACTGGTGATTAAGTTTCAGCATAAGGATTTTGGGAGAGACATTCAGACCATAGCAAGTTGCTTTTTAGTAGAGTTATGTTAGCAGCTCTGCACCTTCCATTAGATGACTTTTACTGGCATTCCATGGGCATATGGAATGTGCCATTCACATGGTGAATCCACTGGTGTGACACCTCAGCGACTTCTTTGACATTGAGTGAGTCAGGAATGTGCCTTCTATGATATGAATTGGATCTCAGCCTTGGGTCAGGCCTCTTTCTTGGGTGTTTTTTTCTCAGATCCAGCAGCAGTAGCTTCTCATAACATTTGCTATTTATATATTCTTGAGTATTCTCTTTAACTCTTAATAGCCACTCCAATCACTTGTCACTCCATTGTCATATTTATGCTTATCATTTATAGTAAACTTAAACTGTTATATAGTAAACTGTTATGTAGTTTCTATCTCCTTAATGAACTCTGGCTGATAAACATGGAAGCATTTTTCTCTACTATTTTATAAATACATGGCTGAGCTGTCATTTTGTGACATCCTACATCATTTTAGAAATTTAGAGAGTTTGATAACAATTAAATGTAAAAATTTATCATAACAGCATTTTCCCTGAAAAAATTATTTATTATAGTACTGGCAAATATCCTGACTGTATTCACTAGCTTAATCATGACTCTAAATCTTTAACTTTTGCTCATAAGCAAGGAATTTGACACAACCTTAAAATGTCAAGGTATTTAAAAGATTACCTCTACATAATTTCACTCAAAGATTCATTTCTACTTTCCCCTCATCCATCCTTCATCACATTTCTGATAACCATATTTTTGAGGTGGAGTAAGATTCTAGGTAGTTGGAGAGAAGTCACAGGAAGAATGAAGCTTGTACATCTTGGTAAAAATATAATGTGCCAAAATGTCTCTTCAGCTGTGTGGCTTGGAGCTGCACCTGAGAACTTAGTTGGGACACATCTGAACACAATAGACTCCCATTACTGGGAGTTGTAATTCTGTCTTGTGCCTTGCTTTTCCTACCAACAGACATCAAAGAATGGAACCAAGGTTTAAGTATATTTTTTTCTTTTCTTTTCCCAAATGTAGGTGCTTAAATATATACTTATCTTCTGTCCTTTTTATCTTTTCTTTTCTGTCAATTTAAAAATTTCTAATTTCTTAACCATATATGGCTAACTAGCAATGATACACACTTTCATGTTTCAAATATTAATTTGGAGCAGGTATTAATTATAAAACTCCTGCTCAAACACAATCACTAATAATTTTGTTGCAGTTATTCTAGATTCAAAGAGAAAATTGTGTATTAATGAGAAACTTCATTCTTTCAGAGGTGTAGAAATTTTGATTAACTCTAAACTTAGTCATATGTATCACTACTTCCATTTTGTTAAGGATAGAATGGAGAACAATCTTATAATTATTTGAAGCTGGATTATGAATGAAGCTCATGTCATTTTTTTGAAAGACAGGATTACTGCTATTAACAAACCTTGTCTCCACTACTTATGTGGCTATATGATATTAGGCAAGTCATCTAACCTTTCTAAGCTTCCCATTCTTCATTTGCAAAATGGAGAAATTAATACTAGCATTGTGAGCATTTGGTACAGATCCTGGCCTATAACCAATAGATAATTTGTAGCCAATAATGATAATGATTATGAAGAAATTTAAATAGATGTATTTTATTTGAATGAGGTTTTTTTCTTTTGTTCTGAGTGTTTTCTACTCCATTCTTCTACTCATTTGCAAAGATTAAATTACATTATTTCCTGTATGCAATTTATCAGTTTCAGCTAAATTAAAGATTTAAATTAACATGAGAATAGAAGAAAACATGGATTAAAGCATCTAACTAGCTGAGTAGTAAGTAGATATTTTTAGAAGCATGCAAAGACAGACTACATTAAGGAAAAGACCTCATTGGATATAAAAGAATTTTTAAAAACCTTCTAAATCTAAAATAGTTTGAGCAAAAGTAAATAGGAAAATATGATAAATAAGGGAAATCATTGTAAGGTAATATTACAGAGGGATCAAAACATATAATAAGCCTGATATAGCATAGAAAAAAATAAACACTTCACCAGAAAAATGGGCAAGGGGTGTGAAAAGGAAATACACAAGAAAAATTAAAAGAGCTAAGTAAATAAAAGAAGTTCAGCTTCACTTGAGATTAATAATTATAAAATAATTAGATAGTATTTTCTCCCTTTTACATGTAGGAATATATTATATTAGGAATATTCAATGTTGATAAAGATGTTAGAGAACAAACATAATTGTTTCCTGTTAGTATTAGTTGTCTGTTTTTATGTAACAAATTATCTCCAAAGTATAGTGACCTAAAGCAGCAAACACTTAGTACCTCACAATTTCTGTGGATCAGGAATCTGGAGCGGCTTAGCTAGGTAGTCTCCCATGAGACTGCAGTCAGGATGTAAAGCAGGTCTGCAATCATCTAAGGTTTGATCAAAGTTGGAAGACAATTGACCTTTAAATACACTAACACATTGCTATTGACCAGAGGTGTTAGTTCCTTGCTGTGTGGGCCTCTCCAGAATGCTGTTCAAAACATAAGGGAACCAAGGGAGGGAGAGGAAGGAAGCAAGACAACACAGTGGAAACTACAGTGTCTTTTGTAACCTAATCTTAAAAGTGGCATCCACCACTTCTGCCAAATTCTTTGGGTCACACAGGTCAACCCCCATGTAATGTGGGAGGGGACTATACAAAGATATGAACACTTAGAAGCAGGGAACATTGAGGACAATCTAAGAGACTGGTACGATATTCTTGAGCATCTGTTTAGCAACATTTATCAAAATCCTTTAAAAAATTGTATTCTTTTGAATTAAAAAATCCCACTTACAGCAACTTACCCCAAGGAATTAATCAATAATATGCACTATAATATATCTTCAAGGACAGTTATTCTAACATTGTTTAGAATAGTGAAAACTGAAAGCAAGTTAAGTAAGCTAGTTAGATTGTGTAAAGATATCTTCATTATGGATATTATGGGTAGTAAATGTTGGCATTGCTAATAATGTAGGATAACTTATAATTAGAGATGAAAATACAAATGTTGTTAATTGGGAAAAATTAGGTAAGAAAACAATAGTATTTATATTGATTTATTTCACACCAAATAAAGATTTATAAGCACAGAAACAACTGGAAGTTTAAAAGTGAAAAAGACGGTGGGAGGATGAATAAATTTTTTCCTTTATTTACTAAGTTTTCTGTGATAAACATTATAATTACCATGGGGGGAAAGGGACACTCTTTACAAACATGGGTAACCTTTGTACTGACTAAAAGGAGATATAGAATCTAGAGTTTAAAATTTCCAGGTAGATCCTGCCACCTGCCTACTGCACTTTTCTAAAGGACATAAACACTCAGCCCAAGAGTTAGGTCAACTATATGGCCTCTCTACTGTACATGGAGGAAATATCCTGGGGATGATAAAAATGATTCCTAAGCCCCAGTAACTGGATCACAAAAACTACCCCCAAAAACTACTGGGTCACAAAAACTTCCTAAGCCCCAGTTACTGTTGTGTTCATAAGTGCATGGGGTAGTTTTTGTGACCCAGTTACTGTTGTGTTCTGGGATGAATTTTGATAAATATGAAAGCATTCTGTCATTCAGTTGTCAACAGAAAATCTTCTCTCATGGTAGTAGAACTTACCCAAGGTCACAAAGTCAGTAAATAGAATAGCTGGAATTTGAAACCAGGCTAGGACAGCAGGATGTTAATCAGTAGGTACTGGTACTATTTGAAGTTTTTGAAGTGGTAATGATGTGATCAAAAATGTGTTTTGTTAAAGTTTATCTTTTGTTAGTGAAAAGTGGATTAGAATGATAAGAATGCAGTGAATCCAAAGGACTGATGGACTTTGAATGGAATAAAGGATTAAGAAATTGGAGGTCAATTTAGGGTGATGTATGCTGCAGTAGAAAGGAGGAAAAGTTGAAATATTAGGCTATTGACTCTCTATGAGAAAAGATTAGAGTTCCAGCTTTAGGAGAAGGGAGTCTTTTATATTGGTCCTCTGATGACCAAAACAGTGGGTGCCTGGTTACAGAGCAAGCTCACTTGGTCTTAGAGACCACGGAAGAGCTGTGTTATCACATGTTCAGAATAACCATCACCTGGGGAAGGAATGGTTTAGAGTAATCCCAAAGGGAAAGTGCCTAGACCATTTGTATATGCCTCCAAATGCATGGTGGGGGGGGGATGGATTACAACTCATCACTTTGTTTTTGATACGTGTCTGCCACCTTTGCTAGTCTGTCAACTCCAAGAAACAAAGCCCATGACATTTTGTTGCTACAGAATTTTTGGTCTTTGCTTCTGCAATGCCTAACAGAATGTTCACCCACATCATGACCCTACCATCTCATTGTATATATTACAGTTTCCCATGTTCCAGGTATACTCAATTTCAAATATTAGGAAAGTATACCTTAGAAGTGAATCTACATAAAATGCCTTTACCTGTATGAGAGTACACTAATATGAAACCAGCATTAGAATATAGGAATTGGTTTGTGATTGCCACCATCAGAGCCATGCCATTGGGCACTTATTGTCTTAGAAAGCAGATATTGTTTATTTTGCTTTTTATAAGTTGATCCTTTTAATGTTCTAATATTTTGGAACATATTTGGTATTATGTCTT
Source organism: Ictidomys tridecemlineatus (assembly GCF_052094955.1). Lineage (NCBI taxonomy): Eukaryota > Metazoa > Chordata > Mammalia > Rodentia > Sciuridae > Ictidomys > Ictidomys tridecemlineatus. The sequence goes on from NC_135480.1 coordinate 33,205,441, forward strand.
CCACTCATTCATATGAGTTGGAGGGAATACAGAATCTAGAGTTTAAAAATTCAGTTGTCTTTTGAAAATACAGTTGTCTTTTTTTGCTCAATTTGATCTTTGATATTTGCTGTAGAACCAATGTAAAATAGTCTTTCTACATCATCTATCATTTTTTCATCAGTTACATTTTCTTGAACATATTTAAGACAATAAGAGCTGACATAAGAAAAAATAACAACGCAATAGAAACTTCAAGGTAAAATGAAAATCCTAATTTTTCTTGTATTAAAGTTCTTTTTACTAATATTTCAGGTTAACTTAGTAATTCAGAAATCTTTTCCCAAGGTTATGTGCAATAAAGAAACTATTTTGAGACTGGAGCTGTGGCTTGGTGGTAGAGTATTTGCCTGTTTCTGGGTTTTATCCTCAGCACTTAAAAAAAGAAAGAAACTATTTTAATTGTTTTTAAAATACTGTTATGAAAGCAATATATGCATGATAAGTTAGTATCAGAAAAGATATATTAATGAGAAGTAAAGTCCCTTCTTCTCAAACTTCATCTCTATTTCCCATTTATTCACTAATAGCAGGTTTATATATATTTTCACAGAAATTATTAGGTGTTATGTACATAAATTTCATAGTTCTCATTTAAATAATAAAAGTAACATATGTTAGTTTTTAAAAGGCTCTAATAAATAAGAACTTTTTGCAATAATAAGCAACAGTACCTCTTATCCATCTTCCTCAAATATTATCATTGATGGTATATCATTCCTGGTTAATTAGATACAAATACATACACACAAACACACACACTTGCACATAGCCACACATAAGATTTTGTGACCAATTTTTTCCCCTTTATAACATGTTGTGATCATATTCCCCTATTGACATCTATATCTAAGCTACTTTCTTTTTAAATAATTTCTCTGTTGATGCACATTTAAGTAAATGTAAATAATGCTTCAACGAACATTCTTATGCATGTATGTTTGTTAAGGCAAAGGGAATACACATTTAAAATTTTGATAGTCACTCATTGATTGATTCAACAAAAATTATGTTTACCATGCTTTTAATTTGCATCATTTTTCTCCATGTTTTCCTGTATATCTTTAGTGTATTTTTTCTGGTTTAAATCTTGTAATACTTTGCCCTTTAATTTTTTAAATTGAATTCCTTACACAAAACAGATTTATTGAAATAGAATTTAAATACCATACAATCCACCATTTTAACTGTACCCGTCACTATTCTTCAATATATTCACAGTTATCCCTCCATTACCACAATTTAATTTTAAACTATCTGGTCTTCCTTAAAAGACACCTGTACTTAACAAATATTTCTCCAATTCTGTCCGCTGCACTATTCCTACCTTCTTTATAGTTTTGCCTATTCTGGACATTTTATAAAAGAATCATAGAATATGTGGTCTGGTATGATTGATTTTTTTTTCACTTAGCATAATGTTTTCCAAGTTCATTCATGTTGTAGCATGTGTTAATAATTCATTTCTTTTTGCTGTTGAATATATTGCATTGTATGAAAATGTCAGATTTATCTATCCACTTTTTAGTTGATGGGCATTTTATTTGCTTTCACTATTTGGCTTATCATGAATAATGATGCTATGAACATTGGCACAGAAGTTTGTAGATATATGCTTTCATTTCTTACGGGTTTATAACAGTACATTTCTGGATCATATAATAACTGTACTTTTAACATATAAAATTGTTTTCTAAACAAATGGCTACATAATTTTACATTCTTACCATCAGCATTTAAGAGTTCTAACTTTTCCACATCCTTGCCAACTCTTCTTATTCTCTGTCATTTTGATTATAGACGTTCTGGTGGGTATGAAGTGTGATCTCATTAAGGTTTTGATTTGCATTTCCCTAATGACTAGTGATGTTGAATGTATTTTCATGTGCTTATTTGCTATTTGTATATCATCTTTGGAGAAATGTCTGTTCAAATATTTTGGTCATGTTTTCATTGGGTTGTCTTTTTGTTATTTAGTATAAGGGTTCTTTACAGATTCTAGATATACATCCCTTATCAAACACATGATTTGTGAACATTTTTATCATTCTGTTGATTGTCTTTTTCTCTTTTTAGGTTGCATTGTTTGTATCACAAACATTTTGATATAGTATGATTTATCTATTTTTCTCTTACATTTTTCAAAAAACAGTCCATTTTAGAGCATTTTTAGTGCATTCAAGTGTAAGATAGAGATGGTTCCCATATCCTTTGTGCCCCTAAACACTCACAGCCTTCTCTATGTACGTCCTGCACTAGAATGGCTTTATTGTTGCAATCAATGAATTTACTCTGTCACATCATTATCACCCAAAGACTGTAGTTTGCATTCCAGTTCACTTTTAGTATTGTAGATTCTGTAAGTTTGGACAAATATCTAATGACATGTATCCACCATTTATCATAGTATTATAGAGAATAGCTTAATTGCCCCCTCTAATTTTCTGTGCTCCACTTATTCATCCCTTGATTCTCTCTAATGTCTAGCAGCCACAGATATTTCTACTGTCTCCTTAGTTTTGTCCTTTCCAGAATGTCCAACAATTGGAATCATACAGTATGTAGAACTTTAAGATTGACTTCGGACCCTTATGAACATGTATTTATGGTTCTGGAATGCCTTGCATTTGTAGTGTGTATATTTGCTTGTACATTTCTAATAAAATTCAATTTAATATCTCTTTTTCCAGAATAGTAAGAGCCTTAGTGTCTTGAATTGTACACTGAACATCTCCTTGTATTTTTTCTTAATTTTTATATATGACAATGGACTGCATTATAATTCATACTATATATTTAGAACACATTTTTTCATATCTCTGGTTGTATACAAAGTATATTCACACCAATTCGTGTCTTCATACATGTACTTTGGATAATAATGTCCATCACATTCCACCATCATTTCTAACCCCATCCCCCTCTTTTTCCCCTCCACCCCTCTTCCCTATCTAGAGTTTTTCTATTCCTCTCATGCTCCCATTCCCTATCCCACTATGAATCAGCCTCCTTATATCAGAGAAAACATTTGGCATTTGGTTTTTTGGGATTGGCTAACTTCACTTAGCATCATCTTATCTAACTCCATTTATTTACCTGCAAATGCCATGATTTTACTCTCTTTTATTGCTGAGTAATATTCCATTGTGTATATATGCCACATTTTTTTATCCATTCATCCACTGAAGGGCATCTGGTTTAGCTATTGTGAATTGTGCTGCTATGAACTTTGATGTGGCTGTGTCCCTGTAGTATGTTGTTTTTAAGTCTTTTGGGTATAGACCAAGGAGAGAGATCCTTGTATTTTTGTTCAAACTTTCGTTGCACACTTTCAAAGACATGGCAAGGACTTTATATCATAGTTGCGGCAGCATATTTAGGCTTTCTAGACTAGTTAATAAGCTAGATGACAATGATACTGAATAAATTGATTACCTTCTTGTGTCTGTTTCCTCTTCTTTAAAATAGTAATAATAGTAATAGCTATTTCAGAGGGCTGATTTAAGGATTCAGATATAAATGTATTATCATGTAAGAAATTACTTTGATGCAATGTTAGCTTGTGGGTATACTGCTTAGGTACCCTATCCTAGAGCTCATGAAACAGAAAGGTGCACAGACCAAATTAAAATGCTCAGATCATGATTTATTGGGTCAATTCAAAACACAAAGCAAAATATATGGAAAGAGAGATGGTCAGACTAACACATTTAAGATAAGGCACCAGTGAGTCAAAGGGCCATATTACTGAATCTTATTCTTCTGTATTTATATATTCTTTCTCTGTGCTACATCACTTTTCCCATTTGATGTGGATACAAAAACCAGTATTGATATTTGAGCAAGGGGCCTAATAGACAAAAAGTGTCTGGTCAGTCACATACTCTTGCTTCATGTAAGCTGGTAAATGCTTGTCCAATAGCAGTGCCACATAGCCTGATGAGCAGAGATGGATTATTTGGCAGAGGATCCCAGGTGAGAGTCAACAATGGGGTGGCTAATTAAACATCTCATGATCATTATGTGCCTCATAAGCTTTGTTTATGTTTAGTGTATCAAAACATTTGTTGCTTTAGTTACTATTTTAAAAATACTAAATATCTAGTTTGTCCATCTCTTTCTATCTCTGTTCACAGACACATGCTATGCTTACTCTGTCTGATACTTCTCAGCTTACTAAGTTATCTATGCTTAACCCAGATAAGTTTCATCCATTCCATTTTGTTTTTGTTTTATAGAGCAGAACAGAGTACTCCCAAACAATACAGGAATTACACACTGTATATGTAATGATTGATAGTAACATATCAATATCTTTTTACTACTAATGAAATTTATATTCTGTCTTTCTAATAGAATAGATTTTTGGTTTCAACTTATAAAACTGGTACTCATTCTTTCCTTTCTTATAGGCTTATCCTCAATTTGTTCTGACCTATCTGGAGGAGCTAAATGTACAAGTGGATGTGACTCAAACAGAGTATCACATTCACCATGGTGCTTGGACCACAGCTCATCAAGAATGTGGCAGAAACTTAACAGAAGAGGTGAGTGTAGTAAGCCAGAGGCAAGACAGAAATAAATCTCTAAAATGTGTTTTGAAAAGAGAAAATATGTTCAAGTTGTTTTCAAGAACCAAACATAAATTCACAACTTAATGCTACAGATTGTTTAAGAAATAACCTCAATACCCATATGCACATTTATATTTATATAAAAGTCATATATTTATATAAACATTTTATTAAATAGATGGTGATATACTAGCTTTATCTTTGGATTGCCTTCTTTTGTTCTGGCTCTGCACAAGTGATTTCATGCTCTATGAAAACTGAAGAAAGCATGAAAAGTGCATATTATGTTTTTGGCAAACATAGTTAAGATATTTCCAATCAATGAAGTTAGCTCCATTATTCCTATATTTCGTGTATTAGGTTCTGCAAAAATGTGCCAGCAACCCTGATCTGAAGCAACTGCCAGAACCGTCAGACACCCATTTAATGCCAGAAGGTTCTCCTGAGGAGACAGGGCAGCTGACAGTAGCACTGGTGAGGAAACTGGAGGAGAAACATCCTAAGGCTTCCGCTCAGAGGTAGGGCACTGACAGACTGAGCTTTATTGCTCAATGACATTCGATGTTTTCCTTCAGTTTCATGTAAGATTGATTTCTTGATGATTGTTGAAATACCTCAACAGCCCTTTGGCTTTCAATCAGTGTAGTTTTAGGGTCACATTTGATGAAGAGAGGTGACATGTATATTTTGTTAAAGATTGATACATGTAATTTTTCAAAAGCATAATGAGGATGGATTGCTTCCCTTGAATCTCACTAAAATACAATAAAATAACATGATTAAGTGAAGGCAGTACTGAGCATATACCCAATTGTGAAAATGCCAAAGGTCTTTAAGAAGACCACACCCATGAACATTCCTTTTTATTTTCCACCAGGAGAACATTATATTTGTATCTGAGGTTAAGTGCACAGTAGATGAACTCAAGTAGTGATGGCTTACAAATTAACACCATTTCTACTGCCAGGATACGAGCAATATCAGTGATCTGCTAACCAACTGAAAATTATCCTTGATTGAAAAATGGAAATGATTTCTCCAATTCTCTTTACTTAATTGGAAGCTGAATTTTATTATTATTATTATTATTATAATTTGATGTTGTAAATCACAAAATGACTTTATAAAATGTAATTTTAATCTATAATTTCTTGAATTACTTTTGACTGAAATATTCTCAAAGAACTAGTACAATTCTTATCATAGTCAATAAAGTTTAAAGGAACTCCTAAATGTAAATATACTACTTGAAGAGAAAAATGTCTCTTGCATAAAAAAGGAAAAAAATGATAGTTTTTATTTAAATTAAGCTACTTTTTATTAAGTTACATATTTCCACCTGGATTTTGATAGGAGGGGAATTTCCCTCCTAAGAGATAGCAAAAATGACTCTTCAATTTATTCAGTCTTTATTATTTGGTTTTGTTATTTTGATCAGGCACAGAAGTACATTTAGTATCTTATGATATCATATCATGATGTTGTCTTGGATAGCATAAAAATTTAGATTCCAGGTCTTCTTTTCCCTGTCACTTATCTTTATATCACATACAAGATTCTCATCCCTCTGATGCTCTACAATGTGACCACAAGTCTGTAGCCACACATCCAGGCCACTCTGGCTATTCACATCACTAGAACATAAGTCCCTTGGGAACAACAGTCTTTGTCTGATGTTTCTCATTTAAAGTAGGAACTCAAGGAACCCTGGGGCACTTGGGAACTGATAATACTGCTGTTTGAGTCCATTTTTGTTCTTTTTGGACAATCATTTATTCTCTATACTCTTTGACAGAATGTTTGAGGTTGTTGTTATTCATGGCTTTTGTCTTTATAAATACTTAAGTTCTGCTGAGGAAAGAGGAATGGGTTACTTCTTCTTTCAGCTTCTAGAACACTTGCCCCAATGTGAATAGGACCCTCCTGTTAACTCACCTGATTCCTTATGATTTTCCTGTTCCCCAACTTGGAGATATTTTTCCTGAAAGCATTGGGTAGTTGAGAGATTTGGCTTTTGCATTCTGTAGTTGTGTTTTCCCTGAGGTACAATCTGATGACTGAATATTGTGAGAAAGGCATATAGTATTAGAAAAAGTGACCTCCCCCCCCGAAAAATGTGATTAGTGGCAGCTAATATATTGTAATACCTGAGTTAGAATTAAAGAGCCTTTCAATTTCTAATAAAGTAGTAAGCATTCAATAAGTGGTAGTTTTGAAAATATTCTAAAAACAAGTAGAGATAGAAAAGATTTTTTAAATGAGGTTGTTTAGTAATTCTCCCTTACCTATAATTCCAATATCAGTTACCTAACATCAACTCTGAGCCAGAAATATTCAATGGAAAATTCCAGAAATAGACAATTCATAAGTTTTAAGTAACTTTTACTACAGTATATTGTTACAGCATCCTATTTTATTAGTATTGTTCTTATTCTTTTATTATGCCTAGTTTATAAAATAAACTTTATCATAAATATTAATTTATAGGAGAAACATATGTGATTCAGTACTACATGCAGCTTCAGAAACACTGGGTTTCTTAGACTGTATCTACTATGGATAATAGGGACTATTACATTTTGATTTGTAGTTTTTAGTCAATAGGAATTGACTAGTAAACATATTTGGAGTTTTCTTTCTTGAGAAATTGCCCAGGGGACTTTTCTTAGTGAGCTTTTCTCAGGATTTGTGTTTTAGGCCCCCTTCCTTAAAGCCACAGGGATTTATCTACTTTCTTTCCCCTCTACCCTCATAATTTACCTCATCAAGAATGTGGCAGAAACTTAACAGAAGAGGTGAGTGTAGTAAGCCAGAGGCAAGACAGAAATAGATCTATCAGTAGATGCTACTTCAGTTTCTTTTCCTCTTTTTACCAAAGTTGTTTTGAGTTAAAAATAAAATACTTAGAGCAATCACTTTCCTCTTATTTTGGTGGACTGTAGGGGGCAAAATTGGAAGGCAATGCAGAATTTGGCATGTGGGTTACTTTGAACCTTAGGTTGTCTTGTTAGGTTGTGTACTTTCCAAATGTAAGAAAATCTGTGTTATACTATTGCCGTTTTGAGAGAGAGCTTTACATTTTCTTGCTTTTCTCAATGATAATTCAGTTAAAGAAAAAATTCATAGCACATCATAAAGAAATTATGTGAAATGATCTGAGCTGTGGAAATTGGATTTTAGCACATCAAGAAAAATATTCGTGAGAAAATCTGAACAAAGAATATGTAATTGAAAATAATTAAAAGAGAGAGATAAATTTAAGTGCTTCCTTAGAAGTAGCCAAAGAAAGAGTAAACTACAATAGCCAAATTTGGGAGAAGACAGAGATTGTTAAGTAGTGGCAGGTAATCTGTGAAAATAAATGATAACAGTAGATTATAAATGATAACAGCTCAAATTTACTGACTTTGCTCAAGTGCTTTAAGTACATCAATTCCTGAAAACCTATGAGGTAAGTAAAACAGAGGAATCATCATCTTAGACATGGAGAGATTCAATTACTTCATGAAGTCCTCTGAGTTCCCCTAGCTCCGTTTTATTCTGAACCACTACTTTATACTGCTTGACTACTCATGCTCATGTCTTAGTATTATTCAAAATCTTCAGATTTTCAAATAGAGACTATTATTTTAACTTGATATCTTGGAAATGGAACTTTTAGATAAGAAAAAATTAAAAAAGGAAAACTAAAAGTTATAGCAATATATTCAGTATTCAGTGAAAATTAAATAAGAGGTAGGAAATATTAAGAAAAGCTATGAACTCCTGATTTCCTGTTGCATTCAACTATCTTGATCTGCAGCCTAGACTGATTTGCAGAGGACTTCCTTTGAATAAGAGATTTTAAAAGTCTTTTTCTAATAATATGACTATAACTTGTCATGATTATCCAGGGTATTTCATGCTTTGGTGATTCAGTTCAGCTTCACGACAGGACTAATAGTTGTCATTTGTTGGATACTTACCATGTGACTATTGCTTTTCTAAGTATTTATTCTCATAATATCATGAGAGGTTGATTTGGTATTAATATCATAACCTGGGCTGGAGTTGTGACTCAGTGATAGAGTGCTCTCAAAGCATTCACAAGGCACTTGGTTCGATTCTCAGCACCACATAAATGTAAAATAAAAATATTCTACCTAAAACTAAAAAACACCAAAAAAAATCATAACCTGATGATAGAGGTACTCTTTTATTTGTTTGTTTGTTTGTTTGTTTGTTTATTTATTGTACTGGGGCACTGGGATTGAACCTGGGAATGTTTTATCACTGAGCTACATCCCCAGATCTTTTTATGAAATTTTAATTTTGAGACAGGGTTTTGCTAAATTGCTGAAGTTCTTGGCTAAGTTGCTGAGAGTGTGGCTTCAAACTTGTGATACTCCTGTCTCAGCCTTCTAAGTCTCTGGAATAACTTGGCATGCACCAGTGCACCTGGCATAGGTGCATATCAATTAAGATACAGAAACTGAAGCTCTTAGTAGCAACCTCATGTGCCCAGTAATACAGCTGGTTAATGGGGGAGTGAGGATTTGAATCGAGGCCTAGGTGGATCTCTTGACTACCCTCATTCCTATTAGTTTTTATTTACTGATTTTATAAGAGAATGGTATTATACACATAGTTATATTAAATAAATACTAAAATGTCATGTGTGTTACATCATGAGAGTTGATCAGGCTTACCATTTAATTTGTGTATTTTGAGTTCTATTCTTAAACACAACACACACACACACACACACACACACACACACACACACACAGACTCTAAAACAATAACCCCAAATTAGGCTTAACTACCTATGGATTCATTTTGTTTAATGTACATTTCAAACATTTCAGAAAACCATCTGGTGTTGACCTTTTACTTTTTCTTTTTTCTTTCTTTTTTTACTTCTCTTTTTTATTTTTGGTAACATGGAAAAATTAATTCTTCCATGGGAGAAAAGGGAAATATCTTACTATATGAAGTCTTAAATATAAGGTTCTTAGTTCATGATAGGTCATATTTTCTTGTTTCCTTTAGCCACACCTTAATGTTTTTGCTCTCTTCTTGAATAAAGAAAGTTGTGTGTACATTTAATTCCAAGTTTGGTCCAAAATGAAATAAATACCATATTCTGGCATCTTTAAGTATCTGGAATGTGTTTGTTTACATTAGTTTATCCAAAGGAGCCCTTTAACCATATTTAAATTGAATAGGGGGTGGGGAAGGACTGGGACAGCCAACAAAGCATGCTGACCCAGCTTGTCACCCAGTGACCTGTGAGAAGGAAATAATGAACTGTGAGTAGCTGTCATCTTAACTGTTTCTGACAGTTCGCCTTTGGGCACATCTGTGTTAGTTGCTTTGGAAAGCCCTTTGTTCTTTTCCCACTAGTGACTTTGTGGGGCGCTGAGGGGTTTGCTAGCTACTGTACTGCAAACCAGCCCCTTCCTTCCCAGGGAAGCGAGCAGCTGCCGCGAATCGCACTGACATTTCTCTTCATGACTCAACTTGGCATGTACTTCACTCTTTGAAAAAAGAGCAGATATTTGAAAGTGCTTTGATTTTTTTTTCAATTAAAATATACTTTAATGTCTCATAAATTTTGATACTAATAAAAAAGCAAGTTACAAAATATACTTAATATTATCCTAATTTCACATATATAAAAAGTTAACCAGATGGACAAGTGATTTGAAGGAAATACATCAAAATATCCACAGCTGTTTCTGAGCCTTTAAATTTTAGTTATCAATTATTTTCCAAATTTAAATAATTAAATATTGTATTTGAGATAGGAAAAAAATTCAGATAAGTTGTGAAAAGAATTTTTAATAAAGATGCTTAATACCTGATTTACTAGTAAGTTTATTTAGGCTAAAACAGGTAACATTTTATTTCAGTTTTCCACTGACATATTTTTGAAGAACTTTTATCTGATGATCTAAACTTTCAAATATTACAGTATTTATAATTTAAATTTAATCTAGTGCTTAAGATTATTATAATCATTAGGAGATGTAATTTGATAAGAAACAGGTGTTTTCGTCCCTGGTTTCCTGAAGTATAAGTACTATTTCAGTAATAATGAAAACAGAACAGTTTGAATAATGCATATCCTAAGAGAATTGTTTAAATTAAAATCAAAGCTTTGCTTATAAAATATAATTCCTGAGTTCATTTTAAAGCCTTATTTACATTTTTACAATTGCTGTACAATCAGTCCTTCTACTATAATTAAGTCAGGATATGATTGGCATGAAATAAACACTGAGCATTTGGTTCTCACTTTATTATATTTACCATTCCAAGAGAATATGAATTCAGAGTATATTGCATTGGTCAATTTTTAAGAGGACTTTATTCCCCCTGATAAAATAGAAGAAATGAAACTTGAAAGAAATAACAAGCTTTTTTCTGTTATTCAAGGTTTTGCTCATGGTTACAGATTTGAGATGCACTAGCTAAAAGAAATATAGCCTCTTGCTTTTCAAAGAAAGATAAATTAATAGTAATGAGAAGTTCTCTAAGCAGACTGATAATCATAATGTCTATATAATTATAAATTGTAAAAAGCATAAAAGTTAAAAATTCTTATTTTCTTATTTTTTAATAGCATAACATTTATTACTCTAATAAGTCTTACTTACAGTTAATGGTAATCTGTAACTGTTATTTTCTTTGAATCTTCTTATTTTTTTCAGTAAATATCAATAAAATGTTTATCAATTTATTGAATGAGCAGGTCAGTTTTGAATATAGTTAGTCAGACTTTGCCTTTTTAAGGAAAGTGAACTGTTTAAATCTCATAGCTTCAATTCTTATTTCTAGAACTTATACTAGTACAGTAAATATTAACATTATTTCTTTCAATATTCACTAATTCCGATTACACTTTCTAGGAATAAAATTCTGTTACACTAATGTTCTTAAATACTGAAAATGCTCAATTTTAAGAATTTGCCTTTAGCTCTTTGATACCTTTTGTAAGACTATGGCATTATATTTAAGAACCTAAAATTATTGTGTATTCTGGAGATGTAAAGATATAATTTAGTTTTCTGATTAGAAAAGTCAAATATATGGTTATTGGCTGATATTGTTGCCTGTTTGTGTTTTGGTATATTTTAAAAAATTAATCCCCATATGTTCTCTGTGAATTAAAATAACATGAACAAATAATATAATTGCACCTGCTTCTTTGAAACAAAGTCAAGATCAAGCATTCCAAAGATTAGATTTATATCTGTTGATGTGCATTAATTCCACAATTATCAAAGACTTTCAAAATAAGCATTTTATGATCATTTTTTATTCTCATTTGCAGCCACAAGTTACCCAAACCTTCAACTAAACTGCTTAATTTCTGTTTTAAAAAACGTACTATTTATCTTTCTGTTCTATTCAACATTATGCATAGAACCATTAAGGGAGAATGGGAAGATTTAACTCCTATCTTCTTCAGTCTTACAGCCCCCAAATGAGTGTGCCTAGTGTTATAATTTTGAAAGTAGAAGATAATGAGTTTGGAAAGGAGGAGACAGGTGGTAGAGGTATTATTAAGTTACCATATATGGACTTGGGTAAGAGAGGAGAACAGACAGTCAAAATGACCCATAGATTAGCTCCTTAACTTGTCTGTCTCTTTCTACCCCTATTCCCTTACAATCTGTCCTCCACTTAATGTCAGAGTGATCCTTTTATGTTCAGAAGTCAGATGATGGAGTCCTCAGCTCCAAATCCTCCAGTGGCTTTTTATTTCCTTTAGAGTGAAAGCAGCCTTTACTACATGCTACATTCCTACTTCTCCAGGCCATCTTATCTCTTTGAATACTGTTCTCCCCTCCCTTTCTGTCACTCTTTCTCTGTTTTATTTTTCTCCAAGTTACTTATACCATATGCATATTTATTCACTGTCTGAGTTGCTCAATTGGAAGATGTGCTCCACTTCATAGGAACTTTGTTTTGTTTACTTCTGTACCCCCAGATCCAGAATATACCTGGAAAGGTACTCAATATGAAGTTATTGAATGAAGAAACAAATTAATGATTTGTGACTAATGGAAATAAAATGGAGAAGGGCACTAGTCTAATCATTCATATGTATATTTCAAGACTCCCATATCTGTACAACTACTATAGTCCTGTGTCCTACTCATCAATCTCAAAATGAGTTCAGCCACTACAATGGCTTTCTAACTGATCTCTACATTTTCTGTTATTTTTTTCCATTTTTTAAATTAATGAACAAATATATTGGGGACATTTTCTATCTTTGAAGCACTACCCTAAGGTATCCTAGGCACTGAGGGTATAATAGATACACTTGCTGGCCTTATAGAGCTGTTCTCACAGAATCTTACAGGAAAGAAAAATATTAAGTCATTATAGTAAGGAGAGTGATATGTGTTGTTGTAGGGAGAAGGTAGTTCATCCAAACACTCCACCCTGGTGATAAGCTTTTGAAGTACAATTCTGAGCATTTTACTTATTGATATACAATTCTTTGGTGTTTACCCATTCTTTAATAAGGCAAATGAAACATTAGCTGTCAGCCCCGTATGATAATCTTGTGTCTCAGAATCTCTAGGCGAACTGTACTTGGCCTTCATGGGTTTCCTTGACCAAAATGCCTTTATTTTTTCTTTTTCTTTTTTTTTTTCCTACCTAAAAAGTCTGCACAACCTATTCTTATTTATTTATTTTTTTCACCCTTACTTTTTCCCTGACATGTATATTTAAGGGAATAAATGTACTTATGAGCATGGCTTTAATTTTATGTCCCAGATTTTAACAAGCTATATTTTTATTTTTATATATCATTTTCATTTTATTTTAGTTTACTCTATATGATTTATGAATTATTTAGAAGTATATTTCTTCATTTCTACATATATCGTTTGAGCCGTATGCACACCTGTGATCCTAAAGCTTAGGAGGCTGAGGCAGGAGGATCACAAATTCAAAGCCAGCCTCAGCAAAAGCAAGGCACTAAGCAACTCTGTGAGACCCTGTCTCTAAATAAAATACAAAATAGGGCTGAGAATGCGGCTCAGTGGTCAAGTGCCCTTGAGTTCAATCCCTGGTAAGCCCCCTCCAAAAAAAAGTCTAAATATATGATTTGTATATGTATATTGGCTTCTAGATTAATTTCACTGTGACTGGAATATATGAATATAAAATATATAATTTATTTATTTATTTGGTACTGGGAATTATCCCAAGGGCTCTTAACCACTGAGCCACATCCCTGACTTTTTTATATTTTATTTTAAGACTTTTGAGACAGGGTCTCACTAAGTTGCTTAAGGCCTCACTAAGTTCTGAGGCTGGCTTTGAACTCATGACCCTCCTGTCTCAGCCTCCCGAGCTGCTGGAATTACAGGCAAGCACTACTACACCTGGGATGGACAGCATTTTTGGCCTGACTTCAGTTTTGACCTTTGTTGATATTTGCTCTATGGTCAACCTAGTCCATGGACAAATTTTATAAACAATTCAAATGAATGACAAAGAATATGCATTCTTAAGTTTTGAGGTGCAGTGTTCTGTACATATCAATTAGATTAAGTTTGACAATTGTGTTTTCATATCTTGTGTGTATTTGCTGATATTTTATCTGCCTGGTACATAATTTACTAAAAGAAGTATGGTTAAATATCCTGCTATAATTGTGTATTTGTCCACTTCTCCTTTTAGTTTATGAATTTTTCTTTTCTATAATTTGATTATAAAGTGCATAAAATTTTAGAATTGTTATCTTATAAATTCAACCTTATGTTTTTATTAAATGTTTTTCCTTTTTTAATTTAAAGTTTATTTTGCCTTATATATTAAATGCAGTGACTCCAACTTTTTGGTCAGTGTTTGAATGATATATTTTCATATACTTTACTTTTTAAAGGAGTAGTTCATATGAAAGCAAATTGGTATTTTAATGCATTATGACAATCTTTGTCTTTTAGGTGAAATATTTAGTTCATAATCAATTTAATTACTAATGTTTGGGAGATTAACATATTTCTGTTTGTTTTCTATGCATTCCATCTATTACACACACACTCTCTCTCTCTCTCTCTCTCTCTGCCTTCTCTTGGACTCATTGACTATTTTATGTTATTCTATTCCCTCCAATTATAGTTTCTTTAGAGATCATAATGCTTCCTTAACTTATCAAAACCTAAATAAATGATTTTGCCATTTTCAGACAGTTTAACTCTTAATTAACACATACACAATTTATTTCTAAATGGTGGTGTATTTTTAAATTCTATATGTATTTTCACTCCTGTAAAACATTATAATTATTTTGTATAGTCAATGTTCATTTAAGCTTATCCATATTTTTCTTTTTAGTTGATCTTTATTTCTTTCTTATTTCTGGGTTTGCATCAATAATGATTTTCTTTTATTTTTTAATATTTTTTTGTAGATGGACAGAATACCTTTATTTTATTTGTTTATTTTTATGTGGTGCTAAGGATCAAACCTAGTGCCTCACACAGGCTAGGCAAGCACTCTACCACTAAATCACAGCCCTGACCCAAGAATGATTTTCCTTCTGCTTAAAAGACATCATTTAATATTCCCATAAGTGTGGTCCATTGGTCATGAATTATTTCAATTTTTATTTGTCTTAAAATGCCTGTTTGTGTTAGTTTTTTTTTGTTGCTGTGACAAAATACATAATAAGAAAATCTTAGAGGAGGAAAAGTTTATTTTGTGCTCGGTGTTTCAGAGGTCCAGTCCTTGGTTGGCTAACTACATTGCTCTGGGCCTGAGATAAGGCAGAACATCATGATGGAAGGGCATGGCAGAGGAAAGTTTTTTTAGCTCATGGCAGCTGGGATACAGAGAGGAGGGAGAGGGGGAGAGAGAGAGGGAGGGAGGAAAGAAGGGAGAGGGACAAAGAAGGAGGAGGAGGAGGAGGAGGAGGAAGAGGAAGAGAAGGAGGAAGAGGAAAAGGGGAAGAGGAAGAGGAAGAGGAGGAGCCACCACCAGGAACAAGGTATAATCCCCAAGGAAATATACCCAGTGACCTACTTATTCCAGCCATGCCCAACATGCCTACAGTTACCACCCAGTAGTCCATTAAAGTTATTAATCCATCAAGTGGATTAATCCCATGATAAGGTTACATCTCTCATCATTGCCTAGAAATCCCACCTCTGAACCTTCCTATACTGAAGATTATGCTTTCAAAACATGATCTTTTGGGAGGACATTTCTAGATCCAAATCATAAATATATTTTCCTTTCATATTTTCACAAATAGAAATTCTAGTTTGTCACCACCTATAACACATTGAGGATATTATCCAATTACTTTTTAATTCCTTTTTTTTTCCCTTTGAGGAGTCAAATGTCAAGTCTTATTATTACTTCCTTGAAGACAACATGCTGTTTTTCTCTGTCTCACATGAAGATTTTTCTTTGTGTTTGGTGTTTACTATGATTTTCCCTGGTATTTTTGTCAGTGTTATAGTTTTGTTTTATATTTATAATAATTGGTGTTTTAGAACTTGGATCTGTTGCTTCCTGTATTTCATCAGTTTTGGAAATTACTCTGCTATTCTTTCTTTATTTTTAACTTTTTAAAAATTTTTAAATTTTAATTTGTTATAATGACAGCACAATGTATTACAATTCATATTACACTTATAGAGCACAATTTTTCTTATCTAGTTGTATGAAAAGTAGGGTCACATTATTCGAGTCTTCATACATGTACTTAGGGTAATGATGTCCATCTCATTCCACGTCTTTCCTACCCCCATCCCCCTCCCTTCCGCTCCCTCCCCTTTGCCCTATCTAAAGTTCATCTAATTGTCCCCCTCCCACCCTAACCACATTATGAATCAATATACTTAAATCAGAAAAAATATTTGGCATTTGGTTTTTGGGGATTGGCTAACTTCACTTAGCATTATATTCTTTAACTATACCCATTTACCTGTAAATGACATGATTTTATTCTCTTTTAATTAATGCTGAATAATATTCCGCGGTACATATATATATCACATTTTCTTTACCCATTCATCTACTGAAGGGCATTTAGGTTGGTTCCACAGTTTAGCTATTGTGAATTGTGCTGCTGAAAATATGGGTGTGGCTATGTCCCTGTAGTATACTGTTTTTAAGTCCTTTTGTTATAGACCGAGGAGTGGGATAGCAGGGTCAAATGGTGGCTACATTCCCAGTTTTTCAAGGATTTTCCATACTGCTTTCCATATTGGCTGTACCAATTTGCAGTCTCACGAGCAACGCATGAGTGTACCTTTTCCTCTACATCCTCGCCAACACTTATTGTTGTTTGTATTCTTAATAGCTGCCATTATGACTGGAGTGAGATGAAATCTTAGAGTAGTTTTGATTTGCACTTCTCTAATTGCTAGCGATGTTGAATATTTTTCATATATTTGTTGATTTATTGTGTATCTTTTTCTGAGAAGTGTCTATTCAGTTCCTTGAAAAAAGAGGTGAAAGACCTCTACAATGAAAAGTAAAGAATGCTAAAGAAAAAAATTAAAGAAGCCTTAGAAGATGAAAAGATCTACCTTGTTTTGGGATAGGCAGAATTAATATTGTCAAAATGATCAAACTACCAAAAGCACTATGCAGATTTAATTCAATTCCAATCAAAATCCCAATGACATTCCTCATAGAAATAGAAAAAGCAGCCATGAAATTCATCTGGAAAAATAAGAGACACAGAATAGCTAAAGCAATCTTTAGCAAGAAGAGTGAAGCAGGTGGCGTCACTATACCAGACCTTAAACTATACTACAGAGCAAAAGTAACAACAACAGCATAGTATTACTACCAAAATAGACTGGTAGACCAATGGTACAGAATAAAGGACACAGAAATTACAGTTATTTTATATTACAAAAAGGTGCCAAAAATGTTCATTGGAGAAAAGATAGTCTTTTCAACAAACGATGCTGGGAAAACAGGAAATCCATATGCAACAAAATGAAATTAAACCCCTGTCTCTCACCATGTACAAAACTCAACTCAAAGTGAATCAAAGACCTGGGGATTAAACCAGAGACAGCACACCTATTAGAAGAAAAAATAGGCCCAAATCTCTGTCATGTTGGATTAGGCACTGGCTTCCTTAATAAGATTCCTATAGCCTAAGAATTAAATTAAAATATAAATAAATGGTATGGATTCAAACTAAAAAAACTTCTCAGCAAAAGAAACAATCAGTGAGGTAAATAGAGAGCCTACATTTTGGGGATAGATTTTTACCACATGCACATCAGATAAGGCAATATCTCTAGGAGATATATCTATCTATCTATCTATCTATATATCTCCATCTCAAAAATCTTAACAACAACCCCCACCATCACCAAATAACCCAATCAATAAATGGGCCAAGGAACTGAACAGACACTTCTCAGAAGAAGATATTGTTTCTTTAAATATTGCTTGAGCCCCCTTTTTTCTTAATCTTGAAGGAACATTAATGACATATACAGTAAAAATTTTTCTTTTTAACTATAAATCCTAGGTCTCATTCTATGTTTGGTATTTTCTACCTTTTGCTTCTTATACTTTAGGATCTTTGAACTTATTAATTTTCCCTTTAGCTTTTTGGAATTTGCTACTGAATTCCTACATTGAGCTCTTAATATCTATTATTGTACTTTTCAGTTACAAAGTTTCCATTTGATTTTTAAATCAACTTTGCTTTTATATATTTTAATTTACACAAAATAATTGTACATATTTAAGGGACTAAGTGTGGTATATGGATGTACCTGCACAGTGCATGATAATCAAATCAGGATCATTAGTATTTCTATCTCCTCATACATTTATCTTTTTTGTTGTTGTTTGTTTGGCACCAGGTATTGAACCCATGCTAGGCAAGCTCTCTACTACTAATCTACACCCCCAGACATTTTATTTTTATTTTGAGACAGAGTCTCTCTAGGTTGCCAGGGCTGGCTTAAAAGTTGAGATTTTCCTGCCTCAGCCTTCCAAATAGCTGGGATTACAGGCATGTGCCACTGTACCACATCTACTATTTCTTTTTATCTCTAATAATATTGCTACAATTTACTTCACCATTCCTCTATTATTTTGATCAATTAGGATGTTTCCAATATTTGAAATTTACAAATGGCATTATAACAGATATTTTGATTATTTTCTAGAATGCAATCATTCAATATATGAATATTTACCAAGCACCTTTATTTCTGACAAAAATTTTGACACTAGGATATAAAAATATGTACAAAGCCCCCAGATTTTCTTGAATTCATAGTGTCATGAAGTCTCATCATGTCAGGTGACTATAAAAATATGACTTGGGTTGTAGAAAGTTTGCTTTGTCGAATGGTTTGATTTCATGGTCTAAATTACTGCTTTTATTCTTTTGTATTCTGTAAAGTTTATAACTAAAATAATCAAGCAAGGGGCATGTATTTGTTCTTTCTAAGATTTGATTTTCTTTCTTTAAACTTAAGTCATATATATTCATATTTCTTTTTTTCTTTTTTTTTTAACTGGGAATTCAGCCCAGGGATGGTTTTCCAATCAGTTACATCACCAAACCTTTTTATTTTGAGACAGGTCTTGCTAAGCTGCTTAGGGACACTCTAAATTGCTTAGGCTGGCCTTGAACTTGTGATCCTCCTGTTTCAGCCTCCCAAGTTGCTCGAATTACAGGCATGCATCATGGTGCCTGGCTTATATTTTTTTTATGTTTTTAAATTGGAACATAGTTAAGCAAACTATGAACATATGCTATGTTTTAGAATTATTTTTTCATTGGAAAAGAAATATAAAATATTATCCTTTGATAATGAATGCTTTCCATAAATATTTCTGCAAAATAAATAACTTTGACTTCAAATAAGTTATTTAAAAATAATTATGTTTTAGCACAGATAGACATTTATCTGTTTGAACACAACAAATCAGTAGTCCTTTTGATTGGCTTGTTATCATCTGTATATTTATCATAGGTTCATTCTCTTTTAGCCAGAAGTCTCTACTTGGGCCCTTCTAGTGACAGGAGATGGACTGAGCAGACTAAACAATACTTCAATATTCAGAGGCCTAGAAGCAAAATAGGCTATATTTTCTAGATTTTAATTTTGTAAATTTAGAATCAGGATATATATCTAGCAAGTGTTGATTTTCATTGAATTCTCTCCTGTTTTATTATTTGCTAATACTTGAGAGTCAGTTTATAGTAATAAGCATTAATTTCTCATTTTCATATTCATTCATTTAATAAATTCTCCTTGGAAGTTTGTTAAAGAGAGGTAGTATAATTTCCTAACTGATATTTCAGAACTGAAGTCAGGTTGGCCTGACATTCGGTCCCAGCTCTCCTAAGTAGTTGCTGTGTGATCTTGGGAAAGATATTTATTATCCTGGATACTCAATTTTATCATATGCAAAAGAGAGATAATGATTGTTATGACATTTAAATGAGACCATGTATATCAAAGTTTAGCTTAATTCTTTGCATACATAGTAAATGTTCAGTAAATGGTAGCTCTTAAGAACTTCAGAATGTGTGTTGGTATTAAGTATCAAACATCATAATGATGGAAAAAATATTTGCCTTTAAAGAATCTGAAGTTTAACTGGAGAGAGACTAGGTACACACACACACACACACACACACACACACACACACACACGTACAATGGAATCACATTGAGGTTACAAACTATAGTCATGCTATAAACATGCCCTCAGTCCTTGTGAAAAAAGAAGTTGGGTGCATCAATCACCTTTATTGTCAAGTTGGCGGATATAAACAACTATGATAGCTGTTCTTTGCCTTTTGCTAAAAATTTCTGTAGAAAGAGTTTCAAACAATTTGAAGAAAAAAGGTAAAAATTTTTAAGCTTTAATGACTTTTATTGATTCTTATTGCTTATTTTTATCATTGAACTTCTGAGAGCAGAAAGCAAAATAAAGGGGAAGAGAAATATACATATTCCTGGATTATTAATTTTTCTCCATGCATATATTTTGCTGTTGTCATAATTACATTTACAAATATGGGGAGATAATTTTTTTGTGTTTGACAATGACACTACAATAAGACAAGAATTAATAATATGTTAATGTTTCCCTTGCATTAAATAGATGCTATGTTATTGTTGTTTAGTGTGAACCTTAATTTGGGCAACCAGTTGCACATTATAGAATTTTTAGATGTTTCCAGTTTCTTTGCTTTTGTAAGAAAGGTGGCAATAAACAACAGGCAATCTTTTAATATGGAGCTGGAAATATATCTGGGTGTGCTCAGCAGGCCATATTATTTTTTTTAATGTTTTTCACTGGGAAGCTTTTCAAGTTCTTTATCTGGATTGTACCCTTTCAAGAGTTAAATAAATTTAAAATTGACAATTAAAAAAAAAAACAACAGAAACATGGAGCACAGTGTTAAGTAATGTGAATTTCAAATGGAATTTCCACTTATCAGTACATGGGGTCATGTGACCTCACAAATGTCAGGAGTTGGAAACAGAAGAGGGCTGTGTGTAGAAGACATTGTGGAGGAGAATGGTCTGGGGGCAAGAGAAGTAGCATATTTGGGGTTTGTTTTGTTTGATAGGAAAGTGAAGGGTATTTCCAGAAGGGGGAGTAGTGTGATTCTTTATTTATAAAGCAGCCACTCCCCTCACAATGATCCATGACCATGTAAACTTTACCTTGTGAAAATTGCTATCTAGCTCTTAAGTGTGTCATATTTTACCAGAAACCTGGGACTTTTTCTAATTCTTATTTAAGTGAAATCATATATCAATCAGAAAACTCTCATCGTAAGGCAGATCATAATTTTCTAGCAGATATTAGTTTTCTGAAAGGAACCAAAGAGTTTTTTCTCTTTTTATACCTTTACTTTTACAGATAGAAACTTTTTACTTGTTTTTCTTAGATAATGATGATGATGATGATGATGAGTGGTGGTGGTGCTAGAGATTGAAATGCATGCTAAGCACACACCCAATCACTTTTCACATTCCCAGCCCACATTTTTCTTTCCGGGGCTGGTGAATGCTTTAAGACTAATAGTACTCTTAATTTTGAAAGGTTTAGCTTTCTAAAAAGAAGAAACTAGTTGTGACCTAATTAAACCCATTTTTGCCACTGTGGGAGCTTGACAGTTCAAATAATTCCAGTGCTAAGATCGAAGTTGGAAAAATTTAAGATCCTTTGTATTTATTTGTTACATGTCATATGTGACTATTAAGATGCAGATATTCCCTGAATATGATTGAGACCATTGCATGGTGCTTCATATTAAAACATAAAAATCATTTTCCTATGAATGATTAAACTTAGAATAAGCTTCAAGAAGCATCAAGAAGGAATAAATTACTAATACAATGATTTAAAAAAACCTTAACAATACTATGGTGAATGAAAAGGGTAATCACAAAAGGATACATAGTTTATAATTCAATTTATATAATGTTGGTGAAAACCATAATTATATAGCTAGGAAATTCACTAGTGGTTTCCAGGGGGTTGGGTTATCAGAAAGGGGATGGGTGTAGATATAAGGGGTGTAGATATAAGGTGATTGAACAGTAAAGAATCTTGGTTGTGGTTATGATAAAATAGAATATGTGATAAAATGGCATAGACCTACACATGCACACACACACACACACACACACACACACACACACACACACGTGTGTACATAACTAGTGGCATCTGAATAAACACTATGGATTGTACCAAAGTCAATTTCCTGGTTTTTATATTACACCATAGTTGTGTAATGTATTACCCTTGGGAAAGGATAGGAAAGCGTTTATGAGACTTCCCTGTGCAATTCTTTGCAGTTTCCTCTGCATTTATACTTACTTCAAATTTTTTTTTGAAAAGAAAAGCAAGGCTGTGGTGTAACTCAGTGATAGACCACGTGCCTAGCATATGGTAGGCCCTGAGTTTGATCCTCATTACTGTTTTTAAAAAAGAAAAAAACCCAAATACTTCCCAAGTGGAAATACACAGCACTTGACAACAGAAACTATGTGTTTGCAAAGCTCTTCAGAAAGGCAATTACTTCACTGCTCTTGTGTGCTAATCCAGGCAGCCTGAATATACTTCAGACAGAAAAGCTCCTTTGTAAAAATAAAAAAAAAGTTATATGGAGTTTCTGAAAGAATGGTACTATTACAACTAGACATCAGCTATGTCCTAAGTTTATGATGGTGCATGTTATCATCTTTAAAAGTAGGCTGAAAAGTGGTACAAAACTAGTTCCTGGTTCTAACAGCAGATGGAGGCATTTAGCACGTTTCCAAAGCTATTTAGAAACCTACAATGGAAGTCTGTTTCCCCATAAAAATAACAAAATAGGGTTAAATTTAATAAAGTTAGGGAAGAGGAGGAAACTTTGCCTTATATCTTTTGCAAGAAGTGGACCAGATAAGCAGAAATGTATCTGACTAGGAAGAGTAAAAATTAAATTTCTTAAATTTGACATTATTCTTTTACTTGTTTTATTCATAGGAAATATGTGTAGAAAAAATTAAGTATGTGTGTGTGTGTGTTGTTGACATGAGAGTATTGCTTTTTTTGTATAGATGTCTATACACACATGTGAATGCATTATTAAACTACAAGTAGATTTGTATGAGTCATAAAGTTTCATATTTTTACACTTAAATGTCTTGTCAAATAAGCATAGTATACTGGTATGCTATAGATTTTATTATTTCAAGGTTAAACAAGTATTCTTAACATCTGTCTAGATCATAAGTGCTCACATGGTTAGGTTATTGTTGTCCTAAAACATTAGCACCTCATGCTGATGCAACAATAACTGACTGTATTAGTTATCTATTGATGTGTAACAAAATTTCCCAAACAGAGCAGTTTAAAACAACATCCATCTATCCTTTCACATTTATATAGGCCAGAAAGCCAAATGGACTGAATTGGATTCTCTTCTCAGGGACTTATAAGGGTGAAATTAAAGTGTGCTAAGCTAAACTTGTATCCAAATACTCTAAGGAAGAATTGTTTTCTTCTAAATTATTCCAGAGTGTTAATCATATTCAATTCCCTGTGGTTGTAAGACAGAGATCTCCCTTTTCTCACTGGTTATATAACTCAGGGTCATTCTCAGTTCTTAAAAGGTGTCCACATTTCTTGTACATATCCCCTTCTATCATGGTGTGTCAGATCTCCCCTGGGCTTGGAATCTCTTTTGACTTTTTCTTCTGCCTGAATCTGATGAAAACTTTGCTTTTATAGTTTGCATGTATTTTAGTCAACTTTTTCACTTCTGTGATCAAATGACCTGGTAAGAATAATTAGAAGAGGTAAAGTCTATTTGGGGGGCTCATGGTTTCAGGGGTCTTAGTCCATACACAGCTGACTCCATCCCTTGGGGCTGAGGCAAGGCAAAATATCATGGCAAAAGAGTGTGGTAGAGGAATGTGGCTCAGGACATCATCAGGAAGCAGAGAAAGAGCTCTCCTCACCACAAAATATAAACCCTAAAGGCATGCCTCCAATGACCCCCCCTCCTCCAGCCACACTCCACATTCTTTCAGTTACTACTCAGTAAATCCCTATCAGCGAATTAATTCACTGATTGGTGAGTCATTTAGAGTCATTTCACCTCTAAACCTTGCAATGTCTCACACATGAGCTTTTGGGGGATCCAAACCATAACAGCATATAAGTAGGATATGCTTACCTAGCTAATTTCCTGATCTTACAATTGTACCATATGACATAGTACAATCATGGAAATGATATTTGTATATACAGGTTCCATTAAGGCAGGATATTTGGGGGGGCATTTTTTAGATTCTTGCCTACAATACTGCTGCTATCTGTAAATGATTTTTCAATTTATCTTCTAAGGGAAGAAGTCCTTTCCTAGTCAACGTTAGAACAGAAAGTAAAAAAATAGAAGATAACATTTGTAGTATATACACACACACATGCGCGCATGACAGAGAGAGAGAGAGAGAGAGAGAGAGAGAGAGAGAGAGAGAGAGGGAGAGAGAGAGAGGGAGGGAGAGATATCACATGCCTAACTACCTAACAGTGATATCCTCGTTGACTTAGACTCAGATCAAATGCTCCAACCTTGGATTACTGGGTCTGAAATCAACGTTGCTGGAACCATATAGATTGTGACTAATGAAGGACTGGTTCTCAGAAGGAAATTAAGATCAGGTTGCCAGAAGATGGTGAAAGATACTAAGCAATGTCCATACAATGTTGTTCCCATTCTAAAGATATTTTTGTAAATATGTTTGATACCTATGGGTTGTATACAAATTTTCCAATTATTTGCTCATTATAATAAAGTCAGAGTGAGCTGAAAAGAAATTTGAATAGATATTTTAGGGGTATTCAGAATATGCTTTGGGGAGCCTCAGGGTTTTGTTGCTAGAAATGAAGGAGAGGAAAGCTCTGTCCAAAAGAAACTCTAAGTAAACTTTCCTTCTCTTTTCACAAAAACAACTTTAAAATAATTTTGGCATTTGTCAGCATTTGTTTATTCCAGAACCTAGTATGAGATGATGAGATAGTAAGATGGTATCTAATTTAGCATATAATTAAACATGTGGTCATTATAAATTATGTGTATTAATACTTTACTCCATCTGTGTGCTCTATTACATAAATAACTTTGCAAACCATTAATATTGTCTTTTGTGGAGGTATTGGGGATTGAACTCAGGGACACTTGACCACTGAGCCACATCCCCAGCCTTATTTTGTATTTTATTTATAGACAGGGTCTCACTGAGTTGCTTAGTGCCTCACCATTGCTGAGGCTGGTTTTCAACTCATCATTCTCCTGCCTCAGCCTCCTGAGCCATTGGCATTACAGGCATGTGCTATGGCTCTCAGCTAATATTGTCTTATCTCCTTTCAAAATGTTGTGAATAATTAAGGGCCCAGCAAAACTAATTAATTTGTCCAAGATCAGATCATTAAATAAGTATCCCAAGTTTGCATCTCATTCTAGTTCTAATACTTCCTCATCCTCCATGTTATGATATTACATGTTATCTGAAATGCTTGAGGCCAGATAATATTTTGCATTAAAATTTTTTTTTGGATTTTGGAATCTTTGCATATGCATAATAAGATATCTCAGGGATTACCCAAATCTAAACATGAAATTCATTTATATTTCATATATATTTAGCCTGAAGGTAATATTATATACTATTTTAGTGCACCTGTGTTTTGATTATGAGTCATCCCATGAGGTTAGGTAGGAAGTTTTCCACTTGTGATATCATGTTGGTGCTCAAAAGCTTTTCTATTTGGGGGCATTTCAGATTTCAGATTTTCAGATTAGAGACGTTCGAACTGTATTGTCTTAATTTTATTTTACTTTAATTTTAGTTTTGGAGAGCTTGATTATTGGAAGGAAGGATGATGAATATAGAGCGTTTGATCAGTATGTAGTTTCTAATACTGAATATTAAAATTGTATTAATAGATAAGCTGTTTGTGGACTTTGCTAAAATAACTAATCAAAGTGTTTGGTGACAAAATTTAGAAAAGAGATTTACTTCTGTGTACTATTTTATGTGACATGTAAACATAAAGTCTCTTGTTTTGATGTTTTTACTTCTTTTATCTATCACACCCTGCTGAGTCTGTAAGAGACAATAAGATGAAGTGGTCAAGGAAAGACTAGTGCCAAAATATGTGGGTGCTAATTCTGCCCTTGACAAAGTTTCTTTTAATCTTTGTGTTTCAGTTATACCTTTTGTAGTACGAAGTATAATTCCTTAGGTGGTAGTGGAAAGGATTAAGTGAGACAATCCATGAAATCAATTGACAACATAATCTAGAAGTTAGGGCATGAACTTGGAGCCAAATTCCCTGGGTCCAGATTCTTATTAGCTATGTGACCTTGGCATAGTTACTTTACACCCCCTCCTTTCATTTGTTCATCTGTAAATTGCAAATTACAATTTCATTCCCAATTATAAATATTATTCCCACTAATAACATAAACTTCATGGGGTTATCATAGGAATAAGTGAATTACTGCTTTTAAAGCATTTGAAATTATATTAGCATAAAGTCAATGCAACATAAATTACTTGGTATTTTAGTCAGCTTTACATTGCTGTGACCAAAAGACCTGACAAGAACAACTTAGAAGATAAAAATGTTTATTTTGGCTCATGGTTTCCAAGATTCAGTCCATTGTCAATGACTCCATAGCTCTGGGCCTGAGGTGAGACCGATTATCTTGGTGGGAGGATGTGACAGAGGAAGGCAGCTCAGGACATGGAAACCAGGAAGCAAAGAAGGAGCTCTGTCCCCAGAGACAAACTATAAACCCCAAAGGCATGCCCCGAGTGACGTACTTCATTCAGCTGTACCTAGTCTGCCTACAGTTACCACCCAGTTAATCAATTTGAGTGGATTAATCCACTGATTAGGTCACAGCTCTCATATCTAATCATTACAACAGTCTTGCATTGTTGTACAATGAGCTTTTGTGGACACTTTCTATCTAAATCATAACACTTGGTAAATTAACTAGTGCTTAGAAGCAGTGCTTTGGACAGAACAAGTGCTCAGCATGACAAATTTTTAAAGTAGTTCCCAAAAGTCACACTTTTGTAACTTTGTTTTTTTCTTTCATAACACTTAGTACTGTCTACAATCTTATTGACTTACTTTTTCTTTTTTTACATCTGTTAACTACTTGAGAATATAAACGGCATGAGTACAGGACCTATCCTCACTCTTTTCCCCTGTAGGACCAGCTCAAAGCCTAGAACATTGACCAAAAAAAAAATAAATAAATAAACAGTACAAACTTAAGACATAATATTGAATTAATTAATCCATTAAAACTAACAATATAAACATAAATCTCCCTAAATATATTATTGCTATACTTTAAAAAGTAATATCATGGTGGGCTGGGGTGAGCTCAGTGGTAGAGCACTTGCCTAGCATGTGGGAAGTCCTGAATTTGATCCCTACTACCCCTGAAAAGCAAAATAACAAAAAGGTAATTCTGCTACATGAGAATGCTTTGGGGTGGGAAGTCTTAAATGTTATTTAGTGTTTATCTGTATTTCTAAATGAAATGCTTATAAATACCCTTGATTAGCTATGCTAAGTTGGCATTTATGACATCCATTAAAATGTGTAGTTTTTGTTCTGGATCTCAAATATATTATAAATACCATGAGCAAAGTATAATTGAGATCTTTTCTTTGTATCCATGTGAATGCCTATGATGCCTTGTTGTGTCACCATGTTATCCCCAAAGGAGTTGCAATTTCTTGATGCTTATGACCCAGCTTTTCTAGCTCACAGCTGTTTCCTGATATAGTGTCTGACCTCTGGGATAAAATAGGATTTAGGATGCTTTCTCATTTGTTCAGTGTTTTTATTTTTATTTTTCCTTCTAAAGGATAGCTAACTGATAAAATCAGCTATGAGATTATCTTGTATTTTAGCATCCGGACCCCTTGGTTTGAAGTCCAAAAGAGTTAAGCCCTTAATTAGGGATGATTTCATAAATAACAGCAATTTATTGATGCAAAACTCCTGTTTTTCAGTAGAAAATACATGAGCTTCATATTGCTATCAGTTAAAATACATTGGAAATTAGTAGCACACATAAATTCAGCAAGTGCATGAGTTTCTTTTTTGTGTCAGTTCAGTGCTTAGGCACGTTCCTTATGTTCTCTTATTTAGTCCCATAAAATTCTTTGAAATAATTATTATGTTTACTATTTATTTTAATATGAGAGAAATTATTCTCAGAGAATTTAACTCATGTTCTAGTTAGTGTCAACGAGTAACTAGAAGAGCTGTGGTTTCAACCCTGGCCAGGTGAGTTAAGTGATTTTCATTTTTGGAAGACTTATAGGATTTATAAAATTTTCATTGCATCTTTTCTCCACATTAGAGCTTGTTATATTTATTTTTACAATCCTTTATTTAAAAATCTTCAGTTCTGACTCCCCATTTATTTATTTATTTATTTGCATAATCATGTCTCCATTTTCAAGTACACAATATTATTTTTGACACATTTCTGAAGCACTTTATTACTATAGTTTGATCTATCTTTATTTGATGTCTGATAATCTTAAGTTTTCCTCTATATGGCTTTATTATTAGTCTTCATGCTTTGGGGCTAGGTTTCAATGATTGAAGCTCTATCTTTACCACTTCAGTAAATATAAATGATTACATTAATTTCTTTTGTTTCTTTTCCCAGAAAGCATGGGACTGAATCACCTCTCGTTTTATTGATTTAACAAATGTTTATAATACAATTACCATGATAAGGCACTGTTTTTTTTTTAAGAGAGAGAGGGAGGAGAGAGAGAGAACATTTTTTAATATTTATTTTTTAGTTTTCGACAGACACAGCATCTTTGTTTGTATGTGGTGCTGAGGATGGAACCTGGGCCCCATGCATGCCAGGCTTGAGCTACATCCCCAGCCCCCAATAAGGCACTGTTTTAAGAAATAATTGTCAATAATCTTCTGTAAATATTCTGTGGCATTCTACCCATTATCTTCATTAATGTTGTATACTTTCTTGAACATTTCTCATTTTTTGGTTATAGTTCTATAGGGTTTTTACCTAATTTCAAAAACTATACCTCTGGAATTCTTGACTTTTTTCCCTTGTCTCTTTAAAAGTAGTACTAAGCTTTATTAAATGCTTACCATGTCTCAGGCCAGGACTTTATTTTGCATCTATTACCATATAAATTTAGGTATTAAAATTATAATTAATTAGGTAACTGAGAGATAGCAGAGTGCAACTGGCTCAAGGTCAAAGAGCTAGTAAATGGGAGTCAAGATCTGAAACCAAATCAGAGTAACTTTGGAGCATGGCCTCTTCAACATCGTACTGTTTATTACATTATGAAGTGTTACATTTTCATAGTACTATCTATTACATTTAAGTCATTTTTATATGTATGTCCTCTTAAAAGAAAATATTTGATGGATTTTCCTTTTTTATTTCAAATCTTGAACTTAAAAACAAAACAAAATAAAAATATCTTAAGAGTAAAGTTTGGCAAAACCAAGGATCATAGCCTATAATAACTATTTAGTACACATTGCCTATCACAGAATAGGAATTTAATAAGAGATGAATAGATTCATAATTTTGAAAATAGTTTTTATTCAGAATTTTATTATATTCATTGCATATCCATATCAAAATCTTGATTAAATAGCAACATTTGAAAGTTTCCTCTTCAAATTATGCAATTAGAACATATGAAAACATTTGAAATGATAGCATTTGAAAATATTTTTGTCTAATTTTTTTGTTCACTTTTAGCTGCTAAATTGCATTTCTTCCCTCCTTCTCTTCTTCCATCCTTTCTTCTTTCTTTCTTTTCTTTATCTCATTCTTTTCTTTCTTTCTTCTCTTTTTCTCTCCCTCTTCCTTTCTTCCCCTTTCCTTTCCTTTCATCTTCCTTCACAAAATCTCATTTTAGGTATACCCAAAGGAAATGCTTCCAACAATCGAATTATTCCCCAGGAGAACGGTCCCATTGTTAGGGCACAGGATTTGAGTCAAAAATCATTATTTGGGTCTTCAACTATGCTCCATGCCAACAGTGCTATTAACCACAGAGATGCATTGACAAAAGGTAGTGAGCCTGCAGAGAGGCCAGAAAGTGAAACAGGTCAAACAAAATAATTGTTGGATACCTTTCTCTTCCAAAAATCTGTTATGAAATCTAGAATCAACCTCTAGTGTATTTTATTTGTCAGTTGACCCGGAGAATCAGCTTTTCATCTTTGTAACAACCAAAAAACAAAACAGATTATTTTAATCTCAGACTCTCCTTGAATCTTATTGTTTTCCAAGGATTTGGCAGAAATTAGTAAACATAGAATCATGCACAAAAATTTGAAATTATGCCAAGGAGTCAGACATATTTTTCAGTTGATTTAAAGTACATAGTAAGTAATCAAAATAAAGTAATATGGTACTAAAAAGAATGAAAACACTTAAAAATATTCTTTATGTGTCTAAATGCTGAGTTCTGATGTGAGCACTTACATTCATTAACTGATTATCTTCTATTCTCTGTTGTTTTAAGACACTAAATAAAAGATTAATACTTGCCTGAATCACCTTTAAAACCATGATGAATGGTGAGAAATGCCTAGCATCTGGAAAGATAAGTCAGAATTAAGGTAATCTTGATAAGGGGAAGAAATATTCAGACACTGGCTAAATCCATTCATTAGTCAGAGTTAACTAAGGGAAAACAAACAAATGTTAAGTCGATAATGAGCACATCAGGCAAGGTAAGTTCTGGGATGTCACAGGGATAAGATATCTCTTGGAAAGAACAAACTTTAGAAAGCCAGTGGACTCCTGTACCCTGTCAAAGGCCTTCACATGTGCATGATTATGAACCTATCAAATAATCAATACAACTCTGCTGCACTCTGAGTAGAATCAAGCTCTGAACACAAAAAGTGAAAACCTTAGAACTAATAAAAAGTTTAGAACTTGAGCTTTCGATCTCTGTTCGTTAGAGCCTCAGGGTTCAGGGACATTGGATAGAGTCTTTTTCCTATTTCCACAAGGGCTTTAAGTGTTAAATTCCTGCAAAGACACTGGAATGTAATGGTTAAGAATGTACGATCTATGGTCAGGCTGCTTCAATCTGAATACTGGCTCACCACTTATCAATTATATGATTTTGTGCAGGTTACTTACCTCTCATTCTTTCAGTTTTCCGTATGTATATACTGGTTATAATCATAATACCAACTCTTAGCATAAGATTTGTGCCTGCCCACATAATTAACACACAGTAAATAGCTATTTGAACAAAGAGTTCTGCTAAAATAAAAAAGCGAAAAGCAAACCCTTGGAACCATTTATTTTAAGATATAAGAACTAAAGATTAAGGAGTAAACTTCATAGAACCCCCTGTCCTACTTTTGTTGTTTCTTGCATTAAACTATTTCACACCATGCTTTGTAGTAATGTACACTGATTTTATTTTAGATTCCTTATTTTACTAAATGTTTGTAAAGCATGTATTTTATGTTTGTGGATTATATTTAAATTTTTTTTCCAGCGAGACATGTGGGGACGTACTCCTATATTTCACTTTTTAAGTTATCTGTCACAGACACATAGGTAGGTGAAAGCTTGCTGATGACTTTTCCAGAATGACAATGATAATATTGATGACTAACTACCTGTAAGTAATGGGCAGAAAAACTGGGATTATTCTATATGAAAAGAGAAAAATGAGCAGAAATTTAATAGTGAACATAAATTTAAGGACATATACAGAATCCAGTGAATAGTTTTTGCCATTGTCAAGTGTAAAATTAATAAAGGGAATAAATAAGCATTCAGTTGAAGCCTATTGAACAAAAGCTTGTCAGCTACTCTGTTAGGTTCAGGGAGATAAAAGATCAGTCTCAAAGGAATATATAGTGTGTCAGATGAAATTTCCAATTTCTACAGAGTATAGTTACTTCAAAATGGTTACTTAAAATACAATTGATTGGTGCCAGGACATAAGGAATTGCTTTAAGAATAAAATGAGGGTGTGCTGAAAGGACACAGAAAATAAAAGCTCTCAATGGCCAAAGGTGGAAAAATTTAAGCAAAAAATAAGACAAAAATTAAAATAAATATTCATGATTTTATACTGATATAGATGCACATCTAATAAATAAATAAATGGGGGGCATTATAAATGGAGAAGGAATGAAGAAAATAGGAAGATCATCACCAGAACAGCAGAACAGTAACTTCTATAGGCAAGACCCACCGATTCAGGCTAAAATTGATGAAAGAAAAACTTTAAAGATATTCAAAATAAATTCCCCAAATATTTATTAATGACAAAAGAAATATACTAGTTTTACAGTTGATAAAACTTGACAGACATCATCCTAACCAAGTGTTTAAAGTTAGCATAACAAGGAATGAAACATACACATTAATTCTGAAATGATTTGATGAGATACACACTGGCCTTAGTGGTATTCTTTCCCCAAATTTACTTATTTTTTGGTACCAGGGATAGAACCCAGTGGTGCTCAACCACTGAGCCACATCCCCAACCCTTTTCATATTTTTATTTAGAGATAGGGTCTCGCTAACTTATAAGGCTGGCATTGTATTTGTGATCTTCCTGCCTTAGCCTCCTGAGCCACTGGGATTATAGGTATGTGCCACCACACATGGTTCTTTCCTCAAATTTATCATCTTTCTAATGAGAAAGCATCAGACAAATACAAATCAAAGGATTTTATGTGTTCATTTGTTAATTTATTTATTTTTGGTGGTTTGAGGGATTGAACCCAGGACCTTTCATATGCTAGGCAAGCACTCTAGCACTAAGCTACATCTCCAGCCCTTTCTAATTTTTTATTTGCCCAGGATGGCCAAATTTGTGACCCTCCTGCCACAACTTCCTGAGTAGTTGAGATTATAGATGTGTACCACTGTGTTGGCAGATTGTTCTACTGGGTAGTTTTCTTCAAAAGTGTTAAGGTAATGAAAGACAAGGAAATACTGATGAACTTTCAGATTCCAGGAGATTAAGGAGATGTGATAACTAATTGCAATGTGGTATCCTGGGTTGGATTCTGGAAGACAGAAGGCATTAGCAGAACACCTGTGAAATCTAAAAAGAGCCTATAGTTTAGCTAATCGTATTGCCTCAATGCTCATTTCCTACAACTGTACAATGATTATGTAAGATGTTGATATAAAGGGAAACTGAATGAAGGGCACATAGGAACTCTACTCTGTTTTCATGACTCTTTTGTAAGTTTAGAAATAACTTAAAATCACATTGGTTACACATCCACATTTTTGCATAATGTCATATTAGTGACTGTTGTATTCTGCTACCTTTCCTATCCCCTACTATCCCCCCCTCCCCTCCCATCATACCTCTCTACCCCATCTGCTTGATTCTGCAATTTGTATTTGGGGTAAAAATGGGAGTTCATAACCCACTTGAATCAAATGTATGAAAGATGATATGTCATGAGCTTTGTAGTGTTTTGAACAACCAATAAAAAAAAGAAATACCTTAAAATAAAAAGTTTAAAATAAAACTGATGGGCTGTGAATATAGCTCAATGGTAGGACACTTGTCTAGTATGTGCAAGGTCCTAGGTTCAGTCCCCAGTACCACCAAAAGAAAAAAACAAAAAACAAGTTATTTTTATACTTCTGAGATTACTTAGACATGATTCCTAAACAAAGCAATGCAGAAACTAGAAACTACCCAAACAATTCTAACTTTGCAATTTCATGGAACTTTCTGGGCACTTTTGTATGCTACTAAAACATCTATACAAATATTTCATTCATATCATTCCCATCACTAAACAATGCCATGTAGTTTTGCATCAGTTAAATATGTGTTATAAAATGTATATGATATATGTATGAGAGATGGACAAGGAGACTTTTTGAAGTACATAATGGCATTTTAAAAATTCCATTCAGAATATATTTTATGGACAAAATAACTTTCTACTTTTATTTAGTGTATTAGGCAACCTGAAATATTTGAAATTTCCCAAGTAATTAATGGTCATTCCTAAATTAGAGATAGAATTCCTCAGAATTTGAATGTGGAATAATTTTATATGCATGAAAATAGAAACAAAAATAAACATTTGTAAATCACAGAATATATGAATACACACATGTGTATATTTTTACACACCCAGTAAGTTATCTAGAATTTCCTTATGAAAAAGGTTTAAGTTCTACCTCTCTGCACTTGAAAGAGATCTCTTTGGGCCAGCTTTTGTAGTATGGGCAATTTTTGTGCCTGTAATTATCAGACAATATACAATCTTGTGCATAAATCATTGCTGCTACAATTAGCTCATTTACCACTTGTGCCCTGGAGACAGAGGAAGCACTCTCTCCCTAAACAGCTGGTATGGAATTGCTGGAAGGGCTGTCTGTCCGTTTTGATAAACAGTGGAGACCTCCCACCTCTGCCAGGTGTGTCTTCTTTTACAAGGATTAGGGGAGGGGCAGGACCTGCTACCTTTAAAAATAGAAGATCCACTAAATTGCAGGAATTGATTGTGTTGGATGTAAAGAGTAAGATAATCACTCTGAAAGCAGTTTAGGTTTATTTTATTCTCCTATAAGCTCTTTAAACTCCACTTTGTTAAACTACTTAAAGAAAAAGAACACTTGTCCCCACAACTTCAAACCAACTCTCCTCTTTCAATGGGATCAAGAAAGCTCTTTTCTAATTATAGCAAAAGAATTATAACAAATCTATTTAATCCATTTGTTGTTTTATACCTATTACTTGTTGACTCAATTACACCTTAAGGTTTTATTTTTATTGACACTGTCTCAGTATTTTTCCCTACAAAATTTTTTATTCCTCTATCAGAGGCATAATTTTATTGTAGCAGTATGAAATGTTTATGTTCATTTTTTTGATAATGTGCTTCCTTTCATAGCCTTATTAATTTTTTAAGTGAAATTGAATAGAAAAACATTAGTGTGTATAGTATCCCTACAAGGCATGAGCCAGTGAATTAAAATAAAAATATAGCATATCACATGATATTTGTACATAAAATGTTGATGGAAACTAATTGTTATGACCTATATCCTTTTGAAATACATAGTTTCTGAGTCATTAATCTGAAGCAATATTTCTTGGGAGTCCATTCAGATTCCTGCTCTACATGAACTTAGTGAGCCTCTCATTTATTTGATAGACATATAAATTGCAGGTGATGGACTCAGCAAGCCAAATTTCATATGGATTTGGCTCCACCTGCCAGATTCCAGGCACAAAGGAGGTTGACTAGGGGAAGGCTGTTCCATCATAGTATTATTATTTACAGAACTGAGTTTCTATACAGTGGTATCATTGTGTCAATTGATTTAAGCAAACATATCCTACTTATAAAAATACCATTTACAGAATATGAAACATTTAAAAATGTCTCAATACATTTGTAGCATTAGACCTCATAATTAATTTTGTCTATAATGTCATAAAAATATATTAGCAAAATTTTAGAGTTAAAGGCTCTACAATACGAGTTTCATAGTTTTTCTACATTCGGTATATTCAAGCAAATGTTAAGGTTAAATGATTAACTATTTCATTTTATAAGAATCTAATAAAAATGTGATGATTAGTGAAATTAATTTCACAGTATTGCTTACTTTCTTTGTGGTGATCAAATATAACATAGAGATTTAAGTATGATATCTGGGAATGGTATTATATAAGAAATAGATGTTTGTGCTCTAAAATTTTCCTTTTCCACAAAAAGTTGTGACATTTGTAGCATACATTTCAAGCATTTTGCTTTTTAAAATTCTAGTAAAATTACGTTAATAAAAACTTTAAAAATTGGAGTCATTACAATAAGTCTCTTTATAAAAGTATAATAAATAAAATTAGACAGCATTAATTCTTTATGAATTGTGTGTGACTCTTGACATCAGATAATGTAACATTGCAAAGTGAGGGGATTTTTTTTTTACACAAGCATAATAATATAAAATTGAAACATCATTAATGAGAATAAAGTTTTAATTATCTATTCCTTTAAAAGAAAACATTAGTTTCTACTATTTATCAGGTCTTCTGAAATTCAAAAATTACAACCTGTTATTTTCTATTATACTCGTAAGCCTTTCATGTAATCCTTACATGTTCATGATTCAAAATTATTTCATGAAGGATTATCCATCAATCTGCTATATTTTTAAGGTTGCCTAAAAGATAAGTGTAATATTAACACCTTTTTAGAAGGTACACAACCTTCACTCATACCCTGAGGGTCAATAGGTGTTATAATTTTGTTTTACTTAAGCTTATAAGAAGTCAGATAAAAATAACTGGGTATAAGTGTGGTTTCCTCTGTTTCCTAGTGTCAGAAGGGGGAATTTCTAGATTAGTTGTT
The DNA here is from genome assembly GCF_052094955.1 of Ictidomys tridecemlineatus. Taxonomy (NCBI): domain Eukaryota; kingdom Metazoa; phylum Chordata; class Mammalia; order Rodentia; family Sciuridae; genus Ictidomys; species Ictidomys tridecemlineatus. The sequence goes on from NC_135480.1 coordinate 33,242,004, forward strand.
TTTTTTTTTCCTTTCCCTGGGAAATATACAACTCTCTGTTATGTCCATTAATGTTCAGTAATAACTTAGTTCTCAAATACCAATCAGACGATGTGGGCTTGATGAAAGTTAAATGTTCCTAAATCCTATGAATTGATCTGCAGGAGCTGTTTTCCGCATGAGTGGTGGCTTCACCCAGGCAGACATCCGCAGTGCTGTGGAGGTCAGGGTGATGGAGGAGGAGTGGGTTTGGCGGCACATATGCACTCTATTCCTGACAGTGTCTTGCTTCGGCAAAGGGAAGTGAAGCGCGTATACCATGCTCAGTGGCATTTCCAAATGCAGCTCAGCTGGGGGCCCAGGCTTATTGCATCAATGGCATATACCGGGCAAAAAAGGAAATACATAATTTTGTCAAAGTAGTAGATCACAATCTACCAATCTGTCCCTCCCCCTTCAAAATCATCACCCCCACACACTAATAGCTCTAATAGATACAGACTTTATGCATATTTCAGTCACAGCAGTATTTCTAATGCATATGTGAAAGGGCCCTTAATTTATGTCTACCAACTGTGTGGTGCCCTTCTTTTGGGTAATGTCATCATCCTAATGGTGTTTCTATTATACTCAAAGGTAGTAAATGAGGCTTATTGCAAGAAGGTAATTGATTTTCACTGAGTGAAAATGTAAATAGCCATAAGAAATCCTATGAAAGATAAGCAGTTCAAAATTGCCAGAAAAAAAATGATTTGTATACATGACTTATTGGTCCAAGTATATAAAATGTTTCTTCTTTCAAGTCAATAACCACAATAACTATATTTCACATCATTTTATTTCAAATTGAAGTAAAAATTGAAGAATTTTGATGATCTTGCTTTTACCAGTTTAACTGTGTATATTATGAAAATTATCATCTTCTATGGAAGGGGGCTTCCTTTTGTCAGTGTGTCTCTACAGTGGAAAACATGTAAATAAAATCCCTATTGTGGATAGAGAATTTTTCAGTGGCTTTTCTTTGGTTGGGAAAATATAGCATTTGTAGTGATAATGTATTTCTTAAAAACATGGCAAAATCTTATTGGAATTTAATGCAAATTTTAGCCTCATATTTTTAACAATCAAAGTGCATTTATTATTATAAAGGAGGATTAGGTAGAATCATGGGGCCTAGGGATAGATTTGATATAGATTTAGTGTTGACTGATATTTTCTCAAGTAATATAATTTTTAAAGTTTATGTAAGAATTGAGACAACAGAGAATATCTGAAACAAAGGATCTGTTTCCCCAAATTTCCTTGCCAATTATTTTAAAGATACAGTGAAGAGCTCATAAAATTATACTTGTCCCCTCCACAGTGAAACATAGGCATCTGTTCATAGCTACTCTAGCCAATACTACCTACAACATCACTTATGCTTCTGTGAATCTAAAACATCTTTTCTAGAAAGAGTCACTAACAGAAAAGTAATATTTTAAGCATAAGAGTTTCTCTTTCTACTTGAAAATTTTTGTAATGTTAATTAAAAAATAGAGTATACATTTTTCCCACTCCCTCTATCCCATTTTGCTTATTATTTGAAAATAACTTTTATTTTAGGAATTATAAAATATTCAAGAAAATGTGTTTTGAGTTCTTGCCTTTGAAGGTCACTTGTTTTAAAAAGAAAGATATCATTTGTGTTGACCTTTGGGTTGGCAGATGGAGAGATTTGATAAATTTTATTTCTGCAGGATAATAGGAAATGGAACAGCAAAAGAATCCAAATTCCTTCTCACTGAAGAAGTTTCAAGGCAGCAGTTCTTTCTGTTCACTTTCAGTATGGTCAGATGCAAAATCTGCAACATCTGCTTTATTCTTCATAACGTAATATTGGCTAGAGGCAGGCCAATTTAGCTTAGTTCAAACAGGGTAAACTGAAAGCATGCTACTTATTACACAGTGCCATGAACAAAATATACTCTTTAATATTAATTAGTCTCCAACCAAGCCCTTTAGTTTGCCATAGTTTCAGATTCAGATGAGCAGGACTCCCTAGTGATATAGAGATATCGTTAATCATGTCCCAACCATATTAAAACTTTTCATTTAATAGAAAACTCATGCTTAAAATAAGAAATTCAGCTTTATGAGGAAAACAAAGCCTTATATGTTTATTTCATTAGGAGAAAACATCACATAGGTTTATCGCAGTGTGACTTCAGTTTCCACATTCCATATTTTCTAGTTCGTTTTAAAACCCAGGTCTTTATTTTGTTCTGACTGAATTTATCATGCTGTGAGTAAATAATGAAAACAAGAATGGTTTAAAGGCTACTAAATAATTACTACATTCAGATATGAAATTGCAGTAAAAATGGTGGACAGGGCAACAGTCACTCTATTTAGTGTATCTGATAGGGAGAGTGTAATGAGTGTAGTGAGGAGAATTAAAAACTGTACTGGCAAATATGGAGCTGCACATTTTAAGACGTTTGTTCTTGTTGCTGATCACCTTGAAATCTTTGAGAGCTATGGGAGTAAGGTAAAACTGGACCACCGGAAAAAGTTTTTGGACAATGTACAAAAGTGTTTGTATTATGAAGACAATCTTCTAATTTTATGTTTCACCTTAAGGAAGTTTATTTGGATTTTATTTTGAAAATGTTTTAGGAACTAAAAGTAATTTTAACAAGTTTTATCAATTTGTCATTTACAGTGTCCAAAATCTGAGGTAACAAATATTTTACCTTACAGAAAAATTATCATTACATCACTAATCTTTATATTAATTCCCTGCTTTGGATTATAAGAAAATAAACAATGGTGTGTCCCAGATATGACTTAACAAATCTCAGATGTAGTCATGGTTGCAATTTTCTTTAAGATTGAGATGAAATATTGGTAGCAGTATGTAACTATGGTTTAGTCCCAAGTCCTGGAAACTTTAATTCAGGTGCATTGTGGGCATATAATATATGAGTTCAAATGCTTTTAAGAAGTCATGCCATTTTGTCGTTTGACACTAATTTTCAACCCAGCATGCTTTAGCAATGACTAAAATTAGTTCTGAGTGAATTACAGCTAAACTATTTTCTATCATCTATAAGAAATGTTTATGCCAACTGAGTCATGAGAGGTTTTACAAATTTCCTTAGCATATATTATGTTATGGGAATCATCAGTGCAGACAATCAAGTCTTAATTGTGCACACACAATTAAGATGCCACTGAATTACTTTTTGCTAATATTGTTCAACCCCAATTATATTCTTTTTGGCCAGAGAAAAACATTATTTTCAAGTCTTTGCTTTCTAAGTCAACAAGTGTTATTTCTGTGGGATTGATGACCACTAGAAACTGGACTAAAATCATTACCCTCATGACAATAAAGAGTTAATCATTAAATACATTTACCGGCCAAATTAGAAATAGTGTTCTATAAGGATGTGTATCACAACTCAACCTTTGTGCCATTAACAAGACAGAGACCTAGATTTTTATGAAAGTTGAAAGCAGAGTATTTAGGCAACATGGTTACGAAGAGATATTTGACCATAAGGAAATAGAAGTTTCTAGACTTTAAAAATAAACCTTGAACATATAAAGAGTAACTTCTATGGATGAATTTAAATATTTTGAATCCTCAAGTGATTTATCTTAGTCTAAAAAGATTCATGATAAAGATTGAATTTAGCCTCCATATTTCATAAACAATATAAATGATGTTAGTTTAGTTAGCATGCATATAAAAGTAATTACATAATGATGGGAAATTAAGAAGTATATAATTGACTTGAAGGTACTGAATTTTACATGTGAGGAAGGATCCAAACAATAGCTAAATCTATAGAACAGTATTAGTATAGGAAAAAAATTAAGGGTAATTTTATAGACAGGGTGTCTGTGCTTTAAGGATTGAACATAATAAAAATTACAGGAAATAAATTAAGAAACTTTTTAAATATAACTTTTTCTTAAGTAGTCTTTTCCATCAGAAATGTTAAAGTCTCATAATTTTGTGAAAAGTTCAGCATTTATATATGAAGATTGTCTTCTTTAACATTAAAACCTTCTATTGTGATAATTTACATAGTTTAAAACTATAAGGATAAAATGGTTGAAGTAAATAAATAAGTAATAAAAAATACATCAAAGTAGTTATGATGAGACAGCCAGATGGCAGAGAATTGCAGTACTTGCTATAATTTTATCAAAATTACTATTGTCATGGCATGTTAGTTTTCATAAGAATTTGTACAGTCACTGATCTCATACAGACAAATTAATTTCAGGTTCTCTCATGTGTAGTCACATAACAGCTATTCTTGAGCATGCACAAAAGAAAATTAAATAATCATAGTCACATAAACTTGAAAAGGAGCACAATATCTTAAGTTTACTATTCCATAACGTCTTGGGATCAGTGATCATTTCTGTTATGTTAGACTCAAATTGATCTACAGTGGAACAGCCATTGTGTAGTTTCTGCTGTGTTTAGTTTTTATTATATAAAGGTACTGTGTCATGTATTCTATTAGTGAAGGATTGTTATTAAGGCAGTAATGTTGTAATTCTTACATTTATGGTCTTTCTTTGGGTTTCATTCTTTTATCTCTTTCATGTCTAAAGAATAACAGAGCTTTTTATGCTTCCCTTTAAAGATAAATACAGATGTGAATTCTCAATGATTAATGAGTTTAAATGATATTTGTATTAAGAATGTTTATTACAGGTTTCAAATGTTCTCCTTCCTTTCTTTGTCAAGGATTATGAAAAGAAAACCTGGTACTTTGTTCATTTTCCATAATTCTGCTGTTCGTATCTAGACAACAAACTTCAATTTTGAAGACTTTTTTCTAAAGTCATTTATTTCCTTGTTGCATTCCATAGCCCAGATTCTTTCAGGCTAGTTGTCTCACCATGCATCAGATTTAGCTGTAACATTCATACATGTGAGGCCTCAGTTTCCCCATCTAAGATGTGGATGTCTACATCTGCATAGGCTCAGGAGGTTATGATGAGATCACAATGTTCATTAAAGTCAGTTTGGGGGTTTTGTCTTGTTTTGTTTTGTTTGTTTTGAGACAGGGTCTCACATGCTTCAGCCTCAGCTTCCTGAGTAGCTGGGATTATAGGTGTGAGCCATTATACCCAGCTAAGGTTGAGGTTTTATGAACTGAAAATATTTACTTTTTAGTATCTATTCCAATCACAAATGGCCTATTCAAGCAAATATAAAATATATTATTTAGCAAAATGGCAACTCATTAAATATTTTAATTTTTTCTTTCTTTCACTGAAAAATTGCTGTTTTCAATTTTATACTTCTGCCTCTAAAGAGAGAGTTACTTAGCTTATTGGATTTTACTTATCATGCTTAAAGGCTTTGTGGTCTTAAGTGTACATATATAGTATTTATTTCATTATAATATTGTTTCCTTATAGTGTTTTCATTTTAATAATAATGAATTTTATGAATTCCAAATATAAAGTTGAATTCTTGAAATATATAAACAACAGGTATGGTTTTCATATAGAAAAATGTTTATAATATTATGTTTTTTAATTTCAGTCTTTTTTTTTTCAGGAGATGAGTTAGGAACTTTAACATCTTTCTCTCTTTTAGGAAAAAAAATGTATATACCAGGAGTGCTCATGGAAGAAAACCTCTGTACTAGTTCTGTGATAATTCTAAATGCTACTTTTTTTTCACTTAAAGATACTGAACATGTAATTTTTAAATGCTTTGGTTGAAATTACTATAGATAGCACAGGTCATAATCAGAACCATGAAGCCTTACATATAGTAAAATGCCTCTGACATACATTACTAAGTTGTAGCTTCAAAAATTAAAATACTTTGTTTATAACAAAGAAATTAATGGAAATGGAGACAGAAATATTCATTGCATCATTATTAAAGCTAATAAAGATTTGGAATTGAGGTATCTAGCCATGAGAGCATTGCTAAGTATTCTTATGTTTCATCTATGCAATGGAAAATTATGAAATATTAAACAACATTTTCCAAAGAGCTTTTTAAAGGCATAGGATCATGCTTATGCTACAATTTGAAATTACTTTAGAACAAAATGTATATGCCTCATCCAAATACAGAATGAAAATGGGCCATTCTGTTAAAGTGATTGTTTGTGGGTGCTGGGACTATGGTGATTTCTTCACTGCTTCCTTACATGTTATCTGTGTTTTCCTACAACTTTATAATAAATATGTGATTTTTTATAATTTAAAGAATAAGTAGAAAGGACAACACATAAAATTTAAAATATCACAAAATTCCAACTCATAATTATTTTTATTTCTAAATGTCATTATAATATTTTTTGTATTGCAGTATTGATTTTGATATATTTTTACTCTTGAGAACTGAGAGAGTGAGTTCAGGAACTATTCCTTATTAACTGGGTGCATTGTATTCATTAGAATATATAATTTTTACTTAGTTTTAATTCATATGCCTTCTCCTTCTGTGTTTTCTACTTACTATTGATGTATGCTTTTATATGACTTTATATAAACTTCATAATGATAATTTAAATATTTTATAGCATTCTCCAGGATTAAAGAGCATATTAAATTATTATTATAGATATATGTATTTAAGTTATTTCCTATTCTAACTCTTACGGACAGAATTTCAGTGACAGTCTCACTCATGTACCTTCATGCTTCTTTTAATTCCCTTTCTTAGTATAAATTCCTAGGACTTTTCTCACTTTTCAAAAGGTATTACTATCTATAATACTTGCCATATATTTTCCTATTATTTTGAATAAGATTTTACCCATTGGTAATACAAGTAACTAAGAATAAGAGTACATAATAATTTAATTTCCTCCCCAAATTAATCTGAAATTAGGGTTAGTTTTTTTTTTAGATCCTCCTACCCTCCCTCTCTCTTTCTTTCTTTCATTTTTTTTCTTTTTGGTAGTGAGGGTAAAACCCAGGGGCACTTTACCTCTGAGTTAAGTCCCCAGCCTTTTTTTTTTTTTTTATTTTGAGATAGGCTCTCAGTAAATTATTTAGAGCCTTTTTAAGTTGCTAAGGCTAACCTTGAACTTGCAATCTTCCTGCCTCAGCCTCCCAAGTCACTGGGATTACAGGCATATTCTACCAAGCCCAGCTAAGTTTAGATCTTTTTGTTACCTTTGGTGGATAATAAAATAGGTGGATATTAAAAAAAACAAAAAACACTAGGACCTGGGTGCAGTATTGAACACCTGTAATTCTAGCTACTAGGGAGACTGAGACAGAAGGACCCCAAATTTGAGGCCAGCCTCATTAATTTAGCAAGACCCCTCAGCAAACAAGTTAGACCTAGTCTCAAAAAAGAAGAAAAGAAAAGAGTAAAAGAAAAAAAAGACTATGGATATAGCTCATTGATAGAGCCTGTGCTAAAACCCCAGTATTATCCCCTCCAAACAAAACGACACATTAGGTTGCTTTGATTTGCATTTATTTGATTATAACTTCACATGGATCTGTTTTCTAATCCTGTTTTCCTTTATATGAATTGTCTGTTTATGTCCTGTTCCCATTAGTGATTCTTGAAATTAAAAAAATTAGAATATGCTAATTACACCTTAGAGATAACCCCTTGCATATTATAGTTCATGCAAGGAATTTTTTCAATATGTCTGTCCTTTGATTTTGCTGTTTTTCAGTATACAAGAGTTTAAAATTTATATATTCTAATGCACTGGGATCTCCTCATGTGATTGTTTTGCTACTGAGAATAAGCAACCTTTGTCAATACAACACAATGACATTCATGTCAACCTTGTACAAATATGAGTCATTTGTATACAATTCATTATTATAAAGTATGTAATTATATGTTCCTAGATTAGGTATTCAGGCTAATTGCTTTGCTCTTTGAATTTTCTCCTTTGGTGTCTCTCCTCCTCTTTCCTCCCTGCTCTTCCTTTCTGTTTTTACTTTTTTTGTTCTTACTAAGTATCTTCCTCATTGTTCCTTGTTCCACCATGAGCCTTTGATTGCCCATGATGGAACTGAGACAGCAGTCAATTATCATTTTGTACTGCTGTTCATATCCTACTGTGATCTATTGTTTTAAATAGCTGAAAAACCTTAAGCTTTTGTTTTAATCAGAAATCAATTCATGTATTATACATATATGCATATGCATGGATATGTGCATGCATTTTATTTTGAGGGAAAACAATGCAATTCTAATGATAACTTCTTTGTCCATAATTATAAACTAAGGCAGGGGCTTGCCGTGCTTCTGGACAGCTGGACACGAAGCTGAAGACTAGATTGCCTCCCTGTCATGCAATTACCTCCATTCTTGGACCAAGTCTATTGTTTATTGCTCTTGATCCTTCCTTAAAATGGAGCCTTTGCTGTGTGGTACAGATAAGCTAATGCTACTTTTGGCCTGTCACACTTTGAGTTACTTAAAGAACCACTTCTTCTTTCATTGAAAGATTTTTTGATAGATGTATGCTTGTTAAAACCTGTAGGTCACAGTGTCTGCCTTCTAGGATATCCAGTCATTCATGAAGTCATTTTGGAGTCCCTATCTCATGTTTAGTACCAGCCCAAATAAAGTTTGAAGGAAATGTGTTTTCTGCCCTTGAAGTACTTAAATCTAATTGGGGAGGAAAAATATTTATGTGGGGTTATGGGGAGAGTTCAAAAGGACATTAGATAAATTAGTTACTAGTAAACCAGAGAGACTGGAAAGGTATAGATCTGTACGCCACAGAATATTGCATCAGGGGAATAAAAACAAGGTGGCATCAACGAGAGAGAGAGAGAGAGAGAGAGAGAGAGAGAGAGAGAGAGAAATATTTTAATTGTATCCCCAAAATGTGTGTTAAAATCTAAACTTTCAGTATCTGCGAACATGACGTTATTTGGGAATAGAATCTTTGCAGACATAATCAATTTAAGATATGGTTATGCTGAATTAAGGTGAACCCTTTCTTGTATGACTGGTGTCCTTCTAAGAAAGGGATAAGAGAGACAGACACACAAGTGGAGCCCACTGTGTCAATGGGGGCAGAGGTTGAGGTGCTGTAGCTACAAGCCAAAGAATACCAAGAATTATTGTCAGACAACCAGAAGCTAGAAAGATGCAAGGAAGAATACTCTTTCAGGTTTCAGAAGGAATATGGTTTTGTTGACACTTTAATTTTCCAACTTATCCACTATCATGTATATCTCAAAAGAACATATAAAAAGAGATTCTGAAAAAAATAATTCCTGACTTATAGTTTCTGGAAATGTTAGATATTAAATTTTTGTTGTTTTAAGCCACCCAGAAGCTGGACATAAGACCATATTCTGAAGGAAATATGGGATTAAGTATAACCACAAAAGGGGGCTCCATAATAAGGAAGCCTCATTAGCAACAGTAAGAATGAACATATAGGAAATAAGAAAATTGGAGTGATTATCTCTGAGACTAGTGCAAGATAAATTGAAGTGGACAAAGTTGATCCTACTGATGAAAGGCCTCTATTAACAGATTCATTTTATTTCCTCATTCATAAATAAATGTTTACTAATTATTTATTGTACCTCTAATGAGTAAAAGGTAGCCATTTAGATTCCAGAGTTATTAGAAAGGAAGTAGGTTGTTGGGGTACACTTCCTATCCTTTTATTTTTCTTATCCTCACCACCAAATGTTTAAAGTAGTTATTTTAAAAAATAATTTTAATTGGTCCTTCTTAGTTATACATGACAGTAGAATCCATTCTTATAAAATTATACAAGTGTGGAATATATCTTATTCTAACCCTAGGGTCTTGCTAAATTTCTGGGGCTAACCTTGAATTTGCATCCTCCTGTCTCAGCCTCCCAGACTTGCTAGGATTACAGGCATGTGCCACCATGCCTAGAAAAATTATAAAATAATCCTAACATATATTTTCCTGTCTCAAAATAAAAAATACAATGGGCTGGGATATAGCTCAGTGGTAAAAGAAAGCCCCTGGGTTCAATCCCCAGCATCAAAAGGAAAGAAAAAAAGAAATTAAAAGCAAACTATGAAGAAGAAAATTACCATTGGTGAAGGAAAAAGCCAAACAGGAGAAGTAGAAAAAGGTGATGTCAAAACACAATTTGACAAGCCTTGTAGTCGACATGCTAATGTTATCAACAAAGTAGTTTTATATTTATCCTACTTGACCAGGTCTCTTGGGTCTTTTCCCCGAATACATATCTTCAAATAGTAAAGTGACTATAAATAAAAAAAGACCACTAAAGTCATAACTATTCTTAGGACTTTGAACCTTGAGATAAAGTAATAAGAGAAAAGGTTCAATGTGTAACACTGTCCCCAAACATGTCATTCATTACTAAGACCATAGCTCCACAAATCCTTCAGAAATAAGGAAGGCATACCATGAAGACATAATAGGAGTTGTACTATTAGATAAGTTAAGGTAGTTTAGTTTGGCTAGACTACCTTCTGGCAGAGCAAAACTCTATCTAATCCTTCTAAGAAAGATAAGAAACTGGCTCCATAAGCCATCTGAGTAAAAGCTGATAGGGGTGTGTCTTTGTCTTGACCTAGGCAAATGGTAGAGAAATGGAGGGGATTAGTCCTGCTGGGTTGGATATAATGCTGACTTTAGGCCTTTGGGCAGGTAAATGATGGTGCTGGTCGCCTGCTTGCTTCTGCTGCTTCCTAAAGCTGCACAAGGATGTATGATACCATTGTGTCTTGCTCTTACACTCTGGAAATGATGGGAAAAGCCAAGGCTTTGGAAACAACATTAAGAGGTTTTGCTGAATAGGTGTCTTGAGAGAGAAACTGTGTCTATTCTCCTGTTGGCTCCTATTCTCAGTGTGAAAGATACTTTAGCATCTTGGAAGATGGTTTGAGAAAGCCTCTGGATGAGATGAAACCTAGTGAATCCTATTAAGTCCTGTTCAGGAAGATGACAAGCAGTTCTATTTAATGTGTTTTTACAGCTAAGTGGAGAGGCTACCTCAGACACATGTTGCTTTAAAATAAGGGGGCCTGGGAGTGTAGCTCAGTGATGGGAGGCCCTTGGGTTCACTTCCTGGCTTTGCCTTTGTCAAGTGGGGATATGGATAGCTGAGTTTCAAGAACCTCCAGTAGTTATTAAAGTAGTTATTCATACAGTTCTTTTCTAGGATTTTCTGGAGCAGCAGAGGTAAGGAGGCTGTGTTTATGAGAATAAGACTTATACTGCATGGGAAATCATCACTGACATTCGGTTTAAAATAGTGTTCCAAATGGTCTGTGAAGTTGTCTAGCTTTGGGGGTTGGAGGAATAAGAACCCTTGTTAACCAGAGGAGCTATTTTGTTTATTCATGATATAAATAAATATTTCATACTTTTTGTATTTTCATCATTCATTTATTCAACTGATGTTATGGTTTGGATGTGAATTGTCCTTCAAAAGCTTATATGTGAGAAAATGCAAGAAGATTCAGAGAAGAAATGATTGGGTTACAAGAGCCTTCGCCCAATTGGTGAATTAATCACCTGATGGGAGTAAGTGGTAACTGAAGGTAGGTGAGGTGTGGCTGGAGGAAGTGGTTCATTGGGGGCATGACTTTGGGGTATATATTTGTATTTGGAGAGTGGAGAGTCTCTCTCTGTTTTCTGATCACCATGGGAGCTGCTTCCCTCTGTTACATTCTTCCTCCATGATGTTCTGCCTCATCTTGAGCCCCAAGGAATGGAGCCAGCCTACTGTGGATTAAGATCTATGAAACTCTGAGCCCTCAAATAAACCTTTTCTTGTGCTGGTCAGTTCTTTAGGTCACAGCAGCAACAAAGATGTCTAAAACAATTGACAATACCAATTGAGCACATGTTATCAGTGCCTTGGCTTTAGCAATAAACAACTGCTATAAGGTCCATATTCTTAAGTAAAATGTAAGTCTGTAAAAATAGCATGCTCATAAATTGTGACATGCTCCATGAAGGAATTAAAATACAGATGGACTCAAGAATAACCAGAGGCCAGGCCTGTTTTAGACAGCTCAGTCACGGAAGGTTTCTCTGAGAAGGTGAGATTTGAACCCAGAAACTGCTGTTAATGAAAAACACAGAAGGAGGGCATGGTCCAGAGGAGGAGGATGAAGATGACAGTATGTTATGGACAGAGAGATTAGCAAAGAGACTGAGGCAAGATAGGGCTTGGATTATTCTACAAACAGGACAGAAGATTTAGCAAGAGCAGAAAGCATGAGAGGGAGCAGTAGAGCTGAGGATGATCTCAGCCTTGTAGATAAGACTCAGGCTGTTTGGACTTGATTTTAATGGCAAAGGAAGCCCATAAAGTATTTAAATGGGAAGTGACATGGTTTAATTTTAATTTAAAAAGATCACACCAGTTAGTATATTAGTGAAAAAATGATGTTAAAAAAAGATTTACCTGAAAATAATTCCTGAAGGCTTTTCTTTTTCTGTTTTTGCTACCATTATTGGCAACTTAAACATGTCCCTCCACACATTAACACTGGTACTGTTTATTACATTACCTTGTTCACTTCTTTTAGGATTTATCTCAATCTATAAATATGATATATATTTTATATTCTTAGTTCTTTAAATTTCTCATCTCAAAGAACCTTTAGTTCCACAAACTTTGGCCATTATTTGCCCTGTCAAACTTGACTATCGTATTAAATTAGTTCTGTCTCTGAGAACTTAATAATGATTGTACTAGTAGTAGTGTTAACAGTGAATGTCCTAGGTCACATTGTATTTCTTGGCTCTTGTGTTCTTGCAGGAGAAAATTTCAGGCAAGACATACAAAAAGCAGTAAAAATATAGCAAAGTTTATTAGGAAAGAAAGTACTCTCAAGATGGATAGAGAGAGTGGGTCACCTCTAAGGGAGAGAGCTATATGTACCCCCTTTATTCCAGTTTTATTGGGAGTCTTAGGCAAGTTCCTAGAGTCCCACCCAGGTACCATCTCTCAATTTTTGACTGACAGTAGGATTGAATCATTTTAAGTTCCTACTATGTATGGTCTTAACCACAAACACCCAAGCAAAAACCATGGGAGAAACTTTTACTATTATAATGAGATTAAAATCATATGCCAAATATCTAAAGTCTAAATATTCTCTGTCACCTTGGCTCACTCTGACTAGTTCTTATTGCAACTTGATTTTCATAGATTTTTATGGTTTGTGGACTTTGCTTTTAATTATCCTGTCTTCCAAGGTCTTGGAATCTTTGGTCTGTGTAAGGTTCACAAATGTCCCTCCTTCCGAGTAATTTGTGTTCTTATTGGCAGGGAGGAGTCTTAAATTTCTAGGGCATGATAATAGCTCCACAGATAATAAATAGGTTATTTATAAAGGAATATATCCTATATATCCTATTGACTTAAGCCAGGGCAGGGCCAGAGTGGCCTCAGGTAAATTAATTAATTAACAGGGGACTTTAACCACTGAACCACATCCCTAGCCCTTTTTATTTTTTTATTTTGAGATAGGGTCTTGATAAGTTGCTGAGACTGGCCTTGAATTTATGATTCTTTTGCCTTAGCCTCCAAGTTACTGGGATTACAGGCATGTACCAACACAGTTTGGTAAATTGCTTTTTAAATAAAGTAAGCAGGCAGGATGGGGGTCAGGCAGTATGGTAGTCCCACACTATAAAATTATCCCCTTAACATGGGTTCATACTGCTCATGTCTGCTATCTATTAGTAATACCTACCATTTATTGAGATCCTTCTTTATGTATGAGCTGCTATACCTACCAAGTTCTTTCTATACAAACTGTACAAATCAATAAATTACAATGTATTATTATAACTCTCATTTTATAGGTGAGGAAACTGAGATTGAAGGAGATTATTTCACTTTCTAAGGTCACAAAACAGCTGGCTAAGTAGGACTCAAACTCAGGTTTATTACAGAGAGAAACCCCATAATTTTGCCCTAGAAAGTATTTCCCTTTAGAACCAGCTTGTAACAGGATACTTGCTTTGAGAAGTTGACCTTGCTGGATTTAGTTTGCTTTTCTTCCCTAATCTTTTTGCAAGGATTATGACCTTTGCCCAGAATCCTAAGGAGAATTCTCACCTAAACGGTTAAACTGCTAAAAAATCTTTCTTCAGATTATAGAACTCAAGAATATCTGGTGACCTTTTTAATGCCCTTTGCTACTTTTCAGTTCTATGCATTAACTAACACAAAACATGTAAATTGGTGAAAAGTAATGTTTATCTCAAAAAAAAAAATTACAGGAGCTAGCCCTAGGATGTTAAGGTCCATTGCCATGTTCCTAATAAAGAAGTCTTGACACATGTCCTGGATGATGAGGACCCCACTCGGCATATAGCCTTTCTGCCCTTCTACTTTCTCTCCCATAAAAGCCCTTTGTATCTCTGAACCCCTCTAGATGGTGCTTTGAAGCCAATAACCCTTCTGTTTTCTCAAAATGTCAGCCAAAATGGGGGGAGGGGCTACTAAGGATTGAACCCAGCGGCACTCTACCACCAAGCTACATCCCAGACCTCTTTATTTTTCACTTTGAGACAGAGCTTTGTTAAATTGCTGAGGCTCGCCTTGAACTTGCCATCCTCTTGCTGGGATCACAGGTGTGTGCAAATGTAAAGCCTTAAGTAAACCCGCAAATGTAAAGCCTTAAGTAAACCAGATTCCTTCCTACCAATTCTCATGTCCCAAATATTAACCACTGAGTGGTAAGCAGCCTGGAGTTTAACCCAGTAAAAGTCTCTCTCTCTCTCTCTCTCTCTCTCTCTCTCTCTCTCTCTCTCTCTCTCTCTCTCTCTCTCTCTCTCTTTGTATTTCTGCTCACAACTGAATCTTCCCTGTAATTTCTGGTTTCCTAATTTTATTCTTACTCCATTTCAGTACAATCTTTCTTACTCCATTTTAATATAATCTTTCATATTCCTTCATCTACACAAAAGGAAAGCTATTACAAAAGCCAAAATCCTAGAATTTTCTAGCCCCTTGATTTTTCTGTCTTTTCTGTCTAATTTCTAACTTCTGAATTTTCAGACTGTGGAAAAAAGTCATAAAATTGTGCTGTCTCCTATCATCTAATCTTATCAAAGCATGGCTCAGAAAAATAATCTTTATTTATCAAAGTCTCCCTAACAAATTTCTCTTGTAGCCTTTGAAAAATTTTTCCTAGGTCCCAACTGTCCAAAACAGTTCCAAACTTTCTGGTGGATTGTTACTACTGTAGTTTTTACTGTTAAATAAAAATTATAAGAAGCCATTTTTTTCAGACTAAACTCCTGAATGAGTCCCCAACATATCAGACTAAAAGTCAAAATGGAGTCATTTATACTAAAAGTCAAACAAAAACTAAGTGTTACTGAATGCTTTGTCCTCATCCCTGATGCCAATCCAATAACAACTTTGAAAAAAGGAGAAACACAGGGGACTCCTATTCCAGAGTCTGTGATTCTGCCTATCAGGTGAACAGATGGTTTTTAAAGAGATGATTCAATGGCTACAATCCAGGTGTTCTCTGTCCAGAATTGTAATTCACTTGTTAACTTGGGAGATGGTCATTTCTTAGACTTCTGGTGCCATTCCTGAAGTCTGAATTATTTCCTTCTTGTGGTGAGTGTGTGCTGAAGGTCAGATAACTCTTCCTAGGATGGGGAAGAAAGGTAATCCTGTTTCCCTTGAGATTAGGGAGGGGGAAGGAGAGAGGAAGAGAAAGAAACATGTTTGTTTTAAAAAATAAATCTCAGTGCCAAAGCAGTGACGGCTATATACAAAGCATAAAGTGGACACTGTTACATAGGTTGTTATATGACCTTCCATGAAATCAAGAGAGGAAGAGATAACTCTACCCAAAGAGGCCAATTTCAATTGGCAGGACAATGAAGTTGCCTCTATATGTTGCTTTCTTACAAAAATGTAACCTGCAGTGGCCTCACGTTAACAAGTTATTTTTCTATTGTTCTCTATGTCCTGAAGGTAAGTTTGAGTGACCATTGTGCTTTTTGGTTTTTGTTATTGCTTTCTCAAACCTTTCTCATCTATAAAACCAACCTCTCTGCTTGGCTTATTGAAACAATCTATTTTATAGATTGAATTGCTGTTCAATTCTAGGCTGAAAAATAGAGCCAATTAAGATCTTTAAACTAAATTGTAGTAATTTTTGTCTGTGAGCCTCAGCTCACTTACCTCTATCGCAGATATTGAGATGAATAATACATAGTTTTCCAAACAGAAAAGGATAAAACTGTGAGGAACACAGGTGTCTGGCACTTTTGAGCTTAATAATTGTGTTAGTCAGCTTTTTGTTGCCATGACTCAAAACTTGGCATAAGTAATTAAAAGAAAGAAAGTTCATTTTGACTCATGATTGCAGAGGTTTCAGTCCATGGTTTGCCAGCTCTATAACTTTGGACCTGAGGAGAAGTAGAACATCATGGCAGAAGGGTATGGTGGAAGAAAGTTGTTCAGACCATGAGCCAGAAAGTGGTGGGAGAGAGGAACAGGGAAGGGAAGGGAAGACAGGGCAAGAATTATTCTTCCACGGGAGATCCCCAGTGAGCTACTTGCTTCATTTCTTCAACCAGGTCCCACCTCCCTCAGCCTTCACCCCTATCCAGTAGCCCATTCAGCTATTAATGGATTAATCCACTGATGAGATCAGAGCCCTTCTAAAAGCCACTTCCTAAAAGCCTCACCTCTGCACATTGCTCAGAGTATAAAGAGTATAAACATTGTTTGGAGTTTAAAGTTCAGATTTTATCACATGGCATTATTTCTCCTAATACTCAGCCAAACCAAATACTTTATATGGAAAATTAATAAGAAAATTAATTAATTATGCCAGTGGTTCCTAAATTTGTATGTATATCAGAACAATGTGGGGTCCTTTAAATTTCATCAAGTTCAAGCCACACTCCAGGCAATTAAATTGCAATCTCTGGGTTGGGACATAGGCATCCCTATTTTCGAAACTCTCATAGTAATTTCATTTGCAAGTAAATTGGGCACCACTGACATATAGCTTCTTGTTTCAAGCCTAAGATCCTGTACACCTGGTATCCTATCTACTACCTTGTCCTCCTTAAAGTTCAAATGCTAACATATTTGAAACTTCTTTGATGCCAAACACCCCAATCCAGGTCATAGAGTCAATTAACCTATTTTCTGTGTTCATATAACTTTATATATGACTCACCTCTCTTACTTATGTATACATCAGTCTCCTCCACATATATGACTTTAATGTGACAATGCATTCAACTTCAAAAACATTATATAATGAAAGAGAGGGAAGGAGAGTAATTTAGCCCAAATCTTTTGGAGTAGACTAAAAATTTGAGAATTAATGGTATTATGTTTATTGTCTGAGCAAAATCGAATACTTATTTTCTTATTCATGCTAGCCTCCTTTCTACCACTAATTTGTGAAGTTTAAAGGAACTACCATTCACTGAATACTTTCTACATACACATAATATAAAAACATATGTATGTGTGTATATATATAATATTATATATATAATTTGATCATTACTGTCACACTTTAAGGGTATAAAATTTCCATTTTATACCAAAGAAATTAAGGCACATAGAAACACATATCAGTATAAGGTTTCCCAGCTAAAAAGTGACCCAGGTGGAATTAAAATCCAACCTTCCTCTTTCCACTGTACTTCATTTTTTTTCCTTAAAAAAAAAAAATCTCAATATCTAAATGCATTTTTCCAGAATGCAAGATGATTAAGAAAATGGAGTGGTTTTTGTTTTTGTTTTCATTTTTGTTTTTTAGTTATATCATTTGACTGCTGGACACAATATAGACATTTAACAACTCAGATTATTATTCGTTAGTGTTCTCAGGATCTCTCAGTGCAGTCTTGCTTTTTAAATTTCTGCCACTAGTGTCTACCAGCACCCTTTATATAGTGGCTGATAAACAGTTGGCTTAAACTACCTGGAACTCCACTTGTGCCCTAACTTTGACTGCGGGCATTGATTAAAACCTCTTTCAGATTACCATTTTCCTTGAAAACTCAAATCACAAAGCATATTATTAAGCAAATCTGTGTCCTTCTGTCATAACTGCTTCATCCATATCCTTGAAATAGCAATCGTTTTACTCCAAAGTTCTACAGTTGTCTCTTAAGTAGAATTAAAGTTTACACTAGTCTTTTGAATTTCAGAAAATAATAATGGAAAGACAAAACCCATGAATGAGGTAAGAGAAATATGGCTTTTTACATGCACCAGATGGGCTTAACACAATCAGGCAAACACCAAACAGAGAGAAGATCAACAAGAGAAAAGGAAAATTAAACAAGTAATAACATAAGCAGCTGGAAAGAGGGAAACAGGAGAGCAGCTGATGAGCAGGAAAAAAGGAAAAGTGAAGCATTTCAGTGAAAACCTGTTATTACCAAGAAGCAATTTTTAATATGGATAAAAGCCTGCTTAACAGTAAGAAGAGGACTTAACGTTATTTTTAAAAAGGAAATTTTGGCAAGTTAAATGGAGCTAAAATAGAATTAAGAAAAAGAGGATATAATATGCTTCTTAAACTTTAGAATAATGAATGAAATGTAATTGCTCAATTTAAATGGACTAATGAATTTTAAATCACAAGTGAGGACTAAATCATAGTTTTTATTGGGAATATTGGCATATTGATGAGTAGGTAGAAGATGAGTAAATATTAACATGTTGAGCCCCTCTAAAAGTAGAACTTGCATCAAACTAGATATCACCAAAGCAATTTCTTATAGTTGTGCCTCCATCTGATAGGCTGGCAGTCATGAAGGATTTAGTGAGGATAATGATTATTAAATATTATGGAATAAAAGTGGTTGATATTGTATCAAATAAATAAGTTTAGCAGTAGGTGTGTTCATCATCTTTTCATTGTTGTGACTGAGTACCTGAGATAAATAACTTAAAGGAGGAAATATTTATTTTGACTCAAGAGTTTCAGAGGCTTCATCCCTGGTCACCTGGCTCCATGGATTCTGGGCTTGTGGTGAAAGGGAACATCATGGCGGGAGCTTCTGGTAGAGCAAAGATGCTCATCTCATGGCAGATAGGAGGGAGGGAGGGAGGGAGAGAGAAAGAGAGAGAGAGAGAAGGCGCTAGGGACATGATATACCTTTCAGGGTCATGTCCACGATGACTTACTTTCTCTAACTAGGTTTATCTCCTATAGTTGTGACCATCTCCCAATAATGCCTTCAAATTATGAATCCATCAATGGGATCAATCCACTGTGAGATTAGAGCCCTCATGATCTGATCACTTTTCAAAAGCCCCACCTCTGAAGACCACTGCTTAGTGACTAAACCTTCAACATATGAGCATTTGGGGGACATTGCAGATGTGAACATTATCAGTAGTCTTTTAAGCTAATTTTAAATATGATGATGATGATGATGATGATGATGATGATGATGATGATACGATGTACTTGAGTTTGAACTCAGGGGTGCTCTACCACTGAGATACAGTCCTTTTATTTATTTATTTATTTTTGAGACAAGTCTCACAAAGTTTGCTCAGGCTAGTCTTGAACTTAAAATCCTCTTGCCTCAGCATCCCAAATCACTGGGATTATAGGCATGCACCCTGGCACTTGGCTAGCTAGTTTTTATATTGCTAAATAAAACTTACCCCAAACTTAGTAACTTAAAATAAAAAAAAAACAGCTATGATCTGTCATCATTTCTGAGGATCAGGAATACAGGAGCTTAGCTGGGTTGTTCTGTTTCAGGATCTTTCATGATGTTTGTCAAGCTGTCAGTCAGGGTTTTATCAGCTGAGGGTTTCAGTGAGGTTGTAAGATCTTCCAGGTTTACTCATGTGAGTGTGACTGTCAGAATGAGACTTGCTTGTTAGTCACTGGGCCTCTCCATAGGGCTATTTATAATAATTTAGCTGACTTTCCCCAGAAGTGAGAGAAGGGACAAGAAAGAGAGAGAAAAATAAACAAACAGTGACAAAACACATCCAAGACAGAAACTGGTGTCTTTTATAATCTTCCCATAGAGGTGAAATACTGTCACTTCTGCCATGTTCTATTGGCCACATAGATCAGCCTTGGTACAGTGAGGGAAGTGTATCACGCAGCTCAGGATGTCATAACAAAATACCACAAACTGGGTGACTTAGAAATTTATTTTCTCACAGTTATGAGACTAGAAGTCCAAAATCAAAGTGCTAGCAAATTTGGGTTTCTAGCGAGGACATTCTTTCTGGCTTGCAGATTGCTGCCTTCTTCTTGTAGCTTCACATGGCCTTTCCTCTGTGTTCTTCAAGAGAGAGGGAGAGTGAAGAGAGGGAGACAGAGAGATCTGGTATCTTTTCTCCTCCTCCTCACCTTTTGTCCTTATTTAAGCCTAAATGTTCCTTAAAGTCCCTATATCAAGTACAGTCACATTGAGGTTAAGACTTCAACATATAAATTTTGAGGTAACACAATTTGGTCCACGACCAAAGGTTCATAAATGAGGAGGCAGGGCTCTTCAGGGCTGTGCTGGGTGCTGTCTAACATGGGTGTATTGGTGGTGGTGTCTGCTGGACTGTCTCCTGCCCTAATGGCTTCTTTCAAACCAAACTCACCAAAAATATTTGGAGTTATCTTTGGAGTTGGTTTATATCACTGTTTTTTCTAGGCCACTTGTACAGAAAAATGAAAGCATCATTAATACTGTTCTATTAAAATATAAGAATTATAAGTATCTTATATAACTACATGTATATATACATTATATGCATACCTCCTTAAATAACTATCTAGTTTTATAAAAACTAGTTAAGAAATCACTGCCATATTTGTTTTAGATTTTTAGTTTTTTGAAACTAAACATTACTGCTATATTTGGAGATCACAATTCTTGGGCCACTTCTCCCTTTCTAGCTCTCCAGAGGATACATACATTCTGAATTAGTTTATTATTTACTCATGATATTTTTATTTGTTAGTGTTCTATCAATGACATGTTATATGGTATGTTTTCATTATTTATGTGAATTATCCCATGCCAAACATATGATTTTGGATTTTTAAAATATTATTTTAATATTTGTCCATAGTTGTATATTTATTTCTAATTCAATTCCTATATTGTTATTTATTTTGAGTGTAGCACAATTTATCCATTCTGCTATTAGCAGATATTTGCTATATTCAGTTTTTCAATATTATATTCATTATCTTTCTTTATTCACTTATGTTGTGTTTTTAAACTTTTTTATTTGTTCTAATTAGTTATATATGACAGTAGAATGCATTTTGACACATCATATATAAATGGAGTATAACTTCTCATTCTTCTGGTTGTACATGATGTAGACTCACACCATTTGTATAGTCATATATGTATATAGGGTAATCATATATGTACAATGTCTGATTCTTTCTTCCCCCATCCCCCTCTTCTTCTTTCCCTCCCCACTGCCTAATGCAAAGTACTTCTATTTTTCCTATCCCCACCCCCACCATTGTGAAATAGCATTCACATATCAGAGAAAACATTTGGCCTTTGGTCTTTTGGGATTGGCTTATTTTGCTTAGCATAATATTCTCTAGCTCTATCCATTTACCTGCAAATGCCATAATTTCATTCTTCTTAAAGGCTGAATAATATTGCATTGCATATATATATATATATATATATATCCTATTTTCTTTATTCATTCATCTGTTGGAGGGCATCTAGTTGGTTCCACAGTTTGCCTATTGTGAATTGAACTGCTATAAACATTAATGTGGCTGTGTCACTGTAGTATGCTGATTTTAAGTCTCTTGGCTATAAACTGAGGAGTGGGATAGCTGGGTCAAATGGTGATATATCTCTGATGATGGATGTGAATCTTTCATCTACCACATAGATTTTCATTACTAGTTCTAATTATTGCATGATATTGCAAACAGTGCTATAGTGGATATTCCTTGACATGTCTCATGGTGTGTGTGTAAGGATTTCTCTAGTGTGTATGCATGAACAAAATACATGCAAAACTTTCAACTTTAATGAGAATTGTCAAATAGCTTTCTCAGACAGTGGTGGTTCTATTTATAGCATAGGGGATAGGGCATTTTCAGACTTGATTTTTCCAATGAATATAAAATGGTACCTCCTCATTATTGACATTAATATTATAAATGGTCCTTCTCAGACTATTAGTGAAGCAGAATATCTTTTCATATTTATTAGTTATGTTGTATGTTGGCTTCCTTTTCTGTGATTTTTTTATCAATATCTTTTATTCACTTTCTTTTTTGAGGGGGAGCTGATACTGCAGATGGAAATCAGGACTTCCCAAATGCTAGGCAAGCACTCTATCACTGAGTTATATCCTCAGTCACCTTCACCCACTTTCTGTTATTAAGTTGTTTGTATTTGGTTGGCAGTAATTATTTATATGTTTTAGATAGTCTAGTATGCTTTACAAATATTTTATTCCAATTTTTAAATTTTTCAATAAACTGTTTTTAACTTTAAATAAGATTTATTGTTGCATGACTATGCTGAATACCTTTTAAATATTTAAAAAATATTTTAAAGTTTGCCTTTGTGCATTTAGGTTCTAATCAAACTTTTTGTTTTTAATAACAAAATATTTCAAATATATAGGAAAGTATGAAAGGGGTTTATTTTGACATGTATAATTAATAGTTGTAGCACTGCTTATTGAATAATCTATTATTCTCTCACTAAATTCATAATATCACTTTGTTAATAAGCCACATTTCCATACATACATGAGTGTGTTTCTGGGCTATATGTTCCATTGATTCTTACTTGTTTAATTTTTTTTTTAAAAAAAGCCATACATATAAATTAGTATTTGTTTACATAATACAAATATCCATCCTGTAATTGGTGATGAAAACAAAAAATAGAACTAGTTTAAGGTTAAATAAAATTATATTCAAAACAATAGCTTTCTGTTAGAGGTAATCCAAGGAATTATCTGGACATACAAATATTCATGTATTTATACATTTTATACTATCGAATTATTATAGATGACTTTAGAAAATTTGCTCACATCAAAATGTTTAAAACTTGGAAATGAAAATATTTTTTATTAAAAATATTTTTTCAGGCTGGGAACGATGGCCTGTAATGCCAGCAGCTCAGAAGGCTGAGGCAGAGGAATTGCAAGTTCAAAGCCAGCCTCAGCAATAGTGAGGTGCTAAGCAACTTAGTGAGACCTATCTCTAAATAAAATACAAAATAGGGCTGGGGATGTTGCTCAGTGGTCTAGTGCCCTGGTACTGCCCCCCCCAACACAGAAAAAAATTTCCACACATTGTTAGATCAGTTTATCTTTTATAACAGAGACACTATAAAGTGACCTTAAATGAGCTGTGCCCTCCTTTCAGTGCAGGCAAAGCTTGCAACTTTCTCCTCCTCCTCCTCCTCCTCCTGCTCCTCCTCCTCCTCCTCCTCCTCCTCCTCCTCTTCTCCCTCTTTTTCCCCTGTGACTTGTTTCTAATTATAGAATACAGAAAAGATGATGGGATATGGTTACATAACATTATTTGAGATTCTGAGTTGGCATACTGCAGCAAGACACTCTCTTTCTGGTCTTGAAGAGGCAAACTGCTATAATGTGAACTGCCTCCTGTGAGGCCATGTGGCAGGAACTACAGGTACTATCCTGAAGCTGAAGGCCTTAGCCATGTAGCTACAAGGTAACAAATTCTGCCACCAACCTGAGGGAGTATAGAACTGTATTCTTCCCCAGATGAACCTTCAGATGAAAACGCAGCCCAGATGACATCTCGATTGCAGCAATTTTGTGACACATTGGGCAGAAAACCCAGACAAGCCATGTCTGGAGTCTGCAATTGTGATAGTTAACTTCATGTGTTACTTTGATGAGACCATGAGAAGGAAATATATCTGGAAAAATATTATTTCTGTGTGTGCCTGTAGAGGTGTTGCCAGAGGATATTAGCATTTGAGTGGGAAGACCAAGTAGAATATTGCAGATTGCCCTCTTCAGTGTTTTTATTCAACTTGATGAGAGCTTGAATAATACAAAAAAGCCAAATAAAAAGGGAATTTGTGTTTTGCCTGACTGTTCAAGCTGGGACACCAATTTCTAACTGTCCTCAGACTAGAATTGATACTATTAGTGTACCTGGTTTCTTAGGTCTTTGGACTTGGACTGAAACTAACCAACTTTCTTGGGCCTCTAGCTTGTGGACAGCAGATCATTTCTTGACTTCAGTAACCACATAAGCTAATACCTTCTTTTATACACATACACACATTTGTATACACACACACACACACAAACACACACACACACACAGAATCTCTGTTTTATGATGGTTCAACTAGTATTTTTTCAACTTTAAGATGTTATGAAAGAGAGATATATTCAATAGAAATCATAATTTGGATTTTGAATTTGGATCTTTTCCTGAGCTAGTGATATTCTATAAAATACTCTCTTTTGTTGTAGAATCAGCAAGTCATTCTTCCTAGTCTGTCATGTGATCACAAAGGTAAATAGCCAATACTCTATAGTAAACTGTACTGTCAGAATTTTGTGGATATGTCTTCAACACATTACATGAAATATTCAATACTTTATTATAAAATAGGATTTGTGTTAGATGATTTGGCCTATCTATAGGCTAATATAAGTATTCTGAGTGCATTTCAAGTAGGGAAGGCTAAGCTATGATGTTTGGTAGGTTCAATATATTAAATGTGTTATGAATTAGAAATCAAGAAGGCAATCATATTTATAATAGCAATGAAAAATAGAGTACCTAGAAATAAATTTGACCAGATAGGGGAAAGATATACACAATGAAAACCACAAAATATTAATGGAAGAAATTGATGAGTACACACACCACAAATGGAAAGACATTCCATGTTTATGGTTTGGAAAAATCAATATTGTTAAAATATCCATACCACCTTAAGTGATTTAGGGATTCAGTGCAATCTCTAGGTACCCAAAATAACAAAAACATTCTTTATAATACTCAGAAAAATAATCCTAAAATTTGTATGGAACCAAAAAAATCCTGAGTAACCAAGCCTCCTTGAGCAAAAAGAACAAAGCAAGAGATATTACACAACCTGAACTAAAAATATATTACACAGCTGCATCTATTGAAACAGTATGGTAACATAAAAATAGAAACAGACCAGTGAAATACAGCCCAGAAGTAAACCAAAGAATATTTGACAAACTACATCTGTTCAATAGATGGCTCTGAGGAAATTGGTTATCCACATGGAAAAGAATGAAAGCAGACCCCTATCTTCACCAGTTACAAAAATCAACTCAAAATGGATTAAAGACTTAAATTTGAAATTTGAAACTAATAGAAGAAAACAGTAGAAATACTTTAGGATATTGGAATGGGAAAGGATCATTTTTGTGCAAGACCCAAAGCATAAAATATAAGAACAAATAGAGATAATAAGATTACATCAAATCAAAGAGCTCCTGCTCAGCAAAGGAAATAATCAACATAGTAAAGAGACAATCTATAGAATGAAGAAAAGGTTTGCAAATTATATTTCTGAGTTCCAAAACTCAAAAGTAAAAAAAAAAAACAAATGCAAATAACCCAATTTAAAAATGGATAATATATCTAAGTAGACATTTCTCAAAAACAGATATACAGATGGCCAATAGGAATATGAAAAAATGCACAGTCTCACTATTCACTCAGGGAAGAGCAAATAAAAATATTCCTGCCTCCTACACGCAGGAATCATGTGCCCATCCAGGGCTCCAGGCCTCAGCTCCAGAGTAAGTCTCCCAACTACTCACCCATATTATCACCTTATTTCATTATAAATGGCTATTTTCAAAAAGTCTAGATAACAAGCAGTGGCAACAATGTGGAGAAAAGAGAACCCTCACACATTATTGATAGGAAGGTAAATTAGTACAGTCATTATGTAAAACAGTATGGTGTTGCCTAAAAAAATTAAAAAATAGAATTACCATGTGATCCAGCAATCTCACTACTGAGTAAATATCTGGAGGAAATGAAATCACTCTGTTAAAGAAATATCTGCACTCCCATGAACATTGCAGCAACTTTTCACAATAATCAAGAAATAGAAATGACTTAAGTGGCCGTCAACTGATGAACAGGTAAAGAAAATGTGGTATATACACACAATGAAATACTATTCAGCCATAAAAAGGATGAAACACTGTCATTCACAACAACATAGAAAGAACTAGAGATCATTATGCTAAGTGAAATAAGCAGGTGCAATTGACAAGCTTGCATGATCTCACTTGTGTATGCAATATTAAAAGATTGAACCAGGGACATCCAAGATGGCAGGCCAGAGAGAGGCAGCATTCTGTGTTTGCTCTGTGACCTGGGATTCAAGTAGTGAGAATACTGTTTTTCTGCGGGTGATATTCCTGCCTCCTGCACATAGGAATCACGTGCCCATCCAGGGCTCCAGGCCTCAGCTCCAGAGTAAGTCTCCCAACTACTCACACACACAGGACTATCTCCTGGGTACCTGAGCAAGATCATTGGTGGCAGCAGCACCTGTGAAGAACTTTTGGCCACCAACCTGAGCAGAAATCACAGATGCTGCTCTCATGGAGGACAATAGGCAGCTTCCCCTGAGTAGGAACTCTGGCTGCCACCCCCATGTGGACCTCCACATACCATCGTGGGGCCCCTGGTCACCTCTATCTTGGGACACTGCAGCAGTGGACATAGTCCCTTATGCACAGTAGCCTGCCTGAATCCGGGAACTTCACACAGGCTCTGAAGTCAGCCAGCACTGCAAGCCCCATAGCCTGTTGCTTAACTCATCATCCAACACCATCCTCTGGCTCCCCACACCCAACCTGACACCCCACCGCTGAAAGCTGGAGCCTCCATCTTGGGTCATCTACATCGCCATCTTCCAAATACCCAGTTTCTAACTTCTCCCTCTCCTCAACAGCCGCTAACCTGGTACAGTGACACCATGGTTACCTTCACCATCCTGAGGGCGGAGATACCAGCTAACAACAGATGACCCCACCTATTGGATGAGAAGGGAAGCAGGAAAGATACTGATCTCCAACCAAAACAAGCCCTGTGTCTTCAAGACATTTTTCTTTTCTTTTTCTTTTTTTTTCCCCCCTCTCACTTACTCTTCTTTCTCCCACCCTTACATCCTCAACATATGTGAAATCAATTACTGTGCATGAATTAGGATTTTGAGGACTGGGATGTCTGAATAGTATATTAGAGTTGTGTTGTACATTCTTTTTTTTAATTTTTAATTTTTTTCTTTTTTCCCATCAATTCCTGATATTTTAACTTTTTAAAAAATTTTCTTGATATGTATTTGTGTTTATTTTATGTACTCTACTGTCTTCCCACATAGTTGTCTTCCCAAATTTACTTCCACTCCCTTCTCCTGCTACTAATCTTCATAAGATATAACAACTCTATATCCTCACATCCTATCATTGCCTCAGAATGTCATTCTTCTCCTCACCCCTGGTTCTTTGTTCACCATCAGAAACTGTAAACCCTTTTACAAACCTACTGAGTATATTGTAGATAATAATTGAATTCACCATTTCTGTACATTGTGACCAAACTATAAATGTCTTATTGGCAAACATTTGTTTTTAGGGTGTATATTGTTTATATTGAGATCTGATATCATTGTTCTTCACCTCAAAGGAGAGGTATTGGATTCCTACAGGAGCACTATAGGCTTATAGGGTAAAAATGGTAACACCTAGGGTCCACAGTGTTAGAACAGAAGACACACAACCAACATTTAAAGACAAGAGAAGAAAGTGCCCCAAACAAATCCAGATACCACATATGAGAATTCATGGCCAGCACAACAGATGAAATAACAGAGAGGGAGTTCAGGATGTACATAATTAAAATGTTCTGCGAATTAAAGGATGATATAAGAGAGCAAATACAGGCAGCAAAAGATCATTTTGGTAAAGAGCTACATAAACAAATACAGAAAGCAAAAGATTACTTCAATTGAGAGATAGAGGTTCTGAAAAAAACAAAAAACCAGAAATCCTTGAAATGAAAGCAACAATCAACTGAATTAAAAGTTCAATTGAAAGGATTATCAACAGATTGGAAGACAGGACATTAGACAATGAAGACAAAATATATAATCTTGAAAAAAATGTAGACCACACAGTGAAAATGGTAAGAAACCATGAGCAGAACATTCAAGAAATATGGGATAGCATAAAAATACCAAATTTAATAGTTATTGGGATAGAGGAAGGAATAGAGTTTCAAACCAAAGGAATGAGCAATCTATTCAATGAAATAATATCAGAAAATTTTCCAAACATGAAGATTGAATTGGAAAACCAAATTCAAGAGGCTTACAGGATGCCAAAATCACAACAGATCCACACCAAGGCACATTATAATGAAAATGCCTAACGTACAAAATAAGGAGAGAATATTAAAAGCCATGAGAGAAAGGAATCAGGTTATATATAGGGGGAAACCAATTAGAATATGTACAGATTTTTCAACTCAGACCCTGAAAACTAGAAGGTCCTGGAACAACATATGTCAAGCTCTGAAAGAAAATGGATGCCAACCAAGAATTTTATATCTAGCAAGCTTTAGATTTGATGATGAAATTAAAGTCTTTCATGATTAACAGAAGTTGAAAGATTTTACAACTCAAAAGCCTACATTATAGAAAATCCTTGGCAAAATATTCCATGAAGATAAATTGAAAAACAACTATGAAAATCAACAAAGAGAGGTATTGCATTAAAGGAAACATTAACCAAAGAAGAAAACAAGTCAAGTTAAATACCAAAAATAAACAAAAATGGCTGTAAATACATGTCTCAATGAGAACCCTGAATGTTAATGGCCTAAACTCACCAATCAAAAGACATAGACTGGCAGATTGGGTTAAAAAAAAAGACCTAATAATATGCTGCCTCCAAGAGACTTATCTTATTGGGAAAAATATCCACCGATTGAAGGTGAAAGTTTGGGAAAAATCATACCACTCACATGGACTGTGGAAGCAAGCAGGGTTTCTATCCTCATAACAAATAAAGTAGACTTCAAGCCAGAGTTAATCAAAAGGGATAAAGAAGGATATTTCATATTGCTTAAGGGAACAATTCATCAACAAGACGTAACAATAATAAATTTATATGTCCCAAACGATGGAGCATCTACATTAATCAAACAAACTCTTCTCAGGTTCAAGAGTCAAATAGACCACAACACAATAATTCTGGGTGACTTTAACATGCCTCTTTCACCATTGGATAGATCCTCCAAACAAAAACTGAACAAAAGAAATTATAGAACTCAATAATACCATCAATAGACTTATCTGACATATATAGAATATTTCATCCTTCAATGAACAAATATACTTTCTTCTCAATAGCACATGAATCTTTCTCTAAAATAGATCATATATTATGCCACAAAGCAACTCAGCAAATCTAAAAAAGTAGAGATACTACCCTGCATTCTATCAGATAATAATGGAATAAAATTAGAAATTAATGACAAAATAAGAAATAAAAGCAACTCCAACACCTGGAGGCTAAATACTGAATGAACAATGGGTTGCAAAAGACATCAAGGAGGAGATTAAAAGAGGTGAATGAGAACACAGATATAACATATTGAAATCTCTGGGACACTATGAAGGCAGTACTGATAGGAAACTCATTGTATGGAGTTCATTACTTAAAAGAAGAAAAAGTCAACAAATAAATTACTTAACATTATTTCTCAAACCCCTAGAAAAAGAAGCCTACCAACCAAGAAAAGCCCAGGACCAGATGGATACAAGTTCAGTTCTATAAGACCTTTAAAGAAGAACTTATACTAATACATGTCAACAAATCTACACCAAAAGCAGTAGGATACAGGAAATAATTAAAATTAGAGCTAAAATCAATGAAATGGAAATAAAAGAAACAATTGAAAAAATTGACAAAACAAAAAGTTTGTTCTTTGAGAAAATAAATAAAATTGGCAGACCCTTAGCATGCTAATGAAGAGGACAGAGAAAACTCAAATTACTGACATATGTGATGAAAAAAGAAATATCACAACAGACACTACAGAAACACACATGATAATTAGAAATTATTTTGAAAACTTGTACTCCAATAAAATAGAAAATGTCAAAGGCATCGACAAATTTCTAGAGTCATATGATTTGCCCAGATTGAAACAGAATAGTATATACAATTTAAACAGATCAATTTCAAGTGATAAAATAGAAGACACTATCAGAAGCCTACCAACCAAGAAAAGCCCAGGACCAGATGGATACAAAACTCAGTTCTATAAGACCTTTAAAAAGAACTACTACCAATACTCTTCAATTTATTTTAGGAAATAGAAAAAGTAGGAGCCCTTACAAACTCATTCTATGAGGCCAATGTCACCTTGATTCCAAAACCAGGCAAAGACACATCAAAGAAAGAAAACTTCAGACCAATATCTCTAATGAACATAGATGCAAAATTCTCAATAAAATTCTGACAAATCAAATACAAAAACATATAAAAAAGATAGTGCACCACAATCAAGTGGGGTTCATCCTTTGATGCAAGGTTGCTTCACCATATGGAATTCAATAAATGTAATTCATCACACCAATAGACTTAAAGATAAGAACCATATGATTATCTCAATAGACTCAGAAAAAGCATGCAACAAAATACAGCACCCCTTCATGTTCAAAACACTAGAAAAACTAGGGAGAGTAGGAACATATCTCAACATTGTAAAAGCTATCTATGCTAAGCCTCAGGCCAACATCATTCTAAATGGAGAAAAAATGAAAGCATTTCCTCTAAAAACTGGAACAAGAAAGGGATGCCCTCTTTTACCAATACTATTTAACCTAGTTCTTGAAACACTGGCCAGAGCAATTAGACAGACGAAAAAAATTAAAGGCATACAGACACGAAAAAAAGAACTCAAATTAGCACTATTTGCTGAAGATATGATTCTATACCTAGAAGACTCAAAAAATTCCACCAGAAAAATTCTAGAACTAGTAAATGAATTCAGCAAAGTAGCAGGATAAAAAATTAACACCCACAAATCAAAGGCATTTCTAAAAATTCTAGAACTAGTAAATGAATTCAGCAAAGTAGCAGGATAAAAAATTAACATCCACAAATCAAAGGCATTTCTGTATATCAGTGACAAATCCTCAGAAAGGGAAATGAGAAAAACTACCCCATTTACAATAACTTAAAAAAAATACTTGAGGATCAACCTAGCAAAAGAGGTTTTTGACTTCTATGACAAAAACTATAGAACACTAAAGAAAGAAATTTAAAAATACCTTAAAATATAGAAAGATCTCCCTTGTTCTTGGAGAGGCAGAATTAATATTGTTCAAAATGACCAAACTACCAAAAGCATTATACAGATTTAGTGTAATTCCAATCAAAATCCCAAAGACATTCCTCATAGAAATAGAAAAAGCAGTCATGAAATTCATCTGGAAAAATAAGAGACCAGAAGAGCTAAAGCAATCCTTAGCAAGAAGAGTGAAGCAGGTGGTATCACTATACCAGACCTTAAACTGTACTATAGAACAATAGTAACAAATAAAACATTGGCACAAAAATAGACTTGTAGATCAGTGGTACAGGATAGAAGACACAGAGTCTAACCCACATAATTACAGTTATCTTATATTGGAAATAGGCACCAAAAATATACATTAAAGAAAAGATAGCCTCCTTCAACAAATGGTGCTGGGAGAACTGGAAATCCATATGCGACAAAATGAAATTAAACTACTATCTCTCACTATGCACAAAACTCAACTCAAAGTGGACCAAGGACCTAGGAATTAAACCAGAGACCTTGTGTGTAATAGAAGAAAAAGTAGGCTCCAATCTCTGTCATATCAGCTTGGGCCTCTTCTTCCTTAATAAGACTCCTATAGCTCAAGAATTAAAATCAAGAATTAATAAATGGAATGGATTCAAACTAAAACTCTTTTTCTCAGCAAAAGAAACAATCAGTGAAGTGAATAGAGAGCCTACTGCTTGGGAGCAAATTTTTTACCACTTGCATATTAGAGCACTAATTTCTAGGGTATATAAAGAACTCAAAAAACTAAACACCAAAATAACAAATAACCCAATCCATAAATGGGCCAAGGAACTGAATAGACACTTCTCAGAAGGTGATATAAATCAATCAACAAATATATGAAAAAATGTTCAACATCTCTAACTACTAGAGAAATGCAAATCAAAACTAAGATTTCATCTCACTCCATTCAGAATGGCAGCTACTAAGAATACAAACAACAATAAGTGTTGGTGAGAATATGGGGAAAAAGCATACTCATCCATTGCTGGTGGGACTGCAAAATGGTGCAGCCAATATGGAAAGTAGTATGGAGATTCCTTGGAAAAGTTGGAATGGAACATCATTGGACCCAGCTATCCCACTCCTCAGTCTATATCCAGAGGACTTAAAAATAGCATACTACAGGGACACAGCCACATCAATGTTTATAGCAGCACAATTCACAATAGCTAAACTGTGGAACCAACTTAGATGCCCTTCAATAGATGAATGAATAAAGAAAATGTGGCATATATACACAATGGAATATTACTCAGCAATAAAAGAGAATAAAATCATGGCATTTGCAGGTAAATGGATGGAGTTAGAGAAGATAATGCTAAGTGAAGTTAGCCAATCCCAAAACAACAAGTGCCGAATGTTTTCTCTGATGTAAGAAGGCTGATTCATAGTGGGGTAGGGATGGGGAGCATGGGAAGAGGAATAGATGAATTCTAGATAGGGCAGAGGGGTGGTAGGGAAAGGGAGGGGGCAGGGGATTAGCAAGGATGGTGGAATGTGATAAATATCATCACCCAAAATACATGTATGAAAACATGAATTGGTGTGAATATACTTTGTATACAACCAGAGATATGAAAAATTATGCTCTATATGTGTAATAAGAATTGTAATGCATTCCACTGTCATATATAAATATATTAATTAATTAATTTTTAAAAAGAAATATATATATAAATTTATAAAGAGTGACATAATAGTTACATGCATTGCTTTAAGCTGCTTAATTTGTTCTATAGCAATAAAAGTCTAATATATTTTTTACATCATTGGTAGCTGGAACAGATTTTTAAGATTACGAATAAATTTGTAGGGTTACAGAAAGTGCAAAAGACCTAAGATATGAACCATTCTATTGCAAGTTTTCCTTGTCTCTTTTAAATTCAGAATAATAAGTCTTTTTTGCAAGATAAAGTTAGACTTCTGATTTATTTGGGCTTGTAATACTTTTGCATAAAGCATTTTTCTTGATGGAGATGATGTGACTTGAAAGAAACTAAACTTATTATGTATGTATGAGCCTGGATATTAACTTAATCTATGAAGTCTAATGTTATTGCAGTGCTAGTCTTTGTATTCCTGTATATCCTGTATCCCTATCTTTTGATGTTTATACCTTCCTTTATTTTGCCCTTATATTTTGAGCACTCATGAGTTAATAATCCCTCTTTCATTGTGATTATTTTTCCTGTAACACTGAAAATTTGCCATTTAAAACACTTTTAAGTATGATATTTTTATTTTTCTTATTGTATATATGAAAATATCCCCTTGTACTGGTCAGTTTCGAATATACATGCTCAATCAGTCTTGCCTATGAAGAAGCAATATATGGCATGGTCATTTCAGGCAATTCATTACTTTTCACTTGCAAGCATCCCAATCTCCTTGAATCTAAAATCATTATCTTTTTCAATTTGGTAGTTTTGTTTAATGCACTTTTTGTCTAGAGGTAAGTATTACACAACATAAGGTACAATATATGATCCCAAGAAACTGTCACACAAGAAAGATACAACAACAAAAAAGAATAAACATTGCAAATACCTACACAGGCCTGGAAACCAATGGAGCTCACCTGCTCCTATCTCTTCCACCTCTCAGTGTATTATAAGAGGCTCCTATTCCCCTCCTTCCTTTTGAACTAAATGTTCTTGTTATATTGGATCAGGTGTTGAAGACCTGGTCTCCAATACAGTGGTGTTCAGAGATGGGACTCTTGGGAGGTGACTGGATCTTGTGGACTCTGATCTTATTAGTGGATTAACACATTAATGGATTCATGGCTGATGGCATCAATGGTGGTAGTGGAAACTGTAGGAGGTGGGGCCCAGTTGGAGGAATAGGTCACAGCTGACATGCACTGGAAGGGTATTCCATGCCCCCAGACCCTTCCTTGAACATGTGCGTACTCTCTCTTCTTCCCTCCCTCCCTCCTTCCCTTCCCACCCCACTTTCCCTGCTCCATGAGATAGTGAGATGGGCAGCTTTGTTCTGCTGCACTGTCCCTGCCATGCATGATGTTCTCCCCCACCACGGTCCTAGAATTGAAGGATTGAAATGACCAGGGACTAAAACCTCTGAAACTGCGAGGCAAAAGAAATCTTTTGTCCTTTGAGTTGTTTTTCTCAGTATGTTGTTACAGTGACAAAAAGTTGACCAGAACACCATCCTATCTTTTATCTGTTTCTTTTTGTCAAAACGTAAGCTGCTAGGAGCATCCCTCTCAGACCTCTCATCCCATTAGTAATCTGCACTTCTTCCTTGACCCAAGCTCCCCTTCCACTCTTCCTTCCTAAAGCTTTATATTTTGTCTTCTGAAACTCCTATTCCCTCTCCAACATAATGTCCTCTGTTTCCCTTGAATGTCTTTGTAGTCCCCTTCAAGGAACACTGTCACAGCCTGAGGACTGTGCTT
Organism: Ictidomys tridecemlineatus; assembly: GCF_052094955.1. NCBI lineage: Eukaryota > Metazoa > Chordata > Mammalia > Rodentia > Sciuridae > Ictidomys > Ictidomys tridecemlineatus. The sequence goes on from NC_135480.1 coordinate 33,276,757, forward strand.
TGCTTTTGGCCTTCATCCTTCTTAGGAAGGGAGAAGGAGGCAGTACTATCTGTACTGTTTCACCCACTGCTTCCCGATCTACCTCCCTCCTTCACTGGCTTGTTAAAACCTTAGCATTCCAGTGAGACATGGCACTCTGTGGGCTGGGCTGCTCTCTACTCTTACTTTGTCACTGTCTGCTGATGTGAAGTTAATCCCAGATTGGCATACGGGTCACAGTTTTCTCTTAAATATTTTTGTTCATTTTGCCATCCTGCAGCCTGTTGAGACCAAGGAACCAGTTATGTTAATACACAGGAGAATGTTAAAATCTCACTCACCGTCTTTAGTGATTCCGTTTCAAGCAGTCTTACTTCCAAGTCTGCTTTTCTTTAGAACTAAGTTCCTTGTACTTGGGTAATAGATATCATTACCTCATAATCTCTCAGTGTGACAGTAAGATGAGATAACTTTTTTCCCCTAAAATTTCCTAGAAACTCTCTTTCTTGTCCCATTTCTCAATTCTTCTATATAGTGTTTGTTGTTTTATTCTTGCCTGTCTACATTTTATTTAGTTTTGGTCCCTAAGATTGAACCCACAGATGCTTAACCACTGAACCACATCCCCAGAACTTTTGTATTTTATTTTTGAGACAGGGTCTCACTAAGTTGCTTAGGTAATGCAATGTTGCTGAGGCTGACTTTGAATTTATGATCCTCCTGCCTCAGCCTCCCAAACCACTGGAATTACAAGAATGCACCACTATGCCCAGCTGATACATGTATTTTTAAACAAGATGACTACAGCCTTTCAAAAAATTTCTGAATTTTAGAATTTGTTTAAAGATAACACACTCCAGCCTCCTAGGATTACCCATGAAAAACTGAGGCCTACAGAAATTAAGAGATTTACCACTTTGTATAAGAAGTTAATTATAAAGCAAGATTTTTTCCATTATCAATTTAGGATATATTTGTCCCCTGTTTTATGACCTTCAATATGGATGGGGAGAGGAAGAACTTGATGGGACTAAGAATAGAAGTCAGAGACAGGAGAGGAGAACTATTTAATAAGAAAAGCATCTGAATTGGTTTCTAGATGTGAACAATGGGGAGAATTGCATCAAAGGTAAGCCCCAGGAAAAGAATAACAAACCAACACCAACAGCAGAAGACAGGAAATAATTAAAATCAGAGCTGAAATCAATGAAATTAAAACAACTCAAAAGATTGATAAAACAAAACGTTGGTTCTTTGAAAAAACAAAATTGATAAATCCTTAGCCACATTGACAAAGAGAGAAAACTCAAATTACTAAAATTTGTGATGAAAAAGGAAATATCACAACAAACACTACTGAACTACAGAAGATAATTAGAAACTATTTTGAAAAATTATACTCCATTAAAATAGAAAATATCAAAGACATTGACATATTTCTAGAGACATATGAACTACCCATATTGATCAGAAGGACATATACAACTTAAACAGATCAATTTTAAGCAATGAAATATAAGATGCCATCAAAAGCCTACCAATCAAGAAAAGCTCAGGACCAGATGCATTCTCAGCCAAGTTCTATAAGACCTTCAAAGAATAATTAACACCAATATTCCTCAATTTATTGCATGGAATAGAAAAGGAGGAAACCCATCCAAACTCATTTTATGAGCCTAATAACACCCTGATACCAAAACCAGACAAAGACATACCAAGGGAAGAAAACTTCAGACCAATATATCTGATTAACATAGATGCAAAAATTCTCAATAAAATTCTGACAAATCACATACAAAAACATATTTTAAAGATAGTGCACCACAATCAAGTAGGATTCATCCCAGGGATGCAAGGTTGGTTCAACATACAGAAATCAATAAATGTAATTCATCACATCAATAAACTTAAAAACAAGAATCATATGATCATCTCAATAGATACAGAAAAACCTTTTGTCAAAATACAGCACCTCTTCATGTTCAAAATACTAGAAAAACTAGGAATAGTATGAACTATCTCAACATTGTAAAGGCAATTTTACAAGGCCAACATCATTCTAAATGAAGAAAAATTTAAAGCATTTCCTCTAAAAAACTGGAACAAAACAAGATTCTCTCTATCATCACGCTGTTCTCTGGCTATTTTTTGATCATGAAGGATTTTTTAAATTATTTAATCATTTGGCTTTTGTTTGTGATCATAAAGTTTGTTTTTAGATGTTGATGGATTTTTATTTTATTCATTTATTAATATGTAGTGCTGAGAATTGAACCCAATGCCTCACACATGCTAGGCAAGTGCTCTACCACTGAGCCACAATCTCAGCCCTGTGATCATAAAGTTTTGAACCTAAAATTTTATATTCATTATTGTTATTGTTAGAGCTAATATTTATTGAATACATACTATGATCCACACAAAGTATTGTCTGTTACATGGATTATCTCACTAAAATTTCACCACTACTTTATGATGTAGATCTTATAGTTCTTTTCATTTTGAACACAAGGAAACTGAGGAATAGAAAGGTTTAACGTTTTTTTTTTTAATTGCACACTGCTAGTAAGAGGTACAGAAGAAAGGTAGATTAAAGTAGTCTGATTTCAGAACCTACACTTCATTATGCCATTTATATTTTACACATATATGTGATTACCAGGGTAAATGCATCTTTTCTGAAACAATGCAACAAGACCTTTTCTTTCAATCAATATCTTTAGGAAAGCCCTTCTGATAGACAGCAGGTATATAGAACTTATTTTTATCAAACAACATACTAAACAATGGTATTGATCCTCCACACTAATAATTTTGTTTTTAGAAATGTTCTCCTTTCTTATCTCCATGAATTGGTGCATTAAACCTGCACCCCTCACTATTTCTCATTGTTAGTCCACCACCAACAATGAATGGACACCACTTGGAGTATGTATTCAACCTCAACACAACTCCATCAACAGCCAGACCTTCTATGTTGCTTACTAGATCATTCTCTGCTTTCTCTGTTCCTTTGCTAGGGCCCAGGTCACCGGTGCAATAAAACACAAGAGTTCTTCCCACCTGTTACACCACATACTGACTTGCTACTTCTGCTTTTACACATACACACACACATACACACACAGGTTCTTGTTAAAGTGCTCTTCCAACATACATAATATCAACTTCATATCACACAACACCACAGTGAGGGAGGTATTATTTTTTATTCCTTCTTATAGATGAGAACTTGAATTGAGGCACAGAGAAGTTCTCACTGCCATCACACTCCTTAGTCATAGAGGATATTTTAACACAGACAGTCTGACATTAAATGTGTTCTTAACTTTTATAATATATCACTCCTGACAATCCCTGAAAATACTACATTCCAGGGAAATGTGAAGGATAATAAATTAGTCTCTCTACTCAAATAGTGTAGTTTAGTTTCTTATAATGGAGACAAATTTATTATTCTGTATATTGGTCATAAATGGTCCAACAGTTGAAAAGAGTTTGTATACTATTTGGCAATAAAATACCTTACATAACATTTTGTGCCCACTTGTGCATAAAATTAAATATGTTATTTTCCTTAACATTTACAAGAATAGTTATCAAATATACCCCTCCAAAATAATTTTGGGGGAAATATGCTTATTCAATAAGTAGTTGAATATCTCCTTTTGGACCTCCCCAGAGACACAATTTTAGCATTTCAAACCTGATCTGATAATTGTTTCTTCAAAAGCTCCCTCTATCAATAAATAGCATCAGCAGCCACCAGTTGCACAGCCAGAAACCTAGCCAGTATCTCTACTAGCCTCTCAGTCCAGCACAGTAAATTTGTAGGACAGCCAAATTCATCTGCCTCTTGACAGTTTTTCTCACTTTCTAATTGTTTACTCTTCTTTCAGCCTTAACACCTTTCTAACACTATTGTTGTTCTAAAATCTAAATCTTATCATCCTGCCCCTCCCCTGTTTAGTATCTGTGAATGGTGTCATCCTGCTTAACCTGGGCTGTCAGGTCCCATCATCCAATCTGTTCGTCTTTCCAAGTGTACCTCTTTTCACTCTGCATTCTTCTCTCATTCCCTCTGACACAGTATGCTGTGGGCCTTGCACATGGAGTTTAATAGAAATCCCTCCTCTCTTTGTCGCTCTACTCTTATTCTTGAGGTCTTGCTTAGATGTCAGTCGTGGAGTCTCCTGTCACAGCACTCATCACACTGTATTTCTATGTACTTTCCCTGACTATCTTTATAGTACTCAGACTGTGAACTACAGGAATAATAGAGATAAGAAATATGAATGATAGAACTATTAGGTCAGCATTCATTTAGTAAAATGCTTTCTCCTTCTTTCCCAGTGGAGGGAGTTTATCAATCCCTCCAACCACTGAAATATTTGAGTTCATAAGCTTATGCACTTATGAACTCTGGAATGATTTGTGTGATTCAATTAACTATAAAAATTTATGGATAAATAGGAGGGAATATATATATATATTTCACCACCCAAATTATGGAAAAAAATGCCCATCTAAATTCAAAAAAGACATTGTTGCTAGATGAGATTGTTTATTTTTATTACAGTATATTAGTTTTAGATCAACTTGATTCCATAAAGTATAGAATGAGGGACTCTTTTAATATATCTCATATACAGCAATTAATAATTACTTAAGATAAGGGTATTATTTTACTGTTCTAAATTATATAGAAATTTATAGTTGAAATTGTTAAAATATAATTTTGATGTCATCATTCAATTGATCAAATTTGGTTAAGAATACATGTTGCAGCTATAATATAATTTTTATGAGAAAATGTAATCTCCCTTATAAAAACCTAGTTTGTAACTTTTGAGCTATAAGAATACTACAGTATGGTTAAAATGTGGAGACAGTCACAAGAAAATTGTAGGAATAATTAAAGATTATTTAAAGCAAAAGAAACTGTAATATAATTTAGACATCAGACTCTTGCTAATTACTTCCCTAAAGTAAACTGTTTATCTTCTCAACATAAAGCATATCCTGTGCTTTCTGGTCAAAAAAATGAAACTCCCTGAATATCTGTTTTGTGCTCATCCCCTTTGTCCCTGGGGAATAGTCTTGTTGGTTTTTCATCCAACAGTTGGGCTCACAGCAGGTTGTACTGGGGTTTTTTCTTGACTTCTGAAAAGAACAGTTTGGTTAGGTTTTACATATTAGTTTGATTTATTGTGTCTGTAACATAACATCTAAGTACCTTTTGCAAACTCAATTAAATACAGTGTTAGAAAAGAATGTATTAAGATAATTTAGTTAGGCTTTAGTAGGACTCATCCCAATTCACACTGATGACTAATGAGAAAATCATTGCCATAATTATTTCTATACTGTATAAAATATGATTTCCCTTCCAATTATACTATCTGAGGATAAAATTTTATCTTTATGTCCTTTCTGTATTCATTAATATATGAGGGTAAATTATTAGGTGGCTTCTAAAAACAACATTCCAGTATGAGTTAGTATTTGAGAAACTAATTTTCCAGCTGATATTGCTTAATAAGTTTTGTGAAAGTCTGATTTGTCTATTTTATTTCTTTCTGTGAGATAAAAACCATTCATTCTATTTAGACACAATACTCTTTGGATAGGGGACTTCTGTTGCAGTATTTAGAAAACTGAAAATTTAGAAATTCATTAGAATCAAGAGGAATAGCTGTACCATCCAAATCGATGAACTGTTGCTGATTCTTTAATATCACCAAAGGGAAACCAAGCTTATAAAATCTTGCTAACCACCTTGCATTGAGCTGTCACCTTCAATGTACCTTTGATATACTTGCTTTCTGTTAAAGGGGAAGATGGGAAACAGAAAGTGTATCATTTCATTCACACGGACTTTGTCTGGAAGTGCGGCTGTGATATGATTTCTGTCAGAAACAATCTGCTTGATATTCCTCTGCCTTTGCTTGGGAACACAGAGTGGCTTGTCTGTTTTCTAACCCTGGGTGCTAGGATATGCTGCCTTGTCAAACAGCATTTGTCTTCACTCACTACCTGCCTGTTGAGTGGAGCTCAGCCTCGCTGTGGTGGCAGAGAAAGCCTTAAGGCTGCTCAGCATCTGTCTCTTCATGTAATTAACTGCAGCCCTGGATAGGGAGCAAAACAGAGATTTTGTGCTGTGAAAGAGTAATGTGTCTAGACAGGAGTTTCTAAGCAGAGAAAAGATTTGTTAGTGTTTCTGTTCCAAACAGAAGGACACATTTTTTTTTTTTTGCCTCAAAATATATTGAAGGCAGAGTGACTGTTTGCTTCCAAAGCAAAGGTAACTTTGGAAAACTTACTTAGTGTGTCTTAAAAGCTCCTTCAAAAAGCTTTAACTTGACAATTTTAGCATCAAAAGGAGTAATGATAGTAATGAGGTATAGTCCAATGAATAGAATAAGAATCCATGAGTCAGTATACCCAATAAAAGATGGAAAATAGAACCCTATCTTTATAGAATGCCCACTAATAAAAGTTGAATGGAAGATGGAGTTAGAATTCACCATTTCACAATCATCAGGAAAATCACTGAATCAAGCAAGAATCATCACAGATGCTTATAACATATTAATAGATGAAAGTTTGCTGAGGATTAGGATACATACAGACTCAAATTATCTCCTTACAAATTTAATATATGTATATATAACTACATCTGGGTAAAGGATATATGGGAGCTTGGAGGTTTTTTGGGTAATTTTTCTAGAAGTTTGAAAGTATATTTAAAAAAACTGTACCCAAGAGATAGAATTTGCATATTATTTTGGTTTTCTTCCTAAGTAATTGAAATATGGCTCAGTCCTGAGCAGGCTTGGCTCTTTTTAACATGGTATGAGGAAAAATATGTTATCCAGAAGGTTGACTCACCAGCTGCCACCAAGATTCATTAAATGTAACATGCTCCCCAATCGAAATCTGCTCTCTCCTAGGAAGAGTGACATCCTGAATGTTTACCTTTCACAAAGTCTCACTTAGAGACTTGTGATCCATGAGGACTTCAGAGTGAAATGTGAATATCTGCATGTGAGGCTCCATGACACATTTTTTAGTACCCTTTGACTTTACAGAAAGGGGCCCTGAAATTTAGAAAATGAAGGCTTGTGATTCTTTCTGTGTCATTCTTAGTAAGATTTCTTTCAAGAAGTAGTAGGGAAAGAGTCCTTCCCTCCTAAGACCCTATTATGTAGCCATAGCAGCCCTGATGATTGCTTAAATTAGAACAAAAGACTAAATATAATAATAATGACTGCAAACAGTATTGAAGATAATTATATTAAACTCTTTCCTGGATATTTGGGTATTCATTTAATATGGAGCCTGTGATGCTTCAATGAACAGATTTATAATTTAACTTAAAAATTAGAATGAAGCAATGCAATGTGTGTCTGAAGGAGGAGTCATTACTAACAGGTTGATTAGGTTCCCTTCATGCAATAGCACCCTTGGTGCTTCACTTGCAGGTGGCAATGGGCTGACTGCTCTTTTGCAGCTAGGGCAGGCAGTCCCTCTTGTTTGGAGCCATTGACTTTGGCCAATTCTTTCTTTCTAGTTGGTGTCTAATAGATGTAGGTTGATTTCACTACCAAGAGAGGGAATGGATCATGCCTTAAGTCTTAGTCCTCTTGGTGATTCAATCCAGTTTGTCACTGTTGTGTCTCTGGGTATTCCCCTAAGATTGCCAATATTATTTATTTTATTTGACATTTGAACTTCTATATTGAAAAATACATTAGTATTTTTTTCTTAGAAATATGTTATCCCTGTTCACTTTGTTTTTAAGGTGGAAGAGATGTGTAAGAATCATATTGTCCAAATTCTTTAGTAAATAGGAAACCGAGTCCCAGGTATCCCAAGTTGATGGAGATCATGCTTATTGGTGGACCAAAGGTGTCAAGTTCCCAGGCTCATGTTGTATTAACATGGTGCCATTCTCCTTAACAGTCAATAATTCATTAAACTTTTGGAAATTCTTGAAACACTAAGGCATAGTAATTTTAGGTAGGATATCTAAGAAAATTAAATTACCCACAATGCTTTTTAAACATTTCATTTTGAAATAATTTTAGATTTATAGGAGAAGTGTGAAAATAGTATATATAGAGTTTCTATATCCCTTTTACTCAACTTTCCCTAATGCTAACTAACATCTTACATAACATGTAAAACTAAGAAATTCACCTGGGTGCAATAGTATTAGCTAAACTATAGACTTTATATGGGTTTCCTCAGTTTTTCCCCCAATTTTCTTTTTTCTGTTCCTGGATCCAGTGCAGACCACAGTGTTTTTTGATAATCACGTTGTCTTAGTCTCTTCTAATCAGCATTTTCTCAACAATTCTCTCTTTCCTGTCCCCTCTGAACAGTGGTTAGATATTTTGTAGACTGACCCTCAGTTGGGGTTTGGGAATTTTTCATAATTAGGTTGAAATGATGTATTTGGGGGAGGGTACTCTAGAAACCATGATATTTTTATTGTATTATATGAGAGTGTGAGACGTAATATTGTAATATTATATTACATATCACTATAGATGTTAACCTTGATCACTTAGTTAAGACTGTGTTTGCTTGTGAGAAATCTGGCTTCTATTATGTAAGATGCATTTCTTTATTGTGTTTTAGTATAGTATAAATATAATGAAGTGTCAGAATTGATTAACTATACTATTAGAAGAAGCCATTTTAGCAAGAGGTCTGGGAAGTGAAAGTGACAGCATTCCCAGAGTTTTAAGATTTAAAGTTACAGATCCTCTTTTCTGTTGTTCTCCTTTCTACCTATCCTTAATTCTTCTGTCCTACCTCATATTTTTGTGGGCCTATACTCTGAGCTCTATATTCTGTTCCATTGATCTTCATTTCTGTCCTTTCATGCAATGCTTTGTTGATCATGTAGCTCTAAAGTAAGATTTTAAATAGAGTACTATGAGATCTTATGAATTGTTCTTTTTCAGAAGTGGTTTTCTTGTTCTAGTTCTTTTAACTTTCCAAATACATTTTAGAATCAGTTTGTCGAAAATCTATAAAAAGGCTTGCTTGAATTTTAAATTGGATTACATTTAATCTGCATATCAAGTTGTAAAGAATTGATATCTAATATCAATGTTGAGTTTTCCAATTCACAAATATGGATTCATCTTTCCATATATTTGAACTTTGATTTTTCTATCAGTTTTTTGTAGCTTTCATTAAACACTGCACATTTTTAAAAAAAATATTTATTCCTAAGTATTTGATTATAATATTTTGTGTAATTGCAAATGTGGTTTTTAAAATTTATTTTGAAATCCCAATTTCTCCTGGTGTTTAGGAATGCATCTGACTTTCATACATTGATCTTGTATCCTACAAAGTTATTAAACTCTTCTGTTTTAGAAGCTTTGTTGTAGATTCTTGGGGATTTTCTACATAGACATTTATATTGTCAGAATCAAGAATGTTTCTTTCTTTCCAACATGTGTACATTTCACTTCTTTTTTCCCTCTCCATAGTGTGTTGGAATAGGAATTCTAGTACTCTATTGAATAGGAGTAGTAAGAGATGACATCTGTGTCTTTTTCTTAATTTTAGTCTTTGCCCATTGAGCATGATGGTAAGTGTGGGCTTTCTTTTTGAACATATGTTCTTCATTAGGGTAAATAAGGTCCATTCTATTCCTAGTTTGTTGTAAGTTTCTGTCATGAAAACATTTAGAATTTTATTAAATTGTTTTTCCATTCTTATTGAAATTATTGTATATTTTTCCTTATGTAGTCTGTTAATATGGTGAATTAAACTGATTTTTCAAAAATTGAACCAATCTTGAATTCTTGGGATGACTCTCACTTGGCTATGTGTATTTTATTCCTTTTTTTTTTATATTGCTGGATGTGATTTGATATGTTGCTGAGGAGTTTTTTGTATCTGTGTCTATGAGGAATATTGGAATGTTGGTCTGTAATTTTCTTTCTTTCTTTCTTCTTCTTTTATTTATTTATTTTTTGATACTGGGGATTAAACTGAGGGGCGCTTAACCACTGAGCAACACCTCCAGCCCTTTCTATTTTTAATTGTTTTGAAATAGGGTCTAGCCAAGTTGGTCAGGACCTTACTATGTTGCTGAGACTGGCCTCAAACTGAGACCCTCCTGCCTCAGCCCCCTAAGTTTCTGGAATTATAGGCATGTGCCACCACACCTGGCTACAGTTTTCTATTCTTGATAGATCTTTGTCCAGATTTGGTATTAGGTTAATGTAGGCCTCACAAATTAGTTGAGAAGTTTTCTTTAATCCTCTGTTTTCTGGAAAAGACTGAAACATTAGTATTATTCTTTCTTAAATATTTGGTGGAATTTCATAGTGAAGTCATTTGAGCCATTTATATTTTGGAATGTTTGGATTATAAATTTAACGTCTCAAATATATATTAAAATTATTTCTTCTTCTTGAGTGAGTTTTTTAGTTTTTGTCTTTCAAATGGTGCAGTTCTTCCAAACTGTTGATTTTATAGGCATAAAGTGTTGGTAGATTTATTCGTTACATTTTCAGTGTTTGTGGAGTTTATGGTGATCTCTCCATTTTCATTTTTATATTATTTATTTGAACCTTCTTTCTTTTTTTCTTTGTCTGGCTAGACTCTTACCAGTTTTAGAGCCAGTTTCTTTTTCTCTTTGATTTTCTCTATTGGTAGTTGATTATCAATTTCATTGATTTATGCTCTAACCCGTATTACCTCTTTCTGTGTGCTTAGGTTTAATTTGCTCTTCTTTCTCTAGTGCCTTAATATGGAATAATAGATTACTGATCTTAGATCCTTTTTCATCATTAATATAAATATTTAAAGTTATTAATTTCCTTCTAAGGACTACTTTATCATTTACATCCTCCAAATTTTGACATTTTCATTTCTACTTAATTCACTTTAAAAGATCTTCATTAGCTTAATTTACTATATTTTATTTAAAAATTTTTAAAAATTCCTTTGTCACTTTCTCTTTGATGTATACACCCCGGGCCTTGCATAATGCTAGGCAAGCACTCTGTCACTGAGTTACACTCCCAGCCTTTTTATTTTATTTTGAGGCTGGGTTTCTCTAATTTGCTAATTTGAGATTCTCCTGCCTCAGCCTCCCAAGCAGCTTGGATTACAAGCATGTACCAACACACCTAGTTTACTTACTGTATTTTGAAGATACAGAATTTAATACAAATTTCTCATGTTTGATATATTTTTGAGAAGTTTATATAATTTCTTTACATAGAATGCCATTTCTCACTTTTTAGTTATATAAAGCATAGTATTTAGGAGTACTCTATGATAAAAAATAGAAATTAATTTAGCTGATCTAGAATCTATTATCAAATATGCAAACTGAGTTGAGTTTACATGAGCTGTGCATTATATTGTGGCATGAAATTCAGTACTCATTTCCTCCTTAGAATTAATCTACAAAAACAATTTTCTCTTATTTCAGATATTATTTTTTGTGCATTGTAGTTGTACATACTGTACTTATACATATATTACTCATTTTGACATATTCCTAAATGCATATGACATAATTTTCCCCATTTAAATCCCAAATGCTATCCCTTTCCCTTCAGTCCTTCCCTCCATCCCTTTCTTTTACCCTTTTGGTCTTTCTTCTATTAATTAATTTATTTTTAATTGATGTATTATAATTATATAAAAATTGGAGTGCATTATGACATATTCATACATGACACAACATAATTTGGTCAACTTAATTCCTCGGTTCCCCCTTACTCTCTCCTCTTCCCTTCCTCTTGGTCTCTGCTTCTACTCTATTGCTCTCCCTTCTGTTTGTATGAGACCCTCTTCATTTATTCCTTTATTCTTTCTAGCTTCTGTTTATGAGAGAAAACATTGGACCTTTGACTTTTTCAGAGTTTGGCTTGTTTCACTTAGTGTGGTGATTTACATTTCCATTCATTTACCAACAAATGACATAATTTCTTCTTTTTGTGACTGAGTAGAACTGCATTGTGTATATATGCCACATTTTCTTTACCCATTCATTCATATATATATATGACACAGAGGAGGAGGTTTGCACATCTGGGTTAGTGTGACAGAGCCTGGTAGCCTTAGAGGATGTGGCATGTCCTGAATAAACATCTTGGTTAAAGCTTCCCTATACAGGCCATCTTGATTCAGATGCCAATAAAATTTTCTTCATTTGAAGAATTGAACCCAGGAATGCTTAATCTTAGAGCCATATTTCCAGCTCTTTCAGCACTTTTATTTTTTTATTTTTATTTTATTTTATTTTTGAGACAGAGATTCACTGAGTTGCTTAGGACCTTGCTGACTTGCTGAGGTTGGCCTTGAACTTGTAATCCTCCTGCCTCAAACTCCCAGTTGCTGGGTTTACAAGTGTGTGCCACTATGTCCAACTATCCATTCATCTATTAATGGGCACCTAGGCAGATTCCATAACTTGGCTATTGGGATTGTGCTACTATAAACATCGGTGTGTGGGTATTGCTATAGTATGCTGATTTTAGTTCTTTTGGATAAATGCCAAGTAGTAGGACAGCTGGATCATATGGAAGGCAGCTATGCTCACCACTATATCACCAACACTGCCCTAGCTAGGTCATATGGTGGTTCCCTTCCTAGTGTTTTGAGGCATCTCCATACTGCTTTCCAAAGTGATTGTACTAACTACAGTCCCACCAACAATGTATAGGTGTCCTTTCCCTCCTCGAATCCTCATCAGCAATAATCATTATTTGTATCCTTGATGATTGCCATTCTGACTGGGATGACTAATATTGACAAACAAGAAGTAGTAACTTTTCCCCAAACATTCCACATTGTCTTAGAAATAGCCTGTACCAGATATCTAGCTTTTGGACTCTCTTGCATTTTTAGTCTTTTTGATGACTAAAAATTTTTCTTCTTTCAACTTTTATCTCTCAGTACCTTCATGATCTCTCTATACACCCAAATTTACAGTGTACCTTCTGAGATCTGCTGAGAGATGACTCAGTGAATGAGCCTGTGGGCATCATTTGTAATTGGCTGAGACTGAGGAAGAAGTTTCTTCCTCAGCTCCCTGCACTCTGGTTTGGAGACCTGTCTTGACAGCTTGAGTCTGAGAATCCAGGTGGGTATCTGTCTTTGGCAGTTTTCCTCATTGAGTCTGAGCTGAAAGGATCACTTGGAAGTCAGATCACTCACTCAGCTGCAGAGAGGTTACCATGTTTAAGTAGCCTATCTTGGTTTGTTGTCAGTCATTATTTGTTGATCACAAGGGATTAGCCTTTATTCAGATGGTCCCCATTTCAGGGTCTTGGTCTCCTGAAATTTGTGTTCAGGACTATATAGTTAACATGGAGATAAATGTGGATTAAAAGAACAATGTAGTATTTCTTTTTAAATCATATTTGACATTTTACAGTTAGGATATATTCAAATGAGATCTTATATCAGTAAATATAATTTTATTTATGTCTTTCTTATGGTATACCAAGAAGAGTACATTTTATTTGTATAGCATTTCTTTCTTAGGAAATATAAGACAGGGAACTCACCATTTTCATCTTTGTTTTATCACTAATATGTATAATAATATGTATATGTGTATGGCACATAGTATATCCCTGGTTAGGGTTGTTGAATGAATAATAAATGCATAGATAAATATAGATGATAATAAATATTTTATTCTTGTCCTCCATTTTTAATAAGATTAGTTTTTCCTAAAAAGTTACAAAAAAACTGTTTTTTTTCTTTTTTCTAGTATGCTTGCTACATCCATTTCACTTAGAAAAAGTTTATTTAAATTATTGGAAAAACATTTTCTTAATAAACCTCCTTCAGTATTGTGCCTTACAGATACCTCCATAAGTATGTGCATATCTATATCTATATCTATATGTAATATATATGTATATGTACATATTCAAGCTGATAAAGACAAGGAAAATCAGAAGAGACACAGAGGAGGAGATTTGCACACCTAGGGTAGTGTGACAGGTATCCTGGTAGCCTCAGAGGTTGTGGCATGTCCTGAATAAACATCTTGGTTTAGGCTTCCCTATACAGGCCATCCTGATTCAGATGCCAATTAAATTTTCTTCATTTGATTTAAGAGCTTAACTGATTTTCGCCACTGACACAGCTCAGTCCTCAGAATCAGACAATTGGAATTTTGGCATTTTGCTTGAGAGTACCCACTGAAGCATGGTGACCTTGCATTGGACCCCTTTGTCTGTGTTAATGAGTACATTAGGATGTTTGGATATACACATACCTAGCTAATGTCTTCTTGGTCCATTTCTGGAATTTTGCTGTGTCTCAGGTACCAGGCTCCCTCTGCCTTAAGGTGCTGCTCTCATGGCGCCCCTCCTCTCGGCTCTGATCCTAAGGTCTTGGGTTCTCATTACAGCCAAGCACCTGCTGCTTCAGCCAGCCTCCTCATGGTTGCCAGGGATGTCCCTTAGCCCTTCCTCAGCAAGCCCATTTGTCAACTGCCTCCCTCCTTGGCAGCACCTATTTTTATGCCAGCAATATTACAGCTTTCTCACATCAGCTTTTCTTTGTAACTCTCAGTTAAATGTGGCTGTATTATCCTAGGGAGCTTCCCACCCCAGAATTATTTTGGAATAGCATAATTTCAAGTCTACTGGTCTGGAAAATGTCACAAGAATGGGAAGTTCTCACCCATGTTACTTGTTGAACATGAGTTTGCTTCACTGCACTTGCATGATTAGCGTTAGCGAAACTGTCTATTTGTAGCATGTCTTTACTAGATAACTCTTTAAATACAATTCCAATGTGTAAATAGCTTAATATAGTTAATAAGAAGAAAATAAACATAAAATTATATTACAAAAAAAACATTTGTTTTGCTATTAGTGTAACTCAACTGTTCACAGACCTCATTTGCTTAAGGTAAAAATAAGGTCACTCAACAACTGGCCACGGTTCCTGGCTAATTGCCTCACCTGCATAATCAGAGCACCTTACCCCTTCTAGATCTCTTCCCTATGTATGTCCCCTAGTTGTTCCTGAGTGTCTCTGCAGTGGTTCATATGTGTGTTTTTGGACACTCCTCTTGTCTCTCGTATTCTTTAGCTGAAGTTTCCTCATTGAGGGACACACACCTGTGAAGAAAGTGCTTACCTGTGTGGCAGGTGCTTCCATAACAACATTGCCTCAGAGGATTTTCTGGAGCATCCCTTTACTGCAAATGCCTCAACATGCCACAAAGTTCTATGTCTCGTTTGGTCTACACAGCAATGATTCTAGATTTTGTTCTTTGGAAAGCAGGTTTAAAAATGAGATCTTATGGGAATAAGAATAATTAATTAATTAATTAATTAATTAATTCATTCATTCATTCATTCATTCATTCTCTCTCTCTCTCTCTCTCTCTCTCTCTCTCTCCAGGAATTGAAACCAGAGGCACTTAATCACTGAGCCACACACACCTAGTCCCTTTTTATTTTTTATTTTGAGGCAGGGTCTTAAGTTGCTTGGAGCCTTGCTAAATTGCTAAGGCTGGTTTTGAATTTATAATCCTCCTGCCTCAGCCCCCTAAGCTGCTGGGATTCCAGGCATGCTCCACTGTGCCCATGCTTGTGCCTCTCTTAAGTAACCAGTGCACTTTATGTTGTATGCACATTTTCAGCTCCATACATATGTTCCATTGTAGCTGACACCCCAGCTCTGCACTGCCCTTTGTCATTTAGATTCTGAAGCAGCATTGATTGTGCCTTATGTTTGCACGATGTCTTATGAAAAAATATCTCCTTCATGTCTGATGGTTTCTTTCTTGAAAAATTCTTGAGCAGAAATAATTTACTTTGCCTGGTGGTGTTTAGGAAGCACAAATATGTCAGTTTCTGATGGATAAAGCACAGAAGAGAGCACAAACCACTTAAGTGAATTTTAAATGTATGTATTTTGATTTGATGTTCATTCATTTCTGTGCATTAGAGAGTGAGGATAAATAAGACAACAGATTCTTGGGGTCATTTTCATTTTTCAAAATTCCCAAGGATGGCAATAGGGTGCTCAAATTGGACTTTGGAGGAGAGTGTTGGACATGGGGGAGCATGCCTGTAATTCCAATTACTCAGTAAGCTGAGGCAGGAGGCTTGAAAACTGAGCTAGCTTCAGAAACTTAGCAAAGCCCTGTCTCAAATTTTAAAAGAAACAATTTTTTAAAAAGGGGCTGGGAGGTGCTAGGATTGTAGCTCAGTGGTAGAGCACTCATCTAGCACATGTGAAACCCTGGGTTCAATCCTCAGCACCACATAAAAATAAATAAATAAAATAAAAGTATTGTGTTCAACTATAACTAAAAAAATTTTAATTTTTTTTTAAAAGGGCTGGGGGCCAAGTGCAGTGGTGCAAGCCTGTTATCCCAGCAGCTCCCAAGGCTAACACAAGAGGATCAAGAGTTCAAAGCCAAGCTTGGCAAAAGCAAGGCACTAAGTAACTCAGTGAGACCCTGTCTCTAAATAAAATATAAAATAGGGCTGGGGATGGGGCTCAGTGGTCAAGTGCCCCTAAGTTAAATCCCCAGTACCAAAAAGAAGAAAAAAAAAGGGAAAAAGGAGGTTTGGGGGTGTACCTCAATGATGGAGAACCCCCAGTACTTAGAAAAAAAAAGAACTTGGAAGGAGGGGGGGTAGTCTGTTCTGTTTTAGTTCAGATTGTAGTATTGTCTCTCCAGTAATATAAGTGATCATTATTCTAGAATAGTGTCCCCATCGCATTAAAATAAATAGAGAAAATATCTATTCTCTCTGCCTCACATGACATGGGCTTTCCAAGGGTTATTTCTCTGCTCTTATTGATCTTTCAAAGTGTTTGACTCATCTAACTACTTCTATTTGTGAAGGCTTTTTTTTTTTCTTGATTTCTGTCTCATCTCACTGGACACTCTTTTTCTTCTATTTTTCTTCCTCTTTTTTCTTTCCTGTCCTAACTCTAAAATGTCAGGTCTCCCAGGGCTCTGTTCTCTGCCCTCTGCCCTTCAACCCCTGCATTTCCTGGATGATCATCAGCTCTGTGACAAAATTCTACCCAGAGGCTGGTGATTACCAAATCCATAGCTCTGGTCCCAACCTCTGCACACTCTGGGATACAGTTTCATGCCAGACATTTCCACTGGGAGGTGTAACAGGGATCTTAAACTGGAATACTCCAAATACAATGATTATTTTCTTTCCCCAAATTTATTCCTGTTCTAGTGATTTCCATCTCCTATTTTCGAAAGCTGAATGGCTGGGTATTTCCTTGCTTTTCTTTTTCGTCACTAGCCTCATCCCAATACCTAATCTATCCTCAGATTCAGTTGATGAATCTGTCCATTTATTTTGATTTTCACTAACTTCCAATCCCAGCCACTGCCATCTGTTCTGTAGCAGTTGATTCCTGACTGCTCTGTGTCTACTATTGCCACCCTACCATCCATTCTCCATCCAGGAGCCACCTATTAATTTTAAATGAAAATTTTATGTCACTCTCATGCTTAAAAATTTCCATCATGTTTAAAATAAAATCCTAACTTCTTACCTTGGCTTATGAAATACTACAGTCTGCCTCTTGCCAACCTCTCTGACCCCACCTGACATCCAGCTGCTGCCCCCAGCCCTCTACTCCAGCCTCCCAGACCCCTGTTCTGCTCCTGAAACACACTAAGCTTTCTTCCATCTAGATCTTTTGTTCCAGCCGTGTCTCCAGCCTCATATGAACTTCACATTGCCTCTTTCTTTCTTGTCATTCAAATCTTAGCTTAAAATGCAACCTCCTAAGAGAGGTCTTCCCTGATGACACCACAGATATCAGGCACACAGTTGTTCCTTATCATGTTGATTTGTCTTAATCTCTGCATGATACCATTTTCAGTTGATTTTATTTCTCCACTATCAGATCTGTAACAGCAGTGAAATTGTCTCTCTTACTCATGACTGTATCCTGAGTACACAGAACAATTCCTGGCATTGTAAACAGCCAAGAAGTATTCATTGAATGACCCCATCTTATTTGTGATTGCTCTCTCCCTTAAAACAAACTAATAGCATTCTGGGTCCCCCTACCCCTTTCTTTCTTCCTCTTGAATAGTAAGAATTATTTTTGCTGGGTCATTTCAGGAAGAATCTTATTCTTTTTTATGCCAATTTTCAGTGTAATGAGTTCTGATTATTAGCAGAGCTTTTTCTTATACTCGGAGTTTCTTAGATTTGTACTATTCTAAGTACATAAAGGGATTCAATTTTGTTCAATTTTTTGAATAGGCACTATGAATTGTTTACCAAATTTCCATTCTTCCCTCTTCTTTAAGAGTAGAATTAAGAATAGAATTTGGTCTAGCCTAAATACTAAATATTCCAGTCTCCATTGTACATATAGATGGTCTCTGATATAAAATTAGAAGTCATCACGTGATATCCTTGGGAAAACTGTTAAAATTATCAGTCAGGTACTCTATAACACTTGCCTTTTTTCTTTCTTGTCTGGAAAGTGAACATGATAGCTGGACCCATAGCAGCCACTTTGTGAACAAAAGGCAAGAGTAAGGAAAATAAGATGTAAGTATAGTAGAGAAAAAAAAAAGACACAGTCTGTGTTCCCAATAGTAAATAATTGTCATACCAATTTGGAACTCTCAGTCTTTTATTTATGTGTATCAGAAAAGTAAACCTCCATCATATTTAATTCACCATTATTTGAGTTTTCTGCCCTACTGTAAGGGAAATATGATATTTTCTTCAATATTGAGAATATAAGAATGTTAATATTAGTTAACTATTTCATAAAATGTTCATCCTAGTTATTTTTAGTAAGTTCTTGGGCATCATTTAGTTTTGTGATTTTTCCATAAGTGTTGATTTCCATTGTTCTCTTTTTTTGATAGAGACACTATTGCTTGGAAGAAGGATATAATCTTTTAAGTTAAATGATTATGAGTTTGAAATTTGGCCTCATTACTCATCTGAACTCGGGAAAATTTTTTAATTTATCTGGACCTCATTTTCTTTATTTCACCTCATATAATTTTATTATGTCATTTAGTTTTAATGTCTCATATATTTTTTTGAGTGTAAAGTGAGGTGATAGAAACAGTCTATTTCTTGTTGAGATCACATAGGTAGCTACATGTACAAAAATGACATTGGATTACACATTTCCACATTTTTAAAATCTTTTTTTATAGCTTTCTTTTTTATTTTTAAAATTTCTATGCCTCAATGAGTACAACTGTACAAAACAAATGGTATCTTTTTTGTAAAAAATTATATTTTTTAAATCATGTACATTTTTCTATTTTTAGCAATGTGTTCACAATTTATATTGTGCATATGACTTTTCAAAACATTATGCTATATAGGTATATCATTCCACTCTGTTTATACCAACCCTGTTTTCCACATTTATACACATTTATCTATGTAAATTATATCTTAAATTTAAAAAATATTAGGCATGCCATAAATGGGAATAAACCCATACATATTCCAATATTTTAACATAGTTATCATCATTTCCAGAATAAGAAAGAGAGAGAATTATTATGAGGAGAAATTTACAGATATTTTAATTTTAAAACTCAGAAATTGAGAATAATATATTCTCCTGGAAGTGCTCTCCCATGATAGTTAGATCAGGCTACGATGGTTTGGAACTGATGTCCCCCGAGTCTTGTGGGTGGAAGGCTTGCTCCTATGCAGCGGTGTTCAGGGATGGGGCTTTTAGGACCTCTGAGCTCATGAGTGGATTCTTGGTTTGAATGGACTATTGGAAAACGGTGGAAACTGGAGAAGACTGGTCCTAGCAGGGGAGAGGGTTTGTGGGGTCTTCCCATGGGGGCTGTATCTTTTTAAAAATTTTGTTTTAAATATTTCTTTTCTTGTTGTAGTTGGACACAGTGCCTTTATTTGACTCATTTATTTTTATATGGCGCTGAGGATGGAGCCCAGGGCCTCCCATGTTCTAGGCGAGCTGTCTACCACTGAGCCCCAGCCCCAGCCCTAGGGGCTCTATCTTATTGCCAGTCTCTCTCTCTCTCTCTCTCTCTCTCTCTCTCTCTCTCTCTCTCTCCCTCCCTCTCTCTCTCTCTCTCTCTCTCCCTCCCTCCCTTTCTCTCTCTCTCTCTCTCTGCTTCCTGACTGCCACAGGTGAGCAACTCCACCCTGTCCTGTGTTCCCTGCCCTGGTGATCTGCCTGGCCACAAGCCCACAGTGATGGAGCCAGCCAACCATGGACTGAAACCTCTAAAACAATGAGCCAAAATAAATGTTTCCTCCATTCACAACAATGAAACACTGACTAACACGCAAACTGAAGTTTTCTCATTTCTAGCCCTCCTTCTAGACTTCTCTTTTAATCAGCTTTTCATCACTGTGACCAAAAGACCTGACAAGAACAACATAGCAGGTAGGCATGGTGGTGCACCTCTTTAATCCCAGTGATTTAGGAGGCTGAGATAGGAGGATTCAAGTTTAAGGCAGACTCAGCAATTTCGTGAGGCCTAAGCAACTTAGTGAAACCCTATCTCAAAATAAAAAATACAAAAGGCTGGGGATACAGCTCAGTGGTAAAGTGCTCCTGGGTTCAATCCCCAGTACCAAGACAAAACAGCTTAGAGGAGGAAAGGTTTATTTGGGGCTACTCACAGTTTCAGACATCTCGGTCCATAGATGGCCAACTTCATTGCTCTGGGAACAAGATAAGGCAAAATCATCATGGCAGAAGGGTGTGGAGGAGGAAAGAAGCTTAGCATATGGCCATCAGGAAGCAGAAAGAGATCTCTGCTCACCAAGGACAAAATATAAACCCCAAAGGTGTATCCCCAGTGACCCACCTCCTCCAGTCACACCTGTTTACCTACAGTTACCACCCTGTTAATCCATTCAAGCAGATTAACACACTGATTTGGTTAAACCTCTCATAACCCAGTCATTTCACCTCTAAACTTTCTTGCATTGTCTCACATGTGAGCTTTCGGGGGTCACCTCATATCTAAACCATAACAAGTTTCTTCCCCCCAAATCTTTGAGTCACACTTGTTTCTAGCAGGTAATGTGATTTTGTTTCCTGTGCTAAGACGTGAAGTTTAGGATGCAGAATCCAAAAGTTATGCTTTTCACTTAATTAGGGAGTCAGTTTCTCCAACTTTGGGATGATTCACAAGGAAAAGATTCTTCAGAAATGGAAAGAGGGTCATCTAATATGTGTGGAAAAGACATGAGGGCTTTCAGGCCCTGGGACACTCACCAAGGGTCCTGGATTCTCCATCCTTTTAGCACCCACAGTATTTCTTGTCTAGGTTTAGGAGTTGCCATCCCAAAATGTTGTGTCCTTCTCCAGTCTCTTCTCCCAGTGTCCCCAAATGTGCTCACTCAGCACATGTGGAAGCGGTTCCCCCTGTCATTTGGGAGGTGCCAATTTACTTCTGTGAGAGACAAGCTGGTTTTCACATTACACTGGCAACTATCCTGGACTTTAAAAAACAGCTGTGTGGCTGCCAGCTGACCTGCTTTCAACGAAACAGCTGCTGCTGCAAGTCCAGGGTAGAGTTTGTAAATCCTTGAGGATCCAGAGTCATATTACACCCACGTTTGTTTGAGAATGTGAAATGTCCAGGTTATGAAGGATATGAGCTGCTTCCTCTTCAGACTGCCTCACAGCAAATGCTGTTCTGGCCTGGCTGGTCTCAACCGACAATGATCAGACTAGATCTAGATGGAGCTAGCGTGTGCACACCGAATTGTATTAATTTGCTATTCTATTTCTCATAGGTGCTCACTAGACTAAACAGTGAATTTTTATGAGAGAAAAACCTGTCTTGCCCAGGTTGTTTTTTAAATGATGCAGTGAGATTAAAAACAGTATTTTTTAAAAAATACAATATGCTGTTGAATGACATATTTATTGGGGAGGGAGAGAGAAGGCCCAGTGATCAAATTTGGTACATACACATTCCCAAACACAAACGCACACGCACATACAGAGCCATGTCACATGGAGTGACTGTAACTATAGATTTAGGTATCTTTATTTCTGTCTTTGTGAAATAAACTCTAAAAACCATGGAATAAACTCCATTTATTTTTGCTCTTTTTACCTCCTCACCTGTACCCTGCACAGTAATTTTGCTCCCCAGGACAGCTTTTAAGATTCTAATCTTGTTCCTGTCCAGCACTTTTCTCACAGCAGTAAGGAAAGGCCTGGCATTCCTCCACTATTGTACATAAAGGAGAATCCGTTCTTGGAAATAAGAGCATTGTTTATGTTGAAATTCCCTTAGCTTAGCAGAACCTTCGATTATATCGCCCATTCAGATAACCAGATTTTTACCCCCTGTGGTCTGTTTCCATTCTCAGAGAATTGTCAACAATTTATTTCTGCTCTGCTGATTATTTGCATGAGTGAGAACAAGAGAGGTATCTGGGAAATTTTTGATAACTGAGTCATGTATACAAAACCATAAGCACATTTTTAAAAGATGCAATAGGAGAAAATATACTTTTTCTGAAAAAATGGCAGATTGAACATAGTTACTACTGAGGTGACAATTTGTAAACTGTGCCAATTTTTTAAAAATATAAATTCCACCATTAACTTGATTCCAGAGACCATGGAAAACACCTTTATCTGAGGTTTATAAATCTGAAGAATATTATTATTTGAAAAAAAATCCAGTATGGTTATTATAATAGTTTTATTGGATGGCAAAGGTGAACCAAACAATTCTATTATTTTGGTGGAAGTTATGAATTTAGAATTAGACTGGATGGACTTAAAAGTACAACAGAATACTGACAATAGAAACCCCTTAACCACAAATGAAGATTTTTTATTTAATGCTCAACATTTTCTTTCCTCTATATTTTTCTGTAATTAGATACTTTCATCTAGAAGCAATAGAAAGTTGACAAAAGCATGTAATGGTCAGTATATTTTGCCTAAAGAAACACTTCTGATTATGTGTTCAGAAATAGGGGAAATGTTGCTTCACACACTGTCATTCACATTGTTGAATATTTACAAGGAGCAGAGAATAGTCAAAGCACAGGCAATTTTGTCTTGGATTTTGTTAAGTTCCATGTTTATGGCATTGTGTACAAAATGCACATAAAAGGCATTTTTTTTTTATCTATTCCTGTTATATTAGAGAAGTTCATGCCCCGCTCTTAGCATTTTCCAACACAGCTGTAGAGTAGTTTAAAGCCTATTTTTTAAATAAGTGATGCTCAATTTGTCTTTGATGATCCGGATGATTCAGGTGAGATGGGAGCACGGTCGGGCCCTTATTTGCATAAAAATTAATCACAGAAAAATGTAAATTGATAAAATTTTGCCTGGCTTTTT
Organism: Ictidomys tridecemlineatus; assembly: GCF_052094955.1. NCBI lineage: Eukaryota > Metazoa > Chordata > Mammalia > Rodentia > Sciuridae > Ictidomys > Ictidomys tridecemlineatus. The sequence continues at coordinate 33,300,091 of NC_135480.1, forward strand.
CCCCCTATTTGAGAACCCGTGGATGGCTCCCAGAAGCAATCATCTCAGTATGGGGCCGCATTGGATGCTGTACAAATGATCACATTTGTGTTGAATACTCACTCATTTAAATGTCAGTACTGATGGGGCGGTACATCAGGAGAAAAAATGAAAAATAAATACACAGCAGCTGAAGACTATCAAATCCATGGGCACTCTTTAGAGATATATGATCTAATGTGAAAAAATTGCAGATTAATTATCCTTTTTGCAAAATGGTAATTGTTTTAGTATCACACCAGAAAAAATCTGCAATTTATTTGGAATCAAACAAAAAACAGTAATGTTAAATACGTCATTACATCATTGTGTTTATTAGAAGCCTGCAATTAATTCCTAAGGCTCCTTTGGTCTTTAAAGCTGCATAATATGAAACAAAAGGATGTTGCTATTAATTTTGAAGCAAATGCTTATCTCTCCAATCAGTCTGACTGGTGTGAAGGAAGAGGCAGTGTTATGAAATCTGGGGACACTGCGTGTTAACGTAATTTCATTGTGCTACTGACACTTCTGATAATATACCCACAGACCCCATTTGAAGTTTTTTGTTTTGTAGTGTGTAACTTTAACTCACCTGGGAAGAAGTTGTAGGAAAGTGTCTTCTCAACAAAAGATGCCTAAAGAAGAAACAATAGCAATGTAAAGATCGGGGGAAATAGTCAGAAACTGTGAGACCTGAACAAGAGAAGTTCCTTGGATCACTTTCAGTGCAGCATGAACATGGATGAGTTTTAGACATGCCATTTATATTTATCTGAAATTAAGAATTTATCTTAGCTGTCGTAATGAAACAATTAAATCCCCAAATGTTATCACATAAAAACCAGTATAAGCAAGGCCTTTGTCACAGTAAAAAATGAGTGAAAGGCACTTATTATTGTTATTACTATTATTTTTATTTTTACAATTCATATGAGCCAGGTATCTTTGTTTCTGGCTGCTCTCTCTCCTTGACTCTATGTTTCCACGCTTTGGGGGTTTTGGTGTTCAGTTTCCTTGCAGTATTCTAGCCCAGACAGAGTATAGATTCTTATTCCATAAGCTCAGCATAGATTTTAAATGATTGAAGTATTGACTGTATCTTCATTAGCCATGGATGATGACATTAAAACACAGCCTTTCCACCTGCCGACTTACAAAACCACTATGGAATTAATGTAACATTAACCAAAGTTGGTTGTGGCAACATACTAAAAATTTTTGAGATGTTTGGAATCTCCTGTTATTACCACAGTTGCCTTGTAGTTAGCTTAGTGGCCAGACTTTAATATTTCAATTGACCCACACTTAAAGATGATGCCTACTTTTGAGATTAAATGTATGTGGGTATATAATAATAGATAACACTATGGGGTACATACCATTTATGTTATTTAACAATAATATCACATTTAACTCTAAGAGTCAGACTTTTCAGATTGCTAAGTATGAGCCAGACATTGTTCTATTCCTTTATAAATAATGATGTGTTTAATCTTTATAGAAGCTGTCTGAAGTAGTAGTCGGGTTGTCCCAAGAATGACATGCCCAAGGTGACCCAGCCAGGCCAAGGTGAAGCCTAGACTCAGTCCCAGGGGTCTGGAATCAGACTGCTTGTTTTCAGCTACTCTGCTCTGCTGACAAAGGCCCATTGGGTACCTCTAGGTGCCAGGTCAGGTGCCAGATGGAGTCTTGACAAGAGAAAGGATTTTATGTCTTTTAATTTAGAATTTCCATTTTATAACTGAAGCTTGAATCTTTTTGATTTCTAATAAGCATGTGTCAAATGACACATTTAAAAATTTCATTTGATTTGGAACTTTAAGTAATTTACATTTTATGTCATTTTCACACCGAAAGGTAAAGAACGAGCTTCTTTGTCCACTGTAAAATGTCTCATGAACAGACACCAATTTTCTGGGCAGTGTTGTCAGTTTTGAGATGGGTCATTAAAGGCACTAAAAGAGGCCTTTGTCTTATTTGACAGAGTTGGCTATTATCAAAATCTTTGGGAAAGTCCGTATGTCTTCATTTCTTTCTATTTCCCTGATATATGTCATTGGTTCACATAAAGACATTATTTTCATTCATTGATAAAATCCATTCATTTATTCATCTATCCATCCATTTAATCAAGTCTTCTCCTAAAATTTGCAGAGTTAGGATAAAAACACAAATAGAGCCTCCCTCCTCATACCCACCCCTCTTCACAGCACCAGCTCTATCCAGCACCATAATGTGCTTCTATAAAAGGCATGGGCAGGGAGCCGTGCCAGCTCTATGTCCAGTGTTTGCCCCTCAACACCTGACTACTTCTCACTCTGAAGGACTGCATACCAGTACCATGAACTGCTTTTATGATGGATCTGGGGAGGGAGCAGTTCCAGTCTCTAAGCAAGTTTGCCGCTGTTTAGCCAGACAACCCAGAGGTCTTAGAGAATGTTCTAGAAGTGGAAAGGAGGCACCTCCCCTAGCTTGGCTCTGTGGACTCTTTGCCCATCAAGTGAAGCAAGACGCCCCAGGCAGGGTCCCTGGCTGCTCAGGTCTGCAGTTGATACTGCTTAGCATATTACAAATATTTAATCCATGTGGGTCTATGCCAGATTCTGTTCTAGGCACTATGTATGCACTGAAAAGACAATTCTATTGAAATTTTCAGACTAGTAGAAATATACACCATTTCTCCTACTTTAAATTTTATGACAGTCACAGTATCAGGCTGTGGTAAAGGTAGAATTGTTTACATGTTTTTATTAAAGAGTTTCCTTTGTCTAACACACTGCCTTAGAAGAAAATAGAAAGAGCCCTTCTGAGAGGCTAAGAAATTGCCATGGCTTCTTGTTTCTCATAAAAATTCTCAGTTTTGCTATGATAGAACAGAGAGAGGATTGTTTCACATCCTGATTTTAAGTTGTCTCAACAAACATTTATTGGGCACCTTCTTTATAATAATCACACATGAACTGAACTGTTAAAATTACTGCACAAACTAGGTCACCTTCTGGGCATTCAAGTCTCTTTATGTCTAAATATGGTATATTTTGCCTTGAGGATTGTGAGATTTGCTGGGCTGTGGAGATCCAAGTTTGCCATAAACTCTTCTTGCAACCAGCTGGAAAGTTCTCCCTGAAACTCGTTTTTCTTCATTGAGAAACTGTAGGTTAAATAAATTAGCTAACCAATTCCTTCACATCCAACAGAAGAACCATCTAGACCTGAAGGTTGGTAAACTAAAGTATTCCTTACCCACATTTGATAATAGTAATGGAAAGAAAACACAGATAAAATGTGTTGGGCATTCCCTCAGTATGTGCTGCCTCAGGATTTCATCACACCTAAAGGGTAGTTCTGAAGTGCAAGAGTTATGCAACTTCCTACAGATATTTAAGTATGTTGGTGGGGCAGCTAACTCTACTAATAAATACCCACCTGATTTTCAGACTTTCCATTGTGAGTTAATTAGAAAATAATTTGCCATTAAGACCCTCGAGACATAGGGGCTTTTCAACAGGGTACCTGCCAGCCTGGGATCAGGATATAAAAGCCACACCACAGCCTTGCACTAATCACAGTGCATGGGGTTGGAAGAAAAGAGGTATTGGAGGAGAGAAGGGATAAGTTGAGTGTATGCCTCTCATTGGCCCACAGATTCCCTTAACACAATTCTATTTGGAGAGCTACCATTTAAACATTTGCCCCTTGGAAAACATATGTCATGGGAATGAGGAATCTTGAAAGCAGGCATTTCATGGTTTATTATACAACATTTTATATATACAGTAGTCAAATATAGATCCATAACAAGCAATAGTGGCCATTTATATAGACAGAGAAGTCTGTAATATATTTTTTCCTTAACTCATGCTTCAAATTTCTAAGAAAATGTTTGTTTTTCTTCTTGGATCTATAAACTATTCTACTTATAGGGGTCTGTTCACATTGGTTATCCCTCATTGACCTCCTCCTGCTTCTCTTACTGTCCCTAAATTAGATAGACAAACTATCTGTTTCTCACATATTATTACTTACTCTTATGCCATGTTGCAGTACTCTGCTGTTGAGTACCTCAAATATGGCTAGTGTGGCTGAGGAATACGTTTTTATTCTTATTTAATTTTAGTTTATTCAATTTTCTGTAATAACCAAACAGCCAAATTTGGGTAGTGATTACCATATTGGACAGACTGACTTTAGACAAAGGATCCTTGTTACTTCATTGCATTTGTGGGCTTCCTATTAATACTTATTATTTTCTCACATTTCAAAGATCCCCCACCTCATCATTTCTCTTCCCTAGGTGGCTGCTCTTGACCTTTTCCTGCAATGTCTTCTTTCCTTTCCAGTTGCTCCTTTGTTTTATTCTCAGCAGCTTTCTGGGATCTTTGGTTGACAGAATTAAAATGTGATTCACAGTAGACTATCTAGAGACCTTAAGAATTGTTTGGGGAAATATCCCAAAAATACTTCTGAGAAACTGTCATTCACTTACTCATGACTGCATGTTTCTTTGGACCCATCCTAAGTAGAGATGATTAAAGATCATCCCACAATTCCTGGTACTCACACAGAACCACCTTTGTGTGAGCAGTAGATTCCTTACCGCAGACCTCAAACTTCAGGAGAGGCTACATTTTGAAATGCCTGTCTTAAAATTTTCTAAGATCCTTGTGGTTACTGGAACACAACTTTAGCCTGGGACCATGTGGGTTCCCTTCTCATTTCTACCCTTTAGGGCCCTCTCAGATCCTTTACCCATTGTGTGAAGGCAGATTTCCTAGGAAGTTCTGGGTCCAAAGTGTTACTTGGTGGATGGATCATTCCTGCTGGTTATCACAGTATTTTTTTTTTTTTTTGTAGAATAGTATGGAGACCAGGTCTCAATAATAGTACTGACATGATCATTCTGGGTGACTTTCATTCCCGTCAGATACAGGACAAGTTCAGGGCTTTGTACCTAAGCTTATTTTTGGATTCGAGCTGTACATGTGACTGTGTTGTCTTTCAGCTGTATGTGTTCTGACTATGTACCATGTGTGGTCTATAGCACTCTACTTTATCAGGAGTACTTCTCTACTCCCTTCCCAGGCAATATTAATACAAATGGGTTCCAATTAACCATGGTACTGGTATTACATGGGGCAGGGGGAAGAAAAGGGTTATAAAACGTGTCAGAAATTGTACATTTTATGATAATAAACACAGTGATATGGTTCCTCAATCTAAATGGTGTCTACACTCCATGAAGAGCATTCAAAAACATCAATTGAGCAAGAAAACAATGCACAGATATCTCTTCCCTACCCATTATGTTAAATCTTCCATAATCACTATATCTCACATATACCATGAATTTGGGGATGCATTTTGAAATTATACTGTTTACATGACAGGTGCCCCACAAAACAATATTTTTTGCAAGACACTGAACACTATAGGGATGTCCCTAAAAGAAAGAAAACAACTAAACTCTGTCTTTAATTATAGTATTTCTGAAAACTTATCTTCATTGCCTATAAGAAAACTTCTTGAAAAACTTAAGATGACCATTGGATAAACTGGTGGGTGAACATCAGAGGAAAGAACAAACAAGAGAAAAGTTAATGAAAGAAGCAGTGAGAATTAGGAAAGAGATATATGCACTGGCAATGGTGGCAGCAACATGTGATAGTTCCCTAGAGACAGATAGTAGAAAAGATAGTTAAAAGGCTCTGAAGAAGCACAGGAAAAGGTCAAAGACAGGACAATTGAAAAGAATCAAGATTAGAAAGTATAAAGGGTAATGTGTTGTGACACAGAGACTCTAAATCACTTAGGCTTATGTAGACACTCATTTCTCCCTGCATGATAATTTATAGACAGGTGGTGCTACAGAGCTGCTAGGTGGAGCTGCCATTCTTACCATGTGGCTTCCATCTGTGAGACTAAAGTAACTGGTCTACCTCTTGCCATCTCCCAGCTAATGGGATGGACAAAAGAGACCAGAGGAACACACATGTGATTGCGTTAAGGGTGAGGTTTGTGAACAGTACACATCACATGCACTCACAGCTCATTTGGCCAAAACTTTGCTATATGGTTACCCTTGAAAGCAAAGGAATCTTTCCATTAGATGAATAACTAAAAATCTATCACTGCAGAAAGAAGGGAGAGTTGATTTGAGGGATAACTGTTATTTTCTGAGATGTATAAATAGAGACAATGCTTTAAGCAACATTAATTGTCTGGACATAAAAGGCTGGGAACAAAAGCTGTAGATATGAATCACTTTCTTCTAACTAGAACTCTGTGCTCAAAGAATCATGTTTTAGAGTTAGTATATAATATCAAGAGATTGTGTTCTTCCTTGGAAATAGTCTTTCTCTTCTTCCTTTCACCATCTCAGACTCTTTATTCTCCATATATACAAAAATCATGCATCCTTTAAGGAGTCTGTCCCCCTCATGGTTTCTTTTTATAATACCAAGCTCCTATTATTTTCTTTACTTCAGAATGTTGAAATTACCGTTTCTTTCTCATTGTATCAGTCATGTCTTGTATTTTTTTAAAAAAATTTTTCTCAGGCATAAAATCTTAGCTTTTTCATGATGTACTGTAACTTTTCTAAGGGCAGAAGCTCTTCCAAACTTCTGGATTTCCTGCAATGTCTATCATAGTAACAGGGGAAGAGAAGAGGTGCTCAATAGACAGTATTCATTTCCCTTGCTTACACAAAAATAGATAGAGGAACTTCGGGGAGTTTGTCCACTAAAGACCTGAGATGCCAAAGCTAACCCATATAGATGATAAAACAGATTCAAGAACTCAGAAATCATATGGGATTCTATCATAAGCCAACATGGTTGAAGAAAGGATTTGTTTTTCTTCTTGTACTTCTTTTCTTCTTGTACTTGGTAGAGCCTTTACTGTAGTTGCAAGGAGAGCTGTGCTTTTACACTAAGTATGAAACGCTCTGAATATGGGAGATAATGATAGGTTTTTAGTGCTGAATATAGATTATTTCTGTTTCCAGAATCTTAATAGCCTGGAAGCTGAACCAAACAAAACAAAACAGAGCAGGTAAAATACTTACTTTTTTTTAAGAGAGAGAGAAAGAGAGAATTTTTTAATATTTATTTTTTAGTTTTCGGTGGACACAACATCTTTATTTTATTTTTTATGTGGTGTTGAGGATCGAACCCAGCACCCCGCACATGCCAGGCAAGCACGTTACCGCTTGAGCCACATCCCCGTCCCCAAAAGACTTACTTTAAGAGGAAAAATTTCAAGAGATGTTAAGAGTGGTTTTATATTTATCTGTAAATCCATTTACTTTCTAAACTTGATATATATGTTTTGCTGGCAATTATCATTAATGGACCATAGGTTTCTCTCATATTTCATAATTGTTCCTCAAAAAATAACTTTAGATTGTGTTAAAGGGCATAATGATCTTTAATTGAGTAGAGTATAACATAAAATCATGGAAATTATGATGAAATAAATATTCTTTTCAATGTAGTTGTTTAAATGATTCCTCATTCTTAGAAATTTCCAGTTATGCAAGACTGGATAGTGATAATAAAGCTCTCCCTCTTTGCCCTCAAGTTCCATTAAAATCTGGTTTCCATTTTAAGTAATTTTCTAATTATCAAAATAATGTAAAGAGATGGAACAAAAGGGACTATATAATAAGATAATGAATAATTATATTTATATATATATTAGTTTGTACAAAATGTGCCAAAAGAATCTATAATAATGTTTAATATGTAAAAATTACTTGATCTCTGTAAATTTTGGCTTGCAAATTAATAATGCTTCAGTGTTTAGTACCTTATTTCTATTGGGGTAAAGTTATTTAAAATGTAAATCTTAAAAAGAGTTATTTACATATGAGTTATTAAATTTACTTTTAATATTCAGTGTAAAGTAAATGTAGATTAAAGTATTTCCTAAGTAACACTGGTAAAAGACTAGAGAGTGAGCATTTTCAGCTATTCATGTGTGTAGCTCCTGATTTTGAATGATTTCTTCCCTATATAGAGAATTAGAACCTTAGAAGTCTCTAAAAGAATTCAAACCAGGGTGATTATGTTGGGCTTTTATAAAATCTCATCAAAGTAGGTCATTATTAAATTTTTTTACAATCTATTTCTTTCTCTTATTGTTTTCTTTTTCCAGAGAAGGGGTACTTAAATTCAGTCTTATAAAATGAATCCTACCAAAATCAATGTATAAAATATATCGTTGTGTTACATGAATAACATGCGGTTCACTGTTTCTGAGGAACCATGCAATTTTAAATTAATTATAGATGAATTCTAAGTGGTATAATCTTGTGGCTCAGATAATCTTAGAAACTGAAAAGTAATCATTTAAATAAGTAAGCAGGTTTTAGTCTAAAGTAAAAAGTTAAAAGAGTTTCATTGACAGTGGTGGGATGTGAATCTGATCATGTTTACATGCATATTTGTCACAATGCTGAATTGGGTTGAAATTTGCCTGAGTAACTATTATTTACTGTATCAGGTCCATTTTATATATTGTATCATTTCATTACTGTGTTCATTACATTGTTGGAAACAATATCATTGTGTCCTGATAGAATATGAAAAAGACTATTTCTTTTTAACTTGGGAACATTTAGGTTTGTTTTATTTGCTGTTGGTTTCCAAGAATGTCAAATAATATCTTTCTGTCTCAATGAGTGCAGTCTGACACAGATATTCATAGCCCACTACAGTCTTGTAGTTCCATCAAAAGCTCTAGATTAATTTTATTTTATTTGCCACTACTTTATAAGATTAATTGAAAGATCTTTCTGGTGAAGCAGTGACTCAATTAAACAGATAGAAAATTAATCTGATCAATTCTGGACTCAGTTTTTGAGAGAGAAGATGTTTGTCAGCCAATATATTAAAGAATGACCCTAATTTTTGTTCTTTTTGTTTCAATAAACCTAGGAGGGCATCATAACTTTGGTCATATTTTTATCCATGGGTGTGATTCTCATAAAGTATCATAAATAGAATTTTACCTTTAATGGAAAGGCAGAGTCAATAAAGGCACTATTTTAAATAAAACTGCTTTTGGACCGTATTTAGTTACCTTGTGGGATGTGTGCATATGATTATTTTCACATAAATCTTTCCAAAACCTAAGATATTTTGTTTTATATATTTCTTTTAAAAATACCAATTAAGGCTGGAGGAGTAATTCAGCAGTGGAGTGCTTGAATAGCATGTGTGAAGCCCTGGGTTCAGTCTCCAACAACACCATGGATAAAACCCAACAACGACTATCCAAGAACACCCCATTTTATACTGAAGTGAAAAATGGAGAACATTAAATAGAAAGTTCTCCAGGGGCAAGAAAAAGCTTGCCTACAAACATTGCATGAATCACTGTCTCCACCTAGTGCTGGCTTTTAAGAATTAGAATTTCAGAAACCTTACTGATGCTGTAAAGTTCTAATTTATGTAATGCACATGTACTGTCATTATAGCTGGGCCTGCTAGTGCCATTACACTTAAGGGTCTGTCAGCTCTTCATTTATAACGCAGAATATTAAGAGGTCTATTGCTTTTACATAAAAGCTCATGCTGTGCCAGAACTCTGTATTCTAATGGCCTTTGCTCTGTGTGAATGTTTATTAACAGTGTAAGTTGAACTTGACCAGCTCATTTTAAAGACACCCTGATGGGCTGAAGTTATATAGGCACTGCAACCAGGAGGATGATTTTTTTCTTTGATTTAAAAACTTTAGAAGTAAACTAAAAAGAGATTTTTGCACCCATACCTGTATGTTTATATAAATCAGAACCACATTATATACATATAGTTGAAGTTTCAGTTTTGTGTCTTTACACTTGAAGATCAAATTCTATTCCTAACAAGAGATTATTTAAGTTTAACCTATATTCTTTAATGGCAACATAATTTATTTGAGAGTATGTTTAGCTAGAGATTGCAGTTGCTGTCTACCTCTGTCTTTTAGTGTTTTAATGATAGTTTCTCAGTAAGCAGTATCCTTGGGAAAGCTTCTATGCTGATGTTTTATTAGGAGCACAATCCTAGGTCAACAAAAGTGAAAGAAAGATGAAAGCAAGGAAATAATGTACTAAGTGGTGTGTTATGGGTTTGACTATAGCCTTATAAGTGAACTCACTGGAACACCTTACATCTAGGCTTGTAGAACCTATGTATCTCGGTGAAGAAGGTAAAGAAATTTACTCATTTGTTCCTTCTTGTTTCTGAGTTCTTCTTAAAGTTTACCTCAGGAGACATTAACTGGCACACTCCCTTATTATGTTATATTACTGATCCTTTCAGGACCTTTAAGATAGTCACTGGAGAAGTCAGAGCCCATGCCTCATAGGGAAGTGTTTCATCCATTCCCAGAATAAGTGGAAGAAATGGCCAGCCCTGGGAAATGGAGCCACTCTGGTTCCTGATTCTGTGGGTATGTTAAATCTTAGTCCTGTCTCTGGAAACATATAGGAGAGTTGATACTATTAGAAAATGAAGTTACCACTGTGGTAGCCCAGGATCTCTCTTCAGCATGTGGATAAAGGCCAGGTGTATTTGGTGAGGCACATAAACTGGGCTCATTAAACTCCACCTTTTATGCCACTTGGATCCATTTGTACCTCTAATAATAGCTAGATTTCATAGACAAGAACAAAAAAGATGTCTTCAGTTTTGCCTCATGAGGAGAGGTGACAGTTTGGGACTTCAGTGTGGTCATCTGTTGGATTCTTCTAAAATGATTCAAAAAGAATTAGCAAGTCAAGCCTCAATGCTGTAGTTACAGTTGGTCTGAGACTAAATAGACATCAGCTTCCTCCATCTATTCTAAATTTATTATTTGCCAACATTTTGGCTAGCCTGGTACTTTACCAAGTACATTATCCTTGAGAGGTCTTGCTCTTACCAGACTCTTGCCGCTGCAACTGTCCATTCATTCTTTTCACTGGGCATAGCAGTAATAAGAGATACCTTCAAGGTCTCCTGGATTTTAGACTTTCACTTACATTATGTAGGAGCAAATTTTACTCTTTGTAGCAATCAACATCGATTTTCCAATCAGCAGAGTGACTCTTATTGGGCCCAATAATCTACTGGCATGAGGAGCCCAAAGTGACTAGATAATACAAAAGCTTCCCCAGATCAGTGGAAAACTTACTGAATTCCTGAGCAGAAGTGTTCCCATAGTGAAAATCAGTACTCTAATCCAGCAAAGACTAAAGGTTTAGAAACAGGGAGTGGGTCACTAGAAATGATGGCAAAAAGAGCCAATCTACCCGTTAATAATGGTTTCTAAATCCACACAGTTGAGTATTTGAGGACAGAAAACCAGTACTTGCTAAGATCACTGCATATATTGGTTCTGTAGGATGATACTATATACCTGCAAGTGATTTCCCAAGGTGGAGTGTTGGTTCCAACTTCAAGCATTGCTCCATTATGTCAGGCCAGCTGCTGAGGGTGATACTGTATAATGTAAGAGAAGTAAATCCTGGGGCTCACTGGCAAACCTCCTTCATTATAAAATATGTCTCTTATATGTATATACTATGGGCTGATGGATAAACATTCTGGTGGGGGCACTATGGACATCCTGTCTACTTTGTTGTTATGCATCTCTTCTGTGATAGATGTTCTCTGGTAGTATTAATATGAGAAATAAAAAAATCACATGCTTGGTAGCCTCCTCCTAAGTCCATTCACATACTTCTTCCTGGAATTTCATGTCCCTTACCCATGTTTTACAATTTTCTCTTCTTGAGGTTTCTTATCAATAGGTCAAACATTAGTCACTGCCTACAACTCTGGTTGCCTATTGTTTTCTACAAAGTGGATGACCAGGTGTTCTATTCCCAGCTCAACCTATTTGGGACAAATTCAAAAATGCCACTGCCCTTCAGAGCCATACCAAGTGGGACTGTGATATAGCAGTAGTCCACAGTGATTACTAGCACTGATACTAGTCACATGAACCAGTCTAGACTATTTCTGTTATTTATCAAATGCTTGTAGAGAAACCACCTGAGGTCATAATTGTAAGTTAAGGGAGAGGCATTAATGCAATAGACTCATGCCTTTTTCTGCCTCAGTCTGGCTGGGCACAAATCACGAGCCACTCAAGCAGGAACAAACTTTATTTCTGAACTCCACCAGCACACTCCACACACGCTCCCCGGGAACTCTCCCAAACGCCACGTGGCTCCTCCAGGAACCACCAACCGGAAAATCCCTCCTCTGGCACTTCCCCAACCAATGCAAACTCTTCAGGAATCCCCACGAGAGCTCAACCAGAACTCAATGGTAACTCTGAGAACTCAAAAGTCAACATCTTAATGGCTTGCTGGTGTCACCTCTCAACCACTACTTCTGGCAAAAATGCCATGCGTCATCCCGACTCGGCTGTGGCCCTCAACATTTTTTATTTGCTTGAACCTGATCTAAATGTATCGCTTCTATTATACAATGAGGTATATCTGTCTTACCTTATGTCATGGAGGATGTGACTGTACCTGGTTCATGATGAATGGCTCAATTTTTATGGTCATTTTACAGTTCATTTTCTAGTACTCAGTCTCACATACACAAAAACCTTTTCAAAATTTGTTTTTCCAAAACAGGATTATTTTCTGATGCAGACAACATAGTCTTACTCAGAAACTTAGTGTCCATACTGTACTTCTCTTATTAGGTTTGCCAGAGACTTCAACAGCACCCATATCACCTCAAATTCCTTTAATGTCACAGAATGTGCTAGGTCATATCACAGAGAAGCTTATACCACAATATGGATCTGTTTCTGATGCCTCTCATGCCCTGGACTCCTGTTGAAATTGTCAGTCTTCAGGATTACCTGGTAAATGCATCAGAGCAATATTTTGAAGCATGATAGATGTTGACTAAAAAATCCAGAAGAACCTATATCAATGCTGTACCTTAGTCTTTGTCATATGAGGTACAAGATGGGACTTGTACTTTATCATAGAGTAATATCCCTGCATGCATCAGGCCAATGGGACATCTCTGTTACTCTGTTGATGTGGCAGGCCCTGAATATTCGAAGGTTTTATTTTCCAACTTCTGGCACACAAGAGGAGACTAACAATTTTTGGTTACTAACAGGGGAGAAAACCTGGAGAATATTGTTTCCCAAGAGTCAAGTGAAGAAAGTATTTTAAGGAAGAGGGAAGCTAGGCATGGTGGTGCATGCCTGTAATTCCAGCTACTCAGGAGCTATTCAGAAGGCTAAGATCCCAAGTTCAACCCAACCTTGGCAACATAGCTAGACCCCTAAAAAAATGAAGGAATAAGGGCTGGGATGTAACTCAACCTAGACTGCTTACCCATTATGTGCGAGGCCCTGGGTTTAAGCCTCAGTACTACACACAAATAAAACAAAAATAAAACAACAACAACAAAACAAATCAAAAACAAAAAAAAAGCGTGAAGGGAATGAGAATTTGTCAGGCACTGCTGTTGTTAATTTAGTTATGTTTTAAGAATTGATCTTTGGTCTTGGTAATGTAAAAACCTTATGAGGTTGAGGCTGGGGTTGTGGCTCAGTGGTAGCGTGCTTGCCTTGCATGTGTGGGGCACTGGGTTCGGTCCTCAGCACCACATAAATTAATAAAATAATAAAATAAAGGTATTGTGTCCATCTACAACTAAAAAATTTTTTAAAAACCTTATGAGGCAGTTTCACTGGTGTTTCAAAGACAAAAATTTGAATTGGTTTATGAGAAAAGAGAAAGAAAGGAGAAAGAGACAAATCTTTTATTAAAAAATTTGCTGCAAAGGGACACAAAGAAATAAGGCAAATGACTACAAGAGGATGTAGGGTTCAGAGAGGATTCCTTTTTCATTTTTATTTTCTTTCAAAGATATTTGAGTGTCAAACATTATGCAGATGGAATGACCCAGAAGGGAAGGAAAATTAATGGTGCATGGCAAGAACAAAGCCCTAGAGGAGAGAAGATAAGGATCTGGGGCACAAGGAAAAATGTTGGCTTAGATCAAGAGCACAGACAGCTCCATGGTGGCAAGAGGGCAGCAGAGTATATGTAATCACAGCAACAAGGACTGGTAGATTTGCTGGTGAGAGGATGAGGAAAATCTTTTCTGTCCACTTCTCTTTTCTCAGCAAAATAAGATCACCAGCAGACATCAAGAAATGGGCAATGGAATCTGAGAGGTTTAATGAAAAGGAATTGATGTGGCCCTCTCACAATAGGGCTGGAGTCCACCTGAGGTTTATGGTCATAATTTAACATAGTAAATGTAAGCACAATCAGATATGATGCTCCCTTTTATAACAAATGTTTTATAATGACTTATTCACTATTCCAAAATAAAATTCATAGTTAAGAGAACCTGCTCATCACAATAACTTTTGAAGAAATGCCTGTCCTATAATGACAATGGTAATCAAAGAAAAATAGCTTGGAAGTAAAAGTAATATATACTGCAATATAAAATCTCAACCCAGCTGTCTAGAAAACATTATCAAGTTTGTATATACTTGTTCCTCTATATAGAATCACCTGAATATGTGAACCACAAGTTTCAAAGTATGCAACTATGTTATATTTGTTGCCAAGAATGGCGATGTCATTAGTGATATGATTTTTGCAAAAAAGCTAATGACATGAAAGAAACAGATCTATCCTTGAGGGAGTTGAATTAATAGGGAATTCAGTGTGTATTAAAATTGTGCAAAGATACTTTGTGTTAAAAGACAGTTTGTTTTTATAATCAGACAAATTGATTTTTTGCCTCCATGAATGCTCAGAGAAAAACTGTAAAGTTTGTGGTATGCAGGTCTAACTTCTTACACTTTGACATACATTTGATATTTTTAGATTCCTACTAGTTAAATGAGAACAGTGTCCTCCAAGTCATTATGACAACCAAAACAGTCCTAATTCTCAAAGCATTTTCAAATAAGTTCCTATTACCTCCCACCCTCACCAGGCTCTGTATATAGTAATTCTGTTCATGATTGGTTTTTCTCCAAACTTTGCTCAACTGTTGAGATTTAGGTTTTAAATTCAAAGCCTAGAGAACTGGACTTAACAGTATTTGGTTTATATATTTTTTTCAAGTGCAAAGAAGGCAAAGAGGGATACTGGGTTGAGGGTGAAGACAAAAGAGTGGCTATAACGCTATACCATGAATCTTGGCTGAGAGCAAAGGAAAGGGATACCCCCCTGGCTCTGGAGTATGAAAGGTGATAGAGGAAATGGATTGGAGCATCTGGTACAGTTGAGGAATTGTTGGCACAGGCCACTTAAATACATAAATTGGAGAAAAGGGAGGTGATGGGAAGGTGGCCTTGAAATTGGACTTGGAAGTGGTTTCAATTATATGTGATGCCTGGTTTGGGACTGTGTCCATGGGAAGGGTAGGTGGATAAGAAATGAGGTTAAGTAAACAAGAGGCACTGAGAGGCCAGGGTAGATTGTTACTTAGTATTGAAAAGATGTTGAATGATTTTAGGAGCAAAGGTGGAAAAAACAAAAAAGTAAGCCAGAGTGGTAAATTCTTTAATAAATGGGAAGGGAGGGTACAGGAAAACTAATATGAACTCAATAAAAAGGGTAGTAGGTGCTATAGGTTACATATATGTGTTTCAAAACACCGGGCATCTTTGGAGATGGATAGAGTAACAGTAACCTGAAAATGGCTCTGCAGGACAAGAAGAGCTTTCACATCTCCAGGCCCAGAATAACTTAATGTATGATTGAGAAAACTACTAAAAATGAGGGTTTCAAAAGATACAGGTCATGGAGATGGCCAGGTATTCAGAAAAATAAAACAAAATTGATGATTTAAATATGTCTGTTTTATCTACAATAACAAGAGTTTATCACCTTTGGAAGTTGTTTAGCTTGAATATGTTTGATGAATGGATTTTCCATTTCTCTTTAGACTTTATTTCAGCTTATGGAGTATTTATTGTCTTGTATATAGCTTACATTTTATGAAGTATTAAGAGAAAATAAGGCATATAAAAATCATCATTCAGATAATAAGTGTATGAGTTCATGCTCAGTGAAGGGAAATATAACGTGGGAGCTATATTCTACCATTGCCTGTCTTCTGAGAACTCTCAACTTTATTTTTTCTGGTTCCATATTGTTTAGAAATAGGTCTTTCCTGTTCCCACTACCTCTTGGTGTCTGGGCCCCATGCATTTCCAGCAAGCTTGTGGGAAAACTGGGCCCTTCAACATAAGGTGGAGTACTGCAGATGGTCTGATAGGGCTGGTCAATCTTAGAAATTTTTTCAGGGTCTGATGACCATCATATGTGCTAGAAAATTATGGGTGATGTGTGGTTCCTGTATTCTCCTTCATTAATCAGTGATGTATTATATTAATAAATGTCCATCATTTCATTTTTAGGATCAGTATTACTTAGCTATAGTGATTTTGACATAATATTACAGTTTATTGGTTAATACTGATTTAGGAGTTTTACATATATAATTATACTTATTATAAGTATAATTATATATGTAAAATTATTATGCTGTATCTTTTCTTAAATTGCTAGTGACTGACTTTATTATGAAGCTTATCTTCCTTTCATGGAATGAATTAACTAGTTTTCTATATCTTTATGGTTTAGAATATATTATATAGCAAAAAAAATGATATATTTCATGACCTATGAAATTATATATGGGAGGATGTTTTCTATTTGAAATCCATGAAATTTTTTTCAGAAATTCATTTATTTTATCAGAATTATTGCATTTATGAATAAGCATGCATAATATACTCTCACTTTTGATCTTCTGTATTAATAATTTATCTTAATTTTCCCATTTAGTTTGTGTTATTAATCTAGATTTGTTTGCAAAAGATTTGGTATTTTCTTTTTTATTTCAAAAACATTTCTTCAAAACATTCCACTTTTACAAATTATTTAGTTATATTTAAATCTCAATTCCCCTTCACTTGTTTTTCATGGGATAATTTTATGTTTTTAAAATAAGTGATTGAGTTGAAGGCTTCATTAGTTTACTTTCTTGATGTAGCTGTTTAATAAATGTGTTTAATAAATAAACACTCCAAGTTTAATTTGAATATAAATCTAGATATATACTATAAGTTTTCACATAGATTCTTTTTATTGCTTAAGTAGCTATTGATCATGTTAATTTTTTCCCTATCTGATAAATAGTATTTGGGGAAAGAGATGGGTGGTTTTTAAATTATTATATGATTCAAACTATAAAATTTAAACTTCTGCTTATATCTAAATATATTTTATTATTTGTCACAATGTGTGTGAATTTTATTTTATAATTGTATTGAAGTTTACTTTGTGTATATTTAGCAAATATTACAAATGTTCAGAAAATGTTGAGAAAGACAGACTGTTAGACCACAATGTGCATAAATAAATGATCATAATTACATTTATTAGTTAGAGTGGTCATATATTTTATGTCCTTATTTATTGCTTTTTTACATAAACTATCATTTTAATAAGATATTTTGTATAGTTTATAATTTGTTGATCTTGTAATAGTTTCTCCCATAATAATTGTGTGTATATTAGTTTCTCTCTGAATATCTAATAGCTTTGTTTGATGTCATTATTATTATAAAATGACTCTTTTGTGTTAAATTCCTCAGTCTATTATAATATTGACAATTCTGTCTTAATTTAACATGTTTTCTGATTTTTAAAATCTAGTGTTTTTAAATTAGTTTCATTTGTGTCTCTTGTAAGCAGCAAATGATCAGACTGGGGTTTTTATTTCAAACTAAGTCTTCACCTAGTACATAGCAAGTACTCAATTAAAATATGTATTTTGAAATGACATTTAGCCTTGCTACATCCCATTTTGTTTTTATTTCGTTTTAGGTGGGCCATAAAACATGAAGGGATCAGTAAGCCAGGCCAATGGAAGCATTCCAGAGTTGAAAATCCCCTATGGAACAAGCTTACTTACATGTGGCCGGTCCTTCCCAGTGGACAACTTAACGAGGTTGTATGGCTTAGTAGAAGAGGCAGTTGTTGGGACTTACTTTAAGACCCCATATGTGATCATCCTGCTGAAAATTCCCATGCAATTTTTGAATTGCAGTTGTTCAATATAAAAGATAAAACTTGCTCCTAATGTAGATGTGTTCAAATTTTTCATTATGATAACAAATTAATCTATTTCTTCTTACCCATCAAATTTATTTACAAATATATTATTTATTATGTATTTTGAAATTTAGTTCTTAAGCATACACATGTTCAAAATATTGTATGTTTCTAGTAAATTGAAATTTTATCATTATTTAGAAACTCTAGTCTAATTAAAGTTTCATTTATACAAAACTAATAGAAATATATCAATTTTTGTTGGTGTTTTTGGTTATTATTTGCTTAGTATAGATTCTTTTCATCCTTTTACTTTCTAATTTTATGTTTTCTATCTTAGGGGAGTTCCAGTAATCAGCATGTAGATAATTTGAGAAATTTAAATGACCTCTATCTTTAAAATAAAGCATTTGGTATTTTCTGATTTTTGTAATTATAGATATATTTGGATTGTTATTCATTTTCTATTTGTCTTAACTTTTCTGTACCCCATCCCAACTTTTTGTATTTTGGAAGTTATACCCTCTGCACTCTCTGTTATTATTGTTCTTGTCTTAATCTGAATATATTTCAGCCTACATACATAAGTGATCAAAATGCAAAGTTAAATATATTTACTCTTCTTTCAAATAATCAATAACAGATTATATAACTACAATCATATTATTTGTGATATAAGGTATTATTAAAGTGATATGTTTAAAAAAATTCCCTTGGATACAAATATTGCTGTATGCGGTTAATGCATATTTATGTTTACCCCCAGTTTCCATCTTTCTTGTTATAATTTCTTTTTACATCTCAGTCCCTCCACCTAGGGTTATTTTCCGTTGGCCTAGAACAGCCTTCTTTTAGCTATTAGTAGAAAATGCTTTTGATATTTTTGTTGTTGCTGATGTTTGCTTTTTTGCATTACTAGAAATGGAACCCAGGACCTCACACATGCTAGGCAAATGCTCTACCACTGAGCTACATCTCCAGCCCTTTTTGTTTGTATTTTGAGACAGGGTCTTGTTATGTTGCTCATAGTGGCCTCAAACTTGTGATCCTCCTAGGTTATCTACCACAAGGCCCAGCTTTCTGTTTTTTCCTTATCTAAAAGTGTCTTTATGTTGCCTTCAATCATGTTAGGTATTTTCTCTTAGCAAACTGAAGATACCACCACTGACTTCTGCCTTCCTTGTTACTATGGAGAAGTCAGTGGTGGTTTCAAATGCTATGCATTTTTCTATCTATTTGCTTTTAATATCTTTTCTTTGATATTCTACAGTTTTGCAACAGCATATCTGAGAGAGGATTTCTTCCCCTTCTCCTCCTCCTATGGTACTGGTAATTGAACCCAGGATTACTCTACCACTGAGCTACATCCCAGACCTTTTTTCCTTTCTTTTGAGGCAGGGTCTTACTAAGTTGCTAAGGTTGGCTTAGAGCTTGTGATCTCCTCCCTCAGCCTCCCAAGACACACAGGCACCATGCCTGGCTGAGGATTTCTTTTTATTTTATCCTGCTTCAGATTTACAGGTTCTTTGGGGTTCTTGAATCTGTGGGTTGATCTCTTGCGTAATTTCCAGGAACATTTTCCTTCAAATATTCTCTCTCTGGTATGTATTCACTCCATTAATAGCCCTCTGATTGGCTGTATGTCAGGACTTATTTGACCTCCTTGTATCTTGACACATATTTTCCAGCTTTTGCCTCTTTTTGATGCATTTTATATCATATTTTTCAGCCTGTGGTATGAATTCTCAATGAAAATTATTTTTCTTCACACAGTGAAAATGTTTGAGGCAGTATATTTTACTTACAGCTTTCTGGAGAGATATTATTTCTGGTTTGTCTATTTAGTGAAATTTATTCTATAATGATTCTTATTTTATGAAGGGAGAGGGTCTCCTATGAGACTTCCCACCTAGATTGGGTGCTGAGTTTGTTTTATATGCCCTTCCTTGGGTCAATTATACATAATAAAATATTTAGCATTTTTTACACTAGATTTTGAATTATTGAGTTGTTTGTAACTGAGAGTCAATCAACTTAACGATTTGTTGTATTTTCTGATCTAATCAAGTGGTTTTTTTTCGTTCCCCTTAAACCATGCTGTCCTATACTTCTTCACTGAGTAAACTTATGAGTCTCAGTACTTTAGTGAAAGGACACATGGTGTCTGAAAAGGAGAAGTCATTGCTTAAAGCCCTAAAGATGCCTTTTTACTTAGACTGCAGTGAAATAACAATCTAGAAAACTGAGATTTTCTTTTCTTTTTCTTTTTCACACCATGGATTGAACCCAGAAACACTTATCCACTGAGCCAAATCCCCAGCCCTTTTCATTTTTTATTTTGAAATAGGATCTTGCTAAGTTGCCTAGGGCCTCACTAAGTTGCTGGGTCTTGCCTTAAATTTGTGATCCTTCTGCCTCAGCCCCATGCCCCGCAAAAGGTGTGTGCCACTATATCCGGCAAAAGCTGAGTTTTATAGGAAAAAAAAAAGGTGAGCTTCTAAAAAGCAGAGACTGTGGGTGGGCAACGGATGGTCTGGGATTTGACAATTAAATGACCCTAGGAATTAATGTTGTGAGATATAGGGTTCATAGCACTAGTAAGAGCCAACATGGAATCCAGGATAGAAGGTTGGCATGGAGAGACCAGTAGGGCCACATGTGCCAAGAATAAAACACTTTGGCTTGCTCTGATTGTAGATTTTTTCTATAGAAGTCCAACAAGGACAGAGGCTAAAACCTAAGAAACAGCCAGGATATTAGCTGGTAGTGACCAAATGCCAGCAGTTTGCCCAATAACCAAAGAGGTCAAAACCCACGACCTTTGAGGCATCTGAGGATCCAGGACAGCTATTTATCTAAACATTATTTATTATGTTCAAGTTTTATATAGAGAGACCTTGGGCCCCTTTTACCAATAGTAAATGGTTTATTGAACTTTCATCTAAATTCAGAAACTATCTTGAGGAGAAGTTTGCCCTTGAAAGGAGACAAAAATTCTGGCAAGAAGTTTGACCTTCAAATATAATTAAATATGTATCAAAATGACAAAATTAAAAAACAAAAAAGAGGTTTTTTTTTTAATATATTGGCAAAACTGGGATACCTCTAATTCCCGAATAGATAGAAGGATGGACAGGGAAGCCTATAAGAAGGTACATTTTGTAGAATGAGAGACAATTGTAATTATCACAAATTTCACAAATATTGTGGTTATCTTTTATGTCAGTCAAAGCAAAAGTCATTCAATAAATCTATTTAAGTTACAAATGATAATTAGGATACCTAAGCTAACCAGATTGAGAAAACTACCACAAAAGAGGGTTTCAAAAGAAACAGGTCATGGAGATGGCCAGGTATTCAAAAAAATAAAATAAAATTGATGATTTAAATACGTATGTTCTATCTACATAACAAGAGTTTACCACCTTTGGAAGTTGTTCAATAATATTCTAACAGCTTGAATATGTTTGATGAATGGATTTTCTATTTCTCTTTAGACCATTTACCTTAAAAAATAACATTTTGCTCATGGTCTAAGATTTGACAACTGAATGATCTTAGGAATTAATACATATAACTTCATTTTTTTTCTAGCCATTCAAACAGAACAGTAGCTTTTGTGTGGAATGCATAATTTACTATACTCCAACAAAACTCTGACCTTCACTTGTAAACTGAAAGGAGAGATCTAAGGTATTACATTAATTGAAGTCAGGCAAACTGACCATGTATTTCAAATGACTCAGTCTGAGGGTCCTGCTATGTCTTGAAATGTTTGAGGAAGAGAAAAAAGTAGTTACCAAGCCTGGAATTCAGATAGCTCTCAAATTTAAATATAATCAATTTTGCTTCAAGCCTGGATCCATCAGATTAGTAGGAACCATATTTTCTTCCAGTCTTATTTTCACACAGTTGATTTTTAGCAAAAACATTATTTTATTTCAGCATATAATTAAGTGCAATTAATAATTTGGTTGTAAAGACTGTAATTAGGAACTGTAACATTTTTATTGTGGAATACAGAATACTTTGGGCACGGTAAGTGTATGTATTAATTTTATTACAAACTTAATCTTTGAACTTCACCATTTTTCTAACTACTGTTTATTATATATTTAGGCAGTGCATACAGAACAAGAAAGGATATAGACATAGTCCCTAACTGAAGCTTACAGTTGTAACTCAGAAAGGAAGAAACTAGAAAAAGAGGCAGAGCTGATGAATAAAGAAGGAAGAAATTCAAATAAAAATTTGGGGTTCTAGAAATAAAAGGCTAATTGTTGACCAAGTTAATTCAGTCATACAATCAGAATAAAGAAAGTGTAGCCGGGATGACTGCCTGAATCTGCCTAAAAATTAAGTCAAAATTCTGAACCTAAGAAAACCATTTAAAAGACACTATCTTGAGTGAGAATCCAATTCTCCTGTTAGTTCTTTAACAAGAACTTTCCAAAGTAGAATGATGACTAAGGGAAGATGTAAGGAAATGTAAGCAATATGTAAATATGGGATTATTTTTGTAGTTTCTCTGAATGCATTAATGCCCCAAACTATTTACCTCTCAGTGGTGACAGCTGATCTGAGAACTGATTTCATGCTGTTATCACTTTTAAATATTATTCATTCTAAGAAGAAATTGATAATTTTTTTTATCAACAAACAGCATCTCATGTATTTGGGGATACCAATATTTTTAAAATATTTTTTTAAATAAAGGCTTATAAAAAGCAGAATCATCATTAGTAACTATGATCATGGGAATAATTTATACAAACTCGGGTTATTTTCTCACACCTTGAGTAAAAAGTTATGAATTGAAAAATTGTATTTCTTAATACTTAAATGTAAGGAGCAATAGATTTTTCATATTCAAGAATGAAATCTATGAAAAAAAGTGATTTCAAAGAGACTTAAGATTTTGGAATGTATATTGGATAGTGACTTAAAATTTCTAAATCACTAAATTAAATCATATCTCTTTGGATGGGCTCAGTCTAGACCAAAAAAAGTTAAAAGTACAGATTTTATTTATCTGTGAAGAGATGATATTTCTAGTAGCCAAAAGTGATAAGAGGTATGTCCTTGAAGGAGAGGAATGAGTAGACATGTATCCTTGAAAGCAAACAACAGATTACTTAAGGGAATATGGGAAGGTTCAAGAGAGAAATTTGAAGATTGATTTACTTTTAATAACAAATAGATGGAAGTAAGGCCACACATGACTAAAAAATTGAGATCAACGAGCATCAACGAGCTGACTCTCAAAATGAAAACATGTTTTGTCCACTTAAGAGAGACGAGAAAGAAAAAAGCATAATTATAATCCCTTCAAGGGAGCACCATGACAACTCAGGATCACCTGACAGTGTAGCTGGGTCATGGAATATTGTGAACACAAGGAAAGCCAGCAGAGAATGAATAGAGCCCTGGAAGATCTGAGAAAAAAATAGAACTCTAGCCCTATTTAATTATCCATGTTTTTGTTACCTTTTATTATCTTGAAGCCATGTTTCTTTATTTCCATGAAGGACCAAATAAAGGTGCCTTAAACATTAGAACAAAAATCAAAGTACTTTATTTTATTTTTATATTTATTTGTTCTTTTTAGTTGTACATGACAGTAGAATCTATTTTGATATATTTATACAAACATGGACTGTCTTATTCTAATTAGTATCCCAGTCTGGTGGTTGTACACAATGTTGAAGTTCACTGAAGAGGATTCATACATGTAAAAAATTAAAGTATTTTAGAGGAAGAATTGCCATTGGTAGTAGCCACCTTGGAAAATTTTAAAACCCAAGCTAAATTTTCATCTCTTTGATTGGGTTTCTGTGATATTTCCCATTGAAAAGAGAGGACTGTGGTGCTTTCTTCCTTCACCTGGAAAGTAAAGGAAGCCTACCCAAGTCAGCAGTGCTTTGGTGGTGCTAAAGCCCATGTCCACACTGGCTACCTCTTATGATGAGTTGGAAGAGAGAAGATCCAAATAGCTGGTAGCTTATGCATTACATTTCCAATATGTTCCTCAGAAATACAGCTTGTGTAGAATACTGAAAAATTCTTAGTTCATATCCTGGGTCTATAAATTGGCAGGCTCACTGACTAAGCATAAAGAAATCTTTTTTTTTTCCTTGCCTTTCCTTCCATACTTCAAAAAAGAAAAGAAGAAATATTAGCTATTTTACACTAGTCTTCAATATGAGAGTAATTTTAAATGAGATTTTTTTCTCCCACTTCTCTCACCTATCCACCCTTTACTTTTTGATCTTTTTCTTTTGACTGAAATTAGTGTAAAAGTTGATTTGTTCTGAATTGCTTAGTATTTTTGCTGAGGAATAGTTACAGATTGATCCTAAACCTACTTCTTAAAGGTTATGTGCCCCCAAACAACTACTGTCATATTAAATAAAACTCTATACAATAATAGAGTTTCAAATGAAAATATGACACATTTTTCATAGCCTTTAATTTTGTTTGGTCAAGAAACATAGTAAAGCCAGGTGCAGTGGTGCATGCCTGTAATCCCAGAGACTCAGGAGGCTGAGATAGGAGGATTGTGTGTTCAAAGCCAGCCTCAGCAATGGTGACTCAGTGAGACCCTGTCTCTAAATAAAATACAAAAAAAAAAAAAATAGGGGTGAGGAATGTGGCTCAGTGGTTGAGTGCCCCTGAGTACCCAGTCATCAGCACCCACCCATCCCCTCCAAAATAAAAAGAATCATAGAAAGGGAGAGCAAACTCATGTAGCTCTATTGGTGGAAAACAGGCACTTATTTAAATAAACAGTTTATAGTGTGTTCTTTGCAATTTGATTTCCATACAGGTGAAAGGTTCTCAGTGAAAGTAAGCAATAAAATAATGCTTTTTAAATGCAAACATTGCTTATTTAGAAGTGTGATAAATTAAGCTCATTGTATGTCACTGTATTAACATGTTTATTCAAATATAAAGGAAAAAGCATTAAACTAAAAAACGCTTCTCATCAAAATTTAAAACATTTGTTTGCTTTTCTCCTAATTAAAAGCAATTGTTGTTTACTCATCTCACAAATTAGCACTTCATAATTAGATGTCATTTCAGAATAAAATCTTCACAACTTTCAGATTTTATTTATAACTTATTTAAAACACTTTTTTCAGCATAATTGCAAAATTCTTAAAACTGTTTAGGAAATGTAAATTAGGTATAATTGTACTAATGTTATATTAGCTTTGAAAAAAAAAACAACAACAACGTGTTCTCCTTGTCCATAAACTAAAGGCCCTGTGACTTGATCTGTGCTGGACTACCATGCCAGCACATTCCCCCAATCCATTTTTATCTTTGTCATGTTAGTTGGATACTCCCAGGACTCTAGGACCACCTTTATTGTGACCTTCTGAGGTTTTGCCTGCCAACATGACTTCCTTTTTCTTTGGGTAGGTACCTATGTCCCCTTTAGGAAATAGTTCCCACTTTTAGTTCATATGGATTATGATGTCTTTGGGTTCCCCAGAAACTGGTTATATGTTACAGTCTTATTAGGAAGTCCAGTCGAAGGGAACAGGATTAAGGGACAAGAGGGCAGAAAGGAGAACCAGTGTGAGAATGTGCTATCAAGCTGTCATCCAAGAAGCCACTGAAAGATGTTCTTAGCAGATTTTCTCTTAGAGAATAAAAGGAAGAATTTATACTTCCGCTTCCATCTCTCTTTGGTTAAAGATTTTCTCAAGTTATGCAGAAAATGACAAGTCAAAGATTCAAATGCAGTCAGGCTTGCTCAAGTGCCCAAACCCTTAGCCATTCTATATTGCTCTTACAAATGTTAGTCAATAATGAGAGCTAAGAATAAACTAGAAGCAATGATACAGAGTAGTTAGTATTCTAGGGTTACAGGAGGAATGCTTCTTTGAGGCGATATTTGAGTAAAGACCCAAAGGGGAAGAATATTCCAGACAATGCAAAGAACCTGAGATAATGTTTGAGGAACTATGAGGCACAAAATTACAGATGCAATGTGAACTGTGGGGAGAACAACAGGAGGCAATATTGGAGAGAAAGAAGAGAACGAAGAGGTGTGGATCACACAAGGGCCTTGTAACCACTTACACATTTTTGTTTGTTTTTGAGACAGAGTCTCACCAAGTAGCTCAGGCTGGCCTCAAAACTGAGATCCTTCTGCCTTAGCCCCACGAATAGCTGGAATAACAGGCATGTGCCACCATATCTGGCTAACATGCTGGGCCTTGTAGGGCATTATAAAACTTTTGACTCTTAATCTGAGACGGGAAACCATTGGAGGCTTGGAGTCAGAGGAGGAATGTGTTCTGACTTCAGTCTTAATAGGATCTTGTGATAATAGAGGGAAAGAGACTGATGGAGGTAAGAATAAGTGAGTGGGAGCCTTTTGCAATCTCTGTTGGAGAGAAAATTGTGCCTTTGACAAGGGTGATAGAGTAGGGGTAGATGAAAAGGAATGGAACCAGGTTTTGCTAATGGATGAAATTAGAAATTAGTACAAAAAGTCCTATGTTGGGAAATTTAGAGACATTTTAACTTGTGAAACAAAAAATAAATCATAATGAAATTTTAAAAGACATATATTTAGAACCAAAGCAAAAAATGTGGGTTGACAAGTATTTTTGAAGCAAAGTTCTAATTCTAAATGTTTGTATTAAAAAAGAAGGTCTCTCTCTCTCTCTCTCTCTCTCTCTCTCTCTCTCTCTCTCTCTCTCTTTATAAAAAGGAGGGAAGATAAAAATTAATGAGATAAAAATTCAATTTAAGGAATTAGAAAAATAATAGTAAAATGAGCTGTAAGAATTGGAAGAAGAAAGAAAATTATAAGAGCAGAGACTGATATAACAGATACTATCTATATAATAGAATCATCAACACAAAAATTCAGTTATTTGAAAATATTAATAAAGTGAATTTATCCAGTAAAACTGATTAAAGAAAAAGAGTAAATAATATCAAAAATAAAAGAAAGATAAAAGTATGGATGCTGAGAGATTAAGAAGAGATTTATGATTATAAATAACTTTCTGCTAATAAACATAATAATGTAGATAAGTGAAATAATCAATTCTTGGGCAAAAGTAATGTATTAAAAAGGAGCCAAGAAGAGTCAGGGAGCCTAAATAGTCCAATAACCATAGAAAAAATAGAATCAGTAGTAGCTAAAATCTCCCAGAAAAGAACACTCTAACCTAACGATTTTATTGATCGATTCTACCAAACATGTTTTTAAAAATTCAGAATACAAAAAGAGAAGCAACATTGTCCTACTCATTCTGTAATGCTAGAATAACACTGATACCAAACCTTGATGAGGATAGAATAAAAACTACATGTTAACTTTATTTATGAATGTATAAATGAAAATCCTGAAAACAAATATTGCAAATTGAATTCTGCAATCTATAAAAATGATAATACATCATTTGGATTCATCCAGGAATGTACCATTAGTTTAAACTTTGAAAACCTAATTAATATAATTAATACAAAGCTGATGAAAGTATAAGTAATCATATGAGCACAGTAAATTTAAGGAAAAAGAGCATTATATGATTCAATGCACAGTGTGGAAAAACCATTTTTGTAGTGCTGAGGGTCAAACCCAGGGCTTAATATGTGCTGGGCCAGCACTCTGCCACTGACTGAGACCTCTAGCCCTGAAAGAAAACCCTTAAAAATATGCAATTTTCTTAACCTAATATACAGAATACATATTCCAAACAGACTTTTTAAAAAACAAAAGAAGCTGATTCATAAATATATATAGGAAATAGCATGGGCTCCACAACAGCCAATATCCAAAGGAGAATAACAAGGTAGAAGTACTTGACCTCCTAGACATGAAAACTTACTAGATCTAAAACTGTTGTAATCAAGGCATTTGATACTGCATAGGGGTCGATAAATAGACATACTGGAGAGATTGGAACACAGAAACAGACTTACTCTTAAAGGAAGTTATGGTATTTCTCTACTACCAGTCCCCATATTGCATTAACAGGAGATGCTACAGATAATTTTCTATGCATGTGGAAGGAAGCTACAAATGAATTAACTTGGACTAGCCATGCCTAGCATCATCTCTGATCACTCTTTCCCTCATTTACTCCTCTTGTGGGAGTGTCTGTGAACAGCAATACTATCTACAGTTGCTTATTAAACTATGCTCTGGGAGCCATCTTTGCTTTCTTTTATTGCTCAAGCATCATGTTCTATTAATTTTAAATTTGATAGATACACTTTTTATCCCATCCTTTACTGAACTAGGCTTTAGGACTGTTCAAAGGCAATACTTAGTTAGGGTCTTATGTGGTTCTCAGCACAGAGTGTGGAACTCTGTCACTATTATACTTACACTATTATAATTGCCAGTTTATTTCCATGTAAGTTTCTATAATTCCCCAAAGTTCTGAAAGTATAACTTTAAGTAAATCCCTTAAGGAAGAGTATCCTACCTGGTTTGTAGTTTTATTGTCAGGGCCTAGTACTATCCCTGGAATATAGTTAATGATCAATAAACATTTGATAATATACTGATTCATAAATAAATGGATATATGGATGAAGAGATAGAAAGTAAGTGAATTCCAGAACAATTCATCTAAAATGTATTTAAGGTATTTCATCATATTATTCTGCTTTATAAAAAAATTCTTTCTTTATAATCTTTTTGCCAAATCTGGTTTAAGATGATATTATTCCAGGCTATCATAATACCACTTTTTGCACATTCTTCTTTTCTTTACATTGATTAAAGATACTTCATGACGAGGAAAAAAAACTCCAAGTTCTACTTTTCTAGAATGGTGTTTCTGTCAAATGGAATAAATCATTCACAAATCTTACATAAATTTTAAAAATCATTAATTTTCATCTTTATGAAAATAAAATGTTAATTAGAATTATCTGGAATAGCCAAGGGAAAGGGGCCCAATAAATATTTGCTGAATAAATGAAAGTTTAAATATATAATTCTAGAAGTGACTCTTTTTATTTATTACCACATTTTTATAATTTCTTTCTAAAGGACTTTGATTGGCCAATAGAAGGACTGCTTATTCCTAATAGCCCTCCCATGAAGAGACCCATCCAGAAGACACCAGAGCAGTATGTCCCTATGAGACTCAGAGTTTTGAGGAATGGAGATAAGAATAAAAGCAGATCCCTTGTTACAATTTGTCCAGACATCTCATCTAAAACACAGTAAGAATGACTTGCTCATCATTATCATTAATATACTTTCTAGTTTCTATAGATTTTTGTCTTCTTTATTATGAGTGTTTTCTAAATAAATTATGTATTTATTTAGAAAGAGTGCTCCTAGTTGATATTTAAAGGTGAAAACAGATACAAAAATTCATTTAGTTGCTATATCAGGAAATTAATTCGATCTCTGCTGATATAGGCTAGGCACAGGAGAAAATAATGAATTAGAAATGAGTATCTTTGATTTAAAAAAGGTTCTATGAGAAATGTCTGTTTGGAATTAGCACTTTTGCTTGAGTTTTATTAACATATGTTGATATAACTGAACTTACAAATTGCTTCTTAATTATAACTTTGTAATTCTTCATTTAAGTTACTATTATACACAATTATTCATATTTATACCTTTGAAATACATAATGAACAAATACAGTTCTCAAAAGTATAGCTTTATATAACATATTCTTTCCTCTGGATATTTTAAAAGTTTATCTTCCTAGAAAAGCATTGATTTTACCTTATGATTGAAATAAAAATCTTTCTAAACAGTCAGTGTTTTTCTAACATTGGTGAAAAATCACCTGTTATATTTTTATTACATTTTATGAAAAAGTAATCATAGGTCATTGAGAAGCTTTGATGTAAAGAATGAGTTAAACACATTGTTTCTCATATAATTACCAACAATATTATCTCTTGACCTTTCTTTTGAAACATTTAGGATATTTGAAACTGCCGATAATGGTTTAATATTACTTTCTTCACATTGATTAAATATACTTCATACATCGCTGAACAATGAGTAACATTCAGATTGGTTGTCCACTGAACTGCCTGTAAAGATGATAAAGTAAAAAATTAATCTTCAAAGTAAAGTCAAGCCTGAAATTGAAATCTTTGACGCATACATTTCATAATTAGCTCATTCTGCTACATGTAAAATGTGAGGTTAATGCCTTTAAAAAGGTGTCTGACCTTTTTCCTAAAAGCCCAAAGTTAATACATGATTTCTTATTTATTTATTTTTATTCTAATCTTTAATTGTGGCTCAAAATTATATACAGGTAAGATCACATTAATGTTTTAAAATGCAGGTTCAGTCAGGGAATCCAAACATTTTGAGAGACTGGCAAATTTGGGCAATTATTCTGGCAAAGAGTATATGAAACTGTCCATTGTCTGACATTTATTTTTATGGAATAGTGTGTCCTGGTTCATCAAGTATTCGGACATTATTTACTTTTTCATGAATTATATATTCCCGAGAAATTAAAATACATTGGCATGCACTTGACACTAAAATTGTACTAAATATTATGTAATCTTTCTCTGTTGGCTCAAAACTATTCTACAGGATCATCAATAGCATCCCTCCCCCCACCTCTGCTGTATGTAAACACTGGTTAACAAAAGGTTTACATGGAAAGAGTCTTGGCTAATACTGCAGAATGGCTATGTCCACCTGCTGAAGGGTCTGTTTACATTGTGTGAATCGCATCCCAGTGTCATCCAAGATAGAAACTCTGCATTGCTGCTTTTAACAAATATAAGCTACATATCTTGCAGAAGAAATAAATTCGTTGATATATATGGATACATTCCTTGAGTTAACCTGAAACTTAGTTATAAAAAGAAATAGGTTCCATTGGTTAGTGCCTTTACAAGTAAAATCATGAGAGAAAGATGAAATAGAAATCTAGTTTAATTAAACCCAGCTCTGGTTCTGCTATCCTTCAGTTATTTAATAACTCCCTGTAGACAGTTTTGAGGGTTTCTCTTTGTTATTGTTTCCTCCATCTGCAAAACCAAATGAAGATCAAATGGTATTATTTTTCACTTAATTGATATTATTCTTAGTGACACAATCTTCTCAATTAATCTTGTTAGTGGCTCTAAGAATATATAACTTAAAAACTGATAATTTTTTTTGTCAGAGGCAAATTTCATTTTTTAGAACTGTATTTTATGTAAAAGAAAATTTTATAAGTGATACTTTAAGGAATAATAAGAAGAGAGGCTCAATATAAAGCTCTATAGTAAACTTTATATTTCAAATCATTTCAATGTACACATAATAATTGTTAATAAATTGTGACCTCTGGACTTAACTCAGGCTCCTTACTATAGCTTTTAAGGCCTTTTATAAAAAATCCTTCTATATTTCTCTAGTTATAATTCTTACCAACACTTCCTCCAGTCCCACTTCAAAACCCCACACTGCCCAACACCTCCCATCTCCATAATAAGAAGCATATTCTGACGATAAGTTTGGACATTTCTAGATGTTAACCCTGAACTCCACATTGCATTGCTTCCCACTGAGATTTTTGTAGCTGCTGTACACTCTGTTGCATAACTACCATTCTGTTTCATACTTACCTGCAATGCCTCAATCTATGAGATGGAAATAGGAATGGTATGTTATTCATCGGTATATGTGCTGTCTGCTATGGAACAGTGTGTTCTAGCTAATCAAGGTATTACAGAGTTACTTTAATTGTATTATAAAAGACCTACAGTACAGACTCTGTCTCTAAATAAAATTAAAAAATAGGGCTAGGGATGTGTTCAGTAGTTGAGTGTCCCTGAGTTCAATCCCTAAACCCAAAAAAAAGGGGGGTGGGGGCTATAGTAAGCCCCAAGTCAGTGCTTATTGAATGAATGAATGAATCATTACATTTGATCACTATTATTTCATTTAATAAAGAGATTCTAAAAGTGCAAAGAATGTTTTTATAACTTGAAAATTGGAATAATACCACTTATGCATCTGTTTGTGATCATGATTATTTTTCTTTTAAAATAATGTTTCGGTTTGGGACTGGGGAACATAGCTCAAAGGTAGAGCACTTGTCTAGCATGTATAAGACTGAGTTCAATCCACAATAGTGCAAACAACACACAAAAGTTTGGGTTGGATTAATAATAGAACCATATGTGAATAAAACAGACAAAATTAATGTAATCTCTGCGTTTTTTTCAAAGGTGACAAATTTACATCTCACAGTGTTCAATTTTATTGGATTTTAAAATTTTTTTATTTGTTTTAAGTAGTTATATTTGACAGTAGAATGCATTTATGCACTTTGATATACCATACGTAGATAGGATATAATCTCTCATTTTTCTGAGTGTGCATGTTGCATAATCATATTGGTCATGCAGTCACATATATACATATAGTAATAATGTCTGTTTCATCCTACTATCTTTCCTATCCCCACATCCTCTCCTATCTCCTCCCATCACTTCCCTCTACCTAATCTAAGGTGACACTATTCTTCCAGAGTGCCTCCTGCCTTATTGTGAATTAGCATCTGCATATTAGAGAAAACATTTGGCCTTTGGTTTTGTGGGATTGGCTTATTTTGCTTAGCATGATATTCTCTAACTCCAAACATTTACTGGCAAATGCCATAATTTCACTCTTCTTTAAAGCTGAGTCATATTCCATTGAGTATATATACCACATTTTCTTTATCCATTCATCCATTGAGGGACACCTAGCTTGGTTCCATAGTCTAGCTATTGTGAATTGAGCTGCTATAAACATTGATGTGGCTGCGTCACTATAGTATGCTGATTTTAAGTCCTTTGGGTATAAACAAAGGAGTGGGATAGCTGGGTCAAATGGTGGAAGAGGACTACAATATTGCAAATTTATTTTCTTATGTATAATACTCATAGTATACTTGTCTATAAAACAACATGTTATTATTTAATATGTAGTATGAAGCTTAGTATTTAATTGTATTAGTGGAAATTCTTTGTTTGAAAGAAAGATAAGACTGTTTTGGGGTAAATCATGGTAAATTAAGACCTCCTAATTTTTCATATGAGAGATAATTAATAATTTAATGCTAATACAATCAAATCTTGAATAATTTGTTTCAGAAATGTTAATCCTGAAAGGAAAGAGAAAATCTGTGTTACTAAGAATTCTGTGACAGAAATAAAAAAGACTGAATTTCATCATCTTTTGGAGAGGTAAATACTTAATATGCTAAATGTAAAGGCGTTTTCCACTCAAATGCCTGAATTATTGAGTACAACATTAACACAAAGTACATTTGTATCTACATAAGAAACAAATTGTTGATTATAATGGTCTTGCTAAGCTGCCTGTACTGGTCTTGAACTTGGGATCCTCCCACCTCAGTCACCTGAGTGGCTGGGATTATGGGGTATGCCATCTTCCTCACTGCATTACTTTTCACATGCCAGGTGATTTATAGTGTTAGCATATTTATCTGTAAAACAGCCTCAGGAGATAGGTACTACAGTATCCATCTGTAGTGTAAAATGTCTCATATTAGAGTAACAGACGTAGAACTTTTTCTTGATGGCTTCTGCTTCTTGCAGGCAACCTGTAGTATTAGAAAACCCACTGGGTCAGAGGACAAGGGGTTTAATATTAAGCCCTACTTTGCTATTAACTAGCTGGAAGCCTTCAGCAAAGCCTTGCCCTTCATTTACTACAAATGAAGCAAATGAAGCTCTAAGAAGTTAAGTAATTTTTTCAAGGTTACCCAGCCAGAATGTGAGAGGGATAGAATTGGAGCGCAGACAATCTGATTTCAGAGCTCACATTCCTTTTCAGGAACTTAAAATCCAGTTATTTTCTTTTCCTTTTCCCACTCATATGGCTAGCATGTGAAGTAGACAGAAGAGTTAAATACAGTGTGAAACTCTTTGTCCCAATCCTCTTTAACCCACCCACATATGCCAAACTCAACATTAAAACTAGGGTTACACAACAGAGAGAAGGAAACATTCACTAACCACCCATTCCTTCTATTCTCTCAAACATTGTCCTAAAACAAGATATCTCAGACTCTAAACAGTTCCCCTAGGAAAATGTGAGTGGGAGCAGAAGTGATATTGGTAGCTCTTCTTAGATCATATTGTAACTGCTTGAACCTGCAAAGATGTGGATGTGGAGGAAGTTAGAAGCAATTGGGTTGAGTCTCTGGCTGTCATCCAAACAGAAGCATGGAGATTTGTGACCGTGACTTGATGCTCTTGTGGTCCCCTTCTGCTCCTTCTACCTCACCAACTCTTATGGATGAGGAACATGGCCCAGTCTCCACTGGTCTATCAGCTTTCAGAATTAGGGCACAGGACATAAAGACTTAATTCTCACTGGTTTATTTCCTTCTGAGGCAGTCTCAAAAAAATAGAGGGCCTAGAATGTTTTCTCTAATATGCGGATGCTATTCACAATAAGGCAGGGACACTAGGGAAGAATAGCATTACCTTAGATTAGGTAGAGGGAAGTGAAGAGAGGGGAGGGGAGGGGATATGGGGATAGGAAGAATAGCAGAATGAAACAGACAGTATTACTGTATGTATATATGTGACTGTGTGACCAATATGATTCTGCAACATGTACACTCAGAAAAATGAGAGATTATATCCTATCTATGTACGATATATCGAAGTACATAAATGCATTCTACTGTCATGTATAACTTATTAAAACAAATTTTTAAAAGGGGCCCAATTATGTACTTAATTGCTTCATCCCAATGAAGGTAATAAAATTTAAACATGTTCTTTATTCAGCTGAGTCTTACTGATGAGCATGAAGATACTGCTAACTCACTTGCTATAAACAGTACATTCTAACATCAAATATATTTAGCAAGGACCTTTCACTTCTCTCCTTCTAAAGATAGGGTCACCACGGGAATATCCTTAGGAAATGCAGAATCACTCTCCTTAACTCTACTCCTTCCTCATAATTCCTACCTCTTTATCCCTAATATAAACTGGCTACCTAGGGTCTAGCCTCTCCCACTACCAGTCCATTTTCTAACTTTTTGGCAGTTAACCTTCTAGAAGGCAAATCTGTAATACCATGCATTTTCTCTAATATCTCCAGTGGCCTCCTGTTTGAGATAGAAGCCAGATTCTATCAAGGATCCTGAGTGTTTTAAATTAATTCCTGTTTTCTTTTTCAGTTTCATCTGGCCCCTCCTCCAGTCCATACATTCAGCTGTAGCTTAGCCCCTTATGAACTCCTATTCACCCTTTGAAGTCCTATTCAAATGTCACTTCCATAGATTCATTGTTTTCCCTCTGTGTTCTTTCTGTGCACTGGCAGCTACAATGCCACACTATAAGTCTGTTGCTAACTAGGTAGGTAGCTCTTCAGGGAGCCCGGTGCCATTTATTTCAATACCCACAGGGCATACCCAGCTCTTGTTTGAGAGGGAAAGAAATCAATATTTAGTGTTTAGCCAAGTCAAAAATTTCTATTTCGAAGAGATCATTTCCAGTGAAGGAAGCTAAGGAACTGCTTGGTGACTGATGTGCCTTTTGCAATCTTGGAGAAAGATTAAAGTTTCAACAGTAAAAGCCAAGGAAGGTGTTTTAGAGAGAAGGAATAGCATGAACCTGAGGCGTGGATGGAAAGATGTAGGGCCCACTGAGGAATGAAGTCAGTAAGGATATGTGTACCTATTTGTTGGTCATGCCTGCCACTGTGCTGAGCACTTTTCAAATCATCTTTGAATCCTCACAACAATCCTGAAGATAAGAAATTTAGGCTGAGAAAGGTAAAGACTTTTCCCCAAGCATCACAACTTGGATAGGGGAAATGAAGACTCAAAAGGATATGAAAACTCTAGAACCTAGCTCTAAACTAGCTCAGCCCTGCAGTCAGAGTTGTCAACACAACCCAGACCTTGATTTCTTTTATTTTCTCTCTCTATTGCTGGAAGCATTCTGTGTTCGAGGTCAGTTTTTATATTTTTTATTACAGGTGCACTGAAATTTTAAAATTACCTTCTGCAGCTCGGAGATTATTCAATGAAAAGGGCATGGAAATCTTTTCCCTAAAGGACCTGCAAAGAGATGAACTGGTAAACAAGTGGATTTGAAACAAAGTGTTACTATATGAATGCCACCAAAGGAAAAGTATCCTTCATTGGAAGACTTCAGATGCTTAGCATTGTTATTTTCTCTCAGGATTATCCTAACTCAGCAACCATCATAAAGTTATACTAATAACTAGCATCTTTGAGAACTTCCTGTGTGTTCATTTAGTGTTCATTACTACCCTTTGAGAATGGAGGCTTCTGTTATCCCCACTAAAAACTGAAGAAACCAGAGAAGGCCATATTACCAACCACTTGTGATTTATCTCTCTGACTTTTAAGAAAATAGATCCTTTACTCTTTTTGAGGCATATGCAATATAGTTGTTTAATGATTTCTTAATAATAATGTCAGTTTTTCAGGAAAAATATTATATCAAGTTTTTCATATACTCTATTTGGAAAGTTAGAGAAAGTTGAGAAATGGAAGGATTTTAGCAGCCTAGTCTTTTCTCCCATTTTTGAATTCAAGGCATCAGCTCGGAATAAAACAAAAACAAAAATCTGCCCTAACTAATGCCTGAAATTCTTTACACTGAGAACAAAGATTACATAATATTGTCAGAACTTGCCTCAGACTCTGAAGATAAGCAACCTTGAGAGACTCTTAAACCCAGGCACCAATGACCGATATCATAGGAAGCATATAGGGTGTTCTTGCAATTTAGTAGATCTTAATTTAAATGCTAATGCCACCACTTCAAAGAGTTTGTTTTTAATGTTTGTGTGTGTGTTCTGCCATGATTATTTACTGTGTTGTTGTTGTTGTTTTTTTTTTTTGAGACAGAATTTAGGCAACTTGTATTAAAACATACTGTAACAAAAGATAAATTTAGTCTAAAGCTAAGTGTAGATGAGGTTACAAGGGCAAAGCGTGTAAGGGTGTAAGGAGGATAAAATGGAGCCAGGATGATTGTATATTAACCTGCCACTCTCTGAGTAATCAACATAAAGATTGAAACATGAGTGGTTGTATGATTTAGTGCATTCAAAATATTATCAAGAAACGTGATGTTCAAGAAGAGGAATTTTTAAAGAAAGTTTCCTTAGGTCCTCACACAAAGAGTCTTTGTACTGATGAGTGTGTAATGATCAGAAAAGGCAGCACTGGGTTTCCCTTACTTCATACTGAGTCTTTTCAATATATCAATCTTTTTTCATTTTTAAAGATATATATATATATATATATATATATATATTCATTTAAGGACATTTAAGAAATATATACAATAAAAATAAAGAGGAAAAAGTCTCATCCATAATCTCTCTATCCAGAAATATCCATATTAACATTTTGGTTTTTATATTATAAATTCACTTATACCAGAAATTGTAAGAAATTTTCTGCCAAGGGCCAAAAAGTAAAAATCTTAGACTTTGTGGGCCATGTGGTCTCTACGGAAATATCACTTCTGCTGCTGTAGCATGAAAGAAGCCATGGACAACCTATAATGAATGGGCATAGCAGGATTCCAATAAAACTCTATTTACAACAACAAGCAGCAGGCCAGATTTATGCTGTAGCCCCAGTGTGCCAACCCTTAATGGTGCCCACCTTTCACTTTTTACTTTTCCTCTGTTCTTAACAAATTGTATGTAAAACATTTTAATATTTAAATTATTGTAGACCCACAGAAGTTGCAGAGATAGTGTGAAGTACTTTTCTCACCCTATATAAAATTCTTGAAACCTATCAAAATTGTTTTTGTTGACAGTTTATACTTTTTAAATACTAAATAGTATTCCATGATACCACCATTTTTTTGACCACTCAACTATTATATGGTATTTTGATTTCTGTGATTGTTTCCAGTTTGGGCTATTACAAATACTGGTACTATGATCCATTATGTACAGAATCATCGATTCTTTTTTTTTTTTTTTGACAGGTATATGTTTCATGTGGAGAACATTGGATCAATCCTGACCTGTCTATTGCTCAGCAAAAGAAGCAAATCTTCCTCAGGAACCTAGCATCTGACATTTCCAAAATTCAAACCTTCTGCAGCACACGTAAAGAAGAAAGTAAGCATTGGAATTCCTCTTCTTTCTCTTATTGTTATTTTCTTTTGTTGGAGCTGAGGATCAAATCCATGGCCTTGTACATGCTAGGCAAGTACATCCCTAAACTATGAAATTATTTTATCTTTTGATATTCTGCCAAAATAAAATGTTTGATATTGTTTTATATTAAAATAAAAATTTTGCACAGATTATATTTCACCTGTTCATCTTGCTAGTTAGCTCTTTAGACTAATTTTTATATTTAACATGGTTGCATATTTTTTCATACTATAATTTGTATCTCAAAAAGCACATGATCTCTTTATATGTCTTTAACAGATCTGAGCCTCATACATTTCCATCAAGAAAAAAATTAAATGTCCACTCAGGTGTAAATGTTGATCCATCAATTGATTTAATTAGTCTCTTTAGGGAGGGCTTTCAGGTTTCTCAGTCTCCATATCCTCACTTTAGTTCCTCTCTAGGATGACAGGAAAGAACTTGGCATGTAGATTGTCTTGCTCCCCGCTGAAGTCTATGGCTGGGGAAACTTGGGTTCCATTGTTTTGGCCCAGAGATGCTTTGGGTGGGTGGTACCTCCTTCCCTTTGTTCATTCTGGCCCTCTGAAGCCTTGCAGTGACTCAGTAGTCATGTCTACAAACTGTTACAGAGACATCTCATTCCTGTTTGGTGACTACTTCTGGAAAGCTCCCCAGGATGACTCTCAGCAAAGACTATGTCTTAGGTACACCTCCCAGAAACTAGATCCAGGTTCATGTGACTGTGCCTCAGATTGGAGTGATAAGAATAGCTCACGAGGTGACCCTGTCACAGTGTACTGAACAATGGGCAGTGTCCTCAATGTTTCCACAGACAACTAAGGTACTCAAAGTGAAGCCTATAGGGAGAGGCAGGATTCCCTGTGATTTTATGGTTTTTTCTGTCTTTTCCCTTTAATTCTCTCAGGCCCATTAAGTGGTGTTTTTTTTTTTTGTTTGTTTGTTTGTTTGTTTTTTTCTCCAGATTAAATCCTTTACATGCTAAATAGGAGCAAAAGGCTTTTGGAAAAATCACAAATCATTGTTATATCATCCTGACTTACACGGCTATTGTCTTGTGGCCGTATGCTGTTTGAATGTCCAAAACTATCTTTGAACTTTTGCTTCCCTAATGCAGCATCTCTAATTTCCCTGAGATCCTTACTTTATATACAGAAAGAAAAAAGGGATAAGAAAATAATATAATTGAAGACATTATCCCTATCATATGTATCAAAAACTGGCAGTAAAGCTTTGCATGTGTCTTTCAAGGCATTGGGATTTTCACTGATGAGTTTGAAATGCAGAGAATGATCTAGAGACATGTATCTAAATACTGTAGCCCATTTTCGGAATTAGAATATAGAATAATTAACACATTTTTGAAAGACCTATTTTAGGTACTTTTGAATAATAATATCTCGAGAGGGAAAAATCTACCAACATTAAATTAAATGAAATTCAAATTCATAGTTTAAAAGCAACCTATGATTAGAACAAATGGCTGGAATTTTTTGTATTTGCATGTTAGTATGTGTTTTCAAATTCCTGGTGCTCTGTGATCATAACTAATATGTCCTTGCAATTTGTGCATTTCTGCTCAGCTCTTGTTTTAGAAGTCCAAAGCGACATTGTGGCTGGAGGCAAGCTTGCTGTGCAAAAACCCATAGCAATTTTTGGAGAAGAGAAGCAAGTTGAAGAAACAGAGGAAAAGCAAATGCCAACTGATGCTTCAACAAGAGCTGATGCTTCCAGAGAAATCTTGTAAGTAATCAGTGTAGCCAGAAAAACTACCAGGCTGCTGTTTTGAACTCAGTTCATTAGCCTGATAAAAGCACAGAGCCCATGCAGGGAACCCATGCCAAGTTAGTGAAAGTGAGATCTGGTGAAGAGCTTGAATGTAATTAGTTTTCTGACAAAAGCATGGAACGAGAATTTCATTGTTCAACCATCAGAATGATCTACTTTCAGTAATATTGTTATAATGTTACTATATTTTAAGGACTAGAATTTTAGCATTATGGACATTTATTTAAGGAATTCTTGTTTTACATCCATCAACATTGACTTTAGGAACAATTAAGTTTCTTCCCTAACATATGTTCAAGTTAGATTCATGTTAATATACATTTATCATTGAACTCATTGAAACATCTTTCTGATTGACCTCTATCTCTATAATGTCTCCTTCCAACTCACCCTTACATGCAATCTGTGGTCAATTATCTTTCTAATACATAATATTTTTCATAGTTTTTCAATGGCTACCTATTGCAGATAGACAAAAAAAAATTGATCTGGAATCCAAAGCTCTTCCTATCTTCACCCATGCCTGTTATTGACCATATTTTGCGACCCATGAATACTTCCTTCACTTTTCTTCCTGCAACATGAACGCCAAGCTCTAGCTGCATAGCAAAAAGGTGTCGCCCGAATGTGGCACATTCCGTTTATGTTCTGTTGCAGGTCTCTGAGCCATGCGTTAATTTCTTTTCACCCAAAGTGCATTTACTTGCCTCTCTGTAGAATGACTCTTCATCAATGAGATCAATCACAGCAATGATTATCTGTAGCAATGGGCTTATCGGTTCCTACCCTGTTGGTCACCCTCCCCCACCAACTAGGGAATTCATTGAAGGAAAGGATTCTGTCACATGTGTTCTGTGAAGAGCATAGTAATAGACTTTAATCATCATTTAACAAATGAACAAAGGAATGTCTGAGTCCAAATTATAAAACCAAAAATCCTTCATCAATTACCATTACAGTAATTGTGAAAATTAATTATCACTGTTACAAACTGTTTTTAAGACTATTCCTATGAATTTTAAGAGTATTACTTCCACTTTAGGAACAACATTTCCTGATTTTGATGAGTGATTCATTTGTTCCTATCATGACATTAACAAAAGCACCAGAAGGCATTTTTCAAAGAATAATTTGTCCTATAGAGCATCTTCCACAATAGTTAGGGAATTGACCACAGACTTCCCGAACATTCCCTTTCATTTTTCTTCTAAAGAATCCATCCTCTGAATAGAAAATGAGGTAGAAGACCTGTTATTAACCATTGCAAAGGCCCTGAACAATGCAAACTGGTACATAAAAATTATATCCAATGGGGAAGACTGGGATCATGGCTGACATACCAGTGTGTCTTGGCATTCATCCTTCTCAGTACCCTAAATCCTCAGTACTCCTAAAAAAACCCTCCTCTCAGCTGAGAGGGTGACTGGAACCATTTTTGTGGCCACCATTGTCAGAATTGTTCAACCTGGGAGGCAGGTTGCTTAGTTCTTTCTAGACTGGCCCTACTGGGCAATGCCATTTAGTTTCTAGAGATCACAGTGAACCACAGGGGTGCCCTCTTTGTGCAGATAACACATAATAATTTCAGTTCCCTGTGGCAAGTACAAAAGGGAACTTAAGTTATTAGCCTCTGAGTTATTAGTC
Source organism: Ictidomys tridecemlineatus (assembly GCF_052094955.1). Taxonomy (NCBI): domain Eukaryota; kingdom Metazoa; phylum Chordata; class Mammalia; order Rodentia; family Sciuridae; genus Ictidomys; species Ictidomys tridecemlineatus. The sequence continues at coordinate 33,341,802 of NC_135480.1, forward strand.
TGCACTAGAAAAAAATTAAGAAAGAAACATCTTTGACTAAAAGATTTTCAATGTTCAGAATCAAGATTTCATCAGGACATGGAGTCTTTGCGGTGAAAAGTGATTGAATCTATTCAGAACACAATGTTGGCCTCTCCTGATCATTCCAAGCAGACTGTTTTGCTACAGCCTCTTCTTGAACACACACAGCAGCAGGAAACTCACTATTCTACTGTTTAAATAATCAACTATTTAGGTCACCTCCATCCCATGGCTTCATCTCTTTCATGGTCTATGCTCTTTCATCTTCTGTTTGACAGCCTTTATGTTCTTATTCATCAGTTCACTGGATTATCTTTCTTCCAGGCTAACTTTCACTAGTTCTTTTAACTTACTTTAGTAAGTCATTGTGAGGTTTCCCCCAGAATTCCTTAAATATGTTTGTTTGGAGATTTTTTGCATATTTGAAAATTGGGATGATTTAAGGAGGTCTATCTATTAGGTGAGAGGAGAGAACATGATTCTACAAGGAACATTTTTATTGTTGGTTTGTGTACAATGTCTGGTAAAAATAACAAGAAGTGCAATGGAAAAGAAACTCTGGGAACACTAACCTCTGCATTGATGCTTTGTGGGGTGGGGAAAAAAACTTTTGGAACAGAGCTTGGGGGAATAGTCTCAATTCTTCACCAAATTACAGGAATAGGCCTTGCCCTCCTCATCTGGTACTACCTTTCTAATCACTTACTTCCTGTCTGTAACACCTTTTGTCTTTCCTTACACAAATGGACAGACTCATTCTTGATTCAAAACCTTTCCATTTGTTCTTTTTCTCTGCTTACAGTGCTTTCTCTCTAGATTAGTATGTAGCTAGAGACTTTCCATTGTATAGGTCTCAACTTAAAACAACAGGGAATTTCCTTTGCAATATTTTACTTTATCCACTTATGGCACTTACTTTGTTTACTTAAGCATTTATCTATTGTTTCTCTTTTTTCCACTTGAATATAAGCACCATGAACTCGAGAACTTGGCTATTGTGTTCATCACTATATCTCCAACTCTTAGAATTACGTGCTTGAATATTATAAATATTCAACAAATATTGGTTAAAGGAATGAAGAATAAATGGCTAGCTTTATGAATGAATGAACAAATGAATTAATTAATTTTAAAAAGATGAATTTAAAAATGACTGTTCCTAAATTGATTTGACTATACTTCACTTTCAAGCTCAAGATCTTGTATATGAATTCCAAATAAGAAAATTAAATATCTGGATGTAGAGGAAGAATCTTGTCTGCACCTTGCTAACTTTGTTAAAACTAAGAATGACTTTTTCCCCTTGCTCCAAGAAATGGAGTTGATGGGAAAGCTGTATTTTTCCTTTCTAACGCAAGATGGCACTGTTGTTGTTCAACTGTTAGGAAGATTTTGCTTTGGGAAGCTTGCACTGCAGTTCTGAATGAAGCGGGCAGTCATTATTACCCTCCAGTTTCATATTTACATGCAGTGTTCCTGTTACATTCGAAAAGTGTACAGTCAGCTCTGCTAGCACAGGAATTGTCCCTGAAGATTTTGGTAACTTGATAATGCTTGTAGTTACATCAAATTATCACCAGCACCTTGGTAATCACAGTCTGCCCCAGAGAACTTTATTTACACATGTGCATATTTAGATGGATGAAATATGTTTTCTGCTTTGTCTGTGTGTTTTCCCTGCTTTCAGCTGAGTAGCCCTCATATTGATATGATCCTGCTCAGAGCAAATGTGCTCTCAACATTGGCCTGGAACTTAATATATATGGATCTGTTCAGTGGCTACTGCTCCCATTCATATGGTTGTCTTAAGTTGGAAGTTTGGCTCAATTATTCAAAGTCTGACTATTTATTCTAATGTTTCAGTGTATTAGTCTCTACTAAAAGCTGGCACATATGTACAGATGCAATTTGAGTCTTTCTAGATTTTTTCTTTTGGGAGAAAAATTTAATTAAAATTTCTTAACACAGTTTATTGAATAAACTTCATAGAACCCAGAAATCTAGACTCCAGTGTTCCAGACAGAATTATGACCCACTTACAGGGCAGGCAGGAGATGTCCCATTATGAATTTCTCAAACTGCTGAGTAGTCTTATCTTCCTACCTTTTGAAATATACACATGGTCCCACGTTTTCTTCATAAATATAACAAAGATGAATGTTGTTTATTATGTGAATGAAGGATTTTATTTATTGCCTTATATTAAAAAAGATTTAAATTATAAATTAGTAAGATGCAAATTTCTAGCATTAGGATGGAAATGTGATTTATAAATTCCCCCGATATCCTATGGTTGATCAACTATAGTGGATCAGGCTATGATTAACTACTCCCCAAAGAAAATTCTCTGATCACAAATCAGAATTCTTGGACTTGTTTTTACTTTTAAACCTTGATAGAGATTCACATGCAAGAGCCCACCTCCGAATGGAAACTTGTCAGACGCTTCTCAGGTATGCCTGGCAGAATACTTCGCAGGACTTTGATGAGGATGTCAGTCTTCCAAAGAAAATGAAAGAAGTCTTTGAAAATGTAGAACCACAAAAGAAACACAGGTAAAAAGTTGCAAAGGATTCTTGTTAGAGGATTCTTCCCAGTCTTGGGTTCTCTCACTTTGAGGCAAGCACATTCCTGAGTGATTTCACTGCTGTTAGCCTCTCTTTCTACCAACATGCACATTTTTGTCTTACATTTTTTATGACACAACTCATGAGTGTTTGTGGGAAGTTTCTTTCCCCTTAAATTCATTTTGTGCAGTATAGTATATTTCTTGGTCATCATGGTGTCTTTTCTACTTAACATCCAACTTTGCCTCCAACATAGGGCCTATATATTTGTTGAATGAGTGAGTGGGTGAGTTTGTGAATAAGTGTGTAGTAAAATGCAGTTTCTTCTTTTTAAATTTTTTTTCTGGTTACCACTCAATGAAATTACAGAAAACAATAGTACTTTTTATTATTCCATAATCCTTAGACATTTGCTTTTTAACATTATAAGCAGTTACTAGAATATGCAACAGCTTGGGCACTTCTAGCAGTACTTAACCATGCACGTAGTAAGGGCTTCATAGATTTCTTTAGTTTAATGTAATTGCCAGCATTTTGATATTTAACATGTTTAACAAGTCTGCTTAATGCTTTGAGATCCTTAAGAGACCCCTTTAGACTGATTTATTAATATATCATTATTTTCCGTTATGATATCCTGTGAATTGTCAGGGAAAACTGAAAGGCATGGAGACTATAGACAGTGAATAGAAAGGCTCATAATTTGAACAGAACTCCTTTGTTTCACTGTTTTCATTCTACATGCTCCTTCTTCTACCTTTTATCTGATTTTCACTTTTTCCTCTTTAACTAAATTGCTTCTTCAACTGAACTTTTTTCTCTTTGCTGATGAATTTCTTATGTGTTTCCTTGGACAAATATTTATTTCTGTTACAAAACAAACTCTGTTTTTTTGCATCTGCTTAGAAGTGCAGTGCTAACGTTGCTTTTGTCCTGTGGGATGTGCACCATGGTACAGTTAACACGACTCATAGTGGGGTTCTCACCAGTGCAACTTACCATCTCTGGTGCATCAAATGCTTGGGACATTTTCCTACACTGATGGGAGTTTTCTTTATCTCAGCCATTCTCCAAAGCAGGCCAAATTGCAGAAGGTTTCCTGTCAGCAGTTTGAATACAGAGATGGGCAAATTATAAGCCATGCTGCTCCTCAGCTTGTTTTGGGGTTACAAAGCTCCGACCTCCATTCAGGTAGCGAAGTGGTTTTGGTGGAGAAGAAATCTGATGATAATCATCAACGCTGGATACACAAAGAGGACAGCAGGTAAACACATTATATTCAAGGGTTGATATATCAAAAGGTGAATGAGAGCCTAAGAGGTCAGGCATGGTCCCCACAGAGCAAGCAAGGATATTATTGAGGGCTTTGGATTTCTATTTAATTTGATATTTTCTTATCCCAGCTAAAGAAGAGAGAGAAAAACAAATGCTAGGTAAGCTACATATAATTTGTCTGCCATTAGATTCTGATAAGAAATGCTCAGTCAGATCTACTGGGTACATAGTTTTACCTGGCTATTGGACTCAAGATTAGACTCTTATCTAAATTATCTTTATGATATAAAACAATAAAATGAGAATTCTAGAAAGGCCCAAATTTTAAAATTTTTTGATACTTTAACTCAATCCCTGTCTTTGCTCAGACATATGTGTTCCTTACTTCATCTATATTTTCCTTCATAAAATAACCAACTGATGTGGCTTCTAATCACACAGTAAAAATTAATTATTACCTTAGAAAATACATCAGTCTAATTAAATGTCTGGCCTTGAATCCAGATTAAAAAAACTGACAAAAACATATTTCTGAGGCAATTAGGAAAAATCTAAATCAGTTTGGCTATCTGATGATATTCAGAAAGTGTCAGGCTGGGGCTGGGGCTCAGTGTATAGTGGGTACCCGTATGAGGCACTGGGTTCAATCCTCAGCACCACATAAAAATAAATAAATAAAGGTATTGTGGGGGCTGGGGATGTGGCTCAAGCGGTAGCGCGCTCGCCTGGCATGCGTTTGGCCCGGGTTCGATCCTCAGCACCACATACCAACAAAGATGTTGTGTCTGCCGAGAACTAAAAAATAAAAAAAAAATTAAAAATTCTCTCTTCTCTCTCTCTCTCTCTCTCTCTCTCTCTCTCTCTCTCTCTCTCTTTCCTCTCTCACTCTCTCTTAAAAAAATAAAATAAATAAAGGTATTGTGTCCAACTACAACAAAAAAAAAGACAAAAGAAATTGTTAATAATTTTTTGATATAATAATGGTTTAATGCTTATGCTAAAAAAAGTAAAGAAAAGTCTTGGTCAGTTGGTTAGCTATTATAGTATTTAGAGATAAAATTGCAAGTTATTGCAGGTTTATTTTAAATATTCTAGTCAAAATTTAAATTTGAAAGTCAAGATGAATGATGAAACCAGCATAGCAGGGTGTTGTTAGTTTCTGGGTCCATGAGGCCATTAAACATTTCTCTTTGTTTTTGTGCACATTTGAACACTTCTTTAATAAGAAAGAAATTAACTCCCTGTTTTGTAGGTAGTTTTGTTTCAAATTTTACCATTAGTATTAAATTGTGGGGCTTCAGGGGTCTCTTCAAATCACTTAAAATACTGTACAAAGTATATTGTTAGAAATACCAAGCTGCTGCCCAAAATCAAACACATGCTTGGAAGTGGATGAACAAAGCAAACTTTACTTCTGCCAGAAGGGTGTGCTGCTGTCCCTAGGTAGTAAGTGCACTTGGGTGGACAGTCCACCTGCTCCTATCCCTGATGGGAGAAACCTGGGATTACAATCTGTGTGATTAACTAATTTTAAATTTGGGGCAGGCAAAGGGAAGAGCTATAATTAAAATGGCTACCATTGAATCTTCATCCCAATTAAGGCTAAATACTATATTCTGAAAACAGACCACTAAACTTTCTATTTCTCACAGTATTGGTCATCTGTGCACACTTTTTCTTTCTGGGAGAGCTGTGACTTTCACTGGATTCTTGAAAGATCTGCAATGTTCAAGGCTTATGAATTAGCACTTTGCACAAACCTCATTCAGCAGGAGGCAGCCTCCAGCCTGACTCAGGCAGGGAAGGAGCCTGTTCACTTTCTGAAATGAGCTAAAACTCTAGCGAGGAACCCTCCGTAGTCTTGTCTTATCTTAGAGAAGACTGGGAAGTCAACTATGTGGTCAGATCTTGTGCCTGTGTTCCTTTGCCCCATATGCCTGGGCTAAATGGTTTTGCAATGAGGAGCTAGAATAGCGGTATTCTTCTCACAATTGGTTTGCTATACAGGAGCAGCACTCATTCTTTCATTTGCAAAGGAATATTAAGGACAGTGCCTTAGGGGCTGGTGCTTCAGCAAAGAATAAAAGAGATAAAAATTCTTGGCCTTATGGAGTTGACGTCCTGATGCTATCCCAAGTCTTTATTTTGCAATACAGCTTACTGCCTCATCTTTCTGTATTATAGTAGAGAGAGAGTTGATTGCTGCCTATCCTAAATTGGAATTTGAGCATTGCTGGTGAATTCAGGTGGACATACATGGGGAATAAGCAATTGACTCTAAGACAAGAGAGAGCCAAACACGGTGAATTTTGGCCCAGAAATAACTGTTCATTGGAAGAAAGCTCTAGTTCCAATTTCTGTTCATTTTTCAGTGATGTAGAGAAAGCAGTGGAAGAAAAAACAGAAAGAAAACTTTGTGTAAGACTCTGAATTGTTGGTTCATGAGCAGCACTACTTTGGAAAAACTCTAACCATGGGTTAGACAAAAGTCCTTTCCAGTTGCTTTCACTTTCCAGAATATTGTACGACATTTCATCTTTAGGCCTTCCCATGTCAAGGAACCAAAAGAAAGAGAGGTAGTTGGTGGGAGGGAGATATTAATATTGATGGATCCCTCATCAGAAATTTTGGGTCTAGAGAGAGGACATGGAGCTGTAGGGTGTTGGCCATTGGAATAGGATTTGCTCATGAGTGCATGAATCACCTTCAAGAGACACACAGGGCAGAGGAGGTTTTGCATGATGAGTGTGGGAATGATTTAGGGTAATATGTGTCTTGTGGTAGAAGCCTGTCTGCATAGTGACACTAATTCTGAGCTTTCATCTACATTTTCCCTTGTTATATTGCATTTTTTTCTTTCATGTAATTGAGCATGGAAATCCATTTTTTTCTGATAAGCTAGTGAGGACTATAATATCTTTGCTTATACTACAAGATAGAAACATGTAGAAAATTACATTTAAATTAATAATGTTTTCTCCTCCATATTTTGCCCAAATAATAAATCAGCATCTGGGGAGGAAACTGCCCATCCAGAATTTGTATAAATAGAAGGTAAAGTAACTCAGTGCCAGCATAATGGAAGGTACCAATGATTATCACTGTGCCAAGAATTTTGTACCTTTAGACTTTCCATTCAGTCTTTCAGGTCTTGAGTTACTTTTTTATTTTGGCCACCTATTTCAAAGAGAAAATATGTAGGAAGTCTGCTATCTTATGCAATTATCAGTAAAACCTCTTATATGAGACTATGACTGAGAACCAAGCCTTGAGGGCATAACACACAATCTAGGCTGGCAGTGCCAGAAACCAGTGAGGAGACCCTGGAAGGTGATAGGGAGAGTGCTGAGACACACTCTTTTTGTTTCCAGCCACAAAGAAGAATGGTCTGGTCAGCTTTGCAGATAATATGGCATCTTTCCTTTATTTTCAACTGTCACAAAATCTAAATCAATCATTTAGTCTCTAAAGGGAAATATGAGAAAATCCTCAGGGACAAAAGTCCCCTCAGTGGGACTTAAAATTACATAAGAGAAAATGCAGTGCTGTGGAATTTGGAGCTGAAAGAGATCTTTGAGTCTTGATTACAAAACAAGATAAACTAACTGATGGACAAAGAGATTAAGTGACCTGTCTGCACTCTACCATGGGTTAATGAAAGAGGCCTTCGAATCATGCTAGATATTGCTGAGCTATAGAGCGTTTCCTCCTTGCTGTCTAGCACACAGGAGGCTTTATGTGGAAATCTATAAGCTGGGCTTCCTGCAAAATAGTACTCCTCTGCTGTGGACAAGTGCCCGTCAACCATACTATTCAAAAAGGAAAAGAAAACCTAACATTATAACGGCTGAGCATGGCATCGAAGCATGAGAGAGACAGTGGCATTTACTCTAGGAAGCAAAAATATCAAGAGTGAGCTCATTAGTCTTGACACCTCAGTAGGTTATTAAAGGAAATAAACAATCACACATTTATTTGAATAATACTACTGAGTGCCAATAAAAATGCAAGATGCAAACTGCACAACCTTTTGAGGCCCCAGAGATGAACAGTGTAAAATTCTAGCTCTCTAACAGTGTTCAGTCTTCACAGATGCTGAAAAGGTTTTTTATAAATTGAATATCCATTTTGGATTTAAAATGATACCTCATCAACCAACAATGGAGGAACAAATATACTATTTGATTAATAGTGGTTGTCATTTAGGACTATGAGTGAATTTTAAAGCTCTATTATGGGTTTTACTGTATTTTCCAGTACTTTATAAATTCTTTGTGTTGAAAATGTATTGTTTTATGTTAAGAAACTTAAACTTGATTTTGGAATTCTTTAAGTCTTTAAAGGAAGACTATATTACTTTTTTAATGGATCCTTTTGTACCTTATTCCCTTTATTCCCACATCATTACATTTTATATTCAGCATGAGTTATAATTTCCACAATAGGAATGACCATTGGTCTCTAATGTAACCATGTTGGCAGCAATAAAGAATTGGCTTTCTATATACATAAAAGCCTTGAATGTTTCTTTATTTGGGCTTTAAGTGTTGTGAGGAAGTGAATTCAAAAATTTAATTCAATTATTTTCATTTTGCTTTACCATTAAAGAGATTTTATGTTAGCTCCAATTAAGATCACTTTTAAAATTCAACATGTATTTTGGACTTTTAGGAAAAATGCCTTTGGACAAAAGAACTTAAAGGAAAAATATAAAAGAGCCACAACCATTAATAATAATATCTAATATTTAGATGTTAAATACCTTGTAGTATTCTATGCATTTTTATTTGCATCAACTCATTTAATTTCCACCTTATGCACCATTATCCCATATTACAGATGAAGAAACTGAAGCAAATAATTGTTAAAGCCATACAGCTACCAAGAGTTTGGCACTCATGGTACTCATGATTCATACCTAGACAGTGTTGTTCCAGAACCCACTAAACTATTCTCACTGCATCTCAATAATTGAAAAATCGACAAAGAAGTATCAGTTTGGATGTAATCTCAAGATAGAAACCACACAGTGATTTAAATAAGAAAAGTAGGATATAAATGATTATTAAACTATGACAAAGCATTAACTATTATATACACAATAGTATACATACACAAATATTATGTTGGCTAATGAAATCTATTTGCTCTGATAAGCTGGTAAGATCTGGAGAACCTTAGATTATACTATGTAGCAGCAAAGTGTAGAAAATTCCATTATGTTAATCATATTTTCCCAGGCATTAAGTTATATATATATATATATATATATATATATCTTATGTATAATACATATTGTAATATTTAATATTTTATATACTATTACTCTTTTAGCCCTAGAGTTTATATACATATATGTATACATATATAGTAATACTATAGAAATTCTAGGAGATAAAGTATACATTACATTCTCCACCTCCCCACTTTTTTTTGGTACTGGGGATTGAACTCAGAGGCACTCAGCCACCAAGCCACATCCGCAGCCCTATTTTGTATTTTATTTAGAGAAAGGGTCTCACTGAGTTGCTTAGCATGCGCTTTTGCTGAGGCTGGCTTTGAACTCGTGATCCTCCTGCTTCAGCCTCCCAAGCCACTGGATTACAGCATACACCACAGCACCCAGCAAGGTGCCTCGTTAACACAGATCACAATGAGTGAAACATCATACAGATACAAATGTAATACCTTAATTGGTTTAACAAAATTTTAGATATAGATGTCTATATTATATAATATACACATTACCCTAGGCTGAGGGAGAATACACAAGAAAGAATAAATTTGGGATTGGGACCCCCTCTAAGGTTGGGGTTTAGACTTCATTGTAAGAGGCATATAGTATAGCACCCTTCCATGGATGGCAGAGAAATTGTACTGTGTGCCTGCCTATAGTTGGTGTGTGGTTGCTAGGCAAACAGGAAGCAATCCTCTGAAACATATGTGGGAGTGTGACTAGTTGCTGGGCACACTGGCATGCGAAGGGGATAAGGATGCTGGTTAACAAAAGGCTCTGAAGCATGTGGAATCCATGTTGGGAGGGCAATGAGCAGGTTGTCACCAAGCAGGCCAGGGTCCTCAGAGTGTGGGCAGACTGTGATAGGGGCACCTGGTTGGAGCACAGCATCGCTGGATGCCTTCACTTCCCTGAGTTGACCTCACACAGCAGACATAAAGAGCATCGGAGAGCCCCTTCTTCTTGCTGTGTTCTTCTAGCATTCTTTACCAAGAAAGTTTAACATCCTGCCAACCGTAAGGGAGAAATAAAGCATTATCTGTTATCATGGAACATGTTTGGAGCTGAGGGGCAATACGTTGACAAGTGGCACAGAAGGAATCTAATCTGGTCACACTGCTTGATAATGTGACTAATCGTATTTTCTTAAGGACTTTTCACCTGGCAAGTAACCCTGACCTTGTGCTGGCAGTGTCTATGACCAAGGCTAGAAATGAAGCCTGTGGCTATCCAGTTATTGTTCAGGTAAGATATGTATAGACTAACAAGTAATCATGGCCCTTTAATTAAATTGAAATAAATGTCTCCTTTTTGTGGAGCTAAAGAATGGCTGTCATAGAATGCTACCTTGAATGTCATTGTTAAAATATTTATAATAGTCTGCCTAGATTTCAAATTGAGCATGTTCATGTATCTCTTAATTTAGTTTAATCCAACAGATGGTGATTGTGAGCTTGCCGCATGTCAGGAACTGTGCTAGTTACTGAAATCAAATCCAAAGGCAAGCATGAGAAATGGTCTCAACAAAATTCACAGAATTTACTGTTAAGTAAACACGGCAGTCAAGTGGTGGATGCAGTCAAGTGAATGGCTATTAGACGCACCCAAGGACATATGCAAGGCCCCCTTTCTTGGTAACTGGAGAAAGATAACCTGTACAGGGAGGTCTTTTGGGGACCTGAGCTCATAGTGGTAGTCTACCAAGCAATCCATTTGCATTATACTTTTAATACAGTTTTGCAAATGCTTACAGCAGCCAAACAATTTTTGGAGATTCCAGAGAAGTCTGGCTTCATTTGAATTTTGGACAAAGATCTAGGAAGTGCTTTTTGCACGTTTTCCTATCATTGCCACTTATAACCAAAAACATTTGTAAATGGATCTGTGTTTTCCATGCTAGGAGGAGAGAGAGTTTAGGAGTATTCCTGCTCTGCATTTGCTTTCTGTCATCTCCACAGTATTTTCCATCTTTTTGTTGGGCAGAATGTATTGTCTCCAAATAACATTTTATTCCATGTGTTTAAAAGCAGTGAAGCAACTTGTTTTGCAGGCCCTGAATCCAAAACTGGGACAGCAATCTGGACAAATACCAAAACTTAATTAAATCTTCTGTCCTGATGTTAAATAAAGACTAAAAATTTAGAGACAGTATACATCACTTTACATTATTTTATGTCAGATGCCTATTTAGTACATATCAAAGATAAAATCTCATGCAGGTGCAAACTGAGTGCCTTCCTTAGTTTCATAAAATTGTAGGTATGGATGTCTTCCACTGAGGTTCTCATTTTATATGAAAAAAACTTAATCCCAAGATAATTTGAGTCACCTTTCAAAACTTTTTTGTTTGTTAACATTTCATTTTTATTTATTGAAGCAATCAGTTTATGAAAAAATATTCAAGTTTATATAAAGTAATAAAAATTAGGCATGTTAGATTAATGCTACTAGATCTTTTCTTGTTCCTTGAAAATATAGCCTTTGGTTTTCCACATCTCTGGGAGAGGCTTTGTTTTCTGACCCATAAAATCAGTTCTTAAGTCTCGTTTATTTTCTTCTTTACTGTTAACCTGTTACTTGGTAATATAAGTGTTACAAATTATATAATTCCTTGAGGTGTCATGATATGATTAGTTATTAGCATTAATCCACTTTTAAAAATTCTGTTAAATTGAAACATGTTTTACTTATACTTGAGCCAACTTTTATAATTAAAGTAAATATCTTGTTTCTATTATTATTTAACTTTACTTAGAAAAAGTCTCCTTTAATATCAATGAAATTTAAACTAAAATATCAAGTACTATTTTTTCATAAGGTACTATTTTTTCATTTGTTAAGCTCATATTTAGGGAAGATATTGCCCTTTTGGGACAAGAATATAAGAAAAGTGGGTTATTTCATATACATATACAACCATTAGAAATATAAAGTAAAATGTTCTCTCCAGAAAGAATTTCGATGTGATAGATCATAATCTTGAAAAATGATCAGAGTTTGGACTTGGGATGCAACTCAGTGGTACAGTACTTACCTAGCATGTGTGAGACGTGCATTCAATCCCTAATACTGCAAAAAATAGAATCTTCTTTTATCAGCAACTCTTCCAGAAATTTGTACTAAAGAAATTATCATAGGGGCTTGGGCTAGAGCTCCGTGGTAGAGTGCTTGCCTAGCATGCATGAGGCACTGGGTTCAATTCTCAGCACCATATAAAATAAATAAATAAATAAACAATTTATTAAAATAAAGGCATTCTGTCCATCAATAACTACAAAAATATTTTTTAAAAAGAAATTATCATAGATTTATACAAAGATTTATTTACAGTACTGTTGTTTTCTGTGTATTGCAGGGAAATTTTAAGAAACAATATACATGTTTTAATTATTGGAGATTAGCAAAATAAAATATTCCTGAAATTAAATGATAATATCTTTTTTAAATGTTAAAAAAAAGGTTCATGGAATATTGTTAATTGAAAAAAAATGCAATTCAAATTGTATGTATTGTGTGATTCTATTTTTGTAAATCAAAGAATGCATATTTATAAGTATAAAATCTATGCATATAATTGCCAAAAATCAACTATATTTATCACTGCATAATGTATTTGTGAATAATTATCTGTACTTTTTGAATTTATGCAATGAAATATGACTGCTATAGCTATCTCATAAACTCACCTGTCTATTTGACACAATATTTTCTCTCTTTTTTTCTCCAGAAATATAAGCCATACAACAATGGAACTGCCCATCAAAAGTGGCAGTACTTGGAAAATTTGAAAACATTTATGGCCTTTTATAGCACTACTTTGGATAAGGAAATCACATTGGCAAATTTTGCTGGTATTTGTACATCTTCTGTCATTAAAGGAGAAAACATTGATCAACCAGTAAGTGATTCTTTCTTCCCAAAAGAAAAAAAAAAGATGGTAAAATAAGATAATTTAATAAAGTGATTTTTTCCCTTAGAAAAGCTATGTTCATAAAATTTGATCACTAGTTTCCCACAGGACTGAGAATTGAACCCAGGGCCTCATGTTCTAGGCAAGTGTTCTACCCCTGAGCTACATCACCAGTTCTGGTCTTGGTTTGAGACAATTTCTGATTTTGCCTTGAACCCAGAGCTTATATATGCGAGGCAAGCACTTTAATTCTGAGCTACCTCTCCAGCCCCTCGAACACTGACTTTTCTTAAAAAAAAAATGGTTCTTTTTAGTTATTCATGATATCAGAATCCATTTTGATATAATTCTACAAGCATGGAATATATCTTATCCATTTAGCATCCCATTCTTTTTTATTAATTAATTTATTCATTTAAATTAGGTATATATGACAGCAGAATGCATTTTGATTCATTGTATACAATTTCAGCACAACTTTTCATTTCTCTGGTTGTACACAATATAGTGTCACACCATATGTGCAGTCAGACATGTACCTAGAGTAATGATGTCCATCTCATTCTACCATCTTTCCGGCTCCCATGCCCCTTCCTCACCCCTCCCTCCTCTTGGCCCAATCAAAGTTCCTCCATTTTCCCCAATGTCCCCCTCACCCCATTGTGGATCAGCATCCATTATCAGAGAGAACATCAGGCCTTTGGTTTTTTAGTATTGGCTTACTTCGCTTGACATGATATTCTCCAACTCCATCCATTTACTTGCAAAATGGCATAATTTTATTCTCTTTTAATGCTGAGTAATATTCCATTGTGTATATATACCACAGTTTCTTTATCCATACATCTATTGAAGGGCATCTAGGTTGCTTCCACAGTTTAGCTATTGTGAATTGAGCTGCTATAAACATTGATGTAGCTGTGTTACTATAATGTGCTGACTTTAAGTCCTTTAGGTATAGACTGAAGAGAGGGATAGTTGGGTCAAATGGTGGTTCCATTCCAAGTTTCCTAAGGAATCTCCATACTTCTTTCCAGATTGGTTGCACCAATTTACAGTCTCACCAGCAATATATGAGTGTGTCTTTTTTTCCATATCCTCGTCAACATTTATTGTTGTCTGTATTCTTGGTAACTCCCATTCTGACTGGCATGAGATGAAATCTTAGTTTTGATTTGCATTTCTGTAATTAATTGAGATGTTTAACATTTTTTTATATATTTGTTGATTGAATGTATATCTTCTGAGAAGTTCCGAGAAGTGTCTTTTTAGCTCTTTAGCTCATTTATTAATTGGGTTTTTTTTTTTTTTTTTTTTGGTGTTAAGGTTTTTGAGTTCTGTATATATCCTGGAGATTATTGCTGTATCTGACATGTGTGTGACAAAAATTTGCTCCCCAAATGTAGACTCTCTCTTCACCTCATTGATTGTTTCTTTTACTGAGAAGAAGCTTTTTAGTTTATCCCATCCCATTTATTAATTATTGATTTTATTTCTTGTGTTTTAGGAGTCTTCTTAAGGAAGTCAGGGCGTAATCCAACATAATGAAGATTTGAGCCTAATTTTTCCTCTATTAGGTGCAGGGTCTCTGGTCTAATTCCTAGGTCTTCGATCCACTTTGAATTGAATTTTGCACATAGTTAGAGATAGGGGTTTATTTTCATTTTGTTGAGTATAGATTTTCAGTTCTCTCAGCACCTTTTGTTGAAGAGACTATCTTTTCTCCAATGTATGGTTTTGGTACCTTTGTCTAGTATGAGATAACTTCTCAAAAAAATTCTGGCAAATCGCGTACAAAATCATATTTAAAAAAATAGTGCACCATAATCAAGTGAAGTTTATTCCAGGGATACAAGGTTGGTTCAATATATGAAAATCAATAAATATAATTCATCACATCAGTAGACTTAAAGAATTATATGATTATATCGATTGATGCAGAGAAAGAATTTGATAAAATATAGCATCCTTTCATGTTTGTAACACTGAAAAACTGGAGATAGTAGGAACATACCTCAACATTGTAAAAGCTATCTACTCTAGACCCAAAGCCAACATCATTCTAAATGGAAAAAAATTGGAAACTTTCCCTCTAAAAACTGGGACAAGACAGGGATGCCCTCTTTCACCACTTCTATTCAACATAGTCCTGGAAACACTAGCCAGAGCAATTAAACAGATAAAAGAAATTAAAAAGATACAAATAGGAAAAGAATTCAAACTATCATTATTTGCTGATGACATGATTCTGTACTTAGAGAATCAAAAAAAAAACTTCAACTGAAAACTAGAATTAATTGATGAATTCAGCAAAGTAGCAGGATATAAAATCAATACCCATAAATCAAATATATTTCTACACATTAATGACAAATCCTCTGAAAGAGAAATTAGGAAAACTACCCCATTCACAATAGCCTCCAAAAAAAATTGAGAATCAACTTAACAAAAGAGGTGAAAGACCTCTATGATGAAAACTACAGAACACTAAAGAAAGACATTGAAGAAGATTTTAGAAGATGGAAAGATCTCTCATGTTCTTGGAAAGGCAAAATTAATATTGTCAAAATAGCCATACCACCCAAAGCACTATACAAATACAAATTCAATGTGATTCCTATTAAAATCCCATCATCATTCCTTATAGAAATAGAAAAAACAAGCATGAAATTCATTTGGAGAAACAAGATACCCATAATAGCCAAAACAATCCTTAGCAAGAAGAGTGAAGCAGAAGGCATCACAATACCAGACCTTAAACTATAGCACAAAGTATAGTAACAAAAATGGTATGGTATTGACACCAAAATAGACATGTAGACCAATGGTAGAGTTTCATTCTTATGGTTGTACATGGTGGTGGGATTTTCTGTGTTTTTTTTATATATGTACATGGGAAACTTCATATATGTACATGCCAGATTCATTCCACTGTCTCTCCTTTACTTATCCCTGCTCCTTTCCTTCCATTCCCATTGTCTAATCTATGGCATGTCTACTCTTCCCCTCACCACCTGCTTTATTGTGAATTAGCTTCCAAATATCAGAGATAACATTCTACCTTTGATTTTTGCTTACTTCACTTAGCATGATAGTCTTCAGATCCATCCATTTGCTGGCAAATGTTATAAAGTGATTCTTCTTTATGGCTGAGTAATACTCCATTGTGTATATATACCACATGTTCTTTATCCATTCATCTATTGAAGGACACCTAGGCTGCTTTCATAACTTAGCTATTGTGAATTGAGCTTCAATAAACATTGATGTGGCTGTGTCACTGAAGTATTCTGATTTTAACTCCTTAAAAATGCAAATTACTAAAATCCATGATGAAAATGGAAATATCATCACAGACACTACTTCAATACAGAAGATAATCAGAAGCTGTTTTGAAAATCTGTACTCAAATAAGTTAGAAAATACTGAAAACATTGATAAATTCCTAAAAACATAACACTTACTCACTCTGAACCAGGAGGATATAGAAAATGTAAATAAATCAATTTCAAATAACAAGATTGAAGAAGTAATCAAGAACTTACCAGCAAAGAAAAGTTCAGAACTAGATGGATTCTCAGCCAAGTTCTACCAAACCTTTAAATAAATACCAACCCTCCTCCAATTATTCCATAAAATAGAAAAGGAGAGAACCCTTCCAAACTCATTCAATGAAGTCAATATCACCCTTATGCCAAAAGCAGACAAAGACACGACAAGGAAAGAAAACTTCAAACCAATATCCCTGATGAACATAGATACAAAAATTCTTAATAAAATGCTGGCAAAACACACTGAAAAGATTCTGCACTATAATCAAGTGGGTTTCATTCCAGGCATGCACGGTTGGTTCAACATACAGAAATCACTAAATGTACGCACCACATCAATAGACTTAAAGACAAGAATCACATGATCATCTCAATGGATATAGAAAAAGCATTTGACAAAATACAGCATCCATTCATAATTAACACTAGGAAAAAATAGGAATAAAATGACCATACCTTAACTTTGTAAAAGCTGTATGACAAACCCAAGGCCAACATTGTTCTAAATAGAGAAAAACTAAAAGCATTCCTCTAAAAACAGAAACAAGACAGGGATACCCACTTTTACCACTTTTATTCTCAATAGTCCTCAAGTCTCTAGCCAGAGCAATTAGGCAAAAGAACATTTAACTTTTGATTGAAATAACTTAAACTCTGTGATTCCAGTTAGGAAATATTTCAGGAAAATTATGAAGAACAGATCTGTTGGTCTTTCCCAGGTCACTAGTATGGCTCTAGTCATCTGGTGCTCCTTCAGTAGTTTGGTGGCTCTGTGAGGAGTGAATGATCACAGATGGCCTCCCTTACATGTCTGGTGGATGGTAGGCTCTTAGCTAGGGGCATTGATTCTTCAATCTCTGGATTTCTTGGAAAGGCTAGCTCAAGTTTGCTCACATTGTAGTCTTAGGGTTCCTACTGTAACCCAAAAAGAATAAGCACTAATGTGCAAGTACTACTTATACATCTGCTTGTCTTGCATTTGCTAGTGCTACAATGGGTGAAGCCAGTAGTACGCCCTTTCCCTTCTTCAAGGAAAAGAAATAAGGATAAAGAAACACTTCCTCTCTGTTGAAGGAACAGTGAAGTCATACATCAAATGACCATGAACACAAGTTTGGAATGGTTTTATTGTGGCTGTCTTTGGAAATAATCTGCCATACTCTTTCATGGCCGGTTTTCAGAGTTATAAATAGGTGCAAGCTTATTGCCAATGTTGTCCAATAGGTTGTAGATTTGTTTTTATTTGTTTGGGTTTTTTTGTTTGTTTTACTTCTATTAATACAATCATTGTGAACTCATTGAATTTTTCATATTCAAACATATGCAAAATGTTGCCATTATTGTTCTTTATGTTATCCCCAAATTATTGTTTTTTGAGCAGAAGGGGCTTCCTCATATTGACTTCCATGTCTTTTTGACACAATTTGTTTACTCTGGGAGAACTTTTTTCTTTCCCTTGCTTACATTGTATATTTTCTGACTCAAACTTGGAACTGACCATTTTTCATGAAATCTTGATTCTGGGCACAGGTTGTGTTCATTGGTGCTGAATTGTCATTACAAATTTGGAAATTATTTTCTTGAGAATGTAATTTTTAGGGAGGGAAATAATGCATTAATGTTGTGATTTCAAATTTAGCATTTGGTGATGATAAAGGTGCTCTATTTATATTCTAAAGAGTTCTATGGAATGCTATCATAATTCAGATGTACCTATATAAAAATGCCTTTATTTCCTGTTTAAGGGATACTATTATCTCTCAGCTGGTGGAAAGAGGAAAATGATGCTCTGCCTGGCTTGTGGACAATGCATGAGACCAGAGAAGAGACTGAAACAGTTGCTTCCAGGGGTTCCATTCCTCTGTGTTTCAGGCTCCAAGACCCAGAAGCCCCTATCACAAGGGCCTTTCAAGGTCATCAGTGTGGTCAAGGTGTGTAATGATCTGAATTCTGCTAATGTACATGTGTCAACAGTTTGGAAACTTTGATGTATTTATTATCTGCCTTGCATTCAAGTTTATTTCCACTCATCCAATTCATCCTCCTCAGATGCATCTCCACTCATCCAATTCATTCTCCCTTAACACATCCTGCTTGCATTGATTTCCTTTTCCCCACTGTAATTTAAAATACATTGTCTATTAATAGTTCCATTCACCCTGTGAAGTTAATTGGGCACTTCTGCAGCTTTAATTTGCTGACACTTTCCCCTGTTCTCTGTGTCATTTTTAGTTGAGGAAATAACTGCAGATCTTTACTTAGTGGAACAGCTTTTTTACCTGTATCCACAGGGTAAACTTCTTTGATGAGCATGGAGCATTTCAGGGGGAATTTGACATGTTGTTGTTAACTATTCAGGTTGGGTGCCTGAATTCACACATCCATGTCTAATGCTATTTAGAGTTCTTGGAGATGAAAAACTGAAAACAAAAACCAAACAAACAAAATCCTCTGCTACTTTTGTGTGGCCTTAATTTGAAATGGTACTATTTAAGAGATCCTCCCTTCAAGTTTAGAAGTGAAAAAAGCTGAGGGAACTTGCATACCTGAATATAAAGGAGCAAGTCCCAAAAGATGGGCACCCTCCAGCCTGTCCTCTCAAGGCTGACCTGCCCCATCTCCAGATCTGCTCATCTCCTAATTCCCAGCCACATTGTGCCACCTGTAAGCATCCACTGAAACAATATCTAAAGGAGAAAGGAATCAGTCCTCTGAGAAGCCAGAGGGCATTTGGTTTGAAGGAGCTGATTACCAAGATCCTCAGAGTTATAGCATCTCAGACAGCTTTTCCCTCAGGGCAGCATCCTAGTTAGGGATGAAGTGGCTCTCACCCCTTCATTACCGTGTGCTCAACACTGTTCCCATTCCCCTCCTTTCATCAGCATCTTCCACCATAGGATGGCATCATTCCAAAGTCAAAAATTGAGGGAATGTCAGTGGTGGTATTGTGTCCTCTTACTTTGATCCCAGGCTGTCCTTGGCCCTGCTGCCATCTCCTGTCACAGGTGAAAGCAAAAGAAACAAAAAATGTGACATTGACCTCAAATAAAATAAATAGAGAATGCCCCAAACAGACCAGATGCTCAGAAGTCACCTAGTAACTTGGTGTCAGGGACGGAAAAAGAACTTAAGATTTCCAGTGTCCTTCCCATTATAGCATCTGGTATCTATAGTACATGAAGTGACCATTGCAAAATTTAAATATCACACACACACTCACACAAACACACACACACATACACACACACACACACACACACACACACACACTCATTGAACTGAGACTGAATGATGCCCAAATAAAAAACAAAAACTTAAAGGTTTGTATAAATGTATAAATGTACAATTTTTTTAAATGAATCAGGCTGACTTATCATCTTACGAGGCTGACAAAACTCTAAGTTATTATGAAGAACTCCTATTATCTTTACGGACGAAGACCTGCATGCAAGCTGTGTGTCACAGTGGTATAGCAGCCACACACCAGAAGGCAGTGAAAATAATCGCGTACAAAAACGGGGATGGATATCGTAATGGGAAGTTAATTGTGGCTGGAACATTCCCCATGGTAGGTGACTTAATGCTGCTTACTTAAATGCTGCTTATATCCTCAGAGGTAATGATAATGGTGATTCTCCTGATAAGAAAAAAAAAATATGAGATTGAGTGATAAATGTCCCTGGCCAGGTTTACCAATTTAAGCTGATGAGATTGAGATCCCTGTTTCCTTAAAGGCATTATTTTTTATTGTATTTCTTTGGATAGACTTAGAAAATTTTTTTAAAAATCAGAATGTGTTTTTTTAAATTGGCTCCAAAGCAAAGATATAAAAGGAGAAAAAGTAAAACTACCCAATTTTCTTCATTCTTATCAAGAACGATGTCATTTTCTTCCCTCCTTCCCAAGCCAACTTCCGATTTTATGTCATCTGAGTGATCTAAGAGATGCCACCTTGTTTATCATGTGGAGCACTAGAGTGCTTATTTGTTGATAGGGTGCTTCATTTTCAAATTGGAGAAGAAGGGATTGTGTTAAGAGGAACTGTGTGGTCTGTCTTAGAACACATAGACACAGGATTGAAGGAGAGTCCAGAAGGCCCAAACCCAGATTTGTCTTTCCAGGTTTGATGATCATCCTGTCTGTGCATTAAGATTAATACTTCAGTAACATATTTTACAGGTGATGTTAAATATGAGATGAAGTTCTCATTGGAACTTCTTTACAAACAGTACTTATTTATCCACTCACCTCTTTGGTTGAAAAATAAATGGATTTTTAATTGAAATATTGTTGTTCAGTAAACTAAACAAAGTACAGAAATTAGTGACTTGAAGATTCACTCAGGGATCCATACTGTCTTTTATGGTCTTGGGAAAAAATATTAGCCTTTTCATTCTGTTTTCTCATCTACCAAATGGTGGTAATAATACATGTCATATCTTGGTTTAAAAGTTAACTACTCATTTATTTTTGAGCAGTTCATCAATATGAAATATTACAATAATTTTATACCTTATCAAGCAACAAAATTGAAAGTAGATTTCTCGATTGGACATTCCTTGGAAAGTACTCTGAGGCTAAAATGTATTAACATACATCAGTTGCTATGTTACATTTTTAGAGCTAGGAATTTTCACAGTGGGATTAGACTAATATAAAATGGTATAGAACAATCTAATATTAGAAATCATTACTAATCAAAAATCAAGATCTGGGAAGGTGATGTAGCTCAGGAGTAAAATGGTTGCTTAGCATGTATGAGTCCTTGTTTTAATCCCTACTACTGCTATTACACACACACACACACACACACACACACACACACACACACAGTCAAGATTAGTAGTTACTCAGATCTGTATTTTCTCAAGTTAAAAGATTTTCTCAGGGGCTGGGGATGTGGCTCAAGTGGTAGCGCGCCCGTCTAGCATGCGCGAGGCCCGGGTTCGATCCCCAGCACCACATACAAACAAAGATGTTGTGTCTGCCGAAAACTAAGAAATAAAATATTAAAAGGTTCTCACTCTCTCTTAAAAAAAAAAAAAGATTTTCTCAGATTTCTGAAAGGTGAGCTCTTCTTTATTATTCCCAATTCTATCACTAGTTCATGTCAGTCCTTCACAGACTGTGTTGTTTAGCTTCTTACAGAATGCACAGGACAGCTTGGGCTTTCCAGAGCAGCTTCCAAAGTATACACCAGAGATGGAACCACAGTTTTTACCTTGCGTGATTTGGTTTTATGGGCTCTAAATGAATCCTTTATGCAGAGAGACTCTGAAGAACAAAAGACAGGCTCCACTCCTGTTGGAACAGAAGAGATGACTGCTAAAAGTATGTGGACAATGCTTCTGCTTATGTTCAATCATGAAAAAGTTAAATGAGATTCTTTCAATCACCTCTTCTAGAGTTTTAAAATCACAACCAGCTACTATTGTAACTGATTTAAGAGTCTCAATGAGATTCTCCAAGGCATAACTTGGGTTATCAACTTGGTTTTTGGAGCCAGAATACTAAGGTTCAAGTTCTAGCTCTGTCACTTGTTCAGTGGCTTTTGGGAAAGTTTTTAACCACTATGTACCTCAGTTTTCTCATTTGTAAGAGTGTTTTTAAGGACTGACTTGAAATAAAAACCATATATAGAATTTTCCCTTGAATGTTATCTTAGTTCATTTTATGCTACTATAACTGAGTACTATAGATCCAGTAACTGGTTGATTTATAAAGAATAAGTATTTACTTCTCACAGCTTCTGAAGCTGGAAGTCTAGAATCAAGGCCCTGGCAGGTTTGGTTTTCTGATGAGGGTTGCATTCTCCAGAGGGGAGAAGTGCTATGTTCTCAGGAGGCAGGATAGACGGCAGGAGAGCCAAACACTGTGTGAAGCCTCTTTAGTAAGGACCGTCAACCCATTCACCTTTGAAGGTCCCACTTTCAGAGACCATCACATTGACCATTAAATTTTAATATCGGAATTTTTCTGGAGGGGACACATTCATACCACAGCACTCACATACCCACACCACAGAAATACACAATACACATATTCGCTTGATAAATATATTAATAAAAGTATTAATAAATATATTAATAAAAGTGTACATACTCATATACATACATGTAGATACATATATACGTGTATGTATTTTTTTTCTTAGAACAATGCCTGGTTAATGTTTATCTAGGCATTCAATGAATATTAGTTATTATTATTCTGTATAGAATATTATTTATTTTTGTTGCTGTGGTTGCTGCTGATATGTACTATGTAGTTAGGTTTGCAGCAGTTGTGTTTGTATAGAATATGTATATATTTTTTCTTTTTATTCATACATTTAATTGAATGAGTTTCTTGTATCATTGCCATATGGCATATATTGTGCATTGATGTTTCCACCTTCCCTCTACATCTATCAACATCCCTCTTCCCCCCTTTACTAGCCTCTAAAAGTCCCTCTCTATTTTCAGGTTACATTTTATTGTTTCCACATAAAAGAGAAAGTTTGTGATATTGTTTGAATAATTTCACTTGACATGATGTCCTCCAGTTCCATCCATTTTCATGCAAATGACAGATTTTATTCTTCTTTATAGATGAATAATAGTTCATTGTGTATATAGCTCATCATTTCTTTATCCATTCATCCATTAGATGTTGAGGAGCACCTAGGCTGATTTCATATTTTGGCTAATGTGAATAGTGCCACAATAAACATGGGTTTGCAGGTGTCTCTTTTGTATACTGACCTTATTTCCCTCAGATTTATACCCAGGAGTGGTGTAGTCTGGTCATATGGTGGTTCTACTTTTAGTTTTTTGAAAAAGAGACCTCCATACTGTTTTTTTTATAATGTCTATACTAATTTACATCCCCCCAAACAGTATATAAGGTTTTTTTTCCCTATATCTTTGCCAGCAATTGTTCTCTTTTTTTTTGTAGAAGTAATTTTATTTATTTTATTTTTATTCTTACATCATTGATAAATTTGGAATGCATTTTTTATTTTTTAATTTGTTCTAATTAGTTATACATGACAGCAGAATGCATTTTGACACTCTGTACACAAATAGAGCACAACTTCTCCTTCCTCTGGCTGAACATGGTGCAGAGTCACACCAGTAGTATAATCATACATGTATATAATGTCCATTCCACCATTCACCCAGTCCCCACACCTCCTCCCCTCCCCTCACTCCCTTTGCACAATCCAAAGTTTCTTCATTCTTCCCCCAACCCCATTATGGATCAACATCTGCTTATCAGAGAAAATAATCAGCCTTTTTTTTTTAGGGTTTGGCTTATTTCACTTAACATGATATTCTCCAACTCCATCCATTTACCTGCAAATGCCATGATTTCATTCTTCTTCAAGACTGAGTAATATTCTGTTGTGTATATATACCACAATTTCTTTATCCATTCATCTGTTGAAGGGCATTGAGATCGGTTCCATCATTTAACTATTGTGAATTGAGCTGCTATAAACATTTAGATGGCTACATCTAAATGCTGATTTTAAATATTTTGGGTATAAACTGAGGAGTGAGATAGCTGGGTCAAATAGTGGTTCCATTCTAAGTTTTCTAAGCAATCTCCATACTGCTTTCCATAGTGGTTGCACTAATTTGCAGTGCCACCAGCAATATATTAGTGTACCTTTTCCCCAATTCCTTGTCAACACTTATTATTGCTTGTATTCTTGATAATTGCCATTCTGACTGGAATCAGATGAAATTTTAGAGTAGTTTTGATTTGCATTTCTCTAATTGCTAGAGATGATGAACATTTTCCCATATACTTGTTGATCAATTGTATTTCTTTTTCTGTAAAGTATCTGTTCAGCTCCTTAACCCATCTAACTGATTGGGTATTTGTTTGTTGGTACTGAGTTTTTTAACTTCTTTATATATCCTGGAGATTAGTGCTCTATCTGAGGTGCATGTAGTAAAGATTTCCTCCCATTCTGTGGGCTCTCTCTTCGTGTTATTGATTGTTTCCTTTGCCGAGAAGCTTTTTAGTTTGAATTCATCCTATTTATTGATTCTTTATTTTACTTATTACACTTTAGAGTCCTAGTTAAGGAAGTCAGTTCCTAAGCCGACATGGTAAAGATTTGGTCCTATTTTTTCTTCTGTTAGCCACAGGGTCTCTGTTCTAGTTCCTAAGTCTTTGAACCAATTTGAATTGATTTTTGTGCAGGATGAGAGATAGAGGTTTGATTTTACTTTTCTCCATATGGATTTCCAGTTTTCCAAGCACCATTTGTTGAAGAGGTTATCTTTTCTCCAGTGTATGTTTTTGGAGCCTTTGTCTAATGTGAGATAACTCTACTTATGTGAGTTTGTCTCTGTGTCTTCTATTCTGTACCATTGGTCTATATGTCTACTTTGGTACCAATACCATACTATTTTTGTTATTTATATTTATAAATTTCCATATGTTGAACCAACCTTGTATCCCTAGAATGAACTCCACTTGAACGTGGTGCACTATTTTTAAAATATATTTTGCATGCGATTTGTCAGAATGTTATTGAGAATTTTTGCATTAGGGACATTGGTCTAAAGTTTTCTTCCCTTGATGTGTCTTTGTCTGGTTTTGGTATCAGGGTGTTACTAGCCTCATAGAATGAGTTTGGAAGGGTTCCCTCCTTTTCTATTTCATGCAATAATTTGAGGAATATTGGTGCTAATTCTTTTGTGAAGATTGTGTAGAACTTGGCTGAGAATGCGTCTGGTCCTGGGCTTTTCTTGGTTGGTAGACTTTTGATGGCATCTCCTATTTCATTGCTTAAAATTGATTTAAATTATGCATGTCCTCTTGATTCTGTTTGGATAGTTCATGTGTCTCTAGAAATTTGTTGATGTCTTCAAGATTTTCTGTTATTGGAGTATAAATTTTCAAAATAGTTTCTATTAATCTTCTGCATTTCAGTAGTGTATGTTGTGATATTTACCTTTTTAATCATGAATTTTAATAATTTGAGTTTTGTCTTAATTAGTGTAGCTAAGGGTTTATCAATTTTATTTATTTATTCAAAGAAACAACTTTTAATTTTGTCAAGTTTTTGAATTGTTTCTTTTGTTTAAATTTCATTGATTTCAGCTCTGATTTTAATTATTTCCTGTCTTCTTCTGCTTGTGTTGTTGATTTGTTCTTTTACTAGGGTTTTAAGATATAATATTTGGTCATTTATTTGTTGACTATTTACTCTTTTATTGAATGAGCTCAATGCAATGAATTTTCCTCTTATCACTGCCTTCATAATGTCCCAGGGATTTTGATATGCTGTATTGGTGTACTCACTTACCTCTAAGTATTTTATTCATTTCCTCCATGATTTCTTCTGCTATCCATTTGTCATTCAATAGCATGTTATTTAGTCTCCAGGTTTTGGAGTAGCTTCTATTTTTTATTTTATCATTGATTTTAGTTTCATTCTGTTATAATCTGATGGAATGCAGGGTAGTATTTCTATTATTATTATTATTATTATTGTTATTATTATTATTATTATTATTATATTTGCTACGAGTTGCTTTGTGGCATAACATCCCGTCTGTTTTAGAGGAGAATCCATGTGGTGCTGAGAAGAAAGTGTATTTGCTCGATGGCTGGGCTAGCTGATAGCAAGATGTCCCACTTGTTATAGCTGGTCCCTCCTGTCCCCATGCATTTCAGGACTCACTGAGCTGGAGAGAGTCCTGTTTTCTCTAGGGTCTCCAACCTATACTCTCCACCCCCATGCCCTGTCCAGGGAACTGTCTCTGGTCTCCAGCTTTCCAGGGTTTTCAGGCCAAGACTGACCCACATATTCCCAGCTGCAATCTGATGGACCTGGACTTCAGATTCCCCAGGCTCTGCCTTGCTGTAGCTCCAAGATATTGATGCTGTTCCATCTTGCACAGAGACCGCCATGGATGCACTCACACAAAGGAGTGACCCTGCAAAGAGGCAGCCAGATGGAGGCCATTAGCACACCCAGCAGGAAGACCCCAGATGCAACCAGACCTGCACAGATCCAGGCCCTGGTTGGTGTCCCCAGGCTAAGGCAGCCACACCCAGAGATGGCAACAACAAACCTTCAGGCCTCTTAGCCCTGGATTTCCAGGCCCTGGCCAGTGTCTCACATGGCAGCAGCTGCATGTGACCAAACCTGTGGGTACCCTGAAAATGGATTTCTAGGCAGCAACAGGCAGCAGGCACTCCTCAGGCAGTCTGTGGGCAGTCTGAAGGCAAACAGTGGGTATTCAGTGGATGGATGTCAGGCAGAGGGTGATGGGCAGGCTAAAGGCAGGCAAACAGGCAGCCAGTGGGCAGTTGGCAGTGTCAGGAAGATATCTGCATGCAAAAGGCTGGTGATATACTGGCAAAGGGCTAATGTTCACAGTAGACAAACAGAGGTCAAAGAGCAGGGGAGTGGGCAGAGAGAGCTCTTGCAGAGAACCAGTATTTCCTCTGCCTGAATCCCATGTCACAGAGCAACAAGGAATGCATCCTCCCTCTAGTATGCTATCTTAGATCTCCTTGTTTGGTTTTTGATAATAACCATAGTATCTATGGTGAAATGGGATCTCACTACAGTTTTGATTTGCATTGCTCTGATGTCTAAAGTTATTGAGCATTCATATATTTATTGACCATTTGTATATCTTTTGAGACATGTATATTATGTCATTTTTGTTTGTATTACTTTTCGTTGATTTGAGTTTTTCATGTATTCTGGATTTTAATATTCCATCAGATGCTGACAAAGATTTTTTCCCATTTTGGAGATTGTGTCTTAACTCTGTTTAATGTTTCATTTGCTGTCAGAAGCTTTTTACTTGATGTAATCCCATGTGTTAATTCTTGTTTTTATTTTCTGAGCTACTAGAGTTCCATCCAGGAAACCATTGCTTCTGCCAATGGCTTGAAATGTTTCTCCTGTTTTCTTCTAGTAGTTTCAGAGTTATAGTTCTAACATTAGCTCTTTGATCTATTTTTAGTTGATTTTTTACAGGGTGAGAGATGAGGGTTAGTTCTAATCTTCTACGTGTGAATATCCAGTTTTCCCAGCACCATTTGTTGAAGAGATGGTCCTTTCACAATGAGTGTTTTTGATAGCTTTGCCAAGAATTGGTTGACTAAAGATGTGTAGATTCATTTTTGTGTCCTCATTTTTTTCCTAGTTTATTTACATATCTACTTTTATGGCAATATGCTGTTTTGTTATTATGGCTCTGTAGTATGTCTTAAAATTAGGTATTGTGATGCCTCCAAATTGTTCTTTTTGATCAAGATCGATTTAGCTGTTCAGGGTTTTTGTGCTTCCATATAAATTTTAGGATTTTTTCTCTTGTTTTAAGAAAGAATATCATTGGTATTTGGTTGAGAATTACATTGAATCTGTAGGTTGCTTTGGGTAGTGTGGCAATTTAAACAATTATTCCTTTCAATCCATGAACATGGTAAGTCTTTCCACCTTCTACTGTTTTTCTCAGTTTTTTTTTTTTTTTTTTTTTTTTAGTGTTTGGTAATTTTCACTGTAGATAACTTCCATCTTTTAGTTTTATTCCTAGGTATTTTGTGTATACTTTTGTGGCTATTGTGAATTTCTTGATTTCTTTCTCAGCAACTTTATCATTGGGATACAGAAGAGCTACTGATTTTAGTATATTGCTTTTGTGTCCTGCAACTTTACTGAATTTGTCAATTCTAAAGGTCTTTTGGTAGAGTCTTTAGAACTTTCTCTGTATAGAATCATATCATCAACAGATAATTTAACATCCTCCTTTCCTATTAGTATGGCTTTTATTTTATTTCTCTTTCTTATGTGTGCTCTGATTGAAATTTTGAGCATTATATTGAATAAGAGTAGTGAGAGTGGACACTTGATCCTGATCTTGGAGGAAATACTGTCAGTTTTGTCTATGCAGTATGATGTTGGCTATGGTTTTGTCATAAAGAGTCTTTATTTTGTTGAGGTATGATTCTTCTATCCCCTGTTTATTCAGGACTTTCATCACAAAGGGATATTGAATTTGGTCAAAGACTTTTTGTGAAATTATCATGTATTTTTATCCCTGATTCTATTTTTGTGCTGTATTACATTTATTGATTTGCATATGTTGAACTATCCTTGCATCTCTGGAATGAAATCAACTTGATCATCATTTTGAAATGTGCTGTAAAATTTGGCTTGCAAGTATTTTATTTAGACTTTTTGCATATATATCCATCAGGGATATTGGTGTATAATTTTCTTTATTTGATGTGTCATTAGGTTTTGGTAGTAGGATAATATTGACTTCATTGAATGAGTGTAGAAGAGCCCACTCACTTTATAGTTTATGGAATCTTTTGAGGAGCATTGGGATTAGTTCTTCTTTAAAAGTCTGATGAAATTCAGCAGTGAATCCATCTGGGACTGGGCTTTTCTTTGTTGTGAGCCTTTTTATTACTGCTTCAATCTCATTACTGTATGTTGATTTATTTAGGTTTTTTATGTCCCCTTGGTTTGATTTTGGTAAATCTTATGTGTCTAGAAATTTGTCAGTTTCTTCTAGATTTACCAATTTGTTGGCAAGTAGTTTTTCAAAATATTCCCTAATGATCCTTTTTAAATTCAATGGTGCCTATTTTAATGTCTCCTTATTAATGTCTAACTTAATTTGGGCCTTTTCTTTTAATTAGTTTAGCTTAGGGTTTGTAAATTTTACTTATCTTTTCAAGAACCAACTTTGTTTATTCAATCCTTTGTATTGTTTTTAATCTTTATTGCATTGAGTTATGCGCTAATCTTATTATTTCTTTCCTTCTACTGGTTTGGGGCCTTGTTTGTTCTTGTTTTTCTAAGACCTTTAGATGCATTATTAGGTTATTTATCTGAGATCCCTCTATTATTTTAATGACAGCACTCCTTGCTATAAACTTCCCTTTCAGTGCTGCTTTTGTTATATTCCACAAGTTTCGGTATATGAGGTTGCAATTTTTATTTGATTCAAGATTTTAAAAATTTCCCTCTGATTTCTTCAATGACCCAGTTCACCTAATAGGATGTTGGTCAATCTCCATGTTTCTGTCTAATTTCTGCAATTTCTCTTGCTGTTGATTTCTGGTTTCATTCCATTATGGTAGATAAGGTGAAGAAATTATTTCTTTTTTTAAATTTGATAATACTTACTTTGTAGCTTTCATATTTCTTGTGTTTCTGTATTGAGATTTGCACATTTATTGAAATGGAAACTTCTCTCACTTTTATATGAGGCCTTCTGATGATACATATTAGGGTATTTGTTTTGTAATGTTGAATTTAATTCCATTAGACCTCATAGTTTAATCTCCCTGCAGCTTCTTTGCTGTGATTAGTGGGTTTTGACATAATGTATCAGAGCCTAAGGGACCTACTTTCTCTAATGGTCTTCCAAGAGTGGGGTCACTTTGGTAATTTAGATAGGTGTGGTATATGTAGATGGCAGATGATATGGAATTCACTTTCTGTGGTTACTCCTGCAATGGAAGGGGTTGCCCTGTCAGGTGGTGGGTATTGCCATGTGCACTGTCGATTATGGCTCTGTTACTTGAAAAGTATTTCTGATACAGGATGTTTCAACTGAGGTGAAGGGCCTGAAGATTACCTGTTCAGACAATGGTGCAGTTTCTGACGTTTCATATGGAGAGGTAGGGACTGGGATCACAGCTCCTCCTCTGTGACACTCACATCCAATCTTGTTAGCAATGTGTGATATGACAGGTATGATGACAGCCAATGCTGAGGACCTCATAGACGAAGTGTCCACAGGAGTTGTTTTATTTCTATTGGTTATTTCTGTGATATGACTATCAAGGAATGGGATGTCATAAGCCCCTACCTGTGCCCCTTGAGGACTAGTCACCACCTGGAGACTTTTGTCTCCATTCTTTTAAGTTGAAGCATCCACCAAGGTTTAACCAGGATTTGGTTGTATCTGGAACAAGGTACAATTCCACTCAGGTAGACTTCAGTGTAGCTAAGTGTCAGATCACCCAATGTATATGAATTCCCAGGCTTGATCCCCATCTCCACTAAATAAGTAAATATATAACTATATAAACCATATAAAAATAAGATAACAACAATAGCAGCAATCATCATAACAGAAAAGAAAGAGGAAAATATATAATATGATAAAAAGATTCTTAAAAATTAAAATTAAAAAAGAAGATAATAAAGTGAAAAGGGAAGATAAAAAAATTAGAAAGAGTAGAATAAAATTTTTTAAAGGTCCAAAAATTTCTTCCCCTCTAAGATGCTCAAACAAAGGGAGGAGAGTGGATGATTACAACCTATGCCAATCAAAACTTTACTGTCTTCTTAGGCTTCGCACTCCATGTACTGAGTGAGGGGCTAGGGGTTTTTCTAACCCCAGTTCTTTCCATTGTGTTGCTTACCAGGTTATAGGCAGGTGTGATCTCTGGCTGACACTAGTTAGAATTCCTCTATTTCTTTGCATTCTGAAATATGCCAAGGTCAAATGCAAAGTCATCCAGGCAATCTGTAGCTTTTTGAACTGTGCACTCTGAAGGCAGGGCAAACACTCATTTGTTTTGTTCTCTAATGTTCAAGAAATAATTATGTGAACATTTAGTGTCTAACTAATTACTAAAACATATAATTCTGCCTTTATTTGGCATATGGAACATCTGGTCTTCAGGTTATATAAGATTATAATTTCAAACACACATCTTTCAAATTCTTAATGCTAAGTGAGTTTAACCTATCCCCAAAAAACCAAATGTCGAATGTTTTCTTTGATATAAGGATGCTGACTCATAGTGAGAAAATATTTTGAAAAACAAATGAATTCAGAAAGCATATTTGTTCATTATTCATCAAACAATGATAAATGTTCTATTTGTTTCCAGAAAACTCTATAATGAAATTGAGAACCAAATTATTTTCTGGATCTGTGAAATCTGATAGTTTGGATGGTATAGATAAGTCTTTGCTCACCCTCATTCTCAGAAATCCTATTGCTGTCTGGGTATCTTGTGGTGAACCATTTATACCTCCAAATGGTAAGTATTTTAATTTTCACTTTCTTTCATTTAACTATATGAAGGTGGAGAGAAGTAAATCTTATGTCAGAACAAGAAAATGAATTAAATGTGTATAATGTCAACATAATAACATCACATTTATGCAAAGAACAGGAGGTCCATCAATTAGTATGTGCACAAGGATAGCTATACTTACATATTTGCACAATTACCAGCTTTTTCTTACTGGAATGGAGTATTCTGTGTGGAAAAAATGTCTAATTTAGTTGATAAAGAGATCCTTGGTCTATAAGACGGAGAATAATGGTATACATTAGAAAATAACAAATGAGTTTAATTCGCACTGAGGACGACCTGTCTGCACATTTTCATTTTTAAGAATTGCACCCTTTAGGCAGTAGGTGAATGTTTAAAAAATGAATGGTTCCAAGCCAGGCTTTCATCACCTCCAAATAGTTTGTGGAAGTGGAAAATGAAATATGGCTATTGCATATGGTAAATCTGTATAATAAAACAGCACTGTTCTTTTTTTCCATAAAGAAATGCCGTAAGCCCTGTCATCTTTCAAGTGAGGTTTCTTTTAATGACCCTTACCTTTTAATTACTTGTTTCTAATTGAATCTATTTATTGAAGCAGAAAGTTCTTTATAAATTATTAGTGTTCATGATAAATTACTGTTGATAAAAGAATGTAAGGTAAAATATCATGTATTTTTATTATTCTAGCATTGCAGAAAGCAGAAAAATTAGAGAAACAGAACTGGCTAAAAAAGGACAAAATTTTGGCTGATCTAGGTACCATGAAACACAAAATGAGGCAGTTAAAAGGTCAGTACGAACTAAACCAACATGATTGTGTTTAATTCTAAATGTAACCTCAATTTGCTGATAGTTATTTTCTACTATTAAATACCAAGAATTTAACATAAATATTGTGTTACACAGTCATTTGAGCAGAATCCAAAACCTAGTAATACATTTTTATATTGATTTTATATTTGTAAATTTTATGTTAACAGGAATACCATATAACGTATACATTCGTTTAAAAAATTAGGAGAGTATCTGTGCCAGATAATCACCCTTTTGGTTTTGAAATGATTCCTAAATTAACATTTTATGGGCTTTGGAATTAGCTTTTGTTTAAACAAAACCTTTCAGTGATTCCTTGGGTATTGTTTTATTTTTGTTGTTTTTAATAATCAGAATAAGGAAGTACTAAAATCTTCAATGGTCATTGTCAATATCACAAGGATTCCTTTTTATACAACATAAGACATGCTATTTATGGTCAAAGTGATCAGTTGGCATAATTTGTTATCTTCCATTCTTTTTTTTTTCATAGAATCTTGGGATCCTGGACTTATTCTATTTCTAGTACTTGAAATAGAAATGGTTTTTTGGAAAGAAACAATGTTCTGGAGACTTTAGATGAGGAAGGTAGAATTTATTTCAGGCTTCATAATAGCAGAATTTTAACTCAAGTATCTTGCTTCAATAAGTAGCACAAATTACAGCACAAGACAGATCTCTGATTTGAAATGGCTACTGTCCATTTCTTACCAAAGCCATATTGATTGGCTATAAGTGAAAAATTTCTGTTACTACTCACAACCTCTTCTGCTCCTACTTCTAGACATTTTAAAGTTCTATGGCCATGTCCAAAACAAAATCTATTACATCCCTCCTATATCAGTGCATCTTTTTTTCCTCTAGCAACACATCCTACTACCATCTACCCAGCTGCTATGTCACAGAAGCTGGGAAGTTATTCTTGGCATCTCCTTCTCCCTCATCTTTCCCAAGAAAATATTTAGCAAGTCTTCTTACTCTGAATCTGTTAAGTTGATCTCAAATGATTTTAACCCTTCTACAATTATTATCCAAGTTCAAGCATGTAATATCCAGTCCTTAGATTACTGAAACAGTTTTCAAACTGTTCTTCCTCCTTCTGATGACAGCAGTTACCTTTATATGAATAGTGATGATGTTCTAAAGATGAAGGAATCATGCATAAATGCAAAGGAGTCATGGTACTCCAGGTATAAAAACTTTCAAGGGTTCTATTATCTTTAGGATGTAGTTGAAGCTCCTTATATGGGTCTTTCTGATTTCATTTTCTGTGAGTTCCCCCTCTCTCTGCTCACCACACTCCAAACATCTCAAATTTGTTTTAGTGCCCCAGACAACACATGCTGTCTTCCTGAGATTTGATACCCTCAGTTCCCTCTGCCTTGGTATTTTCTTTCTTCTGTCCTCTTGGATTGCTCCTACTCATTCTCTATATATTTTAGATAACTCATTACTTCTTCCTGGAATCCTCCTCCAACATTCCAAACCTGGGATAATGTGGTTGATAACATACTGAATTTCTCCTCTGATAGTTCTCATCGCATTATTTTAATTACCTATTTATTTGACTATCTTCCTTCTATCAAATCATGAATTGTAGACCCATCTAATTTATTATTTGAATAACTGTGGAATGATTGGCTTAACCGTGGTGACTTGCTACCATAATTCCAGGGATTAAGAAGGCTGAGACAAGGTTGCAAGTTTGAGACCAGCCTCATCAAATATTTGACCCCCCCAGTAACTTAGCATGTCCTTATCTCAAAATAAAAAATATAAAAATAAAAAGGACTGGGGATGTAGCTCAGTGGAAAGCAGTCCTAGGTTCAAAATCCAGTACCAAAAATAAATAAATGAATGAATAAATAAAAGCAATTTCAACCATTTATTCTAGGCTCTAGGGAGTGATTCAAACTTTATTCTTAAATCAAGTTAAATCAATAGAAAGCAGCATACTGAAAAGTGCCCCTTGCAGAGCTGCCTGACTGAATTCTGATTTGATGCCACGTCTTTCGGTCTTTAGCTTTTATTACAATTAAATATCAAAAAGACATTTAAAGTAATTTTGGAGTCATCTACAATATTACTGTTGAAAACAGTCTTTATTTGGTCAGTTGATTTCCATTATGGAGTGATCCATTGATGTAGTTTCTCTTCTAATTTAATGCTAAGATAAATCTTGCATCTACTTACAAACTTGTATATTTTCCGCTATTAAATATGAACTCAAAACATGTTCATAAAATACTCTGAAGAAGACCCTTTTCTAACTGTTAAGATTATGAGGATTAAAAAAAAAACACAAATCTTATCTCTGGTAACTCTATTCCTATTAGATGGTGTGTCTTGAGGGTTGAGTTAAAGGGGAAGTATGATAAGTATGAATAGTTGCTGAATTGACTACTTTTTATTATTATTATAGCTGATAGTAAATGCAACAAATACCATGTGCAAAAAAACTGTGATAAGTTGATTTTACATTGCATTTGTAAGCGTAATCATTGCCATTATCATTTATAGTATGAGTGATTACTTTATAGGGCTTTTATGATTAGAAAATGTCAAATATTTACTACATGGTTACAGCAAATAATCAATATTGGGATAAGGTTCCTGAGTAGACAGTCTATTTTTCCACTTGAGGTTTTAAAACTATTAAATGAAACTCAGAGATACAAATCAGGCCTAGGTATCACCTTTGTTATACATACAGACAGTGTTGGAGCATTTCTTTTGATGTGTGAACTGAAACCCCAAATCGGGTAGACTTGTCTTTTCCAGGCAAAAAATGGTACTGAACCAGGGGTGGACCTTCCAGTAAGGGAAGGGATGAGGGAACTGGCTTAAGCAGTTAGGCTTAGAGTATGACAGAACATCAAAGCACTTATGTTTTCAAGTTTCCAAGAGAAAAGAGGGGAAAAATGGTCAAGAATTGTCAACTTATTTTTACCAATTTCCAACCAGAGAAATCATCTGCATTATCAATGGTGTTCCATCCACTTGAAATGAAACTTTTAGAAGAGGGATAATAATTAGCTATTATCATAACTGACCCCTGATCTCATGTGAAATAAATAGGGTGTTTGGGAAATTTAAGAAGAAAATAAAAATAATTTATTCAATATATTTTTGCCTTTCTTTGATGTATGTTATTCTTACCTACATAAATAATAGTTTATTATAAAAACCTTTCCCCCAGTTAAAACCTTTTGAGGTGACATTATATCTCTTTATGAAAATTATAGTGCAAATGCATGCATTTTCTTAAGACCATTAGAAGCAAGTTGACAAATAATAAATAATGCATAATATTTTTTTCTGTTTCCTATGTTCAATCCCTGACTCCCAACAGTGTAATGATAAGCTATTGTTGAACTCCTGGTTTAAAAAATTGCAACATTTGAAATATATTTTAAATAATATATTTGTTGGAATATTATTCATAAAAATTAAATGTCATAAATTAATGTTATCTCAGTTCTATAAATAAAGTTGACTAAAAACTATAGTTAGTATAAATTTGTATTGAGGAACTACTCTGGTTCTTTTCAAAACACATTACCTAGTGCATTGTCACTGTAACTCATTGGCTAATTGATTCAATCATGCTTTCTTCACTTTCATAAATTACGTATGAATGCATATTAGACACATAGGATTCTGGTTTATTTGAAAAATCATTGCTGCTACTTATTTTTATTTCTGAATATAGTACCATAAATTTAAGCTGTATGTACCTATTCTTTATACTCTGCAAATGCAAATGATTTTTAAAGGATTTTGTCATAGTCTAAAAATCTGCCCATTAAGAGTAACTTGGGCATGATGCGATGGCATATGCCTGTAATCCCAGCAGCTCGAGAGGCTGAGGCAGGAGGATCGTAAGTTTAAAGCCAGCCTCAGCAACAGCAATGTGCTAAGCAACTCAGTGAGACCTTGTCTCTAAATAAAATACAAAATAGGGCTGGGGATGTGGCTTGGTGGTTGAATGCCTCTGAGTTCAATCCCTGGTACCCTCCTCCTGAAAAAATAATTTGGCAAAAAAAATTGAGATGCAGCTCCATCTTATTATCAACATAATTGTTGCTTTCTCAAAGAAGCCTTCTCTGATATCTCAGACTAGGTCAGCAGCTGCTGTTACATGCTTTCTTAGTCCCTGGCACAGCACTATTGTAATGGATTTTTGGTTTAATCATTTCCTTGGATCTGCCTTCCCTACCAAACTTGAGGAATGGGCTCACTCTCAAACCTGTCTGCATTTGCATCATATTGCACAATGCCTGAACCCTAGCTGGTGCTCAATGTAGACTTCTGGAAGGAGTGTACAAAATAAAACATTAACCCAGATCTGCCCACACCAGCCTGTGTGGGACCCAGGCTCACAGAAGGCCCAGGTCCACCCCTTTACCAGCGGGGCAGAGACCCACCAGAGCCCAGCCTCTGGCACATGACCGCCTCTTCTTACCAACAGACTATCATGGGAGCCCAGACCTGGCCTGGATCCACCCACACCAACTTGTGCAGGACCCAGGTCCAGGGTAGGTCCGAGTTTGCCTCCTCATACCTGGGAGCCTAAGCCTAACCCACTTTCATCTTGGGATACTACAGTCATTGCCATAGCCTTCTCCAAGCAGTAGTCCATAACTTTTTGACAGAGACAGGACCTAGAAGCAGCTGCATCTCAGAGCAGGCATCCAAAAGAGAGTGTAAGGCCCACCCTTTCAGCCCCATCTCTGTAAGACATTGCTTCCATCTTGGGGCACCTTAACTATTATCTCAAGTTACCTTAGCTATTGCTGCCTTCACCTTTAGATGCAATAGCATACATTGAGGGACACGAGCAGGGTCTGGAAGCCTAGCATCAAGATGAGGTACAGACAATCTGCACAGGCACTATAAGAATATAAGGAAGAAACTGTAATATATCAGATCCATGCTGCAAGAAAGGAAGACACATAGACTACATGAAAAGACAAGAGAGGAAAGTGCCCCGAACAAATCAGGACACTATAATAACAGAACCCATGGACAGTGAAGTAGATGAAATGTCAGAGAAGGAGTACAGAAGGTTCATAATTAAAATTATCTGTGAATTAAAGAATGATCTAAATGAGCA
Source organism: Ictidomys tridecemlineatus (assembly GCF_052094955.1). Lineage (NCBI taxonomy): Eukaryota > Metazoa > Chordata > Mammalia > Rodentia > Sciuridae > Ictidomys > Ictidomys tridecemlineatus. Next base: position 33,379,348 of record NC_135480.1, read on the forward strand.
AATATAGGCAAAAATTGATCACTCCAAGAAAGAGATAAGAGAGCAAATACAGGTAGCAAAGATTACTTCAAGAGAGATAGAGACTCTGAAAAAAAAAACAGTCAGAAATCTTTGAAATGAAGGATACAATAAACCAAATAAAAATTCAATAGAAAACATAACCAACAGATTAGATCACTTGGAAGAAAGAACTCCAGATAACAAAGACAAAGTATACAATCTGGAAATTAAGTTGATTACACAATGAAGATAGTAAGAAACCATGAACAGAACATCCAAGAATTATGGGACAGCATCAAAACACCAACTCTAAGAGTTATTGGGCTAGAGGAAGGCACAGAGTTTCAAACCAAAGGAATGCACAATCTCTTCAATGAGATAATATCAGAAATTTTTTCAAGCATCAAGAACGAATTGGAAAACCAAATACAAGTGGCTTACAGGACACCAAATGTACAAAATTACAACAGATCTACACAAAGGGACATTATAATGAAAATGCCGAGCATACACAATAAGGATAAATCTTAAAGGCTGCAAGAGAGAGGAATCAGATCACATATAGGGAGAGACCAGTTCACATTTCAGCAGATTTTTCAACCCAGACCCTCAAAGCCAGGAAATCATGGAACAACATATATCAAGCTCTGAAAGAAAATGGATGCCAATCAAGAATCTTATATCCGGCAAAACTAAGCTTTAGATTTGATGATGAAATAAAAACCTTCCATGATAAACAAAAGTTAAAAGAATTTACAACTAGAAAGCCTGCACTAGAGAACATCCTCAGCAAAATATTCCCTGAAGATGAAATGAAAAACAATGATGAAAATCAGCAGAGGGAGATATTACACTAAAGGAAAATCTATTCAGAGGAGAAAGCAAGTCACGTTGAATACTAAAAGTAAACAAAACTGGCTGGGAATAAAAATCCTGTCTCAATAATAACCATGAATGTTAATGACCTAAATTCACCAATAAAAAGACATAGACTGGCAGATTGGATAAAAAAAAAAAAAGATCCAACAATATGCTGCCTCCAGGAGACTCATCTCATAGGAAAAGGCATCTGCAGATTTAAAGTGAAGGGTTGGGAAAAATCATACCACTCACATGGACTGCGGAAGCAAACGGGTTCCCATCCTCATATCAAATAAAGTTGACTTCAAGATAAAGTCAATCAAAAAGGACAAATAAGGACACTACATACTGCTCAAGGACACATGCACCAAGACTTAGCAATTATAAATATATATGCCCCAAACAATGGAGCATCTATGTTCATCAAACAAACTCTTCTCAAGTTAAAGAATCAAATAGACCACACCACAATAATGTTGGGTGACTTTAACAAACCTCTTTTATCACTAGATAAGATCTTTCAAACAAAAGCTGGTAGAAGAAACTTCTCTTAATTAGATCATACATTATGTCACAAAGCAACTCCTAGCAAATACAAAAAGGTAGAGATACTACCCTGCATTTTATCAGATCATAATGGAATGAAATTAGAAATCGATGGTAAAATAAAAAATAAAAGCTACTCCATCACCTGGAGACTAAATAATATGCTACTGAATGAACAATAGGTTGCAGAAGACACCAGGAGGAGATTAAAAAATTTGGGAAGTGAATGAGAACACAGATACAACATATAAAAATCCCTGGGACACTGGGAAAGCAGTTCTAAGAGGAAAGTTCATTCCTTAAAAGAAGAAAAAGTCAACAAATAAATGACTTAACATTACATTGCAAAGCCCTAGAAAAAGAACAAATCTACACCAAAAGCAGTAGAAGACAGGAAATAATTAAAATCACAGCTGAAATCAATGAAATTGAAGCAAAAAAAGCAACTGAAAAAACCTGACAGAACAAAAATAAATCTTTGAAAAAATAAATAAAATTGACAAACCCTTAGCCATGCTAACAAAAAGAAGGAGACATAAAACTCAAATTACTAACATACATGATGAAAAAGGAAATATCATGACAGACACTACAGAAATACAGAAGATAATTAGAAATTATTTTGAAAACTTGTACTCCAATAAAATAGAAAATATCGAAGGCATCGATAAATTTCTAAAGTCATATAATTTGCCCAAATTGAATCAGGATGATATACAAAACTTAAACAGGTCAATTTCAAGCAATGAAATAGAATACACCATCAAAAGTCTATCAACCAAGAAAAGCCAAGACCATATGGATACACAGCCAAATTCTGTAAGACCTTTAAGGGAGAACTAATACCAATACTCTTCAATTTATTTCAGGAAATAGAAAAAGAGGCAGCACTTCCAAATTCATTCTATGAGGCCAATATCACCCTGATTCCAAAACCAAGCAAAGACACATCAAAGAAAGAAAACTTCAGACTAATATCTCTTATAAATATAGATGCAAAATTCTCAATAAAATTCTGGCAAATCAAATACAAAAACATATCAAAAAGATTGTGCATCACAATCAAGTGGGATTCATCCCAGGGATGCAAGGTTGGTTCAACATATGGAAATCAATAAATGTAATTCACCACATCGATAAACTTAAAGATAAGAATCATATGAACATCTCAATAGACATAGAAAAAGCATTTGACAAAATGCTTTTGACAGCACCGCTTAATGTTCAAAACCCTAGACAAAAATAGGGATAACAGGAACATGTCTCAACATCGTAAAGGCTATCAATGCTAAGCCCCAGGCCAACATCATTCTAAATGGAGAAAAATTGAAAGTATTTCCTCTAAAAACTGGGACAAGACAGGATGTCTCTTTCACCACTACTATTTAACATAGTTCTTGAAACACTGGCCAGAGCAATCAGACAGACAAAAGAAATTAAAGGGATACACATAGGAAAAGAAGAACTCAAATTGGCACTATTTGCTGCTGACATGATTCTATACCTAGAAGACTTTAAAAGTTCCACCAGAAAACTTCTAGAACCAGTAAATGAATTCAGCAAAGTATCAGGATATAAAATCAACACCCATATATAAAAGGCATTTCTGGATATCAGTGACAAATCCTCTGAAAGGGAAACAAGGAAAACTACCATATTAACAATAGCCTAAAAAAAAAAAAAAAAAAAAAAAACGTTGGGAATCAACCAAAGAGGTGAAGGATCTATATAATGAAAATTACAGAAACCTAAAGAAGGAAGTCAAAGATCTTAGAAGATGGAAAGATCTACCTTGCTCTTGGATAAGCAGAATTAATATTATCAAAATGAACATACTACCAAAGTACTATACAGATTTAATGCAATTCCAATCAAAATCCCAATAACATTCCTAATAGGAATAGAAAAAGCAGTCATGAAATTCATCTGGAAAAATAAGAGACCCATAATAGCTAAAGCAATCCTTAGCAGGAAGAGTGAAGCAGGTGGCATCACTATACCAGACCTTAAACTATATATACTACAGAGGAATAGTAACAAAAACATCATGGTATTGGCACCAAAACAGACTGGTAGACCAATGGTACAGAATAGAGGACACAGAGACTAACCCACAAAATTACACTTATCATATATTAGACAAGGCACCAAAAACATACATTGGAGAAAAGATAGCCTCTTTGATAAATGGTGCTGGGAAAACTGGAAATCCATATGCAACAAAATGAAATTAAACTCTTATCTCTCACCATGCATAAAACTTAACTCAAAATGGATCAAAGACCTAGGAATAAAACCAGAGACCCTGCAACTAATTGAAGAAAACATAGGCCTTAATCTCCACCATGTGAGATTAGGCTCCAACTTGCTTAATAAGACTCCTGTGGCACAAGAATTAAAATCAAGAATCAATAAATGGGATGGTCTTAAGCTAAAAATTTCTTCTCATCAAAAGAAACAATCTGTGAGGTGAATAGAGAGCCTACGTCTTGGGAGCAAATCTTTACCCCTCAGACATCAGATAAAGCATTAATCTCTAGGGTATACAAAAAACTCAAAAAGCTAAGCACAAAAAAATAAAAATAAAAAAATAAATAACTCAATCCATAAATGGGCCAAGGACCTGAACAGACATTTCTCAGATTATATACAATCAATCAACAAATATATGAAAAAAATGTGCATCATCGATAGCAATTAGAGAAATGCAAATCAAAACTACTCTTTCATCTCACTTGAATCAGAATGGCAGCTATTATGAAGACAAACAACAATAAGTGTTGGTGAGGATGTGGGGAAAAAGGTACACTTATACATTGCTGGTGGGTCTGCAAATTGGTGCAGCCAATATGGAAAGCAGTATGGAGATTCCTTGGAAATCTGGGAATGGAATCACCATTTGACTCAGCTATTCCTCTCCTTGGTCTATTCCCAAAGGACTTAAAAACAGTATATTACAGGGACACAGCCACATCAATGTTTATAGCAGCACAGTTCACAATAGTTAAACTCTGGAACTAACCTAGATGCCCTTCAATAGATAAATGGATAAAAAATGTGGCATATATACACAATGGAATATTTACTCAGCAATAAAAGAGAATAAAATCAAGGCATTCACAGATAAATGGATGGAGTTGGAGAAGATAATGCTAAATGAAGCTAGCCAACCCCCCCAAAACAAATACTGAATTGTTTTCTCTGATATAAGGAGGCTGATTCATCAAGGGGTAGGGAGGGAGAGCATGGGAAGAATAGACAAACTCTAGAGAGAGCAGAGGGGTGGGAAGTGGAGGGATGGGGCATAGGGTTAGAAGTGATGGTGGAATATGATGGACATTATTATCCACAGTACATGTATGAAGACATGAATTAGTGTGAATATACTTATTTACAATCAGAGATATGAAAATTTGTGCTCTATATGTGTAATAAGAATTGTAATGCATTCTGCTGTCATATGTAAATAAAAAATTAATTAAAAACACATTATGCTTACTTAAGAAGTTTAGAAATCAGTGGAGATTCAGTGATGCTGCATCTTCAATACAGAAAAAGAAAACAATTTTGTAAGTGTGACTTTTTAAATCTCTTTTGTAATGATTTTAAGTGGTCTAGTTGAAAGAATGCACAAATTTGAATTCCTACACTTATCAAATTATGCCTATGATTCTTCAGAACACATATTCTGATAAATATTTTCTCTTACCACAGCTTCTTAACAGCATAAAGGGCACAGCAGAGGTGTCAGAAACTAATCGTGCTCATGGGGTGTTATTAAATAGAAAAAAAAAAGGCTCCTGTCTCTTGGGTTAATATTATTTTAGAAATACTTAATCTCCAGGCTGCTAAGCTAATTGTGGGGGAAAGGCTTATTATTAGTGAAGAGAACAAAACGTATGTTCCAAGACTGGAAGAGATGATGGGGACTATATAAGGTCATGAATTCTATTTGACTAAATTACTGCTGAACCATATCGTGGATGCCAGGCTGGGGCCAGGGTGGAAATCAGCATGTTATCTTTCTTTTCCATCTGTAGAGTGAGCGTGCACATTCTGGCCATTTAAAGCCTCAAGCCTCCTGTATGAAGAGGTATTGTTAGGTATTATTACCTTAGGCATATTTGCTTTTATGATATGGTTAGTATTTTAGCCTATTCTCCCGAGTGGAATAATTTATGCACAGAAAGCCAAACCAATTTATTTGAAATCTGAAAGCCTATCATCAGATACATTTCCAGAGACTTCTTTCCCCAGGGCGGCGAGTAACAGCATGTCAGCCAGCTTCCATGGTTCCTACCAAAAGCCCTGTGCAGCCAGTGGTGGTTGAAGGAGGCTGGACTGAGCAGACTCAAGAGGAAATTAAACTCATGGAACTTATAAGACACACAGAGGTATGTATGTTCTTTAGGATTCCAGACATTTGAGACTCTGCCTCTTTTATAAGCATTTAAAAGTACAATATTGAATTTTTAAATTACACTATTAATATATTCTTAGCATCTGGTCACTTATGACCACATAAGCATATGCCAAGCATTGAATTGGCATTTGGAGAGTAGCTATCTAAGAGACAGCCAGCTCATCTGAAAGTCTGTTTTGTTTGAATGAAGACCAGAAATTATGACCTTAGCAAAGAAGAGAAAAAGGCCCAGTGGATATGTCCAAAGGTAATTATAATAAGTGTAGCCAAGTTGAGCCTTATGGCTTCATTGCTCATCACTCCTGAGGGTATGTCTCAATATGTAAAAAGAGCAAGGAGCAAAATACTAATTGCAATGGAGACATTCAAAATGAGGAATTGAAAAAGTGGTTTCAGTACAATTGGTTAATCAGTCAGGATCACCACACATTAAAAAGTTGAAAAGAGAAAGGTCAGCTTTGGAGAGAGAGGACTGGGGATAGAGACTGGGGAAAACTTTTTTGCTTTGTGAAGTTTTTCATCAAAATGAGCTGTTCCTATTTAATAGGGTCTCTCAAATTTGTGAAATGAGTTCAAACTAAATCTTAGGTGGGTGCCTAAGTCAAGGTTACTAGAAAAAAGAAATTGACATTGCTAGAAATATGACTTCTTGCCAAGCTAAGAAGGATAAATCACTGATCAGGGAATAAATGCAAAGGACTGAACTAGGACATGCTTGAAGTAGGATGAAAAGCTGCCTGGCAGGGATCTGGCAAGTAGAAGGGTAGCTGCTGTTTTTTTTTTTTTTTTTTTTTAAAGACAGCAAGTAAGGACTTAAACAACACTCATCTACACTCCCTTAAGCATTTCTTGGTTAAAGGAAGTGGTGTTTTTCTAATAAAAAACTCATTTGTTAGATGCAAAGAAATCTCTCACTAGGAAAAACACTATGCAGAAGTCCAGAGACATGAATCCTTTCATTTCTTCAAATTATAAATGAAAGGTAAATACTTGGTCAAAATGAGTACCTTATTATGATTACTCCAATGATTGTTAATGGATTTAGTGTTTCATTGAAGCAAAGGGAATATACCAGAATCCATGACAAGAGAGACCAATGCATTTAAAAGTACAATATAGAATTAATAGTTACTTACTAAAATCTTGGGTGTCATTTATGATTACATGGTATTTCTGACTTTCAGCACAATCATTACACACACTAACCAATTCTCCAAACATGGGATTCTCTGGGCTTCTCTTGACAGGCACAACTTTCGGAAGTTCAAGAACTGCAATCCAAACAAAATTCCCCAGTTGCAACTAAACATAAAGCAGTCCAGCAGAGTAGCCTGTACAAGCAACCCAACACAAAACGAGTCTGGGCTTATCTAAATGGAAGAAGACCTGAAGATGGCACTTATGCCTGGGGCAGGACTGTTACAGAGGTAAATCAAGTGTGAAAGAGTGTTTTCATAGGCCTGGATTCAAATTCCAGTCTAACCTTTCTAGAGGTTTGGTCAGGCAAATGTCTTTACTTCTCTGAACCTCATTTTCTCATATGTAAAATGGGAACAATACTTCTCTTGCAAAGGTGATCTGATGATTAAATGAACTTATATGTGTGAAAATGTCAAGTTCAATGCTGTCCAACATATGTATTAATCTGAGTACAACTCATAGCCAGAAGAGAACAGTGCCAAATGAACATACTCCAGCTGAGTCAAATCCAAACTTTAAGATAATTAAAAATTCTATTTTTCATCCATAGTAAACCCAGTTCACAAAAGAGTGATACTTTATGAATTATTCACTAAATATGTTGTAAGGAAAACATCAGTACTTGTTAGAGAAAGCATATCATATTTTTATCACGAAGAGTCCTACCTAGACTGGCCAAATTTCTACTTCCCAGAACAATGACATAGGAAAAGATGAGTAGCAGCTCATTTATTGTTTACAACTTGGGGGATAATGATAAAGTTTGATATTTTTGTTATCATCTGTAAGTGAAAACTTTAGGCACATAATAAATGGATTTTTCAAAAGTCTTATCTTTTGCTATGATATTTCAAATAATAGTTTGTCTTTATTTTGTGAAGCATTTTCATAAATCTTTCTGGGAAAAGAAACTCACATAAAAATGAGATGTAGATTGGGTTGGGTGGGGGCTAGAAAAGCAAGATGGTGCACTAGGGTGACCTTGAGAAGACTTCAGAGGGGTGAGGGCCCTAGAGGAGCAGAAGCCCATCAGATGAGCTTTGCCTCTGAAGGCTGGTCCATTTTCAAAGTGTAAGAGAGACCACCCTCTTTGATAAGGACTTGAATAAGAGCCATGAAAGCAGTCTTATCTCAGAAGCGGACAACCAATTTGCTGCACTTGAGAGAAATCAGAGATAAAAATGCAGAAAATGAATACTCAACATGAGGAATACAAGTAAAGGAACTTCATACACCTGGAGCGGAAATAAAAGGAAAGTGATGATTTTAAAAAGTTAAAACTTATTCAGAAGAGAACTTCCTAGAAAAGGCATTATAACAAAGCTGAAATGTTTCCTCCTTGCTAGTTCTGCAGAAATCACAAAGTTAATGTTGTAGCTTCTACATCTTAGAATGCATTTAACCATTGCAACTAGAAGTGATAAATTAGTAAGAGAATATGCAATGATTAATGAATAGTTAAAGAATGGAGTAGGGATCATGGAGTGATCATTATTACTCTAATGATTTTTAATGGCTTTAGTGTTCATTGAAGCAAAGGGAATTTACCAGAGCCCCTGACAGGAGAGGCTAATGAACTTAATAGCTACTTACTAAAATCTTCAGCCTATCAGACTCTTGATAGCAAAAATTTACAGTAACATTTACAAAGATTACATATATTTATAACCAGTCAAGGATTACTTTTATTTCTGTGATTGTTTAGTGTATCATATAATAGGTACTTCATAACTATTATTTCATAATCATATGATTTTTATGAACTTTATATATGAGGGCACTATTCTACTAGAGTCTATGAAGTATTGTTCATATATATATATATCATATACATATTATAATATTATATAATATGTATATAATAATGATATATATTAAAGACCCCAGGACCAAGAAAGATTTACTTTATATAAAGTTTATATATATGATATATAATTTTTGTTGTTGTTGTTTCTAGGGTTTTGCACCCAGGGGCATGTTACCACTGAGTTATATCCCCAGCCTTTTTTATTTTTTATTTTGAGATAGGGTCTTGCTAAGTTGCTTAGAGCCTCACTAAATTACTGAGGCTGGCCTCAAACTTGCTATCCTCCTGCCTCAGACTCCCAAGGTGCTGGAATTATAGGCATGTGCCATCATGTCCAGATTTTCTCATTTATATTTTTGAGAAGGGTTTTTATAAACTTAATAGTATTGTCTAATTGATAGGTTGACCTCAATAGTACTAATACAGTAGATGGAATTAACATATGGTCTATATGCTCATTAAACTATTATTTCAATTAACAAAGCTTTCAAAGATATATTTAGGGTTTGAATGTGTAAAGAAATGGGCACTCTCATCTTGATGAAAGTAAGACTTTTATTTGCATATCTCATTAGAAAATGCATTTCTGGAACTTTATCTCAAAGGACATTTTCACAAACTTATATAAGGTTGGTTTGTTCAGAATGTATATCACACAAGTATTTACAAGAGAGATGCAGTAGAAATAATTTAAAAACTCAATAATAGGAAATTTGTTAAATGAATTATTTACATAATTAATAATTTAAATAATATAATATAAATATTATTTAATATTATAATATAATATAAATATTATATTTTACATAAGTAAAATATAATGATTAAAATATAACAATTAAAATCACCTTTTAGAACAAATGACAATAAAGATGGTCCAGATATACTAAGTGAAAGAAGCATGATGTCAAGCATGTGGAGTTAGATTCTATGCTCATACATGCCCATGAACTGAAAATAACCGGGAAAGATTTTGTTGTTGTAAGTGTTTATTTGGGGGATAGTAATATTATCATGACCTTTTGTTTTTCTTTCTTGGATGCTTTTTTATGTGCTCCATTTTTTTAAATGATGAATGCAAATTGTCTTTAAGAAAAACTTATGTGATAATAAAGCCGATAGTCCTTTCTGAGAGGTACTAAAAGAATGTGATGAAAGTAAAATTAGTAGTGCAGGAGAAGGGGGTCTGAGGCAGGTAGGAATTCAGAGGAGGGGAGGGGAGGACAAGGAAGACTCTGTAGAGAAATCTTCTAGGACTTCTGATAGAACTTGAGAAGTGGGTAAGACTCAGCATCTTAGGCAGAACTGCATTAATAAGGATGAGAGGTACCATTCACACAGGTAGGGTGTTAGAATTCATGATATATTATTATTATTATTATTATTATTATTATTATTATTATTGATTGAGCCCAGAGGCACTGAGCTACACTTACTATTTTTAGGCAGGGTGTCCCTAGGGTAATCTGGATGGTTTCAAACTTATAACCCTCCTACCTCAGCTGGGAGTAAAGACTGGGCCACTGTGCCCAGCTCATGATGTATATTAAATAGATGGTACTTAGACTGAGAAATAGGAACAGATGTGTTGAGTAGATTGCTTTAAAATATATGGTGGACCTACATATTATATGTATCGATATCTGCTTGGGCTGCCATAACAAAATACCAGACTATGTAGCTTAAACAATGGAAATTTATTTTTTCATTGTTCTGAAAGCTGGATGGCCAAGATCAAGGTGCCAGCAGGGTTGATTTCTGATGAGGCTTTCCTTTCTGGACTGCTGAGAATCACTTTCTTGCTGAGTTCTCCTTTGCATGTGATGTGTGGGTGGGGGAAAGAAGGGACAGAGAAAGAGCTCTGGTGTCTTTTGCTGTCCTTGTGAGGAAACCAATGGTCCACCCTCATGCCCTTGTTTAACCTTAATTGCCTCTTGAAAGTCTCTGTCTTCAAACACAGTCACAGTCACAGTCAAAGAATTCAACATGAATTCCATTGCTTGTCTCTGAATAAAGAAATCTCATGGGGAAAAAGCAATTTGGGGGAGATTATGTAGCCTTGGTATGTAGAAAGATATTTACAGATTCTTTGCTTTATTAAAAAATAGTTTCTAGTTTCTTCCTTTCCCGTATCTATGCAGCATATTTCTGCTTAGGGGCCTGCATGAGATTCTTGCTGATCAGTTAGATCAGGCTATCACACTGTTAAGAATGCATCTGGAAAATGAACTGTGTGTGGGCAGTATGAAGAGTGGAGTTTAAATTTCCCTGGCCAATAGTTACTGATTTCTAAGATGCTCAGAGTTTCAATTATTAGTTCTTTACTAGAAGAATGAGAAATTGATGCTTTACTCTAGCTCCAGATGATATTCAAATTCCATCCAATGTGGACTTTCTCTCAATTACTCTCATTGCACTGGTGTTCTGGATGGCTTAACTGCGTTCTTCCCACACACTTTTGGGACATTACTAGAGCAACTCTGTTCTCCATCTGGTGTTGGCTCATCAGTCATTGAAGCTCCAAGACAGCTCTCTATCTAGGGTTAGTGGCTCTCTCTCCAGGACCACCTTTCTCTGATTTAGGCTCATATAGGCCCTGCTCCTCTGGTCTTCTCCTGTCCCTGAGAAATCTCTTTGATTCTACAGAATCTCAAAATCAGTGTGTTCTCTCTCAGTTGAGGAACAGTTCTGAAAGAATGAGAAATGGGTTCTTTTGATTTAGATCAGCAAGTACATCACGCCCATAGGGAGCATGCAGTGGTTCCACAGGCCTGGGTACCTACCCTGTGGAGACCTGTTCTATGAAGACTAAACTCGAAAAATAGATTGTGAGTGAGAAATTATTCATAGCACACTGTTCCTTTACTGTGAACTTTTGTTATTGCAAATATTACAAACATTTTATTTACACACCCACTTAAGAAAAGCACTTGAACACATGTAGATAATTTGAAAAACTGAGATTTAAGAAAGTCTCTAATAGTCACTAACTGATGAGATATTTAGAACCTAATTGCACTGAAAATGCCTTATTTTCAAATTTGATTTTAAAAGATTTTTGTAAACTCACTGGCTTTGTCTAATGCAAATGGGCATTAGTAAAAAACAAGTGGAATAATCATAGATTTAACTCATCTCTTTCCTATACTATACATTTTTTATTAAACTTTACTCATTTTTCTGATTTACAAGATTTCTGTAGACAACATGATCTTGTAGAGTAGTGACATTTAAGTGGCAAAGTACCCTTTTTCTCTTACCATGTATTAATTGTACAAATTAATAGGTTTCACTGCATTTATGGTACATTGGTGCTATTTCTTTTTATTTGGTGCTGGAGATTGAACACAGGGCTTCATGCACACCAGGCAAGTGCCCTACTAATGAGCTATAATCTCCAGTCCAATAATTCTTACATTTATTTTTCATTGGCTCTTTTCCAACCTCATAAGTTTCTTCCAGATACCTATCTATACATATTTCTAAGACAGCTTCCCACTACTCCCAGCCCAGATGAAAACCAGCTATAACACCCTTTGGTTGCCTTGAAGAGAGAGAAAGAGAGAAAGAAAGAGGGAGTGAGTGAGTGGGTGGGTAAGGGAGGGAGGGAAAGAGGGAAGGAGGAAGAAAGGAAGGAAGGAAGATAGATAGATAGGTAGATAGATGACTGTTAAGGACTGAATTATGCCCCAACCAATCCCAATCCATATGTTGAAGGTCTATATCCCAATGTGACTATATTTGGAGATAGGGTTTTTAAGAGGTAATTTAAGTTGAAGTTGATTATAAGGGCAGGTCCCAAATCAAATAGGATTGGTGACCTTGTAAGAAGAAGAAGAGGGAATGCCATCTCTTTCTCTATGCCATGTGAGGACACAGCAAGAAGGTGGCCATCTGCAAGTCAGGAAGCAAGCCTAGCCAGGAACTCATTCAACCAGCATTATAATCTTGGACTTCCCAGTCTCCAGAGCCATACAATATTTTTGTTATTTAAGCCACTCATTCTGTGGTGTTTGTTTTTGACAGTCTGAGCAGACTAAGTGGTAAATATTGTTACAGAGAATTTTGAAAAATCACAAATGAAAACTATGAATTTACTATAATCTTATTTTTGAAAATAATTACTATGAATTTCATGATTATTTGAATAACATCTATTCTGTTTTATAATTATAAAATGACAGTCATTATCTTAAAATTAGAAAAAAAAATGAAAATGCCAATAAGAAACTAAAAATTTCATCACCACAAAAACCAGTTCTTATAATTTTAATATGTATGTATGTATATAATATATGTATATATATATATATAGGGAGGATTCAGTGTTCTGTGTTCCCAGTTCCCATCTCCCTCCCATGGCATACATGAAGATGTCAACAATTCTAGGTGCACTGATTTGGAAACATGTGTTGGCAGGCTGGACAGGAGAAAACTGTTGTTGTTATGTTTTAACTTATATGTCTTAAATTACTTATAGAGGTGATTTTGATTTGCTTTGTGTTATCATTTATTATTATGGAGAACAATATAACATTATAATATTTCTAAGTTCTCTGAGTTCCCTATTAAATCCTTTGTTATTTTCTCCCAGATGTTTTTTTTTTCATATTGATAACCTAACCTTCTTTTAAAGTAGTAAAATTATTAAACATAACATTATCAAATCCATTGTATCAAATTTCCAATTTTCCATTGCATCTGTGGAATTTTTTTAATGTACAGAAAAGTGATAAATTTTACTTTGTTCATTGTTTTTAATATTCAGATAGCCCTTTACCTGAGTTCATATAGAGACTCACCAATTCTTCTTCTAATTTTTAACAATTGTGCTTTTCTCTATTACTTTAAAAGCCATATGAGAATTTTTTTTGGTGCTAAATTTAAGTGAAAATACTGCCTCTGATTTATTTGTTGACCTTCAGTTATTCTCTCAACTCTATTTACTAACTGATCTCCCCCATCTCCACCTGCCACTGAAATGGGGTAACAACTGTATGATGCACTACTATATACACATACATATTAGCTTCTACTAACCTTTCTAGTACTGTTGACACTTTGCATCTGTATGTAAGTTTTTATGAGTATTCCAAGGAAAACAGAGAAGTTCAGCGAGGTCATTGTAGCTTGTTTTAAGCTTTATCAACTAAAGGAAATTTTCTGATCATAGTATCATAGAGCTAGAAAAGTTTTACATTATAATGTTTCATTTTATAATGGTTATAAAAGACTCTTTTGTAGTAGTTACCTGACCTGTTGAAGGTCACACAGAGGCCAGAGCCTGGGTATCCTCATCTTTTGTAACTTTAGTTACTTGATTATTAAAAATACTTTTCTCTTTTTAGCCATCTTGATATGTCTATATTCCTTTTTGGCAGGGCGGTGGTACCAGGAATTGAACTCAGAGGCACTCAAACACTGAGCCATATCCCCAGCCCTATTTTGCATTTTATTTAGAGACAGGGTCTCCTTGAGTTGCTTAGCACCTCACTTTTGCTGAAGCTGGCTTTGAACTTGCATTCCACCTGCCTCAGCCTCCCGAGCTGCTGAGATTACAGGTGTCTGCCACTGTGCCTGCCTGAGATGTCTATATTCTTAATTCAGGGTTTGTTATATTTGAGGATTCCTTAGATAGCAAGATACTTTCCTTCCTTGGACCTACAAGGAAATCCTCACTCACAAGTACTGAAGTTCCTTCTTTTGTAGGCACTTTAGAGAGCATTTGTGTAACCTTCTTCCCCTCCCTTATGTTCCTATTTCTAATAATTTTAGGTTATATAGTGAATATTAAGATTCTTTAATACTTGATCATATTGTGACATCCTGTATTCAAATATGGTGTCCCTTTTTCTTTCAGCTACTAGATAACTGTTCCTCTCATCTCAAAATGACCCATCCAGCCAGAACCCTGTACACCCAAGATGGAGAATTGATTCAGTCATGGGATGACATAGAACGAGACATGGTCATCTGTGTGTCTATGGGACATGACTTTATAACCCAGAAAGGTATGGCAAACACTTTTCATTTCTGTCAAGATTTTAAAGAACTAAAGCATCTAATCTTTGCTTCTAAGACCCTCCTTCTTGAATTTTGCATCCTATTGTGATGATTTTTTTTAATAATTATGCTCACATTGTTCTGCTTCATGTTATAAAAGTTAAGTTTTTTAACTAGTAATAAGTAAATATATGCTACATTTATTATCTATTCCTTGATCATTTTCTTTGATAAATGACAGAAATTGAAAGAACATATAGTTATTTGGAATCAACTCTTGTTTTATCCTTTTTACCCTGAGGAATTTCAAATCCCTTTCTGTAGGTAGGTATACATTAGAAGAGATATAATTTTCAGGAAATTCCAAAGAACACTGTTTTTACTTTAAAGGAAATTTTTAAAATTAGGAAGTGAATTACTCAACATCTATAAAATAAAAATATTGTATTTCTTCTTTTAAAAAGGCACCATAAAAGTATTACTATGTTCTATATAAGGTAGGTAAGCCAAAGACTTTTCTAACAGTGGAATAATGCCTTTACATTTATCCTAAAAGAATCAAAAACAATATATGAAGACCAAAATGTAGGGAGACAAAGATTTATTGGGATGCCTAAGACTGCTTTGAGGAATGTCACAAATATTCCTTGAGTACCAGCCTATCTCACAGAGCAGGCTCCCTTGTATTCTTTGTGTTCTGCTGTTCCCGTAACCCATATTACCCATCACCCTACCCCTTGGTGACCAACACTGTGTGGTTACTTTGGAGAACACACCAATGGCAGGGTTCTTATCATTAATAAGTATTATTTGACAGTCTTTTGTAGTCCCAAAGAACGTATTTAAAAAGAAAAATAATCAGGCTTCCTTTCCTGGAAAAGTTTTCAATCTATCTGAGAATATAAACAGACATGAAATGATTACAGCCAATTGAATAGTAAGCAAATGCAGTACTTCCCAATCCCTTTATTATTTATGCTTTGCATTCATATACTTGGGATGGGCTACCCTACCCTTCTTGCCACGCTGTGTTCATTGGACCTGAATAAATAAGGCTAAATATGCTTCAGGCAAGCTAACCAAAAGTGTATCTAAACCACAAAGAAAGATCTAGGCTGCCTTCCCAAAAACAAGCCTGTCTCCAATAAAAAATATAAAGGGCATTGAGAAAATTGGAAATGCAAATATTACTCTCCTTATCATTTTACTCCATGTTAATTCTCTGGACCTTTGACAAGTCTATGTAGTCAAACATTTATATTTGCATCTTCAATTTAGTAAACACATGCAATGTTATGATGTGAAAGTTGATTCCTTTCCTATGAAAATAGTTGATTGATAGTGAAAGGACTGGTGGTTTTCCCCAATTGTCTGAATTTTTCCCAATGAGTCACATATGTTCTAGGAAATTTGATTGATTACAAAGATTCCAATTCAGTTGTTCTTTAGGAATTTACTTTGTTGTTTCTGCTGAAATAAAGTTAGAAATAATTATCCAGTAGAAAACTAAATATTCAGAATGTTTTTTAAAAAGAGAAATGCTCTTACATGTATATACTTATTAAGAGATGTTTTAAAAATTAATCATTGTATACATGATTTTTTCTGTGACCCGCTGGCTGTACTAGGTAAGAAAATAAAGCAGCCAGGGAGTTTCAAAAATAAATACAGTATAATAACTTATGTCATATACTATAATGTCAAAAAACATTTAGAATTCAGAAGTCAGTCATCAAAAAAAATCACAATGGGTTTTTGAAAAATGAATTTTATTTGGCAAAACAAACCAGATGCTATTAAAATGGTTCCTTTCACACAAGCCCCCAGTGAAATTAAAAGAGTGCTTTTATGCCATTTGCTATACAATCTGAACATGATTTTCGCTGGTTTGGCTTTCATCTTTTCAATGGGTTCAATTTTTAGAGCATTCCTATGTTAGCTTCCAATTCAGCCTTTACTAAGAGCTTGGAAGGAAGCCTTCTATAACAACTTCCATTCTATAGAAATCCAAAGAATGTTAGCACATATCTGATGTGATAAGCAGGTCAAGTGTGTAATGAGAGAGTCCAAGGTAGGAGCCGAGGATTTCTGAGGGATCGTCAAGGTTTTCACCATTATGGACTTTTAATTATTTTGTACAAATATATTGACTTGTCTCTCGAAATAATTTTTTAACAGAGTTAAAGCAAGTGGTGGAGGTCAGAGCAAATTATGCCAGAATTCGAAGACAGCTGGGCCCTCAAGCTACAGACCTGGTCCTGTTACCATCTTCAGAGCTGCTGTCACTGGTACATCTGCATAATTAATTCCTATCAGAGCCATCATATTTTCTGTTGTATTTTGCTGGTATATCTGTGTAGAGATACTCATATGCTTGTTAAACATGATTGTTATTTATCTCTTTTAATTTCAAATAGTCTTTTTTAAAAGTTATTATTTACAACATTTTACATAAACTGGCATTTGATGCCTATGCCTCAAAATTGTTCCTGGAAAGGCAACAAAATTAGACAGAATAATGCTGGTAAAACAACTATCTTAGGTGTACCTTCCTCCAGGAGGAAAAAAAAAACAGGAAACTACTAGTTAATATTTTAAAACAATTTAGCAGAATCTGGTAACTTATACATAATATTCATAGATGTAAGAGTATATATATGTATATTTATAATATTTGATAATCAAATAGACTCTGACCACTTAACCCCAAATTCAATCCCAACTGACAATTCCTTGCTCAGTCACTCTATTTTCAAAACTTCCATGTTAAAGTCTTACAAGTATTAAATAAAACTGAAATGGCTGGTGGCTACCAAATGTGGCATGAATGGATCATTCCTCTTCCAATTTATCTTTAGTTTTGCCTGTAGTAACAGTACAGGTCCTTTATGGGCCTCAGTTAGATGTTGCTCATGAGAGTGAAATTGGTTATTTCCTGATGTATAGCCAATAATCAAAAGTCATATACTATGTCTTCATTATAGAAATGTAGAGAAAGGAATACACACACACACACACACACACAATCATGTAAGGGATTCTTAGCAGTCTTGGGTATCAACCTTACAGAACAAGAACAGTACCTGCTATTTTCTTCCTGAGAAGACAAAAGAGCCATTAAGACAAAAAGAAAGAAAACTGTTCCTGGTGGGAATTTTGCAGAGAAATGCTCTTCCTCCCTGTCTTCCTCTGAAAGCTACTCACAGTTCTGCCTGAATATCAATTGCAGCCTGGCTAGGTGTGTACAGAATGGCTCAGCTGGGCTCACTCCTCAGTTCCCCACTTTAATGTGATACAGGAAAGCAATATATCACCTCTACTGAAGGAGACTCTTGGTAATCGCTGCAAAAGGCCTGGCTGGTATTTACTCCCAGTCTGCAAATCAGTAGGGCTGCATGAATAAATCCCTGCTCTAACTCCACCGAAGGAAAGCTCATGGAGGAGAAATTTCACATGATACATCAACAACAATTTACGCTTTTACAAACATTTTGTTATGTGATGTTAGATATGTGAAGGTTTCCCAAAGCAGCTTTGTGCCACACAGGAGACAAAGATTTCACATCACTCTTATTTTGTTTTTATTTATTTATTTCTTTGTACCCAGAAAATTGAAACAAGAACTAGCTGCCCCAATCAGAAAGTGAGCCAACAGGACTCTTACCAGTTGGGTCTTTCCTTAGAATGACTTGATCATAGTCCACATAAAGTCAGCTATTTTTTTTCTTCAAAATTTCTTGAAAACAAAGACATTTGTCTAGGTGCAAAAGTACCTATCACTTTACTGCCAAGATAAAGTTGATTTGCTATGAAAATGGCATAATTTCACCTTGAATCTAATGTGCAAATTCTTGTGAAGTCTTTGCTGTTGCATGTAAGTATGCCTGAAGCGAAAATTGGTAATATCACACAGACGCTATATCAAGCACCAGGAGACATGAGGCAAAAGTCTTAAGTGAACTTTTCTATTACTAGTAAATGGGATTTTAGATGTAATATAACAGTCATCAACACATCACATCTTACCAGCGAGGCAGCCACACTTACTTTGTAGACGACAGCTTGCCCTGGGTATCTTGGCAGTTCATAGCTACTTGTAACTTAGGCTAAGAACTATCCTACTCTGTCCTTATTATTGACATTTCTCTGGTTGGCTGGAAGGTGGGTTGGGGAGCAGTTACTCTACCTCCAGCAAGGACTACAGGATAAGACTATTGCAATTCTGTTCAGCCCTCCTAGGCTTTTAATAAACACAGTAATTTCCTTTGGGGACATGTTTATCAAATTTGAATCAGCCTCATATATACAAGTCAGATTTCAATATTTTTTTATCAACTGAAAACCATTTATTATTAAATACTAAAGTAACCATCCCCAAGTCTATAGCCTTCTCCAGAAATTTATTTCCTGCTGGTTCACAAACACCCTTAAGGTGATCCAGATGTTAATCATCAGTGTACCAGCATTTATGATTGTTCTCAGGAGAGCTGGAATTTTCTGCCCACGTCTAGCTTTTGTAGCATGATTAAGTGTTGAGGTAAAGTTGTATGTTTCTAAGCAGGTTAAGTAAAAGAAATATGCTTAAAAGCTTGACAAATATTTTGAGAGTAACTGACAGTATTTATAAATAAACATTTTAAGTGCTTATGTCAGCTTTGCAAACCAGGACACAACAATAATTCAAAATACAAAGGTAGCTTTTTAGGATGATAACACCAAATTTCCATTTTTATTGTTTCTATTAACTAAACACTATTTTATGAATCAGAAAGACAAAGGAATAAAAAATAAATAAAAGATTAATTTGTTCCCTTTTACCGAAGAATCACTTAGAAATTTTGGTCAGTGACTTTTGCAGCATTTGTGTGCTAACCTTCAATAATAGCCCAGGTGTGCTGAGTGTCATTGTTCGTGATTCTCCAATGCAGCAACTTGAGGGGAACATCATTTTGAAGGGAGTGATGAAAGCACACAATTCGGTGTTATTCTAGGTTGTCACAAAATCAGATGCAAATGTTCTCAATTAAATGGAATTGGACTAAGCAGTGATTCTCAGTTGTTTTCATTAAACCAATGACTCCAGTTCCCTTCTGGCCCTATGCACATCTCAGCTCCTCTAAGGCTAGGAAAATAAAAAGAAAGAGAAGCAGTTTTGTTCTCAACACAATAAAGTAGAATTCTGTAGAAATGGCCCCTTTTGGGGCCATGTGGCCAAAGTGACTGCAAAGCAAGATCAACAGAGAGCACTCAGGCGAATGCTGATGAAAGTAAATGGACTCATCCTGACACAGTGGATATTCAGTGGATGCCTGCTGCCAGCTATAGTATTTTCTAATTCTGCAAGTCTGTAATATGAAACTACTATCAATAGGCTGTCACACTGTACCATATGTGCAAATAGAAATATATGAGAGAGGAAGTGCTATGCCCATGATGCAGCTGAGTTGGAGGAGAGGAGAAAGGAGGCAGGAAATTATATTTATAGGGCAGTAAAATGGTGATTCTGAATTGCATGTGCTATCACTCATTGTCTGCAAAATATCGAACTGAAGGATTTCAGAAGAATACTGTCAGCTTGGGGGTAGATAGTTCAGTCAAGCTGCTGAACCTGTTAGGTCCTAGTTAGTCAGTCCTGGAGAAGAGGTGAACTTAGAACAGATATTGGAGTTTTAGCCCAGGTGCAGATGCTGAGGAATTTCAGCACTGTCAGATCACCTGAGCTGCCACCATTGGCAGCTACATTTTTGAAGCCCAAAGCCACACTGTCCTGAAATAATCCTTCGGACTGTGCTGGGGTGAGATGGAAGACAGGAGGAAATCTCCCAGGGCTGCTGGATCAGTGTTCCTCAAAGTGTAAGATTTGACTACATCTTGGCTTTCAGTTCCTTCGCTCTTTCTTCCCTTTTCTCTCTCCCTGCCTGCCTTTTCTCCTTCTCTGGCTTTTCTCCTGTAAGAACCTTCAAAACTCATCTTTCATTAAAATAGAAAAGATCCTTCCTGGAATAATCTGTGAATCAGCAAGGATGCTTCCCTAATACAACTCTCAAATTTCGGCGTATACAAGAAACACCTAGGGAACTTGAGAACATGCAGATTTCCAAGCCTGATCCTAGAGACAGGTATGATCTGTGTGCTTCAGGTAGGGCAAGGAATCTGCATTTTATTGAGCTATAAGAAGTGACCACAGTTTGAGAAACTTTGCCAGGAGTTTGGGGCCTGTCAAGGAAAATGCTGTTTACTACCAGCAGGGTGTGTTCCAGGCGACAAGTACCAGTTTCAAGAACTCCCTGTCCATGCCTTTACCCTGTGGGCACTAAGAAGACAAAGAAGCATTTGCTGTGTGGATAAGGGCTTGAATCTAAGTGTCTCTTGTTTTCTCATTATCGTTTCTTTAAGAAATGATAGAAATGTTCTTGAGTCACCTGGAGGAGGCTGAAACTAGACCCAGACGTGGGAAGGCTAAGCAAGTGTGTTTGAGGTTCAAAAGCTTCCTGTGTTAATTAAGCTGCCTTCAGTGTTGAGAAAATCTTGCTATTTTAAAGGTCACAGATATAATGTCAGTGCTATTCCACATATATCAAGGAGCAGGGTAATTTTGAAGGTCAGGAAAATAACCAGAATCTTCCTGGCATTTTTAAACACATTTTTATATATACAAAGAGGGAGAGCTATGGAACAAGGACAGGATTCCCTTTTCCATAGTTGCTCTTTCTCCACTGAAGGAGCTCCTTACTAGGGGCAGGCTAAACCTTTCTGTTCTGTTTGCTTTAAGTCTAGTTAATGTGGAAGTTTGAGCCACCTGCATCTCTGACAGGTTCATCTAAGAGTGGGAAAATTCACAAGATGTTAGTTCAGTTTACACACATACACACCCAGAAGGGAAAAGAATGCATGCATGTTGGCAGGCACTTGATATGTGTGTTCACTCCAGTTAGAATGGCAATCATCAAGAATACAAATAAAAATTGCTGGTGAGAATACAAGAAAAGGTACACTTAGACATCATTGACGGACTGCAAATTGGTACAACCACTTTGGAAAGTAGTCATAGATTGAGGAATGGAACCACCATATTACTCAGCTATTCTACTTCTTTATTCAAAAGAACTAAAATCAAACATACTATACAGCATCCTATAGTGATTCATGCATACCAATGTTTACAATAGTGCAATTCACAATAGCCCATATTATGGAACCAGACTAAATGCCCATCAACAAACAAATGGGTAACGAAAAATGTAGTGTTGATACATAATGGAGTTTTATATTCATCCATAAAGAAGAAAGAAATTATGTTATTTTCTGGTAAATGGATGAAACTGGAGAATATCATGCTAAGTGAAATAATTCAGACTCAGGTCAAAAGTCAAATGTTTTCCCTCAGATGTGGAAGCTAGAGAAAGAAAAAAGTTTTGTTTTTTTTTTTTTAACAAAAAGCATCTCATAAAAATAAAAGGGTGACCTACCGAGTAGAGGAAGAAGACCAAGAGGGAGGGAAGAGGAGCCGGCATGGGGAAGTACTAGGGAGTGAAATCAAACAAACTATGCTATGTCCAGGTATGAACATACTAAAATGAATTCTGATCATATATGTAATTGTAACACACTAACTAAAATTTAAAAATAACAATATAGGGAGATCAGTAGAGCAAGTGGATGGGGGAAGTGGGGAAAGGAAAGTAGTGGGAAATAAGATTCATCAAATTATGTGCATGTACAGATATAGTGTAATGAATCCCACTATTATGCATAATTATAGTGCACAAAACAAAACAAAATACACCAGGCACTGTTCTAGGTGTTAGACATGGAGTAGGTGTCTAACTAGAGAGCAATAGGCCATTAGAATGCAATAGGTGGAGCTGCTTGGATAGACCTAGACTGTGGGAACATGGGCCTGATGGGCCTGATTGTGAAGGCTCTTGTAATTCATACAGTGGGGATCCAATAAAGGGAACTAATATGCTGGGCACGGTGATGCACTTCTGTAATCCCAGTGGCTCTGGAGGCTGAGGCAGGAGGATCACAAGTTCAAAGCCAGCCTCAGCAACTTAGCAAGGCCTTAAGCACCTTGGTGAGATCCTGCCTCAAAATAAAACAAAAAAGGGCTGGGATGTGGCTCTGTGGTTAAGCACCCCTAGGTTCAATCCCCAGTACCAAAAAACAAAAACCAAACAAATAAAAAAAAGGAGCTTATATGAAAGTTTGGACTAGACATTTTCTATTAAATTAAACTCATTGTGATTACCAATTACAGACACATATTCCATATACCTCTGGTGGGATGGAGGTTTGTTGGATTGATTGACAAGGAAGGAAGGAAGCACAGGAAAGCCCATCATCACACAGGCTTCATAGCAGTCTGTCTTTTATTTATTTATTTATTTTTATTTTTTAGCACTGAGATTAAACCCAAGGATACTTTACCACTAAGTTACATCCTTTGCCCTTTTTATTTTTTTATTCTGAGACAGGGTCTTGATAAAATTGTTTAGAGCCTCACTTAGTTGCTGAGTCTGGCTTTGAACTTGCAATCCTCCTTCCTCAGCCCCTTGAGCCCCTGGGGTCAAGGTGTGTGCCGCCCTGTCTGGCTATGGAAGTCTCTGTTTAAGAGGCATGCCTATCTGTGTCCCAGAGGCCACCCTAGTAATCAGCCTTTCCTGTTCTTGACCTCCCTGCATCTCTGTGCTTCTTGCTTCTTCTGTAAATTTTCTATTTCTCCAATGGGCTCTTCTGTTGTCTGCTAAGATAGGCACCTTCCTATTTATGGCTCTCCTGCTTTACACACTGTTACCTGTCTTTTCTTCATATTTATTTTGGCTCTTTTTTGGTAGAGGGTCACTGAATTACTTTGTGTCTTTTAATAGAAGATTGAATGAATGGAGAGCATCAAATAGTTGCCTTTTAATCCTTCCTTTAGATTAGGATGTCAGAGCTACACGATACAACCCACAACTTCCCCATGTAAGCAACAACATGATTGTTCTTTAATGAGGCAGCCAAAGACATGGAGGGGTCTTCGGGATTCATGGCATTTTAGAACATGCAATTCTGCCATTGTTCTGGTTATTTTCTCCCTTCACCACTGATGGATGAAATTAGCAATGGAATCAACGAGGCTGTCACTATTCCTGTTCAGTCTGTCAGAGGTTTGCCCTTGGGTACACTGTCAAAACAGGCGTTGGTGAGGTGAACTAAATACAGCCAACATGAACCTGAGGTTAGAATCTGTGAGTTTGATTACAATATCAGGATGGATACCTATTGGATTCATAAGTAACCCTTCTGAATATAAGAGAGTCTATCTGAGAAATTGCAGAGAAAGCCTAACAAAACTCAGGACACTTTTGAATTGGCACCCAGACAATTTTGCCAGATCAATTCTGAATGTAAATCCTTTTTTCCCTTTAAATCAGACCTGTCCTTGCCTCTTATTTAATGTAGTCATTTTGATAGGATATATGCCATTATGGATTTTATTTTTATTGCCATCTGTCCTCCTACCCCTGCTCTCAGAGGCCATCCTAGTTTAACAACTTTCCCAATGTTGAAATGTGAGTTCCACTAACTGGCCTCAATAGTTATCTGCTGTGTTTGAGTCGTAAATTCTCATTATACTTCAGGACATCCATGGAGAGGTATTTTCTGTTAGATATTGCCCTGTTTTCATGAAAATGTTGATACGAGCCACATCTGTACACATTAGTAAAGCTATGTGTTCAAGAGGCTTAGGGCCAACTGCTGAGGCAGCACTTGACAGTGTCACCAGGATGCCACACTCTGGGTCCTCTGGCTCATTCATAAAGTGACTCACAACAGAGATCAATTTTCATCTGCACCAACTTGCAACTGTTACTATGAATAAAATGGGAAACAACTTTGAAGTTGTTTACTTACTTTTTTTTCTCCCAAATACTGGGGATTGAGCCCAGGGGTGCTTTATCACTGAGCTACATTCCCAGCTACTTTTATTTTTATTTTTATTTTAAGACGGGGTCTTGCTAATTTGCCCAGACTGGCCTGAAACTTGTGATCCTCTTTCCTCAGCCTGCTTACATCATCTTACTTCAAACATTGTCATTGCTCACTTGGATAAAGTCATTGTTTTCTAACTAGTCATTACACATATCCTGCCCCCAGCCTTTCTCCTCTCCAGTTCTTTATCAAAGTGGTAGCCATAGTGATCTTTCTAGAATGGAAATACTATCATATCACTCTCTTACTTAAAACCCCTCAGTAGCTTCCTGTCCTTCATGAAAATGAAGAACAAATTCCTCCATATGTTGCCCAAAGCCCTTTGGAATATGGTGCTTTCCTGGCTCTGGAGTCTTGGTTCTCAGTCTTCTGTGCACAGGGCTCTGTGCTCCTAAACTCCCCCACCGAGTGTGTGCCTTCTCTTATTTCCATACCTTTGCACATTCTTCTTCTGTGACTTTCTAAGGAAATCTTCCCTGACCACGCGACACACCTGACTGATGGGAACTCTCTTCCATGGTCTTCCCTGAACCAAATTCTCAGCTGAATTGTAGCAGTTACCCAGGTGGACTTACTGTGACTCTCTCTTTCTCTCCCTGACCTGAAACCCCCTTGAAAGCAAGACCAGGTCTGTTCAGACTTGTATTCCTAGGGCCTGCCATATAATATTCCTTATGATATAGCAGGCATTCATGAACATTTGTTAAAGGAATATGAAATTTAGGGTAACTTGCTGGTTAAAAGTGCTTTGTTTTGTTTTAGCATGCACTGAAGTATCTGGGTTTTAATGTCAATAATATATTGAATCAGAATTTTTCTTTCTGCAAAACTTGCTTCTCACATGCATTATTTTATCAATCTATAGAATATCACATTGTCTCATAAAACAAGCCTGCCCTTGTCGATGAAATAGTATAGACTAACTAAATTTCCTTCAAGTCAAACCAAAATGCAGTTGCTTGGGCTCTCTTCTCCAACTACTGTTCCTTTCAAAACACTCCTGAGGCCTGAGAATAGGAAATGCTTCTCCCATCAGAGCCCAGACAGACCCTTGCTGCAGGCAGCCTGGCTTAGAAGGGAAGACATGTCACTCTCTTTCATAAGCATGATGATTTGTGGCTGAGACGGGAGAGGCTGCTCTCTGAACCACATGCCCCCTGGTGCAGGCAGGCTAAGGAAAGATGAATGGCATTATACGACAGACATCTGAATGTTTCGTATTAAATTAGTCCCACAGAGCACCCAGAATTCTCATTCCATAAATCACAAGGTAAAGTAAACTCACTCCCAGGTTAGATGGCTGTGACTTTGGCCTGTGGTGTCATAGATAATCTGAGAACAGTTCAACATTTGTCTGAAATAGTAATAATTTTTCAGCATATTTACTCATTGGCGATGAGGTGACCCAGACTGATCTCCTGCCAGAAACAGCATGTAAATGGGAGTTAGCCAATTGGGGAGATTTCCAAACAGGAGTCACTGCTCCTCGCACCCTTGATCTGCTCTGAAACTGCCACTTGCTCCTTCAGGAGCTGCTGCATGCAGGGAGCCCAGATGAGCAAAATCTACCCCCCCCAGAAGAGCAAATATGCAAAAGTACTGATGTGCCCCCACCTCTTTACTAAATTTCAGTCACTTTCCATCTTGAAATTCACCCTCACTTTGTCTTGGTCTAAGAATTACAGACTTAAGAAGGACCTTGAATCCACTGAAGCCACATTTCTCTTCAGTGGCAAAGGCTAATTCTCAGAATATTTTACATGTACTTGGATCTATTCTGGTGCTTCCATTCCTGAGCTGACATCACGGTTACTTGGGACACTTCACTGAATGGAAGATACATTGTACTGGGGTTCATGAGACCAACTTGATGCTAACTAGCTGAGGGATACTAACTAGTCTGAGCTCCTGCTGCTGTCACTTTGAGAAACTGAGAAGGACAGATTATGAATCTCTTAAATACAACTTTGGAAGTTTGATTCTGATTCATATCTCAGTGGTGAGATACGATTGGGCAACAAAAATGATGTAGCCAGGATCCCAGCTAGTTCCTGAAGTCCATCTCCTCCTACAGATGTTCACTACAATCTGCTTTTAGGGCCATCTCTATTCTGAATCTCAACAGAGGAACCTACTGAAGTCATGGCATAGCTTTGGGATAGTCAAGAACTTGAAGTGACTCCTCTGATAGAAAGATCCCTGAACTTGGGGGCTGGGGTTATGGCTCAGTGGTGGAGCACTTGCTTGGCACATGTGATGCACTGGGTTGATTCTTAGTACCACATAAAAATAAATAAAATAAAGGTATTGTGTCCATCTACAACCAAAAAAAAAAAAAGAAAAAGAAAAGAAAGAAAGAAAGAAAAAAAGAAAAAAGAAAGATCCCTGAACTTGGAATTAAAGGTTTGCCTTGACCCTTGCCTCTTGGACTCTTGAGAAAGTCTCTTGGTAGAAAAGTCAAAGGAGATCACCAAAATGGAAGAAGAAGGGCACTCACACATCTAGAATGTCTACCTGTGCAGGCAGGAACTAAGCTGGACCTTTTATATTGTTGTCTCATTCACAACCATGCTATGAAGTAGAAGCTGAGCTTTGGAGGAGTGAATTATCTTGCACAGAGCCATAGCCAATAAGTTGCAGAGCTGGTATTTATACCCAGCCTAACCCTAAAGCCTGTCCTTTTTTCATTATACCAACCATTTTTGTTTTTAACGCTATAGAAATGTCAAATATTATTATTGGTAATTTGTATGTTCACTGGATGCCTTTATGGACATATTTTATGGTGTAGTTGCTGCCTACTTGGATAGTTTCCTTGATGACAAATAAATTTGGCAAGGTATGCTATATACTTTGATGCCCAGTCCAAGATGGGCAGCACCTACTCTGAGCATGAGGGAAATCCTCTCATCAGAACATAATAAACGAGCAGGGGTCTCACTTCCCAACCCCCATGCTGTATTTATCCATGCATTTGTTTCCTAGGGTTGCTGTGTTTGTCAGTTTTGAACTGCTAGAACAGAGTACTGGAGGCTAAATATAAAGAACAGAAGTTTATTTCTCTCCATTTTGGAGGCAGGAAAGTACAAGATCAAGATCAAGGCACCAGTATCTGGTAGGGGCCTTTTTTACTCTGCCCTGACATGGTGAAATGCGGAAGGGCAGAGAATGCAACTCCCCTCACACAAGCCCTTTTTATAGCAGCTTTAAAACATTTATGAAGGTAGAAGCTCATGACCTAAACACCTCCCCAAAATCCCCCCTATTAACACTACCGTGAATTGTGTCCAACACATGAATTTCAGAGGACACAGTCAGACCATAGCAACTACTATAACAAAGTACCATAAAATTGATGGCTTAAAAAGCAGAAATGTATTATCTCACAGTTCTGGAGACCAGAAGTTCAAGGGCAAGGTATCAGCAGGGTTGGTTTCTTGTGAGTGCTATGAAGAAGAATCTGTCCTGTGCCACTCCCTAGCTACTGATGGGTGGCTGGCACTACGGTCTGGATGTTTGTGTCCCTCCCCCGAGTTCATATGTTGAAACAAAATCACCAAATGTGATGGTAGTATCAGGAGGTGGGCCTTTGGGAGGTGGTTTATATCATGAGGGCAGAGCTCTTACAAAGAAGGTTAGTGTCCTCATAAAAGAGGCCCCAGAGAGTGCCATTGCCCTTCCACGACATGAAGACGTAGCAAGCCACCATTTGTGAATTAGGAAGCAGGCCCTTACCAGACACAGAATCTGTCGGCACCTTGATTATGGACTTCCCAGTTCCCAGAATTGTGGGAAACTAAGTTTCTGTTGATTATAAGCCACCCAGTCTAAGATATTTTATTTAGCAGCCTGAACAGACTAAAATGGCCGTCAATCTTTGATATTTCTTGGCTTGTAGAAACATCACCCTGATCTCTGTTTTCATCTTAATTTGGCATTCTCCCTGTGTGCCTCTGTCCAGATTTTCTCATTTTTATCAGGACACTGGTCATATTGGATTAGAAGCCCACTCCACTCTAGTGTGACCTCAACTAATTACATCTGCAATGATTCTATTTCCAAATAAGATCACATTCTGAGGTGCTGAGATTAGGACTTCAGCATGTGAGTTTTCAGGGGACACAGGGAGTAACAGAAATTCCATATCTCACCCTCACAAGCACTTTGTCTGAGCACAAGTGCCCTGCCATTAAAGATCACAACATTCTTTCCTGATGGCATGTCTCTCTCTCCCTCTCTCTTTTATGTCTTTCTTGTTCCTTACTAACACTGAAGTCTGATATTAATGGAAAAACCATTAAAAAGAAAACTATTATCCTATGAGGCAAAGTGAATGCACTCAACTGTAAAAGGAAGACTTATCGATCAATTTCAGTTAAACCTTGCTTGTCTGACACTTTGCAGCAAAGGAATGTGTTTTTATTGCCTGGCCAGATAGTTCAGATTTCCGGTCAGTCTTAGTAAAGACCCCTTTTATAACATTGATAAAATTTTATCACAGAGCTATGAAAACAAAATTAGATTTCATAACTCACATCAGGCTTGAAGAGCAGGGCGCTTCTATAAATTTTACAAACCTTATCAAGCTTTCATGCACCTATTCTGATATTGTTTTAAATAGGAGCATCTACTGAACTTCATATATATATATGTGTGTGTATATATAAATACATGTATATAGGTATGTGCATGTTTGTGTGTGTACATAAATACAATTTTTTTTCTCTCTCTACCTTACAGGAAAGAAAACTTTCATCACATACCTGTAAATAGAAGACTGTGACAAAAAGGCCAGTTATTTAGATTGTGGAGACTCTCTGAAATTAGGCAAATTCACTTCTAAAAATGAAAACTTCATAGATTATTGTTAAAATGTAATCCTAAAATCTACCTACAAAATAACTGGATTTTTCATGGGCATATATTTGAAGAATTACCAACATTGGCAAATCCGCCACAATAGATCCTTTAATTCGTAGGAAGACATATGATAATTAGAACCAGTGTTAGCCTTAGAGACTGTGTTAATAGAGAAATCCTATATATATTGTTTAGTGTTTTTCATCCATAGAGTAGCCTATTTTTTAAAAAATGAATAAATTGTATATATGTCAAGTAAGTCTTTTGTGTCCCCTAGAGAGCAGAGATTCTGGGCTTTATTTATTCAGGACAGGGTTCTACCCACAAGTCCTCCTTGACAAAGCCCTGAGTTCCCACTCCATAGCAGCATGATGGAAAGACAAAGGTTGTCATCTTCGACCCTCATGCAGGCCTCAGACTGAAATAACAGCAGTGCAACAGCAATGGAAGGCCTGCTTTGGAGAATTCCCTTCCTCCAGCTGCTCAGGAGGAACTGCAGTCCTCAGAGATGAGTTAAGTGAAGTTAGAGCTGAATAATCCTTTCTGCTTTGTGCAAATGAAATATATGTCATGGCATAGATTAGGCATCTTATATTCTTAAAATCTATCTGATGACTCTATATTTTGGTTTTAAACACCTAGTTTGAAAAAACATACAAAATTATGTGGAATTACTTTTAAATGAGTTGACAGCATTTAAAACATCAGCAGATTATTATGAAGCAGTTCTCAAATTGTTTTGATTGATACCTTCTTTTGAGAATCTTTTGGAAAACCACATTCTCACAAAATGTACCTTCCACAAACTCTTGTTGTTTTCGAACACCATTTCATGGAGCTCATAGAAGTTACCTGAAAAATGTCAGTAAAATTTCCAAATAAAGAAGTCTTCATATTTTAAAAATATATTTTTATTTCCATAATCTTAAAAAATGTTTGAAGGACATAAGATCCAAGCCTCTCAAATGGACAACATCAAAATACACAT
This sequence comes from Ictidomys tridecemlineatus, assembly GCF_052094955.1. NCBI lineage: Eukaryota > Metazoa > Chordata > Mammalia > Rodentia > Sciuridae > Ictidomys > Ictidomys tridecemlineatus. Next base: position 33,410,014 of record NC_135480.1, read on the forward strand.
TTGGATAAAGCAGATTCTTTGGCTGTTGTAATCTGTTATTTTGTTATGTTGAAAAACAATAAATCATGAAAGTTTCTTATTATCTTTGGGCATATTTTTTTTTTATCTAGGAATCTTAAATGGAAAGAGAAAGAGAAATACAAACTTCCTCCAACAGTGTTGTTAATTTGGGACACTCTTTGGAGAAAACCCTCATTACCTGGAAGGAAAAATGCTAATTAAGTTGACATTTCTCACCATCACAAAGCCATTTTACTCATACTCTTAGAGGCAGAAGGAATACATGCTGTTTTCCTTTTGTCTGTGAGGAGAACAGTAGGGAACCCCACAGGCCTGGCAGTTGGACACTGTAGCTCAGGGAAGACTGGATGAAGACATCGGAGTCGGCATGGAGGCTGCATGGAAATCATAGCTATCTCACTATAGAAAGATGGGCCTCTTGAGTTGGAATCCAGCTAACTCCACTCCTGCTCTTTTAGCACACTTATCTTTTATCCAAGATGGTAGTATCAGCAGACATTTGGATGACTTTTTGATCATTTTGTTCCAAGTCATGTTACAATTGTAATTCAGCTAATTTGGTTAAAGTTTATTGTACTCTTAGTCAAAAATCATGTACAAAGTGCCTTCCAACTCCTTTTAAGGCATTCTTTAGAAACCTCTAAAAACCATTAAATTTTTATATGAAAAAAAATGTATTGGATGATGAGTTAATGCCACTGTCACTGGATAGAGTTCTCATATTAGTTAAGAGCACTAGACTAGGATCCAGAAGATGGCCTGCAAGGCTGCTCTGTCTATTCTCTGCTTTGTTCCCAGAGCCCAGCAAGGTGCCTGGAACACAGTAGGTGCTCATTAAATTTTTTTTAACTATCAAATGAAGAGCTACATTTCAACTCTTGCTGTGCTTTTTAGTACCCATGAGCCATACCTATTTTCTCATCTATGAAATGAGAATAGTAATGTTTCCTTTCAGCCCCCAAGAGTTGTTTTGAGCATCAGATGAGATAAAGCATGGAAAAACACATTTCCTTTTTCTTTGTGGTATTGAGGATCATACCCAGGAGCTCACACATACTAGGTAAGTGTTCTACCACAGAGCTACATCCCCATCTCCTTTGATTTTGTTTTGAGAAACTGTCTTACTAAGTTGCCCAAGCTGGACTTAAATTTGTGATCTTCCCACTTCAGCCTCCTGAGCAGCTGGGATGACAGGCATGTGTCACTGCAACTGGCTCCTTCCTTCCTTCCTTCCTTCCTTCCTTCCTTCCTTCCTTCGAAAGGAAGTAGGCATATGTACTGTAGGAGGACAAAAAAAATTTTTCTTTCCATCCTCTGGGTTAGATACATGCAACAAAAAGCAGACTGAGAAACAGAAGCTTATTTGCATGTATTCCTCATGTATACATGAGAGACAACCAAGAAATGAGTAATGCTTCAAGAGGTGGCCTAGATTTCAGGCTTAAATCTCATCTTCAACTGAAATAAAGAAAGAAAGATGTAAGTGAAAATAGTTGGGTGCAATGACACACTCCTGTAATCCCAGCAGCTCAGAAAGCTGAGGCAGGAGGACCACAAGTTCAAGGCCAGTCTCAGCAATTTAGCAAGCCCTAAGCAACTTAGTGAGACCCTGTCTCAAAAACTAAAAAGGGCTGAGGATGTAACTCAGTGATTAAGCAAAAAAAAGGAGAAGACCAGGAAAAGCATGGCCAACTCAGGTAGGGGTGGTTTGTGAGTTTAAATCATGACTTCTCCATTGCTGATCCCTGGTGATTTACAATCATAGTCTCCTCCTGATACAAAGAGGGAAATACCCTTACAAATAGAGGTTTCCTTTATAGACACAAATTTCCCTTATAAAAGGATAAATTCTGCCCTGTTTTCAGAAGTTCCCCTGCATCTGCAGTTTCTCAAAATGATCAGCTCCAAATAACTCTTTGCCTAGAGGCATATTTTGGGGTGGCATGATCTGTCTGTCTCCTTCAGGTCTCAAGCTGATACAAAAGAAGTACTGTTGTCTTATTGTAGTGGCCAATAGAGATCAGAGACAGAATTCAAATTAAGGAATTTTATTGTTTATAAGAATTTTCACGCTGAAAAGAAGGAGTGTGTTCAGGTAGGAGAAGTGAGGATTCAGCCTACCCTAGGCTTTCATGCATCAAACTATGAGTTTTCTTATGTGTACAACCTAAGACTTCTCAGAGCTTCCTTGGGGCTGGTGGGGAAGTTATAGGATTCTCACTTTAGTTAGGGAAAAGGGGGCCTTCTGATTATTGACAAGGAAGGGGAAAAGTGGACATTGTACTACACACACACACACACACACACACACACATTACCCCATATATGTATGTGTGTGTGTGTGTGTGTGTGTGTGTGTGTGTGTGTGTATTAGATGCCAATAGAATATGTTTATAAGACTGTGGTTTCCTCAAGAATTTGAGAAGCAGTGTCACTGGCGATGGTGTGAGGACCTCAACTCAGGACCAATGGGGTTCTTCACAACCATTGTATAAATTAATTTAAGGACAAGTCAGTTAGAGGCTCCGATTTACTTAGGAAAGCAGAAACACATTGAAAAGAGAATGTAAACACACATTCAAGGGAGAGTGTGGGCCATTTTGAGAGCGAGAAGCATGGACACAGTGGCCAGGGCACTGCATTTATGGAGGGACAGTAGCTAGGGGCTGGACTAGAGATGAAGTCAGGCAGTGACAATTTTGGCCCTGCAGTTGTGCAGCGCCCTCACATGGACAAATGCCACCTTTTGCAGGCAGGGACCCCACCAAGTACAAAGGCCCCAGGACAAGGGCTGGGTTACTCAGAAATAGCTGGTTTTACATTCCAGTGGCTCATGGGCATTTCCTGTATTCTAATGTCTTATGAGCATTTTTGAGACTCCATATATCTTTCTTTTTCTGTCCCCAATTTTCAGTTTCATGGATTACCCGGAGCCCAGAGGAAAGTGGCATCGTTTGTTCATGTAGCAAACTTGGGGAATTCCTGTGAAGTGCGGCAGTGCTCTGTGTGCTTGGCTGTGGTGGCAAACCAGACAGTAGCATAACTTGCCTCTTTGGAAGCACTGTTAGTTCCCTGACAATGTATTTTGGAGAAAATGGCCATAGAGTTGGAGTTAATAAATAAGGAATTATCTCTGCTATACTCATCGAACTGTGTGACCTTGGGAAGCTAGCCTGTCCTATCTGTGTCCTAAATATACACTGGCAAATAATCTGTGACTTAGAAAGACTCTCAATCGGTAGCTGTCTTTTTGGCTTGTGACAAAGACAAAGTGTAACAAATATTGAGATGTCTCCAAAAGTGTTGAACTAAAGTTCTCTGAGAGATCATACAGACTGAACTTGGCTGAGTAGAACACTGTGATTGTGGAGAGATAAGAATGTTGATGCACAACTGTAATCCCAGTGTCTTGGAGGACAAGGCAGGAGGATTGCAAGTTCAAAGCTAACCTCAGCAACTTAGTGAGGCCCTAAGTAACTTAGTGAGACCCTGTATCAAACTAAAAAATAAAAGGGGTTGAGGATGCAGCTCAGTGGCAAAGAGTCTCTGGGTTCAATCTCCAGTACAAAAAACAAACAAACAAACAAAAGGCCAAAAATATCTTGGTCTATCTTAAGCCTTTTAATAACCATTCACTTTCAATCTTCGTATCTGATCTAATAGCCTTGCACTATTAGGCAAAACCCTTGGAATGTATTCTAAGTTTAGCAGATTTCCACCCTCCACCAACCCTAAAGCTAAGAATACTGTGAGAAAACACCTGAAACCCAAAGAAAAGATTTCCCCACTCTTCTGTAGCCTAACTAATTTCCCTAACAATGTATTTATCAAATGTATTGATTTATGACTTTTTTTGGTCGGTGGCTGCAGGAGTTCCAGTAACCTCTTCCACCACAGGATGTCTCCTTCTGGGAAGTGAGTCCTGGGCCATGGCCATTCATATTTGGCTTGGAATAAACCTGGGCCATAGCCATTCATATTTGGCTTGGAATAAACCACTTTCTTACTTTATTTAATACACAGCCATTATTTTATATCTACAAATGTAACTGAGTTTATTTTATCTCTCTTAGCACTTCCACCGATCATCGTCATCTCTGCTGTCACTTCTGCCATCACCACCAGGGTTGTCAGGAAGGGAAGCATTGTCCAGTAGGTAGGATCAGAGATGTTAGAACCAATGAAGATGAGCTAGGAAGGGACCAGCTACATAGCAGGCACTAAGTTTGTTCTTTTGGTGCACAGATCTGTTGAACCCTCCTAACTATTATTAGCTCCATTTTGCAGGTCTGGAAACTGAGGCACTTGCATAAGTAACTTGCCGTAAATCTCATGACTGAAGAGGCAGAGTAAAGCCCAGTGCTAAAACACAAACAGTAAACCCCTTTGTGAACCATTGTCCATTCATTCCTACCTGAAGTATTTATTTATTGAGCAGTACTTGTTATATCCAGTTCAATTTAGCATTAGCAAGATTAACTCTGTGGTTAAAAAGGAGAAGGTGAATAAAAATACACTCTACTTGTTTCTTTGATTGAACTCGAAAGAAACAACATTTCCCCCCTACCACTCTCGGAGCTTCTGGAATCTCTCTCTGCTCTCTGTTTGAACTTGAACAAATGTAAAACTTCTATTTTCTCTGATCCTGGCGTTTTTTTGAATACAAAAACATTTGGTTTAGATTAAATCCTTTGACTGGGGCATTATAATTCGGCTCCAACACAGAGGATCCCATCAACCATCACCTTATCTGACCTAACTGCTTATTACAGTAACAGAGTACACCAGACAGGGGGCCATGGCAGGACCAGGGGGAAAGGTCACTCAGGTTTAGCAGCCACATGTACACAGCAGGGCAATGTCCTTTCAGAATCCAGAAGAATGGGTTCATAAAATCCAATCAGGAGCATATGTGTGCATTTATATAGGATTTTCCCCCTTGAATCTAAATTATAGAGATTTTAATAGCTTCAGTAATTAGACAAGTATGCAGTCAACCCCATTATACTCCTGTGTAATATCACACTCCCATGGGCCTGCCTTCTCTGCTTGCTGGGCTCCCTGTGCGGGTCCCCTTCCCCCTTACTACCACAGGGAGGAGGCTCTCTTTTCAAAGAGCTTACTGTTCACATTGTTTTCATCCCCTCAATACTGAGGTTTGATTTGCTTTCTCAGGGGTTTCACCACTGCATTGCCCAGTTGTATAAGAAAAGCACAGAATGGGGTCCAGAGGTTCATTTACAACCTTCTGTGCCTGGCGCATGTTCATGCACCAGGAGCACAGCCGACCACCACACGTAGGATGCCTGGCACAAGGGAGACACCAAAATTGTTTACAGTTTAGTGTGATTAAAAACATTTTGATGATTCAATTACTCACCATCAAGAGAGCAGAACAAAATGCCTAGATTCACTATCTTAAGTCACGGACTCTTCTCTTTCGTATTTTGCAACTTTCTATGATCCGTAGTAATAGTTCACTTCATTGAATAGATAATTTCCAGTAGGTGCTAAGAGTTATATCTTGGGAATTATTGGGCATCTCTGATTTTTGTGGTAATTCCTCTTAAACTGAAAATAAAAGCAACTTTCAATGAGTTTAAATTAAGGACAGAGTTGCCATATGACTTAAATGATGCAGTCTATTTAATTAAGAGATTGACTTTTTTCAAATTCACATACAAATTTTCCTTGGGGCTGTCAGAAAGCAGCTTTCATTGCCATTTGTTTTTTAGGAGGGGATTTTTTTTTTTCCCCTGAAGATATTCTCAAGAAAGACATGTGGGTTTAATATACTGAGATCACTGTTTCCTCTCCAGGCTGTCCCCACTGAAAAGGAAAATTAGTCTGAATGTCTGAATTAACTATCTTTCCATCACAAGGACCTGGAAGTTTCCCCTGAAAGCAACTCTAGAAGTTAGTCCCCACACTATTTGGGGGTGGGGTGGGAGGGGGAAACACACACACACAAAACACATAAAATAAAATGTTTAAGTCACACTTATAATTGAGTTCATTATAAAAACTGACAAACTGATACTCTCTTTTCTCCATAGAGTGGGTATGGAGTTGGGGGAAAGGGAAATTTGAAAATCATCAGTGTTTGCTAAGACAATATCTAAAACCTTTTCTCCTTGGAGGGGTAAAATGGCAATGAGCTAGAGTGTATTTAAAGGATTCTCACAACGGGCAGCACGAATAAATCTAATTTAAATATATGTGTGTCGTTTAGATGGTCATAACTGAAAATGTTAAAAATTTTACTCAAAAAAGTTAAGGCAAAAGGGATACATCATCAAATTGCAATGCAAAAGCTGCCGGTGCACTGTTTTCTTCTAGAAGAGAATGGCTAATTCATATAGGATGCATTCTTTTCTTTCCTTGGGAGGAAGGTTGCTCTGGGAGGAGCCTGACCATTCAGTATTTTGCTCCTGGTCAGGATTGATTCCAGATGTGGGAGGTAAATGCTAGAAAGAGTTTGGAAAATGGAGTGGAAACGAAAAATTCCTCAGGCGATTTGAGTGTTGATGACAGATGTGGTAGGTATTTTCAGGTTAAACAATGAACTTGCTGGGAACTTGCAGAGTACTTAGTTCCGTGGATATTTAACAAGCAGGAATGAACTGACCGAGATATCACATCTGCAACCATGTGCTATGCACCCAAAACAGGGGGACACATGGAGCCCTGATAATGACACATAAATATCAAATGTAACACATTCCGTAAAGAAGCTGAATTTAAGTTTTTCTCATAAAGTAATTTCATAATTTGTGAATGCATAGGTGTTTTGTTCAACTTCTCATTATTTAATTTGGTGCGACTATTTCATTATTTGAGTAAACATTAAAAAAATTGTTCACAACGTATAAGTCTGAAGAGAGGAAGAATAGCAGAGTAGATATGAACATAGAATTTGGAATGACTCAGTCTTAGTTTTAAATGTTGGCTCTGTCACTCTCTAACTTATCTTGAGTAAATTATCCTCAGCTTTATTTTTCTATTCTATAAAATGAGTATTATATTAGTATATATTTCAGATGAATTTTGTGAAAATTAAATGATGTGATATACATACAGCACTTAGCCCAACACTCATCAGTCAGTGCTCCATGAATGTCAAAGCAACATCATAATTTTGTAATTTTAGGAATAGAAGTGCAACTAAGAAATAATACATAATCCCGTATGGGAAGAGTTTAACCTCTAGTAGTGAAGATTTTATGACTGACAAGTTGTTTATAGCATTAATAGATGCTTACCATTTTCGACATTAATACTCATGTTTCACTTAGAGTTCTTGGTCACAAGCAACAGAAATCTATGCTTGATGACCAGAAGATCCCATGAAGGATAACAGAAGCCTCAAAGGATTGAAGCTGAGCCTTGGTTATAGATAAGCAGCCCAAGAAGCAGAAGGCAGGGAGCAGAGCCACAGAAGGCTGGAGATACCAAAAGAACTCTTCAGAACTCAAGGCAGCTGAGCAGGTGAATGACTTCCCACCATTCCCTTTGGTCCTAGGTCACTAGTCCAACCTTCAAAGTCTCAGGAGAGCAGATCATTCCCTCTTAGTCAGACTCAATATCCATGCCCCAAACTTAACTGTACAAAGGAACAAGAAGAAGAAAGAGCCACAGAAGGTGAGCTCCTTAGATTACCTCCCACCTCAATCACAGACAACAGGGAAATTAGGAAACTCTAAGGAAGGAAAATGGCTGCTGGTTATCAAATGCCCATAACAGTCCCTCCTGACTGGTTCAATCTTCCATAATGCTTTCCATGGAATCTTTACCTCTTTGAAAGCTACCTGTTCTTGGGTATAATAATCATGTTGCTCAAGTCCGACTTTCAAGTTCTAAGAGCTGAAGAAAACTTAAAGGCCAACATTAGTTTCTCTTGAGTGAATCTGAGACCAAAAGTACTGACCAGACTCCATCTCCAATCTTTCCTTCTCCGAGACATTCCAGGTAAATTTAAAACACACACACACACACACACACACACACACACACACACTGGAAGGGCCAGTGAATTAAAGTAAGGATTGCCACATAGAGTTAGTTGTGCAGGTTTGCCGATTTCACGAGCGCCCAGCTGAGAAGGCAAGTGGGGGCTGATATTTGGTCTTCATTCCTCTCCTCAGCCTCTTCCCAGAGAAAGGGGCTCCATGTTGTAACTTTCACAAAATAGCATCCCTATCTTGCCAAACCATGAACCCATGATCTTGCATCATCCCAGAAGGGTGCCATTTTTTAATTTACACAAAGGTAATTTTGTGAGCTAGTCGTGGACTTTGGTAAATTCCACACCACCCAGAAGGAAAGGAGAAAAGGAAGAAAACAGGGTTGGCTGTCTTCCTCCATTTCTTCCCTCCAGCACTTCCTTCTTATCTTTCTCTTCTTTTTCCTAGAATAAGAGAACCTCAAGATTAAAGAAGCCTTGAACAAACACCTGATCCATATATTCAACTAATGCTTGAAATATACCCCACCACCCATAATAATATCCATGACAAATGGAAATCCAGATTAAGAATCTCTATGGAAGGAGAGTTACCACCTTTTCAGACAGCCCTTTTACCTCCTGACAGTTCTTAGGAAAATTCTTCCTTACATTGTCCTGAAATACATGTGCTTATAACTTCTTTTGCTCTGATTAACTCTACATTTGCAGCTTCAATGAACAAGTCTTACTCTTCTTCCAAATGAAAGGCCCGTTCATAGTTGAAGCCCAATGTGATGCTTTTTGAGGCTGTGACTTTCTTAGTTGGTCCTTGGGCAATAGGATTTCATGATATATCTGGTCAAAAATTCTTTAAATTTGCTCTCTTTTGATTATCATCACTCTCCTGTGTGTTATCCAGAACTGAATGTAGGAGTCAAGCATCATCCAAATGAAGCTCACCATAATGATAAATAGTAAGCATGAAAATGATAATAAAAGTAGCTCCCTAAATTAAATTAAAAATTACTAAGTGCCAGCCATTGTGATAGCACTTTGCTATGGTATTTAGACTAATTCATATAGCAACCCTTTCAGAGATTCTGTTATCATGTCTTTTTACAGAAGAGAAAACAGCCTCTAAGGTGATTTAGTCCCTCACCCAAAAGTCCCATCACAGGTATTAGTGATGGGATTCAAACCTGAGTGTCTCTAAGATTAGAATTTACACTTCACTAACTTTATTGTACTTCTCCTAATGCATTAATGCACTAAAAACTTCATTCACTTTATTTTTTTCTATTCTCCTGTTTTCTCCTTTTCCTCCTCCTCCCCTACTCTTTCGTGAAAACCTGTTCTCACCAAGATTTCACTGACCTTTAATGAATTGTCTAAGAATATGCAGCACCAGGACTCTCATTACTGGTGCTTTTCACTTGTACAAAACTTTTTTCATAGCAATTTTACTACTAGATCCTAAGAACTGAAAGTATATCAAAAATAGTTCATGTGATAGTAGATAGTATCATGCCTAAACTTTCATTAGTAACTGCTTTTTACTCAAAGCATTAGGCTGCCATTTAGACATGTTAAATAGTTTGGGAGTTTTAATGGTGTTTACCAAAGTGCTATGGGAAGCCTAAAGATTGCTGAGGGCAATTACCACATTAGCAAAGAAATAGAGCAACAAGGCTTCTCCCCATCATTGCTCAGGCCTGAGGATTTATTTTATTTTTTTTATTTTTTAGTTTTAATTATTATTTATTTATTTAGTTAGTTAGTTACTGGAGATTGAACCCAAGGGTGCACTTATAACTGAGCTACATCTCCAGCCTTTATTTATTTATTTATTTATTTATTTATTTATTTATTTATTTATTTATTTTTGAGACAGCATCTTGCTAAGTTGCTCAGACTGGCTTTGAACTTGAGCTCCTCCTGCCTCAACCTTCCAAGTAGCTGGGATTATAGGTGCACATCACTGTGCCTGTTCATTCTGGGGAATTTTATAAATTAGTGTGACAATGAATTTTCAATTTGGTGGACATTGACCCTTTTTTTCGGTCTAAAGGCTTTGTTTTCTGCTTTGCATCTGGGCCTTGTGGGAAATGATTTAAGCACTCCAGGGAAGGATCAGTTCTCATGCCAATCTCAGGTTAGTATAAAGAATTCTCCCAAAGCTACATGACAACAAGCTGTTAAGATTTCTTTGAAAAATGAACCTGCTTCACCACATTTATTTCCATAGATGTGATAGCTCTTCTGATAGTCCTGGAGTTCTGGAAAGTCAGTAAGCTCCAATCGCCTTAGTAGAATTCTCTTTGGCTTTCAGTCATGAAATATTCGACCCTGTTAGGATTTCACCAAAGAAAACAGAAGTAAAAGAGTGACATAATGCTAAGTGTAAAATTAATTAACAAAATTCAGAGAGTTCTGATGTAGTATCTCTCTGCTTCATTAGGGGCAGGGCCTTCTTCATTTTGCTCATTAACCTCTCTCAATCCCCAACTTGCTCAGCATATGGTAGAAAGTCAATAAACAGTCCTTGAAGATCAGCCTTAACTGAACATAGAGGTTCTTTTAAAATGCCCGACTCGGTAAGGGCATTTGCTATGGATGTGAAGTGTCCCCCAAAACTCATGTGTGAGACAATGTAAAGTTTAGAGAAATGATTGGATCATAAAAGTTTTAATCCAATCAATAAATGAATACCCTGATGGGGATTAGCTGAGTGGTAACTGAAGGCAGGTAGGGTGTGGCTGAAGTAGGTGGGTCCCTGAGGACCTAGCATTGGGGTCTAAATTTTGCATCTGCCCAGTGGACTCTGTCTCTGCTTTCTGATCATGTGACCTGCTTCCCTCTGCAATGATGTTTCTGTATGGCCAAGACGTTCAGCCTCACCTTGACCCTGAGGAATCCACCCTGCTGTCTATGGATTGAGATATTTGAAACTGTGAGCCTCCAAATAAACTTTTCTTCCTCTGCAGTTGTTCTGGTTGGGTCTTTAAGTCAGAGCAGTGAAAAGGCACATAAAACAGGGGTTGTGAAGCAGAATATATCTTTAAAATTTCACCTACTTGGAATTCTGAAATCTGGTTTTTCTGTTTGCAACAAATCTTAATCACCTTGTATAAAATAGGCTATTTTATTTTTTATCAGCTTCTCTTTTCACTACCACTAATGATAACTCATATCTACCTTTGAAGTATATATTTTCTGATATTCTCCTTTAAAATTTCCCTTCATATAATATTTAAAGGGGATTTCAAAATTTGATCTCTTTCATGCTGAACCTACGCTGAATAAATGTTGTAACAATTTAGATTTAGAGATAGCAAAAGAGATTTGTTACTTGGAACTCAAATTGTAGGAAGGAAATGCGAAATGATAACTCATGAAGGGTCAGTTTTACTTTTTGGATGCAATATAGTCCACTAGGTGGCATCTCAGCACACAGAAAGCTGGATCCAAGTGCTAGAGAGAAATCCACTATCCAGTTTTAAAAATAGGTTTTAAATTGCATTGAACTATATGGTTGTAATAGTATTGAAACTCTCAGCATTTGTGAACTGGAAAATTCAGTGGTGAAAGAACTATGTTTCTGTATTAGATAAGAGATGTTCTAATAGAATCCCGCTGCTCTTTCTGATAGAGTACTGTTCTGAAATTGCATCCAAGGATGGAAGAGTTGGTACAGCGGCACCCTGTCAGATAGCTCCAGTTGCTGTGAGGTGTGATGAAAAGACATATAAATCAGAAAAAGAAATGTGACATGCAGGGCATCTAAATGAAAAATTATCAGGCTACGTGGTGTTACTTTGGCCTGATTTAGAAACACAATAAGTGCCTTTTGTCTTAGTCTCTATGGGGCCACTATCATGGAATACCACAGACTGGGGGGATATTTATAAGGAACAGAAATTCATTGGCTCACGGTTCTGGAAGCTGGGGAGTCCAATACGATGGTGCCAGCATCTTCTGAGGGAGTTTTGGCTATGTCATCCCATGGTAGAAGGTGAGCAAGAGCCATAGCCAGAGCTAGAGTACAAGCAAGCACAAGAGGACCCCTGCACTTGCCCTTTTATGTTAAGATGGGTTGGGTCTTAAATGTCAGATGTCCCCCAAAGGTTGTGTGTTCTCCAGCCTGTGATGCTGTTGGGAAATGGTGGAGACTTGAGAAGAACTGTGTAGGAGAAGGAAGTGAAGTCATTGAGGGTGTCAATGACATTGGGACTTTGGCCCCTTCCTCTCTCTTTTGGCTTCCTGGCTGCCATGAGGTGAGCAGCCTCCCATGCCACATGCTCCTGCTGCCATGATGTCCTGCCTTGCTGTAGGCCCAAAAGCCACAGCCCCTGAGCAACCATGGACAGAAGTCTCTGAAACCATAAACCAAAATAAATCTTGCTACTTTTTAAGTTGTTCATATCAGGTGTTTTGTCACAGTGACAGAAAGTGGAGCCCCCATGATCTGGTCACCTCCCAAAGGTCCCCCCTCCCAATACAGTTACAAGACAATTTAATTTCACCATGAGTTTAGGAGGGGGAGGACATATATTCCAAGCATAGGGACACTTCTCTAGCATTTGGCATTTCTGGGTTCAGGAAAGGGAGGCAGTTTGGATGAGAAAAGGAAGCACCCAGAACAATCCCTCCTCCAGTGCGCACACATCTATTAATGTCAAAGGACAAAGATTCTCTGCTCCACTGAAGTCAGCTCAGGCTCCTGGGTGCTCTTTTTCAGCCAAATCTCTACTTTTAGACTTCTGTGTCTATCTCTGCATGGTCCAGTTTTAGCCAGAATCCTGCTAGGTCAGTTGAGTCATTCTCCAAATTTGGTCAGTTTCCATAATCTCATAGGGTTCCTCATCCTCTGCCATCCCCCTGGTGATGTCTTATCGCCCTGGTCTGCTTCAGCAAGAATCCTGTTGGATCTGTTTCGCCACTCTCCCTCTCTTATCGCCGGTGTTTCCTCTGACTAATTTTCCATCCACTGACCCTGACCCTGACCCTGGTTCTTGGATATAAATTCCCACTTTTCCTTGTAGTTGGAGTGGAGCCCAATCTCTCTCCTCCACTGCAAAACTTTATGACAGTCGTCCCTGCACCTATCACCATGGTCCTGAATAGTGTGTCTTACCATCCTTTAACTAGACTAATTTTTTTTTAAACACCATCTCTCAGCTGTGGTTTATTCTCAGCTTACTCTGTTGGAATACCCATCCTTTTGGGCAAGAATACATTTTCTAAAGATTTTCTGCCATCTTTCAAACTTAATAAGATCACTTTCTTAGCTATATGCATTATGAACTGATATTTATCATTTTCATTTAATAAAATTTCAATTCCTAAAAAATTAAATTCTTAAGATCCTCTATCTTTCATAAAGTCTTTTTTTGGCTTCCAAGGCCTGGGTAAGCTGCCTCTCCCATGTGTTCCCATAGCACCCCGTGTTTCTGTCTTCATCACCCATTTTACACAGTATTATAACTACCTGTTCAACACTTGTTTCCCTGTTGAACTGTGAGTTCAGTGAGGACAGAGAATATAGCTGTCTTGCTCACCATCATATCCCCAGGGGAATGCATAGCTGTTGCCTGGTATTTGAAAAAAATATTGCTACATAAACAAAAATTAATTTCAGGGAAGAAAAAGGAATGCATCGTTCTCTAGCCTAAAAGCCTTAGAGCATTTGCAAGGACCCCTCTATATCATACAATTCAAAGTCATTCCCCTTCTGTATTTTCACATATTCCAACCTCTATTGTGACCATATTCCTGCCTTTGTGTTTCATATCACTACCAGGGGCAAATGGTATTCAATAACTGCCATCCAGAAATAACTCTTGGCTATGCAAGACAAATCAAATGTATTCGAATAAATTAACGTTCATCAATCAACAGTAGATATGGGAACAAAACTCTACAGGAAATATTTAGACCTTTCCCCTAACTAGGGGTATCCCCAAATGCACCATAATGTATCAATATTTCTTCTCATTTTTCTTTAATTAGATACCTATAGATGAATGCACAGGAAACAGTGTACATTGTACAACAAAGTTTTTCATATTTTTTTGTCACAAAGGGCAACCTTGCAAACAAGACTGGTGCTTCTGGCAAGAAAATTTTATAAATGAGAGTCTTTGTAGTAGAGGTCATGAGCTTAGGCTCTGGCATTATACCAACAGGCTTGGAATCCCAGCTCCACCACTTCCTGTCTTGAGATCTTGAGTAATTTACTTAACATTTTGTGAAGAAGGTTAAAAATAGCATCTATCTTATAGGGTTTGGGGGAGCATTAAATGACATAGCATGCATAAGCTCTTAGCATAGTGGCTGACCCATGTAAGAAATCAATAAACATTAAATATTATTACCATTATTTTTATCTGAGTGGCTTTCCTTAGAAGTCCTTTGAAGTCTTTGACAGTCGGAATGAATATTCGATAGCTTTCCTCATATATCTTTGGGTTCTGTCCATCAGGTTCTGAAATTGTGGCTGTCAATAAGTGTAAATGTACCCCATGCATATACTAGCTTCAAGTATTTGATTCAGAAGCCCAAGAATGATGATCCATTTCCCTTTAACTTTGTGAGCTCAAGTTTTCTCTCTGTTATTTCTAAGATCAAATGTCCCTTCCCAAGTTTATTTATTCATTTATGTGTCCATTCAATGGGCATTTATTGCTAATTAGAAGGTATTATGCATCCATAGATTCTACTTTGGAAAGTGCAGTCCACAGGGAAAACTGAAGTGTGCACACACTCCTAACTTCATGAAGAGGTAGAAAGGAATAAGGGCTAGAAAGAAAGACAAAGCACAGTTGCATTCAGAGAATCACTGTTATTCAGAACTTACATCTCAAGCTCGTATAGATGAGAGGTGCTAGTGAGGATCTAAGAAAAGTGGGTGCCACTATTCTTGTGCTGAAGGAATTCAGGAACAGGAGAAAAAACTAGAGCCACTAGTGACTTAAGTCTGTATCCCAGCAGTAACACTATGCCTGGCCCTCAACAGACCTTCAGTTGAATGAAACACCCCAAAGAATATCTGTAAAAACCAAACAATCAACAATAATAACCTCAAAACCAAAACAGGCAATCAAGTACACCATGCACCACTGGATGAAGATGCTTTGGGCTGAAGAAACAAAGCAACAGGCGCTGCCTTATCTCAATGAGGAAGAAAAGTCTGTGTGGGTAGACATGTGGAGTTTGGCTTCCAAGGATTAAAGATGGTGTTCACCAGCCAAATAACTTAGCAAGGCCTTTGCTTAAAATGATGCCAAATTATCGATATTAATTCAGTTCATATCAAGATCAATTAATCAAGTGGCTATGATGATTGGGGCATGTATTTGATGCCGGGGTGACACACAGACATAATGGAGATGTACTACCTCTGTCTCCTGTCCCTAGGACATTGGAGTCAAGTGGTAGAGATGAGATGGGCAGAAATAGCCATATTACATAAAGTTTACTGTGACAAATCCTTCAAAGGTAGAGAAAGCCAGAGTTGTGGAAGAATATAAAGGAGAAAGAGAGTATTTTTGACTAAGGATACTGACCAAGGCTCCGTGGAGGCAGCAAATTTCAACCAGGCCTCTAAGGACAGATAAGATCTCCAAAGACGGTGCTGGCAGGAGAGCAAGTCAGGTGAATCCGGAGCTGAGGCCCAGGTGCAGAGTAGGGGGAGCGTCAAACCAGCTGACATGCATGCAGTCAAGTTAAGGAAGAACTTTTCAATATTTATGAAACCACAGAACCATTCTTGAAGTGAGATTCTGTGCAGACCCAAAATATTATTAAAGCAGACCCAGTCTGCTCTAAAATCCTGGCTGTTTCTGAGATCCACAAAACACAGTGCAAACCCCAGGGCTGGAGACCAGGGAAAGGGACTCGCCTGGAACGATAGCATGTCGCCCACTTTGGACATTTAAGAGTTACTGTGACCCCTGGGGAAAACCAGGGGCTGTGGGAAGTTTCTGAACAGAAAAATGACAAGATCAGAGCTGGGCCAAAATAGGAAGAAACAACTTTATCTTTAAGCAATATAAGTTTATAAAAAGTTAATAAGAACATGGTACGTCATTATAAATCCCAAGAACTGTAAAAAGGGACCAAATTTTCTGAGCTGTTGTCCTGCAGGGGATCTTTATGACAGCCTCAGCTGTTTAGGATCCACTCCAGACTGGGACAGAGAGAAGAGGGCAGGTTTTGCATTTCTAGAAAGTGAGGTTTAGGGTGGTGTGGTCGAAAGCATGAATTTTGGACACATAGACCTGGGCTTGAATTCTGGCTTCCAACAAAGTTCTTCAAGTTTGAGCACCAATGTTCTCATCTGCAAAGTCAAGATTATTATTTCCACTTCATACAATTGTTGTGTTATAAATGAGGCTCTATATTCCAAGTGTTGAGCAATAGTTAGCACTTAGAATAGGATTATTCTTTAAGACAAATTAACGAATTCCATTAAAGGGAAGAGTGGGGGCAGGTGTACCTAGCAGAGTCATTTGTACTAAAGTGGTTGCTTGGCTGGTGCAACCGCAGCCCTGCGTGAGACACCTCTTCCTTTTGGTGAGGGTTTCTGCCAGCCGAGGCCCATTACAGGTCCTGAACACATTTCTTGGTTTCATTCACACCCTCTTTTAATGGAGACCACTCAGGCTTTTCTCTCCCATGTACTGGTGACCTGCATAGCTGGTTTAGTGAGTTGAGCCTACAAAAAAGGACTCCTAGGCAACAAAAGAGAGAAATTACCTTGTCCGCACTATCAAGAAGCCTGCTTTGTGGGCACTATCAAGACAGATTGTGCAGCAAATTGGTGAAGGACCACACAGTGTGTCAGGATGCATGTACAGTAATTGAAAAGTATTGCTTGCACACTTTCAGTATCCAGCCAATCTCCTGGCAGACAATGGCATCAAGGGGTAAACTACACCATAAAGGGTGGATTCCAGCTGCATCCGGGGACAGATGTCATGCATGCACCCTGAGTATAGGAAGGGCCCGCAACCGCACTAATGGTTTCCAACAGAGATGATGTTCCTGTTTTCCATGAGGCAGAGACAAGAAAGGAGGTTTGTCAAAGGCAGCCTCTGTGCTCACATTTCCCAGTTTTAATTTAGCTCAACTTTTTAAGCTTCATCGATGCCCACCTGGAGATGCATTGCCGGTGCTCATTCTGGTGCTTTGCAGGAGGATCCAGGGTCTCCATCAAGCTCTCCTGCTAATCCCCACCCTCAGGGCTTGAATTTTCTGTCCTGCCTCCCACCTGATGGGTGGCTGCACCGTGTTTCCACCACCACCACCACCGAAGGAATGGTAAGCTGACTTTCAGAAGGCTGAGAGAAGACTTCGTTTTGCTTTATGAATTTGTTCACTTGGTGTCCTTGGCTGAGGCCTGAGTGGACGAGCTTTGATTGGATTTCAGACCTGAGATTGAGTTCCTATGAACTCCATTGAGAGCCAAAAGAAGAATGGAGTGACAGAGGGACTGCTGATCTTTGACCCCAGCCCATTGATGGCTTTTGTCATCACTGTTGGTGGCTGCTCTGAACAAGAATGCATTGTCTCTCCCTCTATTGTGGACTGGCCTTCACAGTCAGTCCTCACAGAATGTAACCTTTAATCAGGAATATGTTCTTCTACCCAGGGCAAAGGGTGGATGGGGAAGGCAGATGAAGCAAGTTAGCAATGCTCCAGAGAGTCAGGCTTCAGTGGAGCCATTAGGGAAAATGATAATGTTAATAAAAATAAGAGTTAAAACCTAAGAGCCATTGAATAGTTATATGTTAGACACTTACATGGGTTGTTTTGTTCAATCCTTTCAACTACTCCATGAAGTAGGCACTGTCCTGTTTCCTTTTCAGATAAAAAAAAATAAAATAAAAATCTGAGATTTAGTCTTTTTTTTAGCATAGATAATAAGCTGGGTACACTTATGATTCTATAACTCAAACCAGGCACTGAATCCAGAGTCTGAGAATACAACCACCAGTTTCGAACCTCATAAATCAGGAAGGAAATTGAAAACCAAACTGTATTTAGAATCTTTTTTTCAAAAATTTCCTGGATTCAGGAAGCGAAGGCAGAAGTATGAGAAGTTTCCTTCCCACTGTCCATCCTGGTCAGGGCCCACCCACGTCTCCAAAGCTCCTTCCTTAAAAGATTTCTAGATTTCCACGATCCTTTCTGTAATAATCATTTCACCCAAATTAGCTCAGGAGCTCTTCAAAACAAAGCTATTGTTACTTTTTCCACTTTGTAGATTAAAAGTTCAGTTTGGAAAGGGCTCATCTAAAGTCGCATTTCTGGTAAGTAACTGGTCTCCAGAACAGCTGACAGAGTGATTTACATTTTCTCTGTGTAATATTGCCTCTCCTATTAAAGGTTGTATGATATGCTTTATCAATCCATCAAGTATTCTGTAATTTTTGCTTCCTTTTTTGCATGCTCCCATAGGAGAACAAAAATATTTTCATCAAATCTTAGTTTCTTAGTTTAAACAGACCCCTTTAACAAAAGACATATTTAAAAGAGAACAACAAAAGGAATTAATTAACACATATGTTTTACACATACGTGGGTGACACCCAGGGAACAAGCAGTAGCCAAAGAGGTGTCTTTGAATTCCAACTTACAGAGCATCTCCAACAAAGAACAGTACCTTTCAGAGAAGTGACAAGACCAAGGAAAAAGACCTTGAGTCTTTACAGTGGCAACTTGTGGGAACGCAAATAACTGGCAGATAAAAACTAGTGAGTAAAATCTGTTACTGTGGCTTTCTCTGGTGCCATTTTCAGACAATAAGTATCTGAGGTCTCCAGTGGAAACATTTCATCTTTGTAAATCTATGTCCTGCATTTAGGCCACTAGAGAGAGGGTGGAGAGCTTTCGGGCATCTGCTTCTTATTTGCCTTCAATCCCAGTAATACTTTATATTTGGGGGTGGCATATTCTGGTCTCCCACACCCAGAAGTCCTGCTGTAGGCTTGTCAGAAGAATCAGTTATTATTCTTACTATAAAAGAGCTTGTAACCTAGTTTTGCTTAAGTCTTCTTTGCATAATAAACTATCATAACACTTGGACTGTGGGAGAAGTGTAGGGGAGTGTTATATATATATATATATATATATATATATATATTTGGGGGGGGTTGTTTATATATATGTGTGTATATATATATATATATATATATATGTATATGTGTGTGTGTGTGTGTGTGTGTATGTGTATATATATATATAATTTTTTTTAAATAGTAGCTGCCCCTGGCTCTTTGGGGAAGGTATCTCATCATGACTTGTCTTCTTATAGTAGCTGTCTTGTCTTCTTTGTTTATTTTTTGTTGCTCTTTTCTTTAGGTTCTTTTGATTCTCCATGCTATGGGAGATCAAAATAAAAGAAAGCATGTCATGTTGAAAGTGGGAAAACATGTCTTATTTTTCTTTGATTAGTGCCTAGGGCAGTGTTTGTTTGCCTTAAATCACATCAAGCCTGATTCCCAGACCCTACCCACTTTAGAATGGTGAAAAAATTCAATCTTGGTGATTACTGGCATCCTTTGACTTTTCAAAATAACATCCTACATGAAAATCTTCCATAGTTTGGAAAATAGGAAGGGCCCAGAAGGAGAAGGGATTGAAGGACTTCTGACCTCTTATATAAAGCCAATAGAAACCCTGTGGGATAACATCTTCTGCTTGCAAATTGTGAAAATGAAACTGACTCCGTGAAGAGATATTGTAGGAGTATGTGCATTTCTGGCTCTTGGCTTTGGGAAGAAGTGAGAGAAATGTGTCTCCTAAGAATTACAAGCACAATTCCACACTTTACCAGATTTGGGCCTGAAAAACTGCAAAGTAAAAATGTAGTGTTTAAAGTGGTCTCAGGTAACTGTATCCCAAGATGTCTGGCTGAAAAATTAGAAACACTATTTACAGGATTAGACTTTAAACACGTGCCTCAGAGAATTATCATCGATGTTAGTTTTAAGGAATATAAATAATTAAAAAATGAACAAATACATAAGCAAATGAAGCACCATGATTGAAAATCAGTAGAAACAGTAAACTGTAGAATCTGACCTGTAAAGACTATAGATACGGGAGAAATCTGATATGGAATACAAAATAATATTATTTATTATGTTTGTAAAATAAAGAGAATAATGAAACGTTAGAGGAATGCAAAGAGATGAAATATAAACAGTGAAAACATGGACAATAGATTGCTCATATTCAATAAGTATCTTTTGAGTTCCTGAATCCTAATAGAAAATGGGAGAAAGTCAATATTTAGTAAGGTAATGGCTATCATTTTCCTAGAACTGGTGAAAAAAACCAATTATTATATTTAGAAAGCCCAGTAGATTTTGCATTGAAACTGAAGAATCCCATAAACAAAGGGGAAATCTTGAATCTATTGAGAAAGAAAAGACAAATGACCTATAAAGACAGGATCTTCAGAGTGATAACATACTTCTTAGAAAATAGTACTAAAGTACTGAAAGAAAATCGTGATCATTCTAGAATCTTGTGATCTTCCAAACTATATACTTAAAAAGTGAGAGTATGTACAAACATTTTCAGGTAAATAAAGACAGCCTGTGCTACCTACCAATAGATGATGCTCTCTAAGAGAGACTTCTGAAGCGCTTTCTTTGGAGACAGTAAAAATTATCCCACAAGGAAGGTCCATGATGTCAAAAGTAATTGTTAGCAAAGAAAATACACAAATACAAAGAAATCAAAGGAAACCTTGGTGTATAAAGTAATAATGATGTTTGATCTGTTGGGTTAAAAGGAACAAAGGTCTGATGAAAATCCCAGAAAACAGCCCTTAAGTCAAAAAGGAATCAAATCTGTGTTCTAAGCTCTTTCAAGTAACCCAAAGAAAAGTAAAAATATTAATTATCTCTTGAAAAATTTTTATTTTGAAATTTACCGAAAAGTGGCAATGGTACCATGAGTAAATTTCTCCCCCTGAGCTATTGGAAAGCAAGTTGTGGACCTAACGTCCTATCGCTCCCAAATACTTGCACGTGTGATCTTCCAAAGGAGAACAGTAAACTAGCGTGGGTGCATTCCTGCATGGAATCCTCATGCCTCACCACATGCTGCCAGCTGTCCCACTGCTATCCTTAATGGAAAAAGGATTCTGTTTGGAATCATATCGCATTTGGTTCTTGTCTTTTTATGCTACTACAACATCCACCCTCCCCCCAGACTTTCATAACTTTGACACTTGAAAATTACAGGCCAGTTATTTCGTAGAGTGATGTGTCCTTACAACTTAATGCGTCTTTAGCAGAAATAGCACAGATGTGATGCGGTGTCTCATTGGCTCCCGTCGGGTGGTGGTCCATTTCTAAAGATGCTAAATCTGATCATTTTTTTTTTCAAAGTGATATCTTCCAGGCTTTTTCATTCATTGTGGAAAAGTTAG
The DNA here is from genome assembly GCF_052094955.1 of Ictidomys tridecemlineatus. Classification (NCBI taxonomy): domain Eukaryota; kingdom Metazoa; phylum Chordata; class Mammalia; order Rodentia; family Sciuridae; genus Ictidomys; species Ictidomys tridecemlineatus. The sequence continues at coordinate 33,431,427 of NC_135480.1, forward strand.
ACTTTTTTTTGTTCCTTTGTTAAAAATATGTATTTGATGGAAAGTATAATGAAACTACATCAATGGCCTCTTCCTCATCAAATTTTCTGTGTAAGTATGTGTGTCATTTGAACTCATGCTTTTTTATTTCACTAAATGGGTTATCATCCATTATTTTCATTATTTGGAAGCTCAAAGTATCTTCAGTTTTATCAGTGAGAGCCCTGTCAGCTTGGTTTCTTTGTTGTTTTGAAATGTCCCCATCATTCCTGGAATTCTTCCTTACTTAATGGCATGAAAAAGATGTCCCAGGCTCATCTTGTTCTTTCTTCGCAGCCCTCACAGGAAGGCCTCCCTCACCCCGCTCTGGCTCCAACCCCTAAGAAGCATCATCCTCATCCTGTCCAGAAGCTTCCCTGAGCTGCCTGGACATCAACTCCCCACCTGCTGCTTCCTCATAACCGCACTACCCCCTCCTCTCTTGAGCTTCTATACCCTGAACCAGAGTCTGTCCTCATCCCCAGCCACCCTCACCATCTCCACCATGGGTACCTCTTTGACCTACTGTTTTAGTCAGATTTTTCGCTCTTATGATTAAAGGACCCAACCAGCACAATTATAGAAGAAGAAGAGTTTATTTGAGGGCTCATGGTTTCAGAGGTCGTAGTCCATAGAAGGACGGCTCTGTTCCTCAGGGCTTGAGGTGAGGCTGAACATCATGGTGGGGGAAAGAAGCATCTCATATCATGGTGATCAAAAGCAGAGAGAGAAAGACTCCACTCTCCAGATACAAATATATACCCAAAGCCACACCCACCCCAATTCCCACCTCCTCCAGCCACACTCTACCACTGCAGTTACCACTCAGTTGGTCCCTATCAGGGTATCAATTCACTGATGGAGTTAAAACTCTCACAACCCAATCATTTCTCCCCTGAACCATCTTGCATCATCTCACATGTGAGGTTTCGGGAGACACCTCCCATCCTAACCATAGCACCTACATAGAAAACACCTAACCCGCCCACTCCAACTCTGATACCCATTGCCACACTTCCCTTCCGTGAGGTTGCCCCCCTCATTCTGAACAGGCTCTAGAACCTCGTTCCAGGCAAGCTTCCTACATGGACTCCCTCCTTCCCACTGCAGATTCAACACCCCCTGCCAGGCTCTGTGGGCTACCTCTGCTCACCCCACATGGATGCCTTCTTCACCCCATCTGTGCTCTGCCACTTCCACCCTTGAGGGGCCTACATACTGTCTTTAAAACAAAATTACTTGGGAAAGGAAGGGGATGGATGAGAAAATAAAGAAAGGATAAAAAGGAAAGGGAACGGGGAGAGAATGGAGGAGAGAAGAAGGCATAAAGGAAAGGAAAATGGAAAAAGAATGGAAAAGGAGGAACTTTATTTTTAAATCTTGTTAAAACTAAAATACACACTAGAAATTTGAGAGCAAAAGGATACAATTTGGAACAGCCAAATTAGAAGAAAGGAAAAACAAAAAGTGGAATAAGAGAAAGAATCTAAATCAGTCCAACAGAAGGGCAACAAAGGGACAAAACAAACAAAAAAAACAAAAAAAGGGATAAAGTTCTACATTGGTAGAATGTGAAGGTAGGGGATAAAAAATCAACGCAAAAAGAACAGGAATCTAATAAAATATAAAGACGGGGCCTACAGACAGGATCCATCTACATGCAGTTTATAGGACCTTGACTTAGAACATTAGAATACAGAAAGTTTGCCAAGATCTTGGGCCCCCTGTCCCCCTCAGACTTATGTCCTCATTCTCCTGCTTTGGAGGAACAGGTGGTACCAGAGCCCAAATGATGAAGGAGGGCTGTCCTGGGGATAGTGGCTGTCATAAGGCCACCTGAGCAGAGCAACAGCATTTCCTGAGAGACTGCAGGGAAAGAACAAGATGAGCCTGGGATTTTTTTTTTTTTTTTGGTCACAAAGTGAAAAAGTGCTCAAAAAATGCTGAGGACCTGTCAAAAAGACACAAAAGCCAGTGTGCAGGGGTTCCCATTGATGAAATCAAAGTGATGCCAATACCCAATAGCTGCCTTCCCCAGGCCAGCTGATTGCTGTCTGCCTTTGGTCCACGGGAAGCTGAGTTTGACTGACAGTAAAAGACTCTTCCCTACTCTTCTCTTCAGGCAGTCTCTAGCGCTGGGGATACTGCCTGCATAGCTGCAGCCCCTCTTTCTTGCTATTGTCCCAGCTTATGTGGGCGGCCATGATTCCTTGGGCTCCGCTATCATTGCCTCTTCCCTCTGCTTCTCCACCCTATTCATGGTAGCAACTTTTCTTCCGTGTTTCTAATCTTTAACTTGCCTCACCATCTCTGCTGGATTCCTTAGATCTTCTATCATCTGCATAACTCCTTCTCTGAGTTAAATTTTCTCTATTTAGATATTTAAAGGGGATTCTGTTTTCCTAAACAGACTCTGACTCACACACTCCAGGCAAATACAAGCAAAAAGAAAGATGGTGTAATTATATTAACATTAGACTGAATAGACTTCAAGGCAAAAAAGCTTCAGTGAGATATAAAACATAACGTGATTCTAAGTGGTATGCACTTAATAACCTACTAAAATGTATGCAGAAAATATCAACAAAACTGCAAAGAAAAATGGACAAATCAGAGTGGGGGATTTCAATACATTTTTCTCAGTAATTCATAGCTCACACTACCAAGGAATAAGAATATGGAAGATTTATGAAATATAATTAAGAAACTTCATCTAGTAGACATTCATAGAACACCAACAACTACAGATACATATTTTGCCCAAGCACACATGGAACCCAGATTGTACTTTAGGTCATAAAGGAGGACTTAATAAATGTCAAAGAGTATCATTCAGACCATATTTCTAACTATATCACAGTATGTTGGATATCAATAGCAAAGAGATGATTAAAATAACCTTATATTCTGGAGAGAAAAAAAGCCCCCATGGGTTAAAGAAGAAATTGCAATGGACATTTAAAAATATAACAGAAAAACTAAAACAGTGTTCTGAGGGAATGTCTTATGCATTTCTTTATGAAAAAAGAAAGAAGAGTGAAAGCTTTGAATGAGAGCAGAATAAACCTAAAGAAAGTAGAGGAAAGAGAATGTTAAAAATAGGAGCAGGTATTAATAAGACTAAAGAAATACTGGTACATTTAGCTACATTAAACTCAAGAAATTCCATTCAACAAAAAGCACCATAAAGTAAAAAAAAATGCACACTGGTAATGACAGTTATGCATATATGAATAACACCAAGAATAAGTTTTTAGAATATGAAGAATACTTACTAACCAATAAAACAAACAAACAAAACCAAAAATGGTGAAAGAAAGAAATATTTTACAGTTAAGGAAATTTCTATTGGCAAAAACATACAAGTGGCATAAACATACAAGAAGAGGCTCTACCTTATCAGAAACCAACTAAATGCAAATTAAATCTCCAATAAAATGTCCTTTGACAGCCACAAGAATGGCAGACTTTTAACCTATCTCAAGCACTGGTGAGGACGGGGAGCATTATGGTTTGGATATGAGGCAAAAAGAAAGATGCTCACATGTGAGAAAATGCCATAAGGTTTGGAAGAGAAATTGAGTCATAGCCTTAACCTAATCAGTGAATTCATCCCTGATGGGATTAACTGAGTGGTAACTGGAGGCAGATAGGGTGTGGGAGGAAGTGGTTCATTAGGGGCATATATTTTGTTTCTGGAGAGTGGAGCGCACTCTCTCCCTGTTTTCTGATCATCATGTGAGCTGCTTCCCTCCCCTACACTCTTCTGCCAAGATGTTCTGCCTCACCTGGAGTCCTGAAAAATAGAGGCTGCTGTCCATGGGATGAGATCTCAGAAACGATGAGCCCCCAAATAAACTTTGCCTCCTCTACAATTTTGCTAGCTAGTGTTTTAGTCTTAGCAGCAAAAAAGCTGACAAAAACAGAATAATGGGATTCACTTGCTATTGGTGAAATGTAAATCAAGACAACTATTTTGGTGAATAACTTGAGATTACCTAGTAAATATGGATATGTATGTGCCATGCAACCAGTCAACTCATTTTCTAGAGAGTTCCTAGATTAATTGATGCATATATATGCACATAGGCATATACCAATATATACACATATGCCAACAGATGTGTCCAAGAACATCCATGCAATATTTTTTTTAACAGGCATCATTTTTTTTAGGACTTTTTAAGGTTCATGGCAAAATTGAGCAGAAGATGAGCACATTTTCAATTCAGATTTTCTACGTAGAAACATCATCTGTGAACAAAGGCAGTTTTGTTTCTTCTTTCCCTGTCTGTACACCTTTTATTTATGTTTCCTATCTTGCATTAGCTAGATCTTTCAGTACATTGTTAAAAAGCAGTAGAGGAAGGGGATATCTTTGTTTTGTTCCTGATCTTGGCAGGAAAGTTTGAGTTTCTTGTCATTAAGTATAATGTGAGCTGTGGATTTTTGTAGTTGAGGCCATTTCCCTCCATTTTTGGTTCTTTGAGAGTTTTTAGCATGATGGGTTGCTGGGTTTCTTCATAAGATTTTTTTTGCATTTATTGGTATGATTATGTGATTTTTTTGTTGTTTAGTCTATTGATAAGACAGATTATATTAATTGAATTTTGAATGCTAAATCCTCCTAGCATGCCTGTGATAAATCTTCCTTGGTTGTGGAGTATAATTCATTTCATATTTGATTGGATTTTATTGGCTAATATTTTTTGAGGAATTTTGCATCTGTATTTTATGAGTGAGACTAGTCTATAGTTTTCTTGTAATGTCTCTATGTTGGCTTTAGTGGTTGAGTTAGGAACTACTCCCTCTGCTGTTACCGTCTGGAAAAAATTGGAGAGAATTGGTATCATTTCTTTTTCAGTATTTGTACAATTCACCAGTGAACCCATCTGGGCCTGATGCTTTCTGTTTTGGAAAGGTATTGACCAGTTAAAATGGATTTGATTTCTTCAGCAGACGTAGGCCAACTCAGATGGCCCATTTCTTGTGTGAGTTTTAGCTGATGGTGTTTTTTAAATAATACTCATATTTCATCTAAGTTATCAAGTTGTAGGCACAATGTTGTTTTAATTAAAAAAGTAATTTGAAAAAAAAAACATATATCCATCAACATTAAAACAGATAATTATGGTCTGGTCATCTAGCAAGATACTACAGAGCAATGAAAATGTATGATCCACACTTGGTGTTTTTCAGCCTTTTTTTTTAAAAAATGAAAGTCATTTTAGGTATTATTTTCTAACAATCTGCCTTAGATGAAATCTTAATGTAACATAAAAACCGTATATTTATAGGCTTTATGTTTATCTTTGCTGTCTACAGGAAGTCTTCAGTACTGCCAGAACAAATTTCTGCCCGTGGAGGTAAAGAATGAATCTTTCCTCCCCTTTTTATGGTTCCTTTTAGTTATACATAACATTAGGATTCATTCTGATATAATTATAAAAGCATGGAATGTAATTTGCTCTAATTCAGTCCCCAGTACGTCCCTTTTCCCTTCCCTCCTTCCTCCTGCTGTTCCCTTCCCCCTACTCTTTCTCCTATTTATTTTCAGTTTCTTTCTTTCTTTCTTTCTTTTTTTAGATTAGTGTTTTGTGGATGTACACGATGGTGAGATTCACTGGTACATTCATATATGTACATAGGAAAGTCAGGTCAGATTCATTAATAATGATGCATGTTTAAAAACTCATATTAAGTTCAAAACAGGGAGCATTAAGCAATACACTGTTTAGGGGCACAAATACATGTGGTAAAATCCGAAAGAAAAAACCAAGGTTATGATAAATACCAAGTTCCTTTAGTTGCCTCTTCAGGGCAAGTAGACAGACAGATGGATGAGTCAAGCAGGGAGTTAAAACATTGGCACTATGATCTTTCTCAAGCTCTTTGGTTTGTACACAGGTATCTTAAAAATTCTTGCTATTATTTAAAATGTGCATATGTGCCACAACATGCTGTTGCATATATTCGTATGTTACCAAATAGTCACAACACAATGATGTAGGTGCGACTGCACCGGCAGGTAGATTGAGTGGTGACAGTCAAGGGGTGCGTGATCGACTGCTTGCAACATTCAAAGAGGCCTTCATGAGCAAATGTGGTTTTGAAGGATGCATGGGAGTGTGCCAGGTAGAAGCAGCTAAGAATATTCTATGTAGATAATTTAGACACATAAAATCATGTGGGCTTTGGAGGAACTAGAAGGAATTCAATAGGCTTGGGAATGTTGAGAGTGAGGGAAAATGGAAGCTATTGATGCTTGATAAATGCAGAAAGACAGAGGGACACCACTTCTGTAAGTTTCTTCAAGATGTTTTATCTCATGCCCCGAAGCAGAATAAAGTGGTCTGAACTTTCCTTGTAATTAAAACTACCAGCCCCACCTCAGAGCTTAGAGTTCTAATCCTTGGCTAAACAAGCAGTGAGTTCTGCCTGCCATCTGTATCCACTCAGCCTTCTTCCCGTTTGCCCTTGCAAAATTGTTCTTTCTCAAAGTTCAAGATTTTTAATCCTTTTGGGCAAGGCTTCACTAATTAAAGCCCAAACAACCTTAAAAGCAAATGAGCATTTGGGGTCCTGGGCACCATTCCATGGCTCTGAATCCATTGTTTTTATTTCTTAATACTCAAAAAGGCTTCTTTGTTTAATTCTGAGCTTCCATAAGTGCCTTTTTCTCACTTTGAGACTCTTCCCTCCCTTTTGGCTCTCCTTTGGCTCAGCACAATCAGTCCAACACAATCCCACCTAAAAGAAGCTCATCTTTCTCAGGTCACATGCTTTGATTCTCTTTGTAAATACTCACTGCACATGCCAATCCCCCAGCTCAGCGCCACTCGTAGTTGTTGCTTCACATGTGTAATTTCCAAGACAGAGTACAGATGCAAAGAGCATGTTAAGTGCAAAGAGCAATCCACTCCCTATAAAAGAAAATGGGATTTAGGAAGTAACCCTTGCGATACTGCATGTGCGTATCGCAAGGAAGTCATAGTTCACTGGTAAGCCTTTTTTTTTTTATCCTCTCCAGTTTCCATTCTGGGAAATAAAAGCAGAGAATTAGAGAAAGACGGAGGCTGTTTCTATACTGCCAATGTAGGTAATGGATTATCAGTGAGATATAAGCTTTGGGCACTTGCTTGGTGGATTACTAGCAAAGAAAAAAAAAAAAGAGGGAGAAGATAAATGTTAGAGACGGCACAGATCCTGGGACAGTCTGATCTCTCTAAGGGTTAAATGCCTTATACTTTGATCATGCCTGTCTCATTTTCCTCTGTGACAAGCCTTAACTTTCTAACCTTTGATGGACAGCGTTTCATTCAAAGATTTTTCCATTGTTGTAAGTTAAAAGTAATTGCAACGCTCGTACTTGGCCAATCAATAAGGGAAAAAAAGTGTCCATCATGTGGATCTTTTTCTCCTTAAAAAGCATAAGTAGTAAGCGCTAGACAAATTTACAATGTTCAAAACAAGCAACAGTTTTGTCTCTTTTCTGCCCACAATCAGACAAAAGCCTCCCTAATAAATGCTCTTGACCATTTTCTCCTTTTAGATCTAGGTATTAGCTGTGTCTTTGAAAGCGATTGATAGTCCTCCACGTAACAAAATGATCTCTTCCCTTTCCCTCAGAAAAATCCCCAGTTATGATCACTCTGATGTTTAGGAGGCTTCTGTGGTGCTATTACCTTCACTGGAGAAGCACTGAACAGTAGTGCTCACACTCTCTGGATATACTAATCATCCATCAGTGCAGGGCTGTGTTCACAGACAAGGTTAGGATCCTAACTGACTTAGAATGATGACTTTAGTCACTGGCATATTCTATTTGATTCTCAAAAATAGAGCATCACCCAGAGATCAGCTGAAGCTGGTCACCTTGTTTTAATGTTTACATTGCAATGGTTCAAGGCCCCACAGGTTTACAGGTCAGTGGAAAGCAGTAGCAAGCAACTGTCTTCTGATTCCCCCCAAGGATTCTCACAAGGAAGTCATAGCTCATTTGCATTTCTTTGAATCACTTTTGTTCTATTTTGAACTCTCATGTTCTTACTGTGTTCTCTCTAGCCATTTACTTTTCTTCCAGGGTAATGCAGAGGTGAAAAACACAGTCTTGAGTCATTGATAACTAAGTTTGGACAATCTACTCGTTCACACTGCCTCAGTTTCCTCATCTGTAAAAATGGGTTAACAGAATCTCCTTATAGGTCGTTGACTGCATTAAGCAGTAGAAAGTAGTTGGAGAGGACAGGGACAGAGGAAAGCTCTGTGTTAGCTGCTACTCCACCAGCTGTACACCGATGCGGAGAAACACAGCCTTTGCAAGAACAAAGGTTTGACTCAAGTCTCCGCAGTAATAGAAATGGCTGTGTATAGCCCGATTTCCCCTCCCAGTCCTGCTGAGCACAAGCTCTCGGACCCTCTCCTCCTCTGGTCTTCCGGTGTCTTGCCAGGGGTCTTGAGCAGTTTCCCTTCAATACCTTCCTCACCCTTTCCCTCATTCCCTTCACTCATTGAAACATTCTCACTATTTTGCGGAAGAGATTGGCATTGCTCTTTGCAAAGGTGTGACTCAGGTCACCCTTCAAAAGCATTGAGACTCTAAAAGAACTTCCTAAGAATTTTCCTAAATAAAAAGTCATTTCAACAAAGGAAGCGTCCTGCTCCTCCAGGGCCAGAAACAGCTTCCAGCAGTTGTGATTAAGAAAAAGAAAAGAAAAAGCCTTTTCTCTCCATCATACCACTAATAAAAACCATAATAACAGATGCCTCAAATGTGCTTTGCAGCCATCAAAACTGCTTCACATCTTTTATGGTCCTGTGAAGTATCACTTAGACTTTCTGGATCAGTTTCCTCCTCTGAAAAGGGGGGGAAATAATAGCAACTACCTCATGGAATCATCATAAGAATCAAATTATATAATATGTGTAAAGTCATGAGAACAATGCCTGGCACTTCTGACAAGTTTAATTACTAATAGCCATTTTTTATATTATTTAGCTGTAGATGGACAAAATACCTTTATCTATCTATCTATCTATCTATCTATCTATCTATCTATTTACTTATTATGGTGCTGAGAATTGAACCTAGTGTCTCACACGTGCCAGGCAAGTGCTCCACCACTGAGCCACAACCCCGGCCCCTGTATAGCCATTTTTATTACTTCCATTTGACAGATAATGCAATGGAAACTGGATGCTGTTGGTCCCTTGCCCCTGGTCACAGAGGGAAAATGTGGGCAGGCCTAGGTTTTATCCCAGATTACCTGCTCATCTTCTGCTTCCTTGAGCCAAGGATTATGTTAGTCAGCTTTTCATTACTCTGGAAAAAAAATACCTGAGATAATGAACATTAAAGAAGAAAACATCTATTTTGGCTCTTGGTTTCAGAGCTTTAAGTTCATGGCTTTTGGCTCTGTGGCTCGGGAGCGGTGGTGGCATACCACATCATGGCAGGACCATGTGGCAAAGGAGGTCTGATCACCTCATGGTGGCCAGGCAGCAGAGGGGCTGGGGGCTTCAAGGGCATACCCTCAGTGTCCCAGCTTCCTTCCACTCGGCCCCACCTCTTCAAGTTTCCATCACCTTTCAATAGCATCAAGCTGAGGACCAAGACTTTTTAGCACCTGGGCCTTTGGGGTATGTTCCAGATTCAAACTACAGCAAGGATTATCCCAGTAATGGAGACTAAACCCACATCTCTAGTTTCTGAGTTGAGGGATCTGAATAGAGAAATCAGCAGTGGAGAAAAAAAAGAAAAAGTTAAAATAGCTATGAATATTTAAGAATTAAGAAATTGTATAGGGAACTCTAGATCTAGGACTTTCTTTTACAAATGATTTAGCCTACTTTGGGGATGGAAACCACCACAGAGAACTGACCCAATCCCTGTGCACGTGAGTGTATGTGGAGAAATATGAAATGATATAATTGGTCAAGACTGAGTCTCATGATTCACCCTCAAAGCCAGTGATCATGCAAAGAAAAGTCAAAAATGCCAGAAAACTTGAAGGATGCTAGGTATTGATTTTCTAAATATCTGGAACATGGCCCCCTGGTAGGCAGTCTCCACCATGTTTTACTTGCCTGGTCCCTGTGGACATTTCATCTATCTGTACCACTTGTCCTTGCTATGACAGACCTTGGTATACATCTGACATGTGAGTTCCATTTTTGTCTTAGCAAATCTTCCTTTCATATGATTCAGCAGAAACATCAGGGGACCTACTAAGCCAACTCTGTGGTGCCCCAATAACAAAAGGCACAAATTTCTTCCTTGACCAAACATTGAACAGCTGATTCATAATTCCCTTCCCTCTGTCCCTGGCCACAGGCAAGTAAGCTGAATCCAAAGACCTTCCACAATTGCTTGGGTTGTTTACTCTGAAAGTCTCCTGGAGATTCTAAAACTTCTCTAAATATGTCCATGACACAGGGTCTGGACACAGCAAAGAATCTGTGGTCCAATCTCATGACAGATTTGCTTAAGACGTTTTCCAGAGTGTAGTTCCTGAACTCAACTGCAGTAAGATGCTAACCAGCCTCCCCAACACCAATTCCCATGGCTTCAATTCATCCTGGATTCAACTGACAGGATAATCTGCTTCAAATCGATCTTGCTACAACCCTCACCTGCTCAAGACCCTACAGAACCTCCCTATTGCTGCCTGTACTCAGTCCACCCTCTTCAGTCTAGTGTGCAAGGCCCTCATCAATCACAATGTCCGTGGTGGAACATCTCCAGCCTTATGTCTTGTCTCCCCTTGACACAGCCCCCTCGGCTCAAGATAAAGCAATTCGTGGGCTGTCTGAACTTCCAGGCTTCCATTTATGTTCCACCTGCCAGAAACCATCACTGAGTGTTCCCTTGATTTCATCTCACTTTTCCCCCCATATCTCCTCATCATACACATATTTAATAAGTATCAGATCCCTGAAATTAGCTCAATTTTCATGTTTTTCTCCAAAGAAAGAGAATTTCTACACAGACATATACTGCTCCCCGGTCTTGTGCTCATAATCCATTATCAGGCCATCACAGCACATTTTCCCACTGAGATTTTCACGGCCTCTAAATCTTGCTCAACATTAAGCTCCAGGAAATGGCCACATACCAATTAAACTTGAATAGGCCACAACCTATTTACCATCCCTGTTCTATACTGGAGCATCTTCAACTTTCTAAATGGTGGATATGGGAAAGCTCAGCAGGAGGACTGGGGCAGGGAAGAGGGTTTATTTATTTATTTTTCCTGTATTTACTCCCTGAAGTTCAGATCTCCTTATGTTGTTGGTTGAGTAGATCATGGTCCATGGAATCGTACTGTGCTTAAGGATTGGTAACTACTCTCCCTAATTTGTCTCAAAGGCTTCCTAGACTCTGCTGACAGTGTTCAAATGGCTAAAGCAGGTCCAGGCCTTTCACTTCTTATTAGCTTAAAATTCAATGAGAAAGTTTTCTCAGAAGTCTTTAAGAAGTCTGAGGAAATTCCACTGTCTCTCATTGGTTCTAATTGAGTCACATGATCATCCCTGACCCAATCCCTGTGCATGTGAGTATATGTGGAGAAATATGAAATGATCTAATTGGTCAAGACTGAGTATCATGATCCACCCTCAAAGCCAGTGATCATGCAAAGGAAAATCAGGGATGCCAAAAACTTGAAGAATTCTAGGTATTAATTTTCTAAATATCTATGTATTCATATGGTCCACTATGGACCAGATTCAGTCTAGGTTCTGAGGCATAGCAGTGAACAAACTACTTATTCTTCCTCTCCTCCTCCTCCTCCTCCTCCTCCTCCTCCTCCTTCTTCTTCTTCTTCTTCTTCTTCTTCTTCATTTCTGGAGCTTCTTCTCTATTTGGAGATTATATAATATAAAAAATGTGTGTATAATACATAAGGTGAAGACAATTGTCACATAAAAATATAAAGCAGGAAAAACAATATAGTAAGGGCTATGAGGTAGAAGAAGGGGATGTTCGATGACTACTATTTTATGTAGAATAGTTGACTACTATTTTATGTAGAGTAGTTGGGTGTGATACTTGAAAACTAAAGAAATGGAAGGAGCAAACGAGACAGCAGTACCTGATCTTCTGGTGGGAGCAGGGTTGGGGACCTTGAGGACCAAGAAGGAGGTCAATGCACCTCAACTGGATTGAAGTTGAGCAAAGGGAAGAGGTCAGAGGTTTAGTGGTAAGAAGTTTGACAGGGAAGTGATGTTGGAGGGTCTTTGGGGTCATTGTGAAGACTCTGGCTTTTACTGTCAGTGAGATGGAAAGCCATCGGACAGTGTTGGACTGATGGCAATATAATGTAGCTGTATCTTAAAAGAATCATTTTCATTTCTCTCTGCAGCCTAGGTGGGTGGGAATAAGGTAATCACTTGGACGACTGTAATTTTCAGGGAGGAGATTATAAGTGACTTGTACCAGAGTGGTAATGATGTAGATGGTAAGAAGAGCTTGAACTTGAGAAATACTTTGAAGGGAGAGCAGATGAGATTGCCTGACAGATTGGATGCGAGCTGTAGATAAGAGAGGAGGCAAGGATGTCTACCAGGTTTGGGGCCTGAAGTACAGGAAAGCACGGTGCTGTCCTAGGGAAGACCGAGGGAGGACCAATAGTTGAGGTGGAATGGCTTTGAACAGTTTGGATGCCAAAAAGAGATATCAAATCAATAATTGACACAGTCTGAAGTTGAGGAATGGTATGGGTAGAGAGGTAAGCTTGAGAGCTGTTGTCATCAAGATGGTATTTAAAGGCACGAGGAAACTAAAGCAGCTTCTATAGATAGAGGAGAGGCTACATCCCAGGTCTGAGCCCTGCAGTCTTCCCCAGAGGAGCTGGGCAAAGGTCTTCATAGAGCTCCTAAGGGCTAATAGTTGCCCTCCCATGAACTGCATGATTAAAATATTTTCCCCCTTTGGTTTGACTTTTTGCTGAACTCCAATTTTTCCTATTTGAATAAGACTTTTGTATTTCATTTTAAACTTTGTGAATGTTTTCCATGAATAGTCCCCTAAATATTGACACATCAGGAAGATCAGCCTGTGTTGAACTGCCAAAGCAAATGCTGAGGTAGCCAAGAACAGAGCTAGGGTTTATCTTGGAAGGTAAGATGTCTTGGCTTTCAAGTCCAGAATGGTCTGCAAAGGGGCACAGAAGGGTCTGGGCCCTGGGTAGATGATTCCATACCAATCCTGTCACTGCATGGGCACTTAGAGGGGGCAAGAGAAGGTCAATTGGTTCAGGAGTCCTGTACTGAGACCTACAAGAATCTGAACCAGCATTTTGGCAAAGGGTGCCCAGACAAGCTTTGGGCTCCTCCCTCCTTATTGGCCAGTCCAATTAATCTGCCGCCTAATCAGGCTGCTTTGAAGAAGGTGGGGGATAAAAGACCGGTACACCTGTTTTCACTTGACTCCAATCCTCCAGTAATTCTGTGGCTCCTACAAGATTTGAAACAAATTAAATTTGGAAAGGGCAGAAAGGGCAGCTTTGAATGGTTGGCTCTGTGAAGAAATGTGGGGTTTTGATCCAGGAAATGGCCTAACCCGAGAGAGACTGTCTCCCCCAGCCGTGGGGGCTGGGACGGTAGTGCTGGACCGTGGCTTGGGCCTGGTGAGGTGGGTTCTTTTGCCCTGTTATGTCTGGTATCAAGCTCTTGCTTTCTGCACTTTGATCCCATTAGGGGAAGGTTATAATGGTAACAACATGAAAGGCAGTTGTCCAGAGGGGAAGGCATACAGCACTATTTGGGATACATTTTGTCATAAAGGGAGTCAGCGACAGACACGATGCTGTCCAACACAGCCCTAAATTTTCAACAAATGAAGAGACTAAAGCCCAAGGAAGCTACCGTAACCAGCAAAGCTGGGATGGCTAAGGCAGGGGGCTTCTAGGCCAGAACTCTTTTTGTGCTTATCTTTCAAGTGTTCCTCCGGATAAAGAATAGGAAGCATTGTCAGAAGAGTCCCAGGCCTCCATCTGCCTACACAAGAACCGGAATGTTACTCAGGATGTTGGAAGTTGGGAGGCAGGTGTCGAAGAAGGTCCAGTGGTGAGGAAGACCTCCTGTCCAGGCTCTGGGAGTAGCAGCAGATTCCTCCTCCTTCCACTGCTCACCCCTTACCCACCAGTGCTTACTGAGCACCTCCGGTGCCAGGCGCTGGGCAGATGAGATGGAAACTGGCAAATGGGGCTCTTCATACTTACAGCTCTGTCACTTTGATCTTTGTTACAGATGCAGCCAGATGTGATCAGTGTGGCAACCTGCCTTCTTGATCTGTTGCCAACGAGGGGTTTGACAGAGAAGTTGAGAGATATGAGGTCACTGCCTTTTCTGGTATCGGTCATTAATACCTTCTTGGCAACAGTCAGAATTTTCCTGCCTGGGACCTAGGGCAGCTGATTAAGCACTCCTGTTAGCTCACAGTCTGGCCCTGGCTGATTTTAAGGCCTTGCTTTGTCCCCTCCACAGAAAGCAAACTAGAAGACCTAATTGCAAGACACTTTGACCTTTGATTCCGGATCCTGACAGACGGAAATGTTTCAATCAGGCCAAAGCACAGAGACCTCTCTAATGAGGATTTGTCAGGACCTTCTGTTTGATAAAGGGTGGATCCTATTGCTGTGTCAATTTTCCCTCTCACTGATGTTCCCCTGGCCTTTGATAGCACAGATCACACACACATAGGTGTGCCTTTCATGTTCCTGAGCCTCACGGGCAGGGGTCTGCCAAGCCATCATTAATATGCACCTTGGTGCAGCTGGTGGGGAAATTGATGGAAATAAAGGAGCTGAGGTTCCCTTTTATGTGAGCTCAGGAAACCCACCCTACATCAGTGTTAAAATAGAGATTGCTCTCCAGAAGGAAAGAGATCCATAGAACAATTGTAGTCATCTGCATTCATGACATTCCCAAATGAGGACTATTTACTGTTGTCCTAAACTTTAAGGAGCTCCCTTAAGCATCACCCAGTCCTGTGCCCTTCCCTGTACCACCTTTGAATCAGGTACTGCATTGGTGGGAGTTCTTTGATTTAAAACAATGGAGGTCAATTCTGGAAAACTTGAGTGAAAAGGGAAGTTACTTGAGGTTGGAGACTCGATTTAGAGATTAGACAAAAACCAGTCATGTTCTGGGAATGCACAGAGCTCTTTAGCCAGCTGTGCTAAGCACTACCTCTGGAATCAATGTCCTCCTCCATTTTCCCACCCATTATGGTTTAGATATAAGGTGTCCCCCCAAAGCTCACGTGTGAGGCAATACAAGAACATTCAGAGGTGAGATGATTGGTTGTAAGAGCCTTAACCTCATCAGTGCATTAAGCCATCTGAATGGATTACCTGGGTGGTAACTGCAGGCAGGTAGGGTGTGGTGGGAGGAGATATGTCACAGGGCAGGGGGTGACTTTGGGGGCCTATATTTTGTCCTTCTTGACTAGAGTGCTCTCTGCTCTCTCTGCTTCCTGAATGTCATATCCTGAGCTGTTTTCCTCTGTCACGTCCTTCTGCCCTGGTGGTCTGCCTCACTTGGGCACAGAGCAACGAAGCCAGCTGTCTATAGACTGAGACCTCTAATACGGTGAGCCCCAAATACACTTTTCCTCCTCTAAAAATTGTTCTTGTTGGGTCTTTTGATCACAACACTGAAAAAGCTAACTAAGATATCATCTTTTTACCATATTTGAATTTTTTTTTTTACACAAGGAGAAAAAGGCTGTTGTCTTCAACTTGGGTGATGCTGGTCCACATAAGGGGAGAGGTGATCCTTCAAAAGGTCCTGGTGGTGCCATTCACTGAGGGGCCCGTTGCCAGGCAGCCAAAGGAATCCATAACTATGCTACAGCCAGCAGTGCCTATTCATTCTATGGTTTTCTACAATCTGTGTCTTTCTGTCCAGACTTATTGACTCTCTCTGATGTTATCTACCTCAACAGAGTTGCCATCAAGAATAAAAGCAATAGCATGTAAAATGTCTTAGCATAATATTTAGCTCTTAAATGAAGGATATTATTAATTGCATCTGAACTTGAATAGACTTTCTAAGAGACCTCCCTACTTCCTGTCCCCCCTCTTACAATCTATCCTCCATGTCAACTGCCAGAGTTAACTTTCTTAAGTGCAAATCTAATTATGCCATGCCTCTGCTCAAAAGCCCTAGGTAGCTCCTCATTGCCTACAGAATAGTCTAAATTATTAGCCTGATATAAGACTCTTTATCCAGTACCACCCTGATAAATATTTAATAACCAGTGCTCTGGGGGAGGAGGAGCAGGAAATTTATGCATGCATATGCATAAATTAGTTTATTATAAACTGTACTGGTATGTGAATGTGTAGCATATTTTCTATAAATAATAATTATACAATATTCTATTGTGAATTACATATAGACAGTTGAGTCATACAGATTGCTTTTGTTCATTTTTGCCGAACTCCAGTGTCTGTTGCCAACCTCTAGTTGCAATTGATGAACAAGTGTAGTCCCAACATGAGTATCAGTTGATATTTTCTTTTAACACATAAGATGTAGGAGAAACACTGAAACTTCACTTGTTCCTCAAAAATGTGAGTCATCTTTGTTGAATCAGAAACTCACAAATTATCAGAGGAATATTTGTTGAATATTTTGTGCAATTTCCAATGTAATGGCTACAGATGTATCCACATCATTAACACTTTTAAAATACTGATCAGTGAAAAATAGACTGAGGCCCAATTTGTAACGTTTGCTTTTTTAGGTATAAATATTCCCACCATGGCCGATTTCAGGCTAACAAAATGATGTCAATGATCTAGTGTTTCCATCTTCTACATGGACAGTAGCTTTAAACAATATAGATAAAACTACATCCTAGTTAAAATAATTAGTAATAAGTATTTCAAATACATTACCTTTATTTTTAATATAATTTAGTTTTGAACTAAATTGTTTAATTTTTTAAATGGCTATGCTTGACCACCATCTTGAAAAATTCTTGGATTTTAATGTTGGCTCTCACAAACCAGTACAACCCAGTTCCAACGCATTTACCCCTAAGGCCTGGCCAAAAAAAGAAAGCTTATTATTAAGTGTTTAAAGACTAAAGGGATGAATGCAAGACTCTAATTCAAACTGACTTCATTAGTTTCTTTCACTACCTTTTCCCGCTACGCACCCTCCACTCCAGTCAGGAAAGCAAGAAGGTGCTCTGGTGAACATCAGTTAACGTTTGCCTGCCAGCAGCACTTGCTGTTTTTTATTCTGGTAGTAAAACCAGGAATACCTCTCCTCTACTCTCAGTATGGGAAGTTGGGCTGGGGTTACTCCACTACCTTAGTCCTGGGTGGACATGTGACAGGAGTCTGTCCACAACTGGGTCAGAGCAGACCAGTGAGCAAGTTGGGATGGTCAGAGGCAATGGGTGTCAGCTGCAGGACCCTCAAAGAGGGAGATACATTTTGCTGCGGGGAGTATTGAACTGGTAAGTTTGAGCAGCTGGGAGCTCTGCTGGCCACCACTGATGGAAAGCCTCGCTGAGTGTGAAACCAGTAGAGAGATCAGAGCCGAAAGTTGGAGAAAGAGGCTCCGGATGATGTCCTTTGAGCACCTGGGTTCAACCATTGTTTTGCTTCTCTGTCTCTCGATTTTCTCATTCTGTAAAATGAGGATGATATTCGTACTTCCTTTGTGAAGTTAGTTGGCGATTCTATGAATGAAGACGTATAAAACACTCCACAGTACCTGTACTACTTGGTTACATGAGCTGATCGTCCATTTTTTGTTTAAATCAGTGATTGAGTTTCTGTCACTTGCTATTAATACAGGCGTTGCAGGAGCAGATTCAGTTGCTGATGAAAGCAAACTTCAGATCTTTGTCCAGGGTGAAACAGAGGACCAGCCAGCTTGTGAAGAAAGGTTTTAAGTCATCTGTTGTCCCTAAGCTCTGTTTCTCTTCCCCGATGTCCCTTTTTCAAATCCAGGGTAGGATCAGTCAGAACTCCTGGCACAGAGAAGGCATTGAAAAAAATACCCATTCAACAAATGAATGAAACTCCTTTTTTTTTGTTTGTTTGTTTTTGTGTCTGTGTATGTGGTACTGGGGACTTAACCCAGGGGTACTTTACCACCCATGACTTACACCCCAAGCCTGTTTTTAAAAATCTTATTTATTTGTTTTTGAGACAGAGTCCCACTAAGTTCCTGAGGGTCTCACTGAGTTGCTGAGGCTGGCCTTGAATTTTCAATCCTCTTGCTTCAGCCTATGAGTAGCTGAGATTATTGGCAGGTACCACCATGCCCAGCTATGAATGAAAATCTTAATACCTTTTGTGTTACTTATTGGTTGCTGTGTAAACAAATTACCCCCAAAACATAGACTTAAAAATAAACATGTTATTTTTCATAGTTCCTGTGGGCCAGGACTTGGGCAGCAAGTAACTGGGTAGTTGTTGGTTGGAGTCTCACATGAGATTGAGTCAGAGAAAGCCAGGGCTGTTGTTGTCTGAAGGTTTACTCGGGGATAGAGGGCCAGTTTCCAAGATGGCTCCATCACATGCTGGGTTTCCTGTTGATGGGAGACCTCAGCTTCTCTCCACAGATTTCTTCAGTGGCTCACATGTGACTGGCTTCTCGTTGAATGCATGATCCAAAAGAATGAGATAGAAGTTGCAATGCTTCTTATATCCTTACTCCTGAAAGTTCTGACTCAGTGTGGAGGAGATTATATCATACTTTGTCACAATAAACAACCCCGGTTTACTCTGGGAAGAGACTACTCAAGGGTGTAAATACCAGAAGACAGGGATTATGTAGGACCATCTTGGAGATTGGCTACTACAGCCTTCAGTAGATCAAAACTCTGAGTTATTCTTGTCTTTGAACCACTATAAAAAAGATGAGATCTTTCAAGTTGCCTCAGATTTGGTTTTTGTAAGTTAAAGTTCCTGGTATTAGTGACTTTTAGAAACCTTGGTGCTATAACAAAAAATATTAGGTACTAGATATTCGGATACAAAGAGCAGTTTTGGAAAGAGGCAGCTATAACTTTGTCCTTGGCCTCTAGAAGCACGTGCAGGGTGATAATTCTCTTGCTGCCTGTTGAACTTGCACAATGAAAACTTTCCTGAACTGAACTGAAATTAAACTTTTCTGGGTAATTGCCGCAGTCTGACTGGGCAAAATAACTGGGGGGCAAGTGACAAGGAACTTGTGAAGGTTGATACACCGGGAGCCGCTTTATTGTAGGACAGTAGAGGTATATATACATTACTGAATACACAGCTTGACTCAATTTAGCATCATCCAGTTACAGCAATCAGTCATTAAGGAATCCTCATCATCTTAATAATTATACACAGCTTAACTTAATTAACATCATTGGATACAGCAGTCAGTCATTAAGGAATCTTCATCATCCTAATGACTTGCTGACGTTTCTTCACAAACCATTCCTCTTGGCAAAGTGCCAGGCGCCATCTTGACTTGTCTGTAGCTCTCAACAGGTAATCCCACAGACTTTCCTAATCTAACCTGAGTATTAATTTAGGCAAGTACCCATTCCACAAGACCAAGTACAACTCAGGGGCCCAGTTTGCACTTGAAAAACTGGCAGAACTGATATCATTTTCTTCTTGCATCCTGGTAAAGACTGGCACCAACTTCTTTGCTTCCAGGCCTGGCAACACTTGGATACAGTGTATGCCCTCACTGAATTGGTAAGGGCTCTGGTTGGAGACTTCTATCATTTCCCTAGCTTTCTTCTTTTATTGACAGGGCTGTATATCTTCTCATTTCCTTTGATTCTGTACACAGCCAGGGAAGGCATGTGATTTAGATTAATTTACAGAATGCAAGAATCAGGCAGAAGTGCAGGCTCTGAAAAACTCCCCCATCTAAAACCACTTCTCAAGCCGTGCTCATCGTCTCTTTCTCTTAAGGTGCCAATCATGAATTTCAGGCATCAACATTTGGAGCAACACTGGAATTGGGCTGTAGGCTCTGGACATGCACTTTTATTTAGTGTTACTGTTTTCTTCTGAAGAGTTAACCTGAGATTTTCTTACAGCCTTTTATAATCATTCTTCAAGTATAATAATCAATTTGATTAGCATTTATTAAGCATCCAGTATGTGTCAAAAGGCGTGAGAGGCACTGGAGACATGAGGAGCCCATGGGTTAGTGAGAAACATTAATCAGCATGTGCTAATCCTGTGTTAAGTGCCTATATCATTGGCAGGATTCTAACAGGCTTCACAAAGGAGGTGAGAAATGAGTTGAGCCTTTAATAGAAGAATATTTACCCTAAATGAGAAACTCATTGATGGAAGGGTCTCCAGAACCCTTGGGCATGTCTAGAAACAGAGCTAAGAATCTGGGAGCACTGGGGAGCAAAGGTAAGAAATCCAGAGGACAAACAAGAGTGATGAGCCGGAAAAGGCTCTGTTGGGGCTGCAGGTGGGCCTTGAGTCCTCTTGAATTCATGCAAGAGGCCAGGGCTTTTGAGACTCTTAAAATCAGGAATTATTTTTTTTTCCAAATGAGACTTCCCATAGACTCATAGTATTTCATATGAATTCAAGAAAATAGGGTTACTTTTGCTGTCATTAAAGGAAAAGTTGATAGCACCCTTTTGATTGAATGTCCCTACTTTCATTCACCTGCCACTACATCATGCTACATATACAGCCCAAGTTGAGAATAAATGCTAAAGGCAACGGGGAACCCTGGAGGTTTTGTGTAGGAAAGTGTGTGTGAGTGTGTGTGTATTGATTGACATTAATATGGGAATGGGTTTGAGAGGGAGACTAGTTAAAAGACATAATAATGCTAGTCCATGCAAACCTCATGGAGACCTGGCAGTGGAATCAGTCTCTATTTGGAATCTGGTCAACTTCATCACTGAACCTGGAATTCCCTTCATAATCTCTCCTTAATGTGATTACCTAGACCTACTTGAAGACAAGGGACAAAGTACTCTGCCTCCTATCAGATGCTCTGCCTTATAGATTTTACTTCTATTAAGGTAGTTACGGCCTGGGGAGGAATTCCTTGTTTCTCTGAGTGCTATGGTTGGGGGGGAAAAGTAAACCCTCTGTCAATGGCAGCCTTTGAAGGCTTCCCTGTTTGAACAACTCCACATTTGTGGGCTTTCAACATACATCAGGCTTTGGGCTATGTAGTGGGGTTGCAAAATGAAGAAGCCCTTACCCTCAAAGGAAGAATGACCTCTTGAGGGTCTGAGTTGTCAGACTTATAATGACATCATTATTACATAGCTATGGGATATCAATTAAGATATAACAAATTCAGCCAGGTTGGGAGGCAGGAGAAGCCAAAGGGAGATTGCATTTACTCCATACTATATACATGAGTTTAATTTCATCCTGTGAACAGAAGGAAGAAATGGAAAGATAACAGAGAAAGGAAGGGCATTGCAGGTGGAGGAGAGAGTATGGGGAGGGCCGAAAGTCCATCTCCACTTTTTCAAACCCAGGGGCACTCAGCCACTGAGCCACATCCCCAGCCATTTTTTTAATTTTAACTAGAGACAGGATTTCACCAAGTTGCTTAGTGCCTTGCTAAGTTGCTGAGGCTGTCTTTGAACTCACAATCTCCAGAGCTGCTGGGATTAGAGATGTGCATCACCATGCCCGGCTTCCATCTCCACTTCTTTCCCCGCTCAGCCCATGACATGGCTTCCAGGATAGCTGTGAAGACTGAGTCCTTTGGAGTCTGGCTGCTGGGGTTTATAACCCAACTGTTCCATGTATTAACTCGCCCTTGTCTGGCTTAGTTTCCTTGTCAGTAAAATGAGGACAGTGATATTACCTACCTTATGGGCTTCTTGTAAAACTAAGCAAGTCTCTCCATATAGAACAATGAGAGCCAGGCCCACCACTTGGTAAGAACTCAAAAAATGCTATCCTGGAGTCTCTGACATGCTTTCAAATGCAGCAGTTGTATTCTACAGGAATTTCAGAAACAGGTTCATTTATATGGACCTGGGAGCTGGTTGGATGCATAAAGTGAGAGAAAGAGAAATTTCCCTGGGTGGCCATCCCTAGTGCAGAAGGACTGGGACTTTGGTATAAGTTGTGTCATTAGTTAGTGGGCTGAGTGTCAGCTAAGCATTGATAGCCTCTCGAGCCCCTCAAGGGCCTTTTCCCAAAGTGCATAGGAACAGCCTCAGCAGCAAGTTGTTCCTCAGCTGGCAGTTGGAGTTCCTGGCACAAGGAGCATGGATTCCAGAGAAAGCCATGGGGAGCTGGAACCTCGAGGGGTTGGCATGTCTTTGAAGTTAAAGCCTCTGGGCATCTGTGCATTAGGCGGAGGCCAGAGGCCACTGGGCTGGGCAAGGTCATTGCTATCCCAAGCATGAGGACAGCATGCCCTTTAGCCCAGGGGCCTGCCTGCGGCCCTGGCTTAGAT
Source organism: Ictidomys tridecemlineatus (assembly GCF_052094955.1). Taxonomy (NCBI): domain Eukaryota; kingdom Metazoa; phylum Chordata; class Mammalia; order Rodentia; family Sciuridae; genus Ictidomys; species Ictidomys tridecemlineatus. Next base: position 33,453,867 of record NC_135480.1, read on the forward strand.
CAGTTAGGCATGGAACTCAGGGATCAAGGCCTACACAGTTTTTACTGTGTCAGGGTAAAGCAAGCACTGAGACTGCAGTTAGAAGACCATGGCAGATGTGATATGAACCGGCTATTTAAAATCCCTGAGTCTGGGTCTCCTCTACCTCGCCTGTCAATTAGATGTAATAATGAACCCAGCTCCACTTCCAAACACCGTTTATTCCAGAAAGTGACTTTGAGGATCAAATGAACTCATGGAAAGGAAACTCCTACAAATAGGAGACTATACAGTCTGAAGGCTGTGCTCTTTCCCTCCCACCTCTGTCTGTAATATCTTTCACTAAGTTACCATCCACCAACCTCTGCACACTTTCCCTCATGCTGTCCTTTGAGGTTCAGATTATCACTTCCTCAGTGAAAACTTCCCTGTCCCTAAAATTGAGATGAATATCCTTTTGGGTCCTCCAAAGGATATTGCATATTCATTATCACAACACTTTATTTCTATATTTTTGGAGCTAAGGATTGAACCTAGGGCCTTGTGCATGCTAAGTACATATTCCACTACTGACCTGCACCCAGCTCTATCACAATCCTTTCTACATTGTACTGACGGTCTCAATGACAAGATTATATAAGATCTTCAAGGATGCGGTTGTGCGGTAATCACCAGTCCCTCCAACCCTAGAAGAGCCTAGAGATGCATATTTGAATGAATGGATGAATGAGTGAATAAACTGCAGTGCAGCTGTAAGAGGTGAGGTAGTTCAGCTAACAGGTAGAGGGCGACTCCCTTGTTCCAGGTTCTGTATTAGTGGATAGAAATAGAGATGGACAAGAATGTCCCTTGCGCTTCTTACAGTGGAGTGGGAGTGGGGCAGACTGGTATTTAGGGGACAGTACCACAGAGGGCAGCTTGATGAACTGTGCAGGAGGTGCAGAGCCGATCTTCTAGAATGCGTAGCGAGATGTCTGATGTGAAGAAAAGACTTGTCATCACTGTCTGGTGGCATGTGATTAAAAAGAAGCAGCACCATTTCCTTTAGTTGCTGGAAGAGTTAGACTCTGCTTGTGGAAATGATCCAGATGAGACGAGAGGTGAATGTACAAGAATATCACTAATGAAATCAAACCACCTAAACCTTGGTAAAAATAACTCCCTACGGCAACTTTAGTCAGCTGAGAAAATGGCAGGTGTGTCAGGATGAACACCCCTCCTGTCCAGTCTTCCCTGACCTCCTCCCTCCCGGAAGATGGTTTTACTTTCCCATTCCTCCTAAAATAGGCTCTAGGAAACATGATGACATCAGCATCCATCTATCAGAGGCAGAAGGTCAAGGTTCCACCAGCCTCCCCTTCACTTGTTTCTAATTATGAAAATCTGGATCAATCTGGCTTTATCGGTGACTTTAACTTCTTCACCCAATTTTTCTGTGCAGATGGAATGGGCAGGCTCTATATTGGGATCCAGGAGACCTTTGCTCTAAGCCAGACTATAATTAGCTCTGTGACCTTTGACAAGTCACTCCATGTCCCAAGCAGGTTTTTCACTTTTAGTTGAGGTCTTTGACTCTAGGTAGGGTTTAATCATACCAAATATGAGGCCTGGAGTCACCTTTGATGTCTCATTTCTCCTTAACCACCCCTCTCCCCATAGACATCTTCTAAAAACCTAACTTCTTTTTTACCTTCAATATCTTCTGTAAGTCACCGTTTGTCTTCCTATCCCAAATTTTTGGGTAAGATCTTACCTGGTATCAAGCCATTTTGAGGGCCCTATCAGGAAGGCTCTTGGGTAAGCAGAAGAAATGAAGCAGCATAGCTCAAGGTAACATGAGGGATTGCCCTTGATCTCAGGTAGGTGTGTAGGGTTATGAGAGTAGTTGGTGGAAATCAGAATCTCAGGAGAGGCCAAATTCAGCCCAGAGTCTTAGTTACTTGGCTTTTGTGTCCAAAGACAAGGAAGAAGAGACAGAAGAAAGGAAAGAGGAGAGACAAAAGAAGGAAAAGCAACTAAGAAATATTGCTAGGTCAAGGTTAATACCCCTTGATTTAATGGGAACTTGCGGCTCCCTAAGAGGTATGGATTATCTTCTTATGCACTTGATCCATAGCTACAAAGCTCTTGAGTGACAGGCAAAATCTGAATTCAGGTCTTTAAACTCAGGGTGCTTTCTGACTGATAGAAGAAACCACATACTAAACATTAGGAACTTTTCAACTTGATGGCCCCCTGGGATTCTGTTTTCAATCTCCTTTCAGGATGGTGTCAAACCTTTGTTGGCTCAAGTTTTCCAAGTGCCATTTTTTTTCTTAAAAAAATGGCACTACCTTTTTAAAAAGATAGGTCTATGATCCTGGCATGGATAAAAAGGTTATGTATTTCTGAGTCCCAGTCAATCAGGTATTTATCCTACTGGGATTTTGTTTTTTTATCAGACCTCTTGTTTCTGATATACCAAATTTTACCATATACTAATGTGTGCTTCACTCTCTCGGGCTAGATAGGAATATCTATGAACTCTGCCTCCATTTTTAGATTGGGGCTAAATTAGACATTAAAATATGGTCATATGTAAGTGCACCTGCATTTAGTCATCTTCTTGTTTTCAATCGCTAGCCTAAAGTCTTGGCTCTTATCTATATTTAAAACTGACATTGTTAAATGCATAAGCACATCTGAATTATTTATATTTAGGTTTATACAGTCTCCAGCTGCAACCGTATATTTCAATATCTTTAAATTCCACGTTGCCATCTGGACCAGATTGCTGCTAAATCAAATCAGATAAACGTTACCTTTCCACTACCTCTGATTTATATCAACCATTCATTTCCAAAAGCATAGCCCTGTTAAATCCAATCTACTTTAAAAAAAAAAGCTTATGAAATTAGCTCAGTTTTGAGAGTTTGATATTTTTTCTGTGAAGCTTCAGCTTTGCAAAAGGCCATTTGGATAGATAGAGAGGCAGTGTGGAACCGTCCAAGCTAGGAGCACTGGATTTCATTGATTATTGGGCAAATCTTCTGAGCCTGACTTCTTCCAATTACTCAAGGCTTTTCCCTAATCAAGTTATTGTGAGCTAGTTTATAGACCACAGAAATAGAATATGCAGGTTTTAAAGCATTAGGCTGTTCCCTATAATTTAATCTGGCACATCTCTGAACTGAAAGAAAGTTTTAGCCATGTATTCAAAAGGTAAATAGAAAGATGGACCTTTTAGAATTTTATTTTTGTGCATTCTTTTTAACCTGGAGAACAATAGTAGGGTTGTATACCAGACAAATTAGAATCAATCATTTATCACCACAGAAGTCCAAGTCTGAAATCCTTATTTGTTGGTGAAAACAATAATGGTCTACAATTTGTCCATAAACAGAGCCAACGCCTCAAGTAAAGAATCAAATGTTTTATATAGAAAGAAGGAGAGGAAAGAAGGGAGGGAGGGAAGTATCAAAGCCCAAAACATATTCAATACCAAGGAAATGGGAGTCTGAAGGATCTTCACACATTTCTTTTTATAAACAGTCATCTACAGATTTTACCATTCTCTTTCTCTACCCATATGATTCCAAGTCTGAACTCATTTTGCAAGTCTAATGACTGGAACGTGAAATATTCTTCAAATGGCTCCACTGAATGGATCTGTAGTCCATCATTGTAGAGTTGGAATGATGTCATAAATGGTCACATTTTAATCCTTCCTGTATTTTGCAAGTTGCTGGGGGTGGGGGTGGGGGGGGGGCTAGAAGAAAGTGGTTTCCATGTGATATTCTAAGCCTGAATAACTGAATACAAATCCTGAAAGTAGGAATGAAAAAACCTGTTCTTTCTCAATATGACTAATGCTAATTTTTCTTGCACACACAAAAAAGAAATATGCTTCTCTTTAATGGTAAATTACCATTTATTGTAAATGTGCCATATGAAGGAAGCCATAAGTCATTATTATTGACCTATTATGATTCATTCTGCTTTACCCTGAATTAAATAAAAATGTGCACTTTAAGATAGTACACTTTTAGTTCAAATGTTCTTTTCCTGGACTCATGCCCATAGACTTTCCAGTGGCCCTGCTTGGGGGACTAACAGCTCTGTCATCATAATCACTGGGCTATCCTTTCTTCTGCCCCTTGTACAGGAGATGGTTCCTAATCTCTGACTTATTGGCCTCCTGTTCTGTGTATGAAATAAAAATGTTCATCTAGACTCCAGGGATAGTTGAATACCCAAGTATGTTGGTATTGTATGTAGTTCAGGATCCAGGGAGAAAAGCCAAGAGAGAAACTCATTTAGTTGAATGGAAAGTGGATATGTTCAGAGAAGCTGGTACAAAGTTACTCTTGAGGAAATGAAAAATTAAACTTAGGTGGAGGGCAAAGTGGAAACACACAATTAACTCCTTGAAACAAAAACAAACCTTACTCCAGGAGAGAAAAATAAACATAAATTGTAAAGTAAAAAGTAGAGAAAGGAAAGATTTCTTTGTTAGCTAAAGCAAAGATTATTAAAAAATATTCATGAGTATGTTTATTCATAGGTATCTCTGCATGGGGTAATACATTTCTACCTGCCTTGTCTGACATATCTAAAATTAATATGTATTTCTAATTTAGTAAAATATACACTTTTTAAATAAAAATTTCCTTATTTTAGAGTGTATTCTGACTACTATTTTTAATTTTGAATGTTAAATTTTCATACATATCCAATATATCATATATAGGATTCATCCATGTGTCCGCATATTGACAAAATGTTCACACATAGGACTAACACCTTACTCATCCCTGTGTCAGATCCTGTGTATAAAATATAAATATTTTAAAGTAGCTTGATTTTTCCTAAAAGGGCATATTCTGGTGACTCACATGCAATAGGCTAATATACCATGAATTTCTGATGGTGTAGCACATACCAAGCCAAAGTCCAGTTTCTGCTCAGAAGGAGAAGTAATTGATAATATGAACTTGTAATTGATACAGCATTCCTGAGATGTGCTCCAAATGTACAGGGAAATGGTGTCAATGCTGCTGTCTGTCCAAAGCCCAAACTCTTTGTTCCAAGGCCAAGATTGCAAAGTGCAAAATATTTGAATGTGAATGAAAGAACTTCAAGACCAAGTAGCAGCACATAGAAAGAATTTAGGTCTGGTTACAGGATCTGTGGTTGGTTTGATGATATTCTTTCTTTCTTTCTTTTCTTTTTTTTTCCTGGTATTTGGAAATGAACCCAGGGACACTCAACCACTAAGCCACATCCCTAGCACCCCTGCCTTTTAAAAATGTATTTTATTTAGAGATAGGGTCTTACTAAGTTGCTTAGGGCCTCGCTAAGTTGCTGAGGCTGACTTTGAACTCGTGATCCTCCTGCCTCAGCCTCCCAAACTGCTGAGATTACAGGCTTATGGCCACTGAGCCCAGCTTGATGGTGTTATTTCTTAAGTAAGAGAGAGAGAGAGAGAGAGAGAGAGAGACAGACAGACAGACAGACAGACAGACAGATGGACTGAGACAAGAACCAGGCAGACTGGGGGTAACCCTTCAAGAAGCAGAAAGTATCATTTGTAAATGTAGACTAAGAAAGACCTCAAAGTATGTTCAAGGAAAATTGTCAGCAGAATGCTACTCCTGAGAACTACCATCAAGTGTTATCAGGGAGTGTGAAATGTTTCCAAAAGAAGGTAACAGAGGGTAAATAAAGGGCAGACCAGAAAAATTATTGTAAGTATAAAAGTGTGTGTATGCCAATTAGCAATAAATATTGTAGGAATAAAAATAGCCCTCAGCATGAATAAGGAAGGTTACTTGGTAATTAAGGAAATTGAGAGGCTTATTGGACATCTAAAATATCGGGAAGGAAGATAATGAAAGCATAATTGCAGATAAAAATTATAAGAGTGTCAAAAATGACTGAGGAACGCTGAAGCTGCAAATGAAATGGAAATATCAAAGCGGTGCAGATGACATATGACTGGTGTCTTAATTGCTGAAGGTAAAAAGGAAAGGGAAGAAATGGTGACAGCAGCAAGAAGAACTCCTGCTCCTCTTTGGGAGCTGCTCACAAGAGGGCAAGTCACGAAGTGACAACCTGGCCATGGATTAAAAAAAAAAAAAAAAAAATTTCCAAAGATATTCAGTCAGTTTTTAAAAACTTGGGCAGTCTGGATCGACTGCTGTACAAGGTTACTGATATTTTAGTTATTAACTATTAAATTGGCAATTTTATATGGTTCATTTGATAGAATTATCAGAGGAACCACTACTTAGTGCTAAGATTAATCACTATTTATTGGGCTGCTTTGTGCAAAACATCATTTTGGAAGTAAAGAAAAATAAATCTTGTCTAGCCTGAAACTGTTTCTTTAGCAGGTATTAAGATCTCCGGATGGGGACGCATGCAGGCCGTGAACTCCTGTGTTTTTTTTTTTTTTAGCATATGTCTCAGGTGCCCAGACACAAAAAAAATTTTGTCACTGAATGACCATTATAAATAAAGTTTTACTGAATTGTAAGATGAAACAAATGAAAGTGAGTTTTGGAATGGCCCTTGCAATTGCATTGTAAGGCAGAGTCCCCGACGGAAATGGTGTTCGATGTTGACAGTCCTTCTGTAACATTTTCCCCATATGGGAAGTTCCATAACTGTAAATAAAAGGAACCACCAATGCTGAGTATCATTAAACAAGTCTACCTCTGCTTGATGGGCTTTAATAAATATTTGCATTAAGGGAAACGTATCAACATCCCTCAAGGGGTTATTCTAGAGACTAATAAGACAAGACAGTTATTTTTCAGCAACAGCTAAATAATTGGTATTTGATAGAGTTGTCTGATTCACTGATAATTAAAATTATAAATGGGTCTTGTTTGGCCTGAGTGATTGTTTATGCTCTGCTGACTCTGCCCTTTAAGTACTGGGGCATGTAATTAGACCCCTCTTTGACCTTTGAGTATCATGGTGACCACATCGAGGCTGTGACATCCATGGCCTAGATAAGTTCTTGGAAGCAGATGGCGTTTCCAGGCAGAATTAACATGCGCTCCTATTACCATTCCTCGGCTCCTCACAGATGACAGAGGAAATGACTCCGGGATGTCACATCTTGGACAAGTTATGCTACTGTATCCTAGAGCTTCTTCTATTCCCTGAAGAGGTTAATGGTAGGCAGATGACCCAAAGTTAATATTCTCTAATATCCCTTTCTTCCTTGATTTGTTTTTCTACCATGTCCTAGGTGACAGACTCTTATGTCCAGGTATTGGAATATATGCACCTGTGTTACCATGTACTTGTCTGGATTCCTTGAAGTACTGTTATGTTGAACCATGAAATGATCACTATTTAACTGGTGTTTATGTCCTTCCCACATAAGCAGTGAAGAGACACATCCTAGTTAAATATTGACTTTAAGCCACCATGTATACCAACTGTCTAGATTTAAAATCACAGCATGATAGAACCTCATTTCTGGCAACAAGAGTATGTCTAGTCCAATTCCTTCATTTTACAGGTAAAGAAATAAAAGTGGAATCCAATGGCCAAATGATATGCCAACAAACACCCAGCTGAGTTGGAGTCAGGACTAATTTAGGTCTTGGTTCCATCTTTTTAGTTTTACCTCCACTTAAAGATGACCTGAGAGAATGTTGTTCATGAAACTAACATAAGTTGAATATTTCTTTCTACATTTTTCCCCTCAATATTATTCCAATACAATATTTTCAAACCATATTCTTTGTAGTTTGAGGTTCCACCTGTTTTCTTGGGGTGGCGGGGACAGAGATGCTTCATAGGTTGTCTAGTGGTAGGACTCAAAATCACCTTAAGCTTACAGTTTTTTATGCAGGAGCCTTTGAACATTAATAATTTTAATCAATCAAATTGATTTATTCTATTTATTTTTAATTGACACATGATAATTCTGCATATTTTAGGGTACAGCATGATATTTCAGTGCATGTATGCAATGTGTAATGATTAGATCAGGGTAGTTGGCATATAACTCAAACACTATTATTTTCTTATTTGGGGAGCATTAAAAATCCTTTCTACTAGGCATTTTGAAACATGTAATTAATTGTTGCCAGCCATGGCTACCTTATTTGTTATGGAACAGTAGAGGTTATTTCTCCTACCTAACTGCACCCTGGACCTGTTACCCATCCTCTTTCCACACCTCCTCTCCTTTGCCCTCCTTAGTCCCAGATCCTGGTATATACAATTTTACTCTCTACTTCTATGAGATCAAATTTTCCACTTTCCACATATAAATGAGAACGTGTGATATTTGTCTTTCTGTGCCTGGCATATTTCACTAGTGTAATATCCTCCAGGTTTGTTCATGTTGTTGCAATGACAGGATTTCCTTCTTGTTTATCTTCTAGTGCAGCCCTGGAGCAGGATGCCCACAGTTAGCCCATCTGAGATATTTACTCCTTCCGCTCATAGTTGATAATAATTAATCAATAGTTGGTCCTAATTTCTTTCTATCTTTATTATTTTTATTTTTTTCTTGCTCTCCTGGGGATTGAACTCAGAAGTGTTCTACCACTGAGTTACATTCCAAGCCATTTTAATTTTTTTTTTTTAATTTTGAGACAGAGTCTTGCTAAGTAGCTGAGGGTCTCACTAAGTTGCCGAGGCTGGTCTTGAACTTGTGGTTCTTGTGCCTCAGCCTCCTTACTTGCTGGGATCACAGGCATGTGTCACTGTACCCAGCAGTTGGCTATGATTTTTAATAACTCTTGTATGAATATGAGGTACTTTGATCTACACAATTTACCTCTTGTTTTTCAAAATCTCTCTACTGCCATAAGAGAAGCAGATTATTATACCCTTCTTATTGAAGTTTGTAATTCTTATTTATGTGGTTCATTGCAGGTAGACTTTCTTGTTTTTTTTTAAATCAAAGAATCTTACTGAACCAAACATATACAATGATCTAACTGAAGTCATTATCCATCCTTCCACAAAAAAATAAAAAATTTGTCTTATTGGATGTCAAATTTCACTTAGATCAGCCTCATTGGAAGTTTTTATATTGTTGCCACCTCTTTTACATATTCTTCTCAGTATTCCAGCATTACATGATTAGCAACACAATTGAGTCCATTAACCAGAGAACAGTGAATTTGAGCACCATCTATACTTCCCACCAGGCAATGAACTTAGCATCAGACTGATGGATGTGCGTTCTATATAGTAGTAAGAAAAGCAAACTAAGCAAATGTTTTCTCCTACTACATTCTCAACACAACATAGAATGCATCTGACTCCAGTGGGCAGGTTTATTCCATGCATACCAAGTTATTCTCCAGTGGACACCTATGGGCAGCCGGTGGCTTAACTCCATTCTGATACTTTCTACCTGGAGTTAGAGTTAGATTTCACAGGTTAAGACCTCATTCCCACCAGACTGTCCCCGAACAACTTTAGATGCCAAACACAAGTCAGGGTTCCTGGAATTTCTGATTGACTTGCCATGAACTGGGTTTTCCTATGATCACCTCCTGGGGTTTGATTACTTAGCTAGAATGGCTCACAGGACTTGGGGATATATTTTAGGTTTATTATAGAGGATATTGCCAAGGATATTACAGAAGTACATAGTACGAGTGTAGAAGGCTTCAAAGCACAGGAGCTTCTGTCCTCGTAGAGTTGTGCGTACTATCCTCCTGACACGTGTGTGTATTCACAATCCTGGAAGTTTTCCAAACCCTGCACTTTAGGAATTTTAATGGAGGCATGATTGATTATTAACTCAATCTCCAGTTCCTCTCCCATCCCCCTAGGAGGAGGGAGGAGCTGAAAGTTCCAAGATTCTAATCATTGTTTTGTCTTCTGGTGATTAGCCCTCTCCAGGAGCCTATCAGGAGCTGCATGGTTAAAACAATCACCAAATCTCTTATCATTCAGACAATATCATGGGATCAGGACCTGGAGTCAATGACCAAATATTAGAACAAAAGTTATATCTAACATCTTTGTTGCTTAGGAAATTACCAGATTTTTAGGGAGCTTTGTGCCAGGAACCAGGAACATACATGAAGTAAATATTTGTTTGTGTGTGTTTGTGTGTGTGTGTGTGTGTGTGTGTGTGTGTATTACAAGATTGCAGATTCATATATGAAGATGTATAAGTTTCTATAATTTCTAGTTCCTTATACATAAAACTCAAATAATAATGGTCTCTCTCCTTAAGTGATGATCATTATGGAAATTAGATGAAAGAATGCATATAAACTGGCCAGTTGAAAACGCTTTAAAAGAGGTTGAATGATTCTTCTAAAACTGATCCTCAGCTTAAAGCCACAGACATCAAGAAATAGAAATGATTTGATATGATTTTTATTTTCCTGTAAGAGGATTAGAAATCTTTCTGGCAAAAATAAAGTTCAAAAAAATAAGCTGCATCAGCACATTTTTCTTATGTAAATATAAAACATACCTGAAAAATTCAGATGGGCCAATAGAAGAAAGAAAAATAATCTATGGCCCCATCATACAAATATAGCTTTTTAAACATTTTGTTGTATTTTCTTCCATGTATTAAAACTAATTTTTATAGTTCATTTTGATGGCAGCTTACTTTCATTTTCCACTTTTCCACTCTTCATATTAAAGCACAAGCAAATCCTTAGGTTATTATGTTAATTCATAATCTTTTGTTATACCATATGTCCCATCGGATATAACTGTAGCTTACAGATCCTTTTGCCTTTTGTAGATGTCAGGTTCTCTCCAGTTTTCTATCATCAAATGTTCTCTTTCTATAAATAGCTTTTTGCACAAAATTTCTTCTGTATTTAAGAACATTTTCCTAAGGTAACATATTATAGGAATGGAGCTTCTTGGCAAAAGAGGCGATTTCATTTTAATCTCAACTTCATTTTCTGTTGATGTTTGTAACCGAATTTCCCTTTGGTCTTCTTTTAAAAGTCACTTCATTCTCCATTGTTGAAATGGAATTGGGGATAAGATAGTGATTAGTTGCAATCATTGACTACAAATTGACTTTCTGTGCACCTGGAAAAATAAGGTTTAAAATTCTCACGGGAGCTGTGAGGGAACAAGGGATAGGACCAAGACTCCACCACTGATATCTGAAAAGATGTTTCAAGGATGACGAAAATGGCAAATCCTATCATTGTGAACTACAATAAAAATAAGCTGGCTTCACACAAGAAGGCCTCGAATATTTAATACCACAGTCTCCTTCTGAGTGACATCAGCACTAGTACCTAGAAAGTCATGTGGACCATGAAACAGTCAGTTCAAGTTCATTTTTGCGTAACCACAGCTTTAAAATGTTTCCATGTTGCAGGCTGACCATGAAGAGATGGCTTTAGTTCTCCTACATCAAAGAGATCTCCCTTTTGTTTTGGCTGTGCCTTGGCACACAAAGGCCATGAACTTGGGCCACATTTGTTTTTGTTTTGTTTTATTCTTTATTTTTTTTTTTTTGAGATTTGTCCCTGTATTGAATTGTCAAAACAAAAGATATGTTGCAGCTGTTCTTTGGAGAGATTTATGCTCATATTGTCTCTTTGTTCTCTCTCTCATGGATGGGAAACAGGGCTAAGTTGTAGATGTTCAGCAACAAGGTATAGTGGAAATGGCATGATCTATAGACTCAATGATAGCTTAAAATTCATATTCTTCCACATGCTTTCTGAGGGACTGCAGCAAGTCGTTCATTTAATCTTTATGAGCCTTTGCTTTCTCATCTATAAAGTGGAAAGGGTGATGATGCTTACTACACAGGTTTTAAAATCACATTAACATGGTGTTTGGAACAAAACTGTCCCAGTCTTTATAAATTCTAAATATTGATGCCTCTTGGCCTCAATTTTAGGACTTCTGTCCCATTATATCCAACCTCTACCCCTACCCCAACTGACCATATCTAAATTATCTCTGGGACTTTCAGGTATATCTCCTGTCTACATTTTACTCATTGACTCAATACGTATTTATGAAATTCTGACTATATTCCGGGCTTTGGGGATCGATGCACAAAGACAAAGAATGTCCTGGATTTCATGGAGCTCCCATTCTCAGTGAGAGAGAAGGGAGCAAATAAGATCAGTGTGTTGATAGCAAGTCGTGATGAGTAATATCAAAAGCTATAAAACAGAGATGAGATAGAAGGTGGAGAATAGGAAGTCATGTGCCAAAGTCCTCTCTGGAGAGGAGCAGGTGAGGACATCCACAAGTCACCTGAGCAATTTGCTTCATCTCTGCTTCCATTGAATCCTCCTTGGGGGAAGGCCTGTGGCTGGGGAAGTTGGCAGTGCAGTGGAATCACTCTGACTCTGTCTTCCCACTCTGTCTCAGTTTAACTACATTATCTGGTTCCCAAAGATCAAAGCTTTGCAGTCTCTCGTGAACCCAAGTCCTTTAGGTTCTTACCATACCCTTTCTGGTCCAAGATGTTCAAAGGATTCATTTGGGACCACTCCCTCTTCCAACCCTTTCCCCCGAGATTCCAGCATTCCCTTTCAGTCTTCTAAAGCAAATCCTCACTTTCCAGGCCAAAACATAAAGCCGTCATACTTATCAATTTGTGCAGACGGATGTTTTAACATGGGAGTAGGGTTTCCATCGCTCAGGATCCCACCAGAAGAAAGAACTACTGCAGGAGAAGACCCTGAGATAAAAGTCGGAGCCACTGTGGTTAAATCTGGCTTTTCCCCTTGCTAGCTTTGTGACTCTGGGCAACATTTCTTAATTAGCCTTGACCTTGGGGCCCTTATCTATAAAAGGGACAGGAATAAGGTGCCAGCACATGGGATCCATCATGAGGGCTCAACTGATGAAAAAGAGGGAAAGGCATCAAGGAACAGTTGAAGTCTGGGTAGTGGGAGGTCCTATGCAGCTCAGATTGCCATGGTGGCCAGGCCTTGTTACGTTACAGGATTTTTCAGCTCCTGACAACTTATAAAGGCAAGGAAAACAGTCAATTAAAGTCCAGTTGAAAATAAGAAAGCTTGCCTCAGGGAAATTTGCAAAAATATTTTCGGTTGGGGGAAAGTGGAATGTTATTTGATTTACTCCCAGTATAAAACCACTTGGAAAGAAGAAAATCAAGGCCTAGGGGACCTCTGGGGACAGTCAGCTATGTTGTCATAAGTCAGTGACTTAATCCCCATTCATAATGAAGCTCATTTGCTGGTGTCCCAGGGAAGCTAGCAGCCCTTTGCTTAGTGATTTAATTGCTTGCTTGCTTCACTGTTTAAAGCTGCTTTGCAGGTGCAGACATAGGACGTTCAGTGTGCCTTAAATGATGTTCAAGTGGCAGGTAACTTCACCCAAATGAACTGGACACCAGAGGGTATGGAGTCGTTCCCTCATATATAAACCAACCTTTGGAGACTGCTCCAGTTGGGTTCCCTCAGTAACCAGACTGCCTGAAGCTATTTTCAAACTGTAAAACCCATAAAGTGAAATTTATTGTGCTTTGCTATATTTTACTAGAGTTAGAGGGTTCAGATAAAATTTACTGGATAGATGTAAAACTCCGTTGGTAGGAAAATGAACTGTTTTCACAGGCACTCGTTTGGGGCCGTTTTGATCACTGCCCTGAATCCAGACCTTGCTAGAAGGCTTTCCCCCTGTTTTAGCAAAATTGAAGGCAGGTAAATATAACAACGCCAGCTTCTTAGCCCTGAGGCCAGTGCTGACAGGACTAATCTGAGCTGCCACCCAAGGGCTCTGACCGATTTTGCTTCGGCTAACATTCACCATCCAAGATTGAAGAGCTTGCCTTCCCTTCTTTGCTGGACAGTGAGTTGCAAATAGCCACCGGAAGCCCAGCATGCTAGGGATGGTGCCCACTTGGGAAGTGAAGATGAGCCTGGGGGGGAGGGGGTTGGGAATTGGGGTAGTGGGGTTACCCCGGAAGCACCCTGGGCAGGACTATTTAATTCTGTTTGGAAGAATTGGCCCTCATGATCAGAATTCACCATGTCTTGAGAAAAGTAGCAGGGGAGCTAACGGAAGAGCCATTTCTCCCAAGGTTTTACCCTCCTTCATTCTCTTCAAAATCTAACAGAAAGAGAAGATAGAGAAAGAGGGAGAGAGAGAGAGAGAACTTAAGAGAGAAAGAGAAATGGAGGGAGGAAAGGAAGGAGGGAGAGAAGGAAGGAAGGAGAGAAGGTGAAAAAGAAAGAAAAATATTCTTGTAAGAAGAATAAAACCAGTATATTGGATTTCTTTTGTCTTCTACTTTTCCTCAACACACAGTGCTGAAAAGTTAAACATTTGAGAGGAGCATTTGAGTGTTTCTAATGTAGTGAGATCATGTTGCCCAAAGTGTACAATGCCATAGAGTGATATGCAAAATGTTTTAAGTTAGGAACAGATGAATTTATTCTATCTCATAACTTATTTTAATATAGATCAGAGAAATACTGATTTTCTATTCCTAGCAGTGCCCCCCCACACACAAAAAAATATCCATTTTTTAAAAAATAAACATTTAATAAAAAGAGTCAATTCAAAGAAGAAAAAAAAAACAAGCACATAAGATCATGGCAAAATTTACCAAGTGGTGCTGGAATGATTAAACTTTGGAAAATACTACATGTAGACATCTGGGAGAAATGAAATTGTATTATCTTTGTTTTGTATTTCTTCTTTAAAAAAAATCCTTTGCTTGCAATCACTCTGCTTTCTGGGGCAGCAACAAAAAAAAATGTTATGTGTTCTTTGCACCATTTAATTTCTCTCTTTGGCTCAGAGGAAGATGACCATTTTTTATTCTGTTGTACAACAGATTTGGGGATTAACTGTGGTCATTGAAATGCAGGCAGAGGGGAAGTTCTCCTTTTCAGATCTAGCCCCTGAAAGGTGATCTTCCTGTGATTTCCTTCTCTGGGGCTGATGGCTAATTGTGGTGGGCCCAATCCAAGCTCCATGCGTTTCTGGAGCTTATGTCTGCTGGGTGAGATCAACACACGGGAGCCTGCTGATACCACAAGGTGGACGGCATTGCTAACAGGAGGTGAGGCAAGAGTGTCCATGGGCTGCAGAGGAAAATGAAACGGCAACAAAAGCACAGACTAAAACTTAAATGATAAAATGACTTCCCGGGATCCATCAGCTCTTGCCAGGGCCAGAATTTTAGGTTTAGGGCGTTTGGAATGGAAATTAATTTGACTATCCTATAGAGTCTGAATAGAGTGAGATGAGAAAAAGTGCGTGAGACAAAGAGAAAAAAAAATGAAGATAACGTCACACTTTCTAGCCAACATGCCAGGAAAAAAAAAGCACATTAACTATGATAAAGAGCACCCTACTTCTTATTAAAACAAATATTTCTGTTTATATCGTGTTGAATTTAGGATACTGATAGGTCTCTGGTTGAAAATGGCACTTAGAAGTTCACATCTGTGTATCAGAGGCGAGGTCAACTCAAAAATCAAGACCTGAAACTCAGGAGTATAATCAGGAGACAGGTCCAAATCGTTTAGGGAGATGAGCAGAGTCAGGTGATAAGAACCCATGCTTGAGATACCTTTTATTTAAGGAGGGAGAGGAACACAGGGAAGCAGTGACAGAGACACGGAGCAATCATCAAAGAACTAGGAAGGGCTCCTATTTAGAGTCAATGTTATTCAATTCACTACCAATCTTTTCAGTACTCATTTAAGTGTAAGTTGCTGTCCTGGGTTGAATGAAGGATTCTGTGTATAAGATTCCTAAACACATTCCTTCTACCCTGAGCTAATGTCCTTTCCCCTGTAAGTATGATAATAAAGGACCAGAAGAGAGAAAAGTAGGCACAGCCAATTTCAAAGATGGTTTGACCTCTGGCTGCCCCCTCCCCACCCGGAGAGTGGATATATGCAGGAGAACACATGGATCAAATAGTTTAAATGAGTTGGAACAATAAGGCGAATCAGTAAATAACTTTTCCTACTGAATTTCCTTTTTTTTTTTTTTTTTTTTACTTTTTCTTTTCTGAATTAGTTAAATCAACTGCTCTGGCCTAAACATCTCCAATCTCATTCTTTTCACTGCTCGCCGCAGTAGCCCTATACTAGACTTGATTTATTATGCGAAATTAAAAAGGGAGCTAGCTTCTGTGGATCTGAGGATCATAGAAGTGTGATGGTTAGGAGGGACCTTATGGGTCATTATGTCCCAGATTGAGAATTTTCATAGATAAGGAAAAAGAATCGGAGGAAGGCTGATGTGATTGTGCAGGTGGTTGGTGGCTGAACCAGAACTGGAATGTAAGGCTCCTGCTTTCAAACTCAACTCCCCTACCACATCATGTTTCTCTCCCTACAATTGGCCTATAGCTGCACAGATGATATTATCCAGCCTCTTGCAAATAATATTTCTAAACAAATTTCTTCTATAAATTCTGGTTTTCAAAATACAGAATAGCTGGTCAATTCTTCAGTTAGGTTAGAACCTTTAATTGGAAGCCAGATGATAAAACAAAACTGGACACAGGCCACTGCCAGAGAAGACAGGATCCCACAAATGCCACAGTACCTTTCCTTTAACATCAGAAAATCCTTCTGGATTCATAGATCCAAGGTTTGTGAAGTAGAAGGACAGATGGAAGAGAAAGCATCATAGAACATGAATACTGTTTTCTTCTTATAACCCTTGAACCCTGAAATTGTATTTTTTTTTCATAATTACCTTCAATTTAGCAATGGACATGATTTTTATTGAGGCAGTAACAATTCATGAACCTATATATTATTATTTTATTATTGTATCAGGGATTGAACCCAAGGGCAATTAACCACTGAGCCACATTTTATATTTTATCTTGAGACAGGGTCTCACTAAGTTGCTTAGGGCCTCGCTAAGATGCTGTGGCTGGCTTTGAACTTGTGATCCTCCTGCCTCAGCCTCCTGATATGCGAGGATTACAGGCATGAACCACCATGCCCCGGCATGAACATATATTATTAAGGATGAGAGCTACTTTGAATTGAGTAACGTTGAATTAAAGGGAAAACTGTTAAGGAAATTCACCCCTGGGCTGAGACATTACCCGTCAAACTGTGGCCTAAAGTGAGTTTTTATAGCTAAGTTATAAACCCTTGGAAATAGTGAGACACTTAACTGCAGCTGGCATCTTTACGATTAGTTCAAGAGAAGCACCACCTTTACAAACTACAGATTTGTTCTAGCCATAGTCGCACATACAGGAAACGAGGAAGAAAATCTGTGCTCAAAGAGAAACTGCATGCCTGTTTAGACCATCCCATGACCAGGGAGAAGAACTGGCTTAGCACCTGCACAAAGAAAAGGTGGGGGGCTGGGAGAGAGAGAGAGAGAAAAAATGGATGGGATGAGAAGAGCAGAAAGAAATATGAAAAAGGAGAGAAATCGGGATGAATGGAATATCAAAATAATGATTACAGATTTGAATTGATTAAACATTATATAGTAAGAATCTGAGTCAATACTGATATAGATTAATTAATACATAGAGGAGAGGGAAATGCTCTTCTTTATGACAGAATGCCAAGTAATCAATTTAGAATGAGTGATGGAACTGGAAAAATCATCATTTGGCAACCATTATAGTAATAATTGCTTCAGGTAAGAAATCAATGTACCGGCTAAAAATAGTAGGTAAAAGTTTGATGAGAAATAGAATATTTACATATTCTCAAAGTAGCTCTCCATAAAACATTTGTAAATTAGAAAGAAGTGGGGGAAAAATACAGTGGAAAATCTGGGAGACACAACCTTAAGGGGGAGATGAAAGTGTGGTGGCCGGTGTCAAGACAAATAGACATTATGTGACTTCTGATGCAACCCACAGAAGACACGACATCCTGTTGTGTCTTACCTGAAGTTGAGCATGAAGAAACATCAGACCAACCAAAGGGAGGGAGAACTGACAATGCAGCTGGCCAGTACCCTTCAAAGAGGAAAAGTGGAGGCAATATCCCCTAATTTTAGACTCCAGATTAAAGAAGACTGAAAGGATAGGGCAGTGCAATGTGAAGTCCTGGAAAGGATCCTGGATGAGTAAAAATGAAATTTGGTACATATTTGAGCTTGGTAAAATGTGAATGAGGTCTGTAGATTAGATAATGCTGTGGTACTGATGCTAATTTCCCGATTCGGATCATTTTACTGTGGTTATAAAAAGAACATGCTGGATTTTACAAGGAAGTGTTTAGGAGTTAAAGGCCATCATGTGCATAACTTATTTTCAAATGGCTCAGAAAATAAATCTATATTTATGGAGGAAGATGGCGGGGAGGAAGGGGGATGCAGAGCACAAAAAAAAAAAAAAAAAAAGCAAACGTGGTCAAGTGTTAGGACAGCATTTGCAGGAGTCCAGTCAGAGGGGATGGGGAAATTCTTGGCACTATTCTTTTAATCCTTACATCTAAAATCTGGTCAAAACAGAAAAAGTTTTGAAGACAAAGGAGATAGTAAAAGCATTCGATGATGATTACAGAGAGTATGAAGAAGAGGTCAGCATTAAATATAAATAAACAGAAAAGAGAAAATAAAAGATAACCTAGGGAAGAATAAATGAGGAAAAGAAACCTGTCAACTATAATAAGGAAATCGAGAGCTCATAGATCCTTATGGGCTTCAGGTTCTAACAACTCCCTGAGCTGACCTGCAAAGACAGTAGGTAGGTTTGTGAAGGGCTTTCTTGAAGAGGGTTCCTGACTCCTTTTAGATCTGAAAATATGGCCAACCTCCCCTACCACCCAGCTGCCACTGCCCAAGGCTTAAGATGTGGATGCCCAGACTTTTCTAGAAAGAGGAAAAGGGTCTTATCTGTAACAGGATAGGACCTTTTGAAGCCTACCCTTGAGCTCCATGGAGTCGGTGTATCAAGAGACATTTGGAAGTGTCTGTCCCTTTAGAATTTACCCATTGTCTAGTCCACGTCACGGGCAGCAAAATCAGTGTATCATGGCTGCGTTAGTCAGCGGCTTTCTGTCACCAACATGAATTCCTGAGATAAATGATGAGAAGAGAGGTTCATTTTGGCTCACGGTTTTGGAGGTTTCGTCCATGACCCGTGGACCCTGTTAGTTTTGTTCTGTTTCCACACAGCCCAGTGTGGCAGGGGCATGTGGTGGAACAAAGTCATCCACTTCATGACCAGGAAGTGAAAAAGAGGAAGAGAGTGGGGTCCTACAATGCCCTCTCAGGACACATCCCCAGGGACCTAGCCTCCCAATAGGTCCCACCACCTCCCAATAGCGCCACTCTGGGTTCCACGTGTTTAACAATCAAGATCCAAATTGTAACAATGCTGAAGGGAGAAAACGACTTTTCTTCAGTTGGCAGAAAGTTATCCTTTGGAGGCCAGACCACTGCCATTGGCCTATTCCTGTGGACAAGCTGGCCCCGTGGAGGCCTTGGGGGAAAAGACAGGTCCACTGCAGAGCTACAAGAACTTTTGGGGGAAAGGGAAATTGATCCTTAAATACTGACCTCTGGCTCCTGGTGGCCCTTGGGGCTGAGCGGAGGTGCAGGTAGCAAATGTGTCCTAAGACCTCCGGCCGAGCAGGACTATCAATCCTCACTCCAATGTCTTGTCCCTCTGTGCTGTTCTTCACGTTCTGTAAGGTCCCTCTTGAGCAGACATGAAATGGAATGGAAAATTCAAGAAGGCAGCCATCAGCCTTGACATTTTCCACAAGCAAGTGTCCGTTTCCCATCACTTCCTTTCTGCTGGTCTCGTCCTCAGACACGTGCCCTCTGCACTGTGGTACTGGAGAGTTTGGGGTTGACATCATCCTTAGTTAGGGTGACCACAGATCACAGTTTGCCCAGGACAGGCCCAGTGTACATGGATTGTGTAGTGTGTTTGTGATCAGCGTCGTCCCCGTTCACTTTCTAATGTCTACTCACTTATATCATAAATCACTTGTTTGCTGTCGTTTTTAAAATTCTCATGATCTCAGGAGGAGAAATTAAGGTAAACTCAAGTCCCCCCAAAAAATCTCTGGCCCTATTAGTGTCACATGATCACCTCTGAACCAATTACCATCTCTCAGGAGATGAGGTACTCGGATTGGTCAGTTGGAATCAGGTGCTCATCTCTAATGTTGACAAGGGTGATTGACAATCCCATTGGATGGGGGTGGACTTGTTCTGGAAAGGCAGAGGCTAAACCTATATATACATTCATCACACACCACTTACCTGAGGCCTTGCTCAAGTTTTATATAACTTTATATAATTGCCTGACTTTTAATATGTGTTTCCAGGTGTTACTGTTAGCCTCAACTGAACTACCAACTCCCAGAAGTCAAAGCTTAGGTATTGCTGCAGATTTTGATGATATAGATACAGGTATGGATTCCCCATCACATACAGAAGGCGCTTATATACCCAGAGGAAATGCCTTCTAGATGTCTTTTAAATGAATTAAACTTTAGAAATAAAAGCTTAAATTACTCATCTGATGAAAATGTATCATACGTATTATCTGTTTCTCCCAGCGATTTCGTGGGATGGATATGTTTTTTGCACTTGCAGAAACTGAAATACCAGACCACATACCTCTTTGACCAAAATAATGGATCTGAAATCCTAGCTTTATGATTTTTAAATTCCATTTCTGTGCTATGTCTGTGAAACTGAGTTCTGTTTTATTTTCCCCATTTATTTACCTTTCTTGCCCTCTGCTGTAATGCATGATCATTGCAAAAAATAAGAAGGGGAAGTAGAGAGAGGAGACGTAGAAAAACAAAGAAAATTAAACCACCCATATTCCCATTACTAAAAGATTATCAATATTACGACTCTATTGCATTTTACACTCACCTTTCCTTTATGGATATGCTAGGGTTTAAGTGTCCCCTGTCAAACTTATGTGTTGGGAACTTCATCATCAACACGATAGCATTGGGAATTAGAGCTTATGGGAGGTCATGAAGGCTGTACCCTCATAAATGGATTAAAGCCACAATAAAAAGGGATCTGGAGAGTGGATTTGCCCTATTCCACTCATCCACCATGTAAGGGACAACATTCCTCCTCTCTAGAGGATGCAGCTTTCAATGAGCCATCTGAAAACAGAAACTGAGCCTTGCCCACACATCAAAACTGCCAGCACCTTGATTTTGTATTTCCTAGTCTCCAGAACTATGAGGAAACAATTTTCTGTTCTTCATAAATTACCCAGTGTCAGGGATTTTGTTACAGTAGCATAAAACAGCCAGAGACAGGATATGAAATTGAATTGTGACTGCATCAAAATTTGATGTTGAAGTCTCAACCCCAATGTGACACTATATGGAGATAAGGCCAAACGAGGTAATGAGGGTGGGGCCCTAATCCAATAGTGCTACTGTTCTGAAAGAAAAGACTGAAGTGTGTACACACAAAGGAAAGGCCACATGAGCACATATGGAGAAGTAAGCTCTCTGCAAGCCAGGAGGAGGGACGCTCACAAGAAAAAAAAATTGCAGGCACCTTGATCTTGGACTTCCAACTTCCAGAACCATGAAAGAGCAAATTTCTACAATTTAAGTTACCAGTCTGTCTGTGGTATTTTATATTTTGGTATCCCAAGTAGGGTGATACAGAACATACATTTTTAACAAAATTAAAACTTTATTTTATATATATATATATATATATATATATATATATATCACTTTTCACTCATTGGCATTTTTTCAAAAAGTTTAATATTCCTTGAAAAATGAGTTTTGAAATAAAATAGTAGTATTTCATCATATGGACACACCCTCATGATAGTATAGAATATATATTTGGTCTTCATTCCCGTTTTCTAAAATAACTCCTAAAATCCTTGGAACCTCTAGAGTAATAAGAGTGTCATCTGTAGGCTAATGAGAGGACTGGTGGCTGGGGACCTTGGAGAGCTCCAGGATGGGGGCAGGTCACTGGAAAGACCAAGGCATGATTAGAGGATTGGGACTTTCAACACCACCCGCTACGCTCTGGGGCAGGGAGAGGGGCTGAAGGTTGAGTCCGTCATCCTGGCCAATGATGCAATCAGTCATGCATATGTAATGAGACCTTCATAAAACCCAACAGGACAGTGCTCAGGAGCTTCGGGATAGTCCATCTGGTGGGGGTTCCTGGAGGGTGGACTGCCTGGAGTGGGTATGGGAGCTTCCTGCCCTTCCCACCTGCCTTGCTCCCTGCCTCTCTTCCATCTTTATAATAAATGGATAAACATAAGCAATGTGAGTTCTGTGAGTCACTCCAGCAATTGAACCCAAGGAGGTGTTCATGGTAACCCTATACACAGCTGATTAGTCAGATGAATAGGTGGCAGCCTACGACTTACAATGGGCACATCTATCTGAAGTTGGCGGGGGCTGTCTTGTGGGGCTAAGTGCTCAACCCATGAGATCTGATGCTAACTCTATAGTGTCAGAAGGGCATTGAATTAGAAGACACCCAGCTGGTACACAGAATGGGCTGGCAGGTGGGGAAATCCTACACACACACAAACACACACACACACACACACCAGGTGTCAGAATTACTTGCTCAGTATGAGCAGAATAGGAATAAATAAATAAAATCCCTGAATTATTTAACCCTCCCTCTATTGGATTAACCATCCTCATTTGAAGAGCAGTCAATTTTCTATTATAAAAATACTATAATTAATTTATAGTAAATAAATATTATAAATTAAAGTTGGCCTGCACTTTTAGTATTTTATTTATAGTACAGTCTTACAAGTAAGGAAAACATTTTAAATTTTTACATAAGTACCAAATTGCTTCCAAAATCATTATGCCAAATTTTACTTCCATGTGTAGTATTTCAGAATT
Source organism: Ictidomys tridecemlineatus (assembly GCF_052094955.1). Classification (NCBI taxonomy): domain Eukaryota; kingdom Metazoa; phylum Chordata; class Mammalia; order Rodentia; family Sciuridae; genus Ictidomys; species Ictidomys tridecemlineatus. The sequence goes on from NC_135480.1 coordinate 33,476,630, forward strand.
CCTGTTTCACTCTACCCTTTTTACCTGGAAGTGCAATATTTAAAATTACCAACTCGATAGGTAAAACTTTTTGTCTCATTTATGTTTCAATGTGCATTTATTTTGTTGCCAGTAAAGGCAAGCATTTTTACGTTTTTTGACCACTTGATTTCTTCCCTTGTACGCTTTTATGATGTTTGTAGTTAGTTGTTCGTTTTTATTTTTAATGATTTTAAAGCACTCTTTATATATTGTTGGTGGTATGTTTCCATCACATTTGCTAGAAAATTTTCCTTATTTTTTAAGTGTTATTTTAATGTTCTTTTGTAAATATTTAATCTTACCTTTATCCAAAAATTAAAACCACAAGTATGCTCCCAGAAAAAGCCATATTTTTCTTTTCTATTCCTTTGAGTTCTAATGTCCACCAAAGGTCTTCTCTGTGCTATAAAACCTGCTTCTGATTTGGTTCATTATCACAAAGATTTTAAATTAGGGTAGGTCAAGGCATATTCCCTGAACCAAGCTCTGTTCAGTGAAAGGCGGATGTTACACAGTTAACCTCTAACCTGGTCCTGACTTTGTGCTCCAGCTCTATTATTGTCTGGGGGACTACAAAGGTTTCAACTCTGAGTAAGCTAGGGCCAGAATTTCTAATTACTGAGCGAGGGACTTGGCCCTGAACTTTCAAAGCTTGCCACACTCAATAGCCAGCTTATTTGAAAAGTGCTGTTTTAATCTGTGTCATGACAACATTCAGAGTCTTTGGCCAATATCAATAATTAACTTTCTTTCTGTTGCATAGACTCATTTTTTGTTGTTGTTGTGCTAAGGAACTGTGAATCTGCCAAATCTATTTTGTTTTTCTGAACCGTCCAACCATGATATGAAAATGATATTTATTAACTTTTATTGGATAAAACAGAAAAAAAAAAACCCTATATAAACTGAGTTGATCTTAAAGAAGCTTGTTGTAATTTTATAGAGCACTGCGCCAAGGTTCGTACCATCTGAAATCAATCTGAAATCCAAAAGATGCTGCTTGGTTTGCATGCTTTCCACGTGTTTAAAAAATTACAGCTAGTTTTGTTTTCCTCTCCTGTTTATGATTGAACAGACACAATCACATTGGAAAGGAACATTGTTTATGCAGATCACATCACAGGAATGAAAAATTGAAGAGGGGTACAGTGTTTGTGTGTATTTTAAAGCACCTTTGTTTATAAATGAGCAGATTTGTATTCAGTTTCAGCAGATTCCATGACGCCTTGGGAGAGAAGCTCTTACTCTCCCTCCTTAACTTTTATTCGTGAGAGAGCAGTAAAACCTTAGAAGTTCGTTTAGTAATAAAAAAAAAAAAATCACGGGAAAACTTGAAGAGCACTCAACCTCTCAACCTATAGAATCTCTGAGAGCAGCATTAGCCTGGTTTGCCATCCTCAGGCCGCCTCTCTGTCTGAGGATAACTCCCAGCCTTCCTCCCATTGCCTCCTGGCCTCTGCACACATCCGAGTGTGAACCACGTGGCTGTTCAAAGCACCAGGGTACAAACCTGCAGTACGTAGGTGCTTGTCTGAAATAGCAGTGTCCTGGGGCCTTAGCCCAGACCTATTGAATCAGAATCTCTAGAGGACGGGGCCTGGGAATTGGTGCTTTTTAATAACAACCACTGGACACATGTGAGATCTTTTTCCTATTTTTCATTCTTAAAAGAGCAACCGTGATGCATGCAGAGAGTCTTCAGGGAAATTAAAACCACTCACTTGCACAGCCACAGGCAGAATGATCTAGAAGGGTCTAGCTTAGATTCTTGTCTAATTGTATATTTTTCATGAATAACATTAAACATGAATAGGAATGGGCTTGGGAAATGATTCAGTCCTCTCTCCTGTAACACAGCAGGTTGTGTCTTGGAAGATTTTTCTGTCCCGATGCCTATGGCCCCATGAGCAGTCTCCTTTTGGGATTGTAAGAGACTGTGTACCCCAGCCCCTTCATCCATGTGTGCCAGACAGACTGTTAGAGTCTTTCGACACATCATTTCAAAAGTATTGATCATGCCCTCTGTGCTTGACAGCTGTTATTTTTGCCTTCCTGGCATCCATTGTCCCTTTCTGTGGTAATGGAATCCCAGTTGGACTTTGGGGAATCGTCAATCAAGGTGGGACTGTTAATTGTGATCCTCTGACTCTGTCTGGACGATCAGAAGTTTCTTTTTTGGAATCGGCCCTGCGGATGGCATGCCTTAGGGCAGAAAATAGGCAGAGCTCATCCATTTAGCAGGCAACACCAGGAAGAGAACTTCCACAGCTCCTTTTACAAAGGCCAAGATCTCGATATCTCTCTCTCTCTCTCTCTCTCTCTCTCTCTCTCTCTCTCTCTCTCTCTCTCTCTCTCTCTCTCTTTCTCTGTCTCTCTCTTTCTCACTCGCTCTCTCTAGCCAGTGATAGCTTCTGCTAACTTGCAACCAAAGAAATTTAATTCATCTTCCTAGAAAATCCTGGGCTGCTTCTCTCAGCCTCTGCCCAGCCCATCAGGGAAGGCTCCTGTGAGGAAAGGGGCTAGAAAGCTCACCTGCAGGAGCGTTTTACCCTCCCAGCTGAGGCCTGGATTCAGCCTGGCTTTGTAATTCTAGTTCACCTCCCCTGATGCGGTCTGACAGTTGGAGGAGTACTGCTTCTCCATGATAAGAAAGCATTTGCCTTAGGGAGGAGGGAGAAGATTGAATGGAAGTGTTTTATATTCACTTGAACCACAATTATTTTGCTGACACAGGGCAAGGTATTAACAGGGTTTTGCTGTTGGGGAATTAAAAGCCGTTTGGCCTATTCCTTGTTCAGACGTTTCTCATTTTTAATATTGAGGCTTAAATGCAGTAACGTGGTTAAGAAAAAAAAATGAAAATGTGCACCCTGACCTAAAGGAATATTCAAAATTCCCACGTGATGGGGGCATTTGGGGAACATCCCATTTGAAATGCCTTCACCTGCAGGCTCCCAACCTCCCTTCCTACTTAATCATCCTCAATCCTCTCAACCCTCTTTCTCGGGCCCTCTATTCCATCCTGTGGCATCTGGTCACTTCTCCAGCTATGCAGTCGAATAGGTTGAAGAGATTTAAAAAAATATTGATCCCTTACCCAACCATAGAGATGTTGATTTAATTGGTGAGGGGACCATCTGGGTATCAAGATTCATGTAGCTCTTCAAGGGAATCTAATGTTCCGTCAAGTTTGAAAATCCATGTTCTGGCCAAGCATTGGCCAACTTGATCCAAGTGCCAAATCCAGTCTTGCACATTTTGAAATAAGGTCTCACTGGAGTACAAACACATCCATTCTTTTATATATTGCTAATTGGTACTTAGTAAAAATGGCAGAGTTTAGTACTTGTGACGGATATCTTATTGCCCATAAAACTTATCTGATATATTTAATATCTTGCCCTTCGATGTTTTCAAACATACATCAGCCATACTTTGCAAGGCTTGTTGAGACACACTGCTGGACTCCACCTTGGGAGATTCTCATTCAGAAGGTCTGAGGTAGGGCCAGCCATTTTGCATGTCTCATGAGTTTCTTGGTGGGACTCATATTGCAAGCCTGATATCATACTGTGAGAACCACTACCCTAAAGTCATGTTTTGGAAAGCTTAATTGCCCAAAAATCACTGACTATGCTTGTCAAAATAAATATTCTGGAAGTGAGAACTGAGATTCTGCATTTCGAACAAGCTCCCAGTTCAGCCAAAGCTCCACAGACCACACTTAGAAGAGCAAGATTTCAAACGTTCTTCTGCTTTCTCAACTCTGCTCCTTCGTCCACCCTTCTCTCTGCTTAAAATGTCTAATTTTCCCCCACTCTCGAGCTCTGTTTTCCTTTCCATGAGTTGATGCCCTGAGTTCTTTCAATTTGAGTGGAAACCCATCTACCTTTCCTATGGAACCCTTCACTTCTTTGCCTTCTGTTATACCTACTGTGTTCTATTTATTCCACTAGGAAGAAATCACCTGCCAAGTGTCTTCCACATTGTAAGAGGACATATTAGAAACATGTAAGGATGAGGATGAAAGGTCATTGGACTGGTGAGGTTCTCATTTTTTTTTTCATTTTCTTCATTTGAAGAAGGTGACAAAACCTTGGGGATCCATTACCCCAAGTGTGTTACTTGGTGGAGAGCTGAAACCGCTTAGAATCTCGACCTCACCTATGTCATGCGAAAGCCTAAAGTCACTGAAGGTCTGTGTTAACACCCCAGAGACAGTGTGAGAGTGTTTGAAGGGGGTAAAAAGTGAAGATGGAATTTTCCTCTTCAAGTCTAGGAAGGAAGACAATGAGGAACCCATGTCCTCTGCTTGGCAGCACCCACGGTGTGGGCAGAGCTCAGGTAGAGGCATCTGGAGAGGTTGGGTGCTGGGTACTAGGGTTCCCAAGCTGGGATGTCTTCCTGTCCAGGGAAATATAGAAGCTGAGAGCTACCTGACTTCAAGGGACAACAGGTGTTTGTCCAATGCTATTGTCTATGCTGACCATAGGGGCACCAGATAGGCTTCTCAGATTCTTGTAAAACCTTAAGAGAAATCCTGGTGTACTACCCTTCATAGATAAAGGGACTCAGGATCAAACTTGAATTGATCTAAAGAAACTACACAGGTCTACTGTATTTTGCAAACCTGAGTTTGCGAGCAATGATCCATAGTGACGCACACATCTAGAAACATTACATGAAGAAGTAGTAATCAGAAAGGAGGTCAGGCTTTATCTATAAATACATTCTCCATGGAGTCAGTTATTTGAAATATTTTTAAAAATTGATAGAACTTTGAAGTGGACTAGAGTTCAAAATAATGGTCAAATGAATTTTTAATACAAAGAAAAGTTATTCTTAATATTTACAAAATAGGTTACAAATAAGTTATATAATTTTATATCAACTTTGTTTAAACATAATACATAGATCGATAGATGAAAAATGCCAAAAGTATAAAATATTAACAGTGGTCATCTCTGGGTAGTGAGATTGAGTGATTGTTTCCTTGTCATCTTTGTAGCTTTCTGACTTTTCCAAATCTCCAACAGTAATAATGCATCCTTTTTGCTATTCAAAAAAAAAAAAAATCAAGGTTTTTTGTTTGTTTTTTGTTTTATCTTTGAATGTCCTCAAATTAAAAACAAAACAAAACAAAAATCCTCTCATGGCAGAGTTAAGAATAAATCTCAATTTATCTAACATTTTGCTTTATTTTCCTAAGGCCTAAGCTACCCCTGCGTGACTCATTTTGGAAATTTTCCAAAAGTGCTTCAGCCTCCTGTCTTCTCTCCCTCACATTAATTATCCAGTTTCTAGCCTATCAGGCATGTAGGTGCTTCATTTAGTTTCTTGAATATTTGGGGACTTGGTGCTGAGGAGAAATTTGAGTCTAGTTCAAATCAGCTTTCTACTGAGTACTTGTGTGTTTTCTGTAACCTCAACTTCCCATCCATAAAGTGGGGTGATAGCAGGATCAATGCCGGGGATTGTAATGAAGATGGCCCTGTGGAAACATTTAGTCAGCTCTCTTACTTCCACTTGCCTAGATTTTAAATGACTCTTTCATATTTGTTTTTTTCTTATGTGAAAAATGGTTCTTATCCTCTAGTCAAGGAAATTCAAATAAAAACCAAAATGAGAGCTCACTGTATACCCACCAGCTGGTTAAAAGGCATGGAGTAATGGGAACTCTAACTTCTGATAAACTCTAGTCAATCCCAGGTGTTGGAAATCGATACAACCTCTTTGGAAACACTTGTCATTATCTAAAAAAGTCAAAGACATGCCATCCTGATAAACTATCACATCAATTTTACTTCTAAGTTTATGCTCTAAAGAAACTTACAGGGTGGTTGGGATTGTGGCTCAGCGGTAGAGCGCTCACCTAGCACGGGCGAGACCCTGGGTTTGATCCTCAGCACCACATAAAAATAAATAAATAAAATATTGTGCTCAACTACAACTAAGAAAGAAAGAAAGAAAGAAAGAAGCTTGCAGGGCTGGGTATATAGCCTAGGTGAAGGCCCTGCCGTTGATCCTCAGCACCATACACATATACATACACACACACATGAAAATAAAAAGAAAAAAGAAAGAAAACATGTACATATGAATCAGAACATATATAAATAATGTTTATGGCAGAAATATTTGAAAAAGCACTGAACTAGAAACAACCCAATTACCCACTGATGGGAGAAAAAACAAAAGAAATGTGGCAGATCCATTCAATGGGATACTCTACAGCAAACAAAAAGGAATGAGCTACAAATACATGAGTAAATGTTACAAGCAAATAGGTTTAGCAAAAAGCATAAAACAAAATAAGACCTACAGTAAAATTCTATTTATATAAAGTTCAGAATAAGAAAAACTTAAGCACTTTATTTTGAGGATGCATACCTAAGCATAAGACTATTTTCTAGAAAGACAAGAAAACGAACTACTATAAAATTTAGAGTGGTGATACACCCCCAAAGGGACAAAGAAGATATTGTGTTAAAGAAGGAAGACACGTTGAGTCTTCTGGGTTGCTGCCAATACTCTATTTCATGCCTTTGATAGCAGCTACACAAAGGTTGGTTTGATGGTCATTTATTACACTGACATTTATGATTTATGTGCATTTCTATGTGAGTGTTAGATTTCACATTTAAAAATAATTAAAATATATTTAGAAGAATTCTAGGAATAGGGCACCCTGGACGTGTCTCTGCGGTTCTTGAACCTCAGTTCCCAGCTCACTGCGAACATCCTCCCCTGAGTCTCTTTGGCAGGTGGGCATGGCCTGTAGGGTAAATGTCTTTGGGCTCTGTAGATTCAGACAGTGGAATCTGAGGTAGATTTTTCTTTTTCTTTTGGCCCTGGACAGAACCTAGAATTATGGAGAATTTTGGAGCGAAAATCATCATACTGCAATATTGGAGAAAAAAAAAGGTGCTGGAAATCTAAGACAGTCCAAGAGAAAAAGTGGTACCCACCTACAAAAAAATATTTCAGATGCGAAATCCCATTCTCCTTCCCCAAGAGCATCCATGGGGCACTGACCACTGGCCGGCTGCTGCAAGACTAGTCACATAGGTAGAGATGCTTTTGTGTCTCTCCACCCCAAAGAATGAGCACTCCAGGCACTCAGCCTGAGTCCTCAGAGTAGGCACAGGAAAACCACAACCCATGTAAGGAGTCTTGGCAGCAAGAGAAGAAAATGTACAGGAAACCTGGGTCTGAACTCAAAAGAGCTGCTCAAACCAAGTAGTTGGTAAAATAATAAAAACAAAAGCAATGAAAGCACGGAGGGATTCTACTTTTGAATTAAAAATTCAATTTATAAATTGAATGAGAGAATTAATTAGCCTCCAAGCATATCAAGTGAAATATGTTTTTCAAAACTCGGTTAAAATAATACAAAGGGATAGGAATCATGAGCAAAACGTAGAGCACTCAAAATATGACTAAACATGAATAATCGGAGATCTAGAAGGAAGAAAGAAAACAAAAAGGTGGAAGAGAGGCCATGTTTAAATTCCCTATGGCAAAGGCAAATTGAGTCTGAAGGGTCGCAGGCCTCATTGAGTTCCAAGTATTATGTGAGGGGAAATGACAACATATTTTGAAAAAGGGAACAATCATTCTGGCATTGGAATAACATCTTCAGATGAGGGAGAGAGAAGGACTCACAATCATTCAACCACCAGGAGGTTGGGAAGATGTTTGTGTAAATGAAAGAGTTCAGAGAATTTAGTGCCCGTGTGCTCCTTTGGAGGAAAAGACCTTCATCAAAAAATGAAATGAGTCAGAACAGAGACCTCGAGATAGGAGAAGATGAAAAGGAGAAGGAACAATAACTTTGCAAAACAGCTGAAAAATTGCCTGACAGCATCAGTGTATGAGTTATATAAGGAGTTTTAAAGTAAGGAATCATATTTCAGAAGACCTAAGGATGAATTGAAACTAAAAATGCTGAACTATCTTAACAACCCCTGAATTGTCAAGGTACAGATGGGGAAAAGAATAAGTGGTAGCAAACAATCCAGGCAATCTATCTTCTTGAGGGAGGGTGGGAGGTGGAGAGGAGAGGGGTTTTATATAATAGGAATGTTTGATTAGGAACTTGGGGACAGAAGAATTAACTGCTAATAGAATACAAAATAGAGTTAGTTGCCCTTCTAAATTAATGGATGCAGGTGGGGATAAAGGGGTTAGAATAATTTGCTTAATCAAACTAGCAAAAGATAGATAATTAATCAATAACTAATACAAAACTGTGTGCCATAAACTTTGCATTTTGAAATTCACCACAATTTTTGACTCTGAACTTTCTTTTGCTTTAGCCCTAATTTCGGCCCAGCTAACTTATTTTATTTGGAGAGGGGAGTATGTAGTTTTATAAATTGCCTTAAGTTTTAACAAAGTATAGTATACATTTTGAAACAATCTTGCATCATACATTTTTTTTAAAAGAGCCTGCGCACAAATATATTTTGGAGAGTGTATAACCAAAAAAAGGAAGTTTGAGAGTAAATAAATGACCAAAAAAGATAATAGGCAAAGCAAAAGAGAAAAAAAATGACAATATTAAAATCAGATAATAAATTTAGGTTAAAATTCTAGGCAGAATAAGATATTTTTATAAGTCTTTACACATCAAAATATATAGCAGCTGAATAAAAAGCCAAAACAAAAAACATAGAAATGCAAATAAAATTTAATTAAAGTATAATTATAGCGTACCCTTTAATATGACTATTTCAGAAATGGGACAGATGAATTGGATAAAAAATGAGGACATAGATTTAAAAAACTAAATTCTACAATTTTAAAATAGAAAAATATGTTGCATATATGTCAATGAAATATTTATAAGAATTACAAACTTGAACAAAGAAACTGAAGAACATATGTCTATGATCAAAATATAATGAAGTCAGGAATAAGTAATTTTAAATAGTCCCTAATAATAGTTTATAAAAGAACTTTGACAAAAATAAATAAAATCTGAAATCATAAGTGATCTAGGAAGGAATGAAAAAGTTGTGTGTAGGGGATAATCTATGCCTTTATCATTAAAGAAGAAAAATGAAATGCAGGGGAAAGGCAGGAAAAGAATTGAACACCTATTAAGAAAATTTTAAGTTTACTAAGTTACTAAGGCAGTAGGAAAAACAAAATCTATCTGTGATGGGGGCATAGCTCAGGATTTTAATGCTTGCCTAGCATGGGCGAGGACCTGGCTTCCAACCTTAGTACCACAAGACATAAATAAGTCTACCAAAAATAGTAAATGGAAATTAATAAAAGTAAAAGCCACGATTGAGTGAATTAGGCCAAAACAGAGAATATTAAGTAGCAATATATATTGATAGAAAGAATATTGATTAAAAAGCTGATTCTTCAAAAAGATCTAAGAACAAAAAAACCCAAAAGTCCTGATTAGGGGAAAATAAACCAAAATATACGAGAAATGTAAATGAGATGGAACGCACCATTATGGAGGAGAAATGACACGAAAATTCTGAGAATGAGCTAGAACAACATTCTGACAATGAGCAGAGGAAAAGTGGTAGCATCCTGGTAAAATCCAAGTCTTTAGCACGATGCTGGGTGTGTGAGTTTAACAAACGCCACCTATTACCATTACTACTATGAGTATTGCTCTCAGCACGTCACATTCCAGGACTCCCACCAGCCCATCAAAGACAGAGCTCAAACTTCCTCTCTGAGAAAAATAACCAGAAACTATCAAAAGATGAGCACCATCCTCATTATTAGCAAGTATTTGTGGAGCACACGTTATGTCTCATGCAGTAAAAATATTAGATAGGATCTCTGCCTGCCAAAAACTTAAGGTCGTCAGGAGCTGACACGTATGAGTCATCACAGCCCACTCTGGGGGCAGTGGAGATAGTACCTACAACCAAAGAGACAGATTCCTTTCAGAGGGTTGAAGATAGCAGGGCTCCGTGGAGATGGGGTTCCAGTTGATTCCTGAAGGATGAGCTGGATAGAAATAGATTTCTGAGTGGAAAAGGGAGTCTGTAAATTAGCCAGTTTGGCTGAGTAAAGAAATATGTCTCACGGGGAGCTAAGAGGCAGAGATTAGTGTGTGGGACCAGATGACGGAGAGCTCTGAATTCAGGTCTGCAGAGCTTGGCGTCCCTGCGAGTCCTAAGGAAGTTCTGATCAAGGGGGTGACCTGGTAAGCAGCAAGTCTGGGGAAGGCTGAGCTGGCAGCCATGGGCTTGGTGGATTTGGGAATGGACAGTAGCCTTGGCTGGGAGCAGCATGGCAGCCTCAGGGCAGAGAGGCCATTGTCCTTATTTCAAGTCCCACCCCACCTGGTGGAATCCAGAAATGTCATTATCCCCATTCTACAGAGGGAAAAAATACAAAATGCCTTGGGAGCCAAACAATAAGATGCCTGCAGCAAGACTGGCAGCAGCTCATTAGCCGCCCTTCCCCAAATCAGGACTGTCCTACCTTGGACATTAGAGTGGCTCTTATTTTTTTGTCAATGTTTCTCGACTCCTCCCTCCAGAGGCGACAGCTTTTTTTTTCATTGACAGATCCACATTCATTAATATGCCATGAATGGGGCAAATTTTCCAAAGGAGTTTGCTGGAGTTTAGCCTGGGGTTTTTCCTCTCAATAAAGAGCTTGGCATCCTCTCCCAGCCCCACCACCCCTGCCTCGTGGTCTGCATCATCTCCAGGAACACAGAGAGTTAACCTTTGCAATCGGATTTGCTCTGTGCATCACGAAGTGTCACCCCTCGAACGCAGTGTACAAGGCGGCTGTGAAACCTATGAAAAGAAGTCCAGGAATTCAGTTAATTAACCACATCAGTTTCTTAACGTGATCAATTTTAATTAAACTGAATTTTAATAGAGATCTGTGTAGTCTGTAGAGACCAATTGCTAATTCTACAAAGCATGTGCTGCTTTTCAGTTCAGATTTGCTCCCATCTAATTAATATGGATAGAGCATTAAGCCTTTTTGGACTCTGGTGGTTTTCATTTCATGACTATTAATGATTTTAATGAACTGGACTAATTCAGTAGTTTTCATCCCAGTGTTTCAGGGCTTTGTTCATCACAAATTTCAGGTTTATAATTGGTTTCCAGGTCTTAACAGTGGTCATTGATCAGCTTCAGCAGTTCCTTTTACAACTCGGTTAGGCGCTGGAGACTTGGTTAACCCTTTGCCACCCAGAGCTGAGATGAAAGTACAGCGCTTTAGAGCAGAGTTCTGGCTCCACTACCCACCCAACCTAGCTACAGGGCGAGGAGGATTTAAAATTCACACTGTGATGTTAGTACTGGACACAAGAGGAAAGGTCACCCCTAGCGACAAGGAAGCTCTAAATTAAAACACAAAACAAATCAACCAAAAAAGGGGTGGTTGCTTTAGTTTTCAATATTCCAAGTGAGGCATGCGTTAAAGAAATTATCATTCTTATTTTGGCAGACGAGGTTATCTAACCACACATTGGCTCCTGCCAACCCTTAGGGGGATCTTTATCAACAGCCGAACCCCTAGGACTAAGGAATAAGAGAATGAAGAACGATAAAGAGCCAAGGAAAAACAGAAGCTGTGAGTCTGGGTGGCAGGGCACATAGCCTGTGAAAACTGACACAGGTAAAGAAATGGACTCTGATGAGTACATACTTGTGTGCTCTCTTCACAGGACAGGGGTGACTTCTCCTCTGGTCCTCAACTTCCCTGAAAACAAAATCATTTCGTTTAAAACAAAAATCATAACCTTGACCTGTTCTGTTAGACTGTAGGACTTTTAGCTGATGCTGCTTCCTAAGTTCTAAAAAGTGACAGATACAGGTGGATACACAGAGGAGTCTGGGCCACACCACTCAAATAAAAAAAAAAAGAGGTAGACTTCAAATTCTCTGATGCAAGCATCTATGTCTTTAATTGTCCAAGAAGTAGCCGTATAAACACTCAAATCCCAGGAGCATCTTCCAGAAGTGCAGGATCATCAGAAGCCATTAAAAGTCTTGTTTTTGTAGTCTACTCCGAAGATTTCCTCCTCCCCCCTCACCCACCAACTGAAGGGCCTGACAAATCTTAGCAGAGGTGCTGGACTATAATTCTCAAATGTCCCAGGAACTTTTTTCTGAAATCATTCCATTAGATTTTTATTTTAAATCCAGTAGGAATCGCTTTAGTAGTTTGATTTACTTTTTAAAAAAAAATCTTTCTCATCTGGTAAGATTCTTACAAAGATAGTGATTTTATATATTATCTCTATATTTCAAGCATAGAGTATTTAAAGCATAAATTAAATGGAGGTCATTAACAATGTAGCAATTGAAACAACCCAAGAGGGGAAAAAATAATATTTACAAAGGTGAGCAAGTTGATTTATTTTATATTTTCCTCTCTCCTTTGCTTTAATGTACCTGTTTTCTTTGATAACATTGATTGATAGATTATGTCTCTGACCAGCTGAATCTGTTTTCCTTTCATATAGTCTAATCTATTTAAACAAGCAGCCGTCATATTGGAGTTGACTCTGCATCTTTAATTTCTGTGCATTTCTCAATCCTTCTCAGTCTTGCTTCTGTCCCACAGAGCTGCTGAAATGCTCTGTCATCTATAAAATGGTGATGATAATGGCTTCCTTATAGGGTCATTGTGTAGATTAGCACACTTAACCAGGTGCCTCAATAAATTATGGATATTATTGCTACTAAAATCTCCAGTGACCTTATGATTGACAAATGACTAAGTTCTCTTTTGCTGAGCTATCTGAAGCATTTAACTCTGTAAACCACACTTCCTGAAACTCTCTTGAAAAGTCACTAATGCATACCTTCATTCCTTTCCCCCCCCCCTTTTGGGACTGGGGATTAAACCCTGGGGTGCTTGATCACTGAGTCACATCCCCAATTCTTTTGATTTTTTATTTTGTGACAGGGTCTCACTAAGTTGCTTAGGCCCTTGCTAAGTTGTTGAGGCTGGCCTTGAACTTACCATCCTCCTGCCTCAGCCTCCTGAGTCACTGGGATTACAGGCATGTGCTACCACACCTAGCTCATACATTCCTTCTTTCAACAAATATATATGAAAGATCTGTTGTGCACCAGAGAATGTTTTGGGCCCTGGGAATACCACATAGCTTAGCAAGGCAAAATGTCTTCGCACTCTTGGAGTTTTAATTGATTTTCAAATGAAGAAAATATACCAATGTGAATAACATAATAGCTAACATTTCTTGAACATTTAAATTGTACCAGACCATTTTCTCAGTTTGGGGGCATATTTCAAATCATTTAATCACGTGATATACATAGTATCAGTAACCCCATTTTACAGATGAAGTTAAGGATCTGGAACAAGGTCACAAAGTTCATAAAATGATAAAGCCCAGATTTAAACCAAAGCAGTCATCTACAGAGTCCAAGTTAAAAGTTGGATTCTTAAACATAATGCTCTGGGCTAGGGTTGTGGCTCAGTGAAGAGAACCCATGCATGAGGCACTGGGTTCAATTCCCAACTCCACATTAAAAAAAAAAAAAAAAACCACTAAATAAATAAACCTAATGCTCTAATAAAAGAACAGAAACCAGGATGAAGGGAAAAATAGCTTCTTGAGATGGGTGGCCTAAGAAGCTCTCTTTGAGGAGGTGAAGAGTGAGCAGAAATTACATGAGGAAAGTATGGTGCTTTAGAAGCCAAGTGCTACGAACTCACTTATGTCCCCTACACATATCTATGTATTGAAGCCTTTACCCCCAGCATGACTCTAGAGGAAGGTAGAAGTTTGGGGAGCCAACTGAGGTTAAATAAGGGTGTAAGGGTGGCTGGCATCACACTTCATCAAGGATTAGTGACTTTAGAAGAAGAGTCAAAGAGAGAGTTCTCCTTCCCTCTGTGTTCATGTTCATGAACCAAGGAAAGGCCATATGAGGACACAGTGAGAGGGTGGCCATCTGCCACAAGGAAGAAAGCCCTCACCAGAAAAAGAATTGGCCAACACCTTGGTCTTGCACTTCCCAGCCTACAGAGCGGTGAGAAAATGAATTTCTGTTGTTTAAGTCAGTCACCAGGGCTAGGTTATTTGTTTTGGCATCTCAAGCCAACTAATTCACCAGCTGAAGTCTAGAGATCTGGACGGATAACACTTCCAAGACGTTCAATGAAAGAAAGCTTAGAATTCACCTGAATGTCTAGAAAGATGAATCTTGACAAGCAGCACTGCAATGGGTTTGAAGGAAAAGAAAAGCAAATACAACGGCTCTTTAAGGAACCGGAGAAATGAGTGACAGACGGAGAGGACCATGACGTCAGGGGAGGTCTTTGAAGATGACAGACATTACAGGATATTTCTCTGTTAATGGTATGATATTGTAAACAGAGGGAAAATAGGAGAAAGGATAGGTGGGCAACAGTTGTAGGAAGAAAGTCACTGAATAAAGAAGAGCAATGAAATCCAATGCTCACATAGAGGGGTTGACCTTAGATGGGTGCAGGGACAATTCCTCCATTGTTCCAGAAGGACAGGCAAGAATAAAAATTATATATATAATTTTATTATATAATTATATAAAAATTATATCTAATTTATATGTGTATATATGTGTGTTTTCATATATATATATGAAAGAAAGGCAGGGCCAACAGGTGTGTGCATCAGATGGGGAGGTAAGGTGCACCAGGAGCACAAGTACAGGTAAGATAGAGGATCTGGTGATGGGGAGAAGGGATTGTTTTGTGGCTGTCTTCAAGCTAACACTTCATGATCAGAAGCTAGATCTTAGACACATCCATAACTATAACTTACAGAGATAAAGAAGCCAAGTTCCAGGGAGAACAAGTAACCCACCCAAGTGGGTTCACTCAGGTAGTGGGTGGCAAAACTGGGATTTGAAATAAAACCGCCTCTTCCGATTGCTATTTTTTTCTTCAGCAAAAATGAAAAAGAGCCAACTTTAAACTTGGACTTCGTAGCAGACGACTTTGGTTTAAATCTGGGCTCCATCACTGAAAAGGGGGAGGAGATTTTGGAGTTTTGAAAATAGAGAAGAAGGGGAGATAATTATCTTAGACAACAGAAAGGAAAAGTGAGTAAAGAAATATCGTAGGATTTTCAGGCTGTGCTGAAGGCTTTCTTGATTTGAGGAACATACATTTAAAATGAAACCAGCCTGTATAATTTCGTGATTTTGTTTTGCCTTCAGCTCTGTCTCACTGCTCAAATACAGGAGTAAATTTTAAACTGGGTTTGGGGCTTGTCAAGAGAAGACGATAGGAGAGAGGAACAGGACAATGGGTAGACAGAAAGAACTTATCCGTCAAAGGTGCATCTAAGCTGGGCCAAGAGGAAACGCCCAGGGCTAGAGAGGTAGCAAAAAGGTCCAAAGTGAAGTGGGTTTGATACAGTGGTAGTGGGTTTGGAAAATGAAAGTGAGTATTCATTAATTAAAAATTTAATGTTTAGAGCAGGATATATGACATTAAAATTTTGGGGAGGGGTGGAAATTATAATGTCAAGACGTAGTGTCAGGCCACACAATGGAGGAGGAAGATCGTAGATTAAAAGTTTGTAGGAAGTAATGGAGTCAAGAAGTGAGAAGCGAGATGTGAGTACTGGTGTTCCCAGGGACAGTGGGGGAGTAACAGTGGAGGCGGACCATGCATGGGGTGCCACAGTCTTTAGAGACTGAGAGGTGACTGGAGCAGCAGGGAGGGAACAGCTGGTGTGGTCCCATGTCATCTACCTCAAAATGGCCACGGGTTTTGAGAGTGAAGGAAGAGACAGGGTTTAGAAGTAGTAGTAGAACAAAAGCACGGATCCCCAATTCCCAACCCCAAAACAACCCCTATTCACCTCTTTCAGATGAGTGTATGTGTGTGTGTGTGTGTGTGTGTGTGTGTGTGTGTGTTACTCTACATTTCCAAACTATATGCCGAGTTGTTCTTTTTTCCCCCCCCTCTAGGTTCCTTTTTATAGACTGGGGGGTCTTTTGAGGTGCTTGGACCCTGGCTGTGGTTCTATCCCCCAGGTGTTTTGTGGTTTGTTTTTGTGTTTTGTGATGCTGAGGATGGAACCCAGGCCTCATAACATGCTAAGCAAGTACCCTATCACTGGGGCCCAGACCCCGGACATGGTCTTAAAGTACCTATTCCCAAGCCAGTGTTCCTACATCTGGACTGATGCCACTTCTTGACTTCTTGATTTGAGGCATTATTTATATTGACTTTGCACTTTGGAAAATGAGGAGTCTTTTACATGCACATATATAGACACATGCACCCTAAAGCCATTCTGATCGTTTATATAGTTCAAGTTTTTTTTTTTTTTCCTAAAAAATTGTAAAAAGTTTCTTTGGTCTCTAGTGTTTGAAATTCATTATTCTTGGCAGTTGGGGAATTCTTTCAATCTTATAACATGTTCTGTAGATTGGGGGTAATTTCTTGATTTATTTCTTTGAGATCAGATTTTCCTCCATTTTTTTTTTCTCCTTACTCTCTTATTTTTCACATGTTGCTTGGTCAAAAGTAAAATTGGGTACAATTTTCTAATTTTTTTTCTTTTGCTTTTGATTTTTTTCATCCTTTTGTTTTAGGGGTTTCAACAATCCTGAAACAATTTTGGATTAATCTCTTTGGTTTGGGTCTCCCGTGCCACATGGGAAAAATAAATGCAGAGTTTTGAAAGGTCTTTAAAGGAGGGACCATGATCCAGGTTCTACTCCTGCCTCATCGACATTCTGATGGTCAGCACGCTTTTTTGTGTGTGTGGTTTCCAGAATAAGAGCTCAGATTTTCTCAGCCCCTTTTATTTAGGCTGGGCAGGTTTTTGAGGTCCTCGGACCCTTGGGTATGGTTCTGTCCCTTACACAGCTATGAAACACCCACTCCTTGATCCAATGTCTGGACTGATATCCGTGCAGCTCCCTGCCCTTCCTATCCCTCTGGCTCTGATTTCTGCTTCATTTCTAGTATTAGAACACTTATTTTAAATTCACTTTCAAGGCCTCCAAAACAGTTTGTTGCAGTATTTTATTCAGGATTCCACAAGCTGCAGGTAGGAGAAAATAGGTGACCTTCTATCATGTCTGTTGCCTTTGTCTTAGCATAGAACTGACATCACCT
This sequence comes from Ictidomys tridecemlineatus, assembly GCF_052094955.1. NCBI lineage: Eukaryota > Metazoa > Chordata > Mammalia > Rodentia > Sciuridae > Ictidomys > Ictidomys tridecemlineatus. The sequence continues at coordinate 33,493,751 of NC_135480.1, forward strand.
CTCTACTGGATGTCCGGACTAGATTTGATAACAAGCTTCTACCTGTTCTCCCGGCTACAGGTCATGACTTCCTTCCTCCTGTTTTTTAGTTATTGTCCTAACAATCTGACTTTGTCACTGAGGTCCTTAAAAGCCTCCTTTAGTTCACTCTAACTTTCAAGATTAAGGTCACCATCAAAGCCCTTCAAAACTTGATCCCAGTGGTTAGGGACTGAAATGTGCCCCTCCCCAACACAGGGAGTTCCAATGCCGGGTACCTCAGAATGTGAAGGTGCCTGAAGACTGGGCCTTTATAGAGGTCAGTTCAGCTAAGTGAGGTTGTATGGGTGGCCCCTCATCAATTTGCCTTGTGTCCTCATAAGAACAGACACCAGAGACATGCACTCACCAGAAGAAGCCATGTGAGGATTGACAGCCAGCCACGAGAACAGGAGAGAGGCTTGAAGAGAAGCAAACCTGATAATAGTTCCATCTTGGACTTTCGCCCTCCAGAACTATGACAAACTGTGACCATCCAGTCTGTGATATTTTGTTGTAGCAATGCTAGCAGACGAATAGACCTGTCTATCTTATTAATGATATATCCCACTACTTCCCTATTCTGGGTCCCAGACGTGTGGGGCTCTTGACTGTTTCTCAACTCTGTCAGTTGCCTTTCACAACTGGAAACCTCAAGGGATTTTATTGCCCTTGTCAGATGTGGTAGGCTGAATAAGGACCCACAAAGATTCAGGTCCTAATCACTGGAACCTGTGCGTGTTACTCTACATGGTAAAAGGAACTTTGCAGATCTGAGTAAGTCAAGGCTCTCAAGATGCAGGTGGTCCTTAAATGTAATCAGACGAGGCAGAAGATTTGACCACAAAAGAGGAAGAAGGAAATGTCATAATGGACACACAAGGTTAGAGTGGTTGGAGGAAGGGCTCAGAATCCAAGAAAAGTAGAAAGGCTTTAGAAGCTAGACAAGGGCTTCCAGAAAGAACCTATCCTTTGGTTCAATAGGACTGTTTTGAACTTAGGGCTTCCTGAACTACATTCATGTTATTTTTAAGCCACCGAGATTATAGAAATTTGTTATAGCAGCTATAGGAAACTAATACACCAGGGAAAGTTCTAAATATCTTTCAAGAGCCAGATTCCATGCCATTTCCTTTATGAAGGCTTTTATTTTTCATATAAATAGGATCATGGCCCTTTATTAAGTTATTCTGAAAAATCTGCAAGTATTCTAGTACTTCTACCATATTGGATTTTTAAACTTTATTATTTTCAAATAATTTGTAATTGTGCAGAAAGTTACAAAAATAGTATTTGTTTCTTTCGGCTTCCTTCAATGCTGACATCTTACAGCACTACAGTACAATATCAGAACTATAAAGCTAACATTGATACAACACTGTTAACTAGACTACATACCTATTCAGTTTTCACTAACCTTGTTGGGTTTTAATCATTTTTTTACACTAAATAGCGAACTTATCAATGTTTGGAACCATATATCTCATTCATCCTTATATTCAGGATGCCAAATGAATATTAAGATCTCAGTTAATGTTTGTAGAATAAATGAGATGAGAAAGGCAAAGAGAAGAAGACAGGAAGGAGATGAGAAAAACATGAGCTTATTTACTCACATTATTTAAAGAATTATTATCTTTGGGCTGAAGGTAGGATGCAAATGGAACAATAGTCTTGAATGTCATTAAAACCTTGGCAAAATTTCAATTCTGTACTCTGAATTTTTGTTATATATTTTCACATTTGCAAAACTTAATACATGAATTTTCATTATAAGTGCTGGACATCATCTAAAATTAAGAATTTCCTTTGAACAACCATTTGATGGTTCAGATATAAAAAATATTTATTCAACGTATCTGGTATTTTGATTAGGATTTCCCAAAGAAATGGCTGAAAAAAAAATTGTTTAGTATTTACTTTTCTTGCTGAGTTAGGAAAGAAAGAAGGAAGGACAGGCCAGACCTGCATTCTCAAAGAGATGGAATTACATGAGAAACTGAGAGTACGGTGGCTCATCTGAAAGGCCATTTGAAACAAGGGAAGTGCACATTCTGTAGCCACAGTTGGAAAATGAAACATTTCTTTTCTATTTGGCAATTTAAAGGCAATTATATGTGTTATTTCCCAGCTAAGCTACATTTATGCATTTTAAATGATGGATAAATCACTCTATGAGGCAGAAGAGTTCAGCCACAGGTCACCAAAGGTGAGGTCATCTGATACTTGGAGGAATACCAGCCACAAGGGCTCAGGTGTCAGCTCTGCCCTCCAGCCATGGCTGACCTTGCTCTATAGATCAACAGACAGGATTTTGGAAAGAAAGGGGAGAGAAAGGACATTTGCTATTGGCTTTACTGTGCACTAGTTGCTTTATGCACACGTTGTCTTTTAATCCTTTGCCACAACTCACCTTGTAGGTCATGATTAGCCCTGATTTTATAGATTTAAAAAAAGTCGGAGCTCAAAGATTAAGCAATTTGTCCAAATCACAAAATTATTACATGATGGAACTAGAGTATCCCACTCTGATCTTTAACATCATGCTCTTTCTTCTACAGTGGCTGACTTTCTGCAAAAGCAGTAGATTTCCACTTTGATGGCACATTAGAATCTCCTGGGTAGCTCCCCAAACTCTTCAAACCCAGGCTGTGCTACTTTCAGAGTGGTACTTTATTCATATATATTTTTTAAAAAATTTTCCAGGTAATTTTAGAGTGCAGGAAAGTTTGAGAATGAGAAAGATGCCTCAAAATAGATAGAATGGAAGGCTGCCCAAATAGCCTGTTTAAGAAGCATAGAAAAGACTCACATCTAATAATCATCCCAACTGGCCTTTAGCCATACCTAATATTCTTGGAATCTGCATTATTTCCTTAGGAAAAGGTCTTAATTCTCCAGAAGGGCCCCCTAATAAAATGCAAATAAATCACTTAATAAGAGAAATGCTTTACTATATTGTTGTCCAAGCTTGGGTTACATGATTCTATCTTGATCAACATTTTTAATCACCACCTTGGAGAAAGACACGCAAGGTTTGCATATTGGACTTGAGCAGACACAGACCCAGAATAGTTTACTCATTTGTTAGTAGATGAGGTCAGATCTTCCCATCCCATCTCCTCCTCCACCAATAAGAGTCTCCGGAGGCAGAAACCCTGGGGTCAAATGGAGATTAATGCCAAGTCTTGAATGCAGGTTCAAAACATTAGGAGCAGGGAAACCTGATTCAAAATAACCCACGTGGCATAGATTCTAGAGATTTTAATATACTTTAAGCTATGTATGGATCCAATACTCTGAACTGACTGATAAAAAATGCTGATGGGATCTCTGGTTTCATAAATAGAAGTATCACATTCAGGTCAAGGGATGTGACCATCCCTTGATCTACAGACTATTTAAATAATATTAGGAGAATTATGTTTCCCAAGATACTAAAAAATTGGATAATGTCCAGATGAGAGGTGGTAATAAGAATGTTGAAGAAGTTGGAAGCTACATTGACCGAGGCAAAAGCAGAGCTGAGATGTCGTTTTGTCTGTAGACCTTTCCTAGCCCTTATACCTAACTAGAATAATTTTCTCCTTGTTGATGCATCATTTCTTGTTTATACACTCTTATCTTTAAAACAGTATAGTGTAGTCAGTTATATGTTTATTCCCTGACAAACTGTGCTCTTAATGACTACAACTGTGTCATATTCTTCATTTCCCAGAATTTCTATCATACTATGTATTATTAAATTATTCTTGTGACATCTTTTGCTAACTGGCTGCATTTTCTTGAAATTTCCTAATTCAATTTGCCAAGAGAAACAAACTGCTTGGCAGAAACTACATAACTCTCAGGGATGGGAATATCTGCTTTGGGTAGGAGGTTAGACTAGGTCATCTTTATTTCAATGCAAGATTCTGTGATTCATAGATTCCTCTAATTCATGATTGATTCACAATGGGCGACAAAGAGCACAGTCCTGGAGCACTGGGAGTAGAGATGGGATACTTTCACTGGATTGTGTAGAGGGATGAGGGAGAAGAAGTTGGAGACCTGAGTCTTTGTCAAGTCCTAATCTGAAGTGGGGACAGAAGGGAACTGGTATATCATGGGGGAAGATCTGCTAAAAGAAAAAGAAGTCCCTTCCAAAGTTTAGCTATTGTGAGTTGAGCTGCTATAAACATTGATGTGGCTGTGTTCCTGTAGTATGCTGTTTTTAGATCCTTTGGGTATAGACCGAGGAGTGGAATAGCTGGGTCAAATGGTGGTTTCATTCCCAGTTTTCCAAGGAATCTCCATACTGCTTTCCAGATGGGCTGCACCAATTTTCAGTCCCTCCAGCAATGTATGAGTGTACCGTTTCCCCCATATTCTCACTAACACTTATTGTTGCTTGTATTCTTAATAGCTGCCATTCTAACTGGAGTGAGATGAAATCTTAGAGTAGTTTTGATTTGCATTTCTGTAATTGCTAGAGATGTTGAATTTTTTTTATATATTTGTTGATTGATTATATATTCTCTTCTGTGGGGTATCTATTCAGTTCCTTAGCCCATTGATTATATATTCTCTTCTGTGGGGTATCTATTCAGTTCCTTAGCCCATTTATCAATTGGGTTGTTTATTTTTTGCTGTTAAGATTTTTGAGTTCTTTACACCTCATGGAGATTAGTGCTCTATCTGATGTGCATGTGGTAAAAATTTGCTCCCATTCTGTAGACTCTTTATTCACCTCACTGATTGTTTCTTTTGTTAAGAAGAAGCTTTTTAGTTTGAATCTACCCATTTATTGATTCTTGACTAGATGCCCTTCAATAGATGAATAGATAAAGAAACTGTGGTATAGATACACAATGGAATATTACTCAGCATTAAAAGAGAATAAGATCATGGCATTTGCAGGTAAATGATGGAGTTGGAGTATATTATGCTAAGTGAAGTAAGCCACCCCCCCCAAAAAAAAACAAATGCCAAATGTTTTCTCTGATATGAAGATGCTGATTCATAATGTGGTTGGGGAGGCATGAGAGGATTAGATGAATTCAAGATATAGCAGAGAGGAGGGTGAGGAAGGGGGGAGTGGGGTAGGGAAGAGAGTGGAATGAGATGGACATCATTGCCCTAAGTACGTGTATGAAGACACAAATAGTGTGACTCTACTTTATGTACAACCATAGACATGAAAAATTGTGCTCTATATGTGTGATATGAATTGTTAGGTCGTGAAGGTGACTTAGAAACAAAGCACCAAGCAGCCCGCATGCGAAAGAAACACCAGTCAGGCACTGAAGGTACCGCCTGTCAATCAGTGGGGTCTCCTGGCCAATCCTGGATCTTAGCCAGCTCCTCTGACCAACTCCAGTGGGACAAGGGACTCTAAAAACCCCCTTTCCTATCCCAAGCCCGCCCTCCCTTCCTGCCCTAAGCCCTATAAAATTCCAGTCCGATCAAGCCCTCATGCGGCTTCTCCTCAGACCTCATCCTATCTGCTCTGCGGGTCTGATAGAGTTCCACCCAGGAGTGGAATCTCAACAAGGCCTCATTCAGTGGCCTTTTAAATCTGCCTCCTTTGGGTTGCCACCGCTGTCCGACCTTACATGCCCGACCTTGCATTCTGCTATCATCTATAACAAATTAGAATTCTAAAAAGAAAGATTTTTTTTCTGTTTTTCTAATTAAATTTCTGATTTTCCAGGTTAAATCAGATACGACCATGGAAATTTTCTATATCTATTCAAACTCCTGTCTCTGTTGCAATTTTTTCCTTAAGTTTGGTCCATAGGTTTTCTTAGAATGGGGGGGGAAAAAGTTGGAGTAAATTGCAGGTGACTTCTGCTTCTGGCTCTGTTGATCAGTCGGGAGTGTTCCATTTGTCTATTGTATAACAAATCATTCCAAACCTTAGAAGCATAAAAAAAAAGCAACCATTCTATAACACAAGTGAAGTCTGGGGATCAGAAAAGATGCTGTAAGAATGGCTCTTCTCTGCGCCTTGATGTCTCAGCTAGGACCACTTTAATAGCTGGAGAAAGGTAAGAGCTAAGACCAAAGGATCAACCTCGAAGGCGGTTTCTCTACTCAATTGTACAGACCTGGGAAGAACGCCAGGCTCAGGTGGGATGCCTAAAGGGGTAGCAGGAAATATTTTAAAATATCCAAGACCCATGAGAGACAAAAGTTCTAGGAACCCCAGGGAACACACAGGCAAAGAACAGAACACAAGACAAACAACAACCAATCAAACCAAGAAACAAACCAACCACCAAATCAAACCAAACCAGACTCCCCATCTGAACTCGGGAGGATCAAGTTTATGGGAGGAAAAAAAAAAATCCCCACAAAAGGAAATATTTATGGATATTTAAAGAGATTTGAAGTTACATATATGACTTCTAAAATAGCAATATTAAAACTGACAGTTTTCTTCTTGACAGAAATGAAGTCAGAAGAAGATAAGAAAACTCCTTTAATGTACCAAAAAATAAATGCCAGCCTATAATTTCTGGTAGAAATATACTTAAAAACTGAAAGTCAAATGAAAACGTTTCTGGAGCCGGGCACGGTGGCGTATGTCTGCAATCTCAGTGGCTCAGGAGGCTGAGGCAGGAGAATCACGAGTTCAGATCCAGCCTCAGCAAAAGTGAGGTGATAAGCAAGTCTGTGAGACCCTGTCTCTAAATAAAATACAAAATAGGGCTGGGAATGTGGCTCAGTGGTCCAGTCCCCTGGCTTCAATCCCTGGTACAAAAAAAAAAAAAAAAAAAAAAAATTCTGGGCAAACAAAAACCAAGCAAATTCACCACTAGGAGACCCATACTAAAATAAGTACCAAAGGACAGACAGAAAATGGTCCCAAAGGGAGACATGGAAATACAGGAAGGGTGGATAAATATAAGTAAATAGTAAACAGGCTATACAACAACCATGTATTGGGAAGGATATGAAGCACACAACATTAAAGTATGCACTTTTTTGGGTAAAGTGTGTCATATCAGTAACGGGAAAGTCAGAGTGAGTGAGTAAGTGGAGTTGATATATTCCCAAATCCCTGTGTTATGCATGAAGTGCTAAAAGTAATTATTTAAGTCGTGATACACCAATGTTGTCTGTTACTAAGTGAATAATAAATGCATAACTAACAAGCTCCAAAACATAGAATATAAATTCTGGAGAAGAAAAGAGAAAGAAAATAAACCAGGTGAGGCCAACAGAAAATAAGTAGATATGAATCCAAGAATCACATGTCCTCTGCCTATAAAGAGTTTAAGAATAAAAATTGTCAGCCTTGATAAAATAAAACAAAACCCAACTACAGTATACACGGCTGAAATAAAAGGACACAGTTTAGGAAAGACGTGGGATGGGGGGCAGAAATCAGGTAACTGTAATGTAAAAATCAGGTGAGATAATAGCCTGAAAGGGTTTAGAAGCCACTCTGCAGGATGTCTCCTGTGGGAGACAACATGATGTTGGAGCCCAAGTGGCGGCGGTGAGTCCTACAGAGTGAGGACTTTCTGGGATTCTGATTCCCACTTCTGTCCTTTCCACACAGCACCGTGAATGGAAACTGTCATCGTTCCTTTCATAGTTCATTGACTCCCAGATCAGAATGCCCCATTACTCTCCGCAGATTCCATTCACACTGAGCTGTGTTTTGGGAGAAGAGAGTCCTGAGATGTTTCTGGAAAGGCTTCCTCTGCAGAAGCTGTGAGAGACTTCTGATTAGTGGAGCATGATTTGTAATCTCGGCTGCCCAGCTCAGAGGATGGATGTGTGGGTGGCAGAGATCCCCTTCGCATGCTGCTTCATCTCCCCGCCCTGCATTCCCTTTTCACTCTCTTCCTCAGCAAAGATTTATGACTGGGGAAAAGATAAAAGAAAAACAAATGCAAACTCTAAGCCAAGAGAGTCTTCTTCACCATATTTCAACTCTCCTTAACAAATTGCCTGATCAGGTTCACCTGGCTCAGTCGACAAATCAGATGGGAAATTTTAACCCATTGCCCACCAGTATCACCAGGGGACAGATGAAATTTGTCTAACGTTATCCTGTAACAAAATTAACTGTTAATTATTTTTAAAAATGAAAATGTTCTGACTACTTGTGGCAGGTAAGGCGTTAGTGGTACATCCATTTGAAACAATCAGAGCAAAGCTACCTTGGCTGCAAGCTCGGAAAGATTGGGACCCAATATAGGTCCTGGATGCGCTCTTTGCTTTGCCTTTGTTGTACTTGACCTTGTCTGCCTCCCTGAAAGACCTGAGCAGCAGCCCCGAGATTTTGGTTTCTGGGTTAATTAGACTCAGGGCAGGATGAGATTGTATAGTCAAAAAGGCTCATTGGCTGACATGGCAAGGATAACCTGAGATGTCCTCAAAACCTCTGAGTTCCATTTCCTCTTGCAAGCCTTAGGCACCTGCAGTTATTCCCCTTTCCATAATCTTGCCCTCTAACACCACAGCTACCATTTCACAAAGGCTATGTGCTCATCATACCTTGCATGCATTATTCACTTAATTCATCACAACCCTGCGAGGAGGTGAGCACTGTTGTTATTGCCACTTTACAGAAAAGGACACTAACGTGCAAAGGGATTAAGTAGTAAGAAGCCAGCTGCCCCGTAAATGGCAGAGATGGGGTTCCAATGCAGCTGACTCTACTGTTTAGCACCCCATCTGCCTGTCTTGGATCTTAACTGCCTGGGTCCCTGATAGCCTGCTGACTTATTTCTTCTTTGATGTTCAACCAGTGACAAGTACCAGGAAAGAATTCTGCCTTCAGTGGCAGTTACATCTTCCTGCCTGAAAATGTTGACTCTGGCTCCCTCAAACAGTTTTCTCACTGCTTCTAAGTTCACAGCATCCTTTGCAAACCGTGTTTCAAACTGCACTACTGCTTCTATGGATACAGCCAGTCCCTCCTGTCCACCAGGACCTACTGCAATTGCTGATCCCGACAGAAACTTTGGTTTCTCCAGTCCCGGCATGCCTCACTCCCAAATCTGCACCCACTGTGACAGTATGCAGACACAGAAAGACTGTTTAACTGGAGCATATAATCATTTCATAGTAAACACCTAATAAGGTGTTCCCAAGAGAACCCACCTCTGTGGCAGCTTGTCAGACCTCTATTTCAGGCTGTCTTATCCTGCCAGTTAGAATTATGAACTGCTGCTGTTTTCTCTCATTTTCGGTTAGTTATCTTTTGTCATTTAAAAACATTTAAATGACATGCAGATTTCCTTTCAGTTTTTTTTCCTTAATGACATATTTCTCCTCTCTTTTTATTATTCCAAATTTTTAAATAAGATTCCTCAGACTTAGCAGGAAAGGCCACTTGGAATTAAAGAAAGATCCCACAAAACAGAACAAAGGAGAAGCAGAGATTTCCCTCTGCGCGACCCTTTTGTCATTCCCTGTGCATGAAAGCAACTGTGCATCAAGCTTAATAACTTTGGGCTGATGTTCAAGAGGGACAGTGCAAGGCTTGGAAGTGACACTGTGAATACTCAAGTCCAAAGGGTAAAGAGAATGTGATATCCTTCTCACTCACGGCTGATGAGGGAGCCGCTTCATAAAAGGGAAATAAAGGTGTTTGTCTGGATGACCACGGGGTCCCTTTACAGTTGTAAAACTCTAAGTAGTCAGTGGGGACAGGCCAATACAATGGGTAAAAGGGTATAGGTAATCACTAACACCGTCCTTGGCCCTGATGATTTATCTACCTCTTATTGATCTAAAAGAATATATTTCCATTAATGTTCCAGAAATAATTTCAGGGGGCTCTCGTGAAACTCTGTTAGAGATTTCAGTACCGTATTAAAAACTCTTGGTTATTTTCTGGCCCATATCCATAAAAATAAAAAACTCATATCCCTTGAGACTTTTGGTTGCAAACCATAGAAACCCAGGCTGGATGCTTAGCAAAAGAGAATTTATTGGGAGGAAGGGCAAGTTCACAAAATCAATGAGAGGCTGGAGGACCTCGCTCGGAAAATGAAGGGACTCCAGAGGCTGGAGAGGAAACTCCGTTTCTTACAGCAGGAAATGTCTGGCCCCCAAGCCACACCTACTGCTGTGATGAACACGCCCTCTCTCTGTTCCCTCTGCCAGGGTGACCCCAGAGTCAAAGCCCTGAGAATAGACCCCTTGGTCACAGGGACTGTCTCCTAGATGTACCAAGAGGCCTGAAAAGGAATATGACCTCCTACTCTTCCACAATGGAAGACAATGAGAACTTCCCTCCCATGAAACCATATTCAAAGAGGCCTTCTGCTCCAAAGGAAGGACTGGACCAAATGTCAGACAGCTAAAAAGAGAGCGTCTGCCATGCTCTACATTACAGCAGGCTGTGGACCCCACGTGTGTTCCTATGTGGTACACACAGTGGATGTCAGTTTTCGGGTCAGACAGACTTTAGTTGCAAGCCTGGCCCTGCCACTGTCTAACTGTGGGACTTGGTGGATACTTCTCAGACATCCTTTCTCCTGTTGGCACGAGATTAAGGGAATGATCTAGGCAACACCTGGCACACAGTAGGTTTTATTAATTAACTTTTCTTCAAAGGAAGACATGCTCCTCATTTTGTATCTTAAATAGTTTATAGCCCAGCAAGGCTTTTCTAAAAGCTTTTGACAAAGAGTCTTTGAAATGAGGAAATGGCACGAAATGTAGCAATTAGCAGCCTGCAGCTTGGACGGTATTCACAAACAGGAAACCTGCAGCAGGATCCAGGAGGGACACCTTTTCTCAGCCATTATACTAAATGAAGAAGCATCCTCTCTCCATAATTGGATGTCTCTCTCTTAGATAAAAAAAAAAAAAAAATCTCCCTTTTCCCCTACATATTTTGCTTCTAGGAGGAGAGAAGGCCTCCAAATTTTGCAAGTACATTTGCTTAGAAGGAGTAGTATTATCATAAAGGATCAAGTTTTCTAGTGTCTTTTTATGCTGAGTTAGCAGGAAAGATCAAAATCCTTTTTTCTGAAGACTTAACTGATCAAACATCTAAAAATGCCTTTAGGAATTTAGACAGAAGACACCATAGTATATGAGACATTTAAAAAAAAAATAGTTTTGCACCTCTATGTGCCTTTTTTTCCCCATGTAATTTAGCTACATTGCCTCATGTAGCAAATGAAACAAATAGGTCTGCTTTCATCCACCACATTTTCTTAAATGAAAATGCTTAGTCTACTGTGTAGCAGGGTTTTATTTTTCTAGCAGAAAGATACTTCTAAGGTTTGTTTATTTTTAAAAAAATTTTTAGAGTTTTTTTTAAACTATCCACTATTAACTTCAGTTGAACACAAATAAAATTGGCATTTTTAACTGAATTTTAAGAATATGTTAACAGTTTTGGATATATATTAACAAGCTGTGCCAATTTCATCAACTCTGAAAGACCTGTCATCCTTCAAACCTAACTATGTGAAACATTCAAATATTAAGAGAAAATCTCTGCCTTTGTAAGGGGATATCAGAAATGTTCAAATAGGAGGAAAGATATATTTTCTCTATAAGCACACATTCAAAGGTTTGGTTACAGCAAGTTGCTTATGATAGAGAAAAGCTGAAAGCAATCTAAATGTCCAGCACTAGGGGACTGACTACATAAAATGGGTCTATTCCTATTTTGATAAAAAAAACCAACCCTGTGGTAGGCAATAAAATGAGAAAGTAATTAGTGGCATGGAAACTTGTTTGTAATATACTTTAGCTAGAGAAAGAGTTTACAACACTATACTCACTAGAATCCCAACTCTATAAACAAGCACACAGACACCCGCCCCCCAGATTTAAGACCAAGATAACTTACCAACTGTGCAAGTTTTTTTCCTGGGTAGTGTAATTAGAGTTGGTCTTTATTTTCTTCCTTTTGTATGCCTGTGTTTTCTAAACTTGACAGAAGAATTAAAACCGGATTGTGATTTAACATAGAAACGAGATATGACGTCACTTTATTTTCAAACTTAGTTTCAGCCCTCAAACTCCAATCAGATCCCAGCGGTGTGACTCCTTCTAGATAAAACATCATGGTCTTAGAGCAAGGGGTAAATACGAGACCTATAAGTCTGGGTCTTGTTCTTCCTTATATTAAAACTCTTTAAGATTAATATTGGACGGTCAGTTTGCAGGTACTTTCTTTTCTGAAAGAAAAGTTTCCAGTACATCCTTAATCAACCTGCCTTCCCCGCGAAAAAAGCACACTTATTTGAGCAGAGCCACTATAGTTAGACACTAGTAACCCAAAACAGTTATTTACTGGAAAACACATGCATACACACACACACACACACACACATACCATATATTTATTTTTTTCCAGTCTTCAAAGAAATCATTAATATTTATTTATTCTGGTGCTGAGAAAAAGATTCAACTCTTTCCTTCCGTGACTCCTGCATGGGTGACTCTTACTTGGCAAAGACATAGCCTTCCCTCCTCACCCCCAAGTTAGGATTCCCCTCTAGTCCAAATGCAGGGGATACACGTGGCACTGGAGTCCGGACACAGGAGCTTGGGTCTTCATTCCGTCCCCAACCACCAGGCCGCGTGGCCTGGGGGCAGCTGGTCAGCCTCTTCATGTTTCATCTTCTTCATCTATCATAGGGGGACATCTTGGTGTTGTTCAGAGTGACTTGAGTTCATCCATGTAGAGCTTAAACCAGTGGCGCCTACTAAGTGCTCTGTGGAGGGGAGGCGCGCCCTGGCCATGCTCTGCCTGTGCTTCCCACCCCTTCAGAAATCCTTTCTCATCCTCCTGGGCCTCCCTCTGGGCCCAGAGAAACTGACTCTACAGGCTGCTCTACAGCCCCCTCACCCTGGCTTCCAGGGGGTGTGGGGGACAGATATCCCCCGTTGCTCCTGGCTGAGCCTCCACCCTCCCCTGAGGTTTGCAGCCCTGTGCTTCTCTAGAGCTGGTCTGAAGGGCTCCAGCTTCTGAATGGCAGTCCCTTCTCCCTCCCTCCCCCAGGCTGGGGATGGTAAGGGTTCCTGGTGTCCCTCTCTGTTTTGTTGGTCCCCTGGTGCCTGCCTGCTCCTCTCTACCAAGGGCTGCTCCTCTTTACCAAGTGCTTTTTGGTTGGTCCCTTTCCACTGAGCCGGCTGCGTCTTGCTGGGCTCTGACTGACACAGCTGAGCATTATTAATACGTGCCCCCTGGCTCCTGCCAGTGTCGCGGGAGAGATTGTCAAGCATAAAGGTGATCATTTTAGTGAGGATGTAAGGCACCAGATTCTTCTGAATTTTGAATGCCCAGGCTTGCCAAACCATCAGAGAATCGCAGTGGCCAAACCTGAAGGATGGAATTTTTTAGTTACGGTTTTGTTTGGGCAACAGGATATCCGCTGCTTAAAAATCACACTGATCTTTGAATTCTTTTCAGATTCTTGTCAGTTTGCACCTTTTCTCTGTCCAAAGCCTGCAAGAAAATTTCGACTATATTTCTACCAGCCTGTATTTCTGAGACAATTAGCTCTTCATTCTTTTATTTATCAAAATATAAACTGCTCCATGACAGGGGAGCACTTTGCTGGTGAAGACACTGTGAGCAGAGAACAGAGGAAGTTACAGTTCTCATGGAACTTAACTTTCTACTTGGGGGGAAAGAAAATGAAACTCTCCAACTCACACACATGGGTGGTAGGAAAAGGAGACATAAAATGTTGCTGCGAATGGAGGTACAGGATACCCGAAGCACCTTTGATAGGAAAATTAGATGTAGCCATGAGACCAAGAAAGGTACCTCTGCGATAGTGACATGAGTGGAGACCTGAAGAATAAGAATTGAAAAGGGAGAGAATTTCAGAAAAAGGAAAGAGCATGTGTCAAGGTCCTGTGGTGAGTAGGGCACGTGGGGAGGACAGAAGGATCAATGAGGCACAGAGAGTTATAAAGAGACGGAAAGAAAATGCAAGATGAGGCTGGGAGAGAGCTGAAGACTAGATAAGATGGGGTCTTAGAGGCTGTGTTAAGCAGTTTGTTTTCTCTCTAAGAGCCATGGGAAACCATTGGAATATTTTAAACAGGGAATGACCTGATTGGGTTTGAGTTTTTCAAATATCATTTTGTCTGTATAGGAATTGTTCTTCTAAACTCCAAGATCCAGCTCCCCATCCCCCACCCAAAAAGGTTGAAATAAGAACAGAGCATATTCACTACTTTCTTTGCAGGTGATTAGATTGCAACTGAATTAATTCCTCCTAATCAAAAGGATTCTTCTCAAGGCCTCAGCAGTGACAGGTAATTTCAAGATGTGATCGTTATACGTGTCTGTTTCTAATCAATCCCTGGTACTACATTTCAGCAAGTCAACACTGCGACATATTTTTGTAACTTTCTGATAATTTTCATGTCACAGCTGTCACTGGGCTCCCCGCTGGACCCAAGTACACATAACTAATTAATCAATCAATCAAGAAGGAGAGAAAGTCATGCCGGATGCCACAATGAGAATCCTCGATTGCTAAATCCGATGACTGGTTTAGGGTAGAATAGCGAAAGGAGGCCTTCTTCACGGGAGGCAGAGTTTGCAGACTTAAAGATAATTCCTAAGACTAACAGTCTTCTAATTTAGAGTGTGTGCACTGAGCTCACCCAGCTGGTTATTCCACATTATGGAGGGAAGCGGATCTGTGGCTGGACTCCCCACCGCTCACCGCAGCCATCGATGTGGAGAGAATGAGGAGAAGACAGGGAGCAAGAACATCAGGGTGAGGGATGCGCTCCTGGATCGGGAGTCGGGTCTGCCTTCCAGTTCTAGCCAAGCCACTCATCCAGTGCTCCCGTAAACCTGGGCCAGCTGTTTCTTCTGATAGGGCCTCATTTCTTCACCTAGGCAAAGTAGGCCTGTTGAAAGTAAAGGAGAGATTCCACCAAGAGAAGTGTGTTGGCTTCCCATCACCCAAGAACCCAAGATAATCAATGTATATGGGGGAAAGTGTATTTGGGCTTGTGATGTCCACATGGTCACTTGGTGCCCTTGCCTTAGGGCTTGGGATGGAGCAGCATCGAAGAGAAAGAAGAAGAGGCTGGGGTCCTAATGTCTCGGGTGGGATACCCACAATGATGTCACTTCCTCTGACTAGGTCCCCCTCCTCAAATGTTCCACCCATGCTCAATAGCACCTTGGACTGAGGACCAGGTATTCATCACCAGAGCCTTTGGAGACATTTCAGATCCAAACTCTAGCAGGAAGCCAGTCAGTAGTTCAGGTATAGATGGACTCAGGGGGTCTCCAGGCTTGAGTCTTATCCTTGACCTCTAAAGTCCAGAATGTTGATTCAGTTTATCCAAAGCTGATGTTGTTAACTCATTAAAGTTGCTTTATCTCTTCAATCATTGGGAGGAATGGCATAGAAGGTGTTCTGTTTGTCAGGTTAATTCTAATTCTTTGGCTACAATAGACAAATCTTAAACCTCAGGGGCACTACCCAGTACAGGGCTCAGTTGGGAAAAGGACTAGAGGCTACAAGGGCTGAATTCTGGCAAAGAACTCGTCTGTCTTTTTCCTGGGTCCTGAGACTTGGTGTAGGACCACATTGAAAGGTTATGGCCTAGCTAATGTGGCGGAGACCTCCAGGCAGCCCAGCACTGAGGCTGTGTGTGGACGTGGCTGGCAGTGTTTAGCCAAGTTTACCGTGACAATGGGGAGCAGAAAACAGAGCACTAGGATTGAAAAACTTGCAGCTGGTCCAGAAAAGTACAAGTAAAACTGGGGCCAAGGAAAGTGTGGGCGAAAGAGATTACCATAACTGAAGAGAAGTTGAGTACTTTGAAGAGGGACAATAGGAAAATGGCTTGATGGCATCTCAGGGATCTGCAAGACCACACACATTGCAGGCTCAAAAACCCCGTTGAGAAGAGACCATGGGGGCGCCCTGCATGCTCAGGGGCGCCTGGAAAGTTTCTTCATGGTGCTCAGGCACTCAGGCCCTCAGAGGCCACTGCATTCAGGATCCCAGGGACTCACCTGCTGCTTGAATTGGCAACAGACCTTGGCATCATCTGTTTGGTGCTGGTTCTCTAGGAATGCAGGATGCTGGGGTTAGGGGATCAGAGAGGCTTCCACCAATATTTCAAATGAAAGCCTGGGAGTCCATGCAACAAGTTCAGGAGACTCATGACCTCTACAGGCGTCCCCTAAGAGGGTGCTCTATGAAGCCCTGGAGGTGAAGTTCAAGCTGGAATGGAGACCCCAGGATTTATGAGATGCTGTTGACGTGGATTATCTGCCAAGGGAGTGGCTGGCTATGGAAAGAGTCAGGCTAAGAGAGAGGCTAAAGGGGCAGAGCTACCCACACTTTTTGGAGCAAGTGTCTCACTGCTAAGTGCCCTGGATGCTGGGAATGGAGCGATTGGGACTTGTTGACCCAGCAGGGATTTGGTCTTATTTTTGTCTTTGTATGCTCCTATTTCTCCCTTTTGGAAGGGAATGTTTTCTCTGTGCCATTGGATATTGGATATATTTAACTTGATTTTAACTTTTGCTCTTGGGCTTGTAGCTAAGAGTTTGCCTTGAGTCTCCAAGGCGACTTTGAACTTGGACTTTTGGGCAATGCTAATACTGTCAAGGCAATGGGGACCCTTGAAAAGAGGTCAAATGTATTTGCATTATGAGATGGATACGAGCTTTTGGGGACTAGGGGTACGTTATGGTTTGGATGTGAGGTGTCTCCCCAAAGCTCCTTTGTTAATATAGGAATATTCAGAGGTGAAATTATTAGATTATGAGAGCTGTAGTATAATCTGTCCATTCTAGTTTTAATGAACTGATTGGTAGGTGATTGGTCAGGCGAAGAGAGAGGCTAAAGGGGCAGAGCTACCCACACCTTTTAGAGCAATTGATCTTTCCTGTGGCCCCTTCCCTTCTCTCTCTCTCTCTCTCTCTCTCTCTCTCTCTCTGCTTCCCAGCCACCATGAGGTGAGCAGTGCTTCTCTGTGACTCCCTTCTGCCATGAAGTTCTGCGTCACCTTGGGCCCAGAATGATGGAGTTGTCCAAATACGAAGTGAGCGTCTGAAACTCCAAGTCCAAAAGAAACTTTTCTTCCTCTTAGTTGTCCCTGTCAAGCATTTGGTTACAACCATGAAAAGCTGACCTACCAGTCTTTGGTCCAAGGAAGTCGGAAAAGGTAGGAGAACCCATGGAATACAGGTGAGCACGGTTACCCACCAATCCCAATCAATCCATAGAGAAAGACATGGACATCTTTTGGAAAGGGTACTGAGATCTGGTCTAAGTTCAGCAGGTAAAAAATGACATGCATTGGTTGGCACAGGAGTTGGGGGTATATTATCTGGCCACCCATTTTTCCTTTAACCAGAATACCTTTTTTTCTTCTTTTTGATGTCTCTGAGGAATGAAACTAGGCAAGAAAAGGTTATATGAGTACATAAAAAGGAAAGTCTCCAGAACATTTCAGCCAAGTTACGAAAAACTAGTAAATGAGTAACCACAAGAGAGTTGGAGAGAGTTCCTAACCCCTGACCACAGACACTAAAAAGTCAACTACAGCATTTATGGGGGATCTAATCAGCTTGTGTTTTCAAATCTGTGTGTGCTTGTTTAAGTGTAAAGATCCAAGCACCTGTCATCACACATAGAGCAAGGGGTGTGCAAGAAAATAACAGAGGAGAGAAGCATCCTCACCCCCCAGGTTCCGCAGGCCCGGTCCTGATCCTCAGAGCTTCGTTCACTCACCTCTGGAGGCTGCCCACCTGCCCCACCCATGCCTTTTAGCTTCTTGGATCATGGCTCTCAGAGTCCCAGACCTGCCGCACTGATTACATTTCACATCAGTCGCTGGCCTCCTGTCCCATACCCTCTGACTGTCATATGGGCCATGTGTCCAAATGTTGCTCCCATCAGGTGTGATCCTGTGAGAAAGGAGAAGACACCTTCCGATTCTGACACCGAGGCAAGGCCATGAGCATCGGTTTTCCGCATTATGAAATCTGTGTGTTGCACTGGTGTATTGTTTCCCAGGTTTTTCGTAACTCCTATTCTGGGGGGGGGGGTGATCAATTTAATTTAAATTACAGGACATGCAACCTATGATTTCACACAAAGACAAAAATGACACAAAACCAAAACCAAAACAAAAAACAGAATAATAAAAAGAGAGATTAGAAGAAAAGTTCCTGGATTAAACAATAATTTCTCCTATTTGTATTTGTTAAAAATATGCAAGAAAGTCCTGTACTGAACATGTCCAAATTGGAGTACACCTACCCTAGGAAACAACCGCGATAACAAATGGGGAGGCTGAGAAAGCAGATCCACAGGAGACTGACGTGAGAGCCAGTGCCACCTGTGACCCCCTGGGCTGTGGTTCTGAGAGAAGATGACAGAAAATGGCAAGAGTTAGCAAGTGAAAAATCAAATGGGGGCAGGGAGCAGGGCTGGGGTGGGGACACTGGAAATGAGGAGAAGAAGAACCTTCTTTGTGGCCCAAATGGGTGTAAGAGGTTGAAGGAGCCCCTTGGGCAGGAGACATTGGAATGACAAGTTTCTCCTCAAACCTGAAGGGCAGTGAGTTGAGGGCTTGAGGGTCCCTGAGAACCTGCACATCAGAAGGTAAGTGAACCGGTGGGGTCAGGGCTTGGGAGAGAGGAGCAGAAGCCCTTGCTGCTGAGGTGGGCAGCCCCTGAAGGCCAGGAGTCCTGTAGCCAATAACAATAGACATTTTTTGTGGCAACTAAAACACTGAAGACAGATAAGGGTGAGGAAAGAAAGGTCCCGATGATCCATGTCCAGAGTGCACTTTTAAACCCCAAATTCCAATCTTCCCCTCCACACATTCCCACAGCCAACAGCTTCTGCGGGCTGAAGACCCCAACGTGGCACCCAATGCTGTTTTGGAGAAGTCCCCTTCTGAATGCACTGGTTTCCACGTCCTTCTAGAAGAATTAGCCAGGTTTTTAATTGCCTCAGACAATTCCAGGCAGTGATAGAGGAAAAAAAAAAGATAGGCATCTTTGCAGAATGGAAAGCTCTTTCTTGAAATCACAAAGAATGATATTTTTTCCCCCTCACAGCAAGTTCCTTATCTCAAGAGAAAAGAAAAAGCTGAATGAAGTGAGTTTAAAAGAAAAAGAGGTCCCTCTGAAACACGGGGGGGTTGTGACACACCAATGTTTTCAGCCAATGAAAAATGTGATCCGTGCCAGGTTTGCGTGGTGCTCAGCCTAAGTGGCTGCAAATTAATTGAAAAACATCCCGGATAACCTGCCTTCCAGTGAGCACATGAGGTCGCTTTGGAACAAAGGCAGGGAGAGTGCTTTTGTTTGGTTGCAGGTGCCGGTGACCTTGCAAGGAGCACACCATAAATTGCTGAAATTGTGGGATGATAAGCCAGGTTGATAGATTTCTGTCACTCTCCCTCAGTAACAAACGGGCTCACCTTCCCCAGGTCTACCGAGGCACATACATCAAGAAGCACATCATTGCACCCGAGCTTCGGAGACAAAATGAGTTTCTCTGTGCACTTACAAACATCCAGAAGAGGTGTATCCCCATTGTGCCTCTCCATAAGAATTCACTTTCCTACCTCATTTTTGTGCTTTTCTGGGTGTTTTATCTTGCTTCTCTTCTGTTTGTGCACAGACATGGCTTTGGACAATGGTGTCTGGGGATGATTAGGAACCAGTGAGTGTAGGGGGGGAAAAAAACCCTCAATGAGAGACCTAAATTCACTTCCTCGTTTCTCAGACCAGGTAGGAGCAATGAAGAGGGCAGGAAGAGGGGCAGCGGATGCTCATAGCTCACTTTGAACAAACAGACCAGTCAGACCAAAGGAGTCCTGTGCAGAATGGGGCTGCCCCACACAGGGGCCGAGGCACCTCTAGGTGCTGCCAAGATAAAAGCCACCTTAGAAACTAGACCACCTATTCCATCCTTTCTTAGCCTTTAGGTGTGTGTGGTCCTAGGGACTGAACCCAGGGCCTTGCATGTGCTGGGCAAACACTCTACCTCTGAGCTACATACTGTGCTTTCCTCAAGGAACATGTTGGGGTTCCTCCCTCCTTTTTTTCACCTAGGAAACAGCCCATTGCAGCATAGCCACCCTTCTGCTATGGTTCAAGATGGTGAGAAGAAAACTCAACCCTGCACAAGTTCTTCTGTTCAAAATCCAAGCATTCCAATTTGTGGGAACACACTGACAAAGAATTCCTAGGAACCGAGCACCCAGTGTAGTACAGGACTCGAGAGAGTAGATTTTTGGATCTGAAGAACCTAGACACGAATCCTAGCTCCGCTGTGTCCCCTGGAGCCTGTTGTTTGCCTTCCCTAAGCCTCAGTTTCCCTGGGTATCAAATGGAAATACCAGCATCTGGCTGATAAAATTAAAATGAGGACTAGAGAGGGTAGAGGAAAATATCCTAGCACAGTGCCTCCTGTATAATAAGATCCAAGAAAAACTGGCAGTTTCCATCCACAAAGGAGCATTTCAGTATATAGATATGCTTCTAGAAGTATCTACCGTGTCACACAGGAAAGCATTGGAGAGGAGTTTAAAAAGCATCAATTCAGCAAACAGAATATAGAGAGAGAGACTCGGGAGTCAAACAGGCTCCACGTTAGCTCTCCGGCCTCCAGAAAGTGGCTGGATCTCCCTGGGTCTCCTTTTTCTTATCTATGGTAGATAGAATATTCCTTCTTCATAGAGACATTGTAAAGAGTCGCTACAGTTTATAAACATAAATAAGCAAATGTTTGGCACACACTGGGCACATAATGTATATTTGTTCCCTTCCTGCTTTCCCACTGAATCATAGTAACAATGAAGAAGCCCATGAAAAGTGTCTTCCCACATTAATACTATAAATTGCATCTACAGTATTCTCTAGAGCTTTAAGCTGTGTTTTACTCAGTACAATGTTTAGTTAGATTCAGTACAATATATATAGAGAGTTTTACTTAGGGGAAATAGTCAGTGTGGTCATAGAGACTGAAAATTCCCAAGTCGAAAGGGGGGGATGGCAGTTGGAAACCTAGGAAGAGCCAATTTTCAAATCCAAAGGCCATCGGGTTGAATATCCAGCAAGAGCTGATTTGCAGTTAAAGTCTGAAAGCCATATTCCCCCAAATCCCTCTTGTTCAGGGAGTTGTCTTTTGTTCTGTTGGGGCCTTCCACTGCTTAGTTGAGGCCCATCTACATTATAGAGAACAATCTGCTATAGTCATTGTCAAAGTCCACCAATTTAAATGTAGATAAAACTTTTTTTTCCTGTTTGAATGCAGCAAATTGTAAACAAAACAAAACTTTAAAAAAAAACTTACAGAGGGTTGGGGTTGTGATTCAGTGGTAAAGAGCATGCCTCACATGTGTGAGACCCTGGGTTCAATTCTCAGCACCACATATAAATAAATGAATGAAATAAAGGTCCATCAACAATATGTGTGTGTGTTTATATGTGTATGTGTGTATGTGTGTGTGTGTCCTTACAGAAACATCCAGAGTAATGTTTGACTAAATATCTAGGCACTATAAGGCAGCCAAGTTGCCACATAAAATTAACTACCACATGCATCTTATGTAATTTTAAAGACATGCCTTTGAAAACAATGCAACTGACTCATTAAATCAGATTTAAGAAATGGGATTCTTGATGGGGAAATTATTTTCCTCAATTAGTTCTGGGTCCTTGGGGTTGGGGTGGGGCACAGGATGCAAGATAGCAATGAGACATCCTGGTTGTTGTAACACACGCTTTCAGCTTTTGATCCTTTGGTCAAAGATGAATGTCTCTATCACTAAAGCAAAGTGTCCATCATTGACTTTGCTACAGTAGTTCACGCTTGTTACTGCCCTTCCAACATGATTCCTAAAACAAAGGCTAAGTGAGAGCCGATGTTATCTGATTGAAGCTTAAAGATACAGAGGAAGTCTAATCTTCATGTGACACGGCATGTTCCTCTAAATATGGAAAATGGAATGTGTGACATTTTCTGGTGTATTTCCTGCACTGTATACCACCTTTCACGTGCACCAATTGCTTTGGAACTGGCTATAAAATAGCTAGTGTGAGTTGTTTCTAAAGGCTGTATACTGAAACACCTTCCTAAATGCTCTGCTTAATTTTTTTCCCACATTGTAATTCATTGTTGGCCTTTTCTACAGTGAATTGTTGGAATTAACCAATAAATCAGCAGGAAAAGACATGCCAATTTCCTTCCCAGTTGATAAATTACACTGTGGGCTTGGCATAGTGTGTTTTATTGTGTGTGTGTGTGTGTGCATGTGTGTGTGTGTGCACGCACACTCAAGTGTGGTGTATCCCCCCACTAAATTCACATTTCAAGAAATACTGAGATCTTGAGGCTTCTATTACTTGCCAATTTTAATGGAAAATATAAATACAGTATTATATTTCTATCATGCTTTATAAAAATCTACTCTATCAACCAATAGATGGAAGCTATTAATAATTGGCAAACTTTATTATTCCAGATTTGCTCGTAATTCTTATACCCAGTTTGGTTTTGTTCATTAGGTTTTTTTTCTATCTCTCAGGTCTCGATTTTCTTAATTATTGATATGCTCATTCTGTATTTAAATAGGGATGTTTTCCATTAAAATACTGACAGTAACTCCTGTTGATGCTATAATATTATTGCTTTGACAAAATATTCATGTGGTAAAAAATGATAAAAGTTCCTGTAGGGTGCAGAATCTTTAATTTATTCTTGTGAAATGTAAGAAATAGAACTTATACCCCACAAACTTACCATTAAGGCATCGAGACAAATATCATATAACTTTGCTGGTCAGTGATAATGATAGAGGTGGCTTAGTGTCCTTTAAGGAAGCCACTATACTATCTGGGTGTACCATGTGTGTCCTTCAGATTTATTTCATTAGTATCCAGCAGTAAGGGCCCAGAGGCCATCGAGACCACTATGTACATGGTCCACCCCGCCTCTCTGAGCTAGAATGTCTCCTTGCTTGCTTCTTTAGCATGGACAGATCAAGTTCATCATTCACCAAATAAAGACACAAATATTTCAATAATTTTTTTATAAGAATTGATTGCAGAGTGACAGATACAGTGTCATGGAGGAGGATTCTGGAGGTGTATGTTCTTTGTATTACAAAGAAAATAGCAACAAAAGCCTTAGAGAGGACCTTGGGAAAGAAAGGTAAAGGGGAAAAAGAAAAAGCAGTTAACAAAATCTAAGACAATCAAGAGAAGGCCGTTAGAGAGCAGGACGGACAAGCACAGAAGCCAAAGGAAGTTAATGTTCATGAAAGTTTTATGATACAGTCTCCAAGAGCAAATAGAGTCTAGGACAAGATAAACTAACATGTTCTTCTCTGAAAGTGTTTTTAAAATAGTATGCCCCGTGCTTTGTCACCATTCAGGACTGGCATGTTAATACCAGGGCCAGTCGTCTTAAATAATTCAGTCTCCCGACAAGGAGAAAAAAAATATGTGAGAGAGAACTCACTGGCTTAGTAGGAAAATCACATGAGAAGAAAAATCTTGGAGTTGAATTGAATGGATGAGACACCAGTATAACATAACAAAACAAAAATGCAAATGCACCAACAGAAAAAAAGGTGTCACCAATGAGGGGGATTAAAGGGATACATGAGTTTATTAAATCTGGATTGTTATGGCCTATTATAGGTGAACCTCTTTAGAAAGGATTTGGTCAACTGGAACGTGTCCAAATAAAAGCAACCGAAAAAACTAGGATGTCTGGGAACGGTATTAACAGAGGAGCAGTTCAAGAAACAAAAGATGTTGCGTAGACCTGAGAATCAGTAGAAGTCTCAGAGGAAACAGCATGTGGTTCACCTGACTCGGGGGATTTTAATGCAGTGTCTGCTCCCGGAGGCGTTGACAGGGTTAGGGATTCATGCAAGAAGGACTGTCAAAGCGGAACCGTAGTCACAGAAGGACATAACCATTGCCAAAAATGAAGATACGAGCAAAGAGCAAGAAAGAAATCCCCAACTTTCCTTCCCCTCTTATTTTTCATGTTCCTCTTGGTCCTTCCCATTGACCAAACCCGAATGAGAAGCAGGTGGTACGACAGCCCCGGGTTGCCCTCTCTGGGGTTCCTCTTCTTGGGACCTACTTAGGCATACAAGTCAGAGAATGGATTTTGGACAGTGTGCAGGAAGGGTACCCAGTAGAGATAACCCAGTACAATCTGGAAAACAACAGACTCTAAACATTAGGGCTGACCTATGGGACAATAACAATCACAGGAGGGCAGTATGTTGGATCCACACAGTGAAGAACATTCTAATGATCCAACCTACCTGACAATGGAAGGACTACCATACAAATGAGTGAGCACCCTGTTCTGACGAGTTTATCAGTAGTTGGAGGATTATCCATTAGTGAAGTTGTCGATGAGATTTCTGCTCAGGATTCTTCAAATCCAAAGATAGACTATTCATAGAACTTCCCTATTTCCATCTTTCTTCCAAGATTATCCTAATGTTTCATTAGATATTACAATTTTGAATTTTGCCAAATTCAAAATATATACACTAACGTCATACTCCCAGTGATCCTCCTCTTCCAGCAACACTCCAGCTGCCTCCAGTTACCACCCAGTTAATCCCATCATGGGATTAATTCACAGACTGGGTTAAACCTCTTACAACCCAATCATTTCCCCTCTGAACCTTCTCCCAACTGTCTTGCATATAAGGGGGACCTCTCACATCCAAACCATAACAACTCCTCAGTTTCCACATGGTGGGTAATAGAAACTCCCTTTGTACCTCCATAAACTCAATCCATGACTGGAGATTATTATTGAGATTTTATTTTTAATTTGCAAACATTTTCCTTCTTAGCACAAAGAAATTGATCAAGGCAGCATGTTGCCGACAGTCTAGTACCAAGTATGTGTTCACTCTCCTACCTTACCTTCAACCACAAAAAGGACCTATGTAACTTTTAAATCAAAACTTTAGTTTTTGAATCTGTACCATGACTATGTCCTCCACTCCAAGAACCACATCAAAAATATGTTCAGATTTCCACAAAGCATAGCAACTTCTTTTGTTGAACTGAAGGTCAGTCTTTTCGCAAACCGTGTCCATCTTGGACATCCAATGGCACAGTGAAGACAAAGTAATAAAAAGAAAAAAGACTCAAATAAGCAATGGAGGGAGAATGTTTAAGAGATGAGGAAATGTCAAATTACAGTCACTACTCATTGAATAAGATACATTCCATGCTTGTATAATTATGTCAAATTGATTCTACTGTCATGTATAACGAAAAAGAACCAATAAAATAAAAAATAAAAAAAGAGACCCAGGGTTACTTCAAGAAGTCTAAGTAAAGGGCACATCTCTTCTCCTGACAATCTCTAAACACTGGGGACTCTAGCTCAGGCAGGCAGTCATTTTGGGATGTTAGATGTTAGTTTATTCCTATTTTCAATCTAGCTCCATTAAACTGTTCTGTGCATATTTCGGGACCTTGATGGCCATCCGGGAGGTCATCTAACAAATCACACCTGTGAACTTAATTCATGTTTATAATATTCTTCAGAATCTAAAGGAGTTGGATGCTAAATGAGAAAGTGTAACTCTTATTATTGTGGGTTTTTTTTTCCTATTGAACCCAGTCCTCTCTCATAAGGTATTGATGGTTAGGAGACTCTGAGGTTCATTAATTTCAGCTGACTCTTAGGAGGACTTTTTGAAGCTGTGGAAATGATCCTGGGAACACCTCATTTTAATTCCTGTACAGTACATTATCTTTACTCATTAAAAAATTATCACAGTGATGAATTCTGCTTAATTTAAATTGACTACTTTGAGTGGGGGGGAGGCAATTAAAGTTAAGAATATTTAAAAGGATTCCTGGGTGG
This sequence comes from Ictidomys tridecemlineatus, assembly GCF_052094955.1. NCBI lineage: Eukaryota > Metazoa > Chordata > Mammalia > Rodentia > Sciuridae > Ictidomys > Ictidomys tridecemlineatus. The sequence goes on from NC_135480.1 coordinate 33,519,616, forward strand.
GGAACATTATTTCAGTGGGAAAATAAAATGGCACCTTGACAACTCACACAATGAGGTTCTTGTTTTCTCTGACCAGAGAAGTTTCCCTTGGAAGCCAAGTTGGTGAACTTGTGCTGTATGGAAAAGGCATTGAACAAACTGTTTGAAAATAATCAAAATGAATGTTTGCCCAAGTAGGAAAAAAAATACACAATGACTCAAATTGATGAATCAAGCAAAAATAGGAATAGGTACTATTGTTTAGAGAGAAGAAAATATCTCTAACATAAGAAATGGGGTAACCAGTTCATCTTGGACTGCCTGGTTTTACTTTTTTTTATTTTTATGTTTTGACTTAGTTCTTTTTTAAATTAATTTTTATTGGTATATTATAATTTTACATAATAGTGGGACTCATTGTGACATATTCTTACATGAACATAACAAAATATGGTCAATTGTTTTCTTCAGGACCTCTCCTCCTACCTCCCCTGGTCCCCTTCTCTCCACTAGGATCGCTTCTAATTTCATGAGATCACCCTCAATTTCCCCCTTTTCTATCTCAAGTATCCACATACGAGAAGAGAGACATGGATCTGTACTTTCTCAATGGCTCATTTCCTTGACATGGTACTTTAAGTTCCATCCACTTTGCTACAAATGACATAATTCTGTTCTTCTTTACAGATGAATAAAGCTCCATTGTGTACATACACCACATTTTCTTTATCCATTCATCTGTTGATGGACACTCAGACTGAGTCCAATATTTGGCTTTTGTGAATTGTGCTACTATAAAGATGGGTATGCATGTATCACTGTAGTATGCTGATTTAAATTCTTTTGGATAAACACAGAGGAGTAGTATAGCTGAATGGTCCCCAGTATGGTGGTTCCATTCTTGGTCTTTTGAGAAACCTTATATACTCTCTGGTTTTAGCACTGAAATTCCCTTGTCTCAGGAATCCTTGACAAGGGGCAAAAACAGGGGCAAGTGGTCACTGTAGAGATAGACACAGCGTTGAAAAAAAAAATGGCTTCTCAAAGGGTGAACTTAGAGGTGGGGAAGAAGACTAGAACTTTTCTTTATAAGACGTTTTGGGCTTTGGTTTAAAATGTAGAACTTCTCTGTGTTTTAGTAGAGTGGTATAATGGGATGGTGACTGTGTCGCAAAGAGGAACAGCAGTGTGTGAATGGATATAGGAGAAAGGCACAGAAAGTTGAACCCTATTTTGTAGGGTTTAAAGGAATAAAGGAGTGATTACCACATTCTATAGGGTATTTTGTTTTGTTTTGTTTTGAAACCAATTTTGTTGGCATTAAAATTAGAGGCATTTTAAATTTGAATAATGGCTTATGTACCAAAATTCAGAAATTAAGTTTGGCAAAAATGGGAATAGTTTTCCAGTAATTACATATCAGAAGGGAGAAACCAATTTCAGGAAACATAGACAAAACTCGTGTTTACGATGATTGTGCCACAGGTTAAAACTTTAGTAGTTTACATCTTCACTTTGATATTTGAGAACTGTTTCTTGAAAAAAATCTCAGTACCTTGTGCAAATAAATCAGTCTTCCATGTGCCTTAGCACACACTTAAAATTTCCCTACTGTATATATACAAAACAACTACTATGTTGGCAGGTCAAAAGACATACTTTCATAACAAAACTATAATGTACCTCTCAAGTATGAACAATATACACTTAATACATGGTATACAGTATTTAAAAAATATAAAATATAATACAACCTGTTTCTATGTAACTTTTTAAGTTCCTATAGGGGTTGTTACTCTTCCTTTCTCATTCTTCTTAAATTCTATCTTATCTCTTTTCTAGTCATCTATAGTTTTTTGAGTTCTTCCCCACTACTCATTTTTTTTTTTTTTTTTGCCACTTAAGCCAGATTTCTAACTTGAGTCTCTCAAATGGTTTTTGGAAGGTAGAAATCTTAGTATTGCTCATTTGATTTGGGCTAGGTTTGCCATATAAAAATGCAAGGTGCTTGGTTAAATTTGAATTTCAGACAAAGAATAATTACTTAGTATAAATATGCTACAAACATTGTCTCAAATACTGACTGCATGATACATTTTTTTAAAAGTTTTGATCATAAACCTGAAATTTAAATTTAATTGGGCATCTGGTGTTCTTATTTGCTAAGTCTGACAATCTTAAATTCAGGTGTCTCTTCTCTCCTCCACACCCAAAATTATACAGTAAGGGGAAAGGAATGGGGACTGGAATTAAGAAGGGCTAAGTTTATTATTGAGTTTGTTATTTAACTTCCCCTGGACCTAAGTTTTCACAATTGCAAAATGAGGATGCAGATCCAAATGTTCTCTCCAGACTTAACCTCCAACTCTAAAATTTGTAAATTAAATTCACCTTGCTTAAGAATGTCCCAAAGATGCCTCTTGAACCACTGGAGAGCTGTTGATCTGATCTGGCCTCTTTCATAAGAGTGGTAGTGGAGGGTGGGGCTGGTTTTCACCCAGTGTCCTGTCTGTGGCCAGATTCTCTGAGGTGACAGAGAGATTCCTGCAGATCACATTTTATGACTGTTGTGGAATTTGGCACCAAGAGAATCTGAACTAGACTTAGAAGGTCAGCAGCATTTCCCTTGGTGTCTGTGTGTGGAGGAAAGACACATCGAGTGTCAGCCATGAGTTATGTTCAGTACATCGTGTTTACTTCCAGAGACACGCACCCAGCTTCTGTGGCCCAACAGAGGTGACCCGCCTGGTGGGACTGGCTTTGGAAACCTCATATTTTATTAGATTGAGCAATTTCCACGTATGAGCTAAATACCACCACTTCACATTTATAGCTGGGAGTCAGCTCAATGCAGTGGAAAGTTCACGAGCTTTGCATTCTGTCAAGCTGGGGTGCAAATCCTGGTTCCACCCCACACTGCAACGTGACCTTCAACAAGTCACTTCACGGTTACGTGTAAAACATGGAATGGCTCAAATTTAATGAGTGTTCACCTTGTTCCAGAAATACATGCTTTTTTTGTTTACTTCAACAAACCCTGAAAATATTTTTAAATTGGGGCTAATATTATAAACTACAATTATAATGTAATTTTATTATACATTTTTATATTTCCAATTATAAATAAGGAAACTAAAGTTAAGAAAGAGGTATAAAATCCGGCCACTGTGACATGTCATGTAGTATTGAAGCCAACTTGAAATCAACTCTAACTTCCCCAAACTCATGTTCTTTCTATTACACTCATTGTCTCACTTCTATTATTTTTTTCTTTCACTCCAGCTTCTTTATCTCTAAACATTTACCTTTCTTAAAGTTTTAGTGAGAATGAAGGGTGTCATTTAAACAAAGCAGATAGCCTAGTACCTGGCACGTGTCGCTTCTCATTAAATTCTTATTTCAAACTCTCTTCATTTGACAATGATTTGTAATTACAATTAATACCAGTGGGAAGAAATAAGATAATTCAGGATGTTTGCTTTCCTCCCCCTGCCCAGTCTCCCTCCCCACCACCACTACCAAATCCAAAGGTGTGGTCACATAAAAACATAGTAACCTAGGGAACAAAAATCTCCCAGGCTTTAAGTGTCTGCTCAACACATCTCAAATAATAAAACGTCATCATTTTAGATAAGGAGTTGACAAAATTTAGTCTATGAGTCTAACCCAGCCAGCCGGCTGTCTTTGTCAATAATCATCAGTGGGAATGCTCATTCATGTACATATTGTCACTGACATGCCACAAATAGAGAACTGAGTAGTGGACCATGATCCATGAAGCCTAAAATACACACTACCTGACTTTTGGGGGGAAAGTCTGCCCACTCTTGCAGGAGACCACACCACTTTGACAAGTACAGTAGTTGGAAAGCTTAGGAAGAAATTGGGCTTCAACATCAATTGGGGAGGAAATATTATAAAGGTACTTTTTGCACATGAGGATCCGTGTGTAGGGCAAGCATTAGTGAAAACCGAGTCAGCACACATACCTGTGATTAATTTTCAAATACACATACACGCTGTTATGATAGATAAAATTTTTAAAAAATACTTAGAAGCTTTATTAAATTCCCAGGAGTTTTGAATTATATGCAACTTCTGTCATGAGAGGGTACCCACAAATACATTTTTTTAAAGGAGGTCTAGGGTGTAACAGAAGACATTGTGGCATCCTAAGAAGTAAATCCAACAAATTGCAAATAGCACCTGAGTAATACCACTTATATTTCAATAATGACCAATGATGACTAAAGATACAAAATAGTTAATAAGCGTAACAAGTTATTTAAGGTCCATAGTTTGCCTCCATTTGCAGTTAAATAAAATCACTGTTAGAGATTTCCCCGAAGTTAATGAAACGTTGCTTTTTGTTATTTCTCTTGCTGTTTAATAATGATGAATGTTGCCATTTTAATTATTCAGCTTGACCATCACCTCTTGAGCAGCAATGGTAATTGTGTGTTTAATTGTCCCTCTTATTCTTCATTTTGTTTATCTGTGGATGAGTTATGGATCGTTTTGCTTCAAGTGACAGCAAAACCAACTCAAACTAGGTTAAGAGGAATTAATTGGCTTGTAGAACACATAAGTCCACAGGTAGACCTGCCTTCAGGTGTGGCTTGATTCAGGACTCAAGCAATGACAAAAATATCTGGCTGTTGGCTTTGCTTTCTGGGAGTTGTTCCATTACAGGCTTTGTGAATTTGAATCTTGTCCCTCAGAGCTTTAAGATGGCTACAGATCCAGGCTCACCCTCAAAATTCTGTCAACTGCAATGGTAGAGAAAGAGACCTTCCTTTCTCCAGAAACACCAGCTAACTTCTCTTTATACCGACTGGTAATCTGCAAACTAATCCAAGAAAGAAATGGGCTGGTTGGTTTGAGGCAGGACTATCCTTAAAGCAGGACTGGGGTCCACCCCACCCAAACCATGCTGGCTGAAAGTGGAGGGAGGAGAGGGAACTACCCAAAGGAATCTGTAAACAACTGCTTACTGCAGAGGTGGTAGAGAGAAGCAATACCAGGTGAGCCATCTATGTTCTCTGTCACTCTGAAGCAGATTTTGTGCTCCCTGAGTTGGTTTAAATTTTGAATTACACAGAGGAAGTAGAATTCCATGTTGTGGAATAAGACTCCTAAGGTTAAAGTCCCATTTTCCCATACTAATGTGGGATTTGGGGCAAGGTATTTAACGTCTGCTTCATTTTCTCTTCCGTAAAATGAGAATAAAAATACCTACTGTATTATAGGGTTGTTGTGGGAACTGAACGAGTTAATAACTACAAAGCAGTTTGAACAGTGGCCCATTGTAAGCATTGTATATATTCTTTACTAATTTTTCCCCCTACTTAGATGCAGAGTTGAAAGATAAAACAAACATGGACAGAGTTGCAAAAATGTTTCAGTGTTTCTGGTCTGTTGCTCTGCAACTAGTTATTTTCTGTTTCAATAATGACAAGGTAAGAATTAGCATTGTCCTTTTATATCAATCAGGATGGTTTAGGTTATGCTGCATTAACAAGAAATCTCTTAGTCCTCAATGCCTTCAAACAGCAAAGGATTATTTTTCATTAATACTGCATGTCTATCACAGGTCATCTGGGGCTTTATGCTACATTGTTATTCTCTTCCTAACCCTGGATGAAAGAACAGTCACAATCTGGACTATTGCTGGTTTCCATGACAGAGGGAAAGGTTATATAACAATCTGTAGATTCTTAAAACTTCTTCCACAAGTAGCACACATTTAAAATCCCATTGGGGAAAAAAAAAGTCACTTGGCCATAAGTAGTTGGATAGTACATTACTATCACATGCTAGAAGAGATGGAATACCTGTGAACAATCCTAATGACCACCATATTATTTGTGAGTTTGTATTTCTTTCTAAGTGTCATGTTCTTAAGGGACTTTAAAAACTTCTCAAAGTATTTAACTCTTGTGGCTCTTGCTATAGTATTCAGTCCTCTGAACAGTGGATCTTTATTCCGTTTTGCTTAGCATCCACCTACCATATTCTGAACCAATGGCCCATTTAGATTATTTTCTTTTTTAGAAAAGGGAATGAAAGAATAGGAATTTGGAGCCAGGTGTGGTACATGCCTATAATTCCAGTGGCTCAGGAGGCTGAGGCTGGAGGATCACAAGTGTAAAGCCAGCCTTGGCAACTTAGCAAGGCCCCCAAAATAGGCATTTGGGTAAAGCAGAACTATGTTCAAAAAAAGTATTAATTGTGTAATCTCGATTTCTTTATCTTTAAAATGAGGATAATGACAACACTTACATGTGAATTTTTTATAAGGATTAGATGATAATGTGTAGAGGATAGTTTGTGTCACATAGTGAGCCCTCAGTATATGACAGCCCAAACTCTGGGAAATGCAACAGCTTCAGATGATTTTCCTGTTGTGATTAACCATGGAAGCAAAGATCATGGATATTTTCTCAGCCAAATTGCCTACTGCCAGCGAGGTGACCTTTGTGAATAACAAAAGAGAGAAAAATTTCATGCTTGTGGGCACCTATTTGGCTGGCAGGTGAAGGTAAGCTAGAGAGACTATTTTCAATGGGGCGAGAGAGGTTACCACAGCTGAGGAAGTAGACAGGTGGCAGGACCAGCTTCGTGGTTGTGACCTATATAGTCACAGAGGGTTGCACAATTGGTTTGTGAACAATGAGCTTCACATTGTTTTTAAAATTTGCACTGGGTCCCACAAATGATTGACCAGACCTATCAGGTGCAAATGATTCCACAAAACCTCTTGATCCCCTACCCAATCCCCATCACTTCCCTGATGGGAGGTAGCAGTAGTGACAATAAAAGTAATAGAGCCCCAGCTTTAAGGAACACTTAAAAGCAGAGGAGAACAAGTTCTTATTTGCCTCCAGCAAGAGCAAGGGTCTTGGGGTCAAGGCAGGTGTTAGGGTGTGGCTGGTTTGAGGCACAATGTATTGCTTAATGAAGCTTCTCTAGCTTTGACCAGCTGGGAAATGAGATCTAGTCTTGGAGAAAATTACAGTGTGTCTTCTGGCAGGAAGGGAGAAGGGGAGATGTACATGCTACAAAGCTCTAACACTTGGGACCCGAAGCAATTAGCTTTTGCTATAAGTTGTTCATTGGGGAATGAATCTGCAAGATGAGCATCTGCCTCCCTCCTAGGAAAACTATCACAGGGCTCTGTAAAAGCGAAAGATCAGGACCAACTGTAGACTTCAGTTCAAGATCCTCAGCAAGGAGCCCCTGTTGGGTGGGAGGCTAGAGCCGAAGAGCCCAGGCAACCTGCAGAGCCAGGGTCTGGCTGCATCACACAGGGCAATACACAAACCACCAGGGCACTGCAGGCATTCTGGGCTTGTCAGCCCGAGAACCTCAAGGACAGAAGACATCCTTGAGGTTTAATCTTATGAAATAGTGAAACATTCAAATAAACATGCATAAAAGAATACAGATCAAATAATCTTATACCCAAATTTAATACATTCTGACACTGACATATTTGCTTTAGATATTTTTTTTAAGAAAATATTTCTAATGAATGAAAGCATTCTTGTAACCCTCCTCTGTCTTTTTAATTCCTTCTTTCCCTGGGAAAAAGTGGTGGTGTAATTTTACTGCAAAATGCAAAGTGTTCGTACAAAATGTGTCAAAGTATTTTTGAGGTTTTCAAATTTTACAACAAGGGCATTGTAATGTACACATCCTTCACTACTCAATATTTTCATCTATGTTTGATATGTATCTGTGTTGTTAAAGATCTAGTGCATTCATTTAATTGATTAATAGCATTTCACTGAACAAATGAAGACAATAATGTTTGCATATCATATAAATACATGGAGCTAGTATATAATTATCTATTATTGTACTTATGGAAATAATGGTCATTCTTGTTTGTTCCTTACTTTAAAGATACTATATCTAAAGCTTCAGTATGATGTTTGCTAAAGAGTTTTTTTTATAAATGCCTTTTACTGTGTGAAGAAAATTTCCTGAAATTTCTAGTTTACTAATATATGTTTATTATTTTACTGTTTTTTAAATCATCTCATGAGGCAACCACATAAATATCCTCTTTCAATCAGTTGATACAGTAAATTTCTTTGCTAGGTTTGTAAAGCAGACACAACGTGTTGCGTCATAACCCAGTTCTCTTGCTCATAGAATCCTGGTGTTGTCAGGGGCAGCGGTGGTGGAAGCTCATTATGATTAGACTCACCATTGCTTCTGGTTCCTCCCCTTCAGCCAGAGGAGACATTCTGAGCAGTCTAGCTGGATGCCCTCTGAGAGAATCCTGCTGGGAAGATGCTAGGGAAAATAAGAGAGGGGAAAGCATGGCAGGTGGAACCTTTCACCCTTCCTCTTTTCTCCTTGAACTTGGCCTAGGGGAAGCTGGCAGCCACCCTCCTTTGGCCATGGATAAAAGGCTAAAGAATCATCATACCTGGTGTTGATGAGCCACTGCACCAGTTTACAACAACCAGCCGTCTCTAGTTTTCTTGTTATACCATAAAATACACACATACGTGTTGGAGTCCTTTTGAACAAGTTTCCTGTTGATTGAACCTGATCATGTATCTAACTGACAAAGTTTCAGTGATAACCATCATTGTACTCTTGAAATGGACCCTACTTGGTCTTTATGTATTTTCAATACAGCGTTCATATTTATTCTGCTAATTTAACATTATTTGTTTTGCACCTGTGTTCTTTGGCGAGATAGGTCTATAATCTTCTCCTAAAATGCAATTTTAATCTAGTTTTGAAAGACCCACAACCACAGATGAGCAGCTTTCCCTTTCATTTTAATCTTTGGAATTATTCAAATAAAATGATGCTTCTGTGTCACTGTCAAAGACCCCTGTCTGGATCTGATACTTTCATTTTGGATGCATCAAGTTTCATTATTAACTCAGTTTTTTCAATGATTTTATATGTATTACCATAATTTATCTTTTCATATCTCATTTTGGTAATCGATGCCTTTCCTCCAATAAATTATATTTTATGTAAGATTTCTGCAGTACTGGGATAAAGTTGCTTATGGTATTTTCTTACGGGTTTACCATTTTCAGTGTGCCTAATGTTATCCCCTTTTTTTATCTTAATATTGTTTGTCTATGGGCTTTTTCCCATGATCAATCTTGTGGCTTCTATATTGCATTAGTCTTTTCAAAGGCTCAGCAGTTAACTTTTGGTCCGTGTGTGTGTGTGTGTGTGTGTGTGTGTGTGTGTGTGTGTGTGTGTATGTGTGTGTGTGGTTATTTTCTGCATTTATTGTTCTTTTTCATTTACTTAAAGTACACACTGATGTCTTATTTACCTTAAGGTAATTGTTTTACTCATTACCAGTCATTTTAAAAAAAGAAATTGTGCCTTTAAAGTTACGATCTTCCCTAAGTCTCTCTCTACCTTCATCCTAACAGCTTAGAGATGCAACGATTTCACTGTCATTCAGTTCCAAATATTTCACAAAGTCTCTTATGATTTCTGTATCAGCCCATAAATTATTTAGAAACATAGCTTTCAGCCTTAAACTATTTGGAACTTTCCCTTATTTTAATAATTGATTTCTGATTTTATTGCATCATAGAATGTGGACTATAGCGCAATGATTCTTCAATATCTGTTCAGAATCCTTTGCCAAGGACACTGATTAATTCTTGTTTAAGCAAATTGGCCTTGAGAAGAATACTTATTCTCTGTTGAGTACAGGATTATAGATGTCAATCAAATCAAAATTGTTGATTATGTTGTTCAGATTTTCTTTAGATTTAATTGATTTTGTTCACTTATCAGTTTTTAGGGAGTCTATTCCAAATATCTTTATTGTACATTTGTCTTTTTTCTTTATATATTTTGAAATTGTATTTTTGGTACACTTAAAAATAGAATGATTATTTCCCTACTATTAAAAGAGTTTAATACTGAAACCTCATTTTGTTTAATGAAAATATTGTTATACCACTCTGCTTTTTAAAGAGTGTGTTTGAGGGCTGCGGCTGTGGTTCAGAGGAAGAACGCTCACCTAGCGTGCGTGAAAGCACTGGGTTCAATCCTCAGCACCACATAGAAATAAAATAAATATATTGTGTCCACCTAAAACTAAAATAATAAATAAATAATTTTTAAACAAAAGCTATTTTTTTAAAAAAAAACATGTTTTAAACAGTATATATTGTATAAATTCTAATATCAGCAAAAAATCACGTGCATAACAAGTTTCCTCTCTATTCCTGTCCCTGTTCCCTTGGTTTCCCTTACCCAGAAGCAAACCCTTGCTAGTTTGCATGTACCCTTTTGCAAATATTCTATGAGCTTTTATTTTCAATGAACATACCTATTGATTTCTCTCCTCTTTTCAGAAGTACTCTTACTTTTGTTTGCTGCTTGTTATTGCCTCAACTGTGTGATACTTTCATTTCACTAATTTTTTTTTATTGTGAACTCATTGTTCGAAAGAGTTGCTTTTGCTTGGTTTTGAAAATAGATATCTGTGAATCCTGTGTTATGAAACTATCCCTAAAGAACTCATCAGAAATGACAGGGGAGATTTGTGACCCCCATAAATAATCTCAGGAGCTCTCTTGGGAATCTTCACCTGGAGCCCACAGTGCCTTCAGCTGGCACACACATCACATGGTCATTTCCCAGGAGAATCCCACTTCTCTCAACTTCTATCCTCCTACCTGCCACCAGGGGCTTGCAAAAAACAGGGCCCTAGATCCTTCGTCCATGATATTTGAACTGAGCCGAGAGAGCTAGGTTGACAGCTCTTTTCCTACAGCATGTTGAATATATTATTTCACTGCATCCTATGGAATTTACTCATTAGAAAAAATTTCTGCCAAAATAAGATTCTCCCAACCTCCCTATGTTATCTTTTATGAATCACTATATCTCAAAATCATCTCAATGCTAAGATCTTTGATTCCTTGGTTGACTAGAATTTTTTCAACAGACTGGTAGAACTTAACCATCTAAAGCATTGGCTGATGACTTTCATTGGGAGGCGATAATATTGTCATTGGTCGAGTCATTTTAGAGACTCCACTTTTATCACCCAGGGCCCGCAGCATTTCATTCTAAACAACAACAACAAATGGTGCTAAAGTCTTGGTCCTTTTTGAAGTTTTGCAAGTTGCTGTCAGCAAAAGCTCTTTCTAATAAGACAGGTGGTCAAGTTGTACTCAAAGATGATTTCAAAGTACTCAACTAGAATATCATGAACTTCACAGATAGCCTCCAAGAGTAGACTGAATGACAACTTCTAAAATTATTCTAAACAATGACACCATTATCAGAAGAATTCGATAAGCTCTCATTTGATGAGCAATTTATTTATGAGAAAAGCATTGATCCTATGGTAACTGCGTCTGATTACACTAGCTTTTGGAATCAAACAGAATTAAGTTTATATCCCAATTTCACCACCTACCCAGATGTGTGACCTTGAGCAGGTGATGAAGCTTATTTATAATTCACTTTTCATATAATTAAAAGAGAATAATTCCAATTATCTCACAGAGTTTTTGACTGAAAATGGACTTAAATAGTTAATTATCAGAAGTTTAAAAAGGAATTTCTATAGATCTCCAAAAATTGTTTTCTGTGTTCCTGAACTCTGACACCCAATTATGCCAAAACACCATAATAATAAGCAGAATTTCTTCAATAGTTAATATTGATTATCATTATACAACCTAGCAAGGCATCACCTTTATTAATTGTTATAAAACTTGACCGTTTTTCTTCTTTGGTTAAGTTCTTTCATAACAATTAAGCATTATATTCACAGAATTACACTCTCATAAAACACATGTAATACAATGTTTAAGTAATTTAGTTTTAATGCAAAAATAAAGCAACAAAAGCATAACTGTACCCCCCCCAAAATTATCTAACAGTGAACTTTACAGGGCTACTGTATGACATTGTCGAGGATACACACTAACCCAGAATTCTCTGAGTGGAGAATTTCTTTAAGATCCAACTTTAGAATAAAATGCTTCCAAAGTAATTATAGCACAAGGGACTCATCTCAGGATGCACCCAAACATAAGAAAAAAAATTATTTAGCACATGCCTGGCACATCGAAAGTGTTCAATAAATGAAAGTTGGTGTTACAATATTGCCACCATTTTACCATTGCAACTTTCTCATTATTCTAGCAAAGTTTGTATATTTTTTCTTACAATAAAGTCACCTGTTATTTTTAAACATTGTGACAACGATTTTATTTTTCATTGGCTCTTATTCTATTTTTCCAATGAATTTTAAATTTGATTCGCATTGTTTTTCTTCTACACATCCCCATTTCTCCATAAAATGAATTTATTTGAAGAGATCTGTAATCGTTCCATGGCTTCAGCAGGAGTCAATATGTCATCATGCAATCGCATTTCCAAAAGGAGATAAATTGTTAAGAAATTAAAAGATGATGATATTTTATGAAATGAAAGTTTAATAGTTGAAGAATTTTATTTAACATCTTGGATTTTTCTGTAAAGTAGTCAAAACTCATTATATTTATAGCAGATTTATAGTCACTGCCATATTCAAATTTCCCCCAAGTTTTATTTAACATGATTTTCCCTTCCTTAAGTGACCTTTGTCCCAGCTCTCAGAGCTAGCACATAATGAGCATGGGATCCTGTTGTCTGTGGAAACTATGACAAAGCAGCATCAGAGATTTTAATGAGAAGAGAAAATACCAGGAGCAAAAAATAATGGTAGAGTCCAGTGTTCGTTTAGATCAAATTAAGTAAAAATATTTACTTTAGGAACTCTGCAGGATCAAATTTTCATCTCCCTGGTACAAAAAAAAAGACCCTTTAAATATGCCTGAATCAAATCACATAGAAATGTGAACAATAACTCTTTTTCTTCTTCTAACTCTCTAGTCCACCAAACAAAATAATGAATTCGCCACCCAGCGCCACCAAGAGCTGCACTTGGTGATTTTCACATACAGGCGCCATTCTTCTTAAAAGGAGCAAGTACATTCCAATTCACTGGTGAATCACATGGTTGGTGCTGATTTTGGCTATGCATGCTCTGTTACAGCATGTGGGTTCCCCCAAACACTGTCTGCCAGGGTAGCAGCACAGGTGTCACATTGTGAGCTGAAAGGATGCAGCCGTCACTAAGAAAAAACACCCATGAATCTGTGCTGCATTATGGACCCTCATTTGTAAGATTTTGTTCTCCAACCCTCAGTGAGGACACAGGCTCTAGATCCTTTTAAACATGTTCAGAATGTAACAAGTCACCCAGGGGTAGGGGTGTTTGGATATTTACTAGAGATTTAAATTTAAATATAACTCCTAACAGCAGTGAACATGAAGAAATTCAGATTTGCCTCAAAAGAACAAATAATATTCCTCTTTCCAAATGTTCTTTAAAAAGAAGAAGAAGAAGAAGAAGAAGAATCATCTCCTACCATAGCTCATCCCTGGCCTGATCACACATACGAACATCTTCTTTTAAACTCTATCTATAGTTTAAAAATTGGAGTATAATACACATTTTACTATAGTGTTGGTTTAGATGATCCTTGTTAAAAATTAGACTTAAATGATGTTTTTAAAGCTGCTGGAAATTTCCAAAAGGTCACAGAGAAAAAATATACATAAAGATAAACTTTATCATGTGGATATTAGTACATCAAAAAAGAAACCATAGAGGTTCAGTTATTTTTAAGACACAACCGCTGTCTCAATTGAATTATCTGGTGATTAACAGAAAAATATTTCAGAGGGCAGATAAGGCAGGCCTGATTCTGATTGTGCCAAGCAGATTGTTAAGAGAGGTGGGAGATAAAAGTGAATAGTTTCAACATTGTGACCCCAAAGTCTGATAGTCAGATAAGAAGGTCCACTGTAGAGGAAATGAAATACAGCAAAGCACTATTAGATCACAATGTTCAGAGGGAGAGCTTATTTTTGTTTTGGGTTTTTTTTTTTAATAATGCAAGAATGAAACCATTGTTCTATTTCTCAGTTGATGCGTATTTCACCAAGTGTAGAAATAAGGAAATAAATCCTGAGTCTAACTTTATGTTTCATCTCATTTATTTCTTGGAAGGTGAAAAATCAAGATATTTAATATTTAAAAATTTACTTATATAATTTTGTGAGTATTCATAATTTACAAAATCATTTTATGTTTAATGCCTGGTTCGATTTTCACCACAACACTGATGGGTAGAATGGCCAAGGCTATTGCTTTTTACCACTTTTTAAAATGAGGGAAAATACTCCAGTAGGTAAGATGATTGTCAATTTGTCCCCATTTGGGCCCAGATTCAGTCTTTGTCTCCTGAAGGTACAATGGGAAACTTTTTCCACTACCCCAACTCTTTTCTTTCAGTTCTTCACTTGACTTGATTTTTGATTCAATCACTATAGAGCCCATCTCATCCTATGTGGGCAAACAATTTTTATTGCAGCAGATTCAGGAAGCTTTTAGCCAATATAACTGGTGTCAGTTTGGTTTAAGATTTACATCAAAGGAATCATGAAAACTTCTCTTTCTCATGCCTATTTTTGTCTTCAATAAGCACTTTCCCAATGTATGTGATAATTTGTGATCTGTACGTATGGTCCAGCAAGAACAGCACAAAACATGCTTTCATTTCTGCATGTAGAAAAGCAATTTGGAGTGATCCCATAATAATCCTTTGCAAAATATAATAAAATTTTAGTTCCTGTTGTAGTTTGCTCTAGGGTAACATCTTGACTATGTTAAAGTCCTAATGATCATACAGCGGAAAATACGAGGACCTTTGGAATTCTTGATGCTCTAATCATGGTGTTGAGAAATCAGGATGTTGGGTTTTTTTGTTTGTTTGTTTGTTTTTTTACTTTAGCAATGTATTTAAATTAAAATACAGTACATAGACAAGTTTTCATGGCAGAAATAATGGCATTTTCCCCCTGCAGAGTTCATGATCTCGTTAGTCAAGACTACAAAGTTCTGCTTTTTAAAAACATCACCCTACAAAGAGATGAGTATACATGGCAGCAATTCATTGCACATAATTGTAGAAAAAGAGTGATCTATCCCTGCAGTTTGTGACAAATAAATTCCTATTCTTCTGTCAATACCCAAGAGGCAGGATTAGCTCACATGGGACAGAGAAGCACCTGAACCCAACCAAAACTAAGGGCATCTACACTCGAGTTATATGAAGTTGTGTCGGGTAATTCCCGAATTGATAAGCAAAGTCCTGGTGGAGAGATTCTGTGGGAGAGTTTCATTTGTTTGTTGTGAAGTCTGAAGCACAAACATTGTGGAAATGGAAATAAGATAATAATCAAAATTGCCAAACTGTGGAGAGTATACTTGCTCTGGGTTAGACACCATGCTTTCAAGGGAAACATTTGCATGAATTACAATTACTCATCACACAGATGAAGGTTTTGAGCTTTGGTGAGGGTACCTGTCCAAACCACACCAGAAATGAATGGGTTAGTATGGTCCCAGTCTCACAAAAAGAGCTGCAGAAGAAAAATCAGATGTTCCAGTTCCAGTTCTAACCCCATGGTCTGGATGATCCAGGTGATCTTCAAAGCCTGTTAGTTTCCTCATCAATTAAATTACAAGTTTATTAGTTCCTTCAGTTCCTGTGAGACAGGGAGAGGCGGAGCCAAGGGCACTGTGAAGGGGATGGGCATGAGGGATCACAGATTTTCATAAGCAGTGATCTAGTCTCATTTAAAAAGAAAACAATAAACAGAGCCACCTCAAAAAAAAAAAAAGTTCCTCATCTATGCCAAATTCCTGAGATGAGGAAAGGTCAAGAAACAGGTTTGGACTTCAGGGCAAGTGATCCATGTCCTGTTGTGGACTGAGTACCTGGTGTGTTTTGTTTATATATGTGCTTTTGTTTTTAAGTTGTATAGATTTATCTCTAGAATATTAAAACAAACTTCAAAGTTATTTCTGAATCCATAACTTCTTTACCGAAAGTGTCTTCTTAGATAATAAGCTAAAAGAGTTATTACCATCAAGTTGGGTCTTCTGAAATATTTTCACATCCAAAGCAGGTCTTGGCTTCTTCAAAAGTAAGAAACGATAAGTCAAAATGATATCTCAAAACCCTCTCATTTGTAAATTTCTATGATTGCAAGATAATTTAAACAGCTTGATGATGATTCCTTCAAAATTGCAGGGGCAATGCATTCCAATTACTTTTTCCCGCTCATACAAAGTTTTCATGAATTCTCTTTTCGGCAAGGACAACCAATGCCCCAAAGGTTTCCTAGAGACAGTCACTGAGAAGCAGAAGCTAGTAGACATAGCAATGTCTGAACCTTTTAACACTCAAGGATATTTTTTTGTCCAAACTGGCAATTTCCTATGCTATTGGTAGTCAATCTAGCTGAACACTGGAACTCAGATTTTGTCTAAGTCAGATGCTTGAAGACAACAGACAATTGCATCAGAAATCAGCCACGTGGGGTTCATTAGATGGGACTCCTCTCATACCCACTGAGAGTGCTGTGGCTGATGCTGAACTCCTTCAAATGGGGAGGGGCTGCATCTTCAGCCCTGATGATTATAGTCACGGCGGCTATTAGAAAGTTGCCTTTGGAGGGTTCAGAAGGCAGCTCCAAACACATCTGACCTTGTCTGGGAGTAAATGACATAATTCTCCTTTGGTTTACGTGACACAAAACAAGCTAACTCTAATCAGACATCTAACCTCCATTATTGTCACTCAGGGAGACCACTTGCTCCTGCACAAGCTGGTGGAACAGTAAGTTGTTACCAATTTTCTGAAGGGTCATGTGGATTCAAACTTATTTGACCCAACAGTCTCTCTCCTAAGAATTTTTTATGTTCACAAAACATATATGTGCAAATTATTTGGAATTAAAGATGTTTACCATACTGTTATCATGAGAAATTGAAAGTGCTATAAATGGTCAAAAATAGAGATTTGATTAAATAAACTAGGATATATCCATGTGGAAATATTTACACACCCATTAAAATTTTTATATAAATTTAATGGCACTGAAATGTATCAAGTTAAGAAAAAGAAGCAGGTTACAGGAATATATATGGAATGATTTTAATATAGTTTTTAATTTGCTTTAAAACATGTTACCTATTTTTTTTCATTTTCTTGAATATAAAGACCACCATGGTATTTGGAAATAGAACTTGAGGTATATAATTGACTTTTTCAGTTTTCTCACACACCATGATGGTTCCCACTTGGGCCTTGGCAGTCAGGTTCCTTCTGTCTGGAAGACTTTTTTGTCATCTTATCACATTATTGCCTCACAAAAGTCTTTAACAACCTCTCAGAAACCCCACTCAGCCAGGCACTTGCCTATAATCTCAATGCCTAGGGAGACTGAGACAGGAGTATTGAAAGTTCAAAGCCAGCCTCAGCAACTTAGTGAGGCTCTCAGCAACTTAGCGAGACCCTGATTCAAAATAAAAAATAATAAACAGGCTGGAGATGTGGCTCAGGAGTAAAGTGCCTCTGGGTTCAATGCCCGGTACCAAAAACAAACAAACAAAAACCCACTTAGGTTCAATCACACCACCCTGTTTTATTCGCCTTGCCGCCATTTATCTCCACCTGAGGTTATCTTATTCACTTTTTGTACATTTGATTATTGTCTCTTCTCAAAAGAAAGTAATGTTTATGACAATTGATATCTGCTATGTCCTGCTGTGTCCCCAACACTTGGAACCATGACTGACATACAATAGATGTTCACTATTTGTCAAATGGATGATTTTATAAATTTCTGTATTATCTGGTGAATCTTTGAAGTTCTTTGATCTTAATTTCAGGAGAAAACTTGATATCTTGATATTTATCTGAAATAAATATTTCTACCAATAATTGTCCAACAGTCCCCCTCCCGCCATCTTTGCTAACTGCTCGTTTGACAATCATTAATTGAGTCTCTACAATGTGTCAGAAATTATGCTAGGCAGAGATGTAAACCAAGAGTTGGGTTTTATCTCTTTTTTCTCTTAGGAGGCCCATGTTTAACGAGACATAGAAATATACAACATGCAGTGGGACAGATCATTTAGATAGGGTGGAATAAGAGAAAAGGAGGTAGCAGTAAGGAAGGCATTAAATCACCTTGCTTAAATCAGAAAAAGCTTCATAGAGGTGAGCTGGAAAGACATTCCAGGCAGAGAGCAGGGAGTGTGTTTTATAGATCTGCAGTGTTACAGAAGGACCTGCAGCTCAGTATGACTAGATGCAGATGAAGAACTGAGGTTGACCATTTAGGCAGGGGACTGATGAAGACTGACCTTGTGCCATGCTAAGTAATGTAGCCTTTTTCCAACAAGCAATTGGGAATGACAAAGAATTCTCAGCTTGAAGATCCCACAAAGGATAAATCCCATACTTCAAATTAATAGATGTTTCAATTACTTGGGGGGAGATACTTTGAATTCAGAACATATCATCTTTCATTTTTTTCCTTATCCCAACCCCCTACATATCTGAGTAAATCTTGTAATTGAGCCTCAGTGTACATTTCTAGTAATTTCTCTACTTCCCTTCATCTTTAATCCCTCATCCTCACCCTCAGCCCAAGCATCATCTCCTGCTTGGAATTTGCAAGTAGTCTCCTAACTGATCTTTTCATTTCACTCTTGTTTCTCTTCATTCTGTGGTCCACATGGCATCCAGAGTCATCTTCCAAAATCATGAATAAGAACGTGCCACTCCCCTGTATAAAACATGTCCATTGCTCTTTAATACCATCCAAACTCCATCCAATGGTCCAGAAATCCAAGAGAAATCCAGCTCTGCTGGTCTTTTCTCTCTGTTTTATGTCTCCTTCTCTCTCCTTTCTCCAATAGAGAGTAGTTCAATTTGGCCTCCTTTCCATGCCTCAAAAATACCAACCTATTTCTTACTTTAACATCTTCTTATATCTTATTTGCCTGAAATACTCTTCCACCTACCTTACACTCAGTTATCCTTTACTCATTTTTCACGTATCTGCCTAAATTTTATCACATTTTCTAATTATTCTTTCAAAGTAGGTTTTCTCCTCCTATGGTAGCTCACCTCCAAAATGGTCACCTCTGATATCCGTGCTACTGTTTAGTTCCTCTGTTAGTGGCCATAATGAACTGCCACAAACTGAATGGCTGAAACCACATAAATGTATCCTCTCATGGTTCTGGAGGCTGGCAATGCACAATAAAGGTATTGACACGCCCACACTCCCACCAAAGCTGGGGAAGTGGAAGCCTTCATTGGTCCCTCAAGCTTCTAATGGTTGCCCACCATCCTAAGAACTCTTTGACCTATAGATGTATCATTGTACTCTCTGCCTCTATTTTCACATGGATTTCTTCTTAAAAGGACGTCAGCCATTCAACTTAAGGCCTACTGAATCCAGTATGACCTCATCTTACCTTGGTTACATCTGCAATGATTCTATCTTCAAACAAGGTCACATTCACAGGTACCGATGTTAGGACTTCAACATTTCTTTTTCAGGGACAAATTCAACCCACACTGTCCCCTCAGACACTGGACAGGACTAATCTATGCAACAAACAGATTATAGGGAAATGAGAATATGTGAATTTTGAAGTTAGTTTCAGATGTTGCAGCTTTCCCCTTTGCTCTGTCTTGGATCCATTAGTCTGGAATAAAGGAACTCATGCTGAGAAGACACTCAGGAAGCTCCATCTGGGGAGGAACTCGGCCCTCCTGCTGACATGTTAGACACACTAGTGAGCCACGTGGTGGGGGGGGGGGGTCCTCCAGTTCTGGTCAAGCTTTTGGATGATGGAAGCTTGAGACAACATCTGAACTGCAAGTTCATAAGGGATCTTCAGCCAGAATCCTTAACTAAGCAAGTTCTGAATTCCTGACCCATAGACATTTTGAGATAATGAATGTTAATTGCTTTAAACTATTAAGTGTGGAGTAATTTGTCATACAGCAATAAACAATTAATCTTTTATTTTCAGTTCTGTATCTGTTGTAAAATACATCTTAATAAATATTTGCTATTATTAGTGACAAATTCTTTCAAAAAATAATTAAATGCCACCATCTTAGATGTCATTTAAATGAATCTACCTATATAATTCACCCATTTACTGTTATATTTGCAAAACAGGAAAATGTCCAAAGGCCCCTAGAAAGAAAGAATATCCTTGTTATATTAATAAAATAAGACCTACATTTATTACAAGCAAACCTCAGATACATATAAAAACATGAATGAATCTCAAAAACATGCTGATCAAGAGAAGCCAGACACAAAAGAGCACATACTGTATAACTCTATTTATATAAAACTCTAGAAAAAGACACATCTAATCTATAGTGACAGAAAGCAGATCCACACTTGCCTGAAGCCAGGAATGAAGGGGTATATTGGCTGCAAAAAATGCATGAGAGACTGTTTCGAGGTGATGAAGACGTTCATATGTTGATTGGAGTGGGCACATGGTATACACATTTTTCAAAACTCATGAAACAGTATCCTTAAAATGTATCCATTTATTACATGTAAATTATACCTCAATATAGCTGACGAAAAAACATACAATTTTTGGAACATGATGGAGCCAAGTGCTTTACATAATTATCCTTGATACAAAAGCAACAGCCTCAGTTTTTGAAAGTGGAAGTGGAATCTCAGATCAAGTGGCTTCTTTTTCAAAGCCACATACTCTTAGGTCCAAATCTATTAGCTTGCCCCAGTATGATTTGTTTGAGTTTATAAAAAGGAACTTTATATGTCATCTAATCCGGGAATGGCAAACCCCGATATTTTCAGGAGCTTGGCAAAAGAAGTATACAGAAAAGAGGGCTGAGGTTAAGGCAAGAGAGAGAGGTGAGACTTTATTTATTTTTTTTTCCAGTGGGGAAGAGGGATACTGTCCAAATAAGCCACACCCAGAGTCCCAGTCAACCTTTGAACATAGTACAGGTGAGGAAACTAAAGAGATTATATAACCTGCCCAAGGTCATTCAGTTACTAAGTGGTAGCTATCCTGGAGGGAGAGACAAGTTATTGTGGGAGGAATAGGCAAAGAGAAGAAAAGTGGGAAGGCAAGCACTTAAAATAAAAAAAAAACTCCAATATGTAGGAGATAATTGCACTTATGCATTTATTTAAGTTGAAAGTTTGAGTACATAGCATGCTCATTGGAGTTTTCGTGGTTAATTTATTTGTACCTATCCTGTGCGCCTTCCTCATCAAGTTCCCCCAACACCAGCTCCTGTTATCCCTCCACCCCAGTTGAACAACTCCTTTCATGATTTTTGCCTACACTGCACAGATAGAACCTTGCTTCACTGTCCTTGTCTGCCCTTGTCAGTAATAAACACTTGAGACTTTATCATATTGCTGTACGATGCTATCTGGTCCACCCACTATTCTAAATGTGTATGATTTGCTGGGCACAGTGATACACATCTGTGGTCCCAGTGCCCAGGAGTCTGAGGCAGCAGGATCACTTCAGCCCAGGAGTATGAGGTCAGTCCAGGCAAGAAAACAAAACCCCACCTAAGAAAAACTATAAATGTGTATGTTTTACCTTCCAAGCTACTTCTGAGCAGTACAAATACAAATATCATACATGACTTGATAGCTCTCCTACTGCATAGCATAAGGTTCTCATCAGTGCATGGTCCTGGTGTCCGGGGATAACAGCATGTCTTAGATTGGGTGCCCCAGAAGCCTGGTCTGAGATAAGGATTAGAAAACAAGTTTACTGAGGTTGTAATTCTTGGAAATACTGATAACGGACATGGGGAAGTGAGTCAAGGAAGGGAAGGAAGGGAAGACAGAGAACATGCATGACCAGATTACTATCTGGGTAACAGCATTCAGTCCCACTGGGAACTTCTGGAAAAAGTCTGCAGAATACACCTTTGACTTATTCAACCTTGGGGGTCAGGAACAGGGGTACTTATCCACCAACTCCCATTGATCGCAGGTTGAAAACTGATCTTTGAGCACTGATTCCCCAGGCCAATCCCAGTTGGCCCCCATGCAATGCAGCATGCTTTAGGGACTAAGAGAAGCCCCTGCACTAGTGTCAGATGTCTCAGTAAGACAGCATTGGTGCACATAAGAGTGAGGAGTCCAACAACGTGTGTCAGGGCACTAACAGCTTCTGCTGCACAATCAATGGAAGGCCTTTCCATGACAACTTTTAGTGTCAACCATGTGATGGTCTCCGGAATACAAACATAACTAAAACTTGTTCCTTACTGCTGATAACTTAGTTCTGTTATTTCTCCTTAAAACAGGAAAACAGTAGAAAAAGAAGAGAAAATACTCAGCCTCCATTCCCATTCAATCTATACTCCCTGATGAAAATTTGATGCTGTTCTGCCAACCAATTCATTATAGTTTTCATCACCAAATAGCCATCACATGGAAGGGCTCATAGTCACTATCAGAGTGGCACAGACTCCTACTGGAGTTTCGGAAGGGGGAGCGGGTATCTTTGCTCACCTCTGGTCCCCGCCGTGTGTCACAGGCTTGCTTCAGTGAAATTCCTGCCTCAGTATTTCATTAGCACATACCATTAGAAACACGATTTTCTATCCAAATTAAACTAATATTTGAAAAGGAGAAAATATAATGAGAGGGAGAGTCACCACAAGGACTCAGCAAAGAAGTTATGTGGGGAAGGCAGCTAGCTGTATTTTTGTGCTTTTGCCATAAAAATGAAGCAGACGGTCTGTTCTGTAAAGTACTATAATTATAAAGCAATTTGCCACCTCTAATGGGAGGACTTTTCTTTCATAAAATATTAACTAAATATAATATCAGTGCAATAGGTTAGAAACAGTCTGAGTTTCTCCATAAAAAGTCAATTTGTAACCACTGTGGATGTCTTCTTCAAGATGATGTTATCCAAAAACACCCTCCCCACTCACGGTCACTTGGCCTTGAATTAAGCACAACACACTTCTCCTGGCCCCTCTGGGTAATTTGAGGCTGAGTGCTTTTCCCTGTAAACATGCTAATTTGCAGTGCTGTTCTGTCCTCTCACCTAACACTTCTCAACTGAACATGCAGCTGTTGCCCAGGTAGCTTGGTTGTAATGATGGTGGCTCACCAAACCTAAGCTGCCAGCAAATAAACTCAAGTTTAAGTTGGGGCTTGGTCAATGAAACTCCAATCTCTTTGGACCATGGAGTTACTTGTGCCTTTTTTAAGTTGTGGAAAGGTATGTTTTTTTCTTTGAAAGGGATGTCCCCAGCAGGATTGCTGTCAAGTGTGCAGAGATGCAGTCAGAGCTGCCTCAAGTCACCAAATCAGATTTCACAGCAGGACAGACAGGAGCTTCAGATGTAAGCAGGGAACAGCCACTTCTATCTTATGTCCTCGCAGAAAAATCTGTAGGTGTTTTGTTTTGGTTTAGCATTCGATGCTCTGAAACTCGACTAATGACTTTAGGAGTTGATTTCCCTGCATCAGGGAATAACCAAGCTATATTGCTTGGTCATCTGTTTGCATCCAGAGGCAGCAACCACTTTCTAACTATCTTAAATAATTTTTTTTCTGGAGAAAAGAGACAATTCAAAGCAAAAAGTGAAACTATTGATCTCCAAGTATTATTTCAATCCATTATGCATTTTTTCCCCCACTGGCTCTACAAGTTAAAAAAGATCGGTGCGGGCGTAGGGGTGGGGGTGGACATCCAGATAACAAAAGACCTAAGAACCTCCAAACAATTTTGTTTTTAAAACCTTCTTCATTAGAAGTAATGTATAGAAAATCCATACTTGCTCATTTGGAAATTGCCCAAGGGCTACATCCACTTCAACATATTCCTTTGTTGATTTACACTTCTTAAATGGATCATCAAACTCTATTGATCTTCATCAGCAAAGTCCTTTTTGTGTTCTAATTCTTAGGACTCTCCAGATTATTCAGGAAGTTCTCCAGGCAGATGATTGTTATTTGGACCCAGGAACAGAAGCTTCTATTAGATTTATCCTGAACGTGAACTCAACGTAGACCTCTAGTCTGTGCTCCCATCAAGGGATGCCTGTGTTTTTTTTTAACATTCAATACATTTTGTTTGTTTGTTTGAATGAATGAATGAATGAGTTCAATCAAATATGCACATCTAAGTATTAGAATGTTATTAAAAACAAGTTGTGACTCAGAATTATAACATGACCTAATATTTGAATATATATTTTATAGACTGAATCCAGATTCTATTGGTCATCCGTTTGCATCCAGAGGCAGCAACCACTTTCTAACTTATTATATCATTATATGGCTTATATTGAATATGACATACATTGTATTTTATATGGAGTGTATCTTTTTTCTTTTCCCATAAATATCCCAAATATATTTACTTAGTACAGAAGCATAATCTAGAGGGATATACACAAATACACAAAGTAATAGAAGGGAAATGAGATTTGTTGAAAGGGTTTCAAGTTAGCTGTGAAAGTAGGGGAAATGTCACTTGTGAGCTTTTTGAGATAGCTGGGGGGGAGGAACACTCAGGGAACCAACTCCCAGCTTTATCAAATCTTAACATTGTGCCGTATGTGGTTCTGTGATATTTCTTTAAAAGAAACCAAACATTTCAGAAGCAATAGAGAAGATTTTTGTTTTTCTGCATGTTTCTCTTATATGTGAATTTCCTATAATGAGCATATTTGCGATCACTAAAAAGTCACTAACAATTTAAGAATAAATACTAGCCAAACCAAACTGAAGGGAAGAGAGTTGTGATCCTAATTCCCCCCCCCCCCACCGAATCTGTTATTAATGCGAAAGAAGCAGTCTGGCCTCCTGTCTGTCCGTTGGCTCAGAGCTGTCTGGCAGTTGGAAGTGGTGAGTTGAGGCTGGAGAAATGCAATGTCAATGTCGGTGCTGGTGGGTAGGCAAGCCACATGTTCCTATTTATCCCTGTCAGCCGCAGGCCCTATTAACTATTTTTAATGAATCACCACTGCTTTTACTTTTGCCATCAGCCATGACCTTCACCATTTAGAAACACATGGTCTCTCATAAACGATAGCCTACGACATATAAACTTGAGAAGGATTCTATCACAGCTCAAACTACAATATCTATCACTAAAACAAACGGCTCATTCTAGCTGAAGAGACACTCGTATATATCACGGAACCAACCTTCCATATTTTGAAATTTACTGCCCCGTGTTGGCTGATTTTTTTTTTTAAGGAGGCCAGGCAACCTTGCTCACTTAATACTTTTGATAAACTTCTGCTGACAAGGAGTGTGATTAATGATGGTTAAAAGAATTGAATCAAGAGTAGGAAAGACAGAGCCAAAAAAGCAGACTGCGGGTCTGATGGAAACTAACGTCTCTACAGAAATATATGATGGACCCTCCTTTTTTACCATGCCAAGTAATTACTTGCACAGGCCTGTTGTAATAATTCCTATTACAGCCAAAACGGAAAAGTCAGTAACTCACCGCCCTGGGACAAGGTGAAGGCAAGGCCAGAGTAGCATGGATCAATATTTCATTTACTCACTGAGGTTAGCTTCTATCCCTGTATCAAATTCTTTTACAGAAAGCCATGAAAGAAATGAGGTTTGCTGCAAAACACCAATACAGAGGCCTTGTTTCCTTGGGGTGCTTATGAAGGAAGCAGAGCAACAAACCCTTTCAGGAAAACAATATGCACTCAAGGTCACTCATTACTTGCTACTGTTGGAAAATAAAGTGCCATTAGCCTGATGTGAGTAATGTACATCAATCAACTGTAGCCCAGAAAAAGTATGTTTTCAACTTGGTGGTGCTGCTAATAATGAATGAGCCATTTGAACACTGTCTACACAATTTGACAATTGTGAAAAAATTTTCTCCTGACAGCGCATCATTTGTTTAAAAAAATCCCATTAACATTTATCTCTGATTACCTCTTGCCTTAAAAAAAAAAAAAAAAGACAAGTGGAAAAGGCCATACCATAATAATAGTTGCTCTGCTACC
Source organism: Ictidomys tridecemlineatus (assembly GCF_052094955.1). Classification (NCBI taxonomy): domain Eukaryota; kingdom Metazoa; phylum Chordata; class Mammalia; order Rodentia; family Sciuridae; genus Ictidomys; species Ictidomys tridecemlineatus. The sequence goes on from NC_135480.1 coordinate 33,545,565, forward strand.
AGGAGTTTCTAGTTTGGTACTTTTCCTGAAGAGAAATTATACTTCAACTACAAAATGCCCTACAAAATAAGAAAAAAAAATGAAATTTGTCATTTCTCAACAGGTTTCCTTTTAGAGAGTTCAAAATATGTCCTTCAGTGTGTTTCTCAGTTTATGTTTTCTAAGATGCTTCTGGGGGAAAAGACTTGGTACTAACCAATTTTAGGTTCTATGTGGATATTACTGACCTAGCTTAATCTCAATTCTGAATTCCTTCAATTTCACCCTAAACTCAGATTTAAAGAGTCCCAACATCCATAAGCCTTACATTGGATACAAAATCATTTCTTGTTTCATGTTCTAGGTAGCACTGATCTCTTTCTAAAGATGTTCAAAGAAACTTGTATTTATAAAGGATATGCGCATTATGCCACATGCTTCCACATGGAACATTCTTTGGAAAATCCTCTGGTACTTGCTTTTCTTTTCCACATCTATATAATTTCCCAATTGCTATTCTTATGATTCTAGTAAGGAAGAAAATGCAGGACAGATTTACTTCCTTAAAAACATGCAGTAATAACTGGCAGCCTTGAGTGGCTTTTGCAGTTTGTTTTTTCTCTGAAAAAAAAATCTATTTCCTCTCCTTGGAACATCAAAGCCACTCTCTACCAGATCTCCCTATTTTATGCCACCGAATCAAGTTTAGATCATGGGTAGAAAGTTCTTGGTTGACATAGGGGCCCTTGATCCATTCTCATCTTCAGAAAAGAGAGGTCAGCTGGACTCAGCATAGATTCAGGTCAGCAGGACTTGCAGCCTGACCAGTCCACATTTTGAAAGTCTTTTCAAGCATTTGGGAGCTGCAGGTTTTCCTAAGAATGCTCACCCCTCCTCCACTCCACCCCTTAAAACTTGGACCCCAGGAGTATTTCAAAGGAAATTCAATCCATATGTGCCTGATTCGTGTTCACTTAACTCATTGACATGTTGTTTTCCAGGAGCTGATTGATGTACAAGGAGTCTTCTGACCTTTTTTCCCGAACCTTGCAGTACTGCCTTTCTTTGAGCTGGAAAATTGCCTTTTACTTGGGGTAAGTAGCACTTTTGAGAGTTGAAAGTTTTGAGCTCAGCTTGAAACAGTTCCCAAATCTGCGTGGGATTCTAGGTTTGACGAATGTGGCCTCAATACCTTTGTATAGAGCCCTTTTTGCCTCATTTTTTTTTTCATGTGTAATACCTGTAGCTAAAGAAAAAAAAAATTACAAAGATGATGATTACTTTCAGAGCATCCAAGCAGGTATCTTTGGAAGTTGCAGCATCACTCCGATGGTTTAAGATGTCCAAGTCCATCTGTTCTCTTCAACCACCCTTCACCTGCCTTGGTTTCTTTCATGTGGTCCCAACCCAAAGAACTTCCTTTGCCAAGTTTTAAATGCGTAATAAAGGCAGCAGCTGACTTTAAACCCTGCTTTGATTCTGTTGGGCAACATCTCAGCTTGGGTTAGGTTCCCTGGTAAAGTATTTCAGTAGACTTTCATAATACTGCCCCTTGGAACTCATCCTAAATTATGCCACTAAGTCATAAGAGTTATAAAAGCAAGCGACTCCCTCCGTCACTTCTGCTAAGCATATCAGGAGCTGATGGGACTGTGCCTTTGCCCAGGGACAGCTGTTAGTTGATCAGGAATAGCAGGAATAACACCATGAAAGGAGAGTCTCTTAGCACTTCTAAAACTCTGGATGGAGACACAGAATTAGATCCTATAACAGGAATCTAAAAACCTCAAAGTCCACCGGAGCCAAGTAAGCAACATGAATTAGTGGGGCAAATTGAGTGAGAGCTGTTTCAAATACAGAGATCATATCTAAAGGAGTATGTTCAACACAGCCCCTGTAATCTGCTGTAGCCTTCCTGTTGCTTGGTCTCTTTGTTTTCCAAAAGAAGCCAGAAATCTTCCAATTTCAAATATTTGCATCTAATTCAAATGTGGTAAAGTCCTAATTATGAGCCAAATTTAGCCTACCAATTGAAAGCATGTGCCATGCAAAGGGACAAGGGAAAGAATAACAGCTAATATTTATTGGGCAATCTCTATGCCTGAAACCATGCTAAATGCTTTACAGACAATATTTCATTTGTTCCACACCATTTTTCTACCACATAGGAACTACTACTTTTCTCAGTTAAAGCAAGATAAAGCCAAGATTTGGAATCAATATTAACAATCTCAATTCTTGGGACTCTTCTTGAGCTACTGAATTAGAATTTTTAAGCACGAGACTCCAGCTTCCTGGAATGGGCTCCAGAGATGGAGAACCACTGCATCCTGCCATATTGAGAAATGTTCACATTGAGCTTTAAATCTTTAAAAACTTTAAGAATTTTTAAATCTCCTCAACTTAAACATGAATCTCTCAGATAGGAACTGACTTGGGTAAGTGTAAACAATAGAATCAGGACTCAAACTCAATCCTTCTAGAATAGTGATAATAGTATCACTATCAGCGATACTAACAGTGATCCCAGCTACCCTTTACTGAAGGCCTATCATGCCCCAGGGAACTAGGCACTAATGACGCCCACCCCATATACACCTCATAGAAACTAGAGCAGACATTATTATTTTCATCTTCTAGACAAGGAAATAGGCTCAGAGAAATAATGTGGCTTTCAAGGTCACTGATGAAAGTAAAGAGCTGAATCTGTTTTGCAATCCAAGTGTGTCTGCTTCCAAATATAGGACTCTTCATTACACAACAAGGACAAGTGCCTGGGTCCTTCCCACTGAATGCAGATGGAACTGAAGCTATGAAGCAGAGAGGATGAAGAGCAGGTTCAAGGAATCTCAAGATGATGGTGGTGGTGGTGGTGATGCTGATGGTCAGAGGAGGAAGAAGAGGAGGAGGAGGAAGAGGACAAAGAGAAGAATGAGGAGAGGGGTCATCAGAAATCCTTCAATTGCCAAGAGGGAAATCAGCTGGTAGAATCACCAGCTTCCTGAATGACCTAGACTCTGAAGCACTCATCCACTTTGGAGATTGGTTCCTCATCTTGCAAAATTAGAAGCTTTTGATAGGTAACCTTTATGCTCTTCTCCAGCGGAAGATCCATTAACTCTAACTGGAGAAGCAGTTTGCATATATATATTTATGCAAACCTAAAGGCAAGAAAGAGTGCTTTTTTCCCTGCCAAGGCGGTCAGGTAGGCTGCCCGTGCCGCAGAACCAGCCTTCATGGGAGAAGATGTGCTCATTGCCTTAGAATCCTCTACCAAACTTCTCCCCACAAAACTGCTGCTGAGGTCAGTTGATCAGGCTCCCTCTCAGAAAGGCAGCCTCATGTGGTCCAAGGGTGTGGCCTGCATTTTTAGGCCTAGGGAGTGGGTTCTAGTGGTCTGTTTGCAGCCTTCTCTTCTCCCAGCCCTCCACACCACCCTCCTGCCTTCAAACTCAGGAAGCCCACTCCTTCTATGATGGAGTAAACATTCTGTTGGAGGTCAAGGTGCTTGGACCTCCGCTGTACTTAGTTCAAGATGCAGCCAGAGGCCAGAATCAATACCACCAATCACTGCCAACTTGACAACAAGAACGCTCTTGTCTGTCTCCCCTTTTAGAAATGCTATTTCTAATGCTTAGCAATTTCATTAAGTTGGTTTTATTGGTCTGTGTCTGGTTAAGAGGCTAGCACTTCTTAATGATTATATTTGGTGCCAGACGGACGCGGCCCCTGCACTGCCACCTGAGCAATGCATAGCACCTCCAGAGTGTCAACATGTTTACAAGAGGCCTTGCCTTAGGACAAACAGCCTTCAATATTCAAAAGCATTCTACACACACACACACACACACACACACACACACACACAGATCAAAGGCATTCTGGGGAGACATCTATCTCTGCAGAACACATCAAGCTATAAGCATCTATAAAAACAGTGTCCAAGCAGTTCAATACAAATGTTACTTGTCATAAAGTTATCTTTTGTGGAAAAGGAACGTTGCCATTCAAAAACACAGAAAGCCCCAGCTTGCTTCAAATGGTGCATACATATTCCATCTTCAGATTCCCACAACTACATCAAACGGAAGTGAGGCAAAGACCGACTCTGAAAAGTTTAATTTCTGTGCCTAGCAAAATAAAGAAACAGGGCTTTAATCTTGAAAAGCTTCTGGGTTTAAGGATTAAAAAGGGTTATTCATTCCCTCCCAATTTCTCAAAAGGCTATTTTGTTTTTCTTTCTAACATTTCTGCCTAAAGTGTACACATTTAGATAACGTAAGACTTCAGGAAAGAATTTCTGAACTCCAGTCTAAGATTTAAAATAAATGAATGATTGAATGGGTTTTATTAGAATTCTTTGGACATTCTACCTATTATTGTTTGTAGAAAGATATTTATTAAATCATGGTGGATAATACTGAAAAACTGGCACCAACCTACATGTCCATCAATAGGGGACCAACTGGATGAGCCGAGGTGCAGTTGTGTTATATGTAAATAAGGCAGAGAGCTGTTGAGAGGGCTGTGCAGGCTGTTCACTGCACTACTTCATAGGAAGTCACGTGTGGATGGTGACCCTATGGTGCCCACCACCACAGTATTTGAAAGGAGTGAACTAGATGGAATATACCAAGAGGGATAGATTTCCAAGACATTGTCCAGGAAATGAAAATTTCAGAATAGTACAGGTACATGCTGCTACTTTAATTAGTATACACTTGAAAACAATAATAGGTATGTGTATGAGCTCACACTTATATGTTCACGCATGCAAAATCTCTGGAAAAAATATAAAATCTCATAGTCGTAATTACTTGTGGGGGAGAGGGGAAGGAATCAATACCCATTAATAGTCCTCTTACCACATGTGTGATATTATCAATTTTAAAAGACAAAGACAAATGGGAACTTAAAAGAAAATTCAAAAGAATTTAAGTAAAAATGGTGGAGTAGCTTGAATTCTCATTTGTGGTTATTTTCCAAACAGAATCAGTACACGTGACTCATATGTTATATTATTATCTATTTATGTACCTGTTTTCCTCAGCAGCCTATGGGCTCCCGGGGAGTAGGAACTGTTTCTTTAGAATTCTTTTGCCTCTAGCAACTCGTCCAATGAATACCAGAGAAAAGTATGAATTTATAATCTCACTAATTCAATTTATTCATTATACAAATTTAATGAACACCTACTCTGTGCCCTTAGAACGAGTTAGAGAATACAAACAAAAGAGCTTATGTTGTATAAATGGAGGAAGAAATCCATACAAGCAGAGAGAAACCATGCCAAACTCACAAAGTCCCAAGTACATAAGTAATCTATTTGAAGAATTTTCAGATTTGAAATTCTACTACCTATTCTGCTAATCTTCAATTTTATGTGCACTTTTTTTCTTAGTATGGTCTTTTTCTATGATTATAGTTTAAATTCAGAAATAGTTTATTAGGTTCTCTTCTGAAGAATGTTCTTTCACTGGAAAGTAGATTGCTTCAAGTATCTGTCTTTGGTGACATCTTATATTGCTGTAAAGTTCTATTTAATCATGTTAATAATTTCTCACAACCGTAATGCTCTTTACATTTTACCCAGTATCTTCAATACATTATTTTATGTGACTCTAAATATAATTTTAAAAGACAAAGACAAATGGGAACTTAAAAGAAAAAACTTTTCATTTACTTATAAAAGAAAAGCAGTGAAGTGTGCCAGGCAGGATTTGTTTAATAGACACATGAACCAAGGCTCAGTGGAGTTAAGCAACTAATCGAAGGTTAAACAGCTAAGAACTGACAGCCAGCATCAGAACCAGTACCCAGATCTTTTGAATTCAAAGTCAAGGCTCAACTATTGCATTAAATCTACACACCCAGTTCAGGAGTTCTGGGACAAAATAATAAAAATAATAATAATTTTAAGAAAACATTTTTATTTGATAGTTGAGACAACTACAACTTAGATAAAACTATAAATGTTCATGCTTTCTCCAAGCCAAGGTGTGTTAAAAGTCCAAATTGGAGTTATGCACACTTAGTTAATACCTATGGCTTCTTTATGCTTACCATTGAGATTTCAATTCGTGACGGCAGTAACGACAACAGAGAAGACAGTTTCTTAAGGCTTTTCCTGCACTTCTGTGCCCTCTATTTGATCATCTGCCAAGGTTGTGAATAGTGCCAAATCAAACAGCACAGCATCTCTATGAGGCTTCTCCTGGGAGTTGAGGAATTCTGCAGTTGGAGCTCAGGGTAAGAAATAAAAGGCACAATTATGGTCTTCTTTGAAGAATGTGGAGGCAGACAATGTTAATCTATTCTTTGGAGATTTCTGATGCTAAACTCCCTTCATTGAATAGTTTCTTTAGTTCCCTGTGCTTTTCTGGCTGGGTTATCCTGCATTAGCAAAAACATCCTAAAATAAGGAGGAATATATGGATCTGATGCATTTGAGCTTTCTTGATGAGAAGACCATATATAAGCATCACAGAAATAAGCACAGGATTTCCATTTGCTATTCTACTTATCTAAGAAAAAATTTTTAAATATTTCTCATTCTGATCTTGCACACAAATCTCTAAGGATCCTTTCCCTAGCTTCTGTTTCCCCGACTTCATTGCTGAGATTATGTTAGTGGGTTAGGTGAAACACTATTCTTTTTTACTTGATGGTGATTCATCACAGAAATTTCTTTCACCTCTATTTAAATTTTTCTTCAAAGATGCTTACTTTTCTTGCTGTTGAATCTACTAATTTTCTATTTGGCTGACTCAGTGAGGCAAGCCAATGGTCAAAGTCTTCTTGCTTCTGTGAAACTGGTAAAATTTGGATAAATTTTGGATATTGTTATAATAGTGTGGGACTAGTGCAAATGCCAACAGATACACTTTATTTTTTTAAGTGTTAGGAATCTAAAAACAAAAGTATTTATGGTTTTGTCATTGGCTTCTAATAGAAATATATGTTTTCTATTGGTTTTTGTTGACCAAAATTTTCTACAAAAGAGTATTAGTTTTTGCAATAAGCATTAAAAGACATCTTTTAGAGTTCTGAAATCTGGTGCTGACATTTTAATTATGTAGAAAGACTGGTTAGATGCTCATGAACCCCATTTCCTCTCTGTGGGTACAGGGCTAACATGAAATTCTATCTTCCTCTGCAGGGGAGGCCCATGTGATGTGTTATCATGGTCAGGACCTGAGAGGAGGCACTGTGTCACTTTGAGGCTCGAAGAGTGAAGGGAAGGGCTACTTTCTCCAACAGTGGCTCCCGAACTGCAAGTTGGACTTCAATATGCAGGTAAAAATGTATTGGGTTTGGCAGAACTTGTTTCAGCCTTGATCACTGAATGACGTCATCTGACAAAATCACCAGGCACTGTGCCATGAGTGAGAAAGACACTTTTATTATATTAAACTCCTGAGATTTAAGGATTGTTTGCTGTAAGGGTTAATTACTCAGATTAATACTACACATTTGTAACCAACCTCTAGGTGTGTCTCCCTTAAGTTTAGTGGTATGGTAGATTTTTAACATCCAGTTTAAGAAAAAGAAAAGAAAAGAAAATACGGGCAATGAAAATCACCTAGATGTCTTGCTACATTTTGAACACACAGAAAACAGATATCAATGCTAAATAAAAATGCAGAAACACAGTAAACATGATAATTCAAATAGCAAGTCTAAATAGTGAGCTACCATTCATCTATTTCTATCAAGTTAATTTTTTTAAAGTTATCATGACCTATGTTTGTGAATGCATAGAGAAATAAGAACTTTTATTCCCACTGAATATATGTACAACTGTTGTAATATTTGGGGGTAAATCTAATCTTGAATATCAAGATGTTTAAAAGTTCATCCACTTTTACTCATAATTCCATCTCTAAGAATTTATTACACAGAAATGATTACTGATGTAATAATATAAAAGTATGTTTATCTCAGCATTGTTTACTTCAAAGGGGGGCTTCAGGCTAAATCCCCGCCTGCCACCTGCTTCTATAAATAAATTTTAGTGGGAAGGTGGCCACAGCCACTTGTTCATGTATGGTCTGCAGCTGAGTACTTCAACAGAGACCTTAGGGCCCACAGAGAGGAAAATATTTTATATCTGGTTCTCTTTTTCGAAAATGTATTCTGATTTTTAATTAACACCTAGTAATTGCATATATTTATGGGATGCAGTGTGACACTTTGATGTGTGTATACAACACGTAATGATCAGGTCAGGGTAATTGGCGTATCTATCACCTCAGGCATATATCATTTCTTTTTGTTGGGAACATTCCAAATCCTCTCTAGTAGCTCTTTTGAAACATTCAATCAATTCTATTGTCTGACTGTGCTATGACAATTAGAAGTACTCCTCCCACCCAACTGCACCCCTACCTGTTAACCATTCTCTTCCCTCCCTCCCATTCTCCCTCACATACTTTACAGACTCAGGTAATCATTATTCCAGTCTTTACTTCTGTGTCTATTTGTCTACTTATTGAAATTTAAAACAAAAAAAAACTTTGACAACCTGTTTTTACAAAAAGCTCTGGTGCATAATAAAAAATATTAAATGTACTGGATGTTTTATATAAATTATATTACATACTTATAATGCATTATCACTCAGATCTTAAAATACTTTCTCATGAACTATTTAGAGGTACTGAAATATGCTTTTTATATAATGCTAAGTGTGAAAGCACAGTATTCAGAATGATTTATTTAATTCCAATATGATTCAAACACACTCACACACACACACACACACACACACACACACACACACACACAAATAGATTAAAAAACCCTAAACGCCAAAAGTTAGTGGTTGTAGGGGGTAGAACTACTTTGTTATTTGCTTTGTTCTTTATACTTTTCTATATTTTCCAAATGTTCTAAATGCTAATTGTATCATCAGATAAATATTAATTTTATTTTATTGCTAAGAAGAATGTAATAAGTGGTAGAATTGTTATGACTTATGAAGCCTGGAATAAGGGTAATTCTTCCTCATATTCCCACCTAAATAACAAATGTTGGGAGTGAGACCTAAGGAAGCCCCAAACATAACTGATAATGCAAAGAATAATCAATGTTTCCCTATGTTTAGCTGTAAAGCCGGGCCTTGGAGATATAAAGGCTAAACTGGCAATGTGTTCATCATTTCCTATCCCCTTTAAAAACCAGAGGCTTCAGGAATTTCAAAAATTGGAGGATATGCTGGATTTACAGCTCATTTTTCAGAGAAAGGGAGTCACAGGTAGAAGGTTTTCTATTTAATAGCTTGCCACAGTGGCTGGACTTCGTATAAACTTCCAGAGGAGCCTCCCACTCCTGGTCGGAATACTCTAAAGCTGGCCTGGATGTGCTTTGGAGAAGCCAGGTGTGCTATAGAGTAATTTTTTTTCTCCTTGGATTCTTGTATCTATTTAAGTCTTTCTGTTTAGCGGTGTTACATTTGCAAATATGTCTTTTTGATTCATCTGCCTGCAGATCACCTGTAAGTACCCATCAATGGTAAAATTTTATTAGTCTGGATATGCTACTCCAATTCAGCAAGTAGGTTATGTAACCTCCATGTAATTGCTGAAGAGGGAAAACGTATGTTCAATGTCATGGATACAGAGAGAGGAAGGAAACTGTTTCCATGTCAGCTTCTTGCAGCTGCCTAAACAGAAGGAAGCAATTACGAATCTCAGGTGTGGAGCCAAGAATTCAAAGTCCTAAAAATGGAGTTGATGGTGAAAAGATTGAGGATGATAATGAATGTATTAAAAGAAGATACAGGGCAAAAAGAGACAGGAAATAGTATGCAATATTTATATGTAATGAGACTTATTTACTATCATCCACATTTTACACTTGAGAAAACGGGTAGAACAAAGGTTAGTAGTTTTGATGTGTGATAATTAAATCACTGGCTCTTCCACATTGTATGGTGACTCTATATTCTCACTTTTGAACATGCACATGCAGCAAACCAAGCACAATTACCTTAAATATTTTATTTAGAAGGTCAGCTTCTATCTCAGGGTGGGCAAATCAGATACAGCAAAAATATCAGTGCTTTGCACATCATAAAGTGCTAACGGATATAAGCATTAAAAATCATGATGCCCAACCTTCATAATAGTCACGGGCAACATTCTCTAACATTCTTAGGTTACTCTATATGGTAAATTAAAATACAAAGATTAAGGGGGCAAAAAGTATAAATCATGGCATAGCTGGGTGTCTTTTAACTTCTCCGAGACTGGTTTTCCTCATCTGTGAACTGCAGACATCATTAACAGTGTCACAGGAGTGTTACGAGACCAAATGAAATAATATACCTAAAGCACCATGTCTTGGTACTGAGTTTATGTTCAATAAAAACCACTATTTGCTTAATAAACACTGAATAATTTTCAAAGCTGGAAACTGATTCAGTAACCTCTTCAAAAGAATATTTCTCTGTTTTCACAGACTTTTGGGAGGAGGACTCCTTAGCACAAATTCTCTGTTCTTTCCTTTTTGCCTCCTTACCCATGAAAGAAATGACATGCTACGAGAACACCCGAAAGCAGGATTTCTGCTGAACAGTGGAATTGAATAACCCTTGGTAAAAGCTTTAGGTCAGCTCCTACTCAGAAGTGCTTTAGAACTTTAGAGCCTGGCCATTTGTTACGGTTTGAATGTTTGCATCCCCTGAAATGTGATGGTGATAGTTTTAGGAAGCGGGACCTTTTGGGAAGAAATTAGGTAATGCCCCCTTGAATGTGATTACGTCCCTAATAAAAGAGACCTGAAAGGGACTCCTGGCCCTTTTCACCACAGGAGGACACAGCAAGAAGGTGAGCCCTTCCCAGACACTAAATTCACCTTAGTTCTGGACTTTTCAACCTCCGGAATTATGAACAATAAATTCTTGGGGTTTTTTAATCTACTCAGTTTATGGTACTTTGTTATAACATGTTGAATGGACTAAGACACTCTTCAAAGGGTGGTCTGTAATGGTGTCTCTTGGGAGCTTGTTAGGAATGCAAAGCTCAGGCTCCACTCCAGTCTCAAGGAATCAAAATCTGCATTTAATCAAAATTTCCAGATTATTCACATGCACTTTCAAGTTTAAAGCACCCATCAAATATGTCAAAAGGGGGAGTCTATTGGGACAGCAGACCCCTAAATCAGCTTATTTGCTATGATCATGTCCATTGGATGGGAAACATATAGCACGATTCCTGACTATTCACGTATTCATTCACTTGAAGAGCATTTATGAACATCTGCTATGTGACAATTAGTGTTCTGGGTACTGGGAATGGACATTTCAAGAAGAATTGGTCATGCTCTTATATTTTGCACCTTTGCCTTCACTATTAATAGTCAGATTCTTCCCTGATGATCTCTAAGATCACCATCTATTTCCTCCTTTAGGAAATTGATGACATTAATAAGACCAAATGTGCATGGATGGCTTGATCTGTGCTAGACACCATGATGAATGCCTTCTGCAAGTGGACATTTGCTGTTCTTGTAGTAATGCAGCATTCCTTTTTTTTTTGGATGAAGGGAGATGCCCTTTGTATAGTTTAATTTCCTTATGATTTGGAAGAGTCTGGTACAACCACCTACCTCCAGAGTCAGGCCAAGGTGAAACTTCTTTTTCTTGACCTCAATCTAGAGCACATGATCCAAGATTCAAAAATGAGTTTCAGTCCTGGGACTTTTGCTGGTATTGTGAAAAAAGAGATACTCTTTTTCACTGTAGTTGCTAAACTAGTAGGAGTTTTGGAACTAGCTGCCTGTTGTCATCTTTGCCAACACATGAAGAGAGACCACTTGAGATAAAGCCAATCCAAATCTCAAAAAAGCCAAGAGTTGAAGAAGACGCAGATTTTAAATATACTTATTGAATGACTCCATCCAACCATGCCTGATGTCAGATTTGCACTTTCAACTTCCTGATGCATGAATTAATAAATTCCCCTTTTTGTTTGATTAGAGTCGAATTTTTATGACCTATAAATGATGATATCCTGATAGTGCCCATAAATGTTTTCACTTAACTCTTATAACATGCTCTGAGATAGGTATTATTAGTGTACCCATTTTTCAGAGGAAGAAACCAAGGCAGAGGTCAGGTATCTTGCTCTAGGATACCTAGCTGGCAAATGGCAGACCAAAGATTAAATCTCAGAAATCTCATTACAAAGATTTACAATTCATCAGAACCATCGTAAATAGTATTTACTGTATGGAATTACTAAGCTCTACATTTGAGAAAGATTGAAAGGAAGTAAATATTCTACAAACTCTCTCTAATGGCCTCTGTGCTATGAAAGTGTAGCCCTGAAGGACCACTGGAATAACTGGCCCATTGATAACTTCCCATAACTGAGCCTTCTTGAACAGAGTTCATTACAGACCTCATCTTAATTCAGTCTGTGCAATAATAGGTTGCAGGTTTATGGCTACAACCGCAGGTAATTTACCAAGGTCAAAGCTAGCTCAAGGTAAACTTGGGAAATAAAAAACCTTTCAGCTTCAGAGTTGTATTCCTCCCATGCTTTTTCATTTCCCATTTCCCAACAATGACACTCCTCTCTAGTACTTTTTCCTGGAACCAATTAAAACTTCTTTAAGAAAAGAATAAAAATATTTTTCATATTAATCTTTCCCACATTTATGATGGAAAGCAACCTTCATATCTTAGGTCATCTAGTTTAAAGCCACAGGAATGAACTATTAATAGTAGAAATCTATAATCAGGGAAGGCAAAGTCTACCCAAGATTTTTGCCATCGTAGCACTGACTCAATCTACACATAAGGCTAAGTCTGAGCAGTTCTGTGAATAATGTGCCCTGCAAATAGTCATGCTAAACAACACAGTCTTTATAGGGTCAAACCATTTAAAGAAACTGGATCATAATTTTACCCTTTCTGGGGAGAAAGTAGGAGCTTAAACAGGGGAATGATATGCAATGTTCACAGATACTATGGAAAGGCAAGATGGACAGAGAATTTTGCCAAAACCACTAAAATGATCTACCAAAAGTAGCTCATACCAGCTGAAGGAAGGAAAAAGCACTTGTCACACCAGTGTGTCTGTGTGGGTTGCCTCCTCTGTTCCAGGCAGCCTCCAGATTCCCATCTTGCTGCTGCTCCCCTTGGAGACAAATTGTTACTTTGTCTGTTCTGCAGACTCTTTCAGCATTTGCCAGACTGAATCCTCAAGTGCTTTACTCATAGGTGAGGTTAGCTGGAACTACAGGAGAAAAAAAATCAAATGTCATCGACTTCTTCCAAGTGTACTTGGAGAAAAATTCAATGCATAAAAATGTCCCTTCTGATGGGGAAATTCCTTTTTTTTTGTTCTCCTTGTAGTCACAGTCATGAACAAAACATGTATAATATATTTTTTTCACCTTTAGTTTTTCTTTCACTATAAACATGCAATCCTTTATGTATTCAACAAGTACTTGTCTGTGCTGCTATTTGTGAGACTTTATATATGATGTGATATACAAAGACAATGAAAGTAAAGAACTGCTAGCTATACCCTTCTTTTATGCAACAAATATTTATTTAGCACTTTAAATGGGCAAGGAACTTTGGGACAGAGATCTGAAAAACTCAGTCAAATTCAGATCAAGTATAAAAGAGAAGCTTGACAAAGGAAAATAATTATAGAAAATAATAATAAAATAAAACAACATAATAGATTATTAAGTCACCTGGGGAAGATGGATGACTGTAGGTGTAGGTGGTTCAACAAGGTGCTCTGGGAAAGTTTCATGGAGTTGAGTTTTATGACAGATGATCTATGGTTCCACATTCTTCCCCTCTTCCCTGTGACATCATACCTCCCTGCCATGTGACTTGCCCTATTTTCTGTAGAAGGAGTTTCCTTCTCTATCACATCAGCATCAATCTTGGCCAAGTGACATGATTTGACCAATGAAATGTTGCACAAGCAAAGGTGAGCCAGCCCCACAGGGCAGCTCTGAGAAGCAACGTTTGATTTTATCAGCTCTCTTGTTCTTTTTTTTTTTTCTGACTTAGGTTTGTCATATTATAGATTGGGTTTGGTCTTTGAGCCTGGATCCTGGAATGAAGAAAACTTAGGGCACAGATACACAGCTGACTCACAGATAAAGGATCAGGCATGCAGTATAGCAAGAATAATGCTTTGTTTTAGTCAGATGCCATATGACTTGGTAAAAGCTAACTGATACATAGGGCTGAACAATGAGGAGACAATTTGGAGACCAAGGGAAGAACATGCGTGAGCATGGCCATGTGTACGTGTAGCTGAGAATGCATTTGACATGCTCAAGGCATAAAAAGGAAACCAGTGTGGGTGACACAGAATTAGAGATGACAGAGGAGAGGTAAGAGTGAACCAGATGGTGTAAATCTTCACAGGTCATGACAAAGTCTGGACTCTATAAGCTCTTCAAAAATGTTAAGAAGGACACATCCAAAAGTGATCTAAGACAATTTTCACACATCACTTTATATTTGGTTTTTTAAACTTTTTTTGAACACTTTGAGTCTCGCAGCCAAGTTGCAACAGTAGCAAAGTTTCCACAGAGCCCTCACCATCATCTGTCAACATCTAATCTAACCAGAGTGGGAAATTAACACTGATACAACACTGCTAACTAAACTACAGACTTTTTGAGTTTCACCCATTTTCCATTCATGTTGTTTAGCGTTATTGGGATCTTGCCCAAGACCTTATTTAGGATACCACTATTGCAACTTGGCTCTTGTTTCTCCGTAATCTATTACATTCTGTTATGGTTCTGTAGCTTTTTCCTCATCTTTCCTAACCTTGAAAATTTGAAGCACATTAATGGGATATTTGTTCAAATATCTCTTAGTTTGAGTGTGTCTGATATTTTCTCATGATCAGAGCAAGGAGAGGTTATGCACCTAGGGCAAGAATTCCACAGAAACAGGGCATGTAAGTGGGTATCACCATTAAGGGAAATAGCATGGATGGTCCTCAAAAAATTAAAATTAGAACTACTATGTGACTCAGTCATCCATTTTCTTAATGTGTCCCCAAAGGACATAAAGTCACCTCATAAAGATATCTGCACGTCCATGCAGCATTACTCATAATAGCCAAGATGTGCAAGCAGCCTATGTTCTGCCTTATATAATATTTATATAATGGTGTGTGTATGTGTGTGTGTGTGTGTGTGTGTTTTCACCTCATAATGCAATTTTATTCAGACTTTAAAAAGAAAGTGATCTTGCCATTTATAATAACATGGATGAGCTTGAACATTATGCTAATGCCAGACACAGGGGAAAAAATACTATAAGATCTCACTTATACACAGAGTCTCAAAAAGTCAAATATCTAGAAGGAGAGTGGAATGGTGGATCCCAGGAATGGGATGTGGGAAATTGAGAGATGTAAGTTCAAGGGTAAAAGTTGCAGTTTTGCAGAATAAGTACAGAAACGTGCACCAAGAGGATGACAGTTAATAATGTTGTGTTGGATACTGAAACTACTTTCATATAGATGATATTATGGTTTAGATATCAGTTATCCCCCAAAAGCTTATGTGAAAGACAATGCAATAAAACTTAGAGTGGAAATAATTGTGTTAATAAGGGTCTTCACCTAATCAGTGCATGAATCCCTTGATAGAAATTAACTGGGTGGTGACTATAAGCAAGCAGTGCATGGCTAGAGGAGGGGGTCTCTGGGGATGTGCCTGGAGGTATGTATTTTGACTTTGTTGAGTGATGCTCTTTCTCTCTCTTTGCTTCCTGGTGCCACGTCCCCAAGATGCTTTCCTCTGTCACACTCTTTCAGCATAATGTTCTGCCTCATCCCAGGCCCTGAAGAATGGAGTCGGCTGTGTATGAACTGAGAACTCTGAAACTGTGATCCCCCAAATAAACTTTTCCTCCTCTGATTGTTATTGTCAGGTCTTTTGGCCACAGCAAAAAAAAAAAAAAAAAAGGAAAGAAAGAAAGAAAAGAAAAGAAAAGCTGACTAAATCTTATGGCCAGAGGCTTATGCTAATACCTCATATTCTAATCCAACACTGTAGTATTCACTTTAGCCTTTCCCCTTTCCTTATTTTTAAGTTCTTGGACAGTGAGAGACCCAAGTCTTACTGTCTATAATGTAAGACATTTACAATGTAAATTTACCTATTTGTTCAGTTTTAGTACACGGAGTTATGGCAATTTCAAGAAATACATTTGCTAAAAGTATTCCAGAAGGTGTGCCTACTTAGCAGTTTCTGTCTTTAGCCTTACATATCCAGTCAAGACCCTGTTTTCCAAACTTAATTCTTTTCTTTTCCATCCTCTTGAATCTGGTTTGTGATGCATTTACTGCGTTTAGATCACGATAGTGTTTCTGCTCCATTTTGTGTTTCCCCCACACCCAGGTGAGTTTCAATTGTTTATTATTTTGCATTTGTGAAGAATATCAAGACATTACTGTGGTTCAAAGGGTCAGAGCTCTTAAATATACACTCAGAGAAATGCCATGCGTCCTTCTCCTGCTACTCTGTATTGATTCCCCCATTACTTCCATCCCTTTTCCCCTGTTCCCATTGGGTATCTTATTTCTGCCTTACATTTTCTGCATCTCTTCAGAATAAATGAGCAGATACATGCATATATTCTTAGATATCTTTTTGTTTTATTTGAAGGGTAACACATTATAGATTTTTCTTGTGTTTTGCTTTCTACTGTAACCATATATCTGGAACCAACAGTGTATTTTGAAAGTCGGGGAGGATGCCAGATCTTCTCCATCAGCTTAATACTCTTTGTACCTACAATTTAAATACATGATAGCTCTGAATTAAAGAAAAAAAAATAAATTTTGGCATAATGTGTTCTTTAAAGCACACTGTTTAAATTTAAACCCTTAAAATGTTCTCATTTTACTTCCATCTTTATTTCTGGCAGAATAGCAAATATTTCAGACCAGACCACAGGCCTGAATACTCTGGGCAATGTTCACCATTGTCAAGCTCAGCTTTCCTTGAAGGTCAGCAGGCCTGACATCTGACATGAAGTCAAGCAAATTGTCTCTCCATTTCCGCAGTTGGAAACTATGCACACTGATGGAAAAAACTGGAAATGCCTGGCTGTGTTTGGTTTGGACAACTTGCCCAGAGAGAGGGAGCCCAGCATGAATTCTGCTTGAGTGAGGTCTGAAATCGTGCTCTTGGGTCTGTCTACCGCAAAAGCCTACCTATTTGACTTTGCCTGCAGTTCAGATACATAAATCCAAAATCTTTGCTTTGGCTTCTCTTGAGTCATATCAATCTACACCTCATCAAGAGTATGAAGTTTGAAAGAACAAAGAATCGATTGAGCATCTTACATCCAGCTGTTAATTTGGGCCTTTGAGAATGTCAACGAACAGGCCTAGAGTTGTTTATTTAATCATGTTCCATTGGTGCTTTCTGTGGCAAGTAGGAATTTGAGTAAAAGGAGTTGTCTGTCCTATTGTCGATATGAAGAATTTATACATACCAATGCCAATTTTTAAATTTAGGACTTTTTAAAGTACACTCTTAAAAAAAGAAATACATATCTGGAAAAGTACATGCCAATTAACATTTGAAAAGATTGATTGGTTGGAATATTAAGAAAGCCAATTATATTTTGGTTTATCAATTTAAAATAATTTTCTGCGTTTGTAGGATAATGTTTCAAGATCTATTTTAGGGACATGTCTGTATAGGGAAAGATTAACAACTTGAAATTACATCCTCGTGAAGAAAAAGAAAAGAAAGTAAAGTTAATTTTATTTAAAAGGTGTAGCTTTTCAACCAAATCTGGAAATACTATATCCTTGTCCACATCCATTAAAATGTCCTTACTCTCTTAAGAGTGCTGGGAATTCGCAAACCAAATTATTGAGATAATCACCTTCACTCTCTAGTGAACCTTAGAATGCAAACGCTTTTGACGTAAATCCAAGTTTTTACTTGCAACCCTGTTTTAAGATACAGGTGGCCCTAAAACAGATTTGTCATACCTAAGAAGCATCTGAGAGCACCTATAGGGTGATTTCCCAGACCTGACCCTGAACTCCACACTTGTAGCAAGGGGAAGTGGTTAAGAAACTCTGCCCTGGACTAGGAGAGGACAGGGAGATCAGCTAGCCCAACCCACTCTTTTTACAAATGAAGAGGATGAGGCCAAGACAGAAGCCATAGCCAAAAGCAATTTTACTTATTCGTTTAGAAAATCTTTCAGGGAAATTCATCCACAATGAACTAGTCATTGAGAATGCAGCAGCAGTTAGGATAGGGTTGAGCTTGTCTTTAGAGTCCAGAAGGAAGGCAGGAAGGACTAACAGGTAAGTAAGATTATGAGAACTGTCCTACCTCAGAGTTCCCGCCATTGTAATACACCGCTTCCGCCTTAGTTTCAGTTATTATTAAAATCCCCTTTTTTCATCAAAAAGACATAACATTTCTGAAACGTTTGAGAGTGGGAACAAGGGGAATAACACCAAGGTAGATTTTACTGGAAGACAGCTGTTAATAGCACAAAGATCAGTGGAGTAGAGGGAAGGGAACAGGGGATGGAGGAGGAGAGGGAAAGGGGAAGTATTGGGGACTGAATTAGAACAAATTATTATGTTTTCCCGGCTTTTATAATTATGTCAAAATGAACCCTATTGTCATGTATAATTAAGAAGAACCAATAAAAAAGATAGCTGTCACATAATCTGAGGTATGACAAATCTGTTTTAGAAATAATTATGGATATGTAAAATTTACAAGTAAAATATGTAAATTTTATATCCTAATTTTTTAAATATATGTATTTTCAGTTGTAGGTGGACACAATACCTTTACTTTTATGTAATGCTGAGGATCAAACCCAGTGCTTCACGTGCGCTAGGCGAGCCACAACCCAGCCCTTATATCCTAAATGAAAAAAAAAAAAATCTTCCAAACATTTTTCTGAGTTTTTGAAAGTTCTGTTGTATTTTCTTTTTTTTTTTTTAAAGAGAGAATGAGAGAGGAGAGAGAGAGATAGAGAAAGAATTTTTAATATTTATTTTTTAGTTCTCGGCAGACACAACATCTTTGCTTTTATGTGGTGCTGAGGATCGAACCCGGGCCGCACGCATGCCAGGCGAGCGCGCTACTGCTTGAGCCACATCCCCAGCCCCCTCTGTTGTATTTTCAATAGTTATAATTCCTTATAATTCTTCCACCCCTGGAAAGTTTTGGGGTTTTATTGAAATGTTGGCAACTGGGAAACATTTGCCCCTTAGCCATATCTAAACTAATATGAATCCTAAATGCTATGAAACTCAATCTTTAACTGAGAAAGGAAAGCCCACCTATGGTCAGACTTAGGTTACTTTTACTTAGAAAAAAAATGTATTATTTTGTTCTACTTTCAGTAGGGAAAGTAATATGGATACTAATACTAAACAATTTCTTATTTTCCCTTGAATATTGGCTTGATTGATGTGTTCTGCATGAATTTGAAAAGTTTGGGAGTGAAACAGATCTCAAAGTGATGATTTTTGGCATATTAAACCTTGGAAGAAATATGAAAGGAACAAATTCATAACTAAAAGCTGATAGTTTGGAGAGTAATTTAAATTTCATGGCGAATAGATGGCCTTACTACTGCTAATTGTAGAATTTGGACTCGGTAAATTTCTGTACTCAGGGTCTTTATCACATAGCCTTTCTTAAAATGTATTCATGTCTTAGAAGCATTAGGTCCCAGACCAAATTCAGTTGAGTAACCGAATAGAGAACTACAAAGATATAATTTTCAAGCAAAGTCTAAGCAAAATGTTGGAGAATTTTAGTAAATGATTAGATTTAATATCTACCATTTAAATTGTAGATTTAATTTTGCATTTATAGGGTGGATTTCTTAAGAATACTAATAACAGTATTAACATCTCCTTTCATATTAACTTAATAGATGATACAATATATTAAAATAAATATCTGACTTCAAATTTCTTCACTCTTTCAAATTAAATAATCACTTATATTTGGATAGAGTTTGGATGGAATTTCATACAAAAGTCCTAAAAGGCCAAAGGCATAGCCGGGCACGGTGGCACAAACCTGTAATACCAGCGTCAGGGGAGGCTGAGGCAGGAGGATCACAAGTTCAAAGTCAGCCTCAGCAAAAGCAAGGCACTAAGCAACTCAGTGAGACCCTGTCTCTAAATAAAACACAAATAGGGTTAGGGATGTGGCTCAGTGGTCCAATCCCCTGAGTTCAATCCTTGGTACCAAAAAGAAGACCAGAGGCATGAAAAATTATTATATATCATAAAGTTTGCATATTTAGTCTGACCTTCTTAACCTTGTAATCTGTTAAAAGTAGTATGGAAATTATTCATGAACAGGCTTTCTCATTAGATTTTTGGCACCTCTACATTGGTCTAAGCCAGAACCCTGAATAGCAAAGAAAAAGTTGGAACACATTTATCTAAATATTTCAGAATCTCCAATGAGAAGGGTCTAGGGGATTCTTTCTTTCACTGCACCTTCTAAAAAAAATCTTTTGTTATACAAACTCATTGTGGAAAAAAAATGCTGTCTCCAAATGTGCAGTATTTGTACACTGTCTGAGCAAAAAGTTTTTGGTTGAGTTTCAGGTCCAGAAAACAATCTTATTAAACACAAAGGCCATCCAAGTGCAATTTAAAGATCCCATGGCAATTTTCAAAAGGAGCAAGGATTAGTCCCAAATCCTGGCCAATATCAATAAAACTGCTCCTAATTTCCACAGTCCCGTTTGAGCTACTGTCAAGAACATAATGGCTTTCTCCATTAGCACACACAGTTTCTCACTACTAGTGTTTAACTCATTACTTTGTAAAGCACTTTAAAGTACTTTAAAATACCCCAAGTATGAAAACTGCTATTTAAAAACAGTCCTGTGCTGTTCTGCATCACCTCAGAATAAAACCACCTCACCCACCTGAAATAACACTGATGAATCCTAAATATGGGATTTTACAAAATCCTTTTCTTTCTCTCCACCAATTACAAGTAAAACACATGGTACCATGTAGATTACTTGCAACCCATACCTAATTAATGTGTTATGGCTTATACCTGCATGAGTGACAAAGTTGCCTCTTGGACTGCAAATATCTTTAGAACAGAATCCACTTTTAGTTTTCTCTTCCAGAACCAATTGCAATACCTTTAAAAGTAGGCACTTATGTGCTATTGGGCATAGAATTGTTGTCTACCGATACTTTCAAATACCCTTTCTATCATTCTTTCATACAAGACAGTCCTGATCCAGGCACAAAGAATAGAGAGATGAATTTAAATTCAAAGAGATGAAAGTAAGTAAATATAAATATGAAGATAAAGAAATTGATTCTGTCCTCAGGAGCTCTTTAACATTGTTGGAAAACAGATGATACAGCGCAATTAAAGTCATCCAAGTCTTGGGTAGAGTTTCATGGGAATATGAAGGAAAGGGAACTAACTGCTTGACATTTGACTTCCTGGATGAGACACACACACACACACACACACACACACACACACACACACACACACACACGAGGTGGGTCTCTAAGGTTGAGCACAAGCAGAGGCGGAGCATTCCATGCAGAGAAAAGAGAATAAAGGCTGACCTTCAGAAAACTACAAGTAGTTAGCATGACCAGAGCAGCATTGTCAATGGGAGCAGGACCACCCCCTAGGGGATATTTGGAAAAGTTAATGAGAATTTTTCTTGGTCCCACTGATTGATCGTCACTACTAGCCTGGACACAATTAAACCTGGAATGCTAGATGCTCTATGATGGGCAGGATAATCCTGCACAACAAAAAAATTGTTCCAAGTTCAAGTTTTGGACAAGTTTGAAACTGCCCTCCATGCATTATGTCAATGAAAAACAAAACTATAATTATCTTGGCATAGAGCCTAACTCCTAATACATATAATACAATTTTTTTTTGCACAGTTTTAATATGCACTGAATTTTCCAGGGATTCAATTATTATGTAAATCAAGGAAAGATTGTACCTTGCTTTGTTTGGGACTTTTATCAAGAGTCATTCACCATTTCAGAACATAGCATCAATGATGTAGTAATAGCTCTTGGTATCTGAATTGCCAATTCAGCTACCTTTATCAATCTCTGTAGTTATCACCGTCAAGGTGAGTCTATTTTTCAGCACAAGTATCTGACAACCTCATTAAATTCCCAGTACAGCTGTGGTCAAGCCTTTTACATTATTTTATTATATTATTTTACATTGTTTTATTATATCATTTTTCTTTTTTCCTTTTAATTATATTAGGACTTTTTTTTTAAAGTTCAATGGAAAAGTTTGATTATTTTATCTCTGCATTTCATTTTGGGATAGCAAAAGTGTGTAACAAACTGGTTGTTGTTACAAAGGTGGCTTTGGGTTGCAAAGGAGAGAATGGGCTGAGCTATTGGCAGCATCTCCTTCGCCAAAGACCTCAGTTTTTACATGAGAACCTCTCATTGTCATGTGACATTTCCAGTTATGAGCATTGGATCCTTGCTGGAAAAATAAATGAGACCACTTCTCTTTCCCCACATGAAACATTTTAATGTGACTTGACTTACATTTCCCTGGCTCTTTTGGCAACATAAAAGAACTATTTCATCTCAGGACCCAAGTGAATAAATTTCAGTGTTGTTTTCACCTTAACTTTCTTAATTGATCCTTCTGTACTCTTCCAGTATGGGAACAATAATATCAGTGATATTAATAGACTAGATTTATTAAGTAACTACTATATGCTAGGTACTGTGCTGAGTAATTTCCATATACAATCTTTTATCCTCACAGTTAACCTATAAAGGTAGTACATTTGTCATTATTTTATAGGTGAGAAAATAGATGTAAGTAACTATCCTGAGGCCACACCAACCTTAGGATGTAGAGGAGGGAGTCCAAGACCCAGATGCGCTTCACTCCAGAGCCCAGGGTCCTACAGAGACACAAAACTTCACAGATGTAAAAATAGCTTTCTCTGCTGGGCTTCTGTGGTTTCTCACACTTTGGAAAGTAAGGTTTCAAACTGACTAACTATAACATGTGGGTGAAATCTAGTACCACTTGAAACTGTGGTGGGAAAATTACTAAAGATCAGAGGCCTCTCTCTGAAATATAATAAAAGCAAATCGGATATGAACACACTCCTGTTAGATTTGTCTACAGAAAATTAATATTGCTCCAAAATTTGGAATCCATTAAATAGACATTATTGGGTCTAACTCTGACATTGCCCCAAACTGGCTAAAATGTGGAATATGATTATGATATATTAAAGGAAGTATTAGTACCCGACCATATTGTCCTTAGGAAGAGATTGTTTTTCTTTTCTGGTCTTTATAGTGAAATTTAAAACGAAGAAACTGAAAACTTCACTGTGTGAATGAAGGATTCTTTTATGGCATAAACTGATGACTCGTCTCATTATTATCTCCAATGCATGTTCTTGGCACCTTTGTCTAATATAAGATAGTTTTGTGGGTTAGTCTCTGTGTCCTCTATTCTGTACCACTGGTCGACCAGTTTGTTTTGGTGCCAATAAAATAGGCCATATTTTATACCTCTTTTCCTCTTGGCATTTTCCATTTATCATTATTATCACTCATTAAATACTTAGCATAAAATTTTGAGGTTGCTATGAAAGAAAAAGTTAGATACAAATAGAATTTGCTTTAATGTATAAAGAATTTCAGTACCCGCTGAAGTTTACTTTTATTTCCTCCCCCCCCCCCGCTTTTTTCTGTTCTCCTGATTCATTTTCATCATCATCATAACTCATTTATGAAGATTATCGAATACAAAGATGATCGGTTTTAGAAACAGAGAAATTTAGATTGACATTCTGAGTCTGAAGCAAGTTGCCTTTCTTCTATAAGCTTAATTTTTGTTATCTGAAAAGTGATAAATAAATCTCTGTTCTTCATAAACTACCTACTCTCAGGTATTTCATTACAGCTGTGAAAGAATGGACTAAAACAGACTGGGTTGATTATTATATTTTCATAGCCATTAGATTCATTTTTCTCCATCTCTGAATGGAATTCAGACTAAAAATTTTTGTGGCCTTCCATCCGGATTCAGAATGTCATGTTAACTTTCTTTTGTTCTAAAGTCAACTATCTTTCTCCATGACAGTTCTCAATGAATATGGTGAATGCCAAGCAGAAAAGAGATATAAAATATGGCCTATTTTATTGGCACAAAAACAAACTGGTAGACCAATGGTACAGAATAGAGGACACAGAGACTAACCCACAAAACTGCATTATCTTATATTAGACAAAGGTGCCAAGAACATGCATTGGAGAAAAGATATCCTCTTCCAACAAATGGTGCCAGGAAAACTGGAAATCCATATGCAACAAAATGAAATTAAACCCCTATCTCTCATCATGCACAAAACTCAACTCAAAATGGATCAAGGACTTAGGAATACAACCAGAGACCTGCATCTAATAGAATAAAAAGTAAGCCCTAATCTCCATCATGTGGGATTAGGCCCTAACTTCTTTAATAAGACTCCTGTGGCATGAGAATTAAAATCAAGAATCAACAAATGGGATGGACTCAAACAAAAAGTTTCTTCTCAGCAAAAGAAACAATCTGTGAGGTAAATAGAGAGTCTACATCTTGGGAGCAAATCTTTACCCCTCAAACATCAGATAGAGCACGGATCACTATGGTATATAAAGAACTCAAAAAACTAAACACTAAAAAGCAAATAACCCAATCAATAAATGGGCCAAGGAACTGAACAGAAACTCCTCAGAAGATGATATACAATCAACCAACAAATACATGAAAAAATGTTCATCATCACTAGCAATTAGAGAAATGCAAATCAAAACCACTCTAAGATTTCATCTCACTCCAGTCAGAATGGCAGGTGTTATGAAGACAAACAACAATAAGTGTTGGTGAGGATATGGGGGGAAAGGCACACTTATACACTGCTGGTGGGACTGAAAATTGGTGCAGCCAATCTGGAAAGCAGTATGGAGATTCCTTGGAAATCTGGGAATGGAACCACCATTTGACTCAGCTATCCCACTCCTCAGTTTATACCCAAAGGACTTAAAAACAGCATACGACAGGGAGAGAACCACATGTATGTTTATAGCAGCACAATTCATAATGGCTAAACTGTGGAACCAACATGGATGCCTTTCAATAGATGAATGGATAAAGAAAATGTGAAATATATACACAATGGAATACTATTCAGCAATAAAAGAGAATGAAATTATGGCATTTGCAGGCAAATGTATGGAGATAGAGAAGATACTGCTAAGTGAAGTTAGCCAATCCCCAAAAACCAAATGACGAATGTTTTCTTTGATATAAGGAGGCTGATTCATAGTGGGGTAGGGATAGGAAACATGGGAGGAATAGATGAACTCTAGATAGGGCACAGGGGTTAGAGGGGAAGAGAGACATAGGGTAATTAATGATGGTGGAATGTGATGATCATTATTATCCAAAGTACAGGTATGAAGACACAAATTGGTGTGAAAATACTACGTATACAACCAGAGATATGAAAAATTGTGCTCCATATGTGTAATAAAAATTGTAATGCATTCATATAAAAATAAAAAAAAAATTTAAAAATATGGCCTATCTTAGTCCTTTTCTTTTTTTTTTTTGCTGCTATTAACAGAATACCTGAGACTAGGTAGTTTATAAAATTAGAGATTTATTTATAAACTATTTATTTTATTTCATGTGGAAAACGAATCTTATAGAATAAACACAACTTGCTCCAGGATTATGGTTCTGGAGGCTAGAAAGCCCAAGAGCATGGCATCAGCAAGGGTAAGAGCCCTTTGCTGTGTCAGAAGGCAAAGGTGTAAGGCAAAAGGGCAAAATCAAGTAAGAGGGAGAGTGAGAGAGGGCTGAACTTGCTCTCATAATAAGTCCACTTTCATGGTAATTAACCCAGTCCCACCATAAAGGCATTAATTCATTCATGAGGGCAGAATTCTCATGACCTAATCATTTCCTAGTAGGTCCACTATTGCACTGAAGATTAAGTTTTCAACACATAAACTTTCAGGGATACATGTAATCCATAGCATGGTCCATTCACTCAAGCAATGTAGGATCTATTTGGAATTAAAGGGCGAATAAATAATAGATAAATGACAATAGAATGTTGGCTATGGTAATTACATAACTAGTCAAGCAGACAATAATTATTGAAGAAGTTCTCATAGAAAGGATGAATCAAACAAGTTTCCATAAAGAAATGGAGCCCATGAAAGTGTTGTAGGCTTCATTTCTTTCACAGAAGGCAAAATTAAATCTAATACCAATGAATATATAATAAACAACCCAGCCTGTTTTATATTTGTCTTCATATGGTAGTTCCCTCTTCTCCATTGTTTTACTTTCTGTGATTTCAGTTACCTCTGGGTTAATTGTGGTCCAAAAACATTAAGTAGAAAATTTCAGAAGTAATCAATTCCTAAAGTTTAAATTGTGTACCATTCTGAGTAGCATGACTAAATCTCCTACCATTCCCTTCCCTTCCATCTGTTACATTAGTCATCTTTCTGCCCAGTGTTTCCACATTATGTACACTACCTGCCTGTTAATCACTTAGTAGTTATCTAAGTTATTAGATTGACTGTTACTGTATCACATTGCTGTGGTCAAAGTAGCACTTATTTTATTCAGTAATGGTCCAAAGATGCAAGGATTGGGATGCTGACAATTCAGATATGCAAAGACAATCCAAAAAGTTCTTCTTTTAAGTAAAAAGGTAAAAGTTTATCATAGGTATGTAGGTATAGGGGGAAATGATATAAAAAGAGTATATATAAAATTTTACCTCATTAAAATCTCCCAAGTTATTCTAGACTCCTGAGGGCTCCAGAGACAAGCTCCTAAAACCAGGGGGGATCTGGAGAGCTGAATTCTGTGTGTTTTTGTACTATCACCAAATGCTCACTGAGATGGATGCCACTAATTCCCTTCCTACAGAAAAAAACAAATGGGCAATCAAAGGCTGATGACTGGAATCTCTTACTACCCCTGGAGGAGAGAAACCCATATCATCCCTCACCAGAGAATAGAAGAGAAAAAACTAAATGGGCGGATTTTTTGGTTGTTGTTTTACATGAAAATCTCAAAATTACTTGCCATATTTTATTCTTGATTTCAGAAAGAGTATGATCCTTCTACACTTGCAGTTTCCAAATCCACTATTGTTATCCATTTAAGAAGTGAATCAGGTGAACTAATTTTTTTTTCTGAACTCTTCCTAGGAAAGAATCAGAATTTCAGAGCCAGGTGAGATTCATGGAAACTGTCAAATCCAACTGTTTTATTCTATTGCTATCCCTAAGATTACGAGTAAATATTTATCACCAGATTTGTACTTCTTCCACTCAACCTCTTTCTCTTAGTGACTGATCTTTCTAGGGTATTTTGTGAATTTTCTTCTGTGCCTGTGTAACTGTAATGTTCACCAGGTTTTATTCTTCTTTTCCTTTTTTTATCCTATTGATTTTTAAGGAGTAACTTCTGAAATGCCCTTACTCCTAATCTATGCAAAGCCCTTTCCTCTAAAGAATCCTGACTATCTGCCCATGAGTGAGAATGCCAAAGTCCCACCATCGGAACTGGCCATGTCTTCAAGCCAATCTTTCAGACCACCTCTGCTTGATGTCAGGAGCCCTTTTCCAATTTTCATTTTACTTCATGCCTCAGTTTTGGGTATAGAAAAACTCAGACCTTTCTGGGCTTTTCCAAATTACTTTGTTCTTGAATCTCCAACTTGTCGTGGGAATTCTGTGATCCTGGTCTCAATTCTAATTCAATGAATGATGTTCCATTACCTCTGGTAAAGGACATCCTTTATTTCTTTCCCTAGATCCATGGACTCACACATACACACTTCCAAGCCATAATCTATGTAAGAAATGTAAAATCAAAAAATGATTCTGCCCTCACATCTTAAACCATCAGGCCAGACTTCTCTAGTGAGCTTTCGGGGTTCTCTCATTCCCCTCTTGTTGGATATCTCCTCCTAGTGGTCCCGCCATCACTTTAGTTTGAAGATGTGCATGGTAGAACTGACTTTCCTTCATCTCTCTTGGTTATTTGGAACTCACTGTCCTATAACACTTTCCTTCCACTTGTCAATTTTACTTTAGCAAATTCTCTTTCATATACACCTTCTTTTGGAGTCCACCACTAACCTACATCTCACTTAAGCTATTCTAAATTGCCTCCTACTTCAGTTCTCCTGTACCCAAAGTTGCTGCTTCCTAATAAATGGTCCACAGCGCTGTTAGAGTAGCAGTTTCTAGGGAGGCCAGGATAAAAACTGTAGCCCAAGTAAATCGAACAGTGTGAGCAGGAGATACAAACATGAAGCCTTGCTGTGTGCACAGGGAAACTTCAAACAATTCTCTTTCACTATGGCAATAATATGGTTGGGGTGAGACTGCTGGTCCTGGAGAGTAGGCCCAGGTTGGATAAGACTTTTGTGTTTTCTAATAAAAGATTACACTGAGTTTTTAGTCAGTAAAGAGCTAGAAAATGCTTGCAAATCTATAAGGTAATCTGATTAGGACTTGGTGACAGTTAGATGCTCGAGGCCAAAGAGGTAAAGAGGGAAGATTGTAAATCTCATGGACATGGGATTGGCTTTTAGCCACTGTGACAATCACTGCCCATTACCTGCCTGATAGCCAACCCCGCCCCCAGCCCTTTCTTGCTCATAAAACCCTCACAGAGAAGACGTGCTCGGTAAAGATAGGTGCCTCCCTAAGTCTCCCGAGTCTTGATAATGGACCTAAAGAACAATTCTCATCTCATTCCCTTTTGCTAGTGCTGGTGAGTATGTAACTTAGTCTGCTGGGGGCTTCTGAGGAAGGTTCATTTTTGGTAAAAATGAAGATATGGTCCCTGCAATTTCAGTAGCTATCTCATGACCACACAGAGTCAAGTTTGAGGGGCAATAACCAATATGTTGAGGAGAGCAGCATGTAAAAGAAGGAAGAATGCAGGTCCATTAAGTGACATTAAACCAACCCTGGAGCCATCAATATTTGAAGTCCCCATCACATAAAATAGTAAATGTCCTCACTCTAAAGCTATTTCTGGCTGAGTTTTTATGATTTGCAGCTGTACCTGCCCTAACTAGTATGTAATGAGATGGTCATTACACAGATACTGGAGCTGAACTTCTTAAGTTCAGCTCTTAGTGGTGGCACTTCTATTAGCTGTGTGAACTTGAATAAGTGACTTAGCCTTTCTGAGCTTCATTTTCCTCATCTGTGGATTTCAAATAATAATAATAATAATAATAACAATAATAATAATAATGCCTCTCTCAAGAGTGTGCCGAAAACCAAAAAGGTAATATATACAAAGCACATTAGAATATTCTGGTACATGGTAAGAACCTGATAAGATTCACTTGATTGTGCAGGTGTTCCACACATGCAAATTTTTATTGAATTGAATTCTAGAGTCCCAGACAGGTAGCAGACAGGTACCTCCATATGGGTTCCTTGGCTGGCTTGGAGTAGAGGTTGGACTAGAACCTAGCTCCAGATAGACTTGGGGTTCCTCTGGCATCCTCAGGGGAGGGAAACAATGGAGGCAGTAACACATACCCTCAGTAGAGCTAGGAAGTGTCTGTGGGTGATCAGTGTTCAGGCTCTTCTTAGAATAAAATTCTAATTTTTTTAAAAAAAGTTTTAACTTTAAATGTTATATGTTATTAAATTATGGGTCAACTTTAGTCAAAAGTTTTAAGCACAATTTTTTTTTCTACTAAAACTTTCCCTTCTTCAATATACCAATGAAGACTGAAATTAGAAAACTTTTGATTTTAAGAATGGTTGTCCCCAGACCTGGTCTTACCGGGGTGGTTTTTACATTTTCTTTTTACAGTAGGCTCGGAATTTATTCTCTGACACAGGAGTAATTCACACTTCTCCATTTTGAAAGACTTTACATGGAGTGACTGAAAAAGTCCTTGCTCCCAAGGAAATAGAACATCTGTTATCTCTTAAATGTGAAAAGGTGAATTCTTTTGTATTAACATCAATTCTAATGCTCTAGTCTATGTAAACCTGCTAGCAAATATATTATAGCTACTGAGTGAACAGCATCAATTTAATAGCTTATAAAATAAAACATAAAATATAACATAATACCTAATGAAATTCACATTTATTTAGTATCTGGTATATGATATAGCAAGATGGTATGGTAAAACAATCATCAGATCTGGAGTTAAGAGACCCAAGTTCAAGCTTCAAGTTTTAATGTCTGGGGTCAAAGCACTTAACTTCTTCAAGATTCAATTTTCCTTAGTTGCACACCTGGAATGATGATAATAATAATATATCACAAGTTAGTTGGGAAAGAACTCTATATAAAATTTAAAATTTAATGCAGATATTTCACTTACAACTTATACTGCAAAAGTGGTTGATAATTCTTTAATTAAGAGGTATAAAATCCTTAAATTTAAGGAAAGATAAGATAAATAGCTCTATATCTCTTGATAATTTCTATTATTTCAGTCCTTTGTATGTAGTAAATCTGAAAAAAGAAAAAGAAAAAAATACTTTCTTCACTTGATAATAAATGTTTCCCATCTCCACTACCTACCTCTACCCTTGGCACATAAGAAGTGCTAAAAAAAAATGTAAATGTTTGCTGAATGTTTTGACCACTGTTATGAAATTCCAGTAGAGTATCCAGAAATTTATTTAGGCATGTAGATGAGAAAGTTACGGAAAAGAAATTTAATGTAGAGAGGTAGAAAATCTGGGCAAAGGATGAACATCAAGGTTCATCTCCTTCATCTCAATTTCTATCTCCTCATTCCTCTTACTTCCTCTCAAATACTAGGCAAAGGTGCTCTACCACTGAACTGCATCTCCAGCTGGCTCTGTTCCTCTTATCTGTCCTTTCTTTTTTCCTTTATTATCTATGAGTGTGCACACATCTGCAGCTCCCCATATGTGGATGTAAGGACACCACACACACACACACACACACACACACACACACACACACATACACACACACACAAATGCACACCCTATATTGAAAATGAAAACTGTTGAATCTAATGAAAACTTTATTTTAAAGAATAACTAGCTATTATTGGAATAAGATAACAGTGTTTGTTTATTAACTGATGGAATAATACTTTGCTTTGTTTTTAAATGTCCGTACTCTTACTCCATCCAAACAACAGCTGTGGTATTCTAGTATTCCTGACTTAGGGAGGGAAAATATAGCTGAAGAGTGAGCTTCTTGCAGAGGCTGTGGTAGAGCAAGTACATCTGGATATATAATTGGTTGGAGTTGCTTGTTATCAAATGCAGAATTGATAAAAAAAATTTTGGGAAGAAAATAAGCCAAGAGGCAGAGCACAAAGCATAGGTTTGGGTATGGTCACAGGAGAATGCTATCAAGGGACAAAACAGAACCTCCTGATAAGTTTTGTGATCTGAAAGCAGAGGAAATCTATGCTTTCCATCTCTGTGTTAATCAAAGCAGAAGCATTGGTAGGAAATCCCCCCTAGTCAATATGGGGTAAGAAAAACTGAAGAGAAATGGCTGAATATATCAGTTTCCTGTTGCTGCTATTACTAGTTGCTATATATTTAATGACTTAACGTAACATAGATATCAAAAGTCCAAACGGGGTCTCAGTGGGCTAAATTCAAGGTGTGGGCAGAGTTGCAATTCTTTTTGGAGGTTTTAGGGAGAATTTGTTTTCTTGCATTTTTCAGGTTCCATTGGTTTCCCACATTCCTTTGCTCAAGGTCCCCTTCTTCCATCTTCAGAGCCAGCAATTGCCAGAGAAGCCTTCCTTACGCTGTACAGACATTGACTTTCCTCCCTTGTTCTTTTTCTAAGACCCTTGTGTTTACATAGGGTCCGTCTGAATAATAAAGGGTAATCTTATTTTAAGAACAGCTAATTAACAATTGTAATTCTATTCTCCACCATAGTCCCCTCTGCTATGAAATACCGCATGTTCACAGATTTTGGAGATTAGGGCATAGATATCTTCAGGAGGCCCTTATTCTACCTACCACAGCTGTGATGCCTAACACGACTTCACAGAATGCCCAAAGTGTCAAGGGAATGCAGTTGAGAATAGCATGGTCAGGGCATGAGAATAGTAAGGGGTATTGGACTGTGCAGGGAGGTTGGACTGTCAAACTCAAGAGAATATAACAGGAAATTTGTATAACAGACCAGTGACTAAGAATGGAAAACCAGGTACCATGGAGGCTGATGTACATTTCAGTAGCTACTAGTCTGGTGGCTGAGGAGCAGACAGTCTCTTTACTCCTGACTCCAAATACTTTATTATACATAATGCTGCCTCCTCTTCCTTCTCTTCATGAACATACATACAATCTCAATGAGAAAATGAAATGGGAAATCCCAAATCAACTGTTTCCCTGAAATGGACTAAGGCTCGCTTTCACAATTAATAATTGGTGGGACATACATAGATTTTATTTACATTTATGTATTTTTAAACACACATTTCACACTTGGATTTATTGTCTGGTGTTTAAAGCACAGTAAACTCTCAGCACATTTTTAAAAACAAACTAAAACAAGTGCTTTTGCTTTCTTGTCTAAGCGCATTGGGAGTATGTGACCTTGCCTGTGCTTGTATTTTTCACATTTATACTTCAGAGACAGAGCAGAGGGTGATGGATCCCAGACCAGAACCCTGTGTCCTAGGAAGATATCTCCTCCCGCTTTTAATTTCTAAATTAATGCTTTTCCCAAGAAAGATCCATTGTTCATCAACATATAAGTCTATTTCTAATCCATTTGTGTTATTTTAGACTGGTTAAGGTGGGGCCCCTATTGGAAAACACTTTTCAAATTCATTGCCTTTCCCGAGGCTCCTGTTAAAGAACTTCTTTAAAGGGCCCTCTTCTGCCATCAACATGAAATTTCACCTTAACAATGTCACAGGAGATGATAACATCAGCTATAGAAGGTCTCTGCTAGGAGCTTTATGTGTTATCTCTAATTCCCACAACAGCTTTTCCAAGTAAGTATTATTAGCCCCAATTTTCATATGAGCAAATTGAGATTGCATTCTTCCAAGGTGCCTTAGCTCAGATTATGTGCAGGTCATTTCTTTGGAAAATGAGCCAAGGATCAGGACTGAGGGACACGGGAAAAGAAACAGAGAAGGAAAAGCCAGTGTACCAGGATATATCATAAAGTGGGCCACTCCTGAAAGTTGCAGAGGTTAGTCCTGCTGGGCCCTTCAGAGCAGGCTTGTGAAGTACATCATAGAAACTATTCACCTGGGCCAGGCAAGGGACAAGCATTTATCTTTGGAATTCAACCTTTGACTGGTGGAGGTGGCTCCAGCAGTGCTCACTGCCTGGCACTTTCTGTCTTGCATATAAAAATGCCAACAAGCTCTCAGGAATGCCCCAAGGCTAAGCCTTCAGACAGAAAGCTAGAAATAGATGGAAGTGAAGCTAATTATCATCCTATTTTACCTGCATGAAGTTGGTTGAAGGCCACGCAGAAATGGCTAGGACATCCGTGGCTGTGGCACAGACGGGGCTAGAGGACATGAAGTGATTCACGGGTGGCTGATACTCAAGGTCATGTAGATATGCAGGCCTACATGACTCAAAGGCTGGGTTTGCCTTCCATAATTCAGGTGAGTTCCCAAGAAGATGTTTGGTTGAGTGGAACTTAAGCATGAGTTTATTACCCTGGGTAATTAGATGAGGATCTTGTATTGACTTTACACTCTATCAGAAGTGGAGCATTATACAACCACTCTTTGTATATCTGAGGGCATGAATCCTTTCCCCTATCAACCTCCTAAATGAGTGTGGAAATAAATACAATGAATATAGGGCTCTAAGACAGTGCCACCAAGTAAAAAAAAATAATGTGAGCTTCATGTGCAAGTTTAAAATTTTTAATGTAGGCACATTAAGAAATGGAAAAATATACAAGAGAAATTAACTTTCACCATCTACTTTAACTCACTGTTATCTACGGTGTTATCTATTATTTCAACATGTAATCAATTTAAAATGGTTGCTGAGATAGTTTGCATTCTTTTTGTTTCATTTTGTCATACTGTCTCCAAAATCTGGTATGCATTTCACATGTGTCAGCACTCCTCACTTCAGACTAGTTATACTTCTATGGTTCAGTGCCACATGTAACTCATGTGACCATGTTGGACCCTGGTTGATCTTTGGTTCTTTTTTTGAACCGAAGGAGTTACTCTGAGAAAGGCAATACTATAGCACCTCTCCTTGGGATGAGATGGAATAGGGAAGATTTCTATATACTTCTCTGACATTAGGACTTCAGTCTATATTATTTCTCTCTGAAATAAACAAAATGTCAAATTGACAAGGCTCATAGCTAAAAGTGATTAGAACAGTAATTCCAAGACAAAACCAAGCCATATGTGACTCTAATGTTTCCAGGTTTCTTTCACTTGTTCACTTGTCTTTAAACCGCAGGACAAATTTTTTTTTTTTTTGAGAGAGAGAGAGAGAGAGAGAGAGAGAGAGAGAGAGAGAGAGAGAGAGAGAGAAAGAAAATTTTTTAATGTTTATTTTAGTTCTCAGCGGACACAACATCTTTGTTGGGATGTGGTGCTGAGGATCGAACCTGGGCCGCACACATGCCAGGCGAGCGTGCTACCGCTTGAGCCACATCCCCAGCAGGACAAATTACTTTTAACTTCGAAAAAGAGAAGATAAAAAAAATTTAAATGTTCGTGCATTATACTGTGTTGTGAACAATGTAAGATAGTAGTTCTAAAACTGAGTTCCAAACAAGGAATCCTGTTACACCTGAATTATAATTTATATGCAAATACATTTGCTTTACTAGTATAAAAACTGCATTTTTTTATTTTCATAGGTTTATATTTCACACAAGGCACATATGTAATTTATATAAAATTTAATAAGACATTTGGAAGATATAAAAATTAAAATAATGATTAAAAGCCCAGGATTTAGAGATGGACCTGGATTTAAATCCCAGCTTTACTACTTAACATGTGTAACTTTGAACCAATCACTTAACTCAGTTTTATCTTTTTTCATGACGGGAATGACAATATCTGTCTTGGGTTATAGTAAGAAACAAAAAGGATATGTTAGAAACTTGGCACAGTGTCTGGCACATGGTTAGCGCTCACCCAAAGACAGCTTTTACTGTTCATGAACAAAAGGTCTAATGATAAGGCAGCCACTGTGCCTTCGACGTTTCTCACAGTCTACCAGTTCAGAAAATCGTGTATGGAATCACGAAATACTGTGCACACCACGAAACTCGATCCTGTTCAGAAATTTACCAATAAAAGGGACATTTCCCTTTCAAATCTGGGAAAATTATTCATTAAAATCCATAGGCTCAAAGCAACCTGGCTGGAAAGGTGTTGAGGTTTTTTTGTTCTTTTGTCTCTTAATCCCTACACTGTGGCCTGATTCTCATAAGAGCTGAAATTAGCACTTTAATTTCCATATTATCTCCTTTATATTACGGATGAATAATGTTCCAGAATAAAGAAGGGGATCTTAGGGGGAATTACCAAAGATGAAAAAAAGTATTATGCTTCTTCCTGAACAGCCTTTTATATCCTGCCCTGACTTATCTCTGTTGAAGGAGCAGATGTCTCCATCCACTCAGTACAGAGCCGAATCGCAGAGGCTACCCTCTGGGAAGCAGGAGTCTCCTCAGATAAACCTCCTGCATTACCTCTCCTACATCCTCTTTTCCCTTCCCACTGGAGTCAAGTGGTACAGGTACGTTAACTTCTGTACAAAAATACTATTGGTTGCAGAGTCCTAGTCATGATAATAAGTAGAATATATTAAATGCTGCCTATGGACCAGGTATTACACTGAACATTTCATATGCATTAGCTCATTTATTCAACCTCATGAGCTGTTTCACAGATATAGAAACTGAAGCACAGATGCCTAATGTCTTTGCCCAGATAAGTAAGTGCTGAGCAGAATTTCAAGAGACAATTTGATTCTGGTATCCACACCCAGTAGTACTATACAAATCATCAAGGAGACCCAACACAAGAATCATCCACCAAGTTCTGCTTAACTTTTTAAACAGTTCATTCATTTTTCTCCATCTTCACCAACGACATCATCATGTCTAAAACTACCATCATCTCTCTGCATCAAGAACTGCAATGGCTTCCAGCTTGTGTCTGTTTTCATTCTTATCTTCAAAAAGCCAAGGTTCCACACAACAGTCAAATTGGATCTTTTGGAATATAAATCAGACTTTGCTCTTATTTTGCTCCAATGTGTAAAACCTTCTGCTGGCTTCTGCAACCCTTTTAGAATAAATCCAAAGTCCTTACTATGATCCTTCAAACTGTAGATCATCTGGGTACTGTTGACATCCTCACCTCCGTTCTTCCTATTCTCCTCACTCTCTCATCATATTATTCTTTCTTTTCTTCAAATATGTCAAGTTCATTCTTCCTCTGGGGCCTTGGCACTGCTGTTGCCCCTGTTTGACACATTCATTTCTCCTATCTTCTTCACATAGCTGAATATTTCTTGTGATTCAAGACAAACACTCAAATGTCACCTCCTGAGGGAGGCCTTTCCTCCTCACTCTAACTAAAATCATCTACACCTTTATGACCCCCTGTTTATTTTCTTCTTAACACTTATCTCTACACAAAAT
Organism: Ictidomys tridecemlineatus; assembly: GCF_052094955.1. Classification (NCBI taxonomy): domain Eukaryota; kingdom Metazoa; phylum Chordata; class Mammalia; order Rodentia; family Sciuridae; genus Ictidomys; species Ictidomys tridecemlineatus. The sequence goes on from NC_135480.1 coordinate 33,582,294, forward strand.
GATTCATGCATTTATTTATTAGCCTCTCTTGTTTCTGCTTTCTGTTTCTCATCAGGAGAACATAAAGTTCCATGAAGTGGAGATCTCATCTGTTGTCGTCACTTCTGTGTCTGCGGGGTCTAGAATATGACCCGACATATAATTTGAATTTATTCAATAAAAATTATATTGAATAAAAATATAGACCAGTTAATTAATGACATGGTAAAAATCAGTCTTATTTGAACACATGTTGCTCTGGAGTCCTCTCATTAATATTAATAAGGTAGTGAGAAATAAGATATAACAGAAATAAGGACAGAAAAGCTATAAATGATTAACTTTTCAAAAAAAGTGAACCAGAGAATACATGGCTTATGTTGTTGACATTTTTTCCATGCCTCCTATTGTATCTCTGCCCACAGTATTTTTTGTTCTCTTTACTTCTCTTGAACAAAAGTTTTTGAGACCTTATATGCCAGACACTGTGCTAGGTACTTTGCTACATAAATGAGGAATTCTAAGGTAGGTCAACGGGTTCACACAAATCGTAATAACACAGTTGTCCTTTTTGTGATTTGTAAAAAGCAGTCCTGAACAATAGCACATTATACACTTACTAAGAACCACCTGTAAGGCAGTTGCTGTATCCCACATTTCTAATCCCTGCTACACTGAAAGTTGAAGTAGGAAAGTCACTTTAGCGGCAGAGTTTGGGACCAGCCTGGGCAACATGGAGAAGCCTCATTCAAAAAAGAAAAGAACAATCTAGAACAATCTGTTGACTTTTAGTAGTATGCAAAATAATTGTACTTTCTAGGCCTTTGAGAAAAATAGGGCTTACCTCAAATACTTAAAATGTACATTGACCATTAGTGGTAGTCCTTTTTAGTGAAGGAAATTACTATTTGTTTCCTGTTTGTGAAATTGTAAATCTCCTCTTATCTCTCTCTATTAATCTTCATCCTCCCCCTTGTTTTAAATTTATCATCTTAGGTTCAATCATGTTTTAAGTATAAATGATCCCCAAGTCTTGTTTCTCCCCCATCTCCATAGCTCTGCCCCACAGTCTCTGCTTTCCTATCCATGTTTAAAGCATGGGCCTACTTTGGGTCACTCCAGTATCGTGAGGAACAGAGGAAAGTCTTTCTCTTGAAGGGAGCACATGTCCCTTCCCTCCTGTTTTGTTTGTCTAAACAGGTCAGGCAGATGGCCTATGTTCTTGGGGAAGGAGCCACGTGCCTCCTATTTGGAGATGTCTCCGATATAACTCGAGATAAAGTAGTTCTATCACGTACCCTCTGTACTTCTCAAATTTTCTGGGATGTATAGTGTAGTAAATATAGTATATAATATATAGTATACATAATATATATGAAATTTATTTTTAGAGACTTTAAATTTTCTTTGGCTATAATGCATTTAGCAGCAAATAACGAAAATTTGACTTTTAATGGCTTAAAAAATACTTATATTCTCATATAATAATAAATTTGAGGATAGGCAGTTTAAGCTTTGCTTAGCAGCTCAGTCATGTTAGAGACAACGTCTTGAGAATTCCCTTGAATTTCCCTCAAGTGTACAGCTCATTTTCACAGATGGCTGCCACTGCTGTGGACCTAACTTCTCCAAGAAAGGAAAGAGAAAAGGGACTTAAGAGATGCCTCAAGATCCATTTCTAGACCTTCTCTCCTATACTTAGGAGGCCCAAGGTTCTCTGCTGCACAGGTGCTGGGAAATCCATAGGAAGCATGCTCAGCTTCCTGAAAGCCAGGGAAGGAATATTATTACAAGTTTATACCTGGATTAGAGGAACTGTGGAGAACAGTGTCAACAAGTTTCCCTTTCCCCTAAGGTTGAATAGTACATGACTTTACCCTGAAATGATTGCAGTATAGATAGTTCAGTGTCTTCTCTCAAAGTGGTACTGAAACTGGGAACAGCAGACAACACACATTGAGTGAAAGTATCAATACCTATATATTCACTCAGCCCAGGGCTCTTAAGAGAAAGAAGCTCATCAAATAGTCCTGTGCATAAAAGAAGAAGTGACAATCATCCCAACAGATGGGTAGACATACAAGCAGTATGAAAAATAAGGGAACAAACTAACCCAAACAGCCCCCAACACTTTAACAACTGACCCCATGAACCCCATAATGGAGGAAATGTCAGAGATAGAATTTAGAAAGGTCATAGTTAAAATGTTCAATGAGCTAAAAGAAGATGTAAGAAATAAACTTAGAAAATACAGGACTAAAAGATTATTTTAATTAATAGAGACTCTGAAAAAGAATCAAATGCAAATGAAAATCAAATGCAAATGGAAATGAAAGAATCAACATATTAAATTAAGAATTAAATGGAAAGCATCATCAATAGATTCGACCACTTTGAAGACAGATTTTCAGGCCTCGAAGACAGAGTATATTATCTTGAAAATAAAGTCAACAATAATAAAGAAAAGATGTTAAAAGACCAGAATATTCAAGAAATTTGGAATAATATTAACAGACAAAATTAGAGAATCACTGGTGTAGAAGGCTCTGAAATGCAATCTAAAAGAATGCATAATCTCTTCAATGAAATAAAATTAGAATAGTTTTCAAATCTTAGGAATGAGATGGAAATCCAAATATAAAAGCCATACAGAATTCCAAATAGGCAAAAATCAAAAAAGAGTCAAGACACATTATAATGAAAATGTCTACTATACAGAATAAGGATAGAATTATAAAAGCCACAAGAAAAAAATGTCAGCTCACATTTAGAGGTAAGTGAATTTGGATTTCAACTAGCTTCTGAAACCAGACCCTAAAATCTGGGAGGCCTTGGAATAAGATATACTAAACCCAAAATAAACAAAGGTAGCGGTGGGCAACCAAGATAACTATATCCAGCAAAATTATCCTTCATCACTGAAGATGAAATAAAAGCCTTCTATGATAAGCAGAAACTAAAAGAATTCATAACCACTAATCCCGCAGTACACAATGTACTCCATGAAATATTTCATGCAGAAAAAATTAAAAATAAAAATGAAAACCAGCATAGGGATAAATTAAACTAGAAGCATCATCATTTAAAGGAGAATCAAGTCTGAATTAAATATTAGAAATAAATTTAAAAGGCAGAAAATAAAAATAATTTTCTTAGAATAACAATCAATGTAAATGGTCAAGACTCAATAAAAGACACACATTGGCAGACTGGACTTAAAAAACAAGACTTAACCATATGTTATTACTCGCCTTACAGACAAAAACATCCACAGACTGAAAGTGAAAGGATAGGAAGATATATAGCATGAGAACGGAACCAAAAGCAAGCCGAAATAGCTGTTCTCATATCAGACAAAGTAGATTTCAAGCCAAAATTCATCAGAAAAGGCAAAGAACATCATTTCATACTGATTAAGGGAATCATCCAACAACAACATTTAATGATTTGAAATATTTATGCCCTAAACAATAACACTTCTACATATACAAAACAAACCCTCCTCAATATAAAGATACGAATAGACCAGAATATAATAATAGTGGATGATTTCAACACACCTCTCTCACCATCCGATAGATCATCCAGACATAAACCAAGTAATGACCCTTCAGAAGCAAAAGATAATATTAATCAAATGGACCAAACACATATCTATACAATATTTTCTTCATCAAATGAGTTCTCAACATCACATGGAATATTCTCTAAAGTAGACCATATATTAGAGCACAAAGAAAGTCTTAGCAAATACATAAATATATAAATAAAAAAATAGAGACAATTTCTTGCATCCTATCAAATCACAGAGGAACAAAATTATAAATAAATCACAACATAAACATTCTACTATTTGGAGATTAAATAATATATTCTTAAGTGAGGAATGACTTCCAGAAGAAATCATGAGAATTAAAAAAAAACTTCTTAGAAACAATAAGAATAGAGATATAACATAACAAAATCCCTGGGACAGTATGATGGCAATTCTAAGAGAAAAGTTTATAGCAAGAGCTCCCACATTTAAAAAATTGATACCAAAAAAATAATCTAACATTATACCTCAAGTCCCTCGAAAAAGAAGAACACAGTAACACCAAAATAAGTAGAAGATGGGAAATAATTAAAGTTAGAGCTGAAATCAGTGAAATTGAGAGTTAAAAAAAATTACAAAGGATCAATGAAATGAAGAATTGGTTCTTCAAAAAGATAAACAAGATTGATAAACTCTTGACAAAGTAACCAAAAGAAAGAGAAGACCCAAATTGACAAATTAGAGATGGAAAAAAAAGAAGAAGAAGAAGCTATCAACACAGGCACTATTGGAATCCAAAGTATCATTAGAAAGTAATTTGAAATTTATACTCCAATAAGCTAGAAAATCTCAAAGATATTGAGATTCCTAAAGACATATGACCTACCTAAATTGAACCATGAGGATGTAGAAAGCTTAAATAGAGCAATATCAAGTACTTAAATTGAAGGAGCTATTAAAAAACTTCCAATAACAACAACAAAAGTCTAAGACCAGATGGATTTTCAACCAAGTTCTACCAGCCTTTTAAAGAAGAACTAACACCAATCCTCCATAAATTATTCCATGAAATAGAAAAGGAACCCTGACAAATTCATTCTATGAAGCCAGTATCACCCTGATACCAAAACCAAAAGCAGACACATCAAGGAAAGAAAACTTCACACCAATATCCCTGATTCAAAAATTCTTAATAAAATATAAAGCAAACGGCATTACAAAGCACTTTAAGAAAATAGTACACCATAATTAAGTAAGTTTTATCCCAGGGATGTAAGGTTGGTTCAACATATGCAAATCAGTAAATGTAATTTACCATATAAATAGAGTTACGGACAAGAATCATATGATCATCTCTATAGAGGCTTTTGATAAAATAAAGCAATCATTCATGGTAAGCATAACGGACAAACTCAGGATAGAAGGAATTATCCTCCACATTATAAAGGCTGTATATGACAAACTGAAAGTCAACATTATACTGAATGGAGAAAAACTGAAAAACTTTCTGCTAAAAAACAGGAACAAGACAAGGATGCCCACTGTCAACCACTCCTATTGAATACACTTCCTGAAATTCTAGCCAGAGAGATCGGGCAGGAAGGAAATTAGAGAGAAACAAATAGGAAAAGAAATGGTCAAACTATCTCTGTTTGCTGATGACATGATTCTATATGTAAAGACAGCCCCTCCCCCCAAAAACTACATCAGAAGACTTCTAAAAAAATTATCAATACAAAATCAAAATACATAAATCAATCACTTTTCTGTACTCTAATAATGAATTTGCTAAAAAAGAAATTAGGAAAACTATCCCACTTACAATAATGTCCAAAAAATACTTAGAAATAAATCTAACCAAGGAAGTTAAAGACCTCTACAATGAAAACTATAGAACACTGAAGAAAGAATATGAAGAAGACCCTAGAACATGGAAAGACCTCCCATATTCCTAGATAGGCAATTAATATTATCAAAATGGTTATACTACCAAAGCTACACAGATTTAATGCAATTCCCATCAAAATAGCAATAATATTCTTCACAGAACTACCAAAAACAGTTCTAAATTTTATTTGGAAGAATAAGAGACCTAGAATAGCCAAAGCAATCTTGGGCAAGAAAAGTGATGCTGGAGGCATCACAATACTGGATCTCAAAGTATACTACAGATCTATGGTTAACAAAAACAGCATGGTACTGGCACTAAAACAAATATGAAACCAATGGAATAAATAGAAGAGACAGACACAAACCCACATAGATACAGTCATCTAATATTTGACAAAGGTGTCAAAAATATACACTAGAGAAAAGATAGCTTTTTAAACAAATGTTGCTGGGAAAACTGGATATCCATATGGTAGCAGAATGACATTTGATATCTATCTCTCACCCTGAACAAAAGTCAAATCAAAGTGGATGAAAGATCTAGGAATTAAAAACCAGAAACTCTACAACTGCTAGAAGAAAAAGTAGGCTTAACATTCCAACATATTGTCACAGAATCAACTTCCTTAACAAGGCTCCTAAAGCTCAAGAAATAAAACCAAGAATTGATAAGTGGGACAACATCAAATTGAAATGTTTCAGCACATTAAGGCAAACAAAAGCATGAAGAGAGAACCTATCAAATGGGAGAAGATCTTTTATACCTGCTTCTCAGATGGGGCATTAATATCCAAGATACATTAATAACTGAAAAAAAAAACCTAACACCCCTCCCCTCCCAAAAAAACCTCCTTAATAGCCCAATTAATCAAAGGGGAAAATAACTAAAGACATTCTTTTCAAAAGAAGAAATACAAATACTATATATATACTCAACATCTCTAGCAATCAGAGAAATTAAAATTGAAACTACATTAGGATTTCATCTCACTCCAGTCAGATTGTCAAATATCAAAAATACAAATAATAAATGCTGTTGAGGATATGGGCAAAATGGCACCCTCATACACTGTTGGTGGGAGTGCAAGTTATTACAACCACTCTGGAAAGCAGTATGGAGGGTCTTCAAAAAAAAAAAAAAAAACTAGGAATGGAATAACCATATGACCCAGCTATCCTGCTCCTTGGTATAGTTCCAAAAGAACTAAATTTAGCATACTATGGGGATGCAGCCACATCAATGTTTATAGAAGCATAATTTGCAATAGCCCAGCTATGGAACCAGGCTAGGTGCTGGTTAAAGAATTATGGTGTGTGTGAATGCAATGGTGCTTTACTCAGCCATAAAGAATGAAATAATGCCATTTGTTGAAAAAGAATGGAACTGGAAATCATCATGCTAAGTGAAATAAGCAGACCCAGGAAGTCAAAGGTCAAATATTTTCTCTCTTATGTGTAAGCCAGACCAAAACAAGCAGAGAAGAAAAACAAAAAGAAGGAAGAAGGGAATCCTATGAAAATAAAAGAGAAATCAGTGGAGTAGAGGAAAAGATTGAAGGAAGGGAGGTGGGATGGGAAATGGGAAGAACATTGGAATCAACCTGATAAAACTTTCCTATGTGCATAAATGAATATGTTATGGTGAATCTTGCCTTCCTGCACAGACCCACAATTCACTAATTAAACTATAAATAAATAGAAAAATATCATCAAAGTAGAGGGAAGAGGTCAGAGGAGGAAGGAGGGGTAGGAGAGGGAAAGTCTGCCACAGTCTGGCTGGGCACAATCAGGAGCCACTTGTCAAAAGAAACTAACTTTATTTTTAGAACCACACACGCCAAACAAAACAGCTCCTCAGGAAAAACCCTCAGAGCCCAACTGCCACCACCGGCTTCCCACAAGCCTCTCCCAAAACCACAAGCTTCTCCTCCTCCCACAATCCTCCTGTTCTTGAGGCCCATTGGCTGGGTCACGTGGGCGGAGCCAAAAAAAGTCCCCCAATGAGCATCTCCGTAGTCTGAAAGGGCAGGTAAACAGCCCAATGAGCATCACTACAGAGGAGCCAATCAGCTAGAAGTTGCTGGGGCTGCTGTGAGCCAATCATCATCTGGCAGTCTGAAAGGGTGGGGAAACAGCCCAATGAGCATCACCGCAGAGGAGCCAATCAGCTAGAAGTTGCTGGGGCCGCTGTGAACCAATCATCAGCTGGCAGTCTGAAAGTTTGCTGGAGCCCCTTCTGCTGTGGCTCTCAACAAAAGTCCTGGGGACTGAATTGGAGCAAATTTGTTCTGCTCTTGTCTAATTATGTCAAAATGAACCACAGTGCTATGTATATCTATAATGAACTAATAAAAAATAAATTAAAAAAAAAAAAGAGAAGAGAGCAGCCACACGATTGTCTTCAAGAGAAAAGCCAAGGTTTTCCATCAGTTCCTCCAGGAGACCTGCGCTCATATCTGATCAGCCAGAAATGGGTCATTTGAACACTTCCTGATTCAAAGGGGTGAAGAAAAGCCAAGAACAGGATTGCTGTAATTAGAGCAATTATGATCTGTTCTGCAGCTCGGCAGACTAGGACCTTAAATAAAGGCTGGGTCATGTAAAAGAAAAAGGAGCTGGGGACTGGATATTGGCCTCGGAAACCAAGACAGTGTGATTTATTCTAACTGAACCTGGTGGATATTTTGGTTGAATCTAGAGAGAGTATGTGATTGCACCCCAAAGAGAAGAGTAGGGTTTTATAGAGAAGGGGCAGCATGAGCCACAGAAGGAAGGTAGTTTGGAAACACTAACTGGTTAGTCCCATATAACTGGCATATACAGTTCAAAACTGTCAAGAAGGAGTTGAGGCTGGGGAGACAGCATAGGGAGAGATAATGCACAAAAATAACAGACGGTGTTTATTGACTATTGATTATGGATCAGATACTTTTGCTTCTATCATTTCATTTGATTTTTAGAAAAATTCCATGATGTAAATACTACTATCCCCTCTCCATTTTACAGATGGAGAGGCTAAAGCTTACAGGGGTTTGAATAACCTGCTCAGGGTCACATAGCTATTGAGTAGGAGAGCTAGGGTTGAACCTGATCTGCATTGTGGTGCTCTGGGATCAGAGGACTTGGAACCCTAACCCTATTTACATGCCAGTCCCCACTCCATTTTTTTTCTATAGTGACCCCCTGCCAAGAAGTACTTTGTAACCTCTACACATAAATTAAAAATCATTGTAGTAGAGAGTGTGTGTGTTGTGTGTGTGTGTGTGTGTGTGTGTGTGTGTGTGTGTGTGTGTGTGATATGAACTGGAAGGGCCTGGAAATGGGAAGATGTCTGTACCTCTCAAATCAGAGCTTCTCCTTCTAGTCAGTTTACACTATTTGACATCACCAAGAAAACCCCTGAGCACAGGCTTCCATTCATCCACTGCAAGAGAGGAGATGAGTTTAATAAGAAGGTTTCCTAGAAACATCTTTGAAGAACCAGTTCACCTGCTTAAAAATCATTGCTTGAAACACAAATAAACACTGGCAGAACAGATCTTTACTTTTTCATAGCAGTTTTAACTATGATGTAAAATGAGGTTCTCAGGATTCAATAGGCCTCACATGGTCCTCTACACGCTTGGTGTATGACGATTTTTCTTCAGTTTCCACTTTCTTTGTTAATATCCATCAGATTTCTTTATAAAATGGGTAATTTCTTTCCCTACCACATTTTTATAAAAAGACATAGATACATGATAAGAATGTGTAAAATAATAAATGCATGCATATTCGCATTTTTGCTTCTGAACAAAAAATAATTTATGTGTTCTTCAAGTTTATTTTAGGGTGTTTGCTAACTGGGCACTATTGTGTAGATGAATTCTTCATTTTGCCAGACTGTCTAGAACATTGCAAGGACATTCAGTGTCCTTGGCCACCAAAAGCACTCTCCAATCATTTTGAATTTTTTTTTTTAATGTCCACACTCATTTCCAAGAATCCTCTTCAGAAATACCTTTGTCATCTTTCTCTGCTTTCTTGAGTAACACTGGTTGAAGTGACATAGTTAGGGCTTTGTTCTAGCTTTCCATTCATAGGCAATCAATCAATTTTGATGTCTGTAAAATGTATGTAATATTAGTATGAATGAAACAGAATATATAAAATACAGTTCTTGACACAAACTCAAGTATATATGTCTTTACAGGAGAATATGCTAGATTGAATCAAACATAGCACCAAAACTTTTCTTTCTTCATTGTGCATTATCATACTCTGTATCCTGTTAATTTAAGAAAGTCAATAGCTTCAAGAAATAAATTTTAAAATTAAATATATTATTAGTGTAAAGTATAATACTGAAGAAAGACTGGGGTAGGAAGCCCATTCTGGAAAGGTAAGAATTGCAAATTAAAAGTATTAATGAGCTTTAGGAATTTCTGTTGTTGTTGTTGTTTTATTATTATTATTGATATATTCATGGATTAGAAAATTGATTTAGAGATTGTAACAGATCTTTTTGGATAGCAGATTCCTCCAAAGAATAGGAAGTTAAACAACATAATCCAAAACATTGATCCAATTGCTGAAGTTCTATAAAATTTCTAGGATCCAATCTACTGATCTAAAGAAGTCAATGACTTTAAATTATTTTCACCTATAGCATTCCCTTGTGTATTGTGAGCATTGTTATGGTTTAGATAAGAAGTGTCCCCAAAAGAATTCATGTGTGAGACAATGCAAGAATGTTCAGAGGTGAAATGATCGGGTTATGGGAGCCTTAACCTAACTGGTGCATTAATTCCCTGATAGGATTTGACTGGGTGGTAACTGTAGGTGTGTAAGGTTTGGCTGGAGAAAGTAGGCCTCTGGGGGAATGCCAATGGGATTATATTTTGTCCTTAGTGAGCAGAGCTAGTGTGCTGCCCCCTCCCTGCTCTCTCTCTCCTTCCTGGTAGTCATGTCCTGTGCTGCTTTCCTCCACCACAACCTTCCACTATTATGTTCTGCCTCCCCTTGAGCCCAGAGCTATGGACTTAACTGACCATGGATTGAACCTTGGAAACTCTGAGCCAAAATAAATTTTTCCTCCTCTACGCTGCTCTTTTTAGGTTTTTTGGTCACAATGATGAAAAAACTAACGAAAACAACTGTACACAATAGCCTAAATGCAAATCGCTATTCCTAAGTAGATAATAAAGATCAAAATGTGGCTTCCATCCACATAGTTTTATCTACGGACTCCTAGACATATAGATATTGTTGCTGTGGAGACTTAACTAAATAAACATTATGTGGGAGCATTTACAAAACTCAGCCACTTTCTAAAAGCCACGGCAATAACAAAGAGGAAAATGGCATGGTTTTAACACCTTATTGGGTATGCTAATTTTACTTTAGATTTCAATTTTTATATAAAACTATTTCAAGAGCAGAAGTATTTCTTTAGAGAAATTTACTCTGCTTGATATTTCCTATTACCCCTCCAAGGTATTCCCCATCGTATTCTAGATCCAGAAAAGCAAATGTTTATAGACTGTCAATTAAGGTCCTGATTTTCTGACTTCCAACAGGAGAGATACTATGGCTTGGACATGGTTTAGTGTGAACCCCTAAAGGTCCATGTGCTAGAAGCTCTGTCCCCAGGATGGCAAGATTGAGAGGTAATGTAATCTTTAAGAGAGGGGCTCATAGGAGGTGATTAGGTATTAAGAGGCACTGTTTTTCCCTAGGGAGTGTATTCTTTCTATGGAAGTCACACAGGAGTGGGTTGTTGTAAGTGAACCTGACATCTCTCCTAAAGCTCTTCTTCCTTTTTTACCATAGGATTTCTCCCACATGCCTTCTGCCATTGTGATATCATCTGCCATGAGATCCTCACCAGAGCTGAGCAGATGCCAGCACCATGCTCCTGATCCTCTGGAACTACAAGCTAAATAAACCTCTTTTCTTTATAAAGTACCTCTTTTAATCTATTTTGTTATACCAATATGAAATGGAGTAAGAGCTAAATATATATATATATATATATATATATATATATATATATATATATATATATAAGAGGGCAGTATTTTTCTCTCCTGGCTCCCTCATTGCATAGTTATGGCAAATTGACTACATTCCTCAATCAAACACCACAGCTTTTGCTTGACATGCCTCTTTTATATCTAAAGCCTTAGCTAATAACCATTCCAGGTTCCCATTATCATTCCCTCCCCTTTTCCTTTTAGGCCTGGTGCTGATCATGAGATAGGAATTTAGCAATGTTGAGATTGTCTCTAAAGGAGCAGTGGAATGTGGACTGGGCAGCTGTGGCCACCTATGAGCCAAACAAAGGAGACTGAGGGGCAGAAGACATCAAAATGAATGAGCACGCTACACAGCCCCCAAATTACTTTGTAACCTTCATTTCCCTATAAGTTTTCTGGAATGTAGCAAATAAGGAACAATATCTCAAAAGAAAGAGACCATTAACCTCATGAAACTAGCAGCCAACATTTGATTGGCCCCGCTGGCTCTGTCACACTGTAGACCGCCTGACCACCAGAGATGTGGACAGAAACTGAAACCTACATGCCAGACCAGACCCTTTAATGGGGAAACACGATCTTTCAATTGCAAGGGAAGTCTAGACCCTTTGGATCATACACATTCCACTTAATTATGTACCCTACTTAAAAAAAAAAAAATTCTGAATCCAAACCTCAACAGTGAGTCTTGCTTACAGGAGTCAGCCCAGTGAGGGAGTACCCTCACTTTCTAATAAAGTCCTTCCTTCCCTTGCTAAAGCCTGATGCATCCTTTCATTATTTTTCTCTGATGTGTCAAGAGGCTGGAAGGTCCAAGTGGAGGACTTCTCTGCCTCTGGAGAGATCTCCTGGAAACCTCTTAAAGCCATGGTAAGAATTCCTTACTGTAACTAGCCCACCCTAGGACAGGGCACCATTTCTCTTGGTTTCCTTAAGCCCTGGAAAATGTCCTTTTACTATTCCACAATGAGCTAGTTTTGAGAGTGCCATCTACTTCATGCTAAAACTCTGACTGACACATTCACATTTACCTTTTGAAACTGGCTGCAAAGTCATATCATAGCTACATTTTTTGGGTCAATTCTAGCCTGATGGTTCCAAGTGCTGGAGTGGCAGTCCTGATGCTTGGGGATGAAGTCACAGCTTGACAACTTATTTGCCATAGGACCTTGAACAAAGTTCTTGATTTTTCCATATTTTCAATTCTTTATGTATAAAACAAAATGAATAGTAGTGGTAACTACCTTTTGGTGCTCTTTCAAGGATTAAAAAAGCTTGGAAGCATGCCTGGCAACCAGTAAATGCTTACAAATGTTGACTGCTTTTATAATATCTTCGAGCACCCTGCAATATTCTTGGCAAAGGCACTGAAATAATAGGGAAAAAAGCAATATATCTAAAGGTGAGTTTAGGGAACCATATTGCAGTGCTTTTATTTGTCAACAATTGTAAAGGAAAAATAAACATAATATAACTCATTTTCTTTGAACCTTGAATGCCGTTTTTAATATCACTGTTCAAAATTCAGCTATAGCAGCAAATTAAGTTATAACTGATAGAATACACATTTGTCAGTGATGGAATCAATGGTACACTTAAACGTTAATTGAGAAGAATTTAAAAAGGGACTACTTATAAAGGCATTAACACAGTGAGGGGAATCCTCCAGGAAGGATGAAATAGTCAAATGCTGGTGATGTCTAGGAACTGTAACTAGCCTTAGGCTTGAAGGGACAACAAGGGGGAGGAGGAATAGGTCATAAACTTGGGAGCTTTATAGCTGTCTTTGTAGCAAAAACTCTCCCACAGAAACAATCATCCTCAACAGAGAAGTCAAGGGAATACATGCTCTGAACCTTCCTTCTCTCACCTGAGAAAAGGCCAAGGAACCCAGCTGACTCAGTCCTCAGGCTGTAGAGTCTTGCCCCCCAAGAAGCTTAACAGGATGCAGACAGGTAGAGGACTAGAGCCTAGTTATGGAAGGACAAGTGGAGGATGTCCAACTTGATACACAGACCAAGATCACACACAGTTATCATACCTATGCTTTTTACATGCCCATTTCTATATCCCTCTAAATAACTTATCAATAGTTTTGACTGGCATTCTAAAGGATTTTTATGACACAAGAATATAGAACTATGAATAAAATAGAGACATGTGTCTATATAGACATGTAACCCAATATCACCAAGAAATTAACCCTGTTCAACATCACTGCAGGTATCTAATACTTTTGTCACCCATTCTGCTCTGATAACATTGATGATGTGATGATGGTGATTGCAATAATCATTTGTTAAGCACTTGCTGCATACCAGGTGTTCTAAATGCAGACTTTCATTTAACCTTTGCATTCGCTCTGGAAGGAAAGCATGGGTATGTACATGTAGAAAGAGGAAGTAACAGGTTGATAATATAAGTGACTTGACAGAGTCCACGTGATCAGAGTAGCAGCCCTGGGCAAAATGACACATCCCATTCAACCCAGCAGCCAGAAAACCAGATAAAATCCGAAGCAATTAGAAAGAAAGAAATGATAGCAGTAGAGGCACAGATCAATGAAAAAGAAAACAAAGCAAAATGAAAAATAGTAACAAGCATTGACAAAAGAGAAGCCTTCTTTTTAAAATATATCTGTTTGTTTTGGAATAATTTTAGCTTAATAGAAAAGTTGCAAAGATAAAATTCTCATATATATCTCAACCTGATGTGAGCATATTGCACAGTCATGGCTCAGTCTTCAAAACTAAATTCACATTGGTATATGGCTATTAACTATATTCCAGACTTAATTTGGATTTTGACAGTTTTTTAAAATAATATCACGTCAGGGTTTTAAAATAAAAAGTAAAATTTCAGCAACTGATCAAGTAAGAAAGAATGATGTGTCATAATAATAAATATATATATATGTATATCTCCAATCTCTGACATAGAACTCCTAAAATCCTGTAATTTCTGAGTTATATAGAAGATTTGTTTTAATATTTGTCTTCTGCCCTGGTTCATGCGACACAGTTTTCAAAACCCTTGTCCACGGGGTGCTAGGAGAATCTTTTGTTTTAATATTTGGCCTTGGACCCAAGTTACACAGAGCTCCTGACTTTTGTAGTTTCCTAAGTGATAGGAGTACCTGACACAGAGCTCCTAAATCCCTTGGAATTTCTTGGGTAATATGAACACATGAGCATTTTTTTCCCTAACGACGTGACTCTTGGTGGGCTCTTGAGTGGGGTCTAGGCACCAGAAAGATCAAGCAATGATAAGCTAGGAATCTTTGTGCTGCCTTCCCCTCATTCTCCAGTGAAAAGGGCTGAAAATGGACTTAATTATCAGCCTATGTGATGAATCCTCCATAAAAGTCACTAACTATGGTGTTTGAAGGGCTTTCATGTTGATGAACATACTCAGGTGCTGGGAGAATGGTGTACCCCCAATTCCATGGGAACAGAATTTCCTGCACTTAAGACACTTTTAGACCTTGACCTATGCACTCTCTAACTAGTGGTCTGAGTCCTTTTATTAATAAGCCAGTAAATATAAGTAGAATGTTTCCTTTGAGTTCTGTGAGGCACTCTAACAAATTAATCAAATGGGGGGATATGGAAACTTGACTCATATCTGGTTGGTCAGAAGCACAGGTTGCAACCTGGTGCTTGAGTTTAGCATCTGGAAATGGGGACAATGTCCTGAGACCTAGCCCTTAACCTGTGGGATCTTTTGCTAAACTTCTGATAGTGCCAGAATTAAATTCAACTAGTGTCCACTGGAGAATTGTTTGGCAACCCTCACACATCTGGTTTCAGAACTATTTTTTCCTGTCTCTAATAAACACAAATAAGCAATCATGTCAGTGTAAAAAAATACTCAAAGAGGATTTTTAAGTGCATAAGATACATCTTTTGGACAGAAACTGTTTCGCACTATAATTTTTGTTTTCCTTTGCAGTCCTATGTATTCTATTCCTATGACTAATTTTTCCCCAATGGAATGAGAGCAGTACTTATGTATGCCACTTTAGGGTCTGGGTCTTGAGATATTGCACATGCCTCCTTCAAGTCATCCTCCTCTGTTCTCACAATGAGAACAATGGTCTAAAGAAAGGTAGAGCAGTTTTCTGGGCAGTTTTATGGTTTGAGCCCCTGAATGGCATGAAGTAACAGCAGTTCAAATGACCAGCTGGAACCATTCTCATCAGAACTATTAGAAGAAATAAATGGCTTTGTCCATGTAGTTGCTATTTTAAAATATTTGTATTTTATCAAACTAGAAATAAAAGGGAACTTCTGGGAAGATATATGAGGAATATTTAACAAAAGCTTAAAGCAACCTTCTACTTAAAAGTTTAAAAGTATTTTCATTCATGTGAAGAATGAACTAAGGGGCTAGGGCAGAGTGCTTGTCTCCCATGTGTGAGGCACAAAAATAAATAAATAAAGATATTGTGTTCATAAAAAAATATATTTTTTTTAAAAAAAGAATGAACTAAGCTGCATACCACTTTTATGACTGCAACCCAACATTGTACTAGAGCTGCTGACTCCACAATAGGGCAAGAAAAAAGAATATAACATATAAGAAACAGAGCTAGACAAAACTGTCATTATTGGTAGCACTGGGGATTTATCTACATAGAAAATAGGCTAAAATCTGTGATGATTAAAATGTATGAGAATTCAGCAAGTTTTCTGGGTACACGATCAATAGGATTCCTGTAAGCAATCAATTTGGGACAATTGGATTTCCATAGAGAAAAGAAAATAAATCAGATCTGTAAACTACTCATGTAAAAAAATTAATTTCAGACTTATTAAAGATTTTTATTATTTTGAGCTGGAATATGTCTAAAGGTCCATGTGTTGAAAGCCTGGTTCCCAATGCAGCAATGTTTTAAGTTGGGCCTTCTGGGAAGTGATTGGACCACTGAATCTGGCCTCATCCATGGATCAAGCTAGTAGCTAATGGTACTGTTGGAAGGTGGTAGGAACTGTAGTCTGTGGAGCCTCGTTGGAGGAAGTAGGACACTGGGGGTTATTCCCTGGAAGGGTATTTCTTGTTCCCAGTTCCTGCCTCATCTCATCACCATTAGTTGAGAAGTTTTGCTCCACTGTGTCCTTCCACCCTGATGTCCTGGTTCAGCACCAGCCCAGAATGAATGATTGGAGACAATTGGTCATGAACCCAGGCCCCTGAAACCATGAACTAAAATAAATCATCCACTTCTAAGTTGTGTTTTCAGTTATTTTGTCACAGCAGTGAAAATATGTCCACCATGGAGATCTATGAGAGGAAACAAAACTATAAGTCTATAAGAAAAAAAATGAAAATAACCCACTTGCTAAATTTAAGGTAAGGAAGGGTATATCACGCAATTCAGCAGAAACTCAAGACACAAAGGAAAAGTTCAATAAGTCAACTTTTGTCATCACTTCTATCCCTGTCAAGAGACTCAAAAATCAAAAGGAAATGATAAGTCACAAACAGGGAGAAGATACATTGCATATTAACAAGCCAAGAATTGGTATAAGAATATATAACTTCAAAGCGATATGGAAAAGATAAACAACATGATGGAAAAATAGGAGGCAATTATGAATAAACAATTCATAGAAAAAATAAAATGGCAAATAAATTTGGGAAAAGGTACTCAATGTGGAAAAGTAGGGAGAATAATATAACCCACCCCCAGAAATTTTACAAGGAGGTTAACTTTTTGTTCTAGTAACTTCAGATTTATTTTTAAAAAGTCAAAACGAATAAAACAACTTAAACCATTACTGAAAATCTTTAAATCCCCTTTGTTCCCTGTCTAGTAATACCTAGCTCACTGATTCACATTGGGCAACATTATGCATCACCGATATATAATTGAATCTATGTTTTAATACATATATTTTATATATAAATATTGTTGGGTTGTTTCTGGAATAAACTGAGTGGATTTTTTTTAAAAGATAAAATTAAAAGTCATGAGAGCCTGTGATTCAATCCTGGATGGGTCTCACTTTGAAGCCTACACTTTTCCCATCTTGACTGATTATGTGCCATTTTCCAAATCATGAAGATCTCTTCTGAATCTCACACGCAGGCTGTTATCTTGAGCTCCATATCTCTGGGGCATTCTTGGCTGGTATGGGTGGAGTGTGAGGTAGAACAGATACATGGGTGAACTAGGGTCTGACGGCCAGAAGTGCAGCTCATGAAAACCCTTCAAAAAAAATCCAAGCTTTGAGACCTGTAAAGACTAAATGTATAAACCTGCAACTCATCAGAGGCAGGACATAAATCTGGGGAGCTGGACCAAGAGTCCACTGTCAGTGGAGATGCTGATAGAAGGGTAGAAACCATCAGCAAATGAGAACTCAGCCTTGCTGAGCACTGTCTCAGGGCCTCTGGCATCTTATGAATTTATAGATATGTGGTATCAGCAATCCAGCTGGCTTAAAGGACCAGGAAAGAAATCAACATTTTTCTGTCCAAAATGAATGATTTCTAGCTCTGGAAGACTTTTCCTCCCTCCTTTTATGTCAAGACCGAAACAAAATATATTTTCCATTCCCATCCCCCCATTCTCCTTCTTTCTCCCTCCTGGCTAGTGACAGCAAACATGTCGTCCTCACCTATTGGTTTAAGAAGCAGTAGATGATAGGATCAGAGAGCAAAATGACTGCAGGATATAATTCCATCCGTTTTTGTCCTTTCCAAGAAAAAGTCATCATCCTGATTTGGTGGGGTGGGCTCATAGATTTTTAATAGGAGAAAAAGAACATAGCAAACCCTACCCAGCAGTTCTGACGGTGGACCTGCCAGATAGCTGCTGACCGTGGAAGAGGGACGTATAGGTGAAAACGGCTTGTAGAAGGGTTAAAGAAGTCGGTATAAAAAATGAGACAGAAGTCCTAGGAGCATAGTAAAGCTCTTCTGCGTTCATAACCCCACCACAATAGTGTCAGCTTAGCTGGGTCAATTAGCTGCCTACTCTGTCTTCCTCTGTTGTTAATAATGGGCAATATCCTCTCCCCTGAAAGAATGAAAATGAGCAATCTGTGGTTATAGTAAGCTATCATTAAAAGCACATGAATTCCTAAAAGCCTCTGAAAATAAATTAGTCTTCACATTACCATCTGCAACCATTTCACCTCAGCTAGAGATCCCATTAGCCCCGGTGCACTCTGAAGAGAAGCAGGCTTGGATATTACTTAAGCAAAGATCTCCAAGGGAAATCAAGTGGTTGCAGAGATCAAAAAGGGAAATTCCAAAGGTGGCATCGCAACTGTCACATCACTCCAGAGCCAGGACCCCTGTGCCCCACAGGGAACACCAACTGGGCCATACCTCAGAAGTAAGGACAGATGCTCCAATACAGTCATCAGTTAGACTTTATTTTGACAGGAAACAAGAAGGGAGTCTACACACTCTGAGGCAAACATAATCTACTTACATTCTATCTGTGGATCTTTATTTTCCCATAAACCAGGAGGAGTTGGAAACCATTTGCTGGGACAGTGTTGACACTTCATCCTTTTGAAATTTGTCCTTGCCCCTTGTGGACGAGGTTGGGCAGTGTCCCCTCGAAGTTCATGTCCTTCCAGGAATCTCAGGATGTGATATTATTTGGAAATAGAGTCATTATTTGAGTCATACTGGAGTAAGGCACGTCCTTAATGCAATGACTGGTGATCTTATAAAAAGAGACACAGGGACAGAGGTATATAGGGACAACATCATTTGACAGGCAGGAGAGAGATTGAAGTGATGTGTCTATCAGCCATAGAACACCAAGGATTGCACGCAGCGAATAGGCTAAGAAATAGGCACAGAACCGTTTCTCTGAGCCTCCAAAAGGAACCAAAGCCTGCTGACCCCTTCATTTAAGACTCTTGGCCTCCTTAAGGGGAAGCCACTCAGCTGTGGTATTTTGTTGCTGCGACCCTAGGATGAGTCTGCTGGGCCCTTAAGAAATGGAGTTTAGGGGCTGCGGTTGTGGCTCAGCGGTAGGGCGCTTGCCTCGCCTGCATGAGGCACTGGGTTCGATCCTCAGCACCACGTAAAAATAAATAAATAAAGATTGAAAAAAAAAAAAGGAATGGATTTTTGAACTGGGGCTGGGGCTCAGTTGGTAGCGCACTTGCCTGGCAAGTGTGAGGCACTGGGTTCAATTCTTAGCACTGCATACAAATAAATAAAATAAAAAGTCTATCAACAACTAAAAAAATATTAAAGAAAAGAAATGGAGTTTCTCCAGGCTGTGTCCTAGGAGTTTTCGTTTTCTAACGTTATTCTTTCCTTAGGTGGCCTCATCCACACTCATTTCTTTCATTACCTTCATACAGTTGATTACTGCATTTATACCACCTCTAAAGTCCAAAATATGCCTTCTTACTTGAATTTACCTTTTAACTTTCTCAAAGCATTTCATACACATTTGTACCAAATTAAACTCATCTCATTACCTTTCTCCCAATCTCATGCTTCATCCAAAACACACACACACACACACACACACACACACACACACACACGTTCTTTTATGTACATATAATATGTACATGTTCTTTTTTGTTACTTTAATGAAATACATGAGTTTGGATGGCGGAATGTGATGGTCATCATTACCCTAAGTACATGTGTGAAGACACGAATTGTTGTGAATATACCTTGTATACAACCAGAGACATAAAAAAAAATGTGCTCTATATATGTAATAAGAATTGTAATGCATTCCGCTGTCATATATAAATTTTTAAAAATTAATAAGAAAAGAAAAAAAAAGAGGTTAATTTAGATCACAGTTTTTCAGGCTGAAAATCCAAACAGTATATCACTGGCTTTGGTGACATGCCCTCTGGCAGCATCAAGTCATGGCCAATGGCATCATGGTGGGGGAACAGGCCAAAAGGGGAGATCGCATTCCAATACAGGAAGATAGAGCTGGCAGGCAAGATGGTAATTATCTCTTTTCTAGGTCCCACCTCTTAAAGGCCCATCACCTCTCAACATCACTGGGGAGCAAACTTCCAACACATGAAATTTTGAGGGTCATATTCAAACCACATTCAAACTCTTATACCTCCCCCTTGTATAGGGTGTGTATGTGTGTGTGTGTGTGTGTGTGTGTACACATATATGTGTGTGTATATAAATATATTTCCCCTCTAAGACCAAAGTCAGCAAGAATTTCCCGTGAAGACTCAGAAGATAAATGTGTTAGGCTTCATGCACCTGTCGCTGTCACAGTTACTCAACTTTGCACTTATAAATACATAAACAATAAATATATAAAAATACATAAACAAATAAGCATGGATGTATTCTAATAAAACTTTATTTCAAAAACAGGCATCAGGCATGATCTGGCCCTCTGCTGTTGTTTCCTGAGACTTATGCTTGCCCCCTCAGCGACTGCATTACCTACTATGCCAGTCAGAACCCTATATTTAGCTTCTCCCTCCCCTCACAACTCTCCCCTACAATTCCCAGTCATGCAGATTTTATTTCCTAAACAACACTAATTCATCCACTCCTCTGCATTTCCTCCACACTTCCTCTTCTCCTCTTTGGTCTGGATCATAGCACTAACATCTCCCAACAATATCCCCACACTCTAGAGCACAGTGACCTCAAAAGGCAAATTGAATCATGCCACTTAAATTCAGTGGTATCTCATTATTCTTATGACAAAAATAAAATCCCTTAACACGCTCAACCATCCCTTTACATGATTCAACCTCTACCTTCCCCTGTCCCCTGTATCATCTTGGTCTATAGCTTCCTCCCTTGTCCCTGATACAGGTCAACCTTTTCATTTTTCAATTCCTCTTATTCACCTCTGAACATAGGTCTTTAAACACCTATATTTCCCTCTACCTAGCTACAGTTCCCTTTTTCATTAGTAATTTTTGATCCTTCTTTCAGATCCAAGCCCAAGCACCACTTCCCTGAAGAGGACTTCCCTAGACTACATCATGTCCCTCCTTGAAATTTACTGTGCACATCTTGTGGGCATTAAAGTCAGAGTTGACATCATGATGATTTGAGCAAGAGCTCAATAATGAATGAGTGAGTGAGTGAGTGAGTGAGTGTGAGTCTTTAGGTACACAGGGACTCAGCCTGCTCTCGTCCCTTCATTAACTATGCTTTCTCCACCTTTGTCTATTTCACATATTGGAATTTCACAAAGACGTCCTCCTTAAATAATGGTTGAATATGTTTGATTGCCATGAGCTAGGTGTTTCTGTACTTTCACAGGGTTTCCAAGTATAAAGCCAACCCTGAGCCACCAGACACCTGTGTAAGGATGTCATTTCGACATAAAGCAGCGAGACTTGGATTTTTGAAAAACTCTCGCTTTGTGTCCAGACTGTGATGGTATAAATTTTAAACTTTGGAGTTGTCTATTTTTTATCTTATATTTTAATTTTTAAAGACATATAACATCTTTCATATTAATAAATTTTTCATGACTAAGAAAGCACCACAGAGATTTTGTTGTTGATGTTGTTGTTCTCGTTCTGCCCTAGAGGATCATGCCTTCCTGGACACCAAATAACACCAGATAGTTGCAACTGTACATTATTGAGAAAAGTACTCACAAAGTAATTGAAAATAACAACTATCATCTGTCCATGATGAGCTAATTTGTCCACTGTGCTTGCTTCAAAATGTCTATTTTCAGTGTAATGATGAAATTATATGCCTATCCTCATTAGATCCTGGCATCATATCAAAATTATGTGTGTTGAGCCTGACAAAGTGGCAAATTCTATTTGCATTCACTTCTTTGATGTTAAATGTTATACATATGGTGTTTTTTTTAAAAAAAAAAATCCTTTTATGTATTTATAGAAGATTGTATAGGGTCCAAGAAAGAGCTTTGAATAGGAACCAGGAGAGTCAGCCTCAACCCCTGCCACTTCCACTAACTAGCTTGCTGGCCCTACAGTTCATTTCTCTGCATTTTTCCTTCTCCGGAATAATGAGAATAACAGTACATTTCTTACTGATCTGGAAGGTTTATTATGAGACTCCTGAAAGATAATGTGTATGAAAGAGTTTAAATAATACTTAATACTTAAATACATACGAAGCAAATATAAGAAATTATTATTGCTACTCTTATTTAACAAGATCTGTTTAGTCCATTTGGTTTACTATAACAAAATATAAACTAGATGCCTTATAAGCAACAGACTTTTATTTCTCACAGTTCTAGAGGCTAAGAAGTCCAAAAGCAGGGTGCTGGCAGATTTGGTGACTAATGAGGGTCCATTTCCTGGTTCATAAATGGTGCCTTCTTTCTGTGTCACCACAGTGGCAGGAGCACACAGACTCTCAGGGGTCTTTTTTTTTAATATATTTTTTGATTGTTGACGGACCTTTATTTATTTATTTACATGTGGTGCTGAGAATTGAACCCAGTGCCTCACACATGCTAGGCAAGCCCTCTACCACTGAGCCACCACACCAGTCCTCTCAGGGGCCTCTATTATAAGGGCACTAATCTTAATTATGATGGTTCTGTCCTCAAGACCTTGTCACCTCCCTAATCCCCACCTCCTAATACTATCACCTTAGAAGTTAGGTTTCAGTATGTGAATTTGGTGCATGTCTGTAGGGGAATCACGCATTTCATAGTAAGATCCCTTAAGAAAACAAAGTACTACATGGACAACAGCAAGAGCAAAGTAAATTTTTTTAAAAAGTGCCGAAAAGTAGTTTAATTGATAGAAAGTTTCAAGTTACTGGTGGACAAAAATTAACTAGTGGATATTAACACAACATTGGCCATCACCAGTATGCAAATATGGAAATATTTCCCAACAACTAGATAGTTGCTATAATGAAGGCAAAATGCCTAGATGTTGGAAGCCATAAATAAAATAGCATAGAATAATTTACACATGTCTAAGAAGAAATATAAATCCAAACTAAAAAGGATTATCCTGCATATCAGGTGACTTCAGAATGCACATAGCTTTGGGCACACAAATAATATTCCAGAAACCTCATCTAAACATATAATCAGGGATATGTTCAAAGTTATGTACAAAACCTCAAATTCCAAATCATGAAGTAACTCTTTAAATCCATCAGGGTGACTACTATTTTACAAAGTAAAAACAAAAAGACAAAACAAAATAGAAAATAACAAGTGTTGCCAAGAAAGGGTCAAAATTGGAACCCTTGTGTATTTCACAAGGTGGGACTATACTGGTGTAGCCAATGTGGAAACCAATATGGAGGCTTCAGAAAAAATTAAACATTAAATTTCCATATGATCCAGCACTTACCCAAAGAACTGGAAGCAGAGATTTGAACAGATATTTGTGCACCAATGTTCATAACAACAATGTTTACAATAGTCAAAGAGTAGAAACCACCCAAACATCCATCAGCAGATGAGTGGAAATGCAAAATGTAGTACAGATGGTCTCCCACTTATGATGATTTGACCTAATGATCTTAACTTTATAATGGTTTGAAAGTGATGCACATTCAGTAATAGTTGTATTTCAAATTTTGAATTTTGCTTTTGTCCCAGACTAGTAATACCTGCTATGGTACTTTGTCGATGCTGGACAGTGACAAGGAGTTGTAGCTCCCAGTCAGTCACAAAGTCACAAGGGTGAACAATCAGTTAATGCTGTATGGTATAGTGTGTCGATAAAATAGGAAGTTATGCATGTTAAGTGTTTTTGACTGTATATTCAACTTCTATTGGATTTATCAGGACATAATCCCACTGTAAGTCAAACAGTGTCTATATGCATGCATGGACATCATCCCTAAAAATGAATGATATTCTGATAAATGCTAAGACACAAATGAAAACGTTATATTGAGTGAAATAAGCCACAAAAGAATGAACATTGTAGGATTCCACTTATATGAGGTACCTATAATGATCAAATTCATTCACAGAAACAAAAAGCACAATAGTAGTTACTAGAGGCTGCAGGGAGGTATAAAGGGGAACTATTGTTTAATGGATGTTGTGTATTAATTTGAAATAATGGGAAAGTTCTGGAGATAGATAATGGTGATGTTTGCACAAAGTGACTGTATTTAATGTCACTGGATTATACATAGAAAAATGGTTAAAAGGGCAACTCAGGTGCCTGAGGTAGGAGGATTGCAAATTGAAGGCCAGCCTCAGTGATTTAGCAAGACCCTAGAGCAACTTAGCAAGACTCTGTCTCAAAAAATAAAAAAGACTAAGGATATAACTCAGTGCAAAGTACCTCTGAACTCAATCTCAGTACCCCTCAAAATGGTAAATTGTATGTTGTGTTTGTTTGGTACCGGGGATTTAACCCAGAGGTGCTTAACCACTGAGCATTATCCCCAGCCCTTTTTATTTTTAATTTTGAGACAGTTGCTTAGGGTCTCGCTAAATTGCTGAGGTTGTCCTTAAACTTAGAATCCTGCCTCAGCCTCTCAAATCACTGGGATTATCAGCATGCTCCAACACACCCGGCATTTGACATGTTTGTTGTTTGTAGTTTTTGGTACTAGGGATTGAACACAGTGGTGCTTAATCACTGAGTCACATCTCCAACCCTTTTTATATTTTATTTAGAGACAGGGTCTCACTGAGTTGCTTAGGGCCTTGCAATGTTGCTGAGGCTGGCTTTGAACTTACAATCCTCCTGCCACAGCCCCTCCCTCCACTCCCAGAGGCTGGGATTATAGGTGTGCACCACCACACCCAGCTGTTTTGTATGTTTTAACACAATACAAAATAGGAAGAAAAAATCACAATGATTTATGCCATAACTCTGTTTATAACAATAAAAATAGGAAATGATTTACTAACCAACAATAGGGGTTGAGTGAAATGTAGGTAGTACACAAATTCAACGGCATACCATGCAGTCACTGAAAACCATACATATATTTTAAAAAACTAGAAGTAACTCAAAGGCCTCAAATGTTCATCCATAGGAGAATAGATAATCTAACCAAACAGTAGCATAATCATACAATGAAATTCTACTCAGCAACGAAAATGATTGAGCCACTTTGTGCTACATAAACAAATCTCAAATGTATTATGTTGAGCAAAAAGAAGTCAAATATTAAAAACTACATACTGCATGATTCACTTTAAATAAACTCAGGAACAGATAAAATTAGACATTAGTTATCTTGAGGTTAGTGCTAGTAATTAATTGGAAGTCTAAACCCTTCTATATCTGGACTGTAGTGTGTTTGCAGGGTTGTGTACATTTTTAAGTCTCATCAAACAGTGTAGTCTATTTCACTATGTGTAAGATTAACTTCAAAGCATTACTAAGGAGGAGCATACGTTGACGTGAACATATTTTCATAGTATGGTGCTAAAGGTAACACAGAAATAATGAAAGACAACAGGTGCTTCATGAAGCTAGAAAGATATGAGGAAGGCAGGAAGGAAGAAAAGGAGGAAAAGTGCAAAACAAGAGGAAGGGAGGGAAGATGTCCAAAGAATATAAAATATATATGATAAACATGGGAACTTCTGGCTGGAAGAAGCACAAGTGATCTTCCCCTTGGTGTTTTCTGTGTTTCTCATATGGAGCATTGGTTATATTTGTGAAGAAAAAGAAACATACTCTAGAAGTGTAAATTTTATGTGAGAGTTTATGAAGACAGATTTTTCATATAATTCAACTACATCTTCGATATTGGCTTTACTTAATATTTTTGGCTGAAATAAAATTCAAACCATGACTTACCCCTACATTTCTTCAAATGTGGGTGTCATTCTCAGGGGGTTAGATTATTCAAGATGTTAAGAAGCTTTTTTAAAACTGGATATTGCCGCTGCTCTACAATTTTCTACCACAGTGGATAATTTGGGAAGCACCACTTTCTTTCAGAACAAAGAGAAGAAATACAGATCATCCTTGAGAAGAGAGTTGGTCTTCTATTTTGAGGAGAGTTGTTTTGTTTTCAAAGCTATTTTTGGATTCTGTTTTAAGAAAAATCCAATGAAATCCTTAAAAAAGTTGTCATTGTATCTTCAAAATGGATTTGCAGCATGACATATATGAGGAAGGAAAGAAAGCTCACAAAATTGAATGTTGGTTCCTTGAAATCTATATATCTGATAATGTAGTGGTTAGGGATGTCAAAAATCAATTTTTCCCCCATCTTGATAAAATTAAATTTAAATGTCCTTTTTGGTTTTCTATGTTTAGAATTTTCAAAAATGAATTGAAGAGAGCAAATATCTATATTGACTTTTTTTCCCTAGAATTTGAAGTAATTTGATGTGAGGGGTCAGGTTATTATATGCCACTGTCTATGTCATCTCCTAAAGCAGAGATGGAAAGATATATTGAGATTCTCCCACATTAATTGTGAAAGTTTTAATATTGCAAAGGTTGTTTGAGATAACCCAGTCTAGGGAAAAGGAATAGGTTTTCATCCCAGATGTCATTTATAGTGTATTGATTGAGTTGCCTCCCTGGCTGGACTGAGAGACTCAGAAGCCATATGCACGCTGAATAGAGGTGTGGGCTGTAAAGGATTACCAGAATCTGG
This sequence comes from Ictidomys tridecemlineatus, assembly GCF_052094955.1. Taxonomy (NCBI): domain Eukaryota; kingdom Metazoa; phylum Chordata; class Mammalia; order Rodentia; family Sciuridae; genus Ictidomys; species Ictidomys tridecemlineatus. Next base: position 33,609,246 of record NC_135480.1, read on the forward strand.
CCTGTCTATGGAAAGGGAAATTGGTGGTCAGCACATCAAGAATTTACGGTCCCAACTTTAGTCCAACTCTGATTTACAAGAAAGGAAAGCAAGACCCAGAAATTTGAAATTGCTAACTCATGAGATTAATGAAGCTCACCACTTCCCATTCTTCTTTAGCATCTCCTTCCACTTTTGATGCCTGTTCATCATGTTGGCTAAGATGATAAAAGATACCTCCACTTTTCCATCCCCATCATATTGTTGGCTACTTTTTATAATTCCTTATCTCTCCCATGCAAACCCTTGGAAACCTTTGGAATATATCTGTTGGTATTTCACCCACTCAAAGTGTCAATTACCCTACAAAAAGAATTAACTGTTCTCATACAATTCTTAGATTATCTGAAACTCCAAATACCCCTAGTTTTCAATGGCAACCTGTTGAAACAAACCCTGATTACACTGGTCCAATTCGTTCTCTCAAGTATTCATTCAGAAAAAGATAGCTCATGTAGATTGGGGGAAGATACAAAATTTTCAGATGGAAAATTTGATTAAATCGTCTAGATATGGTTATTATTATTTATTTTCCACTTGTCTGTGTTGAATCCAAAAGGGATTTCACCCCTTTACATCACAACCCTGAGACTTGGTCCCACTCTTCTTTATCTTTTTCCTGCCTCTTTCTCTACATCTTTACCATTAATGTTAGTTATCTGTTTTAGATGAAGATGAACTTCAAAGATGAAAAGACAAACCACCCAAGGAAAATATGCCTGTAAAATCTCTATATGGATGCTGAAATTCTTAAGGATAATAATAGAATTTATATATATCATGCAGGTGCCAAAATGTTCATCCAAATTTTGTTGCTTAATCAATTGCTCTGTAACTTACTGTTTGCAAAGTACAAATCTTTACTATTTAGCTCATTTTTCTGTGAGCTGCTGGGATAACTGGGACAACCCAGTTCTGGTCTAGATGGAATCAGGTGATTCCTGATTGGCAGTTGGCTAGTAGCTCCACTGGAGTTGAATAATCTAAAATGGCCCCACTCTTCTTATGTTTGGATCTCAGCTGGTTTGCTTGTCTATGCTCCATATGGTCACTCTCTCCTACCTGCTATGCTCAGCCTGTTTACAACGTGGAAGTGGTCCTAGATGCACACAACCACCCATTCACCCACTCACAGACAGAGCAGAAACTGCAAGTTTTCAGATCCTATCTCAGAAGTAGTTCAATATACCTTTTGCCACATTTAATCAAACGAGCCAAGTCATGACACCATTCCAGACTTAAAGGGTAGGAGAATAGACTTCAATTATTGAAAGAGAAGGCACAGAGACTTCATGATCATTTGTGATCTGCCACAACATGTAAGCAAGGTGTCAACAGCCTGTGTGGATGTTAAAATTCTCATGAATAGCAATAGATGTTCCATGTGTATATGTGGACAGAGGTGAGATGGGTGACAAGGACTGTAATGTGGAGAGTGAACAGATGAGAAGACACCAAGAAAGAGTAGAAGTAGGTTTGAATAGACAGATGGAACCGTCTTTCAAATAACAAAAACTACAGCATGAGATCAGCGAGTTAACAATAAAAATCTCACCCCTGCTCCCCTGTCCCGTACATAGTTCTTGGAATAGCTCACCCAGAGAGTGGCTTCCAGTCAAGACAGTTACAAAAGAAAGAAATATCCTGAAGAAAAAAAGTAATACTTCTGCTATGAAAAGAGGAGATTCAAACATTTAAACAAAGAGTATGTTATTAATAATGGACTAGAAACCTCTGAGAACACTGTTAAAGGAATTGGAATAAAGTGGGAAATGGAATGATTAATTAGGGAAGCAGCAAATGGACAGAGGTGTTGGGTATTAGAGTATGAAAGGACATATTTGCCGTATGTATATGACAGGGATAAAAGGCAAAAAATTAACCAACCTCAAAGTCCTTGGTAGAAATTTGATCAAGGGGCAGTTTATGTGCTGACATCACCCCCATGTTTGGAGAACTTCTGCAACTGCTGGCACTAGGCTCCAGGTATCACTGCAGATGGTATGGGTAGAGTTACCATGTTTAGCAAAGAAGATACAGGATACCCAGTAAAATATGAATAGCACATAGGCATGGAATAATTTTTTAGCATATGTCCCATGCAATTGCTTGGGATATAATAAAAAAAAACATTATTTGTCTGACATTCAGATTTAACTGAGGATCCTACATTTCATCTAAGAACTCTGGGGTAGAGAAATGAAATGAAACAGATGAGCAGATGTTGAGCAAGCCTATCACTACTGGCAAACCTGGTGGCCGATTAGGGCATAAGACAAGGAAATGAGTCCTCTGACTTCCAGTCCAGCATCTCTTCCATTTTCCAATTAGGTTTTCTTTTTACCTCCAACTCTTTTAAAGGGTCTCCTCCTACATTACTTCTCTCTCTTCTTCATTCCCATTATCTTCACCTTCACATCTCCTGGTGCCGGGCTCCGGCTCTCCTCTCTGACTCATCTAATCAACTTCAAGTTCATCAGGAAATTGATGTTCTTAGTCCGTCAGCCATATTGTCCGATTTTTCGGTACTGAAGTGGTGTAGAATTGCCTTCTACTATGAAAGAGGAGAGGGGATCCTCCTTCAATCACATCCTCAAGACTGACTCCAGTGCTGCTAGAATATGTCACTAATTCTACAAATCAGGAATGAAGGTGACACTCATTAAGAAATATCAAATAAAATATTTAAATGTCTTTAGATTTCATATCCTCAGGTTGATTACAGAAACCCTTGGGGTTTGTTGGAAAAGGCTGCCTCTTTTTGTGAGCAGTGAATAAATACCAAAATGAAGTACTTAAAATTGGTTTACAATACACCTCCGTGCAGAGCCGATAAATTAATAAAACCTGATAAGTTTTCAGATCCCTCGAGGGGTGAACATGCAGCTTGCAATGAAGCAAATTCACAGCAACGTGGCAGAACGGTGGAAGTTAATTTTTTTCTTTCCCTATGTGGCAAGGCCCAGATAATTTTTCACTGCCAGCCCCCCTTTTAAAAAATATATATGGTTCTTAGCCCATACTGCTTAATAGTGATTTTCATGTCATTCATTCTCTCTCTCTCTCTTTCTCTCTCCCTCTCTCTCTTCAATTGCTTTTGAGGAATTCCAACTTACAAATAGGGACTGCAGATGCCTTTTATCTTATTTACTCAAGTATTTTCAGTGCACTCAGTAATCAGAGGGGTACACTTATCCTGGTGTTGGGCAGGGAATTGCATACCCAGCTCCTATTACTGTTCATAAATTATTGTTCCCATATGCACCATCCTGAAAATGTACCCCAATGGGCTTTGTTTGGTCTATGTATTCCTACCGTTGCTAATGCTAGGAATCTCACCAGCAAATCTGGAAAAAAAAAACAATTAAAAGGCAAATTCTCTTCCCATTCCAATAATACTGACCAAAGCAACTGAACATAAGGAGATAAATGTGAATTATTTTCTGTGTTTTGCATAAACATTGTAAATTTTAAAATACATTTTAATATTGAATGTACAATAAGGTCCCCTGGAGAGTTCTGTTTAAAGATGCATCATGCACACAGCCCACCTTTATAGTTCTAATGACCTGAGATATTTTTCCTTAAAGCAGTCCTTAAAGCAGTTCTGAACTATCACAGAATTAAGTAATAGCATGAAGAAAGCTCCTCAATTTACAGCACAAATAAGACACTTTGACACAAGTAAGAGCAATCAGTTCAAGGTCAATCCCCTAAGAAGATATTTTAGTTAATTTCAGTGTCTGATTAAATAATGTTGCTATGTAGTTACTGCTGTCTACCGGGTCACATTTTGGGATGGTCCCATCTCTCAGATGCTTATATAGGTGCCCCCCTAAGGGTATGTGGAATTGATGAAGTCATCTATTTATGGGTTTTCTGAGTATACCAGAAGGAGCAGGATACCATCCATGTCCTCTGGTAGCTCCCAATCCAGCCAGACAGCTTGAGAGATGCATCTGGGCAAAGAAGATCATGTTGTCCAGAGTATAAAGAAGTCTTCAGTAAACACCAGGCACAGGTAATCCAGTCTTTCTTCCTTCTTTTCTTCTTTCTAGAAGAATTGATCTTAATTCTTAGGAGAAAATATTTCAAATTTTCCTTTGTTTTATTTCCAAGAACTGTTTCTTTTCTTCCCAAATAAAGAATTCTTTCTGAAGAAGTGTTCAGTAAAACAGCTACCACTTCAATACAAAGAAAGCAAAACAAAATAACTGATCCATACAATAATATACAATGACTGCATAAATAAAAATAAACATTCTAGTTCAAAAATGAAACAGAGTTGTCACTCTGATGAAGGAAAAGAGAAATATTTCCATACTAATGGTGAACTTGAGTTCTAATGATCTAAATATGTCGCCACATTCGTGAGTAGTTTGCTTCTTTCTACGTATCTATTTTATCTTTATTAGAGAAGTTGATGAAGCCTTTGATGTTCCAAAAATGCAATATGGGATGAATTAAACATCGTTTTCACAGTCATGTGTGCAGATTTGAACTTGAGTTGTTTTTTTTTAATTCAGCCAACCAGGGTCCAAAGCATTTTTCATTATTATTTATATCTTCTCACACCAATTTCTTTCCCAGCCTGATACCTCATTCTGATTAATGGACTAGTAGCAGGGACTACTTTTTTTATAATGATGTTTTGCTTAGAGTGTCTGTTTATGTTTCAACAAAACAAATAAAGTCAGGCATATTAAGGAATATGGTGTTTCAGAAACAAAGAAAACAACCAAGATTAGAGGAAAGTTAACTGTTCCCTGGGGAGAAACCCTAGTGGTTAAACTGTTTCATCAGCAACAGTACAGAAATTGTTTTAATGGTGTTCTGAACATCTTATTCTTGCAAAAATAATACCCAAGCTCACAAAACACAAGGGTGGAAATCCAGGCTATCCATTTTGGAAGGTTAGCATTTATGAAGTGCAGTATTTCACCAAATCGTTAAAGTGTAGCATGAGGATATAGAAACTGTGGCATACCTTCAGACTGGATCAAATATTTTTCATGCTAAACTGATTAGTACTATTGAAAACAATGAATGTTATTCCGGAACTTGGGAGATGTTTAGTCCTGAGTTCTAGGTCAGAAGTCGCCTCATAAAGCTTGTTTAATAGCAGATGAAGAGAAATCACACAGGAAGCAAAACTGAAGTCTTCTGTTTATGTAAAAGCTGAATGCCTATGGAATTTGTCTTCGCTTTCTCTGCCCCCACAAAAATGCAGCATTCTTTTCTTCTCTATTTATTTTCCAGGCCTCAGTTTAAAAATGTAACTCTCCTAAATATTTTCAGGAGGCATATTCCTTACATGCTAAAATATGCTCTGGAGCCTTTCCCTGTCTTAGGGGGAAAAAAAACTGTAACTGTTAAATACATGCTCCCATCACTAGATTACCTTGGAGAAACTTCGAGATTGTCATAGCAGCGAACTCCATCATGCTTGCTCAAGTGAAGGCATAAACAGACAGCGCAAGGTCTTCCTCAGACTGCACATCCACCTTCGAGTCTCTACATTTTCTTTCTCCCTCGATCTGAACTCCAGCATGGTGTCCTTCCCTTAAATGCTTTGGTTTGCCTTGGTAAAGGCTGTTTGTCACAGCCCCGTGTTTGGAGGGCAGAAGTTCTTTGGTAAAACTTGTCATTATTTATGTCCAAGAAAGGGAAACCTTGTCTATTAAATTAATTAGAATGTGGCCTGAAAAGGAATATTTTTGATCAGGGAAAACAGAAGTCTTCGGGAAAAGGAGGGGAGAAAAAAAAAAAAAGGCAGAAAGGTTCAAAATACAGAGCTGCATTGTTTGCAGAAAGCCTGCTGCTTCTTTTATGCCTAACTGAACCATGCCAGGAGCCCTCTTGAATTTCTACAAGAATACAGTTTCAGATCATCTGCATTCAGGGCCAGAGTCATGGCCCTGGAACCGATAATTGCCTCTGACAGGATTTAATTACCTTCTCTAGGACCTTTTCTCTGTTTGATTGGAGACCACCCCCTGCCTCCGATCAAATCAGACAGTAATAACACGCTGAAGCGCAGCAGCCAATCACGAGTCAAGTCTGAACAGTGACCTTGCTGAGCCGAAGCTGATTGGTGGTGTCAGCCTTGTCAACGGTGTCAGTGAACCATCAGACAAGAAAGAGCGAGGGGGGAGCCAAGGAGAGCGAGGGGAGATAAGAGACCAGCATTAATGCTAATGGAGGCTGTCAGCATTCAAGGTTCCAGGCCGCCTTACAAGCGGCCTCGCACAAAAAAAAAAAAAAAAAAAAAAAAAAAAAAAAAAAAACCAAAAATATTAGAGAACTCATACAAGTCTAAAATATTCAGAAGGGGAACATTTTCGTTCTCCAGTTTGGGGACTCTATTCAAGGTATAATTCACATGCAATTCAGATGAAGTGACAGATACGCGCACATGATGTGACAGAATGATTTTTTATGGAAAGGAAAAGTCTCACAAAACAGCTAGATGAATTTGAGAGAGACGGTGGGAGACGGTGGGAGAACGACAGGACTTTTTAATTTTGAACTGTGGGACTGAAAACGTGGGTATTTAAGATACACCACAAAACTGTGCTTTTCATATTAACCTGACTTTGCAGTCCCTATATCATTTATGATCATTTTAGTGAGGGAATATAAGTTTACCCATAATCTTAAAGAATAATACATTCATTAAGTGGCCAATCTTTATGTACATATAATTTTAAGAGATTTTTATAGTAATGCATAATTCTGGTGATTTGGGGGGAAAAAAAGTTTAAGACATAAAATTTGGTTAACCTCTATTCCTTTTAAAAAGGTGATTTTCCCCAGAAAAATACCATCATAGAGTTACAATATGCACAAAGTCTGTTACGAAATAGTAGTAAGCCAATAAGTGGAAAAGTAGGATGCATTATCAGCCCTGTGATAATTTGGAGTTTGATTTATTCATTATTTTTGTCTGAAAAGAATCTTTCCCATAGCATTTATTCTGTTTCCAACTAACCTACCTCTTCACAAATGAATATAAAAAAACATATTTACACAGGTATATTAGAATTATTCTTAATTAAGTAACTAACATTCAGTTTTATTTAGTAAAAATGAAATGTTTACCAGTTGTGATGCACATATCTTCCACAAACCTTTTAAGAAAACTGTAGTCTAATTTACCTTCTCTGGAAGGCAAGGGAAATTATTATGTACACTGGGACTTTAACCAAATAGAATGTTCCTTTTAAAAATCATGTCACATGATTTAGTTTAAGGCAAAGTTCTGCCACATCTCTGCATTTATATATTTCTTCAAGAAGTTTTCTGTTTAACCAAGGAATTTTACCTAAACAGTTGTTACAGAAGTTGATTCAATATTTTTGATTTCCATTTTATTTTTTATACTCCCTCCACCAAGAAACACATGTTAAAATCCTTTCTTGTATAGCTAGGATTATTTTCCATTATGATTATAAAATTTAAAAGATAGATTTATTAACATATAAATAAATCACAATTTTTATACTGGATCAAAATGTATAATGGACTTGTTAAGATGAGATAGCCATTTTGACTTTGAAGCAAACTATTTGAAACAACCTAGAGGGAGGCAGAGCTACTTTGAAAAGATTGCTTATTTACAGAGCCCCATGATTAAACCAAGTTATATAAGAAGAAATATAACTTACAGAGAAAAATCTGACACTTTAGAGTGTTATTCTAGCCTAGTTATTGACAAACAGTCCATTTGGGGTCAAGTTACTTTGTCTTCATGGATATTGGTTTTCTCAGCGATAAAAGGCAATTAACATGAGGTTACCTAAAGAATTAAAAGTGTGTAGAATACAAGTATAATTAATATGTGGAGATGGTAACAGAGTCATTTTACTTCTCAGGGACACTATGTGGGGTTGTGAGTTTTCTCTGCTTCTGTCCTTCCACTCCTATCATGTCACTTGCTCTCAAACCCACCCACTCACCCCACCTCTCTCTCTCTCTCTCTCTCTCACACACACACACACACACACACACACACACACACACACACATAACTATTTTGACCAATATTGAGAGGAAGGTAACACTTGTCACCATCAGTTTCAGAACTAGAATCCAAATATGCTAAATCTTATACTTAGGTTCATTCTGATTCCACTTTTTGCTACTTTGGAGTGAATAAATTATACTTAAGTACATGCTGGTCTTTTACTGCAGTGCTTTAAGAATTTTTCATTTGTAGACTCTAGATCCATCATGCAATCTCACCTATGTAACCCGTGATAAAGACTTTTTAGAAATCATACAAAAATGAACAAACCTAACCCATTTATGATAATCATCAATTTGAATTATGGGTCACTTTTAGTAACTAACCCCAAATCTGGAATATATGGAGCTCTGAAAATGAGGACAAACTTTATTTAGTTACTTTGAAAACATTATCGAAAGCAAAAGAGGTAAGTATGTGTATATTCCAAACATTGGGGTTTATGTCTCAAAGCAGGTAGCCAATAACATTTTTATTTCAATGGTGGATATTACACTTTCCAAAGACCATCTACCCCAAGTTGTGAAGGCAAATGCACATTTACATTCTCTCCTCCGCAGTCACATCTTCAGCCAGCTCACCCCCGAGTAACCTCAACAGAGAGGGCAGGAAAGAAGCCAATATCATGCCTTCTTTCATTTCTTTAGCAACAACACCGTTCTCACCCTGAAAAGGTGAATAATTAATACCCATCTGACTCCACCTAATTAAGTCCACATTTGCTTGTTCTGTTCACTTGAACCTGCTTTCCTTTAGAGAAAATAGCCTTTGCTTATCTTCGCAGTTTATATTTCTTAAATGAACACTTTTGGAATTAAAGAGATCCTATCTTGGTTTTGAAAAGCTGTGTGTGTGTGTGTGTGTGTGTGTGTGTGTGTGTGTGTGTATACATGAACCATTAGGAATCAATAGCAAAGCTTTACTGTTTTTCTAAATGGGAGAGAATATCAAACAATTACTGGGTTGAGATTCTTATAAAACAATCAAGCCTCTGGTAATCTTTGATTATTCCCTACTCCTGCCTCCATTTTGGTTCTAGAAAGATGATTTAACAAAAGCTTTTTGGTCTTTTAAAAATTGAATACAAACACAAAAATGAGAAATTAGAGAAAAGCCATGCACCAAATGCTGGGTTATATCTTGGTTGCTGTTCAGAATGATCCTTGCATAATCTGAGTTACACAACAGAGTGACTCTAATTGCAAATTCAATCACTCCTTGACTGAGACTCAGAAATCAATTCCCAGTAAAATATGACACTCAGTCATTCAAAAACAATAGAATAGTCAATATTTCACCATAAACAGCCTAGTTAGGACCTATTTCAATACAATACAAATTCAGTTCTTTTACTGTGCCAAGCAAATCTTTTCTATTCTGTGTAACCCTGCCTCCCATTCCCAGTAATCAAAACCATGATGGAAAGTTAAATAAAATCATGAGGTTGCCAAGACTCACAGGGAGAATCTCACTGAAACACTTCTGATCTCTCCCTTAATTTGTATTGATTGTCAACTTCTCTCGTTTCCTTGTGGTTTGGTAATTTAAATTTAGACATATCTCATCCAAGTGAAAGGGAACGAGTATAAATGTGGACTAGAGACAGGGGAGTAAGAGAGCAAAGAAGATCCATGTTTGATTAGACAATTTAGAGTATGATCTGCAATTGTAGAATCCTGAAGTTTACCATACTCAGAATGGAAATTGCCATATGGTTTCCAGTACAGCCTTCTTTGACATCATTTTCTCTAACTCTAAAAAGACTAAGAGAAAAACCAAAATTCAGATACAGCATTAGTATGCAAATCTAGATAGAAAACTGGTAATTGGTATCGTTTTGAATCAACAAACGTTTCTAAGATTAAAATCCCCAAATTTTGATTTCCTGTACTGATATTATTTCTCACTTACCACCTAATCAAATTATCTGACTGCCAAAAATCTCTGTTTTTCTTTCTGAGCCCAGGACTCCAAGATACTAGGATGTGATTCGTACTTTGCAGGCTGAACTTTTACCATCCCTAAATAAAATACCCTAGAATTGTATTGTTTTGTCACATTATTATTGTTACTATTATAGCAATATTGGGGTTTGCCCATGTGTTTAGGAAGGGGTGTTTCTAAGAAGAATACATCTGATTAAGTGCACTGTTTATTTACTTTGGGATCCACGTTTTAAAAGACTTGCGCACAAAAGGCTTGGAAATGCTTCCAAAATGAGAAACTCCAGTCAAATGATTACTCAGCTGGCAAAATGGAAATTTCAAGTTGCATAGACAGCTAATTGTGGCCTGCCTCTGGAATGACAGGTCTATAATTTTTAGTTTTGTGTGCATTGAAAGCCAGTCACCTTGACACTCAGTGGTCCATTATCCACCGGCCACCAACCATATGATGATGTTCAAGGAGTGACAGGCACTTTCCATTATGGGTGATGAAACACACCAGGCTTTATTTGGATAAAGCTGTCCTAAGGGAAAAGAGAAAGCCAGGTGCCTGCTCCTCCCCACAAGCAACAATAATACTGGAACACCTTTAATTCCAGAGAACCAACTTCTTTGTTCTTGCATAATAACAACCATCAGTTTCTCTTGATATTTGTTGCCAACGTCCTTTAATGTGTCACGGTCGTAGCCTTTTAATATAAATTTTCCCTCTTAGTCTTACTAGCTCTCCCTATTAAATTTTATGTTAGAAGAACTTGAAACCTGGTTAAGCCTGTGTTTTAGGGAATGCGTAACATGGGAGTTCTTTGCTTTTTTTTTTTTTTTAACTCAAAACCATCTTTTTAAATGTCCCAGGTCTTCATGAAATAGAGGAATGTTATTAAACCAAGGGCCAGGAGATGACATCGTACTTTCAGGTATGAATTCATTGACTGTGGACTTTGAAGGAGTACATCACCTTTCTGAGCCTTGCATCTTTAAAATAAAGAGGCTGAAGCAGATCTTTCATTCTCTTCTATCCCTGCTCATTTCTAAATATTAAAAACACAATCATGAAATTTTCCTGACTGCCAATAGCACTGAACCTTATTTGTCAAGTGGAACAGTGAAGATGTGTTCAGCCACAAGTTAACAATACCAAATAAATGGCATGAACAGATAAAACAGTTAATGATTAGGCCTAACAGGAAATTCTGAGGCCTGTTCTCCAAGATTCTGTCTAGCAACTCAGCATCCTTGCCAGGAACCTGGGCTCTTTCTCTTCTTAGTATGTAGGATTTTCATTCTTCAATATTATTTACTGGCTCTACAAATGACTTTAATGACTCCAGGCACCAAAGTCTCTCCAAAATAATTTCTAGAAGAAAAGAAAGGGGAAGACTGAAACAAGGATTCTGTAATGGTCAGAAAGTAAAACTTTACCCAGAAGTCTAATGTAGACTAAGTAATGGCCATCGAGTCCTTGCCATACTTCTCAGAACCTGTGAATGTTACCTTAGATGGCAAAAAGACTTTGCAGAAATGATTAAGAAGGATCTTGAGATGGGGAGATTATTCATGATTACCTCGAGAGCCATAAATATGAGTATCCTGATAAGAGAAAGACAGTGGGAGATCGAAAGAGAAGCAGGAGAAATAATGCTCAGACCAGGAAGTTGGCATGACATGAGGAAGGAATCATGAAACAAGAACGCTGGTGGCCTGTAAAAAGTGGAAAGGACAGAGCACTTGATTCTCTATTAGTCTCCAGAAAGAACAGCAGTGCCTACATCTCCACTTTAACCCAATGAAACTGATTTCAGACTTCCCACTTCCAGAACCATGAGAGAGTAAGTTAGTATTTTAAGTCACAAAATGTTTGGTGACTTGTTACAGCAGCAGGACTAAGCTAATACAAACCCCCAGCAAACTTCCTTTACATCTGTTTCCCCTGATATGAGCTGTGTAGAGGCTATTCATAGACACAAGGGAGGCTGTGGTAACAAGTTGCTGGCAAACAGGAAGAAAAGAGTTATGATTGTGTTAGAATTATTTTAATTCATCCCCTGGGTCTGAGTATATTGCTGCCCTGAAATGAACTGGAGTTCTATAAAGCATGTAAGAAAAGGAACATAAAAAATTAAAGGGGAGAAAGTGCCAGGGAGTGATATTGGCTAAATGATATTGTTATACTGTATGCATGTGTGAATAAGTAACAACGAATCCCATCAATATGTACAATCTGCACCAATAAATCCCATCAATATGTACAATATGCACCAATAAAAAAATGTGAAAAAAGAAAGAAAACACAAAAAATACTAGAAAATTTTTAAAAGTTCGAAGAAACCTGCAAACTCTGACATAGATTCTATTCTGATATGTTTCAAAAAAATTATTTAGGTACAATATGTACTAAATGCCTAGTCACCCTGCTTAAAACTTCAGTCATTAAAAGTGCTCCATCATGTAAATTTGCTAACCTTTTCAGGCCACGTCTCGTCACTCTAGGGATCCAGGCTTACTTGAGTTTTTTTGGTTTTGTTGCAAACCAGGCTTTATTAGGATGAGTCTAAGAGTCTCATCCTTCTGTACACTTGCTTTGCTTTCCATGAAAATCTTCCCAACTCATCTCCACGCCCATACTTTTGGCTTAGCTGAATCCACTGACTTTTCACACTCAGCTGAAACAGCAATTCTTCCCCAGTGTCCCCTGGACTACTCCATTCTACATTGGAAACCTTCATCAGGTGTTCATTTAGCATATTTTAGGTAACACTCAGAGATGGAGAACTACCTGTTCCATGTTGTTTTCTCCACTAGGCTAGGTACAGCCTGTTATAACAAAGGGAAACCATCCTCAGAGAAAGGCTAGGCCAGAAAATGAGGTCAGGCCTGTTGGATAAGGGGGGTGGGAGGTCGGGGAGGGAGCAGGCAACACAACTCCTTCCTGCCTGTTTCACCACATGAGCACTGATGTTTCCATTGTGCATTGAATAGTCTAGCTCTTGGTTCTGATAGCTTTTTTTGACATCATTTTATCCTGGTCCTCACCAGCATGTCAACGTATTATGTTAAAATGGATGGAAAGGAGCCATGTTGTGAGAATTTGCTGAGGAAGGTGGAAAATGACTTCTTGACCCAAATAGTCAAAACCCCATCTGCCTTAGTGACCATTCTTTACAACAGAGCTAGGCACAAAGTACTCTTTGGAGAAGAGTACGATAAATTATATATCTATGAAGCAAAGCTACCAAGCTTGACACTGGAGCTGTACAAGTCAACAAGACAGTGACCTTCCCCACAGGGTGGCCAAAAGCATCAAATTGCATTTTTACTGCTTCTTAAAATTGGGTTCACACCACTTGCATAGTAATCACTTGCAGTGTTTGTTGAAAAAGAATATTCATGGGTCCCACCCTTGACCAACTGAATAAGATTTTCTTGAGTAGCAATGTTTGGGTGACTTTATGCCAACTAAAGTTCAAGAACCACTATCAAAAATTGAAGACAAAAATGGCCCTATTTTTTTTCTATCCCTCCCTGATTTTTTTGCTTCCATTGGCTTGCTTCCAGTCATTTCAAAGTCATCCACCCTTTCTTCTATGTATATTTAGTAGACTGTTCTGCACACACTTTATTCAATGGGATATTGCATCCACTGAGCAATTCCAAGATCTTCATCCACTCCTCCATGCAGCTATAGAACAAACACATCATTTGCGCCACAGGATAGCTCACATTCAGGCAATTGTGTTTCGTCTAATTTCTTACAATTAATGAACAAGTTCCCCTATCAGTTTTAATGGCGTTAGGTTCGCATTTTGGTGTAAATTATTCATCCTACTAGTTTAGTGACAGTCACTGAGGCAAGTTTAAGGCAATAATTTCACACATACGTTGGCCATAGGTTAATTATTTAGGGTGCCACAGTGGGCTTTGCGATACTGAAATCTCCTGGATAGACCCCATAAAAATATATTCCTTACCTTTAACAAAAAGAGGTTTCCTCTTTTGAAGTTTCTTATGTGGTGGTTTATGCAACCTTCACAGTTCTACCAAAATGTTAGGGAAGAGCAGAGAATGCTTGTGCCAAACAAAAAGGGAGAGATGATAAAAAAAAGAAAAGCAGGTACACATGTAAAATCTTTACAGAAAAATTCCAAAAATGAGAGGTGACTTAGGACAAAGAACTTTGGGCTTTAAAATACTAAATAGCCAAAGTTTAGGCCCAGTTTATTTTGTGAAATCCTCTTCAATTCCTCCATTTGTAATGCATAGACATATTTGAAGTTTATAATGCTTAGTTAAAGTCATTCATTCCCTTAATTCTAGTAGACAGTAGAAAAGAAAACCTGAGCATTTTGATACAGCAGTAGTCCTCAGACTCTGTAAGGTATCACTCTGTTGTACTATGTGCCTTCCATACGCAGGTGCCAAAGTTTAGTCACTTTGAAAAGTTTACTTATCCATATAAATTAGAATAAATACTGTGATATCAATCAAGAAGCTGGGCGGCTCATGCACTGTGGTATATCGCAGGATAAGAACTCTATGGAGCTAAAGATGGAATGTTAAGCCAGAGCTGGTGACAAAGTGTGCATTTTCTGATAAGCTTGAAAAGTCTGCTTTCTGAGTGTGCAAATCAGGAGGTTAAATGTCCCTTTCAAACAGCAACAGGAAGCTGAATGACTTCCCAGTGAGCACAGTAGTATGGATGGGTATCACTAATCTCCTCAAATCTTTTGCGAAAAATCCCATACTCAAAAATCAAAAGGTTGGGGACTCACTGTCATCCAGAGTGGCAGAGATCTGAAGAAGATATTACGGTAGAAGAGGAGCCCTTGTTCTGTGTGGGTTTGTGAGCAGAGGGCTTCCCTGCTGGAGTTGCTACTTCCTGGAAAACTTAAAATCATGAAGGAAATAATATAACCCATGAAGGTGATTAATTTGTTTTCTGAACTATCTAAGAAAATAATGAACATAAAGCCAGGCAGTTACTCTGAGGAAAGAACTCAATGTATTGGGGAGCTCCATCTCTGTTCTCCCCTGCATAATAATTAGGAGCACATTACTTTGTTTTCTGAGGCTGTTTAGATGGGTGGACCAATATTTCACCTCTATATGTCAGGTTCCAAATAAACAGTGTGTGAAATGCAAACTTTTCAACAGCTAATGCCAGTATGAATCCAAAAATTCCCACGTATACTTCATTCTTTTGACCCATGATCTTTGAAACATCTCCAGTGAGATCATTATTTTCTTGCTTACCCCTTTGCTCCAGGGAACACTTTGAATGAATCCCAATCCTATGAATTTCTCTCCTTATGAAGCCCAATAGGCTTTGATGCCTTGGTCCCTTCTGCTCATACTCATGTAAGAAGGTGAGACAGGTATTTCATCCTAGCAATAGAAAGCTGACTAATACACATCTGAAATGCTCAATTAAAAGTTAGAAAAAAGTGTGGATGATAAAAAGGAGCAAATAACAAGAGCAACAAATAGAAAACAATAATAAGTACGTTAGATATTTATCTGTGTCAATACTCATTTTAAAGGACAGTGACCTAAGTAGACTAATTAAAAGAGATTGTAAGAGTGGATCAAAAAACAAGACTCAACTATATGCTGTCTATAAGAAACCCACTTTAATAAAAGATATAGTTTTAAAATAAATGGGTGGAGAAAGGTACATCATGCTAACACTAATCAAAAGAAAACTGGGGTATCTATAATAATTTCGCACAGAGCAAACTTCAGGGCAAAAAGAGAGGAACAAATAAGTTGAATACAGAAGATTTGGGGACATGAAACTAATCTTTATGATACTGCAATGATGGAAAAATGTCATTCATTTATCAGAACCCACACAATGTGAAACATCAACAGTAAATCCTAATGGAAACTGTGGAATTTGGGTGATAATGATGTGTCAACATAGATTCATTGATTGTAGCAAATGTACCCCTGTGGAGTGGGGGAAAGTGTATGTGGTGTGTGTGTGTGTGTGTGTGTGTGTGTGTGTGTTGGAGAGTGACTATAGGAACTCTCTGTGCTTTCCACTCAATTTGCTCAGAACTCAAACTGTTCCAAAAACTTAGTTGACTAATTTGAAGAAAAGTGACTTGTCCAAGATCACACAGGCAGGGTGAATGTTTCAAGAGAGATCTCCTGCTTCCCATTCAACATTTTCTCCATTGCATCATGTTCCCACTCCTCTGTCAGTTTTTATTTTTGTTTCTTACACTGAAAGATTAGTTAAAATATTTGTCGTGTGCATTTTTTTTTTGCAGGAGCTGTTATCCTTTCATAAGTGAACCATGATTTTCCAAATGTTATTCTCATTCCATCCTATTTAATGCTACATGCATTATTCATATAGAGAAAACAGGGATTAGACTTATTTGTATTTCAGGATCTTCCTAAGGCCTTGTTTTAGTATTTCAGGAGTGTACAGTTCAAGTACCTATTTTCTCATTTTGGAGCATCTGATATTTCATCTCAGGTGCCTGTGGTCTTCAGAAGCTTCAAGTAGATCATTTTCATGCCAAGAGTTGTTCAGTGCCATAAATTTTAATTTCTTGATTATCTGTTTAAGCATAATCTGTATTTCATTAGTATTACTTATTTCTCCCCAGAGAAAACTACAGACATCTTGCATCTGTTTCTCATAGTCTGATATAAATAATGAAGATAAACTGTACATTCAAAAAGACAGTACACACTTTCAAAATATTTTCCATTACAGTCTTGTCAATTCAAACCCTCTTTTTTTGAAATGAACATTCTCTCTTTTACAATGTCAGTGAGAGCAGGACTGCTGGGAAAAAATATATATATATTGCGAATAAGCATTAATTTCTTCCTTCTGTTTTCAGTATCTGCAAGCTGTCTATCCCTGCCTGGGAAGTTAGTCAGTGTAAATGTCTGGTGATTTGGATAAAGCTCTCCAGAATTCTTTCAGCTGAGGTTTGAAGAGTTAAACTAACTTCCACCTTAAGACAAAGAGATCATTATGCTGAAACTGGAAAAAAATAAGCTAAATATGATATCCTATCACATATGAAGTCAAATTAATATTTTTACTTTTAAAAAATGAAATAAAACAATTTAATATAATTACCTTTGGGGACCATGATCTGTATAATTTCAACGTATGCTTTAAAATTGTAGTTTGACAAGGGAGAGAAATGAATTACAGTAGATGGGGTAGAGAAAGAAGATGGGAGGGGAGAGGAGGGGGGATAGTAGAGGGAAAAAAAAGGAATATATGAGAATCAAAATCATTTACAAAATCAATGTTTGTGCCTATCAATGGATAAATGGATAATTTTTGATTGATATGTCTATATATCTATATATATATAAATAATTTTTTATTGATATATCTATATATAAATATAGAGATATATAGATGTATATGTGTATATATATGTTTATGTGTATATATGTGTATATGTACGTATATGTATATGTGTATATGTATGTATATGTATATGTGTATATATAAATATATGTATGTGTGTATATACATATATACACATATAGAAATATATATATACATATATAGATACACACACATCTGTGAATATATAGCTACAGATATATATACAAAAAGGAATATTGGGCCAGGATTGTGGCTCAGTGGTAGAGCGCTTGCCTAGCATGCATGAGGTACTGGGTTTGATCCTTGACACCACATAAAAATAAACAAATAAAATAAAAGTATTGTGTCCATCTACAACTAAAAATAAATAAATAAATAAAATAAAATTGTAGTTTGACGGAATATGGAGAAAGGGTAGAGGAAAATATAAAAGAAAAAGAAAGGAGGAATTGGGTTTTGGTTTTAGTCTCAAAACATCAGTTTGGTCATAAAGTACAGGCTTGTGGAACAATTTAAGAGACGCTATTAGGGGAAAAAATGAGCAGGGAAAGTGCTGATGACTGGTCATTGGAAGTTTCCTGTACCTCTCTTTTCTGGGACTGAGCAAGTCAGGAGGAAGATAGGGCCTTGGTAGAGAGAAAGATAAGAGTAGATGACAGGTTTTGTTTTGCTTGTTTCAACTTGACTTGGTTTGTTAATAGACTTGTTTTGTTGAATAAAATGTGTAATCTAAAGGTAGTAGCCAACCTAGAACTAAAATGGCTTCATTCATTCATTCATTCATTCAACAAAATGCCTTTTTGAAGAAGTTGTGATCAAGCTGCAAACAGATAAGGGGCATCAAGTGTGAAAACTTTCCAGGCAAAGGGGACACCATGTGCAAAGCTCTAAAAAGTTTTGAGGAAAAAGAAGGTCAATGCAGCTGAAGTGCAAAGTCTGGGTAGAAAACTGGCATTAGATGTCACCATAAATCTAAGAAGAAAACATCTTAGATAAGTTGCTGAATGGCTTTATAAGGGTTTTGAATAATTTCCTCAGAACCATTAAAGACTTTCCAATAATGACAGCTTATAATGTGCGCGCGCGCACACACACACACACACACACACACACACACACTATGGAATACACACATAATAGTAGAGTACTTAAAAATATTTTCTACTATGGTTTTGTCAATTCAAATTTTCTTTTGTTGAAATTGACATTCTATCTTTTACAAGCTGAATTGGTCCAGGGGATTGATTATGTTTAACTTTGTCTTTGTAATTGATGGATTAGAACAGTGATTCCCAATAGAGGCTGATTTTGTCTTTCAGAGGACACTTGGCAATGTCTTCCCCAAGGACAGATTTTTGGTTGTCATAAGCAGGAAGAGAAGGGAAAGGGTGCTACTCTCATATACTGGATAGAGGTGAGATATGGTGACATTCTGTAATGCACAGGACACATTCCTGCCCCCACTACAGAAAGAAATTATTGTACCCAAAATGTCTATAGTGCTGAGATTGAGAAGCCCCAGATTCAAGGAGGCAGCTAAGAATACAGGGAAAGTAATTAAGTGACAATTGCAGTCGTCTAGGTAAAAGTTGATAGTGCTTAGGTTGTTGGTAGTAAAATAGAAGTGAACGAGGTCATCATATAGTTTAGAGAAAATATGCTGAAACTGGACTTCTACCTTTTGTAATGCCAGATTAGATCATTCAAATCACTGTTGTTGACTACTAATAAAGGGGAAGTAATTTTTTAAAAAAATTTTAAAGATAATTAAATAGCTAATAAATAAGTGAGACATAAATAAACCAATATCTAAAAAAGCAGGGAAGTTTAGAGACATAAGCCACATATTTCAGGTTACTTTTATTTTGTATTTGCCCATTCAGGAGAAAAGCCCCAGAGGTTGAGTTTTGCCTTTAACATCCTCAAAACATTTAAGGAATAAAAGTCAGAATCCAGAGTTCGGCATTGGTGGGAACTCTGCAGAGTTCTGCACCAAACTAAATTACATTCAGTAGTTTAACTCTGCACTAAACTCTACTACATTTCCACTTCAATCTCAAACCCAGAAGGGCTACATTATGAAAGATAAGTGAACTAGAAGCTAAGTAGACCTTCCACAGAAGGCTCTAGCTTCCAGTCATCTGGGTGACCCAGAAAAAGTCCAGATGTGAAAATTACATTGGAATGATTTTTTTTAATTGCTAATAGATGCCTCTCTGAAACATACAAAAAGACTCCCTAGAGAAAGATGATATTCTCTAAAAATTTTCTACAAATATTTGCCTAACATAATATAAAACCAAATCTAATTATATACAGGAGAAGATAAGATAGATGTATATAAAGCCAATAGATAAAGACCAACCAGCACTCCTTTAACCACGGACTATAAATCGATTATATTCAAGAAAATAAAAATCAGTCCTAATAATTCAAGCAGAGACTGAGAGACTATTAAGATGTGATGAATGAGCTGCAAGAAGAAACCAAATAAAAATTCAAATGGAAAAATGCCAAGACCACAATTAAGAAATAAGTGGATGGTTGACAGAGCTGAAGATATCATTAGTGAAACAGAAGAAAATATCTAGAATGAGGACCAAAAAAACAAAGGGATAGAAAATGCAGAAGAAAGCATATGTAGTCTAGAGTGGACAGAGAGAGCTTTAGCAAACATTTGATTGCAGTCTGGGGAAATAAAAAATGAGATAATAAGCAGAAGCATCATTTGAAGAGAAAATGGCTACTTTTTTTTTTTCAAATATGCTGAAAGGAATCAATTCACAGATTCAAAAACCTCAACTAACCTGAAGAGAATAAATGAAAATACTTCACATCTAAACACACCTCCAAAGGCCATATCACAATCTAAATTGGAAAAGGTGTTGCCATTCACTGGAATAAGAAAAAGCAAAGAAGGATAAATGGGAAGTAAGAATCTAATGTTGCAAGCATTATGCAGATAGAATATGCTGAAATTCTTTAGTGAAATCAGCATCATGACCAAAAAGCACAACATTTCTTAAACTAAAAGAATGCCCCAAAGAGATTGAGTGCCCCTTATAAATGTTCTCCTAACACTGAAAACACTCATCACACATTGTTATAGTCATCTATTTGCTTGCTATAGACTAAACACTTCAAACACACAAGAGCAATATCTTTTATCTGTTATCCACAAAACTATATCAACTTACAAGTTTCTATAAAAATGTCTGCTTGACTATAACAGGGATTGTGTTGAATTTATAAATTACTTTAGGGAAAATTAGAATCTTAAAATACTATTTAATTCTGTGAATCCATAAACATGTTATATCTCTCCATTCATTTAGGGCTTCTTTAATTTCTTAGTTCATTGTAAAGGTTTTAAAAATATTTTTGTTAAGTTGATTCTCAATTTATGCTTTATTTTACATTTTAAATTTTCCTTTTTAAAGATGGGGACATAGTTCAGTGGTAGAGCATTTACCTTGCACATAAAAAAAATCTTTTTGTAATATTTGTTGTTATGACACATTCATTTGAATTTTAAACAATATTAATTCATACTTGAGAACTTACCAAACATTTATTACTTCTAGTAGCATTTTATTCATCCCATTTTACATAAATAATCATGTCATCAACTTTTAGAAGTAGTTTTATTCTCCTTTTCTTTATTCCTATAACTTCTAGTAGTATGTTGAATAAAAGAGTGAAAGAAACTTTCTACTTTTCTAATTTTAGGAGAGAAAGCAAATATGATTATAGTTGTAACTTTTTTCATAGATGTCCTGTATCACATTGAGAATTCTCTTTCATTTCTCTATTTACTGAGAGTTCTTATGATGAATAAGTGAGAAATTTTGTCAAATATTTCTTCTGTATCTATTGAAATTATTATATACTTTCTCTTTATCCATTTATATGTTGCATTTTTTATTAATTTTCAAATAGTAAACCAATCTTGCATTCTTGGGTTAATTGCCACTTGGCTTTTATATATTTCTATATTTGATTAC
Organism: Ictidomys tridecemlineatus; assembly: GCF_052094955.1. Lineage (NCBI taxonomy): Eukaryota > Metazoa > Chordata > Mammalia > Rodentia > Sciuridae > Ictidomys > Ictidomys tridecemlineatus. The sequence continues at coordinate 33,630,627 of NC_135480.1, forward strand.
CTCATATTTTGTTGAGGTCTTCATGAAAGTATTAAGAAACAAATTTAAATGCAGAAGGACTGGTCACAAGGAGAAGAGAATATAAACACTAGATGTCAGTATTTGTCCCCCGCCCCACAGAAACAAATAAACAACAAAAAGAAAAAAAAAAAAACAACTCTAGGTTTAAATGTTTCATTGAGTAATTTTATGAAATGTTTAAAGAAGAAATAATGTCAATCTTACATAAACTCTTTGAGAGAACAAAGAAGAAACATTTCCCAATTCACTTATGGAGCAATCATTATCCTGATACCCAAATTTTAAAAAAGAAAGAAAAGGGACGAAAATGAATGAATGAATTGTAGCCCAAAATGTCCCATGAAACAAATGGAACAACTGGTACCCATATGGAAAAGAAGAAACCACAACCATTCTTTCACATGATACACAAAAATTAATTTGCGCTGGCTTATAGCTATAAATGTAAAACTATAAAGTTTTATGAGAAAGTGTAAGAGACTATTTTTGTAATTCAAAAACAGACAAAATTTTATTAGACAGGGTATAAAAAACAATACCTATTAAAGAAAATATGTTAACATACTGTTGAAATTAAAAATTGCTGCTTTTTAAAAGTCACTGTTTAATATAAATAAGAAAGTCAGACTTGAAGACATTTATGAACTATATATTCTAATTATATACAAAAAATCCTATTGCCACTCAAAACAACCAAATAAGACAACCAAATTCAAAAGTTGGACAACAGATTTGAACAGACAATTCAAAATGTAAAGCACACACAAAAGGTGCTCAAGATCCTTAGTCTTCAGAGACTTCTAAGTTAAAATCACAAGATGCCATTCCATATCCACTAGAACAGCAGAAATTAATAAGCATGACAATACAAAATATTTTCAAAATTGTGATGCAACTGGAAGTCTCATACATCAATGGGGACAATGTTAAAAGTGTCCATTCACTCTGAGAATTGCTTTGGCGATTTATTATAAAGTTAAACATGTATCTATGTTTGACTCAGTAATTCCGCTCACAGTTGTTTATGCAAGAGAAATGAAAATTTATCATCACAAAAAGATATGCATAAGCAGATTTTTAAAAATAACTTTATTCACAATACATAAACATAAAAAACAACCCAAGTCTATAAACCGGAGAAATTTTTGTTTATCTTTACAATGCAATACAAAAAGAATGAGTTACTAATACATACCAGAACATGAATGAGTCTCACAGACATGCCAACAGCCAGACATGAAAGCATACATACTTGCAATTCTACTTATATGTTCTTGATTTTTTTCCATATGTTTTATGTAAAACTAATAACAGTTAAAAACGATCAGAAATGTGATGGCTTAGGCAATAGGGTAGGCATTGACTGGAAAGGTACAGGAGGGAACTTTCTTGGGAGACTGAATTGTTTAACTAAGCTATACATTTTAATGTATGGAATTTTATGACAAATACCTCTAAAAATTATATTTCAGCAAGGAAATCAGAGTTGAAAGGAAATATAGATGATCTAAGAATAATTAGAATATCAATTTTTTAAAAATATTTTAAGGAGCTGGGGATGTGGCTCAAGCGGTAGCACGCTCGCCTGGCATGCGAGCGGCCCGGGTTCCATCCTCAGCACTACATACAAACAGAGATGTTGTGTCTGCCGAAAACTATTAAATGTTAAAAATTAAAAAAAAAAAAATGTTTAAATTTCCCCCCCTTCTCGTTTTTCTTTTTTCATTGTTGTTGTTGTTGTTGTTGGTAGTACTAGGGATGGAACTCAAGGCATCATATATATGTTGTACCACTGAGGTGCATCTCATCCCTAAAATATAGATAAACATTAAAATTGGGTGATGGTAACATGCGGGTCAGTATACAATTCTACTTACTTTGCATATGTTTAAAGCTTTCCATAGTAGAAATTTTATCCATATAATCTGGGATTACTCACATATCTCCAAATGCATACTTTCTTATCTTAGACTCATACTAATTTCACATCTTTATAAGAGAAATGTTTGGGACTTACTTTAATATTTTAATACCTCACTCATAATAGTTGCCCTATAGCTAATATCTGCACAGGGAAAAATCATTCTTTCACAAAACCAAAGTGTATCATAAGCTGGATAATAATAAAGCAAATAAGCCAATTTAAAAAAAAAACTTCATGATGTGAAGGATATGGTGTTATAAGTATAAAAATTATATTAAAAAAATCACAGATTATAATAATAGAAATATCAGAGAATTAAGTACCTGTATAGTACATGAATAAAGCTAGACAAAAATTATGTCCCAACATTAGTCAATGTGTCAGAATCTAGAAGAAAAAAAATAATTCACTCTTAATATTTAAAACAGGGGGATTTTAGTGCAGGGAATTGATTACACAGGTAACAGAGAAGCAAAAAAGTCAAAGGGGGAGTTGTGAGGTGACCCAGAGATTGGCGACAAGCAGAAAATCTGCCACTCTGATGCTGGAGAGACAAAGGGAAGGAGCCCCAAACAGAGCCAAAGGGCTCTCAAGTCTCTTATTGGAAGTTTTTTCCATCAAGGATTCCTTCAACTCTAGACACAAGAGCAGAGGCAGCTGCTTCTGGAGATGCCACCCAGACAGAGAGGTCTGGGTGTGAAATTCCATTGTTTCTTCCAATTCTCACCCTCCCTTCTCCAGCCAGTGCTCCCATTGACAAAAGCCAGCTGAGAGCCTGGGAAAACCAGGCTGCAGGGGATTTAAGAATCTTTAGATGCAAGAAGAGGATGACTTCCAGAGCAAAGCAGATAATGAAGGAAAAGGAATAAAAGTAGGCTTTGGTACAAAGCCTATGCTTCAGCTTCTGTCAACATATTGAACTTCCTTGGTTCTATGGTTGCATGTTTGATGTCGTAGTAAGCACAGATGTTTAATGTCTGAGTGATTGCCTAAAGATCTTTCCATTTCCAATCAGAGGTGGGTTTACATAGAGCTAATGATTCTTAAACTTTACACACCCTCCCTTGCTCAAGGCTCTTCTAAGACCCTGGGAAAGATCCCAGCGATTTTTTAAAATTTACAACATTATATTCTTTTTTTCTAAATATATATATGCATATATGTATATATACATATATATGTATTTTTTAGTTGACAATGGATCTTTATTTATTTATATGTGGTGCTGAGAACCGAACCCAGTGCCTCACACATGCTAGGCAAGCACTCTACCACTGGGGGACAACCCTAACCCCAACAATGTATTTTTTCAAAAATTAAGAATCCAAAATGATGTATTATCTTCCTGTCCCATAAAACCTAAATTTGCCTCTTTCCTAACTGCTCCTCTCTGTCTTGTAATTTCTAAGTTAGCGTCCTTGCTCACATTTCTTTGTTTAACTCCTAGTTCATCAAATGAAGCCAGGACCCTGGATCAGAAATGCTGGAGAATTCAAATTCCACCTATCAAGATATAAAAGTATTTATTCCTCTTCTGGAAACGTTCTTTATACCTAACTGCTGCCACTTCTGGGATCCAGGCAGAGGACAAATGAATGAGACAGGGTAGGGGGGCTGGAGGTGTGGCTCAGTGGTAGAGAGCTTACCTTGCACCTGTAAGGCCCTGGGTTCCATCCTCAGCACCACATATAAATAAATAAAATAGAGAAAGGGTAGGTGGTGGCCAGGCAGACCCAGGGATTCACCACCAGGTGGACATAAGGAACCTACTAAGCTCCAGTGAACTGTGTTTCAAGCTGAGTTTGCTATATCAGACTTTCCTTTCTGTTTCTGGTTTTTGTTTTTTTTAAATATGATCATAGAGATATGATTTCTGTTTTTTTTTAATCTAAGTAAAACTGTGAACTCTTTTGATTTTTTTAAATATATTTTTTTTAATTGTAGACGAACACACAATATCTTTATTTATTTTTATGTGGTGCTGAGGATCAAATCCAGTGCCTCACACATGTGAGGCAAGCACTCTACCACTGAGCTACAGCCCTAGTCTGTTCTTTTGATTTTTAAATGTACCCTGAAACATTTTTATTTTAATGAATCATTGAACAAAATAAATGACATTCAAGTGCAATTGGAAACCTCTGGACTCCAAGTATGCAACATTTATTGTACAGGAAGAAATTTGTGACCAATCTTTCTAAGAAATCTGATTCTTTCTAGTCCCAACATCAAAATCGAGAGAATGAAAAGGCTACAGCTTCTTTAGGAAGTCTCTCTCCAAGTTCTATAGAAGAAATTGGTTTTTATTTATCACAAAAGAAAATGAGATTCAACAAAATCAGTTAAGTGCTAAGCACTGTTCTGATGCTAAGATAACCAACGTGAGAGTGAAGCCAAAAGAGCAGGGGTAGCTAGCTGACATACAACTAATTAGAATACCATGACGACAAAACATCGAAGCTATGGAGCTACTAGTGCTAGACACCATGCAGTCAGGTGCTTTTGTCAATCAGACAGTCTGTCAAAAAAACATGTATTAATCCAGGCACTGTTCTTTGTGCTGGGATTAAACAAGGAACAAGACACAGAATCCTATTTTCTAGAAACCTAGAGTTCAGTGGAGATAGATAGAAAATAAACATGTAAACAAAGAGATGTATAAGACAATTTCAAGCATCCTTTCATGCAATAAAGAATATAGGGAGATGGGGTAGAGAGACATTAGACAAGGAAGATACGAGTTTCTAGGACCACCAGGGATGGCCTCTCCAGGGAACCAACTTTGAATGAACTTGTGAGAAGGAGACAACCGTGATGCAAAATATGAAGTGTGTTCCAAGTAGAGGGTTACAAGTTTGGAATGATTGAGGGACAGCAATTAGGACAGTGTGACCAGAGTCAGAGAAGAGGAAGATGAACTCAAAGAGTAGGCAAGGTCTCTACAGCACTGTAGATTGTGATTGGGAACTTGGATAGGCACTTACTGTATTCAAGGAGCCACAGCGTCCTTCAGTGACCTGGTGTGTTCTGATTGAAATGTTAAAATCAACCCGGCTGTCAATGGCCACAAAGGAGATACTAATGGAAGGCTGAGCCCGATTTGAGTATAGCAGTGCTGTTAGTGAGACACAGACAGATTTTGTGTTCACTTATTTATTTTTAATGAACTGAATGTCTAATTGGAAGTCAAGACCTAAAACAAGTATAGCTTTGTTTGGAGCTGACAAGAGCCACACAGGGCCACCAGCATGGGCAACCCCACCTCCACCCCGTTACCTTCCTCTACAAAGCAACCGCCAGTGACCACCTTCCTTCATGCCAACACATTTCCCAAGCCCCATCACTTTGCCACAGCAGCTGCTGGGCTAGCCCCTATGGGCATTGATGGAGTCAATAAGCAAAACATTTCTATCAAGTGTTACAGGAGTGACTCAATATTACAACACCCAGTGCAGCCATGTCAGGTGAGTGTTAGTCCTAGACTAAGATGCTTGAAATCTATCCTATTTGACACAGGAAAATGGATGAACATTTCTGGCCAGGGAAATGACAGAATCAAAGTCGGGTTTCTAGAAGGTTGGACGGGCAGTCAGATGCTGAATGAGTTAAGAGAGCAGAGGAAAGAAACTGGAGGCAAGGAGATCAATTAGCAGGCTCCTCCAGAGGAAGCACAAGATAAGGTGAGAAGAACACAGTCATTCCCCCAGAGGGTTTGGTTGTGCAAGTTAGACCTTGCTTTGATAGGAGGGAGACGATGGCATCCCTTCCCCCTTCACATTGATTTGTTGGAGTGTTGTTTTCTTACTGAGGATACCAAGTGAATATATCACTGTCACCTACACACCCTGTGGGTCAATGATAAAATAACCATGCTGCTTCCTCTTTCTTGAAGGAAAGAGCTTTAGAACACTGAGGAATGGAAGAGGTCAGATTAGGAGAAAATTTCTGAGGTAAACTGCTACTTTCCGATGACAGAATCTTCCTATGAATCTTTGCCACATTGGTTAATCTGGGGGACAAGGAGAGACTTACAGATGATATGAAGAGTGTTCAAAAGGCCTTGAAATATCCTTAAACTATATCTTTGCTTATTCACCACTGTCAGAATAGATACAGCAACTGAGAGCGAGAAAGGGAGAAGACAAAATACTAACAACGAAGCCATTGGTGAGTCTAGGTCAGGAGTATGGGGGTGATCATGTGCATTTCTTTTTTTTTTTTTACAACTTTCTTATAATTTTGAAATACTTCATAATAAAAAATGGGAGAAGAAAATTTTCTAATTTGCTAATTGTTCTTTCTGGGAACTAAGTGACCTTTGGTATTTTTGTAATGATCATTTTAATGAGTTACTTTATTTTGACTCTTGGAAAGGTCTTTCCATAGGTTAAATGATAAAGTGGATTGCATATGTCTAAATCAAGGGACTAAGGTCTTAAATATTTTCTTTTTCTTTGTTTTAATTTCCCTAACTATCATTATGTAGGCAACAGATGCTTTGTGTGGCTGTAGAGTTTCTAAGGAGAAAAAGTCACCTATGTTTCTCTTTAGCATTTAATTGTCATTCAGACAGACACAGAAAACACTCAATCACGAGATGTTTTTCATTAGCAATTTATGCTTTGTTTGTTTGGGTTTATGATAATTTTGAAAAGTGTCTACTGTGCTGAACAAACCTAATTTAATACTTAAGAATGTCAGAGGACACTTTACATTGCTATTTATTTTTCAGCTCATCTCTTCGAAATACCATCATGAAGTAAAAACAGTCACATCATTATAGCTTCTGTAAACCTGAACAAAATCCAGTGCAATTCCAGTTGGAACATTTTCTGCTTTGTGGGTTTATTTGCATCTTGAAATACAAGATTTAACTATATAAAATTGACCCTTGGGAGATCAAAAACAGTTGAATATTGACAGTTTCACACAATCCACCCTATTAAAATCAACCCATTTCTTGTAATGTTGACATTAGATAAATATGATTCATGTTGTTTGTTGTACATTATTTCCTCCTAATGAAAGCTCATAGCTTACAGAAACAGAGAGACTTACAATTTACAGACTCAGAGCGTGCAGAGCATGGGCCCACAGCAGTTGTAAGATAAATGTAAATTCCCATATAAATTTTAAAACGATATAGTTCAGCATGTAGCATCCAACTCATTATTATTTTGTTACATCATTTCTAGGTTGGCAGTGTTGGAAGAATAGAAATTACTGACTGGTGCTAGCTGGTGTGTGTGTGTGTATGTGTGTGTGTGTGTGTGTGTGTGTCCACAGATTGTTTTCTTGTCTTATCTTGGTGACCTGTGCAAATTCTGGAACAATTTGGATGCCTTTACCATGGATCCTCATGATTATCATCACCAAAATGTGTCACTTCTTTGCGTGACAAATGGAAGCCTCACTGAGGAGGTTGAAAGTTCCCTAAGTAGCCCTAATCTGTTGGGCACACTGTATCTTTTCTTTTCATTGTTTCCTGAATTATAGCTTCCGATAACCCCTGACAGGTGAAAAACCACCCATTGAATTTCTTACTCTCTCTTTTAACAAGCGGGTATTTTCAATTTAGCATGTATCATACTCAAATGCCAAATCCTGGATGTGCCACATGATGCAATAGAGCATAGATTATCCTAACTGCTCTGGTAAGTGCTATATTAAAAAAAAAAAAAAGTCTGTGAATAATTCTCAAAACTTGGCCCCTTTTCAACGCTGGCATATCTTTTCCTTGACATAGAAAATGTATTTTCCCCTCAAATGATTAGTGCTTCCCTTGAATATTTCTCGTTAACATGCCTAAATATTGTAGCCCTGAGAACTGTAGTTTTTCTAAAAGCAGCAAGTTACAAAGATTTTCCTTTGGAACCCAACTTTGTTAACAGAACACTGAGATATTAGACCTTCCATATGATGTAGCTGCTCTTTGTTTTTCCACTTTACAACCAGTCAAACAAAATGAAGAAATAGCTGAGATTTAGGCATGTTTACTTACGGAATTCATGGAACACTGTTCTAGTCCAGGTACTTAAATGGTTTACTATTTTGTTCAAGAATTTTTTTTTTTTCTTTTCTTTCCTGGCAGAAAACCCACACACTAATGTTACCTACATATCCCAGTGACAAAAATAGCAGAGTAGGAAGGAGACTGGAGAAAAAAAAAATAACTAGAGAAGAAAAGACAGGGAGAAAAAGGAGTACTGTGAGGGAGGCAAGAAGACTCAGGTTATGGTAGAGGCTGCTAGAGGCAGCCCGGTGCCCAGGGCACACACGTCAGCACTGCCCAGTGCCACCAGCAGGTATCCTGAGTGACAGCGAGAGCCTGGATGCTGGTGTCACACTGCCTGGGTGCAAATCCTGTTTGCAGCTGGGTGATCTTAGATAAGTTGCTTATTTCTCTGTTCAAGTTTACTTGTCAAGGAAATAAATGTAAAAATGGTTGTGTATGGGATTTGGATAAGAGGATCAAATATGGTCTTCCAGGTAAAGCACTTGGATGATGTTTTTGATCAGTTACCAACAAAAGTTGACTGTAAAAGTGAAAGCTATATCTTGATAACTTTCTTTCCTGGCCTTTACAGAAGGACTCACTAAAACAAGTAGGTATTGTTTCAAAATGCAAACGAAAATCATATTCCTTGGTAACAGCTCTGGAAAAGAACTCTAAATTCAGATGAAACCAGACTAATGAATTAATTGCATCATATAATAACTGAGCAGTGATTATAGCTTCATTATAGCCACATGCAGAGGTGCAGTGTCAAGCTTTGGAGTCACGTAGGTCCAAATGATACTTCAATAATTTGACCTTCAACTGCTCATTTGACCTTCCCCAGTCTGTTTCCTGACCTTTACAATAGGGATAACAACACACCTTGCAAGATTGTCTAAATAAGCAATGATAACCAGAAGGGTGCTAGGCATACCATCTGCACCCAATAAATGATAATTCCCCTTATTCTTAAGGGTGGAAGGCAGGCTATTTAATATAGTCAGACCAGAGTATATAAATTTTAACGTAATAGAATTGATTCAATGAAGCCTTACTTGCATTTGTGTTGGTACCAGAATGATAAAGCTCTGGGTATACAGTAATATTTTAAATTCAAAAGTTTCTTTTAGTCACCCTACATTTTCTTTTTATTTTCTTAGACATTTAAATCTTTACTTCAAGAAATTTGACATGGAGGCCAAATAAGATTTTTTAAAAATCCAGCCCTCAGCCTGGGAATGTGGCTCATTGGTAGAGTGCTTATCTAGCAGGCCCTGTGCTAAATCCCTAGCACTGTGTGGGGAAAGTGCACCTCCAACAAAAGCCATCCAATAGTTCTCCTTATTTTTCTCTTACTATGCACTCTGCACTTGAATGTCATGACATAAAGACCCAATCCAAGTACATTAGCATCAGAGGACCTTAGATACCATTAACTGAAAAAGCAAAAGCAACAACTCACTTTCAGAAAGATGTTGCAAGTTGCTTATAAAGCTAAATATATTGCTGATATTTGTGTAAATTTTTTTCCTGTGTCAAGTAGGAAGCCAAGTACTTTATATGCATTATCTCGTTTAATTCTCAAACTTTCCCCAAAGGCCAAAATCATTTTTATTTTAAAGATTTTAGAGCTGCACTGGCCAATGAGTAGCTACTAGCCACATGTGGCTCTTTCCTTTTTAATTTAATGTAAATATAATTTATAATTCAGTTTCTCAGTTGCACAGCCCAAGCTTCAAGTGATCAATAGCAGCTATAGTACTGATCTTCTCAAATTACAGAACTCAGAACATTATCACAGAAAATTCAGTTAGTGCTGCCTTAGAGTTTAAGTTATTCCTTACACTTACACAGCTAACACATGGTAAAACCAAGACTCGAATGTAGGAGTCCTTACCCCTAAGTTGTCATGAACTAAGAACTAAGATACCCCAGTATTCCCATTAGTGTTCTTTCCATCACCTAATTTCCTTCTAAGAATATGATTACCTTGGTGAAAGACACACGTCATGATGACTGCTAGTCAGTTTTCCATTACTGTAATGAGATACCTGAGATAATTGACTTCCAAAGAGGAAACTTTCACTTTGGCTCAGTTTTGGAGGTTAGTCCTTTACTTTGGGCCTGTGATGAGGCAGTACATCATGGTGGGGGGTGGAGTGTGTGGTGGAGCAAGCTACTTACCTCATGGTAGCTGGGAAGCCAAAGAGAGAAAAAAAGAGACTGGCATTCAACAATCCCCTCTGACAGCACACCTCAATGACCTAAAATGTCCCATTAGACCTCACCTCTTAAAGGTTTCCACCATCTTCTTATAGCAACAAGCTGAGGACCAAGACTTTAACATGTGAGCCTTTGGGATGCTCTCCAGATGCAAACTATAGCAGTGATATAATACTAACTTCACAAAAGGGCAGTATTTCAAACTTCAGGCATTCATGTATCATTTCATAACTTTTTGGCTCATCTACATATACATTTTACTAGTACCTAGTTTTAAAGAAGTGTTCACTTTTATATTTTTCTAGTTTAAAAATATATATTGTTATAGTAAATGACATATCTCCATGTCTTGCCTTATACTTAAATTTATAAAAATAAATACAATGAAAGAAAAATATTCTACAATATACTAAAAAACTTTCATTTCTATATAGAGATTTGTATGTCATATCATTATTAAACATAGACTATCACAAAACAGATACATTTACTTGTCCTAATCCCAGTCATTAAAAAAAGAATTGAAAAGGGAATGCATGTCTCATGATGTGATTTGATGCCAATCATTGCTATATCTGTAGAACCACCTGAAACTTCTTTGGCCCACTAGGAGTTTGTGATACACCCTTCAGGAACTCCACACCAAACAACTAGGGGAAACAAAGCAGCATATAAGAAAGTTCAAATACAACCTTGTGCAAAAAGTAAATCATACACAGAGCAGGTCTAGAAAGGAAGTGAGTTTCAAGGGAAAATCTTCATGGAAGGATATAAAAATGGGCTTTAAAAGCAGAATAAAATGAAAAAGATTATTTTGGCCAAAGGACCATCATGTACACTGAAGTGGAAAGACACAGGAGTTTTAGGGGCAATAATATCAGCATGCTGGGTGCAGTGATACATGCCTATAATCCCAGCCACTCAGGAAGCTGAGACAAGAGGGGGCCAGCCTTGGCAATTTAGTGAGGCCATTTAATTTTTATCTCCAAACATTTAAAAATAAATAAATAAAAAGGGATGGGGATGTTGCTCAGTGGTAGAGTAACCCTGGGTTCAATCCCCAGTAACACAAAATAAAATAAAATGAAGAATACCAGCATGCCTAATCCTACAGGAACACTTTAGAGAATTTTGGGAAATATAACTGAGTAGATTCAGCAGGCTCAATTTGAAAAGGGTTGACACCAGATTAATACAAACTGAGAAGTTAAATCAGTCAAGAGAATGGCTTCAACTTTTATGCAAAGGGTCAGGAGGGAAGCTGCTATTTTCATGTCATTAGGGAAATGAAGGTCAAGGATGAGTTGGAAAACATCATAGGACCACTAGAATATTCCAGACTTCATCAACCAGGAGTTGAAATTAGTATCACAATATTCCTCCACATCCAAATCTCTTTAACTAGGCCTAATATTAAGTCCAGTTTTTTTGAAGACGTTCCTTCCCCAAATATATTTTCTAAATTTCCTAGGAGGTCTTATATGTCACCACCTGCTCCACTAGTCCCAAGTCCGGATGTTTAGTTCAGGACTGATTACAGAAGCACATGGCTGGATACATGGAAATCAGTATCAGAGCCTTTGAACATCGTCCCATCTAGCGGAGAAGGGAACGTACCTGCTGCTATAGCATGCTCAGAGTGGGGCATGCTTTTTAGAACCAGGTTGGCTGAAAAGGCTCCAGAGCCATATTGCTTGGGTTTAAGTAGCAATCTAACTATCTAACCTCACTCCTTTCTTATTTAAAATGAATTAATAATGACGATCTCACAGGGTTGCTGTTGATATTAACTAAAATAAATCACAGAAATTACTCAAAAGAGCACCTGACTCAATTCATGCCATGCATCACTATTATGAATCCAATTATGATAGCTCTTTTAAATCACTCACACACATATACACAAACACACACATTCCTCAGGAGGCTTGCATCCCAGTGGGGTGACTTGTTTGGCATATTTCCCAGTATTAGCCATATTATTTACCAAAACATATCATCACCACCTTCTGATACTTGATATTTGTTGTTGACTGGAAGGCAGAAGATGTAGTATGCGGAGACATGAATATGTTTGTAGTAAGATGGGAAGGAAACAGTGGACTAAAAGAGAGGAAAGAGAAAAAAATTGATAAGACAAGGTCAAAGTGGCCTTATGGATCACTAAATTTCTGAGAACTCTTTCTGGTCAGGGAAGAGGTAAGGTAAAAATGACAAATCATCTCCATTCTAAGCCCAAAAGTCCATGATTCAGCTCCATGGAAATTCTACTTTTCAAAGGAGCTTACTACTTTAGGCAACTAGTTCTTAATTGGGAACTATTTTGCTCCCAGAGGATATTTGGACATATTTGGACACAATTTTTATTATCAAGATAGGAGTTACATTCTTCAAAAGAAGAGACATGAAATCACCATATGACCTTATTGTACTTTTATGTATGTACCCAAAAGAATTGAATGCAGGTCCTTGGATGGATATCTGTTTATCCATGTTCATAGCCATGTTATTACAATAGCCCCAAAGTGGAAACAACCTAAATGTCCATTGGCAGATGTATGAATAAACAAACTGTGATAAATACATAGAATGCAATATTATTCAATCATAAAAAGGGAGGGAATTCTGACACATGCTACAACATAGGATGAACCTTGAAGATGTTCTGCTAAATGAAATAAGCCAGACACAGAATAATCAATTTGCACGATTTCCATTTATAGGAGTAATCTAGAGTCATCAAAATTCATAGAGACCCAAAGTAGAGTGGTGGCTACCAGGGCTGAGGGTAGGAATGGGGAGTTACTGTTTGGGTTTGGACTTCCTATTGGGGAAGATGAAGCAGTTCTGGAGATGGATGGTAGGAATAACTGCAATGTGGATGTACTTAATCCACTGGGCTGTGCATTTAAAAGCAATTAAAATGGGAGTTTTTATGTTTCTTATATATTTACTGCAATTTAATAAAAAGACTGGATATGCCAGCAGTATCTAATGTGTAGGGGCCAGAGATGCTGCTAAATATCCTACAGGGCCTAATAAAATAATGCCCAAGCCAGTTCCTACAACAAAAATTTCCGGTTATGCTAAGTTTGAAAAATCTTGCTAAAAGACTGTGCAATGATATTGGTCTTTGTACTTTTACACTGTTTTTCCACTCTCAAGCCACTTTCTGGATTTTGCCAAGTTTCCCTAGCCAAATCAAGCTAAAAAGAAGCAGACAGAGCAGAAAAAGAAAAAATGGGGGGGAAGGACAATTAATCTTAGAGCAGAATTTCAGAATGCTTGATTTCTGAAATAAAGCGTGTGTGTGCGTGTGTGTGTGTGTGTGTGTGTGTGTGTGTGTGTGTGTGTGTGTGAGGGTATTTCTGTTTGTTTTTTTTAACCAACAAAGTCTGAAACAAAATAAGAATCCCGACTTTGGCATTAATTCTTCACATTTTATTGTATTCTCAAGTGTATCATACACGTGTCTAAGGAAATATCAATGAACTTTGTTAGTAAGGATGTATTGTTTTGGTATATATTGTGTCTAAATATATGAACACTGATTGCAACCTTTAGGAAAATTACATGTCTTCTGCAGATGTCTTTCCTGCAGAAAAGAAGGCATCTTGGTTTTTAAAAAAGTCTTTATTTCTGCTGTGTAGTATCACAGAGAAATCTCATTGATAAAGAATTATTTTTCTGCAGCCTGCACTATTATTAAGCAGGGAACAATGTCTCCTATTAAATAACTAAAGCAAATTAAAATTTGAATGAACACTGACAGTAAAGAAAAATTATCCTTACATTCACTGTCCATGGGGTCACTGGATCAGTGGCTGTTCAATTGAGTCAAATAAACTTCTGATCCAGTCCAACAACCAGGGAGTCTTGCTATTTTCAAACAATTGAGCAGCTTACTTGATTGAAAACGATTGCGGCAACTATATATGTGTGTGTTGGGCCACAGTATTTGATACAGGTTAAATGCAAGTGAAAAAGGATTAGAGTTTGAGAAATGATGTTTCTGAAAATTTTTTAGTACTTTCTTAATTTATTATTTATTTATTCCTCCATTTTGTTCCAACAGAGATTTAAGGCAGGTCTGAGTAATTTTATAATCCTCTGACTCTTATGTCTGTGAATAATACGTAGACTGGGTCCTAAATACTCAAATGTTGAAGATCATTTAAAGGACAAAAGGAAGGAGGGGGGGGAAGGGAAGGGAGGAAGCGGGAAGGAAGGAAGGAAAGGAGGAAAGGGGGAGGGAGAGGAAGGAAGGAAGGGAGGGAGGGAGGAGGGAGAGGAAGGAAGGAAGAGAGGGAGGAAGGAAGGAAGAGAGGGAGGAAGGAAGGAAGAAAGGAAGTCAGTCAGTCTATGTCTTCTAACACCCAAAGAATTGTCTTATCTTGAAAACTATTTCAATAACTTACTAATGTCATAAGCAGACCAGGCATTTTACAAGCAATTCATTTGTATTCAAGGGTCCCAGGAGAGATCAAGACAGAAACTCCATCTTCTTTTATGTTTTAGCCTCTGATATCATATAGTGTCAGATTTGCACATGTGTGGGACTGGAGATTGAACCCAGGGATCTCTACCCCTGAGCTACACCCCAAGCGTTTTTTATTTTGATATAGTGACTTGCTAAGTTGCTGATGCTGTCCTCAAACTTGCTCTCCTCCTGCCTTAGCCTCCTTTGTGGCTGGGATTAACCAGCCCTGCTCTCTTGATTGAAACACTGTGGAAGTCCACCTAGATTCAAAGAAAAATAAAATAGACCCACCTACTATCCAAATAGAACATCAATGTCACATTGTAAGAACAGGTGAGATAAATTATGTACAATCATTTGAGGAAAATTTAAACCACCACACCAAGCTTTCTTGATTGATGTAATCCTGTTACTTTTCAATAAACTCCCTATTGCTGACCTTAGCCAGGGTCAGATTCTATTATTTAAAAGTAAAGAATCTCAACCTAATAGGTAGAGACCTGTTTTATTAATCCCTTGGCAATCAAATGCCATTTTGATGCTGGATATTTAATTAATATCACCATCAAGAGGTTGGTACTTATTCATTAATTAATTACTAGGCACACCTGCATGACTCAGAGAAGGTTCTGCTTGGATGATGAACTATTTTATCAAGCTTCACTCCATTGCTACAAAATAGAGATGATTATAAGAAAATAACTGAGGCAGAGAAAGGTTATTTGGTTTATCACAGATGGCAATGGGGAGTGCAATGCTTCCAGAAAAAAACCCAGAAGTTTTCATTCCCTGGGCCAGGCTGAAACTATTAAATCACATAGAAATACCAGGAAAAGATAAGCTACATGAACCAGTGATTGCTAAACTAAACACTCTAGTGAGTTCAAAGAGCCCTTAGGGCCTGCTGTTTATTTGGAAAACCAGGAAAAAAAAAAGTAGTGAGAGAATGGCAGAATAGAAATCTAGCTACATATTAGCTTATGATTTTATCTTAACCAGTCTTGTTTGAATAATTTACATATTAGTGGTGCTTGGGCTTAACTGTCTATTTGTATGTGTCTTTATTCTTTTTCATAAAAGCTTCAGTGTGTGTGTGTGTGTGTGTGTGTGTGTGTGTGTATTTAAAGTATATAGTAAATAAAAATATGTTCTAATAAATATAAGAAGTCATCAAAACATCTCCCTAAAGAGAAAATAATTTTTACATAAAAGCACATGAATATCAACAATACAGATTTGAAAAATAGCAAATGAAATAATATATGGAGTATAATAGTGCTTTACTACAGATGAAAATTAAATAAAGGAGTGAGAGAGTAAGTTTGTTGTTTCTAGGAATATTGCATTCTTACTTCTGGAACTTTAATAAGTTCCTGAAGAGGTTGTAAGTTTCAAGAAAAAAAAATTTAAAATGTTATTGTATGATTTACCATCTACACTTCCAAACTCTTTTATGAATGAAGCTCTTGGAGAAGAAAATACATGCTAGTGATGCTAGCCACTGATAATTTTCAGGATTAATTTGTCACCTCTTGGTGTTCCGGTATTGTATTTCATTGACTTTTTATCTGACTCTTTCCCTTACTCCATTTTGACCTCTCTTTCTCCTTGTTTCTCTTCCGGAAGAGGCTACTCTCTTCAGTGACAGACATTCCATGAGCTGTTCTTTGTGACCACTGCCTGTGTTTTGAGAACTGTTGTGGTCTTGCTTTTCTTCATGCCTGTCAAAGGCCATGGAGTGTGGAAGGCTGAAAACACAGCCTGCATCAGCATGCACCCAAGAGACTCTCAACAGCATCTCAATAAAACTTCCATTGATTTTTATACACAGTATTTCAGTTATGACTGATACACTTCATCTGAAAAAAAAAGTTATATTAAATAGCGCCTTAGATAAAAAGATCCATCCAAACAGAGAAATGCTATAGAGAATCATTGCCTTTTATTATCCATTTGGAATAAAAATCACTATTAAAACCCAAGAAAAAACATGCATGTTCTTTTAAGAATTACAAATGTCCTAAAACGTTTTATTTGAAAACCCCTTGTGGCCTAAGCATTTTAAGCAGAAATGCAGAAAATCCTATTTGTGTAAAAACACTTGTAGGGACTATTTTTTTTCCCAAAGAAATTATTACTACAGGTCATGAGTGAAACAACTTCCTATTGACCCATTTGGGGAGTTATTCTTTTACTCTGTATTCTGCTTGCATTTGTCTTATTTGATTTGCAACTTGTTCCTGGATTCTGATATATTAATTCTTTGCTATGGCAGAGGCTTTTAATGTTACGTTACACCATAATAGTACCCTAAAATATGTTACATCTTCACCTCTGTGGAAGTACAGTGCTGAACTGAACAACATACATAACTTTCCATCTATCATCTGCATTCCCTCTGCATTAGGTGTAACACTGGCACAAAAATCAGAGCCCCGGCTCCAATTTTTCCAGCTGTCTCTGTTGCCCTGTGATCTTTTGGTACAAATTTTCTAGCCTGTTTGAAAAGGCAGCTTTAACCCCCCTTTGATTGTGTTTAGGCATTTTGCCAGCCTGAGACATGGATTAATATGAACAGAATCACAGACTTTTCTGAACATAAGTCATTTACGTGTGTTTAGTGGTATAGACTGTGAGAGGAAAAGGGCGGACTGCCTTGCCTTTGTGCAGAGTTCGGGCAGGTTTTGATTTCACTCAGAGTAAGAACAAAGCAACCCCTGACTTTTCCTCAAACTCAGCCTGCATGACTTTTAACGACTTCATGAACTGCTGGCCTTCAGAGGACTGGAGCATTTTTTAAACTTCTTCAGTTTTCTCCTTCTATGACGTTTTATGATTATACCTTATGGTGCAGTTCTATTTTTGTTCCTCGTGTTTTTTTTTTTTCTGAGTGCTTAATGTCTAAAGGGAAAATTTTTTAATCATTTGGCCACCATCAAATGTGCTTTTCAGTTTGGGGATAATGTGGAGAGAAGCTTTAAGTACTGTGCCAACCCCAAATATGGCATTCCCTATTGAATGAGCCAATTCCATCCCCTGAGTCTGAATAATTTAGAGGAGACGTGATGTCATTGTCTACTTAGAGATAAATGGAAAGGAGTCTGGGTGTAGAATTTTGGAGTGGTCTTTGTAATAATAGTAATTAAAAAGGGCATTACCTCATATATTTAAGCTTTCTGGGTATACCATGTGCTTTTCTCATTTTTACCCAATATTACACATACAGGACTGGTATTTCTGTTTCATTATTTTTGAAGCACTGTTTGATGACACTGGTGTAACAGTTTCTCACAGTTCACTGCTTCAGTTTTCATCAAATTATATTTCTAGTTACACTAGACACTTTCATCATCAATTTCCATATGCCTCAAAGACACACGAGGACCAGTTTGCCAACAGCAGATCAGATACCAGATAATAGATGAGGTAGAACCCATTTTTCTCCTAGTACAGCCTTTTTTGAAAATGAAAAGTTTAGAACTCACCAGGCCAACCCGTTGACACCTAAACACAACGTATTCTTTTGTAATTAGATTAATCTGTGTCCATAATGAAGGTTAAAGATTACTACAGACTATTTAATTTTTATGATAAAATAAATCCTGGCACTGGCTATATACTTCCATATACTTCATATCTCGGCTGGTGGAAAAGCAGCAGCCATACAATTTGCCAAAGAACTGCCAACTTTTAAAGAATCCTAAAATCTCTCCTCCCTTAAATTCTACAACTTCCCCATGTTATACCCATCACACTTTGAACTTCCTCTTGTCACATAAATGTGGCAACTGAAGGCCCATTATGTGTTCTACAGAACTATGACGTATGCACAAAAGTGTTATGTCAACAATCAGTGAGCACGTTTAAATATTAGTTAATCATGACTTTTCAGTGAATTTTCAAAGCTTACTTGTTTTGCTTATGTATTTAAACAGCATAAATAACTGATAACTTACTGTAGCAAGCAAAACATTAAACCTTTAATTTGCCTTTTAGAATATTGCTAATGCCACTAAAAGCAGGGGACTAATATAATCAGTGCTAAACTGAAAAACTAAATGCAAATCTTTTGGTCTTCCAAACATAAATTTAGTCTGCTCCAAAAACATGAATATCAGAAGGGTTTTCTTAATATGTTTTAGGACTACTGGATTCTTAAGGGAGAATCTCTTAAAGTATTATCTCTTTGATTATAATATGTGTGTAGCATCCTGAAATCGAATATGGACTTTTGGGTATTCTGAACTTATAACAAGCATAGCACTTCTTCTAATGGAAGTTATATTCCACAGAAAGATGCTTAATGACATAGAAAAATGTGTACAGTGTACTACTCAGTGAAAAGAACAGGCTATACAGGTGATGGGCTATGACAGACAAAGAGGGAAATTTTGCTTCTTAATGTACTTCTGTATTTATTTACAATGATTGAGTATTAAATGTATTAATGACTGAGTATTAATTTAAAGCCATACAATAATTGTTTGATATGTATGAAGCATTATTCTAAGCACTTTAAAAATATTAACTCATTCAACTCGTAACAACTCTATGAAGCAGGAGTTGTTTTTGTTTTGAATAAATTCTTTTTACAAAAAAGAAAGCAAGGCACAAAAACTTTAAGCAATGTATCCAAGTCACCCAGATAGTAAGAGCAGAGATGAAATTCAGACCTTGTTCTGCCCTCTGTGTTCCCAATTTTTTCCCCATTTTTGTAAAATACATTTGATTGAATAACTATGCAACCAAATATTAACAGTGAATTTTCTGAGTGATGAAATTAATTTAATTTCAAATTTCTCATTTTGCTTGTCTGTATTTCTCAATTGTTCACACAATAATCAATAGAACATTTGAAAATAAAAAATAAAAGTCTTTTTAAAGTTCCTTCTTTACTAAGTGCAAAGTGGGAATTTTGATGTAGAACTGTGATTTTTATTTTTTATTTTTTTATTTTTTAAAGAACTGCCTTCCAGTAAACCTTCCTGATTTTATGCATCCAGTAAAACCACATGCCCTAGATCTTGGCTATCCAACTGTTTGTTCTATTGGGTGCAGATTTTACTTGTTTACAGTTGGTCACTACGGAGAATCCTAAGAAAAGAAGAAACTGTTGGAAAATTTAAAATGTAGAAATGCTAAGAAAGAAATAAACTCAGAAAATATTGTTGTCATTACATTAGTCCTAAAATGTTCTTATTTATTCATGCTCATCTTTTCTTAGTTCAAGTTGCTAAATAGGGCCATGATGACTTAGCTTGTACCAATATGGAACCCAGCCACTGGAATATCATTCTTACAATGGATTTTCAAGACTGATGGGGTCCACATGGAATAATCCCAGTACTGAGAAAATAATATTTGTAGTCAGTGTCCATGTGTCCTCTTGAAAGCATGGCTGTTTCTTTGAAGATCCTAATAAATGAACAACCACCAGTTATGAATCCCTTAGAATACTGTGTTGAATATTGAATATAATAAGTGAACTAGTTCTGATGAAATCAGACATGGAATGGGTGTAGAATATAAAAACTTTAAAGGAAAACAGAAATACATTGACTTCCTGCGTTTTTATTTCATACGAAATAAGAACAAGTCCACATGTGGAACAAAAATGTTTTTCAGGACCTTTACTTTGAACAAAGTTAGTTGAATGAAATTTTATACTAGTGTTGCTCTTCATTTTAGACATGGGATTCTAAAACGTATGCACCAGATGGAATAAAGATGGCTTGGAGATGGAGCATAACTGCAGTGTGAAAGCACTGAGGTGAATGGAGTCACTTGGTAAGTGTGGCCCCAGCCTCCCAGGCTGGTTGGTACAGTGCCTTCAGTCAGTATTCTGAGATTTAGGCAATTTTTAATTACAGTAAAATTAACTCACATCTCTTGAATCCATTCATGTCTCTTCATGTCTCATCTTCTCTAAAATGTCCTCAAGAAGGGCCTCCAACCCAGTGATTACACGAACTCCCAAATGGCCTTCCGGTGTTCACTCTAGCTTCCTAAAATCCATTCTCCACATGAGGGAAGAGTGACCTTTACAAAACACTAATGTAATCATGTTGCCCTTTCTACTTAAGATCTTTAAACAGCTTCCAGTTGCCCTCAGGATAAAGTCAAACATCTTGAACAGGGCCTTAACAATGACCTTCAAATGTCTTTAGCATGGTCCTGCAGTTCTGGTCTCTACTTATAATTCCACATCAATTCCGGACACTCTTACACCATGTAAACCATCATTCTTGGTGCCTGGACACACTGGCTTCTCTCTCTCTCTCTCTTTTCTGTAGTATCTTTATATTCTTTACCCTCATCAGGGAAGACTTCATTGAACCTCAGAGGAGAAAAGTCCTCCTTATTTTATGTTTTCTTTGTACTAACTGCCTCTCCTTTTCACAACCATAATTTGCATTCATTCGCATAATGATTTCAGTCAGGATCTCCCTATACCCATGAGATTATATATAGTCATCTCTCAGTATCTCCAGCTTGTGCCTCCACAGACTCAAACCAACCGTAGATCAAAAATATTTTGTTTAAAAAAATCGCATCCATACTGAACATGTATACAACTTTTCTTATCATTATTTCCTAAACAATACAGTATAACAACTATTTACATAGCATTTACATTGTACTGTGTATTATATGTAACCTAGAGGTGATTTAAAGTATATGGGAGGATGTGCCTAGGTTATATGCAAATATTACACCATTTATTATAAAGCTCTTGAGAATCTGCATGTTTTGGTATACAAGGGAAGGTCCTGAAACCAATTTCTCATGGATACTGAGAAACCACTGTAATTTTATATAAGGCAGGGAAGAACTCTCTGCTTTTTTGAATCATTACATCATCAGCATGGCTTAAGATCTGTGCCTGGAACTGAGTACAGCTTAAAAAATATTTGTGGAATAATTGAGCCATGACATTAATAAGATAGTGTGAAATAGGTTTTAGACTCTGTTGGTCTCAAACTCAGTTCTGAAAAACTGTATACATTAATTTAATTATTGCTGAGGAAAAAATTACATTATATAGTCTCAAAATGTTGTTTCTTATGCTACCTTGTCAAACTGAATTCTTACCCTTAAAATACCCACATACCTATTTTTTTACCAGATTATTATGGATTTTTCCACATTTCCCATCTTGCAAGAGATATTACTTTGGCTTTTACTTCAATGAGAATGCTCTCGTTCACCATGACAAGCCTATCCCAAGTATGACTAAATTCTACCACTTTTCCAAAATTGGAACCATGACATAAGGAAAGATTAAGTAAGCATTAATTGTTAACAGATATCATGTAAGTCTGTTAGAATTAACATTAAAACTGAAAACACATTAACCATGTTCAGTATCTTGTTTAGACTTTAAAATGCATTATAATAGGGCTGGAAATGCAGTCCAGTAGTAGAGTGCACATCTAGCATGTAGAAGGCCTTGGGTTTGATCCCCAGCACCACACACACACACAAAAATTATTGCATAAATGCTATTTTTTTTTCTGATTTACTGATACATGCTAGACATTGGTCAGTAAATGTGGGAAGAATTAGTGTTTTGCAAAATTTTAAGGTTTTTTTTTTTATTCCCTCCATGTTTAATATTTCAGCTGCCAGAAAAGCTGAATTTTGTTTAGCCTAAGACAAAGACTAGAAAATTTTACTGTATGAAATAAAATTTCATAAAATAATTCCATTCTAGTATTTCCTGACTCTTTCATAGCCATATTTACCTAAAAGGAAATTTAAAATGCAAATGACACCAACATTATTTATATATTTATTTTAAAGACTTCAAAAAATAAGATTATCTATCAAAAAATAAGAGATCTATCAAAAAATAAGATTAAACATCTTTCTTTTGAGAAATATATCTTGGTGAATTATCTCTGTAAATTTTAAGGCACAAATACAACTCCAGATTCTTTTTATTTTGGCATCTTACTGTATTTAAAGAAGTCTACCTTTAAACAGATGTGACACATAACAATTTTGGTTTCTTTCTGAGAAAATTAATTTCTAAAACAATCTTGTATATTATTTTGTGTTTCTAAGTATATCCATAAATCCTTTAAAATGTGCTATTTTAACCCTCGGGAAACTTCTTAGCTCTGATCCTACCACACTGGCCTCATGACATCACTTCCTTTATTGTAGATCTGGCGTGGATTTTCTTTCATTGTGTATTTGGCTCACTTACTGATGTGTTCTCTTCATCACTTTCTCATTTATTAACCCATGCAGCCATTTAATAAATATTTCCACATTTTCCACTCTATGTATAGTACACAAGGATGAAGGACAGAAAAGAAATAGAGGGCACAGTTTTTCAACTTGGGAGAGGGGTGACAATAAAATATTTGAAATAAATAAAAAAAATAACATAAGAACTGTGAGAATTCAGAATAAAAATATTGTTGGCTGAGGCTTTTTCTCCCCTTAATTAAATGCAAGTAGTAGTCCTATTAAGAGACTGTCATTTCTGATGGCATACACTTTAACATTTGCTGGAAAGTGATAAAAATGCAGAAACTTAAAGGAAAAAAAACGATGTTAGAGTAATTATATAATTTTAATAAAATTGTTCAACAAAATGCAGTAATTTCAAGGAATTTTATTTTATTTTTTCTGAAGAAGAATCACAGGATTGAAGCAAGTTTTAAGTTATACACATGTCCCTGAAGTGTTGAAAAACCTGTTCTCAAAGGGAGGATGAAATAAAATACTGCAAACAAAGTACTGAACTTTCAAGGGATATATCATTCCCTTTCCAAGATTCCACCCAGAGTTCTCTCATGCTCTTCTATTTCCTTCCCTAAATGCTTTCTGACAAGGTATTTTAAAAGGTACTGCAGAGAACTATCAGGAAGCAGTTTCATTGATGAAATCACTGGAAAAAGGGCCCAGCTTTGTATTCTATTAAAGAAAAATATTTGTAATATCTACTTAAAGCCCATCAGGAACTTGACAGTTGATTTCTGTCCCTTTGTTTTTCATTGTAAAAAAACAAAAATTGAATTTACAGGTTTGGTTTTCTAAAAGTATAAAAACAAAAAACAAACTTTAGCCTATAATATTTAAAACTTGATAGAATGAGGCAATATATCACAGTTTATATCAGGGGATGGACGTTGTTCACATTCAATCATTTTAAAACAAGCTTTGAGTGTAGATAGCTATATTTGTGGAGAATATAATTTAACAAAATGAAGTAAGATCAAATCCACATAATGAGAATTATTTGAAAAGCGATTTCCTTTTGTTCTTGATTTATTGTTCAAATTCACTTACATTTCTCCAACTTCTTTATTTTAGTAGCCAAATGGAAATAAAAATTCATAACCAAATACAGCTTGGTCAATACCAGGTAATTGATCTATTAGCAGGGACACACACAGTAAGGTTGACTTTTTCCTGAACTACAAATGACAATTGTAAGCCTTTTTTCCTCAATTTTTCCCACTCAGTAAAATGATATGTGAATTTCTCATCAACTTTTGTAAAATCACACACTTGATTTTTATAGCATTAAATATCCTGTAATATGTGCCACTAAAATAGAAGGTATTATTATTCACAGTCTGTGTGCACATATTTAGATTCCAAATCATGTTTAAACTAGTTTGGTGGCTTTGATTGACTGACTACCAGTTAGTCTGAAAAGAAGAAGAAAACCACAAAAGTTATTTGGCTGGTGACGATTTTTTTTTTTTGACTGATCAAATCAGCCCAAATCAGTCTAAAAATTCAAACCATTTAGATTAAAGGAGTGTTCTGTTAACTCAGAGAGTCAGGAAAACAAACAGAGCATTTATTCAAAAATATGATTCTAGTGAGTGTTTGCTGTTGGGCTGCAAAACAAAAGAAAAACAAAACATAAAAGTGCCCCTTCACCCCATCTTTGGCATCCTTTAACATCAATGTCACTTGCTGTGATTTCTGCTAGGCAAGGAAAGACAGTGTCCTTTCCATCTCAGCACATTTGACAAGTACCGACACTCTGGGCATGCTGTACAATAAAATAAATACATTAGTAAGACCATTTCCCCCTTCATTTCAGCCCAGGCATAAGAAATGGGTTATTTAAAATTCAAGTGCCAGGAAAGCCCATTGTAAAAGGGAAATATTTTCAAGTGAATTCCGTTTGATCTTTTTTTATAGGGGCTCCTTCCAGCCTCTCTCCCTTCCTCCCCAGGCCCTGGAAACCAATTAGTCTCAGCACAGAAGCCACAGACCAGGTTGAAATGGCTCCATTTTATTTTTAGGGGGTATAATTTCAGCCAGGGTCTAGTCAGTTGTCACATAGTATACTTGGCCCTCTTCTCTCTCACACACATACATTGGATTTATCTTTGGAGACTGCAGAGCTCTCTGGGTCTGACTTCTGGAAGGGAATTACCTCTGGTTGCCATCCAAATCCTTTAGCTCTGACAATGGCATAACATCACAAGGCAACCACATCTTTCACAGACAACCCGGCCAACCAAGTTTTCTAAAAATCTTCTCTCCCTTGTTTTCTTTAGCATTGCAGCCGGTTTTCCTTCCCTTATGACTTTACATAGAATTCTGAACATTTTCTCTTACATTTTCCAAAGTAGTAGAGAAAACTGGAGTAACTTCGGTCTGAAAATGCTTTTTAAGTGCTTACCTTTTGGGGAGGGGCAAAGTGCCCCAAAGACAAAAATGGGAACAATTTGGTCTTTGACTCTCTTCACCTTACTATTCTGAACCTGCCTTAATTCATGGAGGTGAAAGGGAAAAAAAAAAAAAAAAGAACTGTTGGGTTGGCCTTTTCTTTCTCAGGAACAACATGCAGAGAGAAAGGGGTGTGTGTGTGTGTGTGTGTGTGTGTGTGTGTGTGTGTGTGTGTTGATGATGATGATGATGATGAAAGGTTTAGGGAAAGGGAACACAGTATCTCCAGGAAAGCCTCAGCTTAGCAGATAGTAGGGAACCTTGGGTCGCCTTCCTGGTCTGAGCAAAGTGCCCCAGCCACTCCCCTTGCCCCCGCAGGGAGTTCTGTATCTTGGAGCGGTGCCAGGACCTCTGACAGTGCCTGGCGGGTCGATGGGTGGGGGCCCCGGGTGTTCTTTTTGCAGAAGACGCCCATCTGGGGGGATAACTCCCTATTTTCCCGGCGCTCTGTAGCCCGCCCCACCTTCCCGTCCCCTATCATTTTTTACACTGATCACACTCATGATGATGAACTTGCAGCTCAGCTTCCTGCAGCCTGCTTGACCCGGGAGCACCAGCAGGCTGCCGGCCTCGCCCTCTGCTCCCTCCTCCCCCTAGAAACCCGGTGGCCTCGGGGCGCCGGTGGGGGTTCGAGTGGGCCGGGACTGCAGGAGGGGCGTGCAGGGGCGCGGGGTCCCGCCGGGGAGCGCGCACGGAGCTGCGCCTCGGCCGCCCTGCTTCCTGGAGCTGTGCTCCTTTGACCCCAGTGGCAGTCCCTGTCACTGCACCGCTCGCGCTCCCTCTGGCTCGCCGCGCCCTCGCTCCCTCTTCTCGCCCCCTCGTTCGCTCGCGCCCCAGATCGAGGCTGCTCGGGTCCTTTCTCCCCCCGCCTCCCTCTAGCGCCGCGCCCCCTGGTCCCCCGCCCCAGCTCGCGGCGGGACCTTCGGGGTCGAAGGTTCTGGCCCGCCCGCGCCCCTCGCCGCCCCCAAGCGCCCCCAGCGCTCTTCTAGCAAGCTCGGGCCGCTCGGCGATGGATCGCCTGCACACCGGGCGCTGAAGGCATCCCCGGGACCCGGAGCGCAGCCCGGGAAAGGTAATCCGCCCCGGGAAGGGAGGCGGAGGGCGGGGGAGGGGGAGGAGGCGGCCGGGCGCCCGGTGCCGAGCGCGAGAGGAAGGGAAAAAAAATGCACACACAAAGCGGAGCCCGGGTGAGAGGTGCCTTGTCAGAGGCGCGTGCGGCGGGGATCGGAGGCTGCCGACCGCGGCTGCCCCGGTGCCCCTGACATTGGCCGAGCGGGCAATTCAGAACCTGGGAGGGCTTATTTTCAATCCCCAGGCGAAAGCGAATTCTTTTTTAGGAACTGTCTTCCCTCCTACTCCCCATCTTGCCCCTTTTCTCTTGTCCCCTCCCCCCAACCCTCGGCCCCCCGACCTCTTGGGGTCCCCACCTCACTGCCCCCTCCTCCGCCCGTATTTCTTAGGAGTGGATGTCTGCGAAGGACAGGGGCGAAAGCCGGGCAGCGGGGATGGGGGTGGGGACGAGGGTTCGGCGAGCTGTTTACTAGAAAGTCCTGGGGTTATGTGTTCGAGCCGCCCCGGCCTAGGCCCGGGTGCATTGTGTTGGCCCGAGCCCCAGGCGCCCGCGGCGTTCAGAGGCCAGGTGCAGTGGCTGGGAAGGCGCGGTGCAGCTTTGTGCTCCGGCTGCGCCCCGCGGCCACCCCCCGGGGCCGCCCGCGCGCGCTCTGCTCTCGAGCGGGGCTTTTTCTCACCCTGTCCCCGCGCCCCAACCTCACTCTCTGCCGCCGCCTCAGGTCTTCACGATCGTAGCCTGCGGAGCGACCCGGCGACCCGAGCTGGGGCTGGGGCTAGGCGGCGGGGGACGAGCAACGAGAAAAAGTAACCGTTGCCGCCCGATTTCTTCTCTACCGAGGCTGGAGTTTCTTTGCTATTTACACGTAACAAGGTTATCTTTGTAAAGCCTTTGAATTGCAGGGTTTTGCGGCCTAGGAGGTGAAGGGGGCATTTTTCTGAAGGTTCGGGAGGGGGGTTGGAATCCATCAGCAAGAAAATAAATGATGCCTCAGTGGGGTTGATTTATAGCACGTTTACACCCACCCCCCATACACACACACCCCAAATTAAGTGCGAATGCGGGTCATGAAAAATGTGTAATTGATTTGCGATGCTGCAAACAAATAAACACAAACAGGTCAGGGTGGAAAAAAACAAACAAAACTTTAACTGAAAAGAAAAGATTTCCAAAGAGGGGGGAAATCGGTGGCCTCCACATCCCCTTCCAATGCTCTCTGTTGCTCCCTCCTTTCTCGGTCGCTCGAGGAAGGAGCCTGAAAGCCCCCGGGCATAGAGCAGGGAGGCGGCGGCTACTTGGGGCTCGGGCTCCGCTCTGTGGGTTCGGGGATGCCAACGCGCCTGGGAGGCTGACGTCGGGGACGTGGGGTTGTGATGCCCCAACGAGGATGGCGCGGTGTCAGAACCATTGGCCACTGGTGGTCATCAATCAATCCGGGGCTGGGGAAGAGGGAGAGAAAAAAGACAGGCGCCCAGCGGACCCCGGGGCCGCGAGCGCTAGCGCCAATAGTGCCAGCAGCGGCGGCAACAGCGGAGACGACGCGGTGGCAACCGGGACTGAGCGAGTAAGGCGAGCTGGTGCTTCAGGAAGGAAGGGGGAGCTATGGCCCGGACCAGGCAGCCAGGAGCCGGGAGGGCAGGGCAAGTGTGTGTGTGTGTGTGTGTGTGTGTGTGTGAGTGTGTGTGTGAGTGTGTGAGTGAGTGTGCGCGCGTGCATGTGAGTGTGTGTGCAGTAGCTGAATCCCCTCTCCAACTGCCCACCCTCGATTTAAAACAAACAAACCAATCCAAAGTAGAGAATTCTGCGCCCACCCGCCCCACCATATATAGACTCCACGCGTTGTCAGAGGCGCGGGAGAAAAGTCTCGCCCTCCCTCTCCGCAAGAATGTGCCAGCCGGGTGTCCGCAGTGCTGGAGACAAGTTCAGGTGTAAGTGCAATGGGAGGGAGGGAGCTCTGTGGACAGAGGCACGTGGAACTCTATGTCAGCATCCCCTCCAGACTGGCGGAGGAGCCTTGGAGAAGGCATGTGTGCATCGCTCCCCGCAAGCAGAGATGAGTAACTGGAAGTGGGCATAAAAGAGTAGAGGCGTGAGTCAAGAAAGCAGTGGATCTGTGGATCTGTGAGGCAGAGGGAGGAGAGAGCAAAATTTGGCGGAGTTGGAACTGGCGAGTTCCAAAGTCCCTTCACGCTGTCGGGCGATGTTCTTGGGGCAAGTGATTAAAATGAGCATCCTTGTTTAAACAAGAAAACCGCGGGCTCCTTTCTCATAGGCTTTGCCAGGCTGTGCAGGGGTAGAGAGGTCAGGAGTTGTTGCTTTGAAACTTTCGGTAAATTGGACTTCTGGTGTCTAGGAGGTGGAGACAGTTATTTAATTCTTCAGTTTTTAATCCCTGCACTGCCAGCAGACTTTAAGAGATTTTCCAAGTAGATTCCTGGAAAAGAACATTCCTTGTTGTATAGCGTCAGGGACAGGAGAAGTGACTGCTGTCTAGGAAATGCAAAATGTGTTCACATGATTTTTTTGAGAAAAGAAAATCAAACTAACAGCAGTGTGGATGTTTGGCAGTGTCAGTCCCTTTTAGGTTTTTCTTTAGGCGAATTGGCATTTTGTCCTGGGTGCCTTTGTTTTGTGGAGCAAATGTGTTGAAATATAAAATGAAAATTAAGAAAATACTTTCTCTGAATATTGTGGTGGTGTAAGCGTGAAGAGGGTGAGATGCACCAAAATATGGTCATTTGGAAGGTTTTGCTACATACATATATGAAGCAAGGTGGTGCAGCCTCTTGATAATTTTAGGTAGTATGTCTTCTTGCAAGCTTTCCCCCAATTTTCATATGAAGAGAGGTGATTTTGCTGATTGTCCCTTGTCTGAGAGAGTTCACAAAAACAATATATAAAACAAAAAGCAAGCAAATAAATAGAAAACCCCAAATCCAATCTTTTCCTTGTGTTTGTGCTTAATATTCTTAAGATACGTTCATTTTGAGATATGGGTGGAGGTGAACATAGCATTTAAAAAAAAAATAAGTCTTTTCTTGACTTGTCTGTAAAGGTGCTATGAAAGTTTTGAAGCTCTCTGCCTCAGTCTGACATTTTCTTCAAAGGACTCCAGATTAAAGAAGATAGACGCCGCAGGTGCACTGTTTCGATAAAGCATTTGAAAGGGAACATGGCAAAGATGAATTCAAATGAGGTGCCAACCACCCATTTAGCCCTTCAGAGTTCCAGGGGCCTGTGCTTGCTGATGAAAAGATGTTCTATTTGTCTTGCTGGGGCAAAGGTGCAAAGAGGCACAGATATTCACTGACAGAAAAGGCAATCTGTAGGTTGATGTTAGGATGGAGAAGACTGTTTAGGAATGTGGCTTGATTGCTTTCTAAGTTCTGTCTCTTCTAGGTTTCCAATAATAGAACTTAGGAGGGTATCATGCTACCCACTTGAAGACATTGCATAGAAATTTAAATGTTAAGTTTGTATATTTTATTTGTAGGCCACATTCTGTTTAATGAGTTTACTCCAGAAACATTTAAACTTTTTCTGGCACTGAGTGTTACTCTGGGGCCACAGTGGTCTAGACATGAATTTGGTTTCTTTTGCCTCTGAATGTTCCGTATTTCACACAATAGACATTGATGGAAAGAACATAAGAATTGCCAAGTAATTTTTATACCACTCTCTAATTTATGCAAACACTAAGTTCTCGTAGTCTGAAAATGTGTATTTTTTCCCCCTCTGTGCTTTGATGGCTAACATTCTTTTTAATGACAGTCATTTCTATAACAGGAAGATGTTTTCATTTGTATTTACTTTTCAGCGCCACGCAATTATGCAGCTCTGTGCTTCAGTGGTGTCTCAGTACTTTGTGTCTCAAAAGAGAATTACAGTACTTAGAACAGGACTGCAATTTGAAGCAGGTGTTGTGTTTTACTGTTATGCAAAATAACAGTAAAATATAATTGTGGGGAAAATTAAGGAAACAGCTGCAAACTTGGTATGAAAACTGCTACATTATGATTTGTAAGCAGTTCTTATAGATATCTTACATCAGAGGAGCAGGCAAAGATTTTAATTTAGTTAATCCCACTGGCCTGGGTGTCTATCAACTGGTGCTTAAAGGAGTCATACCTCTCATGAAGTCAGGAGGAAGAAAGAGAACCCAAAGTGACACTGTTTAAAATGCCAGAGCACCAGGGATTCATCTCTTGGCAGTGCAGTTGCACGTTAGGAACACAGACAAGGTTTATTTAGATGGCTTTGCTAATATGAAGAAGCCAGTGATTTGAGTAGAACGTTGTGGAATTTCTTAGCCCAGCTAGCATATGGAGGACTACACAAGCCCCGGGTTGTAAAATAATAAAATAAATGGCCTATGGCAGGCCATCTGCCTTTTGCTCGATATTTAAGGTGTTTCATGCCAAATTTAAATCTAATCTTATTATTCTAAATATTTTTATTCGAGATAGCAGCTAAGATTTCTGGAGCTTAATGGTGCACATGGCAAATGTATTCTGATGCAGAGCAGTTAAAGAAAGAGTGCTAGTTACCCAAGGGTTACCAAAGGGAGTGCTTCCCACTTCTCTTCTGAACTCATCAGTTTTAGCAGCTTCCATGCAAGAATTTGCTTTCCTCTATCTTTGCACCCTGCCATAAAAATAGACGTCTTCATTTCTCAATCCAATGTGGCAACTAATACATGGACATTTATGAAAAGAATGAGAACTAATGGGATTTTTTTAAAAAGATGAAACCAACTAGTGAGAATTATGCAGCACCAAGATGCAGTCAGGACTAAGCTCCCTCACTGGTCCATCGGGACTGGGAGAAGGGAGGTAATGAATGGCATCCAAAGTGGTAGTTCAGTCCCGGATGGATGCCTTTGGCCTTTTCCTGTGTGAACCAGAGTGTTTAAAGAAACCGTACTACATTTAGCAAGAAGGATTTACCTTACCATCAAGTTCTTGGCCAGAGAGAAATGCTTATGCATCCTAGGCATTATATATGTTGGGACTGCAAGTGAAAGAAAAGTCACGTGTTAACGTGTGTGTTAATATAAGTATTATAGTCATGCCCAGGTGTCTGTTATAAGCACAGGATTTTTATTTACATTTGTCATTGTGATATATAGATCTTTGAAGCATGGAGATTTCAAGTGATTATGTGACACCATCTTTGTAAAGACCAAACATTCCAATTAGTGGGGAAGGCTTGGAAGAGTCTTCACTTTAAGCACAAACCATTTATAGCTAGACACCATGGCAACTGCGGATTTGCCCCTTCAGTAATTCACGTTAAGTGCCATAATTATAATTAAAGAGGAAATCTTAGGTTGAACTCCATTGAGATGATTTAGTAGCATCCAGCAATGTCAAATACAGTGTAATAATGTCCACTCTGAAGTACGAGCAGGGTAGAGAGTTGGGATCCGTGGTACCTACAAGGCAACAACATTGATTCACATTTTTCCTGAACCAATTTTGTGTCTAGATGTCAAATTTAATATCTCTGAGCATCTTATTTCTCTTTGTTCTTAATATATACACACACATATATATATTTTTTTCTTCTAGAAACACACAGCGGTATTGATGAGTAAATCCTTGGATTCAGAGGTTGGCTGAAACGAACCATGCCTGCTTCCATCTTTTGCTCCAGAAAGTTGTGAATTGCTCATGCCCATAGGGAGGAAGGATGGCACATGGGATTCCTTCTCAAGGCAAAGTTACCATAACGGTGGATGAGTATAGCTCAAACCCCACCCAGGCATTCACACACTACAACATCAACCAGAGCAGATTCCAGCCGCCACATGTACATATGTAAGTATTGCTCATGAACTTAAAAAAAAAAAAATTAGCAGTCAAGAGTATAGAAATAAAATAAGAAAGAAAACCATTCTCGTCTAGCATTCTGCTAGGGAGAATTAAAAAGTAAATGATTTACAGAACAGATGGGTATCTGTGGTTCCAAATACAGCCCAGGAGAAATCCCTTACATCTGCGTAACAGTTCAAATTTTAGAGCACTTGCAAGCATAGTTTGACATTGGATATTCAAAGGCTTTGAAGGGTTATGGTTGGTTGTCTGCATTTTGTAGATAAGAACAGAGAGGTTAAGGTATTTTCTTAATGTTGCACAGGGAATTTTGGCAGCATCTCCTGACCCCTATTTCAGTTTGTTTTGCCCTGTATTACTTGCTTCCATAATGAAATATTTCTTTAAAATTTGTGTAGTTTTTTTTTTTCCCACACCTCACCCCACTACCCCTTTACATTCAGCTGGGAAATAGGCCTAATTGGAACTAATTGTCCAGCTACTGCTAAATCCATTGTCTTGCCTGTTGCTGGTGAAACGTGTGCTGCATGCTGCAGGCCTCAAACAATACGGGGTAACAAAGGATTAAGGGACAGTGGAACAGTTGGTTCCAGGAATTGTACTTTTCTCCCACTCCCTAATACTGCTTAAGTCCTGTCTGAGGTTTAAACTGTTTAAGAAGTAAAGTGTGGGAGAAACCCAGAGGCAAGGATTTCGCAGCACCTGGTTGCACACCAACTCTTTTCTGGTCTTCTGCCACAGGATGTGCTGGGCTTTCAGCAGAAGGGGGCCAAAGGTCACCATCTCCCTTGTTTATTCAAGGCCTGGTGCTCATTCTCTATGAGACCCTTCCGATGTCTAACATGAGTCTTTCATAGTAGGACTAAACCTCTTTGAAAACTATTGTATAGTCAAGATAGAAGGGAGGTTAGGACTCTGTTGACTGTTTTTACCACTCCTGGCAGAATTGAACTCTGAGCATGTCCAAGTCACAACCTCCTTCTTTAGTAATTCTTTTATGTGGGCATTTACAAAGAGAGTAGAACTGCTACTGCCCCCACCCCACCACAAATCCTCTCAAATTCGGAAACACTAACGAAACATAAAGGCATTTCCCTTGACTACCTTGATATTAGTATAAATACTAGGATGTTGCTTTGTGAGGATATTCTAAAGAGCCACTCAGTAGCCTATGATAAAATTTATGCAAAGTTGGAAAACTAAAACACCATGCCTGAATAATAAAGAAAAAAGAAAAGAAAAATAAGAAAAATCATTGCAAATGGTTAGTGCTAAACTATTTAAAAGAATGTTATACTTTAAATTAAAATTGGTTCACAATTATGAAGGATTACTAATGTGATTTAAGGAAGAGTTTTTAAGGTGAATAAGATTTGTCTTTGTTCAGATGGCTTTTCTGAACAATAAATATGTGGTCATTTCAGGTACTCTTTTTATTCTGTTTCTATGCATTTGTCTTTCTTGTTTTTGTTCTGTTTCTATGCATGTGTTTTAAAATTTGTACAGCCCATATTTTTGGATACTTACTTTTAATTTGGTTTTGCTGGTGTGACATTGTGTATGAAGGAATCACAAAGAACTTGGTGAATCCTGTTTCCCATCTGGCAGGAGAAGCTATGATTTACCCAGATTCCTGGGAAATGACTTGACAGGGAGGCTCAGCTTGGTCTTCAGGGCTGCAGACATCTGCTCACTTATTCTTGGTCGTAGATTCCACTGATGACCGATGAATGCACAGGGCTGTTTTAAAATCACGTAACCTTAGAAATGATCTGCTTAGATCTAGCCATGAGAAATTGGAAGGATCAAATTATACTCCTTTTTTGGGGGGAAAAAATAAAAGGCCTGAGAAATGAGATTTGCAGTGGCAACTTAGATAGCTATGTAACCCTTTTATCATACTTCCAACCTAGGAACAGAGGCGTCTTCCAGAGGCTGGTTGCCACATGCCTTTTTTCTCTTTTATTACCAGTGGGTTTGCCTTCTTACACTCTGCTACAGCCACTCAAGTTGTCACACTGACACCTGAGCACACCTGGGGCTCTCTACCTCTTCTCATAGGTACAATGTGTTTTATCTGATTATCATATGCCTCAAAGCCAGTGTAGACTCCTGCTCTTACATGAAGCCTCTTCTTCCTCTTTCTTCCTAATCCAAAATGACTGTGCCTACCCAACAGGACACCCCATTACTTGGCATTTATTTCATATGACTTGCATTATTTTTCTTCAGATCTCTCTCTCTCTCTCTCTAATTGGCTCATCTACATGATTTAATCCTTAAAGTGGGGATTGTACTTCTGAGCAGGTGACAGATGTTCAGATACGATGATCGATCGATTGATTGGATTATGTATTGAGGTGAGAAATTGTGATTGATGCTTGGAGATTTTCATTGGAATTTTTCTGTCTTGACCTTTTGACTTTGTATGTGTGTTTTGTCAGGAAGTTGACTCACCTTTTCATTGCCTTTCCTTTTCCTTGCAAGAGCCTGCTTGATCTTGTTTTGCAGGCCTGAGGACCTAGCACTGTGACCGGCCCATAGTAGATGTTCAGTTATCTTCATTGAATAGAATCATGTTATATTTCTGCACATGCTATATTAAAGAGCATTGCTCTTAATCTAAATAGAACTAAACTGGCTTGAAAATATATATGAAATATTTAGTCTAAAAACTTCTTCAATTTTTTTTTTGAAAATTTCAACATGTTTTTGCAGAAATTTGGTCCTTTCCCTAAATGTTTTTTGTCTTATGCATTTGAGTGATTGCTCATTTGTTTTGCTCAGGATTCTTAAAACATTTGCTTTTCTTTTTCACTTAACACATGAGGTCTACGAAGACCTGTGACAGATGACGTAGAGTAGAGTTAAAATCTTGGCTTCTTTAATGACCCCTTGTTTTCTTTTATACAAGTTCGTGGTGGTATGGGTAGGGTTGTCTCATCTTAATTAAAGAATATCCCATTTCCCAATTAATTCAATTAGTCCTTACTCAGCTTTGTGACTGACCCTGGGCAATTCATTTACTTCCCCTTTCCAGGCCTCAGTTTACTCCCATGTAAACATGTGCACCAAATAACAGTTAAGGAACTTTTTTTTCTTTTTTTTTTTTTTTTTTTTTAGCTCTGACTTACTAAGATTGCAATTAAGACAGGTCTTATTTGCAAGTTATTGCTGGGTTGAGGAAACAAAGCTAAAGAGGACTTGGTCCCCACGTTGCTGATCTCAGAGCTGCCATTTCATCTGGTTATAAGAGGTTTTGGTTTAGTTTTTATGCAGTTTTTATTTCAGTTCTGACAAGATTGTTAGCAGGCTTTCTGAGAACCATGGCCTTGAATCTGCTTGTGACATAGGGTAGGATTTCCCCCCACCCCCTTAAGAAAGCAAGCCTATATGACTTTGGAAAAGAAAATCAAAGCACAGCTGGAGTTCACGGACCAAAATTTAGCCCAGAATTTGTGTCCCTTCTTTCTCAGACTCTTGATCATACTAATAGATGTGATGATTGAAGCCTAACAATTAGCAGGGCTTCGTTTTTCTACAACCCCTTCATCTTTCAAGCAGAATGTTGAGAAAATTATTTTGTATTTTTAATGATGATGGGAGGAGATGCTGAAGGAGCCAATGGATGTCTGGAAATGCCATGAGGATTTTTTCTGCATGTTTTTAATGACTTTAGGCCTAATAAAATAAAATCGCTCTCTGTTTTCCCACGAAAGTCCCATGTTATGAGAAACCCTTCAGTCCCCCACACACCATGGTGACTACTTACCCTATGAGTGAGGATCATTGCTCTTTTTTTTCTTTAAGGATTGGCCATGGGGAGGTTCAAAGTAAATTTTATTTTTCAGTTTTAGCTTCTTTCCTTGTCTCTGTTTTTGACTGCTGACAGCCCTGGAAACTTAAATAGCACTTGCTTTTACCCTGGATCTGTGAAGGCAGTGTCACAGAGTGGTCACCTTACTAGTGGAATCAGTTGGCCAGGTGTGAAACCTGGTTACACCACCTACTGGCTCTATCATCTACCACAGAGAAATGTCACTTCCTTGAGCTTTCTTGTTCCATCTGTTCAATGGGACTGATGAAAGTAATGCCTGTCTCCAAAGGTTGCCGGGGGGGATAAAAGCGTAGGAGTGCCCAGTGGACTCAGGTTTACCTGTTATCATTAATCATTATTTTATTCAGTTCTGAGCTTTTAATTCAAATTGTCTCCACCCATATTGAAAACCGGGGATTGTTAATGAAGGAATAAATAAAAGTCACTGGTGAGTTTTGTCCTGTCTTTCTCAAGGAGCCATTATCAGAAGATGCCATGGAGACTTTTCTAGGTGGGATTTTTGGGTGGTTGGGGGTGTCCTGATGTACAGCCTAGGAGGGTCTCACTTACTTCCAATTACTCCCTGAGAGTAGCAGTTCCAAGGGGGAAGGAATTCTGTCAGCCAAGTGCTCCCTTTTGCCTCAGTGGAATGAATGACAGTGGCCTTCCTCCTCCTGGGGTGGATCCCTGCCTGGTCAGTGTCTCAGGTTCCCCACTGATAATCTGTGTTTCAAAAAGTTGATGGTCATGGTGAGGATTGAATGCTTAGGCTGAAGAAGGAAGACACGATAGGGGAGAATGTGGCGTGAAGTCAGACATTTGTATACAAGTGTGATCATGCCGTTACTGGCTTGGTCAGGTGACGATGGAGAATCAGGATTTTTTTTTTTTTAATGAGGTTTAAGATGGTTGTGAATATTAAATGAGATGACGAATAT
Source organism: Ictidomys tridecemlineatus (assembly GCF_052094955.1). NCBI lineage: Eukaryota > Metazoa > Chordata > Mammalia > Rodentia > Sciuridae > Ictidomys > Ictidomys tridecemlineatus. Next base: position 33,667,638 of record NC_135480.1, read on the forward strand.
GACGTATAATCATGAAACAGGGCACTTAATAAATTGATGTTGTGATAATATCCTAGGTTTTACTAGCTGGTGAGCATGATATAAGTATTAATTTTTTCTTTCCAAAATGCTTGGCTGTGTAAACCTGACATGTCCAACGTGTGTTCTTGTTGCACTGTGTAGCAGACATCAGTGTTTGCTGAGCATCGTTGATCAAAAATGAACTTTCAGGGATGCTGAGTGATCATTCCATGCCAAATTCTTACAGGGTTTTGTTTGTTTGTCTGATCTGAGGTTTCATTCTTATCCAGTTCAAGAATGTGGTAGGAAGTCAATGTTTGTTTCAGGTCTGTATTAGATATCCTTAGTTGAAAAACAAAGTTACAGGAAAGTATTATAGAAAAATGCCATTTGGTCAAAAAAAAATGCGTGCTTATATATGTAAAAGTATGAAGAAGGATTAATATCAACATTATTGGTGAATATTTAGGGAATAAATTTGGGAATAAGTTTCAGGGAAGGAGTGTTGGGTAATGACCTTTCACTTTTTATTTTATATATTTTTGTATAATTTAAATTGTTTTTATAACAACAAAGTGATAATCTTTAAAAAACCCCTTTTAAAAAAATAATGATAACAGTTTAGCTAGTGTCCAAGTTCTGTTTTGTCAGCAAGGTTTGAATTAAGGATCTTCAGTTTTATGATACAATCAAAGAATAGGCCCATACAAGATATGGTGGCATATTCCTATAATCCCAGCTACTCGGGAGACTGAGTAGGGAGGTGATTGAGCTCAAGAGTTAGAGATCATGGGCTGGGGATGTGGCTCAAGTGGTAGCGCGCTTGCCTGGCATGCGTGAGGCCCGGGTTCGATCCTCAGCACCACATACAAACAAAGATGTTGTGACCGCCGAAAACTAAAAAATAAATATTAAAAATTCTCTCTCCTCTCTCTCTCTCTCTCTCTCTCTCTCTCTCTCTCTCTCTCTCTCTCTCTCTCTCTCTCTCCCCTCTCTCACTCTCTCTTTAAAAAAAAAAAAAAAGTTAGAGATCAGCCTGGGCAACATAGAGTACAGCTCAAAACCCAAACAAGAAGAACAAAAAAACCCTCCAAACTAAACCAAACCAAATCAAAATAAAAAACAGCAATAACAAATAATACACAAAGCAAAAGCCAAGGAATAAATCCAGGCTATTTGTTGGTTCAATAGAATTCAACTTGCTCACTTCTTAGACTTATAACAAAAGGGAGGTTTTTAAAGAAATATCTTTGAATCCAGTTTTGGAAGCCAGCAGAGGGTATGGTGTCAGGAAGCAGATAACTAACTGCAGTGGACTCCTGACAGTGTTGGAGAAACCCGGATTCTGGCCCTGTGGTGGTCACTGTTAATTAGCTCTGTAATCTGAGCAAGTTGAGCCTCTCTGAATTTTGGGTTCATTACCAATGACCTATAGCATGACCTATAGCATCATCCTCTCTCCTGATTGTCTAGAATTTTTTCTATTTCTCTTCTTTTCTTCTTTCTACTCAAAATTAAGAACAACAACCCCACACCCTTAGTGAGATTCCATAGGGAAAGAATATGTTAGTGAGACATCATGGGGATGTGGTCTGGGAGAAGAGAAATGATCTCTATCTCTCACACAGGAAAGAGTAATAGCAACAAATGAATGAAGGTCTGGGGCTCTATAAAATGGCACTTCACTAACAAGGTAGAAATTTATCCTTTGCTACAGAGCTGGGCTGCATTAGCTGTTTGGAAAAAAAAAAAATTCTAAACACACATTTCTCTCTTGGTAAGCCACTTTCTCATTCTCATTACAAATTTATCACTGGCCTGCACATTAGCATGGCCATAATTTTTTTTAATGTTTTCAGTCTGAAATTTGTCTTGGAGATACTGAATGGCCCTTTTAGCTTGCACTCATATATAAACACAGGGTATTTTTCTTTTCCTCTCTCATTTCTTTTTGAAAATAAGTTCTTTTTCCCATACACTCCCTGAGGGTACCGTCTTGTGGTCCGTGACAGTTGGACTTGGTTTTAGAGCCGACTTTTTCTCCTATTTTTCTGTAGATTTCTTTGTTTGCATTCAAGCATTAAAAAGGCAATCTAAAATTAGATTTGTTTTTTGTATCCGTATGGATTTATTCTTAGACTCCTAGCTGGATGGTGGATCAGTGGGTAGTGATTTGTTGTTGTTTTGTTTTGTTTATTAGCTACTCGACTTTCAGGGAGGTTAAAGAATTTTGACACGTAAAATGGATCCTTTGTCTTCTAGGTTATATCTGGATTTCAAATTCTGAAATGGTTACCTACTTCCTAGTGATACAGAAAGATCATAGAGAAAGTGTGGCCACAGCAGTGGATGGTCAAGGTCTAACACTGGGGAACCATAAGATTGCTTCCCTTGGACTGAATCTTTCTCCTTCTTTACATAACCTTTTTGTTTTAAACTTCATTTATGGAGATGTTTTGATAAAGTGGCAAGAAAACCTTAACAGGAAGCAATGCACTAGGTACTGTGCATTTGAGACATATTCAATTTTAATTCTGAGATTTTAGAGCCTACCAAAAAGAGATTTTAAGATGTCAGAACAAAGCTAATGACACTCAACCTATCCCATCTTGCACAACACACTCTAGGTAGCTCTGATCTGTTTCCAAAATGGGGTGAGGGGGAAGAAAAAGCTCACTGCGATTTGGATTGTTCAGTGTGTTTTTCTTTCTTTTCTCTATTTCCTTAGCTCTCTCCTCCTCGTGTATTTCTCCCCTTTAGACTCTCATAGTGTACTGGAAACTAGACTTTTCAGTAGCTGTCCTGGCCTTGATGGGCTATTATTTTAATATCAGTATGGGAAAAACTGCCACACATTTTTAGACCACCATGGTAGTCAGTCAGTCTCCCCCCCCCCCTCTCTCTTCTCTCTCTCTTTTTTTCAACATGTAAACGTACTCTTGGAGGTTCTGTGTGGAAATACTAATTCTGCATGGAGGAAACGGTTGGATTTGTTGGTCCTTGCATTGTTTGGATCTGCATATTGTTGTATTTTGCATTATTTTTTTTCTTTTTCTTCAAATTCTGTCCCCGTAAAAGGGTAAAATATTTTTGGTATATAGTAAAATGTATTTTTGCAAGTTTTTCATTTTTTGTTCCTTATCATCCATCAAAAAATAAGCTTCTCTAGTTGGTTTAAATTATTTGGTGCAGTTTTTATTTTGCATTAAAGCTGTCAAAACTGTTAAAAAAGAAAAAGAAACTAATATGGCCATTCAGTAGAGAAAACAGATACATTTTTAGGACTTGATAGTGTTGAGGTTTAAAATTCTGAGTGGGAATTAGACCATTTGTGAGGTTCCTTGGTCACAGTGGCTTCTTTAAAAGATTGCAGGACTCTGCTCAAAGCCATTTATTTCTTGTACAGCCAGCCTCTGAAACCTTCCAGCTCAAAGATTTGATAATTCTTGGATTAGACAAATGTCTTTTTCCATCTTGCTGTGGGCTTTTTTGGCATTTATATTGATTGGCTAAAAAATGAGGCTTCCTTGTACTTGGTTTGAGATATTTGTGCCATAGACCGAGTTTCAAACCTCTTGCATGTTATACACTTAGTTTAAAATGTGTTTTGAACAGACTTAAAGCGGAAATCAAGAAAAAAATTAAATCTTCCACCAGCTAAGCAGCCTCAGCATGCTTCCCTAATTTCCTGAAAGGTTTAGCCTTTCACGATGACATAGACATTTTACCAGCTCTATTTAAAGTCTTGAGTTGGGGATTTTTTTTTTCTTCCCATTTTGATTCATTTTACTTTGCTCTGAGACTTCCGAGATAACCATAGAAGCCTGTCAAACTGCATGAGTTTTTTAATCACAAAAATGATTTTCTTTGTTTTTATGATTTTATATTTAATATATTTTACTTTTAAAAATTTTATGACTTTTGTGTCTTGGACCTGCTTGTTTATTGTTATGGTCTAAATTTTGTATTGCTTCAAAATTCATATGCTGAAACCCTAATCTCCAAGGCAGTGGTATTAGGAGATAATTAGTTTATGACAGTGGACCACCCCCCCCAAAAAAATGGGATTAGCACCCTTAAAGAGAGGCCCAGGTGAGATCTCTTGACCTTCCACCCTATGAGGTTACAGTGAAAAGATGACTATCAGTGAACTAGGGAGATGGGACCTCACCAGAGATTGAATCAGCCTTGATCTTGGACTTCCTAGTCTCCAGAATTATGGGAAATAAAAATTTCTATTGTTTATAAATTACAGTTTTTTTAAAACCAACATTTTCTTACAGCAGCATGAACATACTAGGGCAGGCAGGTAAGGATTAAGATGAGGGAATTTTGTACGAAGAAAAATATTGGAGAAATAGGGGCATTTGTGAAGGCGGGGGAGAGAGAAAGAGGAGAATATAGTGATAGAGTGGATGTATTAGTGAAATCATAACTCTTTCTTGGCTATGGTGATGTTTCTGACCTTGGCTTTGGCACCAGAAGAGGGTCAGTTTCCATAAACTTTGCTTGACAGGGAGATGAGTTAAAATCCTACTTTGGCTAATCCTGGTAAGCACCCAGCTTAGCATGCCAAAGGATCTAGCAGTCCAAAGGGTTGGGATGGCAATTTTTGACATGTTGGCCTGTTTTGCTCTCTGAGGTGGAACATTTTTTAAGTTCTTTTTAGGTAATTCAAAACTTCAGGTTTGGATTTCAATATTAAAAAAAATAAAATCCATTTGACAAACAGTGAACTATGAACCGGCTCTTGAGAGATGTAAGAACATTTGAAGTTGTGGTTTCCCAAGGTTCGCCATCTGTTCGTGTCTAGGAGACTTACCATATGTCCGCTCACATCCTGACTTTTACAGGTTAACTTGTTTTCTCTTTGTTCTTAACCCCCAGATTTTGGGCACAGCTGGTAGCACTGAAACCTATTTTGACTCAACAAACTTAAAGAAGAATGGGGAGGGGTGAAAACTTTGGGTGTTAACTCTTAAAGGATATTGGTCCCTAATTCTTCTATACTACAGTTCAAAGAAGAGTCTAATATTTTCCCCATGTGGAATATAAAGATCTGGTCCAGTCTGTGGGCCTTGTTCTACACTAGCTCCCAGCCCATCCTGAGAAATGAAGAGAAAGAATAACCTTGTGGGAGGTGGTGCCTCTCTGTGGTGGAGGGCTCCTCTGGTTTGTGTCTCCCCATCTCGACCCCACCACCATGTTAATGGCAGTCGGCACGCTTCACTGTTTATCTTGGAATTTGATACCATCATCTTGGCAACCAAATGGGGACCCTTACTGCTCAGATTGTTTGTCATTTGTTGTTAATTATCTGTTACCATAAATTCTGTACTTTGAGGAAAAAGGGAATGTTTTGAAATATTTCTTTCAACATGTAAGTGGAGCTTCATTTTCTGTGGACAAAAACAGAGGGAGAGAGAGAGAAAAAAAAGAAAAAGAAATGAACCCTTTTAGGAACTCAGAGCAATCAAATGCCCAAATGCCCCCCCCCCCCCCGGGTTTTTCAGACAGGGTCCGTTAGATTTCCACTCATGCAGCCAGGATTTGCACTGAAAGAACCTTTGCAAATTCAGCAGTGGTCTGCTGTGGTGAGGGGTACCCCTGTAGGAGGAGAAAAACAGCCTAACTCTATTTAGGGGCTTTGCTTTTTAACGGGAACTCTGTATGCTGTCATGGTGGTTTGTGTGTGCTGGGGTCAGTTCCCTTCAGCTGGCTGGCCCCTCTTTTTCCAAGGTTATTAAGGTAGAGCGCTCCAAAGTGAAAAGTGGCTTCTGCTTACCTGCCTTCATGAGGTGTTGATTTTGTCAAGTGTGGAATGAAAATGAGTTTTTTGGCCATTAGTGTATTTTTGTTGAGCTCTCAGACTCTGCAGGGAGGTCATGTGGCATGTGATAAACACATAGTACCGTTTTGCAAGGTGCTGTACCCCAGGCTGCAGGAGCCCCTGCTGGACTCGGTATTTTAATAGAGAGAGAGAGAGAGAGAGAGAGAGAGAGAGAGAGAGAGAGAGAGAGACGAGACGAGAGAGGGAGAGAATATGAGCATTTGTGTTTTGGACTGGAGAGTTTGGGAGTGCAGTGATTGTTGCTAAGCAGAAATCTGGGCACAATTAAAAATACAAAAAAAAAAAAAAGAAATCATTTAAGAAGTTATAAAAACAGTGTATCCAGAATTTACTTTGCCCCTTGCCCCCTGTCCTTCTTGCATATGTTCACTTATCTTCTCTGTGACTAATGACTAATCTTTAGAGTGGGGATCTTGGTATGCTTTGAAAGATAGCGGTGCGGTTGTGAGTTAAGCACAGCGCAGGGTCTTTAAATCAGGGATGGCAGCTACTGTTATCAATAATTTTGTTTATCTTGATTGCTTCTGTAGCATTAACACTTGAGCTTCAGCACTTTCAGGGGTGGCATATGGTCCGTTATCACCAGAACTTTTTTTTTTCATGCCATTAAGTTTGGTGCATCTGTTTTCTTCTTGTCAAGTAGTTTTTAGGGTTGTGCTGTCTCCCATGGGATTCTGTGCTTGGAGGCGGATGGGAGTCCCTGTTAACCTACTGATAGCCAGGGGCACAGGCTTAGTCAACACTTACCTCAGCTCCCTGCAGGCTGCCTGGGACCATGTGATTCTCAGTGATCTGTCTCTTGCTGGACTTGTGGAGTTTGCCTTGGTGAAGATATTCTTCCCAGATTCATAAGCAATCAAGCTAATAGTGTTATCCCTGAAATAAAGCACCATTTCTAAACACTTTGATATTCCTTTTATTTCTTCTCTCTCACTGTTTTTCAAAAGTGCTAAGGTCGGTGCATGTGCCCTGTTTTAGACCACGGATGGCAATCAAACTTTAAGAAGTGAGTATTGAATGTGTTAAGTTAGCGACTTAGTAAGTGATGAGGATAGAGAGGAAGGGAAGGATAGTGGGAATTGGGGGGGAAAGGGATCTTCTGATTGCTCTGGGGGAGGCTGGGAAAGGGATTTAACACTTTGGATTTTTTAGAAGCCATTAAAAGTCTGATGGGATCAGGTTACTTGACTGCACATCTGAAACATGAAACTGCTGTCCTAAACCATGCAATTGAGTTAAGCTCAAAATTCAAGGCCTCCCTCTAAGACTGGCCTCTGGGTGAGCCTCATTGTTGATCACAGAATTATTTCCTCTGAGAAGAGCAAGACTACAGTGAGGTTTTTATGGCCAATTTAGCTGTTCATTGGTGCCAGCCAGACATTTGGCAACAGTTAGTGCCAGCTTTGGTGATCTGTCCACCGATTTTTCCCAAGGTCTTCAACACCGTCTGGATTCGGTGCTGACATTGAAGGAAAGATGCATTGTAAGTGCAGCTCTCCATGCACGCCTCCTGAATTTTTATTTTTATTAAGTGGAAAGGTACTGAGAGGTGCAGGGTAGCAGCAGCCTGAGCCACTATCTTCAACTTGGAGGCTCTGAGTGACCTTGGTGGTCTTCTCCTGTGTGCTGTTTTCTTGTCCACCTCTGTTATTTTTTTAGGGCTGCCCCTGCCCCTCTCTCTGAATTAGGTGGTTTCTTACATGTACTCACCATTAAAAATTAAAAAAAAATAAAAAAAATAAAAAAAAAGAAGAAGTCATTTGAGAAGTTACAAGAACTATATATCCATGTGTTCAGGGTACCTACAAGTACTGTTTTACCTTGATTCTACTTGTTTTAAATATATCTTCAAATTGCTTGTGAAAGACCTACCATTCACTAGGCTGTAAGAGTTATGAAGACAGCAATTCCCTCTATTTTTATTCATTTATTTTGTTGTCTACATCCTCAGCATGTGTCACAGTGCTAGGCACTATTGTAGAAACTCCACAAATACTTGTTGAATGAATGACTGAAAGTTGAGTTTTCGAGGATTCGAAGGATTAACCTGTGTTTCCTCAAAAAAAAAAAAATGGTACTCCCTTGTTGCAGTCATCCATTCATTTTGAGAACATGCATGCAGACTTGACAGTATTCTTGGCTTTAAAAAAAGGGTAACTTATATAAGTCTCCCGTGTCTTTTTCAGGATGGAGCTGGATGAAACTCAGAGTGAGTATTTCTGATACTCCTACACTAATGCTGTGATCTCTTCTGCCTTCAGTTGACTCTTGATTTGATTGTAGTAAACTCATTCTAACATAGGAAAAATATCAAAGATTCACTTTTGACTTGACCCTAAACATTTGAGTTTCCTGTATAGTTATGTACCTTAAAAACTGGGGCATTAGAGAGTGTATTGTTTTAACTCCTTATAAAGTGCTCTGTTATAGATCCTATTGGGAGTTAGCAATTATTGGATAAAAGTATGAAACGGATGGAGATTTATTTCAGCCCACTTACCAGGAGTCTGAGTGACAATTGCTCTGAGTTTACTTGAAATGAAAGCAGGTCATCTGTCAGCACAGGAATCATGTATTTTGCATAAGGCAAACCAGTTTTATTCAGTGCTCTTACGATTTACAAACTCTTAAAAGCTCTTTATATAAAACAACTGTTTTGACAGAAGTCTGTGATTTGGGTTAAATACAGATAAAATTATTGAAACAACAGTGGTGTTGTTGCAATTGAAACTCTTTAAAAATTGACTAAAAGGGAAAGCAAATTAAATTCCAAGGAAGTATGTGATGGCATTCTAATTATGGGTGACTAAACTACAAACTCCTTGAAAATCAAATGATCAGAAAAAGAAAAACAAAAAACCAAAAAAACACCTGGTACAAAGTACCACGCTTAAGGATGAATTTTACATGGAACAGAAATTCAAAGAGGTGAGATAATAAGAAAATAAAGTTTGCATTGCAACCCTTTCTGGGGCAGGAAGCTTTTCATTTAGGTGACTTTAGGTTTTTTTCCATCCCTCTCTTCCCCCCTGGCTGTACCTGCTGCTGTTGGTGTTTTGTAATTAGGCTTTCTGGAGATGCCCTTTGGCTGTAGACCTAATTGAGTCTCTGAACTTGAGTGCAGGGTTAGAGTTGGGGGAGCTTTTTGCCCTGCAGGTAGAAGCCCTTTGATGGACCTGCCTCTTTGATAAGTACCTGTAGTGACTGGCGGTGACATTGTTTAGGTAGAGTGTGGTGTAGTAATTGAGGAGTCAGTGCTCCATAGTATATGAAAATCTTTCTTTAAAATAGGGAAGACACCAAAATCCACATGCGCAATTTAAATGAGCCTGTATTCTGCATTATAAATATGCACCGGATGCCAAGTAGAAAACCGGAACACTCTCTCAGGATGCTGTTAGGGCCAAGCGGAATCTCATTAGGGACAGCTTCAAAGATCAGTTCCTCGTGTCCATAAAAACAAGTGTAAATTATCTGGTGCGCGCCTGCTGTTAGCAGTGCCGTGTTGCATTATGCATGATTCAAGATTGCACAGAGGAGACACAGGCTGCGCAGAGTTCCACAATATATGTGGGGATTTCACCACCTTTTTTTTTTTTGGTGCTGAGTCCTACATTTTGGAAATTTATGGGTGTGTTTCAGTTAATGGAGGGTGCCATATATAACCTACTCCTACATTTTTGATGAATTGGAGTCAGTTCACAGAGGCATGATAAGGCCTGAATTGTTTATATAAATCGCCAAATCTACTTAGATTTATATATCTTGTTTGCTCACATATGGAGTCAGATTAGGGTGCTGCAGAGGTGTTTGGGGCACACAGACTTGGGCATATTGGTCTAACTCATTTTCTCCTCCTTTTTGGTCTCTTGGTTAGATTTTTAAAATAAGTGTGCATACACGGTAAATTAAGAAAATCTAGTAAAGATTAACATATAGGACTTTTAACAATTGTGGGATAACTTTTAAGGATCTAGAAATATAGTCCCAAACTCTCTTGCCCAAGGAAGCAGAGAAGTGAGAGTATACTATTTGAGAACATGGATTCTAGAATTATAGTCCCAAAGCACGATTCTTCATCTGCATTTTACTACCTGTGTGACTTCGGGCAGTTTCTTCACCTCTCTGGGCTCTCATCTGTAAATGGTGGCCAAATGATGTTCCTCAAAGGGTTGTGGTAAAGATTAGTGTACCTAATGCTGTAGTGTACCTACAGCATTTCCTGGAATATAGTAAGTCTTATTTCAGGTTTGTCCTTGCTAATGTCATCGTTATTATTACCAGAAGGCAGAAGTTCTTCCAGTGTAGCTGGGATGTCTAGGTATGAACACACAGAGCTCAAGTTTACAAGCTTACTTGGGCTTTAGTGGATGTTCAAACATGCAGGCTGAGGGCAGGCAAAGTCAGAGAACAGTTCCCTCCCTGGGGAGGAGAAGCCACTAACAGTATAAAATACTTAAAGTATTTTATACTTAAAGTGTCTCTTTCTGGCCTCTGTGATCCAGAAACCAGGAAATGTAGGAAAATATAAAGAAATGGCAAGAGAGAGGCTGCTTTTCTCTGGCCAGAGTGGAAGACGTTTGTCCATCTCTGTTTCCCAGTTGTCTTGTCCCCAAACAGAGCAGCACTCGGGAGAAAGATCAAAAGACCAGGGTCACCAGGCTTATGCAGAAACATATTGGCACCAGTTACTGCGGTTTTGAAATTCACAGTTGCAAATAAAAGGGGATTAGCCACAGATTTCAATATTTTGCTTTCTAGACTAGAAGCTCTGTAAGGGCAGGATTGATGCTGCTCGTCTTCTTCAATCCTTCATGGTGTTCATGGGCTCAGTCGTTAGATACTTCTGCACCAACTCAATTAACAGCCTTCAGGGTCTGTGTACAGTTTTCTCTGAACTCATAATCTCCACTTCGTCTGCAGAGTCATCCCTCCTATTAATATGCTCACTCAGGCACTAGTTTATTGCCTGCCTTGGTTAAGTTCAGAGCCCCTCCTTGTTGGGTGTCACTGAACATGTTACAGCCAGTGAATCCATCATACTTTTTGGAGGTAGCGTGGGGCGAGGGAGCATGGCTGTCTTGCTTATCCTTTTACCTCCAATGCAATGCCTCAGTGCTAACACAGAAACTGTTACTGATGAGCAGATGTCTTGTTGGGTTTAGCATTCAGAAAAACAGAACTGACAACTCCCCAGTCCCTGTCGGTTAGGGAAACAACCAAATGCGTCAGTATTACATATATTTGATAAAATAATCATGTATGCATTATTAATAATCAGATATCAAACCATTAAAAAAATACTTGTGTACTGTCTAACTGTGAGGGGAAAAGAAGCAGAGATTTTTACATAGGGCCTATTGGCAGCCCAGAGGGGTTGAATGACCCACAGAATCACACAGGGTTGCTGATTTTCAGTACAGTGTGACTCTTTACGACCTATAATGTGATGTTGGGACCTAAGGAACTTATACGTTGGGATAGACAATAAATGCTAGCTAGGTAAGAGATGTGAGGAAGAAGTTCTGGAAGAACACGTCTATAGTAGACCTTGTTGGGGATCAGAATTGGTTCTACCAAGTTGCTTTACAATATTTCAATGTTATTTCATAATTTTTCCCTCTGGATATGCACCAGAATAGTCAAAGGGGCTTCAGGCCTGATTCTTCTCCCATGCCTGAGAGAAGGTAGGTTCCCCATAGGGGACAAGCTGCAAATGAAAACTTCAAAGTAACAGAAGCAGCTATATTACCATGTGCCCTGGAACACACTGGGCATTCATTTAAGAATATTGCCTCCTGCTCCCACCACTCTTGTGTCCCTTAGTTCCTCTCAAGAGATCTGGCAGCATCTCTTGGCCCTATGGGTTCCAGAAATCACTGCCATTTCCTACTCAGAGACTGACTGAGTGTGCACACTTGGACAGCAATTGCATTTTTGCTGGGATGTGGGAGTTGAGAAGTGTGTGGCCATATGCCGTGGGCTTGAATAATGGCTTACATTCCAAGCAAGTTAGATGGTTTCTGGCCCACTGCTTGCACAGCGTGGAAGTGAGCAAACCTGTATGTTTCTGGGCCTTTTCTGTTTGGAGACACGAAGGGGGAACATTGGATGCATCAACCCAGTACATTTTACAAAGTTCAGTAGAAGTATAGTGTTGAGTCCTATCTGTGGTCAAATATTTAAGATCAAGGTTAACTTCCTAGGCACCTTTACTTTAGAGATGTTCTCAGATGTTACTTTTTGGAAGTGCTATCTCTGACCAAAAAGAAGAGCCACAAATACCTAGAAAACTGCTTCTGTTATCCGTGATCTGTGCTGGCATCACTTGGGTAGACCACTCAAGTGTATCTCTCTCATTAAGATTGAGAAACCCTGTGGCCACAAGTCACTCCACAAGGAACATTTTCATCCATGTGCAATTTCCCTCTTGAAAAATGCTCTGTGGCAGGTGGGAGGTAGCATATTAAGCCTTTCATGTTAAAACTGCAGCTGGGCCCAAGTTGGCTTTGGTGATGATCCTCTTTGCCTAGGGTGTCGCAGATCTGGCTATCAGTAAGACTGTAGACAGAGGCTTAGGATGTTGGTGCAATGGCTGGCAGCTGGCATTGGTGTGGTTGCTGGTTGTAATCCACTAGTATCTGTTAGATCTTAAAACATGAGCATCACAAGAAGTTGGAAAAATCTTTTGGCTTCATAGTTTTTCCGGGAAGGTCAGAGATGGCATTTCATAGGAACTTTCGTATTTAGTTGAAGCTGTTGAACTTCACATTCATTTCAAATGTTGAACTTCGGAATGGGAAAATTATCTAATAAAAACTCTAGTTTGGGGCAGTGATTAAAAATAGTAGGTCTGGAATGCTCAAGATCCAACTTAGTAGGTGGAGAAGTTCATAAAATATGCATTGTGAGTAGTTCAGCTGGTGAATATCTTGGTTATAGCAATAGATCTCACTAGGGAAATTATGTATCTGTATTGTCTATGTGCAAACTGTGTGTGTGGCTCGTGAATATATACACATGCACCCACACCTACAGATAAATGATGGTTTCAGATAAACCTAGGTGAAAGTGCTCACTGAACCCTTACGTTAACTATCTAAAAAACAAATAAAACACCGGACATGGCTGCTTATGGGTTGAACACCTCAGCTCAGGATTACTCTCACAGTTGACCTTGTTTTCTATGGAGAAGCCGCATTATTAAGCATATCGGGTCAACCCTGAGTCCACGTTAACATCATTTTTCTTTCTGCAGAGATGAAAAGGTCCTCAGCCAGATTGTTTTCTTTTTGTTCTACACGGGGCTGGGGGGGTGGCATGATTTTGCATGACTATGGGTCTGCTCTATAAATAAGCAGATTCAGTCCTTTGTTTTAAATGTAATCAGCAAGATTGCATTTGCATTGCTTGTAAGTGAATCACATAAGTGAAATTACATTGCCTGCATCTCATTTGGTATCATAAAATGTTATGGGATGCAGGCTGTTTTCCTCCAACTAAAGTGTCTTGAGTTAGTATTAGGGTGCTTGCTTTCATTTTCCTTTGTGACCAAATTTGTTGCATTCTACAGAGCAAGGGCTCATATTTTCACTTATGTTAGCTACTAGAGAAATCCTCATTCGAGTGCTCCAGAATGAGCTAAGATATTGGTTCGGTAGGGGGTAAATGGGAGTTTTAAGACTATCTCATGTCGGGTTGCAAGTGATGGCTAATCACTTTCTGTCGTTGGTGACAACTTTTGCTTACTAAGAGTAAATGCCAGTCAGTGTTGGAAGTATAAAACAATCTAAAGGTTTTCAGTCAGTTGGCTACAGAAAATGGGTTGCATAATTAAAAAAATAAACTAAACTTAAATTAGTCACCCAATTTTTAATGACAAGTAGGAAATACACATCTTAATTGACTCTTTAAAAGGCATCCTTAAGGCAAATGATTCAAAAGTCTTTTTGAGATTCTCTGCTTATTTCCGTGAAAATAAATCATTTAACACAACAATAATAATCGCTGACTTTAAAAGTCAGTAATTTCAGTGATAAATGAGAATGTCCTATTTCATAAATCACCTGCCCCCCCCCCCATGGACGTTGTCTTAATTCATGAATTTTTAAGATGGAAGTCAAAGGAAAGGTATGAATTCTTAGATGACCTGTAACAGTGTGGTTGCCCACAAAACCTCTGTTTATTAACTACATTATTGATAAAACCCCACAAGGCAGCAGGCGGCTAGTGTACTGATTGTACCCTTTGCTTAAAAGTGAAGACTGTTTTTAAAAGAAAAGACAGGCCAGTTTCACTGTACCCCAGCAAAGTGTAGGTGCTTGATAGCAGTGGATGATCTTTGATTTTGGGAATAAAAAGTAGAGAGGAAGGAGAAGAATTAAATATGATGAATGGAAAATTAAAATATGAGCATAATCCCTCCCGCCCCTGTCAAAATAGACAACTAAGGATCTTAAAACCAAAAGAAAAATTAACTTTCTGAAATGGCTTACATTTTTTTTTTTAGTAAGACTTCAAAAAGATATTTGTAGTCTGCGTCTTTATATTATTTTTTAAAAATGTATTTGGAGAAAACATTTCATATGGAAGAAGATTGAGTATATATATTTTTTTGATTTATAAACTTTTAATTGAAGCCTAACAGAAGAGAAGTGTAGAAGCGTGTTCTACGCAGCAAATTTTTACACAGCAAAATACTTGTGAGACAGTATTGGGTATAGTTTTGAAGATCATTTTGTTTGTTTTAGTTTGCAAAATAATATTTTAAAGTCATAAGAATTTAAATGTTAATTGCAATCTATAATTAATTTTATTAATACAAATGGTGGAGAGAGACCTTTGTTATTATTGCTGTATGATTTACAAAGAAGACATTTGTACACATTGGGACCCCTGTGGCTTCCCATAGATTCCCCACCGATGGATGTTCCAGTATATAGACTTGCCTATGCAACTACTACGACTTTTATTTCAACTGGTCTCCAAGGCACACTTTTCATTTGTAAGTCACATAAGATTTCCTGAAAGCTCCTTTCAGTGATTTGAAAAATTCTCTGGATAATATTTCCAAATTGATGACTTTCTTGAGTTAAAACATCTTTTTTTAAAAAAAGTTTAGCTTTCAAGATATCTTTATTTTCTATTCCATTCATCACTATTTTCTCATTGAAAAAATTAACCATGCTTATCCCACTTCAAATGAGCAGCTGCACTTTGAAATCAGATCCTTCTTTTGGCCGTAATTGTCCAAATGAGGAGGACCAGGTTCCCTAACTATTTGAAAAGAATTGGTTGTGACCATAAAGCATTTTATGTTTTCTCTTTTTACTCTTCAAATTTTGGTATGTTCCCAAGCCAGGAAATCAGAAGAAAAGCGAGAAGGGAGGAGGGAGGGAAGAAGAAAGGAAAGAATCAAAGAAAAGAGAAAGAAAAGTGGAAAACTGCTGTTTTCAAAATACTTAGAAGGAAGGCAGCTCTTACCTGGCAGTACCTGAATTGCACCTCTGGAGGAAAGAGGACTTAGGATGACCTGAAAAGACTGTTGGCTTCAAGTGTGACTCCAAACCACTGAGTCAGATTATTTTTAGTCTTTTCAATAATTCACTGTTATAAGTAAAGTAATAATAAAATACATACACGCACATACGTGGGTGTGACTGAGTGTGTGGGGATGCTCTTGGGCATTGTTATTACCTATTCTTAGGATGCTTGCTGAGAAAATTTCCAAACCACCTTCTTTAAGAATTATCTTTGGAGCCAGTTCATGGACACTAAGGAAAGAGTTCTTCATGTTTACCAGCTGCTGAAACCATCTTCACTCATATGCACTTCTCTCCTCCTGGCAAGGCCCTTACAATTCCAGTCTGATACGCCTAAGGAAATACAGTTCCTTAATGAATTTTCACATATGACTCTCTCCCTCTGGCCACGAGGCTCTTTAGACTCACCAGACTAAAAGCCTTCCACTGGATCCCTCGTGGTCATTGCCATGAAGATTTCTCATATGCACATTGTTCTAGCAGCTTCCCACTTGCCCACAAAAGTACTGGACTGAACACTGGAAAGCTAAGTCAACAGTTGGTCCGAGTGATTCTACATAAATGGGAAATATGATCTATCAGTTTGGAGGCTGAAATAACTGCACATTCTTTTGGTAAAGGCACCAAGATGGATGATTAGAGATCTTTGCTGATAGGTTAAAAATTAACAGGTAGCCATTCTTTAAAAAACAAAACAAACAACAACAACAACAAACCCCAGAAACTAACAGTCATAATAGATTATCTGGCTATGTATGTAAGTTAAACCTTATAATAGCTAGAGAAGGACATTTCCAAATAAAAGTGAATTATCACTGTGCATGGTGGCGCACACCTGTAACCCCAGCAGCTCAGGAGGCTGAGGCAGGAGGATCTTCAGTTCAAAACCAGCCTCAACAAAGGCGAGGTGCTAAGTGACAATGAGACCCTGTCTCTAAATAAAATACAAAATAAGGCTGGGATGTGGCTCAGTGGTCAAGTGCCCCTAAGTTTGATTCCCGGTACAGCCCCTCCAAAGTGAATTATCATTCTATTTGTATTACTATTGTGGAAGCCAATAGTTTGTTTTGACCTAATTGTCACTTTTAGGCAACAGTAATTATAAATGAAGGAAAATATCCATAAATTTCCAAAAGTACATTTGAATACGTATGTTTTATAGTTTACAAAATTGCACACAGTCACCAACAAAAAGTGTGAATGGACCCCTTTAGTATAAAAATATTCAAAACCATACTTTAACCGTATAAATGGAATCGTGAATGCAACTATTTCAGCTTTGATGTGCATTTGCTTAGTTGGCACGGTCATTCTTTTATTCATTCACTCATTCAAATATTTATTGAATTCCTGCTATGTGCCAGGCAAACAAATTGCAAGTCTGGAACTATTAAACAAGTTGAAATGATAAATTGCTTAAATTCATTATGGGGGAGAACAGTTCAATATAGTGCCCACTAATGATTTGTATCGGTCTTGATACAAAATTTGTCACAGCCTGGAGTATGGAACTAACCTTGGTTATTTGATTTTTCCATCCCAGTGGCTTGGCCCTCATCATCCTGCCGTATGTTGGTTAAATACTGCTTTTGTGTAACCCCTTCTCTCCCTCCTTTAAGACATCTCAGATCTGGATTATAGAGCACACAGCCTAAGTGAGAACCACGAGACCAGTTAAAAAGAGGCAAGCCAGATAAGACAAGGCAAAATCCACAGAAGGAATGATACAATACCACTAACGAAACAGCTACCATTTATTGAGTGCTTATTGTATACTTTGCCAAGTGCTAATTTCCTTATTACGATAATTTATTATCTTACTGAATTCTCACCACATAGCTGGATATTATTCCCATTTTTTCAGATGAGAAACCCAAGGCTCAAAGGGCCTGCTGAGGGTAACCTGAATTTCATAACAGTTTACTGAAACTCAAGTTTTCCCGAACCTATGTATCTTGCTACTCTGTCAAGGAGGCTGTGACAGACCCTTGGATTAAAGATTCAAATTTTGACTATTTTATTTTCCAAAACAATGATCATGATAAAACCATGTGGAACTGAAGTCATGAAGAAGCATGAAGTAAATACAATCCAGACCCACAAACATATTTTTGGAATGGTTCCACCGATTGAGGCTCCATAAAGAATTGTGACCTAGAATGACTTCTTCACTCAGAAACACCAGTGTGGAGGGACTCATTATGAGGCGTCCGAGGCTCGGCCTGGAGAAATGCGGGGGACTTTGGGTTTAGTATCAAATGGTGTGGGCCTCAGTTCCTCCCATTTGTAAAAAGAGACTTGTGCTGGTTAGAGCAGATGGTCTCCAAGGATCCTTGCATTTCAAGCATTCTAAGCTTTTAGACCAGAGGCATTTAGAATTCCTTCTATTAGTTGCTGGACTTCCCACTTAAAAACTGCAGGGATTGGACACAAAATCGGAAGGGGGGGGGGAACAAGTGGAAGCAGCGCATTCATAGATCATGTAATGACAGAGGGAACACTTGAGACTATTAACTTACTCAGCAAAACACTCAAAATGGAGTTTAAAAATTTTTTTGTAAAGGAACAGTTTTTTTTTCTCTTTCTTTTTTTTTAGTGTGTGTGTGTGTGTGTGTGTGTGTGTGTGTGTGTGCTGGAAATTAAACCCAGGGCCTTGTGCATGTGAGGCAGACACTCTACCAACTGAGCTATATCCCCAGCCCTAAGGGAACAGATTTTCCTAACCTGCAGATTACATACTGGGGGGCCTAGAAAAGGAGTCTTGCTGATACAGAATTATTAAATAAAGATGTAAAGACTGTCCCTTTACTAAATGGAAAGAAAAAATTGAGATTCCAGGGGAGCCTGTCAAGGTTTCATTTCTTTCATTGGTTCATAGACACATTCTTCATAGAACCATGTGAACGGTGGTGTGAGAGACTAGGTATGGGATCTTGTAATTTGAGCATGTCCACAGACTCTCACTTTGATATCAATGTCTCAATCTCATTTTCTTAACTCTTTAAGATGTAAAGCCCCCGAAAACTCATTTCTGATGCTGAAAATCTGCAAGTTGATTTTACCTTTGCATACCACCACAGTAAGAGTGACCGCATTGTGATTGAGTCTCAAGGGGCATGAATCATGGCCGTGCCTTTCAGAGAACTGGAAGTAGTTTCTTTGGGGAGAAAGAAGTCCACCATCAGAAAGATAATCTGCAGTTGAGCAAGAAGAGGTTGTCTTGTGGGGTGAGTTGAGTAGAGAGATGATAATTCTGCTGTCATACAAAGGCATCTAGGAAACCATGGAGGAGGCGGGACAACACACACCAGCCTTGCTGTGGAATCCCAGAGACCATCTATCCACATCTGGGATTAGAGATCACATGGTCCTGGGGGGCTATGTGCTAAATGAACTGGGGAAGGCTAGCACATGATGTCAGGTCCAAGTACAGGAAGTGCAGGGGATCTCCTAACCCAAGAAAATGTGGTAGCAGGTAGCAGAGTTTGAACAGATAGATTCTGGAAACAGATTCTAGAGTTTCAGGAAAGGCATTTAAAAACAGGAGCTTAGCCTTAAAGGAACCAGGCAAGGATAAGTCGACTGCAGTCCTTGGAATCGTGTTAGGACATCAAGGCAGCAAGAAGAAGGAGGCAGAAGTTCATGTTCTAGGCTGGAAGGGAGAGAATGACTTGTGCCTGAGTGACATGACTGATTAAACTAACACAGTTTAATCCATTTGAGAGCCTGGTCTTGGGATGGACTGAAGGATAGGCATAAAGCTGTCGGGACTCTAGACAGGGCGTTGACATCAGGCAAAGACTGGGGCTTGCAGTTATTGGGACATTCACAAAGTTGCCTGAGGACCCTAAATTGGGCAGGCTGCCTCAAGATGAACCAAGAAGTCTAGGTAAGGGTGTGCTTTTTCTTCCTGGTTCTTAGTTTGTTTCATAAAGTGAACACAAAGAAGCAATTGTCCTAATTTCTTAATCTCTAGATCCTTGACCTTATTTTTATGATGATTTATACCCCTGAGTTGTCATTGCAGAAAGCCTGACTGCCTTCTTCTTCTTCTTGCAGCATTGCTCTTCCTATTGTCTTCAATTATCCTGAAATCCTTGCACGGCAGGCCACATCTGCCGTGTGCTTCCCAGGGCACTTGGAGTTACAGCTGCCATATTTGACAAAGAACCCTTCTAATGGGTGCCTAGCTCTCTCCTTCATGAGGCTTGAATCCGAAGTCAGGTCTGGCTCTTCCTGAGACAGAGCCCATTCTTTTCCATTCGACCACCGTGACTTGGGACTTGAAGCGCTCTGTGACTCATTCTTGTTTTAACACAAACAATGAAACGTTTTCAAAATTTCAGCTAGTGTGCCTGAAAATCTGCAAATGCTCTCTTCTCTTTGCTCAACCTTTAGCTGCTTAAAACAAAATCCACATTTGTTTTAACTGTGGGAAATGCAGATGGAACTCACGAGTTGTTTCTTGTGATCACAGCACAGTCCTCAGTAGAAAGGCTTGGCCTGGAGTTTGGGATCTTAAGATGGTCAGGCATGATCATGACACTGTTGAGCAAGCCTTGATAATGGTGTTTTCTAGCATCGGAGTTCCATTCTGTGACGATAAGCAAAGTCTGCTTTGTTTTTTCTTCCTAACCCTTGTCCTTATGCTGTTATTTTTCCCCCCCAATGAAAATGCAATGAACATGATACATTACTTAAGAAGTAGATCTTATGGTGCAGTTGGTGGCGACCAGTGTTGAGTGCTGATGGAATGGCGCTTTTGGAAATAAACTGAGCTTGGGAAGAGGAGAAGAGAAGCCACTTACATCTGCGCTCCTGCAAAGGTGGGAGGTGTTTGTGCTTCTCTGTGTGCTCACTGTGGGTGGCCAGGGCTGTCCAGAACATTCTTTTATTTATCTTAGAGGAGCTGTTATAATTGTTGACCAGAACTACTGGCATTTGGGGTTCACGCATCACTGGATTCACCGTCTGTTGGCATTTGAAGAGTAGGACCCACGGTGTTTCTCACAGAGAGAAGTTACATAGTTGATGCTCGAAATGGCCCAGTTCAGGACCACAGGCAGCCCCCACTGTTAGGGCTGTGTGTCTAGAGATCTTGTCTGGGCTTGACAGCTTAAAAGCCTTTTGGGGGAGTTTGGCAAAGGGAAATGGTTAAGAAAATGATGACAAAACTAACCCATTTAATATCCCATAGCCAGTGAAAATGTTTATAAAGAGCCTGCAGTTAACAGTGAACTCACTGGTGTTAAAATGGTTTAAGTGGAGAAACAAAAATGAAACCCAGAATATAACATTTTGAGTGTAAAATGATCCCAGTTACGTTTTTAAAAATTCATAGCAGAAAGAGGAAATGGAAAGGTACTAAGATGTTACCAGGAGCTATTTCTGGGGAGCAGAATTATGGGTTGGTTCATCTTTCTTTGCTTCTTATTTATACACATTCTTAATATACAAAAGTTAATTATCCCCAACTTTAGTAAGCATCTATTTTGTAATTAGGGGAAAAAAAAAAGCTTTTTCACAGCAGAAATATAAATTCTCATATTTTTGGGGGGGAAACTCCTCTTTGAGGATTAGAAAACTTCACTGTGCCTCACTGTTCTGGTTTCTCAGGTGACTCTTCTTGGACTGAATTAACACATTCCATTGTGTAGAATAACACCCATTTGACACAGGCGCTGAGGTGATAGAGAAGACTTGACAGTTTTAATGGTACCAGATGAATAATAACTTTAAGAGATGGGATTGGCTTATGACTCACTAAATGGCACGTTCTTTTGCAGTCAGGGCATGGGGTGCTTTATTATCTGTTTGTAAGAGATATGTATTTGGAACCTTTCATCAGGGAGAATATTCTAGTTTCATTCACCTGGTTAAATTAGAGCCATCCTGAGAAGTTTTGCAGACACAGAGACAACAACAAAACTGTAATCATTACAATAATTACTGGTCCTTCACCTTGTGCTCAGCGAATTCAATGACTTTCTCACAACATGTCACATAAAAAAATACGTATTTTTACCCCTAATGTAAACCAACGTGAGAAAACTGGAGGAGGAGGCTGAGCCACTTACTCATATTCTACAGGTTGTCAGTTTGTGTATTTGGGATTTAAATCCCTGTCATTTGTCTCCAGAACTTATTATGCTCATAAACTTTTCTGGGGAGTCTAGTAAAATTCATGCAGGAATTTATATTAAACCATCTGTTTTTCTTTTAAATGAAATAAGAGCTGGGAGCCAGTGATATTTGGACCTAGTAAAAACACCTGAGAAAGATAGCACTTTTTAGTGAGTGTTTTCTGTTTGACATTACCCAAGTTGTCAAAACTAGAATTTCAGAAGTTTATTAGGTATTTAAAAGTAATTTATTTGAAATTTGAAGAACATTTGTATTTTTTTCAGCTTAGCATTGGATTTTCTTAGAAGAAAAAGACTGGCCTGGGCGGCTGAATAAGCCAAGGAGGCAGACAGACTCCCTTTGTAATTGAGGCTTTGCCCTGTATGGAGTCTCTGACCTTGGGGGAAATAATTTAACTTCATAGCCCAGTATTTCTCATCTGTAAAATGGGATTAATAGTACCTACCTTACAGAGTTCTTGCAAGAAATAAAGGATGTCACGTTCATAAAGCGTTTGGCACAGCGCCTGAGGCACGGTTATAGCATTCATTGATGGTAGCTGTTATTTTATTACTGGGAGTTGAGAAGATCCAGTTCTGCCGCTCACATTGGCACTGAGCAAGTCACTTAGCTCTTCTGGATCTGGGACTCCAGTGGGAATAACTACAGTTTCCTATAAGGTAAAGATGATACAAGATGATGGATGAGGCAGTTTTGTTTTGTTTCCCAGAAGCATGAGGGGCTCCACCAGTATGCGTAGTAAAGGTGGAAGGGAACAGCAGACAAGCCAGAGGGGCAGAGTAATTAAGTCCACTTGAAGTCATAACTGAGGCTTTGCCACAGGAGTTCAGTTTGCATAGAACAAGTTGAGTGAGTTATACTTTATCCCCTGTGAGAAAAAGATTCCACCCAGAAACCTAGCCGTTCAGTTCACCAATCAGTCTGATTTGTGGCCTTTCATCAAGAAAGGGCGAGCTCTGACTGGACCTGGCGGGAGATCTTATTGCATCTTTTTGCAGGCTCTGCCTTCTGGTTAACAGGGCGCTTCTTGACAGGCCTGGCTGAAGTTTACTCTTGTACTCAGGAGTGGAGGACAGAGCCAATTCCTTCAACCTTGCAGGCTGTGGAAGCATCAAGGGCAGGTGTGTGTATTGGTACCCCTCAAGCCATGTGCTTATAAAAATCATCTGCATCTAAATTGTCATCAAGGTTCAGCAAAGTTTTGCCTCAGCCGACTCTGCAGGACCATATGGGAATACTTACTGGCTCTGGGTTCTAAAGCAAATAAAGAGTCGGGGCAAACAAAGTGAAATTACATTAGTCCTGCTGCACTCATTGAAATGGACTCAACATTCTCCAGGGGTTTCCTAGGATTGGCACCATGCTACAGCAAGGGCAAAAAAGATGCCACCAGAGGCTGATTTGTACCTGGGGATTGTGAATCTTTTCAAGGACTGTTTCTCAGGTCTAGTCACCCTAGATTCCTACAGGATCACATTGTCTCCAAACTATAGCACCAGCCCCATTGTCAATCAGATTTAATCTAACAGCTAGAACTGCTTTCCTACAGTGGGCATTTGGGGGTATTGCATATTAAAATGTTGAGTCTTTGACACTGTTTTGAAAATTAATCTGAAGGCTTGATGGGGGACTTCCATGTTTTTATTATTACTTTTTAAGACAGCAATTGATATAGGAGTGGGAAGGGGACAGATTTGAACTTAACATGCCCCCTTAGCTACCCTTCCCCAAAAGATGATTTAAAAACAGGCAGAGAGCCAGAGAGTTTTCAAGGCTAACTTTCTCACGTGGAAGAGAAAAATTATTGCAATGCCCTTTAGCTAAGTACACTCACTTCAGCTTTTATGGATGACTGCAGTCACGTGATCACCTCTTATGAGGAAGAGAGCTTGAAAGGACCACAAGGCAGAACCTCTGGAGACAGGGGGCTGGGATCATATCTGATACCAAGGCACAGGTAGTACCCAGTAAGGGTGTTTTTTTTTCTTTTTTTTCCCCCAAGGTTTCTTTTGATGAAGTTATGTTCTTTCCACAACACTGAAGTAGACTAACCCCCTTTTCATCTTACCCATCATTGCTTGAGTAGGAGAGAGCCGTTTCTGAGTCTTAGAAGACTTGCAAGTCTCTATTATAATAAGCGTTTTTTGCAGGATGCACACTTGAAGATAGAGGCTCTTCCACTCTTTAGCATTTGCATAAGTGTATGAAGGACTGAAGAGAAGAATAGTGGGAATCATGCACAGAAGTAGATGAAGATTTCTAGTCAACTTTAGCATAGGTTGACACAGAACCGAGAATTATCCAAAGCATTCAGAAAAATGACAGATTTGAAATAGAATAGGAGGGGTAATTTCAATGTGAACCTTTGTGGGATCAATAAAATGTAGAAATGGACACACAACCAGGTACAGAAGGAAAGCAGATCTGTCCAGGATTAGAATGAGGTATAACTGGATTTTTGTGTTATTTTCATATGTGTATAGGGGTATGTGTGTGAGTGTGTGTGTGTGTGTGTGCGCGCATGCGCGCGCGCGAGTGTGTGAGCACACATATGGATTTAAAGTAAGCTAACTGTTAAAGTATGTTGTATAAAATTTTGTCTGTGTAAAATATGTCTCATACTTTGGACTCAGTCATTCTTGGTTAATACATTTTTTTGTGGTTTATAAAGTTTGGGATAAAATAACCACTTGTTTCTGAACCAGGTGAATAGTTATAACTGCAGTTATATGGATTTGGTGTCCAGATTTTGTGAAGATTTTTATCTAGATTATTCCTGTTTGACTTTGGTAATCCTTGTACAGCAGGGAAGTAGAGAGGTACAAGGTTTAACAAATTTAGGAAAATTCAGGTCACCTTACCAATGCAGTGCCCACTGGGAAATTGTCTTCTTTGTAAATTTGGCACTGTGACTCACCTTCCCTGACCTTTTCATCTCTCTCACACACTCTTGAAATTTAAACACTGTTCCTTTTATGTGGAGTGACATTATTCTGACTCTCTGCTTGGAGAACTACTAAACTTTTAAGGCCCAGTTAAAATATATACTCTTTTCTTGAGGACTTCCCCAAATAGAACTGATTCCTTTCATCGATACTTCTCATAGCATAACCTCAATAATGATGTCTCAGACTTACAGAGCATTTAATGTGCACTGGGCTCTTTACACGCCTATCTTAGATCAATTTCGTGTTTCTCTATCAGAATACCATAGACTGGGTTATTTATAAAGAAAAAAAATATTTCTTACAAGATGGAGGCTAGGAAGTCCAATATCAAGGTGTCTGTACCTGGTGGGAGCCTTCTTGCTGTGTCATCATGAAGCTGAAGACAAGCAGATGGGAAAGGGAGAAAATAAAAGAGGGCCAGACTTGTTTTTATGACATATCCTTTCTCAAGATAAGAAGCCCACCCCTGTGGTAGCGACATTTATCCATCAATGAGGACCTCCTAAGCACTGAGTTCCTTCTCACTCTCCCTCCCCTCACATGCACATACACATGTGTACTTTCTAGTCCTATGGATCACACTTTGGTATGTATGCACTCCCAAACGAAAAGGGGAGATTCAAGATGGTAAAAAAGACATCTTGGGATCTCTGCCAAATGATCATCTTTAAAAATCTACTCTCCTACAGATGTAAAATGAGCACTTGTTCAGAATTTTACTGAATTTCTTGAGGAATGATAGAAGTAAGAAAGTTGTTAAAAGTTCCCAGGAGAACCATAAGTTTATGTAGAATACAATAATGTTGAAATGGATTTACAAATAGAGGCAGAGCAAGGGTGGAAGCCACTTGAACCTCCACTGGACAAAATTTGTTTGCTCTATAGACAAGAATTTCCATTGCTTTCAGTTATCTACAGGTTACAAGGTATCAAGTAGCCCTAAGAATAAGGCCCAGGATCAGACAATCCCTAGAGGTTTCAGCGCTGCATTAAAAGGATGCCTATTCCAAAGTCAAATTTCTCCCTCTACCCGCAACAAATAGTATTGTATAGCAAAGAATATAGGCTCATGGTTTAGGCAGGCAAGATCCACATCCAACTCTCAAGCTTATTGTGTGACCTTAAGTAAAGTTTGAAAAATAATACAAAAAAAGTCCACACACGAGTGTACATACCACACACGCATGTGTACGTGCACACATACACACACACTCACACAAATATCACACAGAGATTTTGAGAGAATTGAATATAATGATATAGGAAAAGCCCACCTGGTAGGTACACACTGCTAAGTATTAGGTATTATTATTGGCAAACAGAGCAGTTATCAAGGTGTTTGACATAAGTTGTGGTTTAATACATGTACCTTGAGGAACTAAATCAGGAGTGAACAAACTTTTTCCCTTTGAAAGAGTCCTGGACGTACCAACTCCAAATATGCCACTTTGGTATATCGATTATTTTGAGCTAAGGCACTTAAAAATGTCAGATGCAGGGAGAGGCTCTCTCTGAGCTCCCCTTATCTGGCTAAAGACAGATCCTGCAAAAGGCACTCAGTTGTCACCAGTTCCCTCCCCTGGAGTTTGAGTAACAGGGAAAATCAGCTCTTATCACAGGAAAGGAGACCAGAAGTTAACAACACCTGCAGACAAACTTGTCACAAGCTACTCTGCCTCCCATCTGTTTTCCCATGGGCCCCTTCCTCTTTTCCTACAAATCATTCCCTCTCTCCTGGTTTCCTACATTTCCCTCCCCTTTCCCCTCTGAAGACCTTATGTAGACTCCCAGATCTCACTGACTTTGGGAGTGTTCAACATTTTTTTTTCCTGTGACCTATATTCTAAAGGTCTAGGTAGTAAATATTTTATGCCTTGCAGGCCATATGGTGTTTGTTGCAACTCTTAATCTGCTCTAGTGTCTTGAAAGCAGTCACAGACAATATTTAAACAAACCGTGTGGTTGTATTCCAGTGAAATATTACCAAACAGGCATTGGGTGGGATTTTTCTCTGGACTAAGGTTTGTGATGGGTGGACTCAGTGAATAGAACGGTTAATTCAAAAGCTTGGGGAGGAGGACTATTTACCAGTCACACCTGTCCGTAGATCTTACCAATGTCACTTACCAGGAAAACTCTGGACAGGGTTTGGCCAGTGCTAACCAGAAGCTGTAACACAATGTGGTAGGTGTTATTTCCCTGTGCTATTGTTAGAAGTAAAGTGACTCCTGGAATTGCAGTCAGATCTATGCTTCATTCTCTTGTCAGCCACATACTAGTTAAGTGATCATGGGCAAGTCATCCATCATGTCTATAACTTGGATATGCCAGCCCTGTGATACTCACGGGGAAACATAAGCTATGAACTATTCTACCAAAGTAGTATTTATTTCCAGAGTGGGAAGAGAGTATTCTATAGGTTCTTCAGTTGTGTGGGATCCGTGTAACTTTTATGGCTAGTTAGTGGATCAGCAAAGGGATAAAGATACAGGATGAAATAGGATAATATAAAGTATATATGTTTTTTATCACCACAAAACAGTATCCAGAGAGACAAATACTGTCTAAAGTTGATTGTTTCGGATTGAGTTTTGAAAGGTCATCAAATGTTGCAACCATGTTAAGTGGTCTTATAAATATGCATTTGTCTTGAAACATGTTTAAATGACTTTTCATACTTGGATAAAATGGTCTTTTTTTCTTTAATCGTGACCAATTCTGTAAAAGTGAGTATATCAACTCAATCCAAAGTTGGAAGAAAATATTCAGACCATTAAGACCAACTGAAATGACCACACACTTTAAAGAAGGTCCATTAACCATGCAAATATGAAGTTACCTGCACTGGTGCTTACCTGCCCTAGTGCTGAGCGCAATTAACTAAACAATGAGGCCCCTTAACAACTACTTGTAAGCCATTAAGCCTTGGAAAACTTGGCTTTGATGAGTTGGAAAGGTAGAGAAAGATGGCATTTAGTCCCATTTTTGCAGACTTTGAGTGCAAAAAAATCTTGTTTGCACAAGTCATTAGAGTTAACATTCTTCCTCCTGCAACAATAAAAAAGAAAGAATTATTTGTGTTTTTGATGTCCCTTGAGGTTCTTTCTACTGGATAGAGCTAGGTGAGGACACAGTTCAGGTGGGTCAGTGTCTGAAACAATCTACCCTTTGTTCTTGAAGTTGATTTGAAACTGTGTGCCCTGCTTTAGGACAGAGTCTGCTCTTAGATGTGTGTGTTGTGTAAATGGAAGATAAAAGCCTGTGCTGAGCCATCAGATGGAACGGAGCTACTTGCTAGCCCAGTGCCTTTGCCATATTGCTTAATCTGAGCCTCAGTGTTCTTGTGTGTAAGATGGGAAAAAGATGAGATCTACCCGCTGCCTCATCATTACCATTATTGTTGTTTTCTTAAAAACAAACAAACAAATAAACAAAAACCCCCCAACTCCATGTTAGTGTTCAGATTGGTGACAAAAGTGGGCATAACTTGGAGTGACAATAGACTTCATAGTGTCGGTGTTGTGGTTCATTTCTGACTGTTCCTTTAGTCCTCCTTTACAGTATACATCTGCACGATTATGATGATGTCTTTGGTTTTCCAGAGCCTTTCCTTCATGTTCTTTCATTTCTCTTTTCTTTGGGATTGAGCCTTGGCTTCATCATCGTATGCCTAGGGGTTTTGCCGTCAGTTCTGAGCCAGCCTTTCCTCCAGTGCTCTCTGCTGAACCCCCATCCTACATGGAGCCAAATCAGTTTTCTAAAAGTCAGCTGTCGTTGTGACCCTCCTCACCTCTTGTTGGGCAGGGGAGAAAAGTGTTTCCTGGGGCCTCCAGATTGAGGCCCCACCGTCTGGCTCTCTCAGGTTTAGCTTCCATTTGTACCAGCCTTTCAAGTCTTCTGTTCCTAGGGACTGTGCTCCAGCCACACCCAGAAAGTCTCCACGCTGGCTAAATACTTCCACAGCACTCTTGTCATGGCCTAGACAGACCTTTTCTTTCTGATTCCTAAGGCCCGTGCTTGTTTCCTTTCCAAGTCCCAGACTCATGCCTTCTCTTGCCCTCTCTTTCTGAGACCCCAGGAGTGTTGATCCATTGTCCCACTCATTTGAAGTTGACCTGCTGCCCTGGGTTCTGTGCCCAGTGTTCCCTGCCTTTCTTGGCCCATAGGCTATGCCAGGTATTTTCTCCTATATCTCACAGCACCTCGAATATTATTGATTACAACACTTTGCACATTGTTTAATAAATCATCCATTATGTATCACATGGACCATCTCAGACTTGTCTATACCTCTTTCCCCAGCACCTAACGTCATCTATGACCCATAGAAGGTGCTCCGTAAATGCTTGTGAATGACTGAATTGTTACCAGTTATGTTAATAAGCATGTTTTGCATACTCAATTAACAGACTTGAAGGAGTCATGCTTGTAGCTTCTTTGTCCTCCCAGAACCTACCATAGGTAGGTGCATAAGAAATGGTTGTTAACCAACTACCCGATCAACTGGATGTGTGGAATAATGGGAGCTCGGAAGACTGCGTGTGCCTTCTTTTCTCTAATTCAGGGCCATTACCCAGAATTTTAAGCTGATTAACGTGGTTGTCAAGACAGAAGAGAGAAACATTTAACTCTGGACGGTGTATCTCCAGTGGGTTATTTATAACCCAACAATATGGCAACTGAGGGCTTTAGTGGCTGACATAGATCGCTACCCTGATGGCTATGGAAACACCTCAAATGGCACTGGGAGGATGGTGAATTCATATTGCATGCAGTGCTCAAAGAATTAAATTGTTACCACTTAATATTCATTGAATGTCAGCACTGTACTTTTGTACTCGGAAAAAATAGAGGAGACACACACTTCATGCAGTGGGCTTTGTTAGCTATAATTAGTTGGTGATAGAACAGTGTTGATACAGCAGTTCAGCAGTTAAAGGAAAGCAGTGCCCTTGGTACAAATGTGAGTATATTTGTACATCTGGTTCTGCTATGCTTACTATGTTTCAGCACCGGGAATGTTCTGGAGCATGACAGCTAAGCTCGGAGAATTTCATCAGCTTGTAGTTTTAGGAAAATATGAACAGCCCCATTTCTGATGTACCGTAGTTCAGTAACATATTCTTTCATTTTGGTTTTGTGTGGTATCTGGAATTCTGGATTTTTTGTTTCCTTTTGTACTAGTTATATCTGAAAATTCTGTGTACAGACCTGAATTGTAATTTCACTTCTCATCATATGCTAATTCTGATTATAATTGGATGGATCTGAATGCATTTACCTTTGCACTGTCTGGGAAAGCAGGAAATAAAATTGCAAAGCAAAAAGACATGTTTTAAGAGACTTCACAGACTACATTGTTTCTGAAATCTTTCACCAGTGAATGGGCAGTGTATACGCCAGGTGGCTAACCATGGAACCTTGGGATCCTTGGTTTTGTTCCTCTTTCAGTATTTGAGGAACAAAGGCTAAAGTAAGGGAACTTACTTGTCCAGGGGCACACTGCTGATTGCTAATAAATATAGGAAGAGTGCAAAAGTCCCTGGACTCCACAACCAGATAAGAAAGTTTATCTGTCAGTAAAAGTTGTCCCTCTTTAGAGACCTGTTAGGAAAAGAAAATTTGGACATAGTTGTTTTTCACTTGTGACTTGACATCTCTACAAATGACAAATACAGACATCTTCACCAGTGTTCTAAAAATCAAACTTATATATTTTTCCCTCCCTCAACGAAATATGCATTTCTTTTTGAGATTTTAGAGGCCTCCATTTGACTGCATAACCAACATGGCAAATTAGTTCATGACAGGAAAAACTAAACCTTGGAAATTTTGTCAATGAACTGTAGTAATTTTGAGCAGTATGTGTAGTTATTAATGACCCTCCCCCCCACCAGAGTTCAGGAGATCAATTTTCTGGCACTTTGTTATAGCTAAACTCATTTTTATTCTCCAAGTGCAGAAACATTTTAGCTTTCAAAATTAAGTGGATGGAAAGAGAAGTACATTAGAAGTTAGGAAACCTGAGTTCTATTTCCAGCTCTGATTCCTTTTGTTAAAGTGAGTCTTTTTAAACCTGATCAGTTTTCCAAAGTGTGGAATATATAGTATTGGTGTTAGGCAGGATGCTTTAGAGTAGACAGACCTTAAACAAAATTTTAATAGTTATGTATTTATTTTGACGTGTAGTTGAAAAACGAAACTGACATGTCCAAATTATAACTGCATAGATGATAATATTCAGGGCAAAAGTAAAAATGACTTGTGTAAAATTATAACACACTTAACCCACATTAAGTCATATTACAAGCGAGTAAGACAAAGATCACAAAGATGATATTCAACAAAGTTAAGCAGAGGATTAGATAAGGTCCCTTCTACTATAAAAATTCTGTGGTTCTGTTAATGTAAGCCTGGTATTTATTTATTCATTGTTGTGCTTACAGGTTTTGCATTTGTCTTATCAGAGTATGTTTAGGTTTGATGGTTTAACATCACAAAAAAATTTTTAGCTTTTATGCTATCTAAATTTTGTGATAAGAATGAAAGCTCTCATGTTACACTGAAGACTTTTATAGATAAAGTCAGTGGAACGCATAAGCACAACATTGGGGTTTTAAAGAGGACTACGAGATGCTAAACACATTGAAATCCTGTTAAATGTTCAGTGAGGATAATGCTTTATTTCTCACATGGAAATACAGGTTAATTGCGTGCACAAAGGGTTTTACTAAACATATGGTCTCAAGAAGAACTCCATGACGCAGGAAACCACATGATAACATTTCTCTGAAAATCTATCAATGACACTGAATGAATGTGTTATTGGAAAAAATAACAGACATGGTCAGAAGAGAACTCCATAATGGAAGCAGTAATGTATCATATATTTTTATGGGTAATGTGTCAAGACTGAATAAATGGGAGTGGTTTATTTGTTTGAATATGCAAGGAGATACATAACCATCTGATGATCAAGCATCAAGAACAAGATTTGAGGCTTGGCACAAAACTTGGAGAATTAATTAGAAAACAGTTTAAGATGGTCACTCAGTCCTCCCCTAAGAAAATCTGCCAGCAAATCCAGCACTGTCACCTCTCCATGGCCTGGTTTAGTGTTTGTCTTTGATGAATGGATCATTGGTCTATGAATTCACACAGGCCATGAATTCTGACACTGCAAATAGAAAGGTTGTGACTGGTGAGGTTATATCTAGGAGGAGATTGTCAGATTGCTGAGGGCACCAGATACCACATCACACAAGGTAAAACAAACTGTGACTACTTAAACGGAGTAGAGAAGATTTCAGGGGGTCATTATAGGTGTTTTCAAATATTTGAAGAACTATCACATGGAAAAGGGACGATTTCAGAGTGCAGAAGTAGGAATAAGAAGTAGTTAGGGGGTGCTGGGGTTGTGGCTCAGTGGTAGAGCACTCGCCTAGCACATATGAGGCCCTGGGTTCGATTCTCAGCACCACATAAAAATAAATAAAATAAAGGGATTAAAAAAAAGAAGTAGGGGGCTAGGGATATGGCTCAACTGATAGCTCGCCTGGAGTGCGTGCAGCCCGGGTTCGATCCTCAGCACCACATATCAACAAAGATGTTGTGTCCGTCGAGAGCTAAAAAATAAATATTAAAAAAATAAAATTCTCTCTCTCTATCTTTAAAAAAAAAAAGAAGTAGTAAGGGAAAGAACATAATGAATTTAAAGACTGGATTACGGGTCCAGTACTGTGCTAGGTATTGTGTATGTGATCTCCCATTAATTTTTTAAAAAAATATTTTTAGTTGAAGATGGACACAATGCCTTTATTTTATTTATTTTTATGTGGTGCTGAAGATCAAACTCAGTGCCTCGCAGGTGAGGCAAGTGCTCTTCCACTGAGCTATGATCCCAGCCCTCTCATGAATTTTTTGCAAAGTTCTCGAGACTAGCTATTATTATCTTCTACTGTAGAAAGAGAGATCAAAGAAATTAAATTTTTCTATTTCTCTGATATATATATAAACACACTCACACACACATTTTTCTGTGCTGGGGATTTGAACCCAGGCCCCTGAGTAGGCTAGGCAAGCCTTCTACCACTGATCCCTACACCCAGTCCTGATACTGGATCACTAATATGATTTGCTAATAACGTGTGGAGTGGGATTCAGAGCCTCGCAGTCTGGCTCTAACAGTCGAACACATTTCACCCTTGCTCTTCTGCATCTCTCTTTTTGGAACGTGCATTCTATGTCAGATCCTGTATATTGACAGTTAATATCCTCATAGTGGTGTAGCAAATTATTATTCCCATTTTACAGATGAGAAAAAAAATGAAGCTCAAAGGAATTAATAAATTTGCCCAAAGCAAATGACTCAGCCAAACTAGTTACCCAACAATTCAGGCTCCAGGCCAAGTCTTTGGGCCTTGCTCAGCTTTCCTAGAGGTGCAGAATCTAGAACAGCAACTTTCTAGCAAGTAGAACTAGCCGAACCCCAAACGGATCCTGCTGTAGATAGGACGTGGGCTTGGGATCTCCCTTTTTCTGGAAACCTTGGAATGAAAATTTAGATGCACCAGATAAGGAAGGGGTAGAGGAAATTCAAGCATCATATAAAGTGTTGAACCAGATGCCCTGTGAGGTTTTTCTTCTGCTCTGGGATTTTATAACGCCGTGTTTTTGTCTCATCTTCCCATGTCATCTTATTTTCCCCTGGGTGTCCTCAAACGGATGTGCAAATCTCACTCTGATATTTGAATCTGGCTCTGGGGGTTAGATTGCCTCGGTAAGATATTCACTTGCTAGGATATTTGACATGATGCCTTGGGGGAAATGTTAGGTCATCTGCGAAGTCAGCAGCATAAACAGGAAGTGGTAAAGTTGTTAACTAAGGAGGAAAATGGAGTGTGAGGGTCTCCCCACAATGTGAAAAGGTGGATCTCCCTGCAGCGTCAGAGTCTCTCTTGGACATGCTCTTAGAGTGAAAATGTCTGGCTGTCTTGACTCTGTCTTTTCAAGATGTTTATCAGATGCCCATTTTGGGAGTAGTTGTTTCCCTAGGGTTGTCTCAACTTTAATTACCTCCACTGCAACTTGCCCATTCCACCAGACGTCTTATTTTCAGCTCTGAGTGTCTGTGGGAAGAAATGCCTTTCTTCCTATGACCCCAGGTGCCTTGCAGTCCTGCAGTGAGGCTCTGGCATGCTGTCTGTCTTGCCTTCTGAAACTCTGTCTCTTCCTGTGTCCTTAGTCCTGTGAGGAACAAAGTACATCAGTGTTCCAGGTTCAGGGCTTCTGTCTACATTTGGGTTTGCATGTTTATGCTCCCCACTCCCCCTAGTTTCCTATCAATCCTCTGTACAGTTTCCAAGCATATAACTTTGCTTGGATGAATGACATCATGTTGGTGATGTGGATGGGGCAGCCAAAGCTTTCCCTGGACTCTTCATGTCATTCCAGCTCAAAGCTGAGAAGAATCACTTGCCTCCTTTTTCCTGCCCCCTACTTTTATGTTGTCTGGACTTTATTTAACTGTTAATTCAGCTGGATGTTTAAATATTTCTCTGGAGGAGGTGGGAAGGTGGGGAAGGAGGTTGAAGTGATTAAATAACTGACTGGTGTTCCCCAGAGTCTCAGAAAGTTGACTGCTCAGTATGGAGCCAAGGTGGCAAATGAGTCCTATACCATGGGATGGCTGGCTGCTCTAATGTGGGTAGAGGCATAGAGTAAGGGCCTGTTCACATGAGGGGTTTCCATATCTGCCACTTTGGGGGGTGGTTATCCTAATTAGTTGTACATGACACTAGAATGCACTTTGACACATTATCCATAAAAGGAGTAGAATTTCTCATTCTTTGTAGAATCACATTGGTGGTATAGTCATATAAGTACATTAAAAAAACCCAAAACAAATAACCCAATCAATAAATTGGCTAAGGAACTGAATGGACACTTCACAGAAGAAATAAAGTCGATCAACAAATATATGAAAAAATGTTTAACATCTCTAGCAATTAGAGAAATGAAAATCAAAACTAAGATTTCATCTCTGCCACCTTTTATTTAATAAATTCAAAATGATGGCAGTGTTGGCCCTATAAATTGGGATAGACTCCCAAGGACTTTGATGCAGTCGCTATGCCCGTAGTTCAGCCCAATTGCAGAAGGGGAGAATTGGGCGTTGTGTCTGTGGATTACCATTAGGAGGAAAACTGGAAAATTATGACACATATGTACACACATGCATCATATTGAATTTATTCACATTTGATGGTCCAGTGATTGATTATTAAACGTCCTTTCAAATATTGTGGATTAAGTGTAAATCCTGACAATTCCATTCCATTGACCATCTTAACTTTTGGTACTGGGACATTACCTATTATTTTTTGAGGGTGGCATCGAAGAATCATTTATTCTCTGGAGAAAGTACTTTTACAAGTCAGGTGATGATTGTTGGTGAGACTGGAACCACTGAGATGGAGTGTACTCTAGTCTCCATGACAGAGAAAGACACCAAACATTGCTATGTGTAAAAACAGCATTGAATGTAATTGGGAAGGCCTTTGGGTTACTAGCAAGGTCTCCGAGGGTTAGTGAACTTTCTCTGTGGTAGCAGCATATTCATTTATAACTTTTACAGAAAAAAAAGGATTATTTTTTTTGTAGACGTTAAAATCCTGACCCATCCAGTAACCCTTCACATTTTCTTCCTCCCTCCCTTCTTTTCCTTGTTCTTTCTTTCTTCTTTAATTTCCTTCTTCTCTTACAAAAATAAAACAAATTAAAAGATCAACTATTGAAAAAATGCTAGACTGTCTGGGCTTTATACCAGTGTCTTTATTTATTCACTGAAAG
Organism: Ictidomys tridecemlineatus; assembly: GCF_052094955.1. Classification (NCBI taxonomy): domain Eukaryota; kingdom Metazoa; phylum Chordata; class Mammalia; order Rodentia; family Sciuridae; genus Ictidomys; species Ictidomys tridecemlineatus. The sequence goes on from NC_135480.1 coordinate 33,702,974, forward strand.
TGCCGTTCTTAAAACAGATTATTTCTTAAAAAAAAAAAAAAAAAGGCCAGGGATGCTGGTGCATGTCAGTAATCCTCGCTATGAAGGAGGCTGAGGCAGGAGGATTACAAGTTCAAGGGCAGTTTGGGCACCTTAGCAAGACCCATCTCCAAATAAAATGAAAAGGGATGGGGTATGGCTCAGTAGCAGAGTGCTAGCTAGCGTGTGTGAGGTCCTGGGCTTTATCCCTAGTATAGAACAACAACAACAACAACAAAAAAGCCTGTCAGGCAATATGTATTGGAATCTAGAGCTTTCAGTGTGTTTTCTGCTGCATGCTAACTATCTGGGGCGGGGCTGTGATATGAAATATTGTTCCTTACTTAACATTTTACTCTCTAATCTACGCATTGCATATTTGCTTCTCTTGTGACCTTCTCTTTGCATTTATAACTGCTGCTTTTCGCCCATAATCCAAAAGTAAGCAGACATTCCTACGGAGAAATTAAAGGAAGCTGTCAGTGGAGAGTTAATATAGTGAAAACATCCTTAACTCCGCTACCAACCTCTTAAATAATTAAAACTGTATGCTCCAAGAATCACATTTGCATTTCTTTACCAAGTTTATTTAGTACACTTTGTTACACTCAATTAAATGAGAATGTTATGTTTCATTTTCTTGGCTTCGGGTTGATCACTTTGCCTTTTGATTCTTATGCCCTGGTGTAATTTCACAGTGCTTAGGTCTCTAAAACCATACATATATTAATGTATATGTAGACACATACATACCTATTAAAAGGCGTACTTTATTTTTTTTTCTTTTTTCTTTTTTTTATTGTTGGTTGTTCAAAACATTATATAGTTCTTGATATATCATATTTCACATTTTGATTCAAGTGGGTTGTGAACTCCCATTTTACCCCGTATACAGCTTGCAGAATCACATCAGTTACACTTCCATTGATTAGGAAATAGAATCTTTCGTCCAAGGCACCTGAGCATTCCTTGTAACCTGAGGTGTAACTGGGACAGCAGATAAATTCATGGTATAAAGATGAGCTTGACAAAGTTCTTTTAACATCCAGTTTTTTTTTTCTTTTAAGCCTTGTTATTTGGCATCAATTTCCCTCTCCACAATTTGATTTGTGAATCTCTTAGCAAAAACAGAAAGAATACAGGTGTTGAATGGTTGTGGAAAGGAAATTAAATGTAAGTGCTGTCTCTCTGCATCTCAGTTGGCAGAGCCTGTGCAGACGGCTCTCTGTAAATTAGTTCATTGCTTAAGTTATGCATGTTTAAGAAGGAATAAATTAGTTATCCATCTCCTAATGAGTAGTGGGATCAATTGAAGCATGATGAGAGAGAAATAGCATAATTTTGCTTCCTCAGTTGGGGTTCAATATCCCCAAACTTCACTATTAATCACTCTATCAATTTCCTGGGTTATATTTCTGATTCTCCAGGTAAGATATTCTTCCCTTTTAATTTTCCTACCAGGTAAGTAAGACTTTTTTGAATTTGTCCAGTGGGGTTGTGGATGAGGGATGCTATCTCCTTCATGCTCCCAGATGTCCCCTGTTACTGTGGGTCCTTTTGCCTCTGCATTGGTTGGTTTGGGTGTGTTCACGTAACAGTCGATATGTATGTGCGATGACAATTGCCAGGGTTCTAATATGTTTAACTGTTATGGGATCTGTTATGTCTACTTTAGGGTCGACCCCATCCCATATGACACTCCAAAACCAGCGGGCCACACGCGGTTTGTCTGCATCTCAGACACACACTCCAGAACAGATGGTATCCAGATGCCTTATGGGGACATCCTTCTCCACACAGGCGATTTCACCGAGCTGGGACTGCCCTCAGAGGTTAAGAAGTTTAATGACTGGTTAGGTAAGGAATGATTGCGTTCTGGCGGCCCCAATTAACCTTTCCCGTCCGAGTGTCACTCACTGCGTCCTAATTGAATTAGAGCACTTGGAAGCCAGCTCAGCCATTTCTCGTATGATATGCGGTGATGTCTAGCTTTAATCCAATTCTGTTAATTAAAGATGAATTTTTAGATATTTAATTTTACTGTGCATCCTTTCAGTGCCTGGCCTCGGCGGCTCTGGGGCAGAGGGATGGGAAGCTTTGAAACCGATCTCCTCTCACTCATTCTGCTTTAATGAGGGTATGCGTTGGCACACAGGAGACCTAGAATCATATTTTTAATTCACTGGCTCTGCAATCTTTCCCAGATATTAGGATCAAAGATGTACAAATGACCTAGTAGTGAGAGAACATTTCTAAGAAATGGAAGAGGATGTAACAGTCCTTATATGAAGTGAAGTTGCTCTAGCACAGTGCTGTTTAGGAGCAGCTTTTTTTAAGTGTTCTCGAGGGTGCCGACGATCCCTGAAAAAAATCACATCCTGCTGTAAAACTCAACAAATCTAAAATACGAAACTACCCTGGAACTGTGGAAAGGTACCCACAGGTTGTGGGTTCTGAAAAATTATTGGGTCCTAAGTCAGGTAGTTTGCAAGTAGTATTGCAAAGCAGTCTGGGGATTATTCATATCTTTATTAGAAGATGGATCTGGAGCTGGGGTGTTGCTCAGTGATAGAGCATGTGCTTAGCATGCATCAGAGCCTGGATCCAATCCCTGATCCATTAAAAAGAGAAAAAAAAAGGGGGGGGATATTTATAAGAATTGTCTTAGGTGGGAGAAAGAAGTAAAGAAGTATAGCATTCTGAGAGCTTAGAAACTCTAAAGACACTATGGAATTATAACATGAAGAGCAGAAGATTAATGTCATGAATAATATGTCAGGCAAAAAAGTATTAAGGAGATTCAGGCAAAAACACTAAAATGTTTCCCATCAAACTAGAGTAAGGTTTGAGAAATTTTTAAATGATTGGTTAAATGATAAAATGTATGTATTAAAGAGAAATACTATTCTTTAAACATGGTTAAAATATTTAAAAAAATAAACAAGCCTAATTAATAACATAACGATTTTGGTTTTAAATGTGATGTTACAGATCAATCCAACTTATAAGCAGTTGAGTCAGAATACATACACCTTACTTTTGGCTGTTTTCATTTAATAGTGTTGGTAAGATTTTAAATGGTTTTATGTAATTTTCTTATTTATCCTTTTTAATAGAAATGTGACGTTCATCTTGTTTGCTGTTTCTTAACTTTGTATGACTTTTCTACAAAAATGAACATTTACTTTGATATCAGTTTTTCCTCTGGTAACTGGCATTGAAGTGTGCATTTCCATGAGTATGTCTTTTTGCTTCCATTGACTTATTTCTTAGGATAAAACATTATGTCTGAGTTAAATTTCTAGGTCAAAGGATGTGAAATTCCTGTGGTTCTTGCTGCTTATGGCATTTTGCTTTCCAACAGCACCATGGCTGTTTCCCTGCAGTAAAACGAATGTAACGGTTTTACCAGGATCTTAGCAGTGCTGGATGTTGGGGGCTTTTATATTTTGTGCTCTTTTATGCTCAATCTTATTTAAAACAGTAACATTTTAAATACCATCTGGCATAATCACCTCCTTTTTTAGGTGGGGCAGAAATTTAGAGAAGTTAAGTGACTTTCTCAATACCATTGTAGCAGGCTTGGGTCTCTAATTTCTATCTTTTCACTTTTTTTTTTTTGCCTCTGTTAAATTTGCTTTCAAGGACAATCGCCTCTTTATTTTAGCCAAGTTTGTGAACTCTTCATAGTTAAAATTATTTGGGGGTGAATTTTGGGCATTTTAAGCTATTCTGTGACATCTGAATCTCAACACAGATACTCAGGAGCTTAGTGGACAGTTCTTTTTCTGGAGGAAGGGAGCTGCATTGTGGAGTGTTCACAGAAACAGGAGACAAGACACAGGTCAGATCCTGGTTATAATCTTTTTAGACACTGACCTTGGGCAACTGAATGCACCTCTTTTCCCCTTGGTTTCCCTCTGCAGAACTAAGGATTAATACTACCTGTCTTTCTGGATTGTTGTGCAGATTAATCAGTAAATGATTGCTGCTAGTGAGTTTTTGTGGGCCATTAATAACTGAATGGAGAATGTGGTGAGTGAACCATCAACAGATATTTAAAGGATAAAAACAAGAAGAGGTCAGAGGAATTATTTAGTAGATTAGAAGTAAACACTGGGAGATTTTATAAGGCAAAAAGTACTCCATAAATGGAAATGTGCTGTAACTAAGGAAATAAAATGATAAGGAAATAAAATGCTAAAGGCCAGCTGCACAGTCAGTTCCTCCTTTTCTTACGTCTCCTCTGATCTTGTGAGGCAGGGAGAAGAGACTTCAGCATGGGGTGCAGAATGAGAAACCAAAGGGAGCCCATGGGATATGGGTAGAGAAGTTGGGATCCCATCGAGAAGGCTGAGAATAGCTCACTGTTACCAGGGCAACCTCATGGTGCTCAGAGGGTGAGAAATGGTGTGTGATTACACTCTGCCACTTGGCCCAATCAGGAACCTCTCCCTAGGAAGGGGTGCTGCCAACAAGAGCTGCCAGGTAGCCTGGAAGAGCAGAGTCAGGTCAGATCATCCTAGGGCCTTACCACAATGGTACATTCAGCTCTCAGCAGCAGAGGTCTCACAGATCAGGCAGGCACTTACACTTCTGATTGATTTCCATCTTTCTACCATCTAGATGACTCTGATCATTGAAAACAACCTGGTCATAACCCAAGCTCCCCTACTTTCCCACTGGATAAATGTTTCTATTACAGGCCAGGCACTCCTTCTTCACCTATAACATTCCTCTAAGTTGCTAATGTCAGTCCCATTTTAATGGATGAGGAGCCCGAGTTCAGCAAGGTTAACTTACTCAAGGTCATTTAATAGATAAGAAGTGCAGAGAAGCTAAGGATTCTATCCAGGGTCACTCAGGCAGTAAACCCTGAGCTCTTACCTCTAAAATGTGAGTCCTCTTCTTTTATTATTCTGTGATATTCTGACTGAGTTTGAATTAAAAGAACTGATGTAGCTCCTGGAAGCTTCATGCAGAAGTTGCATAGCTATTTGGTAATGTGCTAAGAGTGCATAGGTTTGAAAGATGTATTTAGGTCCTGCCCATCTTGATGCTTTCTTGACCTTCCAGCTGTAAGACCTGAGAATCCTGCCATGAGCTCCCTGTCATACCTGGCAGGAATAACATGTAAAATTATTAATATAAGGTACTTTGTGATACAAACTAGCACACACAGCTCAGGGCCATAAGAAGATGGAACTCAAGCCAGCTACCCAGACAAAGGACAGGAACGTAGAATAGAGTGTTGGGGTTATGAGCAGTTGGGAAAGTCCAGCCTTGAATTCATTAACTTTGGTAAGTTGTTTGAACTCCTGAGCTTTGATGTTCTAATCTGTAAAATGGGCATTGTAGTAAGAAAATGTGCCCCAAGGTTGTTGTGAGGATATACTCTGTGCTAAAGATTGCACCATTCTTAAAACAGTTCTTGATCTGTGACAACTTTCAACCAATCGTACAAATGGTAACAATAAAGCCAGCATCATAGACCCTGATGGGCAGAAGCTAAAAGGGGCTGACCCTGGGGATTTCAAGAGGGACTTAGGGTTGTAAGAGGGAGCACCAAAATATCTAAAATTAGAGGCTGGAAACACATTTCCCTCCTAGACAGTGACACTAACTGGATGGGAGATTACAACTGGAAGAGGCCTTGGGGTCCTTGAATTCTGCTTGCTAATTTAATAGCAGTGGAAACTGAGGCCGGAGGGATTGAATGAATTGCCCTGGGTCACTGTTGATGAATGATCAAGTTGAGACTGGAATTTGAATGGGTCAGGGAAGGGGAACACTAATACACATTGTCTGTGGGTGGTAGGGTCCCCTCCCCTGTCACATGCATCATTTCATGCAATCTTAATAACTTACAAAGTTGCTATTACGGGATTCCTTTTTACTCCCGAGGAAACAGCCCTGGTGAACGGAACTTCCTTAAGCTAATACCACAAGGAGGTGACCTCAGGGTCTGATTTTAGGTCCATCAGACAGACCCCAAACCCTAGTCTGGCTGATGGGATGGATATCCCAATAGTTCCTCCTTACAAACGATCTGCCTCTCTCTGCTGCTGTCTTTAAGGGAACCAGTCCAGGGTCAGAGAGAGAGGTAGGTGGCTTCTTATGGCCAGAGACTACAGAAATGTGGAAAATAGACGACATTCATAAATGTTTTCCCCCAAATTCTTTTAAGAATGAGAGAGTTAAATGCTATATCCCATAGTCCCATTAGTATTTTAGCTCAACTCTGCTTTTTTTTTTTTTTTTTTTTTTGTACCAGGGATTGAATCCAAGGACCACATCTACCAGCATGTTTTACTTATTTTTTTGAATCTTGAGACAGGGTCTCACTAGGTTGCTTATGGCCACACTAAGTTGCCGAGTCTGGCTTTGAGCCTGCGATCCTCCTGATTCAGCATCTTGAGCCTCTGGGATTACAGGCGTGCACTACTGTGCCTAACTAACACAGCTGTGCTGTGGGTACGTCACAAAGAGTCTTGGGTGAGCTGAATGAGGCCTGGCCACCCAACCATTATAGCAGTTTATTTTTTTCTTTCTTTTTATTTTTTAATCTTGGCAAAAATTTCTCCTGATCATAGGCTTGACTTAAATGTACACTTGTTATCTGTAAAGTACCTGCCTTTTAAAGTGTGATTATTTTTATTGCTTTTTTTTAAAAAAAAAAAAAAACCCTGAACATCAGTGGCTTCTCCTCTCACTTTGCCTGAAGGCGCATTTTGTAAGCAGTTTACCATATTCACTTTGGCCCTGTGTTCTTCCTGCCTGTTTGGTATTCTTTACTGTTCACTTGACTTCATCCCTACTGTCCTCTCATTTTCAGAATACCTTTGTCAGCCTTCTTCCTGATTATCCCACATAGGCTGTGGGATATTGCACAAGGGGGCTTTAGGAGGTCTTGTCCTCTGATTGCACATCCACTTCTTATTTCCAGCTTTCAATTACAACCACATCCCATTTCTTCCCATTTCCCAAATGCAGTGTGTCCTTTTCCACATCCTTGCCTTTGCAAATCCTGTTCCTGTTTCCTGGGGTGGCCTTCTCCTCCAGAACTCTCTCATCCTCTGTGACAGATTCTTTGTCATAGTTAGTCACTTCCTTGAATATGTTGGTCAGACATTGTCCCCCTTGTTATGTAATCACACTTGTCTTTCTCCCTCCCAGATAGCTCTGTGGACCTAATGGGTGCCCTTCATAACCCGGGTTCTAAGTATAGGACCTGGAACATAGTCGGTGTACACAAATATTTATTGAATCACTGAGTGAACCAATGAACATAAAGGTGTAAGACTTTTTTTCTGCTTGCAGTTTTGGCCCAAACTTTAAAATTACACAGTACTGTATATACAGGCCCTTCCCTTCCCATTCCTTTTATCCTCAAAGAATTTATAACATCTAGTTGGCTGTTGTTAATGATTCCTATATACTGTGCAGAAATACTTAAGAAGAGTTTGTTGTTGCTGCTGTTTAGTTTCTTATATGATAATTAGAAAGACAGGGTTCTTGGGTGGTCTTCATTCAGCTGAAAGTTTATACATAACAGTCTACTCAGTTAGAAATCCCTTTTAACACAGCACCAGTGCCATGAACTTTTAATTATGGCTTTCTTTGGTCTGGATTGTCTTTTAAAAGCTCAGAGCTTCAGTTTCCCCAGGCCAAAAGAGGAGAATGAAAATGTTTCCAAGGAAAATCTCAAGAAGAAGGTTATATATATTTGTTAGGAGCATTGTATTAGGCATGGTTATAATAGAATGTGACTGCAACCAGCATTTCAGATTTTAGATATACAAATCGATTTTACCCCTTTCTTAAGACTGTGTTCCTTTCAGTGGTCCTGCTACTGGCCCAGAGTTTCAGAACTGGCCTTTAAGAAATAGCCTTCTCTGGCTGAGCTGTTTGTTTTATTCTTATAATAAACCCGTATTATACATGTTCATTCCTGGTAACTTAGAAAATAGCAGTAAGTGAAAAGAAGAAAACCAAATGATCCATGGACAGATATAATCACTTATTTTAGTATGAGTCCTTATTAAATGTTTTCTATAGATGCATGCATGCCCCTATACACATGCTCACAAATATCTTTTATGAAAAATAGTAATACCATTTCATAGTCTGCTTTTCATCAAAACAATATATCACAGACAATTTTCCACTTTAATAAATATGGCTAAAATACTTTCCCCCCAAAGAATACTTTTATTGTTTATAATTTATTAATTAATAATTAATAATTTATTAATACTTGTATTGCATATATTATAAGAATATAAATATATGAAATGTGCAAAGTAGAAAATACACATTCCTTTGTAATTCTGTTTCTAAAACAATTGCTATTTGGTGTGCAGTCTTTGAGAAACATTTTTACTTTCATTTCTATTTTGAATATACTCAGTAGCAGGAAATATTCAATTTTGGGGGGCTCTAGTATAATGGCTACTTTTAAAAAAGAATGGAGCAGTGCATATTATCTTGTAACTAACTTTAAAAAATTGGTCCACCATGCTTTGCGTTGGTGTAGGATTCTGTCGTATGGATGTACTCTAATTTATTTAGTTTCATCTCTATTACTGGACACCTGAGATGTCGCCATTCTTTTACTATGGTATGCACTGGTGTGATGAACATTCTTTCTCTCTCTTTGCAAACATCTTTAAATATATTTATAGGCTATCTTCCTAGAAATAAAATTTTGCTTCAAATGATATGTATTTTTTAAAAAGACATTTTTATTATATGTTATCAGGTTTCCCTCTGTAAAGATTGTAATTTCTCCTTAATGTTCTTGTAGTAGTTGAGGGTTTGGGTCACGTGTCTTTGAACATCTTCATTGGCAGCAAATCTTTAAGAGCTTTAAAAAAATGACCACAGACTTTTTTTTTTTTGCTGCTTGTGAAAACTAATATGATCATTGTAAAAAAAAAAAGTAAATAATAACACAGGTGAATAAATGAGATTATCAATTCACATAATAACTACATTTAACAGCTTGTGTGCATACTGTGGTGTGGTATATGTGCATGTGTGTATTGATGTGTACAAGGGCCATACAATATCAGGTTAAGAGTGTGAGTGCTGGATTTAGTCTGGCTGTGTTAAAATCCTGGCTTCAGCATTGTTCATTCTCATCTTCAGCTTATGTAAAAAGAAGCATTAGTGCTCAGCTTGTCTGATTTTCAAGGACTGTTGAGAGAGGTTAAATAGGACAAAGGACACCTGATGCGTGCAGGTGGCAAATGGTCAGGAGTCGGAATCTGGCGTGATGTCAGAGCTGGCCTCATTCCTGCTTCCTGCTCTGTTGCTGGGTTTCTCTTCACCTCAGGACAGAGAAGACCAAGGGACACAGGGAAGAGAGAACTTTGGGGAAGGTGCCTTTGTAGTTTCTTGTGCCACTGTGAATTTATAGAGCAAAGCATCAGCACTGTGGTCCTGCCTGGCCACCAGAAATCTGACACTGTCCCCTTTCTAAGGACCTTGGAACTGACATACAAGCCCTTGCTCTTAGACTCTGATTAGCCTCTGAACCAGCCATGAGGGGGCTGAGTCTGTCCTCTCCCCGTGCCTTGTCTCAGTCTCCTGTCATCTCTCTTTGTCTCCCCTCTACATTCTGACCACTCCCTCTGCCCTGCAGGGTCACCACTCCTCCCTCCTGGGCCAGCCCTGCCCCCCAGCTTCTGTCTTCAGGAGGGATATCAAGGGCAGTTTCCTGTTCATGTTTAAGACTCTTTCACATGTTTACCAGGCATGGTCTGCATGTTTAAGGCTTCTGCTTTTTTTTTTTTTTTAAACAATCAAAATTATTAGGAACTCAAGCTGGTGAACTGGGAAAGTTTGGATATGCCATTAAAACAACAGCAACAAGGATGATGATGATGTGATGCCGTGACAACGGCCACTAGTGGGGTGCCTAGCACGTTCCAAAGAGTAGTTTCAGAAATGAAGTGAGCAGGGGCAGCATCACTGGAACTTTATGATCACTCGATATCATGTCTAATAAAAAGGTAAAGGTAGGAGGCGTTAAGAAGGGCAAGTGAGATGACTTTTCCCACAATTTACAGAAGAAACTATGCCCAAGAGTTCCCCAAAGCCCAGAATTCCCTGATTCCTGTTTTTGAATGTTTAATACCCAGAGAGTTTCTTCATCTTTGGTTTGCTCACAAAACAATACCTGATGTGCTGTACTTTTCGATTTTCATAGTTTGATTTCCCCAAGTTCCTTTCTAGGTTTAGAATTTAAGTTTTTTTTTCCTTCTCTATTTCAAGCAATTTAGAGTTTTCCTCTCCACTTCAACTCCTCCTGCTCTTTCCCTTCCTTCTCCTCCCCTTCCTCCTCCTCCTCCTCCTCTTCCTTCTCCTCCTCTTCCTCCTCCTCCTCTCCTCCTTCTTAGTGTATAATTCTAGAATTTCAATAGGAGCCTATATATTCTATCATGTGAATACCATGCACCCCACTTACTTATCTGTAATTAGATAAGATTATTCATTTGCTCCAAATAATGGTTTATTCATCATTACCTGCTTGTCCTTCTTTTCATGAAGAATCTTTTCTCCTGATGTAAATTCCTCCATATTCTAATTCATATATAAGTACATCTTGTCAATAAGGACAAAGCTAACGTTACAAGTAGAATTCAGTTTTGGCATGGAATTAAGTTAAAATACTTGAGGAGGAAAATGAACCTAAACAGAGTAGTTGAATATGCACAAATATGTAAGACTGGATTTTGTTCCATTAGAAGGAATTGTTGGTGACCTGAGAACATGATGACTAGGTCTTTTGTGATCCACGTGAACCTAATCTTTGGTTTGATGGGCAGCTATTTCCTCAAATTACATTAATTATGATGCCTCTAATTTATATGACATCTTGCCTCCAAAGGACTTAAAGTACCTTTGAGTATATGAGATCATTAATGCTTATAATGGTCCAGGGAAGTGGATACGGGCAGACAGTATTAGCCCTGTCTTACTGATGGATGGATGGAGATCTGGAAAGGTGGAAGGTCAGCCTGGGGTCACATTGGGAACCAGCACAGGAGATGAGAGGCATCTAAAGTCACTGGCTGTTGACTCCACTGCTCCAGCCTTCAATTCTAAAGCTGCCTCCTTTTTTTGAAATCTTCCCATATTGTAAAGAGAAACAGTTGGGGGCAAGACACATATAATCATTGCTTCAGCAGCTTAACAGAAAAGGTCAGGTAAACACTTTCTTTAAAAAAAAAAGAGCACTTTTTCTTTCCTTTTCCCCATTTTACTCTATTAAATGATGTCACTGTAACTTTTTTCAAACCCTTTAGTCCGTGAGGGAAAGCTGAAGGCCCCAAATGTGCTATCCTAAGCACTAGAGAAGGATCCTTATATCAAGAACATGAAGAGACATCATCTTCAAGTTATTTGCCTATATTCCACTTGACCTCTAAGGCCAGGCCCTGCTATGGTAGGTGCTGAGAATGCAGAAGGGAACAAGATGTCATTCCATTTCGCATCCAGATCTTCATCACTAGAATCATCTCCCTATCTTATAAATGAGGCAAGTGGATCTCAGAGGACTTAACCATCTCACCCAAATTTGCACCCATTTGTTAGTGGAAGGCCTTGGACCAGGGAGGACTCTGTCTTCTGAGTGACACCATTTCTCACCCTGAGCTAATTCTGCATATCAACACCTGCAAGATTATTCCCTCTGAGGTTTTGTATATGGGGGAGAATGCTATTTTTTATCTTTCTCTCTCTCTCTCTCTCTCTCTCTCTCTCTCTCTCTCTCTCATACTTGCATGGAACTGGAGACTAGATACTTTGACATAGATGGCAAAGATATACAGATACCTCAAAACACACATATCTCAAGTTGAATTACTTCCAGATACTACTCGTCCTCCTAAATTCCCCTCTGATTTACATTATCACTGACCCATTCTCTATCTGAGGCTGTGTTTTGTCGGGTTTACCTCCTGAGGATCTTCTAGGTCTCTCTCCTGCCTTTGAAGAGGCTGGGTCCAGCCTGCCACTCATCTTTCCTGGAATCCTCTCATAATCATAACTCAACACCAAGCAACCACAGTTGCCAGACCCATTCCATTCATTAACTCATTTGATAGCTTGATGATGGTATCACTAGTTTTACTGACTTGGAGGCAGGGGAACTTTTTCACATGGGACCTCCCGTCAGACTGATATTTTGTGGAATGCATTTTGGAAACTGCTAACCGATAGCGTCAAGACGCTGTTGTGACACTCAGTGTTTTTCATGAGTCGATCCAGCTGGTCCGGTTTGCCCGTTCAGCTTCACTTCCCACCAATCTCTCTGGCTTCTCCTTGGCTCTTTAGGCTTGTGTCTCACCATTTTCTCCCTTGCTGCCTCTTCTTGACTACGGAAACTTTCTGGTCCAAGTTTGTTCCCACTTTGAACTTTTGTACATCACCATCTTCCTCAGTCTACTCAAACACCTCTTCCTTGGTGAGGTGTTATTTGCCTATTTCTGGAGATTCTTATTTACGGTTAGTCTTTCTCCACTAAGTGCCACTCTGTGATGGTCTGGATGTGTCTTGTCCATCACTGTGTCCTCCGTAACTGTAAGAGCACCTGGGACATAGGAGCTGCTCAAAAAACGTGTCTTGAGTGATTGGATGGATGAAAGCAAGCACATAAGAATAAGAAGTAAGAGAGATGGTGTCTCTCTAACTCCTTATTGTTATGGGGTTGCAAGCACCATGCCTTGTGCACACATAGTAAGCATTTGAAAGTTTTGCAGAGTAATGGATATTTTATCATGTTGGTCTCGTTGCCTGCCTCAAATCTTGTTTCCTTTTTTTTTTTTCTGAGAACTCTTGTTCATTCTTTAAAGCCCTGTTCAAAAGCCACCCCTGTTATGGAGCTGGCCCTGATTTTTCCTGTTGGTCCTTATCCCTTCTTTCCCTCCATCCTATGTCCAGACCACTGGCACACATTCCTCCTGGATCTCGCCTGAAATCATACTCTCAGCAGACGCTCTAGCATGCAATTACTCTCCAGTAAATGTTTGGTTTTCCTCGCTTCCTTGTGTGTTTCCCTGAGCAGAGTCTGTTGCTTCCAAGAGATTCAGCCACTTCTGTAACAAGGGGAAGTTATCAGAATTGGGAGCATGAAGTTTAAGGAACATCCTTGGAAGATGTCAAACGCCATGTAAATTTCACGGTTGTCAGCTTATTGTTAACATCCCTTCTCATCATTGCCTGCACTGGAGAAATCCAAGTGCATTTCCAGGCCCTGCTGTAGGTTTCTGGATGAGAACAGGCATCCTTACACCCTTTGACTTAGCTTTGAACTTGGCTAATACTGCATAGATCGCTTCCATTTTAATTCCCCACCTCCCCCAGCCTGCCTGCATGTTGTTTCCAGGAATCTTAATTCCAGCTGTCCCTTGGGTTTTTGAATGACATTTCCCTGGCCTTTCAAGCTGCATGAAGAGTCAGTCCTGCTTCCAGTCTATCACTCGACTCACTAATTCTTGATGTTTCCCCCCCTCCCCACCTTTGACTGATAAATTTTCATTATTGGTTTTGCGTGAACGTCTTCAGGGTTCCACTCTGCCTGACCCCTGTGGTCACTTAGTGATTACATGCGCCAGCTGAGGTAATTTATTCACTTTGTTTTGGTGTGAACATGTCCCATGGGGCTTGTAACTGCTATAATCACTTGACCCTAGTGACTGTTAAATGCTTTAAACACAGTTATTTTAAATTTATAATTGTTTTCATTAAAAATCCCTTATAGTAACTTAACTGACCTTGCTGTCAACATGGCATTATATGCAGGGGAAAGAAATGAAAATATTATGATGCAAATAATATAGTAGCCATCAGAGAGATGTGGCAAATCATTAGCTCACCCTGCACATTCTCACTTGGAGTCCGGCAAGAAAGATGAAAGGGAAGAGGACATAATTACAGCACTGTCTCTGAAATTCAATACGGCCATTTCTGCACACAGGCCAGGCCACCAGCCTGGGGAGTGAAAGTGGAGTGGAGTCCCAGGTGCTGGGGCAGAAGGGCCCCACATTAGGCCCATCATGAATGTGGAGACCGCCCTTCTCCCACCCTGGTGGATTCATGGGTTTTTAATTAGCATTTTTCTATTTCTTATTTTGAAATAATTTCAGGTCTCAGGAAAGTTGCAAGAATAATACATTGAACTTCTGTATGCCCTTGGCACAGGTTATTCTCCAGTTGCTAATATTTTGTAACATTTTCTTTACCATTTTCTATTTTTTTTTTCTGAAGCATTTGAGAGTAAGTTGCACACATTTACCCTAAATACTTCAATGTTTCTTCCCTAAGAATACAGAGACTCGTTTATGTTAACTCACCACAATTATCAAAACCAAGAACTATAAATCAATACAATTATATTTTCTACAGATCATCTTTAAATTTTGCCATTCATTTTGCTAATAATGCTATAAGCAAATTTGCTATCTATGAATTTTTTTTCTCTGTCCTATCCTAGAATCCAATCCAGCATCATACATTGCAATGAGTTTCAAAAATCCAAATCCAACTAAATCAAAATAGCTTCCCTACCTTAAGGAGGGAGGGGTTATAATGGACTCTTGGTCTTAGGTAATTAGTATTTTTACTTATATTTCTAAATAATTTTTAACCTTTATTTATTTATTTTTTATATGGTGCAGAGGATCGAACCCAGGGCCTCACATGTGCTCGACTGCTGAGTCACAACCCCAGCCCTAAATAATTTTTTTATATGTATTTTTTTTAGTTGTAGTTGGACACAATACCTTTATTTTGCTTTTATGTGGTGCTGAGGATCAAACCCAGTGCCCCACACATGCCAAGCAAGCACTCTACCACTGAGCCTCAGCTCCAGCCCCTAAATAATTTTTTAACTTATATTTCTGAATAAATAGTTATAAGAATCACTATATATTAAATGCCAAGGTACTGTGCTAGGTGGGTGTTTTTTAAATGCACTTGTTATTTCATTTAGCCTCCTCCTCCTCCCAGCAAATATACAAGGAAGTAGGTCTTGATCTATAGTGCTGGATCCTGCAGTCCTTAGAGGGCTGACCACACCTGGGGTCACGTGGCTCTAAGTGCAGTGTCTGTGCTCCCAGTCCAGAGCTCTTCCATGGCAGATGGGAAGGGTGGCACACTAGGATCTCAGGGACTAGGGGCCAATGGAGGGGACTGATGTTATGTATTTGTTTTGTTTCTAATTCTTATATTGTATTGTCAAAGATGAAGAATACATTTACCCTAGAGAGTTACCTAATACATTTTCGGGGATCCCAAAGATATGGCCTGAGTATCTTAATTCATTTTAAAATTTAGTGAAATTAGTAACACCATGTCAAATAAGTACAGTTTATTTGATGAAAGGTTTTTGGACTGCAGACCAGCGTGTGCTAAAAAACAAAATCCTAAATGCTGTGATAACATGTCTGTGGTACTGGAAACTTGGATGCTCTAGGTCCTGTGTGTGTTTCTGGCCTGGCTGAGTGAGTCCCTGTGGAAATCTGAAGGCACCTTCCAAAGTTTGGAACCAAATAGTTCCTGCAAAGACAGATGATTTATAGGCATTCATAGTTTAGCCAAAATAGAGGAAATTCAGTTCAGAACACATAATCACATTCCTCTGCTTTTGTTCATTCCTCTTTTTTTTTTTCCTTTCTTTTCTTTCTATTTTATTACTTGGGGGAAAGGAGTGGGGATAATTTTGCATTTTCATTTTAAATACATTAGTATTTTCCTAATACATTACTCCTGGTCAGGGCAGCTGCTTATCCATGAGGTGCTTCAGTACAAAGTGTGACGAGGTATTCTCTGCAGGCGGAGGGTACGTACTAGGTGAATGACAGGCAGATGTACTCACCCCACTGGCTGCTCCTCTTGTGTAGACAACAACCTTCACAACCGTACACTACAGCCTTCAGGGGTTTTTTGATGTGTCTCCAAATGAGCATTCTTTTATTTTTTTCACTTTTAATCACTTATCTTTGGTCAATGTTCTTATGCTAGTATTTGTTTCTAACACCTTGTGACCTTTTGATATTGTATTATATGTCATTTTCACATGCAGTATTTGGAAACACGGGCTATTTAGGTCATTTGATTTTAGTATTTGTAACAACCTATAAAATATATAATTATAAAAGAAATTATTATGTTCCTTAATCAAAATGTCCCTTCTAATTTTGGAAATTAGAGTGTTTTTTTTTAATGTTCCAGAAAAGAAGTACATCAGAGGAGAAAAAAAAAATGACTATTAATTTTAGTTACATTGTCTGCATTTCCTAGTTTTTTTTTCCACATCTGGAATTTGTTTTAAAATTGCATTTGGTACATCCAAAATGAATAATTAAGCAGCTAACTATCACATGCATTATTGATCTACCAGATTTAGATGTTGTTATAATAAGTTTTGTGGGCATTATGAAATTGAAGCAAACTCTTTATTTCCCACTATTTTAAAAACATTCTGCTCAAAATTCACAAGTAGGAAGGGAACAGCTCTTATTTTTTTTCCTCCTGATTTCTGGGTAAAGTTGTGCAATTAAACTGTGCTGTCTCTGTTCTCGCTTGTCCTCTGCTTTATCCGTTTCTCCTTTGTTTGGAAATAAGGTCAGTAGGTAAAATTTCTTTTTATTTTGAGCAGACTATACTTGGCTCTGAGGACAGCAAAATATACAACCTCGGGTTTTTGATTCCTCTGTAAAATGTCAAGAACGACAGTGTTCTAATTCTTGACTTTCTTACTCTAAATAAATTATACTACTCAATTATTTAAGAATCAGTGCCCACCAAGCCCTGTGGAATTATATCCCTTTGTTCCTTCAATTTGAAATCTATAGCCAATCGAGATCATATAATAATTGTTTCAGTGGTGGCTAGGGTGGTGGTAGTTTTACCAATAATAAGAATAGTACCAATAGCAATGCTCGATTAGTTAGCTGTAATTTATGAGTCGTTGTGGACTTGGGAAACCAAGTTGCTATTTTAATATTTTCGTGGTATGTTCTTCATGGGATAAATTCATAACTTGGAAAGTAACCTCGAAGCCTAAAAGTTTCTGATATATGATTTAAAAAGGTGAGCCCTTAAACTTGTTCATTTAGTACTGTAATCATTCCCCTATAGAAACAGGTAGAAAATGAAGCTACAAGTATGACTTTTGTTCAGTAGCTATAGCTTTAGCTCCTGGAGGTTTTGTTCTTTGAAAAGTCTGGGGGTGGGTGTTGGTGTAAAGGCCTGCCTTCTATATTCATGGGAGTGAATAAGCAGCACCTATTCGAGTTAAAGCCTACTTCCCCAAGGACCAAAAACTGCTTAATTAATCAAAAGTGTCAACAAAAGCAGTAAAGCATATAAATAGTAGCCACCTAGCTTAATGGTTTTACCTTGAAGCCTCCAGAGGTTTAGCTTTGGCCTGCCTTCCTGGGTAGCGCCCGGGCCTTTCCTTTGAGCATGGACACACTGATTAGGGATCAGCACTGCCTTTCTGGTCCAAATCCCACATGGATTTTCTCACCTTTGTTTGAAAGTTATCCTATTTATCACGTTTCCATTTTGGCTTGCATACTATTGGTGAGTAGGAATATAAGATCCTTGTGGGACAATCTGGGTACAGAATCCTTCGAGGTTTTTAAGGACTACGCGATTGTATTAGATGTTTATGCTAAAAAGTACAGTGGCACGAACAGGTTAGGGATCATCACAGATGGCTCTGGGGCAACCTGCTAGGGACAGCCTCTGAGTTATTAGTCTGTACCCTTCAGGCAGCAGAGTGTGTGTGCCTCAGAGAGATTGAAGACTCAGTAAAGCAGCGTGGAGAATATCAGAAAGAACTCGAACAGAAACGTGTGTGGGTTCTTGTACTGTTCTGTAACTCCCCTTGCGGTACTCTCTTTGAGAAATTCTCAGACAAGTTTTTACCCTTAATGTATGATCTATTTGCTTGCCTGGGAAATGGTTGGATTTTTTGTTTGTTTGTTTGTTTAAATCTAGATTCAGTTCTGCAATGATGAGCGTGGATTTGTTGTTCATGGTCAGTATACAGGGCCATGAGTCTCCTTTTTATTATAAAGAAGCCAAAATGTACCACAGGGTGAGATTCCACAGTGGAAGGCATCAGGGAGGAGCTTACATCTCGAGAAGCTGTGGTAGCTTTTAGTAATAGTTGGTTCATGGTTTTACCAAGGCAGGTGTGGAAATTCCCCATCAGGTAACAAGAGGGGGAAGGATCAAGAAACTTGTCAAGGATGGTTTTGCCATCCTTTCTGATTCCTTTTTATTGGGGCTGTTGAGGGGGAGAGGGGATTGAAGTCTGGGACTGTCCATGCTCACAGATCAAGGCCTTTCCCTTCTCATTAATATCCTGCTCCAGGGCCCAGGAATGAAGCACACAAAACAAGACAGCCATACTCCTGTGGGGTTACTAGCACTTCTAGACTTGGCAAATTTGGAATTTCTGGCATAGCTGCTTCATCAAATATACAGTGTACAGTGTTGTTTACATCCACCTTTAAAAGTGAACAAAGCTCCTTAGTACTGCCGGGTTTTTAAAAATTCCTTCTACCATGTGTGTATGTTTGAATCTATCTTTTTAGAAAATTTGTGTTTGTGGTATTAGGAAAATAGGCCCAGTGTTCATAATACTGTTTTTGTATGCCCTGGTGTAAAATATAGGATACACACCAACTAACAATAGCCATAAAAATGAAATCTTGCATAGAGCGGTGCCCTGCCTTCCCAGTCAGCAGGAACAATGCTTTTGGGGTTGAAGACAAGCTTTCTCACTGGGGAGGTGCGTGTGTGTGGGGTAAGGAGGGGTGGCAACAGCTCAAGAAGTGGGAGGGGAAAGCACAGCAAATTTTAGTGTAATGCATAATGTTGAAAGAAATTTTATCCCATCATAAAGATTAGCAGGCTGTGTAATTCAATTTAAAATTGGTCGGCGTGTCCTGACTATTATAAAGCCTTTCTCTCTCTTTTTTTCTTTTTTATCATCATTCCATTATTTTATATCGTACACCAATAGAGAATGGAGCACACAGCCAAACCATACAAAGTCTCTTCCCATATTTCCACCCCTTGGAGAAATTGTTGGGAAATGTAAGAGATTATCTTAAAATGAGTTAAGAAAATGCTTGCTCAATTGAATGCCTCGTTGTTTTCTCCCCACCCACCCCCACCCCCCTTTTTTTAAAACGTAAAATGAATTTCTTCTGAGCAAGCAGCCACTGAGAGTGAAATTCTTTTAAAAGCATTTGCTGGACACAGGGCTTGGTTCTCAAAATTCCAGCGTTAGCACTTATCTACAGTATCATGGGCATTACTGTGCCATTGAAAACCAAAACGCAGTAGCTTATGTTAATGCAAGACTGACAGACCCACATCTGATGGCAATTACCCATACTGGGGGGTTAATAAATGTTCTTAGAATTACTGTCTTTATTTTCTTTATTACAAGAAAAATGGGCAGCTTCCTAAGCCGTGCCTCCTGCTTCTTGCTACCAGCCTTGGTGACTTGCTAATTAACTGTTTTGGTTCCAGTGCTTCTTGGGCTCTGCTCAGTTTAATATTCATGTTAGGGAAATGCTAAACCCTTTGGCCAAACTAATAGGAAAAAAATTAAATGAAATTCAGCATTTATCCAAGTGCCCTTTTTAAACATTCAAGACTTGAAGAGCTCCTGAAATAATAATAACGAGCCTTGGATGCACCAGAAGAGTGTTTGGAAAATGAACACACACTATTTTGTTTTTCTTCTAGGAGGAAAATATCTTAATTTTTATTCGTGTTCTGAGAGGGTTTCAATGCACGTATGGCAGAGAGAGGTGGTCACATTTGCCAACTCTGATCAATTTTGAAAGTGGCTCTCTGATGCACTTTGTAAAGAAGAAACCTCATGCACATCTAGACTCGGTGGGAAACATGTTATGATTGATAAGCAACGTTGCCAGGCTGTGGAAGCGGGTGTGGTTATTCATATGCCCTGTGTTTACTATTCCCGGTTTGATGTCATTCATCTTTGGTCCTATTCATGCTCTCTGACTGTGTTGGACAGAAAATTGTCATAGTGAAATCGTATGCCTGTTTTAACTCTTTCGGGTCACATCCAGACTTTCCAGTTTCTTTATTAGAAGGTTCTTGAAATAACTGTGACCTTGGCTTGGTGGGATTTTTTTCAAGTTTTCTTCACCTTGTAGGCTGTCCTGAATCTGTTACAGGAGGTCTCCAAATGTCTGTGAAGCAAGATGGGGCTTATGTATCAATAAAACTGTCAGGAAGACAAGAAAATATGTCTTTTCATATCCTATAGGAGGAAGCAAATTGAACTTTGGTGTGTGATCCTAAATCCATAGAGATTTAAGGTCATATAGCCACTCAGATGGAAGTTAACTTTTGAAGCTTTTCGAATTCCTGTTTAGACAGGAATTAATAGATCAGAAGAAACTAGGCAATTCAGTTTATCCTATTATATTCCTCAAATCTTGGGTAGCTCAGTTTTCTCCAGCTCTCAGTTTCTATTTCCTGAACTTCATGCTTCTCTCAATCTTGGATTCCCGGAACCTAGCTCAGTTCTATTGAATTGGATTCTCTATTGATGAGTCTTAACAATTGCAGCTTTGATGGCCTGGGAGCAGCCAGTTCACTGCCACCTTCTTGCTTTTCATCCTGTGGTCCTCTGAGTTTCGCAATACAATCTGCAAACTCTGACTATCCTCAGTCAGGCCCCTCTCTTCTACTCTCTGTTCATCCTGACCTCTGTGGACTTCACTTACTTTGTCTGTAAAAGGGGATGATAGTTTTTACCTTATAGGGTTGTAGACATTCAGTTAGTTCATGTACACAGTTCTTTACCATATACAGTGCCTGTCAGAAGGTGTCATAGACGTTGGTTCCAAAACTCATAATTGCTATCCTCATTTTGTTCACAAGGACTCTGAGTATTCTTGGGGTGGCAAAATCAACTCAGGATCTCTTACCACAATTTTATAATGAAGAATAGAAGATAGACAAAGAGATTGGTTTGTTTGAAACACGAATTGAGCTTGTGGAATTGTAAACTAGTGAGTTGAATCAGTTAGGAGCCCTTTGGCTGCAACAAATGAAATGGCTCAAGCAACAAAGGATTTATTCTCATATATATATGAGATGTATATATAAATGTATGCATATTTATGTATACATAAAAATCTGGTAGTAAAGCATTTTTCAGAATCAGAAATAATATTAGGAACTGGGGTTCTTTCATTATTCCTTCCCCCTATCCGTGTGTATTAATCTTGTCCCAAAGGTTGGAGAGTGTCTACATCAAAGTTCCAGGTAGAGCATGATGCTATGACAATATTTGGTGGAAAAAGAGGGCCCTTCCCTCCAGCACGTCTCTTTGTGTAGGTAATGACCGTTTCCTGGAAGCCCTTCAGCTTGCCTCCTCGTCCAGTACTGGATGCCACAAATTCCTTAAACCAACAGCTGGAAAGGAGTTGACTTAGACTAATTGAGATCCACCGGCTTGGATTGAAGAACAATCCACCTTTCTTGAGCACCTAGCTTTCCTGGGGAAGGTGACCTAAGAACAAAACCGAGGTTCTTCTGTGGAGGGGGACTGGGGTAGGATTGGAGTAGCTCCTTACCAGCGTCTGTCTGCTTTATGAATCCTGTAATAAAATGTCTTTGGAGGACACCTTGAAGACAGCAGCCTGCCCTCTTCCTAAAATGAAGCCCATTTTGTGTGACTTTCTGTAATTCAGGGAGCAACCCTGTGGCATGGCTGGCCAGTGACTAGGACAGCCATGGACAACAATTTAAAATATCATGCTTGTTACCTATTTTCGTCTTGGAAGTGTTTGCTCTTTTCCTTTTCCTTTTCTTTCTCTTTTTTTTCCCCTCTTTTCTATTTTTTTGTTTCTGCTCTTGCTCATGCCATGGAGCAGCCGCCAGACTTCTTCCTTTAGACAGGAGGAGAGGTTTTGAGCCCTTGTGTCTTTTCCAGCAGAAACGATGCCAAGGGGGAGATTAAAGATTCTGTTATGTGGTCAGATTCCAAAGGTCTGAGAGGCTGAGCCCATCGCTGTCCATTGTGTCTGATGGGTGTCCGTTGGGAGCAGCTTGGCCTTCTGCGCTTACCCATCTGCAGTTGGCACATTGAGATTCCTGAGGCTGACATCCAAATTAATTAGCTGGTTGTCACCATCAATTGGTCATCAGGAGATGTCAAGACACTTGGTGGAAAGCTGAACCCACCAAAACAGAGAAGCGAGAATCTCAGTGACATGCACAGAGGTAAAGCCTTGGCCATCAATCAATCAATCAATCAATCAATCCCCAAATCAGCCCAGTTCTATTATAGGTGGGTAGGTGGGTAGATTCCTTCTACTTCCAGACTTGAATAAAAGTAGGGCAAAAAGGCTCCTGTCCCCTCCTGGTTAGGGTAATATTGGCCTCTGAGATCTTATTTAATTGTTAGAAGATTCAAAGAAAAGGTAGAAGTGCAGAAAGAGAATTGTTTTATTTTTTCCTTAAGTTCATGGCTCATTTAGACCCAGAGAATCTGAATTCCCCAAATGGAGACTGGAATCTGATTAGAAAACAAAACAACAACACAACCCAGAAAACTCCCTATATAATTCAGAAGACCAATAAGTTTGGGAGCAATTAGCCTAGAGTGACTATCTCAGGCCTTATAATAATTATAGAGTTTGTACAATTCAACTTCTAGGGCAGTGGTATTTCTCAACTGTATTCCAAGGGCCCTGAGGGGCTAGGAATAGGTAATGCAGGGCAGAAATCTATACTTTTTAAATTTTTTTTCTCTAATTTGAACTTCTTTATGAACTTTTCTTTGAATGTGGTGTTCCCTGTAAACTGCCCTCCCCCTTTACCCCACCTAACAAACAAAATGGATCTGCCTCTGGACCGAGACATAGGATCTTCCTGTATGTCATCACCCATGCCATCTTTAGCATGTTGGGAGAAGAATCCCATCAAGGCCTGAATGTCTGAGCTTTTGTGAACAGAATATGGAAAGTCAGCTGTAGCTGAGTAGAATGACCATGTGTGTGTGTGTGTGGGGGGGGCTTTGGAACCAAAGGGCAGAGCCCTAGTCATGAGGACATCCTCTCCCCTAGGGCACTTGGGGGCCAGATGCCAGTTGGCACAGTCCCCACGTGACATTCTGTTACTGCCTGTGTGATATTCCCTCAGTTAATCCTGACAAACCTGAAGGGAGAACCCCCCAAATTAGGGAAAACTTTGTTTGTAGTTAGCTTTGTTGAACGGCTCCACTCCATGCCACCCCTAGGCAACAACAACAGTAATGACTCAGGGCTTACACATGGTCTGCCCCATCTTGTACAATTTACTTCCTCTTGGTTGCTTCCTTATTATGCTTTTCTTACTAGGGCAGAAAATTGAATAAACACATTTAGAAAGATTTTTGAACACAAGAATAGATTAAAATTTTTTAAAAAATAATAAAATTGACCATAGCAGATTGCTATAGATGATTTTTTTAAATGAAAAAAATTGAGATTTTTCAAAGAACCATATGCTTGACACCTGTTATGAATCTCTCCAGTGTGTGCATGTGTATGCTTCTTGCCTCACTGTGTTATGTTACACATAATGAGGAAAGTCTTTTTCTGACATATCTATTGATTATTGATAAAGGAGTGGGCAGGCAGAAAATGTTGACAGATATCCCTCAAAGACACCTCCTTGGTTGCCATATTTATCCTGTGTGACTGTCTTTCACAGAATCTGCTAATCCCCATTCTCCCTAGCACCTACCATAATCTGAGTTATGTTAATAGGTATTTACTTCTTTATTGACTGTGGGTGCCAGCTCAGTATAAGCCCCGTAAAGGTGGGTACCATTTGCCGTTTTGTGCTTCATTAGTCTCAGCCCCCACCAAACATTCTGCCTGTCAAAATGCTAGGAACCTAAGGAATTTATGAAAGGAAAGTGGTTTTTATTTTTATTTTTTAGAAAGATCTTTTGTTTTAGAAAGACATGATCATTCCATGGGCATTCTAGAACCCTGTTTCATTATCAAATCTCATTCTGACTTTTGAGAGGGTCAGAAATTTAATGAGGTTTAATGGGATCTTGGAGGATTTCTGTTCCACAAACCTGCTGCATTAGAAAATTTAGGTTGAGACCTGACTTTGCAATATCCTTGAAATGATACAAATGGAAATCAAAGTCAGGGAAAAGAGAGTGAAATCACAAAGTGGGTGAATCTGAGAACATGGAGTTGA
Organism: Ictidomys tridecemlineatus; assembly: GCF_052094955.1. NCBI lineage: Eukaryota > Metazoa > Chordata > Mammalia > Rodentia > Sciuridae > Ictidomys > Ictidomys tridecemlineatus. The sequence goes on from NC_135480.1 coordinate 33,727,268, forward strand.
AAGTGAAATGTCACATGACAGATTGAAAAAGTAAGGACAGTTTAACCCAAAGAATTGAAATCTGGCCAGACCTTCCCGGTAAGGGATCAACTTTACAATCTTTGGATGGATTTAAATAGAAGTGTTTGGAATTCTTGTTTCTAGAGAATTATATGAAACTCTGCAATAATAACCTTCTCTTCTTATTAGTGTATCTAATCTACAGTTTCCGGAAAAAAACACTCCAAAGGAATTCAATTTTAAAAAAAATAAATAAAAGTAGCCTTTTTACAAAGAAACTTGGCCTCCATTTCCAGCATTTAATAGTCAATGATCTTGGCTTCAGCTCCTACTCTGAAGAGAATAATCCTAGTGAAAAATGAAAGCTGGTTATTTCAGAGACACATAGAAATGAAATACTGTGGTTCAGACGAACCTATGTATTATGAGATATCAGTCTGAAAAATCTTTTGCTCCAAATCTCGAGGAACTATCTAGGTATTTGAAATGAAGAAGGGATGCCATACTGTCTTAAGCAAATGCAGCCCCTTAGCTATGCATAGGAAAATAAATAAGGGGCTGGGGATGTGGCTCAAGTGGTAGCATGCTCACCTAGCTTGCGTGAGGCACTGGGTTCGATTCTCAACACCACATAAAAATAAAATAAAGATATTGTGTCCGTCTAGAACTAAAAAATGAATATTTTAAAAAAAGAAAAATAAGTAAGGAAATTTAGGATATTGGCCTGATGGAAGATTTTTTTCTATTAAAGAGTGCCTTAGTAATAGTATCAGAAACAGAAGAAATATTTGGAAGAACAGTGGCTGAATCCAGAGAGGACATTTCTCTCACCTTAACTTACTCTTTTATTTAAGCTCACAGTTAAGATAACTAGTAGATGCCTTCCACAAGTGAAATGAAAGAAAATCTCTTAAACCAGACGAGTAAAGGTTTAAAAAGAATAGAAGAGAGTTTCTCAAGAATGAAACCTTAGCAATCTTTAGTGTCTGTGAGATATAAAGAAATGAATGACTAAATGTCCTGGGTGTTAACTGGAAGACTCTTTCAGGTAGTGGTAGAAGGGTTTTAGAAATCAGAGTTCATGGGTATACCGGGTTCAGAAGAGCCTCTCAGTTTCTCTGAACTAAAATTTTCTGATCTGTAAAGCAAAGCACATAAATTATCTCTGACTCAGAACCTGACCATGTCACCCTGTGATATGGTGGAACAGAGAGGATTGGTTTGTGATCTCAGGCATTCTGTGTTGTACCCCAGCCACTGGGTGACCTTAGAGGAGTTGTGTGTCCTCGCTTGGTCTCAGCTTCCCATTCTATAGAAGGAATGACTGTGAACTCTGAGGACTCTGCTAGGTAGGAATTTCAGTAAGCCTGGAATTAGAGGATAAGAGGTCAGGAGCACCCTACTGCCCCTTGATTTTTCTGTTGGAAGCAAAAGGAAAGAGCTGGCCCTGCACATAAATTAGCATGGATTCTTTGATCTGACCCAGTGACTTGGGGGCCTGAGAAGATGCACACACATGTCCTGTCTGGGCCTGGGCAGTAGGCTCATTTATGAAGAGGGGCCTCTACAAAGCCAGCTGTCAAAACAGCAATGATTTGCCCGAGAGGCCTAGGGATGAAAACTAACAGATGAAGGGATACAACCAGGAAGAAATACAAGCACCTTTTTTTGCATAATGAATGACCATTCCATTAACTGCATCTATTGATTCCAAATCCTAGTAACAAAGACTGGAAAAAAATCTTTAAGTGAGTAATGTTAAACATGCAGCAATAATTTCCTTCTCTTTTGAAATGGTGGTGCATTATTATTTGTGTGATAATGCATTCATTTATTTGTTCACTTATTCAACAACCTTGAATCCTTATTATGAGAAGGCTAATCTCTTTGGCCCCTATGCCTTTCCCAGAAAAATAGTCCTCCCCATGACAGGTTTTTAAAGTCAGATTTAGTTTCTTAATAGCAAATGAATGGTATAATTCAGGATATATGTAATTGATGACATCTTGGAATTTGATCTATAACACTTTCAGGCCATGTTGAACGCAGAATTTGGGTACAAGTTACTCATATCCACATGATTCTCATCTGGGATAGAATTATTTCTTTATTCATTCATTTGCTAAATAATTATTGAAGCCTGCTTGGAATACAAAAGTGAATGTATTCTGAACCCTCCCAAGATCCATAGTTAAGTGGGAGAGAAAGAGCTATGTAGACAAATTCTCACTGTATGAACTGTAAGCACTTGGCAAAGCTCAGTGTTCAGGGTGTGGGTGAAGGAGCAACTGGCTGGGGCTGGGTCTCAAAGAATTCTGCACATCACACCAGCAAGGTTAGCCATTTTATGTATAAATTATTTATTTTTCCTGTAGGCAATGCTGGAGAACCTGGGAGGATTTTAAAGTTAAAGTGCGTGAGAATTTGAAGTGTGTGGAGAGAGTACATATGACCAGATTTGTATTTTTTGAATATTTTTTTAGTTGTAATTGAACACAATATCTCTGTTTTATTTATTTATGTGGTGCTGAGAATCGAACCCAGGGCCTCTCACGTGCAAGGTGAGTGCTCTACCGCTGAGCCACAACCCCAGCCCCCAGATTTGTATTTTGATAGATGGTTTCAGTTTTAATGTAGGAAGCAGTAGGTCAAAGACTGCCTTCTAGAAAGGTGGGTTAGCTCACCAGACTGTCATAACAAAATACCAGACTGGGTGGCTTAAACAACAGATATTTCTTTTCTCAAGTTGTAGAGGATAGAAGTCCAAGATCAAGGCAGGTTGGTTTTTCCTGAGGCTTCTCGCCTGGGCTTTGCATATGGGCTGCCTTCTTCCTGTGTCCTCACGTGGCCTTTCCTCTGTGCATGTGATTCCCTGGTGTCTGTAGGTCCATATTTCTTTTTATAAGGCACTGGAATAGGGCCCACCCTCATGGCCTCATTTTAGCTTAATCACCTCTTTAATGGTCCTATCTCTAACTTTAGGCACATTATGAAGTACTGAGGGCAGGCCTCTTAATAGGAATTTCTTTTCTTTTCTTTTTTTCTTTTTCTTTTTCTTTTTTCTTTCTTTCTTTCTTTCTTTTTTTTTTTTTGCAGAGGGACACAGTCATCACAGAAGTGGACAAAAAGATTGGGGGAAACCCATGCCTTGGCAGTGGGTATAGATATGTACAATGAGGGACAGAAGTTGACATGTTTTGTAATAAACAATTTAAGGCAAAGGTAGAATGCATACACCTGACCCAAATGCCCAGGAACAGGGAGCTTACAGTACCATGGTACAGTACCATGGCAACCTCTGCTTTTTTTTTTTTTTTTTCCTTCATTTTACTGTTTACTGGGAACAGCAGAAACTGTTCTTCAACTGTGTTCTGATTACCTGGATTCCTTAAAATATTTCATTGAATTATTTAAATGAGAGCTTTAAAGAATACCATTTGCCTTATGCATCCTACTAAAAGAAAACATGAATTTAGGAAGACATAGTAGACATTCTTCTCCTGAGCTGTAGGTAACTTTAAGATGCTGGAGGCTAGGTGTCTAGAAAATGGAAAGCTGTAGGCAAGGAAGGGAAAATGTGGACAGTGACATAGATCTCCTGCTCCACTTCCTGGATCCCTGGGCCCCAAGAATTAAGATTTCCTTTCAAAAGTTCTTTCTGCCTAAAGAATTATATTATGTTCTCTGTACTCTTCATCCCAGAGGGGAGGATGTGGCCTGAAGTCACAAGCTATGACCAAGGAGAGTGTTGGAACTGGTGTTCCCATGGCACCAAATCTTAACTGAAGGAACTACACCATCTCACGCCTTGTAAGAAGTTTTCTTGGTGGCTCTGATTTAAGTGGAGTTTTTATTAATGGAAGTTGTTCCCAGTTCAGGGGTGAGGAAAAGCAAAAAAATGAAAACAGAAATAAATGTGGTCTCCATTCTCCCTGTCTCATCATTGTCACTATTGATCAAAATAACCTTCCCTGTAAGATTTCTTTATAAACTTCATCCTTGAAATGCTTCATTAAAATTTTGAGGTATAAAATAAGAAAAGTCAATTTCATTGGATCCTAAATTTTACTCTATACAGCTTCCTGTCCAGAGTGCAAATTATTAAAATTGACAGAGGACGTGTGTGCAAGGTAATATCTCCCTTCGTAGGCACTTTTCTAAATTTCAAGATAGTCTGTAAGAGTGGATTAGATTATACAGTGAGTGGGGACTCTGAAAAGAAAATAGAATTGTGTATTGATGCCTTCAGAAATATTATTTGATGGCAATAAAATATTCCCTGAAATTCCCTTCAGAGGGGAGAAAATGGAGTTTGTTTGCAGTAATTGCATTTTCTAGCATTTGCTCTCACACTTTCCAATATAAGCCAATTGGAACCTGTGATTTGGTTTTGCTTATTGGCAAAAGTACCATGTAAATTGATCTGTGATGCATTTAAAGAAGATGCTTTGAAAGTTTGGAAATTGAGATGGCTTTTTCTTATTAGATTTCAAGAGTATTAGGGTTCATTTCTATATTTTAGTCTAATGTAATATTAGCCAAATATGTTCTTTTTCAATTTAGTTTTAATCAAGTTCTAGAAGACCATTTTCATCTGGCCCCAGTGGTGCTGTTAAGGCAGAGATTTTATTTCCACTGTCAACCCTGCAGTCTGCTTTCTGCAGCCCAGCCCCTCAGAGTCACTGCATGCTGAAATCCTACATTCATCTGCCCAAACATTATTTCAGCACGCAAAAATAATAGTAATTATTACAAAAAAAGATTTTTTAAAATTCCTATTTGCAAGGTTAAGGAGGGGGAAATCCAAAAAGCCTCTAAAATTGTTATTTCTTTTAAAAGATGTGGCCTTTATACCTTGTGTTATTTTTATTTAATTTGATCTTCACCATACTTAATGGTGCAAAATGCAAACCCATAGGATTTGCATTTGTTCCTCTAATTATTCAGTGGAATAATTGCCACTTATTTTATAATTATTGCTGGAAGGAACACCTCTCAAGTTGCTTTTTAAAGGCTTTGTGGGGGATTAACCCAATGCATTATATTTTTTTTCAGCTCACCATAGACTTTGTCAGTCAATACTTCTAATTTATTAAAGATATTTACTGAATACTTTCTTAAGGTGATAGGAAAAAAATAGGAGATGGTCCTTTTTATCCTGAATGAAGTTGCAATGAGAAACAAGAACAAAATAAAAATAATCATCATCGTCCTTTGTGTGTCAGATATTGTATTAGGTCCTTTCCTGCCTGACTTAATTTTCGTATCTACTTTGTAAGGCAGATTGTCCAGTTAGTCTACTTTTTTTTTTATTTCTGTTGGATAATATGAAGGTTAAATAGTATATTTTGAATTTGAGTCTCAGAGGAAATAAACAACAGGACTAGAAACTAGATCCTGACAAAAATCCTATGCCCTTTCCATTATATATTCAAACATTTCTGTAAGTTTGGGTGCTGTAAACATGTACCCAGATGATCAAGATGAGACCCGACAATGTCTTTACCAGTTTTTCTTGGGGCTGTCTGGTGAAACCCTCGTTTGGATTCAGTTTTCTGAAGTTGGAGGAAGTAGATTGGATAGTCTTTAAGAGATAGCCTGTTCAGAACAAATTTGTTGTACATGGTATACGTCTTTTCACAACAAGCCAAGGTTCTCATGTATAAGGAAAAGGTTGGGTAAAATAAACAGTGGAAGAGTCTACCTTATGATTCAGTTGTGTAGACAGATGGCTGTGATGAGTCTAATTGAAGTTGACCTTCAGTGGACAGTTACCACCACAGCTGCCCATTTAGAACACGCCCTGTTGGTCTGGGTGGCAATAGAGACACTCTATTGGGAAACAAGGAGGATATTTTCATCCTTTTTTACTAAGTTGTGGTTGCCTTTGCATACATATAATGTGACTATGAAGGAATGTGTGTGCATGCATGTAAGTCATAATAAGTTATGTTGGAATAAGGTTACGGCCGAGACAGGAATGCATACAAACAAGGAGCTGCTAGGTGACATTCAGATCTCTGAGCTGTTTTCATGGTCCCTAACAATGTGGTCCTACCAGCTTCTCCCTCATGGTTTGCACTTCTTAGCTGTGTTACCTGACATCAGTGCAGAATACTGGTGACCACTTAGGTCCAGAGGGAGTCTGCCTTCCTGGGGGGAAGAGGAGTGCGCTCTTATCTCCTTTGTGCAGATTAAGACTTATAACATTTCTGGTGTCTTGGGATTCTTTTTATGGAGGAGGCTGAAGAAGAGGAGGGAGCCTTTCAGCTGTGGTTTCTTACGCTCAACCTAATTCCTCCAGGGGACCGTCAGGCTTCCGCTGAGCATTCCTTACATTCTCCTGGGTTTCTGGCTCAGCCTTGACATTATTGTAATATAGTTTTCTGTGTTTAATATTTCTTAGACTTGGTTTTCCATTGCAAGCATGGAAGAAACCCTAATGCATGAGTTTCAGAGGAGAAGGTAGCAGTCTGAACCTGCCGTGTGGCTCCATCAGCAAGTGTGAGTATTAACGTGAGAGCTGTCAGGACTTGTGAAAATTAATGGAGCCTGACGGGGGACAGACTGAGGTCAGAGACGGAGCTTACCCCAACTGAATGTTTCTGGTGGTTTTGCAGCTGAGGCAAGTGAGTGCAAATCTGGAGCCAGGAGGGATTCCTGGAGGTCTGTTCATTCATTTAACAAGTAGGCAGCGGGCACCAAGTGCCAAGCATTTTCCTAGGTGCTAGAGGTACAACAGTGAAAAGTGGCCTCTGCCTCCTCTTATCTGACAGAACCCCTCCCTTTTTCCAGATGGGCTTGGCTCTGATATCAGTCCCCATTCATCACCAACCAGGGAATTGAGATGAAACGTCTCCTTAGCCCGACCCTGAGCCTCCCAGTTCTTCTGTCTTCAGAGCCACGGGTGTTACTTTCCCCTTCCATCATCCTGCAGAATTTTCTGCTTGGCCAGTTCTCAGGCCCAGGTTATTCTTGCTAGGTCCTCAGTGGAATAGAGAGACTTTAGGAGTTTGAACATTTTTCCTGTTCCTGCTGGAGTCGTGATATTAAAAATATAATTATAATTTTAAACAGGAAAAATTTCCTCCTTCTATCTACCTTTGGGGTATCACAAGGTCCCTTTATACCACTGGTCTCAGAGACCAGTATTTTAAAACAGCCCCCTGGCACTGCCCCGCACAAGTTGCAGGTGGAGAAATCTGATCAAATTGTAATGTATCTCTTTTGTTTAGCAACAGTCCCATGATAGTAGAACTATATGTCTGTTTCATTCTTTGTTAGCTCAGAAAGTGAGGTTATTCTCCAGCACATTGACAAGGGAAGGTCAGACCGATGCTTGTATTTGCAGGTCTGATTTTCCCACACCTGTGAGCCATATCAGGTTCTTCTGTCCTGTCCTCTCTCTATTGTTTTTCTTCCTGCTACAGAGTGACTTTTATTTACTGTGAGTGCTGTGTTACAGATCGTTTTAATTTCCTTGTACATTTTCAAAATCCATAATTTAGGAGCATGGAGGGGGATGGGCATAGGGCTTGAGATCTTAAAGTTTGTCACCTTTATAGAACTAGGTTTTCTTTTACTGAGGAAACCTGGAAGACCATGTTGGCTTTGGGATGCCTTCTTTCAGAATTATTGCTGAAGGTTAGGTTTCTCTTGTTTTTAGCAGAAGTGAAGAGGAGATAGCCATTGATTAGCCTTGTTTACCAGTCCCTGATTAAAAAAAAAAATGAGGTGTGGGGAAGGTGATATTTGGCCTTAGCCACAACCTGATGAGCCCCTGCTATATTTCCTGTGCTTCCCATTCATGAGGTGGTGAAGAACATGAAGCAAGAGCCATTTTCTAGCAGGTAGCAAGCAGATTCCTGGGAAAAGTGAAGATACTGAAATTGACCTTGGATGTGGTTTGACCTGTACTTGAATTTTCTAGGGAAATACATTCCATAATGATTTATAGCAGAAATATAGGTTGCAGGTTTATGATACTTAATTTTGAGGGGCATTAATTTTTATTGGAGGAGAGGGGCAAGCTAGCAAGGGAATCTTGTTTGGCTAGAACAGTGATTGTGTATGTTTATTTAAAATGATGCATACCTTGCCCCAGGTCTCACTGTTTTCTATTATCTTCCACCTAGTCTAGTTCAATTTTTTTTCCTCTTATCTCCCTAGTCCCTGTAGGTGTTTGTGTTTATTACCTTAAACTTCCATTCTTTATCCTAGTTTTGTTCTTATTTTTTATAATATAGACAAGTGTTTAGAATTCTGGTACCTTACATAAAGTTCACTTTCCTGTCCTGGGGAAGGCACCCAATTTTTTTTTGTGACCCTCCTGTCCTTGGATGGGCTCCCAGATCCTCCTGGGAGGTGGTGGGTAAGAAATGACACCGATAGCTGCGGTAGCATTTGGGGAATGCCTTAGTTGTGCCAGAATGTCGTCAAAGCGTGAGTCTGACACTGCCCCTCACGTCCCATGGAGAAGTCCATGACATAGCCAGAGAAACATCTAGAATGTGCGGCTCTGTTTCTTGGAACAAACGAAAAAGGCCATCACTGCCTAGAACTAGAGAAGAGGTCGCCAAAAATAAGGGAATAGCATAAAAAAGACTCATGTTAAAGGTAGGCTCCGAGCTAGACTTTATTGTGCTGTTACAGATTTGGGTTCAACTGAAATAATATTGGCCTGGGAGGCAAAAGAGTTAGATTGTTGTCGCATTTGTGCCACCAGCACAGTGACTATATAGCAAGTGGCAGCACCTTTCTGGCACTCAGTTTCTTTACCAAGAAAACGGAGCTGGATGAATCAGTGGTTGGGTTTTTCGTTTGTTTGTTTGTTTTGTTTTGATTTAATTTTTTGCCAAGCCAAGGAGTCTATCTTCAGGAAACCTGTCCGCACATTGTAAAATCAGGGAACACAGAGCGGCTCTGGGGAACATGGAGTCAACCCCTTCCCCTCAGCCCTCGGGGTCTTTCTCATTTTGCTTTGCTGCAGCCCTGGGGAAGCTTCATGGAGCGCAGTTTCCCAACAGCCATCAGTAGTCTCGGAGGACCTGCCTGGTTCATCTGCTGTGATTCATGGGAGCCACTGGAATGACACATTCAGCGTCCGGAGTGTGATAAGGCAGGGAGGCTGACCTTGACACAAGTCCCTGTGTGTTTGCTTTGAAGTTGTTAAAGATTTACGAGACATATGCAGAGCTGAAGATCTTAAACTTTTCTCGGTATTCTATTTCTTGTGACATGCTCTTAGAAAAGCACCCCCATCTGACTGCATGCAGAAATCAGAGACATTCCAGATGAGGAACAGCTCTTGAGAGAAAGGGCACCTGGAGGCCATCGATCTCAGATTATACTGTTCATTTGTGAATGAGAGGCCAGTCCTGGCATATCTTCCCTCTTCTGTAAATATTGAAAGAGATGGGTAGCCAGGCAGAGAAGAAGGAAAAAGATGGCGTGTCTAGGGCACTCGCTCTGCCAGATTAGGATATTCTCGACACTTGTACAGGCTAGAGGGCTCTCTGCCCACTCCTCTTTCCCACTAACCCCTGATGCCTTATTAGCCTTAATAATACTGCTATTGCTTGAAGGACACACTGGACCATGCCAGACTCTATCATTAGAAAATTCACTTTTATTTTCCATATTCAGATGCTTTACTTGGAGAGAAATGCCATTGTGCCTGGCACCAGGGAGTGATCCCATTTATGGATAAACTGATGATTTCTTGGGTAGCCATAGGGAGGACTCATCATCCCCATCATCAGGACAGTAACCATGGAGCTCCTGTCCACTCACTGAATGCAAAGTGTGGAAACCATGAGGTTCTTTATGTGGAGCATCTTGTTTAATCCTCACCAATCCTTAGAGGTAGCCTTATTACTTTCTGTGGACATAATGGTGGGATTTGTTGCTGTGTATTCTTCTATGCACACAATTTAACAATGTAATTTGGCCAGTAACATTTCCCCCCCTTCGTAGTATTTTCCCTTTCCTCTACTCTACTGATGTCCCTTCCATCTTCATGAGACACGCCTCCCACGTTTCCTTTCCTTTTTCCTCTCTAGCTTACACATGTGAGAGAAGCATAGGACCCTTATACCACTATGCTGTGATGACTTTAATTCTTTAGGATAAATACCAAGGAGTGGTATTGCTGGGTCAAGTGGTGGTTCCATGCCTAGTCTTTGGAGAAAACTCCATACTGATTTCCATGGTGGTTGTACTAATTCACAGTCCCACCTGCAGTGTAGAAGTATTCCTTTTTCTCCACCCCAATCTGTAGTTTTAAAATCATTAATTGGAGGTTAGTTGACTAGACCATATGTTAAGGAACAGAATAGGACGCATCACAAGGGCTTAAATTTGGAAGAAATCAGGACACTGGCTTTCACTCTGTCATAGTCCAAAATGACAAGCCCCAGTTTCTGGAATTCTTAGGAAACGCCTGGTGAATCTTGCAAAGGCTTATTTATTCCATCACTTATTCACAAAAAATGAACTGTGTGCCTGCCATTAGAAAGTACTGAACTGGGTACATTGGATCGAACAAGGAATCAGAAGCCATGATCCATGCCTTCAGATCTAGGGAGAGATGAGTCACACGTGAGAAGTAAAACTAAAAGATTAAATAATAAAAGTTAGCAGGCACTGGTTCTTGACTCTATCCCATGCCCATGCGTTGGACGTTTCATCTCATTTTATCCTTGCCACAACCCACCAGATAGGTGTCGTTATTCTCTCCATTTTTGCTAGTGGACTTTAGAAAGCACAGGAATCGAGGTCATTCAGCTAATACACGATGAGCCCTGCAGAGTCCCAGCTTAACTCTACACTGCCCACATAGTTTAGGTTTAAAAATTGAACCGTGAGGAATAGCAATATGGGAATTATAGTAAGAGTGCCTTGAATAATCTCCATAGAAGGAGAGGAAGGAGCAGAGTCTCAGGGAGTCAGCTGCAAAGCAGCTGGGAGCATGGGAAGTGAGCTGAGGAGAAAGAGACAGGAAGGAAAATGCCAGACAGAAGGGGAGGGGGGAATTTAGAGAGCGCAGTCAGGGATCCAGGGAAGAGACTTTCAGAGACCACAGAGGTGAGAAGAGAGAAAAAGCCTTGACTTTGGCCATTAGGACATCATCAGTGACATTCCAGGGAGGCTTTTGGAAGAGAATTTCTTAGAAGGAGAATCCAGGTTGCATTGGATAAATCCAGAGTAACCATTTCTCTGTAAATTGTTAGACCTGATAATACAGGGGCCCATCAGGCAAGAAAGATGCAGTAAGTGGCCAGGTAGGAATGGAAACAGGAGGGGAAAGGTCTGCAGAAGATGGAAGATGGAAGTCAGTGTTTCCTGGTCTTTTGATTTTTTCCAAAGAGGCTGTGTGTGTTGTGTGTGTGTGTGTGTGTGATCTCCTAATAGGTCATTTTTTTTTAAAAGTAAAATTTCAGTTGGGGGCTCACTATAACACCTCTGTGGACTGAATTCAGCCTGCCAGCTGTACACACTGAGCTGCTCTTCCCAGAGGTTAGAAGTGATTGGAGGAAGCATGTCAAACAACAAGGTCAAGGTCAAGCCCTGTTTAGAGTTGTGTGTGTGGCACATGTGGCTGTGTGCGTGCGGGTCAAGGGATGGGTAAGTGTGAACGCATTGTAGAGGGAGATTCTGCAGATAAAGAGAGAGGAGCAAAATGGCAAAATAAGGCGGTATCTGGAGAGGAAGGTGCCAGAGGGAGACTGAGGAAGGAGAAGAAGAGGCCAGAGATTAGAAAGAAGACCCCTATGGAAGGACCTGAATGTGAAGGGGAGGAGCCATGCCCCCCGCCCTGCTCTTTATCCCTGTGCTTAGAGGGTATGTTGCCTATTGGTGGGGGGGCCAGAGGATGCCTGGGAGCTGAAAGGAACCAGACTGCTTTGGGAAATAGGTAGTGGCAAGAGTGTAGGGCAATTCAAACTATCAGGTCACAGTGAGGATCCTGCTGCCTTTTGTTTCATGAGAATTTATTTATGGGACACTCGAAGCCTGGAAGATACAGACTAGAATGAAATTCAGATGCAGCCTCAGAGCCCTCACATCTCATCTATATGGTCTGTTGCTCTGCACTGGACTGACGGGCTAGTGGTCCATGTCATTCATTCCCTGGCTGCTGCCGTCACCTGGCTGTGCCTGTGAATTACTTGTGTTCTTATTGACTCAAAGTTTTCTTTAAGTCACCTCTTACTTGTTTTTATCTTTTAAAGTTTTCTGTTTTATTAGTTCTTTTCAGTTGTACGTAATATGAGGGTTCATTTTGACATAATTTGTTTTATTCAGTCCCCAGTACCTCCTCTTCCCCTGCCCTCCTTCTTCCCCATCCCCATCTTTTACTGATCTTCATGCTATTGACTTATATTTTTCTTTTCATTTTTTAAATTGGTGCCTGTGGATAGACATGTTGGTAAGATTCACTGTGGTGTGTTCATATATGCACATAGGAAATTGAGGTCAAATTTATTCCACTGTTCTTCCCTTTTCCTGTCCCTCCTGCCTCTCCCCTCAACCCCTTTCCTCTACTCCACTGATTTTTCTGTTTGATGGAATCCCTCCCACTGCCACTTTTATTTTTTTTTTCCTTATTTTGGACTAACTTTCCCATAACAGAGAAAACATTTGAATTTTGACTCTTTGGGTCTGGCTTATTTCACTTAGCATGATGGTCTCCAGTTCTATCCATTTACCTGCAAATGCCACTTCATTCTTCTTTATAGCTAAGTTATATTCCATTGTGTGTGTGTGTGTGTGTGTGTGTGTGTGTGTGTGTGTGTATAACATTTTCTTTATCTATTCTTCTGTTGAAGGACACTTAGGTTGGTTCTGTAGCCTGGCTGTTGCGAATTGTGTTGCTACAAACATTGATGTTGCTGTATTCCTATAGTATGCTGATTTTAGATATTTTAGATATATGCCAAGGAGTGGGATAGCTGGGTCCTAGGGTAGTTTTGTTCCTAGTTTTTAGAGGAATCTCCATACTGCTTTCCAGAGTGGTGGCAACAATATGCAGCCCCACCAGCAATGTATGAGTGTAATGTACCCTTTTCCCCACATCCTCACCAACATTTATTGTTACTTGTATTCTTGATAATTGCCATTCTGACTAGAGTGAGTTAGTCACCTCTTATTTTACATGTAAAAATTTTAAGAAATGAAGGCTGTATATTATTATTTAATGATGTTATATTGTATTTTTTCCAAAATGTGCATTTTTAAAATGCACAGAACTATTTGACATTATGTCAAGGGTTCATCTTCACTCCACCTAAAATAATTTTGGCTGTCATTAGTGGAACATACACCATATCTTGGGAACGATGGAAATGGTTACTTGGTAGAGTTCTTTACGTCAATCAGAGCAAAGATTTTTTTCTATGTTAGAATATCTATATGTGGACTTGGGTTTTTTTTAAATTTTTTTTTCAAACAGGTTGGCTTAAATGGGCTAATATGAATAAAATGGATGAAGGCAGGCAACTCTTTGTCTGACAATTTGAAAGTGATGCCATTTGAATACCAAGAAGTTTGAAGCTTGACTGCAGAGGCTTCCAAATTAATCTAGTCTGGAAAAAAATGAAAATGCCATCAAGTAACAGGAGATTTGTCAGCTGCCCTGCTTACACTTTTCATATAAAACATAAAGGTTGGCAGATTATAGATGAAAGGTCAGTTCAGCAAAAAAGAAAATATGTCAGACAATCTCATAACACAGGTAACAGAGGATGGAAGTTGGAAACTACTATTGGATTCCCAGAAAGAGATGAGTTTGTTGGTGATGTGTAAATATCATCACAGTTTCTGCGGGTGTTCATTTCAGTTGCTACTTCTTTATGCTGAGTCTCCAAAATTTGATTTAAAAGACACCAAGGATGCCTGTCTTCCTGAGGAAGATTTACTTTGCAACAGTTTTTATTTTATTTTATTTTTTTAGAAACTGGTCTGAAAGGGGAAAAATGGTACATCCTTCACCCTGTGTCCTGGTCTTACCTGTTCGGAACCAAAGCTCTAAAATAAGGACAAATGGAGAAGCCAAGTCCTCTTGCAAGAGCATTTGTGCATAATGAAAGGGTTTTCAGGGACTCCATCTTCATGAAAGATTATAAAGTGGAGCTGGACAGCCACAATACAATGTGTACAAGTAGAGCTGCTCAAAGATTCGCACAGGCAGGACCTGTCTTGGGATGCCTTACTGTACAGGAAAACATTTTAGCCTGTTTTAGCTTTGGGAGCACAGGTGAAACTGGGGGTACAAAATCAAGCCATTGGAGGATTCACAAAGCCATGATATTAGAGTAGAAGGGCCTATGAATTTCCAGCATGTGCCGTGCTGGGAATTTGTTGCCCTATTAATAATACTATCCTTCATCTGTGCTTCAAGTGCAGGGGTTGTGCAAAGTGTCATCACCATTCTATCTAAGTAGCTTGCAACATACATCACACTAATAATTGCCAAACTTGCATAAACATGAATTTGAGGGAGGCTTCTTATTTTGGATGTGCTCCTCAGCACAGCCTTGCAAATAACTGAGGCCAAAGGCATGGTTATGTGGGCTAGTTATCAAGGATATGCATTGACTCTTGGCCTCAACATTTCTGGTTTCATCTCTCTGTGGTGTCATTTTCCATCAGACTGCTTTCATCTCTCTCTTATCCTCCCCATTAGTGCACCCCATATATATGCAATTCTGTTACCGTTAGAAACTGAAAATTAAAAGCCAAAGAAAAATAGTAACATTGCAAAACATTGCAAATCTCCATCTTTAAAACCACTGTACATTAGCATTTTGCAGTGTGCGGCTGAGATTGCAAGGAAGGACTTTACAGTGTAACCTTTGTGGTTTTCGTTGCTAAAATCCAAGTGGACCGATGACAGAACTTGGTCCCCTCCCCAACCTCCGCCCCAAATTCTTTTCCCTACTAAGCTTTCTTAATTAGATCATTGACCCTGGCTTGCTGGTAAGGACCAATTCTTACAACAAGTGTATCCAATTTCCTGAGAGTAGTAACTTTAATTCTTCCTGGAATAGCAGGAAACATTAATTTTGCATTGGATCCAAGAGTCTCAGGAAGCTAGAATCATAGGCGCTGTTGTCCTTTTCTTCCTCCAAAATGAAATAAAATAAGCAGCAGCCCAACAGTGAGGCTTGAGAGATGGGTAGTGACAGAGTAGAGAAAAGGGCATTAATCTCAGAATGGGGACAGCTGCCCGGTACTATCTGCCTTTGGATTTGGGTTCCTATAGCATCACGGTGAGTTATTAATATGTATGATCTGTACTTTATTCAAACATTATAAATCTATGCAGAAGTCTGGTGTTTGGGTTTTCCTTTATAGCTTTCATTCTTCTTCCCAGAATTATCTCATTTCGATCGGGAAACTTTTGCATAAAAAGCACACACCGAGAACTCACATTTCCATACCATAAATATTAAAAGGGGGTTAAGCGTTACAGTTTCTTCTCCCATCCCAACGGGGGGAAAGTTAGCCTTCCAATCAGGGGCCCCTTAATAATGTTCTATTTATTCACAAGCCAAAAGGTAAACTTGAAATTATACTTGCATTATGAAACTGTAAGATGTGGTTCCTTTCGTATATGTAAATTGCGGAATGCTTGGTTATGCCATGTCTTTTCTGTGAAGGATATACTAAAAATATAGCATTTATCTGAGTTGTTAAGAATAGTTGGTTGGCATATTTTTTGAGGACCAAACCAACCTCAGGCCTTCTCTTAGGTATCATGATTAAAAAGCTTTTGACGGGATAATTATGAAGTGTAGATTCATTACTGTGTACAACCCATCACAGTGAATCTATAGAAGACAGAAGAGGGGAATGGAACTAGAAAGTTTAATGCTTTCTTAGTAGCTTTTTAGCTTCTTAGCACCTTCCTATCTCCTGTTTGTTTTTGTTAGCATCAAGGAATAATCATAAATTTTGGTTCACACAGAAATATAAAGGAATGTGTGAGCTATTTCATTTGGGTGAAGCGTCTGCTAATCACACAATCTTGGCTGCTGTACTTTGTGATGGGAAATGAACGTGCTAATTGGTGCTCTTTTTTTTTTTTTCTTATTTCAGGAAACCTGCCATATGAATATAAAATAGTGATTGCTGGGAATCATGAACTGACATTTGATAAGGAATTCATGGCAGACCTTGTTAAACAGGACTACTACCGTTTCCCCTCTGTGTCCAAATTGAAACCAGAGGACTTTGACAATGTTCAGTCCCTCCTGACAAACAGTATTTACTTGCAAGATTCAGAGGTAACAGTGAAAGGATTCAGGATATATGGTGCACCTTGGTAAGTGTTGATTCGAACAGTTTTCCCTCTGTTATTTAGCTGGACACACCAGGAAAGCATGGTTTGAATTTAGATCTTTTAAATGAAAATGATCAGGGTGGAAAGAAAGCTTATTCCTGTCTTTCCAACAAAACACATACTCTGGTACTGTGGCAAACACAGTATGTGTTATTTTCATTTTGAAAAAGATTCCTTTAGGTACGATCAATGGGAGTAGGGCTTTGCTAGATATGTACATATGTATGGGATTGGGGATGCACGTATGTCTGCATGACATGGGGGGACCTGGGGAAGGTTCCATGCTACCCTTCACACATGTTTGGCTCCTCTGAACATTCCAGCGATCTTTGGTAGCTCCTTTCCCTCTTATTTGATACTGGAAGCAGTCATAAAATACCTGGCATAGATTAGGGTTTCTCAAAGCTCTCTACATGTCAGAATGACCAGCTCTGTTGAAACAGATTTTGAAACCCACAAATCAGGCTATGATTCACCTTCCTTCGATGAAGCCCAGAAATCTGTATTTTTTAAAGTTCCCCAAGGGAGGCTGATACACAGGCAGTTTGGAAATTACTGGTTGAGAACTTGGTACCAGAATTCTCAAACTGTGTCCTAGAAAACTTGAAGCAGGTACTTAGCCTACAGGCCAGTCAGGAAGCACTGTGGATCTTGGCACTATTGGTTGACAGTTGCCAGGTCTTGAAATTAATTCATGGTGGCTGAACCTTAGTTTTTGATTCTTAAAGATTCAAAAATAATACCTACTTTAGAGGGTTATCACAAAGACTAAATAGTAGCATTTGCAGTGGACTTAGGAGAGTGACTGGTAATTTGCTTAGGATAATAGTTACTATTTTTCTGCCCTTAGCTCTTCCACTAAGTACATACGTGATCTTGGACAAGTCACTTGGCCACAGAGCCAGTGTTTCCATGTTTGAAATGGGAGTGTTGGATCAGCTGATCTTCAGTATCAGAGAATTCAAAATTCTAGCCCCCCCCCCATTTTTTCCCCCTGAAGGTTCTGTGTATATATTGAGCAGAACTAAACTTTACATACCCTATCTGGAAAAGCACCCTAATCTCTCCCTAGCAGTGGATAGGGCTAAAAGAGGACAGGCAGTGAATTAAGATTGCTTTTTTTCACATAACAGTTTGGTTTGTCTTCTGTGAGATAAAAAGTTGAGATATCTTCTGTAATTATTTTCCTACCTTTACTGGTTGGTACCCAGAAGGACTGATAAATGGGTACAGGAAGTTCATTTCTCTTTAAAAACCAACCTGACAATGATTGTGAACTCTTAATTAAATACTATCTGCCAGGCACTATTCTAAGCCCATTCTAACTGTTATCTCATTCCATCCTCACAGTACCTTTAGAAGATAGACACTATTATGATCCTCATTTGGCAGATAAGAAAACTCAGGCAAAGAAAGGTTAAGTAACTGCTCAGAAACACCACAGATAGTGAGTGGTAGCATCCTGATTTGAGCCCAGCAGGTCTGACTTCAGGGAATATAGAATGGCTGAGGGGTGGTAGTGGTAGGTGTGGTATGATGAATAGAGATTATAATTGGCAGATCCAGTTCATATTCTGTTTTATTAATGTTCGTCAATTTTTTTATTATTATTATGCATGAGAAGGTGGAAAAGGGCAAGAGAACAAACAACAGAAATTAGTCCTGTCAACCTGCAATCTAGAAACTGATCTCAGGGTAACACAGGATGTTGGTATTAGCATTTCTGTATAGGGCAGGATGCATCCAGAGCATTTCTCCCTTCACAGTCCAGTTCTTAATAACAATGCAGTAGTTGACAAATGACTTGTGATTGTCAGAGAAGCTCACATATGAGTTAAAATCATTTCTTCAATAACAAAACATGATTTTTGAAAAATCTTCAAGAGGCGCAGAGCATTTTAGGCTATACTCGAATAAACAGAACTTTCAGAGATTCCTGGATTGATAGTTGCTGAAATGATGACAGCAACTAACTTCCTCCATTATCTGAGCTGATGCAAATCTGTTTAGGATAGAGGTCAGCTAAACCAGATTACAGCGGCGATGGATGAGGCAATGGTTTTTGGTCCTGGGCAAAGGACCTTGCAGCAGCATCTCAAAAGTACTTCAAATATGCAATGTGATGGGCATGAGCTGTCTTTGGTGATGATACAAACTGCAGACAATTCAGTTATCTCTAGACGAGATTGAACCATTTAAGACTTTTTAATTTTAATATTGAGGAAGGTGGTAAAGTTAAGAAGATAGGCAGCGTTAATTAGCCTTCTGAGGTGTTATCCTAAAGTTGTTGCTACTGTAATATGTATTGGGATTTTCATAGATTTGAATTATTTCCTGCTGAGCACTTCTTTACAGTGAGGGAGGTCTCTAAATGGGATTCTCTCCACCCTAATTGTTGGTGTTTTGTATTTTGAACAAAAATACAAAGGTTGATCAAATGGAAATTTCAGTTTCATCCTGTCTTTGGAGACTTGAGTTGTTTGGATTGCACTGTGAGGATATTTTGTTAAAATGAATATTTCTATGATAATCTGAGCATTAATCCCAGGAATGTCCACATTTCTGTAGAGGGAGGACAGTGTTTTCCATTTCTACTATTTATTCAACTGTGGGACCCTGGATGAGTTTCTTAATATCTATCTCTCTGCCTCTGTTTTTTTCATCTTTAAAATGGGAAAAGACATTATTTCTCTTAAGTGGTTGATATGAAGATAGAGTTAATGCCTCTGCAGCAACTAGACTTCCAGGCATGGAGTAAGCATTTGATAAGTGTAGCTTCTATAACCGGTAGGGCACTGATGTTTCCAATCTGCTTAATTCCTTTGTCAGCCTTCATAAGGACATTGATGTACTTGGAGTCAGATGGGTGAGTTGTAGCCCTGGGTTAGCCTCTGCTGACTGGGTGACACTAAGCAAACCACTTACATTTATTTGGGTTATAAAACAGGGAAATGAAGTCTACCTTAGTCTTTTTCATAGATGCCCCCCCCCGCCTCGCCATGGAATGTTTACCACAGTTAGAATCTTTTAAAAAAAGAAAAAAGTATATGTTTGTCTGTATGGACACTTTTTAACATCTTTCACCATTAAAAATTTGACAAGAAGCAAAAATTTGGGAGAACTTAAATATTGTAGGTACTATTTTTCTACTTTCAAAAGTTTGGTGCCATCCCTGAGATTCTCTTGTAGATAAATGCCTGCTTAATAACCCAATAGATATTTCACCCCCTCCCATCATATAAACTGATTAATATTGATTTCCATGCATTTCCAATGAATGTTCTGAGGAAATATTAAGTTCTGAATTGCTAATATGGCTAACAGTTTGAATTTAAAAGCAGAACCAAATAAGAACCCTGACACGATTTCTATCCTTTCAGAAGTCTCTCAAAAACAATTGCCATTAGACCAAGCAAATAACTATGACTCATGTTTGTTTGTTTGTTTGAAAATATGGGGTTAAAGTACATCTCAGTGGTAGAGTAACTGCTTAGCATGCACATGACCCTGGATTTGACCGCCAGTATCAAAAAAATGAACAACAAATAAATAAATAATATGGATTGAGATTTAGTTTAGCTTCAAAAAATATTCATCTGTACACATCGCATGTTTGTAACTTGTGTCTCAGCTAAAAGCTTCCTAAAGAATTCAGTTTCCTGATGTACAATTTGACAGGCATGTAGAAAATAACTTAGAACATATCAGAGCACTTCCAACCAGAATATTCTGTGGTACTTATTAGATCCCCAAGCAAAAGGATTCGAATGTGGTTTAGTGGGTCTGGGGAGGTTTAATGTTTTAACCTGATGAAGTTGTGAGTGATGTTACATGTCCAGGAAAGGAGATGGGCTCCTTTGGAGGGAGAGCAAAGTGTCCATGAGTTTCTGGGCCACCCCTACCTCCGGAGGCCATAAGGCAGGTTCTGTGGCTTCTGTATGTATCCTCTTATCATTTCCTTCTTCCAGGAATCTTGAAGAATCTTCTTTGAAGAGCTTGGTCACAGATTCCCTTAACTTCCTGTTGTTGTTTTCTTCTCTCTCTTTTGTGTTGCCATACAGTTAGGTCAGCCTTGAACTTTGAAAGCTCAGGGATTTCTCATGCCTCTACTGTTGATTCTCTGCCTCCAAGATGGCTCACGATTTCCTCTTTCAGATTCTCTCTCAGCTCTGGAATGTCTTTTCCAAAGGCTCAGTCTGGTTAGAAAGAGACAAAACATCTCACCTGTCAGATATTAGCCACTGTGGTAATGAATTGCTTGTCTGGCTGGGGTAGGGGGAGGTAGAATTTTCAAATCGTTTTTTTTTTTTTTTTAATTTTTGGTTACTGTCAGTTGAGTTTAGCATAAACAGATTTCAGTCAAATTACTTGTGGGACTTGGGAGCTAAAAATCAACTTCCCTCAGAGCTGGGGTTGGGGCTCAGTGGTAGAGCACTTGCCTAGCATGTGCGAAGCACTGGGTTCTACGCCCAGCACTTCATATAAATAAATTAAATAAAAGTCCATTTACAACTAAAAAATATATTTTAAAAAATCAACTGGCCTCTACTTTTTCTGATTTCATTTGTTCTTTTGACACTATGATGCTACGTAGAAAAAAAAAATCCACATACGAATTGATCAATAATAGAGCTGCAAAAAGTGAAAAGTCCTTATTGCACTGACTGGAGCCGAGCAGTTGTACTGTTCAGCCATAGCCTGCACCTTGTTCTCTTGAACAGAAATACAGAGGTGGTCTCCTGTGGTGTTTAATGAATATGAGTGGGGCTTTCCGATGTCCAGGAATTTGATCTCTAGGCTGACCAAAGGGTCAGGAACAAAGAGCACATTTTTTTCACGTTAGAGTGGACCCAGGTGTAATTTGTCAGATTTAGTAACTGTGGAGGAAGTGCTTTAACTTCTACAGCAGGAAAATTAGATCAGGCCTAGGCAGCGTAATTCTGAAATGGCTGAAAGAGGAAGAGAAAACCCATTGAGTTGCATTTTCAAAGGAGGCTGGAACAGGATTCCCCACCCCCCTTTCTTCCCCTCATTTCATATCACCAACAGGTTGAGTTCATTCATTCATTTAGATGTAATTTTCTCAGCATTTTTCAAAGTGGGAGTTAAGTGTTGATTCCACTCTCTGCAGCATTTCTAATTGTGTTTGCACACAAACAGCTACAAGGTTGCTCACGTTTCCTTGTTCTGATCAGTGCCGTAGTACTTTCTGTTTACCCTGTCAGAAAAGCCTCAGATGTTTTTATTTCCAATTATAAGTTTTGTAATGCATCATGTATTTTGCTGACAGTCTTTAAGTTCTTGAAATAGCGAACAAATTAACAGCAGATATTGAGTGAGAGGATTAGAAAACCAATTGGCAACTCATGTGATAGAATTCTGATATGGGGATGGGTGGAATGGGCTCATTTATTTTATTTTCACAGTCCTACTTTGTAATTAACTTGGGCAAAAAAAAAAAGAAGGAGAAGAAGAAGAAAGAAAGAAAAGAAAGAAACATACTCAGCAGAAAAGTATTTGGGAACTAAAGAATAAAACTATGCAAGCAGTATTTGTTCTGTACCACATTTGCAGGGATCCCCAGCTCTTATTCAGGAGGGTTCCGAAAGGTATTGGCACAGAAAGAGGTCTTGTGTGTATGTGTTAAACAAATATGCACTCTGCTTTTACATGATTCTGTTTAAAGGCCTGGGCTAACATTTCATTTTTCTTGGCACGGGGCCCATAGACTCTCCCATTATGAAACCTATGGCTGCTCTGCCCTGGTCTAGAGTTACAGGGCTCTGTTTACATTTTTGCCTGTTTCAGAATGCAGCTGACTGCTCTTAAAGCCGCACGGGATCAGATTCACTTCTAGTTTAACAACTGCCCTGTTTATTTGAAAAAGGAGAAAGCAAAACCGATCAGTTGGCTTCCTACCTCCCATTGATATCCAAGAGGGTACAGTAAATACCACGTCCACAGCCAAAGCAGTTTTTATGCAGAGCCTGTTGTGTTGGATCCCACTCAGACCTTCATGCCTGCAGCCTGTCTGGTTACCTCTATCTGACTTTATCTGATGCATGGAGGCGTTTGCATGGAGAAATGTGGAGGGGGTTAAAGAAAAGTTCCTGGGCATTCAGTTGAGCTTCCTATCAGCAGCTGGCATCATGTAAATTTTTGCCTGCACATGATGAGAGAGCAACTCAGCAAACAAGGATAAATTTACCATTGGATGGTGTTTTTCACTCAGAGAACTCTGATACGTGTTACCTCACTTGGGCCCCACAACAATTCTTTAAAATAAGGACACTTAGTAGTAATAATAATCCACAATAACCAGCATTTACAAGTGCTTGTGCATCAGGGGTTGCTCAGTATTGCTTCCTTTGGACACAGAGACCAAGTTAGGGAGTTTTTGACAGAGAATATCACTTGCCCAAAGTCACAGAGCTGGTTCGGGGAGAAATAGGACCAGAATCCAAAGTTTCTTTGCCAAGTTCTCTAGACTAAACTAGGATTTCCTAGTCTACTTCTTGACCTGAAGAAACTCAGAAAGGGGCCACTTCTCATCATAGAAGACTAGTCTGTTTCCACTTAACGGCAAAAAGGATGCACAAAAATGCAGGCCACTACTAATTGGGGACTCTCTGGATTAAGTGGGGAGCTGAACTTACAGGGAGAGAATATGGAGCAGAAGGGAATATTCCAGCATCTTTTGCATGATGTACTCCAGAGAGTAGGGTTTCAAAACAGAAAACTCTACATCCCGGGGTGTTATAAGACATGGGTCAGCTCCTTCTAGTCCTTCTGCATCACAAAGACAACTTTACACTCAGCACACATCAGGGGTCAAGTATCTGTTGTGTGTGGCTTTCCCTGCTGAAGCACCATGCAGCCGTTGAGAGAGGTTGCATCCCTGGGCATATGCACCAAAAGGGAAGTGTTGGCATGCTGGGCTGGCAGGGTCCTGTACACTGGGCTCCAGAGAAGACCTGGATCTTCTGAGGCATGGCTGGCAGGTCACTGGGTGTCATTTCATTTTCTCATGTTTCATTCACCATCTCCTTCTTTTAATCCAGAGTTGCAACTGGTGGATAAAAGGAGATTATAAAGTGGCTATAAGTTCCATGAGGACAGGGGCCTGTTGATTTTCTTCTCCATGCCTTCTAGCCCAATGTCCAGCACATAGTCAACGTGCAGTCCTTTATCTGATGAATGAATGAATGATGGTGGTGGTGATGGAGACATATCGACGGCTGATGGACTGAAAGTTTGTACAGATGAGAGAGTATTATAAAAGGAAAGACAGTTTTTCCAATACAAGGCCAGGAAGCTATGAATCTACAGAATGGAGGACTAGAGATGGTAGAGGAAAATGGAACCAAACAAAGCCCTGAACCATGTCCAAGGGTTTCAAGAACATGCCCACTTCCTTCCTGAACATTCAGAAGTATAGAGAGCATAGCTTTTTTCTAGGCGAGCATGGTTTCATAAAATGATGAAAGGAGCAGGACTAACCTGCCTTGAAGACAGTGAGAGTTTTCAAAGACAGCTTCCACCAGTAATTTTAGGTTCTTTTTTTTAAAAAAAAAATCTTTGTTTTATTTATTTATTTATTATGTGGTTCTGAGGATCGGACTCAGTACCACACACGTGAGAGGTGAGCACTCAACCACTGAGCTACAACCCCAGCCCCATTTTTAGGTTCTGTAGTGTATTTTTTCCTTGCCTCAGTTACTTTATCCCCACTCTGTGAGCAGCTGGGGAAATGGCTGGTAGCTTTGGAGACTGTTTCTTTCAGCTGCAGTCAAGCGGGCAGCACACAGGTTGAGGTGGGCTCTCGGAGCACCTTCTGGATTTTATAAACCGATGATCAATTATGTCACGTTCCTTTTTCTCAATGGTTGGCTGAATTCTTCAAGTCAGAGTCATGTAGATTCTGTCCTATTTATTTTTAAGCTATTTGACAGACACACATTTTTTTTATTTTGTACGCTGTAAGTGTAGGGTGAACTTTTCCAGATCCCACCAGACTGTAAGCCCACTGGGGTCTCAAGACAGTCTTAACCCATGTTTGTCTGGGTTTAGTCATGGCTGCTGTTCTGCCTTCCTATGCTGCACTTCTCCCCTGTAGCTTAAATGTGTTAGTCCAGGTAACTATACACGGTTTTTAAATCCTCCAGATGACCTTCCATGAGCTTTCGCACACAGATGAGAGGTTGCCCTTCTGCCTAGAGCTCCCCTTTGGCCAGCACCAATGCATCTGCAGGATGCAGGACATCCCTCCCACTCTTTCTGATGAGCCTGTGTGCTGCCGGGGCTCTTCCACAATAGGTCTCAATAATCAAAACCATGTTGTGCTCTGTGCTTGACAGGGGAGAAGCCCTCACCCTCTGTGCAGCTC
The DNA here is from genome assembly GCF_052094955.1 of Ictidomys tridecemlineatus. Classification (NCBI taxonomy): domain Eukaryota; kingdom Metazoa; phylum Chordata; class Mammalia; order Rodentia; family Sciuridae; genus Ictidomys; species Ictidomys tridecemlineatus. The sequence continues at coordinate 33,751,996 of NC_135480.1, forward strand.
TGTGAGAGGGCTGTCAAGGCATGATGTCACTCATCCCCTCCTGGATTCCTCTGTTAAGGCCATGGGAGACTTGATGGAGGACAGGCTGAACTACGGTGTGCTCAGGGATTCCTCCTCTCATGATCAAGGATTTGTTGAAACTGGGCTAAACTCTTCTTGCTTATTCCCTCTGTCCTGAAACCATCAGTGTCTTAGGCTTAGGAACTTCCAATAGGATCTTCTCAGCAGGAAGGCCCACACTGAGAACTTTGCTTCCACGTTAGATACTCTTTCTACGTACTGAGGCAGCATGGTGTAAAGTTCTGGGGGCTTTGGTCTTGGAAACAGAGTGTTCCCAGCTAGCTTGAATCTCAGTTTTATCCTTGAGAACTTATTTATCTTGTTAAACACTTACATACGCTATTTGATCTCTCTGAACTACTGTTTCATCTGTCCAATGGGTGTGCAAATAACAATTGCTACTCCATCTTGAGGATCACCCCAATACAGTCACCATATGTAATGTTGTTTGTAAGGCTCACAAAAACCGTATAAGAAAAGTATTACTATCCCCATTTGAGAGATGAGAAAACTAAGGTAAGAGAAGATAAGCAGTTCACCCCAGGACACTCACTTTGCAAAGAACTAAAAAAATATTATATATATATATATATATCAAACTGAACTCTATTTGGCTCCGAAGTCTTTATTTTTTTCACCACTCATGTTTTTCATAGGATGAAAATGAGATCACGTATGACAAGTTTCTGGGACTCAATAAATGTTACATAAAATATTTTCTTCCCTGAAAAGCAAAAATATTTGGTTTTCTGCTGGCTGTAATGTTTTTGTTTTGTCTCTCTGGTGATATACCAGGGCAGAAGGGGCAGAAATAAAGTACATAGCCAAGAGCCTAGAAAAATGGCTGCCCCATGTGAGTGAGAGAGAGAGTTTTAAGGAGTGAGTATTTACAGTTTCTTTGCATGACAAGTTGCTTGTGATCTGGGTAAGTGGAAACCCTTTAGGAAAGGCACCCTGTGTATTGGCTGCCTTTGGTCCGAAGGCGTGGAAGAGTGAATAGATGTCTGTTAAATGAAGACATATGGGACATTTTTAAGGTCACTTACACGGAATATCATATTCAATGTATGAATAACGCTTGGCAGTGCGTTATTTCACCCAGGAAAAATAAAGGTAATGTTGGATGGTGACTGTAAATTGAATGTGAATGTTCCATGAGGGCTTTTCCAGCACGAAGTTGGTGGCAAATTTGAAAGCCTCTGGGTTAGCAGAATGTGTGTGCATTCTACAAAGAGCAAAAAAGGTGAGCTGCCAATCTGTGTTCATTCAGGAGAAGATAGAAGAAGACTGTTTTGCTCAAATATTAGAAGAGATCAACTTGGTTAAAGTGCAGATATGGTTATTATGACTAATAATGTTCAAGTGTGAAATTTGCAGCCACAAAAGGAAATAAAAAAGGAAATGAGAAGAGAAGCACCTGGTATATAAGGGCAAAAGAGAGGAAGTGATTAAGCCTTAGCCTAAATAAGATTCTTCTCAGGATGAAATTTCCCAAAACAGTATTAGAAAGTGCTGGTGATGATGATATTTATTGGTTCATTTAGATAAATTTAGGCCGAGTGTCTTGGCCTGATGGGTATGGATAGATCACATAAATAAAAATTGGTGCTAGAATTTCATATGAATCCATGGTAAATCAACATCAAAGATAAAGTAAAACCAGTGCTATGTTTGCAAAGGAAAAGAAAGGTCAGAATCGACACACTGATTTTCCATTCTTTTCTAAAATTGGTTATGCATTTCTTTCATACGTTATGTGCAAGATTGCACATAAACGTAAGTGCTTCTGATGGCTGCCTGGCTTAATAAATGGAGGCTACTGTTTTTCTCACTGCATTTCAAGCTACTGTATGTATTGAAATTCTGGGATATATCCATCTTGAAGCTGAATGTGATATGGTATTCAGACTTTCCATGTCAGGCAAGGCTTCACGAGTCATGAGAAATAGCTTGGGTCACCACGGTTCTAGAAAGATTGTTGAGGACAGAAACTAGGGGGAAAATTTTTTTTCAATTGCCTTAATCATTTACAATACCAACCTCTAAATCACTCTCATTATTGGGGCCTCTATTTTTTATTTTGAATCCAAAATCAATAAGAAAACTCTCTGGCTTTAGTACTAGTTGCTAGATTAAATCCATATCTGAAATTGTTGATGGCAAAAGTAGTCAGAATGTGCTGTTGGGTTTTGTAAGCCATCTCTCTACTCGTCTCCGTGTCCTTTGGTGTTAATATTTAAGGGAAAACAAGTTCGCCTTAAAAATTTGCAGGGTTAAGTCAGCATTAGTGATTTAGGGAGGCCCTAAGCAACTTAGCAAGACCCAGGCTCAAAATTGAAAATAAATAAATAAATAATGGGCTGGGGATGTAGCTCAGTAGCTAAGCGCCCCTGTGATCAATCCCCAGTACCAAACCAAACCAAACCAAACAAAAACCCTCATAGGGCTTATTTGTGGATTTTACCGTTTTATGTTGTTTTGAGAAGTAACACATAGGCAGCTTTTGGCAATGAGGATTTTGGGCTGTGCCCACGCTGCCTGTGTTACTGAACATTTATTCCTTAATGTGGGTTCTTTGAGATGAAGCAGCCAGACTCATTCCCTTTCTTATCCAAATTCAGCCTCTCTCTTAAAAAAGAGATAATTGTGAGAGAAGAGGTACTTACCTATCGGGGCAGCAGAATGAGTAGGAAACGTGGGAAACCCAAGCGTGTGTGTTTAATGTTGAATCTGACCTTTGTGCTCTTAAATAGCTCTTACCGGAGGCGAATTCTGTGTGGTTGCCGGCTGGCAGAGCAGCATCAGAGGAGGCCCATGAAAGACGAGGGAATTTTCAGAGCACTGAGTGTCTGCCTGCATTCACGCTGTATGCGCTGCTCCGCATTACTACTAAAGGGAAAATCTGCTACCAACGAGGGTAGTGGTTTTTAAGGTTATTTGCTGTAGGAATTACCTTTTACAGAGTTTGAACTCTGGTTCCAAAAAGCCTGGGAGAAAACAGGATCACTTCTTAGGAAATTCTGAAGTTTGGCTCTCCTGTGAACCACAGGCCCACCAGGGCTCTGAAGTCAATCTCAGGCTCTGTAACTCACAAATATGCATTATGAATGGGTTTGGGCTTTGATGTTAGGGTAAACAGAATAATGCAGTTATTGATAAAGAAGACTAGAGATAGGGCAAAGAATATCCGTTCTGTTTGGTTCACGCTGAAATAGTGAATCACATCTTTTTCTCAATGAGACCAAACAAAGCTTTTGTCTACACATGAGAAAAAAAAAAAAAAAAAAGATGAAGGGAAAAAATAGTTAAATTAGAAAATCATCCAAGATAGAAATCATGCAATAAAACCAAACAAACCAATAAAAAAAATCCCAATAATTAAGGATTTGGTTTCCCAAGCTGTGTGAACTCTTACCAGGTAGCCAGATACTCACAAGTATGAAGATTTTACAATTCAAGTAACACCATTCACAGGGACCTTGAAGGGTTTTAGCCATTGAAGAATTAGCATCATTTATCAGGAAGCAATGACAGGTTTTCTTCTTTTAATTAGCAGTTAAACATTTAAAAAGCTATATTCCTTACCAAAAATATACAGATGAATCCTAACCTTATAATAATTATATAAATGTATACAAAGAACAAAAGCCAAGACCACAAGGACACTAGAGATTTTTTCTTGTGTTTTTTTCTTTCTCTCATTCTGCTTTTCCTGGGATTTTGAATATTCTTATAGGACATAGTTTTATTTTTATAGTCAGGGAAAAGAAAAAGCCACATTCTGTAGTTGTAAAATGAGTGTCTGTCTGCGGGTAATTTGGAAATGAACTCTTTTTTTTTTCCAGCTTTATGTTCTCATCATGTATATAGTCAATGTTTATTTGTGGATCTGCACACATACATACACTTCACCAGTCACTTGTGTGACAGGCTGTTGCAAAAGATGGGGAGTTAGTTGGAAGTACTTGTCCTCATTCACAAGTGCTGTGGTTTGCTGGGCTGAAAGGAAAGATTCCCTTGAAACACCTCTCATCATGCATCATTTTGCCGAAAAAACTGTGTTTCCTCTTCCAAATCAGAATTTTCAAGGAAGGTACAACCTAGATGGCCCACCTGCTGCTGGGTCCACTGATAAACCCCAGACCTCTCTGGTGCTGCAGTTCAATTCATACCTGCATGCAATGCCCTGGGACCATGTCTCTGGGTCTGGCTTCACAGGATGTGACTTCAGCCAAGGAAAGCCTGATGCCTACCTTTGCTTATTTGTATTCCAGTGCTGTAACCTCTCCTCCTCTTGTGTGTCTTTGTTCTATTAATCTGCAAAACAGGGCTCGACTTGTGATTAGTCCTTGGAGCTTGTTTCTATTAATCAGTCTGCAAAACAGGTCGACTTGGATGCTTTTGTTCAAGAGCTTAATGCGTTCTCCTTGTCAGGCTGTGGTTCAGGCTGCTTGGTTTGCCTTAAACAGTACCAGGCGGTGAAATTTGCTTTTTATATGCCAATGGCATTGTCAAGAAAGAAAATACTGTTTGAAAAGACAACAGGAAAATGCTAATGTGGAATTGTAGAGCTGTTTTTAAGGGGAGGAAAAGTTTATAGAAAATACACCTTCTGTAACCTGGTTGTGATGTATAATAAACTACACAGTGCAGTTGACTGGGCAGAAAATAAGGCATTAATCATATAGTCTAGAAGTATGGTGTCAAGCAAAGGTTGCCTATTTTAATACTTTTATGTGTATCTGAAATGTAATTCTCTTTTGATACTTAAAGTGAGAATATCATCCCAATTTAGCTATGTATGCAGTAATTATAAGAAGACTCAATACAATTCTGTGAATTTCCTTACTTTTTTTTTTCTTTCCACTGTCCCTTGTGCCAAACGACCTTGCCACAGATTAAAATTATTTTACCTGTTACACAGGAAAAATGCTCTATCTCAATTTTCTTATCTTCATTATCAAGGGACAAGAACTGACCTACCTATGGAGATGGTGTAGGTTAACTGAGTGATGATTATAAATTGCTTCGTAAAATGCTCATTATCACCATTTTAAAAATTCTCCCAACCCCAGTGTGCAAAGGGTAGCATGACTGGAAAAGGCTTTTAATGCGTGACTTTTCCCACTGACAGTGTGACTCCAGGAAAAATGCACTTTTCTAGTGGAAGTTGTCTTTTACATCTCTAAAAATCTTGAGCATTTAACATCCGTTACTTATTTCATAACTATTCGCACCCCACCTCCAGATCTGTTGAAGTATATGCAAGGAGCAAATTCTCAGAGTCTCAAATTAAATTTGTCATCAGTGATAAATTTAGTCCTGGAAGACACTTTAATAAGTATTTCAGTGTGATTTATTGGTTTTGTTAGTTAACACGAGTGTATTGTGTCTTGTACAGAACTTAGGAGCAATTTCTGACTAGATCTTCCCTGATTAAAATTAAAAAAAAAAACCGAAAGTCTCATTTTCATCACGGTGGTAATTATTTTAGGACTAAATTGGAAGGTAAGCACACTGCAGTCCTGTCACGAATTTAAAAATAAAGACAGAAAAGAAAAAGGAATGTCAAAATGTGACAGGAAGCACATTTAAATGATTCCACTTCTTCATGTCTGTACATTATTTCCTTTGTGTGTATGCCAAGCGTCTAGGCTGTTTTACTGGCCGGGGCTTAAGATGCAGCCCCTGCATATATAATCACTAATGAGTGTCAGGATTCAGCTGCTAATTTGAAAGGCTTTGTGGCTCTTTCACCCCAGACACTAGCAGCTTCATTAGACGCTCCTTTGCCCAGTCTGACCTTTGCTTGCCCAGGGATCACAACTAAATACCAACATTACACCAGCACCTCCCACTTGAAACAGTCCAGACACAATTCCTTTGGCGCATATCTTATCAGAATCTGCTACTGACATAAACTTGGATGTCCCTGTGGCTTGCCACATAATTAGGATTACCTTCCCCCCAAAGAGGCCCTATTTACTTACACCCGTGGGGGGGGGGGTGTTCAGTTGATTGGAGATTTGAATTTTCAAGCAATTAGCAAATTTCTTGATCCTCTTTTTTTTAAAAAAAAAATTTTTTTTGGAAGGCATAGCTTTTAAAATGTGTTTTTATGGCTGTCTCAGTGAAAGGAACAGTCACCAACTAACCCCTCTAGAAACACACATAGGATTTATTCTTAATTCTTAATGACATTAAATAAGAAAACAGAAACTAAAATTTGATATTTTTTTCCTTTAGAGAGTTATGCTCCAGAGTACATTCTTAAAATTAAACCATGTAGCAAGGAGGTGGAAGGGAGCTTTCTGTTTGCTGTGGTCTTTTATTTATTCCTGAGAAATGTAAGGTTGGGCCTGTTTTGTCAAGCTTTGGGTTGCTGGAAAGGAAAGCTTTTCTTTTACATTTATACCGTCTGTGTATCTTCCCCCCGTTGTTCCCAATTTTCAGAAACACTATCCTGCTTTCATTTAGAATCTACCTGCTATTTGCTATGAGACAGTAAGTGTAGGCAGAGGAGATATCTTTTGGCATCGTATGTAATTATCAGTTAGAGAATAAATTTTGTTTGGCATTGTATGTAATTATCCAATTAGAGAATTGAAATTTTGATCAAGTTTTTTTTTTCTACTCAGATCCCATCTTCTAAATCAGGTCTGGAGTGATCTTATTTTGAAGGGGTTTGAATTCTCCTTCCTTTTTAGAAAGAGTCATAAAATTAGAGATGGGAAAGAACTCTATGATTACATCACTTTTTCCACCCCCTTGGCCAGTGTGATCTTCCTCCCTCTTGGCATATTCCCTGGTGTTCCATTCAGCCTAGTTTAAGATAATAAGACCAAGGAGGCTTCTGGTCCAGTCTCCTCTGGGAAAATGTCCCACAGTTCTTGACATGTGGATATGCTTTTAGGCGTGCGAGCTGAAGTTTTCTCCTGCTTTGAGGATGCTTCAGAATTCTTACATTCAGTCTCTTTGCTTGTTATTCCTTGCTTCTAAACCTTCAGGAACATTCCCCCCCCCCATCAAACAGCCTGCGTTGTGAACAAAGAAACACACACCAACATGTATGGTTTTCTTTTCATATTCTTCCCATTCAAAACGACAACATTACTTAGGGCATGTCCTCACTTATTAACCATGTATCAAAGACATGCCTAAATTGGAATGGCCCATAAATTTTATTTATAAATGAATCTCATAAATCCTTAGCCATTTCTTAGAGCCTGTGACTACAACTTCTCAGAACTTTATTGGTTTTGAGACTTCTCAAGAGTCCAGGAACCAGAGGAGGATTCCTTGAATATTTGTTTTCAGAGGGACAGAATTAAACTAATCAAAGTCCTTGGTTGATGACATATTATCATCATTGGCCCATATCTAACCCTTATTAATATCATATTATTTATCCATTTATCCATTACCCCTTACACAACCAGAGAACTGGAACACTGACTTGTACTTATCAGTTACATTCTCCTCCCTTCTCCCCTACCTTCCTTCTCCAGATGCACATTAATCTGAATTTCATCTTTATTGTTCTTTTGCTTATTTAGATGCTCCATGTAACACACTGTGTACACATACATACGCAGCACCCACACCTAAATAACATATAGTTCCTGGTTTTGAATTTTATAAAAAATGATGCTGTGGGGTTCTCTGTTATGAAGGAGTAAACTCTTAACAGATTAAACCTTTCACAAATAATTATAACTTTAGGAAAAAATAAATAAATAAATGCATAAAGAACTATTGGGAGCTTTGGAGCAAGCACAGAAGTGGACAGATTTTTGGAGAGAAGTTGAACCTTAGAGGAAGCAGCTGCCATAGAATTTTGCATTTCTGTGGTTTTGCCCTCAGGACTATCATAGCTGAGTAGAGTTGTGGCATGAGGTAACTAAAATTCTGGCAGAAAGACTCTTCTTTTTGCCAGAGGAACCATTTGAAGAAGCTCAGTGACCAGAGTCACAAGAGAGTAAAGGAGAAGGGAAAGAATGCCCAAAAGAGGAACATCAGACCTATAAACTCAGTGAAGTCTCTAGACCCTGATCCATGCATGCAAGGGCAGACTGAGAGCAATCTGAATTGAAATATGAGCTATGGGGTACCGCAGATAAGACTGAGTTTAGCATTTGATTCTAACCAAGTTAAATTTCGCGCTAAAATGAATTATCAGCACTCTTCCAAGAAATATAACACAGTCCTGAGTTACCACAACATAGCATTCAAAATATCTGGTATTACTTGACATATGAAGACCCAGGATAAAGTGACTGATTGCCAAGGGGAGAAACAGTTGACAGACAGAAGCCAACCTTGAAATGAATCATACGTTACCATTATCATACAAGAATTTGTATGTAGTTATTATAATTACACCGAGGATAAAGAAAATACATTTGTAATGAATAAAAACTTAGGCAGTATCAGAAGTGAAATAAAAAAATAACCAACTGAAAAATTTGCAACTGAAAGGATGTAATATTTGAATATATTATTTGCCACGTAGGCTTAATAAGCAGATTAACTAATAGAGAAATAATGAGTAAACCTAAAGGTAATTAATAGAAATCTTGCAATCTGAAGGAGAGAAAGAAAACTTATTTTACAAATGAACACCTCAGGAGATGATATCCAAAGGTTTAGTATACAGGTGATTTGAGACTCAGAATAAAAGGAAAGAATTTTAAGAAGTAATGCGCTGTTAGTCCTCCAATTTGATGAAAGACACAAATTTACAGATTAAGAAACATAGCTAATGCCAAACAGGAAAAAAAAAAAAGATATAGAAAACTGTTCTTAGGCATACCATAGTCAAGCTTCTGATGATCAGAGAAAATAGATGAAGTAGCTAGCTTAAAACAATCACATATAAGGGGATAATGATTAAAATGGTTTTAGATGTCTCATCAGAAACTATAGCAGTCAGAAAATAATGAAATAACTTCAAAGAGCTGAATAGGCAGTGGGGGGTGGAATCCTGGAATTCTACATCTAATGAAAACATACTTAAATAATAAAATCAAAATAGCATCATTTTCAGACAAATAAAATTTTAAGAACTGTATTGCTCCCAGACTCACACCACAAGAAATGCTAAAGGAAATTGTTCATGTTAAGGCAAAATGATATTAGAGGTGAACTGGATATCTTCAGGATTGAATGAAGAACATTAGAAATAGTATCTGAATGAATATAAAAAGCCATTTCCCTCTGAATAAGTAATTATATGACTGTTTAAGGCAAACATTATATAGGTTGTATATCCTTGAATCCCAAAATCTGAATTTGAAATGCTCCAAAGTCTGAAACTTCTTGAGTGCTGACATTTTGTGCAGAAAGTTTCAGATTTGGAGCGTATGGGATTTTGCAGTTTCATGTAAACAGTACTCACCCCTCAACTGGTAAACTCTATTCAGATATCCAAACATTTGAAAGATTCTGAAATCTGACACATTTTTTTATCTCAAGCATTTCAGAAGGAGAGCCTCATAGTATCTTGTGTTTGTCACACATAGGGATATAATATATGTGACAACTGCATCATAAAGTGTGGTACGGAGACTGACATGAATGCAAGTTTTATATTTTATGTGAAATGGTATAATATCAACTCTAGATTCTAAAATGTTAAGGATGTATAATGGAATCCATAGAACAGCCACTAAAAATACAATACAAAGAGGTATAGTTAAAAAAATCAGTTAATAAAATGTAATTCTTTTTTAATGTTTATTTTTTCGTTGTAGTTGGACACAATATCTTTATTTTATTTATTTATTTAACGATTTTTAAATAATAATGAAAGAATTCAGGGGAGAACAGAGAAAGGAAAACAAAACAAAACAAAGATGTACATCTACTCACATTAATAATCACATTACGTGGACTTAAAAGGCAGAGATCATTCAATTTATCAGAGATATCCAACAACTCAATATTACCTAAAAAAGACATAAAGACATACTTGAAATACAATACATAAATAGGTTGATGTAAATGGATGGAATTATGTAACTTGCTGTATGTTTTAGCTTTTTTCGCTGCTGTGACTAAAAGGCCTGACAAGAACAGTTTCAGGAGGAAAAGTTTATTTGGAGGCTCAAAGTTTCAGAGGTCTTGGTTCATAGACAGCTAACTCTTTTCCTTGGGGTTTGAGGTGAGGCAGAAAGTTATATGGAAGGGTGGGACAGAGAAGAGTGGCTCTGTACATCACACCAGGAAAGAGAGAGAGAGAGAGAAAGAGAGAGAGAGAGAGAGAGAGAGAGAGAGAGAGAGAGAGAGAGAGAGAGAGCGCTCCCTTCACTACTGACAAAATATATACCCCAGAGGCATGTCCCCAAGGGCCCATCTCCTCTAGCCACACCCTGCCTGCCTACCCTTACAAGAGTTAATCCCTACCAGTGGTATTCATGTCCTGATTAGGTTAAGGCTCTCATAAACCTCTAAACCTTTTTGCATTGTCTCACCTTTTGGGGGATACCTAAACCATAAGGGTGTAAATGCAAGTGGTTAGCGTAAGAAGACCGGGATGGCTATGTTGACGTCAGGTAAAATAAACTTTCCAGAAGAAGAGTATCACTAAATATAATAAAAAGAGACAGTTCTAAAGAAAGGCACAACAATCATAAATGTGTACATGTTTAGCATTTGTTGTGATTTGAATATGAGGTGTCCCCCAAAGCTCCTCTGTTTCTGCAGGAATGTTCAGAGCTGAGATGATTAGATTATGATAGCTCTAACTTAATTGATGGTTTCATCTATTTGACGGATTAATAGCAGGCTTTTTTAAAAAAAAATTTGCAACAAACAAGTTGTTACTCATGTTTGTTTGAAAATTAAAATGGTATATGATCACCAAAAGCATTTTTTGGGGGGTGGGTACTGAGAATATAACCCACAGTGTTTAACCACTGAAGTACATTCCCAGGCCATTTATCTATCATCTATTTGTTTGTTTGTTTGTTTGTTTATTTTTTTTACAAGCAGGGTCTTGCTAAGTTGCTGAAGCTGGCTTTGAACTTGCAATTCTCCTGCCTCAGCCTCCCAACCCACTGGGATTACAGGTGTGTGCCACCATGCCCAGCACCAAAAGCCACTTTAGAATAAAAGTTGAAGGAGGACTTATCCTACCTGATTTATAGATTTATTATAAAGCTTTTAGAAATTAAACAGCACTCTTAGTAAAAAGTAGACCTGGGTTAATGGAAAAAGAAAGTCCACAAACACATCATCAAATGAATTTAGCACTATGATAGGACTATTAAGGGGAGAAACAGTAGTCTTTAATAAGTGATATTTTGGCAGATAAATATAGCCACATAAAATTCTAACAATTACCTCTCACCATATTCAGAAATTAAATATACATGATAACTACCAAAAAAATCCTACATCTATAAAACTCTAGAAATGAGCTTAAGATAATTATTTTATTTTTTTATTTAACATTTTTTTAAATAATGTTGAAAGAATTCAGGGGATAACAGAGAAAGGAAAAAACAAAACAAAGGTGTACATCCTACTCATATTTACTTATAGACAGTGCTGATGGGATAGGCAAAGATTTCTTAGATAGGAAACAGAAAAAGAATGAGCCATAAAATTAAACTGTGACAACAGGACTCTGCCAAAATTGAAACCTTTTTTTCTCTTTGAAGGATACCATTTCAAAATTAGAGAGACAGCCCTCAGTCTGGGAACATATTCAAAATATATAAATCTGGAAATTATCTAACTATCTGAACTATGCACTCAGGAATGTTACAGCTCAATAAAGAAGACCAACATCCCAATTTTTTTAAAAAAATGGGCAAAGTTTGAATTGACTCTTCATAAGGGATATATACAGATGGGCAAGAAGCATATGAAAAGACATTACCTGGTTACTTGAGAGGCAAGCCAGGAGAAATAAGAGTTCCACGCCAGCCTGAGCAACAGAATGGAATAATAGTTCTTCCACACTGTGTGTGTGAATATAAAATGCTAAATCCACATCTACCATACAACGTAGCCATCCTGTATATCTATACCTAGCCCCGAAATATCCACCCAAGACAACTGAAAATATATGTCCACATAAAGACATGCACATGAATGTTCGTGGCAGCAAAAATCAGGGAACAGCCCCTTGTCCATCAACATATGAATGGATAAACAATTACAAAATAGCCATCCAATGGAGTACTACTCAGCAATGAAACAGAATGAACTGCTGATAGACCCCACAAATTAATTAGTCTTGAAATTATTAAAACCAAATGAAAGAAGTCAGATGCAAAAGAGTACATAAAGCAGGAGTTTATTTGTATGAAATTTTGAACTAAAGTCATAAAAAGATCAGTGGTTGCTTGGACTAGGGGCATAGGGAACCATGGACTACAGATGATTTGAGGCATATTTTGAGGGTGAGGGAAATATTTGGTACCTTGATTATAGCAATGTTTCATCATTGTAGATATGTGTACATGTGCAAAATTCCATAAAATTGTACATTTTGGAAACAGCTTATTGCATATAAATTTTATCACAATAAAATTAATTTTTAAAAGGACATTTAACTGAATGTCATCTCCTGGGACTTGCTTTCTTCATTCAACATTTATCACTGTGATTTATCAGCGCAGAGTGGGGAAGAAGAAGGGAGGGAGTGAGGAAGCCAGGAAAGAAGGAAATTTATGTCAGTTATTTCATAGGCTGGGAAAAAGAGTTTGGAAAGGTATCCAAGTCATCTTTAGCAAAACAACCCCGATTCTGTGTTCCATGTCTGTCTCTCTTCAGCTATCAGACCTTTTTAGAGCCAGGCTCACTGTGACTTTTAGTCAAGACTATTACTGCTTTTAATAATCAAGAAAAATTTCAGTTTGTATTTAGTTACATTCTGTAATCTATCAAGTTTTGCAGCTTGTTTTGTTTTAGATCTTGGAGCAGCGTAACAGAGTGAGCATATTAATTAAAAGTTTTTTGGGAACAGGGGTTGTGGCTCAGGGGTAGCGGACTTGCCTGGCATGTGTGAGGTGCTGGTTCGATTCTCAGCACTGTATATAAGTAAATAAAATAAATCTATCAACAACTTAAAAAAAATCTTTTGGTTGCAACTATCAGAGAAATCTAACTCAAAATGACTCAAGCAAGCATGGGAAGTTACTGGCTCACATAACTTAGAAGTCCATGGGAATGACTGACATCAGACATGGCTTGATCCAGATGACCATGTGTTATAATCAGAATCTACCTCTATTTTTTGGCAGAGTCTTTAGGTATCGGCTTTGTCTGTAAACTCCCTTGTGATAGCTGCTGGCAGTTTAAAATACCCAGTTTTTGTGTCCAATCAGGAGACTCTATTTATCTCAGCTTGATTTACGTGCCCTTTTCAGAACCAATCAGTGTGAAGAAGCATGGAATGCTCTGGTTGGCTAGGCCCAGCCATGTACTCTTTCCTGAACCAGACAGGACATCAGGTGGCCCCCACCAGTATACCTGTATCATATGAAATAACAGTAGGATAAGAGCAAGTTTTCAAAAAGAAAATCCATGTGCTGTGCACTTCTTGATGGAATATCCTATTTATACCTTAAAAGGAAAGTTAAATAATAAAATTAGATAAAATAAACACTCTAAAATAAAAGTGGATAAAATGATGACAGTGGACAGCTAGAAGATTTCAGACACCAAGCATAAGTGTGGTCACTCACAAGCAAGCTAGGCTGTTTGGATTGAGGTGGCTGCATATCATAAATTTGATGCTGCCGTTGAAAGACCTGGTTCTAGCTGGGCTGAAGGCACTCCCCATGGAGTTGTCTACATACTTTCCCAGACACAGTGAGAGTGAGCCCCTGGAGAAATTCTAGAGATTAGGTCATGGTGCTTTCATAGAAATTTAGTTGTTTTTATATGTGCATATTCATGGATACAGAGAGAGAAATGAAATTTGCCTCCTAATCAGTGGAGGACATGCAAGTAGGACCAGTCATGATCATGATAATGATTGATAATGATAGTGATAGTAGTGATAAGTATAATGCATGTGTTTGAGGACTTACATCGTGGCAGGCACTCTCTGAAGGACTTCATAGATCCTCTCATTTAGTCCTCTTAGCAATTTGCTGCTTAGGTACCCCTTATATGCAGGAAGAGGCCAGGTTCAAGAGAAATGAAGTTAAGTTCCTTGCTAATATACATATTTGGAGAAGCAGAACTAGACATGGATCTCTCTACCATGCTACTGCTACACCTCTGTTTCTGAGTTTCTTCATCTATTAAAAAGGAATGACAGTCTTCGTGCATTCTTATTAGGTTGATTATTCGGGGTACTAGATGAGTTAATGTATATGAATTTTCTAGAACCAAACCTGTCATCTAGTAAGTGTTCAATGAATGTTAGATATCATTTTATATTATCATCAGATTCCATATTACTTTAAAAAAAATGTTTAGTTGTAGATATACACAATACCTTTGTTTTGTTTTTATTTATTTTATGTGTGCTGAGGATCAAACCCAGTGCCTTACATGTGCCAGGCAAGCGCTCTACCACTGAGCTACAACTTCAGCCCTCTATCTTACTTTTAATATCTAAAAGAAGAGGGGCCATATTTTAAGGGAAAAGTACACAGTAATGAAACAAATGCACACATACAGTCAGTGAAAACTGTGACTTCTTTTCTGCTTCCATCAAAAGCTATTAAAATGTAGGGCCTGCTATTGTATATTTATTCAGACATCAATCTTAATCAGCTCCTTTGCTACTTTGGCGGTAAGGGCATTGTAATTCTATTTTTATCGGTTCCTTCCTGTGCACCAGACATTCAAAATAGCATGAGTAAGGATCAAAAATATCTTAATGGATTTGGTTCCCAGAGATATCAGTGACCAGAGGAAGAGTTTTGCAGAAAATTCTTACTGAGCTGATAAGGAAGGTAAGTGGGGAAGGTGAGGGAGGGCTGGCTGTGCAGCTTGCTGTACATCCGCATAGAGCAAAAGGCACAGATCAAGCAGCAGGGTGACACGGAGCCCTGGAACAATCTGGAGGAGCAGATCATAAATGCTTCCTATTCTCAGGTTTATGCTCAGGATCAGTGCAGTGTCATTGTCAAGGATAATACCACCCTCCACGAGGCAATCATATTTTTGATGAACAAACTTCCTGGTGCAGTTGTGGGTTTTGTACACACATACAAATTACAGAGATTTCTGTGCCATTAATGTTTTTGCATGGATATCTTGTCTAGGCATCTTTTCTCCTTTCTGTTTTTCTCATTATATTACCTCTTTATTCTTCTACCCTCCTTTCTTCCCTCTACCTGTCTTTGACTCTCTTAGTACTACTTTATGCTCAAACTAATCATTGTTAGAAAGTTATTAAAGTTTAGAATCTGAGATGGAAGGAAAAAGAAAATGAGATCAGAATAACCAGAGCCTTGTCTTGCTACAGAGGTGTGTGTTATGTAGGGCTCCCAAACTCTGGTAAGTCATGCCATTAGTGAAGCGTGACATCATCTCAGGCAGTGCACAGATACACGTTTGTTCTCTAGTAATTTTGTATTTATTGCATGCATATTGAAAAGTGTATGTGTATGTGTAGCACACCACCCCTGTGATTTCGTGGATATTGTTGTTTAGGCTGAGGATAAATTTATTCAAGTAATAAAAGTGAGTCCATATGTAGAGAAATATTTAGTAAATATTAGTACAGGTGGTACCCAGATGTGGCAAATGGAATCATGACTCTTGCACATCAGGACTGAAACTTGGGCACACTGTTATAATACATGGCATTTTTTACTTGAATTGGTCACCCCTGGGGAGCTCTATAGAAGGTAGGCATTGGTCCACTCCAAGTGATCTCGAAAGAGTGCCCATGCCATCATGCCTGGGTTCAGTTGTAGCACTGGTGAGTCTCTCTCAGAGGTAAGGATTTTGAATTCAACCAACCCCCTTCCATCCGCCAAAATTCCACAGCTGCATTGCTTGACGAAAGCCCAAGGCGTGAGCAATAACTCTGCACCAGCAACTTGGGTTTTTAAACATTTAAACATGTGTAGCAGGTGTGAGTATTATTCCACTATGATATGCAGATGCAAGTAATTTCACATCCGTCTGTTTGTTGTTGAAGCAAATCTAAATTTGAGCCCTTGCTTCTTTGTGTGAAAAGGAATAGACACTGCTTGAGATGGAGGTTCCTTGTACCCTGGTTCCCAGTCCAGAGCCTTGAGGACATCCAGGCCATGTGGTAGGGACCATACGCGGACTTTGCTCCACACCATCCACTGCCAGTGGTCCCCTTAATTGCATTGCATGAACTTTTGAGAGCAAGAAATGGCTGTGTTTTCCCTGACTTGGGTTTGGGGATTTCTGCTCAAGCTGGCAATGAGGACATGATTTAACTTCCCAGAGTAGATCACATGACTGTTCTACTGAGGGCTCCCAACCCATCCTGCTCCTTTTTCTGGGAACCCCATCTGTGTCCTCACCCTTCCACATAGTCCTTGCTTATTCTCTTTGGTGGGGGGTGGGGATGGAGGGTGTGGGGGGGTCTCCCTTCTGCTTTCCTGCCTGCTCTCTGTAAGTCCTTTACTTTCACAAGTCCCTAGAGGCACTCTTCATATCCCCTCACCCCCACACCCCCAGTCCCCCTCTTGACCTAACTTCATGCTCTTAGTGAAAACAAAAACTAGGAAGGGTGTGAGGGCGGTGATTCGGACAACCTCTGTTTGCACCATTGTACATAAACACCCCTGAGGCAAAGGAACACAAAGACTTTCTCGGAATAAGGAAGTGAAAACAAGAAAAACAAATACAAGTTAATATTTTCATAACTTTTCTGTCATGTGTGAAATAAAAGTTTGAAATGCATGTATATACATAAAATAATATGTTATAATGTTACACATACACACTCAACTCCCTAGATTCAGAAGTGTGTTCACATAGGTATAGTACATAGGTATAGTACATATAGGTATAAACATAGTTTCCCTATCTTACTAAATAGAGTCTGTGCAGAATTAGAGAATCTGAATGCTATGTTTCTTAGGCCTTAATGATTATCTCTGTCAAATGCATTTTATCCAAAAACTCATAAGGTAGTTGAGGCTGAAAAGCACTTTTATTGTTGAACTTGCTGAAGCATTTAAAGAAAGAGAAGATAATACAGAGTTCAGTGGCCTGACCTTAGATCCACTTGCCTTAATGTCCCATTAGTACCAATGTTTTAAAACTCCAAGACAATGCTGATTATTATGGTTTGCATCTGAAGTGTCCCCCAAATGCTCGTGTGTGAAACAATGAAAGGTTTAGAGGTGAAATGATTGGGTTATGAGAGTCAACCCCATTAGTGAATGAATCCCCTGATGGGATTGACTGAGTGGTAACTGGAGGCAGGTAGGGTGTGGCTGGAAGAGGAGGTGGGTCATTAAAGGCATGCCTTTGGGTATCTGGCCAGTGGAGTCTCTCTCTGCTGCCTGATCCTCATGTAAGCCGCTTCCCTCTGCCACTCTTCCACCAGGATATTCTGCATCATCTTGAGCCCTAAGGAATGAAGCTGGCTGTGTATGGATTAAGACTTTGAAACCATGAGCCCCCAAATAAACTCCTCCTCCTCTAAAATTGTTCTGTCAGTCTTTTAGCCACAGCATCAAAAAAGCTGACTAAAACACTGATCCGTTGTACTTTGCATTCAGACCCGTGGCCCGCCCTGCTCCCTCTGCAGCTTAGGGCGGACTGAGCTCTGCCAGCTAAGATTCCCAGGCTCCTTTGCCAGCTGGCCACCCGCACCGGCTCCGGAGTCTGCCTTCCCTGGAGAGCCCTTTCTCCTGTGAAACCAGCTTCTGTCGGGCAGGCCATTAGTATCGGATGTTGGGGTGACCCTGGCCTCCAGCAGTAGCACCTCCTCCCTCTGTCACTCCAGCCCTATTGCTAGGAGTGACATCTTTCAGTTAATAAATCCACATTCCTTTTCTAACACCTTTGAAATTAATAGTCCATATTAATTCCTTGATCGAACAACTTGACTGTCGTACTCCGCTGCCCTAGTTGGGTCTCAATTCAAAAGGGAAGATGAGGGCTGGGGATGTGGCTCAAGCGGTAGCGCTCGCCTGGCATGCGTGCAGCCCGGGTTCGATCCTCAGCACCACATACAAACAAAGATGTTGTGTCCGCCGAGAACTAAAAAAAATAAATATTAAAAAAAAATTTTCTCTCTCTCTCTAAAAAAAAAAAGGAAGATGAATGAAGAGGCTAAAATTCCTAATTTGAAAGTAGTGTATAGAAAACACAGGAACAAATAATAAGGGTCACTGCCTTTCATGGTTATCACCTTTTGCCAGGTTCAGAGAAAAGCCATTGCTCTCATGGAGCTTACCTTCTAGCAGGAACAGATACACCAACAAAAAGGATAACATAAAAGAATTTTAGACACTGACAAGGACTGGCCATGGGAATAAAATAGGGTGATGTTTTAGGAAGTGGTTACTTTAGAGAAAGGCTTATAATCACACCAGCCTGGGTTTAGCTTACAAAGACACTCCATTCACGGAAATCCTCCATTCCACCTGCCACAGATTCCTTCGAGGCTACAAATTAGGGTTACCTTGTCCTCCCAAGTGCATTGTTTTTCACGTACTGTATTTCGCTTGTGGAAAGAAAAATAAATTTAAAGGTCTTGATGTGAGTCAGGTACTCCCTAATGTCCCGTAGTCTCCATCATTATTTCCAGTTGTTTTAATATCATCACTTCACCTATCTACATGAACTTTAAATGCAATTCCTGCTTGAACTGTTCAAGATCATTTTAATTTGTGGAGTGTCACTTTCCCTGTTGGAGAAGTTGCCAGGTGTTAGACACCAGGCCAAACATTTCATCTTTACAACCTTGGAAGGAAAGTGTACTAATTCTCATTTTACAAACCATACACCTAAGAGGTTACTTGCCTAAAGTCATGTAGCTAATGATTAGTAGAAACGGGACTCAAACTCAGTTTGTGCAATCCCACCACTGACTTCTTAACAGAGTAGAATTGGACTATAACCGGTGATTGCTGTCCATGGGTGTCAGTATTGTCTGTTCAACCTAATAAATTTGTAGTTACCCATCCAATTCCTTGCAACCTCAAAATAGAAACTAAACATAAAATAAATATAAAAAACCTATCATTTTATAAGATTCTAAATCGTACATGTAAATTGACAAAAGATGAACAATGAGCCTTAGCTTTCTTTTCTTTATTTCCAGATTTTTCTCTGAATTTGATCAAAGCCTCTTCTGATAAGCCAAGTAGCTTAGTCAGATTTCTGCCCATTGGCATAAAGCAGACACGTGAAATGCCAACTGTTTATCCAGATGATTGATTAAGAGCCAGTATGAATTAGTGAAGGCCTAAGTTTCAAAATGTTTATTAAAATCAAGTCATTAAGAAACTAAAGGGTAATTTTGGGCAAAGTGAGGAAAAAAGGACAATATGCCCATATGGGCATATTGGCATTTATACACTATGGAGTATTACACAGCACTAAAAAATGACAAAATCATGGAATTTGCAGGGAAATGGATGGCATTAGAGCAGATTATGCTCAGTGAAGCTAGCCAATCCCTAAAAAACAAATACCAAATGTCTTCTTTGATATAATGAGAGCAACTAAGAATAGAGTAGGGAGGAAGAGCAGGAAGAAAAGATTGACATTAAACAGAGGCACGAGATGGGAGGGAAAGAGAGAGAAAAGTGGAATTGCATGGAAATGGAAAGAGACCCTCATTGTTATAAAAAACTACATAAAAGAGGTTGTGAGGGGAATTGGAAGAAAAATAAGGAGAGAAATGAATTACAGTAGATGGGATAGAAAGAGAAGATGGGGGGAGGGGGGTAGTAGAGGATAGGAAAGGTAGCAGAATACATCAGTCACTAGTATGGCATTATTTAAAAATGTGAATGTGTAACCTATGTGATTCTGCAATCTGTATTTGGGGTAAAAATGGGAGTTCATAACTCACTTGAAACTATTGTTCGAAGTATGATATGTCAAGAGCTTTGTAATGTTGTGAACAACCAATAAAAAAAAAAAGGCTTATTAGTACATAAAGCATTTCTTAAAATGTTATTAGTTCATGAGATCTGAAAAGCTAGTAACCTCTGGCCCTGATAAAAGATCAACTCTGTGGGCACGGTAGCCCACTCTGGCAATCCCAGCAATTTGGGAGGCTGAGGCAGGAGGATCACAAGTTCAAAGCCAGCCTCATCAATTTAAGCAGGCAAAAAATACAAAAAAAAGGGCAGGGGTGGGAATGTGGCTCAGTGATTAAGTGCCCCTGGGTTCAATCCCTGGTACAAAAAAAAAAAAAGATCAATTCATTGAGGCTGTTATGTGTTAATCACATGAATTATTTGTAATGAGCATTTATATAATTTTTAAAGATACCTTGGATATATTAATATAAATAATCAGTTTTTACTGAATGCTTACTATATACCAACTCATAGTCTAGTAGTTTCAATATTCTTACAGATTGGCCTCCTTCTTAGGCATACTGTCTCCTCAGGCTTCTACAGTGGCTGGCTGCCAGTGGCTCTGAGGGAGGAGAGACTCAACAAAATCCTGAGACTGATCCTGTCGCCAACTTGGGTCCTGTGCCCAACCCTGCAATCATCCCCAGGGTGGAAGGGATAGAATGCACTCCTGACCTTAGCCTAGGACATGAGTTCTGCCTTACTGGACCTGATGTGCAGCCAGCTTACCCTAAGTCCCTGTGGAAGTCACTGCTGTTGGCAAGAGGAAATGGAAGAACACGGAAAAGCAACCAGTAGATGCCCACTAGGAGCTGTGTACTGGAGACAGGACGTGGACAGCTCCTCTTTGCAACTTGTTTCCTTTAAACAGTTGACATTATTTGTTGGATGGCAGAAAAATCTCTCTTTAGAGACATAAATCTGTACAAAGAAGGGTACCAATGACTTCTAACTTCTTTTCCTCCTGTTATAAGTTTACTATTTGAATTTTAAAAAAAAGATCAGATCTGATCCTACATTATTCAGCTGTTGCTGAATGCTCTATTTTCTTAAAACCATGTTCTTTAGAGAAGTCGATCTTCTCTCCCCCTAACAGTTGATACTCTTTCTCCATAGCCAGCCCCTTTCGGTAGACACTTTCCTTTCCAGATTTAAAATCTCTTCTTATGAGGCTTTTTAGACTTCTCATTAAACTTTCCATCCATCATATGAATGCCGGATGATAGAAACTGCACCCTTTTCCGCACTTTTGCCATGTGGGTAATAAATACATCTATTTACTTCAGTTTCCATCAATTAAAAAATACTACAGTGGCTTTTTATTTCATCAGTTACATGGAAGTTGGAGGGGATGGGAATGAGGCTCCCTGTTTGCAAGTACTTGGACGTTAGTAAACTTTTCTTAGAGATCCAGTCCAGGAAAATAGATTGCTGGCCCAAAATAGAAACAGGATTCTTTTTTTTTTTTTCCCCTAAATGAAGGAAGTCATTGTTTAAAGTAATACTTAAAAGTCTTAAAAGAGCCTAATTGTTCCCTTCCTTTTTAAAAGTATTTCTGAACGTATTGTTAAAAGATTCTCTATATCTTCCTATTATTTTAAAATGGTATAGTTGTTTTTATGCAGTCTTGTTATTAATACTGAAATCTCATGCCCAAGTGGACCTCACGGTTTGGAGTCTACAGTTTTGCCTGTTGTAGAATGTAGATGTGTTGTAGAATGATGTGAATGAGTCCATTGGTGCTTGCAGTTTTCATGTTATTTGCTTTTTACAGTTTTCAGTTTAAGTTAAATTAATGTTTATATCTTTGATTCCTCTTTGGTAATGGGGGCCTTTTTACCTTGAATAGCAGGAGAAGTTTTCTTTTCTCAAAATGTACCAGAGCCCAGGGAAAGCTTCCCAGGTCCTTTCGTGCAGATCATCCTGTTTGAGATCTGTAATGTTTCCCCTGGTCTCCCTCCAGGCCCCACATCCCAGACCCCTGAGCCTAACGGCACTTGGAGGAGGTGTAACAACTTGCTGTCATACGACTGATAAATTGATCAAATGAATTTATGCAAGATAGCGAGTGCCCAGCACCTCTGCCCGAATGTTTACACAGGATAATCTCTTGGAACATAGTTAAGTTTCCATTTGCAATAGGAAATATATGCTGCTTATCTTCAGAATCTGAAACAAAGCTTAGGAAAAAAAACTCTAGAGATTAAATTGTCAGGATGCTTTTTTCTTAAATACATGAGAGCCCAAAGAACATTGAGTCTTCATAAAGAAGATTTAGTTACTGTAGTCACCATCTATTTGCATGAACCATCTCTATTTTTTAAGGTCCTTTCGTCATAGGCCAGCTTCAAGGTGCTGGACTTTGGACTGCAGGTTAGCCAGGGTTCCATATTTTTATCGTCTAACAGCCCCAGTAGTTCCAGAGGCTTCTTCTCCTGGGATTAAAGTTGTAGCGTGAGTTGCAGAAGCCAGAGCGGCGCTTTCCACTCCAGCAGGAACAACTTTACTGTGGCACAGTGAAATGCTCTCTGAGCTCCATTCAGTAGCAAAGGTGGTAGACATCCCCATTTTTTTGTCAGGTTCTTTTATTATGGATAATTTTTTAACTGTAGTAAAATATAGATAACCTAAATTGGATATTGTAAGGTCAAGTGCAGGTGATCAAAAGGAGGCAAATTAAAAGCAGCTGAACAAGGCTTTATTGAGATTCACTCCCAGGCCAGACCCTCCAATCCAACAGAGCAGGTCTGGGGGAATCACACCCACCCTCAGCCAGATTGGAATTTAATTGGGTTTAGGGCAGGAAGGGAGGGCTTGGAACAGATAAGAGAGGTTTTTAGACTCCCTTGTCCTCCTTGGGTTGGTCTAGGGATCTTGCTGAGATCTGTGTCCTTCCAAGATTGGTCAGGAGACCCTGCTGATTGACAGGTGGTTCACTGCTTGTCTATTGGAGGCTGATTGGTTTTTCTTTTACATGAGTGGGTTGCCTGGTGCTTTGTTCCCTTAGCCACCTCAAACCGACCTAACATCTCAGCCTTTTTGATGATATAGGGTGCCAAATTACATCTGGCTACTTCCTGCTGGCTAGGGGTACTGGGGGGATGGGGATGGCTCGGGTGTCTGTTTGGTATGGAGGCAACTGTAGGGGTGTAGTAGCATTCTTCGTTCAGGAATAGACATGTTCCTCCTTTGTCTGCTGTCAGGAGATCTAGGCTCAATGGTTCTGTAATGAAACTTAGGCAATAGATGTTTTAAGAAATCTTTGTCCTTTTAGCACATGACTGATTATAAAAACAAACTTACACAGACATTCTTTATCACTTACTTAAACCCTCATATTTACTTCATCATATAAAGACTTTCTTATCCAGAAACACTTTATTTTCCTTCTATTAAATATGGTTTCCACACCTAGAACCTTCTAATTTCTTTTTCCCATCTGCTAACCCTCTTTTCTGTTAACATTCTGAAACAATCTTTGTAGTATTATGAATGTAGGCAAATTATTTCATTTTAGTAAAAAGAAATATTTTATGTTATTTATAGTACTCTTAATTGGAACAGTTGAAACTTTTGGACCTTTGTATATAGAAATCTTCTGTAAGGTCACAGAGAGCTTGAGTTCTGTCTGTTGTCAGGTTTTTAGAGGCTGGAGTGAGAGTTTACCTAAATAGATGACTGAAGAGGTAGTAAGCTGGGCTTTGGCTGGAGAGACTCGATAGCCCCGGGACCCCGGGAAATTGAGGAGCTGAGCAGTGTATGTTTGGGAAGTCTTGAGGGATGAACTGCATAGGAGAAGGTCATCCACATACTGTAAGAGAGTTCTGTTCCCAAGTCACAAGCAGTTAGATCCTGTGCCAAGGCTTGCCCAAAGAGGTGGGGAGTGTCCCTGAAGCCTTGGGGTAGGATTGTCCATGTCAGCTGTTGAGACCTAAAGGATGTAGGATCTTCCCATGTGAAGGCAAATAGGTAATAAGAGCCAGGATGGAGAAGCACTGTAAAGAAGGCATCTTTAAGATCCAGGACCGTAAAGTGTGAGAAAGAAGAGTGTAAAGGTTGGGAACCACTGGGTGGATGGGAATAACTGCCTCATTAATTAGGTGAAGGTCCTGGACTAAGTGATAGCTCCTCAGGGTTTGCGTATCGGCAATATGGGAATGTTGCAGGGGGAGTCAATAGGGAGTCCCTGGCCAAGTAACCAGTCTATTATGGGTTTAAGTTCCTCCCTGTGGGTTTTGGAGATGGGAAATTGGGGACACAAAGGAAATTTAGTTTGAGGTTTCAGCTGGATATGGACTGACTTGTGGTGGGAGGCTCTGACTGGCTTGGAGGTGTCACAGACCTGGGGATCATTTGGTCAGGGGACAGTGGCACAGTAGGTACTGTTAGGTTACTAGTGAAAGTAAGAGTTAGAGGTAGAAGAAGATGGGTGGTAGTATTCTTGGGGTGTAGTTGGAGGGTGGCTCCTAATAATTGGAGAACATCTCTGCCTGGGAGACGAACCAGATAGAATAGAATGACCAGAAAAGAGTGTGTGAAAGGGTGTCCCTCCAGGGCACAGGCCAGCTTAGCAGTTCGGTTTGGGAAGGAGGGTTTGCAGTCAATCCCCATAACTGAGACCTGGGAAGAAAACAGAAGCCCAGAGTGGGCAGGCAAGACAGAATAGGTAGCCCCCGGGTCCATAGGAAGATTATGGACTTACCTGCTACATGGAGCATTACCCTGGGCTCAGCGAGGGTGGTGGGCATCCTCGAGTCTGGGCTTCTTCAATCTTTTGCAAACTCCAATAGTGCAAGAGAAGGGACCACCTGGCTGGTCATACCCCCATGTGCTGAGGAAGGGCCAGCCATGGGGCAGTCACTCTTCCAATGTCCTGACTGTTTACAGGTGGCACAGCCCGGAGCGGGGTGCTGGGGTTTGGGCATTGGTGAGCTCTGTGACCTTCACATCCACATTTGAAGCAAGCCCCTGGCAGAGAGGAAAGCTGGTTCCCGTGTGAAGCTCTCTCTTGAGTCATAGGCCTCAGGGCTGCTGCTAAGGCCTGGGTTTGGAGTGTTACCTTTTTCTGCAATGAGCCGGCTTGGCTAGTTCAGCTGATTCCTCCCGGGCATTATAGATACTTTACAGGCCATTTTCACCAGATCTTAGATAAGGGGTCTGAGGACTCTCCTTAGCTAGGTTTGAGCTTTTTTCTAATATCATGGTTCGATTGAGTAATGAAATGGGTTGCTAACACTGTAGTCCCAAGAGCAAGTCTCAGGATCCAGCTTAGTGTATTTGTTGAGGGCCTCTGTAAGGCGGTTGAGAAATAAGGCTGGATTCTCATCTGGATCCTGGGTGATTTCTCTGAGCTTATCAAAATTAACCACCTTATTGGAAACCACCTGCCTCCTGCTAAAAGATAATGGACCATGCAAATGACGGTGACCTTGTTGGCCATCTTGGTCGTCCTAGTTGGGTTCAGTCAGGGGAACGGCTGCTTGACCTGCGGGGAGAGTTATATCTGTTAGATGAATTTGATCAGCATGATCTCGTGCAGGCTGCTGGACGCAGATTCGCTCATCCAGGGTAAGGGTGGAGGAGAGAACGACATAAACATCATGCCAGGTTAAGATCGTAAGTCTGAGAGAGGTATTGGAATTCCTTGATTTAAGTAGAAGAGTCAGCAGAGAAGGACTCAAGGTGCTTTTCAATCTGGGAAAGATCTTGAAATGAGAACGGAATGTGTACTCGAGACAATTCCTTCGGCTCCAGCCACTTCCCTGGGGGGACAAAGAAGCTTTGAGTTAGCTGGTAAGTGGGCCTGGTGGGACTGGGTGTGGGACTAACAGGAGAAGAGAGGAGTGAGTGGGTGGAGGGATCCATTGAGGGTGGAGGGGGAAGGGTTGTATCAGTAGAAGAGGTGGGTGGAGGAATCCTAACTGCAGGAGAGGAGGAGGGGGAGATGGATGGAGGGGGAGGGTCCTGGAGCAGGGAAGGAAGAGCTGTGGTAGCAGGAGGAGGGGGAGGGAAGGGTGCAGGTGTGGGAGGAGAGGAGGTGGAGGATTGGCCTGTGTAGGGAGGGGGAAGACAGGAAGGTGGGGCTGAGAGCAGTTTGGGCGGATCTGAGAATGAAAAGAAGACGTAGAAGAACAATGGAAAAGGAGTTTGGGATTTTCCCTAGCAAGGAAGACTTGAGCAGTAGAACTGGTGGAGCAGAGGGTAGGACGGGAGTGAACCTCAAAAAGCCTGAATGTAAGCTGGATTGGAATTTTACTGGGCTTAGGGCAAGAAAGGAGGGCTTGGGCCAGGAAATGGAGGTTTTTAGAGTCCCTTGTCTTCCTGGGGTTGGTCGGGGAATCTTGCTGAGATCCATGTCCTTCCAGGATTGGTCAGGAGACCCCACTGATTGACAGGTGGCTCACTGCTGGTCTGTGGGAGCCTGATTGGTTGCCCAGTGCTTTGTTCCCTTAGCCACCTCAAACTGATCTAACAGACATTTTAGCCATTTTTCAGCAGTTCGTTCAGTGGCATTAACTGCATTCACATCATTGGGCACTAGTCAAATTTCTCTCCAGAACTCATCTCAAACTGACATTCTGTACCCATTAGATAATAGCTCTTATTTCTCCTCCCCGACCAGCCTCTGGCAACCGCCATCTTACTTGCTGTCTATATGACAACTCCGTTTATACGAGTACCTCGTATAAGTGGAATTATACTGTTAAAAGAAAAGACTAAGGCCACTGAAATTTTTAAAATTTTACTCAAGCAAGAAAAAGTTTCTAGAACCTGGCAACCTTCTAGACGGAAGATGATTCAGAATGCCACCTTCTTACAATTTGGTGAGATATTTTTACGACTAGAAAAGCAGGAAGTGGCATACAGAGATCACCTGGTTAGTGCAGTTTGCCATTGTCTACTTTGGCCATAATTTGGCAGGGATTGTCTCAGGGGTCATCTGCTGTGACTGGCTGAGGCTGAGCTACAAACTGGTTAGATTACAAATTGCTTGCCCATCAAATAAGGTTGTAGTTCATTATCTGTGTCAGCCACTTTGGACCAGACTTTGTATGGAGGCCAGATTTATTTCAGTCAACAATGCAATTTTTGTCCTTTTGTATTTGGTATATTTCACTTAGCCAAGTGTCTTCAAGGTTTGTGCAGTAGCATGTGTCAGAATTCTCTTCCTTTTTAAGACTGAATAAGTCCCTTGTATGTACACACACATTTTGTTCATCCACACATCTGCCATGGACACTTGGGTTGCTTCAACCTATTAACCATGTGTGAATAATGCTGCTATGAACATGGGTATCAGTACTTGTCCAAGTCCCTGCTTTTAATTATTTTGGGAATTTACTCAGAAGTGCTTGATTACATGATATTTCCATATTTAACTTTTTGAGGACCTGCCATGTCATTTTCTACAGTGGCTGCCCCATTTTATATTCCTTCCAGCAATCTGTCAGGTTGTTTTCAAGGAACTGTAATTCCCACCTCACCCTACTCCCACAACACTGGGCAAATCCTGATTCTTGTTGGAAAAGGTTGTGAAATGTGAAGGTACTGACTTGGGGCCAAGGGAAGCAGAAATGTACTAAAAGAGGATATGAAAAACAAAAAGCAAAAATTAAGGCATAACAGAGTAGAAAAGACAGTGTTCACAAAGTATATAGCATTAAACAGAAAATGCTGTAAGCAGGGTGTAATGCTCCCATCTGTCTGTCCCTGCCTCATTTAGGGCACCTGGTCCTGTGGTGTCAAGTACAAAATGCCTTGTGTGCCTTTGTAAGAGCCCAGCTCCCAGTGTCCTCTCTTCCCTACACCAGTGTCTATGTGGTCTACAAAGTGGAACAGATGCCAGGCAAA
The DNA here is from genome assembly GCF_052094955.1 of Ictidomys tridecemlineatus. Lineage (NCBI taxonomy): Eukaryota > Metazoa > Chordata > Mammalia > Rodentia > Sciuridae > Ictidomys > Ictidomys tridecemlineatus. Next base: position 33,779,910 of record NC_135480.1, read on the forward strand.
CTCTCAGATACAGCCTCCTTTCTGCTATTCACCTCCAGATAGTTCAATCCGTGTCCTTTTATTTCTGAAAAAAAAAAAAAAAAGAGTGTCAGTTTGGAATTCGGAAAACACTTGCCACCTTTGGGCAAAACTAATTATCACAATACACATGTTCCGTTCAGAATTTCCAAAGAGAAAGAAATGTTTGATTCTGGTACATGTTACCTATGCCTGGTTTGGGGAGAAGAGGAAGGAAGGGGCAGGAGGACATTATTTCTGATTTCAGGTAACTTTGTTAACTTGTGTTACTTCACTTCTTGAAATTATACGACACCAGAGAGAGCGCTTCTGTGTTCAACTTTGTGGATTTGAAAACTGCTACGCTGAATATTTTATGATCTTCTTGTCAGGGCCTCTCCTTATAACGTGACCTAGAGGCACTGCCGTGACTTCTTTTTTATGAAGACTTGAACATTTACAGTTGTAGAAAAACCTCAAGAGACTCGGCATTTCAAAAGCCATACTTTAGGTTTTATTTTCTATGCTGGGATAGTGTTTGTGGGCTTTCTTATTATAAAATTAAAGTTGTCATAGTGACATCTCTTTCAAACCAGATATTCTGTGGTCCCAGAAAAGTCTCATATTAGGAAATTGGGTCTATTTCTGAATGTATTAGTTCTGTGCACAGAAAGCAGCTCAACATGAGTGAGTAGGCATCTTTGGTGGATGGAGTGTTTGGATCAGTTTAAATGTCTGAGGATTAAACCGAAAACTTCTTTATCCTGATAACTGTTCAAAAATTATCTTAAGACCTTTAAGTGAGAGTCTTCTAGTGTCTCCAGGTGACCATAGTTGGGATAATTGTACTGGTCTAGCTCATCCATATTTAGAATATGTGGCGGCTGTCTGCAGGTCTCAGTTCTGACCTGAGTATTTGTTAAGCCAGCGCCTGGATCTTTCCTAGACATGAGTCAGAACATTTGGTGGTGGGGCAGGAAATCTGCACGTTAGCACCCGGGGTGATTTTTATGCCCAGTAATGTGTGAGAATTTTACTTGAGCAAGGTGTTTGGGTTGGCTGTGAACTTGTGCTTAGAATTGCTTCTTATAAATTGACTCTTGATGGAGGACATCTTCCTGCCTCTTTGCTATAAAAGCGGATGTCAAACTAACTTCACATTCACTTAACACAGGAGTTAGATTGGTTGGAATATGAATAATTGTGATTTTTTTTTTTTTTGCTGAATTCCGAAAATAGTTTTCCTTATTTGTTTCATTTCAAACTCACTGTTCTGTGTTGTGGAAGGAGGGTTGGCATAAAATTCAGAAGACACCAATTATATATACGGTTCACTTCCTAGTGGTGTAATTTTGGATATCATCTTGTCTCTGGTCTTTACTTTCTTCACATATATAATGGGAGTGTTGTACTAATATATCTCTGAGTTTCTTTCCATCCCTAACATTTTTTTTTTTGTTTCTCTACCTTATTCTCTTAACTTTTTCTCTTCTACCCTCAAAACATTTTCTCATGCACAGAACTGGAAAATACCTTTGAGATTATTTATTCTTAATCTCTCATTTAGCACAAGAGAAAATAGTCTGAAGAGCAGGCAGGAGGTGCTGCTTTGGAGGAGCCTAAAAGAGACCCCAGGGCTTGAGCTCTCAAGTCGGGGCCCCTCCCACTGTGGCATTAATTGCATGTCACACAAGGGGCTCCATTTCATTTATTCTGGGAGTACCCCATAATCCTTAGATTCTGTAGCAACAGATGTTGCCCTGGACGTTTGATAATTAGGAACTGAATGCCTAGTGGTGTATTTGTGTCATCAAACTGTATCTTTACTCTGGGGTCAGAGATTCTGGGGACATCAGAATATGACTATGGCAGTCCACAAGTAAATCCCTGATGACTCTTGCTACTATTTTAAGAATACCAAGACAACATCAATTACAAACTCCATTGTGATGCTCTTGTGTCTTGGAAAGAATGTGGCCTTTGGACTTAGATCTGTGTTCACAACGTGGGGCAGCTGCTAACTGGTACCCTGAGCAGGTTATTTTACCTCTTTAATCAACATAAAAGTTGCAACCAGATAGTTTGCTGATTAAATGAGATCATTACAAAGATTCCTAGAATTTAGTGGGCACTGAGTAAATACTATTTTTCTTTGATGGTCCTTTATTTTTTGGGATTGTTAGGGTTGAAATTTTATAATCTTAAAGCACTTATCAACAATTTGCAAATAAATGTTAAGGGGTCATTTTAAGCTTCTTGGGAAGATCAGCTTTCAGGAATTTTTTTTAAAAAAAGGTCTAAGACTCTGTCATATCTGTTTTCGTTGCTGTCACTGAACATTTGGGAAGTTCAGGTGCAGGGTGCCAGCATTTGGTGAACGATTTCTTGCTGTCGGTGACGTGGTGGAGGGTGTCTCATGGTGAGCCACAGCAAAAATGCCAGTTCACATCTCTCTTCCTCTCCTTGTAAAGCCACTAATACCATCATGGAGGCCTCACCCTTCACAGCTTCATCTAATGACTTCCCAAAAGCTCCACCTCTACATGCCTGTAGCATATGAGTTTGGGGATTGAATTTCCAACCTATGCACTTTTTGAAGCATACAAATCTTAGCAGACTGTTTTGAAAAATCAAGGCTAAAATGTCAGACTCCTGTATGGACATGGAACTCTACTGGAGTGTTTTCAGTGTTACAAACTGGGGAACAAAACCTCTTCTTCATCTTGTCCCCACTTTTTCTTGCTCTCAGCAGTCCTTTAACAAGTCTGGGAGCAGTGATAGAAGCACAGTCCCAAAGCCTGGTGACTTACTCCGTAAATGCTGGCGAGTGTTTTCACAGACCAAAGAAGTCCTGTGAGCGAATATCCTTCCACTAAAGGACAGCGAATAAAATTTGTGGCACAAAGAGTAAGAAGATTGATCCTTTCCAGAAAATGAATTTTCCTTCAACAACTTGTTCCTTTTGATGAAGTATTCATTTTTTAAACAGAAATATAGATCACTTTTTTATAGGTGTCAATGAGTTTTCCTATTGCTAAGTATTTGTCAGTCCTAACTTTTTTTTTCATTTTTTTTTTTTTTTGAGATGGGGTCTTGCCATGTTGCCCAGGTTGGCCTTGAACTCCTGGGCTCAAGCAGTTCTCCTGCCTCAATACAATACAATCTACAATACCAAGGCCTCCCAACAAGTGGAGACTATAAGCTTGCACCTGTGTATCCAGCTCTGTCCTCCTATTGTGTTCATATTGATAGCTGTATGGTGACCTGAATAATTGGTGCTCACCAAGTGTTGACAAGCCTTATCTTCCTGGAAAGACTGCTTTTCTTATAGGAAACTATTCTGGTGCTGTTTAAGAAATTGAAAGGCCCAAATTAGATATTCTGAGATGATAGAAGAAAAAGTAGGCTAAAAAGGTAGGAGGGGCAACTTAGGCCACTTATTTTCATTTTTATTTTCTATTTGATTTTTGGCACTACAGAATCTCAGCATTATAACATTCCTTAAAGTTGATCTAGACAGCCAGTAAATATACTCCTCCTCCTACACACACACATACACACACACACACACACACACACACACACACACACACACACCCCAAGACAAAGAGACAATGAGAATGAGAATGAATGGATTCATCCACTGTTTGCTGTACTGTGCCTGTGGTGTATGGAGTGTGGCCAGGACACCTGTTATCCTATCTCTGTTCAGACTGATTTTGCTGGTGGGGTACCAGCCTACTCCCTTCCTCTTGCACTATCCTGTGTTTGTTTCTCAGATGAGAATCATTTATCAGGCAAGGTTGTATATTTCTGCTCAAATATCCTTCAACTGAAGCCATATCATCCAAGCCCTTGTCCACATGGCAGCTCCTTGAATAGTCAAAAGGAACTTGGCAATGTTCTTAGTCCTCTCTTCTCCAGGTACTTGTCCCTGGGCTTTTCTTTTACTGGAGCACAACTAAATGAGTTGCTGTGCGTTTCCTCCATGCCTACTAGTGCAAGTCTACCATAGATAAACAATATTGACAAAGAACTACTAAACTCTTGCCTGGAGAGAGTTTTAAGTTCTTAGAAATGACGCTGTACTTAAATGCAAGACCTCAAGGCTTTTCTGTTTGAGATGTGGTGCTACAATGCCCAGGCCAGTGCCCTATCTGTGTTAGAATGGGGAAGCTGAGACACTGAGCCTCTTGGTCAAAGCATCAGTATGTCAGTCTCACAGAGCAGAACGGCTGGCACATAAGCAGTGCTGGGTGTGCCCCAAAACAGATCTGGGCTTGGCAGGACAGTCAGGTGAGGAATCTTTGGGAGTGGGGAGCTCCCATATCTCATCGTGTTCAGCCAGGCTGATCTGCAAAGGGATGGCTTTCTGGGGGGAATAGCAGTGCTTAATTGATTTACACTGTTGACGAAGAACACAGACACATCTTCTAATTACCTACCATCCCATATGGGGAGAAAGGCGTAGGTTGTAGAAGCTGTCTCTTGACATTAAAAAAAAAAAAAAAAAAAAAGACAAGATGCTAAAGTAACTTAAGGACATGTACACACGTATGTAGCTTTTGTAACACTATGAATGAAAAACGAGTTTTAAGTTTTAAATGTACATTTTAATAATAAAAAATAGAGCTATTGTCAAAACTCCAAAAGGAAGCCTTTTATTCTTTAAGCACACAGAGAGAGAGAGGGCAAGAGAGAGATCAAGTGTCTTTTCTTTTCAGCAGTCCTTCCTAATTGCCTTTTGAGAGGCTCTCTGCAGAGTTCTGGGGCCCCCTTTGGCAGTGCTACTTGGTGGGATGGAACAGGGGCCAGCATCCCCGAGGGGGATGGGGCGGGGACACTGGGCTGGCTCCCAGGCCTGTTTGCTCTGAGCACCAGCCAAGTCAGGTTTGGCTTTTGCTCACCTGTCATTGCAGCAATATGTAGTGACATTTCAAACAGCTAGCATGGAAACAAGGTAAAAACTGCTTGGGACAACTGGGAAATTTCATTTAGACAAAATGTCAGACCTTAGTCTCCAGTGTAAATACTAGAGGCTTTGCTCTGTCCGGTTATGCAATAGCATTTGGTGTGAAATTAAATCAGAGGCTAGTGAAAATCCAGATAGGATTTAAATGTGTTGAGTACATTTCATTTTCTCCCCTAATTTAGGAAACCTTATGCTTCTTCACTCGTCAGCACTCACAAGTACCTGGAAGAGGGTCCAGGAGTCTTAACTAGAAAGTCTCTATCACATAGAGAAATTCAGGGTTTATGGACACCCTGACTTATGTGTTTTGGTCTTCAGGATCTATCTAAGTACTGATTGTTTTGATTTGCCCAGCAACCTAACCCAAATTCTTGCATAAGCAATAAGAGTTCTTCAGCCTTTAGGAAGATGAGATTCATATATTCACAAAACACTCAGTTCCTTTTTTCAGATATGGGATTTTTTAATAAAGGAAAGAGAACAGGATCATTTTCATCCTGTTGCCAACTCTTTTTGTCTTTCAGAGATCAAATTATCCAATTTTAGGAATTCATTAAAAAAAAAAAAAAACTTGGTCGTGAGTTTCAAAGGCTACCTTTATTGTCCTCAGCAGAAACATTAAACTTGTAAAGATTTTTAAAATTTTTCCTTGCAGCAACCCCCTCCACTCCATACAGAACTGCTCAGGGAAAATGCTTGCCCTCACTTCCTGCTATTCAGCCCTGTGCATTGTTAAACTGATGCAGTGTTTATACACATGGTGGTTATGGCTGTAGCCCGGCTATTGTTGAAGGATGTTAGACAGCCATTTATCACAGTACGCCAGTAAACCCATTGTAAAAATGTCCTACTAGTTAAATGAGGCTTAGATTTAATGAGGCTGTAAGAATGGAGCAGGTTTTTGTCATACTGTAAATAAGGTTCCTATAGCAATGTCATCGGGATTAAGGTGCAGATTTCTTTTGTTTTTGAGCAACAGACATCTCCTGCCAAGGTAAAAGAAGCCCCCTCTGTTTTAAAGGAACCTTTTGAAGAAGCTGTTGCTTCCTGGGGAAAAAAAAAAAAAAAAAGGTTGAAACAAAGGTGTGTGGCACAGAGATGACAAGATCAGGGATGACCTCTTGGGAAAGAAATGACATTTTCCAGAACTCCTTTGTGTTCCCCAGCAGCACAGAGCGCCTCACAAGTCCTCTTGTTGACTCTGGCTGCATGCAAATACCATTCAAATATGATCCCCTGGGAGGGGTAGGTGGGGTGGGGTGGGGGAGCCAGCCCCAGAGAGACCAAATCTGAGATTCCCGGCCAGCCTCTGTAGGGAGTAATCAAGTTAGACGTAGCAGGAGGGTATTTGCCTTCCCAGCCAAATGGGGAAGGTAGGATAGAAGAAACCATCTTCTCTTCTTGGCCTTATCAGTATCCATTGAAATCTGCCATTTCAAAATCACAGAGGAAACTGTAGGAGATGATCAGAAATTTTTAGTGCATTCAATTTTCCCCATGGGAAGGAAAAATCAGTTATTTTCCTAATGTGTAAGAAATCGAATTCAGTGAGCGTGTCACCGTATGCAGCCAGAGGTAGGTACGTGGGGTTCAGTTGCTACCATTGGGGTTGCAGTACACCATTTACAAAAATAGCCAGTCTTGAAATTGCCCTATTGGAGAGAAATTTGATTGTTCCAGAAATAAAATAAAGTGGCCTCCATCTTTATTTTGCTAGGGCCCCTGCAAAGCCTCAATTCAAAGAGATCGGTTTTGAAAAGTACTAAATTAAAGGATGCCTTGAGAGTCAGTTGATGACAGAGACAGCTAGCTGGACCACCTCTGCAGTTTCCCCAGTTGTCTTTCTGGACCTTGAAACTTTAGAGGCTTCTTAGACTGAGCTTACAACTTGATGTAATAGCATATGCCCTTCTGCTCGGGCCCTAAGTTCCCTTCCCAATGAAGAAGTCTGAGGGAATCCACTGTTTCTATTTTGGTGGTCTCCAGAGGCCTGACTTAAGCTGTTGATAGTTTAACCTTTTATATTTATTTAATGTTCTGAGTAGGAAAGAAACTTCAGAGATCTGAATTTGGGGCCCATAGCACACACAACCCCATTGCCCGTCCTTGCTGGGGATGCCTGCTTGACTCTACCAGGAGGTCATATTTGGACAAGGTGCAGGTGCACCAAGCATCTCAGCCAGAAGGGTCTTCTCTGCGATGTCTCCGTCTTCCATAGCCCTTTCTTGGGTTTGAGTTTTCAACCTCCTTTTCTTGGAGTCTCATGGACTGATGCTGACATAAAAACTTGGTGATGGTTCTTAGCTTATTAATCCCTACAGTGGTTTGCATAGCCCCGCACTCCTGGACATGTGTGTTTCTAGACACTTTCTAAGACAGTTCACCTACAAGCAAAGAATCTGGATCTGGAGACACAACAGTAAATAAGGATTCCTGCCACTGTAGATACAATGATTCTCAAACTTTAGTGTGCACAAGACGTGTCCCACCTCTGGGGGTTGTGATTTACTCAGTTTGAGTAGTACTCACCTATCTTCATTTCTGACAAGCACTGCAGGTGATTCTTATGCAAGGACCATAAGAGAAATACTGATATAGAGGAGGAAGGGGACCCAGAAACATCATGAATTATAATTTGCAAGAACTGCCTAAATGAAGGTCACAGAGTGCTGCTATAGAAACAGAGAAGGCATTTATGCAAGGGGATGGACAAGAGAAGGGCCCAAAGACAGGTAGTGTTTAAGCCAGATTTTGATTTAACTGCTTGGCAGTGCTAGAAGGAAGACTTTCTGAAGAGGAAATCAGACCCTGGGGATGGAGGGGAAAGGCATACAGGAATGGGTGCAGCCAGGATGCTAGATGCATCCTCCTTCACTCTGAGCTCAAGAATTTGGAGTTCATTGACAGGCTTGTAGAGGAATATAATCATCAAATTTCTGTTTTCTTTCCATAGTGACCAGAAGTAAAATTGAGGTAGTTTTAGGCAGCATTAAATGACCATAGAGGAATGAGATGAGGCAGGAAATTGAACTGTCTGTGACTCCTTTCTCTCCTCACGTTCCTTTGAGGCAGATTTAATTGGTGTGGTTTCATTCCCAATTTAAGAAATCAAGGTTAAAGACTTACGTACAGTTGCATTGCCGTGTGTGAAGAGCCAGAACTAGGACACAGGTCTGCTGCCTCCAAATCTCCGACTGGATTCTCCACTGCAGCCTGTCTGCAAACATTAGGCACTTGAAAAATGTTCCTGCCCCATCCCTTTAAGTTGCGTGATAAGGAGTCCTATAGCATGAAGCAACTGTATTCTCTTTAGAGTTGAAAGGGTATTTATTTCATGAATAGACATGAAATAGAGAAAGCTACTTGGACATTTGTAGTACCAGCTTCTTTAAATATTCAAATAGCATCTCCCATGGAGTGGTGGTAGGAGTGGTGGTAATGGTGGAGTTACTTAGTAAGATTTTAAATAAACTATATTTTGAGCCATGAGTAGCAAAATCCCTCAACCAGCTAGGTTTTTATGATAAATAAGAGGACATGGGGCATTTGGACTCTGTTATCCGTCATAATAAAAGACCACCTCCCTCATTCTAAGCACCTGCTTCAAACTCTATGTGGGTCAGGTTAGCAGTGAGCATTGTGTTCCTGAGGCCTGACAGCTAAGGTCCTTAGTCACGAGGGGCCTGAGCTTTGTCACCGCAATCCTCGAATATCATAAAAGCAGGTAAAAACATGAATCAGTTCCCAAAAGTTTCTCCTTTCTAGAAAAGCAGGGTGAGATGTAGCTCCACAGTGAGTTTCAGAGCTGGAAAAGGACTCATAGATCATGTAGTCAAAGTTGCTATCACCTTGTTTACAGAGGAAGAAGCTTAGGTCCAGAGAGGGATCGTGATTTGCTCAGACCCCCACCTTCAGTTAGTGGTGATGGTGGCATGAAAACCTACATGAATGACTCTTGCTGTCACACCAAGCTGCTGCTCTCAAGTCCCATTGTTTTGTGCTGCCCACAGATTATTTTCCAAAGATCCCCTGGGATAGTTTTAAAAGCAAAAATTAAAATGATGCTGGGAAGCTGGACAGCCTAACCTAGGCTCAGGTCTCAGCTCAACTGCTTGGGCCCTGAGCCAGACCTCCCCTGAGCCTGTTACTTCTTCTCGAAAAAGGGGCTAACACTCTACCTCTTCCCTCTTATAGAGTTTCTCCTGGGCCAAAAGTGCATTGTTTTATGTGACAATGCATTGCAAATTGGAAAACTTTGACTCTTGACTACAAAAATCTGGGTGCAGAACAGGAATTTCATTTGTGTAGTTATTATTTTTCTATTTATTGGGCACTGCAGAAGCCCTTGGGAGTGACCATATGGCTTATTCTCTGAATTTAGGTTTTGGAACCAAGCTATTCTCAAATCCCAGGTCCTCTTTCACTCAGTTTTGACCACTAGCAGGTTCATTTATTTCCCCAGAGTTCACATCTTCATCTATAAAGTGGCGCCAGTAATCACAACTAATTTATAAGACAGTTGTGAGAATCAGGGAGATAATAAGGGCAAAAAACTGCCTTGTATGGTGCTTGAAATAAAAGAACAACTTATAAATAATACCTTTTATCACTAATGTTACTTCAGGCATTATAGTTATTTATTGTGGTCTAAATTAGAAGTGAAACAGTTGAGTTAATAAGGATAGAGCCAAAGGCTCTTTTGTTAACCTCTGTATCTTTAAGTCTGACGCAACCTGGCAGAATTAGATGAAATAGATGCTCATTTCTTATTTTGGAATGAGATGATGAATTCATACCTTAGAAGAATTTTTTTTTTAAAAAAAAAAAACTTTCTCTACATGGTATATTTGGTAACTGATTAACAGGAGAAAAAGCAGACAAGTTTTATTAGTATTTTTAATTTTACACACAAGGACTTCAGAAAAGAAGTGAAAATCCAAAGAAATGGTTAGACCAAGTGGATTATATCCCATTTTAACAAAGAACAATATATTGTGGCGAAGAGATTAGACAAATGCAGGGAGGTTTGGGCCTTTAGGACTGACAAATTGTAGGAACATGACTAGGAAACACACAGGGGAGCTAAGAGAAGAGAAAGGTTATTTTAGTAAGGCCTGTAATGTAGACTCCTCTCAGTGCCAAGTCTCCATATCTGGTGATAATAGTTTCTCTCCTCATCTTAGCACCTCCTTGACAAAGGGAAATGCCTGCCCTGCTTTTAGGCAGAAAAGGGAAGAGCAGAGAACTTTTTTTTGCATCGATTGATTCCCAGTTGCCTTCAGCTCAAAATTATCCTTATACCAAAGTGGCATATTCTGGACTTGACATGTTCTGGACTCCTTCAGTCTATAAACACATCAGGACTGTAAGATTCATGACGTTCTGGTTAATTTAATTTTCACTTGTACTTAGGGGTACTCACTCATTCATTTCTCCCTCTAATGGTCATGGAATACCTACCATGTGCCATATGTCCAGCAGTGGATGTACATTAAAGAATAAAATTGACACTGTCCCTATTGGGGACAATAAGAACCTTAAAACCTAGTTGGGGAGACTGAAAAACAAGCAAATAAACAGATGCAGATGACTAGAACAAAACAATCCAAAGTTATGAATTATATTAAGAAGGACTCAGAAAGCAGGGGTTAAAAATAATGGAATGTGTTCCTCTGCATTACTAAGGGATGGCTTCTAAAAAGTTTAAAAAAAAAATCTTTGCATTTTATCCTTGTTGAAGAAAAGTGCCTGAAAATTTCATTTCCTTGTAGGTCAAATTGAACTCATAGCAGTTACCTTCTGTCATAAGAATAACAGCTGTTGTAAGAATATATGTGAACGAGCACTATAACTTTAGTGCCACCATGATGTTCTGTGGAACCCATGCCGTGGTCAGAAGCCTGGGTCCCAGCCCAAGCTTGGAGAATGAGGCTGCCAGGTGGTGGCCTGGCATCTGTGTTCATTGGACTCCTCGGGTTTGCCTGCGGTGCCTCCAGGGGCTCAAGTCCGAGAGCCTAGCTCATTCTGGGAGCTAAGATTCCCTTGCTGGATGACTTCTGAACATCATAGCTCCCTCCCCCACCAGGGGGACCTTGCTGCAGAAGGCGTGAGATGGGTAGGATTCTGTATGAATGATATCAAAATATGCTTTAGAGTTCTGATGGGAACTCCTACCCCTCTTATAAAAATAAAGCCTTTTTCATTTGACTCCTTCTATTATCACAAATGATGCTCATTGACCTCTGAGAAAACACGCCCTGGATAGTGGGTGCTGGCAAGAGACAAGGAATTCCCTCATGGCAAACCAGAGATTCCCCCTGAAAACATTCTTGATGGGGGATTCAGTTCTCTAACACTCAGTATGTAAACGCTGTGCCTTTGGTGTACACATGTATAGGTTTCTTCACCTTTTTCAAGGGATCTGCTCCCTAAAGCCATAAGCACAGTGCTGGATGGTAGCGGTGGCATCGTGTGCCACCCACACTTAGGGTAGGGACCAGTGAAGAATAGCAGCCCCTCAGGAAACACAGAATGAATGAAAGATGCATTCATACACCGGATGAAGCCAACTCCGTCAGCTGTCAGCAAAGGACAAAACCCGAGCTCTGCCTTTGCCTCCTCACCCCTGCCTAACTGCACAAACCCTTTTTGACTGTGCCACCCTCTTTTATATGCCTCTTTGTGCCGAGCTTCCTATTTATCAGCTATCAGTATCCAGCGAGTGCTGGCTCTTGTCAGTCTAATTTCTGGTTGCTGCTGCTTCTTGACACTCCGCACTTTATCAACCACACACTGCTTGGCTCCTATTACCACTGATCTCAGCATTGCTAATAAACAGCAACACCAAGGCCATATTTTCCGGTCCCTGTCAGGCCGCTGCTTTCCTGGGTGAAATAAAAGTCCTATTAACATGCTCCTCCTCATTGCCTCTGACAGATTGATTAATTAGGCCTCCTCTTTAGATGACCTCCGCACTGACACGACAAGGAGGTGAATATAAAATGAATAGTTTGCCCACATAATGGGCTACTGTGGGTTTGGGATTTTTATCAAATCGGACTGTCAGAAGTTACGAAGTTGTATGAAATGCATCGCGCACAGCAGCAGCAGCAGCAGCAGCCGCCACCGCCCAGGAGGACAGCTTCTGGTCCAGTGGACTCTGTCACATCTAGATAGGACTTGCATGCAAGGCATGCGGGGCAGGGAGATCCCACCTGCCAAACAGCAGCCTGTCTGCCTCAAGTGACCCTTAGTTCATGCAGCCCAGTTTATACAGTACAGAGCTAATGTTCTTTAAACATTATCAAATAAGGTGACCTTTTGTTTTCCACAGCTTTTCTTTCCCTCCATCCCTCCCTCCTTAACTCGAAAACACATGTTAACTTTGTGGTTGCTTTGCCTCTCCAAACGCTGATGCAAAACCATTACCAAAGAGCACTTGAGTTAAATGTCCACATTTTCATTAAAAGTCACCCTTTTCAGGGAAATCAGTAACTTGGACGTAAAAAGTCATTTTAGACTCGAACTCGGCATCGGAGGGGTGGGAGTGGTGGGAGTGGTGGTGGGGGGGGACGCTGACAGTCTTGGCAGACAAATCGAGCGGCTTGTTTTCCATTAGGGGAGTGTGGGATCGGAGGGGTGCTCATTGGCTGCCTTTGCTGTTATGCTCTGCTTTAGCGAGGGAATGGCTTGGGAAGCCATTAGCCAGATTGAAATATACAAGGGCCTCTCTAATTGCTTTGCCGAGCAGGCTCTGTAGATATTTAAAATCCTGCCTGCAAGGAAGAATGAAACAGCCTGGCAGAGCATGGAAACTGCAGCAGGGAAACAAACATGGACAAAGGTGCCAAGAGATGGAGAGTTGTTTGTTTCTTCTGCTTCCTTCTATTGGGTTTTATTTATTTATTTTTTTCTCTCCCATCGAGTTAATGTATTCTTTTTAAATCACACCTCCTAACAACTAACACCTTTTAAAACATGTCATCCCATCATAGCGTCTTCCAAAGAAAAGTACTTTGAGTGAGGCTGAGATCAAGCCTGGGAACTCCTGGCACAGAGCTTGGTGCTCACTAGGTGCTCAATAAATGGTTATCAGGTTGAGCTGAATTAAGTCTTTGCACAGGATGAAATGCTAAGAGGAGAGACTTGCCAGTCTCCTCGAACATATTCTATTTGCTGTATGCAGTTGTAATTCCCAGGGAAGAATGGGACTCCCGACCTTTGACCTTGACTGCAAAGCTCTTCAATTTGTAATAGTCTAACTGGGGGGCTAGTTTTGCAGCTTTCTTCAACCATCTAAGTGAAATATGAGGTAGTCCATAAAGAAATGATGGTGTCGTTAGAAAACCCGGACCTCAAGAAGGGGCACACCCTCATTGCCATCACTTCAAACATGATATTAGTGATGCTAGGGAAGGAAGCAATTGATTGATTAAAAGTTGCATGTACATGAAAAGGTGTTTGTATACCCATTTCACAGTATTCATAATAGTCAAAAGGTAGAAACTACCCAAGTGTCCAATGACATATGAATGAATAAACAAAGCATATATACCTACTGTGGGATATTATTCTGCCTTTAAAAGGCAGGGGATTGTAACACATACTGCAGTATGGATGAACCTTGAAAACTTACGTCCACTGAAATAAAAACACACCAAGCACAAGAGGACAGGTTCTGGTATATTTCTGCTCATAGGAAGTACTTAGTAGTCAAATTCGTAGAGAAGGAAAGTAGAATGGTGGTCGCCAGGGGCTGAGTGATGAGAGTAATTATGGGAAGGGTATAGAGTTTCACTCTGGGAAGATGAAAAAAATTTGTGACATGGGTAGTGGCAATTAGTTTTTCAATAATGTGTATGTACTTAATGTCACTGTACCCTGTACCTAAAAGTGATTAAATGGTAAATTGTTATGTATATTTTACCACAATTGAAAAAGAAGTTACACTGACCAGTGATAGATAGGATTACAACTTAGTTTTCTTGCATCCTAGTCCAATGGCAGGACAGAAAGACCTTCCGTCTGGTCGTCGGCAAGTGTGGCATCTAGTTCCCTTCACTAGTGGAAGGTCTTTGACAAATCATTTCAGCCCTTTGAATCCGTGGTGAGAGGGTTGAATCGTATTCCAACTATGCCAGTCTTCCCCCCACCCCAGTGCCCTTTCTCTGCCAGTGAGTTCTCTACTCAACATCTTAATGAGGTCAGCCTGGGGTTTGCTCTCTTTATATTTTCCTTGTCACAGGTCATTCAGACAAAGACTAAATACCTACACGAGGCATTGTCAAGAGGAAAGAGGGGAAGAGAAGCTAGAAACTGTAAAGGGACTAACTCATCTCCCCCAAACTTAATTTCACAATTCCCAAAGAGGAAAAGAAATTAATGTAGTTGCTGTTAAGAAATTGCCCTGTGTCCTGTTCTTTCATCCCAGTGTGGCTGATCACAGACTCCCAGAAAATCCCTGACAAATAAGTCAGAGGACGTTCTGAAATCTGTTTAGTCAAGGTAGTGCTGGGGCTGCTTCTGTGTCATACACAGTTATGGGGATTTAAGAAAAGAATACTACCTTGAGTGCATTTGAAAAATTTTTTAATATGTTGCTGCATTTTTAACTAGAATAAATTAAACAAGTGGAAAATATCATCCCCTTCTGAACAGCACAACCCAAAAAGTACAGAGAAAAAAAGCCAAAAGAAAACATAGATTGAAGCAAGATTGCAACAAACGTCTTTTTTAATTGAGCGAAATGAATGTATTCCTTTTACGTCTTAACCTGTAATATTATTTAGGTCTGCACTAAATGTACCTTTTCTTTTCTTGCCTCAGCACTGAAGTGTGTTCATTTGGAATGTTCATTTTAAATGGGTTATAGCCATCATGGAATGAGACCATCTTGGAAAAATATGTCCATTCTTAAAAAAAGAGAATAATGTTTTCCGTGGTTGAGAGTAATTCAGAAACTACTGCTAACTTACAGTCCTCTTATGGACTCCTTCAGAAAGGCAAGTGCATCTGATATGTTTGAAGCACTTTGTGAGACAAGCAAAGCAATCTGGAGCATTGAAATGACAACTCTGCCTCCAGAACACGGCTTTATTTTCATTACTTTATAATGCAGGTGGAATGTAGATCATGCCAGGCCAATTCATATTCTCTCTCTCTCTCTCTCTCTCTCTCTCTCTCTCTCTCCATTTCACTCATTCTTTCTGCATGTTAAGAGCAGACTTTTCACTTACCATGACAGTTCAGTCCTGCTTGATTGCTTTTCTCCTTTTCCAGTGAATAGTTGTGTTTTTTAACTCATTGCAATAAGTTTTGGTTAATTTTCTTCCAAAATAAATTTTTGTCTTTTTTTTTTTTTTGCTTTAACTCTCACAAGATGGCAATAGCAGACGGAAACAAGAAATTCACTCTGCTTTGAAACCAGTGCTTTTTCCAAAAGATCTCGTATCCCTCAGCGAAGTGTGTTCATCCATTTATCAAATGTGGATTGAGGACAACACACTGTTCTGAGCATCTGGGCGCTAGGGAGAAGCATAAGGTGGGCCCATCCCTGCCTAAGATGGGTTTACTGTTCAGTTATGCAGTCATCCTTGTGGTAAGAAATGTCAGTGACTCATACTGTCTTCAAGTAGGCAGAGAAATCCATCACACTAGGGACAGGTCATTCTCTTGAGAAAGATCATTGGAGGAGGAGTCTCCTGCTTATTACCCCCAACTGGGTACAAAGCATCGCTTCTTCCCTAACTTCATTCTGTAGAGTCAATATCTGAACCCACATCTGTCTGGCTGCAACGTCTGGATGCTTTCCAGACTTTTCCAGACTTACCTGCTATTTAGCCTGTCTTTCTGTCTGCCTTCACCTTGTCCCTCCCTGCCTTCTCTGTGTCCGTCTTCATGTCCCACAGTGGAGAAGTAATATTTAAGAAGCACAGTGAGACAGAACCACAGTCAGACAGACCAGAGCTTGACTCCCTCCTGTGCTAGGTGGCCTTGGATAAGTTATCCACCTTCCCAGAGCCTTGAATGCCTCCGCTGAGAACAGAGCAGCTACTAATGCCTCGTAGTGATGATGCACCCAGCACCTAATGCACTGTCTGGGGCTTGATAAACAGGAAACTGGAAGCTGCCCCTTTGGTGCTGACTGCTCTTAGTTCCCATCTTGTCATCATAAATGCTTTTTTTATTTTATGACTTTTGTAAGGCATCACTTCCCACTAGATCCCCAGCAGAGAAGATGGGGAAACAGGAGTGGAGGAGGATTGGTTTCAGGGTCTGTGCCTATAAGTAGAGAAGAGATGTATTAATATTGCATCTGAAGAAATTCTCCTGTGATTGATATGCTGCATATCGGGATCAAAACTAGTGTTGGTAATGTTTTAAAAATAAAAATAAAAAGAGCTCCAGTGGAGAGTCAGCTGAAATGTCACCTTGCATGTGACATTTTCCAGGACTCTCCATTTTAGCCTCTGTGGTAAACATTGTAATGTCTGTTGTGTGGCTAAAGGAAGGGAGTAGTGAATGAATGACACGCACATCTTGTTCTCTTACCGGACCATGAGATGGGTGGGATCTGGAGAGGTTTTTAGTCTCTCCCTGTTTTCCCTGCTGCCTGACTGTGCTGCTTCACACATAGTAGGTGTTTGGCACAGGTTTATTGTTTTGTTTTCCTCTCTCCCTATCAGAAGCAATTCTGCAGATATGGTTTCATTTGACTAAGTACTCACTTTGTGGGTCTTCATGAGTTGGACTCTATTTCTGTTTGCTCTAAAACACCCTATTTCACCCTGGAGACAATTCTTCCGTGTTTTTCTCCTTCCAAAGAAGTCTCAGAATTTCAACTGCCATCCTTGAAGGGTCTTCTCTATTCTTCCAAAGAGTCTTTTCACTTCTTTTCACGAGTTTCCAGCAAGCCCTCCACTTCTACTTAAACCGTGTGTCTGGAAAAATATATGAAACGCGCTGTCTTGCCAGTTCAAAGCCAATTGCCCAATGAACTAGAGATCGACAAACACAACTATTTAGTTCACATCTAGGTGCCAAACACTGAATTAGGCAGTCAGGATACTGCACAAAACAAGGCAGGGCTGGGACTCACGGAACGTACTCCAGCAAGGAAGCCATTTCAAGGTTAATGTTTCAGAGCAGTAAAGAGGGAACAGGAAAGCAGCCCAAGGTGGCCCAGGGCTGGGGCTCTGAGGACTGCTGGGCCTCAGCACTTGTTCATGTTGGGTCTCAGGAATAGGGAAACCTAAGTGAAAAAGAAAGAAAACAAGAGGATGAAGGCCACAATACTGGAAAACCATTTGAGGACCAAAGCTTTAGAGATGTTTCCCACTTTCATAATTGGGATTGAATTAAAGGACACAGTGGGAGAGAGAAATAGGAGCCTGGACCACAGAATCACAGATCTGTTGCCAGGCTCCTGGAATAGGAGGGCATCTTTTGGAGGCATGATTAAGCTGTGACCGCAAGATTGTAGTCAATTGTAAGTTTTTTTATACATTACAGATGTTTCTAAGAGCGATTGGTTTCATGGAAGGAGATTGTGGCAAATGTTGTATAAAAATACAATCTCTCACTTGTTCCATTTCTGATTTTCCACATGGAACAGATGATCTTAATTGTCTCATGGTCAGCCCAGAATTATGAAAGTCTGGGAAGATTAGAAGGAGAATAAACTGCTACTTAAATCTTTTCTCTGCAGCATTGGAAAGCATGTGTTGCTGGTAATAACTCCTGGGAACTATTTGGTCAGTAAATGCTTCAGCTGTAATTAAAAGGGCATTTCCTTAGTTTTAATTTCTTTTAATTAATTAAAAAATATGTCATCTGGGTATGGGAAGGTATAGTCCCTTCCTAGAAATGAGAAAATCCTATTCTTGAGGCCAGAAAATAGTGTTTTCCAAGGAGTGTTCAGAAGACCACCAGTCCTGCTGGATAACTTGTAGAGAGATTGGTTTAGGAAGTGCTGCTTGTTCTGTCCTCTTGGAGATTCACAAACATGGTAATGAGATTCACAAACATGGTAATGCACTAAAGGCTCTGAGAAGTCCTACAGTCAAGAAACCTCTTTGACTCAGCTATTCACAAATATGTTTGACTATGGCACCCTGTTCTTTACTCAAGATATTTTACCATTCTACAGAATGCACTTTGGGAAACATGGTAGTGGTGGGATTTCTGCGCCTCTACATGCATCATTGTGGTGAAAGGAATTACAAGCAGAGCTACTTCATATAGAAATCAGAAATGAGGCCTCAGCTGCTGATTTGCTGATGGTGCCAACTCAGCCCTGCTTACAGAACGAAGTGATATGTCAGTGGACTATAATGGAAATAATGGTGGGCCTGAAATCAGATGATTAGGACTTATCCCTGACCTAGCACAACCAGCTTTGCTCCCTTGTGTAAGGAGTTAACCCCCCTGAGCTTGTCTTCTCTCATTTGTAAAATGGCTAATGCTAATGTGGTACTTGTCCTATGACTGCCCTGATAACTATCAGTGCTTAGAGTCTAGAACAGGAGTCAGCAAAGTTTTTCTGTGAAGGACCAAACAGTACATAGCTTAGGCTTTGCAGACCATAGGATCTCTGCTAGGGATGATCCCTTCTGTTGTTGCAATGTGGAAGCAGCAGCCATAGACAATACATACACATATAGGCATAGCTGTGTCCTAATAAAACTTTATTTACAAAAATCAGGACTCCAAATTTGACCATGGGCTATAGTTTGCCAATTTCTGATCTAAGGTATGTCAAAGGCTTTATACATATGTGACATCTAACCCTGTAAGAATAATACAGTTAAAGTGTTTTGATTTTTACCCGAGGAAATCAAGGGCACAGAGATGTTGAGCAACTTGTTTAAGGCAATATAATTAATAAGTAAAACCAAGAACTATGCTCTTTCCATGCTAAACTACAGTCTCTTATGATATCACAAAAACAGATTATAGGACTGGGGCTGTATCTCAGTGACAGAGTGCTTGCCTAGCATGTGTGAGGCACTGGGTTCAATCCTCAGCACCACATAAAAATAAACAAGTAAAATAAAAAAGCTTTCTGTCCGTCTACAACTACAAAAAAAAAAATTAAAAAAACAGATTATAAATTACAGCAGTATACTCAACTAGGTTGTAGTGTCATCTAAGGACTTTCCCTTTTACTTGGGTTATTGGACGCAATCCATAAAGAAAAGTGTGTAATATATAAACACACACCTCTCTTCTAGCCAGCTCTGCCGCACTTCTACACCATAGCAATGGTTGGATTTTTAATGCATCATAATCCAAAGAAATCACTTTTATTCTGAAAATTACCCCAATCTATCTGCAGTCTATTGAACATAGTAGTGACACTGCAAATGTGCCTGAAACTTCAAACATTCAAGTGCCAGGATGCTGTAGACTTGAGTTTAATAGGAAACGCCTCAGTTGAGTTCCAGCAAACGCAGACGATTTCTTAATAAAAAATAACCCCGTGTACATTTACTTATGTTTTTCTTCCTAAGTGGAGTAATACTCGCCCTAGAGTCAAGTTTGAAATTATTTTCATAATTTTGGGTAATTAAAACACTTCCCAGATCTCATTAGCAAAAGCCCAAAATAGAATAATTGCCATATAATTAGTGATTGGCAAATCTTCAGAGGCTTGGAGGTTTTGTTCTCCTCTAAATCTGGAAGTGCAAGGGCCTAACCTGAGTTTAACTGAACGCAGGACACTTTAGATCTAGACACTCTTCCTTTCCCTGTTCATTGGTTTTAGCTCTTCTGTCTTGCTTCACCGAATTCCATATCCTTCAATGAGTACCTTAGGCATATTTTGTCTTTTTATACGTCTGTACTTACCCCTGGCCAGACTCTTGTTCTTTTTAACAACATTTAGCATTGTTCCTTCTCTGCCTCTAACATCAGGCAAAATGCTACAGGGATATGGAGGAGGAGATGGTATCTGTCCTCTGGTACATACAGCCCAGTTAAGGAGACAGGATGGCGGGATGCAGCTCAGGAAGGGATAGGAGGCAGGTCACTCACTCAGGGATGTTGCACTCAGAGGCTGACAATTGGAGCATCCTGTTTTCTCCAGTACTTTAAATGCTTTTCAGTGCAGTCCTGGTTATCTTGGTTGATCTCAAAATAATTCTGGGAGTCATTGCAGGTGGGACACCAATTAGTAACCATCTTTCATCTAAATAAACTGAGGCACAGGGGAATTGGTCATTTCTCTAAGGCCATGCAATTATCTCTGGGTTTGACAGCAAAACAACAAAACAGATCTCCTGCCCTCTGGCCTCACCTGTGTGTACTGGGATGTGCAGGCACATGGCCTGTGGTTTCCCTAAGCATCTCACTCCTATGCCTTGTCAAGGGAAAGAATTTGAACTTTGAAGTCAGGCACTCTGGAATCAAATTCGAGCTCAGCCACTTGGCTTTGACCCTTAAGTCAGTGACTTTCACTTTCTCAGCCATATTTTTCATGGGTAACTTGGGACTATACTTATCTGTCTTTTATGATGCTTAAAAGGGATTAAAATAGAGGACAAATGTGAAAGCATATAATATGATACACTTGTCCTATTACTTCTCAAGTCTGTCCCCTTTAACTGGACCATGAACTTCTTGAAAATCGAGCCATTTCTTGATCATCTCCAACACGTAGTAGGTCTCACTACAGTTTATTCATGTAACAAACACCTAGCACATACTATGTGTCAGACATGTGTTCTAAATGTTTTGAATATTTGAACTTAACTTCAGGACAATCCATTGAAGTAGAAGAACTCTATTACCCCCTCCATATAGATTAGGAGACAGAGGCACAAGGAGGTTTACCACAGTTCATGCAGCTAGTGGAAGGTAGAATAAAGACCCAACTGTCTGGTTCCAGAGGTTGTGCCCTTACCCATCCAGTGCTGCCATCAGTTGGAATGGATTAGGCCGACCAGGCCTAATGAACTTCATTTCCCCCAAGAGTCCTATGTCTTAGCCCTGGAGAGTCATTGCATTAACAAGTCAGGGATTCTCCAGTGAGGTCAGATTCCTTCTGGCTGCCTCCCTTGAACTGCTCTTGAGCTTCCTGAGTTAGCAAGATGACAGCTGAATCCCTCGCCTCAATTTCAAAGCAGAATTGACAGGTGTTTAAAAAGAAGAGGGGAGGCAGCAGGCAAGTCAACTGGGTGGAAGAAATCTAGAAACTGGACTCAGGCTAGTATGCAAGTAAGGGTTGACCCAGGAGAGCCCCGTTTACATTGCCATGCCTGTGCTGTTCTTCAAGGAAAGGGCTTGCTTAGAAACAGAGAGTAGCTCTTCCAAGCTTTCTTGCCATCCTAGAATTGGAATTTGATGGGAAAAAGAGAAGCTTTTAGGTCTCAAGCGTCTGAACCTTCTCCCGGTCTCTATTTGAGATTCTCAAGTAAGGTAGGTTTATATACTTGCAAAATTGTGTAATCAGTTTAAACGAATCATAGGAAAGCCTGAATAATGAGGGGAAGGGACATATTAAAGCAAACATAAGGTAGTAAAAGGAAAATCCATTCTGAGTTGTGGGTGGGTAACTTATTGTGTTTAGGCCCTAGTTTTTTTATTGCATTCCCAACGCTGTGAGCCCAGCAAACTCTGGGGTAGGCCTGGTGATGACAATATCCATTAAAGTTAATTTCCTGGTAGAGGCCACTTAAATCTGATTGTTGTTTTAATTTGTTTCACTGCTAATTTCCTTCAGCTTAAATAAAGGAAGCTCTCTGCACCTCCCATGGCCAGCCCAGGCAATTTCAGAGAGGTGACATCCATCAGGGCCTTGACCAACCAGAGAATGACCATCTCAGCTCTGCTCTGTAGGCAGGAGGTGATGCCTTTATTTATCGTTGGAACCTAGATGTTGCCTGATTTGGAAAATACAGGTGCTCACCTTAAAAGACTAAAGGTACATCAACTTATTAAATGAGAGGTCTCCTTCTGTCACTCAGCTAAGTCCCAAATCCAAATAGGCCTTAATGGGAAAAAATGTGAGCCCCTTCAGTGTCCCAGTAACTATTAGGACGAGGTCCAGGATTTTTTAATTATACGTACTTGTTTTGTTGCGTGAAGAACTAACATAAATAAAAGCTGAAAAAACAAAGCAGAAGAGAAAAATCCCACAATAATAATACCAGCAAGTCCAGTGATGTATCTGGCTGTTCAAAGTGTCTTACATCACGAAATTTGTAAAGTAGGTATTGGTGTTTCTCTCTCTCTCTCTCTCTCTCTCTCTCTCTCTCTCTCTCTCTCTCTCTCTCTCCATATATATATAAATGAGGAAGCTGATATTCACAGATAAAGTATGCTAACAGCCAGGATTTGAATTAGGGAAGTCTGCCTCAGATGCCAGCTCATAACCAAAACAACAATGCTTCTCAAAACCCACAGCATCAGAATCATCTTGGACTGGCTTAGAAATGCAAATTCTCAGGCCCCAAACCTCTACCTGTGAGCCTTGGAGTAGGCCTTTAGGTGATTCTGATGAGCCTAAAGTTTGAAAACCACCTTACCATGTGATGCTACTTCTCCAGAATTTGTTCTTAATGTTCTATAAATATTTATCAAATACCTAATATATGGCAGGCACTGCTGTAGATACAGCAACGACAAAAATGCCTCCCCTCCTGGATCTTACGGGTTAGAAAGTGAGATTAAACATTTTGTATACTGAGCTCTGTTAACTCAGGTTGGCAGAGTATGTTATTGTTAATTAAAAATATATATATGATAAACCTCTGTGTTCTCCACTCTGATAGGCAGATGAAGGGACAGCTGCACAAGGAGTTTAGTTAACTTACCTCCTAGATAGGACTAAAGGTTAAACCCAGTTCTCTTGGTTCCGGAGCATGCTTTCTTGTCCTCCTATACCCCTACCCCTTGTTAAGGATAAAAATACATGAGGTTCATGGACAGGCTGACCTGAGACCAGATCCTAGTTCTGTTACTTACTAGTTCATCCCACACGTATTAACATGGCTGGGAGTTGGTAGAAGCAGAGATAGAAAATCCAATCTCGAGGCTGAGGTGGTAACTCAGTGGTAGAGCGCTTGCCTAGCACGTGTGAGGCCCTGGTTTTGATCCTCAGCACCACATATAGATAAATAAATAAATAAAATAAAGGTATTATATCCATCTACAACTACCAAAAGAAATTTTAAAAAAGAAAAAGAAAAAAAGAAAGAAAATCTAATCCCCAGATAGTGCCAGCTCACAAACCTCAAAGGGACTACAGGCTAGGGAAGAGATGTGATTGATGGGTGATCAGATTTTGTTGGCCAAGTGTCTGTCACTGTATATAAACTACACAGCTTCCTATTTTTTACCTTTGTGAGGGTTTTCTCTTTCTCAATGTGATGTGGTTAACCCAAATCCTCAGAATGGGCCTAGATTTGAGGAAGACCACATTAGATAGTCTTCCAAATGTATAGCCGCTGTGATTAAGTGTCCCTCTGACTGGTTCAAAGTTTTCAGTTTCAGGGAGAGAGTCAGCAAAAATCTGACTTGGAGAAATTTCTGTGTGTTGAAAAAGTCAGAAAATACTAGTTTTTTGAATTCTGTTCATTAAAGGGCTTCAAGAAGAAAGTATTTGACTACATAGAGGCTGTGGCCATTTCACACAAAAGAGATGATGAGTCACTCTAGAATAAAGGTGACTAGGAAGAGCAGAAGACACCAGGCAGTAATAACCCATTTTTCCATAGAATCCAAATTTCATCCCCTTGTTCCACACACCAGCACCAACAAGGAAGTAAGCAGGACTTTGTTCTCTGCAGAATTAATAACTCCAAAAGCCCCTAAGGAGCTCACTCAGAAACTATGCTCGCTCTGATTTAACTCAAGATTCTGACATGCTCTGCTAGCCCCAGAGGAACCTGGGTAGAAAATTTGAAGGAGAAATAGAAACACTGAAACCAGAGGCTCTGGAGACAAACAGATCTGAGTTTGGAAACTAGCTTTGACTGTCATATGCTTGACCCAACCATGTGATTTAAACGCGGTAGACCTTGTCTCATCCGATTGTCTGTAAAACTGAGAAAATAGCAGTTCCTATCCCCTAGAGTTGTTGTGATGCTTTTTAGCAGGTGATTGTATAATCATGATGCGTAACAGGAAAATAAAGCTCATTGAGAACCTCCTATGTGATGGATACTTTTTGATAAGTATTGGTTTTTTTTTAAATATCTGTTACTATTAGAAGTGATTGTGTTATCTCCATACACTCTGGCAACCAGGAAGATTTTTTTAAATATTGTTTTAAAACAGAATCAGAAATAAATGAGCTTATATCCATACAAAAATAGTGATTTAAAATTTTTCACTATCTTTAAGAAAAGTTTTCTTCAGGATGACGAATCAGGATGATGTACAGATTCAGGCGTTCCCAGCAGAGAACCATTCCCTTGGAGGGTAAGCACACCATGGTTTGAAGAGTACAGTACAGTCCTTCAATTTTGTCTGACTCTGCAGTTCAGGGCAGTGTTAGCTGAGATGGTGATTACAAAGGTGCTGTTAAGGAAGAGAGAATTCCTGTGACTGATTTTGGACCTGGGACTTTCAAGAACTGTAAAATACTAAATTTGTGTGAAGTCACTAGCTTGTGTAAATGTGTTAAAGCAGCAATAGAAAACTAATACAACAGCATCCAGGAAACCTGGATTTCCTCTGAAAACAGTGTGGATGAATCTTTCTTCTGTGAAAAAGGACCCATCCTTAGACTTTGTCATTTTTCATTGCAAAACATAAACACTTTTGTCCCTCTGAAAAATATCTAAATTCAGTCTCAAAAGACTCATGGGCTGGGAACATGGAGAGCGAGGCCAACGTAGGAGAAGGAATGGTGACAGGGGCCATCTGGAATAAGCCTGGATCTGCCCATTGGACACTGTGTCCTAAAGTGGTGTTCAAAGAGGTTGGTTTTCCAGGGTTTATTTTGGAATTGGGAATAAGCAGGGACCTCTCTATGACCTTGAAAAATCTTTAACCTCTCATTGCTCTAGTTTTCTCATCTATAAACTAAGATTAGTCATAGCATCTACCTGGGAGAGACGCCATGCATATTAAATGAGTTCATATGCAGAAAGTGCTTACCACAGTACCTGCCACATCCCAAGCTGTATATAAAGGTTCGCTGTTATTCATAGATGTTGTTTTAAAAGGTGGGACAAGGTTTATAGTGGCCTAATATGTTTGAAACATGTTCAGTTACATCAAGTTAAACAGGTTTCTTTCCCACAGGGCTTCTCCCAGAGTTTACTATGGTAAAGTTCACTTAAATCCCTCCCAAGCTGGGGGAGAAGTGCACTTATTCAACTATAGACTTATTTAACCACAGAACCTGATTTTATCCAGAACAATCCTAGCAGATCAGATCTATCAGGCATAATGTGGAAAACACTACCCTAGAAAGTGACACCAGGAAGCCTCTCTCTTCAGCTGTCTCTAAGTCATTGTCCGTGCCCAGCCCCTAGGGCTACCACAAAATTGGAGGTTGGGGAACCTCATCCTACCAAGGCAAGGAGACATATGTCCCTGGTAACTAGAGCTGAAAATCGGAGGCGTCTTATCCATGTTCACACTGTTCCAACATGATCCTTGTCATTGTATATTAGTTGTCATATGAATTACCCACTCCTGGGATCTAGAATGGGAACCTGGCATTATTTCTATAGACAATACTTAAGTTCCAACCAGGCAATCTAGATATAGTTCAGTGTATAGTTCACAAATTGTGGACCGGTGGGTTCATCTTCAATTTGTGAGTAAATAGCCAAGAACTTATGCATCTGATGATTATTATACTCCTGAGAGTAAATAGTTTCCAAGAAGAAATTGTTCGAATATTTTATAGGGTAAAAGTATAAAAATATTTTATATGGCAAAATACTACATCACTATGTAGTATTCATTCTGGGGCACATTTTTTGAAAAAGATCAAAAGAAAAAAAAACACTGTGATATCATTACTTCTGCAAACATAGAAAACTAATTTCTGGGGAATTTCATTTCAAGAAATCAGAACTGACTCACATAAGGATATCTTTTAAAAAATACAAGATAGCCCATTTAGTTAAATTCTGCTGTTTTTGTTTTGTTTTTGTTTTGAAAGCTATAAAGAAGTAAACTATAGCCCTCTTTGTTTTCATCAGACACCTCTAGAAAACCTTAAACAATGTCCTATTTATAAAACAAAGAGTTTGTTTTCATGCAAACTTACCTAGAGAGAGAGAGAGCAGAACTGAGTGTCAGAAAAATGAAATGTTCCTGCTTTCGGTTTTTCTTAAATTCATCAGCATCTTTTGAAGAAACAAGGAAGCAATTGACTTGGTCCCTTTTTGCCATGATGAGAGGTTACCCAGATAATGATAAATCATGCTTAATATTCATGAGTAGATTGGAACCAAATGATTACCACCTAAAAAAAAAAAAAAAAAAGTCACGTTTGAAATGAGGGTACAGTTTGACTTTATAAAGTTATGCTGCTAAGTCAGAAACACCAAAGAATTGGTAAGTTATTCCAATATCACATTATATAGAACATTTATAATTTCATCATCTCTCAAAGTATTAAAAAATGGAAAGAAAACCTTGGTGGAGTAAATTCAATGGTTATAAAACATTCTAGAAACTGAAGTTAAGTAGCCCAGTGCAACTAGGCAGGGGTGTAGGGAGCATGTGGGTCTGGCCCTCTGCTTGGTCATTGTGATCAAGAATGTATCATGCTATTTCTTAAACCATACATTAATAATAACAATAATAAACCCACTCTATGGAGTGCTTATTATGCACTCTGCCAGGAGCTTTTGGTGGGTTATTTTATTTAATTTTCTAGACAAGGTATTAATGAAGTGGATATTATAAGTTTTTCCAGTAGAGATGGGGAAACTGAGATTCTGGAAGTGCAGGAACTTGCCAAAGTTCACACTTACAGAAGTGCAGTAGCTCACTCATCCCGAGGCAGGATTCCAGGGCCTCCCTTCAGGGGCTACCTGTCTCATGGAGCGGACATGAGCCAACCACAAACACCTGCTTGGTGCCAGAGGCTTAACGTGAAGTCACATGTTCACGTCCAGTCGGCCCTTTTATGGTAAAAATCCAAGAAAGCTGGGGATCCAAGGAAAAACTGGTATCATCGCCCCCCCCTCCTCCCCCCCCCCCCCCCCCCCGCCACCACCACCACACTACAACTAAAAGAATAGCTTTTATTTCCCTTCACTTTCCCTAGGCACTTCTTAGCCTGGGACAGCTGAGTATGACCTCCTTCTGGTGGCCATCTCACCTTGTGTACATTTCCATTTTACTCACTTTTGTCCCTTTACTTGGCTGTGCCTCTATCCTCTTTCGCCTCATATTCTAATCTTCCCTTAGGACAGAGCCTGGTGTGTAGGAATGATTCAGTAAGCATGACAGATGAGGAACAGGCCTACATGCAAACGCATGTAGACTCACACACCTTGTGCAGTGTATGTTGTGGGTGGATTTTTTTCAAGCACTATTTTGTCTTAAGAATTTTCTGCACTGGGTGATTGAGAGGAGGGGCGATTCACTGGATTGGACAGGACAGAGTAGGGGGAAAGGAGGAATGGGAATGGGAAAGACCTTAAAATGAATTGGACATAACTTTTCTGTGTTCATATATGAATACATGACCAGCGTAACGTCACATCAGTACAACCACAAGAATGGGAAATTATGCTCCATGTATGCTTTCCTGTATAACTGCAAAGAAAAAAATTTAAAAAAAAATTGAGAAAGTTACCAGGGATTGAACTCGGGGGCACTCAACCCCTGAGCCATATCCCCAGCCCTACTTTGTATTTTATTTAGAGACAAATCTCACTGAGTTGCTTAGTGCCTCACTAAGTTCCTGAGGCTGGCTTTAAACTCATGATCCTCCTCCTCAGCCTCCCAAGAAGCTGGGATTATGGGCATGCGTCACCGTGCCCGGTTTTAAATATTTTTTTAAAGAATTTTCTGTGTTGCTACCTAGTCTTCACAAGTGATATTTGCATAGTATACATTTTATGGGTATTCTGTTTTTTTCCCCCACTGTGCTGGGGTGAGAACTCAGAGTGTTCTTTTCACCTCCAAACTACCTACCCAGCCCTTTTTATTTTATTTATTATTTTGAGACAGGATCTCAAATTTGCCATCCTCCTGTTTCAGCCTTCCAAGCAGCTGAGATTACAGGAGTGTGCCACCACACCCAAATGATTTTCTTAACCATTCCTTTTTAAAGCAGAACGCAGGATGCAATTGTTTCCATTGTTTTGCTCTTATAAATAGCACTTGCAGTAGACAAATCTGCATAGAATTTCTGTTTGCTTTTGGATTATTTTGTTAGTATATAATGTGTAAGCAGGGATTACTAAATCATAGTTTTGTAAGCATTTATATGGTCTGTGACAGCATTGTCCAATACAAACATAACATGAACCACGTATGTAATTTAAAATTTCTTGTCATCTGTATTAAAAAGTAAAATAAAAGAGTCAAATTCATTTCAATAATATAGTTCACTTGACACAGTTATCTAAAATATTATCATTTGGACATTTATCCATGTATTCATTATAAAATTATTAGGACATTTTCACTTTTTTGTTTTATAAAGTGGTGTGTCTTTCACACTTAATAGTACATATGTGTCAAAACTAGCCCCACCTCTGGTGCTCAGTCATCACAGAGTGGCTATCATATTGGACAGGACTGTCTTGTGATATTTATATACATATATAATGTATATATAAAGCCTGGTATTTATAAACATCTTTTGCTTTTTAAAAGACCAACATTAACCTGTCTTGCCCTAATATAATCTCCAGTCACATATATTATCTGGATCACTTCCTTGCACACTTATTCTAAGCTGACCTTTATTGGGAATATTTTCTTTTTTTATTAGTTCTAGTCAGTTATGCATGACAGCAGAAAGCTCTTCAGTTCATTGTACACAAATGGAGCAGAATAGTAGAGTCACAACATTCATGCAATCATACATGTGCCTAAGGTAGGAATATTTTCTTAACATCAGATCTCGGGCCATTGGGGAAGATAGACATAACCATAGTAAGACTTTGACTCAAATGCTTGTTAGAATAAAGGAGAAAATTCTCTCTCTCTCTCTCTCTCTCTCTCTCTCTCTCTCTCTCTCTCTCTCTCTCTCTCTCTCTCTCACACACACACACACACACACACCAGTGATAATGCAAAATATGATAAACTCCACAAATGACGATTAAACAAAAGGCTGAGGGGGCTGGGGGAAGCTTCTAGGGGAAACTATAATTACGAGTTAGGCCTTGAGGGCACAGTAAAATTTTAATGGGCAGAGATAGGGGAGAACAGTTTTGCTTGTGACTATCTTGTTATCCCAACCAGATGGCAGGTTGGTGAAGGGTGGGCCATTGCCTCGCATCGTATTTAGATCTTCCCAGAGCGCCTTGCCAGAGTTTTGCAGTAGAAGGTGCTCATAATGTTTGCTGAGCCCAATTAATAATATATGGCTGGCTGGCACTCCGTGAGGGAGACACCGGGCCTGTGTGCTTGCCTTAACCTCTGAATTGAAGGGGCAGCTTAGGCTGTTCACTCGTTCCTCTGATGGAGTGTGCTGCCAGTGTGCAGTCACAGTTTTCTCAATTTACTAAATCAGTCTGGACCGAAACTAGTCGTTTAGAGCCAAAATGGTACATAAATGGAGGCCAACACTTTAACTTACATCTGACCCACTTGTCACTTACTCCAATTCCTCTGAGCTTTCAAATAGCACAAACAGGCCAGGCAGACACGCAGCGACCTGGGAATTAGAATACGCTTCATCAGAAGGTGCTTTCCTTTCCCTTGGAACTGGCTTTATACAGGCATTTGTTTGACAGGCTTGCAGGTTTCATAGGAATCATTAACCCCGTTTTACAACTCCTGACACGGGAATTCAGGGAGGACCCTTGCTCAAGGTTACACAGCAGGTGAGTAGGGATAGCCATCAGTGGAACCCTTGTCTTCTAATTCCCAAGTCACTTGTCATTACCCAAAGCTGCTCCACCCATGTCTAAGGCCATCATCCATTGCTTTGTGTTGTATCTCCTCAATCTTGAGAAGTAGAGAGAAGGCAAACTTTGTGTTTATATGAAGAAGATAAATTACCAATCAAAAACTAAGGGGTTAGTGGCGTTAATCCTTAAAATTATGTTAGCATTCATCAAGATGATGACAAGAGCTACCATTTGATTCCTGATATAGGCCAGACTGTCTGCTAAATGCATTGCATATATTATCACAGTTAGTGCTCGTGATAAACCTGTATGGTCACTATTATTATTATCTCCATATTTTATAGATTTGAAAACTGAGATCACATGGATGAACTTGCCCAATGCCATTTTTCTGAGTAGAAAGCACAAATTTGAACCCATATCTAACTCTAAACACTGCTTATGAGGTTAACCATACTTTGTGCTACAGAGTTCTGCTCATGCTACATTAGAATAGGTAATCTTAGACAAGTCACTATAATTTCTATTTCTGTACCTTATTTTCTATAAAATAATTAATATCTTGTCCAAGTAAGCTCTCAGATGAGCAAGGTATTAATTAATACCCTCCCAGAGTTATTGTGAACTAATAAATTTGAGAACAATTTGTAGTATCAGTTATTGTGAACTAATAAATTTGAGAACAATTTGTAGTTCATACTCAGTCGGATGTAAGATGTTCACCCAACAAAGTGGTTTCTGTCATTAAATAGATGCTCAGTAAATATGTATTGAAGTACTTGAATGAATAAATGACTTCTGCTGTCAAAGATGCCTTTCTGATCCCACCAATGAAAATAGTGAGTAGAGAAAAAGAAGGCAGACCCTATATTGGTGTTCTGAGCAAAAGTCTCCCAAATCCACCAATTTTTCCAACCCCTATAGTAACTGCCAATAGTAGAGTCTATGTAGATATTCAGTTCTCCAAATTCTTCCATCCACACTCCACGTACATTTAATAATATGATGATTTTTACACTGTTTTTTTCTCTAAATGATATATGGTCATTACTTTAGAAAGTAAGAAATAATAGAAAGGGGGAGGGGAAAAAAGTCCATAACTCTTCTCCCCAAGATAACTATTTAGCATATTGGTTTGTTTCTTTTTATTTTCTAAGCATCTTTTTACATACTTGAATTGACACTGAAGATAATACTAGGGAAGAAAATACTTGGCTTTTCTACTGAACATCAAGGTGTATACATTTTTCCTTATGCAGTTTGTAGCTCTTCATGAACACTTGTTCTTATCTCCGTTCAGTTGATAAATACTTATGCATCTGTTCATGCTGGGGGCTGGGAACATTGTGATGAACCAGACTGAGATCACTGAACTTCCAGTCTACCTTTTTATATTTTATGATTTTATTGTCTACTTATAAATTATTCTCTTTGGGTCTACTTTTTGAGAGACATTATTTGTTACCAGCAAAATTCTCTCCAGCCATGTCCCTGTGGTACCCCCAAATAGTCCATAGTATGCAGAAGAAACCAGCATTAGTGGCATTAATATATTATGCACACACAAACACATTCTAAACTAAACCAAACATAGTAAATGCACTACCCTCTATGTGGAAGGATAGTTTGTCTCTATCCCTTAAAATCAGATCTTGAGATTTTTCCATGTAACAAGACAAAATTCAGCTAATCCTGAAAACTCACCTTTCCTCTTTTTCTTATTACTCTTTTGGGAAACCCAAGTTATATAAGCATTCTCTATCTGCTTGGTTCCAGAGACATGTCCCCTGGTAAGAAAGGACGAAGGGGAGGCACAGATGTTCTCTGCCCAGTTCCCAAGTACTTGACTGTCTTCCTGCCTCCTCTCTTGTCCTGTTGGTCCTATGCTTTACAGCCAGCCAGGCATGTGACCTGTGCTGCCCTCACAGCCTCCTTCTCTAGCAGGGTGTGGTTCTTGTGCATTGTGGCCCTGATTTTGATTGCAGAACCTTATTAGGGAGCACACAGGAGGAAAGGAACGGAGACCTCCCCACCACAGTCCTGATCCACCTCACCTCTTGGCTAGGGGCCAGTTGACTTGGAACTGCTAGATTATTTCTTAGATCATTCTGATATCCCTCTGAAATTAAGCTGCTTAGAAATGAAGGCCAGAGTTTAAAGACTTCTGACCAGGGCAGCATTACCTATGAAACAGCGAGCTGTAGGTTGGTTGTAAAAACTGGATTGAAATTGGTATTTCTAATGCCTGTCTTTCCAGAACCTGGCTCTGAACAGGGATCCAACTGAAGTCTGTTGAATAAGTAGATGCCCCGGAAATTCTTCACTGAACCTATCCTCACTGGGCTTTCAACCCAGCAAGCGTGCACTTCACAGAGAAAGGGACTGGAGCTTATTACCGTGGGTCTCCCTGTGGCCAAGTTTAGCACCTGACACTACTGAGCATTCAAAACCTTAGATGAAAAAAAAATGAATGCTGCATACCAATACAACAGAATATTATTCAGCCACAAAAAGGAGTGAATTGCTGATACATGATACAGTGTGGCCTTGAAAATATGCTAAGTGAAGTAAGCTGGACACAAAAAGACAATTGTCTGACCCCACTTATGTGAGGTACCAAGAATAGTCAAAGTCATAGAGACAGAGAGTAACATAATGGTTACCAGGGCCTGGGGAAATCCGAATGGGGCGTTGTGGTTTAATGGGTGCTGAATTTCTATTTGGGGTGCTGAAGTAACTTGGAGATGGATAGTGGTGATGGTTGCACACCATGGTGAATGTACTTAATGCAACTGAATTATACACTTAAAGTGGTTAAAATGATCATTTTTATATTATGTATATTTCACCACAATGACTGTTGCTTTTCTTTACTGCTCTTCATCTAGTCACCCTCCCCTTCTCTTTCAAATCTGGAGGATGGATGTTGTCAGGTCCCTGTTTGAAGAATCTTCCCTATCTGGGGTCAGATTTCAACACAAGTCCCATTGGGGCTGCTCCGTCCAGGGCCTTCTTCCCACTTCCTTGTCAGAGTCCCAGGTCTGAACAGGGCCCACCCTTGTTCTAACTGAGGTTGCCTAGACTTTAGTACAAGTCCTGCCATGATCCTTCCTTGGCCCTGTTAGGCTCTCAGAGTGATGGATGGGCACAGTCTTTCACCCAGTCATAGGGAAGGAAATAGATTGAAAAGATTCCTCTTTCTTCTATGAATTTGTTTACAAGATCAAAGGCCAGTATGCCTGAGGGGGCTGGGCAGATACTATGACATTTTTTTCTAACAATTCAGAGCAGCGCCATGTTTGAAAACAGGTCACGATGCCCTTTGTTCTTTCTTGGTTCCTAAAGCAAGCTCTGCTCATACCACCTCCTCTGCAGCAGAGCAAGGAAAATGGGCAACAGAGACTTAATTCTCACACTTATTCCTTATTAGTTACAAGAGGGGGGACAAAGTTGGCCTGTTCGTAAACACTGCAGTGTGTGTTCCCTTGGTTTGGGAAACCCTGTGTGTAGCTCACGAGGCTCATGGGAATCATCTCAGGTGCCATCTTTTCCTTTCCTGTCCACAGCACACAGACCCCATTAGCCACCCAGGCCTGCCCTTTATCAAAACCGCATCTCACTGCATCCCAAGGACCTCATAGCAGAAGACCAGGCTCCCAAGTCCTAGTGGTGAGATGGGACAAGACAGCTGGTGAGAGGGAGGCAGCACTGCCTTGGGGGGCAGCTGAGTGCTGCTGTGGTGAGACAGGCTTCCCAGGCAGCTGGGTGGGGTGGAAATCCTGCCCGGGAGTTACATTTTCCCTCCCTCTCCTGGTGATGTCAATTGGTGCATGTGTCTCCTTGATGCTCGAGGTGTGAAGTTGCTCTGTGGGCTAATGCAAGACATCCTTTTAATTGCATGGAGGAGTAACTTGCAGGCTGCCAAGGGGAGAGACTTGGGTACAGGTGGAGGGAGAAGGCTGGCTTCTTCAAATCCAGAGCTAAGAAGGGAAAACAAGGGAGGGAGGGAGGGAGGGAGGGAAGAAGGAGGGAGGGGCAGGCGTCTGCCTTTCATCTGGATATTCAGGATGACACATCTGGTGCCAAGGAAACTGCTGTTTCTAACTGACGGGGAAGCTTTGCAGTCAAGGGAGGGCTGAGCTGTCAGGTGAGCTAGAGATCAAGAATTATCATGACAGCTTCATGGCATGTGAAAGGCTCTGTGAAGTGCGGGACGATTTTAACCAGCGGTGGTTAAATTAGTTCTCCTGGACCCCGTGTGATGTGCAGTCGGAGAGGGGCCGATGGTGGCTGGGAGTGCCAGGCGTGAAGAAGGATGCCATTCTTGAAGGGCCAGGATGTAGGAGAGAAAGTGTATGTGAAAATTGGCTCCCGGTTTCTGAGTTTTGCTTAATGGAGGTGCCAGGCAGCAGTGAGAGCATTAATTAGTAGCTTGTCAATTTCTCCAGCGAACCTCTCTGAGCCTCCTATTATAAATATTCCGGAGACCCAAAATAACCTCTTCTTGAACTTCCCCAATTTAAGATCTTGTCAGAATCTAACCACCTGTACCAGCCGGCTAAGCAGCCTTGACTAACCGCTTTGCCCTGTGCTCTGGTGTTCCGCGGGATTGTCTATGCGCCACTGAGCGGACGAGAGGCTGAATGAGCCAGTGCCTGTCTGGAAAACTTCCACTCAAAAGTGAACTGAGGAAGTGCCTTTTAATAAGTCATCAGCCAGAAGAAATCAGGCTCGGTCCAGCCATCCAGTAATACCTGCCTGTTCATTGGCAATTTTTTAAAAAAATCCTGCAGCTGGAGGGTCTATAGTTTGATGAGTCCCTGCATGGAAAATTCAAGAAATAAAAACATGAACAACTGTGTGTGCGTGTGCGTGTTCGTGTGTGTGTGTATGCATGCACATGTACCTTGCTAACCTATATCATATACAAATTAAAAAGTTGTACATTAACACTCCTAGTCAGTACTCTGCCAAAAGTTCTGAATGTTAATTTCTTTAAACATAGGAAAAATTCTGATCATTAGTGGTTTCTTTTTATTTCTTTTTCTGTCCTTTTCTTTTTTTAAGACAAGGAAACTGAAGTTCAGAGAAGTCCGTAATCAGCAGGTCTGGAACTTGAACATGGGTCTGTTTGGCTCCATAATCCAAGCTCTTAACCTTGGTCTCTAAAGTAAGAATGGCTAACTTTTATAGAGCCTCCAGATTCTCATTGCTCTAAGTGGCACAGCTAGCCTGTTAGGTCCTAAGTCCGGATGTTATGGGAGCCCTTGACTTGACCCTTCATAGCTACTGTGCAGAACCCCAGTGGAGCTGCCCCAGGGCTTCCAAGCCTTAATCCCTGCAAGAGGCACCCAGGAGACTATATTACCAAGAAGTCCAATCTTTGTGGTACAGACAGCCCAGGCAGGACCTGTCTCACCATCAAAAATTTGTGCACACTGACCAGCACCAAGCTTGGGAACCCGAGTAGCACACCTGAGCACAGCAAGCACCAGTGTCTTACTTCCTAATCTGCTTTCCCAGGCCATGGCCAGTCCCCTCTGAAGTTTGTGGAGGAGTAAACAACCGTTCGCCTGTCCAAGCCTCCCTGGATTTATGGCCTGACGGCTCTCCTCTCCCTGCACTACGTACTGTGTACTGCAAACACAGATGACCTTTGCAGAGATTTCATTTCAACTTGCTTCCATATAAAAAACCTGTTTTGTATTGGCATTATTTAGAACAAGTTCTGCCTGTGTTAACTCCCTTAGCCCCAGCCCTTGGAATTCCAGAGGCCAAGTGCCTATGATTTCAAGAGCCAGGGGGCGGGTACCTTGAAAGCATCCCCAGCTTGCATCTCTCAGAGTCGCTGAGTCCAGTGACTCCGGGCAGATGGAGCTGCTCCCCTTCTTTCTAGGGTTTTTTCATCCCTCCTCCGTAGGAGGGGCTGGGCTGCAGGCTCAGATTGGCCCACTGGCAATAAGGTGCTTTTGTGGGACATTTTCTTACAAGTTGGTTCCCATGTGGTGTTTGTTAGTCACAGCTAATTATTAAGTGCTTGGCCCAGGCAATAGACATTGTTCCCTTGGATTCCTCTCCCCTCCTTTTCCCCCCTCACCCCCCATTGCTACAGAACAAAACCCATTGTGGGGCTCTGGAGGTTGGCGGTGCACATATTTTCCAGTGAACCCCTGATGGGCTCTCTGCTGGGGTTTCATGTTTCAGGTTGAAACTGAACTGGATAAAGCATTATTCATTGACGCCGACACATTCAGTCTCTGCTCTGTTCAGATATTTCTCCCTCACTGGACTCGGTCCCTCTCAGGCAATTTGGGTAATTCACTGAGAGCAATCCACAGTCCTTGCTCACAACCCCGATCATCTGCACAGAAGAAAAAAAGTTAGAATTTTGAGATCATAGAAAGATCATCAAGTTCCAGGTTTGGCCAGCTTCTCTGGTCAAGAGGCATATGTTGGGCCTGGGAGGGGGAGGGTACGGTACGAGGGCGGGGTTGAATGAGCAGGCTCTGAGTTCCTTCCTCCCATCCCCAGCACCAGGGCCTCTCCTTTTCCCTGATTTGCATATTGGGCTTCTCATAAGATTTGCACAACCTAAAGGCAATCTTGAAATCCCATAATTGAGGCCACCGATTTGTTCATTTCTCCGATGAGGAAACTAGCCCAAAGAAAGTCTTTCTCTCATCTAAGGTGCAAGTGGGTTCATGAAATGAGACCAGAATGAGAATAAAGGTCTTTCCACTTCTGTATGCCCCATTTATTAAATCAATGTGGGATCATTCTGGAACCCATCACTGGGCTGCTTTTCCTAGTGCCACTCTCTATGAAAAGACTTACCTCTATGTAAATATTAAGCCCCCACACCCCAGACAGGCCTGGCACACTGTTTTTATTTAAGGCTACTTTGGTTGTACAATCCCATGGCACCTTGTGGAATTGTACAGTAATCAGCCTAGGAGACTATAGAACAGCCATGTTTTTACTTTATATATTAAGAGCCAAAGTGACATTGGGTTAAAAGATTCTTGTTGGCTTTGTGCAAGACAAGAATAGGCTTTGTAAACAGCAGGTCTGGGTTCAGATCTTACTCACTGGACAAGTTACATGGTATCACTGATTTTAGGTTTTTATCTAAACATAGAGTGATAAAACATGGCTTAAGGATTGTGATGAGGAACTGAATTCAATAGTCTATGTAAAATCTCTGTGTAAAGCATACCAGGGACTTGATACATGTTCCTTTTCCTATAACTTAACTACTCTCACTCTCAAACATATACAAGTTTGAGTTGAAATAAAAAACAGACATTTTAAAATGTGATCCTGAACTCAGAAACGTCTGGATTTTGCCACAAGGGTTAACATTAACAAAGTGAAATTTGGCTTATCTATAAAACACAAGTTTGTCTTAATCTTTTACTGAGAACTTATAAAACTGAACATCTTCTGGGGGAATTTGACTATGGACTTCTGAGAGAAAATTCTACAAGGGAAAACTTGGGGGGGAAAAAAAAAAGTTTGTATTTTGACTCTGGAAGGACCTCCTGTCCTGGGACCCTAGAGCTGCCTGTCTTCGGCAAAATCAAAGCCCTACATTGGGCACAGTGGTGCACTCCTAAAATCCCAGCAACTTAGGAGGCTGAGGCGAGAGGATCAGAAGTTTGGGGCCAGCCTGAACAACTCAGCGAGGCCCTCAGCAACTTGGCAAGACCCTGTCTGAAAATAAAAAATAAAAAGGGCTAGGGATGTGGCTCTGTGGTATAGCACACCTGGGTTCAACCCCCACTCAAATAAAATAACATCAGAGCCCCTCTTTGCAGCGACAACTTGGGTGTGCTTTCAAACACGTCTTTATTTGCCATCCAAATAAGAACCATAGTCCCAGAAGCTTGTTTTTCAAAATTTAGAAAAGCAGATGTTTTTGCTTATTTTTCTCTCTGTCTTTCCCCTGCCAAAATGCTTACTGGATTTTCATTAGGTTCTGAAGTTGTTATTCTGTTTTGTTTTGCTTTTACTTTTAAGACAAATCTTGGAAGGGAGTCACTGTAAATTGGAGGATGGGCATCCAAACTGAGAAAGCTGTATTTTAGACTCTAATGAAAATGTTTGAGAAGCTGAAGGCAGGAAGTGCTAGAAGACTGGAGCGAGCAAGATGAATGCAGTTCTGAAAGGGTCTCCTGGCAATCTCCTCAGGCCTGTGAGGCTGGGGCTGCCCCAGGAGGCCGGGATTCCAAAAGGAGCATTGCTTTCTAAGGATTCCAGGAGCAGTGCAGGTAGTGGAACACAGCAGGCGGCTGTGGATGGACTGCGTGGATTGAGCATGTGCCAAGGCGGGGGGGCAGTGCCACTCACAGCCCCTGTACAGGATAGCCTCAGAAACGTGGTAGGCACTGACTGTATTCATTTCTGTTTCCACTGTAACAAATCAACTGAAACGCAGTAGCTTCACAGAACACATATTTACCTTAGAAAAAGTGACAGTCAGCAATCTGGTGCTGTTCTGACTGGACAAAAATCCAGGCGTTGACAGGGTCGTGTTCCTTTCTGGAGGCGTGGGTTGAATCTTGTCACATTGCTTCACTCTGATCTCTTCTGCCCTCCCTGTTCCACTATTAGGCACCTTTGTGGGCTCAACCCTCACTCAAATAAAATAACATCAAAGCCAACTGAATATACTAAATACTCCAAGGTAATCTGTCTATTTTAAGGTCAGCTAAATTCCCCTTTGCCATGTATGGTAATATATTCACAGGTTCCAGGGGTCACAAATGGACCTCTTTGTTAGGGTAAGAGAAACTATGGCCTACCACTTTCATACCACATACAATAAGTATATGTAGTAAGACTCTTTCAGTTGCAAGAAATAAGATCTAACACAAGCTAATAAAAAGGAAAGGATTTTATTGTCTCGGGTACTTGGGAAAGTTCCAGTGGCATCATCCGACATAGCTAGATCCATATGTCCAGCCAGGTCATCAGAGTCCTCTCTTTCTTGGCTTTGATTCTCAAGCAAAGGCTAAGACAGCTCCCGGGCAGTTCCAGGCTTACATAGTTCTTGAGACTGAAGATGTCAGAGAAGAAACCAGGATTTTTTTTTTTTTCTTAGCACCAATAAAACGCTGAGGATGACTCTCATTGACCCAGCTTAGGTCACATGTACATCCCTAAACAAATTATGTTTAGAGAGATACAATACTTGCTTCATCTCTAAGGGCAGGAATGGAGTCAGCCTTGCCAGAAGCTCATGTACTGAGTTAGGGAGGAGGTGGTTCCCAAAGGAAATTCAGATGTTGTCACCAAAAGAAGGAGAAAAGATCTCAGTCTATAGAAACAGCGGGTGTCTACTCCACCATGTTATTGCTGGACTTCAGAACCATGAAGTTGGCATATTATTTGGCTCCAAGCCACAAGACTTTTAATCTTGAAAGAGTTAGAAGAGGCTCACCCAGGACACGTAATAAGTTAATTCAGGTGATATATAAGAAAAGAGGAGTTGTGTAATGGGTAAGAGTATGGGATTCGGAACCAAGTTATTGGTTGTATTTACTTGACCTCTCTGTGCCTCAGTTTTCTCATCTATAATAAAGGTACCCACCCGGAGTTTGTTGCAAGGTTTAAATGTGTTAATACAAATGAGATACTTAGAATAGTGCCTTGACACGATAAAGGACAGCTGTCACCATCACGATTGGCACAGGGGTTTGGAAAGTAGTTAGGAAATAAGTCAGATACTTTCTTGATTTCTCTCTCTACCTGGGGCCACACAGTCTCCTCTCTCTGGAACTTTCTCCACCGTCTCTGCAGGAATGGAGGTTCTCACCTGTAATGTAGATTTTGACATAACTTCCTGTAGCTGACCTTCTGTCTCTGGCCTCAGCTGCATATGTCCATCACCAGATGAATTCTCGGCCACTGTTTGTGAATCCAGATTCTTGAGAGAATTCCATTAATCTGGCCAATGATTGTCTTTACATGAGAGGACACGAGCTGTTCAATTAGCTGAGAAGAGCCAGGTTAGGGTTGTGTAACACTGAAGCCTTAGGTATGTGTGTAGCTGCTGAATTTGGCAAGTCAGATCTGATAGACAATAGCACTCTCTTTATACAAGCTAGGAATAAAATGGAAGCAAGAACAAAAGCAAAAGTGATAGGTAAGAGAGAAAGAAAAGAAAACACATCACCAGATCAGGGAAACACCAGCATCTGAAGTCATGTAGCTGGGGATTCCCAAGGCAGCTTTGCAGGGTCCCCACTGAGGAGTCCCAGGCAGAGTGTCCTCTCCTTGGTGAGACTCCAAAGTCTTATTCTCTGTGGGGCTCCTTAAATAAAGTGAGAACAAAGAAAGTTCCTTCTAACAACCTGCATGACCTGTGGTCCCCTCAAGGACACTTCATCCCCCTAGGACAGGCCAGATCCCCCGGGGAGGGACTGATGGCCTTGAGATAAGCCAGTGAGTCTGAGTTCTCCTGAGTGAGCCAAACCCAGCAGAAGTCAGCATGCTTCAGATGTTCCATCAAGGACACACGAAGGTCACACCAAGCACATGGACAGGGAAGATCTTTAATATTTCCCTTAGCCCTTTAGGTCACCTCTTTCAGTAGGCATGGAAGGGCAGGTTTAGCCAAAAGAGGAAGTTTGGCTTAGCCAGAAGAGTGTCTTTTAAATGCATGCCCTAGCAAATGGGAATTCCCCTACAAAACAAGAAACTTGTGTCAAAAAGATACTGGTTATATGTAGACATTTGGGAATAGGACAGTACTAGGAACTGCATTATACTAATGTTATAGTCTTCATAGAGAAGAAAAAAATGATCATTCTCCCATAATTATAAATGGCACATTTATAAATGAGACATTCTCGGCCCTAATTAGAACATTCATCAGATGGACAGAGACTCTCATCCTATTCCCTGTTGAAAAACTCATTCCTGAAGCAGAAGTTCCAATATAGAGCTCACAATCACTATCAGGGGAGTGGATTCCAGAGTGACCAGTGATGTCCCCAAATCTTCCCTTTGGTGGCAGGAAGAAAATTCCTCACTCGCTTTTTTCTTATGCCTTAGAATTATACAGAACAGTGGAATTTGTTGTGACATATTTGTACGTGCACACAGTATAACAGTGTAATTTAGTCAGGTTTGTTCCCCAGTTCCTTATTTGTCTTTTGTTCACTGTGACCTTTTTTTTTTTTTTTTTTTTTTTTACTTTGGAATGTCCCCATATTTTTTTTTCAGCAGTTTCAGTCCTGAGTATTCTTGACATCTCAGTGGACACAGAATTTGCCTCAAATCCCTTGTCCTTTTTCTCGGAAGACTTTCGTAAGAATCTTTCTGGTGAAGTACTTCTATAGTGATGGGGAGGGTCAAGGAGTACTGACGGAATTTCTTAGCTCTGAGGCACTACAGGAAAGCTGGAAAATGCTTTGGATCAGGGCCGGGTATCTTAGGAAGCACTGAGATTTGGGGGAAGACAAAGCATTGTCAAGATTTTGATAGAGGCCTGCTGGGAAAGTCTCCACTGTAAAGGCTCCTGTGCCCCTTTCTAGTGGAACAATTCGTAGGCTCCACGCTTGCTTTCAAATGGATTGGTTTTGAAGCAGTCAACAAAAAAGCATCCTGCTGCCAGGGCCAACCATCAAAAAGAGAAAAGAGAGCAATGCAAACCGTGGGGGAATGTGTGCGAAAGAGAAATGTTGTAGAATGGGGATGTGGCTGTGCTGGCCTGATACCATGTGCATTATCTCCCCCAAAGGACTCCGTGGTTT
This sequence comes from Ictidomys tridecemlineatus, assembly GCF_052094955.1. NCBI lineage: Eukaryota > Metazoa > Chordata > Mammalia > Rodentia > Sciuridae > Ictidomys > Ictidomys tridecemlineatus. The sequence continues at coordinate 33,821,642 of NC_135480.1, forward strand.
AATGGATGGGGCTTTAACCTACCCAGAGGTCAGTCTCTACTGGACAAGTGGAACCTCATCCCTGAGGGCATTGACATCCTCATGACACATGGACCTCCTCTAGGTGAGTAAAGTAAAGGTTCTCCTTTTGTCATAGGAGATGACTTTTTTCCCAAGCATAATGAATAATGCTTTAGGGACATGATCATTTTCCTCAAAAAAAAAAAAAAAAAAAAAACCGTGAATACAAAAAGAAAAAGTCAGTGTCTTTAAAGAAACCCAGTATGATAATTAAACTCAGCAGTTCTGCAAGGCTTACAGGTGTTCGTGAAATTAAATTTTTTGATTTAGTCGAGTCAGGGAAAAATCAAATGAGTATGGAGCCCCACAGTCTTTTGAGCTTGATAATTTATTTTAAGAACTGTATTCACTTTGGAGTTAAGGGGGAGTGGGGAACGGAAAGAAGACATGGACCTACCAATCGCAGGGCTTTTGAATGGCAATGAAATGATGGAAACTTTTGTTCAAAGGAGCTCATTTTACTTTTCCACATAATGCTGGAACCTGGGGGATCTTTAAAGTTGAACATTTGAGCTGATTATATGAGAAAAGACTTTTTTTTTTTTTAAGTTAAAGTGTTCAGTGAGGACTTATGTTGAAAGTTACTTAAGGATACTCATTCTATAGGCACCTTGGGGCTGCAGCCAGGTTTATATTGTCTGTGTGCTTCAAAGCCATCCCCTAGGGACCCAGATTATGGGACAGAAGATGATTATTGTTTTATATAATTATCCTTAACTATTCATGAGCTTGTTATGGTTTGACTTAGCCATAGAATATTTTTCAACCAGGACCTACCACCTGGTCCCCCATCTACTCAGTACCCCTTGAGCAAGGACCCTGTTGTCCATCTAAAGTGCACTCAGAAAACTCAGATGTTTCACTTTAAATGGGGGTGGGGGTGTCTTTTTAATCATTATTATTATTGTGGTAAAAGAAACATGACAGGAAATCTACTCTTGTTATCTATTTTTGATTGTACAGTACTAAAAGAGTTTTCTTGATAATCTTGTTTTGAGAGCGGGGAGTCATGCGAATATAAATGATCCTCACGACAATTCTTGGTGTGGGATTGTTATCTATGTCCCCTCCCTCTTCTGTCAGCCTAAAATATAAAACTTTCTCATATTCATCCCCAATGCAAATTTGATCTTTGTAGATCTCCTCCAAGCCATTTGGTGCTGCTATCTTTCCTTTAGGAGGGGAGCATTCCATAGTTTGCAAAGAGGGAAAGGGAGGACGAGAACATAGGCCATGGTGGCTCATTTCAATGATGGAGAAGCGAGGGAAGAGGAGCCAGTTGCAGACATGGAAGTGTTACAGGCGGAATCACTGTCCTCAAGCATATCCCTTCTCCATATTACCCCAACCATGTTTTCAAAGGTTTTACTTGGTGACAGCCTTTATCAAGCCATAATCAATTAATTTTCCATTTGACAACCACTTACACTTGCTAAATTGTTAATTTGCTAGCTAAATACTCTTATCAGTGTTCGTTACCTAGTCAAGGTACCTGAGTAACCAACCTTACAGAGCTGCTATCCCATCCAACTTTATCCATCTGCCTGAGCAGCCTAATCTGATTGGATTCGGTCATGATGTTCCTTTGGCTATTTATTGTCAGGGCTTTGGGCATCTTCAGTATAGAAACACTTACTGGACTATATGTATTACTTAGAATGTGACTTTGAATTGAAAAGTTAATTCACAAAGTTTATCGAACCATTCAAGAAAAACACATCCATGAGATAATATGCCAGTCACTGTGGATTTAGGATTTTCCCCTCTTGTTAAAAAGTTTTGAATATCCTGGTTTGATTTTTATCAGGAACCTCCACTTTCATCTGATGTTCTTCCCAGATTCTCTGGTCACTTCCCACACTCAGCTAACCTGTCTTTACAGAGACACTAAATATTCATGTCTGTAGTTTGACCAAAGGAAGCAGAAAGCTGCCTCTTTCTGCCCAATCATTTCTAAACAGTAGAAATAACCTAATGGAACCATTAAAGTGGATTCCCACAGATTATGATTTAGCCTTTCATCCCACCTGCCTTCCTCATGCTCCATCCTTCTGGGGTGTATAGATTTCATTTCAGACCATAATCATCCAGATAGCTGACTTTTGCTATAATTGATGTCCGTTTTTATAGATTTCCTGCATTAAGCGTAGCACTAAGTGGCTTTTACTTTAAAAGTAGTCAATTAGCCCCAACTTGCTGGATGCCACCATGAGGTCATATTGTTGCCTGTTGCCGTAGAGTGGAGAAGCAATGGGCATTCCAAAGCACTGGTCACGGGAACCAACCAAGGGTTAAGAGCTGATGTCTTCAAAGAGAGCAAGGGATCTTGTGTCCAGTTCACAGATAGTCCCTCTCTATTCTGTCTCTGAACCATTTTGTAAGTAAACTGCTCTCAGAAACTATAATAAAGATAAAATTTTAAAAAGAAAGTAACTGAATCGAGGGAGAAAGAGATATTATGGGGCTGCCGGGAATAAAATGTCATTTGAGCCCCATGAAGAAGATTTGAAACCCATGGCTGAATAAATCAAATTCCTTACAGGAAAAAAAATGTTAATTAACGGGGAGGGGGGGGAATGGGAAAAAAAAATCAAGAACCTAAAGAAGACAAAGCGATGAGTGAAAAGTTTCTTAAAAGCCATTGTGAGCTTTAATGGAGAGGCTGGGATTACAGATAATGTAATAATCCTTCTGTGAGTTATGGCTTCCTGAAAGTCTAAATGAAACCTTACCTGAAGAGAGAAAATTAAGAGTATTGATTGCATTTCACCCTTAGGTTTTCGAGACTGGGTTCCAAAGGAGCTTCAAAGGGTGGGCTGCGTAGAGCTGTTAAACACTGTCCAGAGGCGAGTCCGACCCAAGCTCCATGTGTTTGGTGGAATTCATGAAGGTAAGCAAAAAGGGATTCACGACTCACTGCAAAGGAAGACCTGAGCTAGACTGGGAATAACTAGAGCAGTAGTTTTTAAACATTTTGGCAGTGGAATCCTTTAATAACATGAAATCTTATGAGAAAAATCTGCACATAAAGATGATAAATATTTCATATGGAACTGCTTGCTCTCTTTTACAGAGAGTAGAGCATAGGAACCCTGTCTGGCCCACCTTACCACAAACCCAGCATTCCCCCCAGGCAGCTTAGAATCTCAGGGCTGTAATGAGGAATATTTGATAATCACTGCAGCAATGCAAGCCTGAGGTACGTAAAGACAAATTTTCTCTTTAAGAGAGTTAGAAGAAATGCCCTGGATATTAGAAGCTATTTAAAGCTTTTAGAGTTCATGCCTACCTATAAATATTATGTTTCATATGAAATGCATAAAAAGACCCAGGAAGACGAGGCATTCTCTGAAAAATAACTGTGGCCCTGCGGTGAAGGATATACAACAGAAGCAGAAGGAACCAGCACATTTGAAGATGGATGTTTCCCTTGCTAACCTCAGAAAACTGTTTCAGACTTCTCAGAAATCAGTGGCACAATGAACTCAGGCTGAGATTAAGCATAGCAATTAAATCTCCCCTAAGTATCAGGGAACTGGTCCGGTTGCCATTTTCTGCCTTTCAAGGTAAACTGAGTCAGGATCACAGAGCTGAAGCTTCACGGGAGGTTTCAGGGCTGGCTCTAGGTTTTGTTTGCTTCTCTTGCCTTTTTCAAACCAGAGGTAACTGGACTTTTGTGCAGACACAAAGCCCTCCTTCAGCAGGCCTTAGGTTTTCCGAGCTCACCGGCTCTGCCAGGGACACATGTTTGTGTGCAATTGGTGCGTTTATGTGGGCAGCCGCCATATTCTCCCCGGATCCTGCTTGCAGCTGCTCCCTGCAATAATTTATGAAACTGCAGTCAAGTTGAGGTGTATAAGGCTATGTGCCTGACGAAGCAAAAAACAAAGTTTGCTTTTCAAAGTCCACAAATCCAGTGGCTTCCTGGTTATGCAGGTAATAAAGAGCATATTGAAAAATCATCCTACTGAGGCCAGAGAAAATTCAGCTTGCTCCAAGTGCAGGCACCAGCTGAGTGACTGGAAGGAGGGATGCAGCGCCCCCAAAGCAGGCAGCAGCAGATATCAACTCCTCTGACTCCACAAAGGAGAGTACTTCTCTATGATATGATGCAGGGAGGGGAGACCAGAGATGGGACCTCATATCTCAATTGCATTTCAGGGGACCATTGTCTTGAAAACTGGTTTGAATTCCTGCAGCATTCCTTTGAGTTTGCATTCCACCACCCCCCCCACTTTTTAAAATTTAAATCATTAATTAGCTTTAAACTATCCAGACAATTGGGGAATTCCACTAAAGTCTCAAAATAATAAACTAGCTTAAAAGGGAGGAGATCATATTCAAATAAACTTGTCTGGCCTTTATTCACTTAAGACAGCTGAAGAGGGCAGAGAGAGGGCAAATACCAACCTCTTGATGGAGAGAGATAACAAGACTTTATGACCCCAGAACTAAACAGTGCACATTTTAAATGCCTCTTTTCTTTTCTTAAGAGATTTTTCCATTGACCCTCATTAAGCTCTCCACAGGCTTACTTGCAGAAATTTTAGCAAATGGAAAAAAAGAACCTTATCAGTGATTTCTCTAAATCCTGGTAATTTTGTTTCTTCATGGCTATATTTTTACATGCCTTAAGAGCTTGATATCGATATAGAATTGCAAACTTAGTTGCAGAAGCTGGAGAGCAAATAGATGGTATCCAGGGAAATATGCAAACTTCCAAACGTCCTAAAATTAATCCTATAAAATTATAAAAGAAGCATACATGCCAGAGTTCCAGGGAAGTTTTCTTAGCTTTCTTCCAATAGGTCACTTCCAAGAGGTTTCTACTGCAGGCAGGGATTGATTTTGCTTGATCTAGTGCTCAGGTAAGCTCAGGAAACAGTGGCCTATGGTGATGTTTCTGTACATCACTTGGACAGTTGATTAGTAGATGCTTTTGAATGAAACTTTGAAATGCAACTCCGCATCAAAGCCACAGAACTCAAGGTAAAATTACGTATGGTTAACTGTCACAGAGACAGTTTATCTCATAGAAATGGAAGCCCAGTATCCACATCTCCCAACTCCCAGAGTTCTTTCCCTTCACCTGCCCTGAAGCCCACTTGGAATTTGGTCTGTTTGTCCCCTGAGGAGTAACTCCTACATTACTCACTTCCTTCCCTAGAACTCAATAGTTCATACCAGGGCTTTGAAGTGAAAATGCTATTTTTAAAAGAGAGGGGGGTCAATATTTTTCTTTATTCTCCCTACTAAAGAAATCACAGTCATTCCCTGACAAGTCTAGTGTTTAAATAAGAAAAAAAAAAGAATCACTCTTTGTTGAAGTGGAGAATTTCCCCCCCAGCACCCTTTAAAGAAAATAGGATAAAATCAGACATCAGCTCCTGAAAGTTGTTAGATCTGGGCAGGCTGAATTTCAACTCGCTGCCCCACTGACAAAGGCTTTCTTGTTTTCCTTGCCTGATGGCCCCGCGTTCAGCCACCATCATTTGTATACATTACAGTAACTGTGACACCATCTCCCCACAGGTTACGGCATCATGACCGATGGCTACACAACGTACATCAATGCCTCAACATGTACAGTCAGCTTTCAACCGACCAACCCTCCGATTATATTTGACCTTCCGAACCCACAAGGTTCCTGAAGCTCTAACTATCTTATTGGAATATGAGGGAAGGTCTACAAACTGCCATTTTTCTAATTATAAACTTACATTCTCTTACTTGTTTATTTCCAAATGCTGTGAGTTCTTTTTGTAAATTGTCGGAAACAAACAACAACAAAAAAAAATTGATGCTAGAGGTTGTGCTTCTTCTTTATTATTATTATTATTATATTATTATTATTATTATTATTATTTCTAAATGGGGCACCCATTGGAAATCAAAGGAGCATTGTGAATTTGTAAAATGACTTCTGATTTTTCAAAGGCCACGCCATTGTAAATTGTTAAGTGTTCGCCAAAGGACAGCCAAGCTTTCTTTTAAAAAGTGAAAGAAGTCTTATTTTAATATGCTTTAAGCTGGAAGAAAAAGAAAAAAAAAATGGAAACAGGTAGACAGTGTTTTAAAAACCACCCAGATTTGCACAACTGTTTAAGAGTATTGTTTTAAGTATTTTATTTTTTAATGTTTCGTTGTTGTCGTATTCTTGGTAATGCTTCATTTTTGCAGATGTGGCCCCAATTTTAAACAATCTTCTCAACTGAAGTAGGTATGGAAAAAGCCTTCTCGTCACATTCTTGCTGGAAAGAAGACATGTGTCAAGGGAAGACAACAGCCCTCATTTAAAGGATGGCTTAGCTAGTGAGATCCATATCGTGGTTTTACAAGGTCTCATTGTTTGTTTGTTTCTTTTAAATTATTTTAGCTTTAAAAATATGGAAATGGAACCTGTAAACAGCAGGTATTTCATGCAGTAAAAAAAAAAAAAATGAGTGTGCAGACTCTTTTTCAGTATGGGTTTATATATATAAGTATTTTTTTGTGTGTGTACTCTAAGTTAGGAGTTTAACATTGCCAAGGACAGTACAACTGTGGTGGGATGCTGTGTGGCTGCACCTCAGAAGTCCGAAGGAACTGACACATATTCTCAGAACTCAAGGTCTTAAAGAGCTTGAGTTAAATCTAGGTACAGTTACAAGCGTGTATAGAATTAAATGGATGCAATGGAAGCTAACTAAAATAAGGCTTAGTTGTCCTTTCTATTTAAATGCCCTGAATTGTCTTCTTACTTCCTCTCCCCCCCTCTCCCATTTTGCACTGTGTGTCGATGCAATCTTCGCTAGCACAAAATATTGTCGCTAATAGTCATTTCTGTTTTCCCATTGTAAATGCTGTTGAGCTTTATTCTATTTTATGTTACCTTGAAATTTAGGAAAGCTGTTGTTTCTTTAAATTTATTGTGATATTCTATATCTAGCGGCCTTTATATGCAAATAAAATTGCAAGATTTTTAAATCTGTGCTGTTTGGAGAGTTGGCTGGTGGAAGGGTGGTCGTTTTGTCCTGTGGAGGAGGGGGGAGGTTCTTCATATGCTACATCATAATCCCTTTTAGAATAATTAAAATACATGATTTTTTTCCCTTAATTTTCAATAAACTTTTATTACCCACCATGCGCAGGCTGGCAGGTAGGTCAATAAGACCTTGGGTGTAGTCTTTCCTTCCATTGTGCTGTCATCTATCTTGCTGTAGATTTCAGAAGGTACAGATTTCATCTTTGGCCATTGTAAGGTTTGAGGGAATAGGGAGACTGCGTACGTGGATGCTATTTCAGGTGTATTGTAAGTGGAAGCTGTTAATGATAGAGTAATCATTGCACGTTCTCATTTGTCCCCATCAGCAGGCCCCATCTCCCCATCACTGTTGTTTTCTTGAAATGATATCCAACAACAAAATGCTTTGGCATCCAGGAAGGGGCAGGCAGTGGGGTAGGATAATGCCTGTCTTTTTATTTTTTTCTGGAAGGACCATTGAAGAAAGGCAGTATATCTGCAGTGTATCTCCCAAGTCTACTTCTCAGTCAATGCCTCTTGGATTGCATTTGGATACATCTTCCTGCGCGTGGATCCTTTGGTGCAATTCCTAGAAGGAATTCTCTGTGTCACTCCCAGCAGAGAGAAAGTACTAGGCCTGAATTTCAGCTCAGATTCACATTTAATCATCATGATCCGATGTAGTTGCTAACATTTATTAAGCATCTTGGATGCCACGCAGAGCCTGTGGTGGACATTAGTCTAAGCTTGCAGAGAAGATGTTCAAGCTTACCAAGGAGAAGAGGTCCATGATCGTGTGGTAGCTACAATGGGCCAATGTAGGTTCTGAAAGAAATTTACATCCTTCCTTTGACCTGCTACCTCAGTAAAAGAGAGTATTGACTTCAAGCCCCTTTCTGCAAGGCTGGAAGAACTAGACTGCTGGATGGAAATTTCACCTGGCTCTTGTACCAGGAGGTAGGCTCAGATGTCTCAAAAAGCAAGCTCTCTAGAAATAGGTGGATGATCACCGTGGCAAGTGTGCAAACCCGTCTGGACACAAACTAATTAAGCTGAACACTTAACTAAAATTGCTTTCCATTGTGTGGGAACAGGAAGCAATACAGTCTACTAAATCCATAGGGTAGCCTGGCTCATGGACAGAGATTCCTTTGGCCAGGCCACAATTCCATGTGCGTGAACTGCCTCCAGGAAATCCATAGAAGACTGTTCAAAAACCTAAAGTTCTCTCCATTGGGCCTGCTAACAAGGAAACATTCAAAATAGCTCTTATAAATCAGGCCCTTTCTATCCCTTCTATCACCAGGCACTCTGCTGAGCAGGTTTCAGATTTTATTTCTAATCTTCACAAAATCCTGAGGGAAGTCACATAAGCCCCACTTTATAGATAGGAAAGTATCCCTCCCCCAACCAAATAATTTCCCTTAGGAAAATGTAAGGTTTAAAATCTGGTCTGTCTGACTCCATAGCACATACCCTTTCCATCACCCCTGCTTCCACGGGTTAAGTGAATGCCTTCGAGGGCTAATATAAACTGGTTCGGCCAGGGCATTTCCTGTCCCTCTCATAGGAACCCACTGGAGTACCTTGCAAGCAGCTTTCCAACAATATCAAGCTGGATCTCTTCCTCTCTGCTTGAGATCCGGCCTTGGATAAGAGCAGAGACCCTAGGGCCAGTGGGCCAGCCCACATCCCACCTCCATCATGGATTAGTATGGCTTCCTGCACCTGGGTGCTCGCTTTCTCCATAAATAGGGTGGTGAGAATGAGGAGGAAGTTGTGTCATATGAGTTCATACATGGAGATTACTGCCTGGCATATAGTCAGCAGTTACCTCTGCTGTGTCTTGAGATTCTCCAGGCAAGATTCTGTCTGTTGACTTCTCACCCTGGAGAGCACCAGGTGGCACTGTGTCGGAGACAGCATGCTTGTGTGCATTCTTAGGATCTGTAACACACTTCCCGCCCTAGAAATATGAAGAATCCCAAGGGCATTTCTAAGAGGCAGATAAGGAAAACTGACTTCCGAGTTTGGGTATTATATTTTGCAAAATCCCTTTTTAATCTCCAAATAGGAAGGGGTCCCTACTCTTTCAAGTTGCTTAAAGTGGCACCCACAGATCTTTCCTGAAGCATCTTTCTCCCCTTGGAATTTTCCCTCTCCATCCCACCACATCCTTCTACTTCAATTAGTGAAGTTTTTTCCCTGTATATTTTCTTGTAATCTCCTTTTGTTTTATAAAGATATTAGGGGGATCCTGAAATCCCTTTAAGAGACAAGTTGCTGTTATTCTGACAGGTGGTCAATGTTAAGCCTGTCTTGTCTCCATCGCTGAAGGAAATAAATACTGTGACTCCTTAAGTAGGAAGAATCGAAAGCTGGGAGGATTTAGGATTTGTTGATTGCAGATGAAACACTTGCTGTGCCACAGAATCATGCCCTCATCCCCCATTCTCACCCTGCAAGGATGTGCAGCTTTAGTGGAGGCTTTTAACCTCCTTATATTGTTTTGATTTTCCAGTATCATTTAATGTTCTGTTGCCATTCTCCTAAAAGTTTTTAGGAACTTTTTGTTTAAAACAAAAGTGAACTGAGCTCTACTTTAAGAATTTGACCATAAGCTGAAGCATATGGAAACACTGTTGTATACGGGTAGGAAGCAGTTGGATGTTGTTATGGTTTGTGTGTGAGGTATCCCGCACACGTGTGAGACAATGCAAGAAGGTTCAGAGGAGAAATGATTGGGTTGTGAGAGTCTTAACCCAATCAGTGATTTAATCCCCTGATAGGGATTGAGTGGTAATAGAAGTGGTAGGATGTGGCTGGAGGAGGTGGGAATTGGGGCGTGGCTTTGGGTATATATTTGTATCTGGAAAGTGGAGTCTCTCTCTCTCTCTCTGCTTCTGGACCATTACGATATGAGCTGCTTCCCTCTACCACTTTATCCTGCCATGATTGTTCATCCTCACCTTGAACTCTGAGGAATGGAGTTATCCTTCTGTGGACTAAGACCTCTGAAACCATGAGCCCTCAAATAAACTCTAATCTCCTCTACAGTTTGGCTGGTCAGATCCTTTAGTCACAGCAGCGAAAAAGCTGGTTAAAAAGGATGTAGGGGGGCTGGGGTGGTGGCCCAGCAGTAGAATGCTTGCCTCACATTGTTAGGCACTGGGTTCTATCCTCAGCACCACATAAAAATAAATCAACAAAATGAAGGTATTTAAAAAAAAACAGATGCAGGAAGGGTTTTAGGATTGGAGAGTCTTAACCATGGGTTTCATGGAAAGCTTCAGGAAACCTCCTTGAAAACTTCTAGAAACTTCCTCTTAATACAAAAATGTGTCTCCCGCTTCCTGTAGTGAAGTAGCAGGGCTGCTGAGTGTCTGTCATCTCCCTGGCATGGCTCTTCCAGAATGTTCAAGCTGCTGCTTTCTTTCCTTTTCTAAATACCCACTTCCTCTAAACTGGCCTATCCTGCTTTTCCAGGAAGAGAAAAACAGATTCCAAAGGTTCCTGGAGAATCCCCACTCTTCCCTGGTACCCACACAACCATCAGTCTCTGACGGTCATGAGAGGTTTGGAGAGGGTCGGTGGCACCACCACAGTCACATAGCACATCAGGAGACAGAATCCCACATTGTCATTTGGATTCTCAATTCGGAGCATGACTATTTTTCAGCTTGACCTTCAGGAAGAATCGAGATGGAAAGATCAGTCTGGGCCGGATATAATATGATTTTGTAGTAGAGAACAAACCACCAATCTGTGAAGGAAACCTCAGAATCTTCTGCCGAGTTTGCTCTCTCTCCCTTTAACGAGTCTGCCTGCAACAACTCTGATGGGCCCCTCATTTGTTCTCTTGCAAGGGAGATGGGCACAGTTTCTGCCTTTCCTACCTCAGAACGTCATAGCTCTTCGTCATGGGGTTTTGACGTGCATACATGTGTCATGTCTGGAAGGCACTAGGAGTTGGTAAGCTTCCCCACCCGTGGAAGAAGACATGTTGAGTGACCTCAGATGTGCTATTTTATATCTGTTAGCCTCCGATTCCACCCTGTATAATGGGGATAACTACTGTCTCACAATGAATTTGTCAGACTTGACACAGTAATATCCACAGAGCCCTGGGAAGAAAATTGTATTGTTCTGCCAGTCATAATTTCTTAAAGCGTTTTTTTAAAAAAAGACAAAAAAAAGATTACCTTATTTTTGGTGAGTCACAAAGCGAATTGCTTGAGCTGGACTGAGTCAGAGGAATGATGCTGCCAACCCCAGTTGTACAGAAATTGAGCTCTTTAAATTCTTGTCTCTCTGTCTGAATTACCTGACAAAACATTTGTGGTGGGTTCTCCCTGACTCCTCCTCATTTCCTTCCTGAATTAGGGATGCCTTACAAGACAAAAATCCAAGGGTAAAAAGCTTCTTTTACATCTGAGAGCGTCTCTATCTAGGTAATGGTGAGAGAGTGGGATGCATTTCCATTAGGAAGCCCAGCCACCGCGGGACTAAAAGCACAAGCAGACTAAACACACGAGGGCAGAGAGCCTCCTCCCATCCATCAGCTTTGATTTTTATGAAGCCACCGTTACCATGAGGTGCGTCTGAACACTCAGAGCTTGCTTACCAAGGCAAAGGGCCTGTGATTTCATGGCCCATTTCTGCCCTGACCTTAGTGGATGACCTGGGGATTAGGTTGAGCTTCTAAGCAAAAGCTCCTGAAGTAGCAAATGACTTGGAACCCAAGTGCTCCTTCCATGCTTGGGTTCACCAGCACTTGCCTTTGTACAAGTCAGCTACGATGCTTAGGTGACAACCACTTGATTCTTACAGGGATTCATATTTTCTAGAAGCCTTCCTGGATCCACTATCCCCACTCAGAACACTCGCCTGCAGTGCTGCTATAGCTGCCCACACATTCTCCTCTCTGTGTCACATAATTGTTGCTGGTCTACCTGTGAGCTCCCTGAGGCCAGTGATCATGCCTTCTAAGCATCTTAAGTCCAAACAAATGCTTTCCTTAACTAGTGAAAATAAGAAGGATAGATAGGCGAAATTAATCACAGGTGGAATCAGCAAATATTTACTAGACCCCATAATCCTCATGCTGTGCTAGTAAGTTTCATTTGTAAGAAAAGACCTTTCCTTTGCCATGAAAGGGCCTTTGAACTAGGTGGAGAAAACAAGATATTGATGCATCAAGGTAAATGGTAGGAAGAGATGTAAATTACAGGTCAAGACATCAATGAAAAAACATTGGGGTGTGTGAAACAAGAGCTGTTTCCCGTTATGTGAGTGACCATAGTTTTGGGGAAGTGCAAAGAGAAGGTATGAGTCCCAGACAAGTGCAGGCAACTAATCTAGGAAAGGGAGTCTGTGCGAAAATGATAATGTCAATCCATATATAGTGTCATTCTACGAGGAGAAAAACCTGTATGGCCAGTGGCAATTCCAAGTGTGTCACGTAGCTGGTTTGTTTTCTTAATTTACTCTATGAAATGGTTTTCTCTAATGGCATGCCATTGACGAAATGCACTGTAATGTCGCCATCCATCACCTCCAAATGCTTTTGCATGCATCAGTTGTTGACTTGTTTTCTCCCATTCGGCACATAAATGAGAGGAATGATTTATCCAAGGCCACCAGTTACTCTTATGTGGAATCTGAAATAGCTCTCTGGAGAAATACTGCCCTGAGCACTTACGTCTTTATGCTGCTCTGAACTTGCATCGAAGGGCAACTTTGGCTTGGGCTGTGCTTGGATGACCCTTGCATTTCCTGGAGAGCTGGTCCAGGCATCCACTGTGGTCTGGAATTCCCGAGTTGTGAGAGCCGGTTTTCCTGTGGGTGTGAAAAAACATTAAGGTAGCATGGAATTATAGGGTATAGAAATCAGGGCCTTGGCCTTTGTTGCTGTGAGTGTACATTTGAACAAGCAATGAGATTCCCTCTGTGAACTGAAGCTCATTTCCTTGAACTTCATCTCTCCATGCCTGGGACATCGAACTCTTTGTCCTTCAGAGTTTTACAGAGATCAATAGATCAAAAATGGAAGCTAAAAAATAGGAACATCAAGGCAATTCTCACCTGCCAAAGGTGCTTTGAGTGAAGTCAGAGTATGGCATTTCTAAGTAGAACCTGGTGTTGAATCAAATACCAGAAGGGACCACTCCATAAGAGTTTTTCTCATTAGATGATAGTGATGATGCATCAAATGCTACAGAAACCCTGGAACAATAAACACAGTACTCCCATGTGTGGCATTAATAGATTATGTAAAGATTTGAAATATCCTTCCTCTTAGTTCTTGTCTCAAAAAAACTGAAAACTATAACTTGGAAGGTTTCACCTGAGAAAATTTGTGGAAATTAGCAAGGAGAAAAATAACAATACTCATCAGAGATTATTTCTGCATTAAATATTTTTTGTTGAGTGTGTTTACATTTTTACTTCAAGAATACTATGTCTGGGCTGGGGATGTGGCTCAAGCGGTAACGCGCTCGCCTGGCATGCGCAGAGCGCTAGGTTCCATCCTCAGCACCACATAAAATAAAGATGTTGTGTCTGCCAAAAACTGAAAAATAAATATTAAAAAATTCCCTCTCTCTCTCTTTAAAAAAAAAAAGAATAGTATGTCTAATATGAGACAAATGAACCTTTTCTTTGGCTGTATTTCTGAGTACTAATGAAACTGAAATAAGGTACACAGAGGATAAGAACTTTCTTGCTTTCTTTTCTGAAGAGTTGAATAACCAAAATTAAGAATCCAAAGCTAATCATGAGACCACTAGCTGCAGTGAGAAAATTATGTGGTTTCATATTTTGTTTCGGAGAAAATTCAGAAACTACAGTAGATTGGCATTGCATTTCTCTCTTGCATTTTTGTCTACTTGATAATCCTTATTTAAAAAGGGGAGGGGGTAGTGTTAATAGGTACGACATTCAGGAGTAACAATAAAATGTATTTGAGTTCAAAGATCATGCAAAGCAATTTTCTCAATAAAACGATGAAATGGGGGTTGGAGGATGAGAATAAGAAGGAGTGGATGTGAGGGAACCAGGTTCCAAAACAGAATGAACCTTTTCATTCCTCAGACTAAGACGTATGACTTGTGCATGTCTTTTGATCATTTTCTTTCTCTAAACTATAAATTGGTAAGTTAATCTTCTCTGATGTCAGGACACCCCTGAACAAAGGGAACAGGTGAGTAGCCTGGGTGTTTCATTAATATGAGTTCCACTGGCTTTACGGGGGACCAGGAGAATTAGACCTCTCATCACAATCAACCTGTGATGGACTTTTCCAACACAATGGTGCCCTAGAGACTGGTCTATGAAAATGTTCTTCTGAAACACTTTTCCCAAGAAATAAACGATATGTCTCCAGTGAAGTGACAGTATGCAAGCTATTCCAGAAATACTTGTGGATTCAGCAGTATACCATTTATTGATATGAATATTTATATCCATGACATAGTGCTGTGCTTGTTGGTGGTATTTGCAATAAATAACTTGGCTGGCATGGTGAGGACATCGCCTACTGTTTTTAAAGCTCAGCATTCCCAAAACTATTTGAAGAACCCCCTCATCACTACTACTTTGGACCCATGTTAAAAACAATTCAACAGAGATATTCTCCTTTCATAACCCTGTAAATAAATATTTATTTTGCTGACCTAGAGGCAATTCTGGAGTAAGTTCAATCTTAATTTTATATGATTCTATTTCAACTGAAAACTTTGTAAAAGTATGATTGCCTTTATTCAGCTAAATTTGTATACAGTTCTTTTAGTTTCTTAGAAAATGCTTTTGTAGCTGGCTATGGTAGTGTACGCCTATAATCCCAGTGACTTGGGAGGCTGAGGCAGGAAGATTACAAGTTCGAGGCCAGTCTTGCAACTTAGCAAGGTCCTAGGCAACTAAGCGAGTCCCCGTCTAAAACTAAAAAAGATCTAGGGATGATGCTCAATGGTTAAGTGCCCCTGAGTTCAGTCTCTGGTACCAAAAAAGAAGGAAAGAAAATGCTTCTACAAACATAAAATTAAAAAGATTCTGTCTTTGTAATCATTCTAGGGTAGACGTTTGGAAGTAGGGGTGGCACATACATCTTTCCAGGTGTTAATGGTCAGTGATGTGTACCTAGAGGAGAAGTTGAGGTTGGCAATGCAAATCTGTATTTCTACAGCCCTGCAACAGAACAGGTAAGTAAGACCTCTTGTGTGTCCATCCTGAGCCAGCACTCTTCTTAACATAAGATCCAGCCCAGAGTTAGGCCAAAGAAAGGATCCAACTAAAGCCTTAACCCCTACCCTGAATCACAGAGGTATGACCTGTACTGGAGCAAATGGGCCTCTTTCCCTCCAAGTAACCAGTATGAAACTCAATAGTGCACCTCTATTTTCCATTTTTCTCCCTGCTATCTTGTAATACACATTCCCAGTCTTCTCTAGTGACTTTTTTTTTCAGGCCATGGGTTCTATTTTCATAACTCTTTTGTTGTTGTTTTTGTTGTTTTCCACATTTTTATTGGTACATTATAGCTGTACATAATGATGAGATTTGTTGTTACATATTTGAACATGCACACATTGTAACAATATTATTTGGCCAATGACGTTTCCCAACACATCCCCCTTATAACTGTTTTCTTGCTTTGGCCATGATGTGGCTATAAACAGAAAAGAAATATCAGTATATTCCTCTAAGAATGTTTGATGGTAAATATGCTTTATTGCAGAGAAATGAACATGAGGTACTTGACCTTGGGGATCATGTAGTTTGGAGTGAATATCTATCTATAAGCCAGGAGGTCTGGCTAATGCTAAATAAACCTCAGAAATTAAAATCTTAGCCTTTTTAGAATTTCATCATTTGGATGATATGTAGAAACACAGGTTAAGGAGTGCACTGTCTCTTCTTTGAACATTTGGAACTTCTCTGGCTAACATTAACATTGACATCAGCAAAGTAATGTTGAAATAGACGCCCAAATAATGAAGAATGGAATGTATTTTCTGCAGGTCAGGGCCTTTACCACCTTAAAGTTTTGGAAAGATGTGGCTCTTTTTTTTCACCCTGGTAAGGTAGTCAAAAAACTCTTCACAGACCTCTCTGTAATTAGAGTGAAAGACATAACTGTAAATTCACGACTTTAAATATTTCTGCAGTACAATACAGAATTTCAGGTAAGTCTTTGTTCTCAGATTGGTATAAATGGGGTGTGTGTGCGTGTGCGCACGCATGTGTGCCTTTTTAATTATACACAACATTTTAATATATCTATAAACACTCACTTTTTTCATAAATTTTTATTCTCCTGTTTAAAAGCGGTATCTGAAAGGTTAGCAATTATGTTTGTGGTTGGTACCCACAATTCATACTCTTTAGCTGGTGGTCCAGTCTATTTATTTAGACTCTACATAGAGACTTCACTGCAAATGAGACCTTCTGAATCCTCATTCATTATCCACTTAACATGAGTAAATATGTTAAACTGTTCATAAAATGATAAAATATTTCTGAAGATAAATGTAAATTACTTTCACAAAGACACAAAAAAGTACATTACATTCTTCTCTGAGTAATGCCTGCCAACATTCCAGAGACCAGAGATTTGATAAAATACCAATTTAAAGGATGGGAAGAAATGATTCCTTGATAAGGAATTCCAGTTCCTCATGACGAGAGTCTAATTCTGGAGGAAAGGCGAAACATAATTTTCTTCTTTCCTTTGTAATTCCGCAACTCTTAGGCTAATAAATTAGAGAATGTGGTTTATCTGAGACATGAAGAAAATTGGATACCACATGAGAAATTAACAATAGTGTTAATGAGAAATTGGTCATCTTCTATGTACTGGGCTTGGATTTAATAAGCAGGGTGACTAGGTCTTCATAAAGTTGTTTATTTTTTTTAAGAAATATTTTGATTTTTCAAATGTTCCTATATTCTGCCAAGGTCAAAGAAAACAATTTCTGCTTTGTCATAGTATGTTTTGATATAAGGGTTGATGGTTTAATGAAATCATGATAGAAGATTTGGCCATCGGAGTAAATCAGCCATGTGTGTCACTGATGGAGTATCTTTCATAATTAGCTCTCTTTTTTTCCTTTCTTTCTTTTTTTTTTTTTTTTTTTTTTTTGGTATCCGGATTGAACTCAGGGGCACTTGACCACTGAGCCACATCCCCAGCCCTATTTTGTATTTTATTTGGAGACAGAGTCTCATTGAGTTGCTTAGCACCTCATGGTTGCTGAGGCTAGCTTTGAACTCGCCATCCTCCTGCCTCAGCCTCCCAAGCTATTGGGATTACAGGTGTTGCTCCACTGCACTCAGCAACAACTAGTTCTTCATAAAATATGATAACCTTCACATTGATCACATGTGCCCCATCCTCTAGAATGAAAACATTATTTAGGACCAACCAAAATTAACCTGGCCCCTGCTGAAGAGAAGTCAACTCCTTATTAGTTCTTTTTCTGGCAAGCTAACTCTCTATTCTGAATATATATCTTTTTTTGTGCTCTATAGAGAATGTGCCTTTGCACATCTGTTCTTCCAAAGAGTTCTTCCTGATATTAGAGAAAGCTTAAAACATCTCTCTTGGTTGGATGATGTTTGACTACAAGCAACCAATGCTCTAATTCAACCAAGAATAAATTTTTTTTATA
Organism: Ictidomys tridecemlineatus; assembly: GCF_052094955.1. Taxonomy (NCBI): domain Eukaryota; kingdom Metazoa; phylum Chordata; class Mammalia; order Rodentia; family Sciuridae; genus Ictidomys; species Ictidomys tridecemlineatus. Next base: position 33,839,372 of record NC_135480.1, read on the forward strand.
GGATACAAATATAATAAATAGCAGAAAATGAACCAGATTAGGAAGGGAAAGAGCCAAAACTCTCCAGGCAATGGAAGAATTCGATGAAAGGAAATGTCTTGGGTGTGAACTTCACAAATATTATTCATTATTCTTGTCCACATCCCAATTTCAGCTCTGCTATCTAATAACTGTCATCGGCATGACTATGGGGATTAGTTAAAAGAATATGAGTAAATTGAGGCAGAGCTTTTTCTGCCACAATTAAAAACAGCTGCAATTAATTCATATTCGTTGAGGCACTGACAGGAATTAGAGCCATGTTTATCTGCAAGGATAATGACTTAATAATATCCCAGCCTGGTTTCCTATACAGTTGAGAAATGAATTAGTCAAACTCAAGAAATAAATTGGTCAAACTAAGCTATAAAGCAGCTCTTACAAGATGTTTGGCCCTGCCCACATTAAAGACTCATAATAGACTGATTTTTAATTTCATCATTAACCCAGGTCACAGGGGATGTGATTGACAAGGTGAACCTGAGATCATGATAAGGGTGGTGAATAGCTCACATTTTTAAATTCGTGTTCGAAATAGGCTTTGGTGTTGCAGACAGGCTTGGTTCAGGACAGGACTCCACCACTCACTCACTGTGAGGTTTTTAAATCAAATTTCTTAATCTCTCCAAGCCTTGGTTCCTTCATCCTTGAAACAGCAGTGAATAGTACTGATCTCACAGGATGAAGAAAGAAGTCAGTAAGAAAATGGATGCAGAGCATAGTGTGGTATCTGGCACATGGGAGCTACCATGAAGTCATTTATAAACACCTTTTGTGAATGTCAGTGGTTCTTTTATAAAGACTTATCTCCCTGAATCTCACAACAATCTGATGAACTCACTGCAATGATGTAACAGTTAAGACAATATTGTCTACATCCAGTATAAGGCAAGTGAGACCTAATACCACAAATTCAACACCTGGAAATCAATAAAATGTAAGAGCAAAATAAATAGGTCTTTGTGTCAGAGCTACTGAAGGCTTACTATTTTGGGAAATGTTCTAGAGCAGATGCTCCAGAAAACCAGTAACAGAATCCAAAATAAAAAAAAGAGATTAGCCGGTAAGAAATAGAGCCTAATGAATTAACTATTTTTATTTAAATTTTAAAAACAGAAAAGAGCATTCAATCAATGGTTAAAGTGGGGATAATTCTTTTCTCAGCACTCAAATCAAAATGTTAGGACATAAAAAAATGTAAGCTCATCAGATGTAAAAAGGTATGATTCTGAGCTTATAAGTAAACCTGGACTTTCCTTCAATACATCTGGTTTCCTCCTCTGTCTCCTGGGTCATTGAGCTGAAATTCAGAATTAGAGGGCACATATTCCAGACCATTCCTGTGAAGCAAACCACCAGCCATTTGCAAGGCTTAAATTTATAGTAATCATAAAACGTGTAGCTATGTCTGAGAATAAGGAATAAGCAGTCCAGAGGATAGAACATTTAAGAAAAAAATCACAGATACATATGGCCAGCTGCTAAAGGCTGGAATGGGAATATTCTCAGCAGTGGATATTTGCTGCCATGGAATGTTTAAATCAGTGCAGGTGGGGCATTCAAAAGCCTTCCGAGGGGGTCAAGTTGCTCCAGATATTTTGCAAGGTTATATTGTCCATGAATGAATGATTTTGCTTTATGTCCCTGCATGGGGCAGTCGAGGACAGAGTTACTTACTTAGTTCCCCAAGGATTCTCATCGGCTGTGAATAGCAAAAGCCCCAGGTAGGAGGATGGGCCAGAGATCTGAAATCCAGAGCCTTGCCGGAATGCATGGATCTTTAAGAAGTAAGCGTCTCAGCATGATAAATACGAACTCCTCAAGCACGTTAGGGAATGGAAATTTAAGAACCAGTTAGGTCAAAGATCAGAAAATTTATGACGATTATCTGCGGTTACAGTGTAGAGTGTTTGAGGATGGTTTAAGCTAAAGAGTCCAGTGCCTGTAAATCTTGAGAGAGATATTAATACCTCTGTGAGCGTGTGTGTACAACGTTTCTGAAAAGATTGATTGCAAAGGCCAGTTCCCAGGAAAGACAAGCAGGTAATTGGCATTTAATTAATGAGAATAAGTTCTATTAAATTAAAGACTTATAATCCTTGATTATTTATCTTTCTTGTAGCCAATGTGACAATCTACTCTTAGATTATTAACTCAGGACTGCTTTTTTTTTTTAGAAGGCTAAGCTAAATCGTCCTTTCAGACCTTACAAATATACATCTCGACCATAGGAACAAAATATCCTTTGAGAAACAACAAGATATTTTTTTAAAAAAAATAGAAGTGGTATTTAAAAATTAAATCCAACAGAGCATCCAAGGTATTCTCCAGCCTTCTTCATGCATCCAGAACCCAGAAGACTTGATTGGAGCCATTGTGTAGTAGAAATGAGCTTGAGGGTCAGCCTGTCCTGAACCCACAGTGAGTCCTAACCCTGGCTTATCTGACCCGTGTTAGCCTTGGGCATATTATTAAAATGACCTGAAGTTCAGATCTCTTATCTTCAGAAACAAGAAAACAATACCCACCTAGAACGCTTTATTTTACAAATTAAATAATGTTGTAAATTCTCTTGGTCTGTTGCCTACCACATAGTGCTCAATAAAATCTCTTTTCTCTTAACTTTCTTCTGCCTGTGTAGCACAGGATTGTAATGGTTAGAATATTGTCGCAGAACAAAGTTAAAAGATTCACACTACCTGTTTTTAGCAGTTACTGTAAAGATGCATTAATCAAGTTATTGTGGAATTGGTGGATAGACACATACTAAAATGGAATGGAACAGAAAGCCCAGAAATAGAGCCACACAAGCATGACTTTGGTCTTTGGGAAAAAAAAATACAAAGACAATTCACTGAAGAGAGGCTAGTATTTTCAGAAAATTGTATTAGAATGATTGCACTTTATATACAAAAAAAATTTAGAACTAAACCACTACTTTATGCAAAATTTAACTTGAAAGGGATCATCAATTAAATGTCAAAAAATGTAGAAAGCATTCAGAAGAAAATGTAGGAGAAAATATTCATAACCAGGAATGAGGGGAAAAGTTATTATATATGACACCAAAACACAATTCATAAAAGAAAAAAATGGTAAATTGGACTTTATTGAAATTAAAAACTTGCTATACCGAAGATACTATCTAAGAAATGAAAAGACAAGCTATGAACTTGGAGAAAAGATTAGCAAATCAAATATCAAACAAAGATATTGTAGTTAGAATATATAAATAAGTCTTAAATTCAATAAAATAAAAATGGGTCAAAAACTTAAACACTTTACCAAAGAGCATAGATAGATAAAAAATGAAAACACAACTTTTAACACCATTAGCTACTAGGGAATTGCAAAGTAAAACCACACTGAGAATCTACCACATGCCTGTTTGAATAGCTAAAACAAACAAGCAAGATACAAATTATGAAACTCTGACAACACCAAATGCTGGTGAGCATGCAGAGAAACTAGAATTCTATGCTTTACTGATGGGATTGAAAAAATGTTGCAGCCACTTGGAAAACAGTTTACTGTTTCTTAACAGTTTAAACATAATTACCATATGGCTTAACAATCTCACTCCTCAGACTACTCTAGAGAAAAGGTAATTTTTGTTCAAATAAAAAACCTATATACACAAGCACTTAGAGAAAATTTATTCATAACCATGCAAATCCATAAATAACTCAAATATCCTTCAGCAGGTGAATGAATAAACAGTGGTATATCCATATAATGGAATACTACTTGGCAATCAAAAGGAAAAGCACACAAATAACATGAATGAACACCAAAGGCATTATTCTGAGTGAAAGAAGAATGTAACCTTTTGTTTACATATTGTTTGATTCTCACTTCTACGATATTCTCAGAAGAACGAAACTATTGTGATCAATAGTTGCCAGGGATTGGGATGGGAGAAAATGTGACTACAAAGGAGCAGCCCAGGGGCTGGAGAGTTTTTTGCGGGTGATAGGACTGGTTTTTGCTCTGATTACTCTAGTGGTTACACAAATCCATGCATGTGTTACAGTTCATGAGTATAGAAGGGAGACCAGTAGAGTAGAAGAAAGGGACCAGGGGGATGGAGAAAGCAAGGGAAAGGGAAAGTACGAGGGAGTAAAACTGACCAAATTATATTGTTCTATTGTGTGTATGCATGAATACGTGACAATGAGTCCCAGGATTATAATATAATCCCACAATTATAATCATAATGCATCCACAAAAGTTCTTTAAACTCAGAACCACCTGCCACAAATGTTAAGTTGGCTGTATATTGTTTCAAATATAGGATAAAATTAAAAAGAAATGGGGTTAAAAATGATTCCACCAAGAAGCTACTAGAACTGTGATCAGCTATAAAGATAGGACACGGTAGAATTCCAGGACTCTTTAAGTATAATTGACTCATTTATTATCTATTGGACAATATTTATTGAGTACTTCCTATGCGCCCACATTGTTTTAGGTGTGGGGATTAAGTCTTAAAACATAATAAAAACTCATGGGAGTTGCATTATTATAAATGAGAATTATATAGTATGTCAGATGCTCTAAGTACTGTGATAAACAGGATAGGAAATCGAGGGAGGCTAGATTATATAGGGTGCTTAGGGAGAACAGTTGAACCAGAGACTCAAAGGAAGAGAGGCAAGCTATGCAGATGGACATTGCAGACCAGGGGGACCCCAGTCCAGGTAGAACCCCAGTACAGTACACAAAGTCCTGTGACTGATTTAAGTAGAACCACCCTCACCTCAAACCTGATATCAGATCCCAGAGAACCCTCTCAGACCCCCAGGATTTTGTTAGGAAGACAATATGAAGACCACTGTGTTAGAGTACTCTAGAGAAACCAAACCAATAGAAGAGAAGTAATTATACGAGGGTATTTATTACATTGGCTCATACAATAAGAGACTGCAGAGTCCCGCAATAGCTGTCTGCAAGCCGGAGAGCCAGTGAAGCCTGTAGTTGCTCGGTCCAAGTCAGAAGCCTCAGCACAAGAGAAGGTCCAGGAGGCAAACCCCCCTGTAGAGTGCCTGAGCCAAGTCCTCCTTCCAAGGCTGAAGAACCTGGAGTCTGATCTGCACAGGTGACAGCTGAGAAAACACGCCCACCCAAGCAACCTCCAGAGTGAGTGAGGGTGAGCTTCCTCCTCCTCCTCCTATTGTTTTTGGTTCCATTGGGTCCACAGCCTCGTGGATGGTGCCACCCACATTCAAGGTGGGTCTTCCCCACTCAGTTCATCATCTTTTCAGGAAACATCCTCAGTGACACATCCAGCAGTGTCGTTTACCAATATTCTAGACATTCCCCAATCCAGTTAACTGACAACCAAAATTAACCATCACAACCACTCAGCCAAAAAACATCCTGCACAGTCAACTGGGTTTTCTATGAAAGGTCTCTTGCCTAAGGCCAGGAATAAACTGTTCTAAAAATCCCATGAGTTGGAGGCCTAGATGATAAAGCCAAGAGTTTATTTGAGCGGGGTTGGTGGGGGGGGGAGGGGGCGGGTGGAGGAGGTGGGGGGAGGAAGGTCTGTAGAAGAGGAATGATTCCTAGATTGGCTGAAGATGGAAGGTTCCCAAATTAAAGGAGCAGGAGCAGATACCAAGAAAACAGTGGTTAGGAAGAACTATCGGGCTGACAGAGGGCAGCCGGAGGGGCCGAGGGCAGACAAGGCCTTGAGCAACAAGATGCTAGACCCCACGTGTAGATGGCAGGAGACTGGACAGTGCGACTGAAGCGAGTGGACACATTGCAGTCTGTTTGACTTCAGCCCTGAGCGGACTGATAATACACTCTTCTCCCCAGACACTGTTCTCTCCTCCGCCTCCATGGCTGCTCCTGGAATTGTCTTGAAGGTGGTCAGATCTTAAGTGCATGAAAACTTTCCCTCATCTGCCTGTCCATTCTTATCCCAAGCTCTTGCTTGGGTTTCCGCTCAGAAAATCCAAAGGCATGTTTCCCCTTTAAGAACCCGTGGCTTGCAGGGACTGGCTTCCTGCCAGTGTAGAAAAGTAGAGCAGGAGACATTTAAAGCCCTGTTTGAAAACTGTCATTTTTCCAACGACCTCAGATGGGGTGATTAATCAAGAGGCAATTCCACAGAGAAGCCATCTTCTTTACCTACTTAAATCTCCCAGGTTAAGTTGTATTTTAAGCCCTGGCTTATTTTGAGACAAGTTTGTTGCTGTTGCCTAACCCTATGTTAAAGCAATTATTGTCTGCAAGGGTCACGCAGAGTTCAGTAGAACTGAAAAACTCACAGCCTTTAGTATTAATGGGGTGAGCAGCCTGTTCAGGGTCTTTTCCTTAAAGGGACAGGCCAGTTGAGAACAGTCAAGAAAGGACAAAAATACATTTGACATTTCAAGACAGAGGAGGCCTATTCCTTCTGTGGCTTCTGGCAAAGGATCAAACAACAAACAAACAAACTTAGATGGAAATCAATTATTGTTTTCTACATGCCAGCACTCAAAAAAAAAAATGTTGAATTTGTTTTTTGAACCCCAGTGGGAAATTAGAAATTCCCAAAGTGGAGGGAAGTGAACCAGTAAGTGTACTTTGAACACCTGCTAGACATCAAGAGATTCACAAAAGTTACCTGAATTCTTTTACACGTATGCCTTTGAAGTTGCTATAGGTACTATGATTGGATGTCCTTTGCAGATATAGAAACTGAAATTCAGGAGGTAAATGATTTGCTCAGATTGTACACATAACTAGTAAAGCCATGATTACAACTCAAGTCATCCTGCCTACAAGATCAGACACTTTTCATATAGTCCCTGGACCACAGGCACCTAAAACAAAACCGTGGGACTTTAAAAGTCAGGACAACCAAGGGAGTTGAATTTTTCAGTTTGTCTCTATATGCCTGTATGAAAGTCTATAAATACTTCTAAATACAGATTATGAAATTTATTTCAGATATCTCTTTCTGGTTTGGCTCTGTGTTGATTAAAGAATAATGAGAAATTAATTTTAAGACTTAAGAAAGGCCAGACATTGGAGCAAAATGGCATAATGTTGTTGAATCTACACTAAACACGCATGCACGCACGATTGAAAGTTTTCACAGACACAATAATCATCCCATCTTAAAGAGAAGGATGCTAAGGCTTAGCAAGCTCTCACTCATTTATCATAGTATGTGGTAGAGCCAGGATTCATACCCAGACATTTTGATTGGGAGCCCACAGTCCTGCCCACCATTTCATTCAGGGCTCATGGCTCCACACTGTTGAGTGACAAAGTTCGGCACCTGTCCCAGATTTTCTTCGTGTCGAACCTAATTACTGATCTACAGTCACTTCCAAAATGCACTGAGCATGCACAGGGCAAGATGAAGGGTGAGATCACCACACCAGGTCCAGTTCCCCTCTTGCCTTTGTCTCCAAGGCCACTCAGCCAAAAGGCTGCTAAGATACCCTCTGTTGAGCTGAGCTGTGGTTCAGGCCCAGTCCTCTAGCTTTTTTCAAGGCTGTAGTTATTCCCTTCTCCCCTTGCTTCTGGGTCCTGCAATCTATCTGTGGCTTGGTTGTGGTATGCGGTTAAATGGCTGCAAATTCCTTCCATTTCACTGTCCAGGTCCTTTGCAGAGTAAGGAGCAAACTTACAGTCCAGGACTAGAGTCTATTTCGCTACCCACCCGAATCTGGGCTGGTGGTGTGACTTGCTTTAACCAAGCAAATTCTATGCAGTGCATGCTGCTCTGAGACCACCATACAAGGGTATCAATCTCTTCTAGAAGATGAGAGGCCACATGGAAGAGACCTCAGGGACCCCAGCCAGCAGCCAGCCTCACTGCCAAACGTGAGCAGGCGGCCATCTCTACCTGTGAGTCCCACTAACCTTCCAGCTAAAGGCAGCTGCTCAGATGAACCCAGGCAAAAGGAGCAGAGCAACCTCAGAGGCAAAACACAGAATAGTATATTGTTGTTTAAAGCCACTATTTTGCGGGGGGAAGGATTGCTACATAGTAGAAGCTAACTAAAACACTATTCCTTTGAAGTTCAGAGCAGTGTAATGGTGAACCCTTGAGGCTTGACACACTTCAGAGGCCGCCATAGTGCAATCAGCGGCAATAATGTCCTCCAGAATCCTCCCTCTGTTACCATAAATTCCTCCAGAGGCCAAAGGATGGTTTCGGGCTCTCTTCTGATTAACATAGATAGGCAGGCATCCAGAAGATTAGGTCAACAGTATTTGGCACCTGGGAAAACTATTGACGAGGTCTTTTAAGAAAAATTTTAAAGAGGGCTAAAAGTTGAAATTAATAAACATTTAGTTGATCATCTATGAAATGTAATAAACATGCTAACTAGTTGCCTGTATTTCAGCATTTGTATACAAAATATACTTCATATGGACCATTATAGTTGAATCAATGATACAGAAGATTTTTCTCAAAAAGGAAGGTGATCTGGACCCCATGGAGATATTGAATACCTCTGGGCCTTCTGGGTACTGTTGGACTTGGGAACTCTGTTATCTGGCCATTAAGTTATACTCTAATGTCTCAAATTCTTACTATTCTATTATCCTGTCTTTGGGAAGAAGACTGTAAGTTCCTAAAGCTAAAAAAGCCTTCCCTACCTAAGTCAGTGTCTAAATAGATAATCATTTGCCTCAACTTTTCAGAGGCTCCATGAGCCATCGTCCAAGACACTAAATTCAGCAAAGAAGCCATAGAAAGACAGTGTTATATGTTCTACATAAGCAGTGCATGATGGGATATGTAAATGAGGACATTAAAGATTTACTGAAGTCTTCACTGACTAATTGGGAATTATTTTAAACTTAAATCCCACCTGAGGAAAGAAAACAGGCAGTTCCTGCATTTCTGCCCATTAGAATTGCAAGCACAGCCAAACGTTTGATAAAAAACGTAAAAGTCAAACTGGCATGTTAACTTAGCAGAGGACCACAAAGAATCTTATTCAACATTAGCCCTCAGAGAACAGGCAATTCCCAGGGCAACATTTCCAAATCTGAGGATTGCTCACTTCTGCCTGAGTGGAGCTCTCCGTGTGGTTCTGTGCATGGCTCTGTGCATGCACACAGAGTACATTTGTTCTCAAAGTCTATCTTTTGTATCTGGGAATATACCCAACCTTAATTAAGGTTCCCCAAATTACACCTAAGTAGCCTCAAGGCTATCTTGGAGAAATGGTCCACTTTCCTTATTAGAGGCCACTAGGATCATCAACTAAACTCATGAATCATTTCTGCAAGACTACTGCTTGGTGGAAGAGCCCTGTTAAGAGCCAAGATTGCTCTTAATTTAATCTAGTGCAGTCAGTCCTCCAGAGAAGTGCCGAGGGGTTGTTTATGGGAATGGGGAAGTAATCAATACACTATCAGTGAGGGAACCAAATAATTTAAGTCATGTTCATCTGAAGGAGGGCAGATCTTCTAGAAAGGGCACTAAGTAGAGAGAGAAGGAGGGAGGAAAGAAAGACAAGAAAGACTATTGAATAAGTTATACTCCATGTATGTATAATATGTCAAAATATATTCTACTGTCATGTATATCTAAAAAGAGCAAATAAATAATTCAAAAAATAAAGAATAATGGAAGTGGAATTTGAACATTTTTGTCCTACACATATCAGTAAGGAAAAGATCACTGATCATTTTCTAAAAAGCTGTTTCCTTCCAGATTTACCATTCCTTGAAACAGAGGGTCATCAGATGCCATTTAGGTTTCTTGCCATTTATAGCCATTCATTCGGGAGTAGGCATTGCCCCTTCAAATTTCTCGGTTCAACCACAGCAACTAACAAATTCCTATTCCAGCCTAAAATGCTCATGCTATACATTTGCTTTATCTATGGTAAATGCCTTTGAGCAGACACATCTCAATATTCTAGGTCATGTTTGAGCGATAAATGAGAGGAGTAAGATTGAATTCAGCATGAACAGTTCATTTACCTGTGTTTCAGCAAATATGTATGTGTGCAAGTATGACTGTTTCTATCTTTTATAAAGGCAATATTGGCACGGCTAAAAATTTTAGTTTTGCAAAATAAGTCTCCCTTCCACCCAGGGTAACCCTTTTCCAAGCGTCCTTCCCAAAGGCAATTATTTATTTCCAGCATTATTGTTTAACACAAGGTTCTTGGCATTGTTTGATGCCTTGCATTATTTTCACATAATAATGTGTTTTGGAACTCATTCCCTGTGAGTATGTGTAGGTCTGCCTTATTGTTTTCAGTGCTACATAGGATTATATTTGGTATTGGGTTTCTTTCTTTCTTTCTTTCTTTCTTTCTTTTTTAGTTTTGGTAAATCTCTTGAGTATCTCTAAAGTATTAAACAAACAAACAAAAAAAGATGAATCAGGTATGGTCCCTGCCCTTGAAGACCTCCTATTCTAAAGGAGAAGACCGGCATAGAAGCCATCAACTGATGATTTGATCAATTAGTATCGGGTGAACTACAATCCTGATGTGAATCAAGAACCAGAGAGGCACCCAGGAGGGAAGGAGGATACCTCTCCTTGGTGGGGACAGAGAAGGCATCAAGAGGAGAGGACGTGGAAGCTCCCCAGGTAGACAGGCAGGTAAGCAAGCAAAGAAGGACTCTCTGCTTAAAGAAGACACCGCCTGTGCCCATCAGCCAGAGAGTGAGTAAGGGTGACCCCGAAACACCCAAGTGTTAAGGAACTCTCTGTCTGAGGCAAAATATGCAGACAGAGCCCTTCCCCTTGCTAAACCTCAGCATCCCCTACTGACTTTTCTCCTGCTCCTTCTGTTCACACACCAACCGCAGAGAACGTGTTCAGGCCTAAGCTGGACCTTGTCAGCCCTGTGTTGGGAACTTTCCGTGGGAGAGCGGCTGGCCCCTTTGGCTGTCCGGCTTCCCTCTGGGAGCTGAGCCGTGCGCTGTCCACCTGCCCCTGAATTGTATGCCGCAGTTGACGGCCCAGAGCTGAGTGACACAGCAGGTGCTTCCAGCCTGCAGACAATTCCATATTTCAATGGAGCGTCGCCACCAAAGCTTATTATCTAGGGCAATAAAGTTTGGGATTAGGGGGATTCGGGATGATTGTGTGATTCTCCACAAAGCTTATCTTCTAATAGACCAGCTGCTTTATTAGGCCGCCCCCGCCCGCACCAGGCCCTTCCCAAAGCATCCCAAGTCCCAGGCAGTGGAAGGGGGGCCTCGAAGGCGGTAGTGGTAGACAGCTGGGGGTATCACATCACCCTCAGTCTCCATCTGCGAGTGTTAAATTACGGGCGGCTTCCAGCTGGGCACACCCCAGCTCCCACGTTCCTCCCACAGAGCCAGGCGGCATCACTGTCAGGCATCTGCCAAGGACACGATGTGGCTGCCCCTCCCCTGCTGGTCCCCACCTCTGAACTTTAGGGGCCAGGTCTGAGTATTTATTTACTTGCTCTTAAGGCTGTCACTGTCACTGTGTGGAAGGCAGTGGGCTGTGGGGGCACTGTGGAAATTTCTTTGGGACTTTGGTAAAGCTGTTCATTATAAACAAGAAAGGGGGAAATATTGTGGACTGCAGAACCCCAAAGAAGCTGGCATGTTTAGCCAGCTCCTGCATATTTTTCCCCAAACAGGGAGTTTCCTTAACACTTGGGTGTTATGGGGTCACTCTTACCCACTCCCTGATTCCTTAGCCCAGTTCCTTTTCTGAGCAGTGAGTGTTTCCCCAGCCACATGTGGTCAGCAGCACAGAGGCCACTCTATCTCCTATCCCTCCCTGAGAGCCTGTTTTATCCCCAGTCCCTGACAGATGACCTTTTTGAAGGAGGAGTTTATTAATAAGCAGGCTGAGAGGAATCTGGGAATTGGTGAATATGTTTGAAACATAATGAATGTTTCCAATGAAATGCTCTGAACATTGCACTTTGGTGAACTCTAACAAGCACATAGCACCTGATTATGGATTCTAGGAAAATTTCATCATAGACTTGCTCCAGAGTTCCCATTTTAACCACTGTCCTGGTGTGTCTGAGACCTGTTGGGAGTGGTGATCCCTGTCCAAGTTGGTCTTTGTGTCTGTATCTGTGCCATTCAATAGACAATGTGGCTTCAGTGTTCTGAGTAATTAACCATAGTACAGCTTAAGCTTCCCTAGTATAAAAACATGGAATCTGAAATGCTCTAAAATCCAAAAGTTTTTGAGCATCAACATATGCCACAAGTGGAAAATTCCACACCTGACTTCAAGTGAGTGTTGGCTATAAAAATGTACAAAATTATTAAAAATATTGCATAAAATTACCCTTCAGTCTATGTGTATAAGTTGTATATGAAACAAATGAATTTCATGTTTAGACTTGAGTCCCTTTCCCCAAGATAATATTTTGATGTAGATGCAGATATTCCTGTTTATGCAAATATTCTAAATCTAAAATCTGAAAAACTTCTGGCTCCAAGCATTTTGGATAAGGGGATACTCAACCTGTACAGAGATGAAGGTGACTTTGAAATCCAGCTGTGCTTATATATGTGCAAGCAGGGGAGTTAGACATACTGGGGTTCCAGTTTGCTTCCTTCACTACAAGCTGTGTGGGCTTGTTTCGTGAATCCAAAATAATATGTGCATTTGATCACTTCGCAGGACTGTGTTGAGGGGTAGAAATAAACATGAGACTAGTGAATGCATATTTGGTATGTGCTCAACGAGTGTTGGTTTTTATTATCACCATTACTGTTATTGCTTTTGCTATTGTTAGCATAAGTGTCCTGTATACACATTTATTAGTACTGCCTATATAATGACCCTGCTGCTGTGAGGCAGGGCAAGAATTGTGGACCATAAATCTAGCATTTTCGATCAGAAGAGCTTGACAATTGTAAATGAACTTGAGGGTGGGGCTAAGTGCTTTAGCAGTGAAGAAGATCAGAAGTTCTTTTGATTTCAGCACCATCTAGTCCTTTATTCAACAAACCAACTCTTACCTCAACTATGTGCTAAGCACATAGATGCTATCAAAACAACAGCATATGAGAAATTAAAAGTCATAGTTTCTCTGGAACTCATATTCTGTTGGAGAGGAGAAAAAAAATGAAATGAAAACCAGTAAATAAAAAAGCATGATTTCCAAACAAGAAATATATGAAAAAATGTTCAACATCTCTAGTAATTAGAGAAATGCAAATCAAAACTACTCTAAGATTTCATTTCACTCCAGTCAGAATGGCAGCTATCAAGAATACAAGCAACAATATGTGAGGATGTGGGGAAAAGACACACTCACACAGTGCTGGTGGGACTGCAAGTTGATGCAGCCAATATGGAAAGCAGCATGGAGAAGCCTTGGAAAACTTGGAATGGAACCATCATTTGACTCAGCTATCCCACTCCTCGGTCTATACCCTAAAGACTTAAAAATAACATACTACAGGGGGACTGGGGTTGTGGCTCAGGGGTAGAGCACTCACCTAACACGTGCGAGGTGCTGGGTTTAATCCTCAGCACCACATAAAAATAAATAAATAAAATGAAGGTATTGTGAAAAAAAATAGCATACTACAGTGATGCAGCCACTTCGATGTTTATGGCAGCACAATTCATGATTGCTAAACTGTGGAAGCAACCAAGTTGCCCTCCAACAGATGAATGAATAAGAAATTGTGGTACATATACACGATGGAATATTACTCAACATTAAGAGAATAAAATTATGGCATTTATAAGTAAAAGGATGGAGTTGGAGAATATCATGCTAAGCGAAATAAACTAATCTCTAAAACCAGGGGCCGAATGTTTTCTCTGATAAGTGGATGCTAATCCATATTGGGGAGGGGGGTAAGATGAGTGGAGGACATTTGAATGGGGCAGAGGGGAAGGGTGCAAGGGGGGAAGGGACAAAAGGGTAGGAAAGACTATGGAATGAGATGGACATCATTACCCTAAATACATGTATGATTGCATGAATGGTGTGACTCTATCTCATGGACAACCAGAGAAGTGAAAAATTCTGCTCCATTTGTGTACAATGAATTGAAGAGCTTTCTACTGTCATGTATAGCTGATGAAAACTAATAAATAAATAGAATTTTAAAAAGCATGATTTCAGACTGGGATATAGCTCAGTGGTGAAGCACCTACCCCACATTTGAAAAGCCCTAGGTTTAACTCCCAGTTACAAAAAAAGAAGAAGAAGAAGAAGAAGACCAAAAAAAGGCACAATTTCAAACTTTGACAATCTTTAAGAAAACAATTCCAGTAATGGGATTAGAAGTGGACTGGAAGGGTGGAGTGTCGGTGGGGTGACAGTAAGGAGGGTGGCTAAAGAAAGAGGCTTACCCTACGTGGTAGGATGAGGTGTCCACAGGAAGATCTTGGAGAAAAGTGTTCAGGTGAAAGAAACAGTTAGTGCAGAGCTTCCAGTAAAGGATACACAGCAGATAGGACAGTGTGGACAGAGTATGACCTCTGAGGGGAGAGGCGGGCAAAGTCCTTGCAGGCCCTGGTAAGACTTTGGATTTCATTACCATTGCACTAGGGAGACAGCAGGTTTTGAGCAGTTAAAAGACAAAACTGGACTTCTATGTTGGGAGGTTCCACCAGCTGCTGTGTTCAGCAATGGTGCACTTGTATGAAGAGTCATCAGTGTATGAAGTGAAGAGTCATCATCACTTGTATGAAGATTCAGAATGAAGATTTAGAAAGCCAGGAAAATAGAGACCTGAGCCACAGAAGACCAGGCTCTAGAAACCCCTGTAATATGAACAAGAAGCCCAAGAAAATCATGAATTTACATTGAAAGAAGCTATTTTTGATATTGCATTCTCTGCCAGGTTGGGGTTTTTGTTTCATCTACGCTAATACCTAGGACAGCTATAAAAGCTTAGGATTTGAGAATAGCAAGAGATTGCACCTGATTATCCTTGGAATTGGTCACCATGACAGTTGCTGTTTTTTCTCTGTCTCTCACACAAATTATAAAATTTTGCTTTAGTTCTTTATGTTCTAGGATTTGATTTTAACACATTCCCATGGGGCTTCTGCTTAATAGGAAAAAGGTAAGTGACTTGCATCCCTACTTTCACAAGAAATGTGAAGTTTCACAGAAGTGAAAAATTGTGCACTATTCGTATAAAATGAATTGAATTGCGAAAAATTCTGCTGTCATATATAACTAAAAAGAATAAATAAAATTTAAAAAGTTTTAAAAAAAGAAATGTGAAGTTTGATTGTGGCTCCATTTCCAACTAGAAATACAAACTTGACGAGATATATATTCTTTCAGGACTAAATTCCATTTTGTCATATTAACATAGAGTAATAACTCCTCTAAAAAGAATGTAGACTGCCGCAGTCCACCAATACAGCAGTCAACCAATAAGAAATCTCCACACTTAATGGTTCGCTGGTGTTTTCACAAACCACTCTCTCTGGCAAAATGCCAGGTGCCATCCAGACTTGTTTATAGACTCTAACAGTAGACTTCCTACATGTGCTTGAGAATCAAGTACAATTTAAAAAATATTCTCCATACACAAGTTGAATATTGTTCAGTCCACATTAAAAAAAAACCTCCTAACAGTACAAATAGGAAAAGCTTTCTTATACTTCACAAACACAAACTTTATTGTTGATTCATAAACTCTTCCATAATATTATAGAAGAAGATTCAGAGTGAAAAAACATTCCTGTGTACCAATGTCAAGGAAATAAGTTTTCATGGTCCCTATAAACTGGGACTATCCTTAATGTTTGTATCATTATGACATCTAGCACATAAAAAGCACTCCATAGAGATGTTTGCTGAAATTTAAGTTGTTCTCAATTGTCACTAATTTTTCTTTTTTAAAAAATTTGTTCTTTTTAGTTATACATTTTTATATATTTATACAAACATGGCTATATCTTATTCTAATTAGGATCCCAGTCTTATGGATGTACATGAGGTTGAGATTCAATGTGGTATATTCATATATGTACATAGGAAAGTTATGTCAGATTCATTCTACTGCCTTTCCACTAATTTTCCTTAAAGGCAAAAGATTCAAAGAGAATTAAATGGATGTCTAGAGTGGTTAGGTTTGGACCAAAGAACCTGATTTGTCTTGATTCCCAAAATTATGGTTGCAAAATGCACAACAAATTAATAGACAATGACACACTGATGATTTTATATCTCAAGAAAGAGCTGGACCATGGACAATATGCTCTATTTAAGAAGCAAGAAAGCCTTATAGATAGCTCAGCAATAAATTAGTTCAGATTTTAAAAAATCTAAGTTGTGGTAAGCCATCAATTTTCCAGAAAATAAAGCAGTTAGAATAAATTATTTATTACTAATTTGTACATAAATGTCTACTGACCACATACTATTATCCAGGTGGACAGGCATGATACGGAGTGTCCTTGCCTCATAAAGTCTGCATTTATTTGGGATAGGCTAAAATATGCAAGCAAAAGAAACATATGAATATACCTCTGGGCTCTTAGTAACTGAGAGTCTCCTTTAATACAACCTCATAAGTCCATATGAGAAACAATTAAGAAATTAAACACAACAGTGCTTTTAAGATTAAATGCACCCTAAAACTACGAAGGGTTTTACTAAATAGTAAGAAACATAAAGAAAACTTAGTTATTAATGTCAATCTTATTACTATGTAAACAGATTTAGAAAAAAAGTCAGTGAAAAAAATCAAATTACAGCAGTAGATAGATACTCTGTGTGTGTGTGTATGTGTGTGTGTGTGTACATTTGTGTTGCTTATGTGTGATTCCACTCTTGAATGGTGTATTGAAAATCTATTCAAAGACTTTTGTTTTATGAAAACACTTAGAAAATGTTTGATTTTGTTTTACAAAGGGCTTGTATCGCTGTTGTGATTTGTGGTTTTAGTGCAAAAATAGTCATCGGGATGTTATGGGACTCTATAAATAGGCACGTGTGCATTCAAAAGAATCAGAATGTGTGTAAGATGGTTGCCATTAAACACGACAAATCTCTGCTGCATCCAGCTTGGGTAATGAGGTAGAGAGAAAAATTCATCAAGATGAACTTGGAGATAATTCCTTTAGCACAGAAGGCAGAAGCATTAATTGATGGATATGATGCCCACGCAGGACAACACATTTAGCTCCTGAACATGACAGTTTCAGGCAGCCAACGTAAAAACAAAATGAAATAAAATAAAATGAAACAAAAGCCTCCTGAATTGAGGTGTTCAAGGAGAAGAAGAAGGATGACTTCACTGGGCACCATGTATCTATTTTTTGTTGACACCAGGACCTTGGTCCAATTAGGAAATCTCACAGTCATAATTCTCTGGGCAAAATTCAGGGTAGGATCTCTTGGTTTTTCTTCATTTCTTTTCCCTTCTTTCTTTGTATATTTTAAAAAATCATCCTCGTGCCAGGCATGTGGCTCACACCTGTAATCCCAGCTACTTGGGAGGCTGAGGCCAAAGGATCCCAAGTTTGAAGCCAGCCTGAACAACTTAGTGAGAGACCCTGTCTCAATCAATCAATCAATCAATCAAGCTGAAGATGGAGCTCAGTAGAGCGCCCTGGGTTCAATCCCCAGTACAACAACAACAAAATTATCATCATTGTAAAATAACTTCATGCTGAAGTGTAGAAAAGAGGAAAAGATTCTCCTTTTAGAGAAAACAATTCCATTGGATGGCACCTCACAGATCCATGTCTGTAGTTTCTTAGGTGGTGGCTTGATGATATATGGTCAGATTTTAAGATCATGAAAAGGTGAACAAACCATACACTGAACTCACCCCAAGCCTCACATTACTACAGAAGAAAATAAACCTTCCTGATCCTGACAAATCCAAATTGAAGACTGTCTGCCTAGACAAATCCCAGCTTATCACTCAGGCAGCTGGAAGCAAACCAATCCTAGTACCAGACCCCTGCACCCCCAGCCTGCCCCGTTCACTCTTTCGCTCTCTATTTCTCTTCTCTGAACATCTAAGTCATTCAAATCGTTTGGCTATTTTAGACCAACAGCCAACCCGAACAACCAGAAAGAAAAGAGGCAAAGTGAGAAAAGGATGCCTACAGTGTCTCCGAGCAAAATTCAAGATCCTCTAGTAGGATCTTGCATTTACCTAGAGCATAAAAGTGGCCCTAAGGGTGGTGGGGAGTGGGGTGCAGAAGGAAGGCAGAGGCTTAGTGCTTAGCAGAGCTGGGTTTAATTTCTGACCTGGCCCTGTGCTATCTGCCCATTGACCATCCATGCACACTAACCTTGGGCACATTACTTCCTCTCCGACACCTCAGTTTTTGCTTATGGATACTGGAGATTGTAATACCTAACTGGAGATTATGTGGAAATTAAGTGAGAAATTGCAAATCAAGTGTTTGGCTTATTATTTTGAGAGAAAAGTGGGTTGAATTTAGATTCTGAGGGAAATTGGTGTAATTGACCAAAGAAAATCCTGGAACACAGGACTGTTCCAGAATGACATGGGAATAGAAAAATGGGTAGTTTCCTCCCTGATGCCAAATCACAGTTCCATAAATGGGCTGAAAGCTTTGGGTAATTGATGTAATTGCTCTGAGTCCCAATATTCTTGTCTTTAAATGGATAATATTTCTACTCTAATCCTAATGAACTCAGAGATCACGTAGCTCCATCTTAGAATAATGTCACATATAATAAGCACGGATTCCAACAGCCCAAAAGTAGCTGAAATGATATCCCAGTTTTTGCTGGCATTGCTCAAATGACATTATAGAGGATTTAAATACTTGGTTCACAGCAATATTTATTCAATCTTTGCCCTTTCCCACTCACTTCATTTATTCCCCACATAACTTCAAAGCTTCTCTCCTCAAATGCTCCTGGAAACCTCAACTGATTCCACTCCACTATCCCCATGGTGTTCTTCTATCCTTCTCCCCTTTCTCCTGTCTATTTGTAGTTTATTAATTACATCAGTGTTCAGCCCCTCTACCAGCAAGAAGAGTCCTTCCTCTTGCCAATTGAGTTGGCTATTTACAGGTGTGTCTCTGTTGGACTAGAAATCTGTGAACATTAAAAATATTTATTCCCTTACATATGCCTCATGAGGTGATTGTGAAAATTAAATGAGATAGCACCGTATAAAATTTAATCAGAGCACTTGAACATATTAAGTGCTCGACAAATTGTGTTATTATTCTTACCTTTGGGCTGAAGATGATGGACCATGCTCAGCCAAGTAAATAAATTAGTTGAAGAAGTAATCAGCAAACTTAGAATACAGAGACTAGAGTCCAACCTTGCTTATCAATATCAATCTTACAAACCTTTATGGTTGACATCCTTCCTGTCTGCCTGGACATAGTGTACCTACTTGCCCCTTCTGTCTCAGCTTACCTTGGAAATGACCCCTTATTTCCCTAGAGAATCTAGGCCTATAACTGCCTTGGCACTTCCTGCTAATGCCTCCTACTTATGATTCTCATTGTGGAACTTTTCAATGTTTGTATTATATCACCAGATGCTAGTGAAGAACTCTAGCCATGAAAGTATTCTCATTGCCTGGCAGTCATTGGGTTATCCTGTTATGGGAATAAGGAACACTTCCCACTAAATCTTTTGGCTACATTTCTGTCAAACCAGACTTCTAGTTTCCACTCCCAGCTAAGGAAGTAATGCAGAAAATTCCAAGATATTGCAATCTATTTTTTTTTGGGGGGGGTGGGGTCGGGTACCAGGGATTGAACTATTTAAGAGCACTCGACCACTGAGCCACATTTCCAGCCCTATTTTTAATTTTTCTTTAGAGAGTCTAAAGAAATACAGGATCTCACGCAGTTGTTTAGCCCTTACTTTTGCTGAGGCTGGCTTTGAACTTGCAATCCTCCTGTCAGCCTCCCAAGTCGCTGGGATTACAGGCATGCACCACTGCACCCAGCAGGATATTGCAATCTTAAGTGGCATCCCCAAACAGGGAGGTTTGCATGCACACAAACCTCAGAATAAACCACTAGAGTGATTGTTTATCCACCATTTTCCTTTGAGCATTTTCTGATAGTATTCTTGGGAACTGGACACACAGGAACAGATATAGTTAATTAGAGAGGTTCCCTCCTCCTGTCTACACACATATATTTAAGACTCCAGCTTTAATTTTTGCAGAGATTTATTGATATTGTCCAGTGCTGACAACCCCAGTTCTACTATAAGACATGTTGGGAGGTGAAGTGGACTTAGTAATGCCTTCAAATTTCATTACTCAGCTAGATTGTAGAGTCTATCAATTATCCCAGCATTGACAGTCAGGTGAATTAATTGGTGTATTTGACAAGGACAGCTATTACCCTATGTTGTTCTGACAGCTCGTTTTGATACCAGGGAATCTGTCAACCTCCCCTGGATGGGAGAAGTGGGAGGAATAGTTGAGTGAGTCAGGTGAGGACATTGCAAATTTTCTCCCCACTCTCAGCAGCTACAGATAGTCCTCCTCCAAAATGGAATTGCTGACATTCTTAACCTGGGCATTCCAATCCATGTCAGGCTTTCACAGTACAATCTACACTGAATGGGGCTGACACAGTAAGCAAAGTTGATGAAGCTATTAATACTGGACTGGACACCCTTTTGTAATGATATAAATGCCTTTCAGAGACCAGTTACACTCCCTTTGCTCCACTTTCGTGAGTTTGTTCATCTAACATACATGGATGTTTTATGCCAATCAGTAGAGAAGGTAACTTTAGTCAGAGGTCATGCACGTGACTGGTTGTGGCCAACTTTATTTGAGAAAATACTCAAAGCATAGAAATGCAAATAATAAAAGTCTTTTAAAGTCCTTACAACTTCAAGATTCTTATGATTCTCAAGTTTTCTATACTTTCTACAATATTTTTTTTTTTTTAGTTCTTATTACCAAGTGACTTGAGTTAGTGTGGGGGAGGGGGACCATTTTACCTACTGACTTTCAGTGTAAACTTGAAGGAAGTCAGTCTTTCTGTGTTTCTATAACCTATCTGTAAGATGGAGAAAGAAGCCATCCTACAGCTCTCAAACACAATTTTCCAAGATAAGAGAGATAGTAAGATTGGGGTAGAAATTTGAACTCTTTGGAAGACAAGCACAGTTAACCCAAGTCATTACTTGTGCATTCCTCCTGGGGTTTTGTTGGGTGAAAAACAAGAACCAAAGTGCTGATTTCATTGGGATGCTATAAGGCCAGGTGTTAATCGCACTGTGCTGCAGTCATTTGGTATAACTAGTCTCAGACATTAATGCTGACCATGTGAGTTAACAACTCAGTAGGTCTGCGATTGTCCGGGGTTGAGCAAGAAGTGCTGAGCAGTAAATGTAATCCACAATCCATAAAATTAAGCCTGGTGGAGAAATGCAGTTCAAGGACATTTAAAACAGTTAAGCAAGAGGAAAAGCAAAACTGATGTTCAGTTACATTTTCTGGGTGGCATGTTGGGCTCATGGTGTGGAAGTGACCCCTTGAAAAGGTTAATGTCAAAGCCACTGCCTCTGCTGTTAGCGGAAGCTAAGCCTTTCCCTCAGGACGTGATTAGGTCTTTGGGAAGCATGTAGAGGTGTTTCTAGACACTGTCTGCTGTAGATTCCTTCGCAAGTACAGGGCATGCCATGCTATTAATCTCACTTCTGAGCCCTCGGTGTCTCCTCATAAAAGGATGGTTGTTTCTTGTTTTCTGTCTTCATTATTCCCGCCCCTTTCAACCCCCTCCCAGAGATTAAACTGCAAGAGCCAAGTTGGAGGCAAAAGCAGGGGTGTGAGAGCATAATAGGTAGAAGCAGAGACTCTGCAACATGATATATTTGAAAGCTCATTACACTCAATCAGCCTCCAAGCATGGGCCCACATGACTATGATGGTGCTGATGATTGTGCAGGTTCTGCTTAAATTGCTCCAGTGGCCGGCTCTCATGCTCCTCTTCCCTCTTCTACTTTGAATGGCTTTGGATATTAAAATAGTATTCTTGAACAGAAGAAATTTTGTCCTCCTGTAAATTTTGTGCACCATTATAGATGTAACCCTCTGATACAATATGAAACCAAAGGAGCCAAAACAGTGCCCTGAACATCGCTAATCCAAGCCTCCTGAGCTGAGCTGAGACCAAGTTTTGTTAAAGATGAAGTCTACAATTTGAGAGGCCCTGTTTAAGAAAAATGACATGTAATGACTATAACAAAGTTAAATTTGAAAATAAACTATCTCAAAATAAATCATAATAAACATTTTAAAAGACAACAATCCAAACCACAAAACTTAGAAAACCTAGAAATATATGTATATATATATATATATATATATATATATATTTTTTTTTTTTTAATTAACAGCCCCGCAGACCTGTTTATTACTTTTTCATTTTTTGGACCAACTCTTTTATTTGACAATAACTTTGTAGTATTATTTTCTAAAGAAACAATAGAAAGGTGATAATCTTTGTTTTTTACTTGTAATAATTTAGAAAGAAATATTTTGCAGCTACACCAGCTTTGATAGGTAATATCCATACTTTTTTTTTTTAGGATTGTTGTTAAATTTAGGAAAGTTAAGTGTTTTTATATATAAATGAGTTCTAAGATTCAGAAGAATTTTCCATAGGCCAACTTCTGGTTCTAAACCTTTTGTACCTTGCTTCTCTCTACTATCCCTGAACATCTGATGCCAGGTGCTACCTGACACTTAGTGTGCACAGCTCTTGGTCTTGTAGCTTCTTGACATAATCTGTGAGTGGTCGGCCAGGACAGTCAGTGAAGAAAATGTTCCTGGAAGCCGAGTTGACCCCAGGACAGCTTGACTTGACTGTGAGTGCAAGCCACAAAAAATATATCCCCACTACACTCAGACTCCTTTAGCAGGAGTTGAAACACATGTGGCCTCTCTATTGCCCTCTGACATAGAAGGATGTGTGAGAGGGGAGAAGCTGGAGAGCAGAGGGCAAAACGACACTTTCCCCTTAACCAATTGTAGTTGCAAGTCTTATTAAACTGATGACCAGGTGCTCATATTATCAGCCTTGTGCCAGGTCTCAGAAGGGTTCTGTGACAATGAGACACCCAGCGTTTTCAGCTTGTTCATTAGTCTCACAGAAATCTGCCTTGGTACATGAATTCTCCAAGAAAACAACTTGCCTGGGACACAGAGTCTCTGGTTCCTCTTAAGATCTGACCTAGAGTCCAGTGAGGAGTGGGAAAAACCAGTGGTATCAGATAGAATCCGGAAGAGAGCCACTCTTCCTCCTTGTATTGGCTGTGGCTTTGGAACATGGCCCAAAACGTGACGTGCATTTACCAGCAAACCAACTGATTCTTACTGTGGGGTCTATAGTATTTTCTTTCGGTAAAAGTCCATTTATCCCCAAAGTATTGCCTGTGAAAAGTGGAAGCTGGAGATGTATCTTATAAAGCCAGAATTAACTCCGGTTTCAAGAGCTAGCTTTGCTTAGGAAGGAAAATGTTGTCTTCCAATCAGGAAAAGTTTTCATTGAGCCTGCAGCATTAGTTTCTTGTTCTTTGACTATGGCATGAGAAAGGAAGGGCCATCTAGAAGCTAGGCTTCACATTTAGATGAATAAATGATGCTGCCTCTCCTTTTGCACCTATTGTATCCTGAAGAATATTGTTTATTTATTTTTAAAAAGTAAATGTATTCTATCTTTCATCTAGACTTCAAGTTTCTCAGGATAGGATTGTGTCATATCTTTAAAATTATTTTTGCATCTTTAGCACTTTAGTATACCCTGGAACGTGCATCAAACAACATTATTTTTGAGATCCTTTTGCATATATAGTATTTAGATTATTCAACTGCTTAAAAATTGAAAAAAATTTTTGATTTACATTTTTTCTTTCTCTCACACTTTTCTTCTCTCTTCCATTTCTCTTTTGTGCTTTCTCTATCCTTCTTCCTTTATCTGCTATTCTGTCTTTTATCCTCTTTTTTCCCACGAACTTTAGGGCTTCAGAAACAGGAACAGTTTGAAGCCTGACTTTCTTACTTACTGACTATATGATTTTGAGCAAGAGATGAGCTATAGTTCCTGCATTCATAAGATGGGACTAATAAGAGACCCTTCAAAACTGTTTTGAGAAGCTGATGAAATAATACAGTGAGTCTCAACCCTTTGGAGACAAATGCTTCAATTTTATTGCAAATACCTCCTTTACTATCCTGAAGTAAAATTCATAAATAACATAACCTGTAAGCACATCTAATAAAAAAATCAATATAATGCCTATGTGTGATGTAAAGAAGATATAAAAGGAAAGCAATTTACAATAAAATAATTTATAAATACTCAGACATAAGTACACTCGATGCTATAATGAAGGGTCTGATGTGTGCACCTACATTTTTCACCATATATGTGACAGGTACAAATGTAGGCCAACACAGTTGTGTTGCATTGTCAACTCAAGTACCACGGGGCATGAAATAAAGCACAATCTTCCCTAGGTTTACAAAATAGTTGCAATCCTGGAAAGTTACATATCTGTAAGAACTATGCAAAACATAATTCATAAATAAAATTAAGTTAGGTTCTAGGCTTAGGTAAATATAAGCAACTTTTTACTTCCTTGATGGTCCCAACAGGCCCTTTGAAAAGTCAAGTAGGACATAGGACGATACTTTCTTAGGTAGAACTTTTCCAAGCGTTGAAAGATGTCTAGTACATGCATTCTTGGGTCCCACCTATATGATTTTAACAACATCAGCTGATTGTACAACAATCCATTCTATTCTGACAGTAGCTCCAGAGTTTATGCAGATTTCATACATTCAGGAATTAGCTCCACGAGATTGCCCCTACTTTACATGCCAGTGGCAAGTGGGTTTCCATGCTACCCACACTATTATCCAACCAAATATAAATTTAAGGTTGCCATCCCCACACCTAAGATTTGATAACTGACTAAAACAACTCACAAGAGGTCAAGAAAGTGCAATTATTACAAATTTACCATAAAAGATACAATTCAGAAAGAGCTCCATGGAAGAAAGAGGTAGGTCATGTGGAACTTCCATCCCCTCTCTGGCCAGGCCATGCTTCCCTCCTAGGGCACTGATGTGTTCACCCACCAGGAAGCTTTCCAAACCCCATAGCATAGGGATTTGGGTGGAGGTTTCATTCAGAGGTGAGGCAGGCCTGGGGCAGTGGTAGGAATGGGCTGAAAGTTCCATCTCTTTAAGCACGGCTTGTTCTTTCATGCGATCAGCCCCGCTCCTGAAACTCTCTAGTGCCCACTCCCTTGAGTCATCTCATTAGCTTACAGAAGTTACTTATCATTCATGAAATTCTGGGAGTTTTAGATGCTCTATGCCAGGAATTTGAGACAAAGACTAACTATTAATTTTTTATTATATATATATATATATATATATATATATATATATATATATATATATATATATATATATATTGGTACTAGGAATTGAACCCAGGGGTACTTAACCACTGAACCACATCCCCAGCCTTTATATATATAAATTATCTAGAGACAGGGTCTCTCTTAGTTGCTTAGGGCCTCACTAAGTTGCTGAGGCTGGCTTTGAACTTGCCATCCTCCTGCCTCAGGCTTCTGAGCTGCTGGGGTTACAGATATGTGCCACTGCGTCTAGCTTAGTATATAATACCACTCCATAAATGTCAATTATGTTCAATTTTTTTTCAAATGTTTTTAGTTGTAGATGAACACAATACCACTGTTTCACTTATTTTTATATAGTGCTGAGAATTGAATCCAGCACCCCACACATGCTAGGCAAGCACTCTACCACTGAGCTACAGCCCCAGCCCATGTTCAATTTTTTTTGACAACCAAAACATAGCTCCACAATTTTTTAAAAGACCATGTGACCTGAAGCTCTGAGGAATTTCAAAAGGGAGAAGAGGACAACTGTTAGATCACCTGACCCCAACTTAAAATGGTTCAACCTATAATTAAAAAAAAAAAAATTCTGATAGTTTGAAAGTCATGCATTAAGGAGAAACAGTACTTGGAATTTTGAAATTTGGTCTTTTCCTAGGCTAGCAATATGCAGTAGTATACTCTCCGGATGCTGGGCAGTGTCAGCAAGTCCTGGCTCCCAGTCAGCCATGCAATCACAAGAGTAAACAACTGATACCCCATAATATTCTGTGTCGCTAAGCTGGAAGTTCAGTGGTTTAAGTGTATTAAATGCAGTTTCAACTTATAACACTTTCAACTTGCAATGGTTTTATGGGAACATAACTCCCTTGTGAGGCAAAGAGCACCTGTATTTCCATTTGCCTGCCTTGGAGAGAAGGCAATGAGAAAAACAAACACCAGTTAACTCGAAAAAGAAAATCTATTCACATCCATGGGAGTTTTTTTTAATGGTGTGCAGACAGCTGTACTCTATGAGGACACACACTCAATTAACTTAGTGGTAGATGGGAACTTCATCATGTTCAAATAATTTAGAAGCAGCTGCCAAAGGACTAAAGGAATAGTCTTGGTTGTATTTGCTTTGAAGGATTTTGAAAACAAAGGTGACATCAGACTTGCTGTGGGCATCTGTTTTCTTTCATAGGGAAATCTGTGGAGGGAAGAATTCATTTGGCAACAGGAACTCTGAAGAGCACCTTTGTGGTAGTGACAAGAACCAGTGTCAACTGCAGAGTTCTGGTTCTAAGGAAGTATGTCCTTTGGAAATGACCCCAAAACTTTGAACTTGGGGCTGAGGGCAGAGAGGGGCCTAGGAAAGGTAGGGTGAAAATAAATTTGGTCCACTCAAATTCTTTCTGGAATTGGTGTTCTCACCAGCCAGTACTTTGTACACTATGGACGGTACCACCTTTATTCTCATGACTTTTCTTGAATTCACTATAGAACAGGGACATGATAGTATTTCAAAAGGTAAAGTATTTCAGAGGGTAAAGAGAACAATTTTGATAAACATACAGGTGAATGGGTTAAATCTCTCAGATTTTTTGTTTTTTAAAAAGTGGTAGTGTCATGGGGCTAAGGGTATAACTCAGTTGGTCAAGTGCTTGCCTCAAATACATAAGGCCCTGGGTTCAATCCCCACCACTACAAAAAATAAATAAATAAATAAATAAATAAAATAAAATAGTAGTGTCTTGAGGAAACAATGTTCAGAAAAAAAGACCAGGTACATCTCATGGCTCAAGTACATCCATCAAATTACACTTAGCGGAAGTAAGCCAATCCCCCAAAACCAAAGGCCAAATGTTCTCTCTGATAAGTTGATGCTGATCTGTAATGTGGGGAGAGGGCACGGGAAGAATGAAGGAATTTTGGATTGGGCAAAGAGGAAGCAGGAGAGGAGGGGCCATTGGGGTAGGTAAGATGGTGGAATGAGACAGACATCATTACCCTGGGTACATGTATGATTGCATAAATGGTGCGACTCTGTATTCTGTACAACCAGAGAAATGAAAAGTGGCTCCATTTGTGTACAAAGAAACAAAATGCATTCTGCTGTTATGTATAACTAATTAGAAAAAAAAATTTAAATCCATGCTGTGAAAAAGAAATAATCACTTAGAAGTTGTGTATTATGAATATTATGATGATGATGTTGATGATGATGATAATGATGATGGTGATAATAATAATAATAATAATAATAATAATAATAATAATAATAATAAACTCCTTAATTCCAAGCATTAAAACAACCATTTCAATCCTTGGAATAGCACACTATAGATTTTATCATTCCATTTTATAGGTGAGAAAAACTAGATTCCAGGAGGTTAAAAGCCTTGCCAAAGTTCTCACAGATAAAAAGAAGAAACTGTAATTGGTGAGAGTAGAATCCAACTGACTTCAGAATCCTCGAGAAGCCATTTCTCTACTTCTTCTGGTTTAAGTATGCTAAAAGCAAATTCCTTCCTCTTTTTTGCCAAAGCAGTGCCTAAATCTTTTTAGGGTTTAGGGTCAAGCACATTTTCAAAAACATAAATAAAACTTAGACGGAAATTTTTAAAATTATTTTGACTATATAAAATTAAATAAAAATTTTGCAGGATAAGAAACACCGTTTAAAAAATGTCAAGAGGTAATCAGAACTGAGGGGAAATATTTGCAATATAAGCCACACATAAAGAATTGATCAAAAACATGATATAAAAATAAAAAATTTATGAATGGCACACACAAAAGATTTAATGTTCAAACCCATAAATCATTATTAGAAAAATGAAAATTAAACCAACACTTAAGTTACATACCTCATCCAGAAAAACCCTTAAAGACATACTCTAAATATTTTTCAGCCAAATATCTGGGCACTCTGTGGCACAGGCAAGTGGACACATAAAATTGACCATTTTTGTGTAACAGATATCCATCACTCCATCATCCACCCATCTAGTTACCTGTCCACTCAAACCCTCCATTTCGTACTTTTAACACCTTTCTTTGACAATGAGAGACCTGGATTTCCATTATTCACAA
This sequence comes from Ictidomys tridecemlineatus, assembly GCF_052094955.1. NCBI lineage: Eukaryota > Metazoa > Chordata > Mammalia > Rodentia > Sciuridae > Ictidomys > Ictidomys tridecemlineatus. Next base: position 33,867,808 of record NC_135480.1, read on the forward strand.
TGTAATATATTTACTTATCGCTTCAATCCTAGGACACGTGTAAAGAGTTTCAGATTTGTTAGGCCATACCCTTGTAGAAAAGAATCTTATCTGCCAACATGAGTAAAATATTCGTGTAGTCTTATTTTTGTCTTTAGCTTAATAACATACAGTCAAAATATTTTCTTCCCAAGTTATTTGGGCTTTTCCTCTCCTTTTGGTGTATTTATATTATTGATTTGTCATGTAGTTAGTTTCATTTTTATTATTTGTATTCCATTAAGGATCTCCTCACATCCTGGTCAGTATTAACTCTTAAAATTTATTTTGGGGATATGATAATATTTGCCAGAGTTATACATTAAAAAGTTATACTCAGAGTATCACTCTTCCTTCTATCCCATTTCCATTCCCCATTCTTTATATTCTGTTCCCACCCACCACCTTTCAGTAACTATTCCCTTTAGCTTCTAGTTTATACTCACCATTTACCTTTTGTGCAAATGAACATATATCACTGTTTCCTTTGATCTCCTTTTCTTACATGAAAGTTAGCATATGATGAATATACTTGGCATTTTTTTTTGTATCTAACAGAATATACTAGACATTCAGGCCAGCTTTTTTCTTTATACTTGCTTAGTATTGCATTGAGTGAATGTGCCATAGTCTATTCAACTACTCCCCTATGTGCAAGCCTTTAAGTTTTTTCTGATATTTTGCAGTTACAACTGTTGGTGCAATAACCTTTTGTATATGTATTTGCATATTGTTGGACATAAGTCTTCAGGGTATATTTCTAAAAGTGAAATTCCTGGGTTGAAGAGTAAGTGTGTATGTATAGTTCTGTTAGGCATGTCCGAATTGTCCTACAAATGGTGTAGCAGTTTACATTCTTACCTGCAGTGCAGAATAATGCTTGTTTTTCTACACTCTTGCCAAAAAATATGTTGTCCACTGATTAATCTTCACCAATATCTAGGCACTAGGTGTGCTCTTTGCTATTAGTGTGTTATCATTCTAGGCCTTTAGTGTGCAAAATTAGAAAATATACAAAGTTCTCACCTACTCATATAAAAATATCTTTATTTTTATGTCTACTATATATCTATCATTCTATTATTTATGTATCTGTGTTCTCCAAAAGAATATGAATCTTATTACTTCATGTATATATGTATATCTATATTCCATTATTTTATATATGTATGGATATGCTGTTTTATCTTTATTTGTATTTATAAAGAGGTTTGTCATGGGGAATTTGATCATGCTACTCTCGAGGCTAAGAACTCCATAATATACCATCTTTAAGCTGAAGACTCAGGAGAGTCAGTGATGATATCATTCCAGTGTGAGTCCCAACCCCTGAGAACCAATGATGTAAGTCCAAGTGCCAAAGACTGATGGCACAGTCAGCATACTTCCTTATGCTGTCTTATGCTAGTACAACCTTCCAGGGATTGCGTAGGGTGCACCCTATTGGGTAGACTTTACTACAATCTACCAATTCAAATTAACAATTCCTGATAGGATACACTGGGAAGGGAACAAAATGTTAAAAACTGCATGAATTTAAGTTGAAAACACTGCAGACAAACTAAAGTGGAGGGACAGATAACTATAACTATAACTACAGATAACTATAACTCTTAAACAGGGTCAAGGTCATTGAAGATAAGACTGAGAAACTGGCCTGGATTGCAAGAACTAAGCAGACATGACTACTAACCACAGTGTGGGATCTTGAACCAGAAAGAAGACATTAGTGGGAAAAATGGTGACATTCAAATGAATATTCTATCCATGTTCATTTCTAGGTTTCAACACTTGTATGGTTTTTGCAAGAAGCATGTGGGTAAATGGTGTGTGAAAACTTTACTACATTTTGCAACTTTTCTACAACTCTAAACCTAGTTCAAAACAAAAAGTTAAAAACATAGTGTTGGGCCAGGGTTGTGGCACAGTGGTAGAGCATTTGCCTAGCATGGGTGAGGCACTGGGTTCGTACCACAAAAAAATAAACAAATAAAATAAAGGTATTGTGTTCATCTACAACTAAAAAAAATATTTAAAAAACAACATAATGTTTTCCTCATAAAATCAATGACTGGCTAATATCAATAATTGGTAAAGTTCAGAATAGCACAAAGAAAAAATAATCAAGTAATTCCATAACCAAGAGATCAAACCTGTTTTCATTTTGGTATAATTGCAGACACATTTATTCTGTTTCCAAAATTAGGCTAATAAAATATTCATTGTTATATAACCTGCTTTTTTCCCACTTAACATTATATCCTCAGCACTTATCCCGGGGAATCAATATTTTTAAAAATTGTTTTAAATAGCAGCAAAGCATTCCAGGATACAGACATATAAGTTTATTTAACCCAGTATTTCCTGAAGTATATTTTACAGAGCACTTGTTCTGGAGTATATTAGGAAGGATTTTATAATGAAGGGTTTCTGTGGCCAAATAAATTTGAGAAACACTGAGTTAAGCGTGGCTAAATCTTTTCTTTATTGCAGATTTTTTTTTTCTGACAGGATTCTTGTTAATAAGCTTTCTGATTCTGAAAAAGAAGGATATACTATGTGAGTCCCAAACTTATTTGATGATCAATGGCACAATCCTGTCATTAAAACAGTGTGTGTGTGTTATATTTTTCCTGATATTTTAAAAATACTTGATTCCATTGGATCAAGAAATCCCCACACTTAGTAGGAATCCAAACTGCTGTCCATTCATTTGTTGTTTGGATTCCCAATGCCAGAACCACTAGGTACAGGTGAAGATCCAGAAATTATCGTAGTCTCCTGAATCTTAATGCTTGGCTCAAAGGAGATAGTGTTTTGTTTCCTCCAGGGGTGAGAGATTTTTAGCTCACCCAGGGTTACATCCATCTTGGAAGAAGTCAGCAGCCCTGAGCTGAAGTTTCAATAAAAGTTCATAAAAGTTGAAAACCATGTAATGATGGTGTTATGATCTGGATCTTTAATGTCCCCTGAACAGCTCATGTGTTAATGTAGTAATGTTCAGAAGTGAAATGATTAGACTATGAGAGCTGTGACATCATTGGTGGATTAATCCATTTGATAAGTTAATCCTTTAAAGGACTCTTACTGGAGGCAGGTAAGGGCATAGCTGGAAGGAGTAGGCCACTGGGTGCATGGCCTGGATTATATCTGGTCTCCCTTCTCTCTTTCTCAACTTCCTGACTGTCGTGAGCTGAGCCGCCTTCCTCTGCCATGCCCTTCCGCCATGATGTTCTGTCCAGAGCAATGGGGTTAGCAGACTATGGACTGAGACCTCTAAAATCATGAGCTCAAAATAAACTTTACCCCCTCAGGTATTCTGGTCACAGTGGTGAAAAGCTGACCGACACAGATGGTGAGGCTCTAGACCATAATTCCATATGAAGCCAGACACTAGTTTTCAAGGCAACTTGACCTTTCCTAATGACATAAAGAGTATAGGCAGGCAGCGTAGTGCAAGAATATCACCCTACAAAGGCAGAAGCCAGGGCTTTTCTTTGATCTCTCCACTAAGTTAACTTATTAACAAGCTATGGGACCTTGGGTAATTTACTTAACCTCTCTGGACTACCATTTCAAATTAGGTCTTAAATTACCTTGATTCACGTGCCCAGATTTTGATGAAAAGTCAAAATCATTGCAGCACTTAAATAAAGCACTAGATTTGTTATCTCCACCACGTGCATATCAATAAGTTGGGCAGCAGAATGGATAATTTAAGTTTCTCTCTGAGAGGAGATATCATGTGCCACAGAGCTTACATTCCAAATTTCTAACCGATCCATTAAATTCTTTCCAACCTCAGGGCATTTGCTCTTGTTGCTGCATTTGCCTGAAAATGTTTCCTTTGACCTGCAGCTATTTATTTTCTTTTTAAGTTAATTATTATTTTAATTGTACATATTTGTGGGTCACACTGTCATAATTCTATACACATATAAATTGTAATGATTAAATCAGAGTAGTTAGTACTCCTATTTTCATGTGTGTGTATGTGTGTATTTTGTGTGTGTGTATGTATACCTTGTGTGTGTGTGTGTGTGTGTGTGTGTGTGTGTGTGTGTGTGTAGTACTGTGATGGAACCTAGGGGTACTCTATTACTGAGCTACATCTCCAGTCTTTTAAAAAATTTTTAGACAGGGTCTCCCTAAGTTGTCCAGGGGATCCTCCAACTTGTGATCCTTCTGCCTCAGTCTCCTAAATAGCTGGGATTACAGGCTTGTGCCACTGTGTTTTGCAGCATTTTTTAAAAGAATTTTTTTGATCAGCATGTAATAATTGTATATACTTATGAAGTACAGTCTGACATTTAAATGCAGCAAAGGGACACCTTTTTTCCATCTTAGCTGAAATCTTTGTTAAAATTTCCCCAGAGAGGCCTTACCTGGCCACACATCTCCTAGCCCGTCATCCCATCATCACTCTTCATAGAATTTTATCTCAAACTTACGGATTTGTTTATGTCCCTATTGCTTGTTTCTCTTCATTGAATATAATATGATCCACACAAAAAAAAAAATAAAAAATAGATCTTGTGTTCTTGCTCAAACTGTGCCTAGAACATCACCCAGTGAGGCAAATAGCCCAAGGCAGGAAATAACTCACTAGGCTGGAGATCAGAAAGAAGGCTGTGTGGCTGGTGCCTTTAGGGTGAGGAGAAAATCAGTAAGAGCCATGTCAGGAGGTAGTCAGGGGCCAGACCACATAAGATCTTATCAACTGGCGATTAAATGGAAGTGACGCCATAAAAGAACGCGAATCTTCTCACCTGTGCATATTTATAAAGAATAAATTATTTGTAGACCTCTATACTTGACCTATCACTAGAAACCATTTACTTGATCTATATGCTTCAAAGTTGATACCACATCCCAGTGAGTCACAACTAGATAGCTTTATAGGAGACTCTTAAAAACAGGGGATCTTAACCTGGGCTTCAAGGAAGGGCTTCAGAGAACTTGTGAGTCCTTGAAGTGAAATGAAAATTTTTGCTTGTAAGTGCAAGCATGCATGCCTGTTCTGAAGGAGGGGTTCACTTCAGTACCTTCTCCATGGGGCCCTATGACCTCCCAAATTTAAGAATTGTTGATCAGCTTTCTCTGAACAATTACAGCATCTTGTTCGGGCTGGTGAATATGCATGCCGTCCATTTAAATCACAACTTAATTTTGTGAATGGTACTTTCTTTGATAAGCAGGCAAAGAAACAAAAACAAGGAAACACAGACATTTAAAAAAGATCAATTAGCAGATGCCAACCCGTGATAAATCCATGTGTTAAGTAACCTGAGTGCAGGTGGCAAGAGCTGATGTTCCTCCCAATGACAGTGGCTGAAATATCCATATAAGATGATCTTTAAATATTTGACTGTTGCCTTAAAATAGCTACCCTGATTTTTTTTAAAAAAGAACATAATTTAAAAACCTTTAGCTTATTTTTAATTTATAGTCCTTGGAAAAAAAAATAAGTGGCTGGCCCAATCATTTATATGCCTGGGCAAAAGCAATACATCTATATAAAAGTACAGTGATATATTTCTGTTGCTACTTTAATGTGCTGCTCCTCGCCCTGTATGTTCTGATTCATTGGAGAGTAGCAATCATGTCGACAGGCGCTGTTCTTCAGTTCCCATCAGCGACAACTAAAGGCCAATTCAAGGTTGTGGTGGGGTCATGAATCTAACACAGTCGCTGATAGAACAATTTCCCTTCCACACAGCATTGTCAGTCGGACACACTGGGAATAGACGGGGAGGCTGGCTGTGTGTATCTCTATCTTCTTGCCTTTCCTTTTGTTTCTGAGCCAGTGTCTGCAGTGTGTACCAATCTAGCGCCATTAGGGAATAAAGGGCCAGTCCTTGGAAAATTGATAAGGGAGAAAATTTCTAACACCTCAAGAATTGGGAGGGGGGGGGAGCTTGTCCCTCTGTGCAAACAAGTCATGTAATAATGTATTACAGGGGGGTCAAGAGCAGAGAAACAGAAGGAGAGGCGGAAATAAAAGCCTGTGGGTTGGACACAAGAGAGGTCTCAGAGCTTTACAAAGAAAACGTTTACATTCCAGAGACTCTGAGGGTTAATTAAATAACCAAGTTCTCTTGTTCTTTCATTTCCCCAGTAGTGGCTGAGTGAGTGAGGAGGCTCTCTCTCTTGGCTGCTTTGTGTGCTCCTTATTCTAGGCTGCAGCCCGAGGTTGACCAGAAAGCCAACACTCAGTTTCAGTTGAAAACCAAGTCGGAAGATAGTGGACCTCACATGAAGCTCTTGTGGATGGCATCGTCACTTCCATGGCTAGGCCTCAAGTTGTGTTGAGATAAAGAGCTCTCAAAGTGGTGTGAAGGATGAATATTGGGGAATTGTGGGCAGGTTACCTCAAATGGACAGTCCTGAGTCATGGAGACCAACACATACAGCATCTGATGGCATTAACAGCATTCCACAGTGGTTTTAAACTTAGGCTTGAGATTCAGAGAGGGCACAAAGAGCCTAAGAATTCACTCAAGGGCACAATGGTGGGTGGGAGCTGTGATGTGAACCAGGGCCTCTTCAATTCCAGAGCCCATAGTCCTGGGTGTTAGATTTATGGCTCCCCGTTTGGGTGGGCCATGTGACGATTCACCAGGGCACCTTCCCTGTGTCCCTCTGGGCCCCAATTAAGCAACTGAGCGGACAGCAGGGCTTGTTCCAAGTACATGCCTGTTTTTCTCTTATGGAATCAAATGTTTCTAAAACATTAGAAAAAAGGTAGAAAATGAGTGAGGAAAATATTTTCTGTCAAAGACAGAGCTAGTTCCAGCAACTACTAACTACGCATTCTTTGCTTCCTATAACAAAGATAGTTGCTTGAAAATAATAATAATCTCTAATTAAATTAGCTAATAAATGTCAATAAGAGTCAAATCTACCCCCACAGATCTGAAATTCACTTGAGAGACAGTGAGTTGCTATTTTTTTTTAAGTTTCTTCCTTCTTTTTATAAGAAAAAAAAACACCTGATTTCTTAAATGATATTTTTCCCATTGGAAAATGAATACAATTATTACAGAACATTTCAGAAGTACTGGAATATAAAAGAAAGAAATTAACCAGCCATAGTTCTGCCACATTATCAGTATTTCGTGTTATTTCTGCTTGACCTCTTTAGTGTGTGTAATTTCTGTCAGTTAATAGTCACACTGCTTATGTAAGCCTGAAACCTAATTTTTAAAATTTAACATTTCTATGTAAGCACTTTCCCATGTTGTTAGAAACTCTCAATAAATAACATCTTAATGGCTGTTTAATGTTCCAACAAGTGGGTATTCCAGAGTTTACTTAATGATTCTTTTATTATCAGACATTAGGTAGTTTTCAGTTTTTTTATTATTACAAATAATGTTCTGAGAAATATTTGGGGACATTTTTCACATTTTAGGTTATTTCCTTAAGCCAGATTTACAGAAGTAGGATTGGAAGGTCAAAATGGTATGAAAACATGCAACACTCTCAAGAAATATTGCATGTTCCTTTACAGAAGGGTGGAGGCAGTTTGCACCGCGACTAGCGACTAATCGAGCAAAACTGCAAAGCAACTCAAAACATTTATGGTGTTAGACCAGGGTTTCTCAACCTCAGCACAATTGACCCTTCTGGGCTGGGTGATTCTTTGTTATGAGAGCTGTCCTGTGCACTGTTGGACGTTTAGCAGCATCAATACCTACTCACAGTCCAACAGCAAACCTCAGTGTGACAAGGGAATTGTGTTTTCAGACATTGCCAAGTGTTCCTTGGAGGGCAAAACTGCCCCTCATTGAGACCCACTGTGTGAGACAAACTTCAACTTGTATTTCAACTCTGCCACGTACTAGTAAGGCAACATGGACAGATTACTTGACTGTTCCTGGCTTGTCATCTATCTATTCATCGTAAGCTTAAATAGGATAGTGCACATATGGTGTTCCATTCAATACTTAGCACATGGTGAGAGCTCATGGCCATTTGTCATGAAGACCATGGTGGTAATGCTTCTAGTGACCATATAAAGATTGGGTTTTTGTGAATGAAGGGATGGGTTTGGTAAATCGTTGACATTCATTCATTCATTCATTCAACTAGTATTTATTAAGTCATTACTATGCATCAGGCATTGTTCTAGGCACTGGGGATACAGCAAACACTGTCTTCATGGAGCTTACACCTGAGTGAGGAGTATAAATCATAAATATGATTGAAAACATGAACCATATGATTTGTTAGCAAAGGAGGTGTTTGGGAGGTAGGGGAAGTTAGAACTTTAGGTAGGCTGCTAGCTCATCAATCTCTACTGAGAAAGTGATATTCAAGACCCAGTTTTTCCATGTGGCAATGGTGGAAGGAATAATCCAGACAGAGGGAAGAGCAAGTTCAAGGACCTTAAAAGAAGAATGTGTCTAGAATACTTAAGGACTAATAAGTAGGTTCGTGGGCCTGGAAGAGACTGGTGAAGGAATTGGGGAGTGAGTGAGTGGTTGGCTGGTGGCCTGATGATGAAGGCCTGGTAAAGACTTTGTTTTTACTCTGTGTGAGGTGGGCAGGCATTTAATAAAACTATTTCATACACTTCAATTTTTTGCTGAGAAATCATGCAGATGGAATAAGGAGTGTAAGGGTTGACTATCCAAGAGTTTATATTTTCACTCTCTAAACCTGCTTTTACTTGTCTTGCTCTTGGGTAGGCAGAATTAATATTATCAAAATGACCATACTACCAAAAGCACTATACAGATTTAATGCAATTTTGATCAAAATCCCAATGGCATTCCTCATAGAAATAGAAAAAGCAATCATGAAATTCATCTGGAAAAATAAGAGATCCAGAAGAGCTAAAGCAATCCTTAGCAAGAAGAGTGAAGCAGGTGGCATCACTATAACAGACCTTAAACTATACTACAGATCAATAGTAACAAAAGCAGCATGATATTGGCACCAAAACAGGCTGGTAGACCAAGGGTACAGAATAGAGGACACAGAGAGTAACCCACAAAATTACAATTATCTTATATTAAACAAAGTTGCCAAAAAACATGCACTGGAGAAAAGATAGCTTCATCAACAAATGGTGCTGGGAAAACTGGAAATCCATATGCAACAAAATGAAATTAAACCCCTATCTCTCACCATGCACAAAACTCAACTCAAAGTAGATCAAGGACCTAGGAATTAAACCTGAGATTCTGTGTCTAATAGAAGAAAAAGTAGGCCCTAATCTTCATCATGTGAGATTAGGCCCCAACTTCCTTAATAAGACTCCTATAGCACAAGAATTAAAAGCAAGAATCAATAAATGGGATGTCTTCAAACTAAAAAGTTTCTTCTCAGCAAAAGAAACAATCAGTGAGGTGAATAGAAAGCCTACATCTTGAGAACAAATTTTCATCTCTCCCACATCAGATAGAGCGTTAATCTCTAGGGTATATAAACCTGCCTCTACTTGGGATAGATAGGGCTTACCAGCCTTGTTCCAAATCTTGCTAATCTGGGAATTCCATTCCCTCTCTTCTTCCTCTGTACCAGCAATGAGGCTTTTGAAGCACCCATGAATGGTGTGCCCATTTCTCTTTCTACTTAAAATTATTGAAAAATGAAGCATTAGAGGGAGAAACTTAGACAATAAACTAAAATGAATGAAAGTGATGTAAACAGACTTGAGGGCTTTCAGCCATAGGTTGCTCTGATGGCTAGAGAGTGATTGGACAACACCTTGAAACAAATGTCTCCTGCCCTTGGGGAATGAGGAATGACGACTTTCTTGGTGAGACCCGATCAGTGGTATGCCTTTCTCAGTAGTCTTTTATTCCAGTTTTATGACTCAGATTTAAGGTGTATCCTATAAGCATGTCAACAAGTATAAACTCATGCTTGAAATGTTTTTCTCCTTTAGTCCAACTTGATATTAATCAGAATTAATTTCAGATAAAAATCTCAATATACACTTGAAGTTGAAGGAGAGAGTGCATTCCATCAGTTCTCATCGCACAGAGCAACTCTTCTACCAGCTCCGGTTTGGCAACCTGACTCTTCTCCCAAGGTCAGTTCTCAAGAGCTCTTACAGGGTAGGGAAAATCTCTTCCTGAACTTGAAGGCAAGAGGAATTGGTTGTCTGGTGTTCCATAAGGTTTACAGTATTTGAGGTGATTTTCTGAATTGTATGGTTTTAAAACAGATCTATATGTTTTGTGAAAATGTTTAATCTGAGTCTGCCTCCTGCTATTCATTTCAGAGTTTTCAGGGATGGATTTACTAAAGGATCAAAGACAACTGCCAACCTCCTCAAAGACAGTTTTTCTGTGTAAAAGACACCCGGGCAGATTGCTCCAGGTTGCACTCATTTATTCCCCAATATTCCACCCCCCCGACCCCGACTTCATCTTGGATTCATTTCTTGGCTCTGCCAGCTCATTGCTTTGTGAGCTCCATTTCCGAATGGAAATTCAGTCACTGCCTTGGCCCAGTGGGAAGTTTCTTTGACTCAGGATAACAATGATCTGGGATCCCTTCATTCACCACGAGTTCTCCAGTTAGTTTCCCTTTGGCAGAGTCATCCAAGCTATTCGAGTACCCTTGGCCAACCTGTCTGATGACTTTTAAGACTCTTCTTGTCACTTAATAAACCTACCTTTTCAAAATCTATCACCTGGAAAGAGGAAAAACTGGTCATTTTTGAGGACATGAATGTCTCCTCACAACCCGTCACTTCCCACTCTCAGTTAGGACAGCATTCATTTGTATTATCTGTCTTGGTTACTGGGACTCTGCTACTGCATTGTGAAGGTGCAGGAAATTCCCTCCCCTAGTTCTCTGACCAGCAGATGATTTAAATGGCTTTAGGAATATTCACAAAACTATGGAGTGTGTGTGTGGGGGGGGGTGTGGTCACTGGTTGGTTTTACAGTGTAGGGTCTTGGTTTTGATCATCTCTAATGGCAGACCAGGTTTTGGGACCAGGGATGGGGGTCATGGAAAGCGGCATACAAAATGTAGCTGTGGCTTTAGCAACTCCTGTTTCATCTGACATGTCCACCTGCTTGAGAGGAGAAATGTTAGGCTTGAACCAACTGAAAAACCCAGCACACTCTACCAATTTGCTAAATCCTGAAAGGAATGAAATTCAAATACTTCCTCCCACTGAAACGGTGACCCAGACCAATATCACTACTAAGCCCTCCCAATCCACAAAACACTCACTTTAGAAAGGAAGGAGGTCCAGAAGGAGAACCAACAGATAGAAAGAAGGACCAAGGATCAAAAGGAATGTCAAAGAATACTGTACAGTAAACTTAACCTGAAGCAAAATTATATTGATTCTCTTTTAGTCAAAGACTGACTGAGCATGGTGGTAAATGAAAATGTAAATAAAAATGAAATGATTTGAGATAAGTAAGTCACTTAAGTGGAAATACACTTTTCCAACTTCAGAGTAACTTACACATCCTTAAAAGGCAGAGGGGTTTAAAGTATTCTTTCATCAACCAAGCCTTATAATGAAGGTCATGTCTAAGCAGCTTTCCCCATTGAAGAAAGAAGGGCCTCGCTTGGCTGCAAAGAGGGAGACCCAAAGTAAGGAGATGAATGTGTTCTTCTGCACATGGTGCTGAGGATTGGAAGGACTTATATACGTTACAGGACAGGTGTATCTTTTCTTTAATTTATTTTTTGCTTTTACACAATTGAGAATCTGGAACATTCCAGCTGCCTCCAAAATTGGCAGCAAGTAGGCTGGCCAGCTGTAAAAGTGCAGAGTGTATATCTGGAGGGGAAAACTCTTTCAGGCCCTGGGGATTCTTTGGTCTCTTGTAAGTGATTGCGTCTACCTCACACTGTCCTGGCTTGAAGGAGGGCTGGTGTGCGGCAAATGCTGGGATTCAGAAGTATGGACAGAGTGGCTTTGAAGCTTGTTTTCTGAACAAGTCCAAATTAGAGGGGGAATCAAGATTAAGCTCAAATAGAAGATTTTTAGGCATAGGGCAAAACTCAACTTTCCTGATTAGAGAAATGAGAGCGAAGGCGAGAGAGTGCTAATGAAAGATTCCAGGCAAAGAAGTCAGGGCCAGCTGCCAGCTCACAGACGGAGCTTGGCAGACAGACAGTGCAGCTCTGACAGGGAGTTTCTCTGTGCATTTTAGAAGGCCGAATAGATCTAAATGCAGCCAACCTATTGATTTATTCTCTTTGTACTGGACATGGCTTTTTATTAAAGAAAGCAGATATTCAATAGTGTTAACTAGTAATGGGAATTGACTTTTCACTAATTACACAGACCTTGGCATTAATGCACTTTAATGGAACCTGGGCTCTGTGTCCCTCAGATCAATCCTGAAGTTTTTCTCTAACTCTTTCTGGTCAAAGGACATGAACAGCATTGTAACCGGGGAGACCTTTTCTTTTTCTTTTTTTTTTTTTTTCCTTAAATCTCTCTCTCTCTCTCTCTCTCTCTCTTTTTAATTCATGGGATGAATAGGCTGAGGAATTTCCTTTTATTCCAGAAGACCAGAGGAAGGAATAGTTTTGTGATCTGTAAAATACGTAGAAACGGTGGTCTGACTGACTTTGGAGTTTTGGTGCTTGCTGTTTAGAATCCGGTGATGAATGCTGAAAAAGAGTTCAGTTTCCCATGCACCTGGCTGGGTCCTGCCCTTGCTGGATCCTCTGAGGCAGAAGACTCATCACTTATTTATTGTTCATTTGTTAGATTTATTAAAAGTAAATAGGATCCCTGACAGCTGTTGGACTCACACGCAGTCAGGGAACGGGAGATGTGAGAATATATGTTGCTTGGCAAACCTCTACCGCAGAATCCGACCTCACCCAAAGGCGAAACAGCATGAAATACCAGATCCTGCCATGAGGGAGCACATTCTTGAAGTTCCCAGGATGGCAAATGGTGCATCTCCAGTTCTCTGAGATTCGTTGCCAGAATCTTTTTCTGGCCACAGAAGACAAAGGAGACCTTCACAGACAATGCTGCTTCAAAGCCAAACCACGGGACCTTGAGGTTCTCAGGGAGGCTGTGTGTATCTTATTCATCTTTGAACGTGACAATGCCTAGAGTCAGAGTCAGACAAATCCCATTTCATTCACGGCTTTACTTCTTTCCAGCTTTGTGGCATCGAGTCAGTCTCTCTGAGCCTCTACACCCTCATTTTGAAAAAAAAAAAAAAGGAAATAAAAATACATGTTTCACAGGGTTGCTGAGAACTCTAAATAATGTACTATATGCAAAACTGTTAGATCAATGTGTTCCCCCTCTTGGTGACTGGTAGTTATGATCGGCATTACAATTGAATTCTTTGCATTTACATAAGAGGTATTTGGTACATGGAAGCTCTTTGAAGGGGGTCTTTCTTTGATTTGACTAATTTGTGACTATTATACTCCAGGTGGTGTGCAGTAGACAGAACAGACACATACCTGACTTCAAGGAGTTTATAAGAGATACAGGTAACAAACAAGTAAAAAAGAGTAAACTATTAAACTATCTGAAATATAATTTGGATAGCAATGAGTGCTATGAAAGAAATTAGGCAAGAAAGGAAATAGAAAATAACCGAGTGTGTGTGTGTGTGTGTGTGTGTGTGTGTGTGTGTGTGTGCACGTGTGGGCTCGTGGGTGGAGGGAATGGGGGGAAAGAGAGAGAGAGAGAAAGAGAGAGAGAGAGAAGCTAGAAATCAAAGATTTGTGAAAGAGATAAATAAATAAATACATGAATGGAGATTTCTTCCAGTACCTATAACACCCCTTCTCTGCTTGTTTTAATTCCTCTGATCACGTGTTCACTCAATGCCTTCTTCTCTCTCGAACTGAGGAACTCTTGTGCTATGGAGTTTCTCATTACATGATGAGGTGAGCTAGTGTCCATCAGTTGAGTCTCTTTAGTCTCCTCCATGCTTGATTTTGTGCCCTTTTTCCTAAAGTATTTCCCACCCCAAACCAAGGACTTTACTTCAAAAACACCTCCCTCTTTGTATCTCACTTCTGTGCCTCTGGGTTTGCTTTCCAGAAGTGGATGGCCATGGATTCAAGATGTCTCAGACTTGGAAGGAGCTTTTGCTTTCTATTTGGCCCCTCGAAGTATTATACAACTGGACTGCCATCTTGTATTATTTTCAGCAGTAGAAATTCTTTGATGCCCCATCTCAGACCAGCCTCTAATTTGAAAGTAATAACATTTGGGCAAAGCTCAGATGCACTAAGTTGCTGCCGAGGGCTTGGTGGGTTTGGAGGTAATTGGTTTTACTCAGTTGCTGATGCTTCACTTGAACAAATGAGAAATCAAACTACAGCTCAGTTTTCAGAAAAGCCCGTGTCAGCAGTTTAGTCTGACTACTATTTCAGAGCTTGTTATGTTATTGGCCATAAAATGCAACTAATATCCTGTTAATTAATATTGTATCCTACAGCTAATTTATCACATTATTAATCAGAGTTATAAAGGCAAGGAAAATACAGCTCACCTTTAGTATCTCTTCATCTCTTTTAAACACTTGTATTTATGCACAAATACGTGTTTTGGTCAACACTGCCAAGTGTTTGGTTGTTCCCGGATGAGTGTATTCTATTTTCAAACAGTAACTTGCCCCTCAGGAATATTTTATTTAGCAAGACAGGACTTAAAGTGAAAGGGTAACCATTTCTGATCGTAACCTTGGCTTTGTGCTTCTAGTAATTATCCTTTAATTGCATTACCCTATTTGAAATAGAGTTGTAATTGGAAAAAAACAATTTGACATTCCCTGATGCTTACTCTGACATGCACTATTTGCTTTTTATTCAAATGTAAATTTTCTCCGTAATACTATCAAAGAAAGAAAAAAATTAAGCAAAATTGAAATGTCAGTAGCAATTTCTGACATGGAGGCAGCGTCATTCACGGGTGCTGTCTGGAAGGCAAGACTTTCAGTTCAGACAGAAAAAAAAAAATCAAACTATGAAATTAGCATGCTCTGAGGAAGGGAGAGATGGATGGCAGAATCACAGATCTATCCCTTTGGGATACGTGTCCACTTTGCACAATGGCTTCAAAATATCCAAGAGGCTGCCAGCTGTAATTTTTGGAATGAATAATCCTTTTTTGCTTACAATAAAAAAAAAATGTTTTCCCTTAAAAAACGGAAGGATCATAAACTTAACTCTCTTTCACCTTAGGCATCTTGAAGGTGTGATTTTAATTTGGAGCATGTGTTAGGCAGCCTTGGGAATAGCTCAAATGATTTCTGCCTTCTGATACTCACACCCTTTTGTAATCCCTTCCCTTTGATTGTGGACTGGACCTTTTGACTCGCTTCTAATGAATAGAACATGGCAAAAGTAATGGCATGTCACTTCCAAGATTAGGTTACACAAAGTCCTGTGGCTTCTGCCATGGGCTTCCCTGCCGGGCTCCCTCACAGGCTCACTCTGAGGGAAGCCAGCTGCCATGTTGTAAGCCGGTGGGTGGAGAGGCCACGAGGTAACAGGGAGCTCTCTGACCAACAACTAGCAAAGCAGTAAGGCTGCTGGCCCAATATCCCAGGAGGAACCAAAGCCTGCCAACAGTGTGGAATGGAACCATTCCTCAGCTAAGTCATCAGATGAGCCCACAGCCCCAGCTGACACTCAGAGTGACTGTAAGCCAGAGACACCAGTTAAGTACACCTGGATTTCTGACCCACAGAAACTATGAGGTGATAATCTTTTGTTTAAAACTACTAAGTTTGAGAGGTAATCTGTTATATAGCAATAGGTCATGAATACAGGACAAGAGAAAGTGGATTTTATTTATTTATTATTTTTAAAATTTTTTTAAAGAGAGAGAGAATTTTTTAATATTTTTTTTTTCAGTTTTCGGTGGACACAACATCTTTATTTTATGTGGTACTGAGGATCGAACCCAGCGCCCTGCGAGCACGTTACCACTTGAGCCACATCCCCAGCCCGAGAGAGAGAGAGAGAGAGAGAGAGAGAGAGAGAGAGAGGATTTTAAACAAAGAGTTCTAGGTATGTCTGACCTGTCATTAGATTGCCAGGAAAAACAGAAACCATGGAGGAAATGGTGGAGGAAAACAACAGCCATGCTGTCACCTCTGTGCTTCCTTAGGTATGACACAGGATCTTTCTGTGCCTCAATTTTCTTATCTGAATCATGTGTACCATTAAAAACAAAATAGTAGATGCAAAAATACCCTGAAACATTCACATAGATGAAATGATTAGTTTTGAAATTTTTTCATAGTTGGGACAATATGGAGTGTAGGAATTTTGCAGCATGGTAGAATGAACATTCTCTATCAGTAAGGACTGGGTTCTAATCCACACTTTCTTACTAATGAGCTGGATGACCTTGAAAAACACTTAATGTTCTATCCGCTTTCATTTTCTGATCTGATGAACCTTTAGACACTGAAAGGAAGGGAAACAGGACAGGTTAGTTCTGATGGATGACAGCAGCCTAGGCGTAAGGGTACAGGAATGGGGACTCTTTGGTCAAAACTGACAGAAATTCAACATGAAATAGATTATCTCTAGGATCTCCTTTAGGTTTCAAAATGCTGATTTTTTTTCCCCTTTGTCTTTTTTTTCTTCTTGTATTTGTTTAGCTTTTACTAGGTTTCCCAAAAGAATGATTGTAATTTTCTTTCACCCAAGAGTCTGCTTTTAAGGGCATTTTGCTGTCAGAGTGAGTGCTGGAATATGTTTCTTAAGAGCATGGTTAGTCAGGTGAATCCATTTTATGTGAAGGCACCAAAGCAAAGGTTTGAGAACCATGACATCCAGGTTCCAGGCACAACTGGGTTGACCAACGGGGCCTATTTCTGGTCATCGGATTCTTCTACCTGACATACCTCCCACTGAGCCTAGAAGAGGTGGCTTCACTCAGGAAGTATCTCACAAACCCCTGGAGTCCAAATGTTGCAGCTATCACCTTAATCCTATGACAGGGCCCAGGCAAGCCCCTGCACAGCCCAGATTCCCAAAGAGCAATCTCTGATTCTTTCACCCTTAGAATCTCCCTTGTTCATGTTATCCAGGCTTTATGTTATTTCCACTGGTCTCATCATGCATAAGCAACAGGACTGGGCCTTCCTCACAGGCAGAGTGGACAGCTGCTTAACCCAGGAGTTCCAAGGATCCTATGAAGTTCCCTTGACCACACTGCCTTAGCCCTTACCGTCCTTCATCAATATCCCAAAGTCTAAACACTGGGTCTCTTCCCAGAGCAAGAAAGAAGACAATGGAAAAAAGCACACAGGATTTTGGAAGCAAAAGGTCTGGGTTAAAATTCAAGCTCTGGCAGAAAATAACTGAGGAAATGTGTGCAAGTCAATTAATTTATCTAGACCTAACTTTTCTATTTTGTCAAATGAGGGAGATTATATGTGCCTTCCTTTTTCCATGTTTATGTGGGTCAGGTGGACTATCAATTGGAAAATTTTGGATTTGAAGAGGAGTACATAGGTGCTTACTGTGATTATTGATTATTAAGAGTGATTATAGCAGAGATGAGGTTTTCTGTCCAATTAGAATGTTTAGGAGAAAGAAGGACTAGAATAAGGGCCGGGTGGGTCTTCAGGGAAAATTAGAGAAGGGATTCCGATTCAAATGGGACTTCCTTTTCTTTTTTCACAGGAGAGCCTCCTGCTTTGTAGACCATCTTCTTCCATGCTCTGAGACCTGGCTGCTGTGGGAACCCAATGTGCAAATTCCGTTGCTCCTACCTCTCAGGGGACCTTGATCTCTTTAGTTTTCAATTTTGAGTGTTCCAGGGAAGGATGCCGCCGATGGCCGTGACTGAGGTCAGAGGCCCATTTCTGGACCAACTGAGACCAGAAAGGCCAAACTCTCAGGGGGACACAGCAACTTCCTTTCCAAACAAGTGGGGACTCGGCAGAGAGCTTTCACATGTGGGATGTGCTTTAGACAGTGGGCTCCCCTGGCCGGAGAGAAGATTGACATGCCAGGCAGGGACATGGAAACCCTTCAGTCCTCCTGGAGAAGGCACCCCAAAAGGGCGGAGAAAGAAGTTTTGCACAATGTCAGTCCTTGTGAGAGCAGATGGGGAGAAGTTCCCACTGGAAGAAAAAGATGTGATGGAGAAGCCCTACTCAGTCTGTGCAAGAAAGTGTACTGCTGGGACCTGTAAAAACATCATTCTAAGCTGGGCACGGTGGTGCACACCTGTAATCCTAGCGGCTCAGCTCAGGAGGATGAGGCAGGAGGATCACAAAAGCCAGCCTCAGCCAAAAGCAAGGTATTCAGCAACTCAGTGAGACCCTGTCTCTAAATAAAATACAAAATAGGGCTGGGGATGTGGCTCAGTGGTTGAGGGCCCCTGAATTCAATCCCTGGTACCAAAAAAAAAAAAAAAAACCAAAACCAAAACAACAACAACAACCACATCATTCTAGGAGTAGGTTCCTGGGCATAGATTCCTCTGCCCTTCGTACTGATAGGTTGCATCGGCAAATTCAACTCAGCCACTGACAGAAACAAAAGAGAGGGGCACTATAAACTGACAGTTCCTTCTCCAGTATTCAACAGAGCAATTGCCCTTCTCAATATTGTTGGCAGCATATTCCACATGGTTTGTGTTGCTTATGTGGAGGCACTTCTGTCACCTCTGTCACCTGCTGCCTGGAGGACCAGCCCCAGCTGGCATCCCGACCCTGCCCACTGCTTGCCAGTCCAGTTCCTCAGCCGTGCACTCAAAAGCGTGCATGCCATGGCCCCAGTCTGCCTTTCTGGGTTCATCTCTCACTCCTCCCTTGAGTCTATATAGACTTCCGTTGCCTGCAAATCTGCCAAATCAAGTTCCATCTCCAAGCCTGAGCCTGGGCTATTTTTTTTTTCTTCCTGGAATGTGCTCCCTTTTGAAAGCTACTCCTTCCATCCTTTATGAAGCTTTTCCTGATTTCCCCAAGTAGATACCACTTCTTCTTCCTTCCGCCCCCACCTAGCTGTACGTCCCTACAATGCTTACCATGTTTTATATTGAGCATGGTTTGTACTTGTTTTATTCCCTTGTTTCAGGTGAAATGATTCTTAAGAGGATGTTTTTAAGGGATGGTAAAAACATATTTCTTGCTCTGTGCTGGCACTGCTCCACATTTCAAGTTATTTAATCTTCTTAGCAATGCTTTTTACAGATGAACATTGAAACAGGTTCAGTCACTTGCCCAAGGTCACACAGCTAAGCCAGGCTTTGGACCACATGATCTACCTCCCCAAATCCATGCTCCTCATCACTAATACACTACTTTCCATGGAGGTAGAGAAGCATATACTGCGAGGCCAGCAAAGCCCTTTTCAGGGCAGTAATTTATAATTTTGTATACTTTTTTTCTTCAAGAGGACTTAACAATTGTATTAACTTCAGGTCCTATAAAATTGTTCTGGAAGTTCCTGTTCACTTTTGAAGCCTCTTAAACCATGTTTAGTAATGATGATCACTATGATGGTGCTGCTGATCCTCACAACTCTTGTCCAGAACATCAGCAAGGTACACTCGGCTGGCTCAGCTATCTTCCTGGATCTTTATAATGGCATGGACGTTTTGCATGGCCCTTGCCACTTTTAAAGTTGATGGGCTGATTGAAAAAGACTGATTTTGCCTGAGGCCACCTAGCACCTGGCTATAAGTGACAGGGCCAGAGCTGGAACTCGGGGGCCTCTGGTCCAGATGCCTTGCAGCCTCCACACCAGACTTGCTGCCTGAGGATTCTGTGAGCCTCTCCAGGCTCATAGATGGCGCTCCTCCCTGCCTCCGCCTCACCCTGGGCATCTTCGTAGCACTCCATCCCTCCCAACAATTACCTGAATTGAAGTTGTCCATCCTGCCTTTTAAGTTCTTCTCGAGCTAATGAACCTTTTCAGCAAACACAGGATGCTTGATGTTAATCACACAGAGAAATGCATGCTCAATTTGTTCACCTTTGAAAACACAGAGCCCGAAAGGGACAGAAATTGCATTTAACTTCTGAAGCCCTCATCTTGATAATTTCTTAGGGCAAACTTCTTCACCTGCCTGTCTTCAAGAGGCTTTCAAAACCCTCCAGCAATTGGTAAAGTGATACTAGAAATACATTTGCCTGTATCTAGAGATTTTTGGTAATAGCCTATAATTTATCACTCGGTATAACAGAAAGCCTGGAGAATTATATTACAAAGAAATATTCAGCTTTCATAGTTGATATGTAACCACGGTGCCAACCAGTAAGGCCTCTCGGACTGTGGGTGACATCTAAATACTGACTCTGAGGGAAGTCACTCCACATCCCATTCATTTTTAAGGATGTGCCACCGCTAGGTTTCACGCAGGAAAGTGCCTCTGCCAACAGACTCTGGTATTCTCTCTCGGAATTATGCAGTCGGTGTAAAGAGGTAAGTGGAGGCAGAAGTTAAGAATTCAGACTGTGGAATGACGGGGACCTGGGTGTGACCTGTATATGCCCGTCTGGATCTGGGTGTATGTATACATGCTACACTTGGGGTGGTCGATGCACATCACTTAACTTCATTTAGTGACTCAAAATATTTCCTGAGCACCTACTAAGTACCAGCTGGTGTTGTAAATACTCAAGACAAAGCAGTGAACAGAAAAAAAACTGCTTCAAGGAGCTTCTGTCTATTTGAAAATTGAGAACAATTGTAGTACCTAACTTATGGGCTATATAAGGATTATGGTAATTGACATATACTTACTACTGTAATGTATTTTTTAAGAGAGAGAGAGAGAGAGAGAGAGAGAGAGAATTTTAATATTATTTTTTAGTTTTTGGCGGACACAACATCTTTGTTTGTATGTGGTGCTGAGGATCGAACCAGGGCCGCACGCATGCCAGGCGAGCGCACTACCGCTTGAGCCACATCCCCAGGCCCTGTAATATATTTTTAACCTCAATTCTAGATTTTAAGAAAACTCAAGGTTGTTCCTTTGTTTATAGTTTCAGCCTCTTCAAAACTGTTTTCAGAAAAATGTTAAGAGGTTTCCTTTGATGGGGTCTAGAAAAACTGCTAATGTCTGGTTTTTAGGTCATGCGGGCAGGAATATGGTAGGAGGAAGGGCAGCAGGAGGTCTACATACATTTGGTAAACTGAGTCATGGTCCGGATCGGCTCTGGTATAGATAGTTGTATAGACAGTCACAGGCACTCTGAATTTTCAACTTTACTCTGAAAAGATTCTGCCTGTACTACTTTCCCTCTGGAGTTTCTGTCTGTCAAGAACACTATTAAAGAGTGTCAAATGAAGCATTTAGCCTAAATCTCTGATGTTGTGGCTCAAACTCATTTCCTTTCATCTTGCCCTCCAGGTCTCAGTGGTGGGGGGTTGAGTTGGACGAACTAAATAAGAGTCGCCCACTTCTCCCAGGCCTGGTACCTGGGCTGCTCCTCCGGCCTCTGTAATGCTTTGGAGTCCCAGGATGGTGTGTGGCCCTCCTTCCCGGAACACAGCAGGATGTGATGGGCAGACAGCAGGCTATCCTCTTCTTCCACTTCTAGGGTATAATGTGTGCCATCTTTATCTCTTCCTTTTCCTTTTTATTCTGGAGAGACCATTTCCCAATAGGGTCTGGTCTTGATTTCTTTGTCCCCAATGTTTGAAATGAATATAAAATTAGAAGCAAAGTTAAACCTTATGGAATCGCTCATATTAACTATCTCTGACTGAAAGAAAGGAAACCAGTAAGGAAGGAAAGAATCAAAAATAAATAAATAAGGAAAAAGGAAGAACTGGCCATGGTGGTGCACACCTGTAATCGCAACTACTCAAAAGCACGAGGCAGGAGGATTTCAAGGCCGGACTCAGCAACTTAGTGAGATCCTGTCTCAAACTAAGGGTTGGGGATGTAGATCAGTGGTAGAGCACCCCTGGGTTCAGTCCTCAATATTATCCACACACATATGGTATATGTGTATACATATTGGCATATGTATACACCAAAAAAAAAAAATTGAAGAAAGGGAGGGAGGAAGGGAGAAAAGGTTCTTGAGAAAGCTAGAATCAGATAATAATGGATACATTCTGCTTCTTAATAATTATTGTAATTTACTGGATGCGTCCTTGCTTCCTAGGTACAAAGCACTGGACTTTGCAAAGTTTACACACATCATCTCATTTAACCATCGCAATTACATGAAATTCTCCTTCCCCCTTAAATTATTCCCATTTTATGGATTCGAAACTGAGGATAAGAGTTAAGAGAACAGCTGAAGGTTGTTCAACATTTAACCATAAAAGCCGTGCCCCATCTGCTATGTGAGAAGAAATACAAATGATTAGCACTGACAATGCTACCACTTTTTTTGCAACACTATAAAAACATATATGATGCAAGAAATTAAAAAAAAAATCACAAGTCAAAGATGAATTCTATTAACATTTTAGTTGTTCTCACTGTTTTTCTGTTTTATTTTCCTTTTTAACAAATTTGAAATTATTCCCTTTACTTGTTTTATACTCTAAAAAGATAATTAATATATTGTCATGAATCTTGCTCCATGTCACTAAAAATTCTCCAAACGTTCTTTGGATAAATTATATTAATACATACATATTATATACCATTACTAATTCAACCATTTTTTTTCTCTTGATGAAAACTCAGGTAGTTTTCAAGTTTTGCTCTTATAAATATGATGAACATCATTGTATAAATCTCCACTTGCCATGCCAGTGGCCTCCATGTTGTCATGTAGGAGCTATTTGTCGGGGCTAGGGTTGTGGCTCAGTTGTGGCTCACATGTGTGTGAGGCACTGGGTTCGATTCTCCGCACTGTATAGAAATAAGTGAATAAAAATAAAGGTCCATCAACAAGTAAAAACATTTTTTTAAAAAGTGATTTGTCTCTCACAGGATGTGCCACCATCTACATTTCCTGATCTTCTGCTCACAGTGACCTTCATGGCATGGTAGGTGGGGGAGCTGATACTTCATACTTATTGGGAGCTTCCAGAGCTGGGCCTGGATGTCAGCATCCAGACCAAAGGCCAAACCAGCAAAGTGAGAGCGCTGGCAGTCATTCCCCCCACCACCCACCTGGTGCAGGATTCCTCAGATTTCCTTGGTGGGGGAAATTTCCCCCACCCATCCTACCATGGAGGTCCCTGTGAGCAGACAACCAGGAAATGTAGATGGTGGCACGTCCTATGAGAGACAAATCACTTTTTTTTTTTTTTTAGTTGTTGATGGACCTTTATTTTTATTCATTTATTTATATATGGTGCTGGGTGGTAATATTTCAGAGGATGCAGAGGTGACCAAGCAGTGAGGGGCACTGAGGTGCTACCCTGAACCTCTGGCCTGAGCACTCTCTACTGGCTGCCATAGGGCAAGCCACCTTAGCGCCTACCTGAGCACCCTTGACTGTCACCTGGTGGGACCTGAGTGGGGACACAGACTGCTTGGCTTCCTTCTGTGGTAGATTTCCTACTCAGTGAAGAGAAAACAAAAGACAGCAAGAAAAACACTTCTTTTTATCTCTTTTTGCCTTTATTAAGGTTTGGATGTGAGGTGTCCCCAAAAGCACATGTGTGAGACCATGCAAGGTCTCGAGGAGAAATGATTGGGTTATGAAGCCTTAATCCAATCATTGAATCAATCCCTTGATGGGATTAACTGAATGGAAATTGAAGGCAGGTAGGGCACAGCTGGAGGAGTGGGTCCCTGGGGACTTGTTTTGGGGGGTATATATTATGTATCTGGCCAGTGGGCCTCTCTCTGCTGTCTCATCATCATGTGAGCCACTTCCCTCCGCCACTCTCTTCCACCACAAAGTTCGGACTCATCTCCAGCCATGAGGAGTGGGGCCAGCTGTCTATGGACTGGGATATCTGAAACTTTTCTTCCCCTGAAGTTGTTCTCATCAGGTCTTTTAGTCACAGCAGTGAAAAAGCTGACCCAAATGCTCTTCTTTGATTCCCCAAACCTTAATTATCCTTGGTCAAACTCACTTTCCCTAAGGGAGGGGATTGATTTCTTTTGGGGGGCACAGGGAGTCGAAAGAAAAGGGGAAAATGTAGAGATACAGTGATTAGACTGTACCTCTGAGTTTGATCTTTGGTTTCATGCCTTTTTTTTTTCACAATTTTAAATATTTTGCTCAACAAAATATATTAGATATGTACTATGAAGCAAGCGTTATATTTAGTGCAATAGGTAATGCAAATGACCTAAACTTAATTTAAAGGAAAATTTCATCCAACTCTGCTTAGGTTGGTTGCTCAGTCAAAACTTTAGAATATTGCTGATATTAATTTTCCTAGATACTAGAAGCATTAAGGCCTACACTAATAGCATTCTAAACATCCCAGGCAAAAGTCTCTAGCCATTTTTATTTTACTTTCTGTTGAAGATTTTCAAACTTAACCCAAAACACAGGACATTCTGTTAAATTTGAATTTCAGATAAACAAATACCCTTTATCATATTCCATGTAATAGTTTTATGTGTGTCCCAAATATTTCATGAGACATGCCAAAAATTTGTTTATTGTTTATTGAAAATTCAAATTCCAGAATCCTGTGTTTTAACCTGGTAACACTATTTCTATTGAACAAAAAAAATTGCCATTTATTGAGCATCTCTATTAGCCTAACACACTGAATCCTAATAATATATCTACAGGCTAGGTGTTGCTATTACATGCAAGGAATTTGAAGCCTTTCTAAAACAAAAACTTGTCTAAAGTCACAAAATCAATATTCTGACATCCAGGCTCATGTTTTTTCCTCTGGATCATAAATACTTGTAATTGTACTTTGGACTGGTTCTGGAATATTCCACTTCAACTCTACTTCAGTAGCATATTTGATTTTCCAGTTGAAAGAACAAGTTATATAAAAGAGAGGGGATGAGAAATAGGAGATTTTTCTTTTCTCCACATGTTTAGAAGAAACATCTTTCCCCCAAAAGCACTTATGCAAATGATACTCTGCTAACCTTAAGAGACCTCATTTTCTCTGTCAATGCTTCTCCAAAGCAGGGCAGCCATTGCACTAGGAGTTTGTAGTGAAACATCGCCCTCTTCTGGAAAGATGAGAATCATACACCAGAGATGGATACAAAGGATTTTTACAAGTAAGAACATAAGTACAATTCAATTATGTGTCCATTCACAGGATGAACAGCGGCAGTAATCACTTTGTCTTCCGTGTGAGTTCTCAGAATGGAATCAGAAACACATTTAGAATGGAGCAAGCAATAACTTCTCATCCATTTTTGTGGAGGTGGCTGAGTGGAGGGGATGGAAGTCTTTAGCTGCAGGACATAACCCTGAGTGATTACACTGTGATAATACCTAAGTCATCAGAATCAAATAGCTCCAATGAACCCCGAATAGGAAGAGCTCCACACAGATGAGATGAATGGAGAAAAAAAGAACATCTTGAACATGGGTCACATCGGCACTCTGGAGTCAAATAGATGGAATTGGAGTTCTCTACATTCCTTAAGCCTTAGTTTTCTTATCTGTAAAGTGGTGATTATAAAAGCAGTCGCTGAGTAGGACAGTGGAAAAGTGAAATACCAGAGTGCCTGCTGTGGTCTTTATGTTTGCATATCTCCAAAATCCGTATTGAAAGCCTTACTTTACACAGGTGACCTTAGGAGGCAGGACCTATGGAAAGTGACTAGGTCATGGGGGTAGAGCACATATAAGTGGGGTTAGCGCCATCATACAAGAGGTCTCTCAGAAAGACTCCTCACCCCTTCAGCTCACTACATGAGGTGAGAGAGGATTGTCTGTGAGAAAGCAGGCCCTTACCAGACATCGAATCTGCTGGTGCAGACTTCCCAACCTCCAGATCAGTGAGAAATAAACTTCTGCTGTTTTTAAGCCACCCAGCCCGAGGTATTTAAGGCATTTTGTCATAGAAAACCAAAAATGAACTAAGACATTACCTATCGAAGCATGTTGCTAAGGGTTAGACTCAATGGTATTCAAAAATGATGTCCTTCACAATTATTTACTGTAAAATCAACTAAGTTTTGAAGCACAGTAGTCAACAATGCAGAAGGCCCATAAACTGAAGTTTTTATCCACCACAAATTTATATTTGAGACCCCATCCTCGTTGTGATGGTGTTAGGAGGTTGGCCTTCGGGAAATGGCTAGTCAGGAGGGTAGGAACCTCATGCACGGGATCAGTGCCCTTGTAAAAAAGGCTTCCCAGAGATCTTCAATCCTTCTACTACATGAAGCTATAGCAAAAAGACATGGGTCCACGCATCTGGGGGCCGACACTGAATCCGCTAGCACCTTGATCTTGGATTTACTAGCCTCTTGAACTTTGGAAAATACATTTCTGTTGTTTATGAGCACCTAGTCTATGGTTTTTTCTTATAGCAACTGAAATGGGACTAAAATATCCAATGTAGTTTCTTTGTCTGAATTGTCCTATTTGATTTTTTTTACCTAAGTTTTGGCCAATAGCACAAGGATAATAAACCAACTCCTTCTCTAAATTTATCCAAATTTTAGAGCTATATACTTGCCAAGGAAATTAATGATATCCCTATAAAGACATTTTGGAAGAGAAACCTTGGAAATATGTGAACCTATGAAATCCATGCCAAAGATAATCTGTGCTCTGTTTTATCTATTTTTAAAAATGAGAAAAGTTTTAAAAATACATCAATATACTAGAATATAAAAAACAAAACAATCACCTAAGTATCCCTATCACAAATTATTGAGACTATCCAACTGTCTAAACTATTATCAAGAAACAGAATGTCATTATGCATTTGATTTTTTTTCACCATTTTTAATGGAAATGACTTGTAGAAAATATTGAGCTGCACTGAGTTCCCTTTTGTTTGGTGAGAACCACTGTTTCACATTCCACTCTTAAGCATCACTGACTAGGGCATCCTGTAAGGACAGAGGGAGGAAGAGCTTTTGATACTTACAGCTAACTATGCTATGTTACATTATAAATCACAAATTTGAGTCAGTGATATACCTCTAATTGCCCGAGAAGTTAATTCTCAGGAGACTCAGCTATTATAAAATTCTATTCATTTGACTTGGGGCTGAATTCTAGCTCTGAAGCATAGGATTACAGAGAGCATGCTACAAATATTCAAACAATTTCAACTATGCTAAGTGCTTTAAAAGCAAGTAACTCCAATAAAAATACCAAACATTGATAACTTAATTGTGAATATCTTATTTTGCTTATAGAATTTCAGACCATCTTAGCAAATGACTGAGGCCATGTCATTTGTGTAAAGGAGGTACAGCTAAGGTCCATGAGAACTATTAGGAGATGATTCCGCAAGAATTTAGAGCAGGATTGAAGATGTGGCTGTGGGTCACAGCTGTTTGCTCTCCTTTCTTAAAATATATAAAAGTTCCCAAGGGTATGAGTTTTTTTTTTTTTTTATTGATTGTTCAAAACATTACAGAGCTCAAGACATATCATCTTTCATACATTCGACTCAATTGGGTTTTGAACTCCCCAAATACATAATACAGACTCACTTCTGTTACATACTCACATTTTTACATAATGGCATATTAGTGACTGTTGTATTCTGCTACCTTTCCTATCCCCTACTAGGGTATGAGTTTTAAACAGGCCACTCTACCCTAGAGCTTTGTTGGAATCCTCAGATGATAGCACTAATTCTCCATCTGGTCACCTTGTATTCAAACACTTCATGGTCAATCATGTACAAAAAGAAAAAATGATTGACTCATAATTGAAAAATCCAGGTTTGACTTTAGACATAGTTCAATCCAGACACTCAAGTCCTACGTTTGTCTGGACTTTGGCTCCTGCTTTCATCTATATTGTTTTTATTCTAAGGCAGATTTGCTTTAAGTAGTGCCAAGATTATATAGTGAGAGGTCCAGTCTTATATTTGTAAGCTTAGCAACCCTCTAGAAAAAAGAGCATTACTCTTTCTGTAGTATCATCAAATTGATGTTTATTGGCCATGATTGACTTGGCCGGACAATGTCCACCCTTAGAACATTCACAAAGGCTAGGGAGCTGCTGCACTCCCAAAGACCAGGCCTTGGTCATACACTCATACCAGGAAGCACAAAGTGAGGCCAACCCTATCTGAATTACATGGGCCGAGAATAGAAGGGTGGTTTCTCAGTGGCAAATCGCAGTATTAATACCAAAAAAGGGAATTGACATGGGGCATACAAAACACCACTAAACTTGGATGTTACAGAAACAAAATAAAAAACAAACAAAAACCCCCAAACAGACTCAAGAATCTTCCAAAGGGACCAAATGGATTTATAATATGAAACAAAAAAGAGGTCAAAATGACTGCTTGACTCATCTGAGATCATATAGAGCATAAAAATCCAGTAGAGTTTCAACTTTATTAGATTCTGGGAGCTAATTTGGAATACAAGTTAATTAGGTTACTGTATTAGTCAAGGTTCTTCAGAGAAGCAGATTAAATTGGATGTGTGTATCTGTGTGTCTTGGTGTTTGTGCACGTGTGTTTATGATCTGCTCTACTTGAAGTCTGCTGGCATAAGTGTTAATAACAGCTTCAATAAAAAATATTTTCTCAAAAAGCAACATCTAGAATAATATTTGGTCAAAAATGGTTATCATGGCCTAACCAAGTTGACACATGAAATTAACCATCACAGTAACCAACTTGAATTGTGAGTGATCCCCACACTATAGCCAGAATGGAGATGGCTTCCCAATGCTCAGACCAAACTTCAGACCAATTAAATTAAATATCTGGGCATGAGGCCCAGTTTAAAGTGTTTTTTTCTTTTTCTTTTGGTGTTGCACAGATGATTCCAATATGCATCCAAGGCTGAGATGGCCGATGTTAAACCCTGATTTTCATGGGTGTTTTTTAGACTAGCCAAACCTCAACCTCACTCATGCACTTTCTAGAAGTATAAATTCCCTGTCTCCATTCCAGGCCTACTAAATTAGAAATTCCAGGAGTGGGGCTTAGCTGCCAGTGGTTTAAGACCTCCAGGTGATTCTAATGCATGATCAAGTTGGAGAACCACTGGTTTAAAGTTATTTAAGAATACAATACTAAAATATGCAGGAGTATGACATTTTTTTACCTCCAGTCTGTTTCTCTAGACTAGATAGATGGGCAAGTGCATTTGGGTGTAAGAGCCACTCTTCCCTCAGCTTTCCTTAAGGAAGCTGATGTATTTGTTTCCAGGATAATATGAAAGCAAGAAGGACTTCGACTTCATGGCCAGGCTTCCTTGAGTTTGGGTATTTTCTAATAGCAGCTCTGGTTGTTATCGAAATCTTGGCTCTTGTCCCCAATGCAAATCTAATAACGAGAAAAGTTTTGAGAAAAAGGAAAAAGACGTTTTATTGCTTTGCTAGCAAAAAAGAAGCAAGGGGGGACTGCTGTCCCAGAGGCTGTGATTCTCTCCAGGGGGGGAAATTCGAGCTTTTCCAAAAGGTGATTCAAAGGCGACATTCTAGGTGTTCTCTGTTGGAGTGTAATTCACTTGTTAATTTGGGAGATTAGTCGTATCTGAGATCTTCTGCTACCATCCCCAAAGTATTATTTCCTTCCTAAGGTGGTGTCTCAAGGACAGATAAATCTGCCTAAAATGGGGAAGAAAGGTAATCCTGTTTCCCCTGAGATTAGAGAGGAGGAAATTAGGGAGGAACAGGGAGAGAGGAAGAAAAAGAAACATATCTGTTTTAAAAATAAGTTGCAGTGGCAGAGCATGGAGTGGACCACTTTTACAATTTCATCTCTCCTTACATTAGATGCTGAATTCTTTCTCCTTTCTCCTTTGTATAAATTCCCTGACAGAACCTGGTTGGCTCAGTTTATCACTTTCATCATTCTGGTCATGCTCCTGTAACATTTGGTTGACTTCCAAACTTCTGACCAAAGTAAAGATAGACTTTCCATGACTCAGGGAGCACCAAGCTCCTTCTGCTGGGTCCAGGGAAACACAAAATGGACAATGTTAAGATTCTCCTAGCGCCATTTTCCTTAAAGGTTTGAGGAACCTCCTAATGTGGGTGTGGATATGTGTGAAGCTAGGTCTGATAGGGATGTGTAGCTACTCGCTGACCCCTAAATCTATGTGTAATTCTTTGACCCAAAAAGACATAGGGAAGAAAATAACATTTGTTCAATTATACCTCTTAGGGATGAACTGGAAGCTATTATTGAAAAATTTAGGAAGTATTTCAACGTTTTCTATAGGATAGTCTTAAGAATGCTACGATACAAATTATTCTAGAAAAAAGTGATCAATCGGGCTGGGGATGTGGCTCAAGCGGTAGCATACTCGCCTGGCATGCGTGCGGCCCGGGTTCGATCCTCAGCACCACATACCAACAAAGATGTTGTGTCCGCCGAGAACTAAAAAATAAATATTAAAAATTCTCTCGCTCTCTCTCTCCCCCCCCCCACTCTCTCTTTAAAAAAAAAGTGATCAATCTTACTCGGGACCCCCAAAAGACCACCAGAGACAAAGATCGATGTAAGCAGCAAAGAGGTGTTTATTGCGAGCTAGCTCCGTCCTCTGTTCTGGTGATGCTGAGGTCCCGAGCCCAGGGTTTGCAGCAGTTTTATATATTCTTTGGAGAAGGCAGGGACCCCCACATACATCATAGCATCTCTTAGCAAATCATCACACACTGCGGGAAATCAAATAACAACTCTAAAACATGATTAGCACATTCACTGGAGGGAACAAGTTGGGTAGGGGTGATTGGTTACTTAGTTACCGCTGTTGACCGGTGACTAGTCCTTGTTTCCCCAATGTTGAAGTATAACACCAGAGAAGCAACCCGAGGCAAGGTCAGAGTGGAAAATAGAAGTTTATTAAAGGACAACAGAAAAGGCTTCTTCCGGAGGAAGGGGACCCAAGAGATGGAATCCGTGGAAGTTCTGTTTCCCCTTTTTATAGTTCTTTCAGTGATGGAATGTAGGTGGGAAGGCCTGAAGGGTGGGGCACAGGTGGGCCAAAGAAGTAATCTTCATTAACATTTCTTTGGGATGGGCTCTGGGCCTTGGGCTTTTCTGGGACTTCATTAACATTCCAAAGAGTTGTTCTGCTTTTCCCAGAATTCATTCTCAACATGGCCTCCATTTTGGATCTTACTCGATATTAGACCTGATTTACCTAACTAACTACACTGACTACCTAACTTTAAATCTGGCTTCAATACAACATCATTACAAAATATCTATAAGTTGGGACATATGCTGTGCAGAAGTTTATTTCACCTTTCAAGCTAAGTGTTCAATGGTGTTTGGTGATTTCTAAAAAAGGTAAAAGCATTATTTCTCCAAGTACCCCCTCTTTATAAAAAGAAACCCAGAATTGCCCATGTGTATTTGTGTATCCTTATATTCTTATAAAAATAAAATCCAATATAGTTGACTGCTGCAAAGCAAGACTTAAGAATGCTACAAACTATTTTTAGGATTTTGTTTTGATACTCATGTCGGCAGAGGATTATATAATTATGTGTTCATAGTTTAATTTAGAAGTGAAGAGATAAAGCAGATGTAGCTGCAGTGGAGAGTTCATTTTCATGAAGATACCAGCAGATGTCAGCAAAAACTAAGGTGTTACATGAGTTTTACACAAAAACATTAACCTATTTGTAGTAGGGTAACCATAATGCAAGTAGAAATCTCTAATAACCAAGTTCAGTCCAGATAAGACACTTTTTTTTACATTGTAACTCAACTTGTAATTACCTTTCTGGAGGTGGGGTAGGTGGTGGTGTGAGAGGCCATAGTGGGATCTAATTTTTCAGGACAGTAATAGCTTTTTTAAGGACTGAACTATATTTAAAACATCACCACCATATAATAAAACAAACCACACTTTAGACAGGCAACTTCACTTAAAATATAATCAAATAAATCAGATCTCATACTACCCAGACACTCCATGTTCAGGTATTCTGAACACAGAATTTGTGAGTACATGAATATTTTTTCCTGCGGAGATAGTCCATACACTTCATCAGCTTCTCCCATGGGTCTGTGACTTCTGTAAAGAATGATGCTAGAACTTATTAAATGTATAGATATATTTTTATTAACAAATCACTATGTAGGTGTCAAAATTCACTTATTCAAAATCACTCGCTGGACTCTTAGGTCAAGAGAGCATTTTTAGAAGAGAGTGTCAAGTTGTAGAACAGCTTGTTATGTAGAATTAGACATATTTTAAAAACAGAAAAATTCTATGTATTATATCCCAAAGGTTAATAGCTATATTCTTACATGTAATTGTAAAAAGTTGGAATAAGGTCACAAGGGATGACGTTCATTTTATTCAAATATATACAAGCACTTTTACTTTAATATTTGTGACCAGCATTTTATAAGACCAATGTTTGAGTGGCTTTACATTAAATTCTCTACAGAATCTTTATAAAGCATAAGAGTTTATATAACTTTTATTTGCTTTTTAGATGAATATATACTAATTTAATGCTTAACATTTTGTAGTATAAAAGGGATCTAGATGATTTCATTGTATTCTATATTTGTAATCTAGATTAAAAATAGTAAGTGAACCTGTGATGTTATTAAAAAAAAAAAATACAACTTTTATCTGGGCGCCTAAGTAGGAATGCAGAATACTAGCAAAATTGTTCCAAGTAACTTGCCTTTGAAAAACTTAATCATTACTGTCTTTGAAAAGTAATAGATCTATTTGAATGAATGCTGAAATATAGCCATTTAAAACTTAGTCATTTATTCCAGAGATATATTCTGTTTATAATTTTTTTCCCAATATCTTTATTTTTATGTGGTGCTGAGGACCGAACCTAGTGCCTCACAGATATGTGTGAGGCAGGTGTTCTACCACTGAGCGACAGCCCCAGTCCTTATAATTTTTTAAAACATTTTTTTTAGTTATAGGTGGACACAATATCTTTATATTTTACGTGGTGCTGAGGATAGAACTGTGTGTGTCTCACGCGTGCTAGGTGAGAGCGCTACCTCTGAGCAACAATCCCAGCCCTATATCCTGTTTGAAGCAAAGAGAAAGTGCAAGATTATCTCTCTCTGAAGAGTCTAAGCAATGTACAATCTAACTTATACTTAGAAATCCCTCCAAAAGACAAAACAAAACAAAAAACTAAGTTCTAATGATCCTAATTGGAGTCTGTTTGTATCCTCTATAACAAAATATTTTCTTCATTCAGAAAAAGTTAACAATCTAACACCTGATTTAAATATATAAAGTTAAATTATTCCTTTTGCCAGTGCTCAGTTCAAACATAGATAAGGAGTTGACAAGTCAACTGTACTAATAATTAGGTCAAAGAAAAATAACAACATTTAATTTCAAAGTAGAAAATGACATTGCATCAAAGTAAAACCAGTGATTTAAGAGAGCATTAAAAAAAACCAAACAAAACTCCAGTAGACAATTTAAACTGGCTATAGAAATTTAGTTTCAACAGCTACAAAATATTTCAAATTGCCAAAAGTTCATTCAATTAACTGAGGTATCATATTTGGAGAAAACAAAAACTCAGCTTACAATTTTCTAGGTGGTAGGAGCCTTTAGACAAAATGGTGGGTAAATGTCTTAAAAAAAACAAAGTGCAGAAGTATCATTGTCCCATCCTCTGAGCAGCACCCACACAAATTCCATACCACAGTTCAATCTATTTCCAAAAAATCTTATTTATATCCTATTTTAACCACTATTTCTCCTTTTTGTCATTATCATTCCCTTAAGAGTTTTTGATCTCTTAATCCTCATCAGTCATCTTATACAATTTCAATAATAGATATAATGTATGTTTATGTATATTCATGTCTTATCATAAAGAATATTTTTCTCCCACAAATACACCATATAAATAATGAAAGTTTTATGGTACTAATACTTATTTTTATTTAAGTTGGGAGAAAATAAATATATTTTAGTACTTAGATATATAGATTATTTTCAAAATAGCTCATAGTGTCAGTAGTATCAAAATCAGTTTTCTCTGAAGGAGGCATTGTTTCCAGCTATAGGCAGTCCTCATTTACATGGTGGTATGAGACTATAAAGATGTCCAAGCAAAGCAATCCCAATGATCAATAAGGAAAATTACGATTATTCTATGACCTTTAAAAACCTGTAGGAGTATTACACACTCTCAACTGCCAGTTATAAATGTATATAAAAATGAAAGTCTAAACATTGAGAGTGAGAGTTTTATTTTATTGTAAAATACTAATCAGGAGTAGTTTGAGCAGTTTGCCTTCTCTAACTTATAATGCTGAGTCAGCATCTCCTATACTACAGCAACTTATGTACCTTTTCAGTTGGGATCAGCTTCCACCATTTATTATTGTTTGTACTTTCTATGTTGTGACCTACTCCTGTGTTAACAATTAATATCCTTTAATGTGAAAGTTTTGCCATTACTTCTCCATCACAACTGCTTTCCTCACTTATGTTGGTAAGTCTGTTTAGCAACACTCAGCTAGTCACTGTACAGCAACTGTTTCTAAACACCCAGAATCAGTGACATTTTTTTAAAACTCCACTTACATTCAAATTATTACTTTCAGCATTATTATTGTTCACTTCTTTGCTTCATTTTCAATCTTAGATGGCCAATTTTTTTGATTATCCACTTTTATAAAATATCACACTGGGTGATGACAATGTAACTATATGCTTTGCTGTAGATGAACTAAATACATACATTCAAGGACCAATCACAAGCAGAATTTGAAAAAAGATAACATAATTGGTCACTGACTATAAAGCACACCTGTTACTTAATAATTTCTGGACAGAGGTGCTAATACTTCACAAGATGAACAGCTGATATGCTACCCTAACTGAATGTGAACCATGCTTTTAGGAGGCTGGTGTTATTTAACTAAATTATGGTCACTGAAATTTGTGCCTATGGGAACCATGCAAACTGAGGACTGCCCACACCCTTCTTAACATTGACCCAGACAGGCTTAAAAGTGAAACTGAGAAACAACTCATATAAATTTACACCAAATAATGAACTTAAAGAAACCCAAATGAAACATTAGCGTACACACACTTTGGTAGTTTTCAAATTTTTGTTATTTGACCATCATGCTTAAAATGTATCTTAAGAGTAACAGAATTTTAGAAATAGAGGAACTTTACAGACTCCAGTGGTTTGATATTGCAAATTATCCTGCATGTTTATTATGAATTATTTCTCCTCCTTCAATTTCTATTTGCTCATATAGCCACTTGCGATCACAGCGACATTCAGCTCCACACTTGGTAGAACCACAGGCAGGACAAGCATAGAAACATCCTAAGCAATCTTCATCCAGGCAGTCACAGAGGTCCATCCCACTGAAAATCAAGAGCCCTTGGCTATCATAGACCTTACTCTTCGCTGGTATCACTTGTCTGTAAAATAAAATGTAATGAATTATACCTCATGAATATATTACTTTTGAATATTTAACTGAAAATAGGATAATGAAAAAAATTTAAGGACATTAAGTATTTTGAATTAGGGATAAGGTCCTGCTAAAGTAGTATGTAATTCTTACAGCCAATTCTACAAACAGTAAATGAGAGGAGGTGCTAAGAATTGAATCTAGAACCTTGTGTGTACTAGGCAAGCATTCTTCCACTCAGCTATATCTCCATTTCCCTGAAGTTCATTTAAAAGTCAGTTCAACAAAGGAACAGACAAGAACTTTGTCCAGATCATATGTAAATTTCTAAAATTATTTTCCTTTAAAGAAAAAGTAATGGCTAGTTAATAGTGGTTTACTTTATTGGTTATCAATCTCTTCACTACTTTGTGAACATAATTTTTATTACAGTATACCACCCTATAAGTTTTTATATTGTAATTAGTCAATGTAAAATGGAATAAATGGAATACACAAAAATATTAATTGCATTTAATTCTGAATATTTATATTTTATATTTTAGAAATAGTGAAATTTCTGAATGATTATATTTTAGAAATAGTGAAATAATATTTTAAATAATTTAATTCTCCCATTCCTTCTGTTCATTGTACCAGAACTGTTTCTATTTCAGCCCCATGAAAAACAGGTAAAAAATAAAAAGCAATCTTGCATTCTCAAAATTTAATTACCTTTTAGCTGTCACTCATAGAGAGAGATATACCAGTAAGATAATATCATTAGGGCTTTTCACAAAGTGAATTACTTTAATTCTGCTTCAATATCTTAACCCTCATGTCAAAATGTTACCTTTTCACATCACTGTTACTTTCTTGGAAACAAACTTTTAGAGTTGAAAGGGATGCTTTAATTTTCTATGAATAAACCCCAAGGTCCTTGGAGGTTTTTTACCAATTCCACATTATTCAACTTAAAATGTCTACTCAGAAAACTCAAAATTTAATAGAAAATAAAGGAACAATGCAGATGTGAAGCAGTAAGTTAGAATATGAGTAAATGCATAGAATACCTGTCTGAACCAGCAGTTGCATTTTTGGTAAGCCTTCTTTTTTCTCTTTTACCAGTTTCTGGAGCAAATTCAGTTTGCTTTCCTGGGTTTGTAAACTGTAGTGACCTCAAAGCTTTAGCAGTTCTTCCCTGAATAAAGACAAGCAAATTATCCATTAAAATTTTGTCATTAGAAAATAAATAAATACTTCCCTTAGTATTGACCCAGATTTATTTCTTAACCTGGAACACAGAAAAAAGATTAGGACCCAAGTGCAAGAAAATTTACTTAATCCTTGAGTATATTAAAACTTTTTTATTAATAACATTTCCATTATGTGATTTTAGTCTCCAGCAGTTAGGTGTAGAGGTGGGCTGGCATGGTGACAACTGCAATGGCTGCTGGTACATGGGAACAAAGGCAGAACTGCTATAACCCAATGGCACAAAACTGAGCTTCCTGATAACAACTTTGGGTCCTTAGGAAAGTTTCTAGTACTAAGAAATGAGAATATGGTTTCAAGTTCTGAAATAGTATGGATATTTTTAAATAGCTTTGATAAAACAAAATTTTGGTGCCTAAGGGCTTATGTTTGTTATTTGAGGAGGTGAAAGTAAATGGTCTTTCAAAATGTTTGCATTTACCCTGAATCACTCTTGGGTGATAAAGATAGTGGATTTAGGAAAAGAATAACACAATAACACAAGAGCAATGTACACATAAGATGAAGACATCTGTTACAGTTATCAACAAGTATCTATAATGAACTGCAGGTAAAATGGGTTGTAGAGATGTGCCTTAGAACAAAAGGAAAACAATACATATAATTCATAAAATTAAAAAATTTAGTTATCTTTTGTCTTATTAACATAATGAAAAAGAGGAAATTCAAAAATTCTAGCAGCAAGAATTATAAAATGGCTGTAAATAAAAATTTTGAGACATATTCTTAATATACTTGTCACATGCTATGGTTTGGCTATAAGATGTCCCTTTTAAAGTTCCTGTGTTAATGCAGGAATGCCCAGAAGTGAAATAATTAGATTATGAGAGCTATAACATGATGAATTCATCCTAGTGGTGACTTTAGACAGTGGGAAGTAGCTGGAGAAGTTAGGTCACAGGGGCTTGCCTTGGAAGGGTCAATCTTTCCTGCAGCCCCACCCTGTTCTCTGCTTCCTGGCTGCCATGAGGGGTGTAGCTTTCTTCTGCCATCTCTTTCCACCATGACATTCTGCCTCATCTTGGGTCCATAGCAACGGACTCAACTTCCTATGGATTAAACCTCTAAAAATATGAATCCAAAATTAACTTTTTCTCCTCTACGGTATCCTTGTCAGGTATTTTGGTCACAGTGACAAAAAGCTGACTAACACATCACATGATAGAAAAAGTATTACTATACATACATCTGATTCAGGTTTTCTTCTCTGGCGGTCTTCAGAATCAACATCCACACTTCCGTTGATTATCTGTGTACATTTTGGACAAAGTTTCCAACCAGGTACAAGCTGTCTTCCAAATTTTGCACTCAGAAAAGTGGCATCATCTAAGTCAATTACATGCAAATTTTTTTTGGCTAGCTTTTTGTGTATGTTAAATGGATCACAACATGACTTCTGCAAATCTTCAAATCTGTCAATGTAAATTTTTACATGATGGAAGCAAATTGTATTGTTTCCAGAAAGTGTCATTCCAGTTCTAAGTTGAAGTAAAAGCATATCATTTGATGATAATTCTTGTAGAGTCTTGAAACCTGTGTGACGAGTATAGTATGTTTTATGGCACTCATTTGTGGTACGAAGCTGTACTCCAACTGAACATGGATCCATCATTCTTGACTCTTGCAAACTTTCCCTGTTTTATTTTGTCTAGAGATCTTTCTTTAGTAGGTCATATGCTGATTACCCTAGAAAAAACATTAAAGACAGATTTTTTTTGTAAACTATTTTACCTGGAAAATGAAAAAAAAATTTTTTTTTTTATAAAATTCAGTATTTGTTTCAAAAAAAGAAAATCTCTCAGCAAATTAAGAATTGGGAGGTATTCTACCAGAATCCTACAATAAACAGTACTATCTTTAATCATCAGATATCAGAAGCATTCCTTGTAAGATCAAAACTACACATAATATCTGCTATCACAGCTTCTATGTAAGACAATATTAAAAGGTATAAGGATTAAAATGCAAGATACAAGAAGTATTATTTGAAGATGACACAAATATCTACACGGGAAATATAAGCGGTTCAACAAACAAACAATTAGAACCAGTAAGAGAATTTAGTAGAGATGATGGAAACCAAAACCACTTATAAAATACCTTCCAAAATATATAAATCTTGCAAAAGATATGCAAGATCTTTATGGAGAAAATTATCCAAACTGAAAGACAAAAAAGACAATATAACTAAATAAAGCTATGAATCATTGGAAGCTTGACTATAGTAAAATATTCTTTGAGAATCCATATATAAATTCAATGCTCTTCCAATCAAAATCCCATCAGATATTTTTCTACCCATAACCTGATGCAAGCTAGCTGACCTATATGAAAGACCAAAGGTCAAAATATAAACCCAAAAAGCAAAGACCCCCCCCCCAAAAAAAACCCCAGAAGAACAAAGGTTCAAAAGGGAAATAAAACAAGATATTGATTTACTATAAAGCTGTTATAATTTAAACTGTGTGGTACTGCTATAGTATAGATAAATAGATCCATGAATAGATGAGGGCTTGGTGTATAACATGTGGTACTATAAATCTTTGGCACTTTCTGCGCCATGCAATAATTATTTATCTTTCAAGACATCACCAGCCTCTTCTATCTCATGCAGCCTTACTCAAATACTATTGTTAAAGGCTTCCTTCCTGTGTTTGCATAACACTTTCATTGTACTGAAACTTTTTCTCTACTACCTTGCAGATGGGAGACAAGAACATGATGATGTCATTTTCTCTATCAACCAATATCAAAAATTAACTTTTAAGAACTTCATTTTTCATAGCAATATCATATGCTTTTTTTTTTTTTTTTGGTCACTTGTTAATCTTTTATACATTTGGGTCTGTGAGGGCAAGAAATCCCCTGAGGCCTTTTCAGAGTTGTGGCTTCTCTAATTAGCACAACACTGGGACTTAACAGACACTTAACAACCTCTTTAGAATGAGTTCAGAAACTCCCAGAAATCTCAAATCAGGAAGGCTGAATCTCCCTTAAATCAATGAGACTAGGTCCAAGGATCCTACAATTATTCTCATCTTAAACCTATAAGGGTCCCATACAAAATGCCTCTCATTAATGGTTATATCAAAATGATTCAAATAAGCAGATACGTCCAATGGTGCCAGGAGGAAAGAAAAAATTTTTTACTTGGTTTCTGGCTTCAAGCAAACTGTTAAGGGTGAGAGATTTCTGATTTAAAAATAAATACAAGCAAGGAAAGACATAAACTGCATACAGGGTTCGAGGCCACAAAAATTCTAAGTAGCTCGATCCTAAATTAAGAGCTTAGAGGGCTGCGGGCCTCCCCCAGAGAGGCGACAGTCGCAGAGGAGACACAAGTGGTAGAAACTGCGCTGGGCTTTTACCCAAAGGGTCGCAGATGAACCCGGGGAAGAGCTGGGGGGACCCACAGGACGGGAGGCTGCTGTAGAGCTCGGGGGAACCACGGGATGGGAGGCTGGGACAGACCCCAGCCGGCAGCTGGAAACCCCCTCACCAGCGCGGGCCTCCGCTACCAACTCCTTAGACACCTGGAGGCCCTCGGGCTCCTTCCCCACTTAGGGACCGGTCTCCACGTTCGCGCACCTCCAGAGCCACCCCCAGCTCCCTTCCACCTTAGCTGGAGTTTTCCGCGGGGTACCGGCAGCACCGCATACAGGAAGGCCTCACTCGGTAGCCCGCCTTCCAGGTCGTCCTCGCGCTACCACAGAGAAGACGGTGCGCGCCGGCTAGAGAGGCCCAGCGCCACCATCAAGAGAGGCCCGAGAGAAGCCTAGAGTGGAACCCCTCCTGGTCGCCTCCGGGAGTGAAAGGGACTCAGTGGCCGGAATTGGCAAATGACTCAACGCAAGGCAATAGTTGCTTCAGACGCTGACTGGTATTTACCGTCTCCTCTCGGTTAGGGAATTGGGCGATCTCTAGGGTTCAACTGTTACGAGACACAGGTTCTGCTAATTTTAATTGCCTTCAAATCTCTCCGCCTGTGCACGATACCACACTTTTGCTCTCAGATACCCCTAACCCCTGATGGGAGTGAATGCGTTAAAAGCACCTCAAGAACGAGCCTTTGATTTAAGGTCACACATTTTATTTTGCTTCTTTCAGGCAAACGAAATATTCTAATTTTTTTTAAAAAAATAATGAACTACGAAATAGCTATTATTTTGAGTAAAATTTAGCCTCCAGTAATTCTGTAAGGGAAGAAATGGTCTCCGTGTATCTCTATTGTCTGCCACAAGTAGGCGCTCATTAGTTTTTAAATCGGACTTTATTCACCTGCATTCACCTAGTGCTCCATGCTCCCTTCTCTCCCCCCCCCCCCTTTCTTTTTCAAAGGCATAGACGGAGGTTTATTTAGGAAAGTAGGTACATATTCAAGGGAGAATGGGGGCAATCTCAAGAGGGATGCCTTTGGGGTAAAATAAGGTATCCACATTCAAGAAAGCAGAGCATGCTGGCTCTCTCTAGAGGGACAGATAGCAACCCAGTGGTGTGGGGGTACTAACATCTATAGAGGGCTGGTTGTTAGGGGCTGGGCTAGAGGTAGAGGCAGGGTGGAGCGGCATAATTTCACGCCAGTTTTCTCTGCACTTGAACATTGGGTGCTTCTAAACTCAGTATATCTCTGTATCCCAAATTCCTAATTCTCTGCAGCCCCAGACATTGATCCCTTAATCTGAAGGGTTGGTGAGCGAGAAAGATCCATCTTCTGTGATTGCTTTAGGGGGGGCATGTGTAATGAACCTGCCTCCTTAGAGATCAAAGATCTCATCCTGACTAATCTGAAAGAAAAAGACACTGGTCTCAGTGTGGGATGAATTGGAATTCTTGTGTTGCCATCCTCCTAACATAGTATTCTTGTAATTCTGGAAGATACAAACTCTATTAGAAGATTAAAAAGGCAAGGGCTGAGCAATAGGAGCAGAAGTATAGTTACCAGAGGTTCTAATAGCAGTTATGGTCAGGTGAGGCTATGCAGGTAATCTTTAATAGTTTTTATTTGCCTGTATACATCTCAGGATCTGGATTTCCGCCCCCACCCCCCCAAAAAAAGCATGTCTGTCAAATCAGACAAATTAGGGCAAACTTACTTTAGCAGAGTCTCTTTTGATAGTTATCAGACACCCATGCATAAGGCTTAATGTCTTTTCCACTGAAGGTTTGATCTTTTAACCATAATGATGTGGGCACAAGAGGTCAACAAAAAACAAAAACTATTGTATTTTAATCTGCAAGTGAATGACATGAGACAGGCAAATAAGGTCCACCAATGCCCGTGCTTGCTTGTAATTTCATATATCTACTGTAAATTGTTTTCTAAAGTGATTTTATGGTTCTTTCCAACATTTTCATCTTTCATACTCCTCCTCAGCTAAGCAGGATTTTGACACTGACTGTATTATACCAATCTTAGAATTAGGGGATGGGAGAAAGGCAAAAACCATGGGTAATCCTCTTAACTGATTTGGATAGTTCTTTTGCTGGTTACTTTGTGGTTGGCACTTTGGTAAGTAATACTGACTATAAATGAATAAAATGTATTCCTGCTCCCAAGGAGTTCAAAGATTAGTGAGTGAGGAATAAATTGTTAATTACAGTGTGATTTGATAAGTGCTATAATAAAAGCATAGGGATATGAACAGGATAAAATAGGAGATACTAATATGCAAGGACATTCTGTGGGGGGAAGGGATTAATGCTTGAATTGACTTGTCATATGGGAAATGAACTTGATGCAATGGTGGCCTCTAGGTGAAGACTAGGATAGCTAACCCAGTGGTGTAAAACAGCAGGCTCATGAGACCAAATTAAGATTTGTGAATGATATGGCTTAATGAATCAATTTAGGTATCCAATGAAAACAGTAGGAAGGAATTGTAGTAAGTTAACATGGTTAGGATAGGGTACAAGCTAATGGAAGCCATCTAAATCAATGGTTAAGCAATGTTCATATGACCGGTCTGCCATCTTTGCCTTTTCCATTGAAGCTATGCTCATAAGAGCCAGAAGTGAGGTTTCAGCAATGTTATCGTTTATATGTGGTGTCCCCCAAAAGCTCACCATGTGAGACAATGCAAGAAGGTTTTGGAGAAGAAATGATTGGGTTATAGCCTTAAGCTAATCAGTGGGAAAAAAGCCCTAAATGGATTAACTGAGTAGTAACTGGAGGCAGGTGGGGTATGGCTGGAGGAAGTGGTTCATTAGGAGAATGGCTATGGAGTATATATTTTGTATCTGGAGAGTGGAGTTCCTTTCTCTGCTTTCTGATCATCATGTGAACTGCTTCCTTCTACCACACTTTTCCACCATGATGTTCAGTCTCACCTTGAGCCCTGAGAAATGGAGCCGGTCTTCTATGGACTAAGACCTCTAAAACTGTAAGCCTCCAAATAAACCTTGTCTCCTCTACAGTTTTGCTGGCCGGGTCTTAAGTGACAGCAGCGAAAAAGCTGACTAAAACAAGCAAGGAGGCCCACAGGTGGAAAATGCTTTGGGCCGATGGCATGCATGTGCTGTTTGGGTAGAAAGTATGCCTGGCCACAACCAGAACTTACAAGTTAGGCTGCTGAACATTTGTTTGCATTTCTTTGGTAGAGAACATATGAGACTGTTGTGGGTTTCACCAATGTGTGGCCAATGTAGGAGTGACACAGTTGTCAGTCTAGAGATGTCATGATTATTCATAACTTATTTTTTTCATCCCTTTGACTATAAGTGACCCTCTGTTCCATCATATTTTCTATGTATTTTAACTCTGGCATGCCTTATAGTTTACTAACTTACTATGCATATTTAACACAACTCTGCCTATGTTTCATAAAGTACATGCTTACTCATATTCTATATTTAAAACATCCTGGGAGTTTTGCATTTATCTCATAAGCTAGTAGCTTACTTACTGTCTACAGTTAACACTTTTTATGAATTTCATACATTCCTAATTAAACTGCAGAAGAGTTCAGTATGGCTGGAGAGACAAGTAGAAGGCAATGCCCTTTTTATGCTTTATTATAGATACTGGATTTTATCCTGATGGGCATTATAAAACCGTAAGGAGTATGGAGAATGGGGGAGAGATGCAGTCCTGGACAAGGCATAGAATCCTTTCATCCTAATGTACATGACTGATAATGAGAGCTTCAGTGAACTAAATTAACTAAGGTAGTGGCTCTAAGGACGAGAGGGGATTTCCTTCACTCCACTCCCTGCCCCCAACAGTTGGTAACATTTGGAGACATTTTGGGTTGTACTAACCAGGGAGATGCTACTAGTATGTAGGAGGGTAAG
Organism: Ictidomys tridecemlineatus; assembly: GCF_052094955.1. NCBI lineage: Eukaryota > Metazoa > Chordata > Mammalia > Rodentia > Sciuridae > Ictidomys > Ictidomys tridecemlineatus. The sequence goes on from NC_135480.1 coordinate 33,911,722, forward strand.
AGCAGGGAAACTGCTGGACATCACACAATGCCACATAAACTCCCTACAACAATACTTTAGTTCTGAGGTTGAGAAACCCTAAACTAAAGGAATTAAGCAGGCATGAAGTAGATAGAAGTTAAGCCAAAAAGAATTAGTAGGATTTTGTAACTGATTAGATATCAATATTAGGAAGGAGAGGATGATTTTAGGATTCTGGTTTGGGTAACTGGGAGGACAAAAAGAGAAATGAGTTAGGGAGAATAGAGATAAAGACTTAACTATTGGATATACTAAATTTAAGACATCCAAGTGAAGATGTGCAGTTGGCAGTTAGAAGGAAGCGTCGGGAGATAAGAGGAATCTGGCAAATATTGGTCTATGAGTAATAGAAGTTCTGTTTTGGGGGATGAGGTAGGATAAAGAAGATGAATTAACCAAGGAATATATAGGGTAAAATGAGAAAGAATAGGACTGAAGATTAATCCAAGTTTTTGCACCTTCATTCCTTTTACTGAATCAGAATCTCTGTCCTTATTTTAGTCAGCTTTTTCAACACTGTGACCCAAAGACCTGACAACAGTTTTACAGGGGGAAAAGTTTATTTGACGCTCACAGTTTTGTAGGTCTAGTCTATAAATATCAACTTCATAGCTCTAGGCCTGAAGTGGGTCAGAACATTAAGTTGGATGGGTTTGAAGGAGAAAAGCAGCAAGACCTAGCAATCAGGAAGCTGAGAGAGCTCCACTCACCAGGGACAAAATATATACCCCAAAGGCGTGCCTTCAGTGACCACATCCTATCTATAGTTCCCACCCCTGTTAATCCATTCAAGTGGATTAATGCACTGATTAGGTGAAGGCTTTTATAACTGAATCATTTTACCTTTGAACTTTCTCACATTGTCTCACACATAAGCTTTTGGAGCACATTTCATGTCTAAACTATAACAGTCCCCCAGGCCAGTCTGTCAGATCAGAATTTCTGCATATAAGGTCCAAGAATCAGTCCTGTTTGCAGGTAACCCTGAGTTATTTTGAAGCACAATTAAATTTCACAGCAATGGATTTACTCTTAAGAGAAGAAGTTGGAGAAGGAGCAATAAGGTAGCAGGAAAACTAGGGAAGAGCAGAATCTCACAAACTAATAAAGGAGAGGATTTCAGAGTTCTGGCAGTAGACAAGGTTGCTGTAGGGCTGTACTGGTCATTAGAAGTATAATGTGAATCACAAGTGGAATTGCAAATTTACTAAAAGCAATATTAAAAAGGTTAAAAAAAGGAGCAGGTGAAATTAATTATAGAAACATTATTTAACCCAAATGTCTAAAACATTAACATTTTAACATGTGATTAACGTAGAAATTAATCATGTATGTTATATATTTTTTCGTATTAAGTCTTTGAAATCTAGTATGTTTTATATCTTCAGCATGTCTCAGTATGGATTAGTCACATGTGGCTGGTGGCTGCCATATTGGATAGTACAACTGAAGAAAGTTATATCAAAAAGAATTGAAAAGAACTGCAAAGAAATGAAATAAAAAAATAATAAAATATATTTTTCACCTAAAATAATATGGTGGCCATAAAGGGTGTGAAAGCAGTTTTTTCAAGGAAGTGAAGATGAGGGTAGAAGCCAGCATATACCCAGTTAAAGAATGAGAAGTTAGAGAACATTTTCAAGAAGTTTTACTATATTAAGTATGAAGAACTTTATTTTTTGTATCTTTGTATATGAATTTTAAGATCAAACAACACAATTCAAGTTTTTTTTTTAATTTTAAGATTTAAGAGTTACATTTGGACTTTTCCTTCAATAGAATTGCTCTTTTACTAGAAACAACTAGAAACATGGACAAAATATGAGAAATAATTGCTTTCAGACCTTGGACACCAGGCTATGTAGGATTGTGATCCCTGAGCAAAGGGAAACAAATGTTGAGTTTATAGTCATCCTAGCTTACCACATGGAGGCAATGTCCAGGGAGTGATTAGAGAAGGGACGGGATTCATATAGAGGCCAGTGGTTTAGCTGAATGAAAGAGACAAATAGGAATTCAGGGAGACCAAGGAGCAGAGTAGCAGGGAGGAAGAGGTGTCACAGAGTCTTGGACATCTGCAGAAGTGTTCCCTCCTATCTTTGGCTGAGTACTGATTTACATAATAAAAGGATGAAATTCCACGTGGCTGAAGTAAAAAGCCCCTAAAGCAATAGACCAACAATTTCTGGTACTTATGACAGGGATGGAAACAGTTTGTGTTCCCATCAACTGGAGAAGAGAGACCTTGTAATTGTTAGTTAGTATTTGTTAGTTCTACAATAAAAATAATAGCCAGAGCCTGGCCTGGTTGGTGTGTCTGTCTCTGTCCCTAATCCCAACCCCCATTCTCCATGTGGTCTTGCTGCTTCTGCTAGATTGGTCTTCTTTACCACCTGGCGTCTGTAATGCCAGATTCTTGGGACCCCAATAGACCTCCAGGAGCCGAATCCAATGCAATCATACAAGAGTCTTTATTGCAAGCTCGAGCCTGGACTCACAACTGTTTCCGACGCAGCTGTCCCAAGGAGTGAGTCCTGACCTAACTTAGTTCAGTGAGGATTTATAGGTTTTTGGGGGATACTCTATGCGTCACAACATCACACAGCAAATCATTTCACACCTTGGGGAAATCAAATAACAACTCTTAGCATTGATTAGCACATTCACTGGCCAGAACAAGTTGGGTAGGGGTGATTGGTTAGTACAAGAGGAGGATTCGTTTGAACTGATTGGTTTAATCTGTGAGGGGTGTACGTGCTAAACTACATGGTTTCCTAACATGTTATCAACCACCAAAACTACTGGGGGGTCATCCGGCATCCCAGGTATTTTCTCTGTCTCATGCTGATTGGTGGTTGCTAAGGGGTTGCAATGGATCCTCACCTAGCCTACTGAATCCGGGACACCTGGTGCTATAGATCTCTCCTGTTATTTGCAAACAAACAACTCAGCAGGGTGGCTATGTGCCTAGGAGTGCTCTGTGGGTTTTTCCAAAGAAAAGGGCCACGCCCCCTCCCTTTGGACAGACCTTGAGGTAGAAGCTGGGTTTTCAAAAATGGAGTCACATCAATTTCTCACATATACAGGGTGGTTGGATTCTTACAGGATGGCTCAGTGCTTCCAGTGCTGGCAGTCAGGGTGAAATTTGCTTTAGCCTGTAAGACAACATCTGGAGTCATGTAGTGTCACTTTCTCTACATTCTATTGGTTAATATGAGATTCATTCATCTTGGCCCAGATTCATAGGGGGAAGGGGCATAGCCTCTATTCTCATTCTCTCTCTCTCTCTCTCTTTTTTTTTTTTTTTTTTTAGAGAGAGAGAGAGAACTTTTTTAAAAAATATTTATTTATTTTTTTTTAGTTTTCGGCGGACACAACATCTTTGTTTGTATGTGGTGCTGAGGATTGAACCCAGCCGCATGCGTGCCAGGTAAGTGTGCTACCGCTTGAGCCACAGCCCCAGCCCAGCCTCTATTCTCTTGATGGGAGAAGTGTTAAAAAAAATTCATAGATATGTTTTTAAAATGCTGCTGTGCTTATATTAATGCAAAAAATAGCTTGATCTAGTAAATCTAATAATTACCTAAATTTCAAAGTAGCAATGACTGTAAATATTTTGAAGAGTACCAAAATATTTGTAACAACTCTAATATATTATAAAGAATTTGTGATTTCTATTGGTGGCAAAGTTGTTGGCACTATGGACCAAGTTACCAGTACTTCAGCAGTACTAATGGGCACTGCTGATAGAAGTAATTTGTTTACATTTGCAAGTAAATAAAATGAGAGATTTTAGCTAAAAGGAAAAATAGATAGGCAACTATGGGCATATTATAAGAACAGAATTTGGAGACTATATGAAGTTAGAGACCATAAATATGCAAATACATATGCAAATTTCAATTTCTCTTCTAGCATGTGGGTGTTTTTTGGGTGTTACCAGTGAAGGCAGACAAACTGGATTAATTCAAGGTAGAGGAACTATCAGTCAAATGCATAAGAAGGACAAGCGAACAAAGAGTTTTAGGGTTTACCATGGAAGTCACTCCATGACAAGAATTCTTCAAGAGAAGATAATGTCTGTTTATATTGCCAGAGCCTAGCATTATTAGTTAAGTGAATGGAATGGTTGAAGTGATAAATCTTTGCAAACAAACAAGACAGAATTCTGATGACTATGAGAATGAAAAGATCTGGAACTCTCAAAACAGAAGGTAAAGAGGTGAAAAAAATTGATTAAATTGGAGGAGTAAATAGTTGTGGTTAGAGAATAGAACTGGAGTTTAGGATATCAGCTGTGACAAGTTTTAGTTTCTCATGAAAGATGCTTATAGATGTGGAAATGAACCAAGAAATAGGAGACTTGAAATATTAACATGCAGAGGGGCCCAACTTTGGGTTGTGATAGTGTGATACTTTGAAGGGTGATGTGAGAAATGAAGGAGGATGAATTTTTAGTAATTATTTTCTTTTTGTAAACTTTCATATTAAATTTTAATACACCACAGAGAAGTATTTAAGTCTACTTAATGAATTTTCATATATGTATTTCCTATGTCAAAAATTACTAATATTCTATCTGGGTGCATTGGTACACACCTGTAATCCCAGAAGCTCTAGAGGCTGAGGCAGGAGGATCCCGAGTTCAAAGGCAGCCTCAGCAAAAAGGAGGTGCTAAGCAACTCAGTGAGACCTTGTCTCTAAATAAAATACAATATAGGGCTGGGAATGTGACCAAGTGGTCAAGTGCCCCTGAGTTTAATCCCTAATATCCCCCTTCCCCCCAGAAAAGAATTACTAATATTCTAGAATCCTCAATTGCACTGCACCTCAGTTTTTAACACATGTTGTCAAAGGTAAACTACTATTCTCACTTCTTTCACCATAGATTAGTTTTGGGAGTTTTTTGAACTTTGAATTTGGAATTGTGCCATGTGTAGTCTACTATGTCTACTTGTGCTCAATACAATGTGACATTCATCCATGTTGTATATAGTAATAGTCCTTTGGTGTTGCCAATTGTATTTCTTTTACATGAAGATGCTAAAATTTTATTCTGTTCATTTTACGGTTGATAGACATTGGGTTCTTTCAATTTGGAGCTTTTGCAAACAATGTTTCTATGAACATTCTGTTTTTTGGTACACATAAATTCATACTTCTGATCCGGTATATAGTGGCTGTAGAACTCTTGAATCATAGGAAATATGTATGTTCTGTTTGATTAGATACTGACAAAGAGTTTTCCAAAGTTATATTTTTTCCAAGAGTTTTCCAAATTCATACACTTTCCAGCACTAGTTTACATTCCTAAGCATGTTCACAAACCCTTGGGATCATCAGTTGCTATTGTTGGTTTTCATTTTAGTTATTCTAGAGAGTACAGAATTAATTGTTTTCTAAAGCCAAGTTGCTTCATTTTCCAATTTGGTGACACAAAGAAGACTCTAAGTGAGCTCTAGAATCAGACTGCCTGATTCAAATCTGTTTTGCTACTAGTTAGTGGTATAACCTAGGGAAATTACTGTAATTCTATAGGCTTCAAATTCTCCTTTGTAAAATAAAGGTAATCACATCTACCCTGTAGGATTTTTGTGTGGAATAGATTAGTGTGTGCTTTTGTATATGGGTGTAAAAGTAACATACATGAAGATAGGTATAAAGGGTTTGGCATAGTGCTTGGCACATAGTAAGCAGTTGATAACTTGTAGCTATAATTATTCTTGCTACCATTTATGGACCTCCAATTATGTCCAATTATGTAACACTGGGTGATCAGCTCACACATGTCTCTCATTCATGACATGCTGTTTCAATCTTAAAAGATCATATTGAGCTAAAAAGTAGAGTTGTTTTTTGAGCCTGTTAACTCCTGACTTCCCCCTCACCCATCTTGTCCCCTCTTTCCTGACAACAATATTTAATAGTCAGTTGATTTAAAGAAATATGACATAGGGAACTTAACTGATGATTGGATAGTAGGACAGATTGAAACTGCATTTTAAGCTTCTGATTTTTCTCGTTTAAAGTGAAGATTTCAGACTGTTGTGGGGGTGGCGTGGGGAAGGAAATACAGATCTGCTCACATCTGCTACTCAAAATACTAGCCATATAACCAGGAGAGAATTTGGCTCAAATTAAAATCCCAGGGCCTTTCATTGCCATAATAATCATTATTGTATCAATTAAGATTCATCTGGGTGTCCACAGTATGTTTGGCATTCTATCAAGGAAGGAAGTGGATGTCTACAGGAAAGGTTTCAACCATTTTGCTTATGTCTTAGAATGACCCAAATGGTATAAAGAAAAAGCATAAATAAAACATTAAAATTTGTAATTCAACAGCACTTAGAATTATAAAATATTAGAACTAGAAATGGAGCCAACAGTTCTGTTCCACAGCACCTTCATTTAGAGGTTGATGAAACTTGATTCCAGAAATGGCAAAATTATACAACCAATATGTGTAAGTGACAACCATATATATAAGGGTTATACAAACAGTAAGAAAAAGGAGGAGTCCAGGCTCACATTCAGGGCTTCTAACTCAAGAGATAGTATTCTGCTGTTCTGTCAGACTTCATCTCAACTTGTGGGGATTATATTATATAATATAGTACATGTGTAATATATAGTGTTATATCTTCTTTTGAACTGCTGCCTTGGAAAATCAGTTAAGCCATTAGTTTCTATGTGATCTATCTTTTCTATTTTCTATATCAGTCATAATTAGTGACAGGGAGAGAAAGTACTGATGGCTTTAGTGGGGAAATTTTGGCTTTGGTGGGTCTTATTCAGATGAATACTGTGAATAATTCCCAATATTTCCGGAATTTCATGAAAAAATGTCCTTTGATTCTTTGGGCAAAACGTTGAAGAGCTATGCTGCCTAGGTGCCAGCAGAGGGAGAACAGAACATTGTTTTCCTCATTTTCACTGACTTTTTCCTCATTCTGTTGTGTATTTTGATTATTTTCCCCACTTATTTAATACATTTCTTGGCACTACCCTTTCCTGTACTTTTAGGGAAGTCAGGGAATGTTTTCATTATTGAATTAGAGTTTTAGTAAACCCACTGTCCATCAACTGAGCTGGGTTGAAAAGTTTGTAAGCATAGTGGAAACTTATTTATGTGCTTTCACATCTTTTCTCTGTAATGTTGTATGAATTGATTGTAAATGTTATGTACATTCAAACCAGTTATATAGATTATCTTACCTTTAATAATTACTTCTAAGAGAAAGTAGCAATGTAACAAGAAGGCTTAGAATTATTTCAGTCCCTTGATTTTCCTTGTAAGAGGATAAATCATTATCTAATCATTATCCCTCCCTAGGATTTTGCAACATGGGACTCAGAGAAGCTTGAAAACTATCAACTGCTTTGTTTTTGCCATTTGATACAGGAAAATCAATAACAACAACCATGTGAGTTATACTGAAACTGGAGAGAAGCAGAGATGACTGTGAAGGGAGTGCATCCTCCCTGCATCTCCCAGAAATTACGTTCTGCTTTTACCTGTAGTGGGTGTGCAGCCATTTTGTTGTTCTATTTTTGTGAGACTTCCCAGGATCCTTATAATAAAATATTCTTTTCTTTCAAACTAGTCTGAGTTTTCTTTCCTTTGCAGCCACAGAATTGCAGTTGTGTGAGGAGTTGCCAAGGCAGAGGGTGAAGGACATTTCATGGGCTGCATGAGAAAACATAGAGACATAAAGAAGCATGACATGTTTAGAGAAATACAAATAGTGCAGTTTTGTTAAAACATAAAATGAGAGAGAAAAAGAGTACTAAGAGAGAGGTGGGAAATCTGTCACTTTAAGGTGTTTACCCTGAAGGCAACTAAGAGCTGTAGAGTGGTTTAGATAGCAAGTGACAAAGGCACATAGGTAGTTTAGATAAATCAGTGTGGCAAGAATTTCTCCAGCAATTCGCTGTTATCTCTGAATTTATCATTTGTTTCCTTATCCAGGACCCTGGAGAAAAGAGATGGGACATGGAAAATATATTCTCTCACTAACCAGAGCAAAGCCTTAGAGTCATTACCTTTTACTACTTCCATTTAAATAGCTATTCAGCAGTCTTCCTTTTCCTCTGTCCTGAAAGTACCATTGGAGCAGAAGTCACGTATACTTCATCATTGCATTTCCAACGTCTATCTTAGTACCTGGAACATGTAGTTATTATGCTAAGAGAGTGAATAAGTAAATAGTGATGAAATAAAGACATAAATTCCATATGTATTTTGTAAGTAGGTAGAATTTGGTGAGTTTTATAAAAGACTTGCATTTATTGAGCACTTATGTGTTAAACAGGACTGAGTGCTTTGCATGTATCACTTTATTTCATCTTCACAACAATCTTTTATGTGATCATAAATTACAGATGGGGAAAAAGAAGCTTAAAAAGACTACTACATTGAACCATATGAAATAATCATCTAATTTGCACAATATAGTAATGAGTTGAGATGCTATAGATTGAATGTAGCATCTCCCAAAATTTATATGTTGACTCTTTAGTCCCCAATGTGGTGATATTATGAAGTGAGAGGCCTTTGGAAGGAGGTTAGGTCATGAAGGGGGAAACCTTCATGGATGGGATTAATGCTCTTCTAAGAAATTGAAGAGGCCGGAGTTGTTCCAACATGTGAGGACACAGTGAGAAGATGCTGTCTGTGAACCAGGAAGTATGCGCTCACTAAACAGAATCTGCCAGTACCTTGATCTTGGATCTTCTGTCTTCAGATCTGTAAGAAAATAATATGAATTGTTCATAAACCACCAGTTTATGTTATTTTGTTATAGCTGAGTGAACAAACTCAGAGTGATACTGAAATAGTTATGAACCAGATATGAAAAACTAAGCCATGACTTTTATCATGATTGTCTAATGTCCTGGTTATATTACCAAGAGAGTATTTCAGAAAGGTAGCCATAAGGTCCAGGATGAGCAGGTATTTTAATCAGCTTTAGTCACTGTGACTAAAAAGACCTGACAACAGTAATATAAAGGAAGAAAAGTTTATTTTGGCTCATGGTTTCAGAGCTTCAGTCCACAGTCAGCAGACTCCATTGCCCTGGGCCTGAGTTGAGGCAGAACATCAGGCAGAAGGGCGTGGCAGAGGAAGGCAGTTTAAGACATGGAAACCAGGAATTAGAGACAGACAGAGTTCTCTCACCAGGGACAAAATTTAAATCCCCAAAGCATACCCCCAGTGACCTATCTCCTCTATGCACACCCAGCCTACGTACAATTATTAACTTCATTAATCCACATCAGTGGATTAATCCACTAATTAGGTTATATCTTTTATAATATAACCATTTCACCTCTGAACATCCTTGCCTTGTCTCACATGAGCTTTTGGGGACACCTCATATCTAAATCATCATAGCAGGCAAGGAAACACAGGAGAAGAGAGTGATGGAGAGAAAGTGAAAGAAATAAGTGTATAGGGGTTATTAGGATCTTGCCCATAGAAAAAGTTGTCCACATGAGTAAACTAGCAGGAGAGGGATTTGTGTCTTATTATTTTTTAATAGATGCTGTATGAAGGAACAATTTCCTATGATTTACCCTTTAGGTGTTATTTTGTTTTGTTTTAAATTTCTGGTACTGGAGATTGAACTCAGGGTCCCATACATGCAAAGTATGTAGTCTACTGCTGAGCTACATACCCAGCCTCTCTTTAGGCTATTATCTTGTAACATCATTCCTATGTGTATTAATATGATCTGTCATTTCAGTCAACAAATATTAAGTACCAGCACAGAGCTAAGTTTTTTGTTTAATAAACAAAATGAATAAACAAAATACAGCTCTGTCCTCCTAAAATAAACAAAATACAGCTCTGTCCTCCTAAAATTTATAGTTTAGGAGGAAAGGGAGGCAATTAAATGAAGTTAAGTATTTTGTTTCTAATTATACTCCTATAAGCTAGAATATTGCTTATTAAGTGCTTAATAAATATTTGTTGATCTAATAGACACATTATGTAGTGTGTGTGTGTGTGTGTGTGTGTGTGTGTGTATCTGTGTGTATGAATGTCAAAACAATTCTTAAATCTGTAGATTCTTAGTTTTTTTATGGATTAACTGCAATTTTCTAAATAAAAAAAAACTTTGGTAATGTGGTTTTGTTTAGTCTTGCCTCTGTCCTCTTCTGCATGCTTGATGAGAGTCTAAAGAGACAAGAAAATATCATTCCCGTAGAATTTCCATGGAGTAGGAAAATAGATCTGCTTTGGGCTAGTGAGGTCATCTGTCAACGAAGAGAACCAGCCTTCCTGTGCATGCTCAGGAAGGAGACATCTGAGCACTTGGGCTTTTGGAAAAATCAGAGAATGAAGGAGTCTTGTTGAGAAGAATGAAGATGATGGTTGGTGCAAACAAGATGCATATGGCAATACATACTACAATGAGATTCTCTTACCTCCCTGGCTTCACAGAACTTTAGAAAGCCTATTAAAAATAATACATATTATTGGAAATTTTGTGTATGATAATGAGGCCTTTAGATCCAAGGCAGCATGGGCAAACAGACCTGAACAAATAGGAGTGGAGGCAGAAAAAGGAGGAAGCATGGTGTAGAGATCATAGGGTAGTTCTGGGAGCTTGGTGGGCGGAATCAAAGCTTCTCATACCCTACAGCCACATAGAAAATATGGATAAATAACTAACAAAAATATAAAGAAATGGAAAAATAGAGCAAAAATGTTGAGACATAGAGGTGGGCTGAATGGGTTGAACATATATCTAATATTTGAGTATTCTAGAGGATGATAAAAGAGAGTGCAGAGGAGAGGCAGTATTTAAAGAATTTCCAGAGTTAAATGTGTAGTGATTCTAAGCAGCATTGAGTTCTTGTTTCCTTTTTCAGTCTGATAATCCTTATTTTTCTAAATTCTTTTTTGTAATTAACATCATTCTGATATATTTGAGTATAGACTGATCACTATAGTATCTGTTTTTTTTTTCTCATTTGTTCTGTGTTGCTTTTCTCCTCCTTTGATGAATGAATCAAATAATGTAATAAAATATTCATATGTAATATATTTAATATGTTAAATATTTATCAACATAATAATTATGCATTCTATTAGTGGTTAGAACTGCTATTTATTACAGTAGCCATTAGGTATATGTAGCTGTTTAAATTTCAATTTGAACTTAATTTAAATTTAAAATAAAATAATAGAAATTCATTTCCTATGTCAAGTAGTTAAATGTCAATAGCTAGATGTGCAATAACTACTGTAGATATAGAACATTGCTAGTGTTGTAAAAAGTTCTATTTGACAACACTGATTTAAGATAAATTGAGTGTCTGCTTACATCTAGGTTTTATTTTTATCTTATTAACTTTTTTGGAGTATTGAACCCAGGGGCAGAGGCACTCAACCACTGAGCCACATCCCCAGCCCTATTTTGTGTTTTACTTAGAGATTTTATTTATTTCAATCTTCTGAGAGCTATATTAACATATCATTTATCAATCACTTCTCAAATGCGTTGTGTGTTAGATATACGTTTCCTCTAATTATTAACAGTAATTCTATAGCATATGCATTACTGCTCTACGGACAAGAAATTCAAGACTCAGAGTGGATAAGTATCTTCCCTTTGGAGAACGCAATCTGACTGACTAAAGAATTCCATCATTTCCCACCTATTTAGAATGTAGCAGAAGCTTAGGAGGGCACGGTTCTTCACATTGGCTTAGCTGCAGTCACTTACTATATAATCTAATCTAGCCTTTTTAGTTGATATCCCAAAGAAATAAATGTAGAAATAGCAACATCATGGCGTGTTTATTGTACTGAAAAGCTCTAAAATCATTTTAATGAGCTAAACCCACTACTATTAGTAATAGTCTAGTGACTACCAGCATGCTCTCTGCTTCAGGCACAGTTTAGCTGGCTAAGCAAGGATGGGAAATCACAGATGAGGATTCTTCACTTAAATAAATTAGCAATGCCATGACATTTATTGTGGATAGTAGCTTTTTAACTCAGAATCCTATGTTGAACCAACTAGAAGATGTTAGGTAGAATCTTTTCTTTTGCTTTCTGACTTGGAAGAAAGTTTCATGACCCCACTGATGAAAAGCAGAAAAGACCTAAAAATTTCTCTTCTTCCTCAGCTACTTGCTTAATTGTAGATTCTGAACTACCATTGCTTGTTTCTTTTTTCTTTCTTTCTTTCTTTTTTTTTTTTTTTAAATATACTCTTTCTTAGACCTTAAGAAAAATCCAGGCCTTAGAAATCAAAGCCCTCCAGACTCCTAGGTGGTGGGGATGAACAATGTCTTTCCTATATTACTTATGGGTGTGGAGTAAGCAGAAACAAAATGAAGTTAATATTTCAACAGTGCTAGAGTACATTTTAAATAAGCTTAAGTTTAAGATACACAATGCATTGCCTGTGGCAACAGAACCTGGTGCAAGATTTCTAGAAAATTAAGCTCAAAGCCTAAGTATGACTATACTCTATGAAGCAGCAATTCCATTTCTGGGGATGTATCACACAATAAATTTTCTACACAAGCAACTATAAGGATGTCCATCACTGTTAGAATTCAGAGGTAATCTAGATGGTCATCACCAGGGTAATGAATGTTTAGTCTGTTTTTTTTTTTTTTTTTTTTTGTCACAGTGACTGAAATACCTGACATAAATAAGAAGGTTCATGGTTTCAGAGATTCAGTTCATGTTCGACTGATTTCATAACTCTGGGCCCAAGATCTGTGTCAGAAGGCTGTGTGGTAGAGAAAAGCAGCTCAGGACATGGCAACCAGGAAGTTGAGGGGATGGTGAAGGGGGAGAGAAAACATGAATGAGCTCTGTTCATCAGGTACAAAATAGAAAACTTAAGCACACCCCCAGTGATCTACTTCCTCCAGCCACACTCTACCTGCCTATAGTTAACACCTAGTTAATCCATATTAGTGGATTAATCCACTGATTAGGTTATGACTATCATAACCTAATAATATTCTGCCCCTTTCCTCTCAAAACTCATGTCCATCTCACAATGCAAAATATGGTTAGTCTATTTTCAAGAGTCACCATAGTCTTAACAGTTCCAGCACTGCCCAAAAGTCCAAGTCCAAAATCTCTTGCAGCACAGAATAAATGTTTCCATTCTACAAGGGAGAAATAGGGACATAGAAAGAAGGGATGGAACCAATGCAAGATAAAAACATAGCTGTGAAAAATAAGTCCCATAGCTCCACATTCAATTTCTGGGGGATGCGGCATCATGATATTCTCTCCAAAGGGCTTATGTACCTCCTCCTTAATGGCCTTGCTGATTGTAGCTCACATGGCCTCTCTCTTGGCTTGTCTCTGCTCAATTCCTGCAGCTTTTCTCATCAAATGTTCCATGTAACTGGCATCTTTAATCTCTGGGGGCTCCACTGCAACTTTGGTTGCCTTCATGCATCACCTTCTGGGACAGTCTGCAGGAATTTTCAACCATGCTACACCTTGTCTGGCTTCCCAGGCCTTCCTTTGAAATCTTGGTGGAATCTTCTAGGACCCCATAACTCCAGCATTCTGCATTCTTGCATAACCAGCACCATGTGATTCGGGTTGATGCCAAGGTCTACCAACATCTGGAGCAGTAGCCAAGCCTCCTGGGACCTTGGCAACAGCAGTCTCTTGGTGGCTAAGCACAGTGAAACAACTTCCTAGGCCCCCTGTGCAAGTAGGTTCCCTCATGGCTTCTTCTCAAAGGAGTAATTACTTTTATACCCTTGTGCCTGTGATGCACATGGTCTTGCCAATTCCTAAGATGCCCTCATCCTTCCTATTGTATCTGTGTAAAGTATTTAGCATTTCTTTAGTTTCTATAATTTCTTAACAAGTTCCTTAGCCTCAGTTTTACTTGCACTTTTCTGGCCAAACTGCAAGTTTTTCAATCTTCTGTTCTTTCTGCTACTGATTATTACAGTAAACTTGGGTAAAAGCTGCCTACAAGACCTATGCCACACCCTGAATTGTATTCTGCCATGAAATTTCTTCTACCAGATTCATTAGTCCATCACCTTTAAATTCAATCTCACAGAAAGTTTCAGGACATGGGCAAAATGTAGACACCTTATTTGCCAAAATATAACATGAATGGCCTCTAGTCCAATTTCCAGTAATGTCTTCTCTGATACCTAATGAGCCCTGTCTTTGTCCACAGTCCAATCAGCATTCTGATCTTTTGAGTTTCCACCAGAATCACCCATTAAGCTATGTTTATAATATTATATAGCTTTTTCAGTTGCTCTCTAAACTTTCAAAAATTCATCCCACAAACCAGCAACAAAGGTTTCTGAACCACATGGTCAGTTTAGTCACAGCAAGGACCCCACTCTGGGTACCAGTTTCTGTTTTAGTCAGCTTTTTGTTGTGATGAACAAATTGCCAGACAAGAACAAGTTAAAGGAGGAAACAGTTTATTTTGGCTCATGGTTTTAGAGATTTAGTCCATGACCTGCTGACTCCATAGCTCTGGGCAAGCTGAGGCAGAACATTATGATGGGAGCATGTGGCAGGGGAAAGCAGCTCAGAACATGCCAACTAGGGGTCCAGGGGAGTGGGGGAGAGAGAGAGAGAGAGAGAGAGACACACACACACACACACACACACACACAGACACAGAAAGGGGTGGGGGAAGGCACTCTGCTCCTCAGGGACAAAATGTAAACCCCAAAGGCACACTCCCTAGTGACCTACCTCCTCTATCCACACCCTACCTGCCTCTTGCTACTACCCAGTTAATCCACATCAATGTGGATTAGCTCACTGAATAGGTTATGGCTCTCATACACTAATTATTTCACCTCTGAACATTCTTGTATTGTCTCATACCTATCTAAACCATAACAATGAGTAAATAAAATATGGGGGACCAAACTACAGAAATTTATGCTGTAGAGAAAACAGCATCAAAAGCAACAAAGTAAATCTACATATGGCTACCTGATCTGAAATCTTGTGATAAATTTAAAAAATACATAAATAAAAAACTAGAAACACATTAAACAATGAACTTTTTGTGGGATGTATAAGCATAATCAATACATAAATTAAACCTTTCAAGTGGCTCTCTCTGCTGGTGAGTATTGGGAAATGGTAGTGTCCATCTAGGGTGAAAATAAGTAATAAAGTAAGAGGAAGAACCCACAAAGGCCAAGGATGACAATCCTCCATGAACAAAGTAGTGTGAAATACTTATTCATATTGTACTTGAGGGAATAAATCAATTGAAATCTCAAAAATGGTAACTCAAATTCTTAGAGGAAAGAGTTGCATTTTAAAATCTTGGTCCACATTAGAAATTCTATGGCCCCTTGCTTAGGCAAGAACTATATTACTTTTCTGATTTTAATCACGTTTAACTTTATTGCTAAGTCTTGAATCCAGTGAAAGCACAATTCAGTGGTTTGTTTTTTTTAAAAAGTATTTGTTTTTTAAAAAGCAACTTTATTGAGATATGAGTTACATATAGTTTCATTCATTTTTTTTAAGTTCAATGAATTTGGGCAAATGTATTTATCCTCTTCAACTGGGATATAAAACAGCTCTTTTGCCCCTAGTCAATTCCTTTGAGGTCTTTTCTGGGCAATCTCCTCATTCCACTTTGAAGCCTGGATAATTACTAATCTGATCTCTGTCACTCCGAATTAGTTTTGCCTGTCTTGGCATTTTGTGTGAATGGGATCATTCAGTTTGCTGTGTCTGGTTTCCTTTACTTAGTGTAATGCTTTTGAGATGCATACATGTCATGATATATATCAATACTTCATTCCTTTTTACTGTTTAGCAGTATGCTATTGTGCGGAAATGCCAAATTTGTTAAACTATTCACCTGTCAATTTAACTTGTTTCTATCTTTTGGCTACTATAAAGTAGAACTTTAAAAATATTTGTGTACCAGTTGCTATATGCTTATAAATTTATTTTTGTGTTTGATTTTAGGAGGCTACTTATTTTTGTTTATGAATATTCATAACATATCTGGCATTATTTGGTGGAAAGACTGTCCTTCCCTCATTGAATTATTTTTCCATCTTCATTTAAAACAATTGTGTTTTAATGATATACCCATGTATGTGTGAGTCGATTTCTCTATTTTCCATTTGTCTATATGTAGAATACTGTCCTTATAAGTTTAGCTTTATAATAACTCTTGTTATTAAAAAGTGTAAGTCCTCCAAAATTGTTCTTTATTTTAAAAATTGTTTTCCTATTCTAGCTTCTTTATATTTCCATATACATTTTAGGATCACCTTGTCAATTTCTCTAAAAATCTTGCTGGAGCTTGGGTTGATAATGTGATAAATTTAGAGATATATAGAGAATCTTATATATCTTAAATATCATAACCCAAAACATGGTATAGATCTTTATTTACATACATCATCTTTGGTTTCTGTCAACATTGTTTCACAGTTTTTAGTCTCAGGTCTTACGTACATTTTTGTACCTAAGTAATTTATATTTATTTGATACTTTCAAAAGTATTGGTTTTTGTTAAGATTCTTTTTTCAATTATTTTATTGTTAATATATAGAAATAGAATTGATTTTGGATATGGGCTTTGCATCCTAAACTCTTGCTAAGTGTACTTAGTAGTTCTAGTTACTTTTTCTTGTATATTCTGTAGAATTTATTTATGTAGTAATTAATGTCAATCCTTCATCAAGGACAAAAAATTTCTTTCTTTCTTTGCAACCTTCTTTCTTATCAATTGTATTAGCTGGGACATTTACTATGATGAAAAAACATCATAACTTAGTTTCTTCCTGATGTTAGTAGTAGCATATTTATTTATTCTGACTTAAGAATTAGGTAACAGTAGTTTGTTTGTTTGTAAATGTCCCTTATCAGGTTGTGTTTCTTTTTCTTTTTTTTTTCCTGAGAGTTTTTAGGGTAATTAATGTAAAATTTTGTTGAATTCTTTTTATGTATCTATTTTTACATGCCTTTATGTATCTGATTATTTGATAATATAGTTATATTGATTGATTTAAAACTGTTAAACCCACTTTGTGTTCAAGCAAAATGGATTTAAGAGTTACTAGTTGTGATGTGTTACTTTTCTATATTTATGTATTCAAATTTTAAATATTTTGTGAACAATTTTGCATATTTTTGAGGATTATTAATCTGTAGTTTTCTAGGATTATTAGTCTGTAAAGTTTTTGGTAGGATTTGGTGTAAGGATTATATTGGCCTGAAATGGTTTAAAATGTGTTCTCTCCTGTTTCTTAAGAAAGTTTGTATAAGATTGATGTTATATCTTCCTTCTCTTTTATGCAATGATCTATCTAGATGAATCCAGAAAATGAGACTGCCATTTTCTTTTTAGGAAAGTTTTAAATTATGACTTAAATTTCTTTAGTAGATATTAATCTATTCATATTTCTTTTTCTTTGTATTGGGAATTTGTATCAATCTAAGAATCTTATAATTTTATTTAAGTGTGGAAAAACACTTCTGATATTTACAAGAGCTGCTTATTTAGTATGGAGGAAAAACTAAAACATGCAGTGCAGTAATTAAGTTGAAATATCATTAGGGGAGGCTAAAGAACACATGGTAATATGTGGCCTTTCTAGGGTTCCTGTTGAATGTTTCAGCTAATTCATCACCATTAAACATTCCCAGTGGATACTCAACTTATAACAACCTGATATTTGTTCTTTTCATTGAGGTTGTTCTTTGACCAGTCACGTGGCCTCTGGGAATCTGCCAGATCTGAGGTATATTTCTGCCACTCTTTTTCTGCTTAGTTCAGTTCCCTTCTCTCTGATACTCAGCCTCATAAATTCTAGCTGCTCAGCTTCCTGAATTCTGATATCTCTCTTCCCAGTTCTGTAAACTAGCCTCTGCTTGGCTCATACCTCTGGGCAGAAATTAAGAGTGAACAACAGGATCACAGCCCCATCCTACACTGCCTGCTGTGTGATGTCCAAAAACAGTCTCTTCACAAATTTTGTTCAGCTTTCTAATTGTTTATTTTTATTTATCTATTTCAATCTTTTTTAAAAAAATATTTATTTATTTTAGATAAGCATTACTCCCTCAGGACAGGAAGAGGGTGGCTGTTCTTTCCCAAAAGTCTATAGCAATCTTGTCCTAGGTCAGAATTAGATTTTCACATTTATTCCTGAGCCACTCATCAGCAAAGGCTATGGGATTACCTGTTTTGATGCAATCTAATTAGAGTCCATATGGGGAGTTGAGGATGGCAAATTTCTTAAGGCCACATTTTAAAGAGTGCATATCAAAGGGATATGAGGGGGCTGGGGATGTGGCTCAAACGGTAGCGCACTCGCCTGGCACGCTCAGCACCACATACAAACAAAGATGTTGTGTCCGCTGAAAACTAAAAAATAAATATTAAAAAATTCTCTCTCTCTCTCTCTCTCTCTCTCTCTCTCTCTCTCTCTCTCTCACTCAAAACAAAATGGGATATGAGGGAACTTTTGGGGAGTGTGCTTTATATATTAATAAGGGTGATGGATACAAGACTTTATGACTTTAAAACTCATCAAAATTGATATTGATGAGTTTTATTGTAGTTAAATTAGGCCTTAATAAAATCCATTGAATAAAAAGAATGTTTATATACAGAAAACTGTATTTTAAAAATTATAAAATTTTGAAAAACACAAATATGCATAGTCAAAAGAACCTGAGCGCCTACCTGCAGGCTTACAATGAGTATTTTATAAGGTAACATCTTACTGATAGAATTGCCAGAAGCCAAAGATACTGTGGAGAGAGCAGCTTTCTGGGCCAGAAGCCTTGAAAGCTTTTTCTTGCCTTCTTTCTTCTTTCTTTTTTGGTGGGAGGTGGTATGGTGTACCAGGTATTGAACTCAGAAGCACTTAGCCACTGAGCCACATCCCCAGCTCTATTTTGTATTTTACTGAGTTGCTTAGCGCCTCGCTTCTGCTGAGGCTGGCTTTGAACTTGTGATTCTCCTGTCTCAGCCTCCCCAGCCTGTGGGATTACAGGTATGTGCCACTGTGCCCGGCTGTTTCTTTCTTTCTCTCTCTTTTTTTTTTCTCCCTAGTCACTGTCATCTCTTAGCCAATTTCTTTTTCTCTCACACCATACTTGAAAAGAAAGTGTTTTATCTTGTTTTTAACGGAATGGCCTCTTTATAAGTCCATCCTTCTTAGCCTCCTTAATAGTCACAGGCATAACACAGTACAGTGTCTTGGCATGTCTTCCTAGGAAAATAGTCTTTCCTTTAGCATCTTTGTTTCACTTGGGATCACTGGTGAAAGTTAAGCCCATTATAATTTTGAAGTTGCTCTTCGATGACACTCTGCCTACAGAACCTCAACCACTCTTCTACTCAATTCTGAATCTGTTCCAGCATCCACTCCCCCTCATGTAGGCCATGTGACTCAGAGAACCCTATTCTCTTTCTATATAGCCATAAATCTTATAAATAATATAAATATTTGTTGAAAGAATTGCAGCTATTGAATTTCATTTTAACTTTTCATTTGGACTCCATTTGCAGGATCTCCAGAAAATGTAAGAAATGTGAGAAAAGGAAAACAAACACTAAAATGAGGCTTGTGTTTGTCAGTATTGGTTAGGCTGTACTGCAGTAGCAATTATTTCTCAGGTCTTTCTGGCTTCTTATCAAAAGTTTATTACTAGCTTACATTACATTTCTACTGCAGGTAGACAATAAGGAGTTGGGGGTTCTGGGCTCTATGAAGTCACTCAGAAAACCAGACTGATAGATCCTCTACCATCTTTTAGTTGCACCATCTAGAAAACAGCTTTCCTGATTGCCAAAGCAGGGGCAGAGAGAGCCTAAAGAGTTGAGCATAGGCTTTTCCCTGCCTTACCACTTACCTGTCATTAGATGGGACCAATCACCTGACTTTGATCAAGTGTATGGTCTGAAATATGCAGCTTTCTTTTTGCCCATGAGGAAGGAGGGCCAGCTATTGTTGAATATCAATGTTTTCAAAAAATTCTAAAACATGAAAATAAAGCTGGAAATTCAAATTAATAAAAAATCAAAATAAAAAATAAAATCCAAATTAATAAATGTTCAGTTAAATGTTACTTAATCATTAAATTGGGTATATAAATATTTCATTGCATTCAGAAATTTTGTTTCTTGCTGGGGGTGGTGGTGCAGGCTTATAACTCCAGCTATGTGTTAGGCTGAGACAGGAGGATTGAAAGTTTGAGGCTAGCCTCAGCAACTCAGTGAGATCCTGTCACAACACAAAATATTAAAAGGGCTGGGATGTAGCTCAGGGGTAAAGCACCCCTGGTTTTAATACCTATACTACATACAAAAGAAGTTTGTTTATTAATTTCAAAGTCTTCAATAGCCTACGTGCTAAAAAATCATAAAAATTCATGAATTTTGTGTTTCATTTGTATCCAACAATCTGAAACACAAAATTATAAGACTCCTTTCAAAATTTTGGTAGGCACACTTAAAATACATTTGCTGTGATGTGTGCTATGGCCTTCAGAATTAAAAATGCCAAGAAAGTATTTCAATGGCCCTTGCTAGACAGTAAATTCCACAAGGGCATAGTCTTTCTCACTTGTCATTTTTGTCTCTGGGCTTCCAGTACAATCTCTGACATAGTGAAAAAGATTGTCAATACATGCTGAACTACTGAACAAAAGTATAAAATAATTGAGGAAACTATGATCCTAATGAAGAAAGGCACAAGTGAAAAAAGTTCAGTGAATTTCTATAAATGTTATCAAAGTCCCAGTAGGAAAATCTGGCACATGCATAAAGTGCATAATTTGAAGAGAATTTAATGAAAATGTGGGCAGTCTCAAGGGGGAAGGGGAGGAAGGAATTTCTGGAAAGAAGATCACCTGTAGAAAAGGTGACTTAGGGTCAAGATACTCAGCTGGCCTGCAGAATTTTTCTGAGCCAGACAGAGAAAGTGAAGTGGAGAAGTCAATGCCTGGCAGAGGGAATAATGCTTCACAAGGTAGGAAGGTGGGAAAATGTCTCATGTGTGAAATGATAGTGAGAAGTTCACGGTGGGAAGTTTCTGGGGTGGAGTGGAGTTGATGAAGATGGAGCAGCAGGCAGGAGCTATACTGTGAAGGGTCTTTGGAAATGGGATATTCTCCTATAGTCATGGTCTGCTGGCTGATTAGGAAAGCAAATCCTTCAAAATATTTCTGGATAATGTGAACTTCTCCTTAGTGAAACAAATAAAAATACAGGGGTTGGTGCCCATGAGACTTTACAGTTTAGCTTTTGCCTATGGCTTCAAAATATAGCTCAAAAGCATGCTCCCTGCTGTGCCTCGTTCAATTTCAAAAATCCCCTTCACATTAATTGAGAGATCGGTCAATAATATATCTGAATATTGTCTTGCGTTTTTTTTTTTTTTTTTTTGGTGGCAGGAGAATATCTGGTTTGAGGGTAGGCAATAAGGGATCTGTTTGGAGAAAAAGGTAGAGGATGAAAGGGGAAGAATGTGATATGGATTTTGATTTCCTGGACCTAACGTCCCAGAACTAGAGCTGTAATTCTTCACATGCTCCCCTCTCTTTACCAGAGTTACCATGGTACAGGGTATCTGGCCTGGTTTAAGATTTTGACTCAGCCACTATGTTTATCAGGTGGACTTTCCAGGAGATGCTGCTGATTGGCTATGGCTCCCACTCCAGGCAGGTGCAGATAATTACTGGTTTCATCAGGTGTGAGAACAGCAGTAGAAAGTTCACTAGTTTCCTCTATAGGATCCACCCAAAGGCCAGGGGTTGAATGCAGGCATCTTAGATGGGGGTGGCAATAGGAAGGTAGATGTATGGAGGAGCTTACTTGCTTCTTTTAATCCCTGCAGACATGTGCTCCTTTCTGGTCTTGTATTTTTTTTTTTTTTTTTTTTTTTTAAAGAGAGAGTGAGAGAGGAGAGAGAGAGAGGGAGAGAGAATTTTTTTTTAATATTTATTTTTTAGCTCTTAGCAGACACAACATCTTTGTTGGTATGTGGTGCTGAGGATCGAACCCGGGCTACGCGCATGCTAGGCGAGCGCGCTACCGCTTGAGCCACATCCCCAGCCCTGGTCTTGTATTCTTGAGCTGTCTGCATCAATGCTCAGTGTACTCATTTTCTGTCTCTGTCTCTCTGTTTCTCTGGGAGCCTTTCTAATTCTCCCATATTCTTGCCTGTCTGCTACATGGATGATTTCTTTCTCATTTATTCTTTAGATTTTTATCCTAGTTATCACCTTGGAAATTTTCTTTGGTTCAATTAAACTCCCATAGACAACATGGGAATAAACTTCAGGTAGGATATATGCTAGGAAAGATCCTGCCAGCAGGGCAGGAGCAGTCCTTGCAGCAGTCCAATCATCCATGAGTTGGTACTTTTTGTGCCCTGTTACCAACACCAAGTTTTAGTTCAGTTATGAGGAGAAGAGATTCAGTGGGAGAATTATAATATAAAATTATAATAAAACCCCCATGTCCCAAATGTGACATGGTATCTCACTTTATAATCTCAGGCTTAACTTTGGGGGTTCTGCAAGGGCATGTTAAGTTATAAGATTTACTACTTTGAGAAGTCTAAAGATATGGGTTGTCTTCACCAAAAGCACTGTTGCTTGGTAACAGAGTTGCTCTTCCACCTTTATCAGGTTTCCAGGGGAACAGTGCTAAAATGTAAACCCAAGGTCAAGGTTGTGGAAAAGGAGAAAGAGGGTTATTTTCAACCCATTATCTATACCAGGTTTAGTTGAGAAGATATTCTTTGAGAAAAGACTTGAAGGAAGTGGGGGAATTAGCCATGTGGCTATTTGAGGAAAGTTCTCCAGGCAAAGGGAATGATCAGTA
Source organism: Ictidomys tridecemlineatus (assembly GCF_052094955.1). Lineage (NCBI taxonomy): Eukaryota > Metazoa > Chordata > Mammalia > Rodentia > Sciuridae > Ictidomys > Ictidomys tridecemlineatus. Next base: position 33,934,602 of record NC_135480.1, read on the forward strand.
TAAATATTTAAGATAGGGTCATGTCTGGCTTCAGACAGGAGCATCAGGAATATCGAGTCATTTGGAGATGAAGAGTAGAAGAGTGGTAGGAATTGGTAAGTGCTGATCATAGAGGACATGGTAAAGAATCTGAATATTTCTGAATAGAATTAGGAGGTGTTATGGTTTAGATATGAATTATTCCCCCCAAAACTTACATGTTAGAGAATGCAAGAAAGTTTAGAGGTAAAATGATTGGGTTATGAGAGTTTTAATCTAATAAGTGCATTAATACCCTATTGGGATTAACTGGGTGGTAACTCTAGGCAGGTAGAATGTGGATGGAGGAGATGGATGATTGGTGGCATGGCTTTGGGGTTTATATTCTGTTCCTGATAAATGCGAGCTCTCTTTGTTTCCTGGTGGTTATATCCTGAGCTGCTTTCCTCTGTCTCACCCTTCTATCATGGTGTGCTGCCTCATCTTGGGCACAGAGCAATGGTGTTGGTTGTCTGTGGACAGAGACCTATGAAACTCTGAGCCCCAAATAAACTTTTCCTCCTCTAAAATTGTTCTTGTCAAGTCTTTTCATCACAGCAGTGAAAAAGCTGACTAAAATAGGATCTGGAGAGTTTTTAAAAGAAGAGTAGTGCAATTTACCATGTTTAAAAGGATCATTCTGGCTGTTGTTTTAGGAATAGACTACAGGAAACGTTGAAAGCCCAGTGACTGTATAGAGGCTTCTGCTACAGGAATTTGATATGGAGTTGCTTGACTCATGGTAGTAATTTAGTTGCTATCAAGACAGAAGACCTTATTCTACCTAATAATATTTTATTTTGAGAACTTCTTCCTTAGTTAGTTCCTTTCCTTAGTATCTAAAAATAAAAACAAAATAAAAACTAGATTTTTTTCTGTTTATAGGATATCTATAAACAAGAAATATAAATTGTAATAAAATTAGGTGAAAATATGGTAAATTTTGTTGTGCATGTTTTACCACAGTAAAAAGAATTAGTGAAACTTTTAGTGAAGTCACCTGAGAATTCAGGGTTGCAGGTGGGGTCAGTTCCCATGGGTGACCTCTTTCTTAGAAAAGCTCCTCCACATGGTTCCTAAGGCACTCTTCTCTCATGGTTCATCTTCTACTTTAAAGATTGTTGGCTTTCTATTGTTGCTTTTTCTGGCTCATATTCCCCTCCCTGACCTCTAAATGTGGGGATTCCCCAGGCTCAGTCCTTGTACCTCTTTTCATCTCTGGCTATGCATATTCTCTATGTGACTTAATTCAGTTCCTTAGCTCTAAATACCACCTGTACATTCTCAAGTTTATATTTCCAGCATTGACCTCTTTTCTGAACTCCATGCTTTTATGTTCAACTGTTGACTTGACCTGTCCACTTGAATATCTAATAGACATCTTAATATTAATTAATCTTAAGCCAAGTTTTGATCTGTACTTTATTGTCACCCTCCCTCTCTCACTTAAAAAGAAAACACAAGAAGCTGCTTTGAGCATAATAGGAGTCATAAGTACACTTTCATAGCTCTGTGACCTATGGATAAGTTATTAAAATTTTTGCACCTTGGTTACCTTACAAATGGAGATTATATTATATACATTAAAATATGTGAGTATTAAATGAATTGGTATACAGTAAAAAACTTGATCAAAATCCTGGTGGCACCTCCTAAAAATTATTTAAGAGTAAACTATTATTTATTATTATCGGTGTTGCTACTAATATGTTATCAACAAAATAATAATAATAACAATTGCCATTGGCTTAATTTCAAATTTGTTCTGAGTCCGCCACTTTCCACCACTTCCATGGCCACATCCCATCATCTGCTGCCTGGAAAATGCAAGAATTTCCTTACTGGTCTTCCCATTTCAACTCTTGTCCTATGTGGTAGTTAATTTTATACCAACTTGACTGCATCCTGGGGTGACCAGATATTTGATTAAACATTAATCTGGGTGTGTCTGTGAGGGTGTTTTTGGTTGAATCTGTCGTTTGAATTGGTAGTCTGAGTAAAGCAGATTACTCTCCCTCATGTGGATGAGACTCATCCAAAAATTTGAAGATCTGAAAAGAAGTAAGACTCACATAAGTAAGAGGGAACTAGCCAGGCATGGTGAAAATGGCCTCTAATCCCAGTGACCAGAGAAGCTGAGGCAGGAAAGATTCCAAGTTCAAGGTCAGCCTTAGCAACTAAGCAAAACTCAGTCTCAAATTAAAAAAAAAAAATTTAAAAAGGACTAGTGATATAACTCAGTGGCATATTGTCCCTGGAGTCAATCCTTATCTCCAATAAAATGAAAAAGGAAGAAAAAAAAAAAAGGTAAGAAAGCACTCTTCCTCTCTGACTTGAACTAGAACATACACCGCTCTTTGTGTTAAGACTGACAGCTTTGGGGTTGAAACTACAACAGCTCTCCCAGTTTTATAGCTTGCTGGATGAAAATATAGGACTTCTCAATATCCATAATAATTGTCTGAGCCAATTCCTTGTAATAAATCTCTTTCTCTCTCTCTCTTTCTCTACACACACATACACACACACACACACACACACACACACACACACACACACACCTTATTAGTTCTGTTTCTCTAGGGAACCTAATATACCTGTAAACCTATTCTTTCAAAATAGCCAAGGGAATCCTTCAAGAAAGTAAATTTGATTATATTAGTTCCCCATTCAAAATACTTTAGTGACTTCCCTTTGTTTTTGAAGTAAAATTCTGTTATTTCCTTGAAGGAGGAGGCAGAAGAAGGGTAAAGGGGGTGGGCAAGCACCAGTTTCCTTTCTAACAGAAATCTCATCTGTTCCTTTTGCTCCCATGGTCAGTTGAAAACAGAAATAGAATATACAGTCACATGTGTGATTAGACTAAGTTTTCTTAGGCTTGTCCTGTTCAGTGAGTGATTTATTCTGAGCTCCAAAGAATCGATTTACACTTTTAAAGTGTTAAATAACAACTTTTTAAAGATATGAAAAGTATTTTTAGGAAATGAGCTGTAATGTCTGTGGCATAAAATAAAGTATGATATGCTCATAGTACTCATAGTCAAGCAGTATAGAAAGGTTCTAAATGACTACCAGCCCCTTTCTAGGAGGCTACCATAATTAGTTTCTGTGCTTCTTTCAGAAAAATAAATTATGCATACATCAGTATAAAAATATTTCTATTTTTCATTCACACAAAAGGAGCAGCATGCCTTAAACATTATTCTGCACTTGAGTTGCAACTCAATAATATGAGCTGCTCATTTTCTATTATACAGACCTCCTTCCTCATATCATGAACTTCATGGTATTCTATAGTCTGGATATATCATACTTAATTTAATAATAAATATAATGTGTAAGCATTTGGTGTTTCCATTTTTAGCTACAATAAATATCCTATGTATATCTTGGTGAACTTTTGCAAGTGTGGATATAGGTAAGTTCCCTGAAATCAACTGTTTGGTCAAAGGGTATGTATACTTTAAATATTGGAAGAGATAATCAAATTGTTTGTATAAGTTTATGTTGTACAAATTTATGTTTCTAACAATAGTGTCATTGCTGGTAATTATGAAACTTTGAAATTTTTTGCCATTCTGTGAATAGAACTAACATTATATTTTAGTTTACATTTTTTAATTGTGATTTTTTTCCCATGCCTATTGACCATTTAAGCAATTTTTCTACAAGTTAGCAATTCATATTTTATGCTTATGTTTATTAAATTACTTGTCTTAATTACATAACTTTTGTGTATGTTGAAGTTTTCCTTTCTCTAATATGTTTTATAAATATTTTTCCCAGTCTTGACAATGATTTTTAATTTTTCTGAGGAGCCTTTTCCATTCTATGATTTTGAATGCATTCATTGATTCTTTGAGAACACTCATGGTTTTACATTTTAAGATTTAAGCATTTAAATCTTAATCTTTCTAGAAATGATCTAGTTCTACAAACTGGTAGGGATATTGTTCTATTTTTTTCTTCCTATTGGGTTACTTAGTTGCCTCAATACCACTTATTGAATAATCTATTCTTTTTGACTGCTTACATGGATTATTCATTTAAAAAATACGTTTGCATTGATCTTTCTATTCTCTCTTCCATTCTAGTGGTCCATGTACTTTCAAACTAATTACTGTAGCTTCTTGCCTTGTCTAATTATCAGGGCGAACTTATCCTTTCTTGTTTTCTTTTTCAGAATTTTCCTGTCTTTGGTAAATGTTTTGTTGTTTGTTTGTTTTATTTTGTTTTTCCACTTGAACTTTAATTAACCTCTACAGACTGGAGACTAAATAAAACTTTGCTTGTTTTAATCTTTGTTCTTTACACATGAACATAATAATTACATGTGTTTCCTTCAACTGGAAACTAGGCCTTTTAGAACATAAATGGTTTGTATACTCACAATGACAGGTTGTAAAAATCTGGGATATTCAGTTTTCATATACATGGCTCCAAATAAGAAATAGAAACATCATAAAGATGGAATTCTAAAGTAATGGATATTTGCATGTAGATTGTCAAAATTTCATGATTCTTGTTTATATAATGATAAAACCAGCCAATAAATGCAAATAATGAAGGATCCAGTAATAATATTTAAGAATCATCTCTGATTTACCTATTAGGCATTTCCTGCCTTCTTCCTCACCTCCCAAAGTTCACTTGGTAAAATCAACTATCATTTTAAATTTTGTATGTTTGTATGTTTTTCATTTGACATTTTCCCAACCTTTTCTTTGGTAGGGAGGATTCTTCTAGTGTGTTGGCACTAAACTTAGTATTCTTTGGAATCTGATGCCCTTTCAGTTCACTTCTCTAAATGTTCTTAAATTTTCGCAACTACCAGTGGAAGTTCTAAAATCTTATCTTTCCCCATGAATTTTCCACTAGCTTGATTTATTTTCTTATTTGCACTTCCCATTATAGAGGAAGTGACAGCATGCATGTTACCTTAAAATGCTTTTGCTCCATTTCTTCCCCTTTTAAAAAATGTAAGTTTATATTTCAGCAGCTGGCTGAAATCTTGCAGGGAGATTTCAGAATCAGTAATCATATTTTAGAACTGTTAGAATTCTTAACCTAAGTAATCATCTAAAGTTAATATCATTAATTGTATTTAACAGAAAAGTAAACAAGCTAAAGGAAAGTAAAAGGAGAAAAAAAATTGATACAAGTCACATACCACACACTATCTTGGTCAATTATGGAGCATATATATATGATGATCCCAAAAGATTATAATGGAATTGAAAAATTTCCATCTCCTGGTGGTGTGTGGTAACTGTTTTAATGGGGTAGTACAAGAAATTACTCATGTGTTTGTGGTGATGCTAGTGTAAACAAACCTAGCACAGTGCCGGTTGTATGAAAGTACAGCACAATTATGTACAGTACTGAATACTTGATAGTGATAACATAACTGTGTTGCTGGTTTATATATTTACTCTCTCTGGTGCCTTTACAGTTTAATTTTAGAGTATACTCTAACTCATAAAAAGAGTCGACTGTAAAATCGTGTACCGTGTTAGTCTGGCAGCAGCCTCACGTATCACATGTTTGCCAGGTCTGTTGACTGAATCATTTTTTCTACTGTTTAATGTAACCTCATTCTGATTGTTCATCATGGCTCTAGGAGCAACAGGTTGTGTGTGTGTGTGTGTGTGTGTGTGTGTGTGTGTGTGTGTGTGTGCCAGCCACACAGCCTAGGTGTATGGCAGGTGATTCCATCTAGGTTTGTGTAAGTGTGCTCTCAGATGCTTGTATGATGGCAAAGTTGAGGCACATCTCTCAGAACATAATTAAGCAACACATGACTGCATATTTACATGCAGCTATTATGTGTTAAGTATTACTGAATGCTTTACTTCCTGAGGTTAATGACTACTTTGTTCACCAGTCTGCCCTCAGTATGTAGCATGCTGCCTGGGACATGATGCCTGCTGAGTGACTGTCAAAAGCTCAAATGAGCATCCGTGCTGTAAGGCTGAATAGAAATGGCTGAGGAACAGTGGGGCTCTTCTCCTTGTTTTGGTGTGTGTGTGTGCATATGTGCATGTGGTGTGTGTATGTTTAGCAGAATTTCTGTATAAATCATTGACCTGACTTTTACAGTTGATTATATTCAGCTAAATTTTTGTTTATATCTTTCTCTATTGTGACAGAAATCTGAAAATGCCAATCATTGTGTGTGTGTGTGTGTGTGTGTGTGTGTGTGTATTTAGGAGTCCATGTCTGTATACCCATAAAAGAAAAGCCTTAATAAATCTGGATTACTTTAATCCATTTTATCAGGACTATTTATTCTCATTGGCTTTGGGAATGACTAGCAGAATTTTGATTTTCCAACCCTAAACTTTGAAGTCTACCTTTGCAGTTTTTAGCCCCTGATATTAAGTATAGGGGGTAGGCAGCAGGGGCAATTGATAGAGAAATATATATATTTTTAATTCTAGAAGGGAGTAAGTGGCATGTATTTCCCCTTATCAAATGTTGTCATTTGCACTTCACTAACACTGTAAAGTATTATTCTTTCAAAGACAGTGTTTGGGTTAAATATTAGACTCACCCCCACAGATAGCATCATTCCATGGAGGGGCATATTTCATATCCTAAAATTTCAGTTGATATTTTTAGGACAACACAGGCTTGATTTTCAGTTGACATTTTATGATGTTTGTGCTACCCACAACACTCCTTTCCATTAGCAGAATTAATCAAGGGTTGATTACACCTCCTCCACAAAGCCACTCGTTTTTGCATTTTTTCCATCTTCCTTGCTTCAAGTGCCTGTGTCACAGCTCGTGATTAATCACTCTCTTTAAGTATTATGAACAAGAGGAATGCTGTCTTTCTCAACCCTGGAAAACAGAGAGAAAGTTACCATCACTTGCCACACACATGAAAAGGCACATCACAATAGCCTCATGGTTTCCTATAACTCAGAGGTAATTTTTCACAGAAATGTACTTTAAAATTCCAGAGCAGTTGTATGCCTTTTCTTCTAAATTGCTGAGCGATTTAATGTCTTTTTAATGTGAGAAGCCATTTGCATTGTCCTGAAGTGTTACAGCCTTTAAGCCAATCAGAAGATTGCACTAGGCTCCATTTGCTCCCAGATTTCATGAGCTATAGTAACAGTGAAAGAAAAATCATACTCATTTTTCAAAACTGTTGGCTGTTTATGTTGCTGCTAATGCAAAGCTTTGGTTTTTAATTTGTTGTTGGTTTCTGCAAAGCACAAATCATATTATTGGTTTTAAATGATGAGCTATGTTATTATTTTAGATATGTGAAGAAACAAAACAAGACTGTTGTATGAAAATTCAATTTTAAACTGCTTGATTAATTTATTTTAGTGGCATATAGCAAAGACCATTCTTTATTATGCTGGAATAAGCCAATTTACTGTAAATCAGTCTAACAAATGAAATGCCTGGAGGTACTTTATAAATTGCAGTACTGTTTATGCTGCAGTGAATATAAATGACTCAAAATGCAAATTCCTAAGACAGTATAAAAATGTTTATAGCAGTATTTATATATAAATCATTGACCCAACTTTCATAGTTGATTATATTCAGTTAAGATTTTGTTTATGTCTTTCTTTTCCATTGGGACAAAAATCTGAAGTTGCCAACCATTTTGAATGTTTGACTTCTTTTTATACATTTGGTAAGGAATGTGTTATGGTTTGGTTATGAGGTACAGGCTTAGAGAATATCAGGAGTCCAATGCAGGCATATTTAAAGGTGAAATGATTGAATTATGAGACATATAACCTAATCAGTCCATTCTACTTTTCAAAGACTGACTAGGTGGTAACTATAGGCAGGTGGACTATTGCTGGACTCACCTTGGGCATAGAGCAATGGAGCTGGCTATCTATGGACTGAGACCTCTGTAACCATGAGTTCCCAATAAACTGTTCCTCCTCTAAGTTGTTTATTTTGGGTATTTTGGTAACAGTGACAAAAAGCCAAGTAAAATAGAGCTTGTCATATTTTGTTTTTACTGGCTAGAAGATAGATTTAGTCAGAGGGTGGCAAAATTTTCATAAAGAGTTGACATAATAGGTTGTCAGTGCAGCATAGATTAATATTATACCAGATATGCAGACTGTCCATAGCTTCCTCTAACTGAGAAAAGCAGGATATTAAAAAAGCTGGTGAAGAGGATTGTTGTGTATACAAACAGGCATTTCATATAGGTATAAACCTCCATATTTCAACATTTAGAGATGGGGAGATATAAGTTCCTGATGCAAACATACTTGTTGCTAACAAGGTTTCCTAAGGAGTAGGGTGGGTGCAAAGCGAGCAAAGTGGAAACAAAAAATGACCTAAAAAGCTGATTTTATGTTTGTGAAATGGGTACATTTCTTCTACTGCTTGATTGTTTAGGAAGAAAAAAATTAAGATACAGTACCACCCTTCTCCATTTATAGAACAGTAAATAAATTTCTCTCTATTTAACAAATCTTACACATTAAATATTAAGTACCTCAATTTGGAAATCTTATCACTTGATTTGACAAAGGAATATGATTTTTTTTGTAACATGAATAATCAACCACCCTTAATTAACAAAGGGAAGGACATGAATTGGTAAACAGAAACCCAAGGTGGGAGTAACTATTCATTACAGGGCTTTGTCTTTTATTCAATAAGCAATTATTTAGCACCTATTATGGGCAAGTCTTTGCATTAAATACAAAATAGAGTGCACAGAGTAGCACTGTGCAAACCTCAAGGAACCTATAGTATAGCTGGTGAGATCAATAAGCAATTAATGCACAGTAAGTTTGCCTAATGGGAAAGGGAAGAAATATTCTAGTCAGAGAACAGCATGTGCAAACTTCAAAAGTGAGAGGGGCATGGCATATGTAGGGACTGCAGGATGGAATGTTCTTGGGGAATGTTGGGGAGGAAAGCTAGCTGGGAAGAACAGGCTTAGAGAATATCAGGAGACGAAATTAAGGAGGGTTTGGATGAGAGTGTGTAGAGGCTTAGTGGGTGTGCTGCAGAGTTTGGGCTCTCTAACACAAGTGATGAGGAGCTCTAGAAAAGGATAACTTGCAAGTGGCATGACTAGATTCATGTTTTTTAAAAGGTAATTCCAGCAGAAAGATGGAAGATGTATTTGAGGAAAAGGTGTGAAGCAGTGAAACCTTTCAGGAAGGTTTTGCTAAAGATAACTAGGAAAAAAATAAGGTAGAAGAGGAAAGAGATATTGTGAATTTATATTATGAATATAAAGGTAGAATTGATAGAATATAGTATTTGTTGGGAGGGGTTAGTCAGAAAGTCAGGAGATAAATATGCTTTCAATGTTTCCAAAACCAAAATCAGTTCAATACTAATTCTCCCTTATTAACTCCATAAGAAAGGAAAAGGACTTAGATTTAGGAAATGCTTATAAGCAGGCCAGGTCTAAACACAAAACAATTTTTATTGGGTGTTTACTATAAATTGGGCTAAACACATTATATGCACTATCTGTCTCTTCACTAACATTCATTTAACAAATATATATTAAGTGCCAATTACATTCTTGAAAGTGTTTTAGACATTATTATTTTTTCCATCTTATAAATGGAAATGGCAGCTTGAAACAAAGGTCTAGGAACTTGTCCATAATTTTATAGCTGATTGGTGGTGGAGTTGGGAAGTTGGGAATAGAATCCAGGTTTGTGCAAGTCTAAGTCTTATGCAATTCAATAACCTGTTGTGCTGCTTTTTTTTTTTTTTTTTTTTTTTTTTTTTAGTTTTTGCAGGATGGGTAGGGTCTGTTGAGGGTTAGGTAAGCTCTGTTTTTTCCCAACAAAGTTGGAGTAGTGTAGCCTATCCAGTTCTATATTTAATTCAGTACCTTCTGACTATCTCTGAAATATGTATTTGCATTGATGCTTTTTCATTTTCTAAGCTATTTATTTCTCTCTGTGAAGTTTAAAATTTCTTCTTATATCTTCTACACATATGCACCAATACACTTTTTTTATACTACACAAATGCAACATTTTTTTCTCTCATATGCCTCCCTTGATGATGATATGATTTTGATATAATATTACCAACTGCTCATCTATTATGACTGTTTTCCCTAATCATAGCACAGCAGCACCATGTGAAAAAGTGTGATTATTTTTCCTTTACTGCACAGTGTTAGTATTTGTCTTCTTCTGCTTCTTTCGCTTATTTTTCTATGTACTTATTATTAACCCATCCTTAGACATTTTACCAACTATCTAGAATACCTCTGAATATATTCACTCATTTCAGGGTTCTATTTTGTCTTCTTGAAGACATTTCTTCTGTACCTTTATTACTTTTACCTAAGAAACTCAGCTGGTTTCTTCTTTGCCAAGTACGTACTTTGATCACCTGGGATCTTCTTTTATGATCACCATAAAGTGCCCTTTACTTCTATAGGTTGTTTGATTTTTCTTGCCTTTCCTATTTAATTCTCACAGAAAATAATATTTTTGAAAAACTTTCACGTTAAAATATATATTCCCCTCCACATTTAAAAAGATATTTTTTAGTTATAGGTGGATATAATACCTTTATTTATTTATTTTTAATAGATAAAAATAAATACATTTTATTTTGCTGAGGATTGAACCAGTGCCTCACATGTGCTAGGCAAGTGCTCTTCCACTGAGCTACAATCCCCGCCCACCCTCCTTTCACTTTTAAATGATAATTTGACAAGATAATAAAAATTCTAGGTTGAAAATAATTTTCGTTTAGTATTTAAAAAGAATTCTACTATGGTTATCTAGCTCACAGTATTGAAGTTGAGCCAGTTTATATCCCATTTTTCTTTTCTGGAAGTTTGAGGGAACTTCTCTTAGTTCCCATTATTCTGAAACTACAGGATGATAAGTTTGTATGTATGAGTGTGTGTGTGTGTGTGTGTGTGTGTGTGTGTGTGTGTGTGCTTGCATGTGTCTCTGTGTGTGGTCGGATGGTTTCTCTCTTTGTGTAGTCATGCTCAGTCTTTCCTCTTTCCTTTCCTTCTCCCCTGTCTCTTATTTTAGATATTGTGCTTAGATACATGTTAAACAGTGTCTTTATGTTCAATTTTAAGAAAAGGAGGCTAAAAATCTAAATATCTCAATAATCTAAGTGAAAATATGAGAATATGAATGCAACTTGTTGATTGGGAGCCTTGTAGGCAGGCTGATCCTCCTGGGCCTTTAGGTGGGGTAAGTCTGATGTTCATGCCCCTTTGGGCTGTCAAGAATCTGCAGAAAAGACTCTTCAGTCTCCTTCCTGAGGGTGACAGCTGGCAGATGGAATCCTGTGAACCCAGTGGGCCAGGGAGCTCCTCTGTATTTAGTAACATGTCCCTCGAGGTGGGCTGTTCTTAGTGACTTTCAACCAGAAGGGAAAGTCCTCTATTTTACCTTCTGTGAAGAAAAGGTGCCAAGCAGGTACACAGGCTCGGGTAGAGATTTGCTGTATCCAGGAATGGATATACAGGGTTGGATGGAGATCTGAGATGTATGAGACTTTCAGATATTTTTCTTCTTAAAGTTCGTCCCCTTTACTCACATTTTCACATATAACTCATGCCGCTATTTTATGAATCTTTGGAGGATCCTTGGCTCATTGCCACTCACTGAAGATTCAGTTTTCTTATGGATGATAATTAATTCATTTATTTTCCTTCTGCTTTATTTCTTTCCCATATTTGTTTTTGTTTCTTCTCATGTTCTCCATGTTTTTTGGGGGATTGTGCCTTAACAGATCTATTTGATATTTTACAATTTTAGGAGATTTTTGATGGGAAAAGTAGATATGTGTATTAAATCTTCCCTCTTCACCCATAAGTTCAGAAAATACCAAGAAACTATATATGGGTCTTTTGTGATGCTGTTGTGCTTTTTGATTTCATTTATTAAGTCTGCTTTCTCTTGTGGCATCCTCTATAGAGATGAAGAACCATTAGCAGAATATTTTTGTCTAATGGACTGGAACAATCATGTTTTATTTTTATCTGTGCTATCATCTGTGATTGGAGTCAAATCCCTAAATCTCTGCTCCTTAGTCTATGTCTCTATGAAATAAAAGTTATACCCTATGATCGCAGGTTCTTTTTTTTCCTCCCCTGAAAGTGCTTATAACAAAGATTATCGCAGTATTTTGTAAAAGGGCTTCAATGTGCTTCATAAATGCAAAGTAATCTACATGCAAAGATGCTTTAGTGTTCTTCATAGTTTAAGAAATATCAGTTCGTAAAACTTGTCCCCACAGATCATTTTCTTCATTACCCAATTATTTTTGCAGCTTTCCCTCCCTTTTCCAAGATCAGCCAACTGCTGTACCCTACAAAAGAGGAGTAAAATGATTACACTCATCTTTTCCATGTCAAACTTCTGCCAACACCTCTCATGGCATTTCTTCACTCTTGACAAAAACAATGAGTGAATGAATTCATCTTTATTACATCTTCTCTGTTTCTCCTGCCTTTGACTATTCCATCTGGTTAGCCTAGATGAGAGATTTTCCCCTTGTGCCATCACCAAAGTTTCAAACCAAATGACAGTGCCTGTCATCAGCTTATTCCAACTGCCAAATTATGGAATGTACTTCCTTTACTAACTGAGGAAGAAATACTGACAGAAAAGACCCGGATTCAGTGACCTAAGCCAAAAATAGTTACAGGCAGAAAATAAAAAATCAATCATTCGTGATTCCCAGCAGGCATCAAAGAACTCCAAAATGACTCTTCTTCTCCTGAACTTTCTCCAAAAGGTTAATTGTCTCATGACTTTATAGCATCACTTCCTGAGATTCATGTGCTAGAGATAAAATTCTTGTGCACCTTTCCTAAGAAGTTTCTCTTGAGGTAGTTGATAGTTGGAGGCTATACTTTTTGCAACAGAAAAAGAAAATTAAATGGATTTTGACTTCCAGACTTGACAGTCATTGGGACATTCTCCAACTTTAAACAACTAGAAAACTGTACAAAATATATGGGAAATGATTTTTTAAAAAATTGGGTAATAAGCATCCCAGAAATCTGATCCCTGAGTAGGGAAACAAAGTAAGTACTAAAATCACTTGGGTTTTCTACCAAAGGAACAGGAATGGGGATCCAAGGATGAGCAAAATAGTCCAACTGATTTGAGGAGACAGATATCATAGCATAGAGAAGAGATGACTCATTTGGAGTTTGTAGGACAGAGTTCAGGAGAAGAGAACTATGAGAAAGAAATCCAGAAATCTGCATATGGGTTTCCTTGGGTATGATGCTGAATGCATATCTTGGATATATATGGTATAAATTGATGAAGCTAGAAAAGATCATTGGTAGTTAAAAGTTGAAAAATTACCATTGCTCACACAGTGCTGGGAGAGGTTGAAATTCTAACCAGCCAGAATAGAGTCTTTGGCTTCTTAGATACTTCTGTAGATACTTCAGAAAGATAATATTTTAGAAATGTGACTAAACTAACCCTAATATGTACCAAGGTTAAAAAGGGAAGTTTTGAAAAGATCAAGAATATTTGCAGTAAATTAACTGCAATGTCCAACATGATTTAAAGGCTAAAACAAAATCTGGTATGTAAGAGTGTAAAGTTAACAAAGATCAACATCCTGTAAAAATTAATATACTGGTCTGTGATTGTGGCTCAGTAGCAGAGTGCTTGCCTAGCATGTGTGAGGCACTGGGTTTGATTCTCAGCACCACATACCAATAAATAAAATAAAGGTCCATTGAACAACTAAAAAAATTTTTTTTAAAAAATTAATATACCAGTAATACTTTAAAATACTATTATTAGTAATGTTTAAAATATAATGAAAAACATAAAAATAATAACGAGTGTTATAAGTTTTAAAAAAGAACTTGAAGCAGAAACACATAATATCTCTAGTGCTTATTAGTTGAGATCAAGAGCAGATTGGATACAAATGAAAAATAAAAAATCAGTGAATGCCAAGATATGTTGATAGAATCTATCCAAAATGAAAAACTGAAACTCAGGGAGGAACACGAAACAACGAACAAACTCCCCCAAACCAAAAACAAACAAACCCCCCAAAGAAAACAATGCTCTCAGGAAGTTATGGAAAATATCAATTTATTTGGGGTGGCAGAATAAAATAGACGAGTGTAGAGAACGATAACAACAAAGAGGCTAAAAAATTTGCTAAAAAATTGTAGACACCCTATCCCAAGAAGTTCAGTGAACCCTAAGCAGGTTAGATATAAAGAAAATCACATAGATGTCCATCATAACCAAATTGCTAAAAATTAGTCATTAAATTTTGTTTTCCTTAAAAGTACCCCCCAAAAGGGATGAGGCATTCTTACTCATGAATAAAGAAAGAAACACTTAAGTTTTTTTTAATTAAAAAAAAGAAAGACGTGGAATAATATCTCTTAAAGTGCTACCCCCCCCAAAAAAAACCCTTCAACCTAAAAATTTATATTCAGTGTAACTATCCTACAAAATGAAGGTGGAATAAATAGTTTTTAAAGATAGATTAAGCAAATAGTTTAACAGATACTACAAAATATGAAAATGTTGAAATGTTGAAGGAAAATAATACCAGAATAATTTTTTTATGTGTGTGTACATAAAAGGAATAAAGAGTGCCAGAAGTGGAAAACAAGAGCTTAGAAATAGAAATATTATTTCTAATTTAAAATTCATTAAAGGATAATTGATTATTAGAGGCAAAATTATTATAACATATCCACTGAAACTCAATTAATGTGTATAATTAATAATACATGTTAATAAAAATATAAAACCCAAAATACAATATATGGTGATATAAGTCAAAGTAAAATGTATAAAAACAAGGATAGAAGACACTTACATGCAGGCATATTATTGTAAGATTCTTATAAGAAAAATGGGAAAATATTTTTGAAGTAGACTGTGAAAAATTAAATTTATATAGTATAAACTCTATAACATCCTCTGAAACAAAACACAAAGACATGTAGCCAGTAAATACAATCATAGAGATAAAATGCAAAATAAGTATATACTCAATAAATTCAGAGAAATGATGAGAGAGAGGAAAAAACTCAATAAAAATATTACATAGGAAATTAGAAAATAATATGCATGGAATAAAAAAGAAAAAATACATTTAAATTTGTGAACTATTAATAAAATAGTGCTTAGAGACAATTTTTAGCTTAAATTAGAAAAGAAGGTTTAAATTGATAATCTTCTACACTAAGAAGTTGATGAACCCTCTGGGACTGTGGCTCAGTGGTAGTGTGCTTGACTCCCATGCATGAGGCACTGGATTCTATCCTCAGCACAACATAAATAAATAAAATAAAAGTACTGTGCCCATCTACAAAAAAAAAAATGTCTAAAAGAAGTTAAAGAGCAAATTAAATCCAAACGAGAGAGAAGGAAATATTAAAGATAGGGAATAGAAAACAATAAAATAGAAAAACAATAGATAAAAGTCAATGTTACCAAAAGTTAGTTTTTTAGGGGCTGGTGGGGGACAATAACAAAATAAATAGACATCTAACTAGACTAATTATAAAAAAAAGATGACACAAATTACCAGTAACTAGATCCTAAACTATTAAAAGAATGACAAGGTAATGATATGAACAACTTTGAATTCATAAAATTAATAAATGGATATGTTTTATTATATGTAAATTATACCTTAGTAAAGTTGATTAAAAAAAAAAAAAGAAGAAAATGAGCCTGTAATTCCAATTGCTCATTTATTGAGCTCCAAGATACTTGTCACAGCCCTTCTCATTTGATCTCACAGTAAACTAGTGGTGCAACAGTGGTTTGGAATGTATATTCTACAGAACCATCTGTCTTTGAATTATGGTTCTATCCATTAGCAAGTGCATCACTAGGAAGGTCATGTAACCACTAGAATGTGAACTGCACATGGGCAGGATTCTGTTTGGCGCACCAAGAAGAGTTCTTTGCACATGGAAGACATCTAGTGAGTCTTTTGCTAAATTTAAGTTGACAGATGAGGAAGTCATGGCAAAACAGAAGTTTGTGACTCTCATAGTTTGCCAGGAAGGGAGAAACTCAGGAATCAGTCCTGTCAGATCTCAACTCCCATGTCAATCAAATGAGAAACCTTAGAAATAGCAAGAGAGACTCAGAGGTAACTGGTTTTCCCCTTTAATTTTCTTATAAGAAATAGAAATTATACTTCTTTTGATTATCAAATTAACCCTTGGTATGGTTACCTCTCACTTTAAATAGAGCTGTTATTGCAGAAAGAAAAGAAAGCCAAGGTTATTTTTCTTTCAATATTACTATTAGATGCTGCTGCTTAAAATGTGCATTGAGTGCTCAGAATGCAAGCACTCAGTGCACCAGGGATTTGGTAAGAGAAATAAATAAAACCCAAATTAATAATTTTGATGTCTTGAGAAACATGCCATTTTGACCTATAAGACACATCTAATAAAGGTCATCAGAATAATATGACATTAATTCCCATTCAGATAACTTTCAAACTGTGAAACATAGGCCTCATATCTGGCTAGGCATTTGCTTAGGGATGGAACTGAAGAAATGAGACTAACCCCTGTTTGCCAGACATTTGCTACAATCTTTCATTTTAGTTTTCACCACTGTGGAGACTTTAGATCTCACAACTGAAAATCCCATTCTAAACAAATGGCAAAAAGTGTAATTGTATAGACTTACAAGCCTCGTAAATAATACATTTTGGATATTATTTTAAGATTATGAACCAGAAACATGATGTGTCAGATGCATTTAGATTATTTTTTTCTTCTTCCTAATTAAATGACTCAGTCGAAGCCTGACTCACTAGGAATGAGTTTAAAACATAAATACCCTTGACTGTTATTTCTTCAGCTCTGAGTTCTTTCATTTAGTAAATGTTATCTTAAACTTTATTATAAAATAGTTCAGATAGATGAAGTATGAGGCTTTTGTGAGAAACCCCCAAGCTACTGTCATTCAGTCCCCAGACCATCAACTTTTGGTCAGCTTGGGTCAGGTAGTAGCTTGTGTCTATTCTTTCACACTCCCCAGTAAGTATTTCATCTTTAAGACTTTTAGTATGTATTTCTAAAATAAATCAGTATCACAATACTTTCACTGAACCTAGACAAATTTAATAAGTACATATACTTTTATATATGTAGGATATATCTAATGCCATATATAAAAGTTCTTTGAAATTGATGATAGACATAATTATTAAAGTTAAAACTATAAATCTTTATGATCTTGGACTAGACAACAATTTCTTAGGAGGCAAAAACTGCAAACCATGAAAGAAAAAAAATGATAATATGGCTTTCATAAAAAATTAAAAGCTTGTTTTTCAAACAACATGATTAAGGAAAAAAGTGATGGGCTAGGAGAAAATATTTGCAAGATTTATATCTTACAAAGGAATTATATTCAGAATACAAAAAGAATCTTTAAAATTCAATTATAAACAAACAATTTAAAAATGAGCTAAGATTTCAGTAGTTACTTTGCCACGGAAGATATCCAATGGTAAATATAATCAAAGGGAAAAACAGGCTCATCATTATTAGTTATCAGGGAAAAGTAGTGACATACTACTACATGCTGATAAAATGAGTACAATTAAAGAAAGCAATAACAAGGAGGGTTGGTAATGATGATGAAGAACTGGAACCCTCATGCATTGCTACTGGAAATGCAAAATGGTATAGTCATTTTAGAAAACAGTTTAGAACAGTACAGTAGTTTCTTATCAATTGAAACATATTCTAAGGTACTCTCCAGAAATCCTTCTCCTAGGTAGTTATAATGAAGAGTAAAACAAACAAACAAATAAACAAACAAACCATGTTCACACAAATAGTTGTTGCCAAATAAATGTTAATAGCAACATTATTTATAATGGTTCAGACTAGAAATTACCCAATTTTCCAATTGGGTTATTGATAAGCAAATGACACTATATCCATAAACTGTAATACTACTTAGCAATAAAAAGAGTACAAGTTTACACAGTAATAGATTTTCACAGTAAACAGCAAAAGCTCAATGGAAGAAGCCAAATCACAAAAGACTACATTATGTTTTATTCTATTTATAGGAAATTATAGAAATTCTAGGAGATATTATAGTAATAGGAGGTCATTGGGTCTGAAGGACTGGAACTGGAGAAGGCTGACTGCATAGGGGTGTGAGGGAACTTTTTAGGGTGATGAAATGCTATCTACCATGACTGATGATTTTATAAGACTATATTATTTTTAAAATTCATTGACTTATGTACCTATACTGGGAATAAAGTAGTGAATAAAATAGTTTAAGGTCCTTGTCCTCATTCTCCTCTGCACTTATCTCATATTGTGGTTTCAAATTAATAGGGAAGTTTAGTAATTTATACCCAAAACTACTCATAAAGAGCCTTCTTCTAAAAAGCATTTGACAAAATACAGCACTCCTTTATGTTAAAAACACTAGAAAAATAGGGATAACAGAAATTTATCTCAACATCATAAAGGCTACTATGCTAAGTCTCAGGCCCACATTATTCTAAATGGAGAAAAATTGAAGGCATTCCCTCTAAAATCTGCAACAAGCCAGGGATGCTCTCTTTCACCACTTCTATTCAACATAGTTCTTGAAACACTGGCCAGAACAAGTAGACAGATGAAAGAAATTAAAGGGATAAAAATAGAAAAAGAAGAACTTAAACTAGCTCTATTTGCTGACTAGATGATTCTATACTTAGAAGACCCAAAAACTCCACCAGAAAACTTCTAGAACTAGTAAATGAATTCAGCAAAGTAACAGGATATAAAATCAACACCCATAAATCAAAGGCATTTCTGTATATCAGTGACAAATCCTCTGAGAAGGAAATAAGGAAAACTACCCCATTCACAATATCCTCAAGAAAAAAAAAAAGATACTTGGGAATCAACTTAACAAAAGAGGTGAAAGATCTATACAATGAAAACTACTGAACCCTAAAGAGAGAAATCAAAGAAGACCTTAGAAGATGGAAAATCTACCTTGCTCATGGATAGGCAGAATTAATATTATCAAAATGACCATACTTCCAAAAGCACTGTACAGATTTAATGCAATTCTGATCAAAATCCCAATGACATTCCTTATAGAAATAGAAAAAACAATCATGAAATCCACCTGGAAAAATAAGAGACCCAGAATAGCTAAAGCAATCCCAATCAGAAAGAGTGAAGCAGGTGATATTGCTACACCAGACCTTAAACTATACTACAGAGCAATAGTAACAAAAACAGCCAGCATGCTATTGGCACCAAAACAGGCTGGTAGATTAATGTTACAGAATAGAGGACACAGAGACTAACCCACAAAATTGCAATTGTCTTATATTAGACAAAGCTGCCAAAAACATGCACTGGAGAAAAGATAGCATCTTCAACAAATGGTGCTGGGAAAACTGAAAATCCATATGCAACAAAATGAAATTAAACCCCTATTTTTCACCCTGCACAAAACTCAAAATGGATCAAAGATCTAGGAATTAAACCCGAGACCCTGCATCTAATAGAAGAAAAAGTAGGCCCTAATCTTCATTATGTGGGGCTATGCCCCAAGTTCCTTAATAAGACTCCTATAGCACAAGAATTAAAACCAAGAATCAATAAATGGGATGGAATAAAAAAAAGTTTTCTCTCAGCAGAAGAAACAATCTGTGAGGTGAACAGAGAGCCTACATCCTGAGAGCAAATTTTTACCCCTCACACATCAGATAGAGCACTAATCTCTAGGTATACAAAGAACTCAAAAAGCTAAACACCGAAAGAAAAAACAAATAACCAATCAACAAATAGGCCAAGGACCTGAACAGACACTTCTCAGAAGAAGATATAAAATCAATCAACAAATATATTAAAAAATGGTCATCATCACTAGCAATCAGAGAAATGCAAATCAAAACTACTATAAGATATCATCTCACTGCAGTCAAAATGGCAGCTCTCATGAAGACAAACAACAACAACTGTTGGCCAGGATGTGGGGAAAAGGTACACTCATACATTGCTGGTGGGACTGCAAATTGATGCAGCCAATTTGGAAAGCAGTATGGAGATTCCTTGGAAATCTGAGAATGGAACCACCATTTGACCCAGCTATTCCTCTTCTCAGATTATACCCAAAGGACCTAAAAACATCATACTGCAGGGACACAGCCACATCAATGTTTATAGCAGTACAATTCATAACAGCTAAACTGTGGAGCCAACCTAGATGTCCTTCAGTGGATGAATGGACAAAAAAAAATGTAGCATATATACACAATGGAATTTTACTCAGCATTAAAAAAGAACAAAATCATGGCATTTGCAGGTAAATGGATGGCACTGGAGAAGATAATGCTATGTGAAGTTAGCCAATCCCCCCAAAACAAATGCCAAATGTTTTCTCTGCTAAAAGGAGGTTGACCCATAGTGGGGTAGGGAGGGAGAGCACCAGAGGATTAGATGAATTCTAGATAGGGCAGAGGGGTGGGAGGGAAAGGGAGGAGTCAAGGGATTAGCAAGGATGGTGGAATGTGATGGACATCATTATACAAAGTACATGTATGAAGACTTGAATTGGGTGTCAACATACTTTGTGTACAGAGGTATGAAAAATTGTGGTATATATGTGTATTAAGAATTGTAATGCAAAACAAAACAAAGTACATGTATAACAGCATAAATTGGCGTGAACATACTATATATATGGAGATATGAAAAATTGTGCTCTCTATGTGTGATAAGAATTGTAATGCATTCCACCGCTGTCGTGTATTTATAAAAAAAAAAAAGAAAAAGAGCCTTCTTCTTGGCTTTCTTAGCTATGTCCACAGATACTGCTACAAATGCCTTTGGTTGCTGCCAGAGGGTGTTACTGGATAGGACTGCCATTATAAAATGCTTTATGGCTTAAACAATAAAAACTTATTTTCTCACAATTATGGTGACTGGAAGTCCAAGGTCTAGATGTCATCACTTAGGTTTCTTCTGAGGTCTCCCTCCTTAGTTTGTAGATCACCACCTTATCCCCATGTCCTTTCGTGATCTTTCCTTTGTACATAAACCCATGATACCTCTGTGTATATCCAATTTTTCTTATTATAGGGACACCAATAAGAATGAATTAGGGCCTACATACACTTAGCTTAATCACTTCTTTAAAACTAGAGATTAGGACTTCAACATATGAATTATGGAGGAAACAATTCATGTGTGTGTATATATATACATTATTATATATATGAATATATATAACTACATATATATATATATTTTTTTTTCATGCTTTTCCAGGGCCCTCTGTTAGATAGCTACTGAGCATCTAAAGGACTGCTTCTAAAAATTCCTGAAAAAGGAATAACAGGAGTGGTTTTGGAAGAATCTCATACATTTTATGTTATTTAGAACATTACAAGGTAATAAACAGGGCTGACAAAGGAGCACCAATCTCTGGTCCCAGAACCCAAATTGAAAAGCCCCCTCAAATAGGTCTCATGGATTCCACATGGTATTTTCCCATCTGTTTTCTGCAAGCAGAAGATAGGTGCAACAGAGGGTATCCAAGAAAGTAACCTTCTATTTCTTTTCCTATAAGTGTCATAAAAATATAAATTCTGTGAAACAATGAAAGGAACTTGGAACCATGACATTCTGGCTGTCTAGCCCAACATCAAACTGGTTTTGAGTTTCTTGAAGGAAGTCACCAAAGCTGTTGTGTTTGCTAGTACCATTCATAGTGTCAGGTAAGTACAATGACTGCAGTAGAGGCTAACTAACTGTTTAATGAATATTTTCCAGATGAAGTTAAGAGACATTCAAAGGCATGCAGTACATAGTTCTGAATCCCTCACCACAGGGTCTTTCCTCAGTGATCATCTGTAGATGTGGATGAGGAGATGCTCCAGGGGCAGTTGCAGGCAGACAGGTGAGCAGACAGGCTGCATCTGAGTGAGGATTGTCACATTGGTCCTGTGAAATGAACTGTCTGGTAGAAGCCTCCACCAGGTTTTTGAAATTTACTAAAGCTCTATGTGAACTCTTGCGATCACTACCTATTATCCAGGCACAGAATGAACAAGTTTTGGGGAGGAGCTTTGCAGAGGTTCACTGAATTAGCAGCAGAGCTTACTTCATCTCCTGTGAGCAGTCTTCATTGGTCCTTTGGCCTGGAAGAGTTAGCAGCTTTCCTGACGTTTGCCTCTCAATTCTTCCAACTTATGAAGCTGTAATTCTTAAGTGAAAAGGCTTCATGTCTGGAATATAAGGAATGGCAGGGCCTTCCCCTCTAAGCCTGGTTGGTATACAAGGTCACATAATGAACAGGTAGAAACTGCTCTGAAAGGGCAATTGGAGAAGGCTGGAGTTAGAAGGATGCTGAGATCCCTGTCAAATTTTCCTTATGTCAATGAGGAGGTAGGCTCCAAGGAATTTAGGGACTTAATGTGACAGGTTAGAACTGCATTAAGAGTCTTGATTTTAATCTATTGGTCTTCTGTTTTTACCATACTATATTTACCTTTTGAAATGCACAGAAATGTTTGAAAGAGATGTTTTTGTTTAGGCAGTTACTTGTGTATTTACTTATTTTATGAATGTGAGATACCCTCTCTTCCTCTGGTCTCTCTTTTACAACTTCAGAATGCTCCTAAAGGTACTTGCAGCGATCCAGAGTTGAAGGGTAT
This sequence comes from Ictidomys tridecemlineatus, assembly GCF_052094955.1. Lineage (NCBI taxonomy): Eukaryota > Metazoa > Chordata > Mammalia > Rodentia > Sciuridae > Ictidomys > Ictidomys tridecemlineatus. The sequence continues at coordinate 33,957,290 of NC_135480.1, forward strand.
TTATAGACAGAAGCTGGTCCAGGGTTCTAGTGAAGAATCAGCTAAAGGCAACAAGCAAGGTAACCTGAAGTGAAAGTATCATATTAAGCACTTAAAACTCAGGATAAATCAGATTGATAATGACAAAATAACATGGAATAAAATAGAGTGAGGTCAGATACTTCATGAGGATAAAAGAGAAGAAATGCCAAAGATATCCTATAATGGGAGACAATGTAAACAAATAAATATGATAGAGTGTGACAGTTGTTCAAATGAGTTCAACAATCAGTTTTTAATAATATGAGAGGATTTTTTGAACAGTAATGACTGGAATGCAAGAAGGATTCTGAATTATAAACTTTGATTTTTAAAAAAATATTTTTTAGTTGTAGGCAGACACAATCCCTTTATTTTTATTTTTATTTTTTTTTAAAATGGTTCTGAGGATTGAACCTAATGCCTCACCTGTGCTAGGTGAGTGCTCTACGGCTGAGCCACAACCCCAGCCCAAACTTTCATCTTTATTTGTAAATAAAGGACAAAGGGATTTTGCCAATTCTGGTATTATGTGTTTGAGATGGTGGAATTATAGAATGGTGTGTGTGTGTGTGTGTGTGTGTGTGTACATGTGTGTGTGTATTCATATTTTAATTGTACAATATTACAAATTGTTTATAATGAGCATTTTAGGCTTAATATCAGAATTATAAGAGGGAGAATTTCATGGTTTCAAGAAGTATAAATAAGTAGGATATTTAATTGAGCACAAGGTGAGGTTTTTTTCTTAAGAAACTTTTAACTGTGTCTCCCCTGCATCTCATCCCATGTACTGCTTACTGTTTCTAGCAGAATATTTGTAATAAAGCCAGAATGCCTGACTGACAGGGTGACTGGCAGCTTTTAAAAGGTTCTGTCGGGCAGTCAGAAAAGTGCATGAATTCTTTCTTCTTGTGTGACACATACCAAATGAAGATGGAGGGCAGTTTTCTTAAATGGTTCTGGTATAGCTTTAGCTCCTAATTTTTTTCTTCTTTAAATAAAATCTACTTATTTTTATATACAACTTGGAAATCCTTCAGGTTCTTAGCATATTCAGGAAAGCCACACTGAGTAAAATAATCCCCCCTCCTTTTTTTTTTTTTTTTTTAAGAAGAAAATGTGCTGCTTACTTGCATAGATTCTGCAAATATTCATGGCCACTAAAGAGACCTCTCTACAAAACTACCCAAACAACTTGTAGATTAATAAATCTCTAGATTTGATATTTAATTTTGATTCATTTTGTAGAAATACTCAGAAGGACAGAGCCTGTGCCTCTCTCATTTCTCATATTATGTGACTTGTTGACATTTGAGTTTTCAAAATATCAAGGATTTCTCTAATGTGACTCATCTCAGTTAAGAGCCTTTATTCTCCCCCTTTGAATGATGGACTGCTGATTCAGAACTGTATGATAAAATTAGAAATGCCGATATTTTCCATTCATTGTACTTTTATAATTCTGTCCTTTCACTTTTGGCTCCTTAATCTGCAAACTAATTTGATGATTAAATTTGTTCAAAAGTTTTATTTAATTTTAACCTTGTTCTTATGAACAAACGAGCCTGAAGTACACTGATAAAATGCTCCTTGGGAAGTGGCTAGCACAGGTCTCTGGGTCATAGTATTGTCTGTGTCATTAACTGAAGTATGTAGCATAGTGTGGTTTGTAACCCCTCTGATGCTTGGCTTTAGTAAATGTAAATGAGAGGTGCTGGACTATGCATCAGTCAGAATAGGTTCAGTTATGCTACAGTAATGAGGAATTCCCATATTTCAATATATAGCCACCATGCGTAAACTGGGGTCTCTGTTCAAACAGTCCTCCTCTTCCTCCTCATTCTGGGACTCAGACTGACAGAGAAGTCATACTCTCTGACAGAGAAAACTACTACCTGAAAATCAGACAGTACCTGAAACATTGATGGTTGCTATGGCAGAGGGAAGGAGAAAATGTCAATGCATGCAACAGCTGTTAAAGCTTCTTTTGCCCAGAAGTGACACATGTCACTTCCTTACATATTCTCTTCACCACAGCTAATCTTATGGCTAAGCCTGACTTCAAAGATATTGGTAAGACAATCTGGTCAATAGATAATCTAGAAAGGCCCTTTAATTTTTAGGAAATGAAGTTTCTCAAGTGCATTGAGAGTGGTAGCGACCAACATTTGCTTTGAGGACAAACATGTACTTAGTAGCAAAGAATGATGATATTTTTTGAGAAATTTTTAAGGTAATTATAGATTCACCTAAACAGGTATATGAAATAATAGAGAGATCTCATGTACACTTTACCTTGTTTTCCTACCAATAAACTTTGCCAAACAGCATAATATCACAACCAGAACACCGATATTGATGCAACCCACCTATCTTATTTAGATTTCCCAGTTTTACTGGTTATGTATTTGTGTACGGTATATTGTTCCTTGCAATTTATTGCATATGTACATTCTACCACTGTTAAGATATTGATCAGTTCTAATACCACAGAATCCTTCACGTTGCCTATTGATAACAATACCCACCTCCCTTTACCACTATTACCCTTATATCTAATATATCTAATATAATATAATTACCCTTATATCTAATACACTCTCCATTTAAATAATTTTACCATTTCAAATGCTATTTATATGTATTCATATAGTATATGACCTTTGAAATTGGCCTTTTTCATTCAGCATAAATCCCTGGAGATTTATCCAAGTGGTTGAATGTATCAATAATGCTTTCCTTTTTAATTGCTGTACTATATTCATAGTATGTATGAACTCTATGTCCTCAGTTTATTTAGTAATTATCTGCTGAAGAACATATAGCTAATATAAATAAAGCTGAAAATTTGTGTGCAGGTTTTTGTGTGAATAAGGAACAAGCTTTTTATTTCTCTGGGTATATACCCATGAGTAAAATTGCTGGATGATACAGTAATTGCATGTTTAGAGTTATAAGAAACTACCAAACTTTTCTAGAGGGGCAGTACCATTTTATACTCCCACTAACAATGTATGAATGATTCACCAAATTCTCACTAGCATTTGACATCATTATTTTAATGTTAGAACTTCTAATAGATGTATATTTATAGATATAGTGATAAGTCATGATAATTTTAACTTACATTTCCTTAATACCTTTTGATATTAGAAATCTTTTCAAGATTTGTCATCTGTATTTGTATTTTTGTGAAGTGTCTGTTCAAGTTTTTTGCCTATTCTTTATTGGGTTGGATTTTTTTTTTATTAAGTTTTGAGCATTCTTCCTGTATTTTTAGATATAGTTCTTTGTCAGATATGTGATTTGAAAACATTTCTCTTGATTTCTATATAGTTTTTTTTTCATTCTCTTAACAGTATCTTTTAAAGAACAGTTTCTATTTTAATGCCACCAATTTTAAAATTTTTTTTTCCTCTATGGATTGTGCTTTTGGTGTCATCTAAGAAATCTTAGATGACATCCTAAAATTTGTCTTTACCCCTACATCCTAAAGATTGTCTTTCATGTTTTGAAGGTAAAAATCCTAGGTGTGGTTAGATCCAATTACAGACAATTACTGGGTGTAACCTAGCAGGCCTCTTTGGGGGAACCTGTCTTCCTCATGTCAGATTCTGTGGACAGCCAGCGCATTGCAGTTTCCTGAAGGGAGCAAGAGTCAAGGCCACCATGGGCCAACCATGCTTATCTGCATATCTACATTACCATTCTAGGCACCTCCAGTGGGAAGTCTCCTTAATGGGAAGCTTATGCTTGATTTATTTTTTTAAACTTAATACTATAAGTGTTTATAGTTAATTCCATAATTCATTTTGAGTTAATTTTTATGTGTGGGTGGCTTAGGTAGGGATTTATTTTATTTTTGACTGTGGTTATTCAATTTACTCAGCACTATTGGTTGTAAAAGCTATCCTTCCTTTACTGGATTGCTTTTGTACCTTTGGGAAAAATCAGGTGAACCTATTTCTGGGTTTCTGTTTTGTTCCATTGGTCTATTTGTATGTCTCTCTGCAAACACCACACTGTCTTGATTACTATATCTACATCATAAATCTTAATATCCGTCTCTTTCTTTGTAGTGAGTTCCTTTGCTCTGAAGATTGCTTTATCTCATGTAACATCGGCACAATTGTTTTTGTTATTTTCTCTTTGAGCACTATTTTCATAGCATGCTATTTACCTTCAACCTACTCATGTTTTTGAATCAAAAGTGTTTCATCCGGTCTTTTCTAACACATTCTTATGTGGAGTGGGAGGGAGTAGCAGAGGAGGAAGGAATGATTCCTCTGGCCACTTTTTGTTGATCAGAAAACAAGAAGTGCTTCCAGTCAACATGGTGGTGTTGGGTTGCCTGATGTTGCCAGATGGACTTGGCTTTGATCATGGAGGGAAATGACTCTACCTAGATTTGGGGTTGGTAACAATGACCTGGATTGCCTTTTTTTTTTTTTTTTTTTTTGTAGGGTAGAATGAGGTCAGGTGCCATGCAGCTGTGTCATTCCTCTAATTCTGGGACCCCATAAAAGTTTTATTTGGTTTTATCCCTTTTAGTGTTCTCCTTGATAATCTCTTATGTCATTTCCTGGGTTTATAAGAGAGAAGCAGAGACAAATGTATCTATATTCTCTTTTCCAGACTAAAAGTGATCATATTTGCTTTGTTAAATTACCAGATTATAAATTCACTGATGGTAAGGTCTGACTTATACTTCTCAGTGTCTTTCACAGCTTGTAATATACTTTTCTAGTATAATGTAGCTTTCAGATAACTATTTGCAATTTTAAGTGGGGATATTTATAATCGTGAATTTTGGTTATTCCTAGACTACATAATTGTGAATCTAAATGTTCATTTGTAATTGTTTTCATATCAAAAACCAATCTTTATTATTGATGATTAAATGTATGCTTCTGTGTCATTTTGGCAAACTTTGTAATATTTTTCACCATGATTGCAATATTGCTTACATTTCTTTTAGCATGTCTGTATGTTGGTGATAGTACCTTCAACTTGAGAATTTTTCACAATACTTATAGATTCTGTAAGCAAAGAGCATAAGAGTACATTGTTAATGTGAAGAAAAGATTCTATTAAAACTAAATTTGACATTCTGAAATAGATGAGCCATTTATTTAAAAGACAGCTAAAGAAAATAGTGAAGAAAATCTAGAGATTTTGAAAATAGAATACAAGGGATTGGTTTTCAAAACACTGTTTTCATCTAAAAGCGGATTAGCCACGTGGCTTCGTTTAACATCGTTGAGTTCACTTGACTAGATCCCTGCTGGAGTTGAGATATCCTGGTTTGCTTTTCTGGCCTTACCTCACAAATTATATCTTGTCACATATAATTACCTCTCCCATAACAATTTCAGTCGCTCATTTGCCTGTCATGTTTCAGCAACTCTAAACCTTTCTTAATGTAGTTTTTAAGTGTGCCAGAATGCTCAACCCCCATCTCACCATGGCAGCAATTACATAATGAAATACTTGCTTGTTAGGATGAGTGGCTTTATATTCCTGTTACTGTGTTTCTTTTCCAAATAGATTTTATTTAAAAGATTCAACTTTTGGATGTTCTGAAGTCATTTTTTTTTTTTTTTGGATACGTGGGGTGGGGTGAACTCAGGGGTACTTGGCCTCTGAGCCATATCCCCAGCCTTATTTTGTATTTTATTTAAACACAGGGTCCCACTAAGTTGCTTAGTGCCTCACTGTTGCTGAGGCTGGCTTTGAACTTGTGATTCTCTTGTCTCAGTCTCCAGAGCCGGTGGGATTACAGGCATGTGCCACTGTGCCCAGCTGAAGTCATTTTTAAGATGACTCTGTTTCAAGGGAGTAGGATGAAAGGACTATTCTCCTGGGTTGTCTCTTGGAAAGAGGGATGATAGGGTCAGGTTATTATTGCTTAACAAGAAACTCAGTTACTGAACTGGCCAGAATGCTCAGATAAATGACTATGAAAAGATAAAATATACAAAATTGTTTGGAACACAAATTGAAGTTAATATGAGTATTTGAAGTAGATAGATATTTCTCCTTTCTTTTATAACTTTCATTATCTGTTCTACATCCCTAACATTTTACTCTATTTATTATTATTATTTCCTCTGGTTAAGTATTATTTTAATTGCCATTATATACAAGCTTCTTATGGATCAGGAAGAAGTCTCTTACTTCATTTGCTTTCTCCCATCCTTTCAACTCTTCTTTTTGATAAAATTATTTTAATTCTAGACTTTCTTTCCAGTTATAATTTTAAATATCCTACCACATTTTCCCATAAGCCATCAATGTGCTCAGAATTCCAACATTAGTCTATATTCCCACGCTAGTCTATATACCAGATCCAACAAATAGGATCTCATAATTGAAGCAATACTACAGTTTTTTAAGAAAATAAACAGTCTTAATATTTATATGGAAATGTGATTCTTGTTCCAATTCCAGAGCCAGGAATAGACAGTCATCCTGATATTGAAGGTAATGGACAAAGTGATGTATTTTTGGTTAACATTTGATTCCAAAAATATATTTATCATACTCTATAGTCAAGTGACTGGTTACAATGTAAGATGTTAGAGGATGGAGCATCTGAATTATATCTCATAGGGAAGAGGGACAAAGTGAGATAATTCTATCAGTGCAATGTTCAAATAGATATTATAATGATCTACCTGGAATAATTTTCCGTGCCTGATGGCTTTAAGTGTGGGAAATAAATATCTGTAAAAGTGGATATGACAAATCCTATTTTGTGGGTGTATCTTTGAAGAGATCTTTTTGATATGTAGGTGGAAACACATTTTCATGTTGTTTTCCCTGGGTAAGGGAGTAACGTTCTCTTATGAAACAGTAAGCTATTAGAACTGAAAATAATTATCAAGGTCTTCTAATTTATTACTCTACATTTTAAATTTTTATTTTTAGTAGTGGAACCATTTTCAGACAAGGAAAAAAGAACTTGAGGACCACAAACCATAAATGTGCCCAACACTAGTCTATATTGTGAGAACTACCATGATTCAAGAATGCTCAAAACTGGCACCATGCTGGTTTTTTTCTTTATTATGTGTGTATGTGTATATCTCTTCATTTGTTTGGGTTTCTAGCCCTATGAACTAAAGGAAAAAAATCCCTGAAAAAACAATAGTTTTATTTACAGTAAAATAAAGAGTGAAAAACCAGTATATTAAGGCTTATCCTATCATATTTTGGTCACAGTCTGTGATAGATACTTCATTAAATTTTCAACAGGTATTTCTGGAGCATCTACCACATGACAAGAATAGAAGTCTTAACTTCTGAAGCTGGAATTGCAAACAAATATAGTCCCTGCCCTCAAAGAGTGCTTATAGTCAGCTTTTCAGCACCATGACCAAAAGACTTAACAAGAACAATTAGAGGGGGGAAAGTTTACTTGGCTCACAATTTCAGGGGAGCTTAGTGCATGGTCAGCTGACTCCATAGCTCTGGGCCCAAAATGAAGCAGACCATCATGTCAGAAGGATGTGGTGGAGGAAAGCAGCTCAGAACATGGAAGCAGGAAGGAGAGAGAGCTCTACTTACCAGGGACAAAATCTAAACCTCAAAGTCACACTCCAGTGACCTACTTCCTCTAGCCACACCCTTCTGTCCAGTTAATCCATCAGTGCATTAATCCATTGATTAGGTTACAGCTATCATAATCTAATTATTTCACCCCTGTACATTTGGCATTGTCTCACATGTGAGCTTTTGGGGGGATACCTCATATATAAACCATAAGAAGTCTAGAGAACTTAGCATCAGAAACTCATGGAACTGTTTCATGAGTCTAGCTAGTGATGCTGGAGTATGGTTGGGGGCACATTCTATGCAAGGCAGAGGTTTGGACTCTGGATCATGACTGGAAGAGCTAGGCTCATTTTGTGGGGAGGAGGATAAAAACTTTTGACAGGGGTATTAGTTTCCAGTTGTTGCCATTACAAATAATTACAAACCTGGTGGCTTAAAACAGTTCAAGTTTATTATCTTATTGTTCTGTAGATTAGAAGTTCAACACAGCTCTTATTGGGTTAAAATCAAGGTGTCAACTGTATTGTATTTCTTTCTGGAGAATCCATTTTCTTTCCTTTTCCAGCTTCTAGAGGGCGCCCATAGTCCTTGTTTCATGACCTCCTTGCTCTATCAAAGCCAGCAATGATGGGTCAAATTTTTCTTATACTGTATCTCTGATATTTTTCCATACTCACACCTCCCAGTGACGCTCCACTTCTGTCTCATTCTTCCACTTTTTAGGAACTTTGAATTTACTGGAGCCACATGGATAATTGAGGATAATCTCCAATCCCCAAACCCTCCATATTAATCACATGTACAAGTCTCTTTTGGTCTGTTAGGTAATATATCCACAGGTTCCTGTGTTCAGTTATGGACATCTTTGGGGTCATTATTCTGCCCACCACAAGTTCCAAACTAAAATTTAAGAAACCTTACATTGCATGTGATTCACTGGATAAAATGAGGCACCCTGGACCTTTCATGTTCAGCCATTCCAGCTCTAAAAGCTTCTAGTCTTATCCCAGTGTGGAGCAAAATGAGGTTACACTGGCAGGTGATATAATAAGTTCTGTTATGGGCTGAATGTTTGTGTCTGTGTTTTTTCTCTCTCCCTCTTGCTCTTGCTGTCTTTCTGTCTGTCATGCGAGGACACAGAGAAGGCAACATGCCAGGAAAAGAGTTCTCACCAGATATTGAGTGAGCTGATGCCTTGACCAGGACTTATGGTCTCCAGAATCAAAATAACAGTCTATGTTATTTTGTCCAGCAGCCTGAACTAAGACAATTCCCCAAACTGCTTTGTTTCCAAAACTGCTTTTATTTTCTTTCTTCCACTCATTGGTCCATGTGCTTTCTTGTGGCTTCTAATCATTTGTCTTTGTCCCAACTTTTATTTAAGAAAATAAAAAAGAACATAAAACATGCTCAAGGCTGAATGAGAATGGAACATTTTGCCCAGAGAAAAATTAAATTCTGAGACAGCATTCTGAAGGTGATGTTATGTGAACTGGGAGACGGAAAATGTAATTTAGGAGATGGCAAAATTGCATTTGGGTGTAGATGCAGTCATCTTACAGAGTCTGTGTCTATCTAGAGGTCATTTTCATTTCAGTTTCCTGCATGTGTCGTGCACTGGCACTCCCCACTCCATTTCTTCTGGGACCATCAAGGGTAGTTAACTCAAGAATGATTTGCAGGTCAGAACAGGTAGGGGAAGTTTCCTACATTAGACTAAAGAGAAGGCAAAAATAAAAATCATGAGCATAGTATTTCCTTTCTTTTATGATCAATGGATTTCTTGCCAGGTATCAGGCCACATAATAAGTTATTAAAAATGGAAATTTCAAGGCATCAAGTTGTAACAAGTTTCATATATCAGAATGAACTTTGAGACAGACATGCTTTAGGAGTTTCAGAGTTGATGAGCAAAAATTCTTAGGGAACCAAACCCTCCCTAAGTCATTACAAATGTAGGTGTTTGGAAATGAGAGAATTTTATGAAGAGGAATACTTGGGAGGAACTTGTATGAAATATCCTGTTGCTAAGGAGCCAAGGTGGTTGAGGTATGTGCTCTTTATTTTAATTAAGTTCAAGGGAAGAAGGTTTCAGTTGGACCATTCATGGAGCTTCCTACAGAGTCCTTAGAGTTGTCAGATACAGTGATGGGTATCTGACTCATGCCTGGGAAAGCTAGCTAAAGCTTCCTGTGATATCAAAGTAGAGCAATGGATTTGGAAAACATTGACTCTCCTCTCTAATAGGGGCCACTCTTGCAAGAATCCTAGGATCTAAATTGGAAATCCACCTTAAAATTATCTGTTTAATGAAAGATCCTTCTCAGAAAGGTTCTTGACAGAGGCTTCAGGTATATTGTTGGATAAAGAAGCTGAATGGGATCAGGAGAGGTCTTCCTGCAGAATTGCACTCCTCATGATGACAGACTTGTGTTTGGGGAGTCCAAGCAACTTGGGTGTCCCTAAAGAATACTGACATGGGCTTAGGAAAGAGTTAGCGTCGTTGACCAGCTCTGAAGATCATGCATCTTTTCTCTGTGTTTCTGTCCAGAGGGGCCAGTGACATAGAGTCAGGGAAAAGAAACCCCAAACCGGGAGAGAAAGAGTTCAAGAATGATGACCATTCATTCCTCCAAGGATGAGAAACCTTTACTATTAACCTAAGTTTGAAGTTTTTGTTATTATCCAGGGTTTGGAGGTGTTTGGTTACTGTTGTTTTTGTGAAGTGATACTAAAAATTTTATTATGAAGAATTAATACTGATGCTGAGTAGTCTGACAAATTTTGAAGTAGCAGGGAAAGGTTGGCTCCTTCTGAGCCAATTCAAAGGTACAGTGGGAGAACAAGATAGAGCTGCTTTTAGGATTACACTCTGAGTCCTGCTTGTTCAGCATACCAATGTCTGTAGCATATAATATTCATATATTGGGGCCGATGTACAGAAAATGGACTGATTTCAAATCAATATGAATATCTTCAAAAGGATGAATCACTTGTTTTTCAAATGCCGAATAACTCCTTAGAGCTTTTTGAGGCCATTAAAGTTTTTGGTTCTGACTTCAGATAAATATTTGTTTGAGATATGGCAATCAATCTGCCTGCCCTATTTAACTTGACTTTCTAGATTATACTGTCTTTTCACATTCCCGTTGCTCAACAAACAAATAAACAAAGCCTCAGATTGTTCTTTGCTCTTGGGATATGACTGAAAGTAATATCCTTCTCAAAGCAGGCTGCATAATGTACCCAGAAGTCTACTATTGGGATGCCTAGGGTACCTCATGGTCTTCATTATGTCTTTTTGCAAAAATCAGTACCAAGAGATGATAAGTCAAAGAAGGTTTGAGTCAGTCAAATCTTTTTTCTTGGTAATTTACACTAAGTGATTCAACAAGAATTTCTAATTTGTGTTGGGTACTACTGATGATGGCCATCACCAGTAGCAAGCACTTAACATACGTATGAGAAAATAATAAACACCATTCTCAGGAGACTGAAGCTACTGTGCAGAGAGAAAGAGAAATGCCAAGAGTGAGACTTGGGGACCCTTAAATAAGAATGAATGCTTTGATCCTTTTAGGTATTCTGGTTTTAGTTCTAATTCCATAGTAAGGTATATTGGTATACTTTGCCACCAAACACATTGTGTTTGAAAGAGTGTGGTAAATTTTATCCAGTGGTATAGATTTCATTGCACAGAATAAAAAATCACACAGCCATGTAATTCATGCTCACTTATGTGATAGGCTTTTTTCCATTTTCCATTGTCTCAATCACCTAACCTGGAAAATATTTTATTGTAGGAAAAACTGACTTTGTAAAGGCAACTTCTATTATTATTTCAATTGCTTCTGAGTAGTAATTTATTATTTTCATCATTTAACCAGAGCCGATTTTAAAAAAAATATCTGTCTTTTAAAAATATTCTGTATTCAGACTTCAATTATTATAATGTACATTGCTTCAAAGTAGCTTAGAATGTTTTGTTATTATTGATGTTATTTGCTGATCTTTCCAGCATCTGTATTGGAGATTAAGAAAGAAATGCTGATGGAATAAACACTTTTTTCTTTAGATATTGAAAAACTATGTTTAAAATGGAAATAACTATACATAAAGGAGCCTTTAAAGACTTTTTGCATAATAGCTTTAAGTTTTTTTTTTTTTTTTTTTTAGTGCCTCTGTACTTTACTACTTCCCTTAGATCTAATCTCTGGTATTTGACCTAACCAAAATTACCTGTCATCCTCAGTTTCCATAGATGGGTTGAAGCTTTGAAGTAATTCCATTTGGAAAGCTAGTATTTTTTCCTAATATGATGTGAGTCCACGACTCCATTAGAACCTTGTTAAGGAACTGAAAGTTACATTTTAAATCTCAGCCAAATGTCTGTCTCTCTGTCTCTCTCTTTCTATCTCACACACACACACACACACACACACACACACACACATCTGGGTCTCAAAATTAAAGTAATAATTAACAAATCTATTTTTCTTTTTTGAATAGAAACTTGTGATTTAGGGTAAATGTGTAAACATTAGATAATTTTGTACTTGTTTCATGGGGGTTGATATGAAACATAAGTTCCCTGAATAGTGTGGATCCCTGTTTCAGTTCATTACTAGCTTAAGAAGATAAAACCCCAATGATTCAGTGTCTTAACAAAAGGCACATTTATTTTTTGCTCACATAAAATTCTCTGAGAGGGAATAACTGTGGAGTGTATGTGGGCCTTCTGGTTACCCTGGGATTTAGGCTGATGGGGCCGCTGCCATCTTCTGTACATGGCTTCCAAGGATGTTTTAAGTGTTAATTTTCAATTGCTGAGTGGAGAAGAGAGTATGGTTCACCTGTGAGAGGATTTTATGAGTTATGCCTACAAGCAGCACAAATCATTTCTGATAATCTTCATTTAGTAAAACTCAGTGACATAATTGACCCTTGCTACAAGTGAGCCTGGAAAATATAGATCAGCTATATCCCTAGGAAAAAAAAAAGAAAAAAGGATTTTGGTGAACACATAACAATCCTTTTTCATCAAATGTCTGAGAATGAATATCAGTTTCTTCTTTTTCCCTCATGTAGAACTACATGATACATGGGATTGCAAGCAAGTCAAGGAAATGTAGTCCAGCTTCATAGCCCAGAAGATGTAGGCATGTAGCTTGGTGAGCAAACTGAATTCTTTGTCTCAATCACCTAACCTGTATCAATGATTGAGGCTTTGCACCATGGCTATGTGACTGTAGACTTGGGGCTCATTTTGTCTTTCTTATAATAGGCATAAAATCAGGATGCTTATATAGATGCCTTGTAAGATATAAACTAGCAAGCACTTAACATACATATGAGAAAATAATAAACATCTGTGTAGCCCTCTCCTAATTTTATTTGTATTAACATTATTTCATATTTGTGACTCAGATTTATGTGAAGGAATAAAATATTAAAGGTATTTAATATTTTATTATATAAAGGCTCCCTGAGTTCTTTTCAATTCTATTCCTATCTCTCCTTCCTCAGTAACATGACCTCCGTGTTTATTATTCTTATGTATTGGCCTTACTTTTTAAGAATTCAAGTACTACTGACTTACCAGTTTCCGATCATAGTCAGCCAACTCTTTTGTGGGTAAGGCATGGTATCCAGGTTAAAGCATCACAGTATGGAAAGCACAAATCCTCCCTGCACCCTCAAAACTATCCTCCCAAGTGTCTCCTAACCTCCTTTTGGTGTTGGGAGAGGAGGGAGATGAGAAATTGGAGTGACAATAAGGTTCAGACCATGACAGGCCTTATATGTCAGCTCAGGACTAGGATTTTATTCCGAAAACAGTGGGATTTCTATTTGTTAATAGCCATGATCATAATTATGGTTTAGAGGGCTAATTTTTGTAGTCATGTTAGCACTGCCTGGAGCTGTTAGAGACCCTAATGAGGAGACATAATATGAACTTCAACTAAAATGGTATCCCACAGAGATGGGCCTCTTCTTAGTATAGACATAGTTCTCATTCTTGCTGCTTCAAAAAAAGGATTAAACTTCAGTTTGGTGTGGGTCTGCCTCAAGCTGCTTCTTTCTACCATATTGACTTTGACCTTTTAATCTAAGTTGTAAAATAGTCTCTCTCCATCAGGATTATAGTTCTGTTGGACTAGTCCTATGTACTTTATATGCGTTATCTTTTTAAATATGCTATTCCACAACAATCTGGTAGAATAGCTTCCTTTTTCATTCCATTTTTAGAGCAAGAAAAATGAGTTACAAGGTAGTTAACTAGCTTGCCCAAGATGACTAAAAAGAGTCCAAGGTGAGATGTTTTTAACTTGAGTCTGACTTTCTCATCTTGCTGCATTGTGTCTCTTAAGGAATAAATTTATTGAGAAATTTTTGCTGTGTGCTTTGAAAATAAAAGGAGACTCACAATGAAGGTAACATTGAAAGAGCTCTCCCAAATGAAGTTGTTGGCAGTCACTGAGAAAACAGGCTTGTGCACATCTTGAGCTGCTGCCTAGAGTGTGAACTTTGGCTAACTCCACCCTTTGACTGCAAATAATGACCAGATAATTTCATTGTGCTTAGAGACTCAAAGCACACATCAAGAGGTCAAGGGACTATTGTTTTATAAACATTTCTATTTAGTTTATATATTCCTTTCTTTCTATTCTTTGGGTCATGTAGCCCCCCGCCAAGTAGCACTTGCATTCTTTTCCCACTTCCATAGAATTTCTCTTCAATTTTAGTTACCTTGTGATGTTTTAAGGACTTTTTCCCCCTACATACAATTCTATTTTCCCTCCCTGACTCAGAACACTGATTTAGTCCTATAGGAACTTGTGTATCCTAAGCTGCCATTCCTAAGATCCCAGAGTAAAGTTCTTTTATAGTTTCTGAGTTTGAATTTATTGACAGTTCCAAGTACTACTTTAAGCCCTTTATATGTCTTATTCCATTTAATCATCGACACTACCCTTTGAAGTAGAAAGTATCATTATCTCCACTTTACAATCGAGAAACCAAAGTCTAGAGAGTTTAAATAACTTCTTCCAGATGAATTTGATTAAGACGATTGAGACTATACAACCTAGAGCCATTGCTCTTATTGTCTCCAGTGGGAAGGCTTATTATTTTGATCTCCAAAACTACAGGGAGAAGCAAAAGTCTATGCTACAATTTAAAGCATCTTATTAAACTTTATTAATATAACCCTAATTTCAATGTGTCAATATATTGTTGAGAATATAGCTAAAAGCACACACAATACTGGATTTGGAAGGCCATTGCCAATATACATATAGTTCTGCTTCAATTCTTGCCAAAACGAGTTCTCAGTGTGGAAAAATAGTCAAAGGAGAGCTGGGCCAAGAGCTGGAAGGCTAGGGTTCTAATCCTGGTTCTGCCTTGAACAGTCTTCGAGACTGCTTTGGTCTGAAGATTTATATACCTTTAAAATTCATGTTTTGAAACCTAATCTCCATTGGGGTAGTATTAAGAGGTGGGGCCTCTAGGAGGTTTTTAGGCTATGACAACAGAGCCTCCATGACTGGGATTAATGTTCTTATAAAGGAGACTCTAGGGAGCCTTCTGCCATTTCTGTCGTGTAAGGATGAAGTGAGAAGGTGCCCTGTTTGAAGCAGAGTGCGCCCTCACCAGACACCAAGTCTCCTGATACCTCTATCTTGGACTTCCCAGTCTCTAGAACTGTGAGCAATAAATTTCTGTTGTTTATAATCTAACCAGTCTAAGAAAGTCTAGGAAAATGATCTTGGCTGGGTCAATAAACATCATAGTGCTTTAATTTTTTCATCTTAAAAATTCACAAAATGAACTGGAGAATGTCCAATGTCTTTGTCCACTCTGAGATTCTCTCTAAGCCTTTTTTTTCTCCATTTTATCAAAGATGACTTAAAAATGATGAAAATGACAAAATGCTTTTAGAAATGCAAAAAGTTATTTTTAATATTTCCAAATATGAGGACATATAATATTTGCAGAAGTACTGAGAATGATCTATGAAGATATTTTTCTACTAGTATTACAAACATATAGACATAACAGTATTATTTTTTTGTACATAAAATAATCCAAATCTCTGATTCTTGTAGCTAGCATCTTTATTTTAAAAAGGTTTAATTAAATTAAACATGAGTGTGAAACAAGTACATAACTGAGGGAGTTATGACATCTTTAGGAGAAATCAACTTATGAAAGTTTCAATATAAACCCTCTTGAAAGACATCATAGATTTCATAGAAAATAAATAGACAAAAGAGAAGGCTGGCAAAATGATGCTCCTAGAAAACAGCTTTCCCCTACTCCCTACATGGCTAATTCTTCCTCAAAGAGCCATTTCTTTATTCAAATGTATTTGTACTTAAGTTAAATATATTTATTCAGTTCTTGAAATTCCAAATCCCTTCTCCCCTCAAATGAGGGGATCCTACAAAGGGCAAGGGGGATACATTTTGTTTCTTTTTTTTTTCCCCTAACCCAAAACTCCGAGTATTGTAGGACCTTAGCAGAATTGGTCATTTTTTTTTTTAAAGTAATGAAAAGATATGTGCTACTTTCCACAACCCCAAATTAATATTTCTTGCTTGTGCCCTTAATTGAAGGTCTTGGTAGTAATTGTGTTAAAATCCAGAGCTCTCTTACCCACAACCTGCATTAAGCAATTCAGAGATACATCCCATCTCAATACTCTATGTGTCCCCAAAGAGTTGAGGTGCAACTGATACCCCCACTACTATGGATTGGCATTGCTGGTGGCAGCTTCATTAACCTGCCTCAAGCAGCCTCTTCCTACTTTTCTGATCTTACTACTTTCTGATCTCTTTCTTTTTCTGATCTTATTACTTTCCTTCAGGAAGCTATTGTCTAGTTTCTCACTAGGTTCCAAGCAAGTACTAGACATTGAGGCTACAAAGAATATGCTGGCCTTGTTCTTGAGGGTCCCAAAGTCCAGCAGAAGACTGTGTGGCAGTTGGTTCTTTTTACCCATTTTCATCATCATTCCCTCTTCTGGATTTATTATCTCTCTCTAAAAGGAAGGAACTGCCTAAGATTATTGAGGAGAAAAACCCCCACAAAATCTGTGAGTTAAGACTGAATAAAACATATGGAATCAGACCTAGATATACAGGGCTGACCCTCAGTTCCTGGAGCTTGCCCTCCCCCTCTGCCAGGACAGCAGGGATCCGTGGGGTCTGACATCCTTGGCCCAGTGTTGCAGCCTGGATGGTGCATACACACAGGTATTTTGTGTGTCTTAGTCCTTCAGGACAAGGGTAAATGTCCACTGTCCTTTATTCTTTCATTTCACTAAAGGAGCAGTAGCTGGGCCCCAGCCCTTGCACGGTACAGTCTGTGCTGTCGCTGTCACACTTGCCACAGTGACATTCAGTAGCCACTGGGTATGTGTACAGGGAGTCTGCATGGTGAGCACAGCCAGGTACTCTCACGGTCTCATACACTAGCTCCTTGAAAGTGCATATTTTCTGGATGTTAGTCCTGGCTGGGTCCTTATATACCAGATCCTGAGGAGATAGAAATGAGACAGTTAGGTCACGGTATTTAAAACTGCATGCTCTCACATTTACCCATTAAAATCTATATTACTTCAGAAATGACCTATTATAGCACATTTTCAGATTGTTTTGGAAAGTATGTTATTTTTTTCTTAATCTGTATGACTATATTAATTCTTTCTCAAAATGTAAAGGAACTTTGAATCTCAATGAAGAAAAACGATGAAAAAGGAAATATGACTTAGAATTTTAAGTTGTCTTTTAGTACTTAATTGAAAGCCATATTAATGACAACTTAAACCATATTCACTGAAGTTTAATTTCTCAGAAAGCATTTTTCCAAATACATTGTCCTGATATATTTTTTAAAAAGTTAAAAAGGATATAATATGAATGCTAGTGTTTAGTTTAATGTGTTTGTGAAGGCTCATGTAAGATATTAAATATTCTAATGCCTCATAGACATTTTCCTCTCTTAAATGCTGTATACTTTGCAGGGTTCTTAGTTTCAAAAGACACAAAGTTTGCAAAAATTTTTTGTTCTAACACTTTATTTTTTTTTTTAAAGAGAGAGTGAGAGAGGAGAGAGAGAGAGAGAGAATTTTTTTTTTAATATTTATTTTTTAGTTCTCGGCGAGACACAACATCTTTGTTGGTATGTGGTGCTGAGGATCGAACCCGGACCGCACGCATGCCAGGCCAGTGCGCTACCGCTTGAGCAACATCCCCAGCCCCAGTTCTAGCACTTTCCAGTGAAAAATTTATTGGTACTGAGGGGAGAATGTGGGGCTGCTATTTAATTTATTTCAATAAAATCAATATCCCAGTCTATATCCCAAGGAGGTACAATAAATTGTGCATGAATAGAGTTTGATTGATCAAACTTATGTACCATTAAATAAAATATATTTCATTAAAATATTGGTATTTTCAATTTCAGTTTATAGAATGAAATCCTGCATAGATAACCAGGTGCTACAGGGAAAAAAGAAAACAAGTGGAAATTACTCCTTTAATTGGATCAATGCAAAGCCATGCACATTCAAACTAGCAGCTTAGTTTGGCTCTGTGTCTTGGTTTTCTCAGGAATATAAAGGGAGTAGTATTGCTGAAATTGTATTTAAGCAGGTCAAAATGACAATTTTTATAATGTGGCTGTATTTTAATATAACTTGGAAATATATTTTGGTACTGTTTCTACAGCAAAGATAGGGCCTTAATTACAAAAATTGCCTTTTGAGGAATATTCAAGGTCCTTTATGATTAAATATGTGTTTCTGTATTTATCTCTTTATACATGAAATGTAGAAACTATAGTTAGTAGAAATGCTTCATTTAATATTTTTGAAATGTAGAATTGATACATTACAAAATTTATCAGATTAATTCTAAAGCTTTTCTAAATTTATTTAAATTAAATCCTGTCCCAAAATTTACGTCATGGTCGTTAACTTCAATCACAGCACAGACACTATTGGCTAAAGGACTCATGGCTGTTAATTAGGAAACATGAAATAGCTATTAGGTAGGAATTAATGAAGCTTGCCTCATGCAGACCCTCAACCCCCTCACTTCCAGCAAGGTGCAGGACCTACCCTGGTGTAGCAGTAGCCTGCACACCAAGTGGTGTTGATGCTTATGCAGAAACGGCACTCTTCTTTCTCCACTGCAATGGTGATGTTGGTTAGCTCACAGCTTTGGCAGCAGATTGCTTTCCAGCAACAGAAAAGGAAGCAAAACTGGACTGACTTCATCCTGGACTGAGAAGCAAACAGCCAAAGCCCATCAGGAATCAAGAAACTAAAGAATTAAAATCACTGTGTAAATTGACCAAATCAAAAGAAATGAGTTAACCCACCTCCCCTAATCACGTTTGCTTTAGCAAGACTTCCCCTTTCTTTATTTTTTTTTCCCCTTAGGACAATAATCCTTCTCCTCCTCCATCATTTTTTGGTAAAGTAGAAAGACATTGTAAATCAAAGTTCAACATAATGATTTAAGCAAAATGGTATTTAAAGATTACAGTATATTATTGCTGACCATCTTAAAGTGATTAAAGCAAGTAACTTGTGTTCATCATCTTTGCCTTTTCATTAACATTTTTTAAAGACTAGTTTTGTTTAAAAAGAAAAAAACAATTTTATACAACACAATGATTTCTTCATTTTTAGTGTCTCACAAATATTGTTATTTGCTTTTGCCTGCATTTGTTTAAAATAAAACTATTTCAGATGCCAGGAAAACTGGTCTATAAAGTCAATTGCTTGCTAACAGTGATTATAATATATTAGCCATATTAAGGAAACCAGGCTGACAAGCATAAATTCTCTATATGGCAGCAGCATAAAGCTTTAATTTGTTCTCTAGGTCCTGAAAAACCAGTAATTTAAAAAATAGCCATTCCCACTTGATAACTGTGAATGCCAAGACTCACCTGTGGTTGTTTCTGTCTTGTGTAGGGTAAGCTGTAGACTAAGTCAAGTCTCAGTTCACCTTTTATACAAAATCATGTGCAACTAACACCTTGTGGATTTCTTGGGTATTAATATAATCAGTGCTAACCTGAAGCTTGCTGTAAGTGAAACGGTGTTTAGATAGACAGGGAGATCAAGCTTTTACTAAGGTAGTCTAAACGCAGTAGATCAGAAAAATAATGTTATCAGAGATGTTGATTTTGTACAAATTAAATTTGATATAGTAGCACACCCACTCCTTGACCTTGTCAAATTAAATATGACTCTAGGTTTTTCTTTTTTATCTTCAACTTGGGGAATTCAGAACCCTTTTCAAGGATTGCTTTGGTCTTGTTGAGGATGCACATCAAAAAGATACAGTTAATAGTAAGTGGTTCCAAGAGCAGAATGAAATCTGTGAGGGAAGAAATAAGCAAATAGAAAGCATTTCAGGATCTAACTCCTATATAAATTGTGAACTATATATTTCTTTACCTCCCATATCCAGATCTCCTAATCTTAATCCTGATTTTTTTTGGTGATTTAGAAAGAGCTTTCTACCTATTATGATTCTCTAGATATGCTGTTGATTCATTCCTTCAGATATTTGCATGTGATGTTTTTTCTGCTTGCTTACCCCATCTCACCCAACATCAACTCCACCCATGAAAAATTCCCCAACTTTTAACACCCAAAGGTGTTTCACCTGACAAAGTTTAGGATAGCAGGAGAGAGAGAGAGAAAGAGAGAGAGAGAAAGAGAGAGAGAGAGAAAGAGAGAGAGAGAGAGAGAGAGAGAGAGAGAGAGAGAGAGCGCTTTAATCACTTTTTTCTATTTATAATCATTTACATACATCTGTTTTCTCCAGTAGACTATGAGCTCCTTAGAAAATGAGGATGATTTGTTTAAAAAATATTTATTTACTAAATAGTGTGACTGGAATAGAAGACCAATGGTAGAAATAATAGGATATGAAGTCGGAACTAGAACAAAAATCAAATCATGTGGGACCTTTTGTTATAGTTAAAGCTTTGTCCCAGGGTTTCATAAATTGACTTCCAGACCACTCACGTATTCGAATCAAGCCTTTATTGAAGCATACTGGTGGCGGCTGACCAGAACATAAAGCTGTTCCCCTGATCAGCCCTGAACAATTGCAAGGGCACTCCTTATAAGCCTGAAAACCGCAAAAGGGATGTTCAGGGGGTCTAGCCAATGCAAGCAAGCCAGGTTACAGAAGTGGGACAGTGCAGTCAAGCGGAGGGAAGCCTAACCAATCACAGTTATCCCAGTCACCCCAGTTACAGAAACAGAGCCCGGTTACCCTAGTAACAGAAACAATGCCCCATTAGGTAGTTCTGTGTTTTTAAAGGTTTCTATAGCAAAAGGAAAAGAACATCTTGCCCCTGTCATGACTCTTCTACTTGGCATGGTTGTTTTACAGGATGAAGTTATAAAACAAAATGGAGTCACATTTGCTCCCACTGTCACACTTTTAGGCCAATGTAGAGTCTTTGGTTTTTATTGTATGTATTGAGGAACGCATTGCAGGATTTTGAATGGAGGAGTGATATGATCTGAATTAGATCTAAAAGTCTCCCTCTAACTGCAGCATTGCTCATGTAGAGGAACAAAGATGGAAACAAAGACCTATTAGGATGCTGTTGCAACAACCTAAGTGAGAGATGATGTTTGTTGAGACTGGTGTGGCAGCGATGGAGCTTATGAGACATGATGTGACTCTGGATTATTTCGAAAGAAGAACTAACAAAATTTCTGATGGGTAGATGTTATGCATGAGAAAAAGAAAAAAATAAGGTTGAATATAAAAATTCTGGTTTGAGTAAATGGATGGATTAAGTTAACCCAACTGACATGGAATTGGTGTAGCAAGCTTAGGGAAAGAATAAGGAGTTTAGTTTGGACCTTTGAGCTCAAGGTGTTTATGATACACCCAAGTAGATTGCTGAATCTGTATTTTAGGGAAAAATATATTGACTGAAGGTATAAATTTGGGAGTCAATGGCATAAGCCTGAACGAAATTATCAAGGGAGGGAGAGCAGATAGAAAAGGATGTGGAATTGTGCTTGGTGTATTCCAATATTAAGAAATCAGATGCAATGAAGTCCCTCTCCCTTTTCTAAAGAAGACTGAAAAGGGTCACTGAGGAAGGTAGGGAATAGAGAGAATGTGGTATCACAGAAGCCAAGTAAAGAAATGAGTGGCTGGGTAATATGGAAGCAGGATAAAAATAATTTTCTTTTGATTTTAATTTTAAGATGGGAGGAATAAATGCCTGTTTGTATGGTGATGGGAATGACTGAACAAAATAAGTGATGATGTCAGAGGCAGAGAGGAGAATTCTGAAGTGCTCTTGAAGAGGTGAGATAAGAAAAGCTTTAGAGCACAGAGGAGAGCTTGACTTTAGATAAGACCATGGAGAGATTATTTCAGTATTGGGCAGGAAGGCAGAACTTAGATGCTGGTGAGGGGACAGGTGTGGGTGCAGATGTCAGTGGGCCAGCAGGTGTGATGAATGCAGATGCTGGTGTGGGGACAGGTGTGGTGGTGCAGATGCTGGTGGGTGGGCAGGTGTGATAGATGCAGGTGTTGGTATGCTGGCAACTGTGGTCGGTACAGATGCTGGTGGGTGAAAAGATAGGCTCTGAAATCTGGCCTATGATTTATTTCATTTTTCCAGTAAAACAAGAAATAAAGTCATTACTAGAGAGTAAGGATGAGGGAGTTGTTGAGAATTTGGGAAAAAGGAAAAGATTTGAAATGGTTGTTAGAGATTGGGAGAGGGACTGAATTTGCAGTGTATAATGTGATTGCCTAGTAGTGTGAAGGCCCCACTAGAGGTTTATGGTAAAAAAATTTAACATGGGACTCCTTAGCATGCATGTGTACTTTTCTCTGGACTGATTTAACAGCATGGTTCAGGTACATGGGTTACAGAAGTTTGTTTATCCAGACTTATGATTTTTATCAAATATGTTGACAAAGACAAGATTCACCATAGTACTAGATGCTGTAAGTACTAGTTCATAATCTGGACATTTTAAGTACTAATTAAATATCTATGTAAGTAAATATCATGAATATATAACTATTTTGAAACCTTTCAGCAGTTGGTAAGAAAGTATATCTTCTGTTATAGAATGAATAATTAAATTTTACATAGTACAGATTAAATGAAAGACACTCATGATTCCTGTAAAACTATAAACACTTTCAGTATTTTTCAAGAAATATTGCTATAACTCTTGGTAATATCACAGATTGTAAACAAAATCTTTTCATGCTGCCTGTGTGTATTCACAAAGTATTATCTGTGTGACTACATGAACTTACAAGTTTTAATGACTAATGTATGAGTTTCTTCATTATGCAATTTAAATATTAATAGCTACTTTTTATTAAGCAGTAACCATATTAAAAATATATATAATATTTACGAATTAATGTCATTGTCTTTTCAATGTCTCTTCAAGGTTTTTTGAAAAATTCTGCTGATGAGGATGTAGAACTCTTTCTTACGCATCTTTGTATCCCAAATAAATAATTTCTAATGCACAGTAGGCACTAATATACTTTTGATGAACCAATTAAAACACTACTCTTTGTTTCTCACTTTACTGTGTTGGTTCCTAGCCATTTTGCTGTCAAGTGCATGGCTTGCTCTTGCTCTGTTCCAGTTTGTTTTGTGGGAGAAAGGACCTCTGTAGGCTGCCTTTCCCAATAGTAGGCTTTTGCTTTTCTGAAAGGAGGTAAGGAAATGAAAGGAAGAAGTGGGAGCATTGCTCACCTTTGCATTTTGTTTCCTTTCTTGGCAGTGAATGCAATTTTTTTTTTCTAGTCCCATCTTTGTGTGATTCTTGTCATTTGAGGAAAGCCTGGCTGTGGCTTGAGCCTCTACTGAGTGTTCTCATCTTCTGGTCTCTGGCAATCCCACTCTGTGTCCCTTTAGTTCTGTGGGCAAACAGAGCTTTCTGCTGTTGCTCTTCTCTGGTTGACTTGGTTCCCCTGTCTGGCTTCTCACCAATTCTAGCATTTGAATGACTAATTTTCTGTGTTAATCAATCCGTACGTTCCCTCTGATTTACCTACCAGGACTTGAAACTGCTTTCCTGACTTGAAACTGATGAATACACTTACCTTTATTTCTAGCCCTGTAGAAATAAAACTTGGTTGGGATTTAGTAAAATAATGTTAATTAACTCAATATTTGTCAATATTAAAATTTCTTAGGAAACCTGTTAAATTATCCTTTATCTCCAACACTTTCCAAAATCACCTGAATTTTCTCTTCTTTCAGGGAAACAAGATTCTATTCCTTTGCCTGATGCGTGTTTCTCATCTCCTTTTTATCTAAGCTACTCCTGAAAGCACTTCAAGATTTCGTCAGGCATAATTTCTTCTAGAAGGTACTCACTGTCCCTTCCTTCCATGGTCTCCAATGCTTACTCTCTAGTACCTTCTGTTTTATGCTTCCTTACTTCCCTGTCCCTACCTTAGTGGTGACATTCATCTTATTTTACCTGCACAGCAGACATCTCCTGAGAATTCTGGTAGTCTAATTTTCACAACTATTGACATATCTCTAGAATTTGTGTGCCTATACTTAATGGCCTATGTCTTTTTTTTATTAATAAAGAAAAAATTAAAATGAGGTTTTTATATTTGAGTTTAAAATGGAAAAATTATTTGTACTCAATGTCTTGATAAATTACACGATACTTTCATAGTCTGGCATCCTTTTCCTCCTTTTATTTTGCCAATGTCATATATGCTTTCTAATTTACAGTTGTGAAATATTTAATATAGTTTGTTTTTTCTGATTCCTTTATTTATTCATTAAAATTATTTTAATAATTAAGTTTACTTACTTTACTTAAATTATAAACTAATAAACTATATAATGTAATGTTTCCATAGAAAGTACTAAATTTTTATTAAATTTGTACCCAACAATGGTATAGACCTTTGCTATCCAATATGGTGGCCAGTGTGATAATTATGCACTGAAATTGGGGTAGTACAAATTAAATTGTACTGATGAGTATAAAATATACACTGTATTTTAAAGACACATGAAGAAGCATATCAAATATCTCATGAATAATTTTTGTCTTGATTATATTTGAAATGAAAATACTGTGAATATGTCATTGAGTTAAAATCTCATCTATGCCTTTTTACTTTGGCCTTAATTTATAATGTGGTAACTATAAAACTTTAAATTATATAATGTCTCATATGATATTTCTGTGTACCTTTATTTACTTACCTTTATTTCTAGCTCTGTAGAAATAAAACTTGTTTGGGATTTAGTACAATAATATTAATTAACTCAATCTTTGACAATATAAAAAATTGCTTAGGAAACCTGTTAAATTATCCTTTATCTCCACACTTTCCGAAATCAGTGTGACAGCACCGGCATTGAACTTGATGGTGCATAAGTAAATTTGCAAAGGTCACAAGACCTGCTTACTGGTCTAATGCCTGGTCCACGTGCACTACCTATTAGCAGGCTAGGTCAACTGATACATCTGTGAAAAACAAAATAAAAAACCCACTGGTTGCCAGTGCTTGTTCATATAAAGACATAATAATGAACTTGATGTTTTTCAGTGAAGGGGTCAGGAGGGTCAGTCTTTATATTTGCAGGTAAACTTATTGTTCTCATCCATTGGGGCAGTCAGATGGAACATTAATTTATTTCTTCAGATAAGATACTGGAACAACAAAACAAAATCAGATGCTCATCTCTGTTGCATTTTCCTTCCTCAAAGAAAGATTGAGCAAAATGGCATAGAATTCTCCTGATAGGAGCTCTTTTAAAAGCAGTAATAGCACTCTGAATATTCCATGATGGTGTTCCAGTAAGAAGTCAGTACATTTAATATCAGTCAACTGATAATGCATGAAGCTAAAAATATTTCCTGGGCTTTATAGCAATTAGATCCTGCATAGAGTAAGCATTCAGTAAGTACATATGGATTTGATTTTGTTTTGATGCTAATTGGCAGGTTTCTAGAAACTAAAGTTTATAGCACTAAGAACAGAGTGTACATCCAAGTAACTAACAGTACACTGGTGCTTGATGTGGGCTGTGCTAAAGGACAGTCTTCTACCAAAAGGCCAGACACAGTGCAGATGTTAGTTGTTTTTGCTTTAGGAAATTGTATCTCATTTATATGTATACACAAACACACAAAATACTGTGGTAATATTTTATAGTGTGTTCACATTTTAAGTTCATGCAGGTATTTGGCGGAGGTATTACTGTCCTTGTTTTAAAAAGTAAAAACATTTATTGAGCAATTTACTCTATAGCAGTCATTGTGCTAAATGTTTACATCCATTACATCATCGAATGTTCTCAGAAGACTTTTGTATATGTTATTATCATCCAGAAATTACAAATACAGAAATAAGAATCAGAGAGGTGCATTAAAGTACCCAATGTCACAGCAAATAAGTGGCAGAGCTTCCATTGCCAGACCCTACAATGAGACTCCAGAATGCCAGGCATTACTGTAGTTACAAGGCATTTTTCTAGACAGATTGACCCAGAAACTATTCAGAATCCATATTGTGTGTTTTCTGAAGTTTTGATTAAATCTTTTTTGATTTCTTCACCAGACAAGGAAGAACCAATTGGGGAGATAGGAGAAATAGAATCTTGTTTAAAAAAAAATGGAAGAAAAAGGTAAGGGAATTGTACAGTAAATCAATCATCAACACAAGGAAGCTTGTTATAAAGCTAACCTAAGAATGAGTTACTTTTCATTGAACATGAATGTGCCAAACTTCATGATGAAACATATTATATGTACCATTGCAATTCATTTAATCCTTACAACCAGGAAATAAGTACTACAATCACGTCCATTTTAGAGATGAGGAAACTGTAGCACAGACAGTTCAAATACCTCTACCATGTTTATGTAGCTGGTAAGTGGGGAAACTGAAATTCAAACAGCTGTCTGGTTTTGAGCCTCCACTTTTACCAACTGTCATCAGAATAAAATTCAGCACATTTTCAAATAGATACTTATGTTCCTCCAGTGCTCCTTCACTCTGGAGCATGTGTGTGTGTGTGTGTGTGTGTGTGTGTGTGTGTATAGAAAGTAACTCTCTAGTCTTGAATATGTCTTGAATGTCCCACAGAGGTTCATGTTACAGAAGCTTGGTTCCCACTGTGGTGTTGTGGAGGTGGTAGAACTGCTTGGAGACAGGGTCTAGTAGAAGACGATCAGCTTTTAGAAATGATTAACCCTGATCTTTCTAGACATTCCATCTTTCCATTGCTTTTCAACAAACAATGACAGAAGCAACAATAATGACAGCAAAATTAAACATTCCAGAAAAATACCAAAATGACAGCAGCCAATTTTGTAGTTGTTTTGCTTGTCTCTAATGGTCAGAGTAGCTTTCCTTGCAAAATAGAATTGCTAGAATCTAGGTTTTTGCCTGAAGAAAAATTACTTCCAATATAAATAACTGATCTCATATCTACTAATAACAATTACATATTGGAAGGAGGTTGAGACAATAGGTTGATTATGTGAATTTTGTAAATATTAATACTTTCTAGGTGATTTCCTTTTCTCTTTCTGATAGACCAATGCCCATCTTGCATTACCTGATATTAGACCTTCTTCTACCTGGTACGGCTTCCTCGCTCTCTTGCCATTTACTTGTCATATTTCATTAAGAAATCCAAAAGCAGAATGGAGACTGTTTTAGTCAGCTTTTTTTGCTGTTGTGACTAAAGGACCCAACCAGAACAATTGTAGAGGTGGAAAAGTTTATTTAAGGGCTTATTTGGTTTATTTGGTTTCAGAGTTCTTAGTCCATATACAGCCAGCTCCATTACACGGGGCTCAAGGTGAGGCTGAACATCATGGAGGAAAAGTGTGGCAGAGGGAAGCAGTTCACATGGTGATCAGGAAATAGAGATCGAGGTCTCTACTGGCAAGATACAAATATATATCCCAAAGCCACATCCCACCACTTCAGTTACCACTCAGTTAGTCCCTATCAGGAGATTAATTCACTGTTGGGTTAAGACTCTCACAACCCAATCATTTCTCCTCTGAACCTTCTTGCATTGTCTCACATATGAGCTTTTGAGAGATACCTCACATCCAAACCATAACAAAGACAATTTTGAATGAGAGCCATAAATGTTTAAGAGAGGCAAAAGATGATTTATTGTTTTAATTCTACTTTGCATCAAGAGTTATTTATATAACAGTTCAAAATTGCTTTCACTTTTATTATCTCATTTTATTCTCAATTGATCTTCAGAACAATCTCTAAGGTGGCAAGGACAGGCGTTACTATCACAATAAGACAAAGTTAAACCATTGAGTGACTTGCCTCCACTTACATTGAGCGGCTGAATTTTGACTCACAGTTCAACTTTTTATTAAAAAAAAAGACATGTAATTTAAAGCATTCTATTATAGGTGACTTCAGAGTTTATTTTTAGCACAGAGAAAGATAGCAATTGCAGGAGCACAATGTGGCAGAGACTGATGTTTTTCTCTTTGTATCCTTCCTCCTTCTCTCCTAGGAATAGAATTTTTAGCTGGGCTTATAGCTGCCCAGAATAAAGAATAAATGTCTCACCTTCCTTGAAACCAAAATGACCACATTGTGAGCAAAAGCATATAAGTATAGTGCTGTGTAGCAGCTCTCAGGATCTTGAGAAAACATGCTTTGAGTAATATTTCCCTTCCTCCACACTGCTTCTTATAATGTGGATGTGTCCTCTTGGGCTAAGAAGATGCACTGGTGGGGCAGCAACCTGCAAGTCACCTGGGTTTACCAGGACTTTTCAGAGCAGAGTCTCAGTCTGGCTGAGACTGTATAACTTTAGAACTTTTAATGAAAGGGAAAATGATCTCTATTTTGTCTAGGCCCCTATTATTTTGGATCCCCATTACTTTTAGCTGGATGAGTGGAACACATGTGGTCAAAACCATTATCTCAAGACAGATCAGGTGGTTTTGATAACCATCTGTGATGGAATTTATGGGGGTCTGGATGTATCTAGGTCCTTTGACATGAGTCCAAGATTGAATATTAACACTAAGAACTCGGAAATATCCAACTAGGGAAACTGCCATTTTCAAGCTGCAGATTTTTGTCCACTAAAATATGGAGATTTAATTAATCTTTGAAGCAAAACTTTGGTGCTAGATGGACATGTGTGCAGCATGGGGCATTTTTTTTTTTTTTGGTATCCATTTCTTTCTTTTCTTCTAGCTCCTCCCTGGTGCTGATGGAAAAGTAGTGTTTTAGCATAAAACATTGATGTGATGCTATTAGAGACAAGAAGGTGATATTCGCTTATAGGTACTCATCTATGAAGAATTTGAAAAACATAATATTTAACTATAATAAAGCCAGGGAAACATTTATCTAGCTTTGATCTATGAGAAAGCAGGGAAACTGACAGACCAGGAGCAGAGGCTAGAAAAGGGAAGCAGGAGGGAGATCAGGGAGAAAGGAATCCTGGGTGCTCATCTTAGGCTAACTCAGTTTTCATCAGAAATAGTCAGGAAAAGTGGCTTTGAGCAACTTTCTAGGAGTGTGGCTAAGAGACTAATAAAATGTGTTTTCCAATTTATATTGTATTCATTTGCACTTATGTCTCCAACTCTGTGGATCACAGGAAAGGAGTCATATATGGCAAAAGCTTCCTTATAAAATGGATATGTATGTGGAGGTGTGACATAGAATCACACCTCCACATACATATCCATTTTATGGGACTCACATAGAAAAATAGGCTGTAGGTAAAAATGAGAACTTGGCAAAGTGTATTTATTTATTTATTTTTGTTGCTGATGGACCTTTATTTTATTTGCTTATGTATATGTGGTGCTGGGAATCAAACGCAGTGCCTCACGCATTCGAGGAAAGTGCTCTACCGCTGAGCTACAACTCCAGCCTTGCAAAGTTTATTTTTAAATGACTAGATTTAGATTATCCTGAGGAGAAAGAACTGTTGCTCATTGTCAGAGAAAGATATGTGTAGTCCTGTTCCAGGACTTGCTTCCAGAAGGTGAAAGAACTATTTTATTTGGGCTCATGTGTGACAAAGTATGGCACAGAGTTAGAAGGAGAAGAATACTCTCTTTCTTTAGTAAGACAGACAGCATGCTTCTCTCCCATCTTCACTGTTTCAGCCCCAGCATCCTTGGCAAGAACATGGACCTCTTACAACTGGCCTCATCTGAAGTAGCTCTGCAAGAATGAGGTGGGGAGAGCCAAGGGAGGACATGGCAGACACTGGGTAGACCATGAAACCGGATGAGTGTTCTGTGGGCATGTGAAGCAGCTTTCTGTAGATCACCTAAAGTGTTGGGGCTCCTTAGGAGACGGAGTTGAGATTCTCACTGAGGTGGCAGGGAAAGGAAGGCGTCAAGGGTGGTCAAAGCTTGGGCATATGATGAGTCATCAAAATAGCATACTGAAGGTCTTTTAGGCAAAGGGAAGAGTGAGAAAGGCCTAGAGGAAAGTGGGAGCACAATGCCTTGAAAGAGCTTGAGGTGTGAGGAGCTCTGAAGGGGCAGGTGTGGGGCTGGCATAGGTGACAACTACACAGCAGCAGAGACTGTGATTTTGTATAGAGACTGCTATGGATGCTGGCTTAACAACCTCATGGATTAGCTTTAAGCTCCTTTTAGGAATCAGAATTCTAGAGAGACTCTGAAAGGGTTTTTTTTTTTTTTTTTTTTTTAAAAAAAAACAACGAGATGAACAGTGCTTCATTCAATAGAGAATCTCCTTATTTAGATTTTAAAATATAAGGTAGGATTTTTATAGCAAAAAAATCCCTTTTTGCACCACAGTGTTTTTATTCAGTATCAGTCCTTTTTCTATTCTCAGATCAGCAAATTTTCTCCAATGTACTAATAAAAGCAGTTTCAGTTAAATACTTCTAACTTTGAGCAATGTCTTTTGATGTGACATCTCTCCAGACCCTACTATTTAAAAAGGCACAAGCCTGAAAGAATAGTTTTTTTTTTTAAATACAGTAACTTTGTGTGTATTGGCACATTTAAAGATTCAAAAAAATGGGTCAGAGTTTTTTTGAAGTGTGTAGAAAGAGCATATATTATAGCTCCATGTACCATCCTGGAAGATGACAAGCAGCTTAATTTTAATAAACTAAGTTGGCCCTAGAGTGATAAAAGATATACTACTACCCCAGTTTGGTTTGTAATTTGAGCATATAGATTGTGAGATAACTAAGAGAGTGGGCCATATCAGAAACTGCCTGGCTTTTGTTCATGCAACCTGCCGTGTACTTGCATGCTTTTGTACATACAAAAGAACCCCTTATGCACAAGCATTCTTTGGAAATTCTTATTACTTCCTGAGAATCTTTTGAGTGTCATATATACATACACACACTGATTGATAACAAGTAGTTCTTACTAGAGTCATAAGAGTAATAGAAATCATTATTTTGAAGAGACATCTGCACTCCTATGTTTGCTGCTATACTAATCACAACAGCCAAGATACAGAAGCAACCTAAAATGGTTGTTGTTGGTTGAATAAAGATAAAGGAATACTACATGGTCTTAAAAAGAAGGAAATCCTGCTATTTACAACAATATGAATGAACCTGGAGGAAATTATACTAAGTGAAGTAAATCAGGTACAGAAAGAGAAATACTGCATGATTTCACGAAAAAGTCAAATTCATGGAAACAGTGAATAGAAGGGTTATAGGTAGGGTGTGGAAAATGGGGAGATGTTGTCAAAGGGTCTGAACTTTCAGTTATAAAATGAATCAGGTCTGGTGGTATAGCATGGTGACTTTGGTTAATAATAATCTATACTTGAAATTTGTCAAGAGAGTAGGTCTCAGGCATTTCTACCACACACATAACAGTACATAACCATGTGAGGTTAGGATACATTAATAAACATGATTTTGTTAGTCATTTCACAATGTATACATATTTGAAACATTGAGTTTTATACCTTAAATATATACAATTTTATTTGTCAATTATATCTCAATAAAGCAGAAAATGAAAATAAAAATATAATACTTAATAGATTTAAAAATAGTAAAAACAAATTTTCATTTTTTTAATCAAAGAGAGTAAGCTTGGAAAAATTTTCTAATGGTTGTTGTGAAAATGGAAAATGGCATAGTATAAGCACAGAATGATCCACACAAGCAAGTCAGTATTCTATAGTCTCAGAATTATGTAATGAAAACAGTTTCACTGTGGTTCATATCAGGGGTCAGCAAACTTTTCTGTAAAGAGCCAAATAATAAATATTTTAGGCTTTGTGGGTCATACGATTTCTGTCACAATGAACCACTCCTGTCATTGTAGTAATAATTAGGCATGTACAATACGTTAAATATGGTTATGTTCCATGGTTTCAATAAAACTTTATTTGTAACAACTAGCAATATGTTAGATCTGGCCTATGAGCTGTTGTTTGCATACTCCTGGTCTTCATTGTCTGAATGGTATTGTTAAATAGTACAGTGATGGACAAAAACTAGCAGCAAGCTTGAAAACCAGTGTTCTGAAACTGTGTCCCAGGGTCAGCATCACTTGGATACTTGAAAGAAATGCAAATGACTCTGCCTCACCCTTTATCTACTAAATCTGAAACTCTGGGAGTGTGCCTTTCAGTCTGTTTCACTAATCACTCCAGGTCATTCTGGTGCACCCTCACTTGAGAATCATGGCTATGGGCAAAGCTCTTTTGGTTGTAAGAAACAGAAATCTAAGTTAGCTCAAATACATTGAAACCAGTGTATTTAGGAGTGGCTGCCCCAACAGGAAATATCTGAAATGTTGGTGCCTTAATTTGGAAGCTAATATTTTGCTTCCATCACAGTCCTTAGTTGCTTGGGCGCTTTCCACATTGTAGCTCTGATACTTGTAACACTTGGCTTCTAAGGTTTCTGCAGTAAAGGAAGACAGCGTGGAGACTGCATTTTGCACAAGTGTAAGAACTTTCCCCTCATCATTCATATTTTAAGAGGAGAAAATTTTTGAATGAATTAGATTAGTTTATGTATGAGCTTTCTCTGGGATCAATCTAATCTTGTAAAGTACCGTCAAGGATTAGGTTCACCTGCTTAATGTCTGGTTATCAGGAGCTGAGAGTGGGAGAGGTGTGCAGAAATCAAGAAAAGGAAATGATTGATGCAAGAAAAGGAAAAGATTGATGCCTAGCATTTATTTACTGGTTATTATGCTAAGTTGTTCACAACTATTATAGCCACTTTACAGAGAAGAAAAATCAGTATCAAAGCTGAAGTAATGTACACAAGGTACCATAGATAAAGTGGGGGAACCAAGACTTAAACTCAAATCTGACATCATTGTTGTGCACTTCTGTGAACATCCTGCTTTCAGAAAACTTAGGAATAGGTTTAATACTCAAAAAAGCAATTGGCTATTTTTAAAGGTAGAGATGTAGGAAAACTACTTTTGATGAGGATAAGTTTATTTTTTTTTAATTTCCAAATTGATAGACTATTCACTTAAATTTTATGTGGCTTTTTATATACCAGCGTTTAGTATTAATAACTCTTCTTTTAAAAAATAATAGTTTTTTTCCTGAATTTTTCCATCTCACACTTTATTGTAAATTTTCATGTCATTAAACATTCTTGTGTGTGTGTGTGTGTGTGTGTGTGTGTGTGTGTGTGTAGCTAGGGATTGAATCCAGGGCCTTGTGTATGTGAGGCAAGCACTCTACCAACTGAGCTATATCCTCGGCCCCCATTAAGTATTCTTATAAAAGCTTTTTTTTAATAGTTGGATAAACTTTGGCTAATCTAGCCACTTTCCTATGATTAGAAAATCTATTTTCAACTATTACAAGAATATTACAAACATAATTCTTGCTCTGCATTTCTGATTATTTTCCTTAAATCAGACTTCTAGAAGTAAGATTAGGGGGAGATTTCTATATCCATATCTGCGCTCATATTTTGTCTGTATTTGCTATGGGAATATAATATGTATATACACATACATGCATGCATATACATACAGATATACCCATATATTAAGATTTTCTATGTGAGTTGCCAGCCATGTATAAAAGGATTCTTGTTATCATAATCTCATCAATTTGTGTACTTCCAAAAACTCATCAAAACATGGTAATTTGTGTTTTACTTCCTAATTACTAACGAGGTTGAACATTTTCTCATTTGTTTATTTGCATTTCTTTAGTAATTGTATGTTCAGCTAATTTGCCCATTTTAAAATATGAGTGAAATGATTCCATCTTTATTTTAATAAAGAATATTTAAATTTTATGTAGGCAAACAAAGTAGTCTTTTCCTTCAGAATTTCCTTCTAATGCTCAATGCAAATGAGTTAAAGTTCAATCCACTTAGCTTACCTCGTGCTAGGTGGGGATGAGAAATACTTGATATCTATCCTTAGGAATCTTGCAATGCATCGTAGTAGACAAATATGTGAACAACAGGCAATGTGACATGTTGACAGTGTGTTCCAGTGTGTAAGATCACAGAGAAGGGAACAACTAATCCCTAGGTCAGAGCAGTCTTTTCAGAAGATGCTCACAGATGTTTTCGGATAGGTACATGAGAATATATATTAAGGGGGGTGGTGGAGTGTGACCAAGGGTATCATAACGAGACTATTTAAAAAAATGAAGCTGGGGACCTTCAAAACCTGATTTCCTGATACCAAATTTTTGCCTGAGGCCAACCCTGTATTCTTTAGAATGCACTTAAGAACTATGACTGTACTTTTCACTTCTTCTGGCAGTTAACTACACAAAGATCTCTGTCAAGTAAATTAGAGAAGACAGACTTGCCTGTGCAGCCTGCATAGCTCAGGTGCCCTCCAGCCAGCTGCTGAGGATGACTCACTGAGCATTCCCTGGTGCTTTGTTGCCTGGAAATGGGAGAGATGTCCCTGGCCATGGCTGTGGCATTTTGGAGGAACACAATTAGCCATCTAGTTGGAACTATCCCAAGGCTTACCTCCAGGTCACTTACATTCTTGACCTTTAAATAAGGTGCAGTCTAAATTTCCAAGGTGAGACATGGAATGGGAAGTCCAATTCAGAGACCCTGATCAACATCTATCTCTGTTTTGACTGAGCTATGGTGTTGTCACAGGCTGTTGGGAACAAGGATCAAAGAGAGGTCTCAAAGGGCCTGAGAGGCAAAGGGAACTTGATAATGATTTAGATGGGTAGGGGTGGTGAGTCAGGGATAGAAAAGAAAGTTATACTAATGATCTGGGATAATCAAGAGGACATTAAGACAAAATAATGTATGAGGAGTGTTGGTGTTAAATCTGATGAATCTGCTTCATGACCTTCAAGGGTAGAGGACAGTTTTGACTTGTTATTTCTTGATCAGTTAGCAGGCATTTATGGAGATGAGAAATCAGCTCCATTTTAGGCATAGTTCATGACCGGAAGAGTTATGCTTCTTGAAGAAATATTTTTAAAAGTATAAACTGATGTTTGAAGTTAGAAACTCAGATATCAGAAGCAGAGGCTGTTTTATTTCCTTTGTTCACTGGGAGTCCTGAGATTTAAGACTTTGAAATTACAATTGAGACTTCTAGTTTCTTCCTAGGAGAATTACCTCACTGCAGGTGGCTGCCACCAGGTGAGAAACAGAACTAGATATTGCCATCAGCTGCTCAGCCTTTCTGCTTTGTGGCAGGTGCAGCTGAACTCACAGCCGCCACAGCCTGGAACCTCACTGTGCTTACCCATAAATGAAATACAATGGACAGCAAAAATGAGCCCCATTACTAAATCACAGATTCCTACTGCTGAGAGCACAGTTGCAAAACAACAAGAAAACTCCTGAGTGCTAAATGATCCATTACCTGTTTGAGATGATAACTCTGGTTTTGTTCCTGATAACATTTTACTCTTATCAAAAGCCCTTTGGTTGCAGAAACTTTCTCCACAATTGTACCATTTATATTTTGTTAGTGTGCTTCGCTTGGATACTTAGATAAGTTCTCTTATTAGAGTGATTATTATTCTGTAAATCCATTTTGGAATAATGACAGTGAAAATCATTAGTAGTAGTCTCTCTCAATCAAGCGGTCAGTCTCCTATGTCTAGATTGACACTCTGCACCTGACAAGTTAGTACTTGGGAGAGGTGCTGGGAAGAGTGCACAGGGTCAAGACTAACAGAGAGGCCTTGAATAATGTTCTATGATTCTGAGTCTAAAGCTTCTGGACAGTTAGCAGCTTTTCTTTTTCTCAGAAGAGTGTCCAGTTCATTCTCTCTTAAAGCTTTTTGGTACACATAGTCTTTGCCTGACTAAGTTTTGCTCAAGAATAATGGATACTGGGACACCCTAGCATTCCAACTGAGATAAAGGAACATGGCAGGAAAAAAAAAAGATGGTTTCTACTTTGGGGTTGATGACTATGTATAGGGTTGCTGTGATGTGAAGAGAGGGAAACTATAAAATAAACTTTATTCATAACTTTTATAATTTTGAGCTTGTTTCTAGTTTCAACATAGCTTCATCTGCCATTATTCTGGCTGGTTTGCCAATATGAGAAAAAGTATAAAGTAATTAGCTCTGATATGCTAATCCTAAGACCAAGTTATATGAATATATGTTCTCTTTCAAGCAAAACAGAATGGCATCCTTAAAAATTTAAGTGGGATGTTGAAAGTGAATGGGTATCTTAAGAGGGAAGTTGACTTTGTGGTTTAAAAAACAGTTTGTAATCCTTCAATAACTTTTTTCTCGTTCTTCTCATCCTCATACTGAAATCTTTACTGGATTGGCAACTCTGGAGGGACTGGTTAAGATTCAGAAAAAGATTTGGTATTATGGGGTCTACCAGGGAAATCGCGCCTTGATGCACTCCCAGGTCTCATGGTCATAAATGTACATGTTGTTGTAGGTGTGGCTTTGAAATTCCATCCCCTTTTGAGACCTGTATTAAGGTTTGAGATGGCGGACTCTCTTCTGTGCTTCCTTTTCACGCTTTTCTCACTGCTGCCTTAGCACCTTTGTTCATCTCTCTTTCAGGGACACAAATTTCCAGAGACAGGAACTATGTCTCATTCGCCACTGTTTCTCCAGTCGATTCCTGATCAACTTAAAAGAATACATTTCTGTAAACTTCTGTTGAATAAATGAAAAAGAGTAGCCTTAAGTAGTTGAATCCACTTTTGCAACTTGAATCCACTTTTGTTTTTAATACCTGTGTGTCCATAGGCAACTCAGTTTTTTAGCTTCTGAACCATTTTAGGTTGATAAGGAATAATATTATTTTGCCACAAGGTTATTTGAAAAATAATCAATAGGATATATGAATTATTCTGTTCATAATAGGGTCTTAACTATTCATATCTTTCATGGAAATTCTCTCTTAAAGCTTTCCTTGAATCATACTCTTAATAGCCAAAGGATGGTCTTCCCTTCTTAAGAGCACACAGGAGATCCACTCTATTTTTGGCTGTCTTGTTTTCCTTTCTACTGGCATGTCAGTTTCCATCACCTTTATTGAAGCTTGCCACGCTAAGCTTTTCTCCCTACAACGCAAATAACTGAATTGCCACAGCCAAATCCAGTGGGAACTGAACTACGAAGGAGACTTTCTAACTTGAGATATGACAGCCATTTCATCTGAGAGTAAGGTTTGGAAAATATTTACATGGATTACACTTCTTGAAAGGACTTCTATTGAATTTTGTAAGGAAAGACCAAAGACTTCAGGTTTAAGTTCTGATATTATGCTTTATAACTATTATATGGGATTTTCCTATTTTATAATGTAGTGGAATCCTCTGAATATTTTCTCCTCTAAGAAAGTTTTAATAAATCTCTGATGAACCCATTTCCACTTGAGAATTTGTCTTTATTACAGTAAGGAGACTGTATATTTAATTTGTACTATAAAATCGAGTTCTGGGGAAACAAAATGCTCTATCTTCTAGAAGATAATTGATCAATAACTAAGTATATATCATGACTCTGGTTTATACACATTTGTATAAGGAAGATGTTTGGCTAGTTTATCTTTACTCTTATAACATGTTAAAAGTATAAGTATGTCCTACAATTAATGATGATAATGAAAACACCAACATTAAATGGAACATCTAATGTTTATTGAGTGCTTAATATCATTCAGGTGCTTTGCAAAGGGGTTTATTTCCAACTGGGTGGAAAAACTAAAATTTAGAAAAATTACATAATTCCCTAAAGCCATATATATAATTGGCCTAGCTGAAATATTCTAATTTTGATTCACTTCAGATCATAGACTTTTAACTGGTAAGCACAACAGCTAATCAAAAATGAGCTTGTGCATGAAGGCTATTGTAAGAAATATATTTTATCTATGGAATCACATAATCTCAGAATCAGCAGTGACCTTAATGGTGATCTAATCCAATACTGGACCTGGGAGACAACATGGAAAAATATTTCTGTAGATGACTTGTGTTCATTTCCTTTTGGATTACTCATCATTCTGTCATCACAGAAAAATATAACTTGAAGGGAGAAAATTCAATGATAACTTATTGATTACCTTTTGTTACACAGATTATAAAAACTGTGATTGGATATGGACAGTGTTTACCAGAGCTGTATAACAAATGGGTATGAAAGCCTTTATTGGCTAGTTTTGTTAATATAACAAATATTATATATTAGTCTACAACCTGACATATACATTATCTTCAATATTAAGAGACTAACAACATGCTATGTAGAAAGTTAACATATTAGGAAGATTAAAATATTAAGTGATAATTATTGCATATTAATATATTTGGAAAATGTTTATAGTGTCAAAAATCAAACAAATCATTTATAAAGCTTCAAAAACCAGGGTGCAATGGATCTAATTCTGCTAAATGATTAGACTGAACACAAATAGGGAGTGAGGATAGTTGCATTTCTTCTGACCCTGAAATAAATATCACAGTACAGAACAATATTGAATTCCAGACATAATAATCCAACTATACAAAAATACCTGAATCCTAAGTAACTGTCTCTCCTTGTAATAAGCAACCACATTAAAGAGGATATGGCACATCTGACAGATGTGAAAGCTACTAAGTCATCAAAGAAAACTCATCCCTTCCCCCAAACAGGTGAGTCAGTAGCATCGACATTTTCAAATGTCAGCTGTGGGATTCTTATTTAATTCTGTTTGGCACAAAACAGCATTAGTTCATTTATTCAAAAAGCCATTTTCTGAGCACCTGCTAGATACCAGGAACCATGGCAAGCTTCATGGGGTGCCAAAGATAAGTATTAAATGGGATTTTTCCATAAAGAGTTCACAGCCCTGTACAGCAGATAAGACACACACAGAAATTAACTTTGTATAGCAATATTGCTAAGAGTGGCATTGTCCTTGAAGAATGTAGGATCAGCATGTGCAGGATGAATGAGAAGGGCATTCCTGTGTGATAAGGGGACATGCACAAAGGGAAGAGACCCATAGAGCTTTGAGTCAGCATGTGGGAATGATGCTGTGTCAATAACGATGAAGGGTTTTGAAAAGCATACAAAGTTAGTCTTATTGTGGAGGGCCTTGGATGATGGTCTGAGCTTATGTTTTGTGTTATGGCCAGTGGGAGTCTTTGTGGTGGTGAGGATTTGAGCAAAGGGGAGAGGTACAGTTGGAAGTGGCTTTAGAAAGATTTCTCTAGGGTTTGTTTGCAGGACCTGCAGTTTGACACTGTGGCCATCTCCTCCATGAAACTTGTATATCCTCACTCTCTTCTTGTCTTCCTCCTACTTCTTGGAAAATGCTCTCTCTTTCTCAGGCCTTTTCCCTCTGCTTTCCTCTGTCATTGGCTCTTCTCACACTACAAGCTCTTCTAGGTGAGTTCATTTACATTTATATGTGAAAGGCTCTCAGATATTTACTCTAGCCATTGTGATCGCCTGAACTGCAGGACCATATTTCTAATATCCTCAGAAAATATCTCTTCGGATGGACATTGTTATGGGGTAAATGCTGTCTCCACTCTTCACTCCCAAATTCAAATGTTGACGGCATGATTCTCATTACCTCAAAATATGTCTACATTTGGAGATAGGTTCTTTGAAGGTCCAATTAGGTTAAAATGAGGTCATTAGGGTGGTCCTAATCCAATATGACTTTTTTTTTAAAAAAAGATGAAGATATTATTACATAAACACACTGATAAGGAAGATCAAGTGAAGACCAGAAAAGATGAGGGCCATCTGTAAGCCAAGGGAAGAGACCTCAGTAGAACCAATCCTATTAACACTTTAATGTTGTACTTCCAGCATTCAAAATGTTGAATTAATTTCTGTTGTTTAAACTACTAAGGGTGTGATATTTTGTTATGACAGCCCTAGAAAACTAACACAGACTCCTCACATTTAACGCCTTAAATGAAACCCTACTATTGCTCCATTCTTTTTTTTTCTTTTTTTTTTTTTTGAGTACTAGGGATTGAACTCAGGGACACTCAACTATTGAGCCCCATCCCAGCCACCCCCTCCACCCCTTTTTAAAAATATTTTATTTAGAGACAGGGTCTCACTGAGTTGCTTAGCACCTTGCTGTTGCTGAGGCTGGCTTTAAACTCTTGAGCCTCAGCCTCCCGAGATGGTGGGATTATGGTCATGTGCCACTGAGCCTGGCTATTGCCCTACTCTTAAGTGCTGAAAATCAGACATTTACAGGAGATGAAGTCCAAAGATAGAAACTGAGAGTCAGGAGAACTCTCTCTAAAACACTGATCAGGACAGCTAAATATGGGAAGGGTAATATTTTCACCAGAAATAAAACTAGTTTGTAAATCAGAAGGAATATCTGGTCAATGAAAGAAAAGAGAATATATCCATAAGCATCTAGAAAAGATAATAAAGTCCCCTGGACTATCACCACACTCATATGTTTTTCTCCGTTTCTGCCCTGTAGATAATGTTCATTTTTGGGGAAACCTGATGTGTTGCTATAATACTATTGTCTAATCTGATTTTTTTTCACTTGGGTATATTGTGAATATGTCTTTTCCCATATATGTATTGCAATCACAATATTTATTTCTAAGACAGCATCATCTCATTTGAATTATTGCTCTAACCTACTATCAAGGGTGCCTATTTGCCTTTTGCTTTATTGCATAGCCCGCTCAGCAATCAGAGCACTATTTAAAAAATGATGGTAATCTAATAATATATAGGATCGTATTCTTTCCTTTCTTAAACCCTCTATTCTCTATTCTCCATCTATTGACTGTCCATTGGATTTCAAGTAAAATATGCACTTCTTGCCATGCCTACAAAGCCCTCATGCCCACTGATCCCCTCTCTCACCACCTTGCTTTCTAGACCTTAACAGCACACTGGCTGTTCTTAGTTCTTAGAATGTTGAAAGGCCTCTTAGGACCTTCATATTTTATGATCACTCTACTTGAATGATTTGTTCTTATTGTTCACATATGAGATCAAATCCTGCCTCAATTGTATTCCCCTTCCTCTCCACCTCACACAAAAATGAGCTTTTCAGGGTAACTCTTTGTCATATTCTGTTTTATTTCCATCAGAGCATTTAGTGCTTACTAAAAGGACCATGTTGATTTCTGCCTGTCTTGACTAGATTGTAATCTACACGAGGGCAGTGACTCTACTGGTCTTTAGTGTCTAGAATGTATCTAGCTTACAACCAGCACTCACACACAGTTAATGGATTAAAGAAAAAAAACCCCATTCTTCATTACAGAGTTAAGATTCATTCTCATTTTTAAATATTTATCAAAGGGAGGTATTTCAAATATGTAGAAAAGAGTATGCTATGACAAATGCTCTCATACCTATCAACTGCCTATATATATATATATATATATATATATATATATATATATCTTAATATTCTGCCATTTTGTGTTCTATTGAAGTCTTTCATTTTCTAAAATTTAAACATTAGAGTTTTAGTTGACAGCCCCTATAAACCTCTTTTGATCCAATTTTCTTTCCTTTTTTCTCAAAGGTAAACACAGTCATGAATCATGAAATCATTTTTGATGCCAGGTTGTTAGGCAGGGTCTCCAGAGAAACAGAACTAATAGAAACACACACACACACACACACACACACACATCTATATGTGTGTGTGTGTTTCTATCTCTTTATATATATAGCTACACACACATTATGAAAAGTGGCTTACATAATCACAGAAACAAAAAGACTTATAATACATGATCTGTAAGCTGGAGAATCAGAAAAGTCTGTGGTATAATTCAATCTGAATTTGAAGGCCTGAGAACCAGGGAAACTTCTGGTGTAAGTCCCTATGTCTGAAGTCCCCAAACCAGAAGCTCTCATGCCCAAGGGCAGAAGAAAATGGATGTCCTAGCAGAAGACAACAAAATGAATTCTTTTGATCTGTTAGAAACCTTACATAATTGGATGGTGCCTGTCCTCTTTGGTGAGGTTGGCTTTACTCAGTCTTCTGATTCACATGTTAATTTCTTTTGGAAATATCCTCACGGACACTCCCAGAAACAAAACAAAACAAAAAACTTGGGCATCCCTTAACCCAATCAAGTTGAACACAAATTTAACTTGAGAAAGAGAATCATTTGGTTTTTTCCTTATAATTAAGACCATAAGTAGTCCTCAATTTTTGAAGCATTTATAATTATGTGAGCTAATTGTGAAGAATCATCATAACCTGACTCCAGAATTCTAGGAGTAGGTAAAAAGCCTATTATCTTTCCTTGCTCCCCCTCTCCTTCCCTCAGATCTGCCTCATTTGGTGTCCATGGTAAGACAAACTTGGTGGCCCTCCCCAGATGCCCAACTACTAGCATTCAATTAGTCCAAATTCCCCTTACCCTTGCAACCAAGGGAGAGCAGGGTGAGAATCTGGGTTTATACTTTTGCTCACTATGTGGCTTCAAGCAAACCACTCAATCTCTTACAACCCAGGAGGTAGTTTTTTTGTCTCTTAAATTGTAATAATGGTGACCTTAACCATCACTAACTATTTAAAGTATGGATTCATTTTAGATTTACTTTTATTGTAAAATTTATTTTATTTTTAAAAGAACTTTACTGGCACATAAAAAAACGAAATTTTGTATATACTAATGAGGTACCATGTGGTGTTTTTATAACTGTATTAATAATGCAATGTTTGAGTCAGGTGCAATACACCCATCTCCTTAATAATCTGTCATTTCCTCATAGTGAAAATGTTGTTACCCATATTTTATTAACATATTCTAGTACCCTCTCTTTACATAATCAGTTGAATGCAACTGGTTATTAGTGTACTGTTTGGATTCCTAGAAGTTAGAAATGAATAGTCCCAATATGGTTATGATGTATAAGCTGCTCAGCGTCAGTCAGATGCTAGACCATGGCTTCCTCAAAGATTATTTACTTCCTTCAATTTTATCTCCCTGTGTCCTTTGTTTCACGGCAGTAATATACCCAGTCCAAATAATGAATCATGATGTTCAATCTGGACTTGACAATGCTGTTATTCTTTGCTAGTTACTATATTTCCCACCTTCCCTTGCAGTTGAGTGTAGTTATATAACCTGTTTTGGACCAATAAGACATAAAGGCTAACTGGCAAAAGGATGGGGAGGCTGTAAGAAGGAGGAGTGTGAGTCTACTAGAACCTTTCTGAATAACCCCGCCACTGCTAACTCCAAACTTCTTGTTTTTGAAAAATATAAGCTCATACTTATTGAGGCTACTGCTTTTTTTAATATTTGAAGCTGCTTTTTGTGTGTGTGCCTCTGGGGCTTTCTGATAATTTGTTATTCAGCATTATTGTGACAGTAAATCATTGATACAGAGAATGATGACATCAGAGTAAAGTGATCAGAACACTGAAGCATCTCTGTGGAACTCAGGTTACAAACCACTGCACTAAATGAGTCTGACCTGTCACCAATTGTGACCTCTTTTTACAACATAGGATACTATGATGTAGATTTTATGATGCACTTATTTGAAGATCATGTTTCTAGGAGGCCAAGTTTTTGGAGCTAGACTAATTAGACTAGAATCATGAGTTATGCCATTTACTACTGACTATAAACTGTGCAAAAGTAATTTGACCTCAGTAAGCCTAAATTTTCTTTTCCCTAAATTTGGGGAAAATAATTTCTAAGTGACAGATCTGTTTTGGGAATTGAGTAAGATGGTGAATCAGTATTTAGCCCAGAATGGAGAACCTATAGTTCTAGCAGAGTAATGTGTTAAAGATGTCTTTTTCCCCCTCCTCTATCCTCAACACATCATGTACATGCTTCAACTCTTTAGTTTGACATTTTGTAATATATGATATATACACATGAGCATATATATATGTTTATATGCAAAAGCATATTTACTTGTGTATATACACATAGATTTTTTACAACTTTTATAACAACCTGTATGAATAATATTTACTCAGTTTAAAATGAAGAAACAATCTCTGTGAGAGTGATTTGCTCAGAGTCACACATCTTTAAACTACACGTTCAACTGTTTTGGCCAAGTCCAGGAGCTTTCTGCTGTTTTGTCTCTTGACTTTTAAATGAAAGATAGTCATGCAGCGCTAGTCAGTGGAAGTCTTGGAAATAAAACTGACTGTAGTTTATGTTGCCTTTCTTGACCTGGAGAACTCCATCCCCTTAGAGGCTCAGCAATCAGAACTTTGCTGAAAAAGTTAAGGAGAGTGAGCTTTGGAAGGCGGCCACTAGGTGGCAGTGGCGCACACTCACAGCGGAAGTGATCTGTGGCTGTGAGCCAGCCTGGGGCTTGAGATGGTGGATAACCTTGTGCACCATCCTGCCCCCTATCAGCATCGAATCACACGGAAAGAGCAAGGCT
Source organism: Ictidomys tridecemlineatus (assembly GCF_052094955.1). Lineage (NCBI taxonomy): Eukaryota > Metazoa > Chordata > Mammalia > Rodentia > Sciuridae > Ictidomys > Ictidomys tridecemlineatus. The sequence continues at coordinate 34,001,741 of NC_135480.1, forward strand.
CTGGTGTTTTGGTGCAGAACGTTAATAACATAAGTGGATAGAAAAACTGAGAACTGAAAATGCCACCTTAGCCTCAAGCCCCAGGCATGAGGCCGACTCACTGATTCTAAGGCTACTATGGCCTATGAACAAGATTAACTGTTCTGGGCCACCTGGGGATCACCTTCCTGCACCAGTTTGTGATTCCTATTTTGTTTTGAAATAAAAAATAAGTCATACAGATAAACAAGGGTTTCCGCTGTTTAAAAGTTATTTTCCCTTTGAGCACGTGTATTCCTGTTTTTTCTTCCTTCCTTTCCTTGAATTTAGATCTGTCATTCCTTGCTAGATTCCCATTAGTACAGCTGAAACTGGGGTCTGAGAACTTTTTGCAGGCATATGCATGTGCGGGGTCTTGTCAAATGTCTTCATGTGTGGTGGCACATGCCTGTAATCCCAGGAACTTGGGAGGGTGAGGCAGCAGGATGGCAAGTATTGGCAATTTAGTGAGGCCATAAGCAAATTATCAGATGGTCTCAAAAATTAAAAAAAAAAAAAAAAAAAAGGCTGGGGATGTGGTTCAGTGGTAAAGTGTCTCAGGATTCAATCCCCAGTACCAAACAGGCATGCAAGCAAACAAACAAACAAACAAGAATGCTTTCACCTCTCTCCACCTCTCTCTCCTTCCCCTAGCTCAAAGGTATAGCTTTCCTATACTCACCTCTGGGGAAGGCAGCCAGATTCAGGCAGAACTTTTCCAAGCACAATTTGATTGCTTTATGGTTTTAAATTTAAGGCTCCCCCTCCTGGCCTTACCAAAAAATAACTGGCCAGCATTAGGGATTGTTGGGTTTGTTGAGTTTACATTAATGTAGCCCAGACCGTTATGTGGACAGGAACTTCTTGGGGATGTTTTGTATGCTATGACAAAAAGGAGTCCATTGCCAAATACATCTGGGGAAGGCTGTGTGGACAGTAGCAGGTGCTCTGGGTTGTTGCTTCTCATTACTCAGAACCACTGATTTGCTGTTATTAAACAGCAGTCTTTAAGAAGGACATTTAGTTAGAGTGCCCACAGAACTACCATTTCTAGCCTCACTTGTATTTATTTATTTTTGCAGAAAACTTAGTGGGGTCTCGCAGGATGCCAGGGTTTCTCTGAGAATAGTGTAAGAAAGTGGCCTAAACGAATTGCTTATTGTATTATTTTTCTATTGATGTATAACAAACTTTTATGTGGTGGTATAAAAGAACAACCATTATATTACACTCAAAATTCTGTGGGCCAGAAATTTGAACAGGTTGTCTCTGTTCTGTGATGTCTGGATGCTTATCTGGATGCTTTGCTGGCTGGAATGGTCAGAAGTCTTTGTTCACTCACATGTCTATAGGAGCTGCAACCTGACATGGTGGTTCCATGTAACTGTTGGACATCTGCACAGCATGGTGGCTTCAAGAGTGAGCATCTGAGAGAATCAGGTAGAAGTAGTTTTACCGTCTATTATCTTGCCTTGGAAGATACCTGGTGTACTACTTCCGTAGTCACAAGTCCACCCAGATTCAAGGGGAGAAGGAACTTAAGTCTCACCTCCCAATGGGCAAACTGTCAATGTTACCTTGTTAGAAGATCATGTGGGATGGGAAATGTTGAGGCCATGTTTAGAAAACACAGTCTGGCATACTTCAACACTTTTTCTTCAGAAAACCTTTTATGAACAACTGGAGGATGGCTGGGATGTTTATCTCTGTAATATCAATGCCTATATGTGGTTCTTTATCACTACAGAATGTTAGAGGTAGAAGCAAGGTTATGTAGTCTCACTCTCCATAAAGTATAATTTTCATTTCTGTGCAGCCAGGCTCTGAGGATTTCAAAATATGTAAAGATCTAAACTTGTAAGGAGAGCATAGTCTATTGGGGGAGGCAGAATTGTCAAGAAAATAAATCCAAATACAGAAAGAGTACTTTGGAGGTAGGCAAAGATATTTTCAAAGACATAGTAAAATGTGAATTGGGATTTGAAAGAATCAGAGTGGCTCAAGATACAACAAGGAATGGAAAAGGACATTCTATGCTTTGTGGACTTACGTGAGAAGGTGGATGGGGAAGTGAATCAGCTCATTGTGTGTGTGAGAGAGATAAACAATCCAAGTCAAAAGTAGATGAAAGACTTGAATAGCCATTTCTCCAAAGCAAATCTACAAATGTCCAATAAACATGTGAAAAGAAGCTCGGCATGCTTAGGCACTGGGAAAATGCAAATTAAAAACCACAGTGGGATTCTATCTCACATCTACTAGGTGAAACATGGTGAAGAAGTGGAGAAATCCGAACTTTCATGGACAGCTGGAGGGAATGTAAAACAGTGTGTTTTAGAGAAACCAAGTGACTTATAAATAAAGTGTAAATTAAGAGAGTAAATGGGCATGAGAACTAGAAAGGGCCTGTCCATCAATATACTAAGGAATTTAAATTTTATTCTGTAACCATAAAAAAACATGTAAAGATTTTGGACAAAGTGACAGGATCTGGTTTTGGTTTTAGAAAGGTCCTCTTCCACAGTCTGACCTTCTGTGGGGAGGACAGACCACTGGTTAGGGTGGCCAGAGTGAAAAACAGCAATTCAAAATGATTGTTATGACTCAGAGGAGAAGCAATGAGCTCTTGAATTTGGACATTGGCAGTAGGAATGGCATTGAATGAGAGGATTTGAGTGACATTTAAGGTTATTAATTAAGGTATGAATTAATATATGTAAAGCACTTGGAATGGTTCCTGAAACACAGAAGCACTCAAAAAGTGTGATCTGCTATCATACTTGTTCTTGGTTACTTTTTTAGGGACTGGATTTTCTGAGTCACTGGTTGTGGGAGATGAAGAAAAATGTGTCCAAGATGCCATTGTTTGGATTTGGTGAGTAGGAGCAGTTGGTACTATTTCCCAGCACAGGTAATATAGGAGAAGCTTGTTTGAGGAGATAAATGAACTCAATTTGGGACATGTGGATTTTTAGATGTCTCTGTTGTTTCATAGAAGTAAACTTTAGTAGTTTTTTGGACATATGGATCTGGAGTACAGGAGAAAGTTCTGACTTGACCTAAGGATTTGGTAATCGTACCAAATGCCAATAGCAGTTGCAATGAAGCACATTTGATTAATTCAATGTTTTAGGACACCCTCCATTCTTTCACTATTATTCATATGATGTGATGACATTTTATCTTCTCAGCATTCCTTTGCAAACAAGCTTTCAATATGCCTCTTAAATTGTGATATTATTTAGAAGGGATATTGGCATAATTTCAACCTTAATATACTGGATGGGATGTGGCTCAAGCGGTAGCGCGCTCACCTAGCATGCGTGCGGCCCGGGTTCGATCCTCAGCAGCACCACATACCAACAAAGATGTTGTGTCCGCCGAGAACTAAGAAAAAATAAATAAATGTTAAAATTCTCTCTCTCTCTCTCTCTCTGTCCCCCTCTCTCACTTTCTCTTTAAAAAAAAAAATAAACTTTATTTTAATAGAATTTCATTGCCCTTTGCCAAAATAAATAAATAAATAAATAAAACCCAAACCAAAAAACCTAGGTTTTCTTTTTTTTCTTTTTTTTTTTAAGAGAGAGTGAGAGAGAGAGAGGGGGACAGAGAGAGAGAGAATTTTAACATTTATTTATTTTTTCTTAGTTCTCGGCAGACACAACATCTTCCTTTGTATGTGCTGCTGAGGATCAAACCCGGGCCGCACGCACGCTAGGCGAGCGTTGGGCCACATCCCCAACCCCCAAAACCTAGGTTTTCTATTTTTTTATTTTCATGAATTATTATATTCTGGGTTTTGATGACTTAGATTACATTACTGTGGTTTTAAGGGAGTTTTATTAAACTATTGCTTTTTCTTTGTATCATTGTACTATGCTAAATAAATTTTATACTAGCTAATCAATCAAGCATCACTGGGACCAATGCTAGGCATGGACAGATCAGGTAGCAGCAAGTCTAAGAGTTTTCAAGATAAAATGTCTCTAAGGTCTGCCACTGGGTCAGGTAGAAGGAAGAGAATTAATCTCTCATTTGGAATAAGGTATTAGGTAGAATTGGCAAATATATGGCATAAACACTATAATCTTTCTTTTATATCTAGAGTAGACATGACAGATCATATAGGTGGTCTCCAAACTTGTTGCTATGGTTCAAATGTGTTCTCCAGAGTTGATATGGTAGAAACTTAATCCTCAGGCAACAGTATTGGGAAGTGGGGACCAATAGAGATGAATATTCAATACCCTTATTGTGGGTACAGGGTAGTTATAGGAGTGAATTTGTTATAAAACTGAGTTCACCCGTTCTTGCTCTTACTTTCACTTTCTCTTGCCCTTCCACCTTCTGCCATGAGATAAAATGGCATGAAGGACTTTGTCAGATCTCAGCACCATGATTTTGGATTTCCTGGCATAAGAACCATAAGCCAAATAAATCTCTATTCTTTATATATTTCCCAGTCTCAGGTATTCTGTTATGGTAGCAGAAAACAGACTAAGACATCTACATGTCTGTATTCCCAGCAGTCACATACTGATCACCAAGTTCTTATAATAAAACCAATATTCCATTCTCTCAAAGGCAATATTTTCATAAGATTCTTATCAAATGTTTTATTTTAATATTTATCCCTGACAACACATTAGTGAAAATTATTTTCAGGTTGTTATATCTCACTGACATAACAATTAGAAAACAATCTGGAGTGACACTTGCCCTATTTTTGAGACTATTTTCTTCACGTCTTTGCCAAATGCTTAGAGGAAGACAAAATAAAATCAAGCTAATAATTTTTCCAAGGATGTGACCCTGAAGTGCACACTTTATCATAAGATTTTCCCCAAATTGCATAAGTTATAATAAAAGAATAAAGCTAGCAAGATAAAATAGAAATGATTAGAAAAAATGTAAAGTTCTGCTGAAACTTCCAACAAATCAATAATAAAATCCTAAAATAATGTGGTGGTAAGGAGGCTTAATAGATATTATTGGGGGAAAGCATAGCTAATGGTTGACTTAACAGACTGTGCTGGTAGAGGTAGCACTGCCCAAAGTCAGTTGTGATTAAATAGTATCCTTATCAAAAAATTTTGAAAAATGCTTACTTAAGTAAAATTCAACAGTTTCTTTATTGCAAGACCTCTCAGAATACTAAATATAACAAACTGCATTGCAACTCTAGAAATGGAATAATATTTTCCAAGCTTATTTAACCATAACCCATTCTCCTTATTGAGAAAAAGTACCACTCATGGGGCAATCTTTTGGAAATGCTGATCTAGATATTTTAGTGGACTCAAGTTCAATTCAGCTCATGGGATATGGATATGGTCAGCTGCACTTCCTTCTCTTCAATCTCACCATAAAGACTGAAGATGATTCCATTACATTTTATAATGATGAGGCTGTTCGTTTATCATGACAAGGCTGTTAATTATCCCCTTTTATGAATGAGGAAATTGAATGAAAGGTAGGTTTGTGACATGGCAAAAGTCACACAGCCAGCAAGTGACAGAACTAGGATTCAAATCTAGACAGTCTATGTCTAAGGTCTGTGTACTTCCCTGCCATCTCTGGAAAAGTGCTTCCCATGTTCTTTATGTTGTCTGCTACATTCATTCACCTTAAGGAAATGTAAGGGGAACAGTGTCACATATGATATAGCAGGAGATACTATGCAGAGAATGAGGACAAGCCAGTGGCAAAACACATCTGTAGTTAGCCTTAGGTTTATTATCAAATTGCCAGAGATTGAAGTTTCAGACAACTGTAAGAGAACTACTGTGGCCCGTGGTGTGTAAATGAGTGCTAGAAATATTACTGGGGTGTGAATAAAAAAGGAGCAGAAGTGTCTAAGAGGCCTGTCTGAGTGATGGCAATCCACAGACACCTAGGAATCCTCAACATATTCGCTAACAGGGTAATGTTTTGGCCTTTTTGCTTTTCAGACACCTTTCTGTAGAGAAGTAAAGCCATCCTAAATTACATATAATCAGTTTCTCTTAGTCAAGGAGGGCAGGATGAATGTTCCAGGACAGGAGACTCTTTCTAACCACCAATAATACTTCCTGGATTAGAGGTGTGTGCCCTCTGACTCAGGAAATTGGTCTTGGAATTTAAGACAGTTATGAGGATGTTCAAGAATATTCAGTGTAGTTTTGGCTATAGTGAAAAAATTTGGGGAAAAGAGGCCATGTCCAACATCTGGTTACTGAAATGGTAGTGTCTAGATATGGAAAAATACTTGTAGTTACCAAAAATGATATTGAAGAAGGATGGATGTCTGAGATGTTCATGAGAAATTAGGAGAAGTATAAGTTTGTAAATAGAATGTACATTTTGTCCTGTTTTAATATATATATATATATATAATTTTTTAAATATATATGATCTATATCTGGGTTTCTGTATCTGTGAATTCCCAAACAGTATAGTTTAAGAGATATTTATACAACGATGTATTTGGGTTACATTCAAATACTACTGTGCTATTTTACATAAAGGACATGAGTAACTCCTATGAGTTTTGGTTATCTGTAGGGAGTCCTGGAACCAATCTCCTGTGGATACTGAGGACAACTGCATACATGATATATGAAATATAGTACTAAAGCCCATATTAAATATCATTTTTTTCCTTAGAGGAGTGTACCCAATAGAATTTCTTATGATGATGGAAATGTTCTGTGCTTTTGTTGCCATAATATAGTAATCACCAGCTACATACGGCTATTGAGTACTTGAAATGTGGCTAGTGTGATTGAGGCACTAGAGTTTTAATTTATCTTAATTGCAACTAATTTAACTTTACATATATAGAGAGAAAATGGCTACTTTATTGGATTGCACAGTTCTTAAGGGTGGAAGAAGTAATATTAATATTATTTTTTGTGCCTTTGGAACTTTTAAATAATCTGAAATTTTAAAATAATTTTTAAACACAGGAATTTCACTGTTTCAGAATGGAATTCTCTACCTGATGAAGTTAGGAAGACAAAGAAGGATTTATAGGAGCAGAAAGATAAAGTTATTAAACCCAATAGGATAGATGATAGGGGAAAATTTTGAGGAGGTTCCAACAAATCATCATTTGAATTTTGAACAATATGAGAAACTGGAGTAAAGACAAAGCAAACATAAGTAAAATACCACCTTTATCAAAGAAAAATCTAATATTTTGAAGGCTATGGCTTGTATCTATTGACTCATTGGTCTCCTAATAATATACCCCTGTGTAGAGAGTTAGTGCCAAGACTCATGGGCATCATTGGCTCTGGAGATCCCACTCCCAGGTGTTGGGCTTTGAAAGCTGTGTTGACTCTATGGCTGAGGCAGCAGAAAACATGTTTTCTCTGCATATGGACCACATAGTAAGAAGAGAAAAAGGGAAGAGCTAGAAACATACAAACAGGAATTAGGGAACACATTTTTCCCCCTAGTGTACAAAAGGTTGGGCAAAAGGAGTTTACAGGAGTTTTATCAGCAGATGACCTGCCACAACAGAGCAATATCAGAAATGGAAAGAATAGAGCTGGGGATATAGCTCTGTTGGTAGAGTGCTTGCCTCGCATGTCCAGGCCCTGGGTTCAATCTCCAGCACACATAAATAAATAAATAAATAAATAAATAAACAAATAAATAAATAAATAAATGGGAAGAATAAGCCTTACTGCATTTCTTCTCTCCTCCAACATCAAGAAGATTTAGGGTAGAGGGTGGGAGTTGGTTTTCAGATGCATGTCATAGAATAAATGGGCCCATAATCAGACAAAAATACTGTCTAGGCCAAGATTAAATGATTGAAGAATAGATCTCCATTTTCCCAAAGATTTCCCATTATTTCTTTGAATTATAGAATTGATTTTTACCTACAAAATTTACTTTTCACAAAATGAGCAATGGTGCGCCCAAAATGTGATCTGGCAGCACATAGATGCCACTAAAGAAATAATAGATCCAAATGTAATAGCTAGAACTATAAAATTTCTAGAAGAAAAATATAGTGGAAAATTTTTGTGGACTTGAGTTAGGCAAAGATTTCTTACACAGAATACAAAATACAAAATTTAAAATGACAGGTAAAACATTTGAATAGATACTTCTCCAAAGAAGAAAATTATAGCAAATAGGGATGCATCTTATTATTCAGTAGGAAAATGAGATTTAAAGCCACAGTGAAATACCACAGCATACCTACTTAGAATGTTAAAAACTAAAAGGTAGACTATACTAAGTGTTGATGGGAATATAGAAAAACTATCTCTTACTAACTGCTGGTAGGAATATAAAATGGTACAGTCACATTAAAAGATAGTTAACAGCTCTTTGAAAATTAAATGTACTCTCACATAAACATACACTTTCCTAGATAATTTCCAGGAGAAATGAAAACATAAGGGTCACACAATGGTTTGTATTTAAATGTAGCAGACTTGTCCATAATAGCCCCAAACTAGAAATATCCCAAAGCCTATCCAATGGTGAGCAGATAAACAAAATGTGGTACAGGGTTAGGGGTAAAGTGCTTGCTAACGTGCGCAAGGTTCTGCGTCCAATTCCCAGTACTGAAAAATAAAAATAGAAAGAACGTACACATGGAATACTATCCAACCAAAAAAGGAATAAACTAGTGATTCACACAAAAATGATAATGAATCTCAGAAACATCATGCTGAGTGAAGGAAGCCAGATAAAAAGACTACTTTTTTTTTTTTTTAAATGATTTTATATATGTGAAGCTTCTTGGAAAAACAATGACAAAATTACCATTATAAAAAATAATTAGTTGTTTTTACAGATGAAAGTGATAGTTACACTGACTGGTTGCACAGGCCAGAGATGGCAGTAGGGTTTTAAGGAATATGGGCATTAAAGAATTGCAATGGTTTGAATGTCCTCTTTAAAATTCACATTGAAACCGAATCTCCAGTGCAATAGTATTAAGAAGGGGGCCTTTAGGAGATGATTAGGTCACAAAGCCTCTGCCCTCATGAATGGATTAGTATCTTAGAAAAGGGTTCGAAGGGGTGACTTTGCCCCTTCTGTCCTTTCCCTCATTCGAGGACACAGCATGAGTCTTCTGTGGAGGATGTAGCCACCGGGTGCCATCTTGGAAGTGGAGAGCAACCCTTACCAAGCACTAAACCTGCCAGAGCCTTGATCTTGGTCTTCCCAGCCTCCGGCACTGTGACAAATAAATTTCTATCATTTATGAATTGCCCAGTTTCAGGGATTTTGTTGTTGCAGCACAGAGATAAAACTTTTCAGGTGATACAAATATACTGAAATTCTATATACATTCATGAAAGCTCACAGAATTGTTCATTTGAAATGGATCAATTTTCGTGTTCTTTCTCCCCCCCTCTACATATGTAGAGAGAGAGATTTAAAACAAAACATACACACACACATATGTGTGTGTGTGTGTGTGTGTATGTTTTGTTTTTAAGTGTGTGTGTGTATTTTTTTTTTAAGCTACCACAAGTTTTGTTGTTGCCTCTCCAGGACACTAGGACCGGTTTCCCCAACTGTACCTTTGTACTACTCCAATCTATTCTATACATAGCAACCAGAACCATATTTCAAAACATAAGTTACTCATAATTTTTTATTTAAAATCTTCAGTGATTTTTTTCATTGGCTTGAAAGAAAAACTCAGAGTTCTTACCACGATAGCTTTCAAGGACATCTACAATCTACCTCCTTCACTCCTCACTTCATTTCCTCATTTCCCTGTGGTCATATCAAGTTTATAATTGTTTCTCAAGCACATGAAATTTCTGCTTAGGGACCTTTGCACTTTCTGTTTCTTCCTTCTGGCATGTTCTGCCACCAGTTTCTGGTCTGGATTCCCTTTTTTCCTCTCAGTTCAAACACCTTCTTATAAAACCTCCCTACCACCAATCTCAGTGGTCTTTCCCCATAAAATCTGTCTCTGTTTTAGATGTCTATTCCTGCATACACCCCAGAAGACAATGGTTTAAAACAAAATTTACTATTGTGGGTTTACTGGTCTCAATGGGGGCAATTCTACTTTTCTTTGTGTAGCAGCTGCATTCATTTGGGAGCTTGTTGGAACAGGAATGTCCAACATGGTCTCTAGTTTGTCAGGGCTTCCCTGTATGTGGCTTCTCACTCAGAGGCTTGGCTTGAACTTCCCCACAGTATAGCAGCCATGTTCCAAGAGAGAGAATGTCCTCTTAGGGCCTGATTGGAAAATCCTAGAAGTTACTTCAGCTGCATTTTATTGGTCAAATTAAGTCACAAGGGCTGTCTAGATTCAAAGGAAAGAAAATGGCACTGCTTACTTGGAGAAGCAACATAGCCACACAAGTATTCGAGCAGTTAGAAGCCACTAAATTTTCAGTTGATTTCGTTTAATCTCTACTGAAATCCAACCCCCCCCCCCTGAAATATTCTTTACTCTCTAATAGTATAGTGTGAGTTTACATGTTTAATGTTTTATTGTCATCTTCTCCCACTGGACTTAAGCTCTGTGAGAACTTAGGCTTTGTCTAACTTGTTCACCAATATATCCCTATTTTCTAAAATAGTGCTAGCACACCTCTAGAGCTAATGGAGATTTTGGGGGGGTGTGTCCTTCCTAGGACAAGTCCATTGCTTCTACTTCTTACTTCTCCCCATGAGAAATGAAATGACTTTTTTGATTGGAGTTCTGCTAAAAAGATCTGATATGCCAAGTGCTGTGGTGCACACACCTGTCATTCCAGTTACTTGGAAGGCTGAGGCAGGAGAATCACCATTTCAAGGCCAGCCTTGGCAGCTTAGTGAGATCCTGTATCAAAATGCAACTTAAAAATAGCTGGGGATGTACCGTGGTGGTAGAATGATTGTCTAGCATATTCAAGGTTCTGGGTTCAATCCCTAATATGACAAAAATGAATAAATAAAAATAAAGATTCTAATAATATTCATCTTGGACCCTTTTTTCTCCTCCAACCAGAGCTAGCATGATATCTGCATTTCAGTCTGCCTTCCACAATGCAGTATGTGTTAAGAACTGAGGTTGACCAGGCAGACCTGTGATCAAATCATTGTCCACTTACTTCTGGAAAGTATGAAGCCTTGAACATAGATAGGAAGTCTCATTTTCCAAATAGCCTTATTAATAACAAAAAAACTCCTGCATTTATCTTTCCATTAGTTCCAATTTTGGAAGTAGAAGAGGAGGATATTATCTCCATAACTCCAGAGTTAGGCACTTCTTAATTTTTTTTTGGTTGATTGTACAAACAAATGAAATAATTGTACAAAGAAATTCAGCCTGTCTCCTTATCACTCTCCCAAACATTCTCTCACTTCTTGGTATTCTGAATTCTTCAGGATCCTCACTCAGGTTTCAAAGGTTATTCCTGTAGAATGTGATCTCTTTAGGATGTGATTTCCTGACATTAATCTTCATATCTACATGAGAAAATGCCTGTATTTTGGTAGACTCTTATGATACACACAGAGTTCATTGGTTAGAAGCACATGATATTTACATCTTACTTTAGCTTCATGTGCTCATTCAGCTGGACTGCCCCACCAGCTCTCTTCTTCCATTATAAAAGGGGGAAAAGGCTTATGTGTTCTACTATGGTTGGTGGCTTCATATAAATTACCCCACAATTATTAATGATCATGTCTGTGAGTGTAATTTTAAAAGGCGTTATAAGTCAAGATCTTATTGAAAAAGAAAGAACTAACCTGAATATACCTGAATACATTTTATTTATTTGTATTCTAGGGCTTAACTCCTATAATACTGAATAACATAAAAATTATAAGATATACCAACTTATTATTCTCCTGTGTGTTCAGGACTTGAATAGCTTGGCTCATTAACTTTGGTTAACCTAATATCACCCCTAAGTCTCACAAAGATTACTAAATCTTTCTTACATGACTCATAACGCTTTAGTATTGTCACTACGAAAATCACTTTCTTTTATTTTGAGTGAATATGCTGAATATTGATTCTCACATTAATGGTTAAGTTTATTAACCTATCCAAAATATAGGATTTTCCTCAAAAAAGGAAAATAAAATTTAGGACTCTCTGGTTGGTTGGATTCTGGGTAAATGGGATTTTACTCTAGGTTTTAATTCTCTTATCACTCATTTTATATTGTATTTTTCTTTTACACTTCAATGAGTTGATCACCTTTGGCACAAATAATTAAAACCCTTGACACTAGAGTTGCTCCTTTTTAAAGTGCCAACCCATGAACATCCCAGTGAAGAACACATACCTACCTGCTTTATCTTAGAATGAGTAGTGATGGCAAGGCAGACTTGAATCTGGTCACTGAAGCCCAAGTTTGTGTGTGTGTGTGTGTGTGTGTGTGTGTGTGTGTGTGTGTGTGTGTGTAGAGGGAAGACAGGGTTATCTTTTGCTCTCTTTTGAGCTACTCTGAATTTGATTTGGTTTATGAGTAGCATTGGCCAGACTTTTTCTACAGAGGACCAGATGGTAAATATTTTAGTCTTTGTAGGAAATCCACCCCTGTGGTGACTACCCAGTTGCATCATTGTTACAGGAAAGCTTCTGAAGACAATATGTAAACAAGTGAGCATGCCTCTGTCCTAACAAAATCTAACCCGGCAGCAGGCTAGGTTTGGTCTTTAGATGGTAGTTTGTTGACCTCTAGTTTAGGATGTTAGAAATGATCATGAAGAACCTGCCCAGAGTAACTGAATACAAAGAGTCGGGTGAGTTGAAATTCAGTCCTGGGTCTACAGTCTGGTTTAACTCAAGGAACATTAATTGGACATTTATTACAGGGGTGGAAATACTATGGCCTTATGCTTCTATTCTCTCCTTTCTTATCTCTCAGCAGACACATGTACTCAGTCACAGTGGCTCTTCTCATGGAATTCAGATGCAATCCCAGAACCCTCAGTACAATATTGTGAGCAGCCACTGTCGCTGGATTGGAGTTGCTATGTGAGATGAAATTAGTTTGTCACTCCTGAAGCACTGTGTCAGCTACTGTAACGGGTGATTAGCATAAAAGATTAGTTCGACTTGGTACTTAGTTTTCAGGGGCTCAAAATCCAGTGCCATTTCCCTATGTCAAATCATTTAATTCCTCTGGAATCCTTAAATGGCAGTATAGGATCTTACCCGTCTTTCCCTCTGAATGATTATGAGAATCCAATGAGGTACTGTGAGTGAAAAAAATCCTACAGATGGCAAAACACTGAATAAATCTGTCTTCACATACTTCCAATATTTGTTTTAATAAGTGAAAGCACCATAGAGGTGTATATCAAGGCTCCCTTTGTTCCTTAAAATTTAGACAGTAACAAGAATGAGAATAAAATCCCTGCAAACTTTCAAGGTTTGCTTGAAACCATCAGCAACTGGGACATGAGGAAATTATCCACCCATAAAAATGACTTTATTTTGAGAAATTAGGCCAAACATTTCACTTCCACAAAACTGATGTGTGAATTGTGTTGCCTAAGGTGTCCTGTGTTCTCAAGTCTCACAGACGCCAGGTGTCAAATCTTTCTGAAATAGTTCCTAAAGGACGGGGATCCAAACGCAGTGATAGTAGAAAACATTTTTAATGGAGACAGCAGTGGGTGGGAGCCTTCAGGGGAAGCTCTTTGAGAGATCTCGGGGGACTGCCATACTTTTTGGTTTCAAGTAACAGGAACCAATTTGGTCTCACCTAAGGAAAGATAGGGAATTCATTTTGAAGAAGCAAGGTCGGCTCTTAGAACTCAAGGGCAATAATTGCAAGCCAAACCTCAGGGAGCGACTCAAAGCTGAAATGTGAAAGCCGTGAGCCCTCTCTGGGTGTCACTTTATTCTCTGTGTGATTGCCTCATGTCTTTCTTGCTCGCTCCTTATTAGCCTGTTTCTCTTTACATCCCTGGTTTATGATGGGAAAAGTCAAGCATTAGCTTTCAAATTTGTATGTCAGAGGGCTTAACTAACTTGACTCATCGTCTCAGTGCCAAACATCCAGAGCTGGAACTGTATGCATCAGATGCCCACTTTGGTTCCATCAAAAGTAGTCAGCATTGCAAAGAGATGCTAAGAATGCATTTCAGTAAGTTAAGAGGAAGAATATTTCCCTGAGAAAAGGGAAACTGACTTAATTATGGGACAGGCATTCTAAAGGATGTCCACTTTAAGGTTCCAGTGAAAAAAATATTTCTTGATTAATATTTGATAACTGTAGTTCAAAGCTTTAGGGGTACAGAGAGTTCCTAGCCATGTCAACTCCCAACATCTCATCTAGAGATGTCAGTCTGTCTCCTAATCCTCATCTGTGCCTGTCTTCTACCCAGTGTGGACTCTTGAGGTCCATTTGTGGGAATGATGATTAATGAGTGTTCTGCCAAGTGTCAGTAAATGGCTAATATGATATCTACTCATGTAGCATTCTTCTACAAAAATAAATAGTGTGTATCCCAGGCTTTCTCCTCTTTGATCTTATGAAAACTCCAGGGAAGTGAGTTCTTGAGCATTTCACCTTCTGTGAATTCTTACTGGAAAGCTTTGGAATGAAAGAGCATTTGTTCTTTTACGATTAGTTCTTCCCTCCGACACTTGCACACAGCTGGGCACTTAGCAGCTGCCTCAGGAATACTTATAACCCCTCCCCCAACATATATCCATGTCTTATTTTTCTAGAATTTGTGAATGTTTCCTTATATGGTGAAAGAGAATCTTTAGATGTGATTAAGGATCTTGAGACGAGAGATTATTCTGGTTTCTCCAAAAGGGTCCCACACAATCATAGCAGTTCCTATAAAAGAAATGCAGGAAGAGTAGGAGACAGATGAGAAGGTAACATGATGACAGGAGCAGAGACTGGTGTGCTTTGAAGATGGAGCAAGGGGCCACAGGTCAATAAATACAGGTGGCCATTAGAAATTTTAAAAGGTTTCTAGGGTAACAGATTCTCTCCTGAAAGCCTCCGGAGGGAGGCAACCCTGCCGACACTGACTTTAGCTCACCAAAAGTAATACAATTGGAGATGGTGAACTGGAAGTTGCAGGCCAAATCCAGCTAGCATATCTATTTTGTTTGGCCTCAGTAGTATTTTGAGAAAAGAAGATGAAAATGAGCCACCCTTTAAAATGGGTAAACTTAACATGAACATCTAGATTTCTGATTTCTCTGAAACAAATCACAAATGAGAACCAACCAAACATCCTCAAATCTTGGCATTTCTGGGTGACACCTGTCAGCTGAATTTCAGTTTCTGTTCTTCCCATTAGCCGGTATTTGTGCCTGTTAATTTCAGTCTCCTGAATTCCCTATTGTTCCTGAGTTTGAATTATCAACATTGCTCTTTGTTCCTCTGTAGTAGAGACATAGTCTTCTATACCCATAGATGTAGATAGGCTGAGAGGTCTGCATATTTTAAGAAAAAAAGAGTTGTGATAAGTGTAGGACCCTAATGTAAAGTGTTAATAAAAGGGAACCTCAGTGTGGGGAATGTTAGGGACAATAGTATTTTTTCAGCCTTTTTATAAATCCTGAGCAATTCTAAAATTAAAAATGAATGTTTTTTTCATTACAAAATAAGTGATCAAATTATGTGCATGTATAAATATGACATGCTAAATTCCATGATGATGTATAATTATAATTCACCACTGAAAATAAAATTGAACACACTTCTTTTCGAAAGTGGAGAATATTACTGTGAATTAAATATGTAAACACAATGTTTTTACACTGAGAGAAGATTCCTGGATATGTTTCATTCATTGCCTTGCTCTCTGGGCCTCTCTACTGCATGAATTCATGACCTTCAGACATTCATCATTTTACAGATGAGGATTCCTAGGCCCAGGAGGAAAAGTGACTTGCCCAGGGTGAGATAACTACTCAGGAAGCAGCTATGAATGGGACCCAGGCCTCCTGACTTACTTCCAACCCATGTTCTTTTCTTTCCTGCTGGCATGGGGACTAATGACAATAGCAGGTTCATGTTCCAGGATGCAGCAGAAACTCCACTCACCTTTCTAGAGTTCTCTACTTGAGAAGAGAAGCAGCACCAGATTCAGAGCCTTCTCCTTGCTTGCTTTTTCACTTTTTGTTTTTTACTTACTTCATTTATATTTCATATCTGGTGCGTAGGGAAAACATTTGACATTTGTCCAAATACCAAATGTACTTTGGACTTCATCCCTTACATATTAGCAAACTCCAACTATGCAGGAGAACATTTCCTCTGAAAGCCGGAGGCTTGAGGTTAGGAAGATTCAACCTCAGGCCTTAGGAGTGGGCTCAGCCCTTGCTGATGCTCCTGGGTTAAGGCTGAGTCAGGCATTCTGTGTGGGCTCCTGCTCTGCTGGGAGGTAGGGATTAAGGGACTAAGTGGATTTGAGAGGTTATGACTGCTTCCAGAACACTGTGCGTTCATAGCCTTGGGTGTAAAGAGCCTTGATGTGGCTGGCTCAGAGCTGGCCAGAAGGCCAAGGTCAGCTGCTGGGAGACTAAACAGGCTCAGAAATGGGCTGGCTGCTAATTTTCCTCTGGCCTTATCTCTGCAAGGCTATTTCCATACTAACAGCTTTCTCTGGTATCTGAAGTAGTGAGGGTATCACAGGTATAATTTTGCCAACATTTCCATGAACTTAAAACATTGGAGGTCTGAGGGCTGGAGGGGAAAGGTAAAATTAATGTCAAGAATAGATAGCAATATACATTGAGCATTTCTTGTGTGTTTGTGCATTTTATGTACTAAATATGGAAGCATAGTGTTCCTCAGTCCTTAGTCTGTTTCGTTCATTGCTTATTCTTCAGGTTTTTCTAAGCATGAGTTCTTGACCCCATGTTCTGGACATTATCATTTTACAGATGAGAATTCTGAGACCTAGAGAGATAAAACAACTTGTACAGGGTCACAGAGGTAGTCAGGAAAGGGTTATAAAGAAAACTCAGGCCCCCTTCTATCCCAATGCTCTCTTTTCTTTCCTGATGCTTAGGGGAGTCATGACAATACAGAAGGAATAATAAGTGTAATATTATGGAATTCATGTCTGTGCTAAATAGTTAGGAGTCAGAATACTGATTCTTGGCCGACACTATAGAGCTGATTGCAAAGGTTAGAATTTAAACTCCACCACTTAATAGTTGTGTGATTGGTGCAAGTTATTTAACCTCTCTTAACCTTTATTTCTTCTTCTATAAAATGAAGACAGTAAGATCCACTGCATAGGACTAGATCAGAATTAAACAAATTAATAAGTAAATTGTATTTGTTTGGCTTATAGTAGGTGCTTTATCAATATTAGCTCTTACTAATAGTTATAAATATAATTCCTATTCTGTGACTGAAGAAGACACAGGCTCAGAAAAGTTACATAGCGAGCCCAACAGCACACAAAAAGGAGTCAGTCTGGAGTTTGGGTTCTCATTCCTGCTCTAAAACATTTGTTCTATTATCTAAAAGCATCTGGTTTTCTCAGACCAGTATTTCTTGGATAACATCCAGTTAATGGCGACATTGAACTCACAGTCTTCAGACCTCTCTCCCATCCATGATTTTATTCAACTTTCATTTTGTCCTTATGTCTTTGGACAGTCAAAAACTTTAATTGCAAACATCCTTGAAGGACAGGGCAGCTGATTCTTAGGAGAAGCCTACTAATTCAATATGTTCTTGATTTGGGAATTTCAAATTGGATGGAAAAAAATGGTCATTTGGAAAGAGTAATCCTTGATATCCATTTGCTGGGAAATAGATTAGCTGTAGTGCTTAACTGGATTTCAAAGGTTGTAAGGAAGACTTCCTGTTGAGTCTGAGCTGCAGGCAAAGAAGATATGCTAAGAGCTCTCTGAGCATAAATCATTTTTAATGTACACTTGGGGGTGAGGAGCAATAGGCATGAAGTATGGAAGAGTCAACTTCAAGAAATTACAGAAAGTTCATTGAAGTAGTTTTTGGTAGTTATATTTTATGGGAAACAAATGAGACCACTAAAATACAGCAAAATTCTCACTGAAGTTTTCAAGTGAAGAATGGGAACAGGTAACACAGAAGCATTTAAAAATAGATCTCTAATAATATTCCCACCAGTATTATGAAAATATACATGAATGTGTCATATGCAAGTAGCTCAGGCTTGTGGGGAAATCTAAAGCTGTGCCTTGGGTAGATAGCATTTTTTAATCTTTAAGGATGTTTCAAAGTGGAGGTAAGAACGAGTTAATGTCTTCAAAAGCAATTTAAAGCATGAAGCATTTTCAGTATTTTCCTCTTCTGAATGAAATCATATTTGGGAGAATATGCAGTTGAGTGATGAAGCAGATGTAGAGAGAGCCCAGAAAACAGAGCTATCCTCACCAGGCTTCCAACTCTTTTAAATAGAACTATTTCACTGAAAAATTAATTGGCAAGGAAGTTATATGCAGCCTGTTAAGTTGCCTGAAATATTATCACCTGGACTTCAAGATTCCCATCCCACCAACAGAGGAGGAGATACTGGTTCAAATGGCACAGTGACAGGTGAATGCATCTTACAGCCTAGGAGGGAATTTACAGGAGGCTAGAAGTTTAATCAAATGTACTTAAGTAGTGGTCTGCATAGGGGGTGAATTTTAGGAAACAATATTCATTAGTTTTGTGATTGAACTTCCACAGATGCAAATTAATGTTTCTTGCTTGGGCTGATAATTTGAATCTGAAATGAAGAGTGGATGCCGCAACCCGGCTGGGCACAGAATCACAAGCCGCTCGAGCAGAAACAAAGTTTTATTTTAAAAAGGCCGTCAGTGATCTGTGTGCGTCCCGCTAGCAAGCCGGTCCACACACGTGTGTCCGTCTACCGGAACCCGGGGCCCGGACCTCCCCCCCCCCCCCCCCGAAATTCCCTCCTACTATCCTTCCCCAACCAATGGGAACTCTCCGAGAGTCCCGTAACATGGTAGCAGGCTAGGTGAACAGCAGGAGTCCAATTTCCATATGAATGTAAATCTTAACATAATCATATCATCTCAATGGCTAGCTGGCAGTCACCTAAAACAAAGGTGCCATGTATCATAATACTTTTGCTGTGGCTCCTAGCAGGTGTGTGTGTGTATTAAGGCTGAAAATGCTGAATGGTTGCTCTGTTTCTCATCTTACCAACCTCCTACCCCTCACAGGTCAACAGCAACCTCTCTGCTACAGAGATTACTTCCACCACCTCTGTGCAGTAAAGTGAGAGACTTTGGCCCAGGCACCCTTCCTTCCTGAATGTCCCTCAGTAATTAAGCATTGAGACCTAGAGCTCTATATCACTATAAAGGAACAGTGGCCCTACTGCTGTAGGATGTACAGTCTAACAGGAGGGTATGTTCCATTTGGTTCTCTCATGCAGTCATATTGAGACCTCCTTATCCTAAGTCTAGGTTTTCTCATCTATAATCTAGGTGTTTTTCTAGAGGACCTCAAACTCTATTAAAGATGGGAAACAATTTACTGCTCATGAATTCAGGTTGAATGAAACGTACAGAGTCCAGACCTAGGTACATAGTGCTGAGTGGTGATGGGGTTCTGGCCCCAGCACTCAATCCCTGGAGCTCGCTCTCCCCTGCTGCAGTACAGCAGAGTTGGGTGGGGTCTGACATCCCCTGGCCTAGTGGTTGCAGCCTGGGCCAGTTGCATACACAGAGATAATTCATATTTCTTGGTCTTTCAAAACAAGGGTAAGCAGGCTGAAATGTGTATTGTTTTTATTTTTTCATTTTGCTGAAGGAGCAGTAGCTGGGCCCCAGGCCTTGTCACTGTCACTCTTGCCACAGTGATATTCAGTGGTCACTGGGTATGCATACGGGGCATCTGTAGGGTGAGCACAGCCAGGCACTCTTATGGTCTCATATGTCAACTCCTCGAAAGTGTATCTTTTCTGGATGTTGGTCCTGGCTGGGTTCTTATATACCAGATCCTGAGGAGTCTCAAAAGGAGAGAGTTAGGTCACAGTATTCTGGAAGTTTCTGTTAAGCTTAGTCAAAATGAGAGGGATTTAATACAGATTGCTCTAATATCTGCTCTCTGAAGATCAGCTTCTAGGATCCTTAACCACAGGTCACATGGCCTCATAAAGGGACTTTAGGTTATACCAGTTTTCTGACCTGGGAATTTCAGAGAAAATAAACCTGCCTTCTTACATCCCGTCATAAAATGACCACATAGTTTTTTTTTTTTTTTTTCCCTGAAACTCTATAAGGAAACTCTATAAGAAAAGGGACAAAGAAGATATGATCTTTAGAATATTTTTTTGTCCTTACTACTCTGAAGTTATATTAATGACAGGCAAAACATGTAACACTTGGATTTAATTTTTCAGGGTGTTTTTTAAATTTTATTTTAAATTTTGAGCTGGGATGGTAGCTCAGTTGTGGAATCTCTGTGTAACATGCATGAAACACTGCATTTGCTTTCCAGCATCACAAAAATAAATGTAATTAATACATAATAATTGTACATATTAATGGAGTACAATATGATAATTTGATGTATGTAGTCAATGTGTTTTGATCAAATCAAGGTAATTGACATTTCTATCTCTATGAAAATTTATCACTTCTTTGGGCTGGGATTCCTAGGTCTCTTCTTTCCTAGTTCATTGGAAAATATATAATATCTTGTTGTAAATTACAGTCATCACGTTGTGATGTAGAACTCTAGAATTTATTTCAGAAAGATATTTTGAAATACTCTTTTCCATATATATTTAAAAGAAAAATGAGTCATACACTCAATTATTGATACTTTGCTTAAAATCTTTGGCAAATTTTACTTATAAATTCGGTATATGTTCAGGGTTCTTAATCTAAAAGTGTATGGTACAGTTCCAATATTAAAACATTTCATTGAGGCCAATTTTTTCACTCTTCTGCTTGTCCAATGAGAAAAAATAGTTGCCATAAAGGGAGAAAAGTAGTTATTTTAACTCATTTCCCTGACTGGTCACCAGGTCTATTTTCCATCAAAAGTACATTAAACTGTATAGTAAACTGAGTTTTACTTACCAAACTTGTTTCATATCAAAATATACTTATTAATATGCAGTCATTTTTAACGTCAGTTTATAGGACTGCCCAGTCTGCCAGAAGCTACAGACAAGTGGCAAAGAATATTTCACTTTCTTAACTGATCTATTGTGAAGAAGCTGTGAGGATACAGAAAAATAATGTAATGTCTCTATACTTGGTTTTCTTGAAAGTATAAAGAAGAAAGTGGGTTTGCTGATTCATTTTGGTTCTAACCATCTAGAGGGATTTATTGCTCTCAGGATCCTTGTTGACCTTTGTTCAGGTCGGCCAATAGAATAAATTTTATAATTGCCTGCTTCCTTTTGAAATTTTCTGCATGTTTTGAAAGGCATTTGGTACTATCCCTGTTGCAGAGTTAGGCATTTTATTATTGAAATTGGCTTTGAAACTATTGATAGTATTCCATGATTGAATGGAATGACCTCGGCTATCTCCAGTGGATAAAGCTAGCTAGTGTAGAAATGCTCTTTTGAAATGCAGAATTGGCACATTATAGAATCATTCCCTGACCTCAGTCCAGGCTGCCCCAAACTTGTTTTACCCAACTCAAATCCAAACTCAAACATAAAATGATATCATGATAATTAACCTCAATTACAACACAGAGATAGTATTGGCTACAGAACTCATAGTTGTTATTTGAGAGACAAAATTGTTGATAAATGGCATTTCATGAAGGTTGCCTTGTACAATCTTCAGAATACTAACT
The DNA here is from genome assembly GCF_052094955.1 of Ictidomys tridecemlineatus. NCBI lineage: Eukaryota > Metazoa > Chordata > Mammalia > Rodentia > Sciuridae > Ictidomys > Ictidomys tridecemlineatus. Next base: position 34,023,487 of record NC_135480.1, read on the forward strand.
TTCAGAAAAGCAGAGGTCCTGCCTCGGTATAGCAATACCAACACAACAAGTGGTATTGACACTTTATAGAAATCTCTCTCCTTTTTTCTCCTTTGCAGTGGTGATATTGGTCAGGTCAGTGATTTTTGCAGACCACTTTTCACCAATAGGAAAGGAGAGCAATTAGAAACCAAAGCATTGTAACTATTATGGATGTTGACCCAGTCAAATTGAACAGAAATGAACCTGTTCTCCAAATTTCAGTCACATTTAGTTTCAGCAAGCACTTTTTGGCAAAGACAAACACATTATAGAATTCCCTAAGTGCTGTCATACATTTTTTAAAAATATTAAAAAAGTAACAGGGAATTGCCTTAAAATGAAAGTGATTATTCTACAGTATGGCAAGTGTCATCATTAAGTGATCCCTTCATTCAGTTTCAATAATCATTCGGATTTTAATAAAGAAAGCTTTGCGCATGAGAATTTTTTGTATATTTTTTAGGTTAGCTTAAATATGGACATGTAATTTTGTTCACATTTGATTACTAGAAGAACATTTAAAAGTCAGCCTAATTGGTTATAAAATCAGTCACTTGCTATTCCTTCTTGTAATATATGCACAATCTTATTTAAGAAGCCAAATTGGCATGCCTGGACTCCCTAGAAAACAGTATTGGAAAACCTCTTCACTGAGAAGTCATAGCTGATTTATTAGACCCTGCAAAGATGTAATTTCAAAAATAACTATCCCCACTTGATAATTATAGAAGCAGCGACCTGTGGTATGCTGGTTTGGCTAGGAATCCTGAAGACAGAAGCAAGTCTCAAATTCAGCAATTATATAAAATCATGTGTACCTAGCACCTGGTGGATTTTTAGGGCATTTTTTTTTGTCCGTGTTGAGGATGGTGGGTCAAAAAGATGCATAATAAACTCTGCAAAGAGCAGATGATCTGGCTCTATCTGTGTCACTGAATTTATCACACTCCTTCCTTTGTCTCCTGCTCCCAATAGTTTGCCTAATCCTAATCCCACTTGCTGATTTAGCAACAAATCACTCTCCTATCTTTACTTTCCTATGTATGTTGTTCATCTCTTCCTCCTTATATATGCCATGGAGCCAAAACCTCAAAGAGAAGCAGCAGGATCTACAAACTCTTCATCCTTCTTGCCTCTGTGTCAGTGCTAACTGAAGCAGGAGAGACAAGTAAGGAGAAACTTCCTCATTCCTACCTCCTCAGACTGCCTTGCCACCTAGTAGGCACTCCACTGTACTGTAGTAGTTTGTTTCCTTGTCTCTATGGTAGACTACAGCAAATTGAAGGCAGGGGTCAGTACTTAACCATATATGGTAGGTGCATTTAAAATGTTCATCAATTTAAAAAAAGTGAAACTATAAGCCATTAGAAGTGGACATATATGGGGAAATAAATATGTATCTAAAACTTGAGAATGAACATATAGTTAAATTTCACATAGTATTTATTAAACAATCAAAAATGTCTGAAAAAATGGATCTTTCCAGTTTCTCTATGTAAGCATTACTGTAAAATTGTAGTTACTTTTGTTATTAAATTCACTTTTCTAATTTTGTGCCTATGTTTTTATTCAGCTATATTTTGGATTTAATTTATTCTTTTTCTACCTTCTTAAGATAGAGGCTTAGTTAAGTTTTTAATACCTATTTTATTTTATAATATAAGCACTGAAAGTTACAAATTTTCCTCTAAGCATTGCTTTGGACACATCCCCCAATTTTAATTCATAGTCGCCTGCCTTTACCACTCAGTCAAAAATATTTTATACTTTCTCTTTTGCTTTCTTCTTTGACTTATCAAAGTATGTTGCTTGATTTCTGAATTTCGGAAGATTTTCAAGATTTATTTATTTTTTTTACTTTTTACTAATTTAATTCCACTGTGTTTAGAAAACATACTGCACATAATTTCTAACATTTAAAAGGTTTGAAGCATACTTATAGCTCAACCTACAGATTATCTTGTTGAACATTTGTATGTACTTATAAAGAATGTGCATTCTGTTGTTTTGGAATGGAATGTTCTATGTAGATATGGGTTAAGTTACCCTGATTGGTAGTGAATTTTGACTCTTCTATACTTTCTTATTTTCTGTGTGCCTGCTCTATTCATTGCTGAGAAAGGAAGACAGAAATTTTCAACAATAACCGCAAATATATCTATTTCTTCTTTATCCTCACCAGTTTTTGCTTTAGGGCTCTGTTATTAGGTGCATGCACATTTTAGATTTTTACATGTTTTTTATGAATTGATCATTTTATCATCATGAAATGTTGCTGCAGTCTGACTGGGCATGAATAACCGAGCTGCCACAAAGCCCTGTAGGTTCAAACAGCAACTACTTTATTTCAACTCTCACCGGCACTGCACGTGCGTTTCCACCAACGCCACCCACACAACAGCCTTCTCCTGGGACATACCACACACCAACCGGAAATCCCTCCTCCGGCACTTCCCCAACCAATGGGAACTCTCTGGGAATCCCACAGAGAACTCCAAAGTAGCGGGTGCCAGAGGCAGCAAGAGCTGCCCCATTGCTGACAGTAAAGGTCAAATATACAATACAATCAATCCAGCATCACAGCAATTATATACAGCTTAACTCAAATCATCATCTCAATGGTTCGCTGGCCTCACCTTTCAAACATTCCCTCTGGCAAATGCCAGGCATCATTCTGACCAGCCGTGGCTCTCAACAAAATGTTCCTCTTTTTGCATAGTAGTATGCCTTCACTCAAATCCTATTTTGTCTGCGGGTAATATAGTCACTCTGTTATTACTGTTTGCAAGATATTCTTTATATTTAAGACACATTTCATCTAGACAACATACAACTGAGTCTTGCCTTTGCAAAATCTGGTTTGATGATCTTTACCTTATAAGTAGAGTGCTCAGAAGTTTATATTTTATATACTTTATTATATTCTTGTATTTATATGCAACATATGGTCATTTACCCTTTTTAAATTTTCCCCTTTTTAGAAAAATTGTTAACATTTGTTTTTTCTCCACTCTTGGCTTATTAGGTTGGTTGGTCTTTCTATCTATCTATCTATCTATCTATCTATCTATCTATCTATCTATCTATTCATTCTCAGGCTTCAAATGCATATATTTACTTTAATAATATCATTGCACATTATACAAATGAAGGTCTTACAGCACTATTCTTTCTGTTTTCCTCCATCACTGTCTTTGTGCTATTATTTATTGTTGTTCTAAACCCTAATACATCATATTATCTTTATTCTAAATAGCCTACTACCTTTCTAAAATCTATAAAAGAATATTTTTTATATTTACTCACATAGTTTGCTTTTCTAACACATCTTATGCCATTTTCCTCCTACCTAATGAAAATCCTTTAAAATTTTTGTCATGCCCATTTGCTGGCAATATATTATCTCAACTGCACTGAAAATGTTCTAACTCAGTTTCACTGTTGAAGGAAACTATTACTCATAATAGAATTATTGATTAGCAAGTTTATTTATATGTTGTTCGGTTGTTTTGTTTGAGTGCTTTGTCTTCTTTGTTTGCGTTGTTTCTAATAAGAATACTGCAATCTTACATATTCCCTTATATAATATGTTTTTTCCTTTGATTAAGATCTTCTCTTTATCACTAATTTTCAGCATGTGTTGCTAAATTTATGCTAACTTATGACATAGCTTGGTGTAATTTTCTTTGAGTCTATCCTGCTTGGCATTGACAAGTTTCTTGGATATATGGGGTTTATTGTTTTAAAAAATTTGAAAAAAATTCAGGAATATTGCCTAAAACTTTTTTTTTTCAATCTGTTTTTCTGCCATTTTCCCTCCTTCCTGTTTCCAAGACTTAACTTGCATGTATTAGACAGCTTGCTATTGTCCTGGGATAGTAGAAGCAAATGTGACTCCATTTTGTTTTATGACTTCATCCTGTAAAACAACCATGCCAAGTAGAAGGGTCATGACTAGGGCAAGATGTTCTTTTCCTTTTGCTACAGAAACCTTTAAGAACACGGAACTACCTAATGGGGCATTGTTTCTGTAACTGGGGTAACAGGGCTCTGTTTCTGTAACTGGGGTAACAGGGCTCTGTTTCTGTAACTGGGGTAATTGGGCTAACTGTGATTGGTTGGGCTTCCCACCACTTGACTGCACTCTCCCGCTTTTGTAACCTGGCTTGCTTGCATTGGCTGGACTCCACCCCCCAACATCCCTTTTGTGGTTTTCAGGCTTATAAGGAGTGCCCTTGCAATTGTTAGGGGCTGATCAGGGGAACAGCTTTATGTTCTGGTCAGCCGCCACCGGTGTACTGCAATAAAGGCTTGATTCAATTATACATGAGTGGTCTGGAAGTCAGTTTATGAAACCCCAGGATGAAGATTTAACTATAATAGTCCCACAGATTGCTGAGTTTGTAAAATTTTTGTCCTCCCTTCTCTCTAGTTTGGTTTTTGTTCTATTGCTCTGTCTTTAAATTTACTGATCTTTTTGTCCCTACAATATCTAATCTGGTTATTCTCCACCCAATGAGCTTTTTATTTCACATAGTAGATTTTTCAGTTCTAAAAGTTTCATGTGTTTCTTTTCTAGGCAGTCCATTTCTTTCCTTATTATATTTTCCCTTAATTTTTTGATCATGTTTATAACAATTCTTTTGAAGTCCTCAACTGCCACTTTTATCATCTCTTCTGCTCTGTCCATTTCTCCTATTTATGGATCATATTTCCTGCCTCTGTGTATGCCTAATTATGTTTATTTGGATGTTGTGCATTTCACAATTTGAACCTTTGGAAGGTGGAAGGCTGTTATTTGTGGTAAGCTTCATTGTTTTGAAATTTGCTTTTAAGCTTTGAAACTGGTATTGGTTTTGCCCTCTAGAGGAATCTTGCCTACCAGGGAATGACCCTTGTGGAGTCTCTTGGAATGCTTCAGGGCAACAAATCAACACATCTTCATTCTTGCTGGTTGGCACTGAATTGTCTTCTAGACTGTGTAAGCAATGGGGTTTTCCACTTTATAGCTCCCTAATAGTTATTTTCCTGGCCTTGTGTAGCCTTATCCTGTGTGTGTGTGTGTGTGTGTGTGTGTGTGTGTGTGTGTGTGTGTGTAGTTAAAGACTCAAGGGAGCCTCTCTACAGTTTTCTGGAACTTGTTCCCTAAGGTGCTTCCTTCTCTCTGACACTGGTCCACAATTTTTGATTATCTCAGCTTTCCTGGGCTCTGATTTCTGTCTCATTTATTTGACGAGGCTATTTAACCCTGCTTCGTTTCCCCTTCCCTGAAGAGTCTGGAAATATTTTCACTTAGAAAACATGGGTTTTCTGAGTCTCATTTGTCTTCTTTCCTTTTCCACTTAGGTCTTTCTTATGTACTGTCTATTGTTCAATGTCTGAAAACAGTTGTTTCACCATTTTGTCCTTTTTCTAGCTGTTTATGGTGAGAACAAGACTGGTTCTTGTTACTCCATCAGGGAATTTGCACTCCTGTAAAGCAAGTTCTGAGCTGCTTGGATATTTGAAAAGAGACGAAATTCTCACTGGAAGAGTTTTGAAAAGCAGTAAAAATTATTGACCAATATTGCTATCATGACCTCAAATACAGAGTCAAGAAAACAATTAAATAATTCTTTGGCCTCTGTCTCTTGGAGCTCTGAAATATCTCTTATTATTTATTTAAAAAAGAATCACAGCAAGGCTTAGAATAGAGTAGAAGATCAATCTGGACTTTATAGGGTCTTGAGACAAACTTTTATGATATACTTGTCATGATTCCATGTGCAATAATTCTTGACATTATGCTCTTCTGTTAGATTGTGGGCTCCCTGAGGACAGTGGGAACAAAGTAGGTATTCGATAAGTACTTTTAAAATGAATGAATGAATGAATAAAACATGGCCTGCTAACCTGGTCAGTATGTATGGATTTCTCAGAAAAACTAGACAGTTGTTGAAAGAGTCTATCTGGGGAAGATGAGATTTCAGGGAAGAAAGCCACAGCATATAGACATACTGTCCAAAATATCTCTACAATATCATCTTAACTCTAATGGCAGCTGGGACCAATGTGTCCACACAGATGGATAGGGTCAATAGCAGTAAGAATTGTGCCCACCTAGACCACATGACTCAATAGACAGGAATAGATTTTTATAGCCTAATTATATTATTTTGCTCATGTTGCTGTAACAAAGTACTACAAACTGGACAGGTTCAACAAACAAAAGGATTTATTATCTCTCAATTCTGGAGGTTGGAAGTCCAAAATTAAGGTGTTAGCAGGGTTGATTCCTTGTGGGGGCTGTGATGAAGAATCTACTCCAAGTCTCTTCTGGATTCTGGTAGTTTGTGGGCCATCTTTGATATTCCTTGTAGAAATGTCATTTTGATCTCTGCCTTCATCTTCTCATAAAACTCTCCCTAGGTACATACCTATGTCCAAATCTACTCTTTATGAAGACACCAGTCTTTTTGGTTTAGGTACCTGACCTATTCCATTATGATCTCATTTTAAACTTCACTAAATACAACTGTAACAACCCTATTACTAAGTAGGGCCACATTCAGGTTTACTGAAGGTCAGGACTTTAATATACGAATTTTGGAGTGACACAATTCAATTAATAGTATCAATAAGCCTAAAACCAAATCATGTCTCTTACTGACTTGGCATGCCTTCACACTTGAAAATGGAGATAATGATGCTTACCTTGCTAGAAAGTTGTTCAGATTAAATGAGATAATGTTCACAAAACACTTAGCTGGAAGCTGCCATGTGATTAAACAATCAATACATGGTGGCTTTCACTGTTCTACACTAAATGCTTATGGATTGATTGAATATATTGTACTTCTTCTGAATATAATTGGGAAATAATTCCATTTTTTCATTTGATCCCACTTGCCCATCGGAAGTAGATCTGGCCTCTATGAAATGTTTGCCAATTTCTTTCTTAGATTGCTTTCTGGGGAGGCAGGAAGATAACTACGAAAACACAAATGCTTTAATAATTAAGCCAAAGGAAGAGAAAGTTGATAACAAACATTTTTTCTGTGCATTATAATTGTAGAACAATATCTCCTAGATAGTTAACCCTAGACATTTTATCGATTTAACGGAAACCTAATCAACTAACAACTCAGAAATACTGTTAGAAGCACTTCTCCAGAGAGCTATTGTAATTAGGAGCTGGCCCCCTTCTGGGCTGTGAAGCCGCCACTCTCCTTATGTTTGGTCAAGTAATTTTTCAGTCCACTGATCATCCCAGAGGACATTGTTTCCCTTGATATGACTTCCTCCATTTTGCAAGCCAAAGCAAGTTAGCCCTAAGTCTGCTCCTCAAAATGAGAAGAACTTTAACCCCAGACTCCCTTCTCTATGCATGTGAAGGGCATGCATTTGAAATGCATAGTTTCTTTTTTTTTTAATTGCCTTATGCATGTGAGGCAAGTACTCTACCAACTGAGCTATATCCTCAGCCCCTAGTGGCTCAGGAGGCTGAGGCAGGAGGATCCTGAGTTGTAAGCCAGCCTTAGCAAAAGTGAGGCGCTAAGCAACTCAGTGAGACCCTGTCTCTAAATAAAATACAAAATAGGGCTATGGATGTGGCACAGTGGCCTACTGTTCCTGAGTTCAAACCCCGCCCCCCCAGCACCAAAAACAAAAGCAAAAACAAAAACAAAACAAAACAAAACAAAAAACAACAAAGAAATGCCTAGAGATCAAAAGGAAGATTTTATCATCTCGACTGCTTTTGTGTAGCTATGTTAGGGCTGACTCTTTCCATAGTGTAACTACATCTGTTTTAAAAAATTTATTGTTTATTTATTCCTCTGTGATTTCTGGATGGGTGATGTTTCATGAATGAGGGGGACACATTTTTCCCATCCCTGGTTTTAGTATGCAGTGATTGTTCCTAGGTATAGTCCTTGCCTCTTGAAATCTTTACTTCTCTGCCTTTGCAGTGAGGGAGTATTTAGACTGGAAGAAATCTCTAGGTCAAGTTGGCCTTTTCCTGCCATTTTTTTTTTCTCTTAGATTACAGAGAACCTTTTTTTCACTGTTCATTTTAGCTTCATAGGGAAGAGCAGCCTCTGCCTCAGTGGTGTCCACTTAAAACTGAAGAGAGGAACTATCAGGCCATGACAGCTTATCACACCTCAGGCTGTGTTCCCTAACTTAGCCGATATCAGTAATAGTGGAGAAATATAGATATATAGGATTCCTTATGATTTATTCTTGGTTCTATTTTTCAAAAATTTTGAAACTCAGGAAGGGCTGTGGAGTGTTATTTTGGGGAGAGCATTGGTGGCCAGCTTCTGTGAGTCATCAGCAAAGTTGGTGTCTTTAGCTGAGTGGAGCACTCTGGTCAAGTGCAACTTCCATTTATCTCCAATTATAGTTTAGCTTGGGACCAGAGAATTTTTATTTAGAAAGGACAAGTCCAACAATACAGTTGAGTATTAGACACATACCATCCTGGAGAAAGTAGGAAGAAGTAATATTTATTGAGCGACCACTAAGAACAAGGTCTTGTGTTAACCATGTCATTTATACATTCATTTAGTATTGAAGAATGTGAAACCTATTCCACAAAATCAGAGAGGATGTTATTTTGCCTTGATAATTCTTTTCTGTTTTTTGAAAACAGGATGGAAAGTTACTTCTTTGTCATTAAAACTGATCTCCTAAAGAGAATGATTATTCTGAATACACCATCTTTAGGGATAGAACCAAGGATTTTCCTAGTTTTTTCCTTAGGTGAATGACTCTTCTAATATCAGTTCTGAATTGGGTTTAGTAAATATCTTATGAGAGATGGATATAGTTAGTGTTAGAGATGATGAAGTCCTGGTTTCTTTTTATGGAGGAAGAACAAATCCAGAGAGGTTAAGGAAACTGCTCAAGATTGCTAACACTGTCTAGTAGGAGAGCTGATACAAAAGCACAGTCTCAGACCTGCCTTAGGGTTCGTTCTATCCTGCTGTACTGCCCCCTTTCTGGGCAATTACTAACAGCTGTCAAGTGCCTTCACCATCTGTTCTAAGATTCTCTTCTGCTGGATAGGAAAATGGAACCCAAGAACAGTGCTCTAAGGTGACTCCTTCACTTAGTAACTATTTATTTCCTAGCAGCTGATGCCATTCTTATACACTTCCTAAGAGTTAGCATTGGCTCCCTTTCTTTTTGTGTGCCAGGCAGCAAGCATCCAGCTACCTGGTGGCAGTTCCAACTTGTTTTTATGACAAGACAGATAGTATTTCAGCAGAATTATATTCTGTAACATCGATCATTCTGACAGGATATATGATAATAACTGGGAGGCTCCCCATGCACCCCATTTCACTTTTAACTGTTCACTGAGATTTGCATTTTTCCTATTACCCTATCTTGTTGGCAATATGTTGAAATTATCCAGTGGTGTAATTCTTTCTCTTAAATGCTTTGCCTCTGACATATTTAAGGAAATTAGTTGGTGTATATAGTTGCTGACTTAGTTATTTTGAAATGATTTGAGAATCATTTGGAATTAAGACCAGATGAAGACTCACCTTCTTTGAGGTGTACTGAGATGCTTGTCCTGTTACCCACCCCATCCCTAGCTGGACCAGGTTCTCACCTTCAAGGTCCTATGTTTCTTACATTTTCTTTGTTGGAGCCCTCATCTCTCTGCATTGCTACTGATTATTTATGGGGTTTTCTTCTTTGTTAGAAGGAAAATTCCTTTAAGGTAGGATTTTTTTTTTTTTTGAGTAAGAGACAATTGGATTCAAACCCAACTCTGTCACTCACTAACCCTAACAGTGCATTTTTGGAAATTTTCTTAAACTTTTCTAAATCTCTGTTTGTTTATCTATAACATGGGCATAATAATATACCTTGCAGAGAGTTTTTGGTTTAAATGGGGATGTATGTTAAGTATACAGCATAGAATCGTATAAAGGAAACATTCAACAAATGAGAATTAGAATTTGTTTTTATTCTAATTATTATTATCCAATGACAAAGAATAATGCCTGTCACATGGTAAGTGCTAAAAACAAATGCATAGAATTAACAAGTCATAGAATTAAAGTCTTCTAGTGTAATGTTATTTTCCATATCCTATTTGATAGGATAGTTGTGTTTATTATCTTGATCTCTTTACTTTTGGAGCTTCTAGTCCAGGAGGAGAGATGTTGATTTCATTCTTGCTCAAATGAGAGGTGGACCTGAGATAAATGAGATATCTTTAATGCCTGTTTGTTGGGTCTGTATCCTAGCCTCTCGCCCAGCTCCAAAAATACCAGATGCCTGACACAAAGCTCAAACACCCTCTGAAAAATGTTTCATAGAAGGACTAGGTTACCAAAGAGGAAAAACTAGCCAAACTAAAATAAATAAATAAATAAACATGACTGGAAGTACAAACCATATTTCAATTGTAACCTTAAATGTTATTGGCTTAAATTCACCAATCAAGAGACATAGGCTAGTAACCTGGATTAAAAAAATAAATCCAACAATAAGCTGCCTTCAGGAGACTCATATGATAGGAAAAGACATACACAGGCTGAAGGTGAAAGGTTGGGAAAAATCATACCACTCACATGGCCCTCGGAAGTAAGCAGGAGTGGCCATACTCATATCAAATAAAATCAACTTCAAACCTAAGTTAATCAAAAGGGATAAAGAAGGACACCATATACTGTTAAAAGGAACCATCCACCATCAAGACATAACAATTATCAATTTGTATGCTCCAAACAATGGTACTGCAACGTTCATAAAACAAACTCTCCTCAAGTTCAAGAGTCAAATAAACCACAACACAATAATTATGGGGGACTTCAACACACCGCTCTCACCATTGGACAGATCTTCTAGACAAAAGCTGAATAAAGAAACTATAAAACTCAATAGCACAATCAATAACCTAGACTTAACCGACATATATAGAATATATCAACCATCATCAAGTGGATACACGTTCTTCTCAGCAGCACATGGATTCTACTCAAAGATAGACCATAAATTATGCCATAGGGAGACTCTCAGTAAATATAAAGGTGTGGAGATAATACCATGCACCATATCTGACCATAATGGAATGAAACTGGAAATCAATGATAAAAGAAGGAAGGAAAAATCCTGGATCACCTGGAAAATGAACAATATGTTACTGAATGATCAATGGGTTACAGAAGACATAAAGGAGAAAATTCTTAGAGATAAATGACAATACAGACACAACATACCAGAATCTAAGGGACATAATGAAAGCAGTTTTAAGAGGGAAATTCATTTCCTGGAGTTCATTCCTCAAAAAAAGAAAAAACCAACAAATAAATGAACTCACACTACATCTTAAAACCCTAGAAAAGGAAGAGCAAAACAACAGCAAATGTAGTAGAAGACAAGAAATAATTAAAATCAGAGCGGAAATCAACGAAATTGAAACAAAAAAAACCATTGAAAAAATTGATAAAAAGGCAATATCACAACAGACACTACAGAAATACAGAAGATAATTTGAAAGTATTTTGAAACCCTATATTTCAACAAAATAGAAGATAGTGAAGATATCTATAAATTTCTTAAGTCATATGATCTTCCCAGATTGAGTCAGGAAGACACACACAATTTAAACAGACCAATAACAAAGGAAGAAATAGAAGAGGCCATCAAAAGAACATACCAACCAAGAAAAGCCCTGGACTGGATGGGTATACAGCAGAGTTTTACAAAACCTTCAAAGAAGAATTAATACCAACACTTTTCAAGCTATTTCAAGAAATAGAAAAAGAGGGAGTTCTTCCAAATTCATTCTATGAGGCCAACATCACTCTGATCCCGAAACCAGACAAAGACACTTCAAAGAAAGAAAACTACAGACCAATATCTCTAATGAACTTAGATGCAAAAATTCTCAATAAAATCCTGGCGAATCGAATACAAAAGCATATCAAAAAAATTGTACATCATGATCAAGTAGGATTCATCCCTGGGATGCAAGGCTGGTTCAATATATGGAAATCTATAAATGTTATTCACCACATCAATAGACTTAAAGATAAGAACCATATGATCATCTCCATAGATGCAGAAAAAGCATTCAACAAAGTACAGCATCCCTTTATGTTCAAAACATTAGAAAAACTAGGGATAACAGGAACTTACCTTGACATTGTAAAAGCTATATATGCTAAGCCTCAGGCTAGCATCAGTCTAAATGGAGACAAACTGAAGGCATTCCCTCTAAAATCTGGAACTAGACAGGGATGCCCTCTCTCACCACTTCTATTCAATTTAGTTCTTGAAATACTAGCCAGAGCAATTACACAGACAAAAGAAATTAAAGGCATAAAAATAGGAAAAGAAGAACTTAAATTATCACTATTTGCAGATGATATGATAATATATCTAACAGACCCAAAAGGGTCTACAAAGAAACTACTAGAGTTAATAAATAAATTCAGCAAAGTGGCAGGATATAAAATCAACACGCATAAATCAAAGGCATTCCTGTATATCAGCAACAAAACTTCTGAAATGGAAATGAGGAAAAACACTCCATTCACAATATCCTCAAAAAAAAAAAAAACTTGGGAATCAACCTAACAAAAGAGGTGAAAGATTTATACAATGAACACTACAGAACCCTAAAGAGAGAGATAGAAGAAGATCTTAGAAGATGGAAAAAATGTACCCTGTTCATGGATAGGCAGAACTAACATCATCAAAATGGCGATATTACCCAAAGTTCTCTATAGGTTTAATGGGATGCCAATCAAAATCCCAACGGCATTTCTTGTAGAAATTGATAAAGCAATCATGAAATTCATATGGAAAAACAAAAGACCCAGAATAGCAAAAGCAATTCTAAGCAGGAAGGTGAATCTGGAGGTATAGCGATACTAGATTTCAAACTGTACTACAAAGCAATAGTAACAAAAACAGCATGGTACTGGTACCAAAACAGGCAGGTGGACCAATGGTACAGAAAAGAGGACACAGAGACCAATCCACAACATTACAACTTTCTTATATTTGATAAAGGGGCTAAAAGCATGCAATGGAGGAAGGATAGCATCTTCAACAAATGGTGCTGGGAAAACTGGAAATCCATATGCAACAAAATGAAGCTGAAACCCTTTCTCTCGCCATGCACAAAAGTTAACTCAAAATGGATCAAAGAGCTTGATATCAAATCAGAGACTCTGCACCTGATAGAAGAAAAAGTTGGCTCCGATCTACATATTGTGGGGTCGGGCTCCAAATTCCTTAATAGGACGCCCATAGCCCAAGAGTTAACAACAAGAATAAACAAATGGGACTTACTTAAACTAAAAAGTTTTTTTCTCAGCAAAAGAAACAATAAGAGAGGTAAATAGGGAGCCAACATCCTGGGAACAAATCTTTACTCCTCACACTTCAGATAGAGCACTAATTTCCAGAATATACAAAGAACTCAAAAAATTAAACAATAAGATAACAAATAACCCAATCAACAAATGGGCCAAGGACCTGAACAGACACTTCTCAGAGGAGGACATACAATCAATCAATAAGTACATGAAAAAATGCTCACCATCTCCAGCAGTCAGAGAAATGCAAATCAAAACCACCCTAAGATACCATCTCACTCCAGTAAGATTGGCAGCCATTATGAAGTCAAACAACAATAAGTGCTGGCGAGGATGTGGGGAAAAGGGTACACTTGTACATTGCTGGTGGGACTGCAAATTGGTGCGGCCAATATGGAAAGCAGTATGGAGATTCCTGGGAAAGCTGGGAATGGAACCACCATTTGACCCAGCTATCACCCTTCTCGGACTAGTCCCTGAGGACCTTAAAAGAGCGTACTATAGGGATACTGCCACATCAATGATCATAGCAGCACAATTAACAATAGCTAGACTGTGGAACCAACCTAGATGCCCTTCAATAGATGAATGGATTAAAAAAATATGTGGCATTTATACACCATGGAGTATTACTCAGCACGAAAAAATGACAAAATCATGGAATTTGCAGGGAAATGGATGGCATTAGAGCAGATTATGCTAAGTGAAGCTAGCCAATCCTTAAAAAACAAATGCCAAATGTCTTCTTTGATTTAAGGAGAGCAGCTAAGAATTGAGCAGGGAGGAAGAGCATGAGGAAAAGATTAACATTAAACAGAGGCGAGTGGTGGGAGGGAAAGGGAGAGAGAAGGGGAATTGCATGGAAACGGAAGGAAACCCTCAACGTTATACGAAATCACATATAAGAGGTTGTGAGGGGAAAGTGGGGGGAAAACAAGGGAGAGAACTGAACAACAGCAGATGAGGTAGAGAGGGAAGATGGGAGGGGAGAGGAGGGGGGATAGTAGGGGATAGGAAAGGTAGCAGAATACAACAGTCACTAATATGCCATTATGTAAAAATGTGAATGTGTAACTGATGTGATTCTGCAATTTGTATTTGGGGTAAAAATGGGAGTTCATAACTCACTTGAATCAAATGTATGAAAGATGGTATGTCATGAGCTTTGTAATGTTTTGAACAACCAATAAAAAAAAAGAAAAAAAAACAAACTATGCACTTTGGGTAACAAGGATGTATAAATATAAGTTCATCAACAAATGTGCCACTCGTTTAGGATGTTGATAACCAGGGAGGCTGTGGGGAGAAAGGATCGGGGATAAATGAAAATGTGTACTTTTTTGCTGCACTTTACCATGAACTTAAAACTGCTTTAAAAAATAAACTATTTTTTAAGGGAAAAAAAAAAAGGACTAGATCACAACCAACAGGGAGGAAACTTGTGGGTAGATTGCCCCTGCTGAAAATCGTCTGCGGCAGTTCTGATATTCTTTGGTAGCACAGAGAAACCACCATCCTGGTTATTAAAATACCGAATTGCTTCTTTTCTAGGGGAAAATAGTCATGCTCTTTGCTCCCTGAGTGACCACATGTGCTGGCACCTTGATCATCCTAGATCCTCTCCAGCGTCTCTGAACGCTCTGCAGGGTCCACCATTAAAGACTGACTTACTGCCTGGCGTCTTACTGCCTGGCGTGGCAAAGGGCCTCGAGAACTGAACCCATTCCGGTTGCTTGGTGCCTGCTTTCCGGCTGCTCAGCATTTTTAATACACCCCTCCTCAGTTACTGGTGGGTTAGCTGAGCTGTCTCTGACCCACTTCTTGGTCTGGTAGGTTTCTCCTTCTCTTCTCAGCCTACTGATGGTTTGCTTTGGTCCTGCCAGCTCCAAGTGTCCTTACCCCCTCTAGTACTCCTTAATCTAGTCTATCCTTGGTGCCCTTGGTCAGAGCTCCTCTCAAATCCCATGTTAAAGGGGAGAACTTGGCCTTTAATTATTGGTTCCTTCCAGTGGGGGAGATTTGTCAGATATCTTCTAAATACAGGACATGTTCTATATTTAAGAATTTTGACTTGCCTCTTGTACTGATTTTGTCAGAACATTCAAATGTCCTGATTTTAGTCTTTTTAATGGAAAAATACAGCAGTTAGAGCTGTTTTTCAAATTTAACTGACTGTCCTATTCCCCTTCCTTCCATGTCTTCCATAAAATCTGGCAGTTTTACCTTCTTTTCTTGAGGATCATTTCCCTGCATTTCTATTAGTTCCTCTCTTTCTCTTTTGTTTTCTCTCTCTCTCTCTCTCTCTCTCTCTCTCTCTCTCTCTCTCTCTCTCTCTCTCTCTCTCTCTCTCCTAAAGTTTTCCCCATTTGTCTAAAGGCTGTGAGATCTACAGGCTCATGGATCTTCATTAAGACCCTGATAGTTAAGATACAACTGATATTTACTAAATTAATAATGAATGAACAGATGAAGAAAAGAAAAATGTTTGTTCCATGGGATCTTTTTTCTCTTTAGGATCCTATTCAGAATACAGTAGAGCTTATGAGTTTGAAAAACTAGTATCTATAATGGAAGCAAAACCTTGTTCTGGGGGAAGCCATGCTCCTTTATGCTGCCTCTGTTTTCTATATTTAATTACCTTTTGTTTTTCCCCTAAGCAATTAGTACAGAGTCAGTCTGTCTCTGATGTGCTAAGAAGAACCAGGAGAAGATGTTTTTGTCCACACTTGAGCCAAAGTGTTAAAGGAACACTGGCACACTTAGGTTGGGGACTGGGGGAGAGAGGGGAGAGAAAGTAATTAATATTTATTGAGCAACCACCATGCACTTTTTTTAGACATGATCTCATTTTGTCTTCACAGTTACTCAGGAAAGTATATTCTAGATAAAGAATCAGGTTTGGCCAGGCGGGGTTCTTGCTCAAATCCCAGAGTTAGCAAATGGGAGAACCTAGGTCTTTCCCCACAGCATCATCCTGCCTCTAATTGCTAGAAATTTCACGGAGAGAGTGGCAGAAGAGATCAAAGCCAGAGAACTTAAAGGGAAGGTAATACTCTAAAACAGAGCCAGGCCTGCTCATTCTGTATCCTCCCCCACCTTTCTACCTTCCATTCATTCGCTCAAATAATATTCACGGAGAACCCCCTAGAGTCATGCATAGTTGCGCGCAGTTCTAAATTCTTAGGGTGCAAAGGAGCCAATGAATAAGTTCCTGCCCTAGTGCAGTTATATTCTGGGATAGATCATAGAGATTGAAAAAGTAATTCCAAGCATGATGTAATTGTTAGAGCTAATTGGGAGGCAGATAAAAGAGATAATAGAGGATGACAGTTGTTGGAGAGGTGGGGATCAGCAAAGGCCTCATGGAGATAGTAATATGTGGGCTGAAATGTGAGAGATAAGAAGAATTTAGCTGTGCCAACAGTTGGGGAAGTATTGTTTCAGACTGAGGGAACTGCAAGAGGATACAGATATGATATATACTCAGTAAAGTATAATAAAAAATAAAGGTGGAGGATCGCAGTTTGTTTCATTAAGGGAGTCAAGTCTGTTACACTAGGGAGAGGTCCCGAGTCCCAGCTGCTCAGGAAAGGCTACCACCTGGATAAATATTTGCATAGAGAACAGTTCATCATGAAGGCAGGTTTGATTACAAGTGCTTGCAGGAGGCAGAGGGAGAAAGCAGGGATAATCACACGAGCAAATGAAGGACTGAGAAGGGACGCTTAAGGTTGAATAATTTGATAAAGAAAATTTCCGACTGCAGTGGCAGCTCTGACATTGCTGGTTTTGAAATTACATTTGGAACGAGGAGACAGTAAAAATTGTACAAAGCCTCTCTGCACTGGCAAAGAATATACTGAGTGGCAGTTGGGATTGTGATCAAATCCAATCTCCCCCAATTCTGCAATTATAAACTGTTTTCCAAAAGTGTAGGTAGGTAGGCTGATTAAAGTACAGGCTCTAAAATAGCCAAATGCTTCCTCCAAATGTTTAAAATCCAAGTTAGCTCCTACATCACTTTCTGTATTAAATACTAATTGAAATAATTTCATTTTGCAAGTTCAATACTTAAAATATCAATTTCGATGATGGATCATGAACTTTAAAGCTGGAAGAAACCCTAAACACATTTCTCCCTTATCATCTGCAATTGCAGATGAAGGAGCTGGAACCTAGTGCATGCCCAAGATCACAAAGCCAGGTACAGAAGTTAAGCCAAAATGTTGCATTTTTTTTTCCAGATAAAACAAAAAAACCAAAAACCAAAACAAAACAAAAAAAGAAAGTCAGATTGATAGAAAGCCTCATATCTAACTGATCTGTCCACTGATGGTATTTAGAGTTTTCCTGATATTTTTGTCACTTGACAGATACTTTTTTTTTTCTGGCTTTTGCCACTAATAAAAATTTCTATACCAAAATGTTTGTTACTATTAGATATCCAGATGACATTTCCTAAGAAGTATGTGCAGGGGGGGACGTTTGTAAACATGGCAAGTGGAATTAATCGTAGAGCATAGAATAGCTCAAAAAAATCATCATGCTCCTCTTTGTGTCATGATAAAATCCTTCATAAGTTTCAGAATCACAAGGGTTCATTTCACCTATTTCGGCTTCAGTTCTCTCCCGGGTAGGCAAAGTGCTATGGTGGCGGTGAAGTATACTTTATTCTCAGGAAGTTTACCATTTAGGTTATGATTTTTGACGAGAATGAATGTTGTTACTAGGGAACTAAAGGAGTAAATCAAATTGCTAGTAGATCTGGAATCCATATCTTTTTTGTAATGCAGGCTTGGGTATAAAGAAAAATGGGGCAACTGTCACCCACCTACTAACTAGAACTGTTTCTCCCTTTGTCAGAGAGGAGGGAACTGGATTGTGGATAGATGAAGTGAGATCAGAGGATTCTGCTGGGCTCTGACTTGGGGACAGGAAGAATGAGTCAGAACTTTTCCTAACTTCAAAATTCAAGCTATTTCTTGTCTCTGAATTAAGAAAAGCCTAAGTGATGATATTGGCAGGATATATTAAGTCATAAACATGATATTATATGAACTGATACCTAGGATCCTAATTGCTATGTCTCTCTCCTCCCATTAGGCCCACTGGCAGACATGATTTGTTGACTAGGGCATTTTATTCCCTCTGAGATCCAGAATCATTCTCAACACAAAGTTCTAGACAAACACTAACAAAAGGATGAAACTGAGCTCCAATCCTTACGCGAATTTGTATGGTACAGATGAAAGGGACATCCATGATGCCTGAGTACCTGGGTGGTCCAACAGTAGAGATGACATGAGTTGGTATTAAAGGATAGGTAAAACTTGAGAAAGTAGAGAGCCATCTTTTTGTTGTTGTTGTTGTTTGTTTGTTTCTTTCTTTCCCTTGACAGCAAACTTGACAAAGAGTACCATGGGCATTAAAGTGTAGAGATGGCAGCTTGGGGGAGATTGAAGATGCTGACTTGCATAGAGGGAAGGGTACATGTAAAGGGCAAGAGGAAATATACTTGGGCAAGAAAAGGGAATCTGAGGTTGTGCTAAACATTCTGAAAATTTGTTGTGATAGAAAACAGGATGCCATTATAGGCTGATGCAGAACTTTGATGCCACGAAAGTGGTGATTGGTCTTTGTTGACAAATAAGGTATTGGAGTTAGGGAACTCAGCCAAGACAGACACCTTGGGAATGCAGGTGTGAGGTGAAGAGGGCCTAACCTAAGGATGATGGGCAGAGGCTAGAGAAATTCAACAAATATATATCAAATGTCTTTTCTGGGCTGAACATTAATCTAGTTTCTGGGACTACAGTTAAAAGCAATATTAAACAAGCAAGATTATGATTTAATGGTGTTTACACCATAGTCTAGAGAAACAGGCAAGAAACACATTGGTTTGTTTTGGATAACCCATACCACTATAATAAAATAAAACAGTAAGATGTCAGGGAGCTGTGGAAGGAGAGGAGGCATCTTAGATTTAGCAGTCGGGGAGCAACAGAAGAGACAACACTTGAGTCCATGACTTCATAATGAGAAAGAGCTACCAAGCCAAGATCTGCAGGGTGAGGACTCTGGACATGGGAGGGTTTGGAGGCTAGGAAAAATGGCTAGAGGGGTGGGGAGGGAGAGATAAGCAAGCTCAAGCATGCTAGCAGTTGCAGCATAAGCATAGTAAACTAGGAAAAAAATGGACAGCCAAAAGCCAGATCACAGAAAACCTTCTTTTATACCAACAGTTCTCAATTTTTTTTCCTCTCAGGACCCTTCTTTACTCTTTTAACTTTACTGAGACATGGGACATTATGGTTTGAATGGGGTGTCCCTCATGTGTGAGACAATGCAAGAAAGTTTAGAGGTAACATGATTTGGTTATGAGAGTTTTAACCTAATCAGTGTATTGATCCCCTCCTAGGGATTAACTGGGTGGGAACTGTAAGCAAATGGGATGTGGCTGGGCGAGGTGGGTCATTGGGGGTATGCCTTTGGGATATATTTGTTGTTCTTGGTGAGCAGGGCTTTCTGTTCGTTGGTGGCCATGTCCTGACCTGCTTTCCTCCATCACATTCTTCCACCATAATGTCCTGCCTTACCTTTGGCTTGAGGAATGGAGTTGGCCATCTGTGGACTGAGAGCTCTGAAACCACAAGCCCCCAAGTAAACTTTCCCTCCTCTATGTCGTTCTTGTCTTTTGGTCACAGCAATGAAAGAAAGAGCTGAGTAAAACAGGGGATTATATTATTAATATTTACCAAGTTAGAAATTAAACTGATGATGTTAAAAGTACTTATTTTAAATGAACAATATAACATTTTTAATTAAAATCCTCTATTCCTGAAAACCAAAAACACTTCATGAAAAAAATTGGATTTTTTTTTTTTTTACATTTTTGCACATCTCCTTAATGCCTGGCTTAATAGAAAACAGCTGGATTCTCACATCTTCTGCCTGCATTTGGTAATTCATGAGAAAAAAAAAATTGGAAAAGGGCAAAAAAGTGTTGTTATAAAAATAATGTGGAGCTCACAGATTCCCTGAAATGGTCTCAAAGATACCCAGGGAACGGCTGCCCTCGACCCTGCTAAGGGGTTTGGACAGAGAAACCCTGGGGGTGGAAGGGAGGTGAAAAGAAGAGTGGTGACATAATTGACATGCATTTTAAAAATGACTTTGGGGCCTGGAGGAATAGCTCAGTGGTCGACCACTAGCATTCATGAGGTTCTGGGTTTTATCTCTAGCACTGAGAAAAACAAAACCAAACCAGGAGGGAGCCCCGTGAGCTGGTTGGACACAGTCCAGGGGATGGAGGTGATAGTGTCAATGAGGGTAGTGACTTCACGGAGAGAGGCAAATGACTGCCCAGGTTAACGTGAGAGACATTTCAAAGAAGAAAATCAGTGGGAGCCGCTTCTTTCTGCCTTCTCATTCTACTAACTGAGGAGACATGGAGATAGTGAGGAATGGAGAATTTACAGAAGGAGGAAAGGTAGGGAATTGGCTTCCTGAGCCAGGGTAGGATGTCTTTTCCTGAGTCAAATACTTCCTTTGTTGTTGGCGAAGAGAATAGTGAGAAATAACATTTTTTAAAAACACAGGTGATCTGTTAGTCTACCACCTTCATACAATGAATATTTTGTTGTCTTATATTAGTTGTCACAAACATAGACATTTTACAGTATTTGCAGTCAACATACATTTTACTCTGTAGTCTTCTATTTTAACCTATCACATACGTAATTTTCCATGTTCCTATGCAGTTGTAGTTTTTAGTGTTGTAAATCTCTCTTTAAGGGTAAACCTTTCATCATTTGCATTTTCTTCTCTTCTACATAGTGCACTTAGGATTCTAACAAACATGGGTTTTTTTGCTTCTATTAAACCACTGTGTTTAAGATAGATTCTTAGGTGTGTAATAAGAGAGCAAAAAAGTATTGCTGGCTTTTTGTGAGCTTTAAAACTTGGGAAACCATTTTTTTTCCAGCATTAAGTACTACTACCTACTTTTATGAGATAAATAGATTATCACCTTCCAGGTTCTCAGGCTCAGAAACTTGAAGTGATTCTTGGGGGAAAAGGCGGAAGGGTTTATAGATAATTCTTTGTACTAACCTTGCAATTTTACTATAAATTTGAAATGATTTAAAAGATAAAAGATACAACAAAAATCATCTTTTTCCTAAGGCAAAAAGTCAAGGTCAGAACACACAGAGACATAGAGAGAATGGCTAAGCTTCTGTTACTATTTCACATCCTACTTCCAGTCCATCAGTGAATCTTATCCGTTCACCATCAAAATAGGACCAGAGCCTGCTGCCTGATGTCTTCGCCCCTAACTCCCTGGCCCAAGTCATGCTCTTCTCCTGCCTCCTCACCAGCCTCCTTGCCTCAGCCCTTGCATCTTCCCTTACCCAGAAGCTGGAGTGATTCCTCCAACATGTAAACTAGATCATGTCATCCCTCTTCTCAAAACCCTCTAAGGGCTTCCTGTCTCATTCAGAGCAAAAGCCAAAGCTCTTAAAGTCACCTGTAAACAGGATGATCATATAATTTATTATCCTTTGGGGAGAGATAAAGAAGGTCCTTCCTATGAGGATCCTCTTTCAATCATTATATGGACAACAGCCATAAATGAAACGGTGCAGACCAACTGGTCTGTGTGGTTTTGCTTCTATTGAGCCCGGTCTCCAGTGGTCCTGCCACCTCTTGGTCTCATCTTTGCCCCTCTCTTCACCTGTCCTCCTGGGCCATTCAGATTTCCTACTGACCCCATAACAACCAAACACCAGGTTCTTCTCCCAGATAGCTCCATGGCTTCTTCCTTTGCTTCCTTCCAGTTCCTCTGCACCATCTTACGGGAGCAGTCTTTTCTTGACATCTTATATGAAGAAATGTCCTCTCTTCTACACACTTCCACACTTCCCAGTCCCCTGTCCTGTTTAGCTTCTCTCCATAACACTTCTCATCCTCTGATAGTCTTGCTTATCTGTGCATGGTTCTGTCTCTTCCCTTGGAATGAGTGATCCACGAGGCACAGAGAGAATTTTTCTATTCAGCACCTAAAACAGGTCCTGGTACATGGTAAATGCTCAAAAAATATTGGTTGAATTAATGAAAGAATATAAAATGGATAGTAGTCACATGTTTCATTTTACCTGTAGCCAGGGGTGGCAAAATCAAGGGTCTCATTCTTTTCCTGACCCAGTAAGAACCCGTTTATTTATTTATGTTCTAGGATGGTGGCATCTTCACTGCCTTCAAGCCTTCACACTCTCCTGTCTGAATACATTTGCATCCGTGCGAACCGAGATCCGCCTTTCTCCTAAGTAAGTATAATTGAACAGTCTATGTCTCCACCTTCTATGTGAGCCTTTGTCCGTGTGTGTGTGTGTGTGTGTGTGTGTGTGTGTGTGTGTGCGTGTGTAGAAAGGGCGGGGGAGAGGTTGCTAAAATATAGCAAATAATAATAAAAAAACTCCTTGATGAGTTTTTTCAAGTCAGACATAGGAAGTATTTCCAATGAGGCTTGGTGAAGACAGGGTGTCCCTGTCTCCATCCTCTTACCCACTATTCTATTTCATGCCTCCTATGTTGTCTAGGAAAGGAATACCCAGACTTCTGGAAGAATGCCCCAATTTTTTATGCCAAGGTATCTTTGCAATATTGTTTCTTCTGTTTTGAATATTCTTCAAACACTCTTTTAATGCTCTAAATCTCATCTCGAGCAACTCCACCAAAAGCCTTTTTTGACCCAGTTAAGCACAGTTGATTATTCCTTTCCTCATGTTGCCACTGTTCTTCATGACACGTCTGATATGCTCATTGTACTCCATTGCAAATGTTTCCTAAAAATATCTCCCATTACATCATACTCAATTGCATGTGCTTCCTAAAATAGAAAAGGTCTACATGGCATTCCCTGTGCTTAACAGTACCTGGCATATAGTAGAAAATAAAAGGTCAGAAAAACAAGAGCTCAAATATTGGGAGGGTTTCAAGTTCTGGAACTATAGGGATGTTTCAGTCAGCCCAAGTTTTTACTGATATGATATCACTAAGTCTGAAGTGTTGTAAATATACCACGTGTCTCCTTGATACTGAGGAGGAGGCAAGACCAAAGGACTTGCTTCTCATACAGATGCTGATTTCATTAACACATTGGACCTTTGTCTTTATTGATTAGACTGGCATAGTTGATGGCTTTATTTTTCAAAGGGTCTTGATTTGTTGCTTTTGCTCCTTCATGGTTCAACAAATGAGCTCTTACTTTCTTGGTTAACTAAGTGTTTTTACTTTCTAACCCATGCAGAAATAAGGGAATACATCTAATTCAGAAGACACATAAAGCTTTAGCACATGCCTACAGTCTGTAGCTTCTACTGTGACAGGCAGTGGAGCACTGTGGTGAAGCAAAGTCTTTGCAGCCAGATAGAATTAGCATCAAGTCCTGGCTTGATCATTTTCTTGCTGTGTTACTTAGGAAACCTCTGAGATTCAGGTTTCTTATCTATAAAACAGAGAGAATAATTCCAGTAACTGTTATGAGAACTTGGCATAGAGCTCAGCACATATTATTTTCTGAGAACTTAGCTTTTTTTTTTTTAAAAAAAAAAAACTTAAAAAAATTTATTTGTTCCAAATAGGTCTATATGACAGCAGAATACATTTTGATTCATTGTACACAAATGGAGCACAACTTCTCATATACCTGCCTGTATAGAATGTAGAGTCGCACTATATGTGCAGTCATATATTATCTAGGGTAAGGATGTTCATCTCATTCCCCCATCGTTCCTGCCCCTTACCCTCCATTCCCATTGTCCAAAGTTCCTCCATTCTTCCCATGCACTCCCCCCCCCCCACAATGTATCAACATCCATTTATCAGAGAGAACATTTGGCCTTTGGTTTTTTGGGATTGGAATATATTACTTAGTATGATATTCTCCAGCTCCATCCATTTACCTGAAAATGCTATAATTTCATTTTCTTTTAATGCTGAGCAATATTCCATTGTGTATATATACCACAGTTTCTTCATCTATTCATCTATTAAAGGACATCTAGGTTGCTTCCACAGTTTGGCTATTGTGAATTGAGCTGCTATAAACATTGATGTGGCTGCACCACTATAGTATACTGATTTTAAGTCTTTTGGGTAAAGATCAAGGAGTGTGATAGCTGGGTCAAATGGTGGTTCCATTCCAAGTTTTCTAAGGAATCTCCATACTGCTTTCCAGAGTGGTTGCAATTTGTAGTGCCACAAACAACGTATGTATGTACCTTTTTCTCCATATCCTCGCCAACATGTATTATTGCTTATATTCTTGATTCAAGGTTAAATCTTAGAGTAATTTTTTTAAAAAAATATTTTCTAGTTATAGATGGATGCAATATCTTTATTTTGTTTTATTTATTTTTATGGGCACTGAGGATCAAACCTAGTGCCTCACCTGTGTGAGGCAAGCACTCTGCCACTGAGGCACAACCCCAGCTCTTAGAGTACTTTTGATTTGCATTTATCTAATTACTAGATAATTGAACATTTTTAAAACAGATTTGTTCATCAATTGTATATCTTCTTCTGAGAAGTGTCTGTTTAGTTCCTTAGCCCATTTATTGATCAGGTTATTTATTTATTTTTTTTGGTGTTAAGTTTTTCAGGTTCTTTATATATCCTGGAAGTTAATGTTGTATCTGATGTGTGTGTAGTAAAGATGGAGAGCTTAGATTTGAATGAAAAGGCAAATGTCAGATCTAAATAACTTGGAAAATAACCATAATATTGCATAAGTAAACATCATATGATGAGAAAGTTTGTTTGTAGGCTCGCAACAATTGGGAAAACTTTCTAAAAGAAAAGGACTACTTTGAGGGGGACCACCATGACCAAGTAGCCATTGACTAGACAAGAATAAATAGAGCGTTTCAAGGAGCCAATGGCTAGTTATGGAAGTTGGGTGCACAGTAATCGAAGACATTGAAGCCTTGTCCAGCATACAGAAAACAAAGTCTGTGGTCTACTCCCTTGATGAAGACATCTAAGATAGCATGTCCAATGTTCCCTTAGCACTCCTCTCGAAGCTTTCCCATTCCAGAGCACCAAAGCTGTACATTCTTCTAGCTGTAAGGCCAGATAGTTAATATTATCACAAAGAGGCTGTGAGACTTCCCTGCAACCTTTTTTTTGGTTAATATGTGAGACTGGCCTGAATAAATGCCCTTTGAGGTCTGCTACAGGAAACCCCAGGTCATAGGGAGAAGCTGCTCAAGCTGAGGTATTTGGAAAGCATTCTGCTCAAAGGCAGCAGAGACAAATTCATATGTGTTTGGGAAAATAGAAGCATTTAACTGCTCCCTGCCAGGTTGAAAAGAAAGAAAGCATGAAAGCATTTTTAAACACGTTCTATGTTGTAGCTCATGAAATTTATTGGAACTCAATGATTTCTGACTAAATGACAATAAATTCTAAATTTAAGTTGGAGTAGATGTACATGTGGGTCAGATAAAACAATCACCCATTAACCCTTTGTGATCAACTCCCCACTTTGTGACCTGCTCTCTCCACGGGTATGAACCGTCTACATAGTGAAACTCAGTGATTCTTTTCACAGTTCTCAGCCTCCTTGTTTGATCTGTCTCCTTTTCTATCTCTGAATTTCTCCTTTGGAATCTGATCATGCACCTTGTCTTAAAGCTGTTGATTACTTTTTTGCTCAGTTATTGAAGAAGAGCCATGTTCCTAACCTTCCCACCACAGTCACTTTCATATGCAGTGTTTGAACTAGTGAGTAACTTTACTCTTTACATGAATAAAGTAGTTCTACAATGAGTTATGCTGCTTTGTCACTGTCATTCATACTCATCACAAATTTCCAAAGAGCATCTTTTGTAAGCATGAGCTAGTACGTTTAATTACTGTCGTTATGACAGAGACCATTCTTATGGCCATAATTCATATGCAAGTTTGGAAGAGCATTACTGGACACAGCGATTTTGAGCCATCTGGAATTATAGAGTTGAATTACCAGGAACCAGTAGAATTGCAATCTTACACTTATCTTCTGAGTGACTTTAGGCAAGTCATTAATTTACCCTATTATTTGTAGTGAGCAAACAAAGCCCAAGGAGATATTTGCCTGAGAGGTTTATTACAAGAATCAAATGAAGAAATATTTGTAAAAATGCTCTGTGTTATGTGAAATATTATAAAAGTCAGTTTGATGATAATACTGAATGGGGTCCTGTAAGTTGGAGAACATCTAGTGGAGAAAATGCAGAAACATCAGGTGGTACAAGATATATTTTAGCATAAATCAAAATATGTATTATTTTTATTAAGTGTAATCTAACATTTGTGGGGAAGTCATATTGTTAGTTCCAAACAACAGTGCCGAAAGAATTTTCTGCAGATATGTACCTGGTTATTACATAAAAAAGCGTTCCTTTGTGTTTATGTAAATTTGGAAAACACTGAGTTAAAGTTTATCAAGATTCTGTACTTATGAATCCTTAGATCTTACAATGTTTCAGTTTAAATGAGAGCATTCAAAAATGGGGATCTGGAAGGTGTGTGTGTGTGTGTATGTAGACTATACCTTGCCATATTTCCTAAACAGATATAAATACAAAATGTGCCCTCCATCTTTCCACACGACATCTTGGGTCCATAATTCCATACAGCACATTTTAGAAAGTGCTGCTCTGGAGGGTAACTCAAACTTTTTTTGTGACTCATCTATTTTGCTGAAGATAGTCCTTTAGGAACAGTAGGTAACCTGACAAAGATACTGTGTATTCTTGAGATCTGCCCAGGAGCTCATTCAAGCTTCAGTTTGATTTGGCAGAGAAAGTCATCACCATTGCACTCATTACCTTTAAACGAATGGACAGCTAAAAAGGAGACCTAGATGGTGGATCTAGGATGTCATGAGACTGGTTAGAAAAACTTAACCAGCTTCCCAGTGGTCACTCCAAAGCAACCATAGAAATGAGCCCTGCTAACTATCCATGCATCACTTCTCAATACTTTGATCTTTTCCAACTAGACCTATGAAAGAACTTCAAAAAAAAGAACAGAAGATCATAGAATTCTGTTTTTGCACACTGATTTGTCATTTATTTTTGCTTAATTTATAAGATATATGGATCAATAGAAATCACAAGTGTGGTGTTCTAAATAGTCAAGAGTAAAACTCAGGTTGGGGTGACTTTTGTTACACCTTTGCTGGAAGGCCTCCCTACCAACATAATTGGAAGAATGGTCACTAACTGGCAGTTCACTGGCTACATGTAGTTCTCAGATATTATCTGTTCAGGCCACATGCTGTTTTTAAAATGAAGGAATTATACCACAATTTCTGCTTTCTCTTGAAAAAAAAAATCAGAGATTAAGGGCTACATTTCTTCATGAAAACGATCCGTAAGAGCTGAGTAGAACTTGCCCAATTTAGATGGAATGTATGCTTCTGATCTGCCATAGTCCTTACTTCTTTCTATTTTTGGATATGAGCTGCTTCACTCATTTTTTTTTGTTTCACCTGCCTGGCCCTGTAGGACTTTATAGTTGCTGGTCTCAGCTTTGGAAATATTCTTCCATGGGGCCATCTGGGACTGTTACTTCTTTCAACAATTCTATTTAGGAATATAAGGAACCACAAAGTGAAGGAAGTTTTTAATCCATCAACATGCAGTGAGCTCCAACTGCTAGATTTTTATCTTGAAGGGGCCAGAACTTT
Organism: Ictidomys tridecemlineatus; assembly: GCF_052094955.1. Classification (NCBI taxonomy): domain Eukaryota; kingdom Metazoa; phylum Chordata; class Mammalia; order Rodentia; family Sciuridae; genus Ictidomys; species Ictidomys tridecemlineatus. The sequence goes on from NC_135480.1 coordinate 34,051,576, forward strand.
TTCTTTTTTCTCTTATAGCAAGCATTAAGCACAATGCCTATTACATACACTCCTCAAATATTCCTCAAATGACAAAAGAAGGAGGGAAAGTAAGACAGGTAGAATAAGAAAAGGAATAAATGAAAGAAGAGTAGAAGACACAATGAATGAAAGAAGAACAAAAGAGCGAGCCGAATACAAGAATCTTGTTTTTGCTGTTGAAAACATTGTTAGCTGATATGGGAGTAGAGTCAGGAGAGACAGGGATTAAGGAGGAAATCTCTGAAAGTCAGATAAAGTTTCAGTTTATTTTAATTTAATTTTTTTTGTATGTGTTTTCTTTTGTATTCTTGAGAGCACCTGCGACTCTGAATTTCTTTGTTTGCACGGGGCTTAGAGCTCTTTTATTATAATGGAGAATTTCTACAAATAATAAAAAGGGGTTTTGGGTCCTCTAATTAACTTCTAACCATATATTCTACTACTCTTGGGTGAATATTGTGAATTATGATATAAAAATGCTCAAACTCAAATTTACTGAAATATATCCATAGACCTAGATAAAACTATCCAGGAACTAGCTCTGTCTTTGCCATTTCTCTAGGACAGGGGGAAAAAATGTCAATTCACAGTCCTCAATTGGCCCAGCCTTGGCTGGAAAATACAAACCATAGCCAGCCACCCAGTAAACTTCCCTGAGCTTCATGGAATCCATAAAAATGAAGCAAGTGCCAACATAAATTGCTTTTAGGAGTTCTATTAGTGCTGCTTGACTGGGAAAAACACATTGGTGGGTAAGCAGGAAGGCCAGCAGGATTGTTTGCTATTAAAACAGACATTTGCTCATTCTCAAGGCCGTCTGCTCAGCTATTTGTCTTCTAACACTTTTCTTCATACTCCAGAGTCTGTGCTTCTTTATACTTGAAGCAAAAGGTGTTGGCATTGGACCCTTTGGAAAGCACATCTATGGATGCTTCATTAAAGATCCAGATGACTGTGATGCTATGATAGCTGGCTGCATGCACAGTTCTTTCTGGGAGTTGTGACCTACAACTGCTTGTTAGGTTGGATTCACTCCATGCACTGAGATTGTCTTGTTCACTAGAGGGTTGATAATCCTAAAAACACCAGAATAACATTACCAGCAACAAAACAATAATCCCTTCCTCTCTATGATTTAAGTATAGACTATGAAAATTCAACTCTTAGAGTTAGGCTGGGTTTGAATTTCAAATTCTTCACTCACTAGATGTATAACATAAAAACCTCTTTAAGCATTATTTTTCTCATCCTTAAAATGGCAATATATTTTTGTATAAATTATTTAAGTTGATTCATTTAAACGTCTTAGCAAAATGCCTGTGCTATTGAAAATATGAAATATTAGCTATTGTAAAAGTTTGAGTTTCAATATGCACCTGTATAAAAATATAAGTGCATAAATGCATATAATATACACATTTATGCAGAATTTTTGAAATGCATATACTACCAAATAATAAATGAATCTGTCTCTCAAAAAAGTCTGTTATTAATAATAATCATCAACAATTCTGACTAAAATGTGTCTTAAATATTTCACTATATATTTTATGCATTTATGTTATATATATGACCAGATATAATTTTCTGATGTTAGCCTTAAAAAGTTGTATGTATAAAGAGGAAAATTGATTTTTTTTTAATATTTGCCAAGATATTTATCATTTCTGATGCTTTCATTTCTTCTTTAAGAATCTGAGATTCCATCTAGTATCATTTCCTTTAATCCTGAAGAAATTCCTCTAGCATTTCTTGTAGTGCATGTGGTCTGGTGAAAGATTACATTAGTTATTTATTATTTGATGACAGCTGGCCTGCCCACCTTCTGTCTCTTTCTTTCCTCCCTCCCTCCCTGCCTCTCCCCCTTCCTCCCTCCCTTCCTTCCTTCTTTCCTTCCCTCTTTATTTGTACTTTAAAGGTATTATTTCTTTAAATTTATTGTTTTATAATACTTTAGAGACATTAGTTTGCTTTGATATTTTACTTATTTATTTAAAAATATTGTATAGAATATATTAATTATGCACAACATGCTGTTTTGAAATACATATACATTGTGGATTACCTAAGATGAACTCATTAGCATATGTATTCCTTAATATATGTATTATTTTTGTTTTGTTTTGCTTTTGTGGACAGAACTTTACTAAGTTAGTAATTTTCAAGAATACATTACATTTTTATTTTTTCTCACATATTTTCATAAAACACATTTTATAATTTCATAAAACACATTTTAATCAGAATTGTTGATGATTATTATTAATAACAGACTTTTTTGAGCCAATAAAGTACACTGGTTCCAGAGGACAGAGAGACCTTAAAATATGAGACTCATTGAGCCACAATTTAGGCTCTGTCTTAGTCAATAGCAAGTTAGTAATCTTAAAAGACTGTCTGGGGCTGGGGATGTGGCTTAAGCAGTAGCGCGCTCCCCTGGCATGTGTGCAGCCGGGTTCAATCCTCAGCATTGCATACAAACAAAGATGTTCTGTCTGCTGAAAACTAAAAAATAAATATTAAAAAATTCTCTCTCAAAAAAAGACTGGTTTTTATTAAGACAACAAGGAATTTATAAATCAAGGACTAAGCTAAAGAACTGGGCATAAAGTTTTCTCAAAATCCATAATGTAGAGATGTAATATATGGTAACATCTTTCCCAAGACAGTGAAAGAAGCAGACACAAGTAAAGAACATAAGAAGGGATCAGACTAGGCTCTTTGACAACCTGGAACTCCAACAATGGAAATGGAATTCCTGTGCCACTTATCCTCCCATCTTTGCCTTACAGAAACTAAAGATATGTAGAGTGAACCCAGGTTTTTCCAAATGGATGCTCTACACCTCAGGCACATCCACAGTAGTTCAGGAGCTGTAGGGCAGGGTTTGGGAAGGTGGTGTTGATGTACATTTGAGAAGATGCTCCCAGTTGTCCCCAGTATGGTCACAGCACTTATGAAATTCAGAAAATACTTTGTGTCCTAATGGAAGGTCAGGACATTGCTTTAGGAAGATGGTCTGGAGAAACCTGAGGTTAAAAGAAAGGCGTAGAGATCACGAAATTCATTTCTAGAGTCAATGGCAAAGCCATGAGTTTTAGCTAAGGATTTTACACAATATTCAAGGTCAAATACAGACCAGTCACACAGTATTAGGAATCAATGAAGAATGGCCAGAGATGAAACCAGACCAGTCATAGCTCAGTTCAGAAGGGTAACACTTGGATGAGAGGTTTCTCCTCATATTGTGATTTTATCAAAGTTATTCAGCTGCACTTCAATAGGGAGAAGGTAAGATGGGGAAATGGGAAAAAGTTGAACAACATGACAAAATAAAGCTCAGAGTTGTTTTCAATTGTGGAAAATTTTAAAATGGCATTACTAATGTGATCATATTCTATCCGGTACTAGTTTTTATCAGTCTCCTTGGAAGATTGGACTGGATATGGTGGTGGCCTCAGTATCTACTTGTTCATTTACAAAACTAATAACTGAAAAGATTTAAACTCTTCCCTTCCCTCCTCATCATATTGAGGCAGCAATTTCACTGCTCAAGTATATCATGCAGACTTACCTAGCCAAATGTATGACAATATATTTTAAAGGATGTTCTTTGGAGCATAGTCCGTAATAGCTCTGTGCTAACATATCTGAAAAATATATAAATCAAGATCTGAGTAAATAAATTCTGATATAGCCTTAAAAATCTGTAACATGTAGCCATTTAAAAAATAAAGTAGATTTTAAAATGTGGACATAAAATGATCTCCAAATATATTACAGAGAAAAGACAAGAATAGGACTTGATTTCTACACACAAAAGAAGTTGTAAATACAGAGTGCACCTGGGGATAAAGGTGTGTGGAGACATTTTATGTTGTTTCTTTTTTAAGCAGTATATGCATTGATTTTATAATGAAAAAGTAAAATTCATGTCTCAGGCTTCTTTCTCAATGTTCCAAGAGGAACATGTGGAAATTGAGTCATTGTGACTTTTTTCCCCCCCCAATGACTCCTTCTTATCTTTACTAAATTTTACCTATAAAATCATTTTTGTAAAACTAGTGGAGAAAACTAATGTAAAACTAAAATAGGGAAAGCATTTTATTCCTCCATTAACACAGGTATCAGTGTTTTGGTCCATATCTAGATTTTTTTTTTTTTTAATCTGGGGAGGGGAGGAGGATTTTCAGCAAAAAAGACAGAATTTATTTATTTATTTTTAAAGTATGAGAGCCTACAATCTTCTCTGTTGCAAGAAACCCACAACAAAGAGATGACAAAATGATTTGGTGAAGGACATCATCCTGAAAAGATAAATAGACTCTAAAATTGTTTTGGCCTGAAAAATCAATTCAGTTGTCTATGGGCTTCTTGGGAGGAAAATCACCTGCACTGAGGAAAACATTATTTTTGCCTCTGAGAGGACCAAACCAACAACACAGAAGACAGAGAAGTCCCTCTCCCCTCTTTTTAAGTGATAACATTTCCCTCTAGCAAAGAATAAATATTTAAAAAGAAATAGGGGACACACACTTATTTTTCTCAGCAATGAATTAAAATCATGTCCTTCTTTATTGTTCTCCCAGCTACAAGGCATTATTCACTTAGGTATATGAGATCCAGAGGCAAAAAGCTGTGTCATCCTATGAGGGCAGCCGACTGACTCAAGTCTTGATGAATAAAAAACAAACAAAAAAAAACTTTGAAGGTGAGAGAAGAATAGGAGGGAAATGTGCATAAAAAAGGATCAGTGGAGCACCTTACTTTCTGGGTCTAGGGTCTGCAGCCCTTGGTATCCTTCTTCTCTATAGTGCATGTTGCACTTGGGGGAAGACAATCACTATAGATTTTCTGTAAGGAGCAGACAAATCTGAATAATCTTCCAGCCACTTCTGGAAAAAGTTATCTCACTTGTCATGGACATTTGGATTAAAGCTAGTTGTTTCCTTGAGTTGAAGAGTGTTAGAATGGGAGGTCGAGGGGAAGGAATTAGGACAATATTGAAGAATCAAAGCTCAGCTCAATCTATCCAGTAGAAAAGAATGGATTGTTTGAGCCATACAGTATCCAAGGCTTTGATGGAGACCATGGGGAGGGAATTAACATCCATAGTATGTCCTGTTGGTAAGGGCTGCCTCTATTTCCTCGTTTAATCTTAAGAATATCCACATGAGGCAGATGTGGCCATCATCTTCTTATAGATGAGGGAACAAAGCTTCAGAATGAATGAGCCTCTTTTGTGTTGTCAGACCACTGCTAAGTCATGGACCCAGCTTTTGGTCTTTATATTCCAAAGCTTGTACCCTCTCCCTACTCCAGTACATCTGTTTCTTACATGAGGGCACTCCATGGAAGCTCATGGTCCACTCATCTTTACTACTTACTGTCTACTCTGCCATTTCAAGAATCTCTCTTCTGCCTCTATTAACTAAATATTCGGATTCTGGCATTTAAAAATAATTTTTTAATTTGTGTAACAGCCTTAGAGTGAAACATGGTTTCTCTCAATTTTACAGATGTAGGAGGCTTCAAGGTCAATGTAATGGCAAAATCTGTTATTTGATGTTGCTGAACAAAGATACTCTGGGATTTTAGAGCTGGAGTGGTCATTTTGGCTTTAGCAGTAGAACCCAGGCATTGGGACTGTTATGCAGTAATTTTAACTTCCACTAGATGGCACTGTAAAGATGTTTGGAAAGTGCTGTGGCTTCCTTTGGGAGAGCAGTCTTTGCTGTTCAGCAAATGCCTTAACCCTCCAGAAAGTCCTGGGACCCAGTTCTCCTGCGTAGTGGGCGTCCCAGCTTTCACTTAGAGCTCTTGGATCTGATTATGGCTTTATTCATCGTTGTCGGGAAGGGGATCATGAATGATTTATCACTAATGACTCATCATTAATGAAAATTTCCAATGATTAATCTTTAAAACCTCCCCTTCTTGGGAAGTTTTCTTCTTCCGTGGAGTCTGTCCCCAATGAAAGGAACCAAACTGTACTGAATACTTATCCCTTCTCAACCCACAAGACATACCCCTCACTTGGATTCATTTTAGAAACATGGGAAATTTTCCCAAAGTCAACAATGGAATATTCACCCTGCCTTAAGTAAGGAATAGGGCTGATTTATGAGATCCAACTCTAGAGAGATGCCCTTTAGCAAAGGGTCATTTTAATTCTTGGACCAAACTGTTAAGTATGACAGACCCACAGCTCAATTAAAACTGTTGCCACACCATATATAATCGATAATGGTCCCAATCACGTGTAAAAATGATTTGTATAGTTTATTTTCTATATGTTGGGTTTGTATCTTACCAGTTATCTGTTTTCACCTTGAAACCTTTGCCTAAAATGCTTTTTTTTTTTTTTTGGCCATTTGCTTACATGTAGGAATGGATTTTGTAATGCCCTGTTCATATTTCAGCTTAATTATCATGTTCTTCTATACCTCCATATTAGGTTAGGGCCTACTGTTGTATTCTCACACAACCCTCTGCCTCTACCTTCAAAGCCGCTTTACGTACTAATTAATTATCTCTAATGTTGAAAACACGTCTATTTTCCCTAGTCGATCTGAAGGGCCATTAAAGCAGTAACCTCTCTGTCTTGTTTACTACTGATTCCTTGGAGCCTGGCATGTACCTTGCATTTGGTCCACGGTAAATAACTATGTACCGAACCCAAAACAACTGTGTGTTTTAGCTCTTTCTACTCAGCTGTCTGGGGAAAACATGTCACTTTATTTAAAACTGAATATACTAATAAGTGTATTTAGTTTTGGAAAATGTAGGAGAATCTCACAGGGTCAGGAAGAGATGTAGATTCTTCTGGTAGATACATAGGGAAATTTCCTCCAAGATTGTATGTGTAAGATCCAAAAGAAAAATGCTTATCTTGGTGTTATTTGAACAGGATGCCAAATAATTGTTTGCTGGATCTATTACATTGCATTTTGCCTCCTGGGTTCTTGATTACAATGATGATTAAGCAAATGCTTCCTGAAATTTATATGAATTACGGTTTTGATATGAGAAACTTATAAGCTTTTATTCCATCAAAACTTTTTGTTCCTTTGTTTTAAATCTATGTCTCATTTGTTATGTCTGCAACAGAGATCAGGTGCACAGAAGTTTGCAACAACATCATAGAAAGTGCATTAGAATCCTAGTCAGAGAAGTAGACTAGCTATGTAATTTTATGTAAGCTGTGTATGTGTGATCTCTGAGCTTCAGCGTCCTTGTCTGTGATAGGAGGAGTGGGTTTATGAGCCACACAGCAGGTGGCTTCTGGCATGGCCTCATTCATCCCCACTCTCACTATTTATTACTTGCTACTACCCTTGGGTAATCTTCTTACTTAGAAAATGAGCTGAATCCACTGACTTGATTCTAATCAATGGAATCTGGGGAAAATGACAGGCTGCCACCCTCATAGACAGGTTACAAAGAAATGGGACTTCCATCTTGCTAGTGTGCTCTCTCTACCCACCTGGTTTGGATGACAGCTATCTTACTTGAGAAGCACAGATGACAAGGAACTGAGGAAAGCCTGTTCAATAGTTGTAAGAAACTGAGACCCTCAGTCCAAAAGCCCCGAGTCACTGAATCCTGCCCAAAACCATATAAGTGAGCTTGTAAGGCGATTCTATTCAGTCGAAATAAGACCTCCAACACCTTGATTGCAGGTTGTGAGAGACTCAGACTGAGGGTGTAGTTGAACCATGCCCAGATTCCTGACACACAGAAACTTTGTAATGTATGTTGCATTGGACTTCTAGGTTTTGAGGGAATTTGTTATACATCAAGAGGTAATTAATAAACAATGGTTTCAAAGTGACTGATGACCTTATGCAGGCATGATTATCTATGTGGCTTTCCTGTCCAGAGACATATTCCCCTCCCCTCACCAGTCCATGTACAAATATATATATATAACACCTATGTTACCTATAATACTGCTTTCTTTAAGGTTAATACAATGAAAAATCTATCACAGAAGGGCAGCAAAATAATAAAGATAGGTGGGGTCAGAGAGCTAATTATAGATGAGTGTATGATCAGATCAATTCAAATCCCTTGAGCTTCAACTTTTCATTTGTAAAATGAGGATGTGAATAAAACAGGGTTCTCAGAGTGCAGATGCAGATTTGCAGTAACAGTATCATTTGAGAACTTAGAAATGCAAATCCTTAAGCCTTACCAAAGATCTACTGAATCAGTCTCTGGAGGTGGGGCCCAGGGTCTGATGTCCAGGTGATTCAGATGCATGCAAAAGCTTGAGCACGACTGGGCTAGTTCTCTAAGACCCTGAGAGCTCTACCAAGACATGAGGATAGTAACGGCAGGAAATGGTTGTTGATCACGTCCCAGGGATTGTAAAAGGACTTTATATTCATTACATCATTTAATCCTCACAATACCCTGGGAGGTAGATGCATATTATCCTCATTTTTAGAAAGATCTCTAATGTCTTTGCTTCATAAGGACAAGGGCAATGTTTTATTCATCTCTAAACTATAAACCTTGCACAGATTTCAGAGATTCTATGTGTGTTTGTTGGTTGATACTCAATAAATGAAGACTAAATTTTAAAAATGAACAAATTAAAAGCAAAATCATAGTAAAGCATGGTTAAAATTGTAGATGTCAGAGGCTCTTTACAAGTTAGCTAGAAGCAAGTCTGGGACACATCGGATATACTTATTGCTTCTGAAATCAATATTGGAAGGCATCACCAAGTCTGTTTATCTGTGAAGCTGGCCTTGATCTCAGGGCAACCAGCCTTTAGCTTTCCAGTGACTCCAGGTTGCAAATGTAGCTATGGAAGAATCTAACATGTTGTTTATTATTTTCCTTGGAGACTGACCCTGGGAGAGAAATTATTTTATAGAAATAAATTCCTATCTCAAGGGTATAAACAAATATTTAAATTGGTATTTCAGATCTACCAATCAGAATATGCCCTGTATCTTCCAAAATTTAGAAAGAAGGACTCTGAAACAGTTAGTGGCTACTCTTCCCCATTCCTTGGACATTTTAGTTGAGTTAGCAGGGTTATTTGGATTTGCTCTACATCGTTTCCTTGTTAACTAAAAGAAAAAAACAGGATAATTTATTCTGTCAAATATTTTGATAAACAAGCACACAGTTAGAATTTACTCTGAGTTCAGCAACATGCTGTCTATTATTCAGAATTATTATAATCTCACCCCTCTCTGGTGTGTATGCATACACTCCTGTTCTCTTCCTTCCTTTCATCCATAAAACTGCTTAACACTGTTCCAATCTCATGCCTCAATTTTATAGTTATTATTGTTATTTTGCAGGTGAGAAAACTTTGGCAGAATTAGGTTTAAAGCATCTTGTGTGAGATCACCGGAGGAGAGCTGAGGACCAAACACAGATAATCCGACTCTAAATCCAAAACTTTTAACTCTTAGTTTGACTACTATCCAGAACTTAGGTTGATTGGGCTCCATGTCCTAGTGGATGAAGTCACTGTCTGGGTTAGTAGTCTATGAACTTGAATGGCTCTTTCATTCATTATTTCCACACAGCAGAACTTTTCCCCAAGACACAATGGTGGTACAGGAATAGGATGTAAATTAGTCACATTGAAAAATGGAGAAAATAGAAGAAGTTTTAAGCAAATTAGATTCCAGCAGGGCAAATTCCATTAGATTTTAAGTCCTGGAAATAATCTTCTGTGACTTTAGGCTTTACTTTCTGGATCCAGTCATTCCCCATCTAAACCATCTGTTTTTTTTTTTTTTCCAAGCAAGATATCATGTTAGGGCTGAGGATATAACTCAGTTGGTACAGTGTCAGCCTCGCCTGCACAAGACCCGGAGTTCAATCCCTAGCACCACCACAAACAAACAAAAAAAGATATTATATGCTTTCAGCAGAATGGTTTTATCAGTCTGTTTCCTACCTGCAGAAATTTGGAAATCCAACAGCTTTTATTCATTTCATCCTCTCTCTGTCCCTTTCAGTCTAAGCAGGAAGTGTTTCTGTTGGTATAAAATTCTCAAGAGCTTCATAGGCCTCCTGTGACTATTTTTCAGACTTATTTTATTAGGTGAGAATTTCTTCCATTGGTATTTCCAGGAAAATACCCTCTCTACTCCTGACTTCTGCTTTGATGGCTGAAGAGATTCATGAGTTATATGACTAATCTTTCCCAGATTGCCTCTGTATGGTTGAATATTCTGACCTTCTGATCTTTCTAGGACACCAGCAAAAGGCTATCCAGTCACATTCCTGTTTTTTTCTCCAGAGCTATCTTTCCCGACAATAAGTCTACCAATTTAAGCATCTTTTGCAATCTGGATATAATAAGAATTTCCAAAATCTTCAAGTCTCATTCCCTTTTCTTTAACAATTCTTCCATTAACTGAGTTTAACTGAGTTCTTTCCCCTTGTATTTTACTACAAGCACCAAGATAATACCACTCTGAACCTTTAATGATTTGCTTGGAATTAATCTCAGTTAAATATCCAACATCATTGCTTACATGTTCTGCTTTCCACATTGTCGTTGGACACAAATCCAGTAAGCTTACTGCAACTGTATAACAATTGGTTCCTACATGTTCCTTGTTTCCTTCTGAGTCCTGATCAGGAACATCTCTAATGTATATATTTTTACCAACAGTCTTTGAGTGAAGATTCATATATTCTGTAATGTGTTATAGGTTTTCTCTGCCATGCTCTCCACTGCCTTTTGCATTCTAGTTGCTAGTAGAATCATTAACATCCATATTTCTACTAACAGTCTATTACAGGACATCTAGATATTTTATCTCTATATATTGTTCAGAATTCTTCCAGTTTCTGTCCATTGCCCAATTCCAAAGACACTTCCACATTTAGTTATATGTCACTCCTCTTCCAGGCAGCCAAATATTTATCATTTCAGGGTTAAACCAGAGAAATATAATTAATAAGAGATATATTTTAAGAGTTTTATTGCAGTAAATTTTGTGTGTGTGTGTGTGTGTGTGTGTGTGTGTGTGTGTGTGTGAGATTGTGGGGTGTGCCTAGACAATTCTAAAATCCCTAGGGCAGGCTGTCAGAAACTGCAGGCTGGAACTCTCTGGCACAGGTGAATGCTTGTGTCCACAGTGGGACACTTCAACTTTGCTCTCCAAATTTTTTCAACTGATTGAATCAAGCCCACACAGATTATCTAGGATAGTTGTCTTTTTTAAAGCCAACTGAAGATAGACATTCATGACATTTAGAAGACATCTTCACAGCAGCACACAGATCAGTGTGTGACGGAAGAACTGAAAATTCAGCAGAGTCAAACTGATCCAGACAATTGATCATTATAAGCTGGTACCACATTTACCACTTGTCATTTTCCCTTCTTTCTCCGAGGGTCTTGGCGAGGAAGAACAACTGGCAAGATCAAAAGCAAGATGGAAAACCATTTTGAGGTCCTCTATTCATGATATCATCAAAAACATCAGCATTACCACTGATAATATACTTAAAGTGATTAGAGAACAGCAAAAATATTGTGTACTTAATAATTAAATTATATGGACAGGGCTAAAATTCTCATGTGAGTTCATAGAAAAAATTAAGTATGGAATAAATTAGAATGAAAAAGGTTAATTGAGAAGCCAGAGTCTGAGCTGAACAGGGCTTGGTTATAGGTAGAGGGAGGATGATATGATGTATCAAGCAAGGGGGATGGTTTGGAGATAGAACAAACATGCCAAGTGGGAGAAACTTTGAGAAGACTGTTCTCTCCTGTGCATTGTCTTTAGGTTGAGTATGCATATTATTGGGTATGCATATTATGGAAAGCATTATGTCTTGTGCCATAGAATTTATGTTTGAAGTAACATGTAATAAAGAGTTCTATAATGCAAGCTATTATGGTTTCAAAATTAGATGTCCCTCAAAAGCTCATGTATGAGATTATCCCCTGATGAGGATTATCTGGGTGTTAATTATAGGCAGGTAGGATGTGTCTGGAGGAGGTAGGTGTTTGAGGGCTTGCCTTTGGGTATGTATTTTATCCCTGGCAAGTGGAGTCTCTTTCTCTGCTTCCTGATGCCATGCTCCCAGCTCCTTTTCTCTGCTACAATCTTCTGTCATGATGTCTTGCCTCACCTTGAGCCCAAAGGAATGGAGTTGTCTGTCTGTGAACTGAGACCTCGGAAATCGTGAGCCCCCCAGTAAAGTTTTCTTCTTCTAAAATTATTCTTGTCAAGCCTTTTGGTCAGAGTGACTAAAAAAAAAAATCTGACTGACACAGAAGCACTCAAGAAAGATGAATCTAGCCGAGGTGGGCAGGATGGATTGGAAGGGACAGAAGTTGTTATCACTCTGACGATTGCTACGATGAGCCAGGAACCCAGACTAATGGGGTAGAGTCAAGAAGGTAGATAAGGAAAACAATATAAATGGCATATTGAAGCAAAAAGAAAGGGCATGTACTAAAGTGGACACTGGAGAAGAAGCATTGGCATGAGTCAAATGTGTACTGAGACATTTTTGTTGACTATGTTAAATTTGGATTTTATATGTTTATAATGGGGAGTCCACAAATTCTGCCACATTTCATACTAGTCTCCTCTTCTGAGGCAGTTTATTAATGAGTATACAGGACAACAGAGGCAAAAGAAAGCACAGAACACCTTATTAGCAGAGACTTCTGCTTGAAGTTCCAGTACAAAACTAGGAAGCTAGGATGAACCACGTGGAGAATTTTATAAGACATTAGAGGCAGCCTATATATAGCTTAGATCCAAAGCAAGTGAAACAGCTTTCTACGTTTGTTAAGTTCAGCCTGGATATAAGAAAAGCCAATTCAAGGTGTACCCAGTGCCAGGGGAAAAGTGCTGGTGGCTCCACGCATGAGTGAAGACAGGGTATTTACAATTGAGAGAAAGAAGGGTTGCAGGCAGGGAGCAGTCTTGAGCTCTCACACTTCTAGTCCAATAAAGCTGAGATGAAAGAAATTCCAGCCACGAAATCAGTGAAGGGTATTTCATTTAAAACTCTATTCCTAGAATATGTGGCCAACTTTATGTCCTTGACCTTAGCCAATTTCTCTTTTCTTTGCAGGTCAAGTTTATTGTCTTGGTTCATTTAGGAATGAGCGAGGGACAAAGGTACCACGAGAATCTTCTTTTCTATTATAGACCCAATAATTTAGGGCTGGTTAATGGGCTGGATAGTGGCCCCATGGATTCAAATAGAGATGAGGAGAGTCCTTTCTGGGGTAACAGAATGTTGTATTAGGCCATGTCTATTAACAAGATGATCTAGCACACTCAAAATGAATGATTTATAAGTGAGTTGGCAGAGCTTAAAGAACATGAGAACTGTTAACTTCCTGTTGGCCAGGAGGGTCAGAAGAAGAAAGTGGTTAATGGTTTTTGTATGACCACCCCCAAAGAGGGTGGTTACCTGTGATAGACTGAACATTGTGTTCCCCCTTGAAAATTCAGATATTGAATTTCAATCCCCCAACGTTGTATTTGGAGGTGGGGTCTTTGGAAAGTAATTAGAACATTAGCGTGGGGCCCTCATAAATAGGTTGTGTACCCTCATAAGGAGAAATGCAAGGAAAAAATGGTCTCTTTCCACCACAGAAGACTCAGCAAGAAGACATCTAAGCTCAAATCAGGAACCCTCACCAGGAATCAAGTTAGCTGACAGCTTGATCTCGGACTTCTCAGCTTTCAGAACTGCAAGGAAAAAACTTATGATGTCAAAGCACCCGGTGCATGATACTTTTGTTACAGTGGCTTGAGCTGACTAATAAATTATCTTTTTGGGGAGAGCAGTCTGAGGCAGATATGACTTTAGGCCATAGTCAACCCTGGTGACTTAGCAGGTCAGGTACTGGGGAAAAATATACTACAGCCTCACTCTTCTTTCACCTTTGAATCTTTGTTGATGTTCCCATTGGCTAAACCCAACAGAAAACAACACAACAAAAAGCCTGTTCATGAAATTCATGTCAGCCTACCCCGGCACAGACTAGGTTGGCAAAAAGTGGAGAAAGGATCCGAGGGAGTAATCCCAAGATTATTCCATCACAGGAAGGACTGTGACCTCAATGGGGAGTGAGCTAGTCGTTGGATTTAAGGGAAGAAATGACTACTGACTTTGTAAGAAAAGCAGCACTAGTTATAGAAACTTGAGACACAAGTTATAGACTATTGGGTCTGGAAAAATTTTAATATATTATTTACATAAGAGGCCCAGTGACAATTTCACAGGTTTCTTATCAATTCTTTAAAATAACTCTGTAAAAGAAGTATTAGTATTCTGATAGGTATGCTAGTTCAGAGACCTCAAATGGGTAATCTAAGGGCTGGGCATTTGTATTTTGTTTGGCCTATAAGATACTTTGAATATCAGCTTTTGGTTTCTTTGGGGAAAAAAAATCAAAAGATGTATCCAACACAGGTTTGCATCCCGGCAAAGCTAGAATTGAACAGTAACTTTTATCTTCAGACTGGACGTGAACTTTGGCACAATCCCCACCACTCCCTAATGTACTGTTATATAACACCTGCCAGATTAGTTCATTTGCAGTATCTGCCGAGTATTTTAATTTGCAAGCCTGATTTACACTTTCTTTTACAGATCAATAAATTAAGGCATGAAGAAATTGGATGAGTTGTTCAAAATTCAATAGGTAGAACATGCCAAATTTGGCCCTAGAATTTAGGTCTTAGGCCTCGACATCATGATATCTATTAAATCAGAGAGGGCTATACTATAAATATTAGAGTAATCAAGGCACTAGCCACTAGCACTGGCATCAAAACAAACACATATATCAGCAGAAGAAAAGAGTCTGAAAATAAACCCTGTACATATGTAGCCAACTAATTTTCAATAAATGTGCCAAGGTAATTCCATTAGGAAAGTAAAACTTTTCCACAAGTGGTGTTTGAGTGACTGGGATAAACACATGGGAAAAAAGGACCATATACCTCAATCTCATTATAAACATAAACGAATCCAAGATAGATCTTGAGCCTAAATGTACAAGCTAAAATTGTGAAGCTTAGAAAAGAAAGCATAGAAGCACATCTTTTTGACCTTAGACAAAACAAAGATTTCTAGGAGAGCATACAAAAAGCACTAATTATAAAATAGAACAAGTTCTTAAAATAATGGATGTACTTCTTACATAAGATTAATGTAGAGAGGGCTCAGAATGGCTAGTAATAGAGTATGAGAAAGTAGGCATTTAAGAAGGACCAAGAGAAGAATAAAAGGTGTTGGTAGAAATACTCTAAGTGGTTAGGATATTCAGAATTTTTCCCAAGGCTCCAATATCAGCCTATTTAATTTGGATCTATAAGTTTACTTGGAAACCTTCTAAAAGCCTCGTTTTAGTAGGCTTCAGTGACCTAATGATTTAAATTGCCAAAGCTGTTTCTTGTTGGAATTTTGAGCCCTCTCACAGGCTTCCTTTAGAGCTCTCTGTCCATGACATGCTTTGAGGCTTACTTTCTCCCTTTCCAGTGAGTCACACCAAGTGTTTTTGGCCTTGACCATTCAAACTCCTTTAAGGCAATAGCTCCACACAGCGTTGGTTTAAAACAACCCCGTGTTTCTGATGCAGTGGACTCAGGACTCAGAAACATCCACAGTCCTTTCTCAATTTACAAGGTACTAAAAGGGTGAGTACAAAGTTGTATGAAGTTCCTTTTTATTTGCCCTCACCACTTGGACACCTGCTGTGTAAGCAAGACCTTTGGTTTCAAAAGGGTGAAAGTTTCTTTTTCTTCCTCCTAAAGTGCTCACTTTAGCAAATTAGTGGTATTCTTGGTTCCTTTGTGGTAGATATCCATTGTTCTGTGTCATATACAAAGTTCAGAGTAGAGTTCTTTCTTCTGCTGGGCATAGTGACACATGCCTGCAATCCCAGAAACTTGGGAGGTTGAGGTAGGAGGATTGCAAGTTCGAGGCCAGCCTCAGGAAGTTAGTGAGAACTTAGTACCTTAGCAAACCCTTCCTCAAAATAAAAGATCAAATAGGCTGGGGATATAGCTCAGTGGAAAAAATGGATTCGATCTTCAATCCCTTGTACCAAGAAAAATAGAGTCATTCTTTTTGGATTATTCTGCTTTGCTTCTGAAAAAGATAAGTAATGAAAACCTCTTCATCATTTGTTCTCCTGTTGCTCCCAAAATATACCAGTATTTTCCAATAAAGTAAATCTACCATTTTCTCTTGTCAGTCATCTCCTGTTTTCTTAAAATAGTCTGTTGCTCTCATTCTCAACTTGTTCTTACTCTCCTCTTTAGAAGTTATTATTTCTCTGTTTATTATACCCTAAAGATATTTTCCATGTCTTTTGTGCCCCAAAGATTAATAGACCGTTGAATTTGGGTGGCAAATGATAAACACCATCTAATTTCCTTTTCAAATTCATCTCCTTTTTGAATTAGTGTTTTTAAGAAGGAAACTTACCTTTGTTCCTTGAAGAAACTGGGACAGTCAATTGGGAGTTCAGCTTCTAGGTAGAAAGGCAGAATAGCATACTTGGCTGGTGCTTTCCGAACAGCCTCAGGTGCAGCTCCTGTCAGATCCGCACAACACAGCTCAGAGTCAGGTTCACGTAAAATTTGTACTCTGAAAAAGAACTCAGAAGGTGCAAAACCAGCTGTAGACTGTCACCCTTGTCACACTGTAGGACATGTTGAAGAAAACATGAACTGAATAAGCAAGGACTATGGATTTAACACAATGACATATAAGTACCAGAATTTTCTATGGTACTTTTGTGTCTGTTGATGCTTGTGTCTTCTATTCCAGCCCTTCTACAAAGCTGCTATTGATGTTGTCATCTAAGTTTTCAGAAAAGTATAGGGTATCTGGGAAAATGCAGAGGACAGCTAGGAAGAGCCTAAGTAGTTTGCAAACAAAACGAGATCAATTATAACTGCTAGAGCTGCTACCCACCCTTAGAACTTCTCCAGGCCTTACCCTTTCTCGTTAGAATTTAGTCATCCTGAGACACATTTTGGTATTCCCTAGTTTTGATAAGGTGGCACAGTTGCTTCTTTTTTAAAATTAATTTTTAAATATGAAAATAAAATTATAACATCCCAGGCAATTTGAAAAACAGATAATGATTAGTAAGCAAAAAGTATTGTCAATGAATTTTCAACAAGTCCAGGGTATGTAACGCTGTGAGCTCTAGGCACATTTTCTCATTTTGTCATAACAACTACTGTGAATTATTATTTATCTTTGTTTTACAGGTGTGGATGAGAGTTAAATGATGTGAATAAGGTTTGCCAGTGGTGGAGTGCAGGGCTGGCATTGAGATCACCCAAACACATGTTCTTCTGCTCTGGCTGGATCTCCTCACAGTTTCTTAGGCTGAGAGTAAGTGAATATCCTGAACTGAGCTAAGAGTTTTATGCTGAAAGATAAGGATAATTCAACGTATAAAACCTACTTTCTAGGAGGAGCAGCAAGTATACATTTATCTTGAGAATGGGATGACAACATGAATGTGATGGTTGGGAAGATGAATTTGCCACCATCATGGAAGTTGGATATTGGTTGGTTGACAACCAAATCCTGAAGGACAAGAAAGAAGCTTGTGAATTTCTTCAGCTCATATCTACTAAGTGCAAAGAAAAATAATGGCTACCCCTTGGAAGGAGTGATAAATGGCAGGGATGCTGGCTAGGAGGCTATAGCTGGGATCCAGGTGTGACTCCACAGGGGTCTTAATCAAACATTTTACCACCTTGTGCAGTTTACACTTGCTTTTTGGAGGTCACTGCAATTTTCACAAGGATCATACTGCTTTGGACAATTTTGGATCTAATTTCTTTTTTTCCCAGATACATTTTCTGGCCTCAGGGTGACTGCAGGTGAAATACAGTCCCTTAGCCACTCTTTTCTTTAAATTCCCTGATCCCAGTCATCCTTTAAGCCTGTTCAGTTCACTAATTAGAACACAGGAGACTCCTTTTAGCATATGTTGAGGCCCTGAGTCCTCAGCCTGATAAGCCTTTGCAGTTGGGGGTGGAGGTGTTTGGGGAATGTTAAAGGAGGCTATTTCTATGCTGGCTGGGACCTGATATTTATCCTGCCTTGCAGATTGTAAAACAGAGCTCTTTCCTTTTGAGGTGGGCCTCCAGCAGCCTCTCTATCATTGTCTAACCACTCTTTCTGGCATCATTGTATCATATCAACCAATGCCTCTGGGATCTCAGGGCTCCAGCTGGCTGACAGCATTGCCTCCTTGTTTCTCTCCTTCCCAGGCTATAATTTGGAAGCCCCTTTTACCTGCAGAGAATGGTGGTTCATTCGTCAGCTGTCAGCCTGAAGCTATACTTTTTTTGTCTGGTTCCGTTGGTGCTTATTATTTATTGTTCTGTTTAGCTGAGTATAATATGGGAACTCTGAAATGATGCAGAGAACCAGACATGTCTTAACAAAATATCTTGGAGTTGCAGATTCCACACAGCTGTTTCCCAGTCCTGCACTGGGTAGAGCCCACCAGCCTGTGCCTGGGAGGAAACTTGAATGTTAAGCTGAAATGTCTTATAAAAGTCCGGGAAAGTATGAAGGTCAAGTTAGACTGTTGGATCCGCTTTGCTCTCCTTATGGCCTCCCTTTTCTATCTCCATAACTGCTATGTTTTACTAAGGTGGGATTAGTTATATTAAGGAAGGATCGGAGATATCTGGAGAGGAATATTTGAAGAGGGACTTGGGAAAGCAAGGTGTAGCCATTATTTTTTTCTTTGCACTTAGTATATATGAGCTGAAGAAATTCACAAGCTTCTTTCATGTCCTTCAGGGATAGGTTGTCTACCAACCAATATCCTGATAGGACAGTAAAAGTGGCTATCTGACTGAAAGGCCCTACTCATGCTTATATACCCCTACATATGGGAACAAGGGACAATGCCCTAGTTTATCAAATCTTGGAGATTAAAAATTCCCTGTGTGACAATTCTTGCCCTTTATATTATGAAGTCAGATAGTAAGATTAGCTCCCTCTAGAGGTGATCACTGGCAAATATTGTTGAGCAAAAGCGTGAGCTGGTGATATGAATCTACTAAAATTGGAGCTTTTGAAATCAAAGTTTTCATTCTCTACTTACTCTGAGGGATCCTATCTCGAATGGTGATGTTGTGACACAGGGTCATGTGAATCTTGGAGTGTTTTTGTTTTATGCACCTAAAGAATGAAGTTTATAGATGGTGGGGAGCGAGAATTCAGCAGCAGATTTATTAGGAGTAGCAAATTTATTAGAAGTAAGCAAGGAACACTCCCACAGCATGGGAGGAGTCCCAAAGAGGGTACCATATAGATGGCTTTCTGTCTAGGGGTTTCTATCCTGTTTCGATGAAGACTAAGTTTTCATAGAGAGTCCCCCTTGATTGTTCCCTTTTTCAACTCAACGGAAGGTGTACAATTTTAATTTCTTATTTCCCTCATGGGATGATTTGATGTGTTTCTTAACCTGAATTTATCCTGTACTTGTTCCTCAAAAGCAAAAAAATTTCTTGGGTTCAAATCAACTCTTTGGGATTGACTAATGTTAGGGTAGTCAAGGAAACCTGGGGCAACAACAGAATGTATGGGTATATAAGCATGAGTGGGGCCTTTCGGTCAGGCACTCACAAACAAACAAACAAAAAGGTTTAGCCTAGCATTTTTAATCTTGAGTAGTGGTCCTGCCTCAATGTCTGATAGGTATGAATGGAGAAAATGAGTCAGAGTTAGAGGTGTAAGGCTCATTGAAATGTAAGGTGACATGTAGAATAAGCCCATTGTAACACTTCAGGAAAAAAAGAATATTATTCATTCCCCATCAGATTCTAGTATCTGATTTCCCTTTCTCTCAATTCTTCCATATGCAAAATTTACCCTAGGAGGGTGGAATTAGGTGGATACTTTTGGGAAACATTTAATTTCATTAAGTCTTCAGGGATTTTGTGCTTTTACCCTTGAGTCTTGGGCTTATTTCCAATGTACTCTTCCTCTGCCATATTATTCTAGATGCGGAAGTGCAGACACATACTGATGAGCACTTTAATACATAAGTCTGTCCAATTTGGAAAGCTTTATTCCTTCATTCTGGAAAATAGAGGTCCAGATCCCAATACATCCATCTCAATCTGCCCAAGCAATTCAATGGACATTATCACTCCTCTCTGGGTTGCCCCAATTTCTGTTAATCACTTTGGATCCATTTTCTTCCAAATATACATTTTTGAGAAGACCACATAAATAAAACTAGTAAGGGGAGGTGGAATTTTTTGGAAAGAAAATGCTAAATATCTGACTTAAATACTGGAATATGAGCAAAGTAAACAAAGGAAGGCACTTTTGCTCTTCCTTCTAATAACATTCATGTGAATGGACACTTGGGTCTTGGTATCCCTGTCATGTCATCCTTATGAAAGTTTCACTTGTTATTTGATTTAAAATATGACTTGATTTATCAATAGAAGAAACTATAGTGGGATCGGGTTATAGACAGAAAGTCCCCTCAACTAAGTGGCTTATTTGATCTGGACCTATCTCCCCAAGGAACCCATCCCCAAATTAGCTCATTGTCACCTCCCTGGGGACTGACCCTATTGATGATCCTCTAACAGGGACATTTAATGGCTTTCATATGACCTTTTGCCTATAATGGATTTAGAGTGGATTTCTAGTGTGATATTGGGAATAAAATTCTGAAGTGGTATCTTGTCTCAGAAAGAACAAATTCCATAGTTGATACGAAATGGCTGTCATAGGCACAAGTGGGAGTAGTGAAAGCATAGATGCCAAGTATTCAGCTTTCTAGAACATTCTGTCCCTCTTTGAAGTGCCCTCTGGTACTCACTACACCTAATTCCATATCTGGATTCTTGATTCCATTGTCCCCTGAACACTTACAAGAAACTCCCTCAGTGTGTTATTAATGACTATCATCTAGATGGTGCTTACTGTGCATCACGAGGTGATCTTAGCATTTTACATGCATTTACTCTTTACCATAAACCTATGATGTCTTTTTCATTATCTACACTTAATTATTAATTGTTATTTTAATTATAAAACTGATGATATTACCTCCAATTTAAATATAAGAAAAGCGAGGAAAAGAAAGCTTAAGAAAACTGTGCAAGGTCTCAATTAACAAGCAGCAGACTAAAAATTGAATCCCAAGCATGCTGGATCTTGAGTCCTGCATGTAACCACTAGACTATACTGCCTCTCTAAGTAGTGCAATAGGTATTCTTATCTCTCCAAGAGACTCCCTTACACACACCAAAGGCCAGCCCCTTCCTTTCCTTTCCCTTTCCTTTTCCCCGTCTTTTCAGAGAGACGAAAAAAAATCATCTCAATAATTGATTTCATTTTTTTCCTATTAGAATTCCACAAACACTACTTTCTAAGGTTCATGTTGTTCTAAAGTGTCTAATAATAGGCTTATAAATTATATGAGGGTGAAAGAGGAAATAGTCTAAGAAGGATGAATTCAGAATCCTGAGTAGAGAGAGAGGAGAAGAGGAATAAGACAAAATTATCAAGGCAAAATAATTGAGAGAAATAGTGGAATATTACCACTTCTGGAATTAGAAAGTTCAGGTCATAAAATTAATTCAGCAATCAAGTATTTTGTGTCTGAGAAATCAAGTATATCAGGCATAGAGTTGAGCACTGGAGATTAAAAGGTGATTTGGGCACAATGCCTTTGTCTAAGAGTTTTACACTTTTCACAGGGCAATAAATATATAGACAACCCAAATTTTACAAGTTAGACTTCCAGTTGTAGCTTGTCTCTATCCCCTGCCTACTCTTCTCTAGGAAGGAGGAGTGACCTTTTGATTTGGAAATGCGTTGTATGTATCCTAACTCTTTGGATATTTTCTTGGCTTCTGTCTGCCTGGTAAGAGCATGTATTCTGGTGTGCTTGCTGCCTGGGTCAGGAATGGGCTTATTGGGTAGGTCTTTTCTTTGTGGACCAGGCCTATAGTTTTCCAACTCTGTCTATGGCTGTCATAGGCACAAGTGGGAGTAGTGAAAGCATAGATGCCAAGTATTCAGCTTTCTAGAACATTCTGTCTAAAATGGTATGCAAGGGGACTGCTTTGGTACAGTATTAATAAGACAATTTTTGCCACACACATAAACCACATGTTGTTCCAATCCAACTTTAAATGGTAATGAAACTAATATTTTCATTAAAGTATTATTTTTTATGTATACATATGTGTGCGTATTGATATATATGTTATATATATTCCACACGTATCTATGTATGTACATGCATATGTATAAACCTTGTGTGTTTATGTGTTTATATGTGTTCCTCACTTTCAGTTCTGTCTGAACTCACAGAGGGTTATTTTTTGGACATCTTCAAGTCTCAGTAGTTCATATAGTGTGTCTGGGATTTTAATGAACCTCAGCAGTCCCTTGATTACTCCATTACTACAAATAGGCTAAGGAGATTGATCCAAGCCTAGTCCAGAAACATCTCACTGCCAAAGAGAAGAGAGCGATAGCTGTGATTCACGGCCCGATTGGCAAACACTATCAGGATTGCCAGAAAAATCATCTGGAATGTTTTGTAAAATTTAAGAAAAAAGTCTCTAGTGTGTGTTTCCTGTATTTAGTAGCTTGTCAACACCCTGGTAACTGAGGTTATAACTGACAAATCTCAGGGTGAGTGTGCTCTGAGTTAGGGAAGCACCCAGGGAGTGAATACCAGGATACTTTTCACGGAGGAGGAGTGGGGGGGAGGCGCTGTCATGGCTTTTCTCAATGGCCTGCATTCTCTTTGTCAGCTCATTTGTCATCCAAAAGACATTTTGGGCTTGATGCCACTGAGAAATCTTGAACACCTCCCTTTGTGGTATCCCCACACTCTGTGACGTTGTGTTTATGACACAATATTATGGCTCTGTACCTTCCTATCTATGATATCAGAGGGCTAAATCCCAGAGAGCAGGGATTGTGATATATTCACCTGTGTATTGGTCTTTTTTTTTTAATTTATTTTTTGGGGGGACTGGGGATTGAACCCAGGGTGCTTAATCACTGAGTCATATTCCCTGCCCTTTTAATTTTTTAAATTTTATTTTATTTTAAGACAGGGTTTGCTGAGTTGCTTAGGACCTAGCTAAGTTGCTGAGATTGTCTTTGATCTTGTGATCCTCTTGAAGATAAAATATAAGTCCTCTTGAGCTGCTGGGATTACAGGGGTGTGCCATCCATGCCTGGTCTGTGTAATAATCTTTAAGACAAAATTTTAGACTAGAAGAAAATAAAGGTTCAAGTATGCCGATTGAGTTTGAAACGTTCTCATCTAGAAGCAGAAAATGTAACTTAGAGTGTTCAAAAATAGACTTCGGAAGATAGTAAGATAGAAGGTATGGGCACATGTGTCGAGGAAACTCAGAATTTGATTCATTTTCTTCTTTGGCATGTTAATTTTAAAATTAGCAAAATGAGAAGACTGTGACCAGGATGAACAAATTGAAAGCATCGAGTGGTTATGAATTTACTCAATTCCTGCAGTATTATCAATAGTGATTAAACCAGGTGACTAAATGTACTAAACAAGAATCTTCAAGAATGCTAGGTACAGGATCAGGCAGGGAGACATGGTGATGAGATGCTGGGAATGCGAATAGGCTTTAGGGGAGTATATATCAGATTATTGGGAAGGAATGAAAATCCTAGGGTTTCTTAGAATTAACAGGTCTGGGTAGTAATTTGGCAATGACTGGAGATAACGAAGATTTATTCTGTGGGGCTATAGTTTGAATCAATGACGTTTACATGACTTGATACATTACTGTGCACAGAATGCTTACCATTCACCCTTGAGAAGATTTCAATGAGGTATTTTTAAGGATAATTTTGTAATACACAATATTGACTAAGCCAAAGAATAGAATGGAAATGTGCAAATGGAATTTGATTTTGCGTGGAACAGTTGAAGTGGTTGGTTAACTTTGGTTGATTAGGGAAAGGACATACTTTGGCTCCAGTTCTGGGTCAGTTGTGGCTCAGACAGATGATAAACACTTCATGTAGGTGGTAAAAAGGGGCTTGGTGATTACGACGCATTTAATTGAAAACAAATCAGCAGCCCAAATGAAGATAAAATATAAGTCCCACCTAGAAGTTTGCATCATTGACACACCAAAGGCAACAACACATTCTAGAGGATATTTTGACAGTCACCAATTGCTGCTTTCGATGGCATAGGTAATGTAATAATTCTAAACATTTATATCTTGAGAATTATTTTCCTCAAACCAAGTAATAATATCAACAACTCAAAAATTCAACTATTAGGAAGTTGAATTCTCATTCTCAGTTTTACTCACTTATGCCCTTGAACAGCCACCATTTTTTAGGGTGTATGTTGTTGAAGGTGTTTGTCACCCTTTGACAATGTCCCTTTCTGGCTGCCTTGAACTGTTTCCTAAAAATAGCTACTAGCATTTATTGATCATATGTAATATACAGGCCCCTACTAAGCACTTACATTTATTAGCTCTTTAGTTCTCATGTTTGTAGTATTGTTAACATATTTTATAAGAAAGTGAAGCTCAGAGAAGCTAAGAATTCACTAAGACAAAATTACCACTCAGCTCAGCTGAATTCAAACCTACATCTATTTGACTCAGAATTCACATTTTAAAACCTCAGATTATGCATCCCTTTACTTAATCCTGTAGCAGCACTTAGCCTTTTTAGTTTATCTGACTTCTTTCTCTACTCTATAATAGCCAGATCCTGGGTTCCTTGAGGAGATTTTGATTGTTCGTCTGCAGAGATGACTAGTTCTGGCAATGAAGAAATTAATGAATAAGAAATAACATCTTACTGGAGGCATGGAACTACATTTCAAAAATGTCAGAAAATATATATCTAGAAATTCCCCCAATTCATTCCTAGGTCGGCAACCCCAACCTGATGCTTGCCATAGACTTTTGCAAGTTCAAATAATGCTGCTATAAATAACCTTATATATGTTTCCTAGGGTATGAGTGTATGCATTTCTCTAGGATATATACTTTGAATGAAATTTCTGATCTCATTTCCTCAAATTCACCAAGTAATGCCAAATTATTTTTTCAGTGGGGTTTTGCAAAAGTTTATACTCCTGTCAGTTGTATGAGGAACAAGAATTCTTCTAAGAATCTTAGTTTGGGCTCCCCTAACAGCAGATCCTGACACAAACATTTGGATACAAGGAGGCTCTTTAGAAAGTGAACTCAGAATGCATAGGAAGAGGACTGTGAGATTGAAATAGGAGAAGGAAGCCAGTAAAATTATGCAGAGCCCGTCTGAGCAATTACTGTGATGTATGGGCAATTAGGATTCATTTCTACTGAGGATCCAGCCATCCCAAAACACAGACTGGAGTTTACATGAGCAAGAAATAAACAATTTTTCTGTTTTGCTACTGAAATTTCAAGATCCATCAGTTAAAGTATTAGCCACCTCTTGGTAGAGAAGGGGGTAGAAAGGAGTGCAGTGTGGTGGGAGTCTAGCTGAAGCTGCGAAGCCCTGTGAGGGTGCTGCAGGTAGAGGGGGATCTGTACTTGCCACATATCATCATCTCCACACGTAGCTACATCAGAACCACGTGGGGATGGGATTTTTAAAAAACAAAAGCAAAAGCAAAAACAAAAACAAATTCCTAGGCTCTTTCCCTAGAACTTCTGATTTAGTGAATCTGACTTTGGACCCAGGCATTTGAGAGTTAAAATTAACACAATAGGAGCATTAATATACAATATATAGAGTGTTTATACAACTCCAAAACTTCCTTGGGCCATCTTGTCAGTTGTCCCCTCCCTGTTCCAGTTCACAACTGATGGGCTTTTTTTGTCATGAAAAATTAGTTTTGTCTTCTCGAGAATTTGATATATGAAAGCAATGGTCCGAATCTTTTTGGCTTCTTTCCTTCAGCATGATGTTTTTGAGATTCATCTATATTTTGAGGTCTATTGTTTTTATTTATGTGTAATAATCTATTGTCTAGATATTTCACAGTTTGTTTACTAATTTCTTGGGCTTTTGTGAATCTTGAGATCCATGAACATTTATGTGTGTGTGTGTGTGTGTGTGTGTGTGTGTGTGTGTCTTTTGTGTGGAAACTTTCAGTTCACGTGGGTAAATACCTAGAAGTGGAATTGTTGTATTGTATAGTATGCTGTTTAAACTTTAAAAGAAACTTCTAAATTGTTTTCCAAAGTACTTGTGGCAGCTTGCAGTTTCCACAAACCATGTGCAGCAATTCTACTTGCTCTACGTTCTTACCATTGCTGGTCTTTTAAATTTTAGTCATTCAATTAAGTGTGGAGTAGAATTTCAGTATAATTTTAATTTTTTGTCTTGCTGCAACTAAGGATGTGTTTTTTTGTGTGTGTGTGTGCTTATTGGCTATTTGTCTTCTTTTGTGATGTGTCTATTCAATCTTTTGCCCACTTTTATTATATTTTTGTTACTGAAAATTTAAAGCTCTTTGTACATGTTGTGTTTTTTTTTTTCTTTTTGGGGACAGGGTCTCACTATGTTGCCTGTGCCTGCCTTGAACTTGAATCCTTCTGCCTTAGCTTCCTGGGTAACTGGGATTACAGGTATGTGCCCCTGTATTTGGCTTATTTCAAATTCCTGAAATAAATCTTTTGTCAAATATATATAGTAGTAATATTTTGTCCCAGTCAGTGTCTTGCCTTTTACATTTTTAATACATTTACATTTACATACATTTTTAATAGCTTATGTTATAGGATAAATTATGCCCCCCCCCATTCATCTTCTGAAGCTCTCTAACTTTCCGAATGTCAGAATATGACTGTACCTGGAAATAGAACCTCTTAAAAAGTGACTAAGTTCACTTTTTAAGCACTAAGGTGAACTCCAATGTCAACTTAAAAAGACTAGTGTCTTTCTCAGAGGGAAATTTGGACACACAGGTGACACTAGGTATGTGTGTGCACACAGTAAAGTCCATGTAAGTGCTTATTAAGAATGCATTCATTTGTACATCAATGTGAGACCTCAGGAGATACCAAATCTTCAACACTTTGGCCTTGACCCTCCAGCTTCCAGACTGAGAAATTTCTGCTGGTATCATATTATTTTGCCCTCACAAACTAATATAAAGTCTTTCAAAAGTAAATGTTTTTAAATTTGATAAAATCCAGTTTATCACTCCCCCTTGTCCCCTTTATCATGGATATGAAGATCAGTTTCTTAGCTTTCTGGTCTGGTTGCACTGAAATATACCCAGAGGTACTTTTATTATGAATTCCATAGGTTATTCTAGTGCATAGACAAATTTTGAAACCCTTGGAATATAATGATTTCTAAGAAACCTGTTTAATTCAGTGGTGTCCTTTCAACAAATTACTACATCCATGAATCAACACTAGAAAGGCAGAGACTAATAAAATAGATAATCTCCAAGGATCCTAGATTATTTGTCCTTGGCACCTGAAGTCAGCCACAATTCAAAATTAGTATGGATTTAAAGAGATTCTCTTGGAAAGAAATATTTCCTAATTATTGAAAGTCAAAATGTGAGCACTCTTTCTCAGAAGCATCTGTTAAATGGCATTAGCATTCATTCATAAGCATCTGTTGAATTTTTGTTATGTAGATACAAGCTAGAATGAATATTACTTAGACATGGAAAGCTTTTCTTCCATTTAATATAAGAGGAGGAGAAAAAATGTGTCTTGGGGATAGAGTCAGAGGAAGCAGGATAAATCCTAGCACAGTGCTTACCACAGAGCACACTCATTGATGGATATGATGTCCCTGGTGCCTGAAATAGTAACCAACACACTCTTGATGCTGACTGGTTGAATGAATGTGCTAAGACAGGGAAAAAGGGTTTAAAGAATTTGTAACAGAATCAGGCTAGTGAGGCATCTAGTCAGTAACACAAATATCTTAGTTCAGAGAAAATCCTTAGAGTCAGGTTCATATTCTGACGCTTATTTACCAGCAGTGACCTTGGGGAGACTATTTACCTCCTCTAAGCATTGCTTCATTCTTTTGTAAACATTAAGATAACACACACAGCATTTTTATAAATGTTAAATGAGTTAGGAATTAATCCTTTAATGTCTCTCTTTGAAGCTGCCGGTTCCATTCCTTAAGGATTAGAACTGTGTCCTAGTCATAGTTTAATTTCAGAGGACAGAAAAATGCTGGGCTTCATAAATATTTGAATGAGTGACAATATATAAAATAATTAATTCTGTGATTTGCGTATAAGAAACCCTTAGTTAATAGTAACCTATTATTATTTTGGTTTTTAATGTATTCCAAGGAGGATCATATTATTACAGTCAGTTACTCTTCCTTAATGAAAGCATCTGTCTGCCATAAGACAGACTACCTGTATAGTTAGTATAGTTACAATTCATTAGTAGTCCACCCCTCAGTGGATGTTCACAGGGTCACAGGCTTTCACTGTGTCATGTGCAATTTTCATGCTGATATTTGAAATGGTCAGTTATTGACTCAAATGACATTTCTTTCAACAGGACACATTTTCATGGATAGCTGAACACTGATGAATAATTTCAAGTTAGAATTAGCCCCACATCTTGGTTGCCTCCATCATGAAAACGTACATGAGGGCAGACATCCAAGTTTCTTCCTTAACATATGTATGATTGGTTTCCATGGGCCTTAAACAATTTTAGAAGAAATAGTCCATTCCAAAAACCTAATTAGAAAGTGGGCTGCTGGTGATTAATAGCTGGTGGATTCTGAGGCCTTAACAAGTGTTTAGACAACCTTAACTCTGCCTTTATAATTATATATTAGCTATTAAATATTCAGTTGAGAGGTAGAGCTCAGAGGCTTTGTAAATCTGCTCTAACCTGAGGGATAAAAAAAAATGACTTTGCATGTGTGTGTGTTTGTGTGTGTGTGTGTGTGTGTGTGTGTGTGTTTTGACAAGGTAGCATAAGCACTTCCAAGAATATTTAAATTTTAGTATTACATTCATTTTCAGTTAAATATTTGATGACCAGCAATTCAAGGTGGACTGAAAAGTCAAACTCCTCATTCCAGCAATTTATAGCATAACATTTGCTGACACATATGATGATTCTGGGAGTGGACCTTCCCCATTGATTGTATCATATAGAGCAAATACAGAATCTTGATTGAATAGGTCTAAATGCTGTAATTTGAGGGCTGATGGAATAATTTGGCAAAATGCTTAAACTTGTCCTCTTCCCTTTCTCTCATCTACTTTTCTCAAATTGGTTCAAGCACCAGAGAATTCCACCTTTATGCACACCTTGATTTTAGTTGAAACCTCCTTCTGAAATATAAATATGGTCAATGTTATTGTTTGGATTGGAATGTCCCACAAAGTCCCATGTGTTCAGAGGTGGGCTTCTGGCAATTGATTGGATCATGAGGGCTCCGACTTCAAAACGAAATTTGAGGAGACGGGAATTAGTTGAAGGAAGTAGACCAATTTAGGTTTGCCCCGAAAAGATTTGCCTACTCTCCAACCCCTTTCTCTCCCTCCTTCTCTCTCTCTGAGTCTCTCTCTTTTTCTCTCTGTCTGCTTTTCTTCTCTTTGGTACCCCAGCCCTCTGCTTTTCAGCTGCCATGAGTTGAGCAGCTTTCCTTGGCCATGTCTTGCCTCACTTCAGGCCCAGAGCCAGCCAACCTCAGACTGAAACCTTTGAAACGATGAGCCAAAGTAAACATTTCCTCCTTTAAGTTGTTTGCATTGGGTGTTCTGGTCACAGTGATGGAAAGCTGTCTAACATTTTAAATAAGGAAATATTTTTAAAAATCAGCAATTAATTCCTTAATCAATGATAACACCATTGTAATTCAAAAAAGCCATTGACTTTCAAATCAAAAACAACTGGGTTCACAACTTTTCTTTGTTTTTTCTGTTTTGAAACTCGGCAGTTTATCCAAGATTCAGATTTTGTACTGGTAAAAATTCTGAAAATGAGTTATTCATGGAAAGGGAAACTTAAGTCTTGCTAAGTGATCAAAGTTTATTTGGATTATTGATTATAAATGCTATTCACACCTCATACTGTCAATCTAAAACAACAATAACAACAAACGAAAACAACACTACCAACGAAAAATCCAGGCCTGTAAGAGATTCTCCAAAGAATTATGACATTTATATAAGAATAGCAGAGTAATGTGAATATTCATGCCGTAGTAAACTATGAATATATTCAAAGAGGTAAAAGCAAAGGGAATTTGTTTTTTCCCCCATAGCTTTATTGAGGTAAAATTGAAGTACAATAAAATGCACATATTTGAAGTATGAGATTTTATCAGTTTTGACATGTATGTAACTAACACAATCAATATGAAAAGCATTTATATTACCTTTTTTTAAAATTTGAAATCATGCAGACTGTGATTCCTGCATGATTTATTACATTAAAAATCAGTCACCCTAAGATATGTAGAACTCCACCTGCACATGTCAAGTATTTGCAACTTAAATTGCACCCTTGTAAATACCTCAGAGGTCAAGGAAGAAAGCACAAGAAAAGTAAATAAAAAGTGCTTTGGATTAAGTGATAATAAAAGCTTAAAATAATAGGATCTCTGGGAATAAACAGTACTCAGATGAACATTTATAACTTAAAGTATATGTAACAGAAAGAAGCCAGAATAACAATCAAATTATTTCCAAATTATGTAGTAGGAAGGAAAACATAAGAATAGGAGCATAATGTATAAAATAGAGAAGAAATAATACAACTAAAATTTGATAGAAAATAAACAGGTCTAAAAAGAAAAGCTAGAACACAAAAATTAATATCAGTGGAAAGGGAACTATCAAAATAACCTTACAGATGCTAAAAATATATTAAGGTAATTATAATTGTATGCCAACATATGTGATAGCTTACATAACATGGTCTATATTAGAGAAGGATCTGTGTGCTACTGAGAAGAAAGTATATCCAATCATTGATGGATGAAATAGTCTATTAAGTCTAAATCATCAATTGTAGTTTTTACTTCTATAGCTTCTTTATTTAGTTTTTGTTTGGAGGATCTATCCAGTGGTGACAGAGCGCATGTTAAAGTTACCCACTATTATTGTGTTGTGGTCTATTTGATTATTTGATGTATGCAGATGCTCTATTATTTGGGCATAAGTATTTAGTATTGTTATGTCTTATTGATGTATAATTCACTTAAGCAGTATGAAATATCCTTCTTTGTCTCTTCTGATTAACTTTGGCTTAAAATTCACTTTATCTCACGTGAGGATAGAAACCCTTGCTTGTTTATGTGATCCATGTAAGTGATAGGTTTTTGTTTTTTTTTTCCCCCTTTCGGTATATAGATGTCTTTGCCTATGAGGTGAGTCTCTTGTAGACAGCATATTGTTGGCTTTTGTTTTTTAATCCAGTCTTCTGGTCTGTGTCTTTTGATTGATGAGTTTAGACCATTAATGTTCAAGGTTATTATTGAGATATGATTTTGTATTCTAGTCATTTAGGTTTATTTCTAGCTTTTAACTGGAATTAGTTTGTCTTTTGATTGACTATTCCTTTAGTGTAGTTCTCCTTTTGCTGGTTTTCACTTTTTTTTCATTTCATCTTCATTGAATATTTTGTTGAGAATGTTCTGTAGTGCAGACTTTCTAGTTGTAAATTCTTTTATCTTTTATCATGGAAGATTTTTATTATTAAGCTTCAACTCTGGAGATTAATTTTGCTGGATATAGGATTCTTGGTTGGCATCCATTTTCTTTCAGATGTTATTCCAGGACCTCTTAGCTTATTGGGAATGAGAAATTAGCTGATATCTGAATTAGTTTCCCCTTATACATAATCTGATATTTTTCTCTTGCAGCCTTTAAAATTCTATCCTTATTCTGTATGTTAAGCATTTTTATTATAATGTGACTTGGTATGGGTCTGTTATAATTTTGTATATTTGAGGTCCTGTAAGCCTGTTGTATTTGATTTTCCATTTCATTATTTAGGTTTGGGGAATTTTCTGATATTTTTTCATTGTTATTATTTGTGCATTCCTTTGGTTTTTATCTCTGCATCATCATCTATCTCAATAAATCTTAAATTTGGTCTTTTCATGTTATCCTATAGATCTTGGAAGTTCTATTCATGGTTTCTTAACATCTTCTCTCTGTGGTCAACTCTATTTTTAAGATTCTATATTTTGTCTTCCTTGCCTGAGGTTCTGTCTTCCAAGTGGTCTATTCTATTGGTGATACTTTTTATTGAATTTTTAATTTGGTTTCTTGTTTACTTCATTTTGAGGATTTCTGCTTTTTACTTTTTTTCAGAATCTCTGCCTCTATCTTGAAGTGATCTTTCATTTCCTGTATTTTCTCTCTGATTTCATTTCTTACACCATCCTTTACTTCACAGATCAGTTAAACTATGTACATTCTCAACTCCTTCTCTGAAATTTCCTCCACTGTGATGTTGATGGATTCTGTTATTGGAGTTATCTTGGTTTGTTGGGGCAATTTGTTCCCTTGCTGTTTCATGTTGTTTCATGTTAAACCAAATAGTTCCTACTATTATGTCTACAATGTTAATTATAACAATGAACAGAAATAATATGATCAGATATTGCCTACAATAAAAACAGGTTTGAAAAAGGGTTTATAATTTCAAATGCTGGACAGGCAAAGAACAGAAGTGACATAGGATATAATGATTATGAGGGAGGAGGAGGTAAGAAGTGAAAAAATTAAAGGAGGGGTGAAAGAGAGAACAGTGGAGATTGGCTGTTAGCAGAAAAGAAGAGAAAATCAAAGGAAACAGGTAGGAGAATATATATATATATATATATATATATATATATATATATACAGTAAAAATTTTAAAAATTAAAAATAAAAATAAAAAGGTACCAAACAAAATTAAAATATACTAATTAAATATCCCAGTTCACACACACACACACACACACACACACACACACACACACACAAACTAATCCATAAAAATAACTGGCTTCAAAAATGCTAGAAATGAGAAAAAAAAACCAAACACAAATATGTACAAATGTCAATGTACTATTAAGGTCACAATTAAACAGAGAAAAAATTAAAAAAAAAACAACACAAACATCTTGATGAAAAGTTAAAGAATTCTTTCCTTTGGCATTCAAAAGATTCTCAGTTTCTCTTCTCAGCAGTTTTAGATGGAGTTGGCAGGAGCATGATGATCCATCCTCTGGATTGCTATAGTGAGAAAGGTGATCCTACAGTCAGAATTCAAGATTTAGGCTTAGGTGGGCTCCAGGCTCTTTGGTGAATGCCAGATGGTCTTGAGATTTTAAATCAGTGCACCTCCAGCACCCAGTAGTTGCTGGTCCTCATTGGAAGACTATACCTCAGAGATCTCCCCTTGGTTCCACTTGTTTGGTAGGGGACTCAATCCTTAGTCCCCTATGTCACCTTTGGACACCAAAAGTGTCCTGGTGTTGGTTTCAGTCTACAAACAATCTCTCCTGCCCCCACCCTTCCAAGTTCCTGGCCAGATGTGTCTCTCACAGCCAGTTCTACAAGCAGTGGGATTGGAGGGGGAGGGGGAGAGCCAGGTGGGTTTCTATGGCCAGTTGTCCTCTGCATAAACCTCTCTCTGTGTTTTATTTTTCTCCTGGTCACTTAAGCACACTCCATGTTGTGTACCATGTGTTTACAGGGCCCATATTTCAGACCAAACTTGGATTTGCCAGGAATTGACTCCCTCAGCTGCTGGCCCCCACACAGCAGCTGCAAAATGGTTCCATTCCTTAGTCCTCTGCATGCTGCCTGGAGAGATGGTGGCTTCTTTCAGGTTTGCTAGGCAATGTCCTTGATCTCTAAATGCTCTGTACTCAGACACACTTCGGGCCTCCCAAAAATGTGGGTTCCTTTAATTCCCTTATCCCTCCACTATGCTCATGGAGGGACAGCTCTGGCTGGTGCTTCTGGCCCAGCGGCAGCAGTGGCTCTGCTGCTGGTGATTTCTTCCTTATTTATTATATCCAGCCTCCTGAGTCCCCGATCACTTTTGAATGTCAGTTTTCAATTTCAGTAATGTTCTTCTCACTTGTTTTTGTTCACCCACCTTGCTGAGAAGCTGCCTGTCTATTTTCTTGTTTTCACTCCATAGAGCAGCCAGCAAAGTGACTTCCTCTATTCTGCCATCTTGACTAATTCAAAGGGAAGTTTTTACAGGCAAATCTGAGAAGGAATATGTCAGATATTTTGAAATAACAATCCTTGGTCAAAATGATTGATAACAAGAGTGATGTTAGTCTGAGGATGAACAGACAGTTGCTGGGCATATGTTTTTGTAGAAGTTCTTTGTGTATACAGTTGTGATAGCCTCTATATAAGCTTATGGTGCTGTGTCTTTGGTGATAGCTATTACCAAGCATTTATGAATGAGAACACTTTCTTCAGAATTTCCCAGATTTATTTGTTTTTTTGTTAAGATTGGCACAGCAATTCCATTTTGATTCTGACAACTTCTACATTTCTTACACAATACAAAATGTGATTCATGCTATTATTCATGCCTTATACATGAGCATACACTTTGGAAGTCTTGAAAATCTTGAGATAAGATTAACTTTAGTAGTCTATAGAAGAATTCTTTCATGAAATTCTTGTCTCACCTTATACTTTTGGTTTTTGTAGTTTACTACATACAAAAGCTAGCTACTAGATTAAATTGGGAAAATGCTATCTTTTATGTCATTTCCTGACTCCTGTAAGAAGAAAGCATATTTTTAAAAACATTTTGTAGAATCTAGTATAACAAATATTGTTTATCCTAAAAAATTGATATGCTTGAGTTTTCCTGATGTTAAAAGATGATTACTTTTTCTTTGGCTGTCTGGAAACTTTGAGACAAAATTAAAAATCAATTCCATCAACTGCATAGCTTTCAATAATCAGCATATTTGTGCCCTTCCTTTTTTTATCTTAAACATTTCTCCTCTATTTTTATTTCTTACCTCATCCTAATTATTTGTTTTTATTTTCTAATCATGGTAGCTTAAGAATTCTAGTTATAAACTCTAGGAGGCAGACGGCAATACATAAATACTTTAACAAATATAGTAAATGGATTATATTCCATCTGGCGTATTACAATTAAGAACAGAAATCATATAGTACCTGTAGGAGTTGGGGTGGAGCACTGACAAACAAGGTATATCAATTATCTGTTGTTACAAAACAAACCACTCCAACATATAGTGGTTTAAAATAACACCATTACATCATTGCTCACAAGTGCATGCATCAGCCAAGCAGATCTACGGGCAGCTGGTGGTTCAGCTAATGCTAGTTGGTCTGGGATAGCCTTCTTCATGTGCCTGGCAGTTGTCAGGCTGATTGGGCCAGTGAGCTTAAACTGGGGTAACTTGTTTCTGATTCATTGATCTCTCCTCCTCCAGAAGACCAGCTCTTGTTTCTTCCCAGGTAGTATCAGGGTAGCAAGCAAAAATGGGTGACATTGAACAATTACCTTTCTCATTCACTTAAATCACATTTCTAATAAACCTTTGACCAAAGTAAATTTGGTAGTCAAGGTGAGATGTAGTGTGTGGAGAAATAGAGTCCAGTTATTTCTGGGAGAAATAGCAATAACATATTGCAAAGCAGAGGGGCTCAGATACAGAGATGAGAATAATTTGTGATCAATTGAAATACACCCCACAAAGACAAGATTCAATAAAGATGAATAGATCTTTAATAAAGAACAGGTAAGAATTAGTCACCTATTGTGCATGAGGTTTAGAAGAAGGAAGTTTACTCAATTACAGAATTTGAGAGTCAGTGATGGAGCATGTTCTACAACATTGTCTGGGCAGGATTCCATGTATCTGCTTAATAAACTTGTCAACTCAAGTTCCCTCTTCTCTGTCTCAAGATATGTCTTGGCATTTGGGCAATTGAAAACTGCTAGAAGATTGAATAATTAGGGTATCAGACTGTGAGATTCTCAAAATACCATTGATAGGAGAAAGATGTTATGAGTTCAGGAATGTAGCAATAGTTTTGCTTTATGGAGGATTGAATAGTATAAAGTTGGGGGAAATCAAAATCCCTTGTGATTGGTTTATGGTCTTATACCCCTTCATGTGTTAAGGATTGAGGAATCATAAGACCTCTGACTGGATAGACTGCTAACAGGTCATAGAGTTAGGCTCTGTTACCTGGTTAGGTTTCCTGATTCTCACTTAAGCACCTGTTTCTTCCAGGCAGGCAATGTGCTCAGATCTGGTTCCTGACTCACCTCTCTCCCTGACTTTGAAATCATGTATACCACCACTGCTTCCAGACCATTTCTGGGGCTCTCATCCTCCTGAATGGGATGGACCTGGAAGTTCTGCTAATGAAATCTCACATCAACCTCAGACACTTAATAGAGAGCTGTGTTCATTTGGAGGGACGTTAGTAAGGAAGAGCTTCAGATCATATAGATTCTTGTTTAATCCTAATAAACTTCTAAGTAGAAATTCTGGAGACTAAGCTTGTCACCATCAAACTACCAGAAAAAGGAAAATGTATTAAATTTCAATTACATCCAAGTCTTCATATTTTAAAACTAGTAAAAATACAAACATTTTCTCTTCAAATACCTTGGATTCCTTCCTTTAAGGTAAGAATGGCCTTTGCATTGCATGTTAGGTTGAAGAGGAAAGATGTAAGCCAGGTGTGAACTCTGAAAATTGTGAATTGGGCCCCCTTAGGCTGCAATCAATGTGTGCATGAACAGCCTGTTCATTCAGACACAGAATCTTGGATGGGTGAATATTAAAAATTCATTGACAAATTCTATACCCTCTTTCAAAGATAAGTGCCAAGTCCTTCCCTTAATTATATTCTGAATAAAATAAGATATGTACCAGAAGAGAATGCATTTTGAATTTCTATTCACTCTCATCCCTTCTACTAAATACACAAAGCATATTTTATATAGAAAATTCAGATACAATTTTTCTGCTTGAGAATGAGTGCAGACTTTCTTTGCAAGTCAAGAGCACAACCCTTATGTTATTAGGTAGAGACAAAATGACACGGTACAACAATGCCTCTCTTTACTCCATGCCTGAGAAGTTCTGAGTCCCTATCAACTTCAGCACTTAACAGGGAGCTGTGTTCATTTTGAGGGACCTCAGGATAATATATATATATATATATATATATATATATATATATATATATATATAGAGAGAGAGAGAGAGAGAGAGAGAGAGAGAAAGACTCTAGCAATGAGTATAAACATGGGCTGGAAAGAAGTGACCTCATAAGGATTAATAAGTATGATAAAGTTGTCTGGAAATAAATCCTCCAATAGCTCCTCAATTAGCTGGTGGTGTAAATCAATGATGCCACGGTTCCTGTAACCATTCATTGCTGCTTTGGTAGTTCTTTTTTTTTTTTTTTTTTTTTTTTTGAGGGGTGAGTATCAAGGATTGAATTCAGGGGCACTTGACCACCAGCCCTATTTTGTATTTTATTTAGAGATAGGGTGTCACTGAGTTGCTTAGTGCCTTTCTTTTGCTGAGGCTGGCTTTGAACTTGTGATCCTCCTGCCTCAGCCTCCAGGGCCACAGGGATTATAGGCATGTGCCATGAGTATTCTTAAATAGGAAACCAAGTTTCCAGGAGTAGTGGAGAAAGAAGAAGAGGGACATATAAACAAAATATTAGATTCTTGATTAGACAGCTTATCACAAGTAGGAGAGAGATATAAACAAATGAAAACAACATGATACAGAAAAGCAAAGGGCAAAAATGTAAAGAAATAGATCCTTGGGAAGGGACAGGGAATATAAAAGTGTTAGAACAAATTAGGATTATTGTCTGGCCTAGGCACTGGGCATGTCTGTGAACAGTTAGGGACACTGCTACCTGGCTAGGGACAAGGGACAGGGAAGGGATTCTGAGTTATGCAAGTCACCTTTGATGTGTTATCAAGCAGATAATGTCAAGGAAAGAGGGAAAACACAGGCAGAAAACTAGAGAGTGAAGCCAAGAACCTGGATGGAGATGAAGTGGAAAGAGGAGGTAAAAGCAAACAGAAGAAATTATCTGAATTTCAAGATGGTAGGTAAAGAGAGCTAGAGGAAAACTCCTGTTAAAGATTAAAGGTCAGTTTGGAAAAGAGGCTCATTTTCATAGTTAACCACTACGGAGTGCTTATGCCTGTTTGGTTCTGTCAAAAGCGATTTACATTCAGTTATGCCTCCTGAGTCTGGTTGGAGGCAGATAAAGTTAGGACTCCTCTCTCCTTATGTTGAGGAAACTAAGGTGTAATGAGGGAAAGTCACCTACCCAGGGTCATGTGGCTGGTAGGCTGTAAAAGCATGAGAGTCTGGTTCCAGAGCCTGTGGCTTCTCTCCTCTGCTACAATGCTTTTCTCCTAATCACTCTTGATTGCTATGGTGTTCAGCCCTGCCTGACCCCACAACACAGAGCCAGGGACTTGACTTACAACAACCCCATAGCCCTGGATCCATGTAATGTGGCAGCTGATACTTTATAATTTTTTTTACAGGCTTTAGAGAAACCATTCAAACTGGTATTGGATCTGTCAGTCCACTGTTATCACAACTGAAAGAGAAGTGTGGCCGTTTGGTTATTTTTTCACTCATTTACCAAAACCTTTGCTTAGCTCCACTTTGAACTTGATCATTAATTGGCTACAATCCTTAAGAGTTCAAAAATCCATATGCTATTTCTTGATTGAGGTGTTAGGAATCTATAAGAGAAGTGAGTATATTCAATGAATTTTTTTTAGGACTTCAACAATTGCTTTATAATGAGGAATAAGAGCCTCAGCGATCTATTTTCTTCATTATATTTTTATTAAAGCTTGTGAGAATGTTTGTGAAGCAGAGTTATCACATCGACAGACCAAGGCGAGGAGGCATGAGATGGGAGTGGTGAGGCCAGGCCTTAGGCTCCAACACAGTGATGAAGTTATCTGTCAAGTTCCTCCTGATGTGTTCAAGTTTCCATCTCTGGAAGATGGCAGGTGTTCCTATTGTTCCTAGGGGTTGGTTGGCATCCAACGAAGGAGGTTGGTGTCCTTGAGCAACTTCAGTACAGGCAGGCAAGGCAGCCAATCTGGGTTTATGCAGACCCTAAGCTATTCTGCTGTGTAAAGGCAAAGAGTCTTCTCTTGTAGATAGGAAACAGTCAGAGACTCAGGGAACAGTCTGGTGAGAGGTGGCCAGATGAAAAGGAAATATAGTCATA
Organism: Ictidomys tridecemlineatus; assembly: GCF_052094955.1. Lineage (NCBI taxonomy): Eukaryota > Metazoa > Chordata > Mammalia > Rodentia > Sciuridae > Ictidomys > Ictidomys tridecemlineatus. Next base: position 34,090,853 of record NC_135480.1, read on the forward strand.
AACCAAAGCTGGATTTGGATACTGGCCCCATCCTTTACTAGAAAACTACTTAACTACTTGGAACCTCAGCTCTTACATCTCTAAAATAGGCATAATAATATTCATGTTGAAGATTTCTCATGGATTTTTTCAAAAGATAATGAATATGAAGCAATCAGTTCCTGAGATACGGAAAATGCTGAGTAGGGTAGTTATTATTCTTACTATGATGATGGTGGTGATAACGATGATGATGTTGATCATGGTGATTTAGAGCTGTTTGCAATTCTTAATGAAAAAATGTAGTGTAAACCAGGAATGTAGGTTGGATAGCATTGGAGAGAGCATGCATGAACCCAGATGTTCTATTTGGGCACCTGGGGAAAGGTTCAAGAAGGTAATCAGCCTGGTAGACAACCCAAAGTTCAAACTGTGACCTCTGTATACCCAGCTTGGCTAGATGAATTCTAGTCTTCTATTTATCTGCATCATGGAGAGCAGAGGATCTTCTATGATGTGGGGTCTGATTAAGGCACAGACTGCAGGTGGCAGGATTTTAACACCCATAATTAGCCAGGACAGGGCCAGGAGCAAGCAGGGACAGAAAAATTTGCTCATTCCCTTTTCCTCCTGTGTAACAAGCCCTCCATTAAGAATATATTGTGTTACTAAGTAACAGACCTTCCACCAAAGAACACATTCTCATTTAATAAGTAATAAAGAACAGTATCTCAGGTAGCATCTCTTGTGTGGCAGTCTCTTAAATAACTCAAAGATGTACTGAAGGTTGTATGCTGATCTTAGATAATTGCTTGCAGCAGACTGGTATATCTTATGGCTTCTTTCCTTCACAAACAAGTTCCTCTTAAGGATGCATGAGTTTGGCTAACATACTGGACAAAGACCTGTACTGTTACCTGAGGGTTATAGTGGAAAAAGAGAAGAGATTTGTATATGATGATTTGTATGATGATCTTAGTAAAAATTCAGATAAAAAATAACAGAGACAATAATAGTAACTATATTTTGAAATGCCAAGAAACTGCTGATTGCAAGATTTAAAGTTAGCTTAAGAGCATCTTATTCTAGAGGCAACTGGAGGTGAAGGAGTTTATGCATAAATTTCAGAATCTTCAAAAGGAAAAGTTTCTATTTTAGTGAATGTAGTGGTTAATATTTTCTGAGTACTAGCTAGTTTGGGGGCAGTATGTTAAGTGCTTTGCCTGGCTTATCTTCTTTAGTTATCACAACAATTCTAAGCAGGTACACTTATTCTTCCATTTTATACATGGAGAAGCAGAGGCTTGAAGTGTGTATTAGTTAATGCCGTACTAAATTCTGTTACAGACAAACCATGAAACCTCAATAGTTTTTTTCTAATAGAAGTTTACTTCTCAGACTTATAAAGTTCAATGCTAGGAAAAGGTTTTGGTGGTGGGTGTGAAACCCACACCTATGTAAATATTTAGACTGATAGAGGGTCCACCACCTTCAACACGTGGATGTTGCTGAGGCCCTAAGTATCAGCAGCCAGCTAGAAGGTAGAAAAGTGAGCATAAAGGATTTTATGGGTGATTTTATGGGCCATGGCATCTATCAATTCTGCCCACATTCTCTTGGCCAGAATTCTTTCACATGACCCTTTCTAGATTAAATCAAGGCTTGAAAATGCAGTTACTGACTATGCAGCTGCTTCCCAACAAAAGCTTTATCCTATGGAAGAAAAGGATAAATCTTTGATGGACAGGAGCCATCTCTGCCACACAATGGTTAAGCAGATTGTGGAAGGTCACACAATTAGCAAGCGACAGAACTGGGATCTAAACCTATGTTTGTCTGACATCAGAATCTATGTTCTAAATATTCTGTTTGCAATGGAGTGAAAATGGTTGATAGAGAAACAGGTGGGCTTTTTTTTTTAAAGTTGTCTTTATTTTCAGCTACAACTTGAGGAGTTCAGAAAAACACTGTACCCTGCTTCCTCCTTCGTAAGAAGATAAAATTGCCTGGATGATGCATTGTTCTTGCAGTGACTCACCCAAGATTGCTTTAGCTCAGCAAATTACATCACATCATGAAATACAGTGACATCTTTGAAGGCTGAGATCAGTACTTTTTTAAAGTGACACATGAGGAATGGAAAACAAACCTCATTTCCTTGAAGAAGCTGAGAAAACAATTGAAACAATAACAACGTAAAGTTAAATGAATTTTTTATTGATGCATATCCTATTCATGTCATTCCCTCCCTAGTTACTTGTGATTTAATGAATTCTATACAGATAATTCTTCAAAATGATTCATGTGACAATGCTCTCAGTTAATTTTTTTATACACTATGTTGGCAAATGTGAGTTCAGGAATAATATTAGTTGGAAAAATGAGTGTTTACTCTGTATAAGAATCTTGCCTAATAGCTTCTCATGCATTATCCTTCATAAATTATGGCAAACTCTATATCCATTAAAATATTTTATAATAGTTACTATTATTTCCATTTGACAGACAAAGAAAGCAAGGCCCAGTAATACTTAATAACTTACCCTACATCACAAATTAAGAGGTAAAGTTGGCACATGACCCAGATGGTACAATTCCAGAGCCGACACTGTTTGTCATAGTCTTTACACAGGGCCTCTTCTGCTGGTGGTGGATACACAATAAGCAAGGTGAAAGATGGGAGAATTAGAGACCAAATGCTTATGGAGAGCCCACCATGTTCTAGGCATTTTATAAATGTAAATAAATAGCTGTGGGTATACTACATGAAACTCTGTTTCAACATTATTTCTACTGATATGCAAAATTTAGCCCTTCATAATGTTCCATGAGAACTCAAAACAGTTCATGAATTAATTTATCTAGGGAAAAGAATTACAATATCCTAGAAAAGTCTGTAGGTAGGAACTCCCAAATCTACCTTTCTACACTCTCCTCATCTGTCCGATTCAGCGGTATTAGATCCTTCTTCTGTTTCATCTCTGGGCACCACAACTTTCTCAACATAGTAGTCTTCCTCTTCCACTGTAATTCAGTCTTTTACTAGCTGCTATAAAGATATGATTTTTCTAAAATGTGTATGTCATTTCATTCAATTTTTTCAGTACCTTATGGGTATATGGATAAGAATTAGGAACTGAAGGTCAGTGAGCTAGAACACTTGTTTCTGGTCACACAACTAATTAAGCAGCCAAGTAGTGGCCTGAACCCTCATCTCTCTGACTTCCAATTCAGAGCTCTGAAACTCTTGGATGCATTCTTCCTATGACTTCTAGGGTTCCACTCTCCTGGTTCACCTCTTCCCACCTTGGCATCTTCTTGATTTCTTTATGGGCTTCCTCCTTCTTTCTGTGCCTCCTATCATGTCATTCTCAAAACAACATCCTTGGGAGTTTTCTCTAGTTAGACCAGGTGCTTGGTGATTCTGTGTCCTCTCTTGACTTTGAATACTAATGTATACACAGATAATTACTAATTACATCTACAGCCTTATCCTCTCCCTCTAGTTTCAAATCCACCTTCTTTCTTGGTAGTCCCGCTGGGATGTCTCAAACCCTACTATTTTTCCCCTACTTAGTATTTCTTGTTTCTAAAGCTGAAAACCTCGGAATCTTCCCTGTCCTTCATACCACAGATCCAAATTCTTGGCAAATCCTTTTGCTCTGGCCCCAAATACATGCAGATGGTCATTTTCTCACCATATCCAGTGTTGCCAATCTTGCAAGAGTCCTAAGTCCTAAGTTCTAGCAAGTTTCCATGCTTTGCTCTCTTAGTCTTAGTGGAGTCATATTTAAAAAAAAAAATCTAAGTCATCTCATTCTTCTTGAGTTAGTCAGCCTTTCATTGCTATGACGAAAATACCTGATGATAACACATTACAGGGGAAAAGTTTTATTTTGGCTCGTGGAGTCAGAGAATTTAGTCTATGCTCAGCCAGCTCAATTGCTCTGAGCCTGAAAAGAAGCAAAATATCATGGCTATGACAGAGGAACACACTCATCTGATGTCATTCTGTAGGGGTGGGGGGAGAAGAGCCTGTGGCAAGACAGTCCCCAAGGGCATGCTCCCTGTGACCCATTTTCTCCATCTGTCCCCTCCCTGCCTACCATTACCACACTGTAATCTATTAAAATTGTTAATCTATCAAATGGATTAATCCCCTAATGAGTTATAGCCCTCATTATCTAATCATTTCCTAAAAGTTCCACCTCTGAACTTTGCTGCACAGGGGACCATGCTTTCAAAACATGAGCTTTTGGGAGGACATTCCAGAGCCAAACATAACACCTTTATTAAACCTTCCCTGATCTTTCTATATTAAAGTAAAATCCTGAGTCCTTGACACAACCTGATTCTCTGTTTTCTCTCTGACCTCATTTCTTCCCACTCTTCTTCTTGTCATTCCTCAGATATACCAAGCAAGCCCTACTGCAGGGATTTACTTATAATCTCTTTCTGGAATGCTCTTTCCATACATGTATATATGGCCAGCTCTCTCAGTCTTCTAGGTGTTTGTTCAAATATTGCTTTCTCAGGAGTTCTATTACTGACCTTGCTTGAGTAATTCCTTTCTAACCTACTGTGAATAGGAGAGATAATTTTGAAACAAACACACACACACCACACGCACGCACGCACACACACACACACACACACACACACTCTCTGCCTAAGGGCACTGGAAAATGACCATAGGTAGGTAGATACTACAGGGAGTCACTTGTTGGTAGACAAAAGCATTGAATGAATTTCCGGTTTTCAGGTTTTGATCTACCATCTACCTGAGAAAAGTAACTTAAACTCTCTTGGAAAGCCCGTGGTCTTACTGATTTTGAGGAAACCACAATCATTCTGGGAAATCTCAGAAATACAACAGAACCAGAAGAAAAGATATTGAAATTCTCTGAATAAATTCTATCAAAATATCTAAATAGGGATGCAAGCATGGGACAGCTTCCCAGCAGCCCTGCTAACTCTAAAAGACTTGCATGGAAATTTGTGCAGCATTAAAGAGAGAACCTGGAGTTTGCACCCAGCTGAAGTGAGCTGCCTGCTTAAAAACACATCAATATTCTTTGAAGGAACTTTTCAGATTCGCTATAACATGTCATTCCTGCTGTCCAGGCTGCAATTCAAAATTAGTAGACTTACAAATAGACAGGAAAATGTGACTTATTCTGAAAAGGTTACTGACACCAAGATAATCCAGATATTGGAATTAATAGGCAAAAGTTTTCAATCAATCATTGTAAATATGCTCAGGTTGGACAGAAAAACATGTGCATGATGAATGAAAAGACAGAGAACACCAGCAGAGAAAAAAAGAAACCATAAAACCCCACAGAAAAACACAATTCTATAGAGTAATAATGTAGTATCTAAAATTTTAAAAATTGGATACACTTCGTAGTAGAATGAAAAGGATAAATGTGCCAATGAAATTGAAGAATTATTAATTAAAATGATTCAATCTGAAGAACAGGGAGAAAGGTCATGTTTAAAATATCTAAGATGTATATTATTGGAGTCCTGGAACCTATAGAGAGAATGGTGCAGAAAGGTATTTAGAAAAATGGTGGCAGAAATGTGAAGGAATTGTAACTGAAAACAGAGAAAGCCAAATATCCCCTTCTCAGGGAAGCCTTCTGGGTGGATTAATTTTTTGTGTTGTGCTCCCACAAATTCATATGTCAAAATTTAAGTCCCAATATGATAATATTTGGAGGTGGGGACTTTGGGAGGCAATTTGATCATAAGAACAGAGAATTTGGGAATTGGATAAATAAATGCCCTTATAAAAGGGATCCAAAAGAAAGCTCTCTCATGCCCTTTCCACCGTGGGAGGTCCTATGGGAAGTTATGGTCTATAAAACATGATGCATATCCTTACCAGACAGAATTTGGGTGCCTTAGTCTTGAATTTCCCCACCTCTAGAACTGTGAGAAATAAATGTTTGTGGTCTGTCTATGGTTCTTATCACAGCTGCTAATAGGAACTCATACTTTCTTACTACCTTTTATAATTGCAAACTCCTTCTCCTCTAATATTGTATGTCCTACCTTCTGCCTTATTTTTCTCTACACCACTTATTTCCATCTGATATGCAAGATAGTATAATAGGATTTAGGTTCCTTGAAGATAAATATGTTTAGGTATCTTTCCATCACTATTTCCTTAGAACCTAAAACAATATAAAGTACTCAGTAAAAATTTCTTGGATGTTGAGTAAGTAAATCTCACTTGTATTTCCAACTTTGAATGCAAAATTTCCAAACATCATCCTAGAGTGTATGATGCTTATAATCAGATGACATTCATTCGGTGAAAGTGGAATGACAGGGGAGTATAGGTAATATTTTGTTCTCTCTGTTTTTTAAGAGGCCTGTTCAGAGCCCATCGCACTGAAGTCAGTGAACTGGGGAGCCTTTTCTGGTTTCTGTCACTAGAGTTTGAAAGTAGACTGAGGAATTCTCCTGAGCATCCAAATTCTTGTCTGTTCTTGTTTACGCATTTCCCTGAGTGATTTTCTGTGGTAGAAATGGAAATCTCCAAGGCACATATACAAATTTTGCTTTCAGGAGCATATTCTAACACAGTGTTACATGTGTCAGAATTCATCAGGTACCAGATAAATCCTGGGAAACGGAAGAGTTCATACCTTGCCTGACATCTTCCCAGTATGGTGCCACTCCATCTTTCCCCAGATACCTAAACTACTGGGTAAGTGACATTTAGGTGATAGAGAGCTCACTGTGTGCCATCCCCCTGGGTGAAGGCAGACAGGTGTCAAGGCTTGTCTGCTCTGTTGTCATAGAGGGTTTACCTTGGGCAGCACTGAGAAGGAGGCACAGTTGGGCTTTGTGTCAGTCTTGAGTTACAGTAGCTCCAACCTTATTTTTTATAAATGAGAAGGAAGTCTTGTATACATAACCTAATTTCTTCCAGTAGTACCATCAACACATTTGGGCAGTCTTCCTCCTTTTCCTTCATTTTTTTTAAAGAAAAAAAATTATCTGTCTGAATTGTCTCATGCCAGACTCTTCTAGACAAAAGGGACCCTTGCCCTCACCGAACTTAGAGTTTCATGTGGATCTAGGTATCCAACAGAATGATCATTAATTATATAAAGCAGTTAAGTATCTCAAGAGAGTTAAGAATAAAATGTTGTGATAGCGTTAAAAGGGCTATCTGGATCTGTGGGATCAGAGAAGGCTTCCTGATAGAAGCTGAAGACAAAAGGGGAAAGAGAAGTTAGCCAGCTAATGGTAGGAGAATCAGGGGTAAGAAGAAAGGAGAAAAGATCTGGCATACGTGAAGACATGAAGATGGAGAATTCATGACTGTCCTTAGCTATGGCTGTAGCTTACAGTGCTAGGTAAGGGAGAACACAGAGAGAGGATCCTGAGGAAACAGGATCCTGAAGGAACCAGTAAGATATTTAGACTCTTTCCTGAGAGTAAGGGAAGCCATTGATGAGTTTTTGACAGAGCAATGATGTGGTCAGATTTTATTTCAGGAAAATGATCTCATCACATTGCATAAAATAGATTTGTGGAAGTGCTGTGCCAAACTTGAGAAAGGGAAAAGAAATGGGAGGCTCTTGAACTAATAAAGATAAGATACTGTGGGGCTTGAAGTACACAATAGAGAAGGAGAACAGAACAGATCTGAGAGATGCCTAGGAGGCTACCTGAAGTCCACTAATCAACAGCATCTGATAAATTAATCTTGACTGTCCTGTTCAAAGGTTTAAAAAACAAATTCTTGAAGGACATCAAGACTGTCCTATTTGTAGAAGTGGATTATAGGAAGGTGGGCATGAGGAGGAGGAGGACTGAGAGCATCCTGAAGATCTGATCCAGAGGGAAGCCAGAGGGCCTCTTACGAGTGGTGATGAAGGGTGAAAACTGTTTGACAGGCAATGCCAGGTGGAGACAGCATTGTCAAAAGCATGGAGCCCCAGGGGTAGGTATAAGGAGCCAAAGGGGAAAAGTAGGGTGTTGAAGATACTGAACAAGAGACACAGAGCTGAGAGTAGATTCCAAAGAAAAAGAGGAATTGTTAGGTGTACTGTGGAATGAATTCTAGAGGCACCTAAACAAGACTGTAGAGCTGGTCTTCTAGGAAGGAACAGGTGCTTGCTGTCCTATGTCCTTCAGCTGGTGTCCCTTGAGCTTCTTGCAGAAGACACTGGACCCTGGGTGAAACCCTGGGCTTTCCTTCAGCCTGCTTTCTCCCTATTCAAATGCCTAAAGCATGCCTAGCCCTCCTCTTGAAACAGACCAGAGTGTCTCTTTTCTTGTTTTTATCCTGCTGGTGTGAATTCCAAGCCCCCACGCCTGCCCTGGCTTGCTTTTTTCTCAAAAAGATTTCTCTAAGTGACCCAGCTGCATCTGGTATACCTGCTGTTCGTAAAGTTCCTGTGTTGTCAGAGCTGAACCCTCACTCACCTTTTGTGAAAACACTCTCATTTTCTGTGTTTGCCTGAAACTGAACTGGTTCTGCTGTGCCTTCTCAGAGGCAGCCATAAATTGTTGTTTCATCAATATTCTGACCCATATTGCTGCTCACTGTAGCCGGCCTCTCAATCCTCCATCACTCACCACTTGCTTTGTGTGATATATAATTGTGCCTGGGAGCCAATGCTTCTACTCTTCTCTACCCTCTCTTACTTGCTTTTGGTTTTCTTCAGGTCAGAAAACATGAAAATGCCGGTCTGCTACAGAAGTGGTTTTTAACTCTTCGATATCTTTTTTTTTTTTTTTAAATCCCTTTTGATCTGACAGAAGTCTAAACAGTTGAATTTATTTCTTAAAAAGCTTTGAAGCTTCTAATTGAGAGTAGAGATAGACACTTAAGAGCTAGGTCATTCCAAAATAAATCTTATACAAGAAAAACAATAAAATAGAAAGTCTGCTTTTAAAATGTGTGATTCTTCTAAATGCCAAGGAAAAAAAATATAACCAGTATCCCAAGGGACTATGACCCAATACCGTACCCAATTTTATTCTCTCAGCCTAATAATACAATTCCCCTCGGACATCTCTCTCTTTAAGGTTCTTGAGATGCTCATGAATGACAGGATTGGCACGGGGCACCAGTCACTGTGGTGTTGCTATTTATTAGTCCAGTTTCAGTTTCCTCTGGATTTCAAAGACAGACACTGGGCCACTCTACTCTTTAAAGCATTGGATGCCTTATGCTTCTGGAAAGGAAGAGGGTGGATCACCTTGAGACCTTCTTAACCTTTGCTTTGTTTGTTGTTATTTTTACCTTTGGTTCCTACCTCTCCTCCCAGCTCTTTGGACAGTATTCCCCCAACCAGAGGTTAAAAATTTCCCTAAGAATATGGTTCTAAGTCAGGAGAAAGAGCTATTTGGTTGCTCTGAGGAAAAAAACCAAACTGAAAATGAGATGAAACATGAAAATCCAGACTGTGGTCACACAAGCCGTAACAAGAGGAAAATATTCTTTAAAACTCCCTGAGATAACAAATTTAGGATAAATCTGTATCCCTATGTACATTGATATCTATTCCAGTGCTCACCCAAGTACTTGTTTTTCTCTGGATAAATGGGCAATTTTCCTAAGATATTATGATAAAGAACACATTCATTTCTCTGGGGCATTTTGAACTTTTATTGAAAATCATAGCTTTCTTTTTTCTTTTTTTTATAAAAATGTTCTATATAGCTTAATGGTATGAACATGACAGGAAAGAGATTTAATTTTTACACTTAAGAGACTCATTTTGGTAGAATTGGATGCGCGGTAGTACTTTGAGACTCATTTAGCTACAATACTTTAGCAGAAATATGAAACATTCTAAAAATGAATTTTCTGACACAAAAAGGTACATCACAATAAATTGCTCATATGCAAGATTAACATTTTCCATTCTCTAAATAAAAATATATATGAATAATCTGTTCAATTTGTGTGAAGTAAAATAAAAGATTTGTTTTAAATCTGAGCTACTTGGAAATAAATTTGGGTTAACTGTAGTATCTGTGGGTATACCATTTTAGCCTTCCACTGGTATTTTAGGTCCTTTATAAAAAACAAAACAAAACAAAAAACCCTCTTTTATTTCCCTCATATTTCAAAATGTTAAAAAGATCCAGCATACTAGAAAAGTAGAATAGATTCAAACTGTAAAATTTATGCTATTTCATTGTAGGCTTGTAGACTCTGGAGTGGTGGTAGAGGAAAAGGAACTAACTTCTATCAGTAGAATCTCTCTTCACCTAGGTCTTTATCCGAATTGTTCCCAGACATTCTTCCATTTCAGCTTCACAAATGTTCTCAGGCATTATTATTTCCTCTCATTCAAAGAACCTGTGTTTCAAGTTCACACAACTGCTGGGTAGAAATCTAGGATTTGAAACCAGGACTCTCCGGATTTTCAGAATGTGTACTCCGTTCTGTATTTATTCACTCCCTACTTTAACTCCAGGTTATGATTTACAAAAAGCTAATGTACTCTTCAGGGTGAATCCCATTTTAATGAGCTCCAAGGGACATTGAAATTGTTAAGCTGTAAACCTGCCTCATAAAAATGAAGGTTTAATGTAAAAATAATACAGAAAGGAATTTCTGTTTTATTTACTAATCTGTTTTTTTATGTGGAGAGTATATTTAGTATTACTTGCGAAGTAAGTTAACAGAAGAAAACACGTGGCATAAAAAAATAATAATTTGTCACTTCCTTCCTAGTGGTGCCCAAGTGGGTAGATTACTTCAAGTTCCTTATTCAAGATTTATCATGCCCTTATACTTAGAAATAAATCTTTATAGTAGAAAAATAGAATATATAGACAAAATATTATTCAGAGGCAATTAATGTTAACATTTTCTTCTAGATTTTTGTGTATGCATATATATTTACCCACATAATATATAAATATATATTTATAAATATGCAAATACATATGTATTTACTAATATAAAATATTTTATTTACTGGTTTAAAATATTTTTCATGTAAAAATCTAACATTTTTATGCCATGTGTAAGCATCTATGTTAATTTTAGAGATTAATTTTCCATCATAAGGATGTGAGCATAATTCATTTAGCCTATGTTGGATGTTCATGTTGTTTCCAATGTGTTTTATTTACAGAATCACTGTTATTAAACACCTAGGTCTGAGCATTTTTGCACATATCTCTGATTATTTCATGATACTTTGCCAATATAGCAAACATGGAACTTTCTCATTTTTAAATAGTATAGGGGAAATATATTTGAGAGAGAGTTTTTATTCAGAATTCAAGCTAGACTGTACAATAGCACTGTTGAATTCAGTATAGAAATATCAGGTCTTTGAGAGTAATAATTTGAAACATTTATGAAATATCCCAAGTCTGAGTTTTATCACTGATGTTCTGATATATAGAGGGCATTTTTTTCCTTATAGATGAGGACATTATTATTCATTTACATTTCTATCACTCTTTAATAGGTAAAGTCCTTGAGAGCCAAGAACACATTTCTATCCCAGCATCTAGCACCATCTTTGGTTCAGAAAAATTTAGGTCTTGAGTGGCTAAATTATTTCCTAAAGACCCTAGGGCTGGCTCAAGGTGTGCTCTGATTTGAACCTGTCACTTTTGACTTCTAACTCTGTACTTTCTCTCAATTTTACCCATGCCTCAGTCAACTTAATGTACTGTTAAATCAGGGAGTGCCATCCCTGGGAAGCAGAAGAGGGGGAAAAAGAAAAGGAGTAAGCCCAATTAAGAGCATATGTTAGCACAAACACCGGCTTCTGTTATGCAGGGAAACCAATTGCTTGATATTGTGGATCATTCTGGGAGGACTTACAAACAACATCACCTCAGGATCGTCCATTAATGGGAGAAAGAGAGACAAATTAATCTGACACTTGCAATCTCCACTGCAGTGTGGATCCAGAGGTTGTGCATATGGGGGTACTGGCAGGTTCCCCTGGTATGGAAGATAGAAGACATGACCCATGCTGGGCTGTACCCACTAACATCAGTTGCTTGGGAGCTGGTGGTCAAGGACTCTAGAGGGAGCAGTGGTAGAGAGGTTCTGATTAGAGCCTATGAGGGTCTGAGACAGCTAACTTGCACACTGATTCACAAAGTCCATAGGTATGAAAGATAACCTTGATATATGGCCCTGAGTTAATGGTGTATTTGCTTGGAAACCAGATAAAGTCCGTGTTCTCTTAGAACTTACAAGTTCAGCTTAACTTGGGCGGGTCACCTAACTCTCTTTTGTTCTCATAATCTTCCTCAGCTTTTTCTCTATGCTTTACATTTTTCTAGGATGGTAGATTTGAGCCGTGAAGACACTGGAGGGAGGCCATAGAGCAGGCGGGAGTAAAGAATCCCTCACTCTTGCCGTCTCTGTTTCCGGTGGCATCCCTTGCGACAACCAAATTTCCTCCAGGGTTCTAACTCCTCCATAGTAGCTCTTGCTGTGGTTGTCTCTGTGGTCAGGTTTGCTGCCTGGCATCCACTTCTTCCCAGTGTTCTCCAGCTCTCTCAAGTGGTCGCAACTTCCTGCAGTTGCTAATATATGGAGGGACTCACTGTCCCTTAATTGACTTCTAAGCTCTTTTGTCACGTAGTTCCCCAGTTAGTTGTTGCAATTAACTTCTGTTTAGGAAACTTAGAGTGATTTCCGTTTTACTAAGTGGACCTCAATGAAAACTGAGCTTCCCAAGAAAATAATAATCTGTTAAAGTAACTTTAAAAAGAGTGAATATTTTCTTCTCAATGAGGACATGAAAATCATCAGGGAAAATGTAGACCTCAACATTAAAATCTTATTTTATTTGAAACCATAAGGGTTAATCTAAAACTGATTTAGAGGGATGAACATAATCTGGTCAGTATGAACATTTTTCTTCAAGTACAGAGAATATTATTTCTGCCATGCTGTCACTAGAAATCAAAAATATATTGAAATGCTAATGCTTACTTTAATTTTGAAAGAATGCGGCCTGTGTAAACCGATAAAAGAAAAAAAACTGCGTTATTTTCTATTTCACTTTTCAATGCTTTCATTTCCTTTTTCCAAATATGAGAATAGAAATGAAAGGAGAGATTTGAAAAAAATTTTTAGGAGGTCAGCGCTCTCTCTTCACCTATTGTACAGCTTTAAATGACCTTTATGAACAATGGGGTGTCAGCGTTTGTACAGCTGAGCCATGCTGTAATGTCACAGTATTTTGATTTTTATAAACTTTAAGTCATTAATATTATTGTAATTATTACAATCCATATTATACCCACCATGCACTCTACTGGGTGATTTGTATGTTATTTCATGACTCTTCAAACTATCTTATAAACTTAGTATCATTTGTCTTTTTGTTCAGTGTGTAAAGTAAGGGAGGTGAAATAGTATGTTCAGTTTTGCAGAGGTAAATATTAGAACTGGATTTAAAATTCAAGTCTATAAGAGCAAAACTTTTGGGTCACACAAAAGCTACTCATGTTCACCAAATGAAACTAATTTTCTATATATGGCCTGAAAAATGATACTGATTACAGATATGCATACGATAAGATTTTTAACACATACTGTGATGTAAATATTTTTTATGTTCCTTACAAGTGTAGTATATGAATTTTGTTTTTTACTATCCCCTTCTATAGGAAGAAAATTCTTAAGAGTTATAAAGTAGAGAGTATTCACAGAAAATAGTTGGTCCAAGTTCTAATTTTACAGCTGAAGAAGCTTAGGTCCAGAAGTGGAAAATGATACCAGCAAAGAAGCTGCTTCCTCTCAGAGTCTCCATTTGCAGACAGGCATTAGGTATCCAATGAGACTTAGATGGGGGAGAGAGGAATGGCAAGTTTAAATGAAGTCATGTGGAATTAATCACCTACTAAATGGAACAGATGGGAGGGTTTTTTTTTTTTTACATGTAACAGGAGTTCGCAGTGCAGGCTACTTCATGTTTCTTTGCAAATTTTAATATATAAGGATTTTAGGGGAAGCTCAGAGCATTTGGGGTTCCAATTTTAGGCTGACCCTTAGAGTTTCTCTTAGGAAAATTAACACACATCATCAACATTCTTGAGGAAAAGTGATATCCTATAACTTTCTCAAGGTTCTCCCGGATTGAGAGGATAGCCACCATAAATTCACAGAACATCAAAGTATATTTCCCAGTTTGGTTCTGGGAAACAGATCAAAGAATAAGGGTTGATTGTTATGGTTACTGTGTGTGTGTGTATCTTTTTATGACTCATCCCATTAGGGAATTTTTTTCTGAAAAAACTGAAATTGCAAGTCAAATGTTACAATTTCAAGAAAGTAAGGATCAAGGGCCAATGAAGGACATATGAAAGAATTTTAATCCTAATGAGTAAGGTTAACTGGAACCACAAAATGGGAGAGAAGAACAGTTGCGATGGAGACCAAGGGACTGAAACTAAGAAGAGACTTGGAACAGGACAGTTTTCAGAGAGTGCTAAGCTATCAGAAACCAAGAGAGTAGTATGCTCAATTTCTCTCTCTCTCTCTCTCTCTCTCTCTCTCTCTCTCTCTCTCTCTCTCTCTCTCTCTCTCATTTCACAATGGACTGTCCCAACCCACTGACCCATTTCTGTTCTAGAAGCATGAACAAACTCTCTGGCTTCCTGTGAATCATTATCAAGTCCTGGGAGAGCAAGTTTGAATATACAGAGGAAGGTTGAAAACCGGTTAGTGGAAGTTCTGAAAGAAAGGGGATTGCTTTGAGTTGGACAGCCTAAAATATCAATGTCAGCCAATTTTTATGAAACTGAAACTAAACCAGTATTGGCTGGTGGGGCTCTTGGTAAGCAACACAGAGAGAGAATGAATGTTCCCTTGTTTAATAAATACCTATCAAATAATTTTTGAATAATCTCATTATGAAAATTCCCCAAAGTAACACAGTGTAAGAAAGACAGAATATTTGAATTGGTTTATGAAACAGAAAAATGAAATGACATTGGATGTGGCATTTTTCTTCCTGGATAACTTTGCCTGGTCTAAACCCTTCTTTGTACCTCAGATTTTTCAACACCATTCTATGGCAAATTGCTCTGTTGGGTAATTTTCTTCCCCTTTTCTATTTCAGAATATAAGGGGTCAGTCATTCCATTTAGAGGGTCTGTTTTGTAGAGTAGCAATCTTGGTTCAAGGCTTTTGTGTCATATAAAACTCAATGTAATGACATTTTCTCTTTTTGCTCTGATGCCATTTTAATAATACAAAAGTAAATACTTGATGATTGCATATTAATTTGGAATGGAGAATCATGTCACATAGGGTATAAAATAGATCATAACCAATCAACTTTAAAAAACAAAATGTAATTTGAATCTAATTCCAGGTTTACAAGTAATGAAAAAGGAGATGCTCAGAGTCTGATCCTCTGTTTGCTAATAACAGAAATTTGATTGGATAACAATGCCTTCAGGTACTGACAGTCTACCGACTGACTTATTTTTCTGTTGCAATATAGCACATCCCCTTAGTATGTAGGTGCTCCCTTTGTAAGCAGGCCAGATGCTGAGAGCATTGAAATGGGCTGAATTAATCAAGCGTGACTGATGGTCTTAATTGATGGGGGAGACACAGTAACCTTTTTCTCAGAGCAACTACATCATGTAATTACAGAGGAAACAGTATAGCTTTTGTTAGTTAGACTAGACACCTCTAATGACATTAGCTTAGCAAAGGCTATTATTATCCTCCATCTTAGAGTTTAAAAAAACAGAGTAAATCAGTTAAGTAGGTAACAGCTCCAAGGTCATACAAAAAAATTTAGAGCAAAATCAGAATTCAGATCTGTTTAACATCAAACTCTATGTATTAAGCACTAGAACATCCTAACTTTCTGATGGATTAGGTTATAGTTTATGAAGGAATAAATATTTATAGCTAGTTTCAACTTCTATGTATTTCTAGGGCTGAATTTAAATGTGGAAGATAAAATTAACTCTAGAATATAGCTCAATTGTTCAAATAAAGGAAGAAATTGGATAAGTTACATGTAGTTTGGCCTTAAAATAATATTGAAGTGAAGAAACAAAAGGAAATCACTTATTTTGAAGAAAAGCTATCTGTAGGTAAAATTAGCATCCATTTTTGTTAAAAAAATCTATTTAAATTTGTACTTTTCATTCATAAATAGAAATAGTCACATGATGATGAAATCAAATATAATATAAACTAAAATGGATATAAATGCAACTAGTGTATGAAAATAAGATCACTTATTTTTTGTATATTAAGTTTGTATTTCCAATTAAAAGTAGAAAAAATCAAGTGCATTATATCTAATGTATAATGATTTCCTTATCATCATACTATTCTTAAGGTTAAAAAATGTTTAACTTTGTTTTATGAAATGAGCCTGTATTATAGTTAAGATAATTTATTAACATTTCTTATTTCTTATTGTTTTTCCCATTTTGGAGATAAGGAAAATAAGCTTTAGTCAAGTTCGCCAAGTCATATAGCAAGTAAGTGGGCACTTGCTATATTGTGCTGAATATCACACTGCTACCCATGTCAAAGTAAAATATTTCCTAGAAATAGCTCAAGCAAATAGGACATAATTGAATTTATCCAACTTTTGTAATCAAATAATATTTTCTTAATTGAAGCTTGTTTTAGTCAGCTTTTTCATTGCTGTGACCAAAAGACCTGACCAGAACAATTGTAAAGGAGGAAAAGTTTATTCTGGGGCTCACAGTCCATAGACAGAGATCTTAGTCCATGGACAGCTGGCTCCATTCCTCAGGGCTCAAGGTGAGGCAGATATCATGGCAGATTAATATGGCAGATGGAAACAGCTGTCATGATGATCAGAAGGAGAGAGAGAGAGAGAGAGAGAGAGAGAGAGAGAGAGAGAGAGAGAGAGAGAGAGAGAGAGAGAGAGAGAGAGATATATTGAGATTCCACTTGCCAGATACAAAATATCTAGCCAAAGCAATTGGACAGAAGAAAAAAGTGAAAGGAATACAGATAGAAAAAGAAGAACTCAAACTATCTCTATTTGCTGATGACATGATTCTATATTTAGGAGATCCACTCCCCCCCAAAAAACCCTAGAAAACTTCTAGAACTTATAAATGAATTCAGCAAAGTAGCAGGATATAAAATTAACACCAATAAATCAATTGCATTCTGATACATCAGTGACGAATTAACTGAAAGAGTAGTTAGGAATACTACCCCAATCATAATAGTCTTAAAAAATAAAATATTTGGGAATCAATCTAACAAAAGAGGTGAAGACCTCTACAATGAAAATCACAGAACTCTAAAAAAAGAAATTGAAGAAGACCTTAGAAGATATAAAGATATGCCATGTTCTTGGATAGGCAGGATTAATATTCCCAAAATGGCCATACTACCAAAAGCCCTATAGAAATTTAATGCAATTCCTATTAAGGTTTTGATGACGTTATTCATAAAAATAAAAAAAGAGCAGTCATGAAATTCATTTGGAAAAATCAGAGGACAAGAACAGCCAAAGCAATCCTTAACAAGATAAATGAAGCAGGAGGCATCAAAATACCAGACCTCTAATTATACTACAGAGCTAAAGTAACAAATATGGCATGGCATTGGCACCAAGACAGACATGAAGACCAATGGTACAGAATAGAAGACATAGAGAAAACCCACATAAATATGATCAACTCATATGTTTTAGTTTGCTTTTTTTTTCTGCTATGACTTATAGGACCCAACCAGAACAACTGTAGGGAGGAGAAGATTATATGCAGGCTCACATTTTAGAAGTCCACAGAGGTCCAGCACATTCCCTGGGGCTCCAGTGAGACAGAACAGCATTGTAGAAGAGTGTGGCAGAGGGCAGAAACTTACATGATAATCAGGAAGTAGAGAGAGAGACTTTACTCACCAGGTTCGAATATATAACCTAAAGCCATGTCTCCAATTCCCACCTCCTCCAGCCACACCCAACCACTTCAGGTACCACTCAGTTAATCCCAGTGAATTAGTGGACTAATTCACTGATTGGGTGAAGGTTATCATAACCCAATTATTTCTTCTCTAAACCTTTTTACATTGTCTCATACATAAGCTTTTGGGGTATACCTCCCATTCAAACTATACAAAGGTCATAGGAAGAACTTACATGAATATATATATATATATATATATATATATATATATATACACACACACACACACACACACATACATGTTATGCTTACATTGAATTCATCCAACTTTTGTAATCAAATAATGTTATGCTTACATGTATATATATATATGTGTATACATGTAAGCATATATACACACGTGCACACACACACACACACACAAAGAAAATAGTGAGTGGGAACTAATTGTTTCCTCTGCCTGTGCCAATCTCTGAAACCCCTAAACAGAACCTTAACAAGAACAGTTAAAGAATTGTTCACACTATTTGACTTGATATATTTTTCTTTCAAGTGACAGAAACAACATACAAACAATAACCAGACATATGAAAGAATAGAATTCTGACTCATGATATTCAACAACCAGAGCTGTAAACCAAGAGTAATAATTCCAGAAAGCCAGTCTGACATTATAAGTCAGAGTTAGTCCTGAATGGCCAGGACTTGGTTAATAACTGAAAGCTTCTCTAATTTTTTTCCCCTCTGC
The DNA here is from genome assembly GCF_052094955.1 of Ictidomys tridecemlineatus. Classification (NCBI taxonomy): domain Eukaryota; kingdom Metazoa; phylum Chordata; class Mammalia; order Rodentia; family Sciuridae; genus Ictidomys; species Ictidomys tridecemlineatus. The sequence continues at coordinate 34,109,472 of NC_135480.1, forward strand.
CTACAATTGAGGACCAGTCAGAGAAAGCCAATTATGCCTCTCTAACTAGTTACATAAGATGTTAGCCTGCCCACATCTTCCCAGTGCTGACATCTTCTCCATGCCAACAGCCCAGTGTCAGGTCAGATCCAAAGCCTTCCCTCCTGTCCACTAGAACACTTCCCCACTCCTCTCGTCACCTTTGAATCTCACCCAGAATGCAAGCAATGTGGTGAACTCCCTGCTCTAGCAAGCTCTGAATAGTCTGCTTGTTCTTATTTAGGTGGTCTACTTTATTATTCCCACATAAGAAAAGATTTATCATTTTATAAAGTAAAAGCTCAAATACAAAAGGAAAAAAAAAGTCTCATCACCAGATGACCACCATCATTGTTAAGTGAACATAATAGCAAAAAATATTTATCAGTGTCTACAAATAGAATAATATATGGATAGATAGATGAATGGGTTAACTTTTATAATAGCATTCTGGATTACATTCTACTTTAAATATATTCTATTTGTTTACTACAGCAAATTAAACTGAAATGAGAGTGAAGGAACAGTTAAACATCCAATAACTATTTCGTCCTGAAACATTTACTAGTTCCTAATAGATTGTTCTAAAATTAAGTAAAATTTATTTAAAAAATAAACATGGCAGTCTTTTTTTAATTCAATTCTGCACTTCAAGTTTAAATAGTACTGGATGCCTACATGCTATGAAGAATAGGAAAAAATTCATATTTATATTTCTTCAACTTCCATTTTTCCTCATATCCTTATGTTGGTTATTAACTTTGGCAGATTTGTTTGCCTTAAATTTGTAATATTTATATCATTTTGTATAAATATATCAATGACTGACATTTATTGAAATCAATAGATTCCAAAACTATTCCATGCCTTCCTTATTTTCTTTCCTCCCTCTCTTCCTTCTTATTCAACGTTAGATTCATAAAACCAGCTCATACTAATTTTTTATTTATAATAGGATATTTATTGGGTAGTTTAAGAGTTTTACATGTATTATCTAATTTAATGCTCACTATAATCTTTTATGATATATACTATTATTATCCCATCTTGCAGATAACAAAACTGAGGCACTAAGAGGTTAACTAAATTGTGTAATATACCATTAGAAAGCAAGAAGTGCCAGATATTAAATTAATTTCAATCTGACATCAAAGTCTGAATACTTACTGCTCTACTATAACCATAATTTCTGGGTGATGAGGCCTATTTCTATATTTAAATGGATCCCTTGCTGACTTACAGTAATTACTGTGTCTTTCTAGCTCTAAATTATTTATTTTGATCCAATTCTTGGTTTGCTCCATTTCATTGTTTAAAGATTTTTTTCAATAAAAGTTCACAAATATTGAATTCCTTAAACTTTTTTAATGTCTAAAAATATTTATGGAGTTGTTTTCTACCTAAAGGAAAACTAAAGTGGATGCTAAATTCTTTGGTCATATTTTATTTTCTTTTGGATTTTATGTACAGTGCTCTAATACTTCTATTAGAAATTTCCTATTCATTTTTTATGTCTCCAAACTTGAATGTTTTAGACCTTTAGTTCCTTTCTTGTTTCCCAAGAAGGATTCTTGAGTGCTTTGTATCTTGGGTTCTATCATGATTAAAAGTTTCTTCCAGAACCTCTATTTTTGGACATGACTTAGTTGGATAATTACTCTTGGGTCACATCTCCTAAAATTTGTATAGAGTTATCTGTAACTTTGAATACTTCTAAAGAGTAAAGGCAACCTGAATTTGTTGGATTATATTACTGGTTTTTATTTGATACTGTCGGTACATTTGAATAAATTTTTCTTTATTCTAATGATTCAAAACAATCAGAATGTATCTAATGTGAATTGTTTTCATCTGGGTTTCCTTGAACACTCTAGACCTTTCCTGTCTGCCTATGCAGTTCCTTGTTTCAGGTTATTGTTTTGATAACGTTGAATATATCTTTTTGTTCTACTGGTTAATTTCACCTTGAAGGACACAAATTTCCTAATGTTAATTTTTCTTTGCTTATCTTACCTGTATAGTAGCTTCTCTTTTGTTCTCTTCTCCCTTTTCCTTGCATTTGATAAAAATAACTCAAGTCTTTCTTGTTCAACAGTACAATCCTGTTCAACAATCCAAATATTCTGTTCCTTAATGTTCCTAATTCCTTTATTCTCTCTATAATTTCCCTTTCAATCACATTCTATTAGTCATCTTTGAGCTCTTATTTCTGTGTGTGGTTTCTTATTTTATTCTTCCATAGCTTTGTTTATTCAAAAATAATATTATTCTTTCATTTGTATTATGCTTTTTCCAGGCTGGATTCTTCATTCATCTCTTGTTATAACAGAAAATTTATTCAAATACAACTGTATTCATTTTTGTTGGCCATGATCATGCATGTCTCAGTCCAGATTGTATATTTGCTTTGATATAACAAGGTAAATTGTCCTTCTAGTCATCAAAGGCTATTTTTTCCCTTCCACACCTCCTATATTCCCAACTAGTAGCTGGCCTGTTGAACCAAGGTAATTTATTTTCCTTTCTCCCTGTCTCCCTCCTCTTCTCTCTTCCTTTCTTTTATGTTAGAGTAGGTACAGGGACAGAGAAGAGGAATAGCGCATCATTTCCTTACTTTACAGTTTTGCTTTGACAAAAACTAAAACACTTAATATTTCCTTTCTTCTGAGATGTTGTCAAATACCCTGTCTTTGGTTTACTTCAGTTGTTAGAGGTATATCCCACTTTTTTTTTTCCAGGTAGAATACCTTAAACTAAGCCTTCAGTTAATTCACTCATATCATTATGTAACTCTAGAATAATATGTGCTGGCATAATGCTTTTTCTCACTTAGCATCTGGCCTGGCCTTTCCTCATAAGAATTTCCCTAGATGTTTTTTCCTGCATTCCTATTTATCCCTTGAGTCTACTTTTTTGCATAGTAGAGGTTTTAGTGAAAAATCTTAAAATTAGGAGTACTCACCATTTCCCCCAAGTTGAATCTTAAGGTACCATAATGGTAGTAAGTGTTCAAATATGCATAAGCGAGGCCAAAGTTTCCTATTTTCTCCTTTGGGCTGCTTTTTGAAGTCCATAGCATTTGCCCCTTTGAACTTCTCTATTTTTCCTGTCTTTTCCTATTTTATGTGGATGTTTTCAGGTGTTTGGAGGGAGTGTCTGAAATCTTGGAGATCACTGCTAAAAGGGGAAGGTATAGAAACTATTTAAAATAATGTTTACTAATTTTTTTTTTTTTGGTAATGGGGATTGAACCCAGGGTACTCAACTACTGAGCCACATCCCCAGTCCTTTCTATTTTGAGAAAGGGTCTCACTGAGAGGTGTATGGTTTTTGAAAGAGGTTTGCAACTGCGTCTGCACCCCAAAAACTCTCTAGAGACCGAATAAGAATAGTGCACTATATCTTAAATGAATTCAGATTCTATTTTATGGTGAATAAAATAGAAAGTAATTTAAATGCAGTATTGAATTCTTTAGAGCTCTTTGTAGACCTCTCTCTTTCTGTATATATATCTGCAACATATCAGTGTTAAGAGCCTGTAAACAGAAAGCGAGGTTACCACATAACTTTCAGAAAGTCATCCAACTAATACTGTAAATCTCACTGTGAAATGAAATAATAGTATCTACCTCATAGAGTCATTATGAGACTTAAATGAAATAATACATGCAGAGAATTTGGCATAGTGCCTGACACCTCATGGGCAGCGAGTGTTAGCTGCTACAATGGAAATTATCATAAGAGGATCTAATAGTTATGTGGAATGGAATCTTTTCATTTTAATGTTGGGAACCACAGCAGGGCAAGATAAGCTTCTTGAATCTTTGGATGTGGCTTATGTACTTCCATTAGGTTAAAAAGCATAAGCACCACAAGCTGGAAAAAAATGTATTGAGCATGCCTACAAAGGAGCTAGAGTGAGGCCAGTTCAACGTGAAGCATCCATTTGGATGCATTAGGTTTCCCAGCTTGCTTTCCCCAAGAAGCAGGTGCTGACAGGAAGACTGGATGAGGAATGGTATTCGGAGGACCTTCCAAATCAACATTCACTCTCATTCCTTCCGGAGAGAAAAGGGAACATAATTGGGGCAGAGAGGGAAGTTAGGCTCTGAGACAATTTCGAGGAAGGTCACAGCTGTCCCCCACAGGGAGCTTGGACGTCATGATGGCTGGCCAGAGAGGTTCAAAGTTGTGACAAGGAGAGTTGTTTCATCTTCACATTGAGCCACCATCAGTTGCAGGCTGTCTGTAGGGAAACAGGTAAGCTTACATTCTCCAGTGGAGAGTAATTTCTGGCAAGAGCTGAGCACAGAGGATTGACAGTGGGCAGCACTTCCAGTAGCTGGCAGCACACATTTTTCAGGTCTGAAGCAAGGTCTGGATGTGCACAACAGAGTCCACCACAGTAGCTATGGCATGCTCTTTAAATGTCATATGTTCCTTTCTTAAAATAGTTCTGAAATACCATTCAAAATAAAACCCAGAGGCAGTTTACTAGCTGCATTCTAAACATCCATCTAATTACCATTTTTATCCCATACTCTGATGTGAAGAAGAAAATAGATAATGAAAAATATCCACGCGGCTCTGTGGGAATGTATTTTAATATGTGGTGAACATAGTGTGAGGCATTTTAGCACATACTGATTACATTTCAACTGATCAATCCTGACCATCTATGTTTTAAAGGCTGCGTGTCTTTATCTGCACATGGATGCATTCCAATCTGTTTTGTGAGCAAACTTGATTTTTACATATTCATATGAATGATGTTTTCCAGAGTCAATGTCAGGCACTGTGGGAAATATGAAGAATAAGAAGCATGTCAGTTCCTGAGGGGCTAAGGCCAGATAAAACACGCACAGTGATTGTAGCAGATCATTTTTAAGAAGGGTTATGGGACTTGACATCAACAGGCAGAATAGGTAGAATAATGGAGGACGCAGGAGGAGGAGTATCTCACCAGGCTGCTTGGGTTCAAATTCTAGCTCTGCTACCTCTCAACTCTATGACATTAAGCAATGTACTTGACCTTTCTGTGCCCCACTATCCTCATCTGTGAAATGGTCATAACAGTACCTATACTGTAGAGTTGTTTAAGATTTGAGTCAATGTGTGGTAATTATCTATGTCTATGATCCAATGCAAGACACATAGTCTTATTTTTCTTTTGAAAATGAGATGAATAGATTATAACCTTAAATTAAAAAAATTAAAATTAAGGTTTTTATGTGGAGCGTGTAGTCATGCAAAAATCATAATATTTAAATAATATTTGAAAAAAAAATTGGTCTACAGTGCATGCTAGTCATCACTGTTACATATTGTAAGTTTTGGATATAATTTGAGTGTGTTTCCCCAAGAGTCTGTGTGTGGAAACTTAATCCCCATTGTGAGATATTAAGAGGGTGGATAGTTAATCTGTTTTGTTTGAAGTGGTGCCTTAGGAACTGACTGGGATTGGATAAGGTCATTATGGTAGAGCTCCCCTAATTGAAATTGGTGACTTTATGAAAAAGAGAGATAGAAACTGGAAGACATGCCACACACACGCGCACACACACACACACACACACACACACACACACACACATACACACGCTCCCTGTTTTTTGTCAGGTGATGCCCAGCACCAATTTAGTACTCTGATAGCTAAAAGGCCTTCATCATACGTGAACCTTTGAATACCCTGAACTATGAGTTACCTAGCTGTAATTTTCCTCTGAGATTTGCCATCTCCCTGGTTGTAGAAAACAAACCCGTGTATCATTCTCCATTGCTTGTGAAATCACTAGACTCCTACTATCTTATTCTCCAGGAAACCTCTCTTAAAACCTTTCTCTTTTAAAGCCTAATTCATTATCTTTGCCAACCTTGAAGTCCTTCTTCTCAGATAATCCAATTCTATGTTCTCTTATAGACCTAGACTTTTGAAAACAAATGTATGGACCGGCAATGATGTTTTGGCTACTTTTTCTTTTTTCCCCATTTCTGGGAAAATGTGAGATGAAAACATTGCTACCTTCTTTAGAAGAAGAAGTGTAAGTTATTTAAATTGGTGGGAATAAAATTCATCATTCCACTACTTGCAGATTGCTTTATATTAAATAAGGCTTATTTCTTCCTATTTTAACTTGTAGTTCCAAGTTATAAAATACATTGCCTCTATGAGTTTGAAATAGTTTCAATATTTGCAGGATTTGAAGGCAGTAACTCTAGCAATCTGTTGTTAACACAAGGAACAAAATATCACGAGCAACCTTTCTTTTTTTTTCCCACCCTTCCTCTTATATCTGTTTATCAAATTGTCCACAGATGGTTCAGATCACAGGGTTTCAGTTTTTATTGGAAAAACAAGTGTATTCTTTGAAATTGTATTGCTCCCACACCTGTATTCTATTTCCTAGGCATGTTTTCCAGTCTATTAAGATGTTCAGATACACTTCTGTCAAAATGATGCTGCTACATTCCCAGGGACAGAATATTGAGCAGGCTGAATGTGCACTCAGAGGAGTTAAATGTTTTATTGGGTGATAGGGAGTGAGAGGCCCTGCAAAATAATGTTTTTGAAGACAGTTATAACATCAAATGAACTCTTGAACTTCCCAGATACAACTCAAATGGAAATAAGTTAGAAAATGAAGATGAAATTTAGAAATAGCAGAGAGGGGTATTATTAATGGAAATGGCAGAATCCTAAATATTTTGCAGCTGTACCTTACATTACTATTATCACACCAGATATTTTGATGACCATCTATAATGCTGTCTGAAAATAAAATTCTGTTATAAATTTACTAACCAATGTCTTTAGAGGAATGGCCTTTAGAAAGAATTTTCCAAAACCTCCTCAGAGAAATAACAGTGTTTAGTTCTTACTAGTCTGTTGTCACAACATTTTCATTAACCTGTCAATACATTACACTGTTTTATATGTGCTTCATATAATGAGGTCTTATTTAACATGTGTTGTCCATTCATTGTTATTGAACTCCTGGCCAACAGCATTGTGCGTCATGCCTAAACAAAGCTTATCTAAAACGTATGCTTTCTCCACAAAGCAATCACAGCCTTTTGGGCTTAGAGACATTAGATAAAACTTCAGCACTATTTTTTTTTTGTGTGTGTGTGTAGGGGGCGCTTTTTAAATAGCAAAATCACCATAAAAGTAAAAAATATGTCACCAAACAGACTGCACAAAGGATCCTTATTTAGAACTAAAACAAAGAGGCAGAGTATTACCTTACTTGACTTTGGCTTGGAACATATGCAATGGATGACAAAATTTTGCCACGATATGTATGTCCATAAATGACCATGAAGGTCTCATGAACATTATTATGTTGCAAGTAAATGGTAGTGAATAGGTGAATTAAAAAATGTGGAATCCATGAACAATGAAGATCCACTGTGCTTGGAAAGAAATGCTCATTGGGTCATTGGTGCCCCAAACGAGCCACATAATCAGTCTCCTAGAGGTTGCGTTGTCTGAATGTTTGAAGGTTCTTTATTTTATGTTACAATTAGTCTGGAACATAACATTGGGAGGGATTTTAGAGGCTAGTTTTATCACTTCATTCATAAGGAAGTGCTTCCAGAGAGGTAAAGCAACTTTTCCAAAATTGCATTGTAAGTCCCACAGAGGCTTCCAGGTCTCTTAACCCCAAAACCATTTCCTTTCAAGACACCATCCCCTATAATGTAGAGTACAATATTGTAAAAAGTTAATGTTAAGGTTGAGATTATATCAATGATTAAGCCAATTTGGGGGTTGAATTTATCTCCAAACAGTAAGAAATTCAGCATAGCAAAAGCAATGGGCTCTTAAGACAGTCAATCTTAACTTCTCTACCATCAGAGAAGATCTCTAACTTTTATGCCTAACCATCTCATTTATTTACCACATTCGTAGAAAGGCATATTTTTAGCACATGCTATGAATGAAGTCAGCCAAGGTGTCTTTTTATTTTTTATTTATTTATTTTATTTTGTAGTTGTAGATGGACACCATTCATTTATTTTATTTATTTATTTTTATGTGGTGCTCAATATCAGACCCAGTGCCTCACATGTACTAGGCAAACACTCTACCACTGAACCACAACCCCAGCTCCCAAGGTGGATCTTAAATGGACTCTTAAAATGATAAAACTAAATCTAAAAATACACTTCTGTATTACATGCAGTATTAAAATCTAGATTTTCATTTTCTAATATTTTTATATTATATATTCATTTTGATCCAGTTGAAAGTGCCTTAAAATACTCAAATAACACATTAAAAAAACCCTATGGCTCTATTATTTCTTTAAGGTACTCATAACTCAAGAAACATTTACTTCCAAATATGAAATTAGTCCTTTTTTAAAATATTGATAGGTTGATTCTAACATGAATGATAGATAAATGTCTGATATATTAAAACATATTTAATCATTTTAATAACATTCTACTGGAATGTGCCTGCACCCAAGACAACTGACATTTTTGTCTCTGGGATTAATGATTTTCATTTTGTTCTCAATTTGCTACAGTAACCAGAGATAAAATTTTAATATCCAATTGAGGTAAAGTCACTATTTCAAAATGGCAGAGGGAAGGAATTCTGTTAAGGAATTGGTGTGTAAGGCCTGAGCTATATGTAGGAGTATTTATAAATATCTCTTCTTTAGTGTCTTCCTTCAAACCTGACTGCAAGTTTAAATGGATTCTATTGCTTTCTCTAATGGTTTGGCATGGATCATTAACTGCTGGCAGACTTCAAATATTTTCTGCACTAGGAAACCAAGGATGGAACTGACATACTGCTGGACCAAGAGTCAAGAGACCACTGACTTGTTGAGGGACATTCTATTTGAGGATGCAAGTGAGTGGGTTATGGATTAAAACCACTAATTAATTTAAGTACAATAAGAGATATTTTTAAAGGACTGCATTCCAAAAATAAATGACAATAATAACATGGAAGTTAGAATGAAGAGCCTAGACTTAGGGTCTATAATTTGATGTTTATAAAAATCTTAGATCCTCTTCTCTACAGAGTAAATGTTGGCAAAACTTAGTGTCTTGCTAAGTCAGAGTTACTCAGCCTTCCAAGTTCTGGTTAAAATAAAGACCAATAATATGTTTCAAGGCAGATTGAAGTCCATTCCTGAATAACTTGAGAAATTTTTATTTCAATTACTAAAAACACAGAGAAGCAAAAGCAATCTTAAAAAAAATGAATCAACAAGAGAAATTAATATCCTAGCTAAGAAAGAGCATGAGTTTTGAAGTCAGGAAAAAAATCACTACCCGCCTGCGTTGGTCTTTCAATTACTCCAGGCTTCCTCTATAAATCAGTTCAACAATGCCTACATCACAGAGTGGGTGTAAGTGCCAAATGAGAAAATGTGTACAAAGTACTTGGCACATGTATTAGTTATCCATCGCTGCATAACAAATTACCCCCAAACTAAGTAGCTTTAAACAATGAATATTTATTATCTCACACTTTCTGTGGGTCAGAAAACTGGGTCTGGCTTAGTTGAGTGCCTCTGGCTCACATTCTCTCGGGAGGCTGCAGCCAAGCTGTTGGCTGGCTCTGAAGTCTCATCTGAAAACTTGACTGAAGAAAGATTTGCTCTCAATTGTGTTCATGTGTGCCTCTCTTCCTCAGAGCTGTGGGATTGTTTCATTTCCTTTCCAACTCTTGGCTGGAGCCTCCCTCAGTGTCCTCCCCAACACCCCTCAGACCTCTTTACAGGGCTGCCTAATACCATGACAGGTGACCTCTGCTAAGAAAACGTAATCTCATCCCATCACTTGTACCACCTTTGATTCACTGGAAGCTAGTCAACAGAGCCACTCAGGAGCAGTGGATTACACGGGGAGTGACAAACATTAGGTGGGAGTTGTGTACCCCAACACTGGCCAAGAACAGTCCATGTTCTCAGTAATACCACCTGTGCTAGCACCTCACTTTCCAAGTGAATGGACTATGGTTGGATTTTTAATATTTCTTAATCATAGCAATTATAAATAAGAACAACCTTTATAAGGACTTTGTTATGTGCCAGTGTTCTGGGTGTTTTTTTTAAATAAGTATTAACTAATTTAATACTTACAAACCATCATTCTTCTTTTACAGATGAGAGAATAAAGTTACAGATAAGTTACTTGCCTGTGGTCACAAAGCTATTTAATGTTGGACGTGTGATTTGAACATCAGCAGTTCCACAGCCAAGGTCTTAAATGTCATGTTGTGTTACCTCTAAATCAGTGATTCTTAACCTTTATGGGTTTTGGATCTCCTTCATGAATCTGATGACAGTCAAGCAGGGTTTTCTAGAACAATATACAAAAGCACATTTTTCATATCATGTTAGAAGGTTTCCAGAAACTCTAAAGTCCACAGATGGACACCTGATTTAGAACCCTTCTCTATAATTCTCCAACTTGAATAGAATTCAGTAAAAGCTGGATTTGTACATAATGCAAGCTGCTACAGTGAGAAAGAAGCAGATTGTGAATCAGTAGAATTGAGTTAGGATTCCAGCTCTGTAGGCAAGTTATTTAACTTGAGGCCACCATTCTTTTATCTATAAATGGATGCAACTCACCTTTCTCTGTACAGGCACTAACATGTTGAGTTTTAAACCCCACATATATTCTCTTATGCCAGGTAGCATTCCAAGTGTTTCTTTATGATATATCACTTTATACTCATACATTCTCCCCTCTTCCCCATGAGGTAGATATTATTGTAATCTTGTAGCGATGAGGAAACGGAAACATGAAGAGGTTAAATACCTTGCTAAAGGTCACAGCTGGATGGCAGAGTCAGAATTGAGCCAATTCAGCCTGATTTTGAAGTCCATATTTTAAATTGCTATACCATCATTCCCTGAGTCTACTGTAAGAATACAATAGACAAACATTATTTTCATACTCCATAAATGGCAAAGTGCTACAGTATTCCAGATGTATAGTTGAAAAAGAAGTGGAGATGATTTGCATCACAATCATGTAACTTCATAGCTGAGTGACCTTGAACAAAACATTTAATTTCTTTGGCTCCTTGCTTCCTCAACTGGGGAAAGGAAAAAGTCATAGGTCTCCTTGCTTCTTTAAATGCAATGCCTGCAGGAAGGCACTGGGTAAACTGTGTAAAGCATTAAATTAATACAGGTTCTTCTTATATACACTTATATTTGATCTAAATGACAAAAGCACTTAACACAGATAAACAGCTTTGCAGTAAACAAAACCTTAATTTTCTTTTACAATCTATAGGAAGTAAAAAGCTCAGCTACATTGCTCATGCCGATTATATTTGATTCTCATTATATATTTTTAAATCAGGTACAAATAAACATTCCACTTGTCTTCCTAACATCCAGACCCACCTGGAGGGTGGCTTAAATCTTTAAGAAGTGGGTTTGTCGCCTCTTGATTTTTTTTTTCATTTTTCCATACAGAGAACACATCTTAATTCTAATTTTTTTGTTCCAAAGACACTAAATTGCTAATGCAGTTAACTTGAGTTCTGGATTGCAGTTGGTACAGGGTGAAACTTCCCTGCATATATATATAAGGAGACATGGGTAATGTTGAGGTTTGACAATAAATTAAGGTCACTGAGGTTCAAGTCCTGAGTCTATTACATATGGTCAGTGCCTTAGGCAAGTTGTTCAGCTGCTTTATTCTTGCTTGTGCATCTGTAAAATGGGAGTAATGACAGTAGTAATCTCTATAGATTTGTAATGTGAGTTAAGTGAACTACGTACACAAAACATTTAGAACAGTACTTAGCATATATTAAGTACCAGTAAATATAAGTTATTATTATAGTTGTATGATTGATTGAAAATCTCTTTCCCATATCTCATTTTAATGCCTATAAAGTGAGAACACTATTACATTTTATTTCTGATTGTAATACATTTTCATGTTGCTTGGAAAATGTTTTGAACTCTGTAGGTGCTATAAATCTAAAAGGGTAACTGTTGTTCCATTTTTAAAAAGGAGAAGATAATTACTATGTGGTCTTTTTTTTTTTTCAAGAGGAGCATTAGTCAACAAAGTTTTTTTCTTTTTTTTTTTCTTTAGCGCCCACGGAGGTGCAAGCTACTGTGGGTGATTCAAACGATGTAGAAAGCTCAATTCTGGACCAAAGTAGAATGTTTTCCCATATCAGAATTTTTGTAACTGCAATATGAGAGCAGGAGAATGTCAGTTTCCATGTGAAAAAGAAATCCTTTCATAAGAAACACACAATATTTTACACAGAGTATGTAAAGAAAGAATCTATTTTAAACTGCCTCTCCCTTTAAGAAAAATAAGACTATGTATTTTTCTTGCACATATGTGGGTGATTGCCCTGCTTCATATGAAGTTCAAAGGTATCCCAGCACCTCCCAGCTCAGCCTCCCACCACACACACCTCTATTTTTGTTCCCTGGTAGGAAGTAGCAAAGCTTAACAGGCTTGTTTGGGATTAGAGCTCTTTCCTTATCAACATAGCAGAGTTATCTGGGTCGTCCTGCTGCCAAACCCATCACCTCATGATGTGGTCATAAAATGGCTCAAAGGAAAAATCATTTTGCGTTTATAAAATAAACATGTTAGTAAAATATCATGACTCATGGAATCTAGTCATTAGTAAGACGTTTAATTAGAAGAGCACAGTGTCATGGGATGACAATGAACATCATGGAGGTTTCTCTGAGGGCAACCCTTCCATCAGATAAGTTTCAAAATCAAGCAGAAAAGGATGCTCAGTTTTCAAATTCGAACACAACTGAGCTGTAAGTCTTACTTAACAAGATATTCTGAGCAACTATGCCAGATTCAGGTGGATTCCAAAGCATAGGCAAGGAATGTATGTGCTTCTATCATCATGTACATTGGGAGTAAATTCAGAAAGAAGTTGGGAGAGAACTGTAGTGTTTTGAACACAGAATGCATCCAGTTCAACAGGTGAAGGTGCAACAGGGAGTCTCCACATGCCTGAGTAAAATATGAAACCTAGGCTGTGGAGACCCAAAGGGCCTGGCATGTGTCTCTCATGGATCCAGAAGACCCACAGCAGAGACTAAAGGGATTAGTCTAAACCACAGCCTATGCTACGGTATCACTGAGCTTAGAGTTCAGCCGTGCCAATAAGAGCAGAGCTGTGACCTAACTCAGCAAGGATGGGGAGACTCGAAATTTTCCAGAGTGACATTACTGCCTCTCTTCATACAAATGGGCAATATGTGAACAAGCCATGGTTGACAGGAGAGTCATTGGTTTCTTCATAGTGAAGTGATGAAGTGATAAGTAATTCCCCTAGGAATTTCGATAATCCCTGTTTTAGTCAGCTTTGCATTGCTGTAAACTAAAGATTGGGCAAGATCAACAGAGAGGAGGAAAAGTTTGGTTTTGGCTCACGGTTTCAGAGGTCGCAATCCATAGATGGCCAACTCTATTGATCTGGGCCCATGGTAAGGCAGAACATCATGAAGGAGAGTTTGTGGAGAAGAAAAGCAGCTCAGAGCCTGCCAGTCAGGGAGCAGAGAGGTAGAGAGAGAGTTCTTGCTCATCAGGGACAAAATACTCACCCAAAATACTTACCCAGCCACGCCCTACTTGCCTTCAGTTACCTCCCAGTTAATTCCTATCAGAAGATTAATCCATTGATTGGGTCAAAGCTCTGATCATCGAATTGTTTCACCTGAACCTTTTTGCATTGTGCCACACATGAGCTTTTGGGAGATACCTCATATCTAAACCATAATAATCCCTAAGAGAAAAAGGGAGAGAAGAAACCCTCAGTTTGACTACTCAAAAGGAAAGAGTTTGGATTGCAAGGGTTTTAAGTTTTAACAAGTCAAGATTAAACTGTGTCTTATAAATACAGGAGGCAAATAAAATTACATCTCCACATCTAAATTTGGTAAAAAAAAAAAAAAAAAAGGCTTCATCATAGAGGACAAGGAAAAAGAAGATGAGTGCTAACCCCAGTGTGAGGAGAACCAAAAGGTACAGGGAAAAAAGTTTTGGAATCACACTGTAGATTCTCATGGGCCACGGTTCTCTCATCGTTGTTAGAATCTTCCCTCCTTTGGGATAGGACCATAAAAAAAGTTACTAAGGCCAGGTTGTGTTTGGAAGCCTTGCATGAAGTCTTGTGAGGTTTACAGCTGACTGTTCATTTTCATGGTTGCTGTCCAGTACCACGTACAATTTCATCTTTCCTGTGTAAAATAAGAGTTGTGGTAAGCAGGTAAGCAGTGTGACTTCACCTTAAAACCTGCACAGACATCAGGAAGGAGTCTTAAGATTGATTGACTCAAGCAATTGCTTGCTTTCTGCCTTATAACATATGCCAATTGATAATGAAGTTTTCTATCTCTGGGGCCAGTTACTAAGTTTAAGGGAAAAAAAAATGGGAGAACTAGGAAATGGAATAAGAGCAATAATCGATTGAGATCAATTTCTGCTATTATTTAAAAAATCTAAACATTAAAGAAAATTCCTATTTTTAAATAAAGAAAGAACAGTTAAGTCAGGGCTAAGTTAGTGTTGTCAAGTAAAAAGCTGGGAGACCAACAGGATTACTGTAGATAGAGCTTAGAAAAAAAGCCCAGAACTGATCTCTACATGTTCTTTAATTCAACAAAATATTGGGAGAGCATACATCCAGTACCAGACACTGTTCTAGAAACCGGGAGATAAAAAGTCAGTGCCCTGAAATCAAGAGAAACAGGAAAGAAATTGATACACTTATCAACAAAGGGGATAATATGATCATGTCTGGTGAGGCTGGGGTGAGATGCTTCTTTGACAGGGTGAAAAGGACAGAATTTCTGACAAGATGACACATTAAATGAGCAATAGAAAAAAAAAAAAACTCCTTTAGGAAAAAAGCATTCTGGCACATGAAACAGTAGGTGTCAAGGCTTTGAAAAAGCTAAAGGCAATGACAGTTTTAAAGAATACCAAGTAGACTAATGTTGCTGAAATTTAAAGATTACAGAGCTCAGTAGTGTAAAAGGAGCTCTGAGCAGGACTTGGGGGCCCAATCAGCAAGAGCCTTTTGGTCATGGCAAGGAGTTCAGCTTTTATTCTGAATGAAGTGGGAAAAGAATAGGAAGCTTTCAGTCACGGAGAAGGATGTGAGCTGACTCCCACTTTAAAATGACTACTGAGGCAGCAGCATTTTGTAAGTGATGGCCTCTGTATAAATATTTATACAATTATAATTGTGGTAAGTAGTGTAAGAGAGCAAGCGCACGGAAGGTATCCCAGAACACATGACACAGCCTAACTGAGCTGGGGGCTGAGGGTGCTCAAAAATCTCCTTGAGGACAGGATGGTAGAAAGAGATCAAAGGGGTAACTAGGAGCTAGGCTGAGGGGTACCATGAGCTTTGTAGCCAGAGGGAACAACTCATTTGTAATATCTGAAGGAAAATAGTACTACTGAGAAATAGTTCCGAATATAGTAGGTATTTTATAGTTTGAAATATATTAAGAACATAGATATCATTTAAATGATCTTACCAAACAAAAACAAAATAGTTTGGAGTGATTCCTCGTGGGACACCCCCCCCCCCGCTGTTGATTTTGGGGTGACTCCTGCTGCTGGTTCAGCCACACGGAACACAGAAGTTGGGTCGTGTTCTGCTGTTGTGGTTTTACTTTGCATTTTCCTAATGACTCATGATTTGCAGCCATTTTCTATATCCTTTATTAGCCATCTCAACAACTTCTTTGGTAATATTTCTGTTCAAATCATTTAGCTGTTTAAAAGAAATGGGTTGTTAGTTTTAAGAATTTTTTTTATATAATCTGATATGTCTTTTATTGTATATATGATGTACAAATATTTTCTTCCAAAATTTGACTTAAATTTTTAATTATGTCTTATTTTTACCTTACCTTATTGAGGTATTGAGGTATAATGCATAAATTGTAAAATGTGCTATTTAAAGTATATATTTAGTGGTTTCTAGTGCAGTCACAGTTTTGCACTCTTTGCCACTATGTAATTTCAGAAGGTTGTCCTCAATTCAGGAAGAAACCTGACTACTAACAGATGCACATTAGTATCCGCTCTCCCTTCTTTCTTCTGGGGTAAACACTAATTTACATTTGACTCTAGGGATTTGGCTATTTAGGATATTTCATATAAATGGAAGCATGTAATATATGACTTGGTAGTTCTAGTGAAAGGTTTTCCAATTTTGTCAACCTTTTCAAAGAACCAGATTCTGTTTTTTCTTTTTTTTCTCTATAATTTTTTTTCTTATTTCATTTATTTCTGCTTTAATCTTTATCATGCCTTCCTTCTTGCTTCTTTTCTATTTTTTTTCCTATTTTCTAAAGATGAAGTGTTTGGTTATTGATTTGATATCTTATTTTTAAAATACAGGCATACAACTCTTTGTATGAATAAAGTTAGGACATTTTACTTTCTTTCCATCTTGAGGATCACTGCAATCATCTCTATGTATGTTCCTATGTATGACAGCAGAATGCATATAATTCACAATACACATATAGAGCACAATGTTTCATATCTCTGGTTGTATACAAAGTATATTCACACCATCTGTGTCTTCATACATGTACTTAGGGAAACGATGTCCATCTCATTCCACCATCTTCTTTATCCCTTTACCCCCTTTCTTCCCCTCCCTCCTCTTTGCCCTGTTTAGAGTTTGTCTAATCTTCCCATGCTCCCCCTCCCATCCACACCATGAATCAACCTCCTTATATCAGAGAAAACATTGAGCATTTGGTTTTGGGGGATTGGCTAACTTTACTTGGCATTACATTCTACAAGTTCATCCATTTACCTGCAAAATCCATGATTTTATTCTCTTTTATTGCTGAGTAATATTCCATTGTGTACATATACCACATTTCCTTCCATTCATTTACTGAAGGGCATCCAGGTTGGTTCCATAGTTTAGCTATTGTGAATTGAGCTGCAATAAACATTGATGTGACTGCGTTCCTGTAGTTTGTTTTTTTTTTTTTTAAGTCCTTTGGGTATAGACCGAGGAGTGGGAATAGCTGGGTTAAAAAGTGGTTCCATTCCCAGTTTTCCAAGGAATCTCCATACTACTTTCCATATTGGCTGCACCATTTTGCAGTCCCACCAGCAATGTATGAGTGTGCCTTTCCCTCCACATCCTCACCAACACTTATTGTTGTTGTATTCTGAATAGCTGCCATTTTGACTGGAGTGAGATGAAATCTTAGAATAATTTTGATTTGCATTTCTCTAATTGCTAGAAATGTTGAACATTTTTTAATATATTTTTTGATTGATTGTATATCATCTTCTGAGAAGTGTCTGTAAAGGTCCTTGGCCTATTTATTTATTTATTTGGTGTTTAGCTTTTTGAGTTCTTTATGTACTCTAGAGATTACTGCTCTATCTGATGTGCAAGTGGTAAAAATTTGGTCCCAAGCTGGAGGGTCTCTATTCACCTCACTGATTGTTTCTTTTGCTGAGAAGAAGCTTTTTAGTTTGAATCCATCCCACTTGTTAATTCTTGATTTAAATTCTTGCATTAAAGCAGTCTTATTAAGGAAGTCAGGGCCTAATCTGATATGATGGAGATTGGGGCCTACTTTTTATTCTATTAGATGCAGAGTCTCTGGTTCAATTCCTAGGTCCTTGATCCACTGTGGGTTAAGTTTTGTTCATGGTGAGAGATAAGGGTTTGATTTCATTTTGTTGCATATGGATTTCCAGTTCTCCCAGCTCCATTTGTTGAAGAGGCTATTTTTTTTTCTCTAATGTATGTTTTTGGTGCCTTTGTCTAATATAAGATAACTGTAAATATGTGGGTTAGTCTCTGTGTCCTCTATTCTGTACCATTGGTCTACCACTCTATTTTGGTGCCTATTGGTAAATTGAGCTGCAATAAACATTGATGTGACTATGTTCTGTGGTGTTTTCATTACTATTGCTCTGTAGTATAGTTTAAGTTCTGGTATACAGATGCCACCTGCTTCATTCTTCCTGCTAAGGATTGCTTTAGCTTTTCTGGTCTCTTATTTTTCCAGATGAATTTTATGACTGCTTTTTTTTATTTTTATGAGGAATGTCATTGGGATTTTGATTGGAATTGCATTAAATCTGTATAATGCTTTTGGAAGTATGGTCATTTTGACAATATTAATTCTGTCTATCCAAGAACAAGGGAGATCTTTCCATCTTGTAAAGCCTTCTTTAATTTCTTTCTTTAGTGTTCTGTAGTTTTCATAGTAGAGGTCTTTTACCTCTTTTGTTAAGTTGATTTCCAAGTATTTTATTTTATTTTTTGATGCTATTATAAATGGGGTAGTTTTTCTCATTCTCTTTCAGAGGATTGGTCACTGATATACAGAAATACCTTTGATTTATGGGTGTTGATTTTGTATCCTGCTACTTTGCTGAATTCATTTACTACTTCTAGACGTTTTCTGGAGGAATTTTGGGGGTCTTCTAGTTATAGAATTACATTGTCAGCAAATAGTGCTAATTTAAGTTCTTCTTTTCCTATCTGTATAACTTTTATTTCTTTCATCTAATTGCTCTGCCCAGCATTTCAAGAACTATGTTAAATAGAAGTGGTGAAAGAGGGCATCCCTGTCTTGTTCCAGTTTTTAGAGAGAATGCTTTCAATTTTTCTCCATTTAGAATGATGTTAGCCTGGGGCTTAGCATAGATAGCTTTTATGATGTTGAGATATGTTCCAGTTATCTCTAGTTTTTCTAGTGTTTTGAACATGAAGGTATGTTGTGTTTTGTTGAATGATTTTCCTGCATCTGTTGAGATGATCATATTGGTTCTTATCTTTAAGTCTGTTGATGTGATGAATCACATTTATTGATTTCCATAAGTTGAACCAACCTTGCATCCCTGGGATGAATCCCACTTGATTGTGGTGTACTATCTTTTTGATATGTTTTTGTATTCAATTTGCCAGAATTTTATTGAGAATTTTTGTATCTATGTTCATTAGAGATATTGGTCTGAAGTTTTTTTTTTTGTTGTTGTTGTTGTTTTTTTAAGGTGTCTTTGCCTGGTTTTGGAATCAGGGTGATACTGGCCTCATAGAATGGGTTTGGAAGTGCTCCCTCTTTTTCTATTTCCTGAAATAAATTGAAGAGTATTGATTTTAGTTCTTCTTTAAAGGTCTTGTAGAACTCGGCTGGGTATCCATCTGGTCCCAGGCTTTTCTTGGTTGGTAGGCTTCTGATGGCATCTTCTATTTCATTGCTTGAAATTGATCTTTTTAAAATGTGTATATCATCCTGATTCAATTTGGGCAAATCATATGACTCTAGAAATTTGTCAATACCTTCAATGTTTTCTATTTTATTGGAATACAAGTTTTCAAAATAATTTCTAATTATCTTCTGTATTTCTGTAATGTTTGTTGTGATATTTCATTTTTCTTTACATATGTTAGTAATTTGAGTTTTCTCTCTTATTCTCTTCATTAACATGGCTAAGGGTTTGTCAATTTTACTTATTTTTTAAAAGAACCAACTTTTTGTTTTGTCAATTTTTTCCATGTTTCTTTATTTCAATTTCATTGATTTCAGCTCTGATTTCAATTATTTTCTGTCTTTTACAGCTTTTGGTGTAAATTTGTTCTTCTTTTTCTAATGTTAAGTCATTTATTTATTGGCTTTTTCTTCTTTTAAGGCATAAACTCCATGCAACGAACTTTCCTCTTAGAACTGCTTCATAGTGTCCCAGAGATTTTGATATGTTGTATCTGTGTTCTCATTCACCTCTAAGAATTTTTAATCTCCTCCTTGATATCTTTTGCAACCCATTGTTCATTTAGTAGCATATTATTTAGTCTCCAGGTGTTGGAGTAGCTTTTATTTTTTATTTTATCATTGATTTGTAATTTCATTCCATTATCATCTGATAGAATGCAGGGTAGTATCTCTACTTTTTTATATTTGCTAAGAGTTGCTTTGTGGCATAATTTATGGTCTATTTTAGTTTAGAGAAAGATCCATGTACTGCTGAGAAGAAAGTGTATTCATTCATTGAAGGATGAAATATTCTATATATGTCAGTTAAGTCTAAGTTATTGATTGTATTATTGAGTTCTATAGTTTCTTTTTTGTTTAATTATTTACTTTTTAGTTGTAGTTGGACACAATACCTTTATTATATTTATTTATTTTTATATGGTGCTGAGGATCAAACCCAGGGCCTTGAACATGCTAGGCAAGCACTCTATGCTAAGCCACAACCCCAGCCCAAGTTCAATAGTTTCTTTGTTCAGCTTTTTGTTTGGAAGATCTATCCAGTGGTGAAAGAGGTGTTTTAAAGTCACCCACAATTATTGTGTTGTGGTCTATTTGACTCTTGAACTTGAGAAGAATTTGTTTGATGAATGTGGATGCTCCATGTTTGGGGCATGTAAATTCATTATTGTTATGCCTTGTTGATGAATGATTCTCTTAAGCAGTATGAAATGTCCTTCTTTATCCCTTTTGATTAACTTTGGCTTGAAGTCTACTTTATTTGATATGAGGATGGAAACCTGTGCTTGCTTCTGCAATCCATGTGAATGGTATGATTTTTCCAAACTTTCACCTTCAGTCTGTGGATGTCTTTTCCTGTGAGATGAGTCTCTTGGAGGTAGCATATTGTTGTTGTTTTTGTTGTTGTTTTAATCCAATCTGTCAGTCTATGTCTTTCGATTGGTGAGTTTAGACCATTAACATTCAGGGTTATTATTGAGACATAATTTGTATTTCCAGCTATTTTTGCTTATTTTTGATATTTAACTTGACTTGGTTTCTCCTTTGATTAGTTTTTCCTTTAGTATAATACATCCCTTTAATGATTTTTATTGTTGTTTTTCAATTCCTCTTCATGGAATAGTTTGCCAAGGATGTTCTATAGTGCAGTCTTTTGAGTTGTAAATTATTTTAACTTTGTTTATCATGGAAGGTTTTTATTTCATCATCAAATCTAAAGCTTAATTTTATGGAATATAAGATTCTTGGTTGGCATCCATTTTCTTTCAGAAATGTTTCATGGTATGTTATGTTTTTGTTTTCTTTCATATAAAATATTTTAGAATTATCATGTAATTTCTTCTTCATCACATTGAATTTTTGTGGGTGTGTTCTTTAATTTCCACATATTTGTGAGTTTTCTGAATTTCCTTCTGTTATTAATTCCTAATCTATTCTTATTTTTGTTTAACATATGGTGTAACCATGAAAATATTTCATGTGCTTTTGAGAAGAATTGAAAAATTTGTATTGTGCTATTGTTAGGTGGAGTGCTCTAAAGATATATGTAAGATTTGTTTGAATTATAGTTTAGGTCAACTCTTCTGTTTCTTTCTTGATCCTTTGCCTTGTTGCCAACCCATTACAGATTATTGGTTATTAAATTGTTCTGTTGTTATTGTTGAAATGTATATTTCCTTCAGTGATGGCAAGTCTTACTTCTTGTATTTTGAGGTTCCTCTTGGGGGTATCTTTCTTTGTAATTATATATTTCCATGATGGGTTGACCCTTTTATACTTAGAATATGACCTTCATTGTATATGTTCATAATTTTTATCATAAAATGATTTATTTTGTATCATATTAGTACTGCCACTCCAGTTCTCTTTTGGTAACTATCTGCTTTTTAGTTTAAATTTATTTTTATCTTTATATTTAAAATATATTTCTTGTACATAATTACATATTTTTTAAACTCCATTCTGCTAATCTGTTTTAATCAGTGTGTAGTCTATATTTAGGACACAACATCTTTGTTTGTATGTGGTGCTGAGGATCCAACCCGGGCCGCACGCATGCCAGGTGTGCGCGTTACCGCTTGAGCCAAATCTCCAGCCCCATAGTCTATATTTATTTAATGTAATTACTGATAAAGTAAAATTTATAAGGCTATTTTACTACTTCTTTTCTATAGGTTTTGTTTCTATTTGTTTCTCTTTTTTTTTCCATGTTTACCTTCTTTGTATTAAGTAGATATTCTCTAGTGTATTGTTTTAATTACCTTGTTTCTTTCATTGTATTTTTTGGATTTATTTTCCTAGTGGTTGCCCTGGGATTCACCATGAACTTTTTAACTTAAAATATTTTTCTTTAGAATTAAAACTTACAACTTAATTTCAGTAGTATATATAAACCTTGTTCTCATGTAGCTCCATTGCCTCCCCACTTATGCTTGCTATTCTCATCATATAACTTACATATTAGTACATTTTAAGCACATTGACACAGTTTTCTGTCTTCTAACTACATGAAAGAAAAGTGTTACAAACTAAAATAAATTTATATAGTTTTTTATATTCACTTATGTAATTGCTCTATTGCTCTCTTTATTTTTTCGTTTTGACTTGGGTTGCTTTCTAATTTCCTTTCATTTTGACTAATGGACTTCCTTTAGTTTTTTTTTTTTTTTTTTTTTAGGGTAGATTGGCTAGGGATGTCACTTTTTGTTTAACTGGCAAAGTCTCAATGTCTCCCAGATTATTGAGGGGATAGTTGCCAGATATAGGATTCTTAATTAATGCACCCCTGACCTAGTACTTTAAACATGTTCTCCCACTTCTGTCTTTCATGGTTTATGATAAGATGTTCTTATGGTTGGATTTGAGGTGTTCCCCAATGTGAAACAATGCAAGAAGGTGCAGAGAAGAAATGATTGGGTTATGAAAATCATAATTAATCCCATGATGGACTTAATTGAGTGTTGGCTAAAGGCAGGTGGGGTATGGCTGGAGGCATGGCTTTGGGGTGCATATTTTGTATCTGGCAAGTGGAGTGTCTCTCTCTGCTTCCTGATCATACATGTGAACCAATTCCCTCTGCCACACTCTTCTGCCATGATGTTCAGCCTTACCTTGAGCCCTGAGGAATGAAACCTGCTGTCTATGGATTGGGACCTCTGAAACTGTGATCCCCCAAATAAACTTTTCCTCCTCTAATATTGTTCTGGTCGGATCTTTTAGTCACAAGGGCAAAAAAGCTGACTAAAACAGATGTATTCTGTTAATGTTATTGAGAATCCCTGTGTAGAAGAAATAGCTTTTGTGTGGGTGATTTTAAGAATTTCTTTTGTTTTTGACTTTTAGTAGGCAAGTTATGATGTATCTAGGTGTGGATTTCTTTGAATTTTCCCACTGAAGGTTTGTGTTTCTTGGATGTATAGATTAATGCTCTTCTTTGGGAAATTTGAGCCATTATTTCTTCAAATATTTTTTCCTGTTCCATTGTTCCATATTTCCTGTGAATCTTATTATACATATGGTCCCACAGGTTCTGAGGTCTTGCTTATTTTTCTCCATTTCTTTTCCTTTTTGTCCCAGACTGGATCATGTAAATTTACATTTATGTTCACTGTTTTTTTTTTTTTTTTGTAATTCAAATCTGTTGTTAATCCAGGTGGTCACTTCAGAGTAGGTAGTTTTCAACTATGGAATTTTATTTATTTATTTCTATCGATTTCCTCTGTTTGGTGAGACACCATTCTCATGTTTCTCTTTAATTTTTAGGTATGATTTTGTTTAGTTCCTTGAACATATTTGTAGTAGCTGATTTAAAAATATTTGTCTAGTAAGTTCAATAACTAGCCCTTATCTGAAAGCTTTCTATTGATTACTTTTTTCCTATGTATGAACTATACTTTGCTGTTGCTTTTTATGTCTCATGATTTTATTTATTTATTTTTTTTGAGACTGGACATCTTAAATAGCAACTTTGGAAACACAGTCCTCCATTTCCCAGGGTGTGTTGTTGCTTTTGCTATTTAATGATTTTCCTAGATTAATTTTATGAGAACTATATTATTTATTGTATGTAATTTTGACCACTGTATGCAGAGTCTGGCCACTGGAGTCTTTGCTTTAGATATCTTAGGGAACATAGATTTCCATAAGTTCTTACAACATGTTAGTCTCCAAACATCACCTAGGATCTGCTATGCTTTTATGGACATCTGAGGTAGTTAGTTTAAAGCTTGATCTAAGCTTTTACTTCTTGTTGGAATAGAGCCTCAAAGTCAATCACTGGGGAGATTCTAGAGTCTTCTTGTTCCTGGACATGGACACAACTCTGCACATGTGTGTGGCCTTACAGATTCCCAGGAATACACTGAAGCTTTTAAAACCTCCTATGGTAATCTCATTACCCAATGTTTTTCTCTTAAGTATTTTCTTAGTCCAACCGGTGCTGCTTAATTGATATTAATAATTACCCTGGATTGTTTTTGAAAAATTATCTAGATATATGATTGCTTTTACAAAGTAAGCTTTGAATTAAGTCAATTAAACACAAATCCTGAGAAAGAAGCTATTCAGAGATTTTTCCACACAGATCAATTGGTAACGTTTTTGAAGAGATGGGGCTTTGGGCAAACTCTAAATCCATTTTTTCCTTCTCTGTCAGCTGCTGGTGTGCTAATTTTTGCAGCTCTCCTGGATATGAAACTATTGGTTTTCAAGGTTATTGCATATCCAGAGAAAGGGAAATAGGAATGAAATGAGTTTAAATGCCACAAAACTCACTGTCATACTGAAATTCTATTGTTGTTGTGGTTTGTAGTGCTTTTTTTCTTTTTTCTTTTGTTTGCTTATTTGTTTGTGTTTGGTTTTTAATAAGCGCTTCCCCCAAAGGGGAATGAGATACCTTCTACCTTTCTGGCACCTGTGTGAAATATCTCTTATTGGCTATTTTTTAGGCCTCAACCCTACATTCTGTTCTCAGTTTTAGTTCTATAGCATTGCAGCAATAACCTATTATGTGGGGATTAGATTCAAAATTTAATACCTATGCCAATTGATCAAAGCCAATTTTTAAAAAATGTAATAGACTTTTGGCTTATTTGAGGTTCAAAAGTCAACAATGATTTTTAAAAAATTGTTTTTGCATGTATCTAATTCCAGGAAATCAAATGCATGTATGGTGGGTGACTTGCTGAATTTCTGTAATCATGCTTGAAACTAAGGCTATTGTTATTTATTTAACAGAGAATATACTATCTAATAATCCATAAACTCCCTTAATTTCCTTTTTTAGAATTATTATTCTCTGCCTAAACAAAATATTCACTGTTCTCAATTTTGTAGAAGTCCTAAGGTTTCTAGACTTCAGTTGATGTGTGGCCATCAAGCTAGTCCATTATTGTATAGAGCTAAGAAATGACTCTATTGTGCTAGCTTTGTTGCCAAACAGTTCTTCACAGCACAGTCTTCTCTGCCATAGCATTTGGACTTTATTTAATCCACGTATTTTCTGGGAACATTCCCAGGTCTTTGAACATGTAGAGTAAAAGCAGAGGATTCACATATTGATTCTTTGCCATTACAAATTTAATGGTAGGAAATCTGCCATCTGGCTTAGTTTTAGGCATCTCATGTTTGTTTCAGGAATGAGGAAGGCAGCTTGAAACAGTAATTGCAATTTTGAAAAGACCCCAACTCCCACTTTGTTAACAAGGAGTTGTGAACACTGGTGGTTCAATTCGGGCATATTGGCTCATAGCTATCATCTCAGCTATTCACGGGCTGAGGCAGGAGGATCTCAAGTTTGAGGCCAGCCGCAACTTAGGAAGACTCTCTCTCAAAATAAAAACTTAGGGCTGGGGTTGTGGCTCAGAGGTAGAGCGCTTGCCTAGCATGCAGGAGACACTGGACTGGATCCTCAGCACCACATAAAATAAAACAAAGATACTGTGTTCACCTATAACTAATGCATAAATTTTTTAAAAAATATAAATATTTAAAAAGGGAATGAGAATGTAGCTCAGTGGTAGAGTGACCTTTGGTTCAATCCCCAGCACTACCATTACTACATTGGTGTGTGTGTGTGTGTGTGCATACACACACACACACACACACATACACACAACAATAACAAAGTAGGGGGAGTTCAGGGATTTTGTATTTTGATGTTTCTAATTTTTTCTAAGATTTGAAAGTCTAAGATCCTACAATATTTACCATTTTCAATGCTAAGATGTATCATGGTAACTCATGAAAACTTTTAGTTCTATGAAAACTTTTAGTTCTAAAACATGCCTAACAGACGATGGGGGGTTTAAAACCAATTGTGTTTCTGAGAAACCCAAAGCTATTCCTAAAGTTGCAGTCAATTAAATTGATGAAATGTAGCAACTAAAATAGTAATAAAATCAATTGAGGATTTTAATTTTGGGGTTTATCCTACCTAATTTTTAGATTGTTTTAAAGTGAATGATGTGATGAGTTGGACAGGTTTGTAAAAAGCACTTAGTGAAAAATACCAAGGTCTTAGACTCCCTTACAATTCATTAAACCCATCCATTTTCTCCCTTTTTCCTTCTCTTCTTCTTTCCATTGACACAAGTTTAATAATCAAACAGGACATATTAAATCGTGATGCTTTTTTCTCCTAGTTTTCCCCTCCTCATTTTAAGGTTGAAGCTATGTTTTGCCATTTCCCTGTTCTGGAATGTCTATCACGTACTCTGTAGAAAGCAGGAGCTCTGACGTGCTCCTTTAGTTCTATTCAGCTTTGTTATTATTTTGTTCATAATCCTAAAGCCATGAAAGATTATGCTGGTGTCTAAAAAGGGGGAGTTCAGAACAGATGTGTGTGTTAGAAATAAGCTGAACAGAGAGAGAATGTCCTGATAAATGGAGAAGGCAGGAAAACTTCAACTTCCTACGAAGAGAAGCACTTATGCTCAAGGGTCCAGTTGCCTTCGGGTTGAGGCAAGACCTCAGAGAGAAATGGCTGCCATCTGCTCTATGTCCCACTCTTGCCTAAGAGTCAGATGCTCAAGACTTAGAGGAAAGCAGCAGAGCAACTTCTTCTGAAGTGGCTTGTGGTCTCAGATAATTATGGGTACCCCAGGGGGCACCAGATGGATGAGTGACCATCAGGTGGGCCTTCCCAAAATCTTGGTGCTATTTTGTTCCTGGTGTTTTAACACCACCATGAAGTGAAGAGGGAGGAATCCTACAACATTAAACTGGAGAACAGAATCAATATTAGGTTAACTGAAAATAAATTTTAATAGGAAATTTCTTGCCCACCTGATCTTATGGGCTGAGATTCTGACAAATATCTTGATATACTTTGTTTTTTTGTTCCTGATTTGTTCTTCCTACCTCTCTTCTGCGCTCCTTTCCTCTCTTTTTTTT
Source organism: Ictidomys tridecemlineatus (assembly GCF_052094955.1). NCBI lineage: Eukaryota > Metazoa > Chordata > Mammalia > Rodentia > Sciuridae > Ictidomys > Ictidomys tridecemlineatus. The sequence goes on from NC_135480.1 coordinate 34,136,639, forward strand.
TTTCCATTTTCCCTCTCTCCCTCTCTTTTCTTTCTTTCTTTTTTTCTTCCTTGGTGTCTTTCTGTAGTTAATCTGAGTCATAATGATTGGTGACTTTCTGGAATGATTAGCTTGATAGGGTGGAGTATTGTGTTAATGAAACAGAGGTCCCAGTTTTATATTTTCACTCCTCTAGAAAGCTTTGACTGAAGATGATTCCCTATCCATCAAGAATTCTACAAACAGACAGGCATGGTGGCACATGCCTATACCCCTTCTACTCAGGAGGCTGAGGCAGAGGGAATCACAATTTTGAGGTCAGTCCCAGCCTTTAGCAAGAGCCTGTCTTGAAAATAAAAAAAGGAAAAAAAATGTCTAGGGGTATAGTTCAGTGGTTTGGAGTGCCCCTATGTATAGTCAGCAGTACCACCAGTAAACCAAAATCCACAAATAGGAATTTATTCATCATATGGAATTTCATAAATGATGAATGATCATGCCTAAAAGAAATATGTCACTATCAGCATGAGTTAGTGCTGCCAGTAGCTAATGTCCATATATAGGAGACAGGAGCACTTCACGTTGTACTCAAGGGAAATCATGGGTTCTGTGTTTCAGAAATGATAATGTAAATGGAAATAATGATGTTTTTCTTCTTAATATAGTGGCATTAGTTGGAATGGAATTATTAGTTGTGGATTGTGGTAGCTAAAGCTTGTCTGCTCAGTAGGTTTGGTTTTCATTGCCATTTCCATTTTTCTGCTAAGAATCCTCTTTCTTTTGCTACAGAACATCTGCTATGGAAGTGACCACAGGACCTGCCCAAGCAGAATACCTGTCTTCTCAGGACATTGACTGGGTAAAGGATGACCATGATGATAAAAATTGATTAAAACACTTAAGGGAATATTTCAGTAGCATTCCTAGCTATCAGTATAATTTAAGCCTAGAATTGATAGTTCCCAGTTTTTGCTACTACATGAGGAAATCTCATCTAAAAACAAACAAAAAAAGCAAAACAAGAAGAATGAAAACATTGAGTCTACAGATTCAGCCTATCTCAGGCTTGATAATTTCTTGAACTTCTTATACATTAGCCAATATAAATGACCCCCACCATTGTTTTCCTTAAACTACTTTGACTTGGGCTTCTGACATTTGCTTTCAAAAGAATCTAATACAGAAATCACATCAAGTCAAGAAATAACAATAATCATTAAGGACAAACACTTTCCTGGAAAGCGATTCTAATTTGTAGCAAAAGAGCTAGTCATGGCAATAGCATATATCCAATAATATAAGCATTAATTCTATGTCTCAGCAGCATGTCTAACCTTGTTTTCTCTTAAAGGTCTCCAGTAGGAATCACTCCATAAAAACTTTTTTTGCTTCTCTGCAAGTTTTATAAATTTTGAGATATGAATTATTCCATATAGAAGGCTGCTGTGAGACCATAATGGTTTTTCAGAGAAGATAATAACTGTGTATCAATTGTAGCCAGAAGACCTTTTCTATTAAGTTGTGGAACATTGTATAATAATATACTAAGCATACACAGGGAAGGGCTCTATTATTTGCCAAAGATGTTGTAGGGTTCTGGATTTTTCTGTCTAAGAGAGATTGCATTTATTTCATTTTTTTAGTCTTTTTTGGATGAGTAGCCACATCAAACCAATTGATCACCAAAGTTTGTTTCTTGTTGATGGGTCATATTAGAGATGACATTATTTTGTATTTGAAGGCAGAATCTTTACAGAGTGGTATTCTTGCAAGTACTAGCAAATGAATAAATTTACTATTTTAGTCAGCTTTTTTGTTGCTGTGACTAAATGACCCGACCAGAACAATTGTAAAGGAGGTAAAGTTTCTTTGAGGGCTCATGATTTCAGAGATCTCTCAATCCACAGACAGCAGGCGCCATTCCTAGGGGCTCCAGGTGAGGCACAACATCGTGGTAGAAGAGTGTAGTGGAGAGAAGCAGCACACATAGATGATCAAGAAGCAGAGAGAGAGAGAGAGAAAGACTCACTTGTCAGATACAAAATGTATACCCCGAAGCAACGCCTTCAATGCCCACCCCCCGCCCAGCCAAACTTCACCTGCCTTTAGTACTCAGCTCAGCTCAGTTAATATCATCAGCTGATTAATTCACTGATTGGGTTAAGGCTATCTATCATAACCTAGTCATTTCTTCTCTGAACCTTCTTGTACTATCTCACACATGAGCTTTTGGGGGGACTCCTCATATCCAAACCATAACATTTACCATGCACTCCTGTTTGAAGTAAATGATTCTTTTTGTGGTATTCTGCTTAATTAGGAGAAAATTGAAATTATTCATTAAAACATAGTGCATCTCATTCCCCTTGACTTTTGTATTGGTTGGGCGATGGTATCTAGTGGTAGAAACTAGGTCAGGCTAGTTTAAGCAAAAAGTGTGGATTAATGAGCTTTTTTTTTTTTTTCTGTGAACAATTTATTTGACAAGAACAGTTTAGAGGAGAAAAAGTTCACCTGGGGCTCATGGTTTCAGAGGTTCAGTTCATTGCTCTGGGTCTGCAGTGAGGCATGACATTATGTTGGAAAACATGGCAGAGGAAAGTTGCTCAGCTTGTGGCTACTGGAAATCAGAGGGAGACAAGGGATCAGGGCATCCCAGTGACTTACTTTCTCCAGTCAAACCCCACCTGCCTACAGTTACCAAACTGTAGATCATTTAACTATCAATTCATTTATTGTTTTTTCCCCCTAAATTCTACATTTAATTTTTAAATCAGTTTTAACTAACGGGGTTAGTAATGATTTTTATTTTTATGAAATGTCCTCTTAGTACATAGTTGTATTTTCTAATTATTTCACTTCTAGTTTTTATTCCTATTTAACTGAATTTAGTACATAATTAAAACTTTCCAATTTCTTTCAAATATTTTGCTGCTTGTGATCATAGAATCTATTTTGTGCTATCAGTGTGTTAAATATTTTGCTGCTTGTGATCATAGTATCTAATTTGTGCTATTAGTATGTTATTTAAAAATATTGTCATTTTCTCTGTGGTATTTGAGAAGATTGGATCTTTTCTTTTTAAGATTAATTAGATCACTCTTGCTGAATATACTATTTATTCCTTTGTATATTTGGTTGTTTCCTATCTGCAGGATGATCGCCTAGATTGAGAGTATGTGTTTAAAATAAAATATTCTATCATTTTAAATTTTATGCATCTTATTTCAGCTGAGTCCAGGTTGTTTGGTAATAGACAGTGCTATTCAGTTTGTGGCACATTCTTTGTTTCATTCACTGTTTTATCACTCAGAATATTTTTGTTATGTTGACATTTTTTATAGCTTATCTGTTTTAGTTGAGTCTGGTAAAGAGAGTTTCTCTTAAATGTGAACTTTTATCTTTCACAGAAGTTTCTTTAACTTTTTTGTTGTTTCTCTTAGTTATTCATGATATTAGGGTTTAATTTAACATAATAGTACAAGCATGGAAACTTATTTGCTCTAATTCAGTCTCTACTACTTCCCCATTTCTTCTTTTCCTCCCTCCATATTTCCTTCTCTCTACTCTATTGATTTTTCTGCTATTTATTTATAGTTTTTTTAAAATTAGTGCCTTGTGAATATGTGTAAACATGAGATTCACTGTGACATTTTTATGTAGGTACATGGGAAAGTTGGGTTAGATTCATTACACCATTCTTCCCTTTTCCCATGCCTCTTTCCTTCTCCTCAATCCCTTTCTTCTATTCGACTGATCTCTATTCTATTTTCATGAAATCCTTACCCCTTTTCCTTTTTCCCTTATTTTTGTCTAGCTTCCTCATATCAGAGAAACAAATGGCCTTTGACTTTCTGGGTATGGCTTATTTCACTTAGCAGTTCCATCCATTTACTGGAGAATGCCATAAAGTCATTATTCTGTATGGTTGAGTGATACTCCATTGTGTGTGTGTGTGTGTGTGTGTGTGTGTGTGTGTGTGTGTATGTATGTATATATATATATATCAATCACATTTTCTTTATATATACATACACACACACACATATATATATATCACATTTTATATCACAATTATATAAGGAAAATGTGACACAATTATATATAAAGAAAATGTGATATATATATCACATTTTCTTTATATAATTGTCTACTGAGGGATATCTGGACTGATTCCACAGCTTGGTTATTGTGAATTGTGCTGCTATAGACATTGAGGATGATATAATTTTAATTTAGTACTATGGTTTGGGTATGGTTGAAGTGTGTCTCCTAAGGGTTCATGTGCTGAAATTAACCTACTTTGAAGCCTTAAGAGGATGCAAATGTTATCAGACCACAGTGTTTGGAGGTGGGACCTTTGGTAAATGATCAGTATTAGATATGATTGTCAGAGTGGAACTCCCTTGATTGGATACTAGAGGTCTTTGTAAAAAAAGAGAGACCACAGGGAATACACACACACACACACACACACACACACACACACACACACACACACACAAACTTCTGAACTCCCATCATGTGATTTCCTGTTCTGTCTCAGGACTCTGCCACCAAGAAGGCCATTACCAGATGTAGCCGTTCAGTCTTGGGCCTCCAGAATTGTAAGCCAAAATAAACTAGTTGTCTTTCAGATTTACCCAGTTTGTGATGCTGTGTTATTAGCAGAAGAAAACAGAACGATACAGTGAAAACAAAATATCACATATAATTGCATGGTCACTGTGATAACATAAGAAAATATACATGTGTGGGCAAAATATGGATGAAATATGGAAAACAAAACTTCTCACAATAATGAATAAAAGTAGGAGCACTTAAAAATATCTCCTTAATGTGGTTAGAATAGGATCCTAATAATTTCTTAAAAATTCATAGACTTAAGGAATTAAGGATCTCAAATGACCTTGTAAATTCACTTGTGCCCTATGGATAGCATAAATACTTAAATGACTCTATTAATTCGCAGAAGCAAATCCCATTAATTGCACGAGGCTACTTCTTGTGTATCCAGTTTCCTGTCTCTTGACTCTTCCACGTACCTGCTCCCTGAAGAGTTTGCTTTGCCTAATCCATCTCTCATCCCTCTAAGTTACCGTTTATTACTTCTTTACCTCTTTATTTTTGGAGCACATTGCAAGATTCTGAGAGGGAGAATCATGGCCTCAGATGTCCTGATAAGGCCAAGAGACAGGGGAATGAGGGGAAACATGGTAGGCAACTTCTAATGGCTTCCCATTACCACCAACCCCAGGTATCCACACACTTGTGTACTCTTCCTTTTTGTGTGAGCTGAAGCTTCTATAGAATAGATTTTGGCAAATGTGTTGCAGTTGTCCTCCCTGTGATCCCACAGTGCTGGCATTCTTGTATTCCCTGTCCCTTGCTTGTTCTGATGAAGCCAATTGTCATTGTAGTGAGCTTCCCTATGGAGAGGCCCAAGTGTAAGCAACCTTGCAGCCAACACATCCTGAGTGAGGAGTTGAAGCCTTACTTCAAAGCCCCTGTGAGAAAATGAATCTTGCCCATAACCACTAGAGTGAGCTTAGAAATGAATTCACCCTAGTTGATCCTTAACTTTGACTTAGCCTTGTTGGCAACCCCGAGCACAAGTATCCAGCTAAGCTGCCCTGGAATCTATGCCCAAAGAACTTATCAGATAATAAATGTATGTTGTGATAAGCCACTATAATAAATAGCTAAAATTCTTAAGATACTCTTCTGTGGAAGCGTTCCATTACTGGTGATCTGCACTTTCATAATGTAAGGATTAAAGGGGATTTTCCTCTTCAGATTTCAAATTGTGGTTCAGTACTGTTATTTCTTTCTTTTATATACACTTTCATTTAAGTAATCATATCTTTGGAGGAGGAAAAGTTAAAATTACCATTTATATGCAGAGAAGGAATCCTGTATGGGCTAAAATTATTAATCTGTAACGATATGACAATTTCTATTAGTTCCTTAGTCCTATGAATTACGAGCTTTAAAACACTTTCAATAAATCTCTTAGCTTTTTCTCAAGTGATTTTCCACAGTATTTTATTAACTCATCTATCTCATAATATATAGTAAACTTGAGTCAGGGATTATTGAGATTAAGGGACAATTTAAGATATGGCACTAACCTAAGGCTAAAAAATTATTTGGAAATAAAAGACACAGTTCAATTTAACCATATTCAACCACTGTGCTTTAGGAAGCTGGGGGTGTGGAAAATGTGGTAGGTATACAGACAAATAAGGACAATTCTATTCTTGAGGACTTGATAAATGCTGCAGGGAGTTTGGTGGCATTTTTAAATTAAAATTTAAACATAATTTTTACTAAATAGAAATGTAGATGTGGCTGAGACCGTTGTGGGGGACTTCCTGGAGGAGCAGCACATGATCTGGATCTGAATGTCAAGTAAGATTGATGGCCTGAAATAAGAAGGTCAGAAGACCAAAGAAACAAATGCATTTCAGATAGATAAAGCCTATAACACAACAAAAAATAATCTATTCCCAAGGGATAGAGAAGAACCCGGATTAGCAAAACAGTAAAAGGAAAAGCTGTTCGTATAAAAAATAATAATTTTGTAGGGAAACTTTAAGAGTTTGGATTTTATCTCTGGCCTTGGTTCAAAAACAAACATATCTGCAGAAGTCAGATAAGTAAGTAAGAGATGCACAGGTTCCAATTAGGGTAGAGGTAGGGATGTGGAGAGTAAGTCCCACTATCCAGCTGTAGATAATTATAACCATGCTTGAAAGTAAGCCCAGATAGTGTTGTCAATACCTGTTTTGGTTTAAGATATAGTATCTATATTTTATGTAAAATTGACTGCTTTTTAAATATTGGATTAAAAAATGCTTTGTGAATATGGCTAATCTTGGTTGTCAATTTGACTAGATTAAGAAATTCATGGAAAATTGGTAACACACATTCTAGATGTATCTGTGAAGGTGTTTCCGGAGACAATTGGCGTGTGGTTGGTGAACTGGAGGGGGAGATCTGCCCTGAATATGGGTGGCCCTGTCCAATGGGCTGGAGGCCTGGATGGAATAAAAAGTGGAAGGTTTGCTCTTGCTTATGTAATGCCAGATTTGTGAGCCCCCAATCTAGGAGCTGAATCCAATGCAATCACACAAAAGTCTTTATTGCAAGCTTGAGCCTGGACTCACAACTGTTTCCAATGCATGGATCCCCAGGAGTGACTCCCAGTCCTTTGTTCAGTGAGATTTTTGGGGGGAATACTCTATGTGTCATAACATCACACAACAAATCATTTCATACCGCGGAGAAATCAAACAACAACTCTTAACATTGATTAGCACATTCACTGGTGGAACAAGTTGGGTAAGGATGATTGGTGAATTCAAGAGGTAGATACATTTATCAATCACTGAAACTACTGGGAGGGTCACCTGGCATTTCAGATATTTTCCCTGTCTCATGATGTTTGGTGGTTGCTAAGGGGTTGCTATGGGTCTTCACCTAGTGTAACTGAGTCCGGGATACCTGGCACCACAGATTTCTCCTGTTATTTACAGACAAGCAACTCAGTAGAGTGGCTATGTGTCTAGGAGGCTCTGTGGGTTTTTCCAAGGACAAGGGTCACACCCTCTCCCTCTGGACAGGCCTTGAAATCCCTCTGGGTTTTCAAAAATGGAGTCACATCAGTTTCTCACTTGTAAGATGGATTCTACTTGAATGTGTTCATTTTTTGCTGTTGTTATCACCCATGATAATCAGTCTCCAGATTCTTCAGCCTTTGAACTAGGCTCATACCAGACTCTCCAGGATACATCCTGGCCTTCAGTCTTGAACTAGGACTGCATTATTGGTCCCTCTTGTTTTGAGGCTTCAAGATTCTTGGAATTCTTGGAATTCTTAGCTGCTCCTATTTTCCTGCACTCTTCAGCCTGCAGAAGGCCTTTGTGGAACTATCCAGCCTCTGATTAAATAAGCCAACCTAATATATAATTCTATCAGTTCTGTTCTTCTAGAGAACTCTCACTAATTTAGTTATCTATGGCCCATGGACTAATGGTGGTCGATTGTGGGCAATAATTTTGGTAGAAGAAAAGGTTACAAATTGTGTCTTAGGAAGATTCAGTGTTCGTGATAGACTGATTGGGATAGAGGTGTAAAAGAAGAATTGTACCAGAGTAGTTAAACCAATAAGGGAGATCTTGTTCAAAACTGTTGCAGTAAGGGAGAGAAATTGAACTCAGCTCTGCTAACCAAAAGCAGGATTTTTTTAAGTGCTGGAAAATACTAGTAGAAAAGCACTGAAAGAAGTTAGTAGGGAAGTGGATCCATGTGATGAGGCTATCTGTGATTGTTAATGGGCTCTTATGGAAGTTGGCTCCTCACTTCTCACAGAACTGCACAATGCGGGCACTATCTCTCTGGGTGAGTACATTTCAAAGGTCCTTGAGACATTCCTGGATTTTAGAAGACTTACATCGTAAAGGGTCAGGGAAGAATTTACAGCTGCATGTTTTATAAAGTAAATGCTTTAAGAAAAGGGAGATCAGGGGCCTATGATTAGGAAGAAACAACTTGAGTAGAATGTGAAGGCCTTCTCAGAGGATTGATGCAGGGTGATGAGCTAGAGGCTATAGCAATAGTTTGTGTGTGGAGTTCCAAAGTAAAGAACTAAAATCTGAATCATGAGTTTATGAAAGACTTTGAAATGGGCCAATAAGATTATTAGGTTCTTTCAGTTGGAGAGCATGTGTTTTCTAGTGTGCATCTTGCCTGGTTATCTGAGTGTATGGGATTTGTGCCTTTCATTGTCTGTGAACTATTTTCCAAAGTTTTACAATGTAGGTTATAATTAACTGGTTGCCATACAAATGAATCTTTTTCATAGACATGCAAATGAGATCTGTCTGCTATAGAGACCATTCATTTTCCTTCCTCTCTCAACTCAGTTAGTAAACCAGTTTCATTTACTCATAAATTATTTACATATATTTATGAATTCATTTCAGTATTTTTTTAAATTTGGTTCTTTGAATAGTTGGAACATTTTACTGGTTCCTTATTAATTGTTGAGTTACAGTATTTGACATGTTCATTTTATGTTTACATGTGTCTTATTTTGCCATTTAAACATTATCCTTTAATACCTATAATAGAACAGAAGGTGTACAGGTAAGAGGTTGAAAAGGTATAATAGATGTGACCCAATGACAAATGTGAAATTTAAGAGAGGAAAGAGATGCTAAGGTTGCTGTTGAATTTTGTACTGAGGTGCTAAGATGGCTGATTTATCATAAGCAGAAATAGGGGAAGGTGGCTGAAGAGAAGTTTGGATATTGAAGTGGGAGTGTTATGCTCGAATTTGGGACCCCCAAAAGACCACCAGAGACCAAGATTGATATAAGCAGCAAAGAGGTGTTTATTGTGAGCTAGCTCAGTCCTCCGCGCACACACAGCAACTGAGAAGCCCAGAGCCCAGGGTTTGCAACAGTTTTATACACTCTTTGGAGAAGGCAGGGACTTCACATACATCATAGCATCTCTTAGCAAATCATCACACACTGCGGGAAAAATCATAAAACAACTCTAAAACATGATTAGTACATTCACTGGCGGGAACAAGTTGGGTAAGGGTGATTGGTTAGTACAAGAGGGGGATTCGTTTGAACTGATTGGTTTAAGCCATGAGGGGAGTATGTGCTGAATGAACTACATGGTTTTCCAACATGTTATCAACCACCATAAACTACTGGGAGGGTCATCTGGAATCCTAGGTATTTTCCCTGTCTCATGCTGATTGGTGGGTTGCCAGAGGGTTGCTGTGGGTCCCCACCTAGCCTGACTGAGTCAGGGATACCTGGTGCAGCAGATCTCTCCTGTTATTTGTAGATAAACAACTAGGCAAGGTGGGTATGTGCCTAGGAGTGCTCTGTGGGTCTTTCCAAGGACAAGGGTCCCGCCCCCTTCCTTGGACAGGCTTTGCTCTGAGGTAGAGGCTGGTTTTTCAGGAGGACAGATATTCTTTATTTTTTTCTAAATAATAATTTTGAAACCTAGTCATATCATCTAGTGAAAGGGTCCAGGAGACCTTTAATTAAAAAATAAATCTGATTGTGTATATTCAAGACCTACAACATGATGCTATTATATATACATGCACATACACATATAGTAAAATGGTTACTATAGTGAAACAAATTAACATACCCATTATAGTTATCCAATTTTCCCTCCTGTGGCAAGCACTGCTATGATTTATTCATTTAGGAAAAAAAATCCTGAATATAATACACTAACTATAGTTCTCATTTTGTATGTTAGATCTTTTGACTTGTTCATCCTACCTATTTGCTACTTTGAACTTGGCAAGGTGTAATTGGAGCTCTTTATGAACAGCAATGCTGGAGACATAAATCTGAGAGCTGTTTGTACAGAGATCACCTACAGAGTAAATGGATCACTGAGGATAGAAGCATAGAGAGCAGCTGAGGGCAGGGCCTTGGGAATCATCCACGTTTAGGAATAGGATGATGTTGAGGCAGCAGACCACAATAATAAACAAGAGTGAGTGTTTGCTAGATTTTTAATTTTTTTTTTCAGGAGGGGACACTCTTTTAATCTCTTTTCTATATTTGAGAACTTTGTTTTAAATTTCATAGTTTTGGTTCTATTAGTCATGCATAAGTCCTAGCTTCCAGCTTACCAGGTTCCTTTCTCTCGAATGGTAGTTCTGCACCTTTCTGTAAAATCTCTTGGAATCTTAGAACCCAGATATGACTCCTAAAGCTTCCATTTTAACTATGCAACTAAATACAAGTGAATTCATTTTTCTGAGCCTCAGTTTTCCCATGTGACAAAAGTTGACAATTATGTGACAGTTATGCTTTTTCCGTATAGTAATTATGAGAAATAAGTGAAATAACATGAAGCCATGTTTAGCATAGTACTCAGAATATAGTATATGTTTTTTGAGTCTAAATATGAATTGCCAAATAGGCTATTCTACAAAGACATGGTTCATTTGTAACTTTTGCCTATAGCTGAAAGATTTATAATCATATCACATTTATTGGGAAACAGCTATTTATTACGATGAAACAATATGCTTTTTATACTCCAAAAGAATTAATGTCCTTGCAGATTTCATTACCTTCTTCCTTTTTTACTTCCTTTTCTTGGCTTTAGTGTATTGTGAGAAACATTTTTTTTTCATATTTATGTGTCATTTTGTGATTGGCTATTGTGAGCCTATAAATGCAGACCACAGAAATGTCAGGAAAATATAGAATTAAAAACTGTATTTTGGCTTAATATGAATAAAATTCAGAACCCTGGTTTAATGTGAACCCTGTTATTTCTTTTCTTCGTGGAAATCTCATATTTCAGATAGGCAGCTTGCTTAAGAGTTTGTAAGTGATTAGGTAGTATAGTCTGAATCTGTCAGTGTCTGCTTTTTTTTGTTACATTTTATTCACACGCTTTTGTTAAGCATATAAATATAGTTGCAAGGTTTTGTAGTTCATTTTGTGCCTTTTAATAGTTGTTGAGTTCACATGAAACTTTTTCTGGGCATCAGTCTGAAAATACTGCCTCTTTTTATTTTTATCTCCAAGATATCCAATCCAATCAAAGGAGAAAAAAGAATAATGTATGTGTTAAATTTCCTTTCCTACCCCTATAATTTCATCAAGATCAAACAGATCCCACACATTGGCAGCCACACAGAACACAGACCAAATCGGATGCATATGTGAAGCTGTGATAAAAGAAAGCTTTCTAGAAAGGAAATAAAGGCCTAGCAGGCATGGCTGGCTGGCAGCCGAAGAAAGTGCTACTGTCATTATTAAGGGGAAGTGAATATACTGCCAAAGCTCAAAAAACATAGTATCAAATATTGCATATGGACCCAATGCTGAGTGATTCATTCATGTGGTCTTACTGTAAATGAGAGAGCCAAGTACCTTTTTTGAAAATCTATTGATAAGAAGATCCTTAGTTTGAGTGAGAATTGCTAAATAACTCAGCATGTATTGCCTCATCTTGCTTTTTAACTCTACAATTATTTATTTTGCTTATAATTCTGTCCACCTATCGGTGCATTTAAGGAACACATATATAGGAAGATAAGTTGAAGGGAGCCAGCACAACCGTCAGGAATATGTTGTGTCATTTGTGAGTTTATTGAATTATGTGTTTAAAAATCATTCATCTGTTTATTCCATTTTATTTTTAAAGTTCTAATCTAGTTACATATTCTTTAGCCAGTGGGCCTGTTAACTCTAAGAATGTATATTGATTACTTATTAATGCAATGTAACTGGAGTTCTCACCCAGATCTCTTCCTTTCTTCTATTTAACATATTATTGAACAGTCATGAAGCTGTGGGGATACTTTCTGCACTTAAAAATCTCTCATTCTAGAAAATAATAAATAAATACAAGTATTTCATATAATAATTGGTGGCATGAAGATTATGAAGTAGAACCCTTTGACAGTGTCTGGGGAGTGGGTTTCTTTTAAATCAAGTGAGCAGGAAAGGCACATGACCTGAATGACAGAATGTCCTGAAAGACTGTAAGCAGGTAGGTTGTGGCTGACAGAGGTGGGTCACTGGGGGGTATGCCTTTGGGGTATATATTTTGTTCTTGTTGAGCAGAGCACCCTCTCTCTTTCTCTCTCTCTCTCTCTCTCTCTCTCTCTCTCTCTCTCTCTCTCTCTGCTTCCTGCTGTCATGTCCAGAGCTGCTTTCCTTTACCACACTTTTCCGCCATGATGTTCTGCCTCACCTCCAGCCCTGAGGAATGAAGTCAGCTGTCTGTGGACTGAGACTTCTGAAACCGCGAGCCCCAAAATAAACTTTTCCTCCTATACAATTGTTCTTGTCACATTGCAGCAGTGAAATAGCTGACTAAAACAGGTGAGGGGAAAGAATTTAGGGGACAAGGGCAGAAGCAGGAGGGCATGGTAGGAAACTTGTGAAGTGATATGGAATAGAGGCGATGGTGGCCAGGTAAAAGGTCACTCAGTTTGGGATGCATTTCTCAAGGGGAAAAGAATAGAGAATGGCAGGGAAGTAACTAATAATGTTCATTTCAGATAAGATAGAAGATGATAAAAAATATTCAATGTAAGAAGTGAAAACATCAAATGAGCTTGTTTATCTTGAATAATTTATCAAGACTATGATGTGTTACAATAAAATGAGATCCCCTTGGGAATGTATCAATATACCTGTATCCCCATTTCTTTTTTCTTCATGTTCCCCACAAATGTCACAGTTGAGGCCAATGAAATTACCTTCCTCCTCTTACCCTCTCCCCTACTCCTCTTGCAGGCTCATCACCACCCCAGGAGTCTAGAACAACTTAAAAAGTAGAAGAACTTAGGAAGATCCAAATCTCAGACTCAATGCTAAAACATGCTTTTGATATACAAGACTCATATCTCCTTTAGTGCCAGGGATATATATTTAAAATTGGACTGTCATAACTTAATGCTTTTTGTAACAAAAATTGTCCTGGGCACAGTGGTGCGTGCCTGACATCCCAGCAATTTAGGGGGCTGAGGCAGGAGGATCTCAAATTTGAGGTCAGCCTCAGCAATTTAGCAAGCTCTTGCCTCAAAATAAAAGTAAAAAAGGGTAGGGGTTTAGCTCAGTGGTAAAGTACCCCTGGATTCAATTCCCAGTGCTCTAATAAATAAATATAAAAATTCTGAGCATTTTTAGTATTTTGAGTTTAATGTAGTTATATATTTTACTAAAGAATTGATCTTAGGGAGAATTTTATCTTTCTGAGGTAGAGAGTCATATACAAATACTCCTGGAAGATAATTTCAAGAACGTTCTTTGCAGAGTGCCTGTAATATGTTTTTTTCATGACACTAAAGATTAGGAAAGCACAAAGCAAAAGTTAGATTTTTGTTCTTTTAATCATGGTTAGTTACCCCTCACTAGCATAACTCTACCTAAAGTGGAGTTCTGCTCTATTAATTATGCTTGCCAGTAGGTTCAACTTGACAAGTGAGTCAAACATTTTCCTACCACTTTCACAGATTCTGCTTACACCAAAGCTAATATTGCTCCCAGATTTCAGTCTTATTGTACTTAAGTACCATTGGTGAATTTATTTGATAACCCCTCCTTCAATTTGGTTAATTAAATGGAAAACATTAGGAAAATGAAATGTTTGTTACTACAATAACAAAGTTTGACTGAAAAAAATTTTTGAACTGGCTGTTTTGGCATTATAATTCTGCCTTCCAGATTCACCCACAAACAGGTTTCTGTGGAAACAGAGCCACAAATAGCAGCAGTGGTTATTGATTTTCTTTGGGGGATACCACCTGGTTTCTGCAAAAACCCTGAACAGCTTATACCAATTTCCATGTGTATTTTATCACCTCTTCTCTGCTCCTACCCCTCCCACATCCACATGGACTTAAGATAATATATGCTTTTTTTTTTTTTGAAAAGCTGGAAGATTGACTATGTCTTAGTCAGCTGGGGCTGCTATAACAAAATATCATAAACCAGAAGGCTTATGATCAACTGGAATTTTTTTTTGGGGGGGCACTGTTCTAGAGTCTGGAAATTTGCAATCAGGCTGCCAGCAGGGTTGGGCCATGATGTGAGTCCATTTCTTGGTTCATAGATGTCCACTGCTGCAGCCTCACTGGCAGAAGAAGAAAGGGAGCTCTCTGAGTTTCACAAGGGCACTAGCCCTATTTGTGAGGACTCTGCCTGCATGACCTAGTAAGCTCCCAAAGGTCTCACCTTCAGAAACCATCAAATAGGAGCTTAGGTGTAACTTAAAAGTTTTTACAGGACATAAACATTCAGCCTCTAGCAGGCTCACAAAACAAGGAAGTCCAACCTCTGTTATTAGAGGTTCTGCCTGTTATTAGAGTCTCTTAGGTATGGCCTCCCCTATGGCCAGTCCCTTCTGATCTTGTTTTGGGATCAGGTTTGGGCTGACCTTCTGCTCCTACTGGTCAGTCCCTAATGCTCCTCTTTCTCCTGTACTCATGTTTTCCACCATCACCAAATGCTCAGCTCCTTATCTTCTATTTGGGCCTTCATCTGCTTGTCAAGTATTTGTTTTCTGTAGCTGCTATAAAAGAATAGCACACCTTTGGTAGTTAAATGAACAACCAGAAATTCATTCTTTCACAGTTGTAGAGGCAGAACTTTGGAATCCAGGTGACAGTGCCTAGATCCTTCACATGCCTTGAGGGAGATTCTGCTATTTGTCTCTCCCAGAATCTGGTGGTTGTCACCAATGCTGAGTTTGTGACTGCACCACTCCAACCTCTTCAACCTCTCTTATGACATATTTTTCATTGCATTGGGGGTCCACCTGGATAGTGGGATCCAGGATTATCTCACCTTGAGATCTTTAATTACATCTGTAAAGACCCTTTTTTCCTGCTAAGATAGTATTCACCAGTTCAGGAGATTAGAACAAGGACACACCTCTTTGTTGGCCATCATAAAGCCTTCTACAAATAGTAACTAGCACATAAATACTATAAGGAACAATGACTCTTATTAATGACAACTCATCAATAGAGAAATTAGAGTTATTTCTATTAGTGTCTTTATATAGGTGGACTAAGGCATGAGTTATGGTTTATTCAGTTTCTCCTAAAAGCTCCTGTGTGACACAATGCAAGAAAGTTCAGATGTGAAATGATTGAGTTGTGAGAGCCTTAGTCTAATCAGTGCATTAATCCCCTGATAGGGATTAACTGGCTGGTAACTGTAGGTAGGTAGGGTATAGCTGAGGAAGTGGGTCATTGAGTTCAGTTGGGGTTTATATTTTGTCTGTGGGGAGGGAAGCTGTCTCTCTCTCTCTCTCTCTCTCTCTCTCTCTCTCTCTCTGCTTCCTGATTCCAAGTCCTGAGCAGCTTTCCTCCTCCAGACCTTTATGCCATGATGCTTAGCCTCACCTTGGGCCCAGAGCAGTGGAGCCAGCTATCTATGGACTGAGTCCTCTGAAACCATGAGCCCCAGAATAAACTCTAAAATTATTCTTGTCAGGTCTTTTGATCACAGCAATGAAAAAGCTGACTTAAACAATTATGCCAATTCCCACATCAGTGACCTCCTTTCTGCTATTGCCACATGAGATATCCTTTTGCAATCCTTATTTTACTCATTCTTTAAAGTTCCATTCAAGTTTGAACTCCTCAACAAAGTCTACTATGATCAATAGACATGATATTAAAAGCATCTATCATTTATCAAGAGCTTACTACTTGTCAGGAATGATACACAGAGCATTAATCATTCTATCAATACCCCCACTCTTCTTCTTCCTTTGACTTGCTGTGACATTTATATCTGTACTACCATAAATACATTTAAATTATATAGATACTATTTAATTGACAGATACACTAATTTCAAGCTGTGCATAAATTCCTTATAATATTTACTGCTGGTATAGTACTAAAATATATAGTATATTACTTTAATTTTCTCTTTTAATCCTCAAAATGATTTTGCAATATGTGTACCTTTCCTTATTCTCATTTTTCAGATGAAGAAACCGAGGTTCATAGCTGCTATTTGTCCATGTTCTTTCTATAATTGATGAGATTATAATTTTAGCCAAGTCTACTGAACTTTAGAGGCCACATAAACTTATATATTATCTTATGTATTGAAAACTTTGTTGGCCTTGTCTTCTGAAGCATTCAGGTCGATTTGAAGCTTCTTAAAGTTATAATTTTGCTTTCCACAGTTGCCTGCTGTTTTATTGATTCTGTCATCAGCTCTGTGGGTCCCTTTAGCCCATGCAGTATAGTAATTAAATATGGCTATTAAAAAGAGGGCTAGTAAGAATTACTTATTACATTGATTCACATAGCAAGGCAGCTACCTATAAGAAGACCAAAAAAGAGATGGAAGGGTGAACAGTGTATGTATGTTTTGTGGGGGGCTAGACACTAACATATTCATAAACAATGTTGCAGTCTCTCATTGTGTCTGGCCAATTTGTACAAGGTTAAAAGTGAGCTAAAAATTGTGTTAGGTCTCCTCTTGTCTGTATTTTTGTTTTTTAACATGTAAATGCATTTAAATGAGGGTCTTCCTGACAGGTATGGTTAGATTTGCCTTCACTGGTTTGATGCTGTCCCATTGTTTGGAACAATGAATGCTGTTGGCAAGGCTCTCCTGCCATTTATCTTAAGCACAGAGCCTGCAGACCTTTTCTTTCAACAGTCACCAGTTGAAATCTAAGCCTACACTTCTGCCTCAATTCTTTGGAATGCAAGTTTTGTATTATTTTTAATATACTTAATGATAGAAATGATTTTTAGCCAAGGTCAATAAATTTGGTCCCCTTAGAAATCAGAATATTTCTAATGCCCTTTGTAACACAGATGTAAGTAATTGAGGGACCCAGCTCAAAAATGACAAAAACCACTCCTTCATCTTATCACCCTTTCCCTCTTTCTTTAAGCCTATTCTCATCACAAGTAGAGAGTCAGGGAAATCAGCATAAATTATTTTTTCTCTTGCAATTGTAGAAGTCATTTAGTTAGATAGCATTAATAGCATCAGTAGGGAACTGAGAACTGGGAGAGATGTTGACTGAGCCCTGTGGCAAAACTACCCAAGCTGGAAGCAGAAAGAGAGAATTACATGATGGTTACGAAATTTCTAGAAATTATTTGCTGTTCTTTAACAGCAAGACATTTACCCTCCCAGAACCACAGTCACATAAACAATGTCCTGGGAAAATTTTCCTGTCATTCATTTTAGTCTTGCAACAATAAAAATAAAAAGAAAGAAACATTAAGAAAGAAATATTCTTGAACTGCCCTCATACAATTGTCTAGGAATTTTATATCAACTGAGATATAAAAACAGCAGAACTATATATTCTAGCACAACACAAAAAAACACCATTTAATTTTCCCTGAATTTGGTTTAATTTCAATTAATTATTCAGGGACAATTTACCTCCTATATCCTCTGGGGTAAAAGGGTTTATTTTTAAGAAACAAGTTTAAAATTCCCCTTTGTCTTAATGAAGAGATGAAAATATTTATTCTGTTAAAAACTATGAAAGGTTTCCATTAAGATCACCAAGCTAATCTGGCAAATAAAAATGTAAGTAACTGTGTTATAAACTATTTACTTGGACAAATGGGTCTTAGAAATAAAACAGTTGCACATTTTCTTAGAAAATTAATTCAGCACTAAATGATGAGGTTGGAAATAACTAACCATTGCTTCTGACAGCTCACCGGGTGTCAGAACCTATCTCAGAATTTTGCATCTTTGTCTTATTCAAAATTCATAAAAGCTTTATGACAATACCATTGCTTTAATGTCCAAGGAGATTGTCACTGGAGGTGGGCATCCAAGGAATTCCCTCCAAAGGGGAGAAGGGGACCTCATTTGTGCCCAGGCAAGTTCTTGATTTTCATCATGGAAAATTTTAGGGCATATCAGATAGTTAAGCACACACAGAGATGTATTCAGTGAAAAAGTAATAGATATATCAATAAAAAATAAATAAATGAGCCAAATGAGGATCAATAGGGTGAGGGAGGAGGAGAGGAAAGTGGAGGATCAGGACTGAAATGGAGTAAACCAAATTCCATGCATGTATGATTTTGTCCAAATGAACCCAACTACTATATATAACTCTAATGCTCTAATACCATTTTTTTTAAAGGAAATCAATGGGGCAAGATACACACTCAAAGGAAGAGGGAGCAGGGGTACTCAAGACTTGGGATGCACTTTGTGGGTCTCAGTCTCTTCTTTCAAGGGAATATGTGTCAGGGGTGGGCATGTGGAAGTATGTGGGAACATCCTCAGCCTGGTGAACTGAGTTCCTTTGCTCATGCCTCACAAGACTTTGATGCTGGTCTGGTCTGGTCTTCTTCCACGATCTTCAGGCTAACATTGTCTCCTCTATCTATATTTCTATGTTTCTTAAAATACATCTCCCTCTGCTTTCTCTAAGCCGAAAACACATTGTGTAGGCTAACAGTGAACTTAAGCTTTCATCAAAATGCCGCGGTTTTCATAGATGAGTGAATTTATAGTAAGTCTAAGATTTGTAGATTTCTCAGAAATTTGGGAGTGACAAGACTGGAAGATAAAACAGGTCTGGGGAGTGAGTCTGATTTACAGCTACTGTCTCTTTTCCCTTCTCTTCTGACTCTTTTCTTTTTGTCTTTATTTCTTCTACTCTAACACAAGCTGATAAGAAAATTAAGAATGAGATAAATTATGTAAATTTCCCAAAGTTATAGCTAGTCAAAGGTAGAGCCAGAATGTACCCTTAGTTAAAATATAATAAGTTTGCTGCTAAGTATATCACCTTCTCCAACAGTAGGCACCAACGCTTTGTCTTATAAGAGCAAATATTTTATATAACTAAGAATGTGACAGTCCTTAGCTTTATGTTTAACTCTTCACCTATAGAAAGCAGAATGGTTAAGAAATCTTCTCACCCTTTAAAGACCATTCTGAACTGGAATATTTCAAGATAAAATCCACCTAAATTCTTCCTCATGCCTCCCATAAAATCCTGGGTGGCCTTACCTGCCTTTAAAAATCCCTAGGACCCCTTCCTTTTCTTCATAACATTCCTCATTAATGAATACTGTTCCTATTATAAGAATACAAATAATATAATATCCTCATCGGTCATATTTGTCTTTCGTGTCTGGTGCTGCAGCTGAGGGTCAGACCTCCTTGTTCTGGAGTATCCCTTTACTCCACCCAGTGAGGCCTCTTGGGGCTCTTTTTGATCTGCCCCTGAGTCAGGACTGGGCATGCAGTGGGGAGTCTGGGGACTGATCCCATGTTATGGGCTCTTCCATGGGAAGATTGGTGTAAAGGTAAACCATTGCTTATAAAAACCAAACTTTCTTAAAATTCCTAGCAATTAAAGAAATTAAACTACTAGGACTTCTGATATGCTAAATTTATAAAGAATCCTTATCGAAACCAACTCAGAAATGTTTCAAGATTTCAAGCCCATATAGATTAGGTAAATTTTTGCCAAAGAAGACTCGAATATTTTTTAGTTTAAAAAAAATCAGTTTTCTTTTGTTCATCAGTTTAAGTAGCATCAACAGATATTTATTCTACTTGGATATGTTCTTTTTTTGGATGGGGAGAGAATACTGGGGATTGAACTCAGGGGCACTAGACCACTGAGCCACATCTCCAGCCCTATTTTGTATTTTATTTAGAGACAGGGGTCTCACTGAGTTGTTTAGCACCTCACTGTTGCTGAGGCTCTATCCTCCTGCCTCAGCCTCCTGAGCTGCTGGGATTACAATCATTTGCTGCCCCACCTAGCTTGGCTTTCTCTTAATAAGAAATAATAAAACATTTTTCTTTACCTTCTTGTCACACAATCTACCCCAACAGCAAAGATTCTGGATCTTAGCAAACTATCCTTCTATGTTTACACTGATTTTATTATATATTTGATTATTGAAGAAACCAAGGTTTCTTATCTAGGAGAGCATAACTTCACCATGTACACCCACATGGTTGCTAGAGAGCTTCAAGACACCTAACCAGTGAAAGTGAATAACCAAAAGATTTCCTCTACCAACCTCTTAGAATTCACAGAGGTAATCACACTCTTAGTTCAATAACTGATTCTTTAATGTAATCTTTTAAATCTTTTTTTCTTTTTCTTTTTTTTAATACCAGGGATTGAACTCAGGGGCACTTGACCACTAAGCCACAACCCCTGCCCTATTTTGTATTTTATTTAGAGACAGGGTCTCACTGAGTTGCTTAGCACCTTGATATTGTTGAGGCTGGCTTTAAACTCCTGTCTCAGCCTCCCAAGCCATTGAGATTACAGGAGTGTGCCACCATGCCTGGTTTTTAATGTAATCTTTTATGTTAATATTTATCTTTGTTGTTTTAGGCATCCATCTTTTAATATTTCTGATTCTAGTCTCCTAAAACAACTGACCTTGCTATTACCTTTCAACAGATAGTTCAACTAGTTTTATAGGAATAGTGTATAAGAACCACTGAAAGGATTTCTTGAAGTCTGCTTTACCCCACTCAGGAGGTCTATAATTGCCTCTGAGTTTTTTTGGTGATGTTTTATATTCATTTGTTTCATACAAAAGGAGGAAACTGACATCTGAGACCTCTGTTCCCAGTAAAGAGCACCAGGGAGCAAAATCCCTTGCTTTTGCATATTTCCAGTTGATAACACACACACACCTCCATTCTTCTACTTATTAGGATCATAACATCCTATAACATCCATAGGATTTCAGGTTGGGCCCTTTGTATATTAATCTCTGTAAAATCCACCAGGGCCCTCCTTTTCTTTGAGTCTTTCCACAGTAATGAATGTTTTCTATGCTGTAATAACCTGAATGAAGCCGTCTCTTCAATCCCCTGTGCATTTTGTCTTTCACATAATTTATTCATCAGTTTCTTACAATAACCTTAAAAAGCTTATATCATTCTTATTTTGTGCATGAGAACATTACATTTAGAAAACTTAAGAAACCTAATCAAGTTTTTATGGCTAGTAATTAATGGAAATTTTCTGATTTTAGAATCTTAATCTGTAATTCATATATCACTATAAAGGACCTAAAGGAGTTACATTATTCTTTTCATATGTCACATTCATTTTAGAAATGAAATATTCAATAACTTTCTCTAAGTTGAAAAGGAGATTATATTTTTTTAACTTAAAACCAGAGTCAAAGTCCATAACTTGATGGATAGTCACTGTCTTAAGCAGAAAAATTAATTGTGTTATTAAATATATTATTAGTACAGAGACTTTGGTTTGAAACACCTGACCAAACTACTAACTCTATATACACTAATGATGGTAGAAGATCATATGAACTGGAACTTCCTTAGAAGATGTATCACATATTTTGCTGGGTTCTTACATAGAAGAAACCCACTTATATCATTGCAAATGAAGCCCACTCCTATGTATGTTAACCTCAAATCTTGATCACTTAATATTATTTGTCTTATAAAAGTTGGTATGTCATCCTGCTAGGAATACCTTTTTTTCCTTATATTTTTTAAGTAAGTCTCCCATTGCAAACTCCATAGTTTTCTCTCCTACCTATTTCTGCAGCAAACTTTTTAGCTATAGTTGTTTCTTCTTCTTCTTCTTCTTCTTCTTCTTCTTCTTCTTCTTCTTCTTCTTCTTCTTCTTCTTCTTCTTCTTCTTCTTCTCCTCCTCCTCCTCCTCCTCCTCCTCCTCCTCCTCCTCCTCCTCCTCCACCCTCCTCCCCCTCCTCCTCCTTCTTCTTTTTTTTTTTTTTAAAAAAAATTCCCCCTGTGTGTGAAACTGAACAAAGAAAACACTGAGCAATCTAGATATTACTTTGAAGAGTGGCCCTTACATTTTTGGCAATATAATATTCTACAATAATTTCTGGAATGCTCTGTCTCTCAGAATTTACTCTCAGTGCTTTTAATGTAAGAGAATATGCATATGTGAGGTTATTCTAAAATGAAAGCCACAGTTTGATATTGTCTTAAAAATAACTTTAATTTGGATCCAGGCAACTCTATCACACTCTTATTCAACTGATCTGCCTTTAAGTGGAGAAGATTTAGTACATCTAGTGAAATATCAGGGAAAATACCATAATGTCTTAAAGCAACCTGCTGTTGCTTAGAATACTGCACGAATAATTCCCATCTGCAAATAGTTATTTATTACTTAGTTATTTTTAGATCCTTTTTTTTTTTTTTGGAAGCATTGCTCACAGTAGCCTCTGGGTGCATCTACAGAGTTTCATAATTAGCATTCCCAGTATAGATTACACACAACACAGAAGACAACATAAATACAGGATGTATTCACATACGTCAGCACATAGTTATACAAAATAAACAGGTAAGTGAAGATATCTTTCATCCAGAATTTATCAGCCAAAGAGATGATCTAATAATTCCTTGAAAGTAAAGAATCTTAAGTACTTGGCAGTAATAAAGGAGCTACTTCTTCATCCTGAAATTATGGTTTGTTTCTGGGTTGTTCCTTTGTATCTATTTTAATGAGGCTATAACATGTTTTTGCTCTGAAAATGAGATTATTAGCTCTGAAATTTAAAAAAAAAAAGTCAAACAAACAACAACAACAACAACAAACCCCCAAAATTTCAATCTAACATCGTGGACTAGTCTATTGCAACTCAATTGCAAAAATAATTAACATAACCTCAACTGTGGAATGTGTAAACATATAAGCATGCTAAATATGATACAGAGGAGGTCTGCACTAAATAACAGTATCAACGGTCTCCCAAGATCACCTGATAATATTGTTGTCAGAATTAATGTGCTGGACTTGTGTTGGCTCCTATTCAAAGAATCTCATCCATGCACAGACCCAGATGAATAAGTGACTCCCTATTGGGACACAGGTGACTTGATCAGTTAAGTTGGTAACCTGGGACTTGAGTGGCCTGAAGGATGAGTTAAATCAATTTAATTTCTTCTTTTGGAAAATTTAAAGAAAGTATGTGAGACTGCTGAACTGAAAGATCATGTTAGCAGCGGGGCAACATCAGCCTTTATGGGGTCTGCAGACTTGGAGAAAAGAAAAAGCAGAAATTGAGCTGGGAAGTGGCAGAAGATAAACAGAAAGAACAATAGGGGAGGGAAGGAGAGAGGCAGGAAGGGAGAGAAAGGGCTCTGGCTAATGATGTTTTTGTCTTTGTTGAATTTTGGTCTTCAGCTCTTTTTCAGACTCATGCAAGATCTGAATATAGCTTTACACTGTTGTGTGTGAGCTGGCTTGAACTGCTTTCCATTCCTTGCTACCAAAAGAAGTCTTAATGAAACAGAAGTTGTAACTGAGCATAGCACATCCTGCCTTTCTGAGAACAGGCTGTATTAGACCAGAAAGGAAAGGAATCCGGTAATGTTAACTACATTTAGTAATGGGGACATGAGACCAGCAAACTTCACCATTTCCTATGCAAATGTAGTGGTATTCCTGTGTTGAACTGTAAACTCTACCCTCCTCCCCAGGACTTCTTTGTAAGTTGCTAGGAGCCTACTACCCCACTACCCTCTTCCAGGAAGGCACTTAGAAGAATGACAAGAGTCTGAAAGAGGGGGCCGAGGGAAAGAAGGAGAGAGAATCACTTCTGGGATCCCAACTTAGAATGTATCAAATAGCAGTGTTTTAGAATTAAATTCCCTTAGGACTCAGGTGCTGTGTATTAGATTAGCCTGTATATTAGATGCTGTTTATTCATTAGCCTCCTTTTCCAAAAGCCTATGCTATCTAACAATCAATATTTTCAACTTTTGAACTATATCTGTTCATATGCTGGCTCTGTACTATTCATATATATACATATTTTTTTTCTTTTTTCTGTCCCTGATTTTCACACCGCAAGATTTCTTGTAATGTAGCCCTTGGCTTGAACAGAATCTAAGCAAAACTGCCCTCAGTTACCCATCTACATTTGAAAATCCCTCCCTTCCACTCCACTATCCTATATGATTTTTTCTCCTAACAGTTATTGTTGTCTGAAATTATCACATCTGTTTCAGAATTAGGACCTAGTCTTCATTTACATATACCACTTAGAGCATAAACTAATGCCTGAGATGATGTAGATGCTCAATTAAATTTTATTAGATTAATGAATAATACCATTAACAACATTCTGAAGATTTAAACTAAGGTCATTTGTAGTCATTCTCCCCACCCCGCAAAAAAAAAAAAAAAAAAAAAGCCCTGAAATTCCATATTGGTTTTGAGTGAGTTTTAGATTATGAAGGTCTAATAAAATTTTATTACCATGTTATCAACTGGCAGGTTAATCATAAACCTTTCAATTCTTTAAAGGGGAATTTGTAAGAATCATTCCTAACTAACTTGATGCTGAATTTCAGGTACCACAGCAAAATTTGAATATCTGTTTTCTGGTTTAAATAATGTCTTAACTTGTGCAGCCATGACAGAATACCAAAGGATTGGGGTGGAGTTTAGAAAACGGAAATTTATTTTCTCACAGTTCTGGAGTTGGAAGGCCAGAATCAAGGTATTACAAAGCAAATTTCATCCCGAGGCATCTTCTCTAGACTTGTAGCTGGCTGCCACCTTGCTATATGCTCAGATGACACTTTTTTGTGTGCTTTCTAAGGTGATTTTTCTCTCCTTATGGAGGGCACTATTCTCATGGTGTGGGTTCCACCATTATGATCTCATCCAATCCTAACACCTCCCTAAAGCCCTATCTCCTAATACCATTATGTTGGGAATTTGGATGTCAACATAAATGGATTTGGAGGCAAGAAGGACACAAATATTCAGTCTATGCAGCTTATGACTGATGGTTATTGCTTTAACATAATAATGACCATACTGTGCTCTGCTTTTATGTTTGTAGAAAATGCTACCCTACATTTTCTTATCGAATCTGCCCTCATGATCTTGCGAAACACACTGATGCTGTACTTCCCAATTTTACAGATAAGGAAATTGAAGCTCACAAAGATTCAGTATCTTGATGGAAGTTCTGCAGTCAGGAAGCCAGAGAGACGATGCTACAACACCAGAGTCTGGCCTTTTACTTCAGCCCCTCAATCAACTCAAGAGTAATTGTTTTGATCAGATGTTTATGGTTTTTCCCAAGGACTATTGTGAATCATTAGAATTTCACTGTAAATTTACAAATATACCCTCAGTTCAAACTGATGTGTGAATTTAGATAAGAACTCTTTGCTAAAAACCATCCAAAGAAAATAGGCAGTGTATGCACCCTCATGTGACCCTTGCAGATGACAGCCTCTGATCTCTGTGCTTACTCAGAACAAGAACTGTTATGGAAGGCTGCCTGAAAAGTAAACTTGATGTGTGACGTGCTGCTGTCTGCGGTCAGCGATGATCAACTGTAAATTAATATCCTCATCACAGGCATACTCTCGGCTTTGTTTTGGCTTAAAATATATCAACTGGATAATCCCCAAACTGTATCATTATCTTCAACCAGGAATGGAGAAAAGTGAGCAAATAGCAGAAATAATTCTGGATATAGGTGTGCTAACTGATTTATACCCAGCAAAATTTCTTCCACTCGTATTATCCTGCCTATTAATTATGGACCTTGTTCCAGAAGGCTTAGTGGTGGTAGGGTCTATAGGATGGAGACACCACTCCATGCCTCTATCTTGCCTTGATTCACCTCTGCCCTGAGTTTGTTCCTTGCTAGGGCCAGCAGACAAGACTGTGGATGATTTTTATCTGTACCAAGGTTGGTACTTGATTTTAGATCAGTCTCCACAACTGCCCTATTTCCTAATCGCATAAAAAGAAAAGAGAACAAAGAGATAAAAGGATGATTCTACTTTACCTTTTTATAGTGCATCTAAGAGAATGGATCTCAGTTGAAGCTTTGTGTCACACTGGTGTGTCACTGTTAAATGTAGATTATGTTACAAATACTGAACTATTTAAATTTAAGAGGGACAGTTTTTGATTGATTTGCATTGAGAAAACTAAATCTGAGGTGATTTAAGGTTATGTCAATTTAATTCCATCTTCTTGGCTTCTGAGATATATTCAGAGATGGAGGAGGAGGGGCATTGTCATAGCCAGGAGGTCTGGGAAATGCCTACGATTCAGTCTATTTAGTGAACATGCGGCTGCTAATCTGGATTTGCCTACGGGAGTGTGTTGTACATATGCACCACATCTGTCCTGTATGTAGAGATGGGAAAAGGTTGAGAATCAGGTCAAACAGTGCTTTTTTTCATAGGCCTTAGTTTGAGCTTGGCATATCTTAAATCCACTCTAATGGCATTAACTGTATTTAAAGGGGACTTCAGAGATTTTAGAGTAGAAGCAATGCCTTTTCCATTTCCATATTGGATCCTCTCCTTATCTTTACTTATTCTCACACACACCATTCTCCTCTAATGAGCCTTTGCCATGGGTGTTTCTGTCCTGAAGAACTTCCTTTGTATCCTTCATTAGATGCTTCTTCTTCTTGCTTTTATGGTACCTTTGTCAGAGCCTACCATATGAGTGTGTTGACTCTCAGTTCTCACTCTCTGGACCACCAGGGCTGGCTCCAGCTGACTTACTCCCTGTTGAACTTGGCACAGTGCTACTATGTATGATCAGTGAGTGAGTGAGTATCAGTCATTCTCTCCAGGGTGGATGTTTCCTCATCACTATGGTCTAAATGTTTCCACCCCAAATTCTCACGGTGAAATTGCAACCCCAGTGTGGTGGCATGAGGAGGTGACCAGGTCCTGAGGGCAGAGGCCTCATGAATGGAATTAGTGCCTTTATAAAAGCAACCTCCAGAGATCTAGCTGCCTTGCTGCTCCCACCATATGAGGACCCAGCAAGCAAGGTCCATCTCTGCACCAGGAAATGGACCTACGCCATCTTGCCAGACACAGCATTTGCTTACATTTTGATCTTGGATTGCCTATCTTCCAGAAATGTGAGAAATAAACTTGTTGTTTATAAGTACTCAGTTTATGGTATTTTGCTACACAAGCTGAAGTGAACTAAGGCACTTACTGTAGACAGAAGTAAATATGCCTTTCTTAAGATCTCATCAGTATATACATAAGATGGAATGCGAAGGGTTGGTAGACAGTCACTGGAAAACCCATCTAGAAGAGAAAAAACCTAGGTGAGTGATTCACATCGTATAGGGAATAATGGGCTGCTCAGAACATTTCCATTCATAAATCTGGGGATGTTGCCTCAGAACACATTCCAGTACTTTCTCTCTTCTCTATCATTTCAGAACTTCAAAAAGTTAGGGAGTTGAGATGCTGGGATAAGCAGGTAAAAAGCAATCTTTTAGTTTTTCCCCAACACATTCACTGAACTTTTTTGGCAAATGGAAACCTGTTCCATTATATTCTGCCTGGGTCAGGTATAGCCCTAGTTGTTCAGGATATAGGACCTGTTTTTAGCAAGGTGTCACATACATGTTGAAGAGATGAAGGAGTAAACAGGACATTGTAATTCACTGTGAACCACTATCCTCAAAGAGAATGAAAACATTTATAAAGGAATTTTCTGTCCTGCTTTGTACAAAGGAAAATCTGCTGCCCCTTGCTCATTATACATAAACAAAGGCTTTATAGAGTGAGCTGGAATATTAGTACCATCAACAAGAGAATTCAAAGCCAGGGATAATTTTTTTTTTTTTGTGGCAATAGGTATATTTGGAGATGGGGCACTTAAAGAATTTCAACTAGTTTGTGAATAAGAAAGGCAAAAAAATAATTTTTCTTCTCAAGTAAAAGTGAGTTTTGAGACTAAGTCATGGTACATTTTTGTGGGTCATGAGAGAATAATCTTTCTGCTCACTGTTTGAGTTTCTAAAAATTAATCCTTAAAAGAATTTCAGGGAGAGAAAAAGAATGATTCTTGCTGTATAAAAAAATAATTATTTAAATGGGAAAAAGTGTGTGTGTGTGTATGTGTGTGTGTGTGTGAGAGAGAGAGAGAGAGAGAGAGAGAGAGAGAGAGAGAGAGAGAGAGAGAGAGAGAGAGAGAGAGAATATGTGTACTGGGAAAGGCTGGGAAGGAGCATCTTCTTCCCTGCTGAACTGAACCTATTTCTCTAGCTCCTTTTACCACTCCAGTGCTCACCATTCATCAGACATATCATCCCTTCTCCTTGGAAATCCTTATTTCCTTTAGATCAGTTGCTGCTACATTCTTTCCACACCAAGAACACTGTTACCATATCTCCATTGTAGCAGGAATACCCTTGTTTCATGGTATGCCTATGTATTTATGACAGCCACTAGCATCTGTGGACACATGGGCAATGAGCACACTAGCATGGGGGTCTGTCCATATGGCAGAATTAGGTGTTTAAGGCCTAGTTCTGCTTCATAATGAGTGTATAACTTTGGGCAAATTATCTAACTGAGGCTCAATTTGCTTCTCTAAAATAGTGATAAGAATAGTACCACCTATTACACAAAGTATTTTGTTTATACAGATAAAAGTAGATAGTATACAAACTAGGTAGACACTAGGCACTCAATGGCCATTATCTATTTTGATTAAGTTCCCAGTAAATATTTATTTAATGACCTTAATGATTATCTTCATCAGAGTGGTTTTTACCCAGCTGAATTCTTACTGTGCTTTTCTAATTCCCATTCCTGATACCTAAGAAATACAAATATTTATAGAATTCAGGCATTTAAAACTTTAAAATTCTCCGGGCCATAATTGGAACAAATAGTGAATGACATACAGAAGCATAATTCATAAAGTTTTAATATGATCCAATTAAAATGTCCAGGCTTCAATATAACTATTATCTTTAGTATATCATTCAATCTCATTTTTCATCTTCCTGAAAGCATTCCATAGCTGCTCTGGACTGATCTCACAAATTGCTTTTGGGAAACTCATCCCAAGATCCAGTGCCCTCAGCCCTGTCTTCTCTCATCCCAAGAAACATCCTTCTGATGAGCCAACAATAAAGCAAATTATTTGCTTCTGGCATGTATGAAACTGCACAGTGACTACACTGCATTGTGGAGATACAGAGACAAATTGTAGCTGGTGCACAGAGTAATTGCCAGTTTTGGAGAAATCTGCCCTCCCTATCTGATGGAATGAATTGTAATATAGAATGGACTGAAGCACGAGTTGAGAGGCCTGGAAGTACCTTTCTCTTTGGCCCTCCAGCCCCTGGTTGAAGGAGGTGTTTGGGGTGGGGGGTGGGGGAAGATCACAGGTAAATTTATTCATTTCAAAAGCTCAAGGTGCACTAATTGGAAGACGTTAAAAATTGGTGTCACCTCAGGTTTTTTATTTGTTTTCCTCTTTCTTTTCTGTTGCACTGATTACAATTCCGATTTCATCCCCCCCCCCCCATTATTTAAAAAGCAAAGAAGAGCAGTCTTCCAGGTGCCCCTTCCAGGTGTCATTTGCAGAGCCAGCAGCGGATAGGTGAGTGAGCACAGGGCATATCTATAATTCAGCTCCAGAATATTCCCCTTAATAATTAATTGAGTGCCACAAAAGGAGGAGGCCCAATAGGGCCCTCAAACAAAGCTGCCAGCCAAGGACGACAGTGGTCACCCAGGCGCCAACCTACCAGCTCAAGGGGGGATTTGCTCCAGCAGTCTGGGCGTGCACCCCCACTGCTTGCTTGGCCCATCAAGGGGAGCTGGGAGCAATGCCCAGGTCACCTGGGTTTCTGGTTTTGTATGTGTGTTAAATTCATGTTTCCCATGCTGATCTGTCTTTCGGTGGATTTGTGGGAATTGTATATTTGCATCCAAGTTCAGAGGTATTTCACAAGCTGACCATCCATAAGCAAACTACATTTCAGTTTCTGGATGGAGACTTGTCCCCCAATTCGACCCCACTGTGGGAGTTCTTGATTTCCCTTGTATGTGTATGTGGTAATAACTTTTAAAAATCTTTAAATTGATCAGGCTACTGTGATAAAGACCTCCTTTGAACCAGCCAAACCTCTCGCCAAGTCGTATTTCTTTTTGCAGCAACAGGTTCTCAGAGGGCTCCTCGTCTGCATTTTAAAGCCTCAGTCCTGGTCAGCCCTGCAACCTGCTCACAGTCCTCCAACTCTCTCCGCCTCGAACTTTTGCCTTCCGTGATGCACAGCCTCTAGCCAGGGCCTGATTTCCAATTTCTGAAACTCTCCTAGCACCAGGGTCTAATACATGTTTAAAATCGTTCTCCTCTGCGCCCTGAGGACCGAACCCAGAGCTGAGATCGGCAAACTCCTGCGTGCCAGGCAGGCGAACTTGGCATTCTCCCTAGGAAAGGGAGGAGGGCTCCTGGCCTGAGGCCTCGCCAAGACATGCAAGAGGGATCCCAACTCCACAAATTTACGCGGGGAGAAAAGGACCCGGCTCCTGGATAGATGTAGAGAAAGCAGGTCAGGAAGGAGAAGATTCTCCAACGCACCCACTTTCGGGACAGTATTTCTCCTGGAGCCTTCCCTCCCCCCACCTCTTTAGGGGCACCTGCGCTGCCGTCAGGACTACCACTGAGATCAGCTCCCTCCCGGGATTGCTCCTTGTCCCTGGGGGCGACACCGAGAGCCCCTGAAATTGCTTCCAGAAGCCTGGGAGTCGGGGGACAGGACCGGGGGGCGGGGAGTCTCGGCGTCGTGACTGCGCCCGCCCCGCCGCGCCGGGAGGCGCCCCTGGCGACCGCCCTGAACGCCACACCCTCGGCACGGCCCTGGCCCCGCCCCCGCCCGGCGCTCGTTCGCGGCCAGGGGAGGCGTGTGCTGCTTCTGCAGCCAGCGAGAGAGGCAGAGAGGGATGGATATTGGAGGAGGAATTCAGGCTTAACAAGTGATCGCTGCTGTCTAGGATTTTGTTTCTTTTCGGGGAACCTTGCCTTCCTTTCCCAGTCCAGCCCTGCTGTGCTGAACTCCAGAGGAACCCGGAGTCTTGGGGTCTTTTCTGGGGCAGTCCGAATCCGATCCCCACCCCTAGGCTCTCGCCGCGAAGACTCTGCGCCCCCCTGGCCAGGCAGCAGAACTTGTCTTGTGGATATTTTGGAGCGTTTCACCCGCCAAACCGGAGTGATTTCTTTTACCCCCCCAAGATCATTCTTCCCCTCCTCCAGCTGTTGCAGCTTGAGAGGGAAAAAACAAATCCACGGGGGATTTTCTTTATTTTATTTTTCACCCCTCCTGGGAATGGTGAGTATGATACCTTTCTTATCTTTTCTCCACCCTCCTCTTTTAGCTGTTAAGAAACTGTGGATATTTGAGGGATAAATAATATCGAGAATGTGACAGAAGGGCATGAATGGAAGGCGGTTAAAAATAAACCAGGAGGTGGGAGAAGGGAGGTGCAGATGCTACGCGGCGCTCCGGGGGCCAACCCGGGGATGGGGTAAGTGTGCCCTGCTTAATGTGCCCAAGCGGGAACCGAGGTCTGGGCGGCGAAGGTGCAATTAAAGATGTCGTTTTTCAACGAGGTGGGATTTAGATTTAGCAGCATTTTGCCTCATCCCAGCCTCACCGGTTCATTTCATTTGGGAACAGCTGGTGAACGGGTCTGTATTGATGCCTCTCCCAACATTCTGGATTTGCGTGCATTTTCTGAGCATTTGAGCAACCCATAGGGACTGTGTAAATGGCGTGCATTGAAGTATACATTTCTTATAGTGTTGGCCTTTCTGGTTCTGGATGGATATATATGTATATATCCATATATATATATATATATATATGGATATATATGGATATATCCATATATATATATATATATATATATATATCCATATCCATCCATCTCTCTCTCTCTCTCTCTCTCTCTCTCTCTCTCTCTCTCTCTCTCTCTCTCTCTCTCTCTCCCAGAAAAGATTCAGGTACCACCCTAACACAGTTGCAGGAATTAGCACTGAGAGATGAAAACAGCCTTGTTGTTGGGGGATGAGAGGAGGAGGGGCAGCATGCTGGGCTGGTTTTGGGGGCACAGGGATTGAGAAAGAGATAGTCTGCAAAATCCCACTAGTTCAGTGGTGTTAAAAAGGAAGGGAAATACCCCGGCAAAGGTCTCTCCCATGAAGGCTCCTAGGAATCTGAACAGATTCTCTTAACATGAATACCTTGAGAAGGAAGAGAGATTTTTGAGCCTGTCTGGTTTGTTTGGGGTGGGGGGGGGGAGGTGACTTCTCTTCTTTTCTCTTTATGTATCTCTCTCTTTTTCTTTTCTTTTTCTTTCATCAGGAACAGTGAGATAACTGGAATCCAATCAGAAGGAAGGCAGTTTGCTTTTTGTAAGGTGAAGGAGGGAGTTAGATAAACTAAACCTAACAAAATCACACAAATAAATAAATAAGAAATTATTTGGTGTGGAGCAGAAGACTAGAGCTAGATCTTCCTCAGAGTTGAATAAGGCCCTGTAATTCATCATATTCTGGGAGTGACTTTGGTGGAAGTGGGTGTGCATAGTGTACAAATATATGGCACTTCACTTACACTGGGACTATATTTACATAGTGCATTATAACTGTTGGTAGGAGTTGGGGAAGAAACGGAGCAAACTCTTGGGCTCTTTGGCCTGTGCAAGTCTTTAAGGGGTGTTGGCCTAACACTCCACTGTGAATGTAATCTCTAGGTGGCTTTATAAGTAAGAATTTAGAGACTTTCTGATGGTAAACACTCCCAAGTATGTAATGTTCAAAGTTGGGCAGAAGAAAGGGGAATGTCACACAAGATACCTTCAGAGGTGTATTTAGTGGTTTAGGCTCCATCAGTTTCCACTCTTATCCTGTGAGAATGTGTGTGATCGGGATGCTCTCTGTTTGCCACTTCCCTCCTTGTTGCTTCATAATGTGAGCTTGTTTAGGTTGCAAGGTAGACAAGATCAGCAGGTGGTCAAGAGCTGAACCCTATTAATGGCTTCAGAAAGCCATTTCAGAAAGCCATTTCCCAAGTGTTTCCAGTAATAGAAGCTAGTGGATGCCCTGCATTCTGGTTGTCATCATCCTCTCCAAATCCCTGGGTCATCCTCTGCATTCTTAGAAGTCCTGTCAGACACAGTGAAAATAAGAATCAAGAGGAGATAGGACACATGGCAGGAGGTTTTATAGGTTGGAGCTGAGGAGATGAATTCACTTGACCTGAGAGAGCAAACTAAAGTAGAAGGGTCAGGGATAGCAGGTGACAGTGGGAAATGATTGGGACTACTGGGAGCAGGATGTGGGAGATTGGAAATGAAGGTGTAGGGAGAAGACAGAGGGTGGGAGACACGGGTTAAATTATAAGGGTATAAAGTGTGATTGGCCAAGAGCAAAGTCCACACAAAATAGGGCTTAAAAAAATAAGGAGATCTCTCCTTGAGAAGAGTGTTAGAGGAAACATTAAGGTAAATATGGAGGAAGTGCAAAGAGAGAAGATGGTTATTAGAGATGTGGAAACTAGGATTAACTTCTAGGATGGGGGTGATAGGAATTTGGGGAAGAGGAAAAACAACAGGGACATGCTTCAGGGAGTCAGGGAATGCCAACTTCATACCACCATTGGGGAGTGTCAGAATGCTATGGATGTTCTCACATTCCATCTTTCCCCTGCTACAAATGGTAGCATAGGACATGTGCCTTTGGGAATGGGTAGATAGACAATAAAGCATAGATTACTGTCTTGTTATTCATAACTGCCAATGTTTATTGCCATTCATTATGCACAAAGTGGTGTGCTATTCTGTCAACTCCCATTATCTCACTTGATCCTTACAAAGGTGGGATGGGGGTGTTCCTATTGTGTTGTCTCCACTTTGTAGATGAGGTGATTGAAGCTCATTCAAATAGTAGAAGCTGCATTGAAAAACACCCCTTTTTCTGACTTCTCTACTCCTCAGGCAAGATAGAGAGAAATGGCAGGGTGCTAAATTCAGAAATATTTTATGAGTGGAAACTTTTTTAAAAAATGCCTTCAGATAAATGAATGATGGAAGAAGCTTCAAGTAACAACACTGTGATTGTGGAAGGAAGGGAATGATAGTGAGTGTTAAAACCTGGCACTCAGGAAGGGAAAAGGGAAGCAGAGCCATGTGGGTAGAGAATGGAGAGGAGAAAAATACTTGAGTTGTTGCAAGATAGACTGAGCTGAAATAATAACTAAAGAAGAAGAAGGTTGTTGAGTGAGAGAGAGAGATTTAAGAGCAGTCTGCCCCACACTCTTGAAAATTTATGGTCTCTTCTTGTGTATTATGGTTTGCCTGAGGACCAGAGAAGGAAGCGTATATGAGGTAAGATGCTCAGTTGGCTCTTTATGATTTCATTCCTCTTTTTTTCCCCCTATGCTTGTTTCCCAACCTTTTTCAGGTGAAGAGCTTCTGTATGATTTTAGCTGAAGGATGCTTTGCATTCCCTTGATTTCTATGGAGACCTCAGAGCAGTTTTTGCATCTGATGACACCTCGTCTTGTACCTTCTCTACCTCCCAAGGTCTTTGCCTCTGTCTACAGCTTGGCATTGCCTGTGGGTCCAGGAAGCCTTTGATGAACTTAAGGGCAGAGGCTGGAGAATCATCTTGATAGACTGAGCAGCAATGGATGGACATACTTTAAGCCACCTCTTAACATGGGTCAAACCATCACTAGAAGGCAAGTGCTAAGACAAAACATTTATTTGCAATTTATTTAAATTTGATGGCTCAGGATTTGGACAATTTCCATGGCAGAAAAATATATTTCATTTTCTAGGCACAACTGCTGGCTGTCAGATACTTCCTGCTTTTGAATCTTGCAGCATCATTACCGACCGCATCCCAGACATATTTCCAAATTTGAACATCTATCCCAAAACATAGATGTTCAGGAGATACCAACATTTTTCTGACTTAGGTTTGAAGAGTGCTAGGCTGTGTATCTAGACTAGCCAAGCCCTGGAGAGCAATGTTGAATCCCCAAGAAGAGAGA
Organism: Ictidomys tridecemlineatus; assembly: GCF_052094955.1. Taxonomy (NCBI): domain Eukaryota; kingdom Metazoa; phylum Chordata; class Mammalia; order Rodentia; family Sciuridae; genus Ictidomys; species Ictidomys tridecemlineatus. The sequence continues at coordinate 34,172,016 of NC_135480.1, forward strand.
GCATGGGGCGTGCTGATTTAAAAACAGAAAATGCAAAGTTGGACTGAAAATATCCTTAGTCTTCCAAGCAATCTGCTTAAGGGTTCCAAACTTACCTTCATTTGGTGAGAAAAGAAGCTGCCCTATTTTTCTTTCCTCTTCTACAACTGGAACCAGCCATTTCCCACAACCACCACCATGGAGGTTGCAATGGTGAGTGCGGAGAGCTCAGGGTGCAACAGTCATATGCCTTATGGTTATGCAGCCCAGGCCCGGGCCCGGGAGCGGGAGAGGCTTGCTCACTCCAGGGCAGCTGCAGCTGCTGCTGTGGCAGCTGCCACTGCTGCTGTTGAAGGCAGCGGGGGTTCTGGTGGGGGGTCCCACCACCACCACCAGACACGTGGGGCCTGCACCTCCCACGACCCTCAGAGTAGCAGGGGTAGTCGAAGGAGGAGGCGACAGCGGCCTGAGAAGAAGAAAGTCCACCACAGGCAGAGTAGCTTTCCTCACTGCTCTGACCTGATGCCCAGTGGTTCTGAGGAGAAGATCCTGAGGGAGCTGAGTGAGGAGGAGGAAGAGGAGGAGGAGGAGGAAGAGGAGGAGGAGGAGGGAAGGTTTTACTATAGTGAAGATGACTATGGTGAGGAAAGTTCCTACACAGACCTGCTGCCTCAGGATGAAGGGGGTGGTGGTGGCTACAGTTCAGTCCGCTATAGTGACTGTTGTGAACGTGTGGTGATAAATGTGTCTGGCCTCCGCTTTGAGACCCAGATGAAAACTCTGGCCCAGTTTCCAGAGACTTTGTTGGGTGACCCCGAGAAGAGGACTCAGTATTTTGACCCTTTGCGTAACGAGTATTTTTTTGACCGGAACCGACCCAGCTTTGATGCCATCTTATATTATTACCAGTCAGGAGGCCGCCTGAAGAGGCCAGTCAACGTCCCCTTTGATATCTTCACTGAGGAGGTGAAGTTCTATCAGTTGGGAGATGAGGCCCTGCTCAAGTTCCGTGAGGATGAGGGCTTTGTGAGAGAAGAAGAGGACAGGGCCCTGCCAGAGAATGAATTTAAAAAGCAGATTTGGCTTCTCTTTGAATATCCAGAGAGTTCCAGTCCTGCCAGGGGCATCGCCATCGTGTCTGTCCTGGTCATCTTAATCTCCATTGTCATCTTTTGCCTGGAAACCTTGCCTGAGTTCAGGGACGACAGGGATCTGGTCATGGCACTGAGTGCTGGTGGGCACAGTGGGTTGCTGAACGACACCTCGGCACACCACCTGGAAAACTCAGGGCACACGATATTCAACGATCCTTTCTTCATCGTGGAGACAGTCTGTATCGTGTGGTTTTCCTTTGAGTTTGTGGTCCGTTGCTTTGCTTGTCCTAGCCAAGCACTCTTCTTCAAAAACATCATGAACATCATTGACATTGTCTCCATTTTGCCTTACTTCATCACCCTGGGCACCGACCTGGCCCAGCAGCAGGGGGGTGGCAATGGTCAACAGCAGCAGGCCATGTCCTTTGCCATCCTCAGGATCATTCGTCTGGTCCGAGTGTTCCGGATCTTCAAACTGTCCAGACATTCCAAGGGCCTGCAGATCCTGGGCCACACCCTCAGAGCCAGCATGCGGGAACTGGGCCTTCTGATCTTCTTTCTCTTCATCGGGGTTATCCTCTTTTCCAGCGCTGTGTATTTCGCAGAGGCGGATGAACCCACCACTCATTTCCAAAGCATCCCAGATGCATTTTGGTGGGCCGTGGTAACCATGACAACTGTGGGCTATGGGGACATGAAGCCCATCACTGTGGGGGGCAAGATCGTGGGGTCCCTGTGTGCCATTGCGGGTGTCTTAACCATTGCTTTGCCAGTGCCAGTGATTGTCTCTAACTTTAACTATTTCTACCACAGAGAGACTGAAAATGAGGAACAGACGCAGCTGACACAAAATGCAGTCAGTTGCCCATACCTCCCTTCTAATTTGCTCAAGAAATTTCGGAGCTCCACTTCTTCTTCCCTGGGGGACAAGTCAGAGTATCTAGAGATGGAAGAAGGGGTTAAGGAGTCTCTGTGTGCAAAGGAGGAGAAGTGTCAGGGCAAGGGGGATGACAGTGAGACAGATAAAAACAACTGTTCTAATGCAAAGGCTGTGGAGACTGATGTGTGAGTCGCTCTCTCTACACTCCACTGCCCTCCCCCAGCATCTCCAAATATATTTATGCATAGAGAGTGCAGTTATGAAAATGAAATATGCAAATGAGTCCAATGCATACAGTAGTACGCCATTTAATGGTAATACATGGCATAATTGTTACTAAACTTGTATTACATATCACATAAAGGATACATCTTGGAGAAGAGGGAGGCTTAAATAGGAGCAAATCTATCTTTATATTTTTTATTAGAATGCAAGAATTTTGCACATTAACTGGAAAAGATGTTAATAGTACAGATGGTTCCATGGAGAGAATGTGTGTGTGTATGTGAGCGTGTGTGTACATGTGTATGTGTAAGTAAATTGTCAACGTTGTTGGTAATTGTGCAGTGATGGGGAAAGTTGGCATTTTGAAGTATTTACTATGTAAGAATTAATGAATTTGAACAGTCATTTATCAGTGCTTTAATAGCATCTCCTATGTCTTTGGATTCTGTAGTTGTTTTTTAAAAATTGTAAGAATTATTGTGTAGAAAAAAAGAAAGCAAATTATTTAATAGAATATAGGTCACAATTTTATCTTGGATTTAATTAAAGTTTATTTTTAACTGGAAATTAACTTTTAAAAAGGCTGCAGGGGCCTTTAGAAATTGATTATATTTTATTATTAATTTTGGGAAGATATGATAGCAAATGCCTAACATTATGGAATAAATGAAATTGGAGAAAATGTAACAAGTTTTGTTCACAGGTAACAGGACTGGATTTTTTTTCTTTTGCACTACTTTATATGCTGAAGATTGAGAGAGACTTCATACTGTGAATGTTTACTAATGTAACAGTTCAATGACAATCATTGAAGAATGATTTCTTAGTCTTATTTTATTGTTCTCTTCTTTATGTGAGATTAATGACCACACAGGTAACAACAGCACATGATTCTCTCCAATTTTAAAATCTAAATAACTGATCTACAAAGGGACGATGAAGTAAAGTTTAGCAACTGAATCTTCTGAAATTGATCTGTTACAATGATGCTTCAGAAACAATACTATTTTAAATATTTCTTCTGCCTTTTAAATCCAGAATAATTTAACCAAAGTTAATGCATGCACTGAAAGAATTCTTGAAGAAATACGATGCCCAGCAGCTACAGTGATTATGGCTTAAGATCTTTTTCTATTAAATGTGCAACATAAATGATGGATTTATTAAGTTTATGTTTTTTTGTGTGTGTGTGTGTGCAGCTACAGAGAGCAGAATGGTGGGGATTCACCTCAGATTTTAGTATTAAGTTTGCTCACATGGATGTAAGGAAGTATTTTGTCAAAACATTTGGTTTCATATCACCATCATTATCATCATTATCAAAGGATTTTATGAAACATGTAACTGCATTTAACTCAAAATAAGCTCTTCTAGAATGTGAGTAATAACTGGTGTTCCACCTTTCCTAAGTCTTAATGGGATGTAAGTTAGAAAACTCAGTGTACATACATTAGAGGCCTCACTCTCCAACGTTTTTTCTATTTTTTTTTTTTTTTAGCTTCTATTCTTTTGAAAATGGTTACCCTGATCCCTGAGCTTTGGGGAAAAAATAACATGCAGACTATTTTAGCACACAATGCATTATGAAAACTGTGAACTAAAAATGAAAAATGACCTAGAATCACTTTTCTCAAACTTTTCTAACCTATGCCATTTTTTGCTAAATTTTACTTCTTCTTTAATAATATTTGAAATTCAAAGTAAATCCATTGTTAGGGTTAAAAGTAGATCCATACTGTTACCCTGCCCTTCCCCCATCACTGAGAAGCAGTTTTCTAGAACTCCATTTGGAGAAGGAGAAACAGCATTCAGCAGATTTGTTTGAATGTAAAAACCAAAGATCAATAGTGAACAACAGAGTGACAAAACTAGAAAATGTTGTTTATAATTAAGACTCTAACAATGATGTTTAATATATTAGATATTGAGCAAAAATCTAACAAGTATTAAATGAGAGATAAAGCTATATGGATTGGTCACTGTTCCTTTGGAAAGCTCACTTAACATCTCTGTACCAAAGTTTCTCATTAGTAAAAAGGAGGACACATAAAATTTGTTACATCACAGATTATGGAAAGTGAATGAGAACAGAACCCTTGAAATCTCTGAAATGTTGAGTTTCCTACAAATGCCTATGTTAGGTCTAAATTATTTAACTTTTGCTTAGAGAAAAAGGGTTGTAGAACCCAGGAGCTTCAGATACTTTGTCAGAATACTGTAAAAATAATGGGTTATTTCTTTAATGTTGGTGTACTAACAAGAAGTTGATTTGCACACACAAGGTGGCTTACTGTTGGCTAATTACTGGAGTTTCTTCTTTTAGGGGGAAGATATCAGTCATATCATGAAATGAGAAGTCACCTCTGAGCCAGTTGTGGTGGTGCATACCTTTAATACCAGTGGCTCAGAAGGCTGAGGCAGGAGGCTTGTGTATTGAAAGCTAGCCTCAGCAACTTAGTGAGGCTCTAAGCAACTCTTTGAGACCATGTCTCTAAATAAAATTTTTAAAAAAGGGCTGGGAATGTGGCTCAGTGGTTAAGTGCCCCTGGGTTTAATTCCTGGTACCAAAAAAGGAAAAAAAAAAAGAAAGAAAAAGTTAATTCTGCATCTCTGCATAAGGGATCACATTATTATGTCATATCCATGTAGATGAGATTAAATCTTAAAACAATTTAAGGGCTCTCTAGCTTAGGATCTTATTGAGCATTCTATAATGGCAATAGCAATTATGTGATGGTGTTAAGAAGGAAATGAAAAACTGAATTTCATAGTCTCTGTGACATTTCCTTTTTTAACTGGAAAGTCTATTTGATTATACATATTATATCAATAATTCTGAGATTCCTGAAAGTATGTTCACTTAGGAATCCTTTATCTAACATGGTTTATTTAGGGTAAGAAAGTCAGAAGTGACAGTCATGGACTTTCAAATCAAATATTATTTGTTGCTGAAGGTATGTTCACCCTTTGCTCCAACCCCTGCAAAATGTATTTATTTCAGAGTGTCTGGATCTTGGCTCTACACTGAGAAGAAAGCTTTTCAGCCCTCAAGACATTATTAGGGACCTCTATATGGAGCATTTCTCTACAGAAGCTGTGTGAAGGCAGGACATTGGGGTAACTGTGAATTTTACAACATTTGTCCAAGTTGAAACAATCCAGTGTGGTTTACAACAACTTAGAGAAAATTCTATACTGAGGAAAATGCTCCTAGGGCCTCTGTGTAACTGATTAAAGAAACTCTGTCTTCTAAGAGGCCACCATACATGTTTGGTTGTGAGACTAAAGAAAAATGATCCCAGTTAGAGATCTGGGATCTGTTAGTTGTTTTTCAGATGATAATAAATGTTACACTTTGAGGGTCATCCTAATCAAAATCTTTTCAAGAGTGGATGCATTGTTCTCTTTTGCCAATGTCTGAAAAGGAAGCAGTTATGCCCAACAGTTATGGGGAAGAGAGGAAGAATAAATATTCCTTTTGATTTCTGTGAAAGGGAATTGGTGGGTGCCAGAGGAGTGACAGCTGGTCCAGGGAGTCAAGTGTACTGGCTTGTTAACTGTGGGGAAATCATTTCATCTCCCTGATTCTCAGGGTTCTTTTTTTTCTTTTCTTCTTCTTCTCTTTCTCCTTCTGTTTTTTTTTAAGTGTAAAATCAGGATATTACACCACATGATCACTTGGTGCCCTTTAGCACCAAAATTCTGCTATGGAGTTGATGAAAATATAGACTTCCTTGATATTTCTAAATACCTGTCAAGTCGTATAAGCCTGGATTTTTCAGTTAACTCATAACAGCATAATAGTTTAAAAATATCACTGTTAGTTTAACTGCAGAACCAGGAGTTTGTGATTTTTTTTAGACTGTAAAGTAAACTGAATGAATAGGATGTATCTTGAAGCTATTTATTTTAAAGACTTCTAAAGGGAGGGGATTCACTTTATGAAAAAGTCACTCTGTCTCCAGTTGAATACATATGGTGAAAAGTTGGTAAGTACACATTTTGATTTCTTACTTTATTGTAGTACAGTTCTGTCAGTAAACAGTCTTCTGACCTGTGCTAGAGGACTCATTTATGCTTAGACACGTGGAATATATCACAAGGGGGACTTGCATTCCTTGTCACATTTGTTTTCAAACTGATTACTGAAGCTTTGTGAGAGACTCTCTCCATTAAGTGTGTGTTGAAATAGAACCCACATGTGAATAAGATATAACTAAGAAAAATACTGTAAATTAAGATACATGTTTTCCATCAATGGAAAATAATTTTTCATTGCATTAGAATAGCTATAACAACCTTCCAATAGAATCAGAAATGGTGTCATCCATTGTTAATTTCCAGGTCTTTGATGAATTTTTAACACTAACAATGCAGCTTGTACTATGTAAAGTGGGAAACACACCTAGGTTGGTTTACATTTTTAATGAGCCTGTGGTGGTGTGCTAACGTGCATAGTGCAGACTGTAACATCCCTTTTTGTGTTTTTTTTTTTTATTGATACAGTTTAGAATGATTACGGGTTGTCATTCAGTGACAAAAGGGCCTGTTCCAGGAACTCTTCTTGACCCAAAAGTCATTCTGAATTCTACAAGGGACATTTGATGTGGAAAAAAAGGTACCTCTTGGTTTTCCTGCCTGAAAAGAAACTTGATACTAAGCACAGGTTTTCCAGAAAAATGTAACCACTGTGGTTTAGAGAACCATCCTGCTTTCTAGTATGGGACTCAGCATTCCTGTATGGAAAAAAAAAAAAAAAAAAGGTTGATGGAATGGTTTGCATTCAAGATTGAAGGAAACAGAGCTATTTTTTTTTTTTTGCAATAAATGGGAATGTGTACTTCTGAAAAGTAAATTAAGATTAGGACTGTGATATGAGTTTTATTTCTGGCTTGGTTTTCTGTTTCCATAGCAGTCCTGATTTCTCACAATGTCTTCTTCATAAAAGTATTTATTACATATCTGGTATATGGTCAAATTTGAGATTCAGGAAATATGGTCACCTTATTTAGGGGTAAATACATTAACACCTGGACATGAGTTGGTTGCTTTGAAAATACTAGGGAGCTGAAGGTATAACTGAGACTCAAGCATCTCCCTTTCAGATCTGTGGGACCAGCTCAGATGTATAAGGAAAATGATGTGATGAGTATGAAGTCTTGTCACCATCTTGGAAAGCATATTCGCCAATTTGCTGATCATAGTGTTGCTGACCTAGGCTTCAGTTTTTGATACATTTGTTGTCATTGATATTTTGGAAGGAGAATTTGTACTGAGGATAAATGACTTTGGTAGATGATCCATAAATAGTCAACTCTTGTTTTCTGACGTGAATAATTTATTTTGGAGATTATCCATTGCTGTTTTTTCATTTAAGTCTGTCTTTACTCAGGCTCAGAACTTTGTTAAACAGCTTGCTCCGAAGATGTGAAATCTTAAAAAGATAAAGTTGGTACAAAGAAACAGTAAAAACACCAGAATTAGGAAGCCAAGCAAAACTGGGAAACTGGGTCTGTTGAGTCGATAATGTCAAGTTCATTAGAACTAAATATTAAGGAATTAAGAGTAGCTTTGTCATAGTTCCTCACCATTAGCAGAGATAGCTAAGAGGTGATTATTGTAATTGATGATGTAAAGCAGAAAAAAGCTACAGAATGAATACATGAATTACCATCTGCTGTGAAAGTGACAGAAATGGCACTTCAGCAGTAGTTATTAGGAAGAGCTAGTAAATATGGAAGATATACTCTTTTTTTGTCAGCTATTGGCATTATGTAGAAATAGATTGTTTTTCACAAATCTATAGATCAAGGGTGTATTTTCAGAATCAAAGAGGAGGAAAACTTTTATCCAAAGCTTCTTAAACTATTGGCTACTGAAGGTTGGTCACCTCTTAAATCAATCAAATCAGTTGAATAAATAGCCCTGTGAATATCAACTAAAGATGAGCCAATGCTGAGCTAAAGAATTATATTTGTTTTAAAAAACTATATTAATATATAATATAGTCATATGTTCATATATATTATGCATTTCTTATTCTGTCTTTGGGAAAAAGATGTATGAGTAAAATGAATGGCCTGAGGTATTGAAAGAGACAACTTAAAGTGAAGTGGGAGTAAAATATTGCCCTTAGTAGGCAGACATATATGTTTTGGAGAAATGGGTGGAATCTAAATATTGAAATATCTTTTTTTACACTTTAAGCTGGACTTTGGTGGCATATAACTACAATGGTATTAGGGCTGATCTCTGAGACATTACCTAAGGGTATATAGAGTTTCATTAATAGGACAAAGGGTCAATTTTTATGCTTTATGCAAGATTTTAAAAATTTTTCATGCATATTATTCCCATCATATAAAGGATGCATATAGGATGGAAACTGAACTATATGATCCATACATGTACTTTGAATTCTGAAGAAATAGACTTTCCAAAGTCATTATCTTTCTTTTTTAATTATTAAATTATTTATTTATTCTTATGTGTTACATATGACAGCAGAATGCAATTCACTTCATATTATACATATAGAGCACAATTTTCAAGCCTCTGGTTGTACACAAAGTATTTTCAAACCATTCTTGTCTGTCTTCACACATGTACTTAGGGTAATGATGTCTAGCTCATTCCACCGTGTTTTCTACCCCATGCCCCCTTCTTTCCTCTCCCTCCCTTTGCCTTATCTAAAGTTCCTCCATTCCTCCCATGCTCCCCCTCATTGCCATTATCATTCTGCATCCTCATATCAAAGAAAACATTTAGTTTTTTGGGATTGGTTTACTTCACTTAGCATTATATTCTCCAATTCCATCCATTTTACAGGCAAATGCCATGATTTTATTTTCTTTTACTACTGAGTAATGTTCCATTGTGTATATATACCAAAGTTTCCCTATTCATTCATCTACTGAAGGACATCTAGGTTGGTTCCAAAATTTAGCTATTGTGAATTGTGCTACTATAAACATTGATGTGGCTGTGTCCCTGTAGTATGCTGTTTTTAAGTCATTATCTTTCTGTATTTTTGTTGGAACTGCTGTTTTTGCCATGTTAGAGTCTATAGGATAGAACTAGAATATTAAGAATAGGTTTCCCTTTTTATGGCTTCCTTAATTGGCTTAAGTTTAATTATACCATTAAAAAGTTTTAGGCTATTATTTTTTGTACATGTATCAATACCTCTCCTAGCTTCTGAGGGCACTCACATACAAAGCCATAAAATAATTGGAAAGTATCATCACTCTTGGAGACCAGGGCTCCGTATTATCCAAGCCTTCTGTATGATAGGGGCCACATTAGTTAACATGGAAAGTGCATGTTATTCTATTTACAAACTCAATGCACTTGTACCTGAATAGATTGATGATTTCCCCTAAGAACACTAATGGTGTTGATAGCACCTGAGTGAGTCTTTTTTTTCCTCTCAATTGGTAGGGATCATGATCCAAATGAGGCTTTCATTTGCTATCAGGCAGAGTCGGAAATAATTAATGAAGCTCTCATTGGACTGTAATCTATCAAGAGGTGATAGAATCACTAGGGAATGCATCAGGATTTATATTTATTTGTTTCTTTACCATTTCTGGCTGGTATCATTGTTAGCATTACTGTTGGTGGAAGATTTTAATTTTAGGATCATTTTCCTAATATAAGATGACTTTTGATAAAGGCAGGCAGAGATTCCAAGGATCACATTATCCTATTAGTTTTAGGTATATCCCTGGTTAAATATTTTAAGAAATTAACATGAGATTTGAAGATTGCAATCTATATTCAGAACTATTTATTTAGAAGAAATTTATCCCATAAATTATGATTCATTTATGCAGGTTTCTTGAGAATATAATGGATTTTTTTTTGCTTTTCTTTTCTTTTCTCCTGGCTTTTCCACACTTTAATTGAATTGGTAGATTTTGTAAAAAAAAAAACAACAACAACAACAAAAGAAAAAACCTTTATCTCTTAGTAAACCGAGTGAAAGTCTTGGCTATGATTTGATTAAAAGATGACAAGATTGTTTGATAGTCTTTTAAAAAACATTTGCAGTTGATCACTTTAGAAACTGACTTCAGTAAATGTAAATACAACACAGGGGCTTGCCTATGTGCCATGTTAGAGTCTATATGATAGAACAGCAATATTAAGAATAGGTTTTTCTTCTGAGTTCCTAGAAGTGTTCTTGGAGCTATTGACATGTTTCTTCCAGAATGGATCCAGCCAATAACAAGTTAGCAAACAGTTTTTTTTTTTTCTTTCTGGAGGAGCAACAGGATATAAACAGGATCCAGGATCAGAGTCAGGTGGGAGATAGGCAGAATAGAACAGAGGTGGGCAAGGCACAGGAGTTAGGCCCAATGAAGTCATGACTTTGATGGTGAAACTAGCTGTATCAATCTAAATTTGATAATGCTAAACATTAATTTTTGTTAACCCAGCAAATCTGGGAAAGTGAATAGGTATTAGAATAGGCATAGGTATGTACATGTATCATAGTCCCAAATATTTTTTGAGGGTACATACAAAATCATATAAAGGCTGCTGAGCTTAAATTAAATTATTTGTCTTATTAAGGGTAAAACTCACTTTTCCCTTCTGAGAAAGGGTCTCTTTCATATATTTAAGAGACTACCACTTGACCACTTATATTTAAAAATTTTCCACCTTAAGCTAATGCAGGATTTCAGTCTAGAGGCGTATTAAAACTAAGACAGAATTAAGCAGCCAATAGAAGCCCTGGGAATGAATGTCAAGAACACGAGCTGTGTGATGTGTTTATGTCGGTTATTGCTGGTGTGCAGTTCTTAGAGGAATGGAAAAATCATAAAATTTGTGCCACCTAATTAGAACTCTGCTGTCAGATGCTCCTTGCTGATTTAGCTGCAGTGACGGCTGCTTCTCTCATCCACACAGAGAAGAGGTGTCATTTCACTACTAGAATCCACATACTTCACAGGCTTCAAGGCAGTGTGAGAAACAGCAGAGAAAGAAAGGGTTAGATTAGATAGATGAGGATAAAGCAACATACAGTATTTTAAGGTGTGAATCATCTTGTGACACTAGACTATTTTTACTCTCTCAAGGGACTGAGTAGAGTCTTTGGATGGGAGCGGCTCTGTTCAGGAATTACTGTTTGCTTTTTGTATGTCCATGCTATCATTGTTAGAGATCAGTCTAGGGTTGCAGGGGCCTAAATCGTGCCTTCTGGTAAAACAAGCTGAAAGTTACATGCTGGAGGCATTTATTTTCAGTGATGAAAAACTGTAGTTGTGTTATAAGCTTTGCAAAAGAGATGAGAAAAAGTCTCCTGACTTTAAAACATTCTATTGCACCTCTGAAAGGATGTCGGAAGGAAATTCAAAGTAGAAGATTCTAATATAAGTTTGGACCAAATATAAACTTGCTCAAAGTCTATGGAGATCTTCTTTTGTTCTTTTGTTTGTTTCTTGTCAATCTTTTTATCCAGCTATTGACTTAAAAAAAAAAAAGAACATTGTTTTTAGACATGTAAAACACTTGTCTCCCCTACCTTCTCAGCACCCGCACCTCATCTAACTTGGCTTTTCCTCAACAAAAGCCCAGATCAGGAAGGATTCTGCTGTCTCCTGTTCAAATTTTCTCATGAAGTGCTTTTTTTTTTTTTTTTTTTTTGTGCAATGCAGGTAGACATCTTGCCATTTTATAAATCAGGTCATGACAGCGCATACCCAGAGAGCTTCTACAGTCACCTGCAATGTGGGTCTCTTATGTTCTGTTATTATGCTAGCTATTTTCTGCCTATTACTGAACAGCTGGGATTTTAGAAACAGCTGGATGATTAGTTGCGTTTTTTTCCCCCCATTTTTCACCCAGATGCTTTATTACTGTGTAGAAACAACCCCAGTGTGGAAAGACCTGGGAGCACAATAGCAAAAATCTGCTCTGGTGCAATTGTTGTTATTAGGAACTAAATTAAGAAAAATAAGGGTAATTTGGACTATTATTTGCTTTACAAACATGTTATAGGATACTGCATCTTCATTTCTATTCCTAGGCAAAGCAGTTGATTCACCAGTTTTTAAAATGCCACTGGCATTGCTCTGCTTTGGCTGTTGCATTTAGGTGCTTAAGGGGACAAGTCTACACATGATAAGACATCACCTGAGTTTTCCATTCACGGCTGGCAAGAGGAGCTGACAGAGCCAGCAAGCTACAGTCCTCTCACTTGCCAGAGTCTATTTTTAGGTCGGTCCCTTTGTGACCAGCTTCAACCCTGACTGGAGGGCTTGAAATTCAAAGACAATGAAGTGTTTTATTATGACGATTTTCAGGTTTGGTTCCTTCCCCAGAGCTAAAATTTAAAAAGGGTTTACAGACCTCTTTCCCTTCACCAATTATTCTTTCAACAGATGTTTGTTAAACTCGGGCTAGGTGGCTGGGCTGTGCACTGTGCTTTATCTCTAGATATACTAAAACTTCAGAGAGCCACAATTCAGGTAGAAGGATTTTCTAGATACCGAAAGATGCATTGTTCTCAAACAGCAGGATTCTTATTATTACCACTGCTTTCTTCTCTTAAATTCTGTATGTGTGAGTAGGTCTACTTTTTACCTGGAGAGTGAATTGCCAGCCTATCATACTTAAATAATACTTATTGAATACATTCTATCTTGTTTTCTGAAATGTGCTTTTTTTTCATATGGATTCTTTATAAACTATATAGTATATGGTCCTGAATCCAACTTGCCAATTTCTTAACAATTTTTTTTTTTGCATGAGCAGTACCAATTAGAGTTTTTAAATAGCAGAGTGATTTTATGAAAAATATTTTTCTCTTAATCCATAAGATTTGTATTTCTTTATTTAATAGTATGTGATGAAACTAGAACAAGAGAGAGAGAGAGAGAGAGAGAGAGAGAGACAGACAGACAGACAGACAGAGGTATGCAGGAAGGGAAAGTAGATCTAACTGAAATAGTAAACATCTGTGAAATAGTAAACAATAATCATATTTTTTATCTCAAGGTAGGAATTCTAGGACCATCATTCTTCTGTCCCTACAAAAATATTTTTTATAAAAACAAAACAAAACCAAAACCCATCATCTGTATCCTTCTCTTAGGGAAAGATAAAAATGCTATTGATGTTACATCTACAAATTGTAGCTTGAATAAAACCCTGAGTTTCTTTCTTGAAAAAAAAAACATTAAAAAAGGTTGTTCTTTTTGTATTTACTTCTATCTAGGCAAGTCAAATGGAATTGCATCACTTTCATGGACAAATGAGGGAAATTGAGGCAAGCTTGAGGACTTTTTCTGAGTGCATTGATCAGATTCAGTGGATATTTGCTCAGGTTTCCATTTGTTTTCAAGACAATATCTGACACCCATCTCTTCAAATTAAAGCTTTCACATTTGAAGTGCAGTTGTAATAGCATTTTTAGCTGCATATTACTACTTTTACTTTCTTAAGAACTGTTCAGACTTCCCCTTGTGAAATATATCTTAAGGACTACCTTGTTTGTTTGCTGAGTGTTTCAGAACCTACATTAGAGTCTCTGGATTTGAGTCTTCGTTCAAGCCAAGCAAACATTATCTCTAATTGAAGTTGCTTCTGCTTGAAGCCAAAACAATTTGTCCAGTCAGTGAAGAAAAAAAAGAAAAGAAAAGAAAAGAAATCCAAGTTGATTGTCTGGCACTGTGAAACCATTTATTCAATTCTGCTTCATTAAAGCCATTAGATTAAAAAACATCCTGGGTTCTTTTTAAATTTGGAGATTTTTCAATTTCTATCTATTCTGTCAGGGAAATACCTTTAATTGTAAAACCATTTACTTGTGGAATTTTTATTTTTTCACTTTAGCAAACTGCAAATGTTCCTTGTGCCTTAGAAATATGACATTTTGAATATGAAATGCAAATGAAGCCATGTTTTATCTGATTTCTTAAAAATAAGACATATTTTCTTAGATAACTTTTCACAAAAGTATCTGTAAACTTGAATTATGTAGGTAAGCCTATATGTAGGTAAGCCTAAGTTAGCCAACACAAAGTTAATATTTGAAGCCATTTAGACAAATCACTGAGATGCTCATTAGTATTGTATGAAGGAAGAAATGGCTTACAAAGTTTTTTACATATTGGAAATGGGAGATGGAGGGGAAGGAATTAATTTACAGGTTCTGAAACAAACTGAAAGTATTGGACAGCAGGATGTTCTGTGTGATTAATTCAGAAGTCCTTTAAAAGAAGGCAAATTCTGCTTAAAAATATATTAGAATTTTCTTCATCCAGCAGAAAGTGTAATTTAGAAATATGATATTATATTATATTAAATAGATTGCATTCTGAGTTATAAAATAAATTTATATCATGTAACATTATCCCTATTTAGGGCATATATATTTTTATTTTTATTTTTAGGATAATAGATAGCCTAAGAGGCTTTGCATGAATACTTGCAGAATACAGTTTGACAATTTCAAAGTCTGTCTCCCTTGAAGAACAGTTTTATTTTCACAAAAAAGCCTCTTTTTGTACATTTGAATATAAATATAGGATCTAACTTTGTTGAATTATATTTTAGATCTTAGCCTTGTTATTTGGCTCTAGATTTCACTTTTTCTGGAGTCAAATGGACAGTTTCCATGGCACTAAGTAATCATTCATTAATTACTTCAATTAGAGGTATTAAACATTGTATTAAAAATAGGAGGAACTAATAATCCATACAGATTGACCCCCTAGGGAAATTACCACACAGAGCAGACATTCTCCTTTCCACTGGACATGTAAAGCAATTTCTCAGCAATTACATTTTTCTGCTTTTTAAAAAAATTTCAAACACATTATTTCACTAAACACTGCATTTATTACAACCTGGTCATTCACCAAAACCTGACCATTTGCCATGGCAGAGTAACCTCTTGATTTCCATAGAATACTATTAAAAGCATCTTATAATAAAACACTTGAAGAATGGTTTCATGGCAGGTATTCAAAGACAGTATTCTAGGCAACTCCAGAGTATTTAATAGAAAATATAGATAATATAAATGATTAATTTCACTAAAGAAAAACCAAAACCCATGTTCTTAACAACTGAATGTTTCCATAACTCCAATATTTTAAATCACATTATTGCTGAATGTTAATTATCAGCAAATGATCAGATGAAAATCTGGGAATGAGTTGGAACAGTGGAGAGAATTTTACTATTAAATATAATATTTTAATTCTGACACATTCTACTCCTACAAGAAAGTCTTAATTATAAGTAATTCTTGGTTTTTTAACTAATGGACCTCAAGAGCAAGAAGCTCAAGGTCAGATTAATCATAAATAAGTATAATTTGCCTTTGTGTAGTTGTGCTAGAGATTGTAACAGAAACCTATTAGATTATAACTGGTATCATTTTGGCCTGATAAAATTGTATTTTTGTAATTTGTTAATTTCCAGGGATGTCTGGGAAGTAAATACAGCTAGCTTCGAGTTGTCTGATAGGCGAACATTGCTCTAGAGTTTGCTACTCCTCATCTCCACTAGTGCTATGAACATATTTGTACTTAACACTTTTTTCCCTTATTTTTAAATTATTTCTTAGATATTCTAAGCATGTGAATGTTTAATTTTTTCTTGTGTTATTTTTGAAATGGTGATTATGTGGCACCGGAATTTTGGAAGAGAGATTTGGGTTTTTTTGTACTTTAGGACACTTTGGTTGATGGTTCGTGTCTAAATCAAGACATGCATATTGTTGCTCCTTGACTGGCCAAATGGTTAATGTAGGAGTCTTAACCATGTGAAGTGCTTTAAAGAAGACTCATACAAAATGGGGAAAAAGTGTAGTCATTTGTATTTATGCTAGTGAAAGACTGGCTTCAACCTTAAATTGGCTTGTGCTCCAAGCATTTCAGCAATTTGTAAGATGCTCTCTGAGCATTTCTCTTGTGCCTTTAAACTGATGAAGCTGACCAAATTATTCACTCTCTGCTTTTATGGATGCTGTGCAGTGACTTTCATATATTTTAAATAAGTGCTATTGAAGTATGTTCATCTTCTGATAATAATGTAGTAATATGATAAGATATAATATTCAATAATGTAATGATTACATGTGACCATGATGGCATAGAATCACAATATAAAAGAATAAGTTATTGTAATTAAGGCCTATAGAATTATTTTAAATATTTTTATAATAATATTATTATTACATTATTCTTAATATGTAAAAGAGAGAGAGGGGAGAAAAATGTTTTGTTATGCCAATTGTGTCTAATTCATATTTCTCTCTGCATCTTTATCCTACCTCATTATGATTGTAACATTTATAATCTGAGTTGTGTTTTTCCCTGCATATAATATCAGTTCCTTTTTTTGTGGGTTGCTACATGTTTTTTTAAATTTTTTTGCTCAGATTTATTTTGACTATATCCCATTCATGATGTGCATGATTTTATTGTTCCTTCCAGTATGGTTGATATTTTTCTAAATTGCTTTACTTATTTATCATAAATAAACTGTGGTGAATATCTACATTAATATACTATTTAAAATTTTTTTTTTTACTATTTTTAGGCTTGTTTCCCAGAGGAAGTTGCTCATTTTTAAATAAAAAGGATTTTAATCTTAAATGATATTGCATTATTTTACAATATAATGTAATATATTAATAATGACTCTAGTGGGGCAAGAAATAACTTTGGAAAATCATTCATTTGCTGTTCTCTGCAGTTTAGCAGCATTAATCATTTAAATATTATCAATAATGTAGTGCCTATATGTTGACCTTAGCTTTGCCTATTCATATAGCAAATTATTTTAGATGATAAATGTTCCTTGAACCCCTGATGACAATGTAATTCATATTAGCTTTCTGCTTTCTCATTGTAAGCAGACTCCCGTACCTTTTCATTTGGCTCATGGAGATCAGGCTAATTATCTCTCTTTCCTTGTCTTAGCTGAAGGTCCAGTGGTTCAGCCTTCAGCTCTCTGTTCTCTCTTAACTCTATCATCACTTAAGTCCCCGATTTGTCCTTCAGAAACTTCATGTCCTGAATTACCTAATCTCTGTTTGACTTGTCAATAGTTTCATAGTAATTTCCCTATGAGATAGTTCATAACTAGACATGGGTTTTATCTCATTTTCTTTTTTCTCTTTACTTTCTTTTTCAAGTTCTTTTCTTCATATTGGGATAAGTTTCCATGAACTTTCTAATTCAATAGTGAGAGTCCCATGGCAATCGGGAAACACTGCTTGCTTTTTTCTGCTCACCTTCTTGGAATTGGAAGATCTTTTAGAGGAGCTGAAGACTGTTCAGATCAAAGCTTGCTAGCCTGTTTCCTAGTAAGAGAGTTGAGCTGCACAGACCACTGAGTTTTAAGGAGAATAAATGTTATGTTATTGTAAACATCTCTGGAAATAATACTGTTCATTTCTGGGCATGCCAATTCCTGCTCTTGAAGAATGAACTCTATTTGCCTAACTTCCTGGGCTCAACGTTTTATTTTATTTCATTTTATTTTTCTTTACTTTTTGATACTGGGCATTGAACTAGGGGCACTTTACCACTGAGTCACATCCTCAGCCTTTTTTTTTTTTTTTTTTTGGAAGGTAGGGGGAATCAGAATTTTGCTAAGTTGAGGCTGTTCTGGAACTTGCCATTTTCCTTCCTCAGCCTCCTGAGTCACTGGAATTACAGGCGTGCCCCACTGTGCCCAGCTGGGCTTAATATTTTACTGAAAAAAAAAATGGGAGAAGAGGGTCAAATAATCTTTGTTGTTGTAAAAATAATATTTTCAGCTTATTTTTTTTCAGATCTTCTGAAGGATTTCTGGAATTAACAAAACAAAACAAACAACAACAATAACAACAACAAAAAAACCCTTTGCTTATTCTAAGCTCTGAGCTCCCAAGTTCTTACTAATTCTTATTATCTGCTCCTCTTTGGGATTGCCAATTTGGGTCAATTGATCCAATTCAACTAAAGCTTGTCCTAGTTATTCCTGGAACCACCTCTCAAAAAACTAGGAAGACATTGTAGAAATAAAAAAGTATTTTTTTTCTTTTAAGGATTTGAGTCAATTTATAATATCTTGTAGAAACAGCTTGCCAACAATATTTCTTCTACTTATATCTTGCTTGTTGAACAGAGGGGTCTTGATATCTTAAATCATAACTATGAGATTTTAGGGATTGTTTACTTCAATAAGGAGGCAGTGAAGGAAGGAACTGTTTCTTAGGTTTTCTTTTTTCTTTTTTAGAATGGGCGATTAAACCAGGAGTACTTTACCTCTGAACTTTATCTTCAGCCTTTTTTTACTTTTTATTTTGAAACAAAGTCTTACCAAATTGTCCAGGCTGGCCTTTATCTTGCAATCCTCTGGCCTCAGCCTCCTGAGTCACTTGGATTACAAGCATGTGCGGCTGCTGTTTCTCAGTTTCTAAATAACAAATGAGAAAATAAAGAAATTAGAACAATTTAGCTTGTTAAATGAGATAGCTGTGTTATTAAAAATGCTTCTACTTTTGCATCCTCATTGGTTGTGTTGGGGGTTGATTTTTGTGCATTGGCTCAGCTATACCAGTTGTTAAATTTTGGGATGCATCCGTGTTGATTAGTAGCAAACTGATGCTACAGAGTCCACCAAGTGCTCCAAGGACTTCATACCACCCAAGATCCAGGAATTAAGGGCTAAACTCCTCAGGGCACTGCAGGGATCTCCAAAACTCAGCTCTAATGTAAATTCATGTTTTATCCTAATTGCTCACACTTTACAATACACACACACACACACACACACACACACACATACACACAGAGTTTTGTTTTGCATTGTTTGTTTTGGTTTTTAAACATCACTTCTGATATGAGAACAGTCTTCAGGCAATCCAGTAACTCTAGAATTTGAGTTTTGGCACTTGTGGATTCAATTTCTAGTTCTGAAACCAACTTTGACTTCCAACCTGCTAGATTTATGTACTTTGACTATGTCTCAGTCTATCCATCTGCACCCTGGATCTATTGAAACCAGCTCATAGGAATGGGAAATAAATCCCGGTTAGAATTTGTAAAGTGCCTAAAGGTGTTAATCATAACAAATTGGTAAGCATGTCTGTCCATGAGCCATTTCTAAGTATCAATCCACTCTCAAACTTAGCCGTTTACAACTTATTTATTAGTTATGATTTTGTAGGTTGACAGTTTGGGCTGGGTGGAGCTGGGTGGTTCTTCTGGGATCATCAGAGATCCCACATGTGGCTGTACTCAGCGGGCAGGCCTACTCCTGGGTGATTTATCCCATGGCCTCAAACACACATCTGGAAATTGATGGAGTAACCAGTCATATATCTCCAGCATCCAGAGGGAGAGCCTGGTCTTCACCTGGAAGCTGGGTTCCAAGAGCAGCCAGAGAGGATAAACTTGATGTCTGCATCCCTGAAGGATGGTGTTTGCATCCTCTTTGTTAATATACCTTTAAGAAAAAAGTCACTTGGTAATTCTAGTTGGCCTGGTGGACACTTAGATTTCATTTTATTGATGAGAGGAGCTATGAAATATTTGTGGCCATTTTTTTCCCGTTTTCAACAACTTGTGACCAGATTTCTTCTCATGAAGAATATTTACAAATATTTTAGAGATAGCTACACCTGTTGGTAGAAAGAATGCATGGAGAAAAGGTGAATTATTTTAATTTTAATTTCATCTACATTTCAAATTTTCTTCTGTCCTTATGAACCTTGTGACATTTATGGTCATATGAGTTTTGAAGGTAATATTTTATTATTTATTTCTGGGTACTGGGGATTGAACTCAGGAGCACTCAACCACTGAGCCACATCATCAGTCCTATTTTGTATTTTATTTAGAGACAGGGTCTTGCTGCGTTGTTAGGGCCTTGATAAGTTGCTGAGGCTGGCTTTGAACTCTTGGTCTTCCTGCCTCTGCCTGCCAAGCTGCTGGGATTACAGGCCTGTGCCCCTGCGCCTGGCTGAAGGTAATATTTTATAAAACGTGTTTTTAAATAATTTTCATTACTTAGGATTTTCTTCCTAAGTTTTTTCTTCCTGAGAAAATGATAAATTTCAAGAAATAAAGAATTCATTGTGTCTTTTGGTCCTTTCCAGTATAGGGTTAATATAGTGTTAATTAGCTAAATTATACTTCCTAGGCCAGACACAGGCAAGAATTTCACATCAAGCATGGCTATATAATTTTGTCATCTTTGCTTGTGACTCTTCATGTTTTTAGTAGTTGCATAAATCTTTGAATTAATAAAAATAAATCTCTGTTACCTCTTTGTGCCTTAAATTTTCAGTCAAAAATATTGCTTTCTTTGGTGAACTTAAAGTTTATCTCCTGTGGGATTTAATTAAAAAGTGAATGTCCAACTTTGGATTTATCTTTTTACATGTGGGAAATGTGAATTTCATCAATTTTGTTTGCTGCCAACATTTGATGCTATGATATCACATTCTACTAGCCAATTAAAATGTGCTCAATTTAGTATCTATTAAGTGTCTTATAACACATTTTCGGGTGATTTCAGAGCATTCCTACTGGCCAATTGCTGACATCAATAATAGTTATATTTAATTTGGTACTTCTCCTGTCATGTTCGTAATAGATGTGTTGCACTCAGAGGACAAAGGAGATGATAATTTTTTTCTAATGTGCCTGTAAGGAAATGACTTGAAAATTAATATATTCTTTCCAAATATATGTGATAGTATTATTTGCTGTCAAATTATTAAGTAATTTTTTAAGAGACTTTCAAAAGTATTATGGGTGAAGCAGGTCAATCTATTTATTAAGAGACAATCTCATCTCTACCCACAACTGTGTGTTAATAGTCACTTAATTATCTCCCTTGCTGTAGTTGTATAGACATATGTGTGGTTGTATGTTTGTCCCTCTATGGCTCAAAACTCTAAATTTTTGTTGGCATCCATAACATATATTGAATTCTTCCTTCGTTATGTTTGAATTTCCTACCTGAGTATTGCCTTTTCATTTCCAAACAGCCATTAGATGCTTTGGCTAACATCTAGCTTCTTTAATAACTAAAGATGAAACCCTTCTGTGGATACCTCATCAATTAAATTTTTAGAGTTGCTTTTATACTCACAAGGCAACAGAGCTCTCTTAGTGCTCTCTGTGTATATATAGATATATATAGAGTTTGAATAATACAGTCTTCCCTTTGTATCCAAGGATTCTACATTTTGAAGTCAATCAACTGGGAATTAAAAACATTGGAAAAAATATGGCACCTACACTGAACATAGACCTTTTTTTCTCAAAATTGTTTCCTAAACAATACAATATATCAAGTCACTAGCATTTACATTGCATTATAAGTAATCTATAATTGATTTAAATTATATGGGAAGATGTTATAAGGTACATGTAAATACCATGCCAGATGCTCAAGGGAAGGATCCTGGAAACAAACTTTTGAGGATACTAAGAAATGACTGCAATTAGAATCAATATGGTTTTCTAAACACTTGTTATTCAGAAAATAAATGTATCTGCTACTTGATATGAGTGGCTTTATCTGATGTTCCATTCTTAGGGGTTTGGGGAAGATCATGAAATTTGTAAGCTTGTATGTAATGAGAGAAGACAGGGATTGTCAAAAGTTACTTCATAAATTTACCTTCTGCTTTCTTCTTAAATACTTAGTTAGCTTTTCACAAAGATACACATAACGTACTCATAGGCTGTTTCGTATATTCTTTAATGTGGTGGTTAATAATAGAGTCAGAGAAAAAAACATGACCTGGTAAAGGGAGTCATTAGACACGGATCGAGAGACCTGGAACATTTGTCAAAATCAAGAGTCTTCTCTCTGTATCCCATACAAATATAGATGTTGATGGAACCTTTAGACAGGTCTCTTCATGTCATTGTAAAATGTGAAAAATCACATTCCAGAAGCAAAAAAGAAGCTAGAAATTGCTCTCCTGGACCACTCATTGCTTGCAGTATGCACATCAGCATTGACTTTCCTTTTTTCTCATTGTTCATGAGATCTTCCATGACTGGGTCTCTTCCCATTTGACAGTGGAAATGAGTAACATTTATCCTTCCACTTACCTAGAGTGTATGAAACAGTGGAAATGATAGGTTCACTTTAAGGAGACAGGTTCTAGCATGCAAATTCAACTCATTAATATGATGTTTAAGTGGCTTCCTAGTTTATCTCAAAAAAATATTTCAAGAACATATGCAAACCCTATTTAAAAATTTAATTTTCTTTTCTTTTTTTATAATTAAATGTATTTTATCGGATACATGAAAACATAAAAATGCACGTGCCGATAGGGTACCGTGTGATGTTTTGATGTATGTGTACATTGTATAATGTTGAAATCACACTAAACATACTTATCTCTTCAAACATTTATCATTTCTCTATGGTGAAAACTTTCAAAAGCTTTTCTTCTTGCTCTTTGAAATATGCAATACATTATTTTCATATATAGCTACTCTCTTGTGCAATAGTACACCAGAACTTCTTTATGGAAGTATAATTTATGTATAATAAACAATATCAAATTATGCAAATTCAATCAATTTTGAGAAATGTATAGACCCATGAATTTACCACTATAATTAACATACAAAATTCTGTCATACCCAGAGCTTATTGTCCATTATTCCATCTGATCCCTAGCTCCAGCAGCCAATGAAATCTTTATTTTGTCACTAAAAATTTAACCTTTAATTCCTAGGATTTTGTGTAAATAGGATCATGCACTGTGGGATCTTTTTGATTGTGCCTATTTGCACTCAGTATTTTTATGTTATTCGCGTTGTTGTACTCAATATTAATTGGTTGATATACTTATCAGTAATGGGTTTCTTTATTATTGCTGAGTTGGTAGTTTATTTAAATGCATAAATATAACACAGTTTTGTTTATTCATTCATCTCTTGATGTTCCATCGTGTTTTGATGTGTTTTTTGCTACTGAATCTTTAATACCATCTGCTAATTGTTTTATGTCCTTCATTCATATTGTGTTATTTATTATGCTACTGGACATATGGTTTCTCTATATACTGCAAAAGAACCAATATATGATTAATAGTTTATAGAGGACATGTATATTTAACTAGGATTATTTATGCCTTTTAAAAATTTTTGTGCTGAATAATTTATTTATCAAAGCAAATTCAAATTATATGTAATTATTTTTTCTGGAGGCCCAAAGTCAATTTTATGTCCGAGTCTTTTTATCACTTGGATGGTGGCAATGATGAGAACTTCTGTGGACATGTGTACTGATATTTGAGTAGATCAGCATCCCTCCAACAAAGTCTTCCTCGATTCAAAAACAAAAAAACAGTGCATGGTATTTAGTGGGGTTTCATTTATAAAAGTTGATGAATGAAAGGTTTTCTTTGCTCCCAATTTGAAATTTAAGCTCTTTGAGCCTTTTATTAATTTTTTTTTTAAAGTGAGAGTTATCTGAACAGGAAGTTGCATTCTAGAAGGGAGAAGCAACCTCTCCATCCAGGCAAATTTATGAAGGTCAATCTTGTCCCTTCCAACCTTAGTATGGCAATCAAATCAGTGTGAGTTTAGGGAGCTATTTTTTTAAATATTTCTTTCAAATATTCAGATTCAGCCTCTTTAATCTAATATTAATATCCAACTACATTCACATTTTTAAGTTCTCCTGGGTCATCTTCTTTCCAGTTCTCTCTTGCTTCTCTCTCTCTCTAGTGTTCTTACTCCTGCATTTTACATCTGCCTTTATAGTTTTCACTCTTAAAATTTTTTTTTAAACCTGTAGCCATCAAGATCCTTCAGGGAAGGACTGAGCACAAGAGACCTGTTTTCTTCTTTCTTTCTTTCTTTCTTTCTTTCTTTCTTTCTTTCTTTCTTTCTTTCTTTCTTTCTTTCATTCATTCTTTCATTCTTTCCTTCTTTCTTTCAACTCTGCTTTAACCGTCTTGCCTATGAAATTTTGCTTTTCTAACACAGAAAACTCAGTAATATTGCTGGAGCAAGTTCTGTGTCCTATACTCTGGCAGACCGCCTAGAACTGGTCCCGTTGGGGCTTCTGTTTTAGAAGCTGTTTTAAGATCTTTGTAGTATCATTCAGTGAGATTTCCTAAAAGAACTCCAGCCAAATAGATCTTCTCAAAATGTTTTGTCAAAGTATTTGACCACTTAATTACTGTTAAGATTATGTATGTAAAAATACAAACATCTCTGTGTATATGTGTACACTTGTGTGTATGTATGATACTCATACACACATATCTTAAAAAACTAATTACGCCCCCCCAAAGCACCTTCCACTTCTACTCCAAAAGCATTTTCTTCCTCCTACTCATATTGCTTCAACTGCACTGACTGTGTGAGGCTCCTGGGATTCTATCTCATTCCATCTCATGCTAAACTAATCACAGTATTCTTAGCTTAGTCATGGTGATATAACAATTAAGCAGTTCTACTTGTGCTTCCAAATACAGGCTGTGTCCCTGGTGAACCAGTTGGCTAAGTGGGTGAATGAGCAGTGGGAAAGGTTGAGAGAAGAGGTATTGATAGACTGGGGTGGGTCCTCCTTGAGCATTGGTAAAAGGAAATTGCCATTAATTATTTTGTTTACAACCATATTAGCAATGACTCTTACTGCAGGGAAAACTGTTCATCAGATAGGTTAGTAATGGTTAATGTCTTATATAAAAGGATTATAATTTGATAAGTATTGCTGATCTTCAAATTTAAAAATCACTCCTAGTAACGGCATAATTCATTAACTCAATCTTTAACCAGTATTTGGTGAGTTTATACTCTGTAGAACACTGTGCTGTGTCAGTGGCACAAATGAGGCATGTTCTTGGTTTTTGTGTACATTCGTTAAAGTTGGTCTTT
The DNA here is from genome assembly GCF_052094955.1 of Ictidomys tridecemlineatus. NCBI lineage: Eukaryota > Metazoa > Chordata > Mammalia > Rodentia > Sciuridae > Ictidomys > Ictidomys tridecemlineatus. The sequence continues at coordinate 34,197,074 of NC_135480.1, forward strand.
GGAACTGATTTATTAATTTATCACTCAAAAAACCTCTTATGAGTATTCATTTGTGAGTCAACAAGTATTTAGTGTTATTGAGATGCAACTAACAAATAAGTTACTCATTTCTACCCTGGAACTTACAGTCTTATGAGGGAGACAGACATGGGAACAGATAACCATAGTACATTGTGAAACATACTAATCAGAATATTGCCCAGGGCCAAGGGAATCTCAAAGTCATTGTTATTTGGCGTTCCTATTATACTGAGCCTGGTGGGAAAACTCATTTGAAGGCAGAAAGTTTTTTAGTCAGCTAAACTAATTGCTTTGGTGAGTCTCTCTCATTTAGGGAAAACACATTTGATCATATGGTAATTGTTTTAACTGATGCAAATATGTATTTATAATGGTTATTTCAATGCTTTTTAGTATTAATTGTGCTTTTTATTTATCTTTGAAGTAATGTTTTATGTTGGAAAGAAACATTTTATAGTCCATATTTAGAGACATGCTGGGATCAAATAATTAGAATCAATAAAAGCAGGGACATTTTGACAAAAGGTGATGTATTTTCATTACAGATGATTCTAAAATCAGATATTGATATTTATTACTGTGGGGTATGCATGCACCATCTTTTTGATTTCCACAATTTCTTCATGTTATCCCTAACTTGGCATTTTATGAGTGGACTATCTATCATGTTGTTTATAGAGATAGTTTTGGTTGCTTCTCAGCATCTGTCTCTTGCACAGAATGATCTTATAAAAAGTTAGTTATCTATTGTTTTAACAACAGTGGAATTCCACTTATGGCATTTTGCTGTTTTAGGTAATTGAATTAAATGAGAAAGCATCCAGCCTTTCTCTCAAAAATGTAATATAATGGGTCCCAGTTAAGTAATAATAAAATTTTTCTCATAGGAATTTCCAGGTAAGCAAATACACAAGGCACTTATTTTTTAAGTTTCTGTTCTTGGTTTATGGGGGACAGCATTTGAATGAGGAGCTTGTGTTTTAAGTCTCAAATAGGAAAAAAAAATGTTGTCTGGTACATTGTAGACTCATGTCTGACATGAGTCTAGTCAAAGGTCTGATATTTCATGGTTGCAACTCAAGTGTTTTTCTCTGAACGAAAGCAGAAAAATTGACCTCAGTCTTTCTTTTTGCAGAACATTAGCTAGTGCTAAACTAAACTTACCTTGCCTTCTTTCTCTGTTGGTTTCCCACCAGCTGCTGTTAAATGCTGTTTTGTTTGGCACATGAGAAGCCAGGATCAGGCAGAGAGAGGGTTAGTGAAATCGGAGCATGCCACAAAGTGCTTGTAGAGCCTAGGACATAATAAGTGCTCAATATTTATCCACTATCACACTTATTATTCTCATTACTCTGCTTGGATTTTACACAACTGTCTCATGAGTGTCTAATTGGATAGTTTCGTATTCCAAACCATTCCCCATAGTCATTAGCAGCAGAAAATTTTCATCTTCAAATAGATCAAACTGGCAAATTTAAGAAAGATAATTATTATCTTTCCAGATTGTTCTTTTCATGACATTGTTGTGTACGAGTTGTACTGAAGCATATTCAGGTCTGTGTTAGTTTCCCATATGCTGCTGTAAAAAGTTAACTGTGATTACTGTGGCTTGAAACGTGTGGGTTTGTTCTATTGCATTATGAGGTCAGAAACTTTAAGTGACAGCAGGGTTGCATTCCTTCCAGAGGCTCTGGGGAGGAATCTATTTTCTTGCCTTTCCCACCTTCCAGCTCCGGGTCCCCCTTCCCTCCTCAGTGTAGGCAAGCACATCACTCCCTCCTCCCAAATACATTTCCTTCTCCCGTCTGACCCTCCTGCCTTCCTCTCATAGGGATCTTTGTGATTATGTTGGGTCCATCTGGATCATCCCGGATTATCTCCCTGTCTCAAGATCCTTAACTTAATCACACCTGCAAATCCCTCTCCTAGGTTCTGGGGATCAGGATCAGGATGTGGACATCTTTGGGGTCCATTGTTGAGCCTGACACAGGTCCAGTGAAAACCATTCCATTACTTGTTGGGTGGAATCACAGTGATTTAGATTTGAAAGGGATATTAGACACCTCCCCCCCCTTTTTTTGAAGTGAGGAAACTAACAATGAGGAAGGATTTTATTATTTAGGACTAGAACCTAGGAACCCAAGTCTCAGACCCCAAATGAGATCACTTTCCTCCCACTGTTTTTTTTTCAGCATTTTAAAAATTGGACCCACTGGATAATTAATTACTGTTTATTAAGAGGCCACATTATAAATTCCAATTAGTACACTTCAACTGAATTGGAGCCACATTGAACTGTGAAGTGAATCTACCCTCTTGGACTTCAGTTTTGACACACTTCACAGAAGAGTTGGATACTTCAAAATTAGTTCAGTGACATTTTTTTAAAAAGGGAAAAATACCTTAGGGCTCTCCCAGAGAGCCTATAAAATTTACAACTGTGGCTCCAGTTGAAATCGTGTAGCCTAGAATTTTTCCTCCTTACAAGGGAATATGGGAACTTTGTGATACTTTTTATTCAGGCCACGGTTAAGAAATAGTCATACTTAAAAGGGTAAATAATTGACTTTCATGAACAAAGGATTGTTCTGTTACTTATTTAAGAAACTATTTAATGGGTTGTTGAGAAAACTTGAGGTACCATCCTAGGTTGCATTTGTATAATGTACTGGGATGCGATGGTCGATTAGAACAGCATGTTCTTATGTACAGTGTATATGGTTTTTATGGAGCTCACCCAAAGATAAGTTAGAAACTGGCTCACTGCCCTTTTTCCCCCCTTTTTCTTTTTTTCCCCTTTTAGTTTGAATTTTTATAGTCTGTAGAGAATACATTTGGTCATTTTGATGTTGTGTTATTTTCTGGACTGCATTTCAGAAGGTGACCTGAAAAATTGACAATTGATCTTGTTGTCCATATTCACTAGACATTTCTGAATCACCTAACCCAATGACTAAAGGTTTATTGAGCACCTCCTGTGTTCAAAGAACTGTGTTGGGAATACCAAGATGAATTAGACAACCTTTTTATAGTGGGAAAACTACCACTTCAGATTTGACTTTAAATCTTATATTTTCTTTAGCTGTTAATAAAAGCAAGACTATGGAACAAAATGCTTAACTCCTTTGAGTCTGTTTTCTTGTCTTCAAAGGAGGAAAACGAGGTCTACCTTGCAGGGGTGTTATAAGGATTCTGGTGGTGAGGCAATACATTTGAAAACACTAAACACATTGCCTGGTACAGAGCAGGTGTTTCATAAATGTTAGTTTCGTTCTTCAAGGAGCTCACAGTCTACTAGAGGAGAGGAGATGTCTATAAATAACTGTGATACAAGGTACAAGTGATAAGTGGAATGAGACAGGTCTGTCCAGATAAGGAGCTATTGGAGTTCAGAGATGATCTGTGTTATAAGGATCAGAGAAAGCTTTCTGGAGCATTTTCATGCCATTTTGTCTGGATGTTAAAAGAGAAAGAGGATTTAGACAAGTAGAGATACAGGCCTTGTGATGATTACTGCTATTTCCTGGTTTATCTTCCCACTAGCTCACCTTCCATGCCATGTCTTGTGCATGGTGCAGCACTTTGGTTTTGTGTTTTTGTCCCTTTCAATCTGACTTCCAGCTACATTCATGTATCAGCAGTAGCTAAGGGCAGTATGGGTGACTGCTTTTATACTTATGAAAGGTATATGCAATAGAAATTGAATAATGTTTATTTTTTCTTTGTGAAGGAGACAGTTTCTATTTTTCTAAACATTGTCTAAAGACTATGTTAACTCTTTTACCCTCTGTTATAATACTGTCTCAAGAGACATGAGGTGTCTGAATATCCTGCAGAATAGTACCTTGATGTGTTATATCAGTAATATTCTGATAGGGTGGGTGAGAAAGAGGAGGCTTGTGTACTAGAGGCCTTGGTAAGACTCGTGCATCCTCAGAGAAGAAGATAAACCTTAGGAAGATCCATGAATCTGACCCTTCTGTAAAATTTTTAGAGGTGCAGTAGTTGGTGGCACATGGAGAGATCCTCTCTAGAGTAAAATGCACATTTCTGTACATTGCATTTCCTACTATCATGGAGCCTGATGTAGAGTGAGTCCCTTTGGGTTCTGGAAGTAACAAATTCCACTGGAAGGAACACTGCTCTAGCTCATATTCTGGGACACATGGAAAGTTGCCTGATCTGAATGCAGCCCAGCTACAAAGTACAAGTCTCTGTGAGAAATCAGCATATAGGCCTTGGGTTTTGGAGCTAGGCCATGCCATCACAGCACAGGATTTTACTCCTTTCAGTAAATAGCCCTTAGTGTGGTGCTAAATGCTAGTGGAAGCAGAAAACTTGACTGTAGGGAACCTAGTTATCTTATGTGAGGAAGTCTCCATCATAAGCTGAGTTCTGTTAGGCTCAATCATATTGTTGATGGGCTTAGCAGCAGTTAGTCATAATAAGGAAATGATGTATTCAAAGCTAAACCCCAAAGGACCAAAGGGCACAAGTAAACTGCATGAACTTGTACCCCAGATCCCTATGTCACCGACCATGGTTGTATCAGCCCCCATTCCTTAGGCTGCACAGGCCATAGAAATAGGAGGAAAAACTTGAGCTTGATTTATGAATGAGCTGGCATGGCATATGGGTGGCAGCTACATTCAGAAGTGGCCCTAAATGATAGTGGAAAGGGAATAAAATCTTTCTAGTGGGCAAATCTTCAATCTGTGTCATTCACTTCATGTAGACTGAGTGAGAAGTGAACTCTGCTGATAATTTATATAGATTCCTGAGCAATATCAATGGTCTGGTTAGCTGTTCAGGATCCTGAAGGAAAACCCTGGAAAACTGGAGGTAAAGAGGTCTGCAATAGGGGAATATGGATAGATATTTGAGAGTGGGCACAAAGGGTGGATATTTTTGTGTCACATGTTCACTTCAACCAGAAAATACCACCAGGGTGAAAAAGAAACTGGAAATACAGTTGACAAAAGGATAATTCCCAGTTGATATTTATCATAGCTCGCTCCAGAACAGGCACAATGGCACATGATCATAATGGCCATGTTTACAGAGATAGAAGCTACTCATGAACCAAATTCTACAGATTTCCCACTTATTGAGGTCAGTATGTAGCTACTTCTGTCTCTGACGGATTAACTTGCTAGTGACAGATGCCAACATTGTCCCTGATATGGTCCTGTTACTTGTGATAAACCAGTCACTTGGTGGCAGGTCAATGACATAGGCCTTTTCTATTTTGGAGTAGCCACCAATACATCCTCAAATAAATAAAAGTTATTCTGAGTATGGAACCCCATACTTCAGGCCTTTCCTGCCTGAAGAGCCTCAATCCCTATTATCATCCAGGAGGTTAAAGAACAGGAGGTTAAAGAAGGCCCGGTTCACAGGCTTAGAATTCAACCTAATATAGTATCCAAAGGGAACCTGCTTCATAGTTAAAATGGTGTAAATTTGAGCTCATGTGCAAGGACTCTACTGGGTGCACCATCTAGATCAGCTAGCCTAAAAGAGCATTGGGCAACCTACTGCAGATGCCACTGAGGTACCAGTCCACAGGCAATATTTTGCAAAGATGAAGTGCCATTTTTCAGGATGCAGAGTGTACACTAAATCAGAGAGCTTTGGGGGCATTGTCTTCAACTGGAAGAATACATTGGCCCAGGAACAAAACAGAGGAAGTGGAAATGGCCCCACTTAACATCATTTCTACTGACTCATTGGGGAATTTTGTGTTTTCTGTTCGCCTCCCTCTGGGCTTCAAGGCTTAGAAGTCCTGGCTCACAAAGGGGATGCCTTTTTGCCAGGGAAAAATCCCATTGAACTACAAGGTATGGCTACTGTCTAGGCACTTTGGAATCTTGTGTTCAAGCACCTTTAGGCGAGAAGTAGAGTTCCCATTTTAGCAGAGGTAACTTACCTGTATCAATAGGAAGGAAAAGGACTTCTTGTATACAATGAGTAGGAAAAATGTATATTGATCCTATGTGATCCCCTTGAAAACCTCTTGATAATGAATTATAACTATGGAAGGACATGTGCAGCCACCCCAGCCCAAGGTGTGTATAATTAGCAATAAATATACGTTTCTTATCAGGAATGAGGATTTGGATCACACCCAGCTAAGCCACTGAGATCTGCAGAAGAGACAGCTGAAGGAGGGTAGAATTTGTAATGGGATATTGAAGGAGGAGGAGGAGGAGAAGTAGCAGTTGCAGCTTTGAGACCAAATGATTGACAGAGGCTGGAGTTAAGTCTCAATAGACCCCTTCTTCTAAGTTTTCCCTCAAGCAGAGAGGTCCAAAGAAATCCTAGAGGAAATCCTCTGAGAATTTGGGGACTTTAAGAAAGAACCTGCTGGAAAGACAGAAAATAAAAATAATATTAAAGAATCCACAAAGATAGCAAGAACTGTAGATGAAAATGCTTCTAAAGTGACAGAAACATCAGGAAATGGTAATTATGAAGAAGATGGAGCAGAGGGTGAAGACGAAGGAACCAAGGAAAGGATGTTCAGAGAAAAAGCCTCCAGTGACAATTAAAAATGGCATTGGTTCACATCCGAAAAATCAAAGATGCAAAATAAAAATAATGTCAAGAAAATTTCCACTATTGAAAGGCAGCTACAGGCCAAATACATGAAGAAACTAGTAGAGCATTAATTAATGGTGATATGAAGATTTTCTAACAGGAGAAACTTGGCCTATAGCTCAGGCACAGGGCTCCAGACCATCCACTAAAAGTATGGTTAGCTGTGACGTTTGTACCATGAACATGAGTTAAAATGACAATGAAGTGGGACCCTCAAAGCCCAAACAAGAAACCAGGATTTGTGATAAGGTTACTGATACTGTGGGATAGGTTGAGAGGCTTTATGAATTCGAATACTGTTCTTCCCAACAGCCGTAAGCAAACTCCAAAGATGCTCTGAAGTCTCCCTAAAATTTCCAAATGGTTTTTGAGGTCAAAAGAAGAAAACAAAAAATTCTTGTTGCAATTCAATCAGAAATGATAATACTCACACAGCCTGGGAAGGTCATTTGTTTTGTTTCCCATGGTGAATATCGACTCCCAAGCCTTGTTTCCAAAAACGTCTTACTCTGTATCCAGCTTTATCCCTTGGAACTGGCTGTGAACATATTGTGTTTGTGATTGGGGTGCTTTGCGTGTTTCCACCAAGTAATGCATATAGTCTCAGAAGACATTCTCTTTAATAGTGGAGGTACTGTGGCGTAATCAGAATTAGGTAGTGCTCTCTGTGAATCCCTGCAGCCAAGTGTCTCTCTCCCTGGCACATCCGAAAGTTCCTTTGTGGTAAGCTGAGCCTGCTTCCTTCTTGTGGGCTGCTGCCCCAAGGCTGATGTGGTAGGCACATGACTTGGGAACACGAAAACCTGCATGCATAAACACAAAGGCTGGTGGGCAGGGTGGACAGAAGGGGAGGTAGGACTGTTATCCAAGACCTTAGAAAAGAACGTGTAGGAAGAGCAGGAAGAGGGAAGGAGAGGAGTGAAAAATGGAAACCAGAGGCAAAGGAGACCAGCTTCCTGTTCCAACCTCCCCACTAACTCCCTCTCGCTCTTGAGACTAGTGCCCCAGAGCTCTTTTCCTTTCCCTTGGGCTCGAGGGGATTCCTGCAGCTCCACTCTGACCCACAGGGCCTTCTCGCCTGTCTCTCCACTTCTCCAGATAGTCGAAGTCCCCAGTCATAGCCTGCCTTCTTGGCATCCTCATTTATGTTTCAAGAGGCAGATCATTTTGGCACCTGCAATAATTTCTAGTGGTGAGAGGGGTCCCATTAGTCTCATGTGGTTGGTTTGCAGAGATCTAGTTTTGAGAGAGTGTCCCATGGAATCCAGATTTTCTTTCTGAGAAATTCAGCAGTTATCGGATTTTGGGTTTTTTTCTTCTAGACTGTGTGGTGCTGGGAATCCTGTCTGTATCAGTTGCCCACACAGCTGGTTCTACCTCTGTTGGCATCCTAGCCAATCTCAATAGCAGTATGACCTCCATTGGCCTCTTCAGATCTGATTTAGAAAATTGACTCATTCTGCACAGGCTACTGAACACCTATTTGGAGGTACTGTCTTCTAGTGACTTATACCTTGAACTTGATTGAGAGTACCAGTGTGGTGTTGCTTCCTTATTTACTTGCAAATTTATACAATTGTCACCAGATTCTATTTAAAAGAGTTCTCCCATGCCTTAATGCTAATGTTATAGTGACCATATTTTCTTAATCAAAGATTGGACTGCATCATACGACAAGACATGATTTAGAGGCTTACTGTATATAATGTATGTGTGTGTACATGCATATTTATGTATATGAATATATGTGTGTATATGTATAAATAGATATATTTATTTTATTTTTTAAACTTGGTTGGTGGCCGAGCCTATATTACTATTTAGTGATCTCTTTTCTCTTCCTTTGGTATGAACTGAAAGCAGAATGTTTACTATCCTCTAAATTGCAGCACTGAACTTTTGACCCCAAGATGGGTAAATCTGAACAGATTATGTGATCTTAGGCTCTTAATATTTATTAACAGCTGTTAATGATATACAAGGATAGTTTGGTTTGGGGGTGTAATCAGTAAGTGATTGTATGGCTGTTCATTCTAGGTTCATAAAAAACATATTCATGGGCTCTGTTTTTTGGTTTGGTATCAAATTATTATTGAAGTGACTTGGGTCTCCATTGCAAGATGATGGAGGTTGGGGACCCTGTACCAGTAAGTCAGTGTCCCTGAGATCTTGTTGGTGAGAATTCAGGTCCCCAAAGGACCTCCATAAGGTAGTTAATTGTTGTTAGTTGAAACAATTTCAATTTTTGAAGCAGAGTTAAACAAAGCAAAACTGGTTTCTTTGTGGTGGTACTTCTCAGAGCCTACAATATGCTAATGTATATGGTGAATTTCCAAGGGGATGATTTTGCATTTCTAACAATTTCTTGGGTGATATGGATGCCATTGGCCTCTCTGGACCATACTCTGAGTGGTAAGAGTCTAGATGTGCTTAAGGGCAGTCCTTGGTGAAGAATCTTTGCTACCTGCAGTCAGGGGGTGAGCTGGTTATTGAGGCATTCTCTTAGTACCTGCAATGGAATTTGCAGCTGAATTAGTAGTTATTATGCAAGCCACATGATCCTCTTATATATCTGGGTTTTTTTTAATAATCTGTCCCAGCTATGATACACATGTGTGCACATGCACGCCAACATTCTACACTCATACACATAGATCGAGAATAAAATAGACAGCTTTGTGTTTTGATATTTGCTGTGTGTTTCTGTAGTATCCCATGGCCTCTTAAGAAAGTCCCTGATGGGAAAGCTGAGGCCTTGGTACAGTAAACAATAACTCTGGGTGGGAGACATACATCTAGACTGCTTCGTTAAACCTACTCTTTAACCCCTTCCTTATCTCAGTGCTTTTGCAGTCAGCCTAGGACAAAGACTTAACTGATTTTCTGTATGAATATTTGTCATCGATTTGGAGGGGGTTTTAATTCCTTCATCTAAGGCTAGAGGAACAAATAAGGTATGTATTTTGCGTCAGCTTCATCTATTTGCTCTTTAATATCTAAAGGGATGTCTGTAGAAAGATACCAGGGCTGTGGTGCAAGCCTGATTGGAAAGAATGACACAACCAATTAGGATGTCTCTCTTGGGCATAGGAAGGTAAATATCTTCACAGGAGCTGAGTTGCCTATTGGACATTCCCAATTAAACATTGTCTTCTCCTAACACTGTTAATAACAGATGGTCTTTGCACTCTCTGATTTGGTTAGTAGCAATTCTCAAACACTTAAATATTGGTGAAAGCTATTATAAAATTGTTTGCTTCAAATGCCATTTTATCTTCTTTAGTTCGGAAACTGCTTTACTCAGAGTAAATGGGCCAAGATTCCAGTGAAATACCTGAATTGTGCTTAAAAGAAATGCAGTGTTATTACTTTATATCCCTTCTTAGTGCTTAGGTAGACTCCTTCTCAAATTCTTTGCTAACAAATTCTGCCTAATAGATGTCCTGTAATAATGGATTTGTTGAGATTTATTTGTAATTAGACTCCTATTTGCATACAATTGATGGAGTCATTAAAAGTCTTTTCTGAAGGTTAAACTTACATTCTATAGTTTTGATTATTATACAGTTACAAAGTTAGACTTTAGTCTAATCCTTGGTCATATCAAAAGTTTCAAATTAATTGCATCTAAATAATGGTTTATTATATTCCTAAAATTGTGTAATAAAGCATTAATGATAATAAAGTTTATGATGCTTCTTTTATGTGCTATACAGTTTATTGGAACAGAACAAATTCAGCACAATGTAGATGCCCAGTGTAAAAAAATTGATTCACATTATGCAGTGATTCACTCAGCTATAATTTTAATTTTTAGAGTAACATAAAATCTGAAGGGAATTTGTGAATTTTCTTTTGTATATGTTTTTGTCTTAAGTAGTGGTATATATTGTTTCAACTTGTTTTGTCTCTTGTTCCAATATAAATTCAAATAAGAGCTCTTCTGACTTGGTAGTAGAGTCAGGATAAAGAGTTGAGATATGGCATCCCCCATTTGTGAGTTGTATATAATCTGTTGGGCTTCTTTTGTATCCACCTCTTCTAAAATTTAGACGGCTGGCTCTGACTGTTATAACAAGGTGTGTATCATAGCTATGTAATGTAAAAATGCAAAATCTACTATAGTTGTACTACTGTGAATTCAGCGCTTGCTGCTGTATAATTAAGACTCTATATTTGAAGACAATAAAAAGCTAATTCAACTATGTGCACAGAATATTGTCCTCATTCTTATATTTGAAAAGATGAGAATGTAGATTACCAGGCAGAACAAAAACAGATAAATGTGTGTCAGAGTACTTGTAAACTTAGGCTTACATTCTTAACATTTGTGTACTTGCTTTCATGAAGATTTATATAATCACATGGGAGAGAACAGACATAGCATGATGGATAATCCTCTTTGAGAGCAGGACCCATGCCTTTTCTATTTCTCTTCTTGCACAACATGCACTGTGCACTGTGCAAAGCAAATATATTGATTTTAGAATCCTCAAATCATTTCTGTATATCTTTAAGCTATGAGTAGGCATAAAAATCAGACAGAGAATAAGAAGAGTCTATAACATGACACAGTTCAAGAAAAAATATAAATAAAAGCCCTTTATGCTTTGGAAGAGAGAGAGATAATGAATCAAAAGCATTAATTTAGCTAAAAATTAATTGAATCAATTATTATAATAATAAATATTTGTTACTTGACCTTTTAGACCTTTTTAAAATTTATATAATTCCGTTCTTCTTATTTTGTTAAGTCATTGATACATAATTTCCTTGAATGCTTTTCCACTTTCGAATTCCTTTTTTACTCTTGGATTTGCTGTGTCTTTTGAAGCACTAGAATCAGGGTTAAGACAAATGGACTATCTACTTGTGTTCTAAGTACAGTTGGCCCTGAGTTATCCAGGGCCATCACCAATTGTGAACAACATAGAAAAGAGAGTTTTGAGTTTTGAGTAGCACTATGTAAAACTTTACATATAAACAGGAAGTTATTTTCACAGTGCAACCTGATGTGAGGCAATTTATCATGCATACATGATTAGTATTGTCTGTCAGTCCACAATATAGTCGTCTTCTATTTGCTTCAGGAGTGTGATGGGAAATAAGATTAGAATGTGGCACTTCTGTTGTGAATCTCAGTTGTGTTTACTACAGTGCTATCTAAAAAATATATTCACTGGTTTTTGCAGTTGACTTGAACCAGTGCTATTGTATTAGCTGACACATAAAACTTGATTACTTAAACACCTTTTCCCAATGTCAGAGAAAGGCTTTGATGAGTTCAAATGTGATATTATTCATCATGAGTTATTGAGGATTATGTATTTTAAAAATAATGGATATTATGATTACATGCCATAAGATCAAGTCCTAGGCATTAATATTGGGCTTAAATTCATCTAATATAGACCTCTCTTCTTGATTAGCTGCCAAACCCCATTTTATAGCACAAAACCCAGTATACTAAGAAATTTTGTTAGTTTGCTTCAAGTCAGTGAATTCATTTTTGTCAAGATTAGATTCTGAATCCTGCACTTGGATCAAGCTGCTCCTCAAGGTATGACCATCAACTTAACTAAGAGCAGTTAACAGGTTAGTAGTACTTATTACAGGCTAGCACTGTACATGCATCATATCTTTTTATTCTCATATAAAATTAAAAGGAGTTGTACTCAGTGGCAAAGCACCCATGATCTCAATCCCTCACACTGAGAATATAATGAAGAATATATGTTTATGATTTATATTTTCAAAAGAACAAAGGTATAAAGAACCTGGCCAGGCGGTTGTGTGGAGGTCCTCTGTGTGCATGCTGCAGAAGAGGAAGATAGTTCTTCCTCGTCCGCCTGCACTGCAGCATTTTCATGGGTATGAATGTCAAATGTATAAATATATAAGCCTTTGGCTTTAAGGACTATAATACAACTTTTCAAATTAGCTATTTGTATAGATAATTAAATTCTTCATACAAAAGTTAAAAAAACAAACAAAAAAAACCAAAAAACAAAAACCTGTCCAGGGTTATACAGGTGAGAAGTGATAGAATTTGGATATGATCCCAATTTATCTGCCTCCAGGGTTCTTGTTCCTAACAAATATGCCACATGTCTTCCAATATCTAAATTCAGATCCAGCCAAAGATTTTAAATAGTCTTCACAGAACTAAAGGTCTTCATTTTGACTGTGATGGATTGAGTTATTTTATAATGATATGTGGGGTGTAAAATGTAAAATATTTTATTAACTAGTATCAGTTAATACAGTAGGCAATATTTGAATTTATTTCAGTCCTGAAAATCTGCAAACTTGTTAAAACAGTTTAGTTAAAACTATTTCCTTTGGGGAAATGTTTCTAAATACTTTACTCATCCAAAAACAACTTCAACTCCAATTCAATTCATACCCCATTTTTTTTTTAAGAAATACCTTGAATTTTCTTCCAGGTAAGCGTACAGAATACATATTCAGAAGGAAGACGGGCTGGAGATATAGCCCAGTGATAGAATACTTATCCACCCTGTATGAAGACCTACATTAAAAAAAAAAAAAAGTTCATTGTGTATCCATTCATTGTTTCTTGCTGGGTACACACCTGTAATCCCGGAGAACCTGAAGACTGAGGCAGAAGGATTGCAAGTTCAAGGCCTTCCCCAGCAACTTAGCAAGACTCTCAACAACTTAATAAAACCCTGTTTCAAAATAAAAATTAAAAAGGGTTGTAATCAGTGGCAAAGCACCCATGAGCTCAATCCCTTGCACTGAAACCCAAACCCAAATGACCAAACAAAACAAATAAACAAAATAAAAGGAAAGAGACCACTATCCTTAAAAATGCTTTCATATTTTCTCCTCAAACAACCCAGAAACCAATGATCGTCTCAATGAAATGTTTCCCCCTTCTTTTTCTTCTTCCATAAGCAGAGTGCCGTAGTGGGAAAAGGGGGCTTAATTAATTTGAGAGAACATGGTAGAGCACATTTACTAAGATGCTGTCATAAATAATTAAAACAAAATTGCTCTTGTCAAAACAAATGAACAAATTTGATGAGGCATTTTTTTCTTTATTTTGCAGATTTGTTCCACTTTATCACTAATTCATAAAATTCACAAAGGGTTCCTTTGCTAGTCATCAGTATTATTAGTTTAAATTCTGCTGTCGTTACACTATTATGCAAGAGAAATAAAAAGTCAGAAGTGAATACCAGGCTAAATGAATAGAGCAAGAGCCTATTTCTGCCAATGCTCTAAATGAAGGAAAATGAGCCATGTGCCGTGGAAGGCCAGGGCAAGAGTCATCATTAACATTCAACACTGACTGTTATAGTGTTTTATCAACAGGACAAGCATTCAGAGTATTCCAAGCAATACTTTCATAATTAGAAAACAAAACTGGTCTGCTATGTCATAATGCAAGCTAAAGCTTGATTATTGTTCTGTTCTTTAGCAATGATAGATGTTAACATGCTAGAGTGGGCACTGAGTAAAGGTAGTCCAATTTGTAGGGAATGAAAAGATCATATCACATATGGAATATCAATGAAAATATCATATCACATATTAAATATCAGATTTGCTGCAACCAAGGGGTCTCCAGTTAAGAAGGGTTGAGAAACATGGGAGGGACTTCTCCAAAATGATGTGAGTGTCCCTGAGTCTGCAAAGGAAAGAGAGTACTATTGGGAGAGGTCACACTGTAGCCAGTATTCTCCATTCAGATCATTCAGAAATTGAATTTCACCATTTATTGAGTATTGGATCCATTTAAATAAAGCTTTGCTTTATATAACATGAGGGATGGAAAAAAACTCATGGGTCTACCTCTAAGTATTCATTACATTAAATATGATATTTAAATAATTGCAATACTATATAAAACAATATGTGTTGGAAAAAACTTCAGAGAAATTTTCTGGAAGATCAGAGTAAAAAGAATTTACCTCTGACTCTGTGGATCAGGGTGGCATCTAGGCCAGGCCAGGAATGATAGGCAGGTTTGACTATATGGACAATCCCAAGATGAGGAAATTGCAAGGAAAGACCCCTAGATACAGAATCACATCTCAGTTTGGGGGACATAAAATGCTTTTCTTTGGCTGCTGAATAGTTATTGGGGAGAATATAATCTGGAATGTTAGTTTAGAGCCTGAGTCTAGATGGTCTTATATACCAGGTCAGGAATTTTAATTTTTTTTCAAGACAGTTGATGGTTGTTGATAAGGGTGTTAATGAACAAGAGAGGGATGTTATCACTATTGTGACTCAAAAAGAGAAATTGATTAGTGAAAACTAATATAGTGGGCAAGATATTTAAAGTGGGGAATCATAAGAAAAAGTTATTGCAATATCTGAGACAAAAAGCATTGATGTTCTGAAATTAAGTAGTGAAACAGGAATGGAAAGGTTTTAGGGTAGATGAGAGGAAAATTGGGTACTAGAACTGACAAGATTTTCACATGATTTATTAGGAAATATAGAAAAAGAATGTATTTTAATCCCAGATTTGAGTCTGTCTTATGAGGAGCATGTGCATGTGCATGGCATTGGCTAGAAGAGTAAAAGGGGAAGAGAAAATATCTGAGAAGCAAGATAAAGAATCTCTTTCTGAATTTGCTGAGTTTGAAGTACCAAAGTATGAAGTCTGGATCTTCAGTAAGCAATTCTCAGGGCAGTGTTTGGAGTCCAATAATGGTGTGCATAAATAATAATGGTCGTTTTATAAAAATTATTCATCATTTTAGGGTTTTGAGATAGAAAAGTAAGGTAGGTTGTTTCCTCATCCTTAGGATTCTTTGCTAAAAGCTAGTATTTGATTCTTAAGTATAGGGAAAATATCTGTTGAATTAAAGCAATTCACATTACAACAAGGTCAAGGGATAAAGGTTTCAATGCAAAAGCAAAGTATCTCCAAATTTTACAATGTTTAAAAAGCATTTGGGGCCATTAGAAATGCATATTGAGTTTTCATGTGATATGTCACTGTGCTATAAGAGCATCATGGCCTATCTTATCTACTCCAGACAATACCGCCAATGAAATAGATTATTATTTTCCTCACTTAGCAAAAGAAGGAACTCTGGAACAATGGATAAACCCTTGCCCAAGTCACATGGCTAGTAAATGATGGAGCTGGAATTTGGTATTCCTAGGCATGTACAGAAGTTCATGCAGCTGCAGAGACATAAACAGAGGCAGGAATTGCAAGTTCTCCTTTCCTTCGAGGAAAAAAAATATCTTCATGGTCTGATGGTGTCATTTTAAGTTGCCCCCCTCTTTTTAAAAATGACTCTTTTACCTGCCCACAGAATCACCTTTACTGAATTCTTTCATTAAGAAATCTTGCTACATTTTAAAATTAATTGTCAGTACTTCAGAGTTGCCTATAAAATAGGTGGCCAGCTTGGCAGTTTCAATGTATGATTAGGAGAAAAATAAAAAAAGGAGATGGGAACTGAGGTAAAAGAACATGATGTCTTAAAACAATTTTATTTGAAGCAAACCATTTTCTGGGTTATTCATTTTTAAAAGGTTGTTATTTCTTCTGAAAGTAGGACTCTGTGGATTGATGGAAAGTCTCTCACTGTTGTTAGAACTGAGAGTTGGCATAACTAACAGGTCCTCTTGCTATGAGGGGACATATCCCTAGAAAAGAGAGGATTTCACTTAGTTGCCCTATGTAGCCTGGCATTTGCAGACTCTTTGGCCATCTGGGAACATGCAGGAACCATTCCTAATTAAGACCCTGACCACACAGGCTATCTCTTACAGGGTTGTGTGATGTTGTGGGTTTATAGAAGAAGGTTCAGGATCACATCTTGAGATCTCTTCCATACATGTATCACCTTGGGTTTATACCTACTCTCCTTGTATTTATAGTAACCCATAAGAGAGGGAAAATAACACCTCCTTGTATATTTTAATATTCTACCCATAATGGAGGGAAAATAACACCTGCTCTACCTTCCCCACAGAGTTGAATTCGGATGATGCATGGGGATGTGTGGTATATTACTATAAGCAAAGGTAAAGAGGGATTGCTTTATTGCTTTCTACACTTTTAGTTACAAATGTGTTTTACTGCCCAAGTCATCTATGCTAAGGTTAAAAGTTTTTTAAAAATCACAAAAATATATATCAAAAAGTATAAGTTTTTTCCTCATTTATTCCTATTCAGCTTCCCAGAGACAATATCTACTTTTAAAGATTTGGCATGTGTTCTTTGAGTTTGCATATGTGTGAGTAAAAATTATATTAAACATATGTTCTAAAAGTAGAGATTTTTACTCTCTAATATTACAATCTTTCCATATTACTAATACATAGCCATCTCATTTATAACAATTCCAAAGTATTTTGTATGAAAGCACTATAACATATTTCATCAGTCTTCTATAATACATATTTTGTTTGTCTTTCTTTTTCTCATTATTACAAATAGGCTTCAGAAAACATTCTGTGAGTAAGCTCTTGGGCATGCATGCAAATATTTCTGTAGGAAAAATTCAGAAAATTGGAATAAATTAGTCAAAGAGTGTGCCCATTTAAAATTTGATGGGTACTGTCAAATTGTCTTCTAAAATGTTGCAAAATTTTTTATTGGTATCAAAATATGTATAAGTCTATTTTTCTTCATAACTTCATTAACACTAGATATCAATCATTTAAATTTTGGTCTAATTAATTACCAAAAATCTTATTTTCATGTTGTTTAATTAGTTTGAGTAATTTTTCACATTTATTAGCACTCTATGTTTCTCCTATTGGAAATTAAGAAAAAAAAAAAAACTTTACCCTCATTTTCCCCAGGATTTTTTTTTCTTTTTTGTTGGTTGAGTGTATAACAGCCCAATCAGCAAAGAAACCTTTTAAAATAGGTGGCAATAACAGTGATGTTAATGATGTAATAATTCCCTAGATATTTGTAATGACCACTGGATGTTATAATGTTGGGCTCAAATCTGGTCTTGTTTATTGGAAACCTTAGACTTTGGTCTCAGCACATTGAATATCAATTTCCTCATCTTTAAGATAGATGCAATGATAAAACCTTCTCAAAGGATTGTTGAGTATAGTAAAATTCAATAATACATCAGAATAGTGTAGGTTCTCACTAGGGAAAAGGCAGATTATGTTGATAATGTCCAAACTTGAACTTGAGGCTTCCTATAAAGCCTTCATTTTGGTACTGATTTTACTCCTACTATCACCAGCTCCATGAAAATAGGTCAAGTGTGGTGATGTTTCATGAGCACAGAGTTGATGATGTCCTGGAACCAGTATCTCTGGTCAACCAGTTAAACATGACTCTGGGGTAAAATACTCAGAAAAACAGAAGTACAAACAGTCTTCAAACTAATAGACTCCTAGAAGAAGAGGTTCTTTTAAAGGTATGTGTATTTGAGACTTGTGTCTCAAGGGGCAACTTACCTGTCAAGCTAAACATACTTTTTTCTCCAAATACAAAAACTTTTACATCATCTTTAGGGATTACTTGTTTGGTATAACTGTCAATAGGGAATCTCATTTTGCTAAGATATCTTCTCAATATATACAGAAGTTTTAGAAGCCTCACAAAGGGATGTCTTTAATGTCTAAACTCATAACTGAACGTTAGGAAACATGATAAAAGAAACCTCGTAAAAATCCATATTATATACTTTGAATATTGATTTAAACATTTGTTTTCTTTATCAAATAATCCTATTGAACATTCCTTTGGTGGCAGTCACACAGCTGAATATTGGTATGATGATGAAGAAAATCTCCAGCCCGAGGAATTAGAGAGCCAGTGGATAATTATTGGCAATAAATGATCAGAGGTATAAAATATCGGAGAAACAGTAAAAAGAGTAATTGTTGGGTAAAGCTTCAAGGTGATATGTAGTTTAGGTTTTATGGGCAGGCAGTTTACCAAGGAGTGAAGAAGGCAAAGAATAACCTATGCTACAGGCATGAAGAAGTATCACTTAATGGGGAATTTTTTTTTTCAGATATTTTGATATTTGGGCACATGAAAGTATAAAAATGCAATAAGCAATTTGGGTTGAACCCTGTATTCAATTTCATCACCGTCTCCATTTCCAGGTCTACTGCCATGATCTTAGTTCACACCATTATTTACCCTAAAGTCTGACATTATATAAAGAACATAGGATTGATTTCCTCCAAAAGTTGATTATTGTGTCAGAGAATATAAACTTTTATATTTCCTTATAACATTCATAAACACAATATATTTGGGCCTATTTTCATCTCTCATGCTTAATGCAGAATCTGGATTAATAATTTATTCTGGTTGACTGTCAGATATGGAAGAGTATCCCCCCCCCAAAAAAAATATATATATATGGATGGGAATTTGAACTCCACATTTTACTCAGTGAGATTGTTACCAGCTTCCTAGAATACTGTACAGAAGGAGCATTTGGAATCTTATGCAGTCAGTGGGGAAGAGAGTAGAGATGAGTTAGGAAATTCTGCCATGGACAAGGAAGTAGGAAGGGTACGTACCATTAACTATTCTTCTTCATAATTTCCCTCTACCTCATGCCCACCCTCACTAACCTCCAAATTTTATGGTTCCATAATCTTATAATTCCATAATTCCATGTGTATGCTAAAAACCAAATAGCCCACCGTTGCCTGTAAAATTAAATGTAAAATATTGTAGCAGTCAAGACTTTCCAGCTCCTGGAATTTGCATATCTTTGGCCTCTGATGTCAGTTTCTCATACAGATATCTTTGTTAGTTTTGTTCTTTCTAAAAACCTTTGAAAAGTTACCCATCCTTTTAATATTTACTCCATTTGTTACCTATTTTGGCAGCCATCGCCAGTCATCCCAAATGATCACTAATTTAGATTCCTTATACATTTTACTACCTGTATTATTATTATGGGATACAGTTCTATTTATTTTATTTTTAACTTTTAAAGTACAATTTAGAATCCAGAGTGTACGGTAACAATAATCACAGGTATGCATGGGTTAACAAAAATCAAAGGGTGGCCTTAAATCTCTTATACATTCAGCAAAAACTGTTAATCATCAGAAATTGACTTAGTCAAAGCAAACAGATATAAGACAGGTCTTAAAATGACAGTGTGGCCCTTCTATGTTAGGTACAATGTATAAAAGAGAGCATTTATTGCTCGTCTTGCAAGTAATCTTACAAAAACTTTAATTTTATAAACTTTTACATAACACTCAGACAAGGCTTAGACAATTCTCTGATGCATACATGTACCTAGTCACATATATTTTGGGTGTCAAAAACATTATTATAACCTAAGTAACAGTCTTTTGTTTAACCAGTGACAAAGTAATAATTTAAGACTTTATTTAAGTACAAACCTTAATTCCCTTAAAACTTAGTTTCCCCAAGGAATAAAACCTAACAAATATAAGGAAATTATTGATAGGTAAGAGCAGTCAATGTTTAGTATGGAAAATTAGAAAGTAAAAGAAATATTTTTCAATGAGAAAGTATTTTGTCAGGTAAAGTAATAGTCTTGGGCTAAAGTCCAAGATGAAAGAGGACAAAAAACTAAGAATGTAAATTTGTGAATATCTAAGTAAGTCACAGAAGGTTTGTGGAAAGTAAATCTCAAAAAGTTTGTGTTTGTGATTAAGTTGGCTATAATTAGCACAAAGTTATTAGAACTTTAATGTACTGATATGAAGCAAAGTCTGAAACAGTCCTATTACTTTTTTATGTTTAGTTGTCTACTTATTTGCCTCATCTCCCAGTGCTCATTGTAATTTTTTGAAATCTTGGACCCATCATGCATTTATTTTGTATTTTATATCACCCCAGGACTCAGTGCCTGACACTTCAAAATGCTTAAGAAGTATTTTTTTAAATGAATGAATACATGAATAATTTTATGTTTTTGTTTTTTTCTCTTATATATATAATTTAAGTTGTGTCTATTTTGTTGAAATTTTACAGTCTTCTCAATGTGGGTAAAATATGTTTCATAAAAATTAAAAT
This sequence comes from Ictidomys tridecemlineatus, assembly GCF_052094955.1. Lineage (NCBI taxonomy): Eukaryota > Metazoa > Chordata > Mammalia > Rodentia > Sciuridae > Ictidomys > Ictidomys tridecemlineatus. Next base: position 34,217,688 of record NC_135480.1, read on the forward strand.
CTCCAAGAAATGTTACACAAAAGAAGCAATATTACTTTTTCTCCTATTATAAGGCTTTTTATCATATGATGAGAATAAGCTAGATTTTTTTCTTTCTCATTTTAAAAGTTAGATACTAATTAATCTAATTCATCTATTTGATCTTTAAGAGCTTGATTGAATTTTCAAATATGCAAAATACTTACAGGGAGAAATTGAGAAATTTTTAAATTTTAATATTTACCTTTGTCTTTATTAATTCAACAATTTTTCAAAATTTTATCTTTACTGGTGACCCATTAACAAAAGTAAATTATTTCTATAAGTAAAATTCTAGAAGTAAAACTTGATATTTTATATTTTATGAGCATAAGTTGGAAAAAGAGAAATTTATAAGGATAATATATCTCCCAGCAAATGTACTCACTCTCCATCTAACTGTGCATATTTTATCTTTGGGAGAAATTTATCTTTCAGATTTCCTTTATGTTTATCACTAATTATCATCTGATAATGATCATCATTTGCATTTAAGGATTTTTTTTTGAAGTTATAATCCCATAAACCAACACTTGAATCTGTTTTCCTTTGTCTCTAAAACCAGGGCCACTTGTTCTTTCTTTTCTATTTTATCATTATGCCAGTCCCAAGAGAGCTGTATGGTTCTTGCAAATGTAACTTTTCAACTGTATTCTAAACTCATTCTTATTAAAATGCAGTAAGTTTATATTGCCTGGTCAACATTATGAAAATAATTACTCAGTAACTTTTAATCTGTACTCCATACTTATTCTTAAATATTCTAAAGTTTCCCTTACTGCAAAATATAGAACTTTTTAAAGTATGTTTTGATCTGTATAATAAAATAGAAGAAAAGTTGGAATTAAATTATTTATTATACTGAAATCATATTTTTTATGAGTTCTATAGTAATCTTCTAATTAGATTGTTATTTTTGAGGGAAGGAATGATTTCTTTAATTTAAATTTTTAATTGACACATCATTTTCATGAGGGATAGTCTGATGTTTGACATGTATACAGTGTGCAAAATCAAACCAGGGTAATTCGAATAACCATCACCTCGGATATTTGTCATTATTTTGTGTTGAGAATGTTCAAAATCCTCTTTTATAGCTATTTGGAAGTATACAATAAATTTTTGTTAACTATAGTCACACCACTGTAATATAGAACCCTGAAATTTCCATTCATTCAGTTTTGGTGATGGAGATCAAACCTGGGTCCTTGGTTTGTGAATGCAAGCAAATCACTCTGTTGTTGAGCTATATCTGTAACCCTAGAACACTATAGCTTAATCTTCCTATCTTAACCATTTGTGAACATGTTAACCAAGTCTTCTCTATTTTCTTCCGCCCATCCTTTCAAGCTTCTGGTAAACACTATTCTTAACTGCAATCAGATCAACTTTTGAGCTTCCACACACGAATGAGAACATGTGATGTTTGTTTTTCTGTGCCTGGCTTAATTCATGTAATACAATGACCTTCAGACTCATTTGTGTTGTTGAAAATGACAGGATTTGATCATTTTTCATGGCTGAATAGTATCCTGGTGTATGTGTGTGTGTGTATGTGTGTGTATGTGTGTGTGTGTATGTGTGTGTATGTGTGTGTGTGTGTGTGTGTGTGTGTGTGACGTTTTATTTATACATTCATCTGTTGATGGGCACCTACATTGAATACATACAATGGCTTTTGTGAATAGTACTAGTGGTTAGCATGGGGATGCATGTATCTCATCAGGATACTGGTTTTCTTTCCTTTGAATATATATCCAATAGTTAGATTGCTATATCATGTGGTAGTTTTATTCTGTCTGACTTGCTCTGCCCACGATGGAATTAAATTCATGAAAAATACTAAAAAATAACTTACTACAATTATGATAACTGTAGAGGTACCCAAGGGTTTTATAAGAGTATCAACACCAGTCTCTTCTTTTTATAGGAGAGAAATCTTTTATTCCCATATTCTTCCCCAAATACTCTTAGCAAGAGCAAGCTTGCTCTTGAATATGAATATATGCTAGCATTTATTTTTTAAGTATGTTAACTATTTTTGATAATATATTATGATTTTCCTTCTAATTAAGGTGGTCTGAGATACAAACAAATACAAATGATCATCAACATACAGTGGCCTAGTACCCCAATAAACTCATTGTAAATTGAAATGTTGTCAAAACTTTATTTGATATATCGAACCTACTGAAGAACACAGCTTAGCAACACAGTACACTCTGGAGTAGCCTCATGATCATGTGACTGACTGGGAGCTGCAGCTCACTGCTTCTGCCCAGCATCATGAGACAGTATCATACCGCAAATTTCCAATCTAGAAAAAATAAAAATTCAAAATTCAAAGCATAGTTTCTCCTGAATGCACATCGCTTTGGCACTATCATATCACTGAAAATTTGTGAGTGGAACTACATAAGTTGGGGACCATCTGAACATCTCCCCTGTACATTTGCATTAAATTCTAACCTAATTATTTCACTCAGTTCTCTGGTTCAAACATGTCCCTGAATCCTTCCATTTTATTCAACTTTCCTATTACCGGTACTTTAATTCCATCTAGCAACTCTTCTAGTCTGCCAACATTAATTTTTAATTCCCTACACTCAAAACACAGTATTGTGATCTGTAAACACTCACCATGGAACAGTTGTCACAAAGCCCATGTCCTGGTAATCAGCATATATTTATTATATAAGGCCATATCTTAGACCTGGTGACAGGTCTCTAGTCACATAAAATATCAAAGTATGCAGCTAGTTTTACTTCCTCTTTGACAGCTGAAGAATCTGAGGTCAGGCAAGAGTGGCAAGGAATTTTATTGTGGTTATAAAAAGAGGAAATGGAAGTGATGTGAGTTGATGTTCCTTGATTCTGCCCATTTCTCTTCCATGCTACCATGTCCCTCTCTGGGGAACAATTCCCAGAGAGCACACCCAGGTCATCTTTGCTGCTTGCATATGTTGAAAATATATTTGAAGTTTCATATCATGACATTTTCAAAACTTGACATATTAGTATACTTTTCTCCATTTTTTGATAGCTTAATCTATCAGAACCTCATTTTCCTTATCTGGTGAAATGGGGATAATAATAAATATTCTACCTTTGGGATTTTGTGGAGTTTAAAATTACACACACACACACACACACACACACACACACCACTTGCTTTCAATTGTATCTAGATATAGCAAGTAGATGCTCAATAAGCTTGAGTGATCATTACCTGCTAATCAAATCTACATGCAAGTTCAGAACTTTGAATTACTGAGAGTAGAGCTGGAAAGATTCATAGGTTAGCAATAGTCGACATTTTCTCAAGAATTCATACATTTATTCCACAGATATTTATAAAATGCTTACTGTGTGGTTATGACTGCTAAGTTCTGGCAATATATCCACGAGCAAGATTGAGATAGTTTTTGCTCTTGTGGAACTTATACCCAGTGTAGAAGTCAAGCACAGAACAGATAAATAGGAGTATAAGTAAACAGATGCAATGATAAAGTCTGATGGGACAAGAAAAAGAAGATAAGAAAATGAGCTAGAGAGTCACAGAAGAAACCTATATTCAGTAAAGTTTCCAGAAATATCCTTTTTTAAAGCTCATCTTTAAAGAGTGGGTAGAGATTAGTAATGAAGTAGATTAGGGGTAGGAGCATTCCAAGTAGAGGGTAGTATGTAGGGGCCCTGGGGTAGGATAGAGAACTTGGAATGTTCAGGGCTCTGGCAGGGTCATCAGAGGGTAGATTTTTTTTTTTTTTTAATAAGAGACAGTGGCAGGGAGTTACAGGATGAACTAGGACGTGGGCACATTAGGTGGGATCTTATAGCTCACAGTAAGAGTTTGTTTTGCTCTGCAAGTCCATGGGAAGACATCGGATGATTTATAAATAAGAAGAATTACCTAAAAGTGAGGAATAAGATAGGGGGAATTTCTCTTCACTATGTGGTAGACCTTCCCATCACTCTGTTTCCTGAGTGAAGTCCATATTTCCTTTCCCTCTTCTCTCTTCCTCCTCTCAATTTTGCTCATATTCTTTTAATCCTTTGCTGGAAGGAAGGAGAAACTCCTCCCTTTCCACAGGTTTTCTGCAGAATAAATCCCTGGATGACCCAGGAGAAAATTAAACTGTCCATCAAATAGGTTTTTAGAAATGGTTTTCATTGTGAAATTGTAGTTACTTTGAAACAATTTAAAGATTTTAACTAAGGGTAGCTTTGTTCTCCACAGCAAAGAGGTATTTTGTTTCAACATGTATTTATTTTCTCTTGCCTTTTCTAAAAGTGACTCCCTTCTGTTCAGAGTTCTTTAAAAATGTGTGTTGGGTTATTCAAGCTTATGTCCTTCTCAGATCCTCATAGTTTTTCTGTTATCCCCTATTCTTCTCTTTTCCTATAGGTATAAACATGGGTTTCTTGTCATGTACAAATACATTTTTTAGAAACCATCAGTTATGGTGAGAAGGATTTAGGTTAGTACCTGCTGTCAGCAAGAAAGAAGTATGATCATGCTGTGATGTCAACTACAGGTATAGGCTGAGCAAGGGGAAAGAATGTGTTTGCTTAATTTTATTTTTGAATTATTTTTGTAGTTGTAGATGGAAAGCATGCCTTTATTTTATCTGTGTATTTTTTTTAATGTGGTGCTAAGGATCGAACCCAGTGCCCCCCACATGCAAGGCAAGCGCTCTGTGACTGAGCTACAGCCACAGCGCTGCCTAACATGTTTTAGTGTGTTAAATATTGTATAATGGAGATTAACCAACATACAGTAGATATGCGACTTAAAATGTTGGAGTTGGATATTTATTAAAACACAACTCTCATTTTGATTTTATAAAGCACGTTAGGAAAATTATAGTACCCTCTACTTATATTAAGGAAAACATGATTAAAATTGCCTGAGAAGTTGGAAATATTTCTGGGTAGTTGGAGGCACCATTATCAATAAGTTTGTAGATAATAAACAAGACTTATATTTATGGAGTGATGTGGACAAAATCATACTCAATACTTTGCCATCAGAAAGTTATTTGGGTTAAGGGGAAAAAAAGTTCTGAAGTGTAAAACACCACTGTGTTCAAAGAGGAAGATTTGGCCTTTAGATACCTGGCGAATTCTGACGCTAGCACTAGCTAACTGCGGCAGATAATGTGAGTGTGCTTATTCAGACTCACTCTCTATTCTTTTCCACCCTATCTTGTTCTCTGATTTCTAATTGTTCCAGCCCATGAAAGCCCCAGAGGAAAGCAGAGACAAGGTAGAGCTTGAAGATAGCATATGTATTTCTCCAGTTCCTCCCTTGAAGCTGTTTCAGTTGTCTTTGTCTTTTAACTATGCATTAGCTCTCCTGTTACGATAACCTTTTCTACCTGAATCTCTCCCTTCTAGTATATGTAATCATTGTTTCTCATCCCCTTTTTAGACCTAAAGAAACAACCCCACGGGTCCCTACTATCCCTTAGTGGTTTTGGAAATGTCCATACTTTTATAAACAGCCTCTTTATTAACTATTAAATTATCCAAATTTGCATTTGCTATCTGTTTCCGAAGGGGACACTGATTGATGCACTGTGTATAATCTGGGTGAAACATTTTAAAACATGCTTCAGGATTTGCCCCTTTAAAGAGGATGTAAAGTTGTTTTCTCCCCAGAAAACTTTCACGGATGTAAAATCAGGGAGTGCATTAGAACGACTCTGTGTTTATTGTGTCCAAACATCATTTTCTGAAGCTCTAGAGGTTCTGCCTCCATTCTCTTCCATACTTTTGCCTGGAGTCATTTTAGTTGCTCAGTTACACTAAAAGCCTGCTCAATTTTTATTGCAAGGACTCCGTGACTAAGAAATTTGGAAACCACTGGCTTTAGATGATGATAGAGTGTCTTCTAGTCTTAAAATTTTACTATTTTGTCTGGATGTTATTTTATGCAGAAACTGGTGTTCTTTATTCATAGCCTCTGGCCAGGGCTATTTGGTCAACTTACTTAGCTGCGGGCCATGCAGTCATCTCAGGATATACCATCTGGATATGGGGAAAAAGTCCATTTAATTCTCCAGGATCACATTCTCTTTTACAAAATGTTTTTATGGCATAAGACAGGAAGCCATGAAGGCCAATAAATACAGAGAAAGCAGATCAGAAAGCTGTTTGAAGTGGTTTGACTGTGGCCCTGGACAGTAATTGCCTTGCCATGTTCTGAGTGCTGAGAACCCAGTTCCCAGGGCTGTTCAACATTGTCAATTGGCCAAGCCCAGCAACACTATTGGACCAGTCCACTTCTTGGCTTGTAGTTTCAACCCCTCTAGTCAACATCTTCCACTTCGTTTTCTATATAAAGGAGTTTAAAAAAGGTATAAGCAACTTTCTTGGGCAATTACCCTTTGAATTTTGGCACATTTTCTGCCTCTCTTGCTTTTCTAAGCAGAAACTTTCAAGATTTTAAAACAAAAAGTAAAAAATACATGTGTTTTTTGTTTACTTGGTAGAGTAATTGTAGAGAAAGTTCGTAGGCATAGCTATGAGGCCAGACTTCAGGAAGCAAGTGGCATTTGAAGCTGATTCTGTGGGATGTAGCTAGATAAAGATGGAGGTGAGGGTGGTGGAAGGCCAGTCAGCCACTAAACGTTAGTAAAGTTCCCACTGCATTTTGATCAGCTTCATTATGCAATCTCCTTGCTTGACTGTACTCACCTTATTTCGTGTCAGTCTATCTATGGCACTCTATATTTTCTTAAGAAGGGACAGGCTTATATTTTTTTATACTTGAACTTTCAATGTTCAACAAAATGCCTGGCACATAGTAGTTACTAATTAAATGTTGGAGAATAAAGAATAAATTGCAAGTAGTGGGGATAGGAAGTGAACCTTTGACAAGAACAAGGATATGATAGAGAAATGATGAGATTTAATGTTATAATGGCATGTTGGGATAGATTATGGAGGTTTTGTATACCAAGGCATTGAATGGCTGTGGGGAACCACTAAAGATTTTGGAGTAAGGGTGTGACACAAAGAAGTCTTCATGAAGGTAAATGTGGTAGCAGTATGCAGTGTAGACTAGTGGAAGGAAGGTATAGACAGGAGTTATAGGACCCCTACTGGGGCTATAGAATAGAATAGGTGTCAGAGTAGCCTAAAGGATTCGAAAGATGTTATTTAATAGGCAAGTACCCTAAACAGCTAACTTTAATCTGCCTCTTCCTCCAAAGTACTGTCAATCTTCTTGGGCTTGAATTCTAGTCTGCCACTTAGTAACTTGACAGTCTTGGATAAATTATTAAGCTCTCAAAATTCATTTCCAAATGTGTTGATTATGAAGAAAAAAAATAACTATACAGTGTTCATCAGGGTACTCAACAAATGGGAAATAATAAATATATAATGCCAATTTATGGATACCATTACTCTTGTGACTTGTGAAAGCTGGAGGGTGGAATGAGACTTTTATACACTATTTTTTTTTCTGTGTATTCTTTTTTTGTTGTGGTGGTGGTGGTGTTGGGGACAGAATCCAGGCATGCTAGGCAAGTGCTCTACCACTGAGCTATATCCAAGACCTTTCCTGTATTTTCTAACTCAAAGAATCAGACCCTCACTGATTAAAGAGGTGTGACGAAGATAATAGATGTGGTGAAAATGATCCTTTTTGTTCATCTAATGGCAAAAGAAGGATAAGCTTTCCAGCAAGTGCTACATATGGAGGCATCACAGGAGGTAGGGAGCCATGGAAAAAATACTCCCAAGTGTGTCTGGCAGAGCCGCGTGACCTTAGGGAAGTCACTTCATTAGTCTGGGTCTCCATTTTCTCAGCTACAAAATAAAAAAGCGAGAAAATCGCTATTTTTTTCCTCAGCTATTAAATGATCTTGAGACTCCTTTCCAACCAGATATTAAATGATTTTTTTCACATTTATCATTAAATTCCCAGGCTCTATCAAACAGCTTATTATGTAACCTACTTGCTCATTTGATGTCTCTGTATAATTTTTATCCAGTTTTTCAGTCTAGCTTTATCCTTTGGTGCCTTTTCCTAAGCACTGCAGATTTTTGAACATCTTTTTGTGGATGGTAGCTCTGTGTGTGTGTGTGTGTGTGTGTGTGTGTGTGTGTGTGTGTGTGTGTTATAGGGGTATGTTAGGTAGGTGTGAGTTTCAAACTTTGCAGGTGGAGATAATTGCTTTAATTTAAATTATTTCCCCCGGTTTTAAGATTTCAGTTGGAGTCTCACAATGTTGTTCTGGTTGGACTTGAACTCGTGATCCTGCCTCAGTACTTGAGTATCTAGGATTATAACCATGAATCCTTGGTCCCTGCTAGCTTTTAAAAATATCTATTAACTCTTGTGGCATGGGCATTGCAGGGTAGTTAGGTGGTATCACGTTTGCTTGAATTCATTTGTATCTACTAAGTTACACAGGAAAGAAAAGCTTCTGGAGAGAAAGAAGATGGGGACTGACTCCTCTTTTTTAATATTCAAAGATATTGAAATGTGTGTGATGGATTAAGGGATATTTGATACAAGTCAAATTATGGGAAGTAGCAATGAGGTGCTTGAATAGCAGATCATTTGGAGATATAAGAACTCCTAATCAGAGAGTATTTCCCTCATCAGGGGCTATAACTTTGCAAGAGGGTGTAGTCCTGATTCCATGCCTGGAATGATTGACACTGAAACCATTTTGACACATGGGCACTCCTTCGTATATTTGTATATGTTTGAACTTAAAGAACTTCCCCATTTCATCATAAGAACATTTAATTTGGCAGGGTTTTTTTTTTCCTAGAATGAACTGAGTAGAGCTGAAAGCTAGCAGCATTATTCCTTCACCCCATATCACAGAAGCAACCATCATCTCGCATCACAGAACCATTTTTTTTTTTTTTTTGTCTGGGGAACCGATGGAACTCCCTTCTAAAATCAATGTGAGGATGTACACAGTAGCATTGTATTGGGGTCGGGAACTCCACTTAGTTACTGGCCACTCAGTGACGATGATGCTGGCCAGAAGTAGGAAACAGGACTTTTAGGGATTGGCAAATACAAATGCTAATCTCAGTGGGCTTCCATTCTAAATGGCTCTTGGACACAAGCACTCTTGGAAATTATTAGAAACATTTGGGAAAGAAAACTTATAGAAGAAATTGGAATTATTGCCTAAAATATAGGAGAGAATACAAGACCATTGATGATTATGTATTAGTGAAATATGACTTTGCTTGAATACAGGCTCAAATTAAGTCAGTATATATATACATCTACCAAGCATAAAATATTTTGAGGGTCAGTTATATTTTTATACTTATGTAAAATAATAACAAGCATTTTAGTTTTTTATAAAGGTCTCATGACACTGAAAACCTAAGAAAGATTATAGTAGAGTAGAGAAAAGAGACTGAGGGAAGGAGAAAGGAGGGAAAGGAGAAGTACTTGGAAATGATATTAGCAAAATTATCTAAAATATATAATAACAAATTCAACTATTATGTACAACTATAATGCACCAATAAAAATGGGAAAATAAAGAAATGGAAAAAAAAGTCTCATGTTAGGCAAGGGACAGACTTTGGGAAACTTAGGCAAAAAGGCAATTTCTTGGAAGACCCTTGGGTAGTTTACTACATCAAAGGAGAAGCTTGTATACCATATGCAGAAACCATGGTAACTAGGACTGTCATATCTAAATTATAACAACTAGTGAGCAGTCTTGTCAGAAGGTCATTACCATAATGGAGTGAATCAGCCTCACCTTTCTCTTTGAGATCCTCTGACCAAGATTCAGAGACTTTGGAAGGAGAGACCAAGAGCAACCACCTTGGGGCAGATGCCTCCCCATTGGATTAGCTAGGATTGGGCACCTTGATTAATTGTCCATTAAGATTGCCAACATTGAAGGAGAAGAAATGCTATCAGGGGAAAGCCATGAATGGAGATCAGATGAAAAAATTACTGCTGCTAACTGGAAAGTCTCTGACCTTGCACATTTATTGTAGTGGCCGGAAAGGCTGCTAAGGGAATGCAGTTGCATGGTAGTCTGGGAGACAGAGGGGCGGGGGTTGAGCTCTGGTCAGCCAAGGCCTCTCTGGCAGGTATGCATGACTTAGGGAAAATGCTGAGGAAGTGTGAAGGAGAAAGAGGAAGAATAGTGAAGAGAATGGAGGTGGGACGAAAATCAATCAACAAACACTGGCAATTTTGCCTGCAGAATATTTTCGTGCCGCAGTGGATTTCATGTACAGTTTTAAGACAAACATGAACATTCTCAATCAATTTTTTTGAGTTGTTTATTTTCAGATCTCCCAAAGTGGAGGTTTTAGGCTGTCTTGCATGCATCTCAGGGCTATAGGAAAGTGCCTAAGAGAACTGGGAAGGTGTGTTTGAAGTGGCTGGGCCCTGGCCACATGTCATTCAGAAATCATGCTTCAAATTACATGCTTTATGAAATGAGGTTTCATGTTTGAATCTCACAGAGGGGGGAAATTTTGCTGCTAAAAATAGCACTAGAAAAATCATCATCTGCTGAGGGAAAACGTGAAAAGAGTTCTTTAAATAGATATTTAGACTCTTCAAATTGACCCAGTCTCCATCAACAGTTGGGCAGCTGGGCACACAAGCATGATATTGCTTTACTGTTTGATTCTTATCAATATTACCTTAGCAAGATTCGTACAATTCATTTTTTAATAGCCAGAAAGAGCCCCAGTCTGCAAAAAATGTTTACTTGCCAAGATGGTTTGTTGAAATAATCCTGAATTGTATTTGATCTATTTGGTCCACAGGGGAATTAATAGGCTCAGGCAGAGTTCTTTGCTGAAAAATATCTCCTTCCTTAGTTGGTGCCCTGAAAGGCCAGTTTTGCAGCCATGGCATTCTGAATCCTCCTCAACAACAAGAAATTCTCTTGGCTCATTCATTCATTTGCCCTGGTATCCATCCACATTTTCATATACTTCATGGGGTAAATGAAACTGTCACTGATGGACTGAGGTGAGGTTGGAGAAGGGATCTGTTAGAAGGAAGAAGCACAGTCTTCAGGGAGTGCATTATTTTAACTTTAATTCTAGCAAAACAAATTGTGTTCATATTCTTAGATTTCTCAAAATAAAATTGGCAAAGAATTTCATAAGAGGTAAAGTCAAAAGATCAAAACAATCATGTCTTAGACATACATCCAACCTCGATTTTCCCTTTAATCACACACTGATTATGAGACTTCATCTTCTTTGTTAAAGTAGAAGTAATGGTACCTGGTATCTAAATCAGAATTATTATAGAGACATAAAATATCTCCAAAATACACCACTCAATTTTCTTAGTATGTATAGTCTGTTAGCCTTATAAAATTCTTTGTGGGACACATATAATCATGTATATTCAGTTATACATTTATGCAGATGTCCCTGGTAGGTGAGACATGTTAGTGTGTTATGATTTATCCTTGCTTGATAGAGACTGTCTGGTGGAGAAGAGGAGAGATCCAAAAAATTATACAACAGAAGTTGACGCTAAAAAGGAAAATGTGAGTAAATTTTAGAATGGAGAAGATACTAGGATATAGAATAGTATTTATTTTAAGTAGTTGCTTTTCTTCTTTTTTTGTGTAGGCTGAATCTAATATGCAATATTCATGCTCATTTTGAAAATTGGTGGAAGTATGAAAACTTAAATGGGCAAAACCCCCAATAATAGTCAGCCCGCCAAGGCAATTGGTGGCATGTCTATCTGCTCATAGGTGTTTTGTTTTTTCCTTTTGCTTTTATGTAATTGTGTTCACTCAGCCTACACTTTTATGCTTTGCTTTGTTCACTTAATACTGTGCCATAGAATCAGTTTCTTTGTGAATACACATTGGTTAAGATTTTAAATCATTTCTAAATCTCAGTTTCTAGAAATGGAGTTAATGGATGAAGCATGTATAGATTTTTTTTTAAAGATTTCTAATCTCCAAAAAAGTTCTGCTAATTTACATTTTCATTTTGCATTCCAATTTACACTCTCATTTACACTTTGTAAAGCTCTCAATGGGAGTGTGTATCCCAGTGGGAAACATAATTGATCTTCGTCAACACTGAATTTATAATTTTTATTGCATTTTTGAATTTAAATGCCAGAAAGTTATATGTGCTTTTTACTTTTTGCATTTATTCAGTTATAAGCAATGACAGTTTTCATGTGTTTGTTGGCCATCAGTATTTCACATATTGTGGTCACACATTTATTTAAATATATATTTCTATTTATGTATTTATATGATTTTATTCCTTTATTTGTATTTTTATTTCAATCTGCATAGTTTATATTTTCACTCTTAAGAGCTATTAGAAATTTCAACCCTTTGCTAAGTGAATTGCACATTTTTCATACCATGTGCTTTTCACTTTTTTGTTAAAAGTTTACTTGTTATTACTGTGTTTTTAAGACATGGGAAATTTAAGATATATGTGTATCTATTCCTTAATAATTTCTGCCTTTAGTTTGGTGCTTTTTAAAGAGGTTTATATTAGCCCAGAATCAGATAAGTATTCTCTTAAATTTTCTTACAATGTTTTCATATTTTATATCTAATCTTTTGCTTTCCTTGGAACTAATTTGGGCAGGAGGCATGGTGTAGGGTTTGTTTTTTTTTTTTTCCTGGCCTGTAACGCTCTTTCTGTGACTTGATTCTTGCTTATCTTGCTAACTACACTCATCTTGCTCATTTTCTCCTTAATTATCACTGCCATCCACTCCTTCTTCATACCCTAAGCTAGTTTCTCCTTGAGGTCTTGACACTTGGTTCCATGCTTGGAAATCTATCCAGATCTTCAGATGGCTTATTGCTCATCATACTCATCTCTTTCAAAGAGGCCTTCCTGACCACTTGGTCACAGAGACTGCTTCCCTGTCAATGGTGGTCCCTCAACCTGGTTACATTTTCCCGTCTAGGACTTAGCAGTATCCCAAATGGCATGTGCGTTGACTTATATGCTTGATTATTGTCTATTATCTCAGAGGTTAGGCTCCTTACAAAATGTGGGCCTTGACTGTCTGCTTCATAATCATTTCTCCAGCACCAAGAATTGCTCTGGCATATAGTATTCTTCAAATAATATGTTCCTTGGGCAAATGAATGAATAGATTTATGCTGTAAAAATAGTCACAATAACCACTAACATTTACTGAGTCCTTATTTTGAAATAGTCTACTTGATAAGTGGTTTATAAGCATTATTGTTCATAATCCATCAAACAAATTCTGCTTTTTGAAAAAAGTTTATAATGAAATTTATTATCATCGCAAACAGCATTTCAAAATAGTGGGTTCTATTATGTCCCCTACTTATAGTAAAGAGGGTAGAGGAATTTGAGTCTAAGTAAATGCTTAAGGTTAAATAACTAATAAGGGAGTATATTTCTCTGCCCAAATCCTCTCAGGAAAAAGTTCTAATTCATTTTCATTATTCTATCCTATTGGATGAACTTCCAGAAGTTCATTTTTCTCTTAGCTCCTTTCCAAATAATCTTACTGTGCTTTTGATTAGAAATGCATTACACCTCTTAATTAATTTGGGAAGAGCTTCATCTTTTGAAAATTGAATCATTCTCTTTTAGGAAGATTGTCTTTCTTTATCTCTGTTACTTCATAACCCTTGAAAAAGTTTTGCAATTTTTTTAGGTTCTTCATATTTTAAAAAAACTTAAGTTTATAATGAATTATTTTGTATTTTTGCTTGCTGTTATTAAATTTTGTTACATTTTAAAATTACTTGTTACAGATTCTTATCCTAAATGATCTACAAAGCATATATTTTTTAGAAAATAGATTCTTTTTCAGAATAATTATGTGTTCTATTCCCATTTTCAGAAAAAAATGTGCTTTCTGTTCCAGAAGATAAATAAAACAAACATTAAAGTCAGAAACCTTTATCAGCAGAATGAATGTTAGGAATATAGATTTGAAACATGGAATATCTGGGTCCAGTTCCTAGTTATTTCCTCTGAATATGTTATTTAGACTCTCTGAGCATCATTTCATCAGGAAAAGGGGTATGATGATTTTCACTCATAAGGTCCATTCTTTATTTATCATTGATGCATATTGGTTTTATCTAATACTGAGATTCATGGAAATATATTTATATGTACATAATTCACAATTTGGCCTATTTAATTCCCTCATAACTCCCCTTTTCCCTCCCCTTTTTTTTCCTGTCCATATCCTCATCTTCTAATCTACTGGTTTCTATTTTCATGAGGTCTTTTTTCTTTCGAGGTTCCACATATAGGAAAAAACATACATATGGCCCTTGCTTTCCAGTTCCATCCATTTTAGTGCAAATGACATAATTTTGTTCTTTTTTGTGTATTTTTAAAATAAATAAAGCTCTCTTACGTGCATATACCATATTTCTTTCTCCATTCATTGCTGATGGATACCTAAGCTGATTCCATAATTTGACTGTTGTGAATTGTGCTTCTATAAACATAAGAATGCATAATATTATAGTATTATGACTAATTGTTCAGGAAAAATACTGAGGAGTGGTATAATTGGATTATATGGTGGTTCCATTCCTAGTTTTTTTCTATATATATATATATTTGTTTGTCAGTGGACCTTTATTTATTTATATATTTATATGTGGTGCTGAGAATCAATAAACCCAGTGCCTCACACATGCTAGGTAAGTGCTCTACCACTGAGCCACAATCCTCCGCAACATTCCTAATCTTTTGAAAAACCTCCAAAGTGGTTGTACTAATTTACAATCTTGCCATAGGGTATGTGTTCCTTTTCACCTGTACCAGCATTTATTATTATTCATATTCTTGATGATTGCTATCCTAAGTAGAGTGAGATGAAATCTCAGTGTAGTTTTGATTTGCATTTTCTGATTCCTAATGATGTTATATATTTTCTCACATACTTGTTGGTAATTTGAATTTATTCTTTTGGCAAATTTCTATGTGGTTCCCATTTATTGTTTATTTGTAATCATTATTTTTGAGTTCTATACATTCTGGATACCATAAGGTTTTCACAAGGATAAGTTAAGTAATGATGCCAAACATTTAGCCCTCTGATACATGCTTAATGTTTAATAACTGTTGGTGATGAGTAATAGTGTCTCTGGGCTGTAAGTGACTTGCAGTTTTTTTCTGCAAATATTAAACTATGAAAGGAACATTATGCTGTGGAATTTCATGCTATCTAGTCAGGGATGATGCAGACAAGCCTACAGGAAAAGTCAGTGATCATAGAGTCACTTTTACTGCCTTATTTTTGGCTACAAAATCAAATGGAGATCTAAGATTTTATTTTACCTATAAGCATAAGCAAGCAGATTATTTTTTTCTCTTTCACTCTCTCTCTATCATACACACACACACACAAACACACACAGACACACACACACACAACCACAATCTTGCATGGCAAGATTTTTTTTTCACACCATATTGATTTCTGTTGCTGTCTTGGGGATTCTTTCCTCTTCGTGGTGATTATCCCCACTTCCTTATGCTGCTTTTGGAAATGTAGTAAAATATTGCTCTACAAACATAGATCCTCAAAAGGAAAAGGCAATAAAGAATAGAATGTAAAGAGGAGCTTTCTTATTTGATTTAAACTGACCCTATTTCGTATGATATGTATAGATATGTCTCATCTCTTTTCAGATATCAAATACTGTGAGCACCAGTATGTGCCTCTTGGTGAGGAGGTATAGCTATATGGTGGTGGGTAAATTATAGTTCACTCGGATCTCATCCAAAACGCCTCCTTCTGCTTTTTATTCTTTTTTTCTTGTTGATTTTTGTTAAGAGGTTTTTTCCTTCTGTATTAAATGGGTCAGTCCACCATTTTTTCTTAATAAATTCTCAATAAATATGCAGTAACCATAATTAAATCTTCAAAATTTAAAGCCATTGCTCTGCTGGAAAAGGAAGGTCTTCTCCAATATTGTTCCATTTGTCATGCAGCAACACCTTAGAGTTAGAGAGGTATTAAGGCAGAGCTGAAATATTTATGATGATGGGTGAAGAGCCCTGACATGAATTGAGTGGGTTCTAAAGAGTGAAGATCAGCTTGGTCTTGTGGAATGAGCACAGAATTTGGAGTCATCCCTGGTATCAATTCTGCCTCTAACTCTTATAAACTCTGTTATCTTAAGAAATTTAACTTTTCTGAGCCTTGCTTTCTGCATGTGTTATTTGAAAGGTAACAGTATCCACCAGTGTGTTTGCCATGGGATTTAAGACCATGCATGTAAAATGCTTTGTACAGGACCTGACGTATGCAATATCAAAGTCATTATAAGGCTCATGATTATTGCTTTCATTCAGGTCAGAAGCAGGGAATAAAATGATCAGGTTCTGATGAGGCATGTTTGGCTAGCTTAAAACTGGCTCTAAAGTAGAGCCCTCTTCCTTAGAAAACTGACACCACAGCATGGGAAGGCAAGGTGACTTTCAGCCTTTCTATAATGTGGTAGTTTTTCTTGGGAATGGTGGCTGGTAAATATTTTCCAGCTTCTGCTGCCACACTGACATTTGATGGGTTTCTTAATAGTTTTCCATTTCTTTAATGTGTTAAATTCATAAACTATAGCTGTTTTGTTGGTCCATGGCAGGCCTATCTGTGATGTTGAGTAATTGCTTGGCACACAGAAAAGACTGCCTTCTATATTTAAACATGTTTATCAATCATGCCTTCCAGACACCATCTGCCCAGGAAGGGCCACAACAATTGGAAGTCCAGAGAGGGGTGACTTTGGGAGGAAGCCTTTCCCAGGAGCATAGACCAGAACCCATCTGGCTCTAATGATTCTTCAAGGTGGATGAGGAGAGGGGAAGGGGAGACATGAGATAAAAACCTCACCTGCTTATTAATTGAACAAGGCAGGTGCCAGCCTGCTCTGAATTCTGCTGGCAGGCTGCAGAATATGCCATTTTCCCCTGCTAATAAGTCCTTCAGCATGGAAGATATCTCTAGCTAGCTTTGCAGCAGGAAATAAAGGAAAAATTGTTAATATGAACCCTGAGGTTAACTTTAAAAATCTCTTAGCTTCTTGTCCTAAAAGTGGAAGGTTGAAAGCAAAGATAAGAAAATAAGAGGAAAGGAAAGAAGGAAGCGAAGCTCACTGGCTTTAAGAATTCATTTAAGAGTACATTTATTAGGTTTGGTCCAAATTCCATAGCTTGGCATTCAAGGTCACTTTCACTTCCAATGCCCTTCCTGGGACCCTGCCTCTAAATCTTTGGTACCAGTAATATCTGGGCTCTGGGTCGCGGATGGAGGCTTCCTTTTCACTTCTTTTGGATACTTTCTATGTTAACTTTCATAGATATTCTCGTCTCTTTTCATTAGCTGAGACTCAAAGTTTGGTGAGCTTGCCCAAGGAATACAGGTAGGAAAATTAATTCCACTTACACCATAACTATTGATTTTCATGTCTTCTCCCTCCTGCTTATCTGAAAGATTATTAAAGATAAGATTTATTACCTAGATAGAATGTTATGGGTTTTATTAAAAATAATACTTGTGCAATATAGAAAGTTCAGTAGCAAAGAGAGATCAAATAAATTAAATACTAGAACTCCCACAGATTTTCACTAATATTTTGGTTTGCAAGTTTCTGTTCATTTGTGTGATTGTGTTTGTGTTTACACATAATTGCGCCATTTTGAAACCTACCTAATGGCTGAGAGTATTTTCACTTATTTCATTAGTACTTTCTAAGAATTCAACCATGTTGTTCATATAAAGCCTACAACACTGGGCCCATTTGATTAGCTACTGCTTTAACAGAAACAATGGCTACTGTGGTTATTCTGATTATTTATAAGGAATATTTTCCTTGCCAATAAATATTCTTCCGCAACACTATTTCTCAACCTTTTACTCATTATTACCCCTCAAAGGAAATGTTGAAGATATTTTCCCTTAATTGCTTCCCATGTGATATTTAAACACTACAAATATTCTATGTGCTACATGTGTACTCATTCTATTTACATAAAAGAAAAGAGGTTTTTTTTATTTCTTAAAACACCAATTTTCACCCCCATTGAGAATGTATATTCTACGAAAAAATTTATGGCAGTTACGTTATAGTCTTTTATGTAGATTGTAATTTAGATGATCAAGAATATTATTGAATATTTGGATTATTTTAAATGCTTTACCATTTTTAGCTCCATTATGATTAGCATATCATATATATACATACAAATACATCTTTGTGTTTCTTTATCATTTTCCTTAAGATAAATCCTCAAAATGAACTACTTTGACCAAAAGTTATGGGATTTTAGTTATTTTTTATATATTGTGTTACATAACTCCTCAAACTTATTAGCAGTGGCTGAATGAGCTTGTTTTTACTAAATATTATCTAAAGGGATATTAAAACTTTTGTGAAATAATTTCTACAAGATTTGTGGTGGGCTTCATTCTGATCAGTTTGAATCCCCCGCCCGCAGCCATGTACCTAATGCTATGCCTTCCCTCCAGGCTCTTTAGGACTAAACTCCTGACATTCTTTATTCTATTAACTTTACCTGACTCTCCACACCTCAGCAAAATGCATGTGATACAGGTCCCCAATCAAGCCATGTGCTACTTTTTTCTTACATGTTTTTGTGTTTTCTGCTGAGTGGTGTGTTGGCAAGGGTTAAACACCAAGAATCCTAACTGGTTCAACACAAATGCCCATATTCTGCCCAATAATGCTACCATTTCAATTTGGATTTCAATTCAGAAATACTTCTTTTAGTCACAAAGAACAAAATGTCATCATTCCTATTCACACAACACTGAAACTAGGTTAAAGAGAGACACAAAATTGGAAGGCTGCACAGAGATTGAAACCAACTTTCTATCAGGTTTGGTACTTGCGGAAGGGCATTTGTATGTCTAAACATAAAAGTTCTATTGAGTATCTACCATGCAAGCACAGAGTAGTACTAATTTATGTGACTATAGCAATGAACAGAACAAACATTTTTATGTTCATAGAAATCGAAATATCTTTACATTGTATTAACAATCCAAATACAAGAAAGTAACAGCAGCATAGGCTGCAAATGAAAAGATCAGTGTGGAATAGGAACTTGTGGACCATGCAAGAAGAGAAATTGACACATTTCATCTTCTAAGAATTTTCATTAGTTCCTTAGACAGGAGAGAAGTTAAATTTGCTATCGGGCTCATACTATAAATTTTTCATAGTTTATTAGTTTCCCTAATTCAGTTCTTGAGTAGAATGTAGGTCATTCTGAAAACCTTATAAATCTCTGAATTAAAGAACTATCTGTGTGTGTGTGTGTGTGTGTGTGTGTGTGTGTGTGTTTGTGTGTGTGTTTATACTTAGCTACCTGATCTGGGAAGACTAATGTGATAATTTTGAGTGTTAAGGTTCTGGTGCTTAATAAGCCAAATCAGAAAGTGGTCCTTCATGTTCCTTGTGGTCTTAGGAAAGCTTATTTTAGGCCAAGTCTTATATACTGCAAATGAGACTTATTTATGATATATTGCGTGGGCTTGACTTAAGCATAACTGCTCATAAGACTTTCCTCAACCTTGCAGTCTGGTTTAGCTGTCCTTATATGATGTTCAAGTAAAACCTTAAAACACAACTGTCCCTGATTTCCCACCTCACAGTTGCTGTCTGACTTCTGTTTCCTGCTAGGTTATAATTTCCCTGAAACATCAACTGCAGTTTTATTTTTCCATCACAAACATGTCACAGTAGTTGTTCTGTGTAGACTTTTATGAAAGATGCAAGGGCAAGAAAAGAAAAGAAGGAAAAAATAAAACAACAGAAAAAAAAGAAAAAATAAAGTAAGTTCTGGGCTAGATATTCAATATGGTGGCTAACCCTTCTACATCTGCTGCTCTGGTTTAGATTGATGATGCCGAGAACTACTTGCTAGATCTTCAGCCACAAATATCCTTTATTTGCTAAGACAGGAAGGGGAATTGACAGTTTTTAGAAATCTTCCACATACTGGATTTGCTTATTCATTTCCTTTAAATAATCCAAATTTATCGAGCAATTATTACATACCAGATTCTGGGCCCTTGTGTTGTGAAACCATCATTTGCAGTTTAACTCACATCAATCCTATAAGGTATCATCATCTTCATTTTACTCAAGAGAAATTGAGGATTGTAGTAGGTAAACAACCAGCTCAAGTGCACGTGGCTATTAAGTATCAGGGTTGAAGTTTAAGCTCTACGTGTCCTTATTTGAGAGTCCACTTAGCCACTGAATGTGAGATTCTGTCTCTTGTCACGTACACATTCCATTCAATCAATGTTTCAGTGAGATTCTTTAAAAAGAAGGGCTTTGGGTGCTTCAAACAAGTACCTGACATCATTATTAGCCCTTTTATGACCCTTTGACTTTGCAGCTGTGTGTGGTTCTTAAATTATTTGGTTTCAGGGGGGAAATAAGCTTGTGAGTCTGTGCGTTTGAGACAGAGAATGAGAAAGGAGGAAGAGAGAAAGAGAAGTGGGTAACAAAGACGGTGGAATGAGATGGACATCATTACCCTAAGTAAATATATGAAGACATGAATGGTGTGAATATACTTTGT
This sequence comes from Ictidomys tridecemlineatus, assembly GCF_052094955.1. Classification (NCBI taxonomy): domain Eukaryota; kingdom Metazoa; phylum Chordata; class Mammalia; order Rodentia; family Sciuridae; genus Ictidomys; species Ictidomys tridecemlineatus. The sequence continues at coordinate 34,238,292 of NC_135480.1, forward strand.
ATACAACCAGAGATAAAAAAATTGTGCTTTATATATGTGATATTAATTGTAATGCATTCTACTGTTGTATACAACAAAGTAGAATACAAATTAAATTTAAAAATAAGTGGGGAGGAATAGACTTTATACTTCACTTTTATCTTTGGAAATATTTACCTAAAATGAGCTCAAAAACTTCCTTTCTCATCTTTACCTATAGCTGCATCTATAGTAGATAAATCAACCCCAGTCAGTGGCTGGGGTCCTGTGGATGTAGGATCATGGTCACATTAGATTTTGTGGTCCTTAGGAAGAGTCCATCCAAATGGTGGGAGTAGAGAACTCTCCACATCTCTCTTTTTCTTAGGAAATCTCCTGTCCTCAACATTTTTCTGCTTTCTAAGATCACAAGTGAGGGAATGGGATATTTCAAGACCCTGTGTTCTACATGAAATGCCATATTTTCCTTTGCTGCCAGATTCCTTTGAGGAAGGATACATTTTGTCTTGTATTTTAATGGAAATTCCACAGGAAAATAGAATAGAATATATTTAGTTTGCCCTTGGTTTGTACCTGGTATATCATTTTATCACTTTTATTATAAGCATAATAAAACTGACCCAATCTTTCTGTTTTTTTTTTCCCCAGAGGTTACTTTGTGTATCTAATGTATACAATTCTTCTCTTTAGGAGATTAAATTAACAAAGAAACAGAATTCCAAAATACGGTTTTTAGGAATCTTTTTCTTCCATTCTATTTTCTGTATTTCAGAAATATGGATCCGAATTTCTTTTACATAAGGGACTTTCCATAGCAGGTGCATGTGTGTACGTGTGTGTGCACACACTCAGGTGTGGCATGTCTGTGTATAAAATTTGGAATGAGGATTTATTTAAAAATGTAAAATGATATGGCAGTTAAAAACATGTAATATATTTATGGGGTGGTGGTTTGGTTTATTAATACGTGAAGTTGAATTTCTTCTTAGTGACATTCTTCAGGCTTTTGTTGTCATTTCAGTTTTCTAGCATAGTGGTTATGTATGCCATTTTATTTGTAATATAGAATAGTCTTCAGATGTAGAACTGTTATGGTTTAGATGTGGTGTCACCCAACAGCTCACACTGCAAGAAGGTTTGGAGGAGAGATGATTGGATTATAGCCACAACCTGATCAGTTAATCGATCCCTGATGGGATTAATTGAGTAGTAACTGGAGGCAGGTGGGATGTGGCTGAAAGAAGTGGTTCATTGGGGGCGGGGCTATGGGGTAATCTTTTGTATCTGGAGCCTGGGGTCTCTCTCTGCTTTCTGGTCATCATGTGAGCTGCTTCCCTCTACCACTCTCTTCTGCCATGACGTTCTGTTTCACCTCAAACACTTAGAAGTGGAACTTGCTGTCTAAGGATTGAGACCTCTGAAACTGTGAGCCCCCAAATAAATCTTTCCTCCTCTACAGTTGTTCTGGTCGGGTCTTTTAGTCACAGCAGTGAAATAGCTGAGTAAAACAAGGAGAAAAAAAAATCCAAAATGAACGCTTTGGGGCCTTGAAAAGATTTAGTATCATATTAAATCCTTCTGGGCAATCTGGCATTTGGGTTTGTTGGCAAAACTTGATAATAAGATAATAAGCATTCCTATTATTGCCTGTGGATGCCTTTGATATTGTTCGGGGCCTTGTACATGCAATGGATGCACGACTGAGCTACTTCCCAGTCTTGAGGCCTTGCTGGCTACTTTCCTCAGGGAATAATAGCCACTGGTCATGTGAAATAAAGACTGATGAAATGCTGGTTAACAGAGAAAAAGGAAAACCTTAGTACAGGGACCAGTGAGCAATTAATTCAATTCAGAAAAGTACATTGAAACAACCTTAGAAATATGCCTCAACCAAGTAAGGTCCAAGAAGGTCAAAGTGTGGCACATTATCTTCTGCTCATCCATGAATACAAAATTTCTCAGACACCAGGGGACATTCCTGCTAGTGAACTTTCTGGGCTTGAGTAAGGCACAGAGTCAAATGTTTGGGTTTGGATTTCTGTTTTTCAAATGACCCTGGTGATGTTATGTTGGTGACTGATTTAAGACTCATTTTTCCTGCATCCGTTTTCATTCATAATGGGGTATGTGCATGTGTGTGCATTCAGCAGGTATGCAAGTTTGCAGGTATTTTTTGACATTTTGATTTCAGTTTTAATAACTAAGTTGATGTGATCATGAAGGTTGCTTTAGTAGAAATATGTAATTTGAGGACAATATATATATATATATAAAACTCGACTCAACCAAAGAAACTGACATTAACCTGGGAAAGTAATATTATTAAAAAATTAGAAAAAGAAGAAATCTGCAAAATTTTACCCAGAGAATATCTACTTTGAAGCATTGAATTTGTGTTTCTATATCCCCAAAGCAGAATATGGTGATTTTGCTATTGGACTGGGAATGAAGAGGAGGTTTTGTTTTTTTTCTTAGGCAAATACAGCACTGTTTGCAACTCGGTGCAGCTTATGCAAACCAGAGAATTTATCCCCTGAAAGAATCATTTATGATTAGAGATTGATTTTCTAAAATGTTAGTTTACAAAAAATGTCTGACTATTTGTAATAGGATTTCTATTTTCATGTGAAAAAAAAATAAATGTGTTCTCAATCAAATCCCTAGTTGGGATTAAAAACCTGCAAATTGAAAATTATATAGTGTTTATGAAAGAAAATCCTGAGAAGTCAAATGAAATTATCCAGAACAAATGAGAGAAAAATTGTTATGATAGATCTGGGAACAAAATTAAACTTCTTGGACTAACCCTACTGGGATGAAATGTTGTTACTAATTTCTGTGCTGTGCTAGTCTTAAGGGTCTGTGTGTGATGGTGCTAGAAAATGCCCTATGTGCCTGAGTGGTAGAGATAGGAAAGAATGGTTCAATCTCACCAACTCTAAAATATATATGTGTATACATGTGCTAAAAATTGCTTTTCATTCAATATCTGACATTAGCTTCATTACATACATTAGCTATATACATTGAGAAGGTTAGAGAAAGGGCAGGAACGCTGGTGTTTGCCTTAATATAATTTATAATCTAGATAATGAAAGAGGACTGACAGGTATCGTGTAGCCTATTTGGAATAGGCTGAAGATGTTTACCCTGTGGTCTCTGAGAAACTGTGAACATGTTATTTTTCAAGGTAAAAGTGACTTTGCAGATGTGATTAAGCTGAGGCTTTTTAGGTTGGGAAGATTATACTGTAGATCAAGGAATGCTCAATGAGATCACAAGGGATCTTATCACTGAAAGAGGGAGACAGGAGAGTCAAAGAAGATGAGACCATAGAAGCAGAGGTTAGAGCAACATGGGACTGAGTTGAGCCAAGGAGTTCAGGTAGCTTCCCAAAGGTGGAAGACGCAGGGAAGTGGATCTGTTTCCTAGAACCTCAAGAATGAATATAGTCCTGGATGCTCAATTAAACTAAAATATATATGTTATTATATATATTATTTTCAAAAATATAATAGATTTGTGTTATGACTCTAAACTTGAGGCAATTTGTTACAGCATCAGTAGCCAACTAATATGCTATTATGTTATCCCATCTACTTTTTCATTAACATTATGAAAAGGTTATTGGTATCCTTCTGAAGAAATTCAGACTGCTCTTGTGCAACAGTACACATTTTTGCAAGTCATGCATCTGGCAGACAGCGAATCAAATATTTAAACTCTAGCCAAGAAAATTCCAAACTACATTGATTGGGTTTATGAGAACCTTAACTCAATCAGTAAATTAATCCCCCAGTAGGGATTAATTGATAACTGAAGGCAGGTAGGGTATGTATGGGGAGGTGGGCTTTGAGGGCTTGCCTTTGGGGTATATATTTTGTATCTGGCAAGTAGAGGCTCTCTCTCTGCTAGAGGGAAATGAGCCATTTCCCTCTACCACACTCCTCCCCCATGATTATCTACCTCATCTTGAATCCTGAGCAACGGAGCCTGCTGTCCATGAACTGAGACCTCTGAAACCATAGCCCCCAAATAAAGTTTTCCTCCTTATAAATGTTCTTGTCAAGTCTTTTAATCACAGCTGAGAAAAATCTGACAAAAACATATGCCAAAATGGAGACTTGTGAATTAAGAGCAAGTATTTTTTGAGTATATCATTATGTACTAAGTTTTATCATAGAAGCAAAGGAATTAGATAACAAATATGGATTTGGATTGGAATATTGTTTTAAATGTTCATGAAAGAGGCTTTTGGCAGTTTGGAAGGATGGTGAACCTCATTAGGTAGGAGAGATTAATAGAAAAATGTAGGTATGGTGGACCAGCAAATAAACAGTAAGGTGATTAATGAATTATAGAATGTAGATTATGTCCTGGAAAATGGTGGGTTGACATTAAGTAGATAGAGTGCTTTCCCTTTACAAAGATCCTCAAATCTAGATACAAAAGTTTAAGATTTGACTTAGAAGGCAGTAGGGAGTAATGAATGGATATGAGTTGTTTATAATAAGTTTCTGTAGTTTATTTGCAATAATCATTTTCTCTAAAATGTTGACCCTATAGCTCTTAAGACATTAGGCTATTAAAGACTGGTCTTTTAACAACTTGTTTGAAAGACTGAAATCAGGGAAATAACCAAGGGCCTTTATAGTAATGCAGCTGTGACATGATGAGGCAGCTGTCAGCAGGATGTTAGGGGAGGTTTATGGATATCATGCTGATCATCAGAGGCAAGCCAGTGGTTTTGAGGCTGATTTCCCTGGCAAATAGTTGGGTCAATAAAAATGTAACCAAGATGAATTTTGGGGAAAGGTAGGGAAAACTAAGTTGGATTTTGAAAATGTTGAGTTTTTCATGTGGACAAAATATGTAAGTGAAAATATTTACTCACTAGGATTCTGGGAGAACAAAAACAGTTTTGGAGATCAATCCAAAGGATGTTGATGTAGGTATAATGTAGAAGGTCCTGGGTCACAGTAGAATGTCTTTACAAAGGAAAGATTGTGAAGACACCATGGATATGATAATGTCAAGTCTTGAGAAACACCAGAGTTTAGATGTAGGGGAAGAAAGCAGTGTGATACACAGAGGAGCCGATTGCAGTCAAGAGGAGGAATCAGATTATTTGTGGGATAGACAGTAAGAAATAGGGGATTTCAAAAATGACAGATCAAGCAAGACTGTGAATGAACTATAGCAAAATATCAGGGCCCAGCAGCCTCGATAAGACTACTGGATTCTGTGATTTTGTAATAAGAGGGGCTGTTGGTGAACCTTGAAAGGGAAGAGGCATGGTGAGGTTGCTTACATGAATATACATACAAGAACATACAAGGACACATGTATCAAGGAAGAATTAGAAGCTGTAGCAGAACCTGGAGAGAAGAGGTAACTGGAAATGAAGTTTAATGACAATATAAACAACAAAAATATCTTTCATAGTATGACTGTATTTTGAAAGACCCTATTTAAAATACAGTAAACTTTAGTATTCCAAAAGGAAATCTGTTATTTTTAATCTCTTATTTTTACTATAGTTCCTGAGGTTAGGGAGTTAGTATTATAGGTCTTGGGATCTCAAATTGTGCCCTACACATTTAATGCTCATTAAAAATTATTTGAGCTAGATGAATAAGTGGATCGTGTTTATTTTAAGTATTGCTCCAGAGGCATTAAAAAATGCATTCCCTGGAAAGGGGGAAAATAATCTCAGCTAGTGCTGACAACATTTTATACTAAAACTTTAAAATCCAGACACATTATATAAACAATCATAGACAGTCTATTGAGAAGTTGGAGATCACTTTTAATCTAATGAGAAGGCCCATGAGCAACTCGGGAGTTCTTTGGTCAAAATATCTTTCTTATCAAGACAAAACACTTTCATCTCCCTGGTTCCTTCTCTTTGCCAACGTGAATTAATGCATCTTGGTGTTAAAATGTGTGTGCTATTCTCCAAAAAGGAAGACAAAAGGAATTGGGGTGAATTCAGATTTGCATTTATCAGATGCCTATTTTGGCAGGTATTTTTCACATAGACTAGATGATTTAATCTTAACAACTCTGTGAGGTGAGTGCTTTTTATTGCTGCAAAACATACATAAAATTATTTAACTATAAAACATTTTAAATATATGATTCAGTAATATTAACCATCACCACTATCTTTTCAGGAACATTTTTATCATCCAAAATAGGAACTTTATGCCCAACTACCTCCATTCCCAGACCCTGGTAATCTTTATTCTACTCTTTGTTTCTATGAATTTGTCTATTTAAGTAACTTTATGTAAGGGAAATAAATCATAAAGTACTTGACCTTTTTTGGGGGGTGAGGGGGTCTGTCTTGAAATAGGACATGATATAGTGTTTTCCATGCTGTTGCATATGTCAGAACTTCAATCTTTTTATGGCCATGTATTTTTCCATTGTATGCATATAGTGAATCCTGATTCATGATGGTTCAACTTGATTCCTGGACTTCACAATGGTGTGAAAGCAATATGTGTTCAGTAGGAACAATATTTCAAAATTTGAGTTGTGATATTTTTAATAAATTAATGGGGCATTTATCACTCTATTATAAATAGATATATATTAAATGACTTTTTCCCTGGGTATGTATTCTGAGCATGTTCAAGGTAGGCTAGGTTAAGTTATTGTATTTGAACTCAGGTGTATTAAATGAGTTTTTATTTATGGCATTTTCAACTTGTGATTCTTTTTTCAGGAAAGTAACTCCATTGCAAGTCCAGAAAGACTTATAGTTTGTTTATTTGTCTGTTGATGAATGTTTGAATTGCTTCCTCCTTTTGGCTATTGTGAAGAATGTTGCTATGAACATTAGTATAAAAGGATCTGTTTGCAGATCCTTGTTTTCACTTCTTTAGGGCATATACTTAGAAGTAGAATTGTTGGAGGCTAGGCTTTTTATCTCCTTTTTTTTTTCCTGATAGAAAGATTGGGAATCAAAAATATTAACTTTCGCACAACACATTTTAAGTAGCAGAACTGGGGTTCCCTAGCCAGATAGATTTGATTCTAAAACTTATGTGCTCTTTTGCTAATACCATATTGACTAGTGAGGTTTTCATATATTTTCACTCTCTTATTATTAAAAAAAAAAACAACTTTTTTTTTCCTGTGATGTACTTCTTTAAAATACCTCAGAATGCAATGGCCTGAAAAAACTGATCATATTAAAGTGGTAGTTATACACATAATTGTCATTTTTATCATGAGTTCATATTACAAAATGTAAAAGGAAATAAAAAATGGAGAGCGACATTTGAGGTATTTTATTTTTTTTAGCTTTGTGTAAGTAAGAGCTTAGACTAGGTTTATTCTCAACTCATTCAGATTGCACATTGTACTTCCTGAAGGAGATTGCTTGATTATACCACTTATATACATACATAAATAATTAAATAGGATTGCCTTTAAATCCTGTAATTTATATTTGCCTAGTATTAATCACTGAATTATTTAAATGCAAGAAGACACACAAATAAACCAAAACAAACACTGGTGAATATAACAGTAAAAGAGACAAATGAGTATATAATAATTTCCCAATAAACCAGTCAAACAAAGAACACTGCTGCATTCAAAGTCATCTGCTCTCATGAGATGCATTTTTTTTCAAATACACCTACAACCTTCTAGCAGTGACAGTGAGATGATAAGTGTCATACTTGTACAATACATGTGCTAATGCTTAGAGGAAAAAATGACATTCACTCCTACCCTTCTGAATTACTAGGAGTCAACCTTGGAAAACCCTCCCATGAAAGTAAACTTTCCATCTGCTAACTCTGAAATGCAATGCTGCTTGAGGGTTTATTTCCCTCTATAAATCATTAGAACAACACAGGTTATATGTGAGCAGCAACCTCTTTGGATTATGTACCTTCAGACACTATTAGATGAGCCTAATTCAGACAAATCTCACTGACATGAATGTGATGGAAAACTGGGTTTAGACTGAAGAATTAGTATCCTATTACATGTTAGTCATTTTTTAAAAAAATGATTTTGACCAACTTTTACAACTTTTATTATCTCTGTTGTTTCTCAGTAGATATATGAAATCAAGTGTCCTTGGCAATGTATCATACAACATTTATGGTTTGACAATTGATAAGGCCTAAGGGAGATTTATCTTTAGATACAGTAACTCCATTGTACCTCAAGATTGCTACTGCTCAGTTTGAGATGCTACAGAGACAATTGTTAACAGCTTTGCATGAGCTACTCATTTTCTACCTATCTGTAGGAATACAAAGAAAAAAATTTGTCCTCAGCGTACCTATTTTTTGTTCTCTTTTCATATTGTTATCTAGAATACCAGTGATTTTATTTTACTTAGCCATATTTCTAACCTCCTGGTGATAAAATTGTCTGGAACGCTTAAGCACATTTACATCAAATACCATTTTATCTCTTTCCCTATGGGGTACATTAAGCATCTTCACATTAAAAATGAAATATATTCTTATGCTTTATTTCTTAATTTAACTTTATCACAATAGTGGTTTGCATCTTACATATTTTATACATCTCAGTTTTTGTAGCACTTTTTATGGATTTTAGCTCATAAAACTCTATAAAGTGGGTTTTTATTTATGATTGCTACCTTTTAATATTTATTACAGGGTGGGAATTACATATAATTTTGTATTAGGCACTAGTCCTACTTGCCTCCTAATTATATGTGCTCACTAAGCATTAGGATGACAAAAAGCAATCTGTTCTTTTTTTTCTTTATGAAAATTTAGACATGACAAGGTGGACCAACTATGATAGACTTGGTTATCACATTAACCAACTTGTGCTGAGTTTTACAGTGTCTTGATACTAGGATAAGTTATAAGCATCATTTCCTTATTCAACTTAACAAATTTTGAGAAAATTGTTAATTTCTCTTATTTTACAACTAAAAACAACACGAGGCTTTAAAAGATTAGGTAACTAGCTCAAATGTCACATAAGAAGTGACTAACAGAAACATGATTTGCAGCTATAACTTTTGATTTGAAAGAATGATTTTAGGAATGGTGATTTATTTGTCTTGTCCCCTAATGTCCTGATGGACATTCCTGAGAATAGGAGGATTGTTCAGAATAGACCTCGGTGCTATATCTCAGGACTGAGACCTACAAATGTTTAAAGGTAAAGTCTGTTACACTTACCTATTTTGGATAGGAGGAAAGCATGCTTTGATAGAATCTACCACCAGCAAAAGACTTTAGGGATACTGGTTGAGTATTGAGATTGGAGAAAGTTGATTTTGACTGGCCCTCTGTTGAGGGTTTTCTTTGTTTTGCTTTTGACCTATCTCCTCTGGAAACATGCCTATTTCCTTAAAAGGAACTGGTAGCTGTGAGAAATGACAAGAATAAAGCAATTAACTACTTTACAACAAAAAGGACATGCTTGAGATTTGGTATGAATCCTAAATAATTGTGGAGGAAACCCCTTCCCTTCTCACTGAAAGAAGAAATTGGTGGCCATGAAGATTGTGACTGCAGAATCATCCAAGAGACCCTGGTGTGAGCACTGAGGACAAAGAGAAGAGTGATGCATTGTGAGGCCTGCAAGCTCCAAAGACCAACAAAGGCCCGCTGTGCCATATGAGGCACCAACATCTCCTGAAGGTCAAATGGAAAGAGCTGCAGCTTCACCTCCAAAGGCTCACGAGTTAGTCTTTTTGGATCCTCTCAGGGGAAGTCCTGATCTTAGAAGAATTTGGGCACCAATTCTTATATTGATGGAGTCAGTAAGCAGAAACTGCTTTTATGTGCTTTCTTGTTCTATCCAGATTACATTTGTATAATATGTATATTCACATTGCTATCATGGAGTATATCTCTCATAACCCTTTTTTGTTTGATATGTCTTGTTCATCTTAATTTGATAGTTCAAACTTTTTCCATATTTTGATAATTGATAAGTTGCCATTGGGTGGGTGGAATGCATTAATTTCTTTAGTATCTCTCCAAGTTTTACTCTTAAATTAATCAGGGTTGTCCTAGAACAAAACAGTCTAGAAATATTCATTATATATCTCTCTTTGATGCCCAGTAGACTACATTGTGAATATTACTTGCTTATTTTATGATTTCAGTTGAAAGCTCTTTTGTGAATACAAACCAGATAGACACACTTTCATTGCATTCTTTATTCCCATTTATTGAATTATGATTTCTAAAGCAGAATCATTTCAGAGCATCATCTTATTCCTCCAAAATTTCTATTCATTTCTCTTTTAAACCTTATCAAGCATTAAATAGATAAGGGATTTTCATCAGATATTATCACTATTATCCTCATCTTTCTTATACCTGTATCTACTCTTTCAGCCCACATTTAAGCATGTAATGATAGTGCATAATTATAAGTATTCAAATAATTGCACTTTTAAGTAATCATACACTAAATTTTGTATATAAAGTTGCAAAATTTTGGAATTTTGAGGCTTTTGGAACTTGAGTTTTAGGAATATTCATATGAACATTTCAAGAGATCACCTAGCAGGGAAATGACTGTGATTGATTCCTGCAGTCCTTATATCACTAGGTTAAATAAGACATTTCCAAACATGAATGCATGTGAGTATATAAGTAGAAACTACCAGGGAGTGGGATTGTCCGAATGATTTTAACTTTCCAAATTATATAGCTCTTGTTTTAATCAGCTGATGCTGAAATAAAAAAATAAATCTGGAAGTTGAAGATTAAGGTGTTATTGTGGTAGTTTTATGGTGAGGGCTTTCTTTCTGGCTTGCAGATAGATGCCTTCTTACTATACCCTTGCATCAGAAGAGAAAAAGAATGAGTCGGGTGGGGTAAGGAACAGGGAGAGAGAGAAAGAGATATCAGACTGTCTGGTGACACATCTTACAAGGTCACTAACCCCATCATAAGGATCTCATCAGGATGATCTCGTCTGAACCTACTTATTTTGCAAAGGTCTCAGTTCTAAATATCATCACACTGGGGTTTAGGGCTTCAATATATGAATTTTAGAAGGATACAATTTAGTCCATAATATCTCTCTGTAAGAGTAAAGACTCAGAACAATTACTAAATATTCATTGGGAGCCCAGGACTATGCTCTGTATTATGCTAGGTATGTGAATGCTATAAAGAAGGAAGATTATAAGGATAAGAACTTGATTTTAGCAAGTTTAAATGGTAAGTTTTGCTAGTAAGTGTTCTTTATGAGAAATCACAGTGCAGAGTCATAATTCCACATCTAGAGGTTTTAAAATGCTTTTTTGATGTTGGTAATTGAGGGGGTTAAGTTTGAGTTTCAGATGTACAAGAAGAGATGGTAGGAAAATAGAACAGTTCTTCCTTGAAGACAGTTCCATTAAGAGGGTCTAGAATTATCAGAACATAGACAAGACCAGCTTAGAGAGATCTATCAATCTTTATTTTTCTCTATGGTCCTTGCACTGTTTATGCAGCTAGATAAACCTCAGATAGAATGTCTATAACTTGAACTTGTATGTTCTTGTTCAGTTCACATGGAACCACCATTTACTCCAAAACAACATATAATAGTTTGAGTGAAGAATTAAAGTAACAACCAGAGAGTGAAAAAAAAAAAACCTAGTTATTTCATGCCTACAATGTGGAAGGCATTTTATATACTAGACTTGATTTAATTCTTATAACCATCCCTACAATGTACCTATTTTTATTCCTACTTTACACACCTGCATGTGGATACTTAAGGAAATTAAGTAACTTGCTTTAACTCAACTTAAAAAGCACTTCTTGTAGTAAAATAGATGTTTAGTTAGTCTTCTATCATATAATACTGTTGTCCTGTGTTCAGTAATTGAATATCTGTCATATCCTGCATGCTTCCTTCTTAACTTTTCTTTATATCTTTAGTGTTTGCTGTGTTTCTACTATTTCTCAGACTCTCCAATAATTAGCATTTTTAAGTAAGTTAAAAAGGATAAAGAACTCATCCTCCTATTGATCTATCAGTTGACCTACCATTCCATGCAAAAGGGATAAAAATGCTATTTGATCTAATATATTGCTTGAAAAATTATATTCTACAAGAAATGTAATAGGTATTGTATGGAGATAAGACTCTATAGCCCAGTAGATTCGGGAAATCCTGATTTAAGCACAGTTAAACAGATTTGTACCTTGTAAGATTTTCTCTTTTTAAAATGCTAATATGCAGTATAGAATTTCAAGAGAATAAAATGAACTGCTGTACTTTCTCACATTATTTGACTACAATATTCTTATGGAGTAACCATCAAGTGTCTTAGGGAACCTAGAATATTCTGAAGTATATTTTGAAGCACTGGCTTCTGGTAATGAACGATACCTATGTCATATAAGTGGTTTTCTGAGATCGCTATGAAATTGCATTTACCTCGTGAGTTTAAACTTAGGATCCCAGAAGGCTATGTGGGTGAGCTGTTCCTTTCATTTCAATTGGTCTTTACCAATTTAAAGAAAATGGTAAATAAAGCACATAAATATGTGCACAAAATTCTGTTCATCTGTGTAGTTCAGAGCAAGGTGATTTAAGATTTAATTGCTCTACGGAGTGTGAGTGAGGGTGGGGTGTGGGAGTGGGTGGGTGGCCTTCATTTTGAGCCACCATTATGAAAGTAGAACTTGCCTGATTTTACTATTAGCACAATATGTGCCTTTGTAAACAGGACACAATCTGGAACCTGATTCCTGTATTAAACACCCCTTTCTGTCCTCTATTTTTAGAATGTTTTTGTGCTTAATTTCCCCATGCATACTTAATTTGGGTCTACAGAAGGCAGTTCTCTTGGAATCCAGGGGCATTGTGGGCAAGTCATACATGGATTGGCATTGTTGGGGAGAGAGAAAAACTGGTTGCTACAGATCACTCTCTCCAGCTCCCAACCATCTGGAGGATGCCATATGGAAGAGGGAGAGTTCAGAGGAGACCAGCACTAAAACCATCAGAACTCATTTTAGCCTCCATTGGGCTAGATTTGATCATAAAGGGCTGATTATAGATGTGTGCATTCTGGCTTTTGGGGTACCACAGGACTAGGTTAGAATAATGGATCTATCATTAACTAGCTGCATATCTATCTTCAAATCATGTAATTTTCTCGAACCTTATTTTAATCATTAGTAACATGAGGATAATGCTCATTCAATGGAGTTATCATTATTAATGGAAACAGTATATGGAAAGCGCCTGGATTGTGTCTTGTTCTCATTGCCAAATAATGAGTGCTGCTGTCTTTTCCATCCCAGACTTTGGACAGAGTTTGAGGAGGATTTGATTAGTGGGACAAGAAGGAAGCTCACAGAGGGAACATATGTTGGTGCTTTCTTCTATTTGATTCTGTTTTTATGTTAAGAAGACTAGTCAGTTTTATAGTCTAGAATAGAGATGGCAAATTTAATTTTTAGTAGAGTCTCCATTTATTTATTTTTTTTACCTTCTCCCGTTTGCAGACTTTTTTCACTCTTTTTTTGAGTATCTTCCCTTGGCTTCTACATGGCTCTACCATCTTGGTTCTGCCTGATCATGTGACTGTATCACTTCTTCCAGCATTTGAAAAAATTTCTGTTGTGGTTATCCATCTTTGCATAACAAACCACCCCCAAACTTCTTGGCTTAAAACAATGACAATCATTTTATTTTTATCCTTCATGGTTCTGGAGGTTGACTGGCTCAGTGTGGTGTTTCTCCCTGAAATTCTCTGATGCAGTTGGAATCAGGAATGTTGGGCTGGAGTCATCTGAAGGCTTACTCATTCATGTCTGGCTCCTGGGGAGAGGGAGGAGATGTGAATAGATGGGGACAGCCGAAGCTGGAATATCTTTCTCTGACTGTAGTCTCCTCATAGGTTTTTTTTTTTTTTTTTTTTTAGTACATTGGCTTTGAGATAGTAATGCTTCTTGTATGTTGGCTCAGAACTTCAAAGGTGCGTTTCTGGGAAGGAGGAGGGAGAGAGAACTAACCTTTTATGACCTAACCTCAGAAGTCATGCATTGTCATTTATGAAACATTTTATTCAATAGACTCAGGGTGGAGAAATAGGCTCTTTCTGAGAATGAGATAAGATTCTGCAAGAGCATTTGGGAGCAGAAATATTTTTGTGTTTGGGGAAATTAAAGTTTGGGAAATTAAAGTTTACCAATAGTCTTCCTTCATAATACATATTCCTTTTATAAGCAAAATATAGAAGGAATTTTGCCTCTTCCTCCTAGTCCCCTAAGACTCCCTTCCCCAAATCTCATTCCATGGTGGCATTGGGATTATGCTCAAGAATCAGGGTAAATAAGGCTTCTTGGTGAGGTTCTTATGTATAGCTTCTTGATAACCCTCCTCTTGATCTAAGATATTTAAACTAATGTGACTTGCTATCTGCCTCTCTCCCACCACCAGTGTATAATGATAGATCAGGCACAGAGCAACCACAAGACATATTCCTATTGAAAACGGGAAACTGGAAATATAGCACTCTCTGTTCATTAGCTAAATCTATGTTGCTGATTCCTTGATTTTAATGTCCACTTATGCTCTCTAAGAATGATTTCTCCACAGCTTGTGGTTTGTTATTTTTCCATAACATGTAGCCTGTGTTAGCAGATCAGTAGTTTTACTTGATTTCTGCTTATAGAAGTATGAGTTCAAAAAGCCTCTTTCCTTTGGTGATGTCTGACTCTTTCAGTCTAAGTTGATCGCTCATTCCTTTCAAAATTTTGTGTTTTTTTTTTAATGTGTCATTTATAATCTTTTCCGTTAGACAAAACCCACGTACCTTGTCAGGTTAATGGTAGTGTTGCTGTGGACTTTCTGTGTGACTATTGTGGACAACGTACTTAGAAACCCTCCATGCAAAAGAATCGATGGGACTTAACTGAACATTCTGAGCAGGTCTTTTTTTCTGGTTGAGGTACCACCTTAAATTTTCTTAACAAAAGTTTTTACTGTCATACTCTTGGCTTTATACCATATTTTCTTTATCATATGCTAGGCTCTTTTTCTGAAGTCATTTCTTTATTTTAGGATTATGTTTCCTCCAGAGACTCAGAATGAAAATGTTTTATTTACCTAGCAAATCCATCCTCCTTTATATTTAACAATTTTTAAATTTAAGTTGTCTCTTTCCTCCTACTCTTTACTATAGGCAACTAGAAGAAGGTAAACAGCATTTCAATGCTGTATCTGGCAATCTACTTAGATCTTCTAGTACATCAGGTTTATTTCCCATTTTTCACATCATGGTGGGCAATGGTGTTGCTAAACTTTCCAACGCCAGTTTCAGGCTAGCCAGACTTCCTACTTGGTGGCTCTGGAAGCCAAAAGATATGTAAATATCTCAAGGTGTGACCTGTTCTTGGAAATTATCCAGTCTTATGCATTTTATTCCTTAAGATAGTCAGAAAAGCCTATTTAAGTTATCGAGGAGGAGAAACAAATTTCGCCTCTTAATGGGAAAGTGACAAACATCTAGGAAAGTTTATAGGAATGAAAATATTGTCATGCAAAATGAGATGTCACACATTTGGAACATAGGGGGTTTGCCAAGCTTTCTGTTCTTTTCCCACTCAATTTTCCTACAATACTTATTCTGTGGTAATTTCATCTGAACTTATGGCTTCAACTAATATAGTGTGTATGTGACTTTCTAAAATGATCATCACCTTTGTTGTCATCATCATTACCAAATAACCAACACATTTTGAACACATACAGCTATCTAAGCACTGATCAGGGTGTTATACTCTGGTCCACAAAACTTATGCCTTTATTTCTATTTTATAGAGGAGGGCTAGAAGCTTAACTGCAGCCACACAACTATTTGTAACCTGATTTTTGATGTCAGACCTTTTATCTCCAAAGTCCATACACACTTAACCACTAAATGAAGTTGTCTCCTTGGTTTATATTTCTGGTTTTGACTTTTCCTCAAGGTTGTACACTACATACTGGATAATGCTTTTTGTGAGCTAAGACTAAAGAAGGGAGTGTGTATCACTTACCCAGAGCTGTAGACTTCAAACACAAGGTAGAGTTAGAACCTGATCACTAAGCAGAGCAGACTGTGTGTGTGTGTGTGTGTGTGTGTGTGTGTGTGGTGTGTTTTGTGCTGGAGATTGAACCTAACTAAGCCTTGCCCATGCTAAGTATGTGTTGTACCACTGAAGTACACCCCCAACACAGGTAGACTGTGTTTTGTAAGCCAGAGTAGTAGGTTCTTACATCTCATAAGACACACTTTTCAGGACATGCTATAAAAACGATTGGAATTAAGCATTCGATTAGAAGACTTTTGAGCAGATAAGTAGGACAGGACCTGGAAAAAACATCATTTTTGTTCGCAATAAGCAGCCAAAGCAGCTCAATTTAAATGCCTAGACATGGAGTAAATATAATTGTATTTCTCATCATTCCATCAATGCCACAAATGTATTATCTTGTCCATATATTAATTCCCCAAATTGTACCACCAAAATGGAGACATGACTTAAAATTAATTTATATAAAAACAATTTAGATGTTTTAACTTGGACTTCAGTATAACTAGAAGTGGTCTGTAACTATTTTTTAAATGTTGAGATAAAAATAGGTAGCCTGAGAAGAGTCTGTGATGATGGAAATGAGTTTCAGGCTGTTTTAAGTATCTATAACCAGGGCTGGGGTAGGCATTGTGTGCTGATCAGGGCTGTCTCTTGGAGATCAAATATTGTTTCCCGAGATCTTCAGTAGCATTACTAGTGAAGTCACTCAAGTTAATCACACATAAAAAAAGAAATAGGGCAAGTTATCCAGAAGAAGCTGGGATGTGTATATTAGTTTTCATTATTACTATAACAAATCAACATGTACTTCATGAGATAAAACAATATAAACGTATTATCTTACATTATATAATTCAAAAGTACAACACAGGTCTTACTGGTCAAAATCAAGGTGACAAGAGGGCAATATTTCTTTCTATATGCCATAGGGGAGAAGTTGTTCCCTTGTTTTTCCCAGATTCTAAAGGCTACCCACAATTCCTCCCCCCTTTCATCTTCAGTGCAGGCAATGTTGGATAAAGTCCTTCTCATGTAGTATTTCACTGACAGGAAATTCTTTTGCAATTTTCCAACTTTGTTTATTTCCAACTTTATTTATTGGACTCACCTAAAAAATTCAGGATAATCTTCCTATATTTTAGGGTCAGCTGATTAGCAACCTTAATTCCATCTTCAGTATTAATTGCCTTTTGGCCATGTAATCTAACATATTATTAGTTTCTATGGATTAGGAAATAGAGATATTTGGGGGTTAGTATTTTGCCTAACATGATATAGAAAAAGATATACACACGTACTCACACACACGCATTACACTATATACAATATAGAAGGATAGAACAACAAAGGTGTTACATATTTGAATGGCAATTCATCTGGTTGTCCTCAGTAAGTGAAAATAGGGTCAATGATTGGAAGCACTAGGGAAAAGTGATTATGTACTTAAGATTTCTATTTTCCTGTATCAAGTCAGACAATTCTTTTAAATTTTCATTAACCATTTTGTAGGAAGCTATTAAGAAGAGATAGGAAAAATCAATATCAAGGAGGTTGATTAACATGCCCTCTAGGAAGTGGTAGAATTGGGATATTAATCTAGGGATGATTGTGTCCCCATCTCTGAAATTCAGTCAATTTATTTGGGGACAGCTCCTCCTGCTAAATTTTGACTCAACATACAGATGGTGGGGTGTAAAAAAGCAAAACCTTTGAAGTCCCTGTCATGGAAGATTAATTCAGAGATGAGATGTTGTCATTGAAGTCACTAAAGTATTCAGTGGGATGAGAGGTAATGAAGAGTTCAGAAAAAAAAAAAATCAACTCTTTATCCTAGTATGAAACTTGTTCTTGGGATTCTCTAATGTACTTGTCCCCACTTATCTACATTTAGTTAACCATGGTCAATTGTGGTCTGAGAATATTGAATGAAAAATTCTCCAAAGAAACAATTCACAAGAGAGAGTAGCACAAGTAGCACTATCTAGCCCCATCCAGTGCAGGGCATAAATCATCTTATTTGTTTATCATGCCTATGTTTTATTTGCTGCCTACCTGTTATTCAGTTGGCAGCCCTCTAGGTTATTAGGTCACCTTTCATGCATCACAGTGCTTGTGTTCAAGTAACACTTATTTTACTTAATAATGGGCCCAAGGTGTAAGAAGAGTGAAGCTGGCAATTTAGACATGACAAAGAGAAGCCGTGAGGTGCTTTATTTAATTGGAAAATATTCTTGACTTAATAAGGAAAGAAAAAAATTGTATTCTGAGGGTTGCTAAGATCTTCAGAAAGAATAAACCTACCTGTTACATTGCAAAAAGGGGAAAAAATTCCATCTAGCTTTGCTGCTGTTTATCAGCTGCAAAAGTTATGGCCACAGTGTGAGAAAAGTGCTCAGTTAAGATAGAAAGGCATTAAATTTGTGTATATATGTACAGAAAAAAACAGAGCATATATAGGAATGTGCACTATCCATGGTTTTTGGCACCCATCAGGGAGAGGCTTGGATAGTGGCAGGATTACTATAATCTTCCCAGTGGTTTCCAAACTCTTCCATATCTAGTTTGCATAAAAGATCTACAATCTTGGTACAAGAAGACTTGCTTTTAAATTCTAGCTTTCCTATGTACTGACCTTGAAGCCATTGGGATATTATTTATTCTCTCTTAGCTTTGAAATGTTCATCTATGAAAGGCTAAGATTAGTAGTAGTAATACAACCTTTTCAGGGTGAAATAAAGATTAAATTAACTAATGCAGGTAAAACACTTGTCACAGTATTTGGGACACAATAGACACGTAGTTAAATCTTTTCATTTCTTCCTTTTGGGTTGGTATTTAATTCACAATCTCTAAAGCACATGTCCAGCCATTTTCCTAAACATTAAATTTCAGTGCCTCACCCTCATTTATAGAATGAAAAGCAGGAAGTCTTAACCTGGTTTCTGGTGTCTTCTAGATGTCCCCTTTGCTTCCACAGCTGTACAATAGAGACTTATTCCTCCCCTTTGTACCTGAACATGTGACGTCACTAATATTCCTGTTTAGTGTTCTTGTATTGCTTTTCATTCATTATAAAATACTCTAGTTAAAATTTCCAAAATGAAGTTCTTCTTTATGAACAAGTACAAAGACTTCCTTCTCGGTGAACTTTTAAGAGGTGATTTACTCCCTCTATTATAAAATTATAGTGAGATTTTATTGATATATACTTACATTTATTAGAGTATGTTTTTGTCTCACATTCCCTTCTTTTACATCATTTAGAATAGAATAATATATCAGTTATTGGTTTATCCTTAATATGCTTTATATATGCAGCACCATAGCTCAAATAAAGTATATACCAAAAATATGTAGGGATGCATAGAAAGAATGAAAACCATTGATGCTTAAAGTGAACTCTCAATTGCTGTGTATGACTTTTTGCACTTACATCAATAATAAAATAGGGAGAATAATAATTATAATGAAAACAACAAAGCCACACCTATCTCACAACATTGTATAAACTGAATGAAAGAATAGTGACAAAAAATAAATTAATATTGGGAGTTTTTAATCACCTCATATTTTTTTACTTCCATCCTTAAAGTCAGTGTAAATAGGCTATGAAAACTGAATAAAATGTCATAAATTTATTATTCAAATAGCTTCAAGGCACTTAACACCTTGAGCTACCTACAGTACAACTTGATTGCCAATCGCTATTTGCAAACAGAAATTCTTGAGCTATCACTAGAGCGGTCACATGTACAAATCTGGTCAATGGTGCTTTTCTTTCCTTGGTAGAAAACTGGTTGAATAGTACTACATATCATCGCACATTGTTAAGCATCAGAGAAACGTTTGGGAGGAGAAGATGCAAAGATGCCAGGAAAATGAGGTACTATTCAAGGGTATTTTATCTGTTGTTTTCAGGAAACTCTAGATATCCAAGAAGATATTTCTTACTGCTTCAATATGAACAATCTTCTTTTTTTTTCTTCTGTTTTAGTCAGCTTTTCCACTGCTGTGACCAAAAAATCTGACAAGAACAATTTAAAGAGGAAAAGTTTATTTGGGAACACCTGGTTTCAGAGGCCTCAGTCCATAAATGGCTGTCTGTATTCCTCAGGGCCTGAGATAAGGTAGAACATCATGGTGGAAGTGTGTAGCAGAGGAAAGCAGCAGGGAACATGGTACGAGGAAGCAGAGAGAGCTCCCCTCAACAAGGACAAAATATATATCCCAAAGGTGTACCCCCCAGGGACCCACCTCCTCTAGCCACACCCCACCTGCCTACAGTTACTATCCAGTTAATCTACCAGTGGATTAACATGGATTAACACACTGACTAGGTTAGGACTCTCATAACCCAATCATTTCACCTCTAAGCTTTTTTTGCATTGTCTCACACGTGAGCTTTTAGGGAACAACTCACACCTAAACCGTAAGAACTTGATTTACAATTAGAGTTCTACCCAAGATTTTCTTTGGGGAATATTTTGCTATTCTAAATAATGAATGATCACCAAGAATATTTACCCTTTTCCTTTAAAGATAAAGAAACCAAGACTCAGAAAATGTACATACTCCAATGCACATATGTAGCAAGAGGCAGAGACAGCATGATCATTAGAACTCAGACAATTCTTATAGAGGATTCTTTGTGTGGCAGCTCATATTCTCCTGGCTTCATAAAATCAGAGCTCCAAAGGAAGAGAACCTACCACCTGCATCTGTATCTCTTTACTGAGGACTTCTAGCCAGGGAGGCTGCTGCAGGATAAAATCCCCGGAGAGCATGCCTCAATGGATGAGTGACAGAAAGTGGTATTTAAAGATCCTACGTCCCTTGCACCTTGTGTGGGAAAGTTCTGAAGTGTGGAGTCTATTCTGCTTTCCAAGGATTGTCCCTATGTGATTAAGCTGCGGTCATACTATTTACTTGATAATTTGTCACTTTTTGACTGCCTTTCTTCCTTATTCCCCTTCTGGAGTTTCCTTGGGATTGTGGCACCAATAAACTATTTTTATTGGAATATATGTCTCAGGATCTGTTTTTTGTGGAACTCAAACTAACTCCGAATTCACTCACCATGCAGTTCTGCTTTGAGTTAACTGTTAATAGAATGGATAGATCAAACAAAAGCAAAGAGTAAGTAAAAGGTGCGGTAAAAGAATCAAAATGCACATAAGGTCCTCCGACCTGTGCAAACCACTTTACTAGCCTCCTATTTGCACCCACATTGTACTTCATGCCAACTCCAGCAACATTCTTGTTCTCTGATAGTGTAATGATGCTTTATCTTCCCTGCTTTATCATGCTATCTGCAAGGCCAGAGACTTTGTCTTATTCATGAGGCATGTTGCAAGGTGTTTGGTGCAGACAGTTTATTTAGTTGGTGGGAACTAAGCAAATCACCTTTAATTGTGAAATGGGTCAGAAGTTCATGTAACTGGAGAAGCAAGTGGAAAATAAGGTGCCTACACAGGATCAGGGACAATTTAGCAGTGAAGTTGTACGAACTCAGAAACCATAAAAGGTTTCTAAGTACAGGAGCAACATTATGAAAGTGCTATTTAAGGAAGAAAATACTTTGAAGCTACACTTAAAATAGATCAGATCAAGTGAGCTTAAAGTCAAGGAACTGACAAAAGACTTCTGTAATCTGGATATGGGGAGATAGTTTAGGGCAAGGGGAAGGTCTGATCCAGGAGAATGGACAGAAAGGGATTGGTGAAAAGAGCACAAAACCTCAACAGAAATTCTTTCATGCTTCTAGGTAAAAGTTACCAGGTTATACCCATGTTGTCTTCTCTTTTTCATAGTTACTTGATTCCAAAGTTTGTAGCCACTGGGAAGATATGTTTGTTTGTTTTTTGTTTTTTGTTTGTTTGTTTTTCAGTGCTGGGGATTGAACTCTGGATGCTAAGCAAGTATTCCACCACTCAGTCATCCCCCAGCCTCAGATATTATGAAAAAGGCAGGGGCCTTGGAAGTGAAAATTATTATTATAGGAGGTTAATGAACTCAATTCAGTTCTTTTCAATTTGCAAACTTGACAGCAAACTTCCAATTTGTAATATGCTATTCAAATTCATAAAGAGCCAAGACTCCTTGAAAGCCCTACAAATCATTGTTCTGGAAACACAGACATGAATATCAACTAATCTTTAATGGAGAAAATAGATTTAAGTGACTATGCTAAAATATATCTTATTTTTCTTTTTATAGTATCTAATACAACTTCTATGTTATTATCAGTATAACTAGTGGCTAAACTTTCACATGAAATACTGAATTTTAAAATATATGACATTAGCATAGAGCTAATTGGGGTGATTTAAAGTCATTTATGACAATCTCAAATCTTCCCTGTCATATGGAGTAGCACATCGTTGATGGACCTACACTGCAGAGTAGGACATGTATTTTCATTTCACTTTTTTTGTGCATTGAACACTCACTGTGCATGTTATACTTTGAGGTGACATAGAATGAATAAAGTAACAATCTTGCTCAAAAAACTTAGGACCTAGAACAGTTTTGTTAAGATCCAGCCAGAATATCTTCTTGGTGAAGTAAAAATGGCAGCATTTACCAAGTGTGCATGGACAATTGTGGAAAAAGCCTTCTGTGCAAAATGGATGTGCTTGCGATGACTTGTAGACGATGGTGGGTGGAGGGGATCAGTGAAGAGAGTCATTTACACCGACCAGGGTCATCTGGGAAGGCTTTGCTGAAGAGGCAGCTTTTGAGCTGACCCTGGATGGCATGACTGCAGAATCAGGAGACGTAAATGTATGTAGCAAGTGATTGTGAATTGTGCTTGGTGAGATGAGAATTGAGGTGTTCTTCGGCAGAGTGGTGGACATATGGGTGTAGAGTTGTGAAGACACTTGGGAACATCAGGGCTTGAAGGCTGCAGCATCACAGTGACTCAGACCTGAAAGTTTTACAGCCTCCCATCGCACATACCCGTTCTGTTTCAGAGCAAAGCCTGAGTCATCACTAGGAACAGCTGGCCATGTTGTTACCAGTACACTCCAAAGAAACTACAGAAGATTGAAGCCTGTTGGTGAAGGGAGATCAGGTGAGGAGGCTCAGGATTCACTTCTGTGTAGTTGAGCGTGCCTAAAGTCTGTTTTCCCCTGAGGCTCTGTCATGAGGCAGAGGGATTAGAATTGATATAAGAATATTATTAGGTCATCAGTGTTTCCATTTATGGGCTGTCCTGTGCCCTGTTCAAAGCATGAAAGAATATTGGATATATAACTTCATTGAAGAAAGGCTTCATAACCACCCTGCTGTCAGTAGCCCTAGTTTGCAGGCAAGAGAACTAGGGTTTAGGAAGCTGAAAGTAACTTTCCCAGTCATTCTGCCTAGTAATAAAGGTGGGGTTTGAACCAAAATGATTCTGACTCAAAATTCAATTCTGTTTAAATGTGATTTCCTGTTATGAGTTGCCAAGAGTCAAAAGCATTTTAGCTGACGGGCCATGGAGATCATTCATATTGGCACAGGGGTTTAGTGTTTTTGATGTGCCAAATATTATTATAATTAGTAGTAAGCTTAAAGTGCTTCTCCTAAATATCATTTTTCCTTATGATCACCCTGTAAAGCAGGATTGAAGATCATGTTCAGAGAAAGTGCTGGGCATGACCAAAGTCACAGGTAGTCCCATGAGATCATGGGGCCTTGACCTCAAAGCAAGTATTCATTGTATGAATGGTTTTTATAATTTTCAAAATAGGACAACCACCTGTCCAGTGAATTATTATGAAAAATGGAATATCATGGAAAATTCCACGGTGTGATAAAACCAAAGAGGAAAGACCTGCTGAGGCTGAATTTGGGTTTTAGAATTTGGAGTCCTTGCCTGATCAGACTATTCCTCTACCACTTATTGACCCACTTTAAGGCACCTCAATAGGAACCTGTAGAGAAAGCTAGGTTTTGCTCTTAATTCTGGTGAAAAAGACACAGCCATGTTTTTTTTTTTTTTAAATCTCTGCTTGTTTTTATTTCCTTCCCATAAACCTGACTTTAGTTATTAGTAGATGTTCCTTGTTCTTTGACTTTACTGGGTAAAATTTGAGGCAGATTCATAGTGTATGGGTTTATGGACTGATATGAACAGATGTTCATACCAGGAGCAAGAACTTCTTTCTCTTTTTCTAAAGGAATATGAGGTATCTTTATGTGATACTTCAATTATTATTACCAAGGAAGTATCTAATCTATAGGCTCAGATTCTAGGTCTTTCACTCAATACATTGAAAAACAACATCACTATGTTTTCTCACCCATAAAATAAGGACCATAATGGTAGCTGCCACATTGGACTGCTTTAGTTAAACTAACACTTTAGGTATAAGAAATAGAACAGTGTTCAGAACATAATAACTGCTCAGTGAATGTTAGCTATGACTATGCATTCAAAGGCCTTAGAGGTTTTAGTTTCAGCAGATGAGACTCAGTGGAGGCACATGCATGTGCTAACATTAACATACACATATATACATACCCACACACATTCCCCTCTCCATATGGGGAGGTTACACTGAGGAAAAGCATTGTATTTAGAATACATGTTGATAGTTTAATTTCAAGAACAATCATGTTTGGATATTAAGGATCTTTTTGCTCTGACACTTTAGAATTGAAAAAGTGCAGTGTGCATTTAAGAGGAAAACTGAGGTATTGATCAGGCTTCAGAACATGAGGAGTGAAAAATGTTTGAAAATAGGATCATTGAACTGAAGAAGATATTTATAGACATTTCCTGAGTTTTAGAAGTAGGGCTAATGGGTGGAATTGAGAGGAAGAAATTTATTAGTACTATGATATTGTAGGGTTGGTGTTCACATGTCTCTTGCAAGTCTCTATCTCACAAAATAAAAATTATTGTCCTTAGTTTTATACTTAGTGAAGCTTGAGCTCAGTAATGTCACCTACTCAAGTCAAAGGAAAAAACTGGAATTTGAATATAGGTCCTTTGGAGTCCAAATTCCAAGTTCTTTCCCTGAACAAATTGAAGCTGTCCAACTAGGGATCGTCTTCTAGTCGTTCTGAAGGATACACAGCGATGTGGATGGGTTCTTCTCTTCTAGTTTGTAGTCTTTAGTACGTGACAAAAAGCAAATTTCAGCCTCTATTTTCTTTTAAGTCACATTTCTTTTTTCATATGGATTTTTTTCTTTTTTTTTTTTTAAAAAAAAAACAAATTTAAGGTCTTCAATTTCAGCAAATCTATCAAGCTGACATCGAGTTTCACTCAGATGTCTGTAATAATTCCATCTGAAGAAAAAGTTTCAAGACACAGCAGTTCATTACGGGCTTTGCTTTTTTGTATACTGACTCCACAGAGAAAAATGAAACATTTCAAGTTGGCTTTGATTGTTAGGACAATCATATTTTGGTGGATGTATTTTAAGGCCACCTAGAAGTAAAAATAGAGACTGAAAAATAGGTCCAGAGATAAGCAAGCTTTTCTAAGTGTCCCCTCCTCATTTACTTCCATGTTACCTGGGTACACACCTTGCCTGAGCACCAAGGACTGTTCCCTTTGATGGCTTTGGTGAGACTTATGTTTTCTCATCTCTATAAGCAAGCAAGAAGTTGAACTTGATATACTGAAAAACTCATCCCTAGGCGTGTGTTTTGTAATATCAGGATTATTAAAATAAGTTATACATGCCCTTCCTGACCTGTCCCAATTTCCCACCTTCCCTTCCTTTCTTTTCCACTTCTTTTTCTTTAATTTATTGATTTGGTAACCTGGTTGATAAATGAGACTTTACATTAAAAAAAATCTTGATTTTTTGAAAAGATAACCTTGAAGTGTGTAGCTTCTAAAACAAGCTGGCAATCTTCAAAGAAAAGAAATGTTTCTCACTTAAGCAAAACAGCAAAGTTACAGATTGCAGCTATCATCACTAATTAGCTACCCCAGATGGAGGGTTGCCCCACCCCAAAGTGAAAGAAAGCTGGACCACTTCCCACAGATAACTGGGACATAAATAACTTGTTCTACTCTCTCTGCAACAACCATGCCACATTGCTTCTCTTCTAAGAGATGTGCAACTTGTCCATTTTAGAATTGGGGCAAAAGGGATTAGGTTTGTAATTACTTTTAATAGAATTTTCTAGGTGTGAAAATAATAAATGCTTGTAAACTGTTTTGCTAATGTAAAGAATGGAAATAAGGAAACAAGGAAGCATTCATCCTTTTATTGTCCAGCCATAACTTCAGTCAACAGATTGGTCTCCTTCTATTTTTCTTTCGTAATATATATGCAAAGTATAAGTTTACACTGTAAATAATGTTGTAAGCCTCTTAATGCTATCATAAACATTTAATTTTCTTTTTTGAACCTATTTATTTGTTTATGGGTAATGGGGATTGAATCCAGGGACACTTTACCACTGAGTTACATCCCAGTCCTTTTTATTTTGAGATAGGTCTGGCTAAGTTGATGAGACTGGCCTTGAAATTGTAATACTCCTGCTTCAGCCTCACACATAGCTGGGATTCCAGCTATGTGCCACCATTCCTGACTTTAGACCACTTTTTTTTTTTTTTGGTACCATGCATTGAACCCAGGGGTGCTTGATCCACTGAGTCACATCCCTGGACTGTTGTACTTATTTTTTTTTCTTTATTTTTGAGACAGGGTCTTGCTAAGTTGCTCAGGACCATGCTAAATTGCTGAGGCTGGCTTTTAACTTGTGATTCTCCTGCCTCAGCCTCCTGAGCCACTAGAGTTACAGGCATGTGTGTCTACTTTTTTAAGGTTATGATTGACAACCTGGTTGGATAGCTCCAATTTATATGAAGGGATCCAGTGAAAAGAACTTAGAATTTGGATTCCAGAGGACCTGTATTCAAATCCTAGCTTTTTCCTTTGACTTGAGTAAGTGACATTCCCAAGCTGTATACATGTAATGTCTATAACTTGATGAGTTTGGAGATAATATCATTGTGACACTATCACGACACTTAATTCCATAAGCATATCCTTCACCTCAAAAATTTCCTCCTGCATTTTTATTTATTATTATTTTTCTAATAAGCACATTTAACATAAGGTGAACCCCATTATCATATTGCATAGTACAGTGCCTTTTTCGGACTTCTTCGTCTTGTAAAACCAAAATTTTGTGTCCTTTAACTAATATTCTTGTTCCCCATCCTCCAACCCTTGGCAACCACCATTCTACTCTCTTCTTCTATGGGTTTGATTATTTTAAATTCATTATATAAATGTCTTTTTCAATATATATCCTTTGGTGTCTAGCCTATTTCCTATAGCATATTGTCTTCCAGATCCATTAATGTTGTCTCATATGACAAGGTTTCTTTCTTCTTTCTTACTATGGCTGATGTATGTATGTGTACACACATGCACACATATGCAATATGCATTCTTTATTTGTACACATACGTAATGTTTTATTTTCATTTACCTATTCATCAAAATTATTTCCATACCTTGACTATTGTGAACAATACTTCAACGAATGACATTGAACATGGTATGTAAACAAGTCTTCAAGATTCTTATTTCACATCCTTTGTATATATACCCATAAGCGGAAATGATGGATCATATGGTAATTCTAGTTTTCACTTTTCAAAGAATTGTCATATTATTTTCCATCAATTCTCATTCCCACAAAATGGTACAAAGTTTCTCTTTTCTCTCCATCCTCATTAACATTATTTTTGTTGTTTTGATTTTATAATAGCCATCCTAAGAGATGAGGATGATATCACATTATGATTTTGATTTGTATTTCCCTGATGATAGTAATATTTGGCATTATTTTATATCCCAATTTGGTATTTGTATGTCTACTTTTTTGTTCCTTTACCTATTTTTAAATTGGTCTATCTGATTTTACTTGTTTGTTTGCCTTTGAGTTGTAAGAGTTTTTCATGTGTTTTCTAAGAGTATTTTATGTGTTTTGGATATTAATCCCTTATCATGTTTATGGTGCACAAGTAGTTTCTAACATTAAGTTGATTTTTTTGCTACATTTATTATTATTATTTTTAGTTATTTATTTTTTCTGGGCAGAAACTTGTCTGTTTTTGGTTTTGTTTTCTGTTTTATTATTGTCATATCTTAAAACCTTTGCTAAGGCCAATGTAAAAAAGTTTTTCCTCATGTTTTCCTCTAGGAATTTCTTGTTTGTTTTTCTGGGTTTATTCTTTAATCCATTTTGGGCTACATTTTGTGTATGATATACCAATAGAGATCAATTTTATTCTTTTGCTTGTGAATATCCAATTTACCCAAATGTAAATAAACAGAAGTTAGTATTCTTCCACCATATTATCTATTAATGATCAGTAGTATCCCATTATTTGGTTGTTTATTATTTAACTACCTCTAATTTTTGACAGAAATCAGTTTTTACTTTTCACGATAATAAGCCATATTATAGTGATCATCCCTGGAGATGACCTTCAGTACACATCTACAGTTATTTCCTCAGGATAAAGTCCTAATTGAAGATAGCTAAGTAAAGGATAGGCCATTTCTAAGGCCAAATTTCCTACAAAAATGAGGATTGCTCTGTATTGTCATAATCTCTGAATATGAAAATTTTCCTTATATCTTGAACAACACTATGTTATTTATTTTTTAAATGTTATTATTCTGGTAACCCACACATTATTTTTATGCATTTAGGTAGAAAATTTTAATATATGCCTTAGTTTTTATAATTCTGACATAAGATGCTTCTTCCTATTCTATTTCTTTATATGCTAAGAGTGATAGTTCTGTTTCCTATATACATAGACATATCTGAAACATTGTTTCTAAATTTTCTATTTAACTCTTCTATATTTAGCACAGAATTAAAGAGCAAAGATGCTATAATGGAACAGCCTGGGTACAGGCCTGAAACCCAGTCCTTGTACCCTGATGACCTTGAGTGAGTTATGAAATAACTCCAGGCCTCCTGTCACTTACCTATAAAATGGAGGTAATGATACTATATACTTCATATGTTTCTGAGGATTAAATGGGATGACATCTGAAAGGTGCTTAACAAAATCTCTTAGGATCTTGAGTTCTCAATAACCATGAGAAAAGGGGGTATCATTCACTCTGTATGTCACTGGTTAGTTAGCTGGTTGTCAAATGGGACAGAACTTCACTTTCTGATCTTCTTAGTTTTGTGTTGGACTCCCTGGTGGGTGGGAGAATGGGCATGTGTTCCCAGACAACTCAGAATGTTGTACCTTTGTGCTTTATATCCCTGAGGCAGTGCCTAGGCGAGCTGAGCTCCTGGTGAGTCTCAAAAGGCCCTGTTGGAAAACAGTTCAGACTGGCAGTGTGGTGAGGTTGAATCTATAATTCCTTTGACTTTACCGTGCTGCCAATTGTTGAGGCTTAATCATTTTGAATGTCTTATGATGAAAGATGTTGGCCCTGAGTGGAGAGGCAGCCAGCCAAGATTTGGAAATTATTGTGACAGTAAACGAGGAAAGTTGATTAGAAATAATACAATAAATGGTCTAAACAGTAGACCTGGCCAATCAGAATCATTGATGCAGAGATATCAAGTCAAAAGCAGGCCAATTCTGTAAATGAGGGAATTAATGCAATTCATACTGTGTTTCTCAGAGTGACATTTGCGTTTTAGAAGCATTTTAAAGTTCCCAGAGATAATAATGATATATTAGTAGAAATGCTTTTAAAAAGCCATAAAGTCTGAATTGCCTTAATCAGGGTTAGGGATGAGATCACAAAAATGGTCAAAACAACTGAATTGTTAAGAAGAATAAAGGCTAATTTATTCCTAGGAATGCCTGTTGGTATTTGAGATTCGATTTAGCATCGGGAACTCTTTACATTTGGATAATGACTATATCTAAAAAGCTCATGGTCGTAGTCATTCAAGTTTATACTTGCATTCTATGTAGGAAGACAGGCAATTTCTTGCTTCTTGGGTCAGATAGTAAGAATCAGAGATCATGGAATGTAGAGTCAGGTAATAAATGTATCCCCAGCACTGGTATGATTGGGAGGTAAATGCTATCTGAGGAAAAGAATCTTAACTAGCTAATTAAAAAAAATCAATTAGAAAGAGTTAATACCCTTAAGATTAAAGGAGTTCTTGTAAATTAGATTAAAATACAGGCCAAGAATATAAGCAAACAAATAATATAATAACAAGTAATGTAAATGAGAATATTGATATTGTAAGTAAATCACTTCATTAATAATGAAATAAATGTGATTTAAAATAAATTCCTTTTTATATATCAAAATTGGCAGATTTTAAGCATAAAACATCTACCATTTGGTAAGATTGTGCTAAAAGGCAAGTAAATGGAAGAATGTATAACAGTTAATGAGGGCAACTTAGTAATGTGTATCACAGAAATGTACTACTCTTTTAATTCAGCAATTTCATTCCAGAGTCTTATATGGCCTCACCCAGAAATAGTCTCAGAGATAAAAATTCAAATGCAGTTCATTTATGTGGGAGGAACAAAGCCCGCCAGGAGAGAAATGAGGATGTGACCCAGTGAATAGATGGTTAATAAAGGGTGCATTAACTATAGTGGGCTGTCGGACACAATGCCATGAGAATATTGGAGAGAGTATAAATATGTGCCTCAGAATTATCACAACTAGGGGAGAAGGAATTGAGGTATTCATACACTTATTCTCCAGACTCATTGGTTGAGAACCAATCTTGGGGATGTCAGTTTCCTGGTCTTCCAGTCAGCTGTAAGCTTGGGTTGGGTGGCAGCCAAAGAGACACAGATAGTAACAGTTGAAAACCAGTTATTCTCCTCAAGAAATGGATAAAACCATGATAATGTGCTTATTTTGAGAAAACAGTCAAGCTAATTGTACACACACACACACACACACACACACACACAATATACATTTTTATATGTAGAAATCTATTTATTGCAGCATATTCTATGTTAGAAACAATGTAAGGGCCCAACATGCAAGGATACTATGAGTAATGGTATATATAATAATATTTAATAGATAATATATAATCATGAAACATATTCTGTGGAAAGATATTTACTGAATTCCTAGTAATTTTATCAGGGGGACAAGAAGGTTACAAAACAGAATTTTATGGTACAATTACAATTTAGTTGAAAATGAATTATGTCTCCATATAAAAGATTTGGAAGGCCACAAAAGATATTAATAGTTACCCCCTTTGGTTGGTTTGACCATGAATTTACTTTTCTTCCATTCCCTCTCCTTGATCCCTTCCCTCCTCCTCCTCCTCTTTTGCCTTGTTCTCTCTTTCTCCTGCTTATTCTTCTTAGCTTTTCTTTAAAAAAAAATTTCTACTATTAACATATATTGCTTCGGAAATAAGAAAATAGTACTTTACAAAATTAAAAATGAATTACCAGTGAGTTTAAAAATAACTAAAAAAAACCTTCATTGAATCTAAAAAATCAATGTTTAAGTGAATTAATTATGATTTACTTAAAAAATCCCTTAGTCATGATTATTTCTATGAGAAGAATCATTGTTTTCCCTTGTAGTTCAACTAACTGGTCATGCTTGTCAATGAGCAGATATAGTACGTGAAAGTAGGCTGGGATTTGGCATGTGTGCCTCAGAAACAGCTTTCTTATTCAATTTATTGGGTTTGCAATACATAACTTGAATTCTCATTACAAATGCTCAAATCAGGCATGAATAATGTTATAAAAAATACACCCCACTTTAATAAGGAATTATGAAGAATAAAAAAAAAATTGAGAAGTGAAAATACCTCAGTATATCCTAAAGACAGATGTGACAGATGTGCTAGAATTATAAAATTCTTTCCTAAAAGGGATTTAGAATTGCCCTGTTTGAATCACCAGTAAATAAGAGACACCTTTATAATTAAGATTAACTAAGAGTACATTTTTTTGTCCCCCCGCCCTCAGCCACCAGTGCACTAGTCATGGATGCTAATGTAAATCTAATCAAATGTTTTTAATTAAGCCAATTGCCAAGCACAGTGATTTATCCATAGTAGGACCACAAAGATACTTATCCAATAAAAAATGTTAGATTTATCAAAAAGTCTGCCACACGTATGAGTTACTGACTAGCTGGATGGTTCATGTTAGTTAAATTGACAGTTCAATTTTTCGTGAAGATTTTTTTTTTCCCAGAAAGAGAGTGGGTGATCATTGTTCTAATCTCTTTTTAAGAGCTCATCAATAATGCACTAGATCAAAATTTAGAACAGGCTGTGGAACGATTGACATATGGGGGATGAAGAAAATTAATTTGATAGAAGAGAACAACCAGACATCTTCTCAATATTCTTTTAACTTCTGTGGAGGGAGGATTTAGGAGGGAGGTGGTGAGGAGGGGAGGGGTGAGAAGCAGGCTTTTTAAAACCTGCCCTATTTTTTTTTAACCACAGAAAGAGAAAATTGACGTGACTTACATGGATTTTCCCCTCCTCCCTCCAACCTGGTAGCCAATCCATTGTCCTGTCATTTTTGATTCTAGCTATACAGTTTGGCTCAAATTTCTTCCTTCCACTCCATTTTGGCTTTCTTTCCCAGGCAGATTCCTCTCAGTTCTTTATCTCAGTAGGCCCTAGCTCCCTTTTCTTGCCCCCATTCTTTATCTAATTTAAATCTGTTTCTAATGTCATTGCCAGCGTAACCTCTACAGCACAGTTCCCATCTTTCTTCTATTTCATTTTATATTTAGGTTGTGCAGATTCTGTGTTCACCTTTTCTAGATGGAGGCTAAACATTGGGGCACAGGATCAGAACGGTTAAGACTGGAGACAGGATGTCAGTAGAGCAACAATTCACAGGGCAGTACCTTAAAACATGAGGGCCACATGACCCATCAGGAGAAGTACCATTGTGTTGTGGATATTGTGTTTGAATTTGAATTCTCAGTTACTAGTAACAGACTGAGAATTAGACTCTTGGGTTTTATTACCTATCTCTTTTCACAATAACCTAAACAGATCTGGAAAGGAAAGATTCTATTCATCGGTCCTCCAAATGTCTGCTATCTCTCTTTTTTTTTTTTTGCCAGAAATGTGATAGTACCTAGCAGGCTCTTAGTAATGGTTAAACTGATGAAGTTAAAAGCTTCTTTATCCACATCCTTCCTTTTAGAATGGGATCAATTAAGTGAACTGAACAAGCTCACATGACAAGCACTAGCATAGTTTTTTATTTATGGAGAGCATATAAAGCTCTTGGATGCTGTGGCATAGGACAGTTAGTGCACACGATCTTCCCTACTCCTGGAAAGCCCACTCTTGGCCTTTTAGCTCCTGTCC
This sequence comes from Ictidomys tridecemlineatus, assembly GCF_052094955.1. Lineage (NCBI taxonomy): Eukaryota > Metazoa > Chordata > Mammalia > Rodentia > Sciuridae > Ictidomys > Ictidomys tridecemlineatus. The sequence continues at coordinate 34,271,633 of NC_135480.1, forward strand.
AAATTGCAGATGTCTTTCAAAGCTGATTTCCTCAGGGTAATCTTCCCTTATTCCCTGAGATTAGGTTTAGTTCCCACCAAATAAAATTAATAATATCCTACACTCCCTTTATAGCACTCATCAGAATGTTTAATCATACAACTAATTCATAGTTCCCTGACCAGACTTAACTATACAAGGCTTTCAGTTTTCTCCAGTGCTTCACATATGCCTAGAGCAAAGATGCTTTCAGTGGACGTCTGCAGGATGAATGAATTAATGAATGAAGCTATTCATCTCCCAATATCTTATGACTCTTGTGAAAAGAGATTGGTAATGAAATCAAAGATTCTTAGACTGTTACTAATAACTGAGGCTTCTTTGGGGTCACTGAGTCATATTGTGAAGCTTGAAGTCCTGTATAGTGAATATACAATAGAAGAGTCAAGAATTGCCAGTACAGGCCCTAGTGTATTTAGGCATGGCAATATGGACAATAAGCATTTCAATGTTTCTTTTTATGGATTTTTATACTTCCAGAATCCTGCCTCTAGCCTTACTTTTCTGAATCCAGATGCCTCTAACTTTAGCCTTGACCTATGAAAAGATAAGTAGAACAGAAAGATTGCAAATAATCTCCATAGATGTGAAATGTTATTCAGCGATGGAATAGTACCTGGGTACCCAAAGAGACTCTCCATAAAATACAAATGAATAAAAACAACAAAATTAGCATCAAGGAGTGAAAATTTGGTCCAAACTAGTCAAAGAGACATTTAATACAGACCTTTGTTATCTCTCCCCGCCCTTGTCCCACTTTAATCAGTAAAGATGTCCCCAAGTCTACTTGATAATTTTTATTAGTCTTTTAAATTCAGCAATGTTCACTTTTCATTTTCAGCTTAGAATCATAGTATTCACCTATATTTATTGAAGAATGTGCATAGGCAATGAAAAAGTAATATAATATCTTAAGTGGTTTCAGTGGTAATTGACAGGAAATACTTTTTCAAAGCATTGGATAACAGAACAATGAACAATGCAGATAATCTCTATACTCTCGTTGGAGCTTATAATGCCATTGTGCAGGAAGAGGCTATCAGTAAACAAGGATATTGATGAATAGGGAGGGGAATTTCTCAGAGTGATGTATGGTGCTATTTAGTCTGTTTGGAAAGCTATAGCAAAATGGCATAGACAAGGTAGTTTTCAGATATTTATTTTGTAAGTAAATTTATTTATTTTATTCTGCAGCTTGAAAAGTTCATGATCAAGGTGCTAGCAGACTCTGTGTCTGGTGAGGGCCTGCTTCAAGATTATAGATGAGGCTTTCTCCCTGGGTCCTCTGTCCTCGCATGGTGGAAGGCACAAGGGAGTTTTCTGGAGCCTCTTTTATATGGACACTGTGGTCATCCATCAGGGGCCCAGCTTCATGACCTAATCACCTCCCAAAGTCCTAACCTCCTAATACCATCACACTGTTGATTATATTTTCATTGCATGAATTTGGGGGGGGGCACAAACATTCAAATGTTAATAACTATAAAGAAAATAAAACAAGGTGGTGTTACAGAGGGTTACTGCAGCTGGTGGTGGTTGTTTTAAACAGGATCATCAAGGAGAGCTTTTTGTTGTTTTTGCTGCTGTACAGTTGACCTTTGGAGCCTCGGCTTTTTTCTCTACAGCAGTTGTTATCAAGTAGGGATACTTTTGTCCAGGACATTTGGTAACATCGAGAGACACTTTGGGCTATCAAAACTAGAGAGGCGTTTTCTACTGATATCGACTGAGGAGAGGCCAGAGATACTACAAAGCATTCAACAATGCACAGGCAGCCCCCAGTGGAGAATTATCCACTCCAAAACGTCAATCATGCCAAGATTGAAAAACTTGGACTTCTGATCTCATCTCATCCCAGCAGCCAGGTTGATTCTTCAAAGTCATGAGTCACATCACATCAAATCTCCATTCTAAATCCATCAGTGAATTCCCAGGTGCCCAGATTCGACTCAGTCTGGTTCCTGATGTCCCTCATTTCCTATTCTGCTGCCTTCACTCATTACACTCCAGCCCCCGGCCTTTGCCCTGGCTATGGTAACCAGAAAGTTTCTTCCTTCAGATATCCGGATGAGTATTGCCTTACTTCTGTCAAATATTTGCTCATGTCTTGCTTTTTTTCTGTTGCCTTTTTTAATGGACACATAATATTGGTACCTGTTTATGAAGTACAATGTGATATTTTGATTCATGTACAAATTGGGTCATGATAAACTCAGGGTGCTCACCATATCCACCACCTTGAAGTTTTATCATTTCTTTATGGTGAAGATAAAAAAAATCTCTTCTTGGCTGAGGATGTATATTAGTGGTAGAGCACTTGCTTAATATGCACAACACCCTGGGTTCAATCCCCAGAATTTATTTCTAATATCCAACTGTAACAGTACCCTATAACCAATCTCTCTCCTTCCCAAATATAGGGTTATACTTCTGATTGCATTACCATGCTTTTCTTCCCTGTAGCAGTTGCCATGTGTACTATAAAGTTTACTTATATTATATGATAATTGCTTATTGCTTACTGTGCTTCCCCCACTAGAACATAATCTCCACAAACTCAGGGATTTATGATACCTTATAGCACATTTATGATACTTTATATTCCCATACCCTGTGAATATTTGTTGAAGGTAAAAGAAAGAAAAAGCAGAGGCTTCAATGACAGAAATGTGACTGTCAAGAAAAGTCTTGGGGAAAAAATTAAGTGCAGAGGCCCTAAAAGTGAAAGAGTCTGGTGTGCTTAAAGGACAGGCAGAAGGTCAATAGCTAGAGTGCAGAGAACGAGGAGAGCAATGCAACATGAATCAGACATATTGTCACAGGCATAGCTTGTAAAGTCTCATAGCACACAATAGTGACCAGGTAATAAAATGTATAAATGTGCTTAAGTTTGTTCATTTTTAAGCCTAGTAGGTTAACACGATTACTGTTACGTTTTGGACTCAATGGCTTTTTTTTTTTTTCTATGTACTTGCAAAGTAATCATTTCCCCATGTTAAGATTTATGAGAGGATTAAAAGTCTACCTACTCTCAAAGAATTTTAATCCTGACTCTTTTTAAAATTTTACTTTGATAGAAAATTTCTATATTTATGGTACAAAACACAATGTTTGCTACATGCATACATTGCAAAATATCCGAATCAACCAATTTACCATACATATTACCACACATGTTTATTTATTTATTTATTTATTTATTTATTTATTTATTTTGTGTGTGTGTGTGTGTGTGTGTGTGTGTGGTGAGGACATTTAAAATCTAATCTCTGGGTACTTTTCAAATGTGTAATATGTTCTTATCAATTGTAGTTATTGTGATGTACAGTAAATCTCCTAACCTCTCTCCAATGCCCTCACCCCCCAACCTCCAGTAAGTACAATTTACTATTTATTTCTATGAGTTCAATTTTTTTAACATATAAGTGAGATCACAAAGTATTAGCCTTTCTGTGCCTGGATTATTTTACTTAATACACATCCTCTATGTTCCTGTAGTAGTCACAAATGACAAGGTTCTCTTTCTTAAGGTTTAATAGTATTCTGTTGCTTATACAGAATCCCAGTTTCTTCATCCATGAATCTGCTCATGGTCAGCTGGGGTGATCCCCCATTTTGTTGATGGAGAATATGCTGTAGTGAACAAGCAAGAGCAACACTGGCCCATTTTTGAAATACTCATCGTAGTTTTGTGTTTTCGCCATTATTTTATGGGCTGCTATTCAAAAGTAAATATATTATCTGGAACAATAACATGTAATTCTACAAATACCTGTTATCTCATCAGAAACCGATGATACTATCACTTGAATAGAGATATAAGGATTGAGGGGAGAAGAAGATAGATATTCTCAATGGACATATAATGAAAGAAATGAAAATACCAAGGCCAGGGAAGAAAATGAGCATTTGCTTGTTAACTACGATGCCACAAGGACTTTGTTAAGTAGTTTTTGTATGTGTTCTCTCATTTTAAATGTTCAAAAGCACCTCTTATCCCATTTCAACAATGAAGAGGTTAAGATTCAAAGAAGTGAAGTAACTTGCTTGAGATCATTCATCTACTAAAAAGCCTAGCTAGAATTTTAAATTAAAATGCTTCTGGGTCCAACATTGCTCAGGGTGATATTGTAAAATACCACAAACTAGGTGACTTAAGTAATAGACATTTATTTCTCATAGTTTTAGATGCTGGAAAGTCACAGATTAAGGTCCTGCTGATTTACCTCTTACTGAGTGCTGTCTTCTTGATTTGCAGATGGCCATCTTCTTGTGATGTCCTTATATTTTTTACGTGTGTGTGTGTATGTGTGTGTGTATTTAGAGAGAGAAAGAGAGGTTTTGTATCTCTCCGTCTTATACAGGAACTAATTACCTCCCAGGAGCCCCATCTCCAAATACCATCATGTTGTAGGTGAGGGCTTCAGCATGTAAATTTGGAGGAGGCACAGTTTAGTCCAAAGTAAGTATCAATGCTCTTTCTGTAATATTAAGTTGCCTTCCTACTGAAAGGAACAAATCTGCCCACTTTGATATTTTGCTGAAAGTAGACCCTGAATGAATCACCTGTGAGCCTAGGCCTAGATTCATTTCCTTTAATTAAGCCAGTTCCTAAAATCTTTAGTCAATGCTGAGAAAGTTTCTTTCACATACTTCTATGAAAGAAGTTTTGGTAAAGAGAGTCTGAATGAGCCTTCTATTTCTCAGTTCTCTGAAAAGTTGGATGTAGTCCTATTGCAACTTTTTTCTTATTTGTAGAGGGAACTCATAAATTTGGAGTTTTGGTATAGCTTGGTGTCCAATAATAAAAGTCAGGATTTATATTGTTGATTAGAGAAATCCAACCACTTACTTCATATATCCAAAGGACAAAGCGGCATTGTGTTCTTTACAATTTTAGGTTCTGCCCCAAAAAGATGCAGATAGAGAGTAATCTGGATTTTTTAAAAGATTCTGTTAAAGATAGTATCACGGTTTTTACCAAGCAATTGCCCACACACCTAAGTGAGGAAGTCAAAGAATTGTTTACTTTTTTTTTTAAGTAAAGGATAAGAAAGATTTATTTTCCTCAGATGCCCTTTGGAGGGCTTAAGATTTCTCATCAAATTTATAACATAAATTTGTTTTAACTATAGAAAGAAACCACTCTTTCCTATTAGAATGTTTGAAAATGGTCTATCAATACAGAATGCATGAATTGACTATAATTGAAATACGTTTATTCAGAAATCCTTGCTGTATATGACAGTATAATTTAAAATAAAGAAAGATCCAGTTTGAGACATTTCTCCCCAACCATATTGTTTAAATTCTTTTTTTTTTTTTTTTGGTTAGTGTATTTGAAACCCAACTTAAAAAACAAAAAACAACAACAAAAACCTGTTGTTCTGTCTCTGGATACACTGTTTTTAAGGAAATCTTCCCTGAAAAATCAATTTATATTGAGTAACATTTTAACTTCCCTAACAAAGAAGTCTAAATTGCTGCCATCTTAAATGAGATAATGGTGCACAGAATCTGACTGTTTATAGTGTAAGTTTGAGAATACTATCTTCCTATCCTGAAGAGGAGTCGTCTAAGATTTCATATGTGTGAATATATCGTCTTCCAGGATTTGCTAGAGTTAATGGTTTGTTTGAAATAGTTGCTTTTGTTTTTGTGCTGATTTTAATTGCCTATTTGAGCAGAAATGCACTTTAAGTTATTTTTAGCCCTGCAGATTGGATTTAGAATTCAGTGGATTTACTTTTCACCAATACAAATAACAAGATCTGTTATATTTGCAGCAAGCAGAGGGTGCAACACTCTATTTTTAACCCCATTTGTTCATCAAAATGATAACATTGCACTGGTTTAAGATCCAACCAGTCAAGGAAACACAGTGGTTGAAAACATACTCCAAGGCAACACTGCCTTGTAAAAAATCACCGACACCCAGCATTGGTGACATTCCAGCTTTATAACATATTATTGATAAATCTGGGAGAGGAGTGAAATGCCCTTTGTGAAGAACAGTGCTGTCATTATCAGGCTCCTTTCTATTTTTTTTTTTTTTGCATGATAAAGACTGCCACTCATATGGATGTCACAGTTGATGCTTGTCAGATAGGTTTAGACAGTTGTGGGTTGCAGTTAAAGATTGTCACTCTGTAGAATGTTTTTTAGTACTTCATTTATATAATTCCATTTTATCTAAAAAAATAAGAACATGACTTGTCAGAGCAGATTCTCCCCCAACTGCTCCAATTCAACATTTTTGATACAAAGAATTGTAGGCTTCTGTTTTTTTTTTTTTTTAAATCCATTATCTATGAGATCCGGAAGCCTAGAAGTTAGCATGATTTAGTAATGTTGTTAAATGGTTAGACCATCACTGTGCCACTGAAAATGGATGGAATTGATCGCAATACATATGGAACAAATAGCAAAAGATAGTTAGGGGAATTATACTTTTAGAGTGATGGCAAGAGGAGATCCAAGGATCTGCTTTCCAGTGAAACACCATCACTGGTAAAAAATTATTTGAAAAAAAAACCACATTTATTCAATAATTTTTTTAAGACGAGAAAAAAAAGAGTTCATTACACATAAGCTTGTTCTGAGACAGAAGGGTTCTGTATTGGTTCTTTGTCTCACAAATTTAAAGAGTGAGATACAGAGACATGAAGGGTGAGAACAAAGTAACAGGATTTATTAAAGTGATAGAAAGAAAGCAGAGCCAGTTGTGGTGGTGCATGCCTGTAATCCTGGTGGCTCTGGAGGCTGAGCAGGAGGATCACTAGTTCAAAGCCAGCCTCAGCAAAAGTGAGGGTGCTAAGCAATTCAGTGAGACCCTGTCTCTAGGTAAAATACAAAATAGGGCTGGGATGAGGCTCAGTGGTTTAGGCCCTTGGTTCAATCCCGGGTTATCCCCCCAAAATAAAACAGAGCTCCCACAGTGGAAGGGTTCTCCAAGAGGGGATTGAGAATGGGTGTATGGGGCTGGGGATGTGGCTCAAGCGGTAATGCGCTCGCCTGGCATGCGTGCGGCCCGGGTTCAATCCTCAGCACCACATACCAACAAAGATGTTGTGTCCGCCGAGAACTAAAAAAAAATAAATATTAAAAAATTCTCTCTCTCTCTCTCTCTCTCTCTCTCTCTCTCTCTCTCTCTCTCTCTCCTCTCTCACTCTCTCTTTAAAAAAAAAAAGAGAATGGGTGTATGTTGTCTAAGAGTTTACATGATAAGGTTAGAGAGGAGTTAGGTGGACTTGAAGACCATAGATTAGAAATTTTAAAAATAGTGTGTCTTTGAGTTTAGTCACACCAGAAAACCTGCTGTCCATGTGACCTCTTTTCAGTTAGGGTGTTGATCATGTGCTGTTTTGCCTTAGGAACTAGCTCAGGGTTCTGGTGCATACCTTCAGGACCCGATAGGGCCTCTGGTCACACTCTGATCCAATTAATTGTTAAATTCCTACTTAATTGGTAAATTCCTGATGGGGGAATCTCTTAACTCTGTCTAACACATTTCTGTCTCATGTTCTCACTTCCTTTTTGCACAAATACCTAGCTCACCAAGATGGGAGATCCCTAACAAAAATAGCTATTAGGTTGGAGCTTTGCTTCTTTTACCTAGCTTACATTCATGGGGCAGAAGCTGTATCCTTTAGGGGTGCAGGCTGAGAATACTGAATCCTTTTCACCTTGCCCCAGATTTCACTTAAAACTTGGAGGTTCCAGAATAGGAGTACCAATCTGAGAAGACCAAAATCTGCTTCCTTTATTCGATATTAATATAGCAGGAATGTCACTTCAAGAGAAGCTGGTCACTATCCCTGCCCCCAGTTCCAGAGCATTGGCTCAGAGATTTTTCCCAGGTGAGGAGACATGTGCAATTAACACCTGTCCCTTGAAAGTACTGAGTTCATTTGAAACATAACTTAGGAATATATGTGTGTATATAAACACAGTAAAAATTGATGCAGACTGATGATAAACAATTAAGAGGAGGTATACAATCTCAGAGGAACAATGAGCTAAACCATAAAACAGCTAGTTTATTAGAGAAAACAGAGCAGATGACAGCAAAGCGAGACTTCTTAAGTTCAACAAACCCTCAAATAGTGGCCTCAAATGTTATCTCAGTATAGAGCTCCAAATTTAATTGGATCAGAGTGTGAAGCAACGGACATTATTGGAAGCAACAATATAGTCAAGTGGCAAGTAAGACTGTTTAAAAGAAGTATGTGATACTAGTGGAGATCAGCAGTTTAGTGAAGAGATCAGGAGAGAGACAGTCAAAGAGAACCCTAATAATACTGCTGTTATTCCAGAAGGACTCAATGCATGCTCAAGTCTTTGCCTTCTAGAGAGCAACATCAGAACCTTCATGCCATATGGTAAATAGACTTTTGAAACTTCATGAAAATTGTTTAATCAAGCTCCCAAATCAGAAAATAAGCAAATAAGAATACATCCTGAAATATGAGAGGACGTCAGTTTTCAGAATCATTGCAATGCATTACCTAAAAAGTCTAATTTTGGCAGGGGGTGCATACTGGGGATTGAACCCAGGGGCACTCAACTGCTTAGCCACATCCCCAGCCCTATTTTGTATTTTATTTAGAGACAGGGTCTTGCTGAGTTGCTTAGCACCTTGCTTTTGCTGAGGCTGGCTTTGAACTCTTGATCCTCCTACCTCCGCCTCCCGAGCCACTGTGCCAAGCAAGAACATAATTTTAAAGAGAAATTTGTACTGTTATTTTCCCTATAACATATTCACAATAACAAAGCAAAGGAAACAAACTAAATATCCATTAACAGATGAATGCATAAAGAAATAAAGGGCTGGAATATGGCTCAGTGGTAAAGAAGCCTTAGGTTCAATTCCCAGTACCATACCACACATGCACACGTGCACACACATACACTAATATATATTATATATTATATGCATATGAATATTTAATTTTTATATATATATATATTCCAGTCAAAAGTAGAGTTTGACAGATAAACCCAACAAAACAAGATTCAATATGTACTATCTAAAAAAAATACTTTATAGTCAAAGATACAACTAGATTGAAAGTAAAAGGATGATAAAAGATAAATCAATGCAAATGGTAACCATAAAAAAGCTGGAGTGATTATATTAGAATCAGACAAAATACACTTTAAAACAAAAATGTCATTAGACTAAGAGGTACATTTTTAATACTAAATCTGCAATATACAGAAAAATATCAGGAGGATATACAAATATATACATCTGTGTACTTAACAGCTGATCTCCAAAATACATGAATTAGAAACCAAGAGAATTGAGGGAAGTAATAATAGCAAATCTATATGTGCTATTTATAAGGACTAGCAATAGATACAATGATAATAGTTAAAAATTTCAATGTCCCATCTTCAATAGTGAGTGAGAAGAAAGACTGACGATAAGGAATCAGAAAACTTGAACATCACTACACAGACACTTGATGCATAGCTCCAGAAATAAAGATGTTCTTGTACTAGAATGAAGGTTGACATGTAGACTAATTGAACAAATATGAGGATCAACAAATAGATTCTCACATACAGTCAATTGAGTTTTGACAAGGTTGTCAGGATGATTCCATGGGGAAAAATAATCTCTGTAACAAATGATGTTGGGATAGGAAAAGAATGAAGTTATTATATCCCTTCCTTATACTATACAACTGTCACTTATAAAAAAATACTGTCAACCAAAATCAATGCAAAGAATGAATTTTGCATCAATACAAAATTGTAATATAATCTGTAAAATAAAAGCATATTCATTTATAGTATATGACAAGTTCATTTTAGACCATTGCCTACTTTTAAACATGGCTTTAGCACTGATAACTTCCTATTCCCTTGTTTTAGAGATTCAATGAAGTACACTGTAATATTTTCTTTTTCATCTTGCAAATGTAGAGCAGATCGTATTTAAATTCATTCAGAAGAATGATTCAACGTTGGTAGTATAAGTGGTTCATTCTTCATGTTTGCATTTTTGACATAGAAGATTAAAGACATTGAGGACTATATTAGAGTCAAATAAAAAATGTAATAACCAAGGCAATGAAACTAAAGTAGGGAATATGGCATCAATTATTTTGCTGAACATTTAGAACATGGTAGAAGAATTGACTGAATTCATCATAATTTTCGGAATGGGGCTTTAGATGTAACCATAAAATAAATTTTTATTTTAATGTAAATTAACAATTTATAATTGTATATATTTATGGGGTACAAAGGGAACTTACGATTTATTAATACAAGGTAGGATAATTAAATCAAGCTAATTAACATATTTATAGCCTCAAATACTTATGTTTTTGTGGTGAAAACATTTGAAACATACTCTTAAATATTTGAAAATGTACAGTACACTATTATTAACTATATCAACCATACTGTGCAATAGATCTCAAAAAGAAAATGTGGAAACAAAACCCCTCTTATTCTTCCTAATTGAGGCCTGGGCCATCATCTCCTCATACACCTTGCCCCTCTGTAACTACTGTTCTGTTCTCTTATCAGAAAAAAAAGCAAAATCTTCAGATTGAAAATGGTAAGTTATAAAATTATCTATGCCATAATGTGCAAAGTACTTACAGCTGTGCAAGTTTATATTTTTTGATAATTCATACCTACAAAATTATACATTGTATAATTTAATTAATAGCACTTTATTATCTATCCAGCTTCTTTACAATGTATACTAATTGATATAATCAACTTCCATCAACTTAAATGTATTAAAAATGAAATCCTATTATGAGTCAATTTTGATACCATCCTTTGGGCTTAGCACACTTCTAAAATGAAACCCATCAACTTCTCTTTCCTGCTATACAATTTGAGATCATCAAAATGAAATACTTCATTTTGTGTAGCTAGCTTTTTTCAATTGTAATTTTAGCTCTTTGGCTTAAAGTCTATAGGGTTCTTATAAAACAATTTTCCATGTACACATGAACCACTAAAACAGGAGATCAAAGAAAATGTGTCTAAATGAAGTTTAAGAGGTAAAATATACCTAAATACACATTGGAACATAGCCTCCTATATTTTGAAAAGGAAAATATCTTCTGTTTGCACATACTGGTTTTCTTCCTACTGTAGTATAAATAAATATATACTATCTCCATTCTTTGGCTTTCAGAGAGGAGTAGCCTAATAGTTCCTGAAGTCTACACTACGATAGTAATTGTTTCATACAACACACCTGGCAGACTCAGCGATGTAGGTAATCACAATCACTTTACATAACAGATAATCCCAGCTAAATAAGATGAAATAACGTCTCAGTTGGATCGCCAACAATTTCACATATTAAAATTAACTGATTCTCACTATAATTCACCCATGTTGAAAAACAATTTAAGAAATTAAAGAAAGATGAAAATTACAGGAGAAGGTAGTATTTAGAAAGGAAATCATAGCTAAAAATAGGTAGTAGGAATGAATCTAGTCTAAATTTCCTACACACATATATGAATATAACAGAGTGAATTTCATCTCCATACATATCCACAAGGCACTAATTAAGAAAAAACTATAAATATCAGAAAAATCAGTAGAGTAGAGAAAAGAGAACAGGGGGAGGGAGGAAGGAGGAGGGAAGGGAAAGGGAAAGCACTGTGGACTGAATTACAACAAATTATCTTTCATGCCTGTATAATTATGTTGAAATTAACCCCAATATTTTGTATAACCAAAAGAAACTAATAAAAAGACCTTTGCAGAAAAAAAATACACATAGTAGAAATTCTCAAAGTATAATCATTTAATTAAAATTGCAAGATTGGAAGATAGCAGGTAAGACACAGGAATACAGGCTGAATAGCCTCAAATGACTATATTTTCCCCTTATCTAGTTTCATTTGCTATGGTTTCTGTTATCAGTGGTCAACTGTGGACAATTGTGTTTCAAAGGTATTAAATGGGAAATCCCAGAAATAAGCAATTCACAGGTTTTCCATTATGTGCCTTTTTAGTAGTGTGATGAGATCTTCCTCTGTCATATTCCTTCCCACCCAGGATGTGAATCAGCTCTTTGTAGCTGGGGTACACTACACCTGTTGGTGGCAGCCTTCTCTGTTATCAGATCAACAGCAGCAGATCCCAGCACTAAAATAACCCTTAAGTAGAAGTGTTAATGCAATGGTACAGTGCTTCATCAGGTGGGCATTGTATCATCTCATATCATCACAAAAAGAAGGGCGGGTAGACACAGTAGGATATTTGCAGAGGGAGAAACCATATTTATATAACTTTTATTCTGTTATATCATGACTACCATTACATCATTTTTACCATTAGTTAGTCTTAATCTCTCATTTGCCCTATTTATAAATTTAAATAGTATAGATAGTGTTAGGTACTATCCATGGTTTCAGCCATTCACTGGGGTTCTTGGAACATACTCCCCAACAGCTACAAGAGACTGCTTTACCCTAAATGAATGGCAATAACATATACAGATGGAAAATACAAAATAAGTGTTCAAAAACACAGGAAGTGGAGAATCAGAAAATAAAATATATCTCTAGAAGGAGTTTTGGAAGGAGAAAATATAGAATGGGAGAGGAGAAATGTACAGAGAGATCAGAGTCAATGCTTTTCTAAAATTAGGAATCCTCTGCTTCATGAATGATATTGATTCACAATGAAAAAAAAAAATCCCAAAAGCAACAAGAGTAAAAGCCTCAGTTTAGCTACAAAGGAATAGCAATTATACAGTTATGGAATTTCTCAAAGAAGTAATAAATAAGCCAGTTATATCTTCAAAGTTCCAAGAAAACATAAGTAGTAATTTCCAGTTCTAATCAGCTCAACTATGAGCAAGAAAGATGGTGAGAAAATATATTTGCTGGTTTACTGACCCAATGGACAATGATCCCAGAAATATGAAAGGATGAAAAGGAAAACACTTTAATGTAATAATCCAGAAGAAAGGTGAGGGTGACTTGGACATGGCTATGGGGATAGTGAGTGAGAAGTGTCTTGATTCCAGATGTCTTTTAAAGGTAGAGACAACAGGATAGATGGATAGTTTTGTGCTAAGGTATAGGAGGAAATGAGGTGTCCAAAATAACTTAAGTTTCTTGGCCTGAACAATGGGAAGAATGGAATTAACACTGAGATGGAAAGCCTGGTTGGTAGATTTTGTGCGTGTGTGTGTGTGTGTGTGTGCATGTGTGTGTGTGTGCATGTGTGTGTGTGTGTGTGCATGTGTGTGTGTGTGTATTGAGAGGAGGACACACTAGAAAGGAAGAGATCAGTTTGAGATAGTTGGAGAACAGGAGATATCAGCTTTAAGGCTGACTCTCTAATGAATATCCTCAAAGCTAAAAATTTTAGTGAATTAAATGAATTTGACTTAAAATATACATAGTATTCTAAATATATTCATATTGGTATTAATTTTTCTGAGATATTTTATTGAATTTAATGAAGATGATAAAGAAAAAGGAAGGGGTGAAGGGGCAGGACAGGTGAAAGGGCTACAGGGAAAGACAGAGGAACTCTCTAGTTCCACAAGCTCAATTGCTTAGCTCCTGAGGTACCCTCAAGGCTGAGTGCTGTCCCTTTCTCATAAGTCTGAGGCCCAAGTCTGTAGGGCTCCTCCTCTGAAGCACAAGATTTTGAGAACCCCAAACACTTCCACTTTCTCTCTAATCCAAGGCAGCTATGATTGTTTTCCATAATTATTTGTTTGTGAATTTTTTCTTCAAACATCTTTGTACTCAATTCCTTATATTCAATTCTATTTTTAAAATGCCTAGAAGGGTTTATACTTTTGTGACTGCCATCCACCTGATACACTGTAAATATGAGATACAAATCCATTGCAATATAATTCACAACATTCTTTTTCATTATTCTTAAAAATATAGGCTTCAGTTTTTCTTCTTTGGAATTCATAAATAGCAGGTAGCAGGTAAAAAAGGGCATATTGCACTTTATGCTAATTGTGTACTACTTTTTATAATATTTGGGGCTATAATAAAGCAACCATGTTGAAACAATGTATAGAAATTTAAACTGAGTTTTTAAACTTAATTCCCTTTGCAAATTTTAGCATATATACTATTTTAAAATAGTATAGAGCTCACATTTTCTTAACGACACACACACTGTTTTTGAACAGCTCTCAGGAGTTGAAATGCTATATGGTTTTACATTTAAATGTAGATTTTTTTTGAGGAGGAAGACATCTCTCCCTGCTGTGGAACTGAATGATTGCTTAATTTCTTTGAAGATGATTTAAAATTCCTTTTATTTAATGCAATCTATCTTCTTTATGCAGTTTGAAAGATTTCTTGAAGTTCTTATAAATCTACATTCACTAAGTGAAATCATGACAGTGAGGTATCTTTCCCACTAAAAAAAGTTAATTTTTCTGAATGCAATATGTAAGTATTTAAATTATATAAATGGTTGTTTGGAACCATGGTGGAAAGATCATTAAACAAATAAAATCTCACAAGATAGAGGACAAAGTCCGAAGCCTAGATAAATGCTGTAGTAGGTTTACAGTATAAAATAGACAGGACTTTGTTTAAAACCTCACTATGGTGATCTATCATGCCAATATCATTCTTTTAGTACACGGGTGACTCTGTGATAGCATAAGCATTGGTCAGAACTGAAAAGTATTAATCCAATAAGCTCTTTCTGACCCATGATTCATCAAAACATTACTGAATTAACTCAATTAATTAAACATATTGTCATGTAGATTCAGCAATCAAAAAAACCTTGATTTTACTAGAGTTTTAACTTGTCACATTTTGTACCATTGGGTAGGGGGGGGCAGAAATTATGATTCTGGTTTAAGTAGCTCTCTGTGGTCCTTATTCATCTTAACCAGAGGTATTCTCATTTTCACGGTACTCATCCCTAGTCCACAAATATAAGATCCTCTAGGCCATTAGACAGTAAGAACTGTCTGCAAAAAGACTATGATTCTGGCACATCAGGCACAGGGAAGGGTAGAACAGGTATCATTAGTGGCCTCTCACACCTTTTTCCTTGTTTAAAAAAAAACTGGATTTTATATATTTCAGGTAACAAAGCTTTTCAGTGAAAAAAGGTTTGTGAGGCAAGACTTACAAGAGCATAAACCTTGCAGATGTGGCAACTGTTTTGTGAGCATGAACAGGGAAGAAATCAGCCTTATGTAGCTTGTTGTGGATGGCAGAAAAATAAGGCACAAGGGTGTTGCAACAAGTGTGGAATTTCCCTCCTTTCAGGCCTCTTGATCTAAGAATCTGTACCTTAATATTTAAATTGCTCTTCTTTGGGGTGTTCTATGTTTTAACCAACTTCTATAGAGTCTCTCATATGAATATATTATATTGTAATTTACGATTTGTTGTCTACTGAACACAGAGCCCAACTTATTTACATTTCTTCTGCTGTCTACATGCAAAAAAAGCACATAATGGTCCCAACCACAATATCCCACCTCTGTCTTTTGCTTGCTGCCAATTCGGGACATCCTCAACCAACTACTTCCTGTCACTATAGTAATTAAGGTCTGGGCTGTGCTTTCCCTTGCTCTTTTGTCCTACTGATGGAACCTGCTGCTCCACTCCATGTCCCTACATGATGTGGTATACCCTTCCCAGTGTGGCTGACAGGCACTGAGCAGTTTTACTCAGCCATAAAGAACAAAGACTTTATGGCATTTGCCTGTAAATAGATGGAACGGAAGACTATCATGCTAAATGAAATAAGCCAGTCCCCAAAAGCCAAAGGTTAAGTGGTTTTTTTCTCTGATGTAAAAGCTAATCCAAAATAAGGTGGGGGTGGATAAAAAATAGAATAGAAGAAAGATCAGTGGAGTAGACTAAGGAGAATGAAGGGAAGGGAGGAGAGATGGGAGAGGGAAAGACAGTGAAATGAATCTGACCTAACATTTCTATGTACATATATGGCTACACCACAGTGAATCTCACCCTCATGTATATTAACAAGACACTAGTGTGTGTGTGTGTGTGTGTGTGTGTGTGTGTGTGTGTGTGTGTGTGTGTGTAAATAGCAGAAAGATCAGCAGAATAGAGGGAAAGGAACAGGAGGAGGGAGGAGGAGAGAAAGGAGAATACTGGGTGCTGAATTAGAGTGAATTATATTTCATACTTTCCTAATTATGTCAAAGTAAATTCTATTGTCATGTGTAACTAAAAAATAATCAATAAAAACAAACATATAAATTAAAATAATTCCAGGTTGAATAAAATGCAAGTAATAAACTCTTCTCTTCTTTCAGTTGACCTCCTTATATCGCCACCCACCCCTGAGAAAATTTTCACAGAAAGATGGATGTCCTGGTGTTTCACGCAGGGGCAGGCCTCTAGTCTGTTCTTGGCTTAGCTAGACGGATTCACCAGACAGTGAGTGCTGCCAGGGAAAGCACGGCTGGCATTGCTATGTTAGCCAACGCAGCTGTATGCTGCTGGCAACAGGCAGTCCTGGTGTTCCAACCTAAATTCTAAGAGACCTCTATGGCCCATGTCACTGTGGTGTACCTTGTCTAACATAATTTCTTTATAGGGAAGGATTAGCCACCTTCTGGGTTCTATAACTTGATCTGCTGGGTCTCAGTTGATGCTGTACCCTGTAGAGGGAAGGTCAGTTTAGATTAGCCAATACAAGACACAGCCTACTCATCAGGAATGAAGAAGAGGCTTCCTCTAGAATCATCAGGGAGGCAACTGCTTGAAGGAAAATTTCATACAGACTCAATAACACTGGCCTCAGTGGAAGAGTCACTTGGCCAGATTAGTTTTTTTCTCTCTGTAAATGAGTTATTGTACAAC
Organism: Ictidomys tridecemlineatus; assembly: GCF_052094955.1. Lineage (NCBI taxonomy): Eukaryota > Metazoa > Chordata > Mammalia > Rodentia > Sciuridae > Ictidomys > Ictidomys tridecemlineatus. The sequence continues at coordinate 34,288,507 of NC_135480.1, forward strand.
CTTCTCCTTTTAGGGAAAGTCTCTGTACAAAATTCAGACACATTATCCTCCGAGGACTTATAGGGACCCCTGGCTCTATAGTGTGGTGTGTCCTCCTCATAGAAGCCAAGGCCCACAATGACTTAAATGTTTCACAACATTGTTGCTGCTCGCTTTACTGTTATCATAACATGTCTCCTAACGGGGTAGAATATAAGGTATCTCTCATCCATGAAGATGAGTGGCCTCATGTTGAGTGAAAAAGAAAAAGGGGAAAGAAAATTATATTCCTCTTCCTCTTAATATATCCATGGGGTTTTCTCAGCTCATCAGAGATTGCAAACCTCCCTGTAAATGTGCTTGGGCACTTTTTAGTCCTGGTGCTTTTAAATTTTCTAAAAGTCTTCTCCGTGAAACAGAATTATTATAAAACAAAGAATTTGAAGGATAAAGCTACTATTGCTTCCCTGAATATAGACTGTAACTCCTCTGGGATTAATTGGGATATCCTAGAAAGTGAGGTTGCTGATCATAGCAGAGGCTATTCAGGACCACCAGGAGTTTATCAGATAGATATCCAAAGGAGGGGTGTGTGTGTGTGTGTGTGTGTGTGTGTGTGTGTGTGTGTGTGTGTAGCGGGTGGGTATGTCTGGTCATTATAAATTTTATTAAAAAATAAGTGGAGTAAAAGGACAGTAAGTGCTACAAAACCAGTAAAACTTTTTTTTTTTTTTTTGTATAGTGACTTCATCGCAGTGAGTAATACTTCAGTGAGTAAGAGTAGCTTATATCTGGGAAGAGCATTCCAGGTAGGAGGGCGGCATATTTAGAAATTTGATGTAGATGTTGCGGGGTCCTTAGGATGAACAGAAAAGTGAGGGACAAGATCCAGAAGTAGGATTGAAGAAGGGTTAAATGATAAAATATGCACAAGAGGCTTAGCGCAGTGCTCTGTATTTAGTAAGAAGGGGATAAGGGATGACTATTATTTCTCCATTCCATTTTATTAGAATTCAGAATGCACGGTATAGGTATTATTTTAATCTACTGTATAGCTTGGTGGCTCATGTTTTCTGTGAAAAGTGGCTCATTATGACCTAGCAACTCTGTTGTCTTTGAATCAACCTTCTAGAAATTTCCCCATCATTCATACAATAATGCTGACATTCACAGCTAATAGAGGGACTGTTAATCTCACCAATGACACTTATTATATTCATTACATGAAATGAAGGCCCTCTTCAATTCTGTAAAGTTTTCTAATGATTTCACCTGTTTATGCATCACAGGGATATATATAGAGAGAGAGGAGAGAGATAAATTTAAATATAGACATCCATAACCATTGCTATATTATGACTAAAATTGTTGACCAAAAATGTGGAATATGGAAAGCTATCCAAGACATGTTAAGTGAAAAGAGCAGGTTGTTGAACCATATGTAGAGGACCCGTTATTTTAAAAACAAACAGTATGTGTTTATGCATGCATGAAAGGATGCTAAAATGGTCTCGACTGGGAATACTTAAGCTGAGTTCTGACAGATGAGAATAGATTATAAATTGTTAGATGCCTCCATATCTACATTGAAGTGCTTGACCATCAAGGTAGCACAGACAATGGGAATGGGGAAAACATTGTCCCAAGATTAGTCAGGGCTAATCCACATCAAGTCCAGGCTGCATAATAGACTCTAAGCAATCTGAGAGTTCTTGAGAGCAGCTAAATTGTGACTGTCTAGGGGGAAACTTGTGAGTACGCCAAGTCATTCCTGTTTCCTGATGATAAGGAGAAAGAATAGGCCTTTTCAGCCTTGAAGACAGAGAAGGGTTCACTAGAAGAATCATTTAAAGGGGTTTGCTTGTGTCCTCTGAAATTTTTATAATTCAAGACCTGACATGTGATTCATGCTTGAAGGGGTCTGAGGCACTAGAGGAGACAGACCTCCACTTCCAGAGATGGGATGCGCACACACACACACACACACACACACACACACACACACACACACGTGGACCACAAAATGAAGCATGAGGTAGCCCCTCAGCAGAGGAATATCACCCAAAAGACCACCTGAGGAGCCAGGAGTCCCCACATAAGGGTGGACCATCTGCAGGAACAACAAGAGATAGAATCACCTGCATCAACACTGAGGGCCCAATACAAATGGTAACATAGCAATCAAACAAGATCTCCCATAACCCAAACTTCTCCTTTCCCTGCTCTACTCACAGAAAAGACTGAGGAGCTCTTGCGGCTAAGAGGGAGGAATGGAGGAACAAGATGGACAAGTACCAAACAGTCCACTATGCCCAAGAGGAAAGAGAAGGGATGCTTTAGCTGTGTGAGAGCGAGCTTTGATCTGGACTGGGTTTTATGATGTCGTGCTAAAAGATACTTTTAGGTAAAATCAAGACCCTTATACAAATGTAAAATGAAACCAAGATTATATTTAATTTATAAATTAATAAGGAAAATGGTAGCATAGCCAGGTGTAAGTTTTAATGGTACATACAGCAAATGCCTCAGGGTGAACCTGCAGTCTTTGTCATGTATTTGTAAATAAAGCAAGGGTGAGCTAAGTGCTAAAAATCCAAAGAAAGAAATAGTTCAGAGAGGCTGAAGATCTGGTTTCAGACTCCATTTCACAGCAGGCACAATTTAGGAATTAAGAACTGATTTAAGATAAACAGAGGGAAGACAGGGAAGGCTTCTCAGTAAACTGAAACATTTAAAAGAGAGACTTGAAGATCATGTGTTCTGGGACCCAACAAATATGACCTACATTGGGCTGAAGAGTTTGGGAGTAATATGAGTTAAGGCTGAAAATATGGGAAAGGTGGATCATGCCTGCTTTGCTCAGCTTCTCATTCCTAGCTCCTGGATAAGGTGCCTGGCATTTAGTATGAACTTTATACATACCTTTTGTATGAAGGTTTACATTATTCTGAAGTGCAAAAGGCCACTGAAGCTTCAGATCAGAAAATTAAGCGGAATGATGTGTTAGAAATAGTGTTGGTAGAGTGTAAGGGGCATTGGATGAAGAAAGTTCAAGTATATGAACTACCTAGAGGTGGGGGACATTGGCAGTGTAAAAAATAAGTGGACATGAACTCCCTTACGAAGTTAGAATTTGTAGGCAAGGTTTGGGGACCCAGAGAACCTAGGGAATGAAGAGAATAATCAAAAGAGTAACTCCATATTTTTAGGTTGTATCAAAGAACCTGTATGGGAACAACATTCTCATTAAATTTCCCAAGGTTTGGACATGGCTAACTTTATTTTCGTTTTGGTAGGCATGCAAATAAAGTTCATAGATTCATCTCAAGGCAAAATTTGAAAGTTATAGTAGTTTCATTTGTGGATGTTATTGCCATTTTTGTTTTGACTTCCTCTTCTTCTGTAGAACAGGACCTCTGCTCTCTGGCTATACTTTCTTCTATAAAGGACCATTTCCATTTTCCATAGTGGAAAAAGACCTTGCCTTAGTTTGGTTTCCTCCAAAATGCAGAGCGTCCCTCATAGTTATTTATTTTAGGAAGTAACCTTTAAAAATAGCTTTTCATGAGACCTCCCCCCCACACTTTTTTTTTCCTTTCTCCTCTCTACCCAGCTCTTGATTTTATCCTGTTTTACACCAGAGTCAGCTCCCTGTCTTTTCCGTCCTAGGAGCAGTAAGGTCTGTCCCTGCTACTGTGTCCTCTCTGTTTATGAAATTATTGGATTAGCAGTTGGCTACATTGATATCATCACTTTTTTTCTCCTTTTGAATATTTTTCAAACTACAAACAAATGCAGACAACTTCATAATTTTTATTATTATCATTGCTTGTATATCATCCAAATTCTACTGAAACCTTATAAATTATTGCTTCAGCAACCATTTCCTCCTCTCCCAGTTCACCACTGGTGAAATTATGATGTTTCCATACATCAGAGGTTGTCACCAATTCCATTATTACACAATTCCATTATCCAGCAATGGGATATTTATTGTTGTCCAACTGGTGAAATTTGGCGCTGGGATTTCATTCTGAATCTGATTTCTAAGATCAGCACTGGTGCCAATTATTTTTGTCTGGGCTGTAATAAATGACACAGGGTGGGATAAAAGATTTTATGTAGTTATTTTATTTTGAAAAGTAATCTCAGGAAATGGGAATTGAGTCTAAAAAAAAATTAGTAAGAAGTGAGCTAGCCCTAGATGTGTTAGTAACCTGTTTATGGCTATGGTCAATTGGGTCTCAATACTAAAAACCCCTAGAAAAGCCCTAAGGACAAAAGAAAAAGACAAAAATGACTAACATGACTGTGAATGTCCAGCCCTCCCACCATCTCCATTTTCATTGATCAGATATTTCCCAAAGAGATTTTAGCTCACTAGCACTTTCTGTATGTTCTGTATTCAGAACAACTAAATGAATCCCCACCGCCATTCTAAGGAGCAGCATTCAACAAGTCTTGGGCCAGAAAGGAAAAGAAAGGGACTATACTCAGGTCATACCTGACTTCAGCTGGTTGCCATAGTAATGGTGGGAGTGAAACAGTTGTTCAAGATGTAAGCTAAAGTATAAGAAAGTCTGGTAGAGAGTAACATTGGTAATTGATGTTTGAGACTTGACTGATCTTTTAGAAACATTTATTTGTGTAGTATGCACAGAAGTTGGATTATACCTTCTACTTACTAAACACCACCCTAGTGAATTTGGTGTATAATTGTGAGGAGAAACATTATCCTGCCATCAAAAGGCTTACAATATAGTTTGACATGAATACATTTAGTTTAAATAGTTCATGGAGTCATGGGAACTTATAACTTCAACACCTATTTCTCAACGTGATCATTTAGAGAAATTGTAAGATATTATGATGGCTTAAATGGAAATCCATGCACTCTATCTCAGATCTACTGAAACAGAATCTGACAGGGCCTAGGGTTCTCTATTCCTATAAGGTCTCCAAAGATGCACATGCATGCTAATGTTGGAGATGAGCTGTTCTCAGATCTTATTCCTGAACAACAGCCTCATAAGGCTGTATGAGTAACATGGAAAGGGACTATAAATCCTTTGAAGATCCCAAATGCTTTCATAATCTCTGCAGAGATAAATCTTACTCTATCAGAGACGCTGGCCAGAATCCCCTTCCCTTCATCCATTTTTTTTTTTTTGTAATGGTGACTACATATTTTCCCTTCATACAAAGCATCTCAGCTAAAAGTCTTGATGCTTCTGACACCAAGTGACATGGAATGAAGAGTAACTTTACTCACAATTGTCTTCAGAAGAGAGACAAAATATGGGGAAGGAGGATATGGCAGATATGTATTAACTCTCCATGAGTCATGCCTCAGTGAATCTCCTCCCTTGCATGTGGATGGAATCCTGTGACTTGTTTCTAGCTAATACAATATTAGCTAGGGATAGGATGTCCCTACCTTGCCTAGGTTGTGTTACATGGTACAGGTGATGAGATGTTACTCCCTTGATTACATTTTGTTAAGTAAGACTGTCTTAGCAGATTGCACTTCCCTATTGCTGCATTTGGAGTAGAAAGCTGCTAGGATGGAAAATGCTTACGGAAAGGAATAGATGGCAGGGAACTAACTGGTGGCCTCTAGAATCTGAGGGAGTAAGCCCTACAATGACAAGTCTTCCAGTTCTACCAACAACAACCTTGTGAGTTTTGAAAACAATCTTAAATAATAAATGAGAACAGCATCAGTCAATATCTTGTGTGCAGCCTATGAGATTCTGAGCAGCCATTCCCAGGTATCCATGCCCAGACTCCTGACCCAGGGAAGCCAAAACAATAAATATGCATTATAAAATACAATGTTTATGGCAATATGTTATGCACCAATAAAAATGAAAGCAGCCGGACATGGTGACGCACACCTGTAATCCCAGGGCCTTGGGAGGCTGCAGCAGGAGGATTGCTAATTCAAAGCCAGCCTCAGCAACAGCAAGGCACTGAACAACTCAGTGAGAACATCTCTAAATAAAATACGAAATATGGCTGGGGATGTGGCTTAGTGGTAGAGTGCCCCTGAGTTCATTTCCTGGTATCCCACCGCCACCCCCCTCCAAAAAAAAAAGAATGCAGACGACTTAGTGTACACAGTCTCATCTACTATCTATTCTAGCATTGTGAGTTTTGATGTCTAGGTATATGTATGATATGGATTAATTAATGTTTGCTAGTGGGTTGAAGATAATAATGCAGGATTGAGACCTCAAATTTGAATATCTTCTTGGGCAGCCAGTTTATAGGAGTAACTTAAATGGAGAGGAAAAGTCAATAGTTGCCAAGCACCAGCTGTTATAGATAGGAAATGTCCCCCAAAAGCTCATGTGTAATACTATGTAAGAATGCTCAGATGTAAAATAATTAGGTTATTAGAGCTGTTATCAGGGGAATGTTATACTTATGCATTAACTAGGTAGTCACTGTAGGCAGATAGGATGTGGCTGGAGGAAGTAGGTCATTGGGGGCATGCTTTGGGGTATATATTTTATCCCTAATGAACAGAGCTGTCTTTCTTCTTCCTGGTTGCCATACTCTGAGCTGATTTGAGGAAAGTCACACTCCTCTGTCATGATGTTCTGACTTACTTGAGTTCAGAGCTATGGAGTTGGCCAATCATGAACTGAACCTGAAACTGTGGGCCCAAATAAAGTTTTCTTCCTGTAAGTAGTTCTTATTAGGTGTTTTGGTCAGAACGTGTACTAAAATACTAGCCTAGTGATAGTACTGTACAGTAGAAACTTAAGACCAAAAAGAACACATTAACAGATCAGGTTGCATTTGACCCATGAACTTCCAGTTTCCAAAGCTACCTTATATACCTTTTCAAATGACTGTACCTTCCCATACTAAAACTCTAATTTGTTCTCCTTATCCTTAACCTTCACTTCATGGACCACTGGTTGCCTGTGAAATTACAGTTGGAAGCATATTGCATCTTTCACATATGTAACAGGACAGAATGATGAAAATGCCACTCCTTTTTTTGTTTAAATTAACAATTTGGCCCTGGAGAATTTAAACAAGGTGAAAACTCTATTTAGAAAACATGGTTTAGCTATAAAACAACAATGTCAATGATATTACTTCCATAATCTTGCCACTCATGTCCAATTCTTCTGTTCCTTCTTTCAGTTGACAGTGTTGTTCCAGATGCTGGCAGTGCAATGAGAACTGAAAGTGTGCTCTCTTTCCACATGGAGTTTATTTTCAAGTGGCATTCATGTTGCCCAATAATTATTATGTGTGCCTACTGTGTGCTAATGGGACCATTAGTTGGTTAGAAAAGTAAGCATTTTAAATGCTTTTTAAATATCAAATGGAAAGGCTGTGGACTCAGAATTTAAAATATTATAGAGAAGAATTGCTATGTTGTGAAGTTGTGTTTTGCTATTTACTTAAGATTTTTTCATATTTATATGTATTTTAGATACTGAAACCATAGATTTATGGTACTTGACTTGTACATACATTGAAAATCCTAGACAAATTGAATAGCATATACTGTATGTTGTAGCATATACAGTATTATTGTTAATATTAATATCTTATATGCTTTTTAATTAATATTATCTAATTATAAATTAGAGCACAGGAGTTGCTGGTGGTGGTAGCAGGAATTTGAAGGATCTATAAACCACAACTTCAAAGTGCTGCTGAAATAACATATACTTGTTATGCCTAAAAAATGTAGGGGAGCATTTTCATGTATACTATATAAGATGAAATTAATGTGTACTATGAACACAGTAAGTAAGCATCTACCCAATATTAAAAAACAAATTAAATATATGCCACATTGCAGCAGTTGTTCCTAACCAGAATGGACCATAATTAACTAAGAAGTTAAAAAAAAATGAAAACAAAATAGTTTAGACTCCAACACAGGAAGCTCTAATTTTCTGAAAATTTGAGGTAGGGACCAGGCATCTGTGTTAACAGTTCCATGGATCATTCTGATGTAGCATTTATAAACAATGTGCACAATTTTTAGAAAGACAGATTTTGATTCTATGCAGGGAAGATCTTTCTAATAACTATTATAACTGTCCAGAGTCGTCATAAGTAGAATACCAAATCCAAATAGACAGTTACTAGTAATACTCAGATGTACGTATGTATGCATCTGTCATCTACCATCTATCTACATTAAATATACTATTGACTGTGCTAAATCATTTCTTTAGATTTCAGTATGAGCCAAATATTCCAACTCACTTGATATTGTTTATACTAAATCAGTTTAAGTCCAAACTTTCCTTATGTTTTTTTTTTTTTGTAAACTGCTTAATATGCTAGATCTGTTGCAAGAGGCAACAAACCAGAGTGAGTTCAGACTATTAGTAATTCCCACCTTTCTCATTTGCTATGTATTCTCATTAATCTTTAAAATTTACTTTTAGTTGATACATAATAGTTGTACATATTTATGGGAGTCACTGTGACATTTCAGTACATGCATATCGTGTAATGATCAGACCAGAGTAATTGGCATATCCATCACCTCAAACATTTATCATTTTCTTTGTGTTGGGAACATTTAAAATCCTCTCTAAAAGCTATTTTGAAATATGCAATTAATTGTTGTCAACAATAGTTACTCTTCTGTGCTACAGAGCACGAGGAGTTATTCCTCCTATCCAAAGGTAACCTTGTATTGGTTAACTATTTCCTTTCTCTATCCTAGCCCCAACCATTCCTTGGTCCTGGTAATGACTATTCTACTCTGTACTTTGAGGAGATCAATTTTTTAACTTACACATATGAGAAAACACAGCGTATGTTTTTCTGTACCTGAGACATTTCACTTAACATGATTTCTTCCAGTTTTATGCATATATGTTGCTGTAAACGACACAATTCTGTTCTTTCCTATCGATGAATAATATTTCATTGCATATATACTACATTTTTTAATCCATTCATCCATTGATGGACACCTAGATTAATTCCTTACCTTAGCTACTGTGACCAGTGCTGCAATAAAAAAATGAGTGCAGATATCTCTTTGAATCTTGGTTTCAATTCCTTTGAATATCCAGTAGTATGATTGCTGATTACATGGCAGTTCATACTTCCAGCTTTTTGAGAAAAGCGTATGTAGTTTTTCCAGAATATCTGTACTAATTTCCATTCCCACAGAGTATGAGAATCCCCCTTTCTCCACATTCTCACTAGAATTTGTTATTTTTTTAAATCTTTTGATAATAGCCATTCTACCCAGATGAAATGTGATCCTATTATGTTTTTAGCTTGTGTTTCCTTGATATTTTGTGGTATTGAGCTTTTTTTTTTTTTTTTACATACTTCTTGGCGGTGTGTGTCTTTTCAAACAACTTCTCCATTTTTTTAAATTTTTATTTTTTTAATTTCTCCATTTTTAACTGGATAATATGCTTTGTGTCGGACTCTTGCATCTTCACTCTTCCAAAATAAATCTTCACTCTTCCAAAGCAGACTCTGCCAGTGATTCTCCAGAAGCCTCTGATCTCAGACTAAGGTATTTATGATTTATTAGATATATGTGATTAATATATATATACACACACATACACAAACATATGCACACGCACACACACACACACTCACATACACACAAACACATGTACCCTAGGAGTTAATTACTTGTCAGATGAATAGTTTACAAACATTTTTCCCACTCTGTGGGTTGGGTCTTCACTCTGCTGAGTGTTTTATTTGCTGTTGTTATGGTTTATATATTAGGTGTTCCCCAAAAGGTCATGGGTGAGACAATACAAATTCAGAGGTAAAATGATTAGGTTATAAGAGTATTAGCCTAATCAGTGCATTAATCTGCTGATGGGGATTAACTGAATGGTAACTGTGGGCAGGTAGAGTGTGATTGTAGAAGGTGAGTCATTGGGGCATTGCCTTTTGTATTTTGTCTGTGATAAGGAGAATCTTTTTCTCTTTGCTTACTGGTGTGATATCCTGAGCTACTTTTCTCCGCCATACTCTTCTGCCAGGCCTTGGACCCAGAGCAATGGAGTCAGTCAACTATGGACTGAGACCTCTGAAACTGTGTGCCCCCAAATAAACTTTTCATCCTCTAAAATTGTTCTTGTCAGGTCTTTTGGTCACAGCAATGAAAAAGTTTAGACAGCTATATAATAGCTTTTCAGTTTGATGTAATCCCATTTGTCAAATTTTGCTTTTGTTGCCTTATTTTAGGGTAATATTCAAAAAGAAACTTTGCCCCAAACCATGCAATGAAGCTTCTTATATCAGTTTTCTTTTAGTACTTTTTTAGTTTCAGGTCTTACATTTCAGTCTTTAGTCCATTTTGAACTGATATTTGAATATGGTGATTATATTAGGGTTCTCTAGAGGAACAGAATCAACAGGAAGTATAATTATAAAAGAGGATTTATTAGGTTGGCTTACTGGAAGCTGGATAGTCTACAATGGCTGTATGCAGGCTGGAGAGTTGGAAGAACCAGTAGCTCACAGACCAAGAGGCTGAAGCCCCAGACTAAGAGGGATCAGTGATGCTACCTTAGTTTGAGATCAGAAGCTTCTGGAGAATCACTGGCAGAGTCTGCTTTGGAAGAGTGAAGATTTATTTTGGAAGAGTGAAGATGCAAGAGTCCAATATCTTCAAAGGATTGCAGCAGGAATCAAGAACCCATTTATAAAGAATGTAGCTTGTATCTGCTGCTGCTTTTTTGTTCTTCCAATTTTTATTCTATCCAAGCCCTCATCTTATTGGACTGTGCTGCCCATGCTTATAGAGGGTCACCATTTCTGTTGGCTAACCCACATGTCAATCATTCCTAGACATACCCTCATTGATAAACCCATATGCCCCTTTAATCCTCAGCACCTCTTAATCCAATCAAGTTGATGATTCAAATTAATCATTACAGTGACAGAAGTATTGAGTGTTTTGCTTCTTTATTCTACATCTGAATATCCAGTTTTTCCAGCACCACTTAGCATGTTCTTGCTGCCTCCCACAAAAAATCACTTGACTGGAGATATGACTTTATTTTGGAGTTTTTAAATTATATTTTACTGGTCTGAATGTTTGTTTTTTATGCCACTACCATGCTGCTTTGGTTACTATAACTTGGTAGTATGTTTTGAAGTCATTTATTGTTTTGAAGTCAGAACACCTCCAGCTTGGTTCCTTTTGCTGAGGGTAGATTTGGCAAGTGTTGTTTATGATTCCAAATTTTTAGGAATGCTTTTTCTAGTTCTGTGGAAAATGCCATCTGTATTTTTAAAAATATTTGTTTTTTAATTATAGGTGGAAACAACATATTTACTTTATTTCATGTGGTGCTGAGAATTGAACCCAGTGCCTCATGCGTGCTAGGTAAGCACTCTACCTCTGAGCCACAACCCCAGCCCTGTCATTGCCATTTGTCAGAAATTGCACTGAATCCGTAGATAATTTGGGGTAGTGTGTACACTCTAATACCACATGTATTCTTTCAGTCTTTGAACATGGGATGTCTTTATATATTTTTCTTATTCATTTTTATTTATGTGTACATCAATAAAATTGTGATCTCTGTTTTTGGAGAATCTCCTTTTTCCTGCTTTTATATTTCCTTATGGAGGATTTTCTGCTGGAAAACCACTAATGGCCTCTCACCTAATGAATGCTATTGCTCTATCCAGCTCTCACCCTTGAGGACCAACACCTTTATTTCTTCAACTACAGCTATTGACTATTGAGAGATCACAGGCAGTCATATAAGAATGGTTTGCAACTTGGTCACCATTGCCCAAGTTATGTAATCTCCCAACATCAGCTTACAACTAAATATTAGTTATTATAGAGGTACTAAGGCTCAGTCCTCTTACTTCAACACAAGAGAGCTATGCAGAGCCTTCCTGATCTAGAGGTCACTGGGGGATCTGGAGAGGCAAAAGTTGCACCACAGTTCAACTCCTCCCTTGCCTAATCCTCCCTTCTTTAAATCATGTAGGTATTGATCATCAGAGTACTTCCCAATAAATTTCCTATGCATGAATCTCCATCTCAGAGTTTCTCTCTACAAGGTTAGATATAAAGTAGGCAATTTGTCTGATTGGTGGACATGAAAGAAGGAAGGAAACATACATGCATTGTTCATCCTCTGGGGGAACTTCTGTGGATCTTCCTGTCTTTGAGGAGCACACATTAATTAGGGCCTGCTTGCTATCTTATCAATGAAGAGGCCTAATTCTCTTGGAGACAAATAGTGGTAAATGCTGTCTGAGATAGGGTGAGCTTCTTGCTCCAGAGTTAAAGTCATGTTCTTCTCTAAACAAGAATTATATTTTGATCTCCATCTGTCTGATTGCTTCAACTGGTTTATAACTATGAACTCAGGCATAGTAAGACATTTGTGTTGTTTACTGGGCCACCTAAAGCTCCAGTGAATACTTATTTCACAGAAATATTGAGCACTTAAGTTGCTTAGTGCAGCACCTGCTACTTAATACGTGACAAATAAATACTTAATCTAACAATGCAAAAAACCACAACATAATGACAGATGTGTTTTAATTTTTTTTAGTTTATCCAAATCCAGATCATGTTGAATAATCTTTAGAAGTATTTATACTGGTATGAAAAATACAAACCATAGAAGAAATGCTTATATTAAAATTTGGTTTTGGTCCATAGCCTCCCAAACAATCTAAATCTACCACCTTGAAATGCAGCTGCCTGTGTGATTTTCAGTTATGGCAGGAAAGTAATTTCTATTTTTTTTCTGTGTGTTGATTAGTAGCATTCATGTTAATAAGACTTTGCACCAGAAGAAAGGTCTGAAGTAAGAGCTCTCTGAGTCTGGATTTTATTCATCCTTTCAAATCCAACCTAGCTTTGATTAATCACTAATTTTGTGCCAAACCTTGAATTAAGTAAAGTTTACAAATACTATTTTATTTATTCCTCCCATGAAGAGAACTCCTGTGCTACAGCTGTCTCCTAATAACATCACTGGAATTGTTTTGTCTAGAGGCCTTAATAAAGTAAGACACATCTTGACACAATTTAAAAACAATTATGTGCAAAGGCAGAGTAATGGGTTGCATCCATTTTCAATGAATATCTTTCTGCATGGAATTAAAGAACAGGAATCATGCCAAGACTGAACTGTGAGGAGAGCTGTTTTAAAATTCACCCATGTGTAGAAATATGGGTCAACAGAAGAATATGAAGTAGTTTTGACTTGGGAATCATGTAGGCCTTAGGGGAAATCAAATAGTGTATAAATATACGAATTTTATTAGGCTTTTTGGTCCTTAAGATCATCATACCAACTAAGTGAAACAATCTTAGCAAAGTATGTAGTATAGTGAATTACCTGACAAAAAGCATTTCCTCAATTAAAGAAAGCTTTTTGTATCACTATTCATAGTGATAGTGACAAAAATTCTCATAATGGAAATAAATCTACAAAGAAAAAAATCCAATAACAGAACAACACACCCAATAGCTTCCACCTTTCTCTTCCTTAATGGGACCCTCATTTAATCCAAGCAGCAAAGAGCAGATGTTCTAGATCTCAGGCAAGTGAACCTTTCTCACACTACCAAGTTAAGAAAATCAGTCATACTTGATCTAAAGACAATAAAATCTGTTCCCCTTTATTTTGCATACGATGCTGTTTCAGACTCTCTTGCATGGGGTAAAGTTATGAGAGACCTAGAGAAAAGAATTTTCCAATCAATTTTTTTTTCCATTCCTGATAAAAAGAAGAACGGTGCACCTGAATGTATCTTTCACTGTGGATTCTGCTTTTCCTTGTTTATTTACTCCTGACTGTGTGATGCTCAAAATCATGAAAACTATAGCATAACTGTGAGACAGGCATAAGGAAGAAAAGCCAGCCTGCTGAGGCATTCAGAGCAGATAAAAAGATGGGTTATCTTGAGAGTATGTGAAGTAACTGTCTCCATTGTCTAAATCATTGCTGATTGAACAGTCTGCTATTTGAGATCATAGTTGATATTCACAAAGTAGTCATCCCTAGAGCATTTGTCATAGTGTTGACTGTCTTTAATCTGTTGACAATGACTTGGTGAAGAGTAAAATTAATAAGTGCAAAATAATTGTTGGAGGATGTTGCAGTGACCAATGATAAATGGTCCTCCTTGTTGTAGTGATGTCTGAAAAACTACTGCAATACTCTCTGCTAGCTCAGCCTTTGGCCAGGTGAGTAGCACAGCTGTATATTTAACAGACCATGTGTGAGTCTGGAGACTCACACATGGTCTGTTAAATATCATTGCCTCTGCAAGTCATCTATTCCTAGGTTGTAAGAAGGGTTCTATATAGGGAAGGTCCTTGTTCATTGTGGAAGGAGGAATGGGAAGTTCTGGAGTTCAAGTTCATCTTTCTTCTGCTGTTCTGGTTAATCGCCACTGATACTGACTAGGTGAGAGATGTATGACCTTGATTGAGGAGACTGTCTTAGGAAACGGCTTAAAACTCTAGGATTGTTGGACTACTAATATTTACCTATTTCTCTGAAAACAGGCAATGCTAATACTACTGCCACAAACCCAGCTATGAATGGGGGCACCTCTCAATGAACTCTTCCTTTCAATCATCTTCTTTTCCCCAGATCAGAGTCCTAGGATTGCAGAGCACATTAATCCAAGAGTGGTGGAGCTAGTATAAAGCTGGGATAATCCTAATAATTGATGGAGCTAGGATAATGGTGTTAATGAATTTACAGACAAGTTCTATTTACAGAGACTAGAAGTCAATGACTACCAACTAATTGAAGGAATTGTTGGAAGAGTTGATATGATTCACTACAATAAATAATTGCTCAGAGAGGCACATCAATTATCTGGAAATAGCTCTGTCAAACAAAATCACAAAAGCAACTTATAAATAAATGATTTAGAAATTATTGAAACGTGATGAGCATTGTATTACACTTTGAATATAGTTGATAACAATTTAAAAGGAAATGTGTATTTAAAATTTTGAATTATATATTTATTTCTTTTACTATGTGACCACTATTGTTGGTATTTGCTTGAAAATATCTTCATTGCTTGCAACTGAGCTTCCTAAATGACACATGCACTTTGATGGAAAGGAGAGGCAATCATTTAATCCCAGCAATAGGTGTAGAAAGTTGACTTCTTCAGTGGAATTTCAATTCAAATTTTAGATAAAGTCAAATTCTAACACATTGGTAGATTTCCCCATCTTTTGAAAATTCTCTTGGTGCCACTCTTCTTGCTGAGGCCTACGTCAGGATTATTTGAACTTCCTTGTCTCCTTTTCCATATAAAGTGAATGAAAAGACACCAAACCACATTTTCTTTTAATGTGAAGCTCAGATACTGATGCAATTCAGCTGTGAAAGAAGCAGTTGGAGAACTGTTCCAGGCTTCAGTCACCCTTAAATGGAAGACTATCCATCACAATATATCCTTTGTAAGTACCCCTTGCCTTATCCTGGATGTCAAGACTAACAACTCAGGGATAACTTGCTGGAAGAACAGTCCAGTTAGACACTTTGACCAACCTTCCTCTCCTTCCTTCTTTCCCCAAAATAATAATTTCTTTCATTTATAATTGATAAAAAGTAATTGTGCATATTTATGGAGTGCAAAATGATGCTTTGATCTACATTTGCATTGTAAAAAGATTCAGACAAATAATTTACATACACATCACCTCACCAACTTGCCATTTTTCTTTTGTAGTGAGAAGGTTTAAAAATCTACTCTTTTAGCAATTTATTATGAAGTGTGGTCACCATGCAGTTTGATAGATGGCTACAGTTTATTGCTCCAGCCTGAGAGTTTGCATCCTTTGATCAGCATTTTCTTTTTTTTCAACCCTTCTCCATTCTTTCCAAACTCTAGGAACCAACTTCTGACTGTTTCCATGAGATCAACACTTTTAGGTTCCACATAATAACTGTTGTCATACAGTAGTTGCCCCTTTGTGTGCCTGGCTTTTTTCATTTAGCATAATATCTTCTAGTTTCATCCACGTTGTTGCAAATGAAAAAATTTCCTCCCTTTTAAAGGATGAATGATATTTCATTGTATATAGACACAAAACTTTCTTTATTAATCCATCCATGCATACTTACATAGATTTTAAATCTTGGCTATTATAAATAATGCTGCACTGTACATGAGAGCTCAGGTATCTCTTTGAGATCCTGATTTCAATTCTGTTATGGTTTAGATGTGGTGTCCCCCAAGAGCTCACATGTGAGACAATGCAAGAAGGTTTGGAGAAGAAATAATTGAGTTATAGCCTCAACCTAATTAGTGAATTAATCCCTGATGGGATTAATTGAGTGGTAACTGGAGGCAGGTGGGGTGTGGCTGGAGGAAGGAGTTCATTGGGGGCGTGGCTATGGGGTATATATTTTGCATCTGGAGAGCAGAGTCACTCTCTGCTTTCTTATCATCGTGTGAGCTGTTTCCCTCAGCCATATACTCAGCCATGATGTTCAGCCTCAACTTGAGCCCTGAGAAATGGAGACTGCTGTCCGTGGACCGAGACTTCTGAAACCGTGAGCCCCCAAATAAACTTTTCCTCCCCTAAAATTGTTCTGGACAGATCTGTTAGTCACAGTATTGAAAAATCTGACTAAAACAAATTCCTTTAGCTATACACCCAGAAGTGGATTTCTGGATCATATGATATAGTACTTTTGATTTATTGAGGAACTAACATGATGTTTTCCATAATAGCTGTAGTAATTTATATTCCTACCAACAGTATATGTGGGTTTCCTGTGCTCTAAGATTTCACCAATACTTATTGCTTTCAACTTTTGAATAGTAGCCATTCAACTAGCCATTCTACTCACTATGGTTTTAATTTGCATTCTCTGATGACTAGCTATTTTGAGCACTTATTCATAAACCCGTGAACATTTGTACATCTTCTTTGGGGAAGTGTCTATTTTGATCCTTTGCCCGCTGTTAAATCAGGTTGTTTTCTGTCTTTGGAGTTCCTTGAGTTACTTATATTTTGGATATGAACACCTTGTGAGGTGCGTAGAACCCCTTTCTATTATTCCATAAGTTGTCTCTTCACACTGTCAATTGCTTATTTGCTATGCAGAAGCTTTTTAGTATGATGTAATCCCGTATCTTGTATCTCAATTTTTGCTTGTGTGGTCTTTGCTTTTATTCTGTCCAAGAAATTATTGCCCACACCAATGTCACAGAGATCACACCCCGTCTTCCCCCACCCTGCATGCCATTTTCTTCCAATACATTTATAGTTTCAGTTCAGACACTTAAATCTTTTGTCGATTTCAATTAAATATTTGTATAGGGTATGAAATAAGGGCCCAATTTTATTAAGTGTGTGAATAGCAAATTTTCCAAGCATCACTTGTTAAAGGTACTGTCTTTTTCTCATTGTATGTTCTTAGCACTTCTATTGAACAATGGCAACTGTCAATGCCTAGATTTATTTCTGGACTCTGTTCTTATTCATTGGTCTATGTGTCTGTTTTGGTGCTAGCAATACATGTTTTGATTATTATTGCTTTGTAGTATATTTTTAATTTAGGAAGTTTGATGCCTCCAGTTTTGTTCTGTTTGCTTAAGATTGCTTTATTTTTAATTTCATGAGAAGTTTAGGGTGTTTTTTTTTCTATGTGAAAAATGTTGACAGCATTTTTATAGGGACTACAGTGATTTTGTAGATCACTTTAGGTGTTATGGGCATTTTAGCAGTATTACCTCCTCCATTTCATGAACCCGAGATAGCTTTCTATGTATTTGTTGTTTTTTTTCCATTTCCTTCATCATCTTTTTAAATATAGTTATCAATATACTGATTCTTAAAAAATCTCCATGGTTAAATGGCTCTGATATTAGGGTAATAATTCGGGCCTCATAAAATGATTTTAGATGTTTTCTGCTCTTCAATTTTTTGGGGAAGAATTGGAGAATGATTGAAATTATACTCTTCTTTTAGTATTTGTTATAATTCACCATCGGGAAGAATTTGTTATCAGGTCTGGGACTTTTCTTTGTTTAGAAGTTTTTGATTATTGATTCATTTCATTTGTTATTGGTCTGTTCATATATTCTATTTCTTAATGAAGCACTTTTGGTAGGTTGTGTTTTAGGAATTTGTCCGTTTCCTTTTAATTATCCAGTTTGTGGGTGTTATGGTTTGGATGTGAGGTGTCCCCCAAAAGCTCATATGTGAGATGATGTCAGAAGGTTTACAGGAGAAATAATTGGGTTGCGAGAGCCTTGACTCAATCAGTGAATTAACCACCTGGTGGGATTAATTTAGTGGTCATTGAAGGCAGGTGAGGTGTGGCTGGAGGAGGCAGGGATTGAGGCATG
The DNA here is from genome assembly GCF_052094955.1 of Ictidomys tridecemlineatus. Taxonomy (NCBI): domain Eukaryota; kingdom Metazoa; phylum Chordata; class Mammalia; order Rodentia; family Sciuridae; genus Ictidomys; species Ictidomys tridecemlineatus. Next base: position 34,306,834 of record NC_135480.1, read on the forward strand.
GGTTTGGGAGACGTATTTTGTATCTGGCCAGTGGAGTCTCTCTGCTTGTTGATCATCATGTGAGTGGCATCTCTTCTCCACACTCTTCTGCCATGGTGTTCTGTGGGCTGGGACCTCTGAATCTGTGAGCCCGCAAATAAACTTTTCCGCCTTAAAATTGTTCTTGTCAGGTCTCTTAGTCAAAGCAGCAAAAAGCCAGCCGACAAAACAGTTGGTGTATAATTACTCAAAGTAATTTCTTATAATTCTTTGTATTTTATGGCGTCAGTTCTAATGTCTTTTTTTTTCATTTACAATTTTATTTATATGAACCTTCTGTCTTTCCTTCTAACATAGTCAAGTTAAAAGCTTGTCAATTTTGTTCCTCTCTCAAACAAAACAAAACAAAAACCCTCTTTGTTTCACGGTTATTTTAATTTTTCCCCCCCCATTTAATTTTCCTCTGATATTTGGACTAAATTTGTTCTTTTTCTAGTTTCATGGGATGTCAAGTTAGGTTGTTTATTTGAAATATTCCTTCTTTCTTAGTATAAGCATATCACTATAAACTTAAGTGCATTTCATAAGTTTGATTTGTTGTCTTTCCATTTAATTTTTCTCAAGATATTTAAAATTTTTTAAAAAATTTCTCCTTTGACTCAATTGGTGTTCATTTGTATGTTGTTTTATTTACATATATTGTGAATTTTCCAATTTTTCTTTTCTATTGATTTTTAATTCTATATTATTGATTTGGCATTATATAAATAATCTTTTCCATTGTCTTGAGTTTAAGGCTTGTTACCTAACATACGATTTATCCTGGAGAATGTTTACCTTGCACTCGAAGAAGAGATATCTCTGCTACTAACAATAGAATGTTCTGTATGTCTGTTAGGTCCATTCGTTCTGTAATGTTGTCCAAATTTGATATTTAATTAGATTTTCTGCCCATATGATATGTCTAGTTGGTAGAAGTGGTAGTATCAAGTTCCCCTGCTTTTCTTGCACTGTTGTGTATTCACCTTTCTGTTCTGTTAATACTTTTTCATAGATGTTCGTGTTCTGATATTGAGCACATATACAAATATTTTTTTATATTCTCTTGATGAATTGAACCCTTTATCATTATTTAATGACCTTGGTCTCTTCTGATGATTTTGGACATGGTCTATATTGTCTGATATAAGTATAGCTTTCCCTACTCTCTCGGTTATCATTTGCATAGAATATTTTCTTCTATCCTTCCCCACCCCCTTTTTTTTGGAGGTACATTTAGTCTACACCAAATTTGGGGGAAAAGAAAAAAAGAGGGAGCAAAGACTCTGGTCGTTTAAATTTCCAACAGTGGGAGGAATATGCAACAATAATGACTTCTACTTCTGTTTATACCTCTGTGATCAGAATTAGCAGGCAAGTCACAGATCCCCAGTACTTACAAAACTTTGGCTTTGTGCCCACCACCAAGATTTCCAGTTTCTAGGAGACCATACATAGTTTCCTTCCCAGGGCCACAGTGGCAGGTAAGTATCTATAACTGTGCTAAGAGATGAAATTTACCAAAATTATTTACAATTTGCCATATAATACTTTCCCTAGAAGTTGCAAACCTTCAGTAGACTCCATAGTTTCAAAATAGTTACATCAGACAGATTCTTCCAGTGTAATTTTTGACTAGGTGGGGAGACAGATTTATCATGCTTCCTCCTCCACTATCTCCCAGAATTCCCCTTTACTAAATTTGAAAGTCAAGAATGTAGCTTCCAACTTTTATTTTTCAAAATTGGTTTGTTTAGTCTAGACTTTTCGTATTTTCATATGAATTTTAGGATAAGCATGCCAATTAATATAAAAAGCCTGTTGGGATTCTTATTGGATTTCATCAGACTTTGTAACATTATTTTATTTACTCATATTTATCATTTTGGGTACCATTGGTTACTTTGTATAGATTCCAATTTCTATCTGGTATTATTTTCCTTCTCCTAGAAGGTGTTTTATTTTTTTTTTTTAGTGGAAATATGCTAGAAATGAGTCTTTGGATTTTGTTTGTCAAAGTATTTAACCTTTGTTTTGAAGGATATTTTTGGCTGATATAATTATCATAGTGCTTTTCATATATTTGCCTATTGTCCTATAACTTACATTTTTTCCCTTGTATTGTGTCAGTCACATTTATTGATGTTCTCCAGTATCTAATATTTCTTTTTCTGTAACTGTTTCTGCTTGTTGTCAGTGATTTTTTTTTTCCCCTTGGTTTTCATCAAGATCCTTGCAGTTGAAAATTTATAGTTTCTGACAAATATTGAAAAATTTCAGACATTATTACCGCAAAACATTTTTCCATCTTCTCTTTACTCTTATGATTACTAGAATAGATGGTATTTTTCCACAAATCACTAAGGATCAATTTGCATTCTTTGGTTTTTTAAAAATTTATACTTTAATATTATGGGAACACTTAAAATGACAACCACCTTCTTAAATGTTTAAAAATATTTTGTTTGTTCTAATTATACATGAGAGCAGAATGCATTTTGAATCATTGTACACAAATGGAGCACAATTTTTCATTTCTCTGGTTGTGATATAGAGTCATACCACATGTCCAGTCATACATAAACCTAGGGTCATTACCTCATTCCACCATCTTTCATACCCCTATGCCCCCATACCCCTTCTCTCCCTCCCCTTTGCCCAATCAAAGTTCCTCCATTCTCCCTGCTCCCCCCCCCCCATTATGGGTCAGCACCCACTTATCAGAGAGATCATTCAGCCTTTGGTTTTTGGGGATTGGCTTACTTTGCTTAGAATGATGTTCTCCAACTCCATCCATTCACCTGCAAATGCTATAATATTATTTTAATGCTGAGTAATATTCCATTTTATATATATGTGTGTGTGTGTGTGTGTGTGTGTGTGTGTGTGTGTATAATCTCACAGTTTCTTTATCCATTCACCTATTTAAGGGCATCTAGGTTGCTTCCACAGTTTAGCAATTATGAATTGTGCTGCTATAAACATTGAAGTGACTGTATCATTATAGTATGTTGTTTTTAAGTCTTCAGGGTATAGATGGAGGAGTGAGATAGCTGTGTCAAATGGTGGTTACATTCCAAGTTTTCTAAGGAATCTCCAAGTACTTTTCATATTGGTTGCACCAATTTGTAGTCTCATCAGAAATGTGTAAGTGTACCTTTTCCCCCCACATCTTCACCAACAATATGGTTGCTTGTATTATTGATAACTGCCATTCTGACTGGAGTGAGATAAAGTCTTAAAGTAGTTTTGATTTGCATTTCTCTAATTACAAGAGATGTTGAACATTTTTTCATTGTATTTGTTGATTGATCATATATCTTCTTCTGAGAAGTGTCTGTTCAGCTTCTTGGCCCATTTATTGATTTTTTTTTTATGTTAAGTTTTTTGAGTTCTTTATATATCCTGGATATTAGTGCTTATCTGCGTGCATATGGCAAAAATTTGCTCCCCAAATGTAGGCCCTCTCTTCATCTCATTGATTGTTTCTTTTGCTAAGAAGCTTTTTAGTTTGAGTCCATCCCATTTATCAATTCTTGATTTTATTTCTTATATTTTAGGAGTCTTGTTGAAGAAGTTGTATTAGGCCCTGACATAATAAAGATTTGGGCCTACTTTTTCCTCTATTAGGTTCAAGGTCCCTAGTCTAATTCCTAGGTCTTTGATCCACTTTGAATTGATTTTTTTGTGCATGGTGAGAGAGAGGGATTTATTTTCATTTTGCTGCATATGGCTTTCCAGTTTTCCCAGCACCATTTGTTGAAGAGGCTATCTTTTCTCCAATATATTCTTTGTTACCTTTGTCTAGTATGAGGTAACTGTACTTATGTGAGCTTGTCTCTGTGTCTTCTATTGTGTACCATTGGTCTACAAGTGTATTTTGGTGCCAATACCATGCCGTTGTTACCATCGCTTTGTAGTATAGTTTAAAGACTGGTATTATGATACGTCCTGCTTCACTAAGGATTGCTTTGGCAATTCTGGGTCTCTTATTTTTCCAAATAAATTTCATGATTTTTTATTTCCATAAGGAATGATGTTGGGATTTTTAAATTGGAATTGTATTGAATCTGTAAAGCACTTTGGGTAGTATGGCCATTTTGACAATATTGATTTTGCCTATACAAGAACATGGAAGATCTTTCCATCTTTTAAGGTCTTCTTCAATTTCTTTCATTGCTGTTGTGTAGTTTTCATTGTAGAGGTCTTTCACCTCTCTTGGTAGATTGACTCACAAGTATTTTATTTTATTTTATTTGAGGCTATTGTGAATGTAGTTTTCTTAATTTTTTTTCAGAGGAATTATCACTGATATATAGAAATGCATTTGTTTTATGGGCATTAATTTTATATCCTGCTACTTTGCTGAATTAATTTATTAATTCTAGAAGTTTTCTAGTGGAGTTTTTTGCATCCTCCAAGTATAGAATTATGTCATTGACAAATAAATATAGTTTGAGTTCTCCTTATCCTATTTGTATCCCTTATGTATCTTTCATCTGCCTAATTGCTCTGGCTACAGTTTCAAGAACAATGTTTAGTAGAAGTGGTGAAAGAGGTCATCCCTGACCTGTTTTCATTTTTAGAGGGAATGCTTCCAATTTTTCTCCATTTAGCATGAGGTTGGCTTTGGGTTTAGAATAGATTGCTTTCACAATTTTTAGCTATGTTCCTACTATCCCTAATTTTTGTGTTTTGAATGTGAAACGGTGCTATATTTTGTCAAATGCTTTCTCTGCATCAATTGATATAATCATAAGGTTCTTATCTTTAAGTCTATTGATGTGATGGATTACATTTTTTTGATTTTCATATGTTGAACCAACCATGCATCCCTGGAACGAACCCGCTTGATCATGGTGCACTATTTTTTAATATGTTTTTGTATGCAATTTGCCAAAGTTTTATTGAATTTTTGCATCTGTGTTCATCAGAGATATTGGAAATTTTCATTAGAAATTCTTTCTTTGATGTGTTTCTTTCTGGTTTTGGTATCAGGATGATACTATCCTGTAGAATAAATTTGGAAGGGTTTCCTCCTTTTTTATTTCATGGAATAATTTGAGGTGTATTAGTATTAATTCTTCTTTGTATGTCTTGTAGAACTTGTCTGAGAATTGATCTAATCCTGAGCTTTTCTTGGTTGGTAGGCTTTTGATGGTGTCTTCTATTTCCTTGCTTGAAATTGATCTTTTGAAGGTGCCTGTGTCCTCATGGTTCAGTTTGCGTAGGTTGTATGCCTCTAGAAAATTGTCAGTGTCTTTGAGGTCTTCTGTTTTACTGGAGTATAATTTTTCAGAATTGTTTCTAATGATTTGAGTTTTCTTTCTCTTTCTTTTCATTAGGGTCACTAAGGGTTTGTCAGTTTTACTTTTTTCAAAAAATAGCTTTTTGTTTTGTCGTTTTTTTGAATTATTTCTTTTGTTTCAATTTTATTGATTTCATCCCTAATTTATTTATTTCCTGTCTTCTGCTTCTTTTGGTGTTGGTTTTTTGTTCCTCTTTTCCTAGAGCTTTGAGCTGTAATGTCTTGTCATTTATTTGTTGACTTTTTCTTCTTTTAATGAATGAACTCCATGCAATGAACTTTTCTCTTATTACTGCCTTCATAGTGTTCCCGAGATTTTGATATGTTGTATGGAAGTTCTCATTTACTTGTAAGAATTTTTTTTGTCTCCTTCCTGATGTCTTCTGTTATTTGTGCATCATTCAATAGTGTATAATTTAGTCTCCAGGTATTGGAGAAGCTTCTATTTTTTTATTTTATCATTGATTTCTAATTTTATTTCATTATGATCTGATAGAATGCAGGGTGATATCTCTATTTTTTTTGTATACGCTAAAACTTGCTTTGCAGCATAAAATATAATCTATTTTAAAGAAGGATCCATGTGCTGCTGAGAAAGTATATTTGCTTTTTGATGGATGGAATATTCTATACATAAGTTAAGTCTAAATTATTTATTTAGTTCTATAGTTTCTTTGTTTAGCTTTTGTTTGGAAGAGATGTGAGAGAGGTGTGTTAAAGTCAGTATTTTTGTGTTATGGTCTATTTGATTCTTGAAGTTGAGGAGGTTTGTTTGATATAAATAGATGTCTATTGTTTGGGTTATATACATTCATGATTGTTATATCTTGTTGATGTAAGATTTCCTTAAATAGTATGAAATGATCTTCATTATCCCTTTTTACTAACTTTGGTTTAAAGTCCACTTTATCAGATATGAGAATGGAAACCCCTACTTGTTTATGCAATCCATGTGATACGTTTTTTTTCCCATCCTTTCACCTTCAGACTGTGGATGTCTTTTCCTATGAGATGAGTTTCTTGAAGGCAGCATATTTTTGAGTCTTTTTTTTTTAAAAAAAATCCAATCTGCTAAGTGAGAAAATATAGGCAAAAATTGATCAGCAAAGAGAGCAAATATAGGCAATCATTAATCACACCAACAGAGAAAAGAAAACAAACACAGGTAGCAAAAGATTACCTCAAAGAAAGAGATTCTTTGAATTGATGAGTTTAGGCCATTGACATTCAGGGTTATTATTGAGACATGGATTGTATTACTGGTTATTTTTGGTTTTTACTTTGAGTTCTCCTTTGGCTTTTCCTTTTAGTATAGTTGCTCCCTTTTGCAAATTTTCATTGTTGTTTTTCATTTCCTCCTAGTGGAATATTTTGCTGAGGATGTTCTGTAGTGCAGGTTTTCTTGCTATAAATTCTTTTAACTTTTGCTTATCATGGAAGGTTTTTATTTTGTCAGAGTTGGTATATGTTGTTCCAGGATCTCCTGGCTTTGAGGGTCTGGGTTGAAAAATCTGCAGAGATCCAAATTGGTCTTCTCCTATATGTAATCTGATTCCTCTCTTGCAGCCTTTAAAATTCTATCCTTATTCCTTGTGCTAGGCATTTTTATTATAATGTGTCTTGGTGTAGATCTGTTGTAATTTCGTACATTTGGTGTCCTGTAAGCCTCTTGTATTTGATTTTCCAATTCATTCTTCATGCTTGGGAAATTTTCTGACATTATGTCATTGAAGAGATAGTGAATTCCTTTGGTTTGAATCTCTGAGCTTTCCTCTATCCTGATAAATCTTAGATTTAGTCTTTCAATGTTATCCCATAATTTTTGAATATTCTGTTCATGGTTTCTTACCATCTTCACTGTGTAGTCGATTTTATTTTCAAGATTGTATATTTGTCTTCATTGTCTGAGGTCCTGTCTTCTAAGTGATCTAGTCTGTCGGTTATGCTTTCTATTGAGTTTTTTATTTGGTTTATTGTTTCCTTTATTTCAAGGATTTGTGTTTGTTTTTTATTTTTTTCAGAATCTCTTTCTTTGAAGTAATCTTTTGCTACCTGTGTTTGTTCTCTTATCTCTATTGATGTGATCAGTGATTGCCTTTATTTGCTCTCTTTGTTGGAATGATCAATTTTTGACTATATTTGCTCACTGAGGTCATTATTTAATTCCCAGATCATCTTAAGCATGTACATTCCGAACTGCTTCTCTGACATTTTAGCACTGAGCTGTTGATGGATTCCATTGTTGTGGTATCTTGGTTTGTTAGGGGCACTTTCTTCCCTGGTTTTTGCATGTTGTCTATTTGTCTTCCTCTCTTGCAGTGCAGATTTGAGGTATTGTAGCATCTACCCAATTATCTTGTAGTGTCCCTGCAGGTTACCAATACCTCACCTTTAAGAAGGATATCAATGTTTATAGCACCCAATGCAATCAATATGCAGCCATAAGTCAATTCGTTTCTATTTTGATATTTACAGTTTTATTGTTATAAAAAGAAACCTACGAGTTCTGTCAATAGGTTTGCATAATTGTTCACAGTTTCTAATGGTAGAAGGAGGGAGAGGCTGTAGGCTGTGATGTTTATGAGGTAGGATGTGAGAATATAAAGGTATTAAATTGTATGACTACTGAAAGGGTAATCAAAAGAAGTTGGCTGTTAACAGGAGAAAAAAGGGAGAGAGGCAATCCCATACAAGGCTCCCTGTTACCTTTGCAACATGATGGTATCTATTAGCACACATAGTAGAGATACCACGGGTACAACCAGACCCACAGGGACCTTGGTCACAGTTTCACAGGTCCTGATTTTTGTTTCCAGACCAAAGCCGCCATGTCCCTAGATAGTGGCCATAGCAGTGTTGAGCCTGTATTTACCTTGATGTTGGGCTGTGAATCCACACATTGTTGAGTAGGGAACTATCCTCTCCATGAGGGCATGATGTTCTTCTTTGCAGGTTGGTTCTTAAAATTTTTAAGGGCAATATATACTATTTTTAGCTATTGTTAACTGTAAGTTAACAATAGGATTTACTTGTATTGTATACTTATATTGTATACCTCTCAAATAGCAACTCATCACTTTGTACTTCCTCAACCCTTATCAATCACTGTATTTTTATTAGTTCAACTACTTTAGATACCGCATATACATGAAATCCTGTGAGATATATATATATATCCTTCAGTGACTTAATTATTTCATTTACAATAACATCCCCTAGGATTATCCATGTTACACAAAACAGAAATTCTTTTTTTTTGTTTGTTTAAAGCTGGATGATATTCCTCTGTTTTCTTTATTCATTGATGGACATTTAGGCCGTATTAAGATCTCAGATGTGGTAAATAATACTGCAGTAGGCTTGCTGGATCATATGGTAGTTCTATTTTAATTCTTTGAGCAAATACTATAATGTCTTACATTCCCAACAACATAGAAGTGTTCCAATTTCTCCACACCCTCATAATCACTTTTTAAAAATAATAGTTATCATAACAGGTGTGAGGTGCTGGCTCACTGTGGTTTGATTTGTATTTCCTTGATGAATAGCGATATTGTGACTTTTCACAAAGCTGTTGGCCATTTGTATGTATCTTCCTTGAACAAACATCAATTTGAGCATTTAAGAAACATTTTTTACAATTGAGTCAGATAAATCCTATTAATCCCTCATCAACTATATGATTTGCAAATACATTTTTCCATGCCATATTGTACTTTTTAAATTCTGCTGATTATTTTCTTTTCTATGCAGAAGCTTTAGTTGGATATAGTCATATTTGTCTGTCTGGACTTTTGTCACATTTGCTTTTTGAAGAAATTGTTACTTAGTACAACATCAAAATATTTCCCCATTTATTCTTAGTTCTACAGTTTCAGGTATTATGTTTAAAATTAACCCATTTTTAGTTTTTTTTTTAATGTGGTACAGCATAGGTGTCTAAATTCTTTAAATATATCAATATTTCATTTTCCCATAACCATTGTAAAGGGACTCTCTTTTGTGTATTCTTTGCACCTTGTTGAAGATTAATACCCTTATATATATGTTTATTTTGAGGCTTTCTATTCTGCTCTGTTGGTCTATATGCATGTTTCTGTGATGATACTAAACTCTTAATTATTGTAGACTTGCAATATATTTTAAAATTCAGAGGTGTGATGCCTGTAGCTTCATTCTTTCTGAAGAGTGCTTTGATTACGCATTGTTTTGTGCTTCTATACAGGCTAGGATTGTCTATTTTCCTATTTCTGTGTTACATGTGATTGGAATGCTGATAGGGTTTGAATATGGACATTTATTTATTTATTTGGATACTAGGGATTGAACTCAGAGGCACTGACCACTGAGCCACATCCCCAGCCCTATTTTGTATTTTATTTAGAGACAGGGTCTCACTGAGTTGTTTATAACCTCACTTTTGCTGAGGATGACTTTGAACTTGAAATCCTCATGCCTTAGCCTTCCCAGTCACTGGAATTACAGGCTTGTGCCACCATGCTTGGATGAACATGGACGTTTTCAATTTATCTGTATTTTCTTTAATGTCTTTTATCAATGTTACACAATATTTAATGTATGTGCAAGTCTTTTTTATCTCCTTTGTTAAATTTATAGATTAGTATTTTATTTTTGTAAATGGGCTTTTTAAAAAAATTTCCTTTTAAGATAATTTTTTGTTAGTATGTAGATAAAATAACTTCTGAACAAAGATTTTTACAACCTAAACTTGACTGAATTTATTAATTCTAAAAGTTTTTTTTTGAGTTTTTAGGTCTCTGTAAACATGTAATTTTACTCTTCCTTTCTGACATGGATACCTGTTTTTTTCCCCCCTCCAAATTGCATTGGTGTTTTATTGCATTATTAAAGTATGAAAATTTGGTCTTACAGCAATTATCAGCTGGATAACTCTTAGATCTTATTCATTAGCCTGCTGAACTGTTCACACTTTTTGGAAACATAGACACCATCCAAATTTTTCCTGGTGGTCCTTGTTTTTAACCATTGTAGCTTGATGAATTAAAATAGTTGAATTTGAAACAAGATCACAAATAATTCCTTTAAGGTTCATTTGCCTTTTCGAGCTTGAGACACTGAACAAGCAGCACTTCATCCTCATCCAAATCCTGTAGATGTAGTTTACACCCAAGAAATCTCCAATTTCATCAAGAGACCCATTCTCCTGAACAGCAAGATTGATGGGAGTGTGAGCACACACAGACCTCCTACAGCAATGGAAGCTCCATGGAGCACCCTTGACCACATTTTGTGCATGACTACACGTCATGCCAACCCATTTCCTTTCTATTTTCCCTCCATTTTTCAAACAGCAACCTCTTTTTCTTTCTGAGGAGATGAGTTCTACATGGATGTAATTGGAAGCCCTCCCCCAACCTTGGGATCCTTCACGATAAACTGTGCTTCCCTTTAGAGTGATATCAACATTTTCTGAAATGTTAGGATTGCTGAGAATGGTCTTCATTCTTGTAGTAGATGTGATGAAGATGAATGCCTGTTATTTCTTATTTTTGAGTAATTGCTTTAATACTTCCAATACTATGCTGGTTAGAAGTGGCAAGAATAGGCATCTTGACCTTATTCCTGATCTTAGAGGACACACTTTCAGGTTTTCATCGAATATGACGTTAGCTTTGGTTCTCCTAGTTCATATTTGTATGAACTGTGCATTGCCCATGGGATAAAAAGATATTATGAAACAAATAAGTTTTTTTAAAAAACTATCTGGAAATGGACAAAGTTGCATGTGTGTGTGTGTGGTTTCTGAAGACTCAGAAAGGTTACTGAAAATATGATGGTGTCTAGAATTTGACTTACCTGTGCAGAATTAACTAAATATTCTAGGAGCCCACTGGTTGGTAGGGCTATCTTGAGAATAAAACCCATTCATGAATTAGCTTTTGGACCATATGTTCTGTAATGTAAATGATTCTGTCAATTAGCACCTCATTTAAGTGTGTAGTGCACCTTTAGTAAACCTCAATTTTCTCACTATTATATTGAAAGAATTGCTAGTAATGCATCCAGATGATAGATTAAGAAACCATAATATGCCATTGAGGGTAGAGCTTTTATGCTATATTTCTCAAAGGACCATTTAGGGAATGCTAGGTCCTGAAGATGATTTCATTTAATTACAGTCTGGAAATGATGCCATGGACTACTTTAACCCTTTAGATATGGGATCATTTGGAGTGAAATCTCATGTGGAGGAGTTAATATTTATGCCCTCTGGGAAAACACTGTCCTGTTATCTGGACTTTTGCAACAGAAAAGGGCTTATTTTTTAATTTTCTAGCTCACAATACAACTCAGGATTGAAGACTAGAGATGATAAACAGATTTCATTTTGTGTGTCAGTTTTGATAACTTTGGGACAGTTACCTAAAAGGTTATTTTGAGAATGATTCTGAGATAATAGGATCTACAGGGAAGTGTCTTGTGATCAGGTAATGGTGGTTGCTCTGAACCTGGATAGAGAAGAAAAGAGTGGAAGCAATTTTTTTTTCCTGTATCCACTGCAATTGTAAATTGGGATTGATATAAATTTTATTATTAGAAAAGAGATGAGGTCATAAATAAGGGTTGCATTTATGTATACTGTGCTGTGCACAAGGATTTGGCTCTGAAAATTGCAATATGGGCCAGCATAAGGAAGGTAACATATACATGCATTAATGAGAGAAGATTAGAGACACTGGATTATTCTGTTGAATGGAAGATATCAATGTGATTTCCACAGAGGTGATATTTTTACATTTAAAAAAACCTACTTTTGGTTACTATTTTTAAGAGAAATATTCAATTTATTAAATTTACAAATTCATAAACTTTATTTTCTTTGAGAGTCTTAGTTTATTTTATGCCTAGCCAATTTTGAATTAATCACTTTGATTAGTTTTGGATTTGTTTTCAAACTTGATATATTAAGTTCCCTCAGATATCTTAAACTGAAATGATTCTGTTTCTTTTTTAAGTAGTTGAAATGTATGAACAACAGGCAAAACCTTTTTCAATACTTAAAAATTCTGGAATGACTACCAGTTACATATTGGGAATCGGAACTTATCACAAAGATTAAATACCATTGTGTTTTCCAAACAGGAATCACAAGTCTAAGGTCAATTACTTAATAAACACAAGGTCATTCCATCAGTGCTTTAGCATCAAGTCTTTTAAATGTTAAGAATACTTTAAGTACAAAATATAAACTCCTAAGTTAAGCCATTACCTTATCATTTTGTAACTTCTTTGGTTTAAAAGCAGATAAAGACTTTTCTGTAAACAGGCATTTAAAAAAAATCCCATGTGCACAAGGAACCATATGGGAGGCAGATATTAAATCTTGTGTGGAATAACAAGACGCAAAACATAAGATAGCTATCCCAAGATTTCAAAAGGCCATGAGTAACTCTAGGTTTTCACGAAACACAGTTTATAAACAGTCTATGTGCCAGAATTGGGCTATAGCTTAGAAATTGAAAATCGATGCCTAGCTCCTCAGAACTTATGTTTTGTTCTTTTTTTTTTTTTTTGTCAATTCATGCTGCATTCACATGACATAGAATTAATTATTTTAAAGAGTATAATTTAGTGGTGTTTAGTATGTTCACAAAGTTACACAACCATCACGTCACCTCCACCTAGGGCCACACTATATTCAGTGCCCAGAAAGGAAACCTATATCCATGAAGCAATTTCTTCCCATCCACACCTCTGCTTCTAGGATCCTTCTGTTCCTGACCTGTGGCACCCATTAGTCTGCCTTCTGTCTCTCTGTTTTCCTGTTCTGGATAATTTAAGTAAATTGAATCACATAATATGTGGTCTTTTTTGCTTTGTTGCCTTCACTTAGCATATTTTTGAGGACTGACAATGTTGTAACATATGTATGAACTTTTTTCTTTTTTCTATATCCTAACAATATTCTATTGTTTGGAAATAGCCCATTTTATTTTTCCATTCATCAACTGGTAGACACTTGAGCTATATCCACACTGGGGCTACTGTGAAGAGTGCTGCTATGAATGTTCAAACAAAACTTCTTGTTTGAACACCTGTTCTCAATTTCTTATTTTTGATAACCTTATTTTGATAATTTATCCACATTTTCCAGTTAATACTGGAACTGGGATATGGATCAAGCTCTCACAGTCTAAAAGTCATATTCTTTCCAGGAGAGAGCAATATTTCCTAAGGGCAAAAGAGGCAAGGTATTATCCCACTTTCTTTCAACAAGATATAAAAGCTGCCGAACATAACAAAAATAAGCAAGCGGAAATTAATTATTTCTCACATTCTAAAGAGGCCTATGATTAGAGAAGGACAGAGAGAAGGAATATGATTGTCTATAAGATATCCCTGTATTTAGAGACTGGCACTGTTTGCTCCCTGTCAACTTGCCTCCAATGACTTCTGCCTTATAAGCATTATTGGTTAATATGTCAGTTAGCTTGGAAATTATCTAGAGGAAATAGGCGCTGAGAGCAAACAACACAAGGCTGGTGTCCTTTTTGTAAACGATTCCCTCTAGTGGTTTGAAATTTTTGTCACCGTGTTGACAAGATTTCTGCCTTCAAAAACCTAAACAAGAGAGACCCAGGGTATTTATTATTGATAATAATCAAAATCATGACAAAAATAATCCTGGATGTTTCTGCTTGTCACCAAATAGAGGGAGCCAGGGAAAAGTGTTTAAAATATTAATCAGATCAAGTTACTTTCTGGCTTTACATTCCAATTAGAATAAACTCTTAGCTTTCTTCCCTGCCTTATAAAACCTTGAAGGTGCAAAGCCTGTTGCTCCAACTTCTTGAAGAAATGTCAGCCAAGCGGAGAAGGAGCTTCTCTGACATTGGCTTTTCTTCGGCAGCTGGAATAATGCCTACTATATGACAGGTGCTCAGTCAGGATGTGAATGGCCTCTCATTCCATTCTTCTCCCCAATTAACTTTCTTCCTTCTTTCAGTGCCTTGATCACATTAAAGTCATGGATCCTAAATCAAGGTTCTAGACATTTGATGTTGCCTCTACCTAGACTTTTCTCTCCCAGCTCTTTGCACATGAAGGAGGTTCCTTCACATTCCACAGGGTTTCAGACTCCAAGAAGAGACAAGGAAAAGCAATTCCCTCCCTCCTTCATGATTCCCCTCCCATAACTCTATATATTTCCTTTACAGTCAGTTTGCAACGATGCATCGCTTGATTCTTCCCAAGATGGCAAAATTGCATGCTCAAATCTCACTTTTCCTGCAGTATGTTGTGTACCTAATGCAGTGTGGCAGAACTGAAATAAACAAATATTTGTCTTAAAATGCAAAAATGAAAAAATATATTGAGTAAATGACCAAATGGTACAGTATGGTCAATTATTTTGATAAATTTTATTACATTTATTATGCTTTATTAGTGCATTATAATTATATATAATGTTGAGGTTCATTGTGACATTCATACATGTACAGAACATAATTCACCCCATTTAATTCCCCAGTACTTCTCCTTTCCCTCCCTTCCTGCCTCCTCCTGATCCCCTCTAACTATTCTACTCATCTCCCTCCTATTTATTTTTTAATTGGTGCATTATAATTATACATAAAAATGGGATTCATTGTGATATAATCATTGTATGCACATAGCATAATTTGGTCTGTTTAATTCCTCAGGATGTCTCCTTTCCCCTCCCTCCTCCTCCTCCCTCTGGCCCTTTCTACTACTCTACCATTCTTCCTTCTACTTTTGTAATATTTCCCCCCCCCTTTTTTGTTTTGATTTCCCTCTCTCTCCCTAGTTTTCTCATATGAGATGAAACATTTGAATCTTGACTTTCTGAGTGGTTTATTTCACTTAGCATGATATACTTTCCAGTTCTAGCTATTCATCCGTAAAAGTCATAATTTCATTCTTTATGGTTGAGAAGAAACTCATTGTGCATAGGCACCACATTTTCTTTCCCCAAACTTCTGTTGATGGACACCAAGACTGATTCCATAAATTGGCTATTGCAAATTGTGCTGCTATAAACTTTGGAATAGCATCATCAATTTTTAGAACTTGCTCAAGTCAAGTTGTTGGCTGATGTAATCCTCACAACAGTTATTCAATCTCAGTGACCCTAGTACATTTACTTCCACCCCTTGCCCCTTTTTTGTGGTGCTGGGGATTGAACCTAGGGCCTTGTACACACTGGGCAAGCACTCTGCCACTGAGTGATAGCCCCAGACCACCTGAGTACTTTTGACTCTATCATAAGACTCCTTTGGGTCATGAGTAGGAATAATAACAATAAAGAATTGCTTAGCCTTTGTGACCTTCCTGTTAAGATAGATCATTTGGTGGAAGTTATCTTAGCTCAACAAGTGGGTGGAGTTTCACATATTCCTTGGTAGCTTTGAGATTTCAGCTGGTATTGTGAGAAAGGCCTAGGCCTTATGCCCAGTGATACCCTGATTTTTAGTAGTGAACTAATAGGCAACAGGGAAGGACTAGGTATTCCTAATTTCTTTCTAGATATATCAGAAAGCCCTCAGATTAAGGCATAAACATGCTGTTTTATAAAATTTGGGATCAGAACTGGATTTGAGTTTTAATTCAGCTACTCACTAGCAATGTGATCCTGGGCAACTGGTTAAGCCTCTTTGTACTTCAGTGTTCTTCTCCAGAACACTAAAGTAAAGCATACCACGGACTTGTGAGACAATGCCGTTTACGACAAGGAGAGGGCCTCCTGAGATACAGTGATGGTGGTCTGCCATGGTCAGGATGAGATGTGGGGTGAGGAATACATCCCAGGAAAAGGAACAGAATGTGAAAAGTCTCTGGGGTAGAAGAGAGGTTACAGACTATTGAAGAACTGGGAAGATAGCCATATTGATCTACCCCAAAGTACAAGGAGGAGTATAAGTGGTGGGAGATGCTATGGAGGAGGCAGGAAAGGTGATTGCAAAAGCACCTAGAGCAATGGGAAGCCAGAAAGCATTCTCTAGAAGGGAAGAAATGTGATTCAATTTGCATTTTGCTTTTGATTGAATCATACCCCATATCTCATGGTTTTTGAACCTCTGAGTTAGATTTTGAATTCCAGTCTTCTTGATATCAAAGTCTCATCCTTGTTCTGTAAACTACCCTATCATTCCCAATACATGTCAGTTTAACTAGATCAATATTTGTCCTTTATGATTTCAGATAAAATGTTGAGCCTTGTCACACATCACTAGGACTCTTGTAAGAACTGTGTGAGGTGTATAGTTTGACACAAGGCATGTGCTCAATCACTGTCAGCTAAAGTAGTAATAGTATTAGTAGTATTTTGTGTTAGGCAGGGACAGATATAGAACACTTTAGCAAACTGATAAGGGAACTTTTTGATGAGAGATGCACCTTTCTGTACTTCTCACTTGAATTCTGTTTCATGCAAGCTGTTGCTGGGGGGCAGAAAGTCAAGAAATATTTGTCCTCTTGACTTACTTCTTCTGGGAAATCATTGCATCCTCCTGGACCAATTATTTATATCTGACTTTTAGTTTCCCCATCTGTAATGATGATTGAGAATTTGAGTATAAGTCTTTTTGGGGTGTGAGGAGGCCAAAATGAACTAAAAGGGCTTAGAAGAGCCCTTAGAAGGAAAATGCTAGTATGAATTTAAGGAAGCTGATATCATTTTTAATGTTTTGAAAGGTGATGGATTTACACAATGAATTCTCCTTAATAAATTGCTCTGTAATACCAACATAAAATGGCCCTAAAGTAGTCTAGACAAAGCTGGTCTCCCTGGTATTAGCAAACTGAAGAAATGTCAATTAAGATAAATACCCCGAAGCAAAAAGCCATTAGCTTCTGAATCTAGGAAGAATCTAAACATCTTCCTCAGAACTCAGAATTGTACATAAATTTTCTTCACTGCCTTCCTGTGACTCAGATAAGAATGCACTCTTCTCCATTTAATGAAGGAGAGTCTGAAGAAGACAGAAGTTAAATGACCCACTCAAAATCACACCGTCAGCCAGCAGCCATTAGAATTAAATATTCCCTGACTGAGTCCAGTGCTTTATAAGGATGTCATTGGACCTTTCCATGAAGCTATGCCTTCAGCCATCATAGCAGAATAATTCTGAAATCTCTTCCCACTTAATTTGTCAGTCACAGTCATTCATGTGATGATCTTGATGTTTGCCAGTTGTGATGCTATTTCAATAGTATACAATTACTTTCTTTATACCAAGTCTGGCTTAAGTCCAAATTGTGAAAGTGTTTGTTTGTTGCTCAGGGACTCAGTGGTCCTGGTACTAATGGCTTCCATGGGTCCCTCTATCTCTTTATATAAGATCTGCTTTAGTTACTCTCCCCACATCTCCTAGTACTTTCACATCAAAGTTTATTCATCTCATGTCCTGTTATCAGCCTCTATAAAAGATGAATCTTTCTTAATATGATAATGATGATAATAGCTATAATAGCTACCTAGCTGAACTATCTTAAAAAAACTTTCTGGGTCTCAGATTTTTTATCCTTAAGGATCATTTTTTTTATTTTCATCTTTACATCCTTTATGAACTCATTGTCCTAAAAAATTAGCTATCAAGCCAACTGCATATATTAAGTAATAATTAATTTGTTTTCCCATTTTTAATTAACCAGGGACTTAAACAGCTGCTAGATGGAGCTCCTGATCAGCATGAGATATAAGCTTTGTGACCACCCTGAGATGATTCTATCCAGTGAAAAGCAAGGAAGTTTACAACCTTGCTATATTAAGCTTTCCAAATGTCAAAAATTTGCTCTTGAAAAATATATTTTCTTCTGATTAAAAAAATACTTCAATTTTAGGAAATCAAAAGGATAGAAACTTCTATGTAATTTCTCTTAGTTTAAATTTTAGGGTAAAAGTTATAAGTGTTTCCAAGGGACTAGTGAAATGACTCTAATTTTTTTTTGACAGGATACCTTTATAATTACTTTGATAATTTTAGGATCAGCTTTACCTTAGGTGAATGGCCAAGACACATTTTTACAATAATGCAAAAATATTTGCTGGTACCTGCCAACTGACAAGAATTAATATGCTCAAGAGAAATGCATTTTGCCCTTTGTCTCAATGAGATGATAGCATAGGGAGAGAGGTCTTTAGGCATCCCTTATTTACGGTTCATTTTTTATTTTTAACCTCTATCACTGAATGAAGGTGGTATGAAATACATGATCAAAGACAATAGAAAGATGAAAATGGGGGAATGTAACTAGTTCACACATAGAAAAGTTCACTTATTATTTATGAAGAAAAAAATCTACTAGAATCTTTCAACCTAAAATTTTTTTTATTATGCATTAGAAAAAGTTCAGTTTCAACCTTTGTTAGGATTTATTTTGACATTGCTACAAGAAATGTCCATATGATTTTCTTTTCTAATCAATTAATTTTTTGGCAAATGGTATTTTCTACATCAAGTTTGATATATGGGCAAATATTTTTATTCCTATACCAGCTGATCCTCCTAAATTCCTTATTGTTTTCTTCTTTATCCTCCCAAGCCATTACCCACTTTATCATACTATTAGCTGAAAAGAAAAGAAATTGAACCTTGGTTTAAAAACAAAATCAAGTTGCATTGATCATCAAAGGCAATTACTTTTGGATGGAGAGAAATGTAAATGAAATAAATTGACAGATGTTTAACAAGAGAGGCAAAGTCTATGAGGGATAAAACCTGAAGTCCAAACTTGGTTAAGAATCTTAGTTACCCTATAATTTACTAGTCCTGTGGAATTGAAGATGTTACCAAATTTTCCAGAAGCTTGAGGTTTACTATCTAACTATGTCACATCTTATCATACTTTGACTCCAAAGAACCTTCCTCAGTAAATGTAGACTAGGCCAGGCATAGGACACCTGTTATAATTAAATCCTTAATTCTTGGTCAGCTTTTCAGGATCCCTTTAAATGCTACTGTTTCTGAGACCTACCCACTGACACTAACAGGATAAGACTTCTATTTCCTTTGAACCTTTGTAGCATTTTGAATTTTTTATATATGGTACCTTAAATCATAGAAAGGTACTCATTTCTCTCTCTCACTAGATGATGAACACATTTAACTGTTTCAGTGAGGGCCTTTCTACAAGTTCATATTCACAAAGTGCCTAGGTTAGAATTTTATGAAGAGGGAATCCTAGATGACATGCAATGAATGAGTGAGTGAGTGAATTCAGTTTCTAGTTTTTAAGATGAGGGCACTAAGTACCTTGCATTCAATGTATTATGACTGTATGGCTTGGGCCATAAGACATTTGGAAGAAATGATCTGATTCCACTGGAAATAGTGATGGGGCTAATAAGGGCATTTACATTTTTTTGTTTTGTTTAATAAAAAAAACTCGCCAAAAACAGTGGGAAGGAGAGAGAAAAGTTGCCATGACAACCTCCAACGCTGTACCTCTGAAGATTTAGTTTATACATCTAAAAAATATGCCTCCATGTATTCTTTCCATAGAGATTTAGACTTGGTTAACTACTAAACAGTTTTATGGAGGAGGTTTTAATGATACCTGTCAATTTTAGAGAAGGCAAAGAGTGAAAAATGCTTCTCATAGCTGGTAAATGCACTTTTTTATTTACCAGGTTAAATGTGTTTGAGGAATGATGGGGGCTAGGGCTCAGATCTAGTCCAGAAGGTCAGCACCTAGGCTGATCTAACAACATGGTCTGGACATATTACCCACTCTATCACACTATTCACTGAAAAGAAAGGAAACTGAACGTTGGTTAAAAACCAATTTGAATTGATCATCAAATGATCATCAAAGATAATTACATTTGGGTGGAGGGAAAATGTAAATGAAATGAATTGATATGTTTATCAAGAGAGGCAGTCTATGAGAAATAAAGCTTTAAGTCTAAAATTAATTAAGAATTTTAACTACTCTGGCATTTACTAGCCACATGGAATTGAAGATGTTACCTAATTTGCCAGAGTCTGTGTGTTTTTTTTTTTTTCACGTGTAAAGTGAAGACAAGCACATACTTCACTGGAGTATAGTGATATTTAAAATTCTGGCACAGGACATGGCGTATAAGAAATCAGAAAATGTTAGCTGAAGATGATGATGATGGTAGTGATGGGGATGATAATGGTAGTGAAGATGATGGTTGATGATGGTAATGGTGATACTGATTCTGTGCCTAGAATTATATTACATATGTAGGGTGCATCCAAAAACACTTAGAATTTAGCCTCCAGGAGATTGTGATTTAATATGAAATATGTAATAATTACATTTTATAATTAATTAGCAATAAACTTCAAACTCTGGATGATAATACCAAGGACCTTGATAATGTCTCTTACTACCCATCTTCAGTTCATATTTCTTGCTACTGCTCCAACACAAGCTAAAGTGAAGCCATACCCAATTACTTTCTATCCTCTGAGCTCATGCACCAAACTCTCATAGTTCCTGGTTTTATGCATACCACATCTCCCTGACATACCCTTGTTCTTCTTATGTGGAATTTGTTTTTATCTGTTAGGAAGCATTTCTTTCCATTAACAATTATGATGTACGGGCCTGATACCAATAGGCACCTGGATAGAAAGCCCAGGGAAACATGGTATCTGTCCTTGGGCGGTGGGGTGGGGGGGGGACTTTTTGTTTGTTTTTACTGTTTTGGATGTCCTTAACGTATTTGCTTCTTTCTTTATATCTTCTTTCTTTTCCCAAAGGCTGAGTATAGGGTTTGACATGCAATAGATGATACATGTTGATAAAATAAAATAACAAGATAAAAGCCATTGTAGGATGGAGATATTAAATTAGAGATGTTTTTGTAGTAGCAAAAGGGATAATTCTTATTGTCTCCAATGAATTCTTATTATCTCTTAGATGCTAAGAGATGCTAGCTAGAAAGAGACACTTATTCAGACAGGATCTGCACATTTTGAATGGGCAAATTATAGAATATGTCTGAGAATCACAAACAAGTGGGTATTACAAATCTCTGTGTTCCATTTTAACATTGAATGCAATATTGGAAACCAGGACATGTGACATTGACTACTGGGTGAATTATTAATTTATTTGAATGTATCTTGATTCTATTGCAAAGCCAATTATATTTTTTTACTCTATAGTATTCATTGTTTTTTTAGAATTAAATAGAAGATATTCTTCTATTTGTGTAGACCTTAGAGGAATGGATAAAATTGGAAGTCACTGTTTGTATGCACAGTGATTGGGTTGTCCTTTTGTCTTTATATGTACTGTAAGTGATTGTACACCTTTTAATGAAGTGTCTCCAAGGACAGGTCTTAATATTTGAAACATAAGACGGGTCCCTTCAGAGAAATTCTGCTTCTGAGATGAGTGGATCTTTAATTTCCTTACCACTTGTTTGATGCTTATTTCCTTTTTGTTTATTTGTAATATTTATCATAGGCTATATAAGGTACTGTGCCAGGCTCTATATATGGGGTGGAGCTAGATCAAATGTGTGCTGAAAAATATAAGGTAGATGATCAGAATCTCTAAGAAAAGATAACAGCAGGTGTAGCCCCATTCCCCAGGGCACAGCTTTTTACAAAAAATCTATTCCCAACTCACCCTTTCCAATCCCCAGAGTAATAAGAAGTGACCTATTTTGAACCTGAGTGGCTGGATGCATTTATCATGAGTGGAAAAAAGTGTGTTGTTGATTAGAAATTCTTCGAAGGCAGAAACAAAATAGTTGTGTCATTTTCTTCTTTTTCTTATTCTCTTTTGGTCTCCACTCCCAGATAGATTAAAATAAGTTAAAAAAAATTCTCCTTTATTCCTACCCTATCAAAACTGGTGGTGAGGCCTTTCACTTATTATCATCTGAACTCCTTCATTCCATCCTTGAAGAACTTAACTAGTGTCCTCTGAAAAGAGTCTGAGCAATGAAACTCCAGGAAATGTCCAAGGCAAAAGCATCAAGCTCTTCTGTGCTGGGCTGATGGCAAGGTCCCAGCTCTGTGTGGCTGTTGCTCATGGAAGTATGGACTCGCATGCACCTTACTTTTTCTAAAGCGAATGTGTGGAAAAAACACGTTTATTATAGGAGCAACCCACTGCCCCCATGGACAGATGCTATATAAAACATTCTTCTCAGCAGATTGCTGGGTTGCAAAGAGTTTGTAGTGACCAAAGTTGTCAAAATAGCACTACCAAAGGCACGAGGCTGAGATTCGTGACTTTGATGGTAGAACTTTTTGTGGTAGAGGTATTTGGCCTCTAAAAACAATGAATTTTCATGAAATGTTTTTCATAATCTGTTTACTTAGGCTAATCGTGCATCATCTTCAGAAGAATTGATGAATTTAAATATGAAGGAATAAAAGTTTGTGAACATCGAGGGAATTGCCCATTTTTATCCAATTAGGAAATGGTGAAATTCAAATCCTGCCCCTCCTCTCTACATTTTGAGAACTTTTTCTTTTTCTTTCCATAATCTGTCCAGATGTGTAGATTTCTGAACATAATACTGCTGATGAGCTGTTATTGGTTAGGGAATTTTCCATTAGTGCTTTCTAGAACTGATAAAGAGAGAACATATATAATACAACTGATCAGGAATTAAGCATGATCTAAGACTATGTAGTGAGAAAAACTAATTATAGGAAAGACCAAACCCTGGACTTTTCCCTCATTAACAGTGTTTCTTAAATGGAGTATGATGGGTTCTGCATGTGATTATGTAACAATTATACTCTTTATTGTGTATTTCCTAAATAATTTTACTTTGTTAATGGTTTCACTTACAAATGTTTGCTTTCTGTATTGTGTGGTTAAAACTAAATGGTTTTAAATCTTTACTTTAAAAACCCCTATGTAAAAGTGGTCCTTCTCACATAAAACTGGTCTTGCCATGGATTTTAATCTATTTCTAATGCTGTTTAACAGGACAAAACACAACCAATGTGACTGTCATTTTTATCATTAATGCTGTTCAGTTTGGGCTGGACTGTTTTATGCTTAGTGTATTGATGAGTTGCTTGACCATATTGTGGTCTAATTCAATTGAAATGAGAAAATATGTTTCTTATATATTCAGGATTCTGTGGTTGGTCTTAATGAGGCAACAGACAGGGAGGGAAATGTGGAGAGCTTAGCACCCCAGTGGGAGAAAACAGTATATGACTAACTAATGAAAATATAAGGCTGACTGACATATGTATCATCTTATAGGTAAATATTGCCATGGGAAGAAAAGTGAAAAAAGCAATTAAATTTGACAGAGAGGACTGGGAAAAGTTTCACAGAAGTGTGACATTGGAGCTGGGTGTTCAGGGATGAGTTAGATTTTCTTCTATAAAAGAGTGAATGAGAAGGATCCAGGCTGAAGAAATATTGAGATTAACAGAGTTATTGGGATATGAAAGTACAGAGAACCACTAGGGGTTGACACAAATTGATATATGACTGGAGAATTGGAGTGAAGGTGAGGTATGTTAGGGCATAAATCCAGGAAGCTGTGGTTTTCAGATATGTAAGCTCTATAGATTTAGCAAATAAAACTGCATAATGACCCATTAAATTGGAATTTCAGCCAAACAAGAAGTAAATTTTTAGTGTAAGCATTTTACAAAGGTTGGATTGGAGCACATATGTACCAGAAATTATTTATTGTCTTTCTAAAAGTCACATCTAGTTAGGTATCCTATATTTTGTCTGACAATGCTGTAGGGAGAGGTAGAACTATACAGCAGTACAGATGGATATTAAGAAAGGGACGCAGAAGGGACCCTTTATCCTTTGAGTTTGATAAGTTGACATTTCTCACCTGGTCTCCATCTTCTCACATCTTTCAAAATGTCAGCAAAAATGGAGTCTGATAACTCAGGTGAAGCTCTGACTGTTTGATACTATCAAATGCTAAAAGTAAATTAGAAGTGTGACAGTCTTTGCATGGCATTAGAATGCTACCAGAGGACATTCACTGCAGAAGAGGTATTAAATAATTAAGTGGACAATGTCACTTGGCTTGCTGGTATCAACCAGCATCTGCAACTGGTCACTCCAGGACTTACAGGGTGGATTATTACGGATGTAAGTATGTTGGCAGAGTCAGAACCCATGTATACCTCCTCCTTCTCATCAAGGATGAAGTAGATTGCATGAATCCAAGAACCTAGGTGTGGAAGCAGAAGTAGCTGTGCACATGGAGAGATTTGTGATTCCTATTTCCACCACTTAAGGCTCTGTGGATCAGGAGCAGGAGTCTGTAAATCATGACAGATGGGTCAAATGCTGCCCAGAGCTTATTTTTCAAGACCCCAAGAATGATTTTTATATTTTTGAAGGATTATATTTTTTTTAAAGGGATTCATGATAGGAACTACTAAAAGTCTAAAATGATACTCTTTAGCTCTTTCGGAAAAGTTTTGCTGATTCCTGGTCTAGAAGTTCTAGGTCCCAGAGAGGAAGGATGCTTCTAAAGGATAAAATAAGAGTCATATCACACCTAAAGCTACAATTGCCACCTGGTTACTTTGGATATCATAGGCTTGTAGGTCATCAGGCACAGAATGGGGCAACTGGAAGGATGGACCCTGGTTTTCATGAGGAAGTAGAGTTATTGCTATCTATTTTTGACAATTGATATATGTATTGAAGGATCTCTTATTAGTCTATCTTAACTTAGATGTGCAAGTGTGTAAACCATGTTCTGACAAGAACATAGTGACCAGAGACTCAGGTTCTTTAAATATGAGGGTCACTTTTCCATGAAAGTTCCCATTCTTGTGGAAGGCTATTTGATGGATTTGTGGATGAGCCAGAAAAGATGTCTAGAATAAGTATAAGAAGAGGGAGATTGATGATGTTGCAGCAACACCCTTCCTTTTATAAGCTTTTCCTGAAACTGTGACTAATTAGGATCCTAGACTAACATTGTCTGGATAGAGTGAAGTTCATGTGGGAAGCAATGGTTCTGAGTGTGCAAGGGGTGATGGGGATGTGGTGGTTGCTGCTCCTCTGGATTTCATTGACCAGACCAATGCAGGATGCGGCCGTGGCTGCTAATGGCCCATAGTTGCCTGCTTCTCCTGAGAATTGCCCTTGGCTGTATAAGAGCTGCCTCAGCTAGAAAGTTCATTCCATTTTCCCTAGGATCAGTCTATTGGAACAAATGGCTAGCCTCATGCTTCACAGTGGCATGAGTGCTGAGGTGACCTTCATTCTCCAGAGGTTCTTGGGTATCACGTTCCAGATGAGTTCAGATTCATGCTGAGTTTTCTCTCTTGCCTCACAAGATTTTCTTCTCATCTTTCCCTTGGGGGAACTCCTGAATGAGTCAATATTACATGAATTCTTGTTTTAGGTTCTGCTTCCATGAGACCTGACTTATGGCAAAGTTCTATATGACCTGGTCACTGTATGTCTTGTTTATCTTATTTCCTGCTATTTATCATTTTTATGTATATTATATATATAATATTTTTTTCCAGCAGTACTGACTTCCTTCCTGTTTCTTCACATGCTAACCACCTGCCCCTCAGGGTCTTTATACTTATTCTTCCCTCAGCATCAACCTCTGTTCTCTTAATAGCCATTAGGCTTGCCCCTTAACTTTTTATGTATAGTCTAATCAAATGTCACCTGCTTAGAGGAGCCTTCTCTGAATATCATCCTAACATATGACACTGTGCCTTCCTATTTCTCTGCTACTAAGTCTTTCTATCTATCTTTCTTTATTTATTTATTTTAGTTATTGATAGTCCTTTATTTATTTTACGTGGTGCTGAGAATCGAACCCAGTGCCTCAAACATGCCAAGCAAGTGCATTACCACTGAGCCCCAGCCCAGCCCTCTACCTTATTATTTTTATGTATTTGTCACTGACATTGTACTATACATATATTTTCTCTATTTGTATATTTTTCTACTCCCCTGTCTAGAGTATAGGCACTAAAATGGGAGGAAGTTTTCTATTTCATTTACTGCAATGTCCCTAGTCTTTGTAACATTTTTATAGTAGACAGTCAAAAAAGAATATTTCTGTATGTCACTCTACTCATCAATAAATTGTAAATCTTGAATTCAAACCCAAATTTGTATGACTTCAAAGATCCAACTTTGGATTTTAAACTCTGTCACTTCCAAATCATTGTTTCTAGCTCCTTCATTTTCCAAGTTGTTTATTCCAAATCACTTTGACATCAGAATTCCAGAGAGGATAAAATTCCTGAAATCCTCATATGTTGGTTAAGGCAGTGCATCTGCTTTAACAAATAGAATCCAACATTTTCATGGTTTAACACAATAAGAACTTATCATTTTCTCAAATAAAACCCACTGGGTGGGGTTGGAGGAAGATGAATTGGCATTTTATTCTGTGCAGGAATTCAGAGTTCTCTGCTGATGTAGGTATACCATACTTAACAGTTTTTAAGGTTTCTGTGAGGGTCAGTGGACAAATTTCAGAGACAATATGAGAGAGAAAATAAAAACCTTATATTTTTGTATTGGCTAGGTCTAGAAGTAATATACATCCCTTCCACTAGCATTGGATTGGCCAGTAGTCAGTCATATTGTCCCACATGGCCACAAAGAAAATTTGAAAATGTAGTGCTTATTCTGCCAGTACATTCTTGGCAATGATTCTACACAATGGAAAGGAACACAGATCTTTGATGGGCAATGAATCACATCTACCACAAGCTCCCTCCTCTGCCCCTGGTTATTCATGTGCATCCTTCCTTCCAAGACAGAACACACTCTCCTTTCCCATGGGAGAATGCCCAATGTTCCATTCAGTTACTGTGTCTTGATCACCCTGGAAACAGAATCTCCCACTAGTTGACTAACTTTGATCAGAGAAAAGAAATGCTGCAGGAACTCTTCAAGCCTCTGAGTTAAATTTATAGAGGAGAAAAGAGATTCTTGTTCTTCACTCCACTGGGGATGAATTTCTCTTTGCTTGTCATTACCTTCTTGAGATAGAGATACTGGAATTGCTCAGTAATATTGTATCTTTTCACGAAAACAGATGGCACTAAAATTTGGATGCGATCTTATTAAGTTATTCAAAGATGACTTTACCTCTCCCAATAGATGCTCTGTAATTACAATTATAACATTTGCAAATCTTTGCTTAGTTTGTTTAAAAGCATTTCTTGATTTCTTTTTGGTTATCTCACCATACACTAGTTAGGGAGAAATATGTCTGCTGGATTTCCAAAAGACAAAGAGAAGTCATTACTTTTTTGGAACACATCACCTGCAGTCACTAGGGGACATTGCTACTGGTTGTGTTAAACACCCCAGGCACCCTCCCATTGCCAATTGATTAGCACCAGATCTATCATTGAAGGAACCATTAAGTAATTCAATTATCTTTTCCATGCTGAGAGCAGTGCAAGAAAGTTTTCCCTCAGCATTGTATTTGACAATGAATAAAATGAGAGTGGAATCCTGTGACTAACATCTTGTTTTAGTGTCCTACAAATTTGTTATTATTTTGACAGAAAGATTAAACGTTGGGATACATTGGGAAACAAGCAAACAAATGTGTGTGTGTGTGTGTGTGTGCGTGTGAGTGTGTGCAAGTGTGTGTGCGAGTGTGTACTTGTGTTCATTTATTTAACCATTGTAGCTACTTGTTAAATCAATCAAATCCAATTAAGGACACCTACCAATATCCATGACCTTGGGTAGTCATCTCTTAAAGTGACTCTGGGCTTGGTTCTATGGTAGTTTTGTCCAATAGGACACGGGTGAGCATGACATAGGCAGCAACCTCTTTGCAAATATTGAGAATGCTATTACCTAGGCTAGTCTGAAGCCTGGAATGGTTTGCTTAAGAGATCATGTAGAAATTTACCAAGGGTCTATGGCTGAAAGCTTCAGCTAACTAACTGTTATATGATGAAGGTCACATTGGACGACGCAGCTCCAGTTGAAGAGCCACATGATTTTGAGTTCATGAGAGTCTCCAGGAGAAACGAGCTAAAATCCCAGTAAACTCGACCCAAAAGGCATAATCTTGAGCAAATACATGGTTTTGTTCCTTTAAGCCTCTGGGTTTTGAGTTGGATGTAGAGGACTAGGTAATAGGGGATACAGCTATGTCATATTTATTTGAAAACAGTGCTTTCCAAGCATGACAATTCTCATGTCTATTGCTATTGCTCTAATCCTAGACACTGTCATCTGTCATTGACTACTCCCCACACTCTAACAAGGCAACCAATTTGCTGCAGAAAATTCTGGCTTCCAGCTAGGTAGTTTCACCAATTCTTACTCTTTTGAAAGATCTCAGATCTTTATTTTCATTCTACTTTGTCTCCCCATTTCATAATAGCTGTCCTTGACTCCATCAGTCTAAAGTTTCTTCCAGTTCTGTTGACCACTGTTGAGGCAGGGGACTGACTGGTTAAAGTCTTCCAGTCAAGTTTTCTTCCCTTTAAAATGGGAGGGCTGAGATATTTATAAAGATTTGTTATCCTCAATCAGTTTTAATTTTTAGCCTTTATCCTATCTGGTAACTCTCCTATCTTTTATATTCTCCATATTGCATTTTCTTGAAGCCCATTCCAGTAAAACTTTAATCTCGCTTGCTTAGAGTTCTCTATGTTGAGGTGGGAAGAAAATAAGCTCCACAATCGGGCATAGTTTTGAGCTCTGTAACTTTGTACTTTTACAAGGCATTTTCTAACATATCTGAGATATGTGTGTGTATATATAAATTCAAATACACACACATATATGTATACATGCAAGCATGTATATTAGTAATGAATACATAGTAATACTTTCTTTTACAGATTTATTGGTAGGGTATAATAATGAAAATATGAAGTTCCTTGGAGAGTTCCTATAAAATAAGGCAGGGATGCAATGAATGTTAATCATCATGATAATCCTTATCCTAAAGATTAGTGATAATAATTTAAAGAACATTAAACATTGTTCTCCCTAAAGAACATTTTCCTTAGACTTTTATGGAAATCGAATGACATTGGAGGACTAATGACAATTATAAAGCAGGAATTGTTGAGCACTTGCTACCTGACAGGCACCACTGTAAATATTTTACACGTATTAACTTGTTGAATATTCACACAGACCCCTTAGAGAGTATACTATTTTTGTTCCTGTTTCACAGTAGAGGAAACTATACATAAAATTATGCCTGGACATAAACTTGCTAACGGCAGCCCATCTCACAGAGGCAGTGCCAGAATTTGCCCAAGGGAAAGTGGTTTGAAACCTGTACTCATAAGTGCCACTCAGCTGTGCATTCCTGCCTCTTCGGGATTCATTTGATGAGTGATTGATGGATTATTTTTGAAGCACATGACAATTTTTTTGAAGTTGGTTTGTTCATTGTTCTGCACACAGACTTTCATTATTCAAGTATATCGTTTTTAATTCTGATTTAAGTTCAATAAGAATCAACTTTTCTTCCATTTTGATGGCTAAATTTTCTTTAAAAAGAAAGTCCATCCCTGTCCCCTCCTCCCAAGTATAGGAGGAAACCCTTGTAGTGAGAGGATTCTTTCCTTTGTACTTGACATAACCATGAATTTGAAATTATAAAATTAAAGTATTTTAAAGACCTTCTTCTAACCCTGGCATTAAACATGATAAGAAACTGAGGCTAAATATTTTTTCTTTATGCCGTGATTTCATTCAGCCATTCATTCTTTTGTTGACCAAGGTGGAAAACTCCTAAGACCGGTTTCCATTCTTCACCCAGATCAGTTGTTTTCTAGGGGTTGCAGGGAATCTCAGTTGATACTGGTGGGGCATTTTAAATAAAGTGAGACCTGAAACTTTCTAAGCTTTTTTTTTTTTTTGGTTTCCCTTCTCCAAAGAGTTTTAAGACCCTTTAGTTAGATTTTATTTTTTTCAAAACTTTTCCCCCTTCAAATCCTAGTTTTAAAAAAGAAAGTGCATATGTCAACTCATTTTTCTCCTAGGGCAAGAAGAACTCCATGTGAGCTATTCAGTGTATGCCATTTCACAAACCCATACTGTACTTGAAATTGACTCTCAGAGGAAGGAGGGAGTCGGTATAAACTATGAACTTTAGGAAGAAAAAAAGTCATTTTGAACAATTTACAAAGTCTGGTTATTTCAGTGCTTCTGGAACCCAGTTGTCTATCATTTTTATATTTATTTGAAATATTCCACAGAGGAGTTTCAATCCTGAGGTCTGTGACAATGTTAAAGAGGCACTTTCTTTTCTCCTTTTTTCTTTTCTTTTTTTTTTGTATTTTTTAAATTGGTGCGTAATAATAGTTCATAATGATGAGTTTCATTTGATATATTCATAAATACACAATGAATAATTTGGTATATTTTATTCCTTATACATCCCCTTTCCAATCTTCCTTACCTACTACCAATCTCCAATGTGTAGTCTACTGGGATCTTTTACTTATCTACACAAAGCTCTCATTTTCTTATAGTTTAAAAATTTTTAATTTATTTTTAAATCTCCATTATCCTGTTTTGCCTTTAACAGATCTGTTATGTGAATTGCACTGGGTAATTTAGGGCTATCGAGGTATCCTTACTTTGTGAGACTTAATGCAGGATATTGTACTAGGGGTTTGAGATAAAAAGATGAAAATATGGGAAAGATATTTAGAATGACAGAATAATAGAAGCTGAAGGTTTTAGACCACTGACAGGTAAGCTACAAGGGTGTGAGGATAGGAGATGGCACTAATGCCCTCACTTTGGTTCTGGAGACCTGACACTGATGGTATCTTTGAATAAAGTAAATCTCTCTAGAAGCTATTTTTTTCCTCTAGAAAATAACTCCTTCATTTTTTCCACCTTCACATTTCATCTTAAAATGCATGTGACTACACACACATGAACATAGAATTTTAATGTTGGAAAAAATAGCTTTGATAATATTTCTAATAAACATATGGTGATAGGTGCTACAGAAATATACTACTCCTCTTCTTCAAGGATCCTTGGAGGCCAGAGAGCATTCCGTCAGTTGAGACGGTTTCATGCTATTGATATGAATAGTTGCATGGGGAAATGAATATAGTGATGTTGACAGGA
Organism: Ictidomys tridecemlineatus; assembly: GCF_052094955.1. Classification (NCBI taxonomy): domain Eukaryota; kingdom Metazoa; phylum Chordata; class Mammalia; order Rodentia; family Sciuridae; genus Ictidomys; species Ictidomys tridecemlineatus. The sequence goes on from NC_135480.1 coordinate 34,338,221, forward strand.
TTTCTAGGCAAATTCAAGCACTGAGACTCTTTCCTCCTTGGACAAACCTAATCCATAGAATTAGGTCTATTGTATCATGTTGGATGGGCCATGTGACTGTGAGAAAAACCTTTGTCCTCAAGTCAGAGTCACGGGCATCAAGTCCTGATTGACCATCATATTATAGGAGATAAGTTAAATTTCACTCACCTTCAATTTCTTATCTCTAGAATGGGAAAAGTGAGCCCTGCTTCCTTTTTACCAGTAAGCCAATGTGGGCACAGCATGACTGCTTATTTTATATTTCTCTAAAAAGTACTATCGTTTAATTTTATTATAACCACCTGCTGGAAGGAGGGAGTTCTGTATTTTCATAGTCTCTAGGCTTTTAGAGGAATATGGTAAGTTCTGGGTGGAAATATTTTTAAGAGCATATATTTTTGTTTCAGATGGATTTGGATCCTAAGCCTGTCTCTTCCACTTATCTGTGTGACATCAAACAAGTTTCCTAAATTCCACTCATTTTCCATACATGTAAATTGAATAGAATAATATAAACTTCATGGTATTATTATAAGAAAATCAGATAATACACAAAAGTACATTAAATAATACAGGAAGTAATGACATGCACCCCAGATAGGGAGTACTCTGATAGTGATAAATAATACATTTCATTGGCTGTGTTAACTTTCCTTCTTCTCCTGTTCCTTCTTTGTGACTCTCCTTTTTCTCCTTTCTCTCTTTCTTCTTACTTCTTCTCTTCTTCCTTCCTAAGTGAAATCCCAAAGGATTCTAGAGTATGTAGAACCTCATCTCAACGATGTTCCTAAAGACTTAATGTATATTATCTCAATTAATCCTTACAAAAACCTTAGATATTTTCCACATTCGGAATATTATTAACCAAGGCTCAGAGAGGTTAGGTAATTGCTGCCAAGGCACATAGCCAAAAAATAACAACACTGGAACTTAAACATGGGTTTGGCTACCTGTATGGTTCTTTTAACAGCTTGATTCTGGCTCAGGCACAGTTAAATGTTATAATATATTAAATAAAATAATTTTGTAAAATATAAAGAGCTATACAAATATGGAATACTATTATGATTGTTGTGAATTATTAAAATAAAACATTTGTGCTGCTGGCCTGACTTGGAAGCCTTTTAAAATGCAGTGTTAGTCTCATTCATCTGTCAGATGAAGCTGTCTGGTTCCTTCCTGGCCAACACAGCAGTCTCCGTGCAAAACTCAAGTAGTGCATTTAGTGTTACTTGTCTTTTCATGTACAATATATTAGGGAAGGACAAATAAGACAGGTCAGTGTCTGCTTCCTCTTCCTGCTAGAGATAGGAACAAGCTCAGTGATGAAGGAGGGGTCATCTATCCAAAAATGTGTCGTCTTTTGACAGTCAAGGGAGTTTGGGGGAGTCGTGACCCCAGAACAGCTATGGAGAAGGGCAATGGGAGCTTGCGGGACACTGAGCTGGATACAGGGAATGGGAGGGCCTGTTTCCTGGGTCTGTGCAACCCAATACAGAGCTGGGAGCTGATCTAAAATAATAGGTTGAAGATATGAAGAGCATGACAACAGGATTTATTTATCTAGCTTTCTTCCTGAGCTAACTGCCTGCCCACCCACCCCCCCCTCAAAAAAAAAATCCAGCAATGAAACAGAACAAGACCCCCAACACACACACACACAAACCACAATGACCTATTTTAATACTGATGTGTAACTGGCAGAGCAAGCATTCTGAGACAGCAAGATGCACTAATCTGTCATTGGTGGAGACAACAAAGGAGGAAGATAATAGGTTAGAAATATCCTAGTAGAGAACTCACCAGGGATCTTTGACTAGTTTTTACCCCTTCTTGGCTATTTTTCAAGTTTTCTTTTCTTCTTCCCTTTCTTTCTTTCTATCTTTCTTTCTTTCTTCCTTCCTTCCTTTCTTCTTTCTCTCTCTCTCTCTTTAAAAAAAGAAAGAAAGAGAGAGAGAGAGAGAGAGAGAGAGAGAGAGAGAGAGAATATGAATGAGAGAATTTTAATATTTTTTTTTTAGTTTTTGGGAGACACAATATCTTTGTATGTGGTGCTGAGGATGGAACCCTGGCCACAGGCATGCCAGGCTTGAGCCACACCCCCAGCCCTCCCTTTCTTTTTAAATTAAGAAACAACCAGGAGTGTTTGCAGGAGAATGTTGGATGTTTTTCCCCAAGCCTAGATGTAATATTGAAACTCGAACCTGGCTAATTTAGAAGAACTAGGAAAGGTCCATGTGAATAACCCAGTGACTCTCTACAAAGCTCTATCTGGAGCTTTTTTTTTTTTTTTTTCCCTCCAGGGCATTGTCTAGAATCCAGCTGAGGAAATTTGAATACTTTCCTTGGAATTTTCTTTTCTCACCTACCTCTGTTTCTCACTTTTCAGTTCACTTAAGCAAATCTATCATTAAGCACATGTCCCATTTAACTCTTGGTGTTTTACCACGGGTTTAATTATTCTTAAAAAAGAACAGGGAAAAAACTGTCATTGAGATTATATTCATAAGCTAGTCTCTACTGTGAATTTAATTGACATTCAGGGAATTTTCAGTCATTTACTCTATTTAGCTACTTAATCTATTTCTGCATGTGTGTGTGTGTGTGTGTGTGTATACACACACACACATATACTCCCCAGCCACACACACATGCAGAATATCAACCTCATGGTTGAACACAGATCCTAACAGCTATTTTGTTTTGAGTGCCTTTCATATGTTAGATTCTGTACCTATCACTTCTACATAAAGCATCTCAATGCATCTTCACAGAGATCTTGCAAGGTATATGACATTATAGGAGTTCCACTTAGCCATAGTTTCATGTTCCACAGTTTCAGTTATGAGATACACTGGGGTTTGAAAATATTAAATGGAATATCCAGAAAAAAATTCATAACTTTAAATAATTTTCATTAAATTAAGCTTATTATTATAATTTCCTATTTTCCAGTATTGTTTTTAATCTGTGACTTAGTTAAATTTTATCCCAGGTATGTATATATAAGAAAAAATCAAAGTATACACAGGATTTGATGTTTTCAGATATCCCCTAGAGGTCTTCCTGGCAGATCAGGGAGGATAACTATGCTACTTTTTATAAAAGGAAGTTTAGTAACTTTCCTTAGACAAAAAAAAAAAAAAAGAAAGAGTAGAAGTTTTTATATCATAATTAATTCCCAAATCTAGTTTTTCAAGTATCACACAATTTCCCACTCTTTATTAGGAGGCTATAAATTAGTAGTTGTTAGAGCAATGCCTTCTTTATCTTCTCAACTAACAGTGTACAGAAGAGAAAACAGTGTTGCAGGTTTTAAATTGACTTGTTCAAGGCAACATGGAAAGCTATACAGTGAGATTTTAGAGATTTTTCTAAGGTAGAGTAAAAGTTATCACAAATGAGATGGCCTGTGAAATTAACAAAGTAAGAAAGAGCAATAGTTGAGCAGGAATGAAGGAATTTTTTATATTTATCCAATTACTTTGTTACATGAAAGAAAAGATATTTCTTTGCTCAAGAAATGTCTCTATGAGAAAAGATGATTTTTGATGAAAAAGTATAGCAAGTAATTAATGCAACAAGGACGTAAACACTTGGATCGGATGGATGACTATCTTCTCTTTGTTCTGAAACTGGAGAACATTCATTTGTCTTGCCCTGCTTAGTTTACCTCTAATTTTGCTTCAATGAATAGGTTTCATTCCTTGTGATTGTAACTTAAGAACTTCAGTAGCAAACAATATCCCAACTCCCATTTCACTGCAGCAGTCCCAAACAGTTGTCACCATCAATAGACTGGTGTATCCTACCACAATTTTCCATGGGACTCAATATCAGGTGGGGAAGGTGTAAACCAAAGCTGTGACAGACCACATGTAAGACGCCCTCCTGGAAACAGACTCGGCTCTACTCTCACTTCCTGTATGGCCCAAACCTCCGACACAGTACAGTTTCCCTCACCTTGTGCCATTTTGATATATGGGCCCAACAGGGCTACAAATGAATACCTACCTGGATTGTTTTCTTGTGGTCTCTACCTATGAAAGTGTACAATTCACTTGGATTAAATGAAAAAGAGGAAATCCAAACTCATCTAGACCAATGATATCTAATAGACATGAACCACATACATAATTTTAAACTTTCTGTTAAAATAGTGCAAAGAAAAAGGTGAAATTAATTTTAATGGCTATTTCACCCAATATGTTACTATATAGTGAATAAACAATGTAAAAATGATGCATAACATATTTTGCATTCATACCAACTTTGTGAAATTTGTTGTCTGTTTATACTTCCAGCACATCTCTATCTAAACTGCATTGAAAATGCTCATCAGCCACATGTGGCTATTGGCTGCCATATTAAACAATACCGGCCTCACTTTGGCAGTGTGGATATAAGAGTGGGTTTCTGCTTTACTAAAATTTGCACTAAACATGGTTTTAAAACAATTATGATCAGTCAATAAAATATTTTAAAAATTCCTACCATGTACTGTCCTATGTTCTGGGGATATGGTGTAAAATAAAGATTCCCCTCATTCTCGCTCAAAGTTTACTCCTAAATGGCTGCATTGGGAGAGGGTTGGTAGTAAAATCTGAACCTGTATTTCAGAGGAGTTTGTTTTAGTGTTTTTATATCTATATCTAAATATATATATATATATATATATATATATATATATATAGAGAGAGAGAGAGAGAAGAGAGAGAGAGAGAGAGAGAGAGAGAGAGAGAGAGAGAGATGGTTTTCACAGGACATTAATGAGCTTACTCTTCAACTATATTCCCTTCCTCTACAAAAAAAGAGAACATAAATATCACCCCTTCCCCACCCCTGAGCATTTTCAGAGTAAGAAATTCCAAGACAAAAGGGCAGGATGGCCCCATTGCCGAACACACCAGAGAGAGATGTGCAGAACTAGGATTACACCAAGAGAAAAATCTGGTCATTGAAGTCAGGCATTTTACCAGATGCGTAAAACCATGGGCAAGAGCTTGCTTATTTTCAATTTAACCTGTGGAAATTTTTGATGAGGACTAAAAGATACAACTGTAACTTCAATAATGACCTTGATATGAGAAACTGCACAGCCTGGCATAGGGTGCCAACAACATGGGAGCAAAGTGGAAATTCAGCCAGTCTTTAGGAGAACCCCAGACGAGAGCTCTCCAAGCTTAGGTCTTGCTTTTCAGTAGCCTTTTACCGAGAAAACCCCAGCATTCTGGTGTAATAAAATCCTTCTAGCATATACTCTCAGAGTGTTCTTTTTTATATTCTTTATTATAACTCTTACTCATTAGACTTTGAGTAGCCTAAGCTCTGTAAGGGCAGACATGTATCATCTACATGTATGTGAGCAATGCATGCTATATAGGTCATGTTCAATATAAACTGCAACAACAGAAGAATGGCTGTTTATTAAGTTATCTTCATAAAGTCATAACTTAGGAGTCTCGTTGGATATTGCAGACAGAAAAAACGATAGGCTTTTTCTGATAATTAAGATCATGATTCTTCCATTCAGGACCACTTAAGGCACACCTGACACAGAAGCCAGATTGACAGACATGTTTCTTTCTGGCAGGCTATGAATGACACCGACAGGACAGGTAGGATGGAGGAACATATTCCCAGGAAAAAATAAACAAATAGCAGAGTGGGGCAATACAAAGGAAGTGCCAAATAGGTGGGCCAGATAATTCGTGAGTTCCAAGGCAGGAGGGATGCCTGTGGGAGTGATGATCAGTAGGTGAGATATGAACTAGACTCAAGAGAATGGATGGAGTGTGTATGATTGTAAACTGGAAAGGTATCAAGGGGAAAACCAGATTTTTTTTTTTTTTTTGCTTGTTGTTTTTATTTATGGACCCAGCATCACTTTAGGGAGCCCACATAAGCACTTTCAGAGTAGAGATAGCCTCTGTCTGATCTTAATGGGGCTGGGAGAATTGGCTTCAGACTATCACTCAGGTTTCCTCCTTCGGCATTTTCCACTGTTCAGAGGAAATGGGGAAACACACCCAGCTCTCTGTGCTCTAGACGGTTCCGTGGGTACTGCTGTAATTCAATAAGGATGATTACTGAAAGGAGTAATAAAACAGTAGGTATAATAAATCAGAATGATAGCCCAGTACAAGGAGACAGAAGTGAAACTTCCAGAAATGGCAGAGTTTTTGATCCATTTATCAAAGCACTTTTAGATTCAAGTCAGGAACAAAAAATAAAAGTTGAAGAAAATTAATCCATATCTAGGATCCTATAACAAATCATTCTAAACGAAATGTGAGAGACTTGTTTCTTGCTTGGCATTTCTTTTGTTAGGGTTTGAACTTTGAATTGCCAATCAATCCATTCTAATGAGTTCTTGGTTAATGTGCTTAATTAATCCCCATTGCCATATTTGCAATGGATTTGGGGGATTGTACTATTTGTTTAAAAACATGCATAGAAAGAAGAAAAATGGCTTATATGTCTAAAAATAAATTTCTATTAGGAGAAAAATCTAGATTCTTTTTTTATCTCTCTACCTTCCTCCCTTTCTTCCTTCTCTCCTTTCTTCCTTTCCATTGTTCTTTGTTTTAATTTGGTCACCTTCTAATTTGTTAGAAGACATGGATATTGCATCATCGTGATGGAGAACTCAGTGGTTTTTAAAAACTCTTTTATTACTCTTCAAAAACATATAAAAATCTCCATGTATCCTTGTTATGGTTTAGACTAAAGGTGTCTCCTAAAACCTCACACATTAGACAATTTAAGAAAGTTCAGAGGTGAAGTGATTGAATTATGAGAGTCTTAACCTCATCAGTGCATTAATCCACTAGTATGGATTAACTGGGTGGTAACTATAGTCAGGTAGGGTGTGACTGGAGGAGGTAGGTCACTGGGGGAATGCCTTTGGGGTTTATTTTTTGTCCTTGGTGAGTAGTAGTTTGCTCCTTGATTGCCATGTCCTGAGCTGCTTTCCTACACCAAGCTCTTCTGCTGCGATCATCTGCCTCACTTCAGACCCAGAGCAATGGAATTGGCCATCTATGAACTGAAATTGCTGAAACCCAGAGCCAAATAAATGTTTCCTCCTCTAATTGTTCTTGTTTAGTCTTTTTGTTAGTGACAAAACAGCTAACTAAAACAGTCATTTAAAATGTCATTTAGCTTAAAAAAAAACCCCACAAACATTTCTATACAACTAAACGTTTTCTATGGTATCTCAGATCTTATGTTATTGGCAGGAAAATCTGGATTGTATCCAGTTCCATCACTGTGATCTATCCAGTTTTACTTTGTGAAACTGACAAAATCCCTCAACCTCTCTATACCTCAGTTTATACATCTATATGTAGAAAATATCTTGAGAACCAAACATAACTGTCTGCAAAAGTGTTTCTAAGACATATCGAACACTGATACCCAAGGAAGATAATAGGCATAAGGAATTTATATCTGAATTTGCTGAAGGGATAATGTCTTTTATTCCTTCAATATTTATCATTGTTAGCTTGAGAATCAGTACATTTGTCCTATGTTTAACTGAGTCTATTTCTTTTTGGTTGTTGATATTTCATTTTATTAGTTGTTGCTACTCAGCATTCAAATAGTTTCTTCTGTGGGGAAATTTTTCATATGTTGAGATATGATTCTCATGCATGTCAAGAGGAAAGACTATACTTCTGATTATATAGGTTGAAGGGACCAGAAATTACTTCCTAGACCTTGAACTGCCAAATAAGGATACAGGGCCTAAAACCAGTCAGCTGAATGTTTCCACTAGGGACAGGAAGTCTTAGAGGATTAACACAAATACTCAGTGATTGAAATCTGGGGTGGAGGCCTTAGCATGCTTCTTAAATTCCTGTTATATAAACAGTGCATTTGGAAGCTTCCTAGAGAGATAAGCCATTAGTATTTTACTGATCAATTAAGTGGTTTAGGTAGTTGGTTTATCTCACTTTTGTTTCAATACATCTTCAGAAAATTTACTTATAAACACAGAAAAAGAAAACGAGTTGCTTACAACTCTAATCCACTCTTAGCATTACAGTTACCTCCTGCTGGTAATTTGATATGTAAATACATATATGTACATATTCATATTAATATATATGCTTGTAAACACACATATTTTATAGCAATTAAATGTATATAATAAGTTACGTTAGCATATGTTATGTATAAGTTATATGAAGCATAAATATGCTAGACACACTGAATATTAACATACACAAATATATGCACATATACATCAATATGAAATTCAACAGCCAATATTGATCATTTAACACTTTTCTCTTAGTCATTTTACATACATGGAAATTTTTGATCTTTATTTTGCAAAAGTAAACTATAATGAACATTCTCACTACTGAATTGTACGGATAGTAATTTTTTTTAGGCAAAGGGTTATTTTCCCATCTGTTTAAATCACACTTTAAACTTTGCTGACTCTCTTTCCATCATGATGACAGAACCAAATAAAAGCACAATTCTAGCCCTATAGAATGTTGTCAATTCTAGCCTGCTTTAAATAAAGAGTCTTGAACCCTCCTCCTCCCCTGCATTTATTTTTCTATTCCCTTCTGATTGCTTTTACTACCTCCAGACTTCTTGGCTTTATCTATCATTCCTGATCCCCAAATTAGCCCTTGGCCCTGACAACAGATCTGGCTTTTTCCCTCTGGTTTTAAGCGTTGGCACTCTCCTCTGGATGCAGCTTACATTCCCCATCTGGCTTTATTCCCTCCTGACCATTCTGGGAAACTGTGAAACTCAATCAAGCCTAAGCTTAGCTGTGTTGTTCAGTCTGGGTGAAATTTAAATTTAAATGCATGGCAGGAATGGAGCATTTATAGAGGGAGGTTGTGGTCAGATTATGGGAGCCTTGAGTGCCAAAGAAAAAGGTTTAGACTCTCTTCTGTAGAGACTGTGGCCCAACGAAGTATTTTAAATAGGCTGTACCTTTTATGGATTAATTTGACTTTTTTTCTGGAAAATAAAGCAGAGATAGGAAATCTTAGACCAGAGGCTGAACAGGACCAAGTGACAAGGCACCCTGTGTATGCATCCTCAGCACTGTTTTGTATTTTGTATTTTATTTAGAGACAGGGTGTCTCACTGAGTTGCTTAGTGACTCGCCATTGCTGAGGCTGGCTTTGAATTTGCAATCCTACTGCCTCCCAAGTCACTGGGATTACAGGCATGTGCCACCCACCAGGCCCAACATGAAGTATTTTTAAGAAAATGGATCAGGTGGGGCTTGTAAGTCATATGAACATTATTATTGGTAATATTATCAACAACACTATTATATAGACCTTACTATGTACTGTGGAGGATACATTTAGTAGGCTTTTAGATCATTTAATCCTTTGACAATGGAAGTAGACTTAAATATATTCCTAATTTAACACTGAAAACCAGATGACTAAAAGGTTAAAAAAAAGTGCCCAAGATTATATAGTTAAATCACCTTCAAATATAGTTTGTATTTCCTGTTTGTTTTTCAAATATCAATTCTTAAGCTTTTAACTGAGTTAACCTATCAAAAGTAAAGAAGACAGATGAGCACTAAGTTGTGTTTGGTCTTGACTAGAGGAGGAATTTCTCAGGAGAAATCATTCTTTTAACTGTAATTAAAACTCCAATGACTGCTTTTGACTTTCAGGAAAGAATGCTTTTTATTATACAATAAATTGGAATTATCAGATCACCCTTCCTGTCTTTTCCCCAAATGCTTTGCAGATCTTCCTATTCCTGTTTACATGGAATTGAGCAGCTTGCATTGTTAGAGCTTCCCCTAAATTGTGATTGCAGAATTAGCCTCCTGCTGTTATAACTCTGGTGCTGTGAAATGAGATCTCGTGATAGAGTTACAGTCATGCAGTTGATGCTGATACTTTTCAGTTGCTGTTTCTTCCCATACAAATAAAACTGCTGCCAAAATATTCATTAGTTTCTGGTACAATGCATCTCTCTGAATGTAATCAAACTCAGTGCATTAAGTAAATGTTAGGTGTGAGCAATTTTTCATAGGAGTGTGTGGTCCCATAGGGGACCTTGGGATGTGTTGTTTGTGTATACACAGACCTAAAATTAGCCTTGTTTTTAACATTTATGTACATATAAATGATGTGTGTGTGTCTGTGTGTATATATGTGTATAAACATGATTTGTTCTCCCCAAGCTTGACTTCCATTATAGCTGAATGCATACCAACACATTTTTCAGCTGTTTATATCAAAATTAACAAATTTATATAATATATATTATAAAACAAAGGATTGACTTATTGGAAGTAAAACTTCTTTTTTTATCTCCCCTGGTTGGGAAATAAGGAAATTTTATAGCCATTAGATTTTTTTTTTAAATCATTGCTTAATAGAATCTACTATGTAAGTAGATTCAGAGTTTTAAATTTATGTTTATTTTATTTTTAAATAATATTTTCTTCTCTAATTTCCTTTTCTTTCAAATATTGTAATAATTTTAAGTTTTGCCTCCTCTCTCTTGTTCCATACTTCTTTTATTCTTCAAAAGCATCACCATCACAAGGCACAAAGTGGGTTTATAATGGGCTGTATGAGATTCAGTTTTCTATTAGAACTTATCTTTGTGATTATGTCTTATCTGTAAGGTTGAAGCTCCAGGGTCCACTTCTACAGGAATCTTTTCCAGATTTGCTAAGTAACTAAATTGGAAGACAACTTACCTGTTTTAAAAGGGGCATTTTAATGGTTAGTAGGATTGACAGACTGTTTTAAATGACCTACTTCATATCAGAGAATCATTATTTTCGAAGTCTTGTTTTCAATAAAAAGCCTTCTCAAACATTGTGAACAAGTTTCCGAAGCTACCTAGCTTACTAGTAGGCATCTTAAACTTATCCTGGTCAATGTACAACTCTTAACGTGTACTCTATAAACTTATTATTTTACTTTTCTTTCCTGCCTCAGTGAATTTTAATGCTATTGCTCAGGACAAAACCATATTTAGGAACTTCTTTTCACTTTTTCCCACAAAGCCCAATTTCAATTTAACATTGGAAATTGTTGCTTCTATATTTCTTATATGTTTGTATAAGTGTGTGTGCTTGCATGGTGTGTATAAGCTCTTAAACTTTTCTTAATCTGAGTTCCCTAGAAAACAAAAGTCTGAGTCAATACTTACTCATAATGAGGAAAATGAATGCTCAAACAGAAAACTCAAGCAAATCGGCAAAGAGGGAACCAGTCAAGGTGGTGGAGACTTAGGAGAGGCAGTGATCAAACTAAGTAAAGTAAGGCAATTCTAAATCCAAAAAAAAAAAAAAAAAAAAAGAAAGCAATGCTGGAAGCATCACAATACCTGACTTCAAATTATACTACAGAACTATAATAACAAAAACTGCATGGCACTGGCATAAGAACAGACAAACTGAGCAATGGTACAGAATAGAAGACACTGAGACAAACTCGAATATCTGCAGTCATCTGATCCTTGACAAAGGTGCCCAAACCATATATTGGTGTAAAGATAGCCTTTTTAACAAATGGTCCTGGGAAAACTGGTTATTCACAGGTAGAAGAATGAGACTAGATCCTTATCTCTCATGTTGCAGAAAAAGTCAACTAAAAGTGGATTGAAGACCTAGGAATTAGACCAGAAAGTATTAAACTCCTAGAAGAAAACATAGGGTCACTCCAGCATATAGGCAGAGGCAACTTTTTTAATAGGACACCTAAAGCTCAGGAAGTAATGTTGAAAGCTAACAAATGGAATGGCATCAAATTAAAAAAACTTCTGCATAGCAAAGGAAATAATAATATGAAGAGAGAACCTACAGAATGGGAGAAAGCCTTTGCTAGCTACATTTCTGACATATTAATATCCAGAATATGTAAAGAACTCAAAAACTTTATATAAATACACATATATGTATATAAATTTATATATACATTTATATAAATTATTTATATAAATTTTTATAAATTATATTTATATAAATTATTTATATATTTATATAAATTAATATGAGCAAGTAAACTAAGCATATATTTCTCAAAAGAAAATATACAAATGGCCAATAAATATCTGAAACAATGTTCAGCATCACTAGAAAATAGGGAAATGCAAATCAAAATTACACTGAGATTTTACCTCACTTCCGTTGGGATGACAGCCATCAAGAATGCAAACAATAATAACTGCTAGAGAGGATCTGGAGAAAAAAAGAACACTTTAACATTGTTGGTGGGATTGTAAATTAGTACAAGCCACTTTGGAAATTAGTATGAAGTTTCTTCATGAGATTGGGAATGGAGCTACCGTATGACCCCACTATACCAGTCCTCAGTGTTTATCCTGAAGTCATCATACTATAATGATACATGCATACCCATATTTATATGAGCACAATTCACAATAGCCAAATTTTGGAATAAGCCGAACAGATGAAAAGAAAATGTGATATACACACACACACACACACACACACACACACACACCACAATGGAGTTTTATTTAGTCATAAATAAGAAAAAAAATGTCATTTGAAGGAAAATGGATGCAACTTGAGAACATATGTTAAGGAATATAATACAAACTCAGAAAGTCAAGGGTCATATATTTTATCTCATATGTGGAAGCTACAGAGGAAAAAGGTAAGCAGGTGGGAGGATCTTGTAAAAATCAAAGGGAGATTAGTATAGTACAGGAAAGAAACGAGGGGAGGGAGGAAAAGAGAAAAAAATGAAATACTCGAATGGCATAAAATTTCAGCCAAATTATATTGCTATGTGGTATGTATGTACGAATAAATAAGAGCAAATCCCAACATTATCTACAACTATGGTATACCAATAAAAAATATGGAAAACAAATTCAAAATAAAATTACTGAGACCCCTTAAATACATCATAATAGAAATTAAAATTATTTTTGATAATTCATTTTAAATACAAATGGCATATTTTAGAAAATGACTAAATTTATAAGATAAAAGGTAGGAAGTAGAATAATATCTTGCATTTTTGTAATTCTTAAATTTTAGCTTTCTTGAAGATTAATTCCCTTTTTTGGTTGTTATTCAATTTATTGTGGCTTACTATCTTTGTGTACATACATGTGGAAAGTTTGTCATGAGGCAGATATATAGAAAAAGGGGAAATATTTTAAAAGTTTTAATAGATGTTTGTGAACATTTCTCATTTAATGCTAAATCAAAACTTGCAGAGTAGTAGCTTCTTAAAGATTAATGGTAATGTGAAATCTGAAAACATATTAATGAGTATTTGTACTCTGTTATGCTAAAATTGTTCCTTTTAAATGAAACTTTCACTAATGCTATTTTCACATACATATTTTATAATATCATGTGTTAATTATGTGAAAAAATATTGACTCATTGAGTTATGAAGATATTCTTCAGCAAACTGAAAACCTGGTTCTTTTCAAAGTTCAACAGAATTGGCAAGTTCTGGCCAGACCAACCAAGAGAAAAAATAATACTAGTATCAAAAATAAAAGAATGGCTGTCACTTCTGGTCCTGTGAACATTCAAGGATGACCAGATTTATGCCCACAAATTTGATTAAGTTATTCAAAGTTGATAAAATGAACCATTCCTGGAAACACACATCCTATTCAAATTCACATAAGACATATTTAACCTGATTATCCCTATGTTTATCAAAGAGATTGAATTTAAAAATCAATAATTTTTTAAAAAGAAGGCCCCAGGCCTAAATAGTTTCACTGGTGAATTCTCATGTCTGGAATAGTGAATACCAATTTGCTATAATATGCTCCAGGAAATAAAAGCAAAAGGAACATCTTTTACTTGATTCTACTTAAATAACAGAAATTTATTTCTCATAGTTTTGGAGGCCAGAGTTTCCAAGATCAAGATGGTGGCAGGTCTGGAGTCTGGTGAGGACTCATATTACTCTTTTTTAGTTGTAGATGGATTTTTTTTTTTTTAGGATAATGCTGAGGCCATCATTACTCTAAAAACAAAGTAATATAAAGAGATTATTGGATATTCAGAAAACTACAGACAAATATCTCTCAGGAATGTAGATGCAAAAATCTTCAACAATATATAAGCAAACTGAATCTAATGTCATATAGAAATAAACTATATACCACAAAAAGTGGCATTTAGTTTAAATATGCAAAGCTGGTTTGACATTTAAAAATCAACTAAAGTCACTTCAATAGATTAAAGGAGAAAAACTAAAATCAATCAATCAATCTACAAAGGCTATTGAAAAAAATCCAGTAAACTAGGAATGGAGAGAAATTTTTCAACTTGATAAAAAATATCTGCAAACAATATTATAACTAATATCACACATTATAATGAGGAATGAGATACTTTACCATTAATGCAGGAACAAGGTGAGGATATTCCCTCCCACCTTTTGTATTCCTCATTGTACTGAGAGTCTTAACTAATACATGAAAATGAGAGGGACAAGAGGTGTAAAAGAATAAATTGTCTTTGTTTGCAGATCATATGATTCCCTAGGAAGAAAATCTCTTAAGAACTGACCAAAACCCCAAAACAAACCAGACAAAAAACACAAACTGGGAATGAGATCAGTCAGAAAATGTAGGGTCAATACTTGAACAGGCATCAACTTCCTTAATAAGACTCCTAAAACTCAAGAAATAAAACCAGGCATCAATAAGTGAAGTCAAATTAAAAAGCTTCTGCACAGCAAAGGAAAAAAGAGTATGAAAAGAGAGGCTACAGAAAGGGGAAAAAAATCTTTGTTAGCTATTCTTCAACAGGAGATTAATATCCAGAATATATAAAGAATGTAAAAAAAAAAAAGAAAACACAACAGCAGGAGAACAAATAACTCAATCAACAAATGGGAAAAAGAACTAAACAGATATTTCTAAAAAGAAGGAATATGAATGAGCAACAAACATTTGAAAAAGTGTTCAATATCCTTAGCAAACTGGAAATGAAAAAAGTATTCTGATATTCCATCTCTCTTCAGTTAGAATAGTAGTCATCAAGAATACACATAACTGTAATTGTTGGGGAGGATGTGGAGAGGAAAAAACACACTTATACATTGCAAGTGTGCAGCAAATAGTACAACCACTATCAAAAGCAGTATGGAGGTTCCTCAGAAGACTAGAAATGGAATCATCATATGACACAGTCATCTAGTCCTTGGCATTCATCCAAAAGAATTAAGAATACTATAGAGGTACATGCATTCTGATATTTATAGCAGCATAATTCACAGTAGCCAAGTTATGGAACCATCCTAGGTGTATATGAACAGATGAACAAATTAGGAAAAATATTTTACACACACACACACACACACACACACACACACATACACATACATGTTTTACTCAGCCAGAAGGAAGAATTAAATTATGTTACTTGCTGGTAAATGAATGGAAAATAATATACTAAGTGAAATAAGCAGAATCCAGAAAGTCAAGGGTCAGATGTTTACTCTCATATGTGTGAGGGGGCAGGGGGAAAGAGAGCAAGAGAGAAATGAAAAGGGGACATCATGAAAATAGAAAGGAGGTTGATAGAGTAGTGGAGTGGGATCCACAGGTGGGAGGAGGAGAGGGTAGGGGAAAGAACTGGGCAATGAAATCTACCAAATTTTGCTCTCCATGTATAAATATAGGCAAAGTAATCTCACTTTTATGTATAATTATAATGCACTAATTAAAATAATAACAGAAGGGAGATAGGTAGACTAAAGCAATTGGATTGGGGGAGGGGAGGAGGCAGGAAAAGAGAAGGTACTGAGGAATGGCATCATTATGTGGACATACAAATATGGAATAATGGATCCCACTATTGTGTATAATTATGCATACATATGATATACATCACATATATAAAGAAAAAAATCAAGAACGTAAACACAACATTTTACTTTTAATGTTACGGATGTCCATCCCCATAAGATGTAGTTAAGCTACATAATGTCATCTGAACTTCTAAAATCTTCCTACTGGTATGACCTCTGTGTCTAGTAGAGAATCCTTTATTTCTGTTACTTAGGGCTGGATTATCATACTAGCAAACATCAAGCCTACCTGTGTAGGTTACTAATATCTGTAGGCCTTCTACTAACTAAAAACTTCTGACTTGGCAGTTTCACTTGATAGTTCTTAGGCATTCCTTTCCAAGAATCTCTTTTGTAGTCTCCAGGCTCAATTATTATTTTTTTTAGGGGGGGGGGGGGCTAACACAAACGTATATCTTAAGTTACATTTAACTATTTTTTAAAAATGTTCAGGAATGGCTGTGTTTTGGTTTTAACTGTTTTTACTAGGTATTTAAGATGAAGCAGGTCAAATTGACTTTTGTTTCTATTTATTGTTAAGGGTCAGCTGAGTTTCCATAGGTCTCACTCCTGGAGGAACTAGAGCACAACTTCTTAGTTCTGCTAGTGCCATTTGCGCTAGGATGGACCCAGGTCTTGCTGACCATGTGGCTTCCTTTGGAAGCATTAGGGATGTCTCCCTTCTCCAATGACCCTCCTCTTCATAGCAAGTGTACTGATTGGCTTTCTGTTTCTGGGGTCTCATTAATTTCTGAGGTCTCATTAATCTCCCTGATTGGGAGGTTATGTAGCCCAGAGTTGCAAAGCTCTTTAGAGAAGTTCCCTGGATTCAGACGGTTTACATTCCTGTTAACTCTGGCTGTGTTAAAGATTTATATCCCCAAATGAAGGCCTTGTCCTCTCTAACCTTGTTATGGGAACAACTTATCAGCCCTCACACCTCCTGATGAGAGAACTTCTATTATCTTCATGGTATACCTTGACATATTCAAGATGCTCCAACATTTATTCAGTATTCATGATTTTTTTTTGTATCTCTTTCATAGAAGCAACCATCCCCAGATGACTTTACAACCTGTTCTTAACAACCAGATTTCATTCCTACCTGACTTCTAAGAAGGAACTCCAAAACTGCTTGCCCCACACTGCCTGCTTCCAGCTAGAAGAAGGCAGAATAGTCATCATCCCATTTCCTTACAGCAGTAAGGAGTTCCTAAAATTAGAGGGGGGAGTGAAGCCAGAATTAGATAGGTAGTCAGTATAGATAGGTAAATCGAGTCAGGTTGGATCAAGCAGGCCAATTTTGAGTGAGACCAGCTAGTTGGAGACTGTCCCCTGAGGGATTGAAATGTTAATTCCTTCAGAGCCCTTCCTCCACCCTTATCAAGAACCTGCCCCTGCTGAAACCTGTTGCTAAGGTAACCTGTGCCAGGAATTGCCTCTCCTGACAGAGAACTATAAGGTTGTTAATTAATGTGCCCTGGGCTGCATCATTCTGCCCTTCCCGCTTCAGCCCACCTGTTTCCCACTTTGGGGCCATTCCACCAAGCATTCCTGAGCATTCCTGGGCCGCCTCTTGTGTGCAGAAAGGCGAAAGATAATGGGAAGAAGGGAGGAGAACAAAGGAAGCCTGGGACATATAAAAAGGGCAGAACACCTCACTTCTTGGGATACCAGGACACCAGCTATGGCCCCCTTCTCCCTCATGGGAGAAGTCTATGCTACCCCTTTTTAAATAAAGCCTGCTTTATATGCTTGAAAAAAAAAAACAGATTGAAAGAAAATATTTGCAAAACATAGCTGATAAAGTACATGTCTAAAATACATAAACTTTTAAAGTGATATTGGCCAAAGTGCACTATTATATCATGTACATGTTCGAATCTGTAACTACCAATCCTGTTATTATGTATGAGTATAATGTGCTGATAAAAAATATGAAAAAAACCACCAACTTGATTGAGATGGAGTTCCTACATGGTGCAATCCCCATTTTAGGTATGGCATTCAATAGTTTTTAGTGTATTCACAGAGTTGTGTAATCTTCATCACAGTTAGTTTTAGAACATTTTCATCATCCCAAAGTGAAACCTGGTACCCACTAGCAATTACTCCCATTTCCTCAGTCCTACTTCCTAAGAAAGTCACTTAGCTACTTTTTGCTGCTCTGGATTTGCCTGTTCTAGATGTTTCATTTAAATGGAATGCATACAGCAAATGGCTTTGAGGGTCTGGCATCTTTCTCTTAAAAAAAAAAAAAAAAAGAAAGAAAGAAAAGAAGGAAGGAAGGAAAAAAAAAGCCCTGTATATTACCTTTGGTATTCCTCTGGAGAGTCTGCCTGTTGTTTTCTGGTCTGTCACTAAACTTCTTGTGGATATGAGTATATTCCAGAAAGTGAAAGTGATTTGTTTTGGGGTCACCTAGCCGGTTTCTGGTAGAATTTGAACTACAGTGTCAATCCATTTGTCACATATCTTCACATTTTGTAATTCTAAAGGTCTACTCATTCCTTAACTGATTAGGATTAATCCCAAATGAGAAGATAAGCAGGACACACAAAGGAGATTCATTTGAAGATCAAAGAGGTTTCCAGGTCAAGCTGTGAGTCAAACAGAAGAAAGAAATGGTAAAGAGTAGGTTCTAAGGGTTTTTTTAAAAATTATACTGTCCTCACCACTGAAAAGGTTTGTTATTTATAAACTCTGGTCAGAGATTTTTAAACTAGATAGGAGACTAATGGGTGCCATTCAAAATGAATACTATTTCTCCAGTTTGTGAAACATAGCATTTAGGCAAATAACAACCTTTCATTGCTTGAGTCCAGTGCAGGGATCTATAGCCGCCTCTCCTCTCTCCTATAAAAGCCTCTGATAAATGTGACTCATTATATATCCATGATAGATGTGCAACATCAGACCTTGGTATCATTTGTGTGCCTTTGAAATTTCTTTCTGCATTTCCCTTATCTTGTCAAATCTGATGTTTTAAGGATAAATCTTTCTTATCAGTCTTTGTACAGTTAAACTGTTGTAGGTACACATGAGGCGGGGCATAGAAGACAGCAGGAAACAATTTTATTTGGCTGCAGCCAGGCTCAGAGGGCATAGCTTTTGCTGTAATCAATCAATCCTCCTGAACCCCGAGTTCAAGTAGTTTCAGAGTTTTATACCCAACATGTAAGGGGAGGGGCTCAGAAGTTCACAGTCTGCAGAAGTTCACATAAAAGCAGCTTTTTCTTTTACTGTTCTGGGCAAATTAACCCTTCAAGGACAACAGCTGAGAAGGGGAGAGCTTCTTCTCCCCTTTGTTCCTCCCCCTGCCAGCTATTACCGTGGAGCCCAATTGGTAACTTCTCTCATCTTAGAAATGTAGACATCTATGTGAAGCCCCAGCTCAAGGCCAGAGGCCTTGTTTACACATTTTTACAAACTACTATACTGAATACCTGTTTGTGAGAAACTACTAAGGGGGTGTCCAGCACCTGGAGCGCTGATTTCTTCCCTGGCAGTGGCCAAGTAAACAGGGCAACATGAAAATAGGAAGTTTATCTACATAACTCTTTTGCTGACAGTACTAAAATCAGCCATGGTGAAGATTTCTGGAGAAGCCCAGTTAAGACTCGTCTGTGGTTGCCACTTCAAAACTATATGAGAAGTTGATTCCCAACCATTTTATTTTCTGCTTTCACATTTATACATTAGGGCACTCATCAAATAAACCTGAATGTTGACACCCACACTGATATCAATAGAAGCCATTCGATGAACAGTATTCTTATTGAGAAAGAAAAGAAGGAAGAACACCTGAGTAATAGCATAATCTAGATTTCAGATCAATGTGGAATATTACCTTGTGAGAGGGGAAGAAACTTAGACCCTGAAGGAGTTAGGAACTTGACTAATACAGGCAGAAGGGCTGGTATTTCTACTGCTATGATCTTCCCAGGATGTTTTCTCTGTTCTACTAATGCCTTGGGGTGACAAAGTCAAATAAAACAGGTCCTTGTTTGGGGGAGAGAGGAAAGCTGGCCTCCTCCCCCATGAATCACCCAGTTGGCTGTGGGGTTGAGGGAGCCCTTTTTAAGACGAGGAGAGTGGAGGAGGTAAGAGAAAAACTGGAAGGCTATGCTGAAATTGACTCTCCTAAATAGCGCATAGGAAGGTGCATATGTGGATTCGATGGAGGCTTGGTGTTGCCAGAATGTTTGTAGAAAAGTGGTATTTGGAGAGATATGCACCTAAAACAGATTGTTGAGGACATACAGGGCTGGCTGACAGAACTGCCCAGGATCCATCTGTGCGCATCCTTTCTCAGCCCCAGTATATCAGGACCTGCAGCCCCACAGACACTCAACAGCAGCTGCCATTACTGTCATGGATCCCTAGATGGCCTCAATTCTACTTTGAAAGGATTGTGGCAAAATACAGTGAGCTTCCTCTTAAGAATTCCAACCCGTGTGTGTATCCTACCTGCCTCTTTCCAATTGTTTGGTTATAGAAAAAAGTTATTTAACGTCTCTGAGCCCCAGTTTTCTTATCAGGAAAATGGAGGCAATGCTCATCCTAACTCTTCACCTGTTGCACAAATTGAATCCAAACAATGAGAAACTCTGTGACCATGTATTTTTAAAGAAAGAGTACAAAGGTGGATGATGGTGATGATGATGATAATGATATCACTAGTTACCTCTGACATCTTATTTATCAAGGTAAAAAGATTTCACGTAGATTATATGATGCATTCTCAGAGAAATCCCATGAAAAGTATTTCACAGTTGAGGGCTTGGAAACCTAGAGGAGATATTCAAAGTAGAGCAAGTGGTAAATTAGGTGTTGCATGAAGGTCTGCACTGTATTTTGTGCAGCCTCTCATTGTTATTAGCTAATATTTATTGAGCTTTTACTATAACCCAGGCACTGCTCAATGCACTCTGTATATTTTACTTTATTTAATCCTCAGAAAGGCAGTCTGAGAGATCAATTAGATATTGTCATCGTCATTTTACAGTTGAGGAAATAATATCATCACTGTTGTTATTCTATTTATTGTATATGAGGCCAGTTCCAGGCCTTGGAGAGCTTTCTTCTAACTGGGTCACAGAGGGTTCCAGCTGCCCACCCACTACTGGCCCCACAGGGATCCAGGAGATGCTATTTCTGTCTCCTGCCCATCCCACAGAGCCTGGCACCCAGCTCCCTGGGGGAGGACTGCTCTTTGGAATTCCTGGCACTGACTCTATTCTCCTCCTCCTCAGACGCTGCTCATCTCTCCCAGTAATGCCTCTGTTTGGTTTGTCTTTTAGCCCAGGCACAAGAAAAGATGGCCCAAGCTTAGGGGTCCCAAAATGGCTACTGAAATCTAGCCAGTGCCTCTGGTATTTCCTGCTTTGGAAAGGGGACTGGAGTTAGATTATCAGAGGCAGGATCTTTACCTGCAACCAGTCCTTTGGGAAGGTTTGTTCAAAGGATTTCTCTACCTGCCGGGACCAGGTTTTTCTGTGCAGCTGGTTTTGCTGTCTGTGGGGGCATTCCCTTCTCCTTCCTGCAGCCCCTTTGGTGTTGGAGAGCTGGTAACCTAGGGAATGATGGGGTGTGGGGGAAGAGGCTTTGGTAGTGCTGAGTTGCCAGTGTGATTGTCAGCCTGGTGGGCTGACGCTGAGGTGGTAGGTGTGTGAGAGGGTGGGTGAGGGTGCCGTGAGCGTGCAGGCCTGGGTTGCTGGAATGCTGGTGCAGGGCTGTGGGTGTGATTGCAGTATGAGTGATGCACACTGAGGATAATTGTCAGGCAGCTCAGGTCCCCCCCCCCCGTCTTTTTTCCCCCCTCTAATTTATAGTAGGCAAAGAAATCCTCCTCTGCATCGGCAAGGTGATAGTTTTGAAAAGTTTCCAAGGGGATGAATTATGTGCTGTCTAAATCCCTCCGTGTTATTGATTCTCCAAGGCATTGTGACTAATATTTCTTAATGAGGGGGATGAAGCTTAGGAGGCTGGCTTTGCCCACTTTTCACCATCAAAGGGATACAAGTTCAATGATTTTAGGGAGGATCACTTGTAGAAGTCACTGTTCATTTTTTTAAAAATCCAACCTCAATGCTC
This sequence comes from Ictidomys tridecemlineatus, assembly GCF_052094955.1. Lineage (NCBI taxonomy): Eukaryota > Metazoa > Chordata > Mammalia > Rodentia > Sciuridae > Ictidomys > Ictidomys tridecemlineatus. The sequence continues at coordinate 34,360,159 of NC_135480.1, forward strand.
CATCCCAAACTTTTGGTCGCTCTGGATCCAAATTTTGTTTAGAAATAATATCCCACCCTTCTTCTCAATGCATGAGTTTATGTAATGTCTGATCCCCAAACTCAGACCCAAGCCCATTAATATAGGTCATGTGACTAGAGTGAGCTGGTTCAGGGATGGGACTGAGACTTCATCAGATCATTGAGGGTCATATTTAAAACTGAACCATTGAATAAGAGAGGGGATGTTTTTATGTTGAAAGTAAAAGATGTGATTTTAGAATTTTTGGCAATACTTTTATAGGGAAAGAGTCTTTATAAAGTTGGAGTTAGTATTAAAGCTTTCAGTAAAAAGGAGAGAGAATGAGTCTAAGTACTATCATCTGAGCCCCTGGATCCAGCTGTTCTTGAGGCTGGTTCTGTATTTAATTTGTTTTCATCGTATAAACCAATAAGCTCCTTTTGTATTGCAATTAGTTCAAGATGCACTTTTTTTCCCCCTACCAAAAAAAAAAAAAAGGCAGTGTTTTTCAACTGGGAACAATTTTTCCAGCAGGGGACATTTGGCAATGTCTGGAGATATTTTTGGCTGTTACCATGAGGGAGAGGTGCTACTGACATGAAATGGGTAGAACCCAGGGATGCTGCTAAATGTCCTACAATGTAAAGATAGGTCCCCATAGCAAATGATCACCTGGTCCAAACTGTCCCCACTGCAGATGTTAACAAACTCTTCCATAAATGAAGCTGCAAACATCTACATCTGCTACCTCTCTCCCTTCTTCTCTTCAGGGCACAGTTCCTCTTGCCACAATCAAATCTTGAACTGGAGACCTATGGGGGACCCTGAGGCTTCTTTGATGCCCAGAAGTGATGCTGTATCAAAACCAGCTCTGACCTTAACTTCAATGACTTTGATTTCCATATGATACCTGAAAATAGGTGCAGGACAGACAGAGCCCCTGTACTTTCTATATCCTGTCTGATGATCTCATTTCAATGCTTAGAGTAAGAAATTCTGCAGATTTTTTATTCTCCAACCATTGTTCATTTAATAGATTTTAGCTTCATGACAGGTATAAGGCTAAACAATTTACTAGCATTTCTAAGAGCAGGCTCCTTGTTTTCTTGATCAAGAGGGGAGAAGAAAGTTTTTAGATGAGGAAATGCCCTCACTGTATCGCCATCTGAGTGGAGAAATCTAAAGTCACACGCTTTCCAAAGTTCTGGGGAAGATTTGTAGACTTTTCTGTCTTGATAAGCCTGTCTTTTGTCTGTTTTTACCTCATGCATGTCTCTCCTTGAACCAAACACACTTTTGATTCTGGTAAAAGTCAAAGTCACTGTATATTCTAAAAGTGGCTAGAGTAATGTTCTCAAATGAGGTTGATTTGGCAGATCTAGTGTGACTTGAGGGAGAACACTAAGGTGCCATGAATTGCTTTAATGTGTGCGTGTGTGTGGTGGGGGGTGACTTTGCCCTCCCATCATGTCAATCAAACCTGCCACATGTTCTTGACATAGGAAAAAGACATTTCTTCAATTGTGTGCAAAACACACGTTGACACACGTGTCAGTGCAGCTTCAAGCAGCAATGGATTCACTCCTATCAGGTTGTAAACTCGTTTGGAGATATTTCAGTTTTCCCTGCTTAGCTTTTCAATGGACTTTCCCCCACTCAGTTACTTGTGGAACACAGAGGGGAGAGGTGGACGCTCAGGTTTCTGATCCCATTATTAGATGGATGGGTAAAAATAAGAATGACCTTATACTTTTGCCTGTTGCTGATTGTTTAATAAAGTAGCTAAAATTGATCATCTTACCACCACAAGAATTGTTTTTCCTCATTTTTCTGTTTTACAGGTAAGAAAACTGTGAGAACAATTGTTACTTCTCTAAGTCATTTAAGTTTATCTAATAAATAATAAAGGCTAGAGTCAAATCCAGTTCAATCTGTCCCCCAAAACTGCATTGAACCCCTCCATTTTACCCACAGAGCAGTTTAGTATTTCCTACTTCAGAACTCATAATTATTGAGAAAGAGATTGAGTGAAAAGAAAAGAAACATCCTCAGGTATTAAACCTTTCTATGACTGATTAACTGAACAAGCTGGTCTTGGTAAAATACAATCAGGAAGCAACAGCATTTTAAAAAATTATCCTTTTATTTCTACTCTGTTGACTAAGTATTGCCCTGTATAGTTTATGTATTGTCATGCAACAAATTATCTCAACATTTAGCAGCTTAAAATTATAAACATGTATTATTTAGTACTGCTTTTTGAATTCAGGAATTTGGGAATGGCTTAGCTAGGGGGTTCTAGCTCTGGGGCTCTCATGAGGCTGAAATAAAGAATAATTTCCTCCAGAAATAAAACTGTGTGAAGACTTGACTGGGTGGTAAATTTCACTTCCAAGATGGGTCACTCTGTGTCTCTAGGTAGAATTCCTACACGTGGGACCCAGAGACCCGCTTCAGTGCCCTTGTGGCATGGCAGCTGGTTTCCACTAGAATGACTGATCCAAGAGTAAAAGCAAGGAGACATGATGTCCTTCACGACCTAGCTGTCCACTGTCACTCTGCAACCTTCTGTTCCTTATAAAGGATTCTCTCCATTTAGCTCACTCTCAAGAGAAGGGGAATTGAACTCCATCACTTGAAGGAAGGAGTAGCAGAGAGTCTGTGAACACATTTTGAAGCCACAACACACCAATTTCCTGAATACAGTCTCGGGCATAGTTCATAACTCCTCTGGTCATTCTCAGGCCGGAAAAGTATTCTGTAACAAAACCTCTTACTTGATTTTAAGCTTCTTATTACCCTTAACTTGGGCTGGTTCACTAAAGAAAAGGAAGAATGTTAGTTTTGCCCTCTTTGTTTTTGCATCTTTCTTCTCGTTCCTTTGCTGTATTGGAGGCCCCCAGGGTCGGGCATTGGTGAAGTGGTGCAAGAAGATTTAGAAGGCATATTCGGCTTTGCTGATGTTTGTGTTTGGTAATGCCAAAGATGGGGGATTTTTTTTTTAATTTAACCCTTTTCAGGGTCCTCAAGTTTTCTTCTCATAATACGGGTCTCTTCGCCTACTGATAAAGACATATAAATGAGACCTCTGTATGGTCACTTTTAACTTGATCTCAGTTTCTTTCTTTTACTCTGCTACAAAGGCCAGTCTGGCCACTGCCAACTTCTTGAGCACTTCTCTGAAAACTCTCCTCAGTTAGCTATCAAAGCAAGAGAAGTAACATTTTTCCTTCCAACATTGGTACTGAAGGTTAGTTATTGAGAACATTCACATCTAGTATATCCAGCACAGTGGAAAACCTTCCAGGTAAATTGTTCTTAAATTTCTGACCTCCAAATGGATGAACTGAAGGTTAAAAATCCAATATTGCCATCTTTAACATGTGAATTAGGTGGTATGCTGTCTTCAACTGTTAAGGCCTGTATCAAACTCTTAATAAGAGAATACGGAAGAAAAAAATTATACTTACCATTCTATTATACTGTTTAAGGTTTCTAAGAATTCCTCAAACCATGGGCTCCAAAACAATAACTTAGATAATTTTTTTTTCCTTGAAATGGAGCTGAGGAATTTTTATCTACATGATAGAGCAAAACTCTTAGTGTAGTTGTTAATTTTGGACTCAAATTTGATCATGGCCATGGATTGGGTTGGGGATGTATAAAATGCTGTAACAGTATAATCCTCAAAATATCTCCGCTCTCTTCTTACCAGCACAGTGATATCCAGGCAAAGATAATCGTCCTCTTTCTGAAGAGTCCTGTTGACACTTTGGAAACCCTGGTTTAATCACAAGCCATCAAGTATTCATACACATTCATTATTGATACGGTACTTATCCTTCTGGCCTCCCACACTTTCCCTAAGAGAAACCTATTACCTCACCAGTTATGTTTACTTTTCTGATGGAAATTAACTTTGGAGGTTGTCTTGAAAGACAATGGTAGACTCAAGATCCTTCTAATGACTTGTAACTTTAATTTCACTCTTCCTCTGAGATATGGGCCTAAACATATGGCTTATGGATAAAAGTGTGTATCTTTCTTTCTCTGTGCTAAAATACTTGATTGATCTACTCAACTGCCTTTCATACCACTTTTATCTCTTTATTATAGATTTTTGTGCACTTGACTCATTTTTTTTATTAGAATGTATAGTTCCATATTTCGCCCCAATTTTTGTACTGCTCTTCTCACCTCCCTTCCTGGGTGTAGACACAGAGCAAAAGGTATACACTGAACCATTTAATCATATACAAACTTGGATATATAAGATGAAGGGAAGAATAAAACGTCCTAAGCAAATATCCTTGACAAAATATCCTTCTCACAGACCCAGCTTTGTTCTATCCTTAACCTGCTTCATCAAAAGCCAAGGCTGGGAAGGTACACAACTGGTCACAGATGATGAAAGCAAGATGGTCAGCTGGCTCACACTGGACCAAATAGATTCTTCTGGAAATTTGGATTTGTGACATAGTGATTCCGATCAAATATCTGAATGAGCGTTTTTATCAGGTGGTGCTGATACTGCTGCCTTACAGAGATGCGCACAGAGAAGAGCAGAGACAGGCTGGGCCAGCCCTTGAGAGAAGGCCTTAGTGTCCCCCCGGGCTTTTCAGTTCTTGGTTTCTGAGTTCCGTATTTCTATTCATAAGCAGTCCTGTCCAGGTCTGAACGTGGCTAACTCCTTTTGTCATTCTTGTCTCAGCTGGAATGTCACTTTCTAGTGGAAGCCTGTCTGTCATGCTTTTTACCTGAGGTCGCTCAGCTGTGTCTTCCTCATGCTATTGAACATGATGTGAGGTTTCTCAGTGGAGTTTTTGTTTTATTTGTTTATTATCAGATTCCAATCCTAGAATTGAGCACATGGCAACAGATACCCTTTGATTTGTCTTACCACTCTCTTCCCAACAGGACAGAAAGTGGTTCCCACATCAGAGGGCTGAGGAAATCATTTTTCAATAAACAATAGGTATTATAAATACTCCTAATCACTCTGCCACTTACAGGAGGTTTCTTTTGTTCCAACCATAAGAATGTCAGCAGCCGGCCACAGGAGCTGCAGGGCTTGGGGTTGCCATATTGGTGAAGCGCGTCCTGTGATGACCATCCACTTCAGTTTTTCCACCAGCTCCAAGGCAGAACCCCATAAAGGAAGATCTCAGTCACATCTATCCACACCTGGCTTGCTATATCTGTTCTTTCTATTTCCATTTCACTTCAATCATGGATTTCTATATTTAACCAGATCTATAGACCACAGGGGAAGTTTCCCACATCTCTCTTTATTATTTTCCCCTTCTAATTGAGCGCCATCTTTATTATTATCCTAGTGTTCTGTGAATAGTATTGGCGAGGGTACTGCTTTAACTTGGTCTGGAATCTCTTTTTACATAATAGGAATAAATGATCACACAGGGTGTGAGCACAGTTCTCTCCTGCTTAATGCTGAAAACCTTCTGAGGGAGGCTCAGGAAGGTAAAAGATGTGCTTCCACGTATACATCCCATCTAGGAAGCATGAGAAATCTTACCTCGTAAAGGTCTTCCAGAAGTGTGGAGTCACTCCGAGATCTTGGTATGGAAGTGGTGATGAGCTCACTATGTAACTCCTTTGTGCAGTATATTTGGTCGCATCGATCTCCTATTGGCAGTGAGAAGCCCACAGATTTCAGGAATGAGGTGTGGGAGTGCATTGTTCAGTTCTAAGGTACTGAGCACGCGGGGGCCCTGTGTGCTGTGGAGCAGGCTCCAAATGAGTCATTTGTCTGTTAGGAATGTTCCTTTGAAACTGCTGCCTGTGTTTTCAGGCTTATGTTACTCCTGAGTATCTTTCCTGTGCTCACATCTCACAACCTGGAATACCCAGGCTCCAGATGACCAAGAGAACTGAGTCAAGCCTCCAAAGATGATTATTGAGAGAGAGCAAAATGTTGTCACCTTTCCTGCCCCCCTTTTTGTAAAACATGTTACAAAGTGGCAGAATGAGTGAAGAGTGAGTCTCCAGGGTGAAATGAGCTTGAATTTGAATCTCAGCTCAGTCATTTCCTACCTGTGAGACCTTGGACAAGGTCTGTCACTTTTCTTCAAGCATTAATATTTTTTTTTTGTGTGTCAAAACACACCAGAATCATTACCTCCTGAGGTTGTAGTAATAATTGAATTAAACAACGTCTCTATCACAGTGCTGATGTGAATATGGCGGATGCCCTCATTTTTCCTGGAGCCTTGGCTTCCTTATGAATAACAACCATAAAGGTATCTTGTTTTCTTGAGCGCTTGCTATGTGCCAGGCACTCTGATAACTACTTTAATTGTTGCAGTGGGTATGGTCAATTATTTTTCCTATATCCATTCTTCTGTATCAACAGGCTACTAAATCATATGCCCATTGAAAGCTACTTTTATTAGCCTTTCTTGGAACAAAGGACAGCCATGTGACAATGTTCTGCCTGAAGATTTAGAGTCAGGAGTCTGCTAAGGATTTCTGGGAAAGTCTGCTCTCTTTTGTTGCTGCTTCTTTCTGTTTTCTTCCTGAAGTACATATATATACTTAGGTCAGAGTAGCCTTCTAGGTTCCAAGGGGCAATGGTAAGGATGCAAGGCTCATATTACGGGTAATGGAGTAGGAAGGGAGAAGTGTGGGGCCTCTGTAGTACCAACCCTGGAACACTATAGACTTTAGGCTTATGGACTAGGATTTTCTCTTTTGTTTGAATTTTTTTTTTTTTTGGTTGCAGTTGGGTTTTATATACATGCAGCCAGATTCAATCTTCAAACAATGTATGTGTCTTTTCTTATTTATTATCATTTTTTTCACATTGTTGTTATCAAACCCATTGTTTATACTGTGGAAATTGAGACATAAAGGTTAAGTAACCTGCCCAAGATAATACATTATGCACCTAGCCAGAGAAGCAAGGATTGGAAAGCAAGCTTTAATAAGCAAATTATAAAATTGGGATGGCATTTCTAAATACTTCACAAATCTGTGACCTGATATTTCTGTCTTATGAATTTATTCTGACAACTTGCTCTCATTGAAAAATTCACTTGAAGTCCTCTCAGACAGCAAAAAAATATAAAAAAGTAGTTGAGGTCACTTGGGAATTTTGGAATCAACTAGTTGCATGATCTTGGTTCAGTCACTTAACCTCTCTGGTCATTAAAAAAAAAAACTGGCATGGTTTGAGTTGATAGCTCTAAAGTCCTTCTATTTTGAATTCCTTGTGACTCTAGAAGGACAGTCTAACATATTACTAGCTATCAAGTTAGTTGATTGTCAAATTTTTATGTTATCTGGTCCTGACTCGTATATCCAGTAGGTACTAAATAAATATCTTTTACCTTGATTGTGCAAGGGAACAAAGCAATCTTTTCTATTTATTTACTTTTCTTTCAGGTCATTGGCTTCTTCTTTTTTTCTATTTTCCATCCAAAACTCAACATCTTATTAGGTGGTTTAGAGAAGCTCATCCAGTTGAGATCATACTTCCACCCTCAGAAAACAACAACAAAAAAATCACCAGTGTTTCCAAAGTGTGATGCTTTCTTCTTTCAGGGCAGAAGCAAAGGGAACAAACCAAAGGCCATAAAAAAGTCACAAGGGCGGGGGGGAGTGCGGGGAGGGATGCAAATTTTTCCTTCCTTGAAGTAATGGGGTTGGCATGTAGATTCAAAAAACAGTGTTCATCTATAACCCCAGCGGAAGCAGGAGGATCATGAGATCAAAGCCAAACTCTACAACTTAGTGAGGCCTTAAGCAACTTTGTGGAAACTCTCTCAAAATAAAATATAAAAAGGGCTAGGGATGTGGCTCTGTGGTTAAGCACACCTGGGTATCAATCCCTGGTACAAAAAAAAAAAAAAATCTTCAAATATGAAACAGAAAACCAAAGAAAATTTGCTTGGAAAGAAGAAGAAAGCAGGGCATTAGGCAACTTTCTCTGGGGTAGGTTACATCAAGAAATACTCTTAGAACTTTCTCAGCAGTGCTACTTGCTATGGGGCAAGGTCTCCATGAAGTCCTCATACTTGTTTTAAAACTTGAATTTCTAATAATACAGAAAGCATTACCACAGAGGATATCAGCATGGGATAACAAAAATAATGTGTATATCAGCATCATAGTGAGTTTCTGAGGTCTTTCTCTAAATAGCTTGCTGACATCTCTGAGACTCAATTTACCTACCTGAAAATAATAAAGCCAATAATATGTGGTGACAATTTGCACTGTACAAAAATAACACGTGTAAAGCTTCTTGTAAAACTAATTATATGCGGTATTTGCACAATAAATATCAATTATTTCTTTTATAATATGTAACTTTTCTTCTCCTAAATAATGGGAACTTCAATTTTATTTTATAAAAGTCCATTTTTAGGATTCAATTTTCATGCAAGGAGAATCTGAAGGAAGAGTACATTTTGTTCACTTCTATAATGAAAGTAGCTTTAAATAACGCAATAAATTTCTTTCTCCACAGCATTGGCTGACTGCTTGTGTCATTTCTATAACCAAAGTTTTCACTTTCCGAGGACTCTGTAATTCATTTAGTGAAATTTACTTGACCTCTTTTGGGGGTTCTGAATGAACTAGATGTGAGGTACAAACACTAGTTCTCCAGAGCAAACATGTTTATTATACTATATATGGAAGGGAAGTAAGTTATCTTATTAGTAGCACCATAGATGTTCTCTATTTAATCTAAAATATGGAATAGCCAGAGAAGTCTGATTGAATTTCTTAGGCACGCTGTAGCACAGAATGCAATTATTTTATTAATTGCTCCCCAGAACCAAAGATTTTAAACTTTGAACACAATCCTTATGAGGAAAAAAAAAAAAAGGTGTAACACACTTGAAGAATCCTTTGTTTGCTTTGTAAATTTTTTCAGAACATTTTAATGCTAACATTACTCAGGGTTACTAATAGAATTCCGTTGTCTTCTGTTGTGGACAATTGTTCAATTGCCAGGCTTGATTCTGGGATATAGTTTTAATACATATATAAATGTGGAGAAGATGGGTGGGGAGTAAATAAAAGGGACTTAGGATTTTATATCAAAGATTCTGTATTCTTCAGTTCAGACTCTAACAAGAGGAAATCTCGATACTGGGAACTTCTTGTCCGTGGCGATTTGCGTTCTTCAAGAGTTTTCAGCATCAGTGGAGTTGGCCTCCCAAATGGTTTAACCAAAGAAAGCCAGGAGGTACTCCAGAATCAAGGTCACTATTGTTTTTTTTTTTTTTTTTTTTTTTTTTTGTGTGTGTGTGTTGAGTTCTTTGGTTCACTAGATTTGAAGAAATGTGAAACATTCCTTATTTTCTTCTTAGATACACTTAATTTATTACATTTCTCTTTTGTATTAGCCAGTTTCTGAGTGCTGGCTGGCCTGCTAAGACCAAGATGGATGAGGCTCTGTGCTTTCACAGTGACCCCAGTGCAGGGGTGGGAAATGACACTGATCCAGGAAAGAGATGCATAAATAAAAATCATTTCAACTAGTGGTATGTGAGGCAACAACAATTATCCGGGATGAGAGAAAAGTGATGGAGGAAAGGAGGTGCTCCATTTTCAGGTTGGTCAGAGAAGGCTTCTCCCTGAGAAGGGAAACAGACTTGGTTAAATTTTAATGATTTTAAAGAGGAAGAGACAAGAGGGTGAAAGATAGTAGGGTTTTAAGAAAAGAACCAGGAGAATGTAAAGGCCCTGAGAGGATAGGAATTTGGTTTGTTCAAGATATTGAGAAAATGCTGGCTAAGAGGCTAAGGAGGAGAGTGGAACTGTGAGCTATCACTGACACTCCCTTCAATATAATTAGTTTCATGGAAGAACACTCTATGCTATCATGGGAGCCAAGGCTCTGGGCCATGGTCCTCCCCTATGAACATCATCTAATCCTCAGGACCTTACAGACCTTTGGAGGTTCAGTTTAGAGACCTCTATTTTTAAAGAAGCATCCCCAATAATTCTAATGTATATCGAGTGATAACTTGACTCTTGAGATCTTTCTAAAAATCCTGCCATGAGACGCCATTGGAAGTTATATGGAGAGAGTTGTACTGTGAGTTCCAGTTCTTAAGTAATGTAGACACAGAGTTTATGAGATACACCAAAGGGACTATAAGGACCTATAAAGTCTATGAAATGAAACCCACATTAGGAGCCACTGTGCTTAATCATTACTATCATTGCTAAAAGCAGATGTTGCTGTCATCAAAGGCTGCCAATCACTGGGACCACTGTCTTGAGGAGAAGCTTTACATGTTATGATGATAAAAGATTTCTGCCAGAACTGGGGACCAACCGATAGGGAGACTCTTCTAATAATGCTCATATTTGCAGGAATCATCTTGGGCATAAGATGGACAACTATGATAATTCAAATGGAAAGATTTAGTAGAGTAGATAAAACAAAATTCTCCATTCCCCTGGTTGTATATTGTGGTGGTAAAATCTATGTGAGTATTATGATTTTAGATCAGAAAAGGTTCTTTCATAACAAAATCACGTAAAGACTGGATATGCTTGCCCAGTAGGATACTAGGGTTTTAGCAAACACAGAAGTGGGAGGGAAATTCATAAGGATTAATGTAATTTATTAAATAGCTAAGCATCTTTCAAAAGAAATTGATCTGAAATTAAATCCCTTTAACTGTACTAGAAGCACAAAGAGAAATTCCTTTACATATTTAGTGCAGCCATGAATTCTTTGATAATTGGAGAATGTTCTCATGGACACTTTTGTCCTGATATTAGTAATATATGTGACTCCGAGGGTATGATTGTTGTTAGGGATGCAAAGTTGAAGAAGTTATGATAAGATACTGTTTTTATTTTTTGTAGATTTTTATTAGACGTGTTTTATTTCTTAAAATAAGAAAACTCTTTAAATCCAATTATTTTTTTCATCAAAGGGATATACTGATACAGACATAGCATCTTCCTAGAGACAATCCAGTCTTCATCACCCACTCCCCGCAATTCAGGTCTATTGACAACATTCTTTGCCTCACTCCCTCCCCCAGTACCAAGCTTCTGTGGCAATGGATCATGGAGCACAAAGCTGAAGCGGTCAAATGTGCAATGTCTGCTGACATAGCCTCAGAGGATGCTATCTTACTGTAATATTCAATCACAGAAGGAGTACATGTTTGAAACCAGCTCCCAAAGCTCAGAGCAATCTTCCTGCTGCTTCCAGAAGATCTATATGCCTTCAGCAATTCTGCCTCAGCAGCAGAAGCAGCACGGGAGAGAGGATAGAATTCTTGTTCTTTAACCTCCAGTTGAATTTTGTTTTAGGTCAAGTTAATTTTTATCCTGCATTCTGAATTATGGGCTGATGTTAATTTGTTAAGGTCTGCTATAAGCTAATGACTAATTCACGTCAGAACGACATTCCTCTCTACCTCTGATATCTCAGGATTATAGTGAGCAATTGCATGCATTAGGATGTTTAACTCCCTCCACTGAGGCAGACATTTTTGGCTACTAGAATACACCAGATGTTACGGCAAAGGGGATGATGGGTGATGTTGGTTCCTCATTTGCATATAGAAATGAATTTCTGTAGACAAAAATATGAGACAAAACAAGAATAGGAAGAGAGATACCACTCAGAATACTGAAGGTAAGAAAATGTGAATTCCCATTAATAATTGTTTTAGCTAGAATTATATTTCAGTCCTCTTGAGTTAAAATTTTAAGTAGAGAAAAAACAAAGTAAGTTATTTTCTAGGTGGAAAATTATCTAGAAAATACTTATTTTTATTATGTTTTAGAATATTAACTGTATCTTCCACAGAGGCAACACACACATAGAAAGAAAATAAATAATTAGTAAATATGGCAAGCTCCCCAAACTACTTCCAACTTCTCAGTCATTCTGTGCTAGTTGTTTTATTAATATGGAGTATCTATCCCATTTTGGCTTGTGAGATGGATAAAACAATTATTAAGTAGTAGTCACCACAGGTGTATGCATGTTGGATGTATTTTTAGAGACCATATTGAGAAATCTATTTTGTTGGGAGCTTTTCTAATTTATTATTGCAGACAAAAGATTCACATCAATAGAATAAATAATGTCACGTCTATCGAAGTGAACTAGATGGCTGTTTTGCAGGTTTTCTAATATTCTATGCAGCAGCTGTGGGCCACTAGAGTTGATATATACTTCTTTGCTTATATTAAAATGTATGTTCCCAGTTAATGCTATTTTCATGACTTTAAAGTCCAGTTTTGAGCTATATGCAAACTGGCAATTTCCTTTCTTTTTCTAGCTAAACCTTTCAAACTTGTGTTTGTTTGAGTGGATTGACAGGAAGGCAGAACCTTCATTGCAGGCTAGATTTTGAGTTCATTGTTGACTGCCACCAACCAATTTCAAGTGGGGAGAGATCTCTCCCATCAAGCTTCACACATATGCACTGCAGCCACTCTGATTTCTTGCCTTACCTTCCTGTATACAATCTACAGACATAGGCCCCCTAGGTCAGTTCAAGGTCATAAGAAACTCATTCGTTTCTAAGTATTTATTGAGTACTGTACTGGATTGAACACAGCCCTTTTATCCTATGAATTCATGTTCACCCAAAACCTCAGATATCACCTAACTTGGAAACAAATTATTAATTGCATAATTAATTTATTAATTGCACCTAATTAATAAAATGAATTAGTATTAGGGAGGAAACTAAATCCTATAAGAGGGACATTTGGAGACTGAGACACACATACACAAAGAGAAGAAGGCCACACAGTGATGGAGGCAGAGATGAGAGTGGATGTAACCACAGACTGACATATGACAAGGACTGCCAGCAGCCACCAGAAGCTGGAAGGCACAAGGAAAGAGTATTCTCTTGAGCCATCTGAGGGAGCAAGACTCTGTCAAAACTTTGATGTTGGATGTCTCACCTCCACAACTGTGCCAGAATGAATTTCTGTTGTTTTAAGCTACCCAGATTATGGCAGTGTGTTACAGCAACCCTAGGGAATTAGTACAAATATCCACTATGGGCCAAAAGATCTTGTCAGGCACTGGCTATGCTACAGTGGACAAAATCAGCAGTCCCTGTTCTCATAAACCTTGTTGCTGGAAAATATCATGTTCATTTATTTGGAACTGTGCAAGCACAATGCAAAATAATATCCAGCATTTATTGCATAATTATTTTCAGTATTTTAAGAGTTTACATGTATTAACATTTAAATTTTATAACAGCTCTGAGTGGTGAATATTGTTATTCCTGTTTTAGAATGTGAAATCCAAGGTCAATTTGTTTCTGTGGTAGGCTGTATAATGGCCTCCAAGGATACCCAGGTTCCAAATCCTGGAGCCTGTGACTATTGTCTCATATGGGAAAAGGGACTTTGCAGATATGACTAAATTGAGAACCTTGGTATGAAGAGGCCATCTGGATTACCTGGGTGGGTGTTGTGTAATCACAGGCATAATTAGGAAAGAGATGGAGAAGGAAATTTGCTGTAGAAGAGGAGGTGTGATGACAAAAGCAGAGATGCCTATGAACGAAGGGATGCCATGGCCATCAGAAGTTGAAGGAGTCAAGAAACAGATCATACCATGGGTCCTCAGAAAGAACCAGCCATGCCATCCCTTTGATTTTTAGCCTCATGATTCAGCCCTGACTTATGGCCTCCAGAACTATAAGAGAATAAATTTCTGCTCTTTTTAAGCCAATGTTTTGTGCTTATCTATCACAACAGCAATAGCAAATTAATATACCTCCCAAAGTAACACAGTTTATAAATGGCAGAGCTGGGGTTTTTGTCACCATCTGATTCCAATAATCTGTGTGTTTAACCACTAAATCTTTTCTCTCTCAATCAATGAAGTTGAGATAATTCACCATGGTTTACTGAGACGGGATGGTTTAATGCCATGAACACAGGTTTCAGAGTTAGTCTAGAATTCAGACACTGAGTTTTAAATACAGTGGTGGTTTTACTTTGGGCAGTTCATAGGCCTTTCTGTGCTTCAGTTTTTGTAGTTATTAAATGTGGTTATAATGTGACCCAGCAGTACAGTTTAGAAACATTGCAACCCAAATGTTTAGCAAAGTGTATCTTACATTGCAAGACATCTGAATAAAGTAGCATTGTTAATACCAACCCTTGAACATGCAAAACTATTCCTGCATGGAGCCCTGTTTGGAAGTCTCTGGGATGCTTACTTTGGAATCGTGCTTCTTTTAGGCATTTACCCTACTTTCATTGTCCATTCTTGAAGAATGGGGAATATTTAACCACCTGGGTTGCTTTAAGTTTTCTGAATGCACTTTTATCTTGTTTTAACATCCAAATCCATGTGTTTGGATTCTACATGAATCCCCTCTCTTTCCTCATTACCCTGCCTGTCATTTTCCATTTGCTCTCATGCCTCTTACCCTCCTGATCCTTTATCTGCTCTTAATTTCAGAGGACCAGCCTTTGCCGTTTAACAGGCTTCCTTCCAAGCTGACTCCTCACTAGATTTAGCAAATGGAATCCCTGGCAAGAGGTTTGGGGGTCAGAGGATGGGAGTGAAGTGGCATCACTGCCAGAGGTTGAGTTTCCTTCTGTAAAGTCTCTTATGTCCCCAGATCCAGGGCTATGTTAATAACCCCTTCTAGAAACTGTTCTTTGTATTTCCATCGCTATGTATTTTTGTGGATCTCTAGCGATTTTAATCTTAGGGATAGCTTTCAGTTTATTCTAGGTCTTTCTAGCTAGTTCATGGTATTAAAAATCCTCCTCTTGAAGTAGTACTACTGTTTGGCTGCCTGCACCCTGGCAAACAGGACCTTCTTCCTCTTGAGCCTCATTAGAATTCTAGCATGAACCACAGTTTTATCTCCATGTCATCTGTTCAGCAAGCACCCAGGCACTCCTTCTGCACATGCCTGGTATGACTTTCTGAACCCACCATTATGAAAGCTCCTGTATTCTAGTTCTTGCTCATTCTGTTTGAGTGGGGCAAACTCAAACAAGAGAAGGATGCATGAGAACCACTTTTCCTGATCCATTTCTGCTCTTGAATTCATTCTGGTCTCAAAAGCTTTTGGGCTGGCACTTTTGGACTTTTGGACCACTCATTGTACAGGTAGCTCTACAGAGTTCCATCCTTTGTCTGTTCGTTACATGGCATCCCACACTCACCCCAGTCCCAGATATGATCACATTTAGCTGTCTGTCCCCTTACTAGATGGCAGACAACTGAAGAATGGAGAAACCCTTTCAACTCTATGTCCCTAGAGCCCTCCACAATGTATACCCTAAGTCAATGAATCAGTGTGAAGGTAAGCGATGGTTTAGTTTAGAGAGGCTGAGGGTAGACTTAATTACTATTTTTGAGTTATATGGAAGGTTCTTTCTTTTTCTTTTTTTTTTAGTTTAACAGAAGCATAAAATTTGATCATTGGAGAAAATTCTAGATACCCACCATATAACTAGCAATTATTTTGAGGGGTTATTTTGTTGTTGCTAGGAATAAAAACTAGTATAAAGTTAGCAAATTTTTAAAGTATGGTTTCAAATAGACACCTGGAGACCCATTATGAGGACAACAACCAAACACACCTGATGGAAAGATCTTTCATCCTCCAATCCTGGTTATCTTCATGAAAATATCGTCCCTCTCCCCACCCTGGGTTCCATAGGTACTTCCTTCCTAGGAGGCTGGATGCTTTGAGGATTGTCATGGCATCTGCTGACTAGAGGTTTCTATAGCAGGGCTGAGCTTAGTTGGTGGGGGAGAGATGGAGAACCAAAGAACTTGATTAGTCTTATAATTCCTAAGCAGTTAAATAGAAATATGTGATAATTAAATTGAAATGTGATCAAAACAGTTTAATGGGGACTAAAACCAGAAGACAGGAAAGGGGACATGGTCACTTAATCTGTAAATATCATTTAAAAATTTTAATAGCTTTTCCTACATGTTTATATACTTAGCTGAGGGCCATTTGAGGTGAGAAATGGCTTTTTTTTTTTTAAAACACAGCAGAGAGGCAACATTTATCTTCTCCCTTTCAGTTCCTTTCTCCTGCTGCTCTGAGAAACCATTTTAAAATGAGGCCCTTCCTGTGTCCAATGCACTTACCCCGTTGTCCACTCAGCCACGAGCAGGAGGCGTGGTGTGGTTCCATCTGCTGTGTCCATGCCAGGGATATTGCCTGCCGTGTCTCAGCCTGCTCCCTGGATCCAGCCCTTCGATGCTGTTCTGAAATGGAAAACTGGTGTTTAATGAAAGGTCAATCCCTATGCCCATTAAATCAGTACTTCTAGGAGGCAGAAGGAAACCTGAGATGCAATGGGAAACAAAGGAACTTAACTTTGACAGTGATGCAGCTCTGTGGGCAAAGAGTCTTTGAGGCTGGAGAGCTAGGTTTGAAAGCTAGCTCTGCTATTCATGAGTTGTGAGCTGTGTGGCATATTGAGCATCCACTGTGGGCCAGACTCTGCAAGACGGGATTTAATCAACTATTTCTGTGAAGATTTTCATCCTCTCTCCTATTCTACATTCGATCTTGCTTAAATCACCAATATCAAGTACCTAAGTTGAGAGAAGCCCTAGAGAAGAGGGTTTCCTGAAATCCCAGTTAGAAGTAGTCACCTTCAAAATCTATGCATGTAAGTGCACAATTTATAATTCTGTTTAACATCTGTTTCATTCTGCTTCCTGTTGGAGTTAATTGTTTCTCTCAGTCCTCACTCTATTACATCATGTGTCTTTTGGAGAGTAGGACCTATCTTACTCACTTTTATACTTTCCTTTTTCAATTCTTAGCATAAAGCCTAGCACATAATAAAGATTAACAAATATTCAAGAAATATGTATAATAAGGACTGGGATGCAGCTCTGTGGTACAACATATGCATAGCTTGTGTGAGGCCCTGGGTTTGATTCCCCGCACTGGAAAGAAAAAAAAAAGAGTGTACAGTAGTATTAAGAACTAATTGTTATTTGGTTTTTGTCATATATTAGGGGTAGTTCTCACTACTTTGCATGCATGATCATAATGCAATCTATAAGATACTTACGGCTATTACCACTTTACAGGTAAGGAGACTGAAACTCAAAGAGTTTCTAATTAGTACATGACCTTTGTCAAGGAATTAGAAACACATTACTCTTAACCACTGTGTTATACTGACTCCCAACAGAAAGAATAAGTCATCAGTGATTAATCATATGGATGGAAAAGTAAGTGGATATCATCAGCTCTATTTCCAGGAGCTCCAATGATAGTGATTGGTTAGAGATTTGACTGACATTCAGAAACCTGCATAGTAAGAACTATGATCTATTTTCTTATTTGGTTGCTTATTAATGCATTCAACATTTAAATTATCCTTCCTACAACTGTTATCTTATGTCTTTGAAATAAAGTGACTCACTGGGTAAATGAAAAAGCCAGCATCCCAGTTTTCATCTTTATCACCCTAATAACAGTCAAGAAGAATGTGAGAGATGGGTGTGATGAGCTTAAGGCGGGCGGTTGTAGCTGTTATGACACGGATGGCTTACTCATTGCAATGACAACTGAACTCTTCAGATACCCAGATACAGGAGAAGTATAGCTGTGCCCTTGGGAACATTTAATATCACATCCAAGTGACCGGGCATTTGAAAGGATAGCATGGCTGGCAATGCAAGTTTTAGTATAGATGAACACATACACATATTGTCTCATGAAATTGATAATAACATCATACCAAGCCACTATGAAACTCAGGGATTGTCACCTAAACCTTTAATGTGTCAAACATTCCATAGTGGTTAGAAATGTCATAATATGAAAATAAACTCTGTCCAAAATTGTTCAGAAAGAAAACTAGTTATTTTGTTTGTTGTTTATTTGTTTGAACGTAGGATCAAAAAGGGCAGCATCTGAGAGTTATTACAACCAGGGCAGGTTGAAGGATAGTCCTGAAATATTGTTCTCAAATATTGACATCTCTCAGTCACATAGTCACTGGGACAAGCATTTTAGTTAGAAGAAATCGGGTAAGTTCTGGGTATTCTCAATATACTCAGCTCCCAAGGATATTTACAAGTTGATGTTGATTTCATTCAGAGCCAACAGTAGTCCTATGATTAGGTGATTTGTGAAAACTTTAAAAAGTTGCCACTTCTGGGTGGGTGGATTTTGTTTCCAGCTCCCCCACCTTGACTGGGTAATACACAACACAGGCAACTGTATGCAGTGGTCCTGCCTTTACTGGGTGAGGTTTGGTCTTTAGATGAACAAATACATCATTCAGCACTATTTTGGTTGGTGTCAAATGTGAATTAGCTTTACATCAAAGGGAGGATGATTAGAAAGCTTGCTTCACTGAGGATAGTAGGGTAGTCATAGGGCTGGAACAAGAAATAAGTGCCATACATAAAAACTTGATCTTTTCTTTCCCTCACTTCTGCCATTCTCTGTGTATAGTTTTGATCATCACTATATCCTGTCCACAGGATGGAGACTGTGGCTTCTCATGGCTCTACAGTTATGTTGTACTGTTTTAGAAAAGGACATTAAATATACTCTAACTCTATAATCCCAAGATAAGATGTCCTAGTAACAAGTTTTGATTGGCTTCATTGGCAGCAGGTGTACATCTTTGGACTGACAGTTTTTCCTGTTAAATTGGATATTTTGATAGTTCTCTCAAGGGTCAAGTGCTGACCATGATCAGGTAGATTAGATCTCCAAAAATTATGGAAATTTCCACTCAAAACAGCTTAGAGTGAGAAGAAAGAAATATTTCCTCTATATAAGGATCACAGAAGTTCACTTCTGAGCCAGGAAAGTTAAAGAATGATAGATGCCCATTTCATGGGTCCTTAAATTCAAATTTGTTAGTATCACATTTCTGAAGTCTTGATACAGACATCAACTCTGATGCTCCAATGGAAGTGCTACCAGCTCACACTAATAACTCACAAGACATTAAAATGTCAATAGAACCAACACAACATTTCCCTGAAGAAAAAGCTCAGGAAAAGCCAAGTTATTAAGAGTTACTGGTAGACGTGGAAGTAGACAAGGGATAGTAAGTAGCTCTATGATTGCAATTCTTAACAGCCTCAGCTCAAGGCAGGCTGCCATGTCTATTTTCACACCAGAGAGGAATCTTCTGGGGAGAATGAGCAATGTTTTCTGGACTGTGCTGCCTTGTGGGAGTCTACTAGCATCTGCCTGTCTGAGTTATCACCCTCTGTACTTCCTCTTTGCTTGGAAAGCTAATCCTGGTTCTGAAGGTTCAAGTTCTGGCCCTGTCATTTATGACCTTTATAAACATTAAACAAAGGAGTTGTTTAATGACTCCAAGCCTGTTTTCTCATTAGTAAAATGGCACCATAACAATAGTTCCTAATAAGGTTTAGTCAGAATTAAAGGAAATAATCATAGAAAGCGGTTTACATAGTGTCTGTGCACACTCTTTAACGTTTTGCTAGTTTGCTCCTGATTTATTACTGTGGTCATTGTACTTTTTACTGTTGGCAGCCATTTCTGTCTGCCTGAGATGACTGCCTCACTCTGCTTTGATGCCTTTCTGTGCTGATTACAAACTTTTACTCTCAAATGGTAACCTTATTTCCATCTTTTCTATTTCCTTGGGAGGTAGCAAATTGTTGCCCCACAGAGGCACTGCAATTTTATTTACTTAGAGAAGTCACAGTCAGATATTGGATTTCAGCTTTGAAAATTGTAAAAACAAGTTTGTCACCAGAAGTACTTGGGAAGAATCTGTGCAAAGATTTTCACCCCTGAAAGACCCTTTTCTTGTTGAGCATCAAGCATTTTTGATTCTGTGGGGTATTACAGGCTGGACAGAAGCAAGGTTTCCTAGAACATTCCATTCTTGTTTGGGTTGGAAACAATATATTTAGATAGAAAAAGCGATGATCTTTCTGTTCCATGAAACTCAAGTCAACACAAGCTTAAAATTTCCCCTACCTCACACACACACACACACACACACACACACACACACACACACACAAAAGTAAAAAAGCAATTCACAGGAATTTCTGGGTAAAAAGCTTGAAATGCTTTAATTATTGATACAATAAACTAAAGTAAGAGGATCAGGCAGAGAATACTTGGAAGTAAAGCCAGTGTTATATGGCAGTTGATTGAAAATGCAAGTCGCAGTATACAGTAGAAGTGAAGGGGAAAATTGAAGAGACTTATTTTTATCGAGAAAACCAATTATGGAAAACTCCAGGTACTTTCTTGAAAGAGGAGTTATTATCAGTGCAGTCTTTGCTCAGTCCCCAATTTTATGTGAACAGCAACTGCTGGGGCCGACGTGTGATTTAGTCAAGATGGAAAAGACGTTCAGCAAATAATGGTACACAGCCTGGCTGGGGTGAGCTTGAAAAATGAAAAGTTAGAAGATGGTAAAGGAGGAAAATGCTGAGGCTGAGAAATAACAAATCAATCACACTGAGAGAACTTTGTGTCATGATATCCCCAAGTTAGTTTTTACTTCTACTTTTGATCCCACATTTTATTAATTAAGTTGAAAGGAAAGATATTTACATATAATGCCCTGAGGTGCAGGCTTGTTTTTTGAGGTGCCTCTTCATTTTTGTCGTGGCCTCTCATTTTTGTGAAGGAGGTTTGACGTCTCTGACTTTTTGCTGACAAAGAGCCATGGATCTTTCTCCATCTACAACTAAAAAAAGACTATAGGTACCAAACTTACTAGTTCTAGTGTTTCAGGTAAAATAAATATTTTCCTTTCAGTTTTCTGTATTTCTAAAATATGGGTGAAAATACTGTCTACTTCATAATGTTGTAAGAATTTAAAAATTTAGCGGCAATGGGCTGAATGAACCCAGTCCAATGGATGATCTTTCTTCCATTGCCTCTCTCTAGATCCACTCTCCATTCTTTTCGATGATGCTGTGTGCCAGGAGGTTAACTGTCACAGATTGCTTACCCACTAGTTTCCCCTTGGACTCAGCAGGAAATTTTTGGAAATGAAAGAAGGAAAGCTAGAAAACTTTCCCACAGCTTGCAAACCTGTTAGACTGCGAGTTGACAGTCCTTTTGGTTTTCTACTGAAGGACACATCTCTTAGTTGAGAGACTTCTCCTACAGACAGAAGCCCAGGTCTGGATCTAAGAGGTCAGTCAGTGCTTCCAAAAGTGTCCTTCAAGTTCCCGTGTTGGCAGTTAATCCCCAATTCAACACTGTTGGGAGGTGGGGGCCTAATAATAGATTAGAAAATAAGGGCTCTTCATTAATATGGGTGGAAATACTATCTAACCATAATGTTGTAAGAATTTAAAGTGGTAGCAGCAAGGGACTGAATGCTTATGTCTGTCTGCCCCACCCCCGCCCTGTTCCAATCATCTGTTGAAATTCTAAACATTTGTGTGATTTTATTTGCAGGCAAGGAATTTGGGAGATCATTAGGACAGGAAGGTGGAACCCCAGTGAGTGGGATTAGTGCTCATATAAAAAGGGACCCCAGAGAGCTCTCTTGGCTCCTTTTTCCCACATGAGGGTTCCAGTCTGCAACCTAAAGGAACTTCATCAGAACTTGACCATCCTAACATCCTGGGCTTGAACTTCCAGCCTCCATAACTGTGAGAAATTAAAACTGTGGAACCAACCTAGATACCCTTCAGTAGATGAATAGATTTTTTTAAAAATGTGGCATATATACACAATAGAATATTACTCAGCAATAAAAGAGAATAAAATCATGGCATTTGCAGGTAAATGGATGGAGGTGGAGAAGATAATGATAAGTGAAGTTAGCCAATTCCAAAAAGCCAAATGCTGAATGTTTTCTCTGATATAAGGAGGCTGATTCATAGTAGGGTAGGGAGGGGGAGTATGGGAGGAATAGACAAACTCTAGATAAGGCAGAGGGGTAGGAGTGGGAGGGAAGGAGCTTGGGGTTAGAAATAATGGTGGAATGAGATGGACATCATTATACAAAGTACAGGTATGAAGACACAAATTGGTGTGAATATACTTTGTATACAACCGGAAATATAAATAATCATGCTCTATCTGTGTAATATAAATTGTAATACATTCTGCTGTCATATGTAAATTAAAAAAAGAAAAAGAAATCTCTTTGAGGACAAAAAAAGAAATTATTTGTTATGTATTTAAATTTAATATATCTATATTCAATTATATTAAACTTACTATAATTAACATGTTAAATATATCATTGATTATATACTAATAATATTGATTGTATTACTGGATTAAAATTGAATTTAATTAACATAAACTGAATACTTAAAGAAAAAAAAGCTAACTAGTCTATGGCAAGTTATATAGCAATCTCAACCAACTAAGATATAGGATAATTGAATAGAACAATGCCTAAAATATAAGTAAAAATTTTAACTTAATTCCCGTCCTTAACAACATATCATCTTCATTTTCACCACCATTAATTCATAAGGTTTTTGTATTAAGTGGTATATTGAAGGTTATGACAAATGGTTATATTCACAATATATGATAGAATTGTAGGTACAAGGTTTGAATTAAGAGAGAAAGGAAGAAAATCTAGGATGACCTCAAAACTTTTGGTTGAAGCAATCATAAGAACAAAGATTTGCCTGGAGCTGTGGTGTATACCTGTAAAATTCGAGCAACTTGGGAGCCTGAGATAGGAGGATTGCCAGTTCAAGGCCAGTCTCCACAACTTAGCAAGGCCCTAAGCAACTTTAGTGAGATTCTGCCTCAAAATAAAACGTTAAGATGGGATTGGGGTGTAAGCTCAGTGGTAAAGCACTCCTGAGTCAAATCCCCAGTACCAAACCAAACCAAACCAAAAGAACAAAAAAACCACAAAAACTTAAAAAGAACAAAGTTATTAGGGAACTGGGTGATACTACACTGTATGATACAAAAAATAAAAAATAAATAACTATGGTAGTAGACTCCTTTTTAGATTGGCACCAGGTATCCAAGGTATAATGTAAAAAATGCCATCATTAATGTAGACATTAAAATCAAACCAAAGAAATAATCTTCAAATTTACATGATACTGTTTAGTTAGTGTGCACCTTAACTTGCTTCCCATTCATATAAGCACTCCTTTTATTATGAGAGGACACGCTAATAAAGAAACTATAGCACTTTATATCAAACCAAAATCAACATGGTCATTCCAATTATGTTCTTTCCTCCTCTAGTCATTTAACAAGATATTTTTTAAACCACATCTGTGAAAAAAGAAACAGAACCACTATTAATTCATTCAATTATTTATTTACTCATGAGTTCAACAATATCAGATATCTGTCATATGTCAGACTCTACTATATGCTGAAGCTCCAAAGATATCTAAAGCACTGTAGTTTGCTCTCAGTGAACTCCCAGGCTCAGAAATGTCAAAAAGTAATTGCAAATAAGTCTTATAGGGTACATAGGTGAAATAAGTAGGAGGAGAGTTATTATTAAGGTGGGCCAAGGAAGACATAAGGGACAAGGAAAAGAGAGGGTTGGATCTTGAAAATAAGTTGAAATCTACCCTGTAGAGAATGGAGATTGACAGCATTCATTATGAGCTAAGTGTAGAGGTAAAACATCTGGAGGAAGTGGAAGAATTTTAGACATATGTAGGATTATTTTGGAAATCAGGAGATGAAGCTGAAGAGGTTTTGGGTCTGTATTATATGGAATTTTGATATGAGTTTTACGATCACATAATAAAAAGGGCCTTAGAAATAATAAGAAGCCAGAAAAAATGAACAATATAAAATATTTTGATCTATCAAGATACGGATGCTTCTCGACTTGTGATGTGGTTATGATAAACCCATCATAAATTGAAAATATTGTAAGTTGAAAAATGAACTTGATACATACAATTTATTGTATATCACGGCTTAGAAACACAATGGTACACTTTGCAGTATTGGCTAGTAATCCTTTTGATGGTGTGGCTGACTGAGTTGTAAAACTGATGCTGCCCATAATCATGAGAGAGTATTGGATGGCATATCACTAGTCTAGGGAAAGACCAAAATTCAAAACTTGAAGTATATGTCTACTGAATGCATAGGGGCTTTAATACCATTGTGGGGTTTAAAAAAATTATAAATTGAACCATCTTAAAATGAGGACTGTCTATAATCAGTTTATGCTAGGTTTTGCTGCTATAACAAAGTATTCTCAAATCTCAGTGCCTTCCAAAAAGAGATTTTATTTCTCACTAATACTATATATGAGCAATATGTCTGCTTCTTGCTTCTTCATACTAGGATCAAGACCAAAGTCTTATCTGAGCTCATGGCACTCTGACACAAGAGTGATAATGGAATACGTGTTTTTTTTTGCAATATCCATTGCCTCCTATTCAAATGTTGTTCCCACTAACAAGTTACAGTGTTCAACATTGATGTCAATGGAATGAGGGGATATGTACACCTGTCATGGGGAGAGGAAGAAGAAATAATTGAGGAGAATAAATAATCTGGAACAACCATACAATTTGTGGCAGCGTACATATTGTACACAATTATTTATTTCTGGTTTTCACTCAGAAGGCAAGTGTGATGCGTGTGTGTGTGTGTCTGTGTGTGTGTGTGCGCACATGAATGTGTTACTGTATTTTATAGTAGTAGCAGAGAAAATATACATATCTGAAACTCCTTTTCTCCCTGTAAGAGTCATATGTACATTCCACGCAGCTCTGCACACCCAAGTTACTCAGAAAGTTAACTGATTGCTTGGTTTACTGCTATTAAAATGTAAAGAAGGAAGTAAGAAAAATGAAGCTTCTTTGGCCTCATGGTTATTCCCCAAAATGTTTTCATCAGAAACTCAGTTTTCTTCTTCCAACAACAATTGAAAATCCCTTGGCAAGTAAGTTAATTCCTTAAACAAGGGCCATGAGATTCACCCTGTGCCCCCAGAAACTATCCCCTTGCAAACACTAGTACAGTCTAACCCCAAAGCTTCTAGGTGCATGCAGTTCCCTCCCTCCTTCCTTTTTGTGGTCAATTATACATCATATTAGTCAAGAAGCTGCGAACTGAAATGAAAGAGAAAGATACAGCACAGAGAAAATAAGTTATTTTCTGCTTGAGAGAACCATGAGCCTGTGGATTTGGAAATCTCAGAAGGGAAGTCAGAGACTGGTATTTGTTACCACCAAACCCAATGTTCATTTTAGAAAAACGAAAACCAGAATGAGGATATTAATCTTTTCCTTATTGCTGTGTTACTCCCAAGACCTTGGATAGATGGGCTATCATTCTAGAGAAATAGATTAGTATTTGGGCTTTTCAAAAGCAAGGCACCAGAGGAAGTCGCTTGTTTTTTAGCAACTTCATAGTAGTTTTCTGCAAATAGAGTAGTTCACCTCAGGAGAAGTACTATTAAATGTTATTGGAGGCCATTCATAACTGTTACATGGTCATGTCATTCATTTCTGCAAAAATATAGTTTCATACTTCTGTGTCCAGTCTCACTTGATATTGTGTGATATACATTTGGGAACTAATTTGAGCTTTTTCAGGACGTTTGCCTATTTATAGAGCTTACTAGAAGGAATCTCTAAAGTCAATGAATATAGGTAAATATACTCTTTCTCCTAAGTTCATCGAGTGCCTACTTTGTCTTAGGTGTGTGAGAGCAATTAAAATATGACGATAAATTAAACAGAGTACTTGCATGTTTGGTGCACATGTTTTAGGGTTTGTTAATTCATTTATGTCATTCAATAATATGTAATTTATACACTAGACTGTGCTAACTGAGCAAAAATAGATGAAATTCCTGACCTCCAGGAACACAGGTAGTATTCATGGTAGAGAAATTTAATCTACAGAGTTAGTGTTTTCAGCAATAAACAAACCCATTTTTCATTTATTTCACACATTCTTTCTGAGAACTTTTAAATCTCAAAGAATCAAAGGGAGAGGATTTGGGATACAAAGAGGGGTAGGTATAATCCTTGCAATTTGTGGGGATTATAGCCTTGATTAAATGTGTCAAAATATTTTAAAGATATAATGTGTTCCATCAGGGAAATAATCATAATAATTGTAATAATATTGATGATAGTGGTAATAACAATAGAAGCTAATGCTCATTTTTTCTTACTGTGTGCCTGACATTCTTCTCAGAGCTCTCCATGTTTTAACACCTATCATCCTATAATAGCCATATAAGATAAGTATTTTTATCTCTATTTTACAGTTGAAGTAATTGATGATATCTCCATTATCTGAAAAGTCTAGTGTTTTGCTGAAGTCCTCAGGGCTAGCAGGTGGCAGGACCAGATTTTCAATCCCAATCATAAGGCTTCAAGACTTGAATGCTAAATAAACCAGGAATAAATAGGAATTTCGTTTTGCAGAAATAGAGAATTTATTTATAGTAAAAAAATAAGTTGCTTATTGAAGCAGAGAAATATGAATTATTTCAGACAGAGGTAATTAGCAATTCTTAGAGAAGAGTATGAGGTTGGATTTGCAGTGGGTTTTATAACATGGGCAGGGCTTCCGAGCTGTGACATCAGACAGATCAGTAAGGTAAGTTTCAAAGCATCTTTTCAAGTGACATTTAAGAAGCCTTTTGTACCTATCTTCATGAGTAGGAAGGTCTAATTAAGTTTGGAGAATGTCTTGCAGGAACATCTGAGAGTGAAATATGAATAGTCCTACCTTCCAGAAGGTTTTCTGTTAGGAGCCTCAGAGTGTGAAGAGATTTCACTACAGAGGGAAGACGTGGTTCCAGGTTTACCAGATTTAGAAATCACATGAACTGCTGAATGTAGAGCAAATTTTGATTCCTCCTTGGTCTTTCTTTACACTATTTATTAGATCAGTGTCCACGTTCCTCATCTTCATCTGTCCTTCTTCTCCTTTTTTTTTCTTTCTCATTCTCCCTTTCTCCATCTTTCTATTCCAAATGTCTCTCAAACAGGAAATGGTATGTAAAACAAAATAAAGTTTTAGCCTTATGTAATTTGGAATGGATAAGGATCTAATTTCTGAATCTAACTTTCCTAGAAATGAGCATTACCTTTTGAATAAAATTAGAATAAACCTATAACTTCATGGAGCCCACAATATTTTAACCAAAGATTAGAGTCACACTGGATTTGGGTAGAACTTTATGTTTAGCTATAGGCCACTGGTTTCTGCTAAAGGTTACTTAATGTCATCCATTTCTTTGAAAGTTCCAGAGACTAAAAATAACTCCTGAGTTTTGGTGCATTTGCATGACTACACTGCATAGCATTTTCTCTAGATTACGCAGCACTGGGCTTGGTATTTATGTAAGCAGTATTGTAAGAATACACAGTTTCTTACCCCCTTAGAATTGCAATGTGTTCAACGGCATAGATCTACTTTAAGAAAAATTGAGATAGAAACTTTGAGTACAGACAATCCAGAAAGTTCCAAAACCATATTTGGCTTTATCATAACTCTATAATAAAACAATTTTGTATGCAATGAACTATTCACAATATGATTCAATTTCCTAGACATTACTTTTTTGCATGTAAGATTTTCATATCACACCTATCACATGAAATAAAGGATAAAATTCAGAGTTGCTTTTTTACTTTAAATTGTTTTAAAAATAATCAAGTGACATTCCAAGTTCCAGGGTAAAAAAAAAATAAGTAGATAGGAGCATTATGGAACTCGGTGTTTCAAACATGATTTATAAGGATAAGGATGCAATATGTATAAATGGAAAAGTTTAATCAGAACCATGATCACAAAAATTCAACACCAGTATAGATTGGTTTTTATTCATAGTTTTTATTCCAGGAAAGGAGAACTTAGCCCTCTAAATAGGATGTGGATTTTCCCAAACCCATAATTAACAGAAAAAAAATAGTTGATGCGGATTTTCTGAGTCACTGGGATATGGTCTTCGAGTCATCTTTCTAATTAGCTGGGGGCATCCGTTGGGATGCTTTGCTAAGTTAAATGATATGGTGCAGTGTTAGGAGTTTGACAGGTTGACTCGAGTAGATTTCACTGGGAAGATTTTTTAACAAAATAAGGCTTCAAAATATTATTTTATAAAAATGAGTGAAATGAATAACTTCAAAATCTCCAGAGCCATACTTATTTGAGAAATAGGACAAATGTCTGCCTTCTTGGTGTTTGATTTTAATTTTGATTTCTAATACATGCAACCACTTCAAAATAGACATTTGTTATACCAATTTATGGAGAGGTAAGGTGAAAACTATGGAATGAACCAAACCAATTGGCATCTCTTAATTCCTCATTTGTCCTTCCACTAAACTGTGAATCATTTGGTTCTTCTGATATGTAGTTTCTTCCATGAAACTATCAAGACAGGGGGCACACCAAGGCAATAGAGGGAGACGGGCTTGCCCACATTCATTTCTCAGGAATGGGTAACTGGAGTTCATTCTAGAAGTGTTGTGACAAAGAAAGTTAATTGCTAAGGATGAAGTCTCTAAGGTCAGACAAACTTCAGACTGAATCATCCCCTTCTACTTGTTAGTGGTGTGACTTGGGGGAAGTTATTATTTCTAAGTCTCACTTGTTCTAATTGTGCCATGGAAATAAATAACACATATTTCAGGATTTTTGAGGCTTAAATAACTACAAAGTAACCATCACTGATTGGTTACTATTAAAATTACTGTTGTCACTTTTGCATTTGTTCCAAATTTTCACTACATAAAATTGATCCTCTGAAATTCTAGAAAATGACTGAATCATTATCAATAATTGTTAATGGACAATGACCTATTCCTCTATTTTCTCTTATCTAGACAAAGGAGTATTTATGTTACAAAAATCACTTCTTGCTGCACTCATCCAGTATAAGGTATAATTGAAGAATACCATGACTATGCTATGAAAGAAAAGTCAGCTGATGCTCTGAAACACAGCTAGTTGGGTGCCTTGCTTAGAGTTTGTCATATAGGCCCCTGGGTTTCAGACATTTTGCTGATAAATGACTTATATTCGGGTCAGCTGGTGTTTTCTGTGTAGTCATTGACACACCAGAGGATTCAGCTTACTCATCCAGCAACAAAGTAGTGGAGAGACTAACCCTGCTTCAACTACAATTTAGGTTCTCTAAATAAACTTCTGCTCAGAAAAATCTTGACAATGGTGAAAATATGGGTATCACGGGTCAGTGTCCTTCAGCCTACTTTCATCTGCCCTGATACTCTCAGACAGGACTTAGGGTTGCTACAAACTGGCTTATTATTGAAAGCTAACAAAGCATTGGTGTTCTTCTGCTGAGACTGAAGACTTCCCAGAACATTAACATCCTACAAAGCCACTCTGTCATCTTTCCCATCCAAGACCAAAACAATGACACCCTTTAATCATGTCTGAACAAAGAAACAACAGGAACATCCTCTAAACCTCAGAAGGGTGAAAAATCTCCTTATTCTGCTAATACGAATGACTGTTGCTTCTTTATTCAATGCCTCTTGCTGAAGTCTCAGTCTAGTAATCTTCCCTCCTTCTAGATTTATCAAGATACCCAAACATAGAA
Source organism: Ictidomys tridecemlineatus (assembly GCF_052094955.1). Taxonomy (NCBI): domain Eukaryota; kingdom Metazoa; phylum Chordata; class Mammalia; order Rodentia; family Sciuridae; genus Ictidomys; species Ictidomys tridecemlineatus. Next base: position 34,389,667 of record NC_135480.1, read on the forward strand.
TTCCCGCTGCTCCTTAAGCTCTTCCTACATTTACCTTGTTTATAAACCTAAATCTACAAGATTTTTTTCTGACACCCTTTCACTGCAATGCCCCCTGCTGCATGTTCCCCATCATTGCACCAACTTCCAACAGACCCAGTCATTAAACTTTGGGAGTTTCCTGGTGGTCTTTGGCTGGGGACATTGACAAAGGTGAGAAACTGAGCTTTCTGCATGCTGTTGAAAGTGTACCTGTGAGTCGGTTGTGCTGGAATGAATGTTTAAACAAAAGTCCACTGGAGTGACAAACGTTGCTCTCTCGAGCCTCAGAGCAGTTATTCCCTGGCATTAGGAAGGAGGACTTGGAGAGAAAGAAGAAGAAGAAGAGAAGGATGATGTGAAATGTTCAAGAATATTTTAGGAAAGAAGAATATATTATGAGGTCTGGAGAGTTGTGTGTATTTAAATCCCCAGGATTGGATTTAAAAAAGCTCACAGGGAGAGAGAGAACTGGGTGTATACTATGATGCCGTTTGGGAAGAAGGCACAGATAAATGTGGGTGAATGGATAAATTCATGGCGTATTCTGGTAAGAATGTTTAAGAAACTAGTAAGACAACTGGATCTTTGGGTCAGAGAAGGAAGGAGTGATCCATTCCTGGGAAATGAATGTAAATAAGCCAGTCTCCTTCTACTGGAACAGAAAAAAAGACCTTCACCAACATCTGCATTTTGTAGTCTAAGGTTGTGGTTATCATTATGATGCTACATTCACTTTCATCTTGAATCCCATTACCATTTGATTAGGTTTATATCCTATTTAGACATTTGAAAATAGGCTCTCTCATCTTTACCCTATTTGCTATATATTGCTTCTCTTATTTTGCTGGGTGATTGAACACTTTGTTCTAGAAAGTTGTTATAGGTTAACTGGAAAGTATTAATGGACCTTAAGGTAGAAAATGAGCTTCAGATGGGGTGTCTAAAATACACACCAAAAGTTATCCCTTTACTGTCTTTCTGGACCATGGCTTAAATTTTTTTTATCATTTTTGAGTTTAGATTATAAAGGTAGGAAACCAAATTAACAGGAGGATTGAAAAGATACTGTTACTGGACATAAACAACTTGGGAAATTTCTTCCCTTAAGTCAATTCTTAGTCATCATACTAGGTATTTTGAGGGATGGGGGCAAATGTCAGGAAGAGTTTCTGGTAAGTTTCAGTAAACTAGAGTCATCCTTGTTAACTTTTTTATGCTAAGAAAACCATTTTCATGGGCTATATATCCTGTTAAGGATATGAAAAATATTTTATATTGAAGGATATTCACAATAATTTATAATTGGAAGAAAAAAATTAGAAACACGTTATAATATTTAGCACTGTAGTACATGTAATCAAGAATAGTCTAGAGATATTAACATTCATGTTGTATAATGTTTAGTAATATGGAATATTTCAATGATTCCATTATAAAGTAGGTTGTTGTGGAAGAGTATATATAATGCACTTTAAAGGTAGAGAAAGGCAATTTATTTATATGTTCTCATGAAAAAGCCTACCTAAATATGCCAAAGCATTGACATTGCTGACCCGTAAGTGGTGGTTTTATTTTATTCTTTAGTTTTTCTGCATTTTCTAATATTTCTTCGATGGATAGATAATGTTTTAGTAACCAAAAGTAAAAATGGTGAATAAAAGCATCTATCTATTTTATAAAATAAACAATTCAGTTATATGTTGACATAAAGGTGAAATCATGGGGGGAAAAAGTCTTTTTGCTTCTTTTCTTTAGCCATGATGACATTTGAGGCTGCCATTCCCGTGTCCATAGAGAGTATTAATTTATGTATGCGAAAAGATGTCCATGTCTTCTAATCATAAGATTATGATAAGCATTGATAATGGTAGCAAAGATAACAATAAAAATTGCCCATATTTATATAGCAATTGTCAATTAATAAAACATTTTCAAAAATTGCCTATGGTCAAAAATTGCCTCTGCTCAAGGAAAATTTTCACATGAAGCACACTATGAATATTATATGAGGCCAATCTAGACATACACATGGCAAAAATAATAACATGAGCATAGAATTAAATGAACACTTTTCTGTCAAATAGAAATATATAATTTAGCCTCAATTGAAAAAGACAGATTTGAATTCTACCCAAATGAAAGCTACTGTGCTCCTGTTACTTGAACATGGTCTGGTCTTCCCCATCCACCTGATTCTCCTCTAAGGACACATTTTACCAAAATGTGAGAAAGCAAAGAAAACACACAAAATGGAGACTATCTGACTGCTTTACCAACCTACTGCTTTATAAATATTCTACATTTATCTATTTAATTTTTTTCTTTTTTGTGTGCTGATGGAATGCAGTGCCTTATGCATGCTAGGCAAGCCCTGAGCTACCCCCACCTGTAGCTCACAGATATTCCACAATTTTAGATACAAGAAGAAGCAAGTTTGGGTTCAGGCAAGGAGAAAATCAGTGACCAATAACCTGAGAACCAACCTTTCCCAGAAAAGACATACCTTGCTCTTGGTTTTATTATGTGCTCTGTAGGATTGTACCATGCAAGTTTATTAAATTCTATTAAAATACTCATGTCCACTGGAGTGGTAGTACACACCTATAATCCCAGTGGCTCTGGAGGCTGAGGCAGGAGGATCTCAGGTTCAAAGCCAGCCTCCACAAAAGCCAGCAAGGTTTTGCTAAGCAACTCAGTGAGACCCTATCTCTAAATAAAATACAAAATAGGGCAAGGGATATGGCTCAGTGGTAGAGTGTCCCTGAATTCAATTCCCAGTAACCCCCACCCCCCCAAAAGACTTGTTTCCCTGTTTCCAGTATTTTAAAAAATTTTTACTCTTAAAATGTATTATCAGTTTTCATTTTTGCCTTGAATCTACTCCAAACAATGTGCTGAAATCAGTCAGGGTAAAGGAAATGAATTCAGACAAAAAGAAACTTTAAAAGGGTTTTTTTTTTCATATTTATTGAACATCACTCTGTACATCACTAAAAGCAGAAGGAAATTATGCATATTATAATAAAGAAAGAGTTTAACATAAACTAAAATGTAACAGAAGCATCAGAATTGAGCCGGTGTTGGTTGTAATCTTCAGAGAGACCACTGTGAAGCTGTGTTTAGTCAGAATAGATCTTTACCCAGTGCCTTCAGCTGATTGAAAGGGAGACGATGTAGAAATTCTATTGATTCTCGAGTAAAATTGTGAATACTGGCTTGAAGCATGGGCTTTGAATTTTGGAAGGGCTTGTTTAGGATCCATTACTTTCTCAGCTTCCTTACTTGTGGATGGGGTGATCCCAGATAAATAATCTAGTGGGGTGATCCTACTCATTTTCTAGTGTTTCAAGAATTACACAAACTTGGTCTTCCTTCTATGTATTTATTGTTTTAATTGGTGCTTTATAGGTGTACTCATAGGTGGAATTCACTGTGATAGATTCATATAGGTACATAACACCACTTGGCCAATTTCATTCCACTGTTTCTCCTCCTTCCCCTCAATCCTCCTCCTCCACTCCACTGATCTCACTTCTGTTTTCATGGGAATCTCCTTCTTCACTGTTTCCCCCTTTATTTTGGCCTAGCTTCTGCACATGAGAGAAAACATCTGATTTTCTGAGTCTGGCTTATTTCACTTACCATGATGTTCTCCAGTTTCATCCATTTACCCACAAATGCCATAATTTTATTTTTCTTGATGGCAGAGTAAAACTTCATTGTGTATGTAGCACATTTTCTTTAGCCATTAGTCTCTTGATGGCTGCCTAGGCTGGTTCTATAACTTGGCTACTGTGAATTGCACTATTATAAACATTGATGTGCCTATATCCGTGTGGTATGCTGATTTTAATTTTTTGGGTAAATACCAAGAAATGAGATATCTGGGTCATATGGTATTTCCATAATCTTTTTGAGGAATCTCCATACTGCTTCGCAAAGTGGTTGTACTAATCTGCAGTACCACCAATAATGTGTAAGTGTACCATTTCTTCCCCAGCATTTATTATTTTTATTCTTAGATGATTTTCACTCTAACTGGAGTGAAATGAAATTTTAATGTAGTTTTGATTTGCATTTCCCTGACTGCTAGTGATATTGAACTTTTTTTTTTCATAGATTTGTTGGCCATTTGTGTCTCTTTCTTTTTTGAGAAATATCTGTTTAGTTATTTTGCACATTTATTGATTGGGTTATGTGGGTTTTTTTTTTTTTTGGTGCTTTTGAGTTCTTTTATATTCTGGGTACTGAGTCCCTGAATGCCTACGTAAAAGAAACAGAAAGATCCCAAATAAATAATCCAATGTCTTACCTCAAGGCCTTAGAAAAGAAAACAAACTAATTCCAAAATCAGTAGAAAACAGGAAATAATTAAGAGCTGAGCCATTATTAGTGAAATTCAGAACTAATTTTAAACTTAGGTCTTTACTAAATAGTTTGGTATTTTTAATTCCCCCCAACTTTCTTGTTTCCTTAGACCTAGGACTGTGTCTAATATAGTTTTTTTTCCATTTTCCACAATACTTAATAGAGTAGTGGACATATATGGTACATACTCAAAGCGTACATGTACAGATACATATAAATATATCTAAAATTATGCTGCTAGTAACTGTTTTTTGTATGTACTTACTATTTACTGGGCAGTGAGATAAACTATTACCTTCATCGTCTTTAGTTTTTTGAAAAACACCAAGCATTTGGTACTAATATCTACATTTTACAAAAATAATAATAAATAAATAATATAAATAAATAACAACTGAATCTTAACAAGAGTAAACAAGGCTATATTCCAAGGATATACAAGTAGTATGACTAACCTACATCTGCTTCTACTGTCTTTACCTTTATCAATGATGTTACATTGATTATGTGAAATCAACATTTCATATACTACCGAGGGCTTTTGAGTGCTAAGTGTTAGGGTATAATTTTGTGGGGAAAAAACATGAATTTAGAACTAATGTTAGTTTGATTGTCAATTAATTCAATTAATTCCAAAGGCATTCAGCCCATCTCTCCCCCATTCCCATCCCTTCCTCTTATGTAGTTCTCATATCTGCTTAATATGGAAGGAATTATCTGTACTTAAAAAAAAATAAGCATTGACATTTGAAAAATCTTTACTAGGACTCTTGCACTTCAGGAAGTAATTAAACATCAATTTAATATTAAAAAATAAGTTCAGTACTTACAGCTAATATCAATAACACTGTCAATAAAGAAGACATAAAATCAATAGAGAAGCTATCTTCAATATTATGGACTTCATCTATAACCAAGAAGTTGGTTTCTTTAATCATGGGATGTGAGGAACTTCCACAATTATGTAAATATTTTCCTTCATTGATGTTATCAACTCACTCTGACTTTCTTCAAATTAGAACAGAATAGTCTACATGTTTGTGTATTTTAATTGGCAGTTTTCTTAAGACACATAATATATGTAGTATGGGGAAATTGGTATAAAGCAGGCACCTCAGCAAGTTGCAGGCAAATGAAATCAACCTGGATATTATATAGTACATTTTGTTGTTTATTCTTGGTTGGTAATATCCTATGTTACTCTTATTTCAATAAGGTTGAAAATAGTATGTAAAACCACATAGAAGTAAGTGAGGAAATCCGGGTGAGTAGTGAGAAAGGATAATCAGCAATGGAGATGAATAGTTGAAAAGAAAGGAGAAATATCATAAGCCAGTTGTGAATCCTTATACACTCTTGCACCCAAGTTTTTAATAATCAAGAGAAAAATCAAGGCCTGGTGATGCATTCTTATAATCCCAGAGCCTTGGGAGACTCAGGCAAGAAGATCTCAGCCATTTAGCAAGACCTAGTCTCAAAAAAAAAAAAATTACAAAGGAATGGGCATATAGATCAGTGTTGAAATAACCCTACTTTCAATCCCAGTACCAAGTCAATAAGTCAATCAAGGGAGAGACAAATATAATCAATTACATGAATTATGAATTATAGTGGGGAGTGGAACCACCAGTTCTAGATCTGGCTTTAAGTCCTTTTGAATGAGTTCCTAGTAGAACCATACATCATAGTCAACAATAGCTTCAGAGTACAGAAGACAATGAATTCCAAAGGGCAGTTTTTTTATATCACGCTTTGTTGTGGCCCCTTCACTTGTGACCTGTGCAAAGCATTAAAAGAACCTCTGTGGGCATAGATTGAATATGGAGGAAGCAAGTTTCAAAAAACTCATATATTGTTGCTAGTTATGTACATTTTTCTCTAAGGTATTTTGCTATGAAATTTGGTTACTTGGCACTGTGAACCATGGTGTGACCTGTTTTTAATTGGAAGAGGATTCAGGAAGCATAATCATGTTCAGCATTAAAGACTCTGCAAACAAAAAAGATTGTAGGAAAGCATCCTAAGAAATCCCTTTAAAGAGCCTCTGCAGGATTTCTTTCTGTATTGTTTATTCCAGACAGCAGGCAGAACTTGGAGGCTCCTGGCAGTTTGCCTTTTCATTTTCTAGTTTTGTGACTGCAAAGTGAGATGAGATCTGCCCTGCATGTTGTGGTGTCATTGCCATCATATAACAAATTCTCATGGAAGGAGGCTTCACCAGCTAAGGAAAGGAAGCTGTTTGTTAAGCTGCCCTCATCAAGAAATGGACAATGTGATAAGGTGCAAAGAGCTTGACCTTTGGGAATAGTCACAATTAACACCATTGCACAGTAGCTATCTGAACCTGAACCCTTTAATCTGAATTTTAGTTTCTTCATCTAAAACATTGTGCTGATGAAACCTATGACAGCACTTAGGATTCCTTGGTTGACAGTAATGCATATGCAATGATAAGCTTAAGAGGAAGGTGATGTTTGGGAAATTCACAGGGAGTATAGGAAAGCAGTTTAAGTGGGATTACAGACAGTTAGGGAGCAGAGCCGTCATTGGGGATGGGGAGGCAGAAATACTTCATAATCTTCTTATAAAATACTAATGGAGCTCCCATAATTTCCCCTCCACCCTCAAGTTGCTCTAATCAAGTTTCCTAGAATGGGTGTCCAATAGGCTTCACATGACAGAGCACAGGAGACTTTAATTTACAAACTTGTACAAAGGGGCAAATAAGTGCCAAGCACTCAAAACCCAAAGAGGACATCTTCTCCACTATACCAACCATGATAGGAATGGTGAAGAATAAATGGCATGACATTCATAACACACTTGGCACGTGCCAGTCTTCACTGGAATAAAATATTTATGAAGGCAAAATGCTTTACTCAGTGCTGCATCTGAAGGGTCTAGAATCATAGCTTGCAAAACTATGTTTCCATGAATAGTTGTTGAGTGTGGGCTCATAGTGTGCTTTTGATTCTTTCTAGGCTTTTCCTATCTTAATTTACTAGTTAAGCCTGATAGAAAATGATCATTTCTTCTACTAAAAGTCTTCCCCAATTAATTCCAGTTAACAGTGTGTGTTACTTGAACTCAACACCAGGTTATCACACTGTCATGTGACTTTTGCCTATTTAGTGAGCCTTTGAAGTCAAAGGGAACCATCTACAGGGCATTGGAGTGTGCTGACCTTTCTCTCAATGCCATTCTTCCATCTGGAATGTCTGGTCCTGTCAGAGCTCTCTTGTTCCATCTTCTCTGCGTACTGTTACTGATGATTTTAAATCTCATCTCCTCTGGATATTTTATCTGACACCATGATGATGATGACTTATTTATTTTCCTGATCAAAGAAGCTGAGTATTGTTGAGTGTCATAAAGTTTATCCAGAGCTTGGAGCTGCTAGTAAACTATTTAGAAATGAATTCTTAAGGAAGATAGCACCATTTGTGTCCAAATCATTTCATCGTGCTAAATATTGTGAGAAGTTGTCTGTCTTTTAATGATACTGGGCAGGAAATACACAGGTCTTTTAAAATAATTCAAAGGTTACCTGGATATATCCAATGGAGTATTGGAAGAACTTGGAATTATATTGTCCAAACTGGATGAGATGATGGTGGTAACTTATTATGCACATCTAAAAGCATATATGCACAATGTTAGTGGACACTTTGTGTGTGTGTGTGTGTGTGTGTGTGTTTGTGTTTGTGTGTGTGTGTGTGATGGGGGCTAGTGGCAGGAAATAAAGCAAGCCGGACTTTGAAGTGGGAGGATCTAGGCTTGAATCATGCTTCTCATATTATAAGTTCTATGACTTTGAGTAAATAATTCCCCTCCCTGAACTTGAGTTTTCTTTCCTGAAAAATGGGCACATAGCTGCCTGGGTTGAGCCACTAAGGAGTTAGTGGGTAAAATTCACTTGAAGTGGAATAGGAAAGTTGTTCAGAAATACAGATCCATTATCCTTCAACACACTCTGGAAGATATTTTTTTATAGGCAAGGGAATACCCACTTATGTTTAGGTTGTTTAAGGCTAAACCCTGTTTCCGTTATTGAGTAGCTATGTGAACTTGAATAAGTCATTTAAGTGTATTTGAACCTCAGATACTTCATGTGTAAAACAGCAATGAGAACCCCTATTCTTTCCAGTTCACAGGATTATCATGAGGATCCCTGAAACTTTAAAGACATGAGTAGGGAATTGACAACATTCAGTTAAACAAGAGTTTTTCAATTACTTTGTGCCTATTTTGTGCTGGACCGAGTATTAAACTCTTAGTTTACATGATCCCAAATTCATGAATCTGCCAATCATCTTCTCCTATTTTGTGTTTGAGGAAACTGGAGATTGAATAATTCAGGAATATTCTCAGTTTTCTGTGGCTGTTATAACAGAACACCACAAATTGAGTGGCTTAAACGAACAGAAATTTTTCGCCTCATACTTCTTGAGGCTAGAAGTCCAGAACCAACATGTTGGCAGGGCATTGTTCCCTCTAAAAGCTGTGGGAGAACATCTTGCTTCTGGTGGTGGCAGCCAGTCTTGGATGCTTCTTGACTTGTAGAGGCAGCACTCCAAGCTTGGCCTCTGACAGCACGTGGCATTGTCCTTGCATGCAGGGGTCTCTCTTATGTTCTAACAACATCAGTCATACTGGGTACAACCCCCCCCCCCCAAATGACCCTTTATTAAGTTGATTACCTCTTCAAAGACCAACCCTATTCCCAAATGAGGCCACATTCACAGATACCTAGAGTTAAGGCTTTAACATATCTTTTGGGAAGATACCTTTCAATACATAAGACAGTGACCTCAAAATTGTTATAATTGAGATTTAATCTCTAGCACTCTGTTCCTGCAACTTGAATTCTTAAGCAGTAGGATTATAGAAATTTATTTATTTAGACAGTAGCTAAGCCAGAACTGGTCTCTGAGCCTCATTATTCTCAGATCACTGACTTTAATATTGTGACTAGCTGCCTCTTATAAAAATATTACAAACTAGAAGAAATAGTGGTTTGTAGTTGAATAGACAATGATTTTCTATTGTATTTGGGATAATGTTTTCTAAAGAACATGTAGTGAATAGCAGGTTATTTTAGTAAATAGAGAGGAATATATCCCTTTTTAACTCAATTTATGTTTTTGGATAGGGATGGCCCATCCCTATCTTTTTTTTTTTTTTTTTGGTACTGGGGATTGAACCCAGGGGCACTCAACCACTGAGCCACATCCCCAGTCCTTTTTGTATTTTATTAGAGACAAGATCTTACTGAGTTTCTTGCCATTGCTGAGGCTGGCTTTGAACTCTTGATCCGCCTGTCTCAGCCTCCAGAGCAGGTAGGATTACAGGCATGCACCACCGCACCAGCTCCCAGTCCTACTCTGATGGTGAGCATAGGACACAGACTTGGTCAATAAGAGTATTTTACATATTTGGTTTCAGCTGAGGGTTCAGCAATGGACAAGGAAAAACAACCAGATCCATGAGCTCTAAATTCAGAACCCAAAGCCGAAAATATTCAGAAAAATGTTGCTCCCCATCCCAAATGCAGTTTTTAAACTATGAAGAGATAAACCTGATAGTGGCGGCCAATGTCCTAGGATAGTGTGAGAAACTGGCTTCAGCATAAAAAAACATAAGAGAAAGTGATGTTGAGAAATGTAGGGCATCTGGATTCAGATATTGTTAATGTTGGCCTATTCCTGAACTTTGAATTATATGAGACAAACGTTTTTATTTTTTTTTCTAAATATGCCAGTTTAAACACCTATCACGTGCAGTCCTACTTCTGTTGTTTATTGGAACTTGAGTTCTGCATATTTGGAGATCGGCATGCTCATTTAGAACTGTGTCTTCTTTAGGGCTGATTCCCTCTGGGACAGAAAGAAGAAGTAGATTCTCATTAGAAAAATGTCTGATCTCAATATAAGAGCAAAAGAAAATGCTATTATTATGCAATTTGAATATCTTTTAGGCTATTATCTTGAGGATAAAATTTGATATTTATAGTTTTTAAGTGTGATCAAGCAGACAACTCGCCAGCCATCATGAAATCTATATGTGCTGATTGCCCTATCTCAGACAAAGATGTTTCTTAAAACCTCATTATAATAGATGTGTCCTTGAATTATCCATCACTACACACTATTTCATTCCTTATCAATTCTCCAGTTATTTCCTGAAAGTTTGTGAAGCAACTTACTTTTAACACTACACAAATTTCACTGCAGAAAAGGATTGAGGAAATATGATCAATGAATATGTTCTTTAAATTGCTGATTATTTCACTCTCTATTAGAACTGATAGATAAGAAGCCGTGTCTCAGTTGCCAACCCATTTGACAAATTATAATAATAAAACCCAAGGAGTATGAAGGGTCTTCTGAGGAAATATGTACAGCTATTAGGAAGATGTATAGTTTATATTTTAATCACAAATGAATTGTTCATAACAGTGAAAGAATAAGAGGGCAAAAGTGAAAGTCTTGCTAAGACAAAACCCTAGCCTTTCTTTAGACTAGAATGAAAACAAGACAAATTACTTGATGAATGTACATTTGAGATGGGTCCTTGGGTAAAACCCTGCTGTTTTTGTTTTGTTTTGTTTTTGGTATTGGGGACTAAACCCAGGGACACTTAACCACTGGGTCATATCCCCAGCCCTTGTTTGTATTTTATTTAGAGAAAGGGTCTCGCTGAATCACTAAGTGCCTTGCTAATTTGCTGAGGCGGACTTTGAACTTGCAATCCTCCTGCCTCAGCTTCCCAAGTCTCTGCAATTACAGGTGTGCACCACCATACCTGGCTCTGCTGTTTTTTTTTTTTTTTTGTTAATATAACTTGGTCTAGTTTAGCTTTGTTAGTCTTTCTAGCCATGTAAAATAATTTGGAGAATTAAGGTAAAGTTTCAATAACGTCAAATCATTCACAGTATCCAAGTAATTAATAGCATAGGTTATGCAGGAAGACTTACAGGAGGTTTAGTCGACTATATTTGCCAGTGTAAGCACTATGAGCCTGTGACAGTCTTCTAATATTTCTGAAAATCAACATCTTTATTGGAATAGAGAATACTAACAGCACCTGTCTGATAAGGTTCTCATGGTCTTGAATGTTGTACACATAACAAGACAACATTTTGGCCTGTCTTGTATGTTGCAAATTCTCTATAAATTATAGCAATTGCTAATATTATAATAACATTATTAAAAATTCAGATAATTGTGGTCAACCAAGAAAAGCCCAGGACCAGATGGATACACAGCCGAGTTCTACAAGACCTTTAAAGAAGAACTAATACCAATATTCTTCAATTTATTTCAGGAAATAGAAAAAAAGGGAGCACTTCCAAACTCATTCTATGAGGCCAATATCACCCTGATACCAAAACCAGGCAAAGACACATCAAAGAAAGAAAACTTTAGACCAATATCTCTAATGGATATAGATGCAAAAATTCTCAATAAAATCCTGGTAAATTGAATACAAAAACATACCAAAAAGATATTGAACCATGATCAAGTGGGATTCATCCCAGGTATGCCAGTTTGGCTCAACTTATGATAAATTGCATTTATTGATGTCTATATCAATAGACTCAAAGATAAGAATCATGATAATTTCAATAGATGCAGAAATAGCATCTGACAAAATACATCACTCCTTCATGTTTAAAATACTGGAAAGACTAGGAATAACAGAGCATATCTATGCTAAGGATATCTATGCTAAGTTCCAGACCAACTTCTTTCTAAATGGAGAAAAATTGAAGGCATTCCCTCTAAGAACTGGAACAAGACAGGGATGCTCTCTTTCACCATTTCTATTTGACACAGTTCTTGAAACACTGGCCAGAGCAATTAGACAAAAGAAATTAAAGGAATACGTATTGGAAAAGAAGAACTTAAATTAGCACTATTTGCTGACGATATGATTCTATACCTAGAAGACCCAGAAAGCTTCACCAGAAAACTTCTAGAACTAGTAAATGAATTCAGCAAAGTAGCAGGATATAAAATCAACACCCATAAATCAAAGGCATTTCTGTATATCAGTGACAAATCCTCTGAGAGAAAAATGAGAAAAAAACTACTCCATTTACAATAGTCTCAAAACAAATAAAATACTTGGGAATCAACTTAATGAAAGAGGTGAAAGATTTATACAATGAAAATTACAGAACCCTAAAGAGATAAATTAAAGAACACCTTAAAAGATGGAAAGATCTACCTTGCTCTTGGATAGGCAGAATTAATAGTATCAAAATGACCATACTGCCAAAAGCACTATACAGATTTAATGCAATTCCAATCAAAATCCCAATGGCATTCCTCATAGAAATAGAAAAGGCAACCATGAAATTCATCTGGAAAAATAAGAGACCCAGAATAGCTAAAGCAATCCTTAGCAGGAAGAGTGAAGGAGGTGGCATCACTATACCAGACCTTCAACTATACTACAGAGCAATAGTAACAAAAACAGCATGGTATTGGCACCAAAACAGACTGATAGATAGGTACAGAATAGGGGACACAGAGATTAACCCACAAAATTACAATTATATCAAGATTGGCTTATTTTGCTGAGCATGATGTTCTTTTGTTCTATCCATTTACTGGCTAATGCCATGATTTCATTCTTCTTTAAGGTTGAATTATATTCCATTGTGTATATGTACCACAGTTTCTTTATCAGTTCATCTGTTGAAAGGCACCTGGGTTGGATCCATAGTTTAGCTATTTTGAACTGAGCTGCTATAAACATTCATGTGGCTGTGTCACTGTAGTCCTTTGGGTATAAACCTAGGAGTGGGATAACTGGATCAAATCGTGGTTCTATTCCAAGTTTTCTGAGGAATCTCCATGCTGCTTTCCAGAATGGTTGCACCAATTTGCAGTCCCACCAGCAATGACTGAATCTTCCTTGCCAATATTTATTGTTGCTTATATTCTTGTTAATTGCCCTTCTGACTAGAATGAGATGGAATCGCAGTGTGGTTTTGATTTGTATTTCTCTAATTGCTAGAGATGTTGAACATTTTTTTTCATATATTTTTGATTGTTTTCTTCTTAGTTCCCAAGCCCATTTATTGATTGGGTCATTTACTTTAATAATTAAGATAAAGATAAAGCTATGAAAGATTTTGGGCAAATTTATTTATTCTTCAGCCATCCACATGATTGCTGAATTGAATAATCCTCTTTTGAATACCAGAAGACTATTTTCTTGCTTTTTGGGGCAATGTATAATGTAACAACTACAGATATAAACCACTTTTTAAGTTTACTCTCTATTATAAACACTTATACCACTTTTAATATACACAAACCCAGATTTGCTTTATAGAATTTGCTTGTTTTTATGATGTAAATGCTCACAGCATGGTCACTTTCAAGCTACCAGTGTGCCACCAATAAACATAAAATGTAATGCACAGAATCTATTTACTATAAAATATTTATTATGCAGAAAACACACATATAAATAACTTCAAGAGCATAGTTAATAGTAGAGTATACTGATGAATTTTGGACATTTATTACCTTTTTAATATAATTTTTAATTGTAAGCTTGTATATATATGTTATGCTTAAAAGTAGTTGATATAATTACTGAAAAATTAACTCTCGGTTCCTGGTACCTAGTAGTAGCTGCCACTGTGTATTAGCACAGGTAAGATAATTCACCCTTTATACATTATCTTTTGATAGACATCATAAACATAGCATCTGTACTCAGCAGCAGAAAGATTTGATCCTGTAAGCCTTTGCTTATATTCTTCCTCATAAAGGAATAAATTAATTCCTGTCTCACACATCTCACTATGCTTTTAGATTATTTTCTTGAAATGGGAAAAAAATAAGCAACTCTTTTTTTCTTATTTCTTTCAGCCCAAATTGGAGAAAATAACCATGTGCACTAAAGTACATTTTTCAAAATCCTTTTTCTGTTTGTAGGCTTGGGTACTTCATGAGAGAGTATGTAAGATTTCAGCAGAAAACATAATACAAGCTGGTTTTATCAATTCTCTTTTCTGCCCTTTATATGTATATCAAGTTTATCTCAGCAACCAACTCAGGATTGCCAAGTCCTGGGGTTAGCCTAGTTTTGTTTTGTTTTTTTCCTTGCCTTCTTTTAATTTTTCTAAACCTGCCTTGCAAAAATATTCATAGTCTATGAGCCATTTTAGTTCTATTTATTTTTCTTCTTCCCAATTTTTAAAAGAATATTTTCATAAGAATCGAATATAGTTATGGTAACTTCATAAAACAGCGACCACCATTGCTATCTACTTTTGGATACCTTTGGCCATTCTGAACATGAACACAAAGATTTGTCCAACATACTGATGTAAAATCATTCCATTTCTAGGACCAGAAGTACCAAGGTGAAACAAATACTTTTTCGGAGAATTTCTTATTCTCAACTGGATAAGTACCTCAATTTTTAGGATATTCATTGAATTTCACACGATTTTGCTGTTGTGAGGCCTCAACTTTTTCAAAAATTTACTTCTGGAAAGTTTTCAGTCTAAGTACATGATTTGTATGACTGAGTATATTTATGTCAGTGATGTTGAAGTAATGGTGCATTAATCACATCCCAAATAATGGAGTTATTGGATAGGAAATAGGAAGTATGGACTTTGAGCTTTATAAAGAATGCACACAGATGACATTTTGCAGGCTAATCATTTAAAGAACCCCTATTTTCTTATAGATATTTACTAGGCTAAAAACATGACATTCTGTTTTGTGAATATACCGAAATTATATGAACTGGAAACTGCTTACTTTGGGATAAAAAATGCCTCTTATTTTCCTCAAAGACTGTTCTTCATATTTTTCAAAGTATTGCATTGAGTCCTTCTGAGACAATATATCATTTAGTCTCTTACTAATGCCGAATAACATTGAGACTTTGTGTAATGAAAGTAAGACAAGCATTAGTTGGACCTAGAAAAATGGATTTTAACAATTACAATGACATATGATTTTTTTCTACTTGGATTTCATGTAGTTAATTAGGATTCTAAACAGAGTTTGTGTGTAACTCTACTTTTATGACAATGAGATTGTATAAGAGAAAAATCTGTTAATAACTGTAGAATTTTTAAAAAGCAAATTAACCAAGAAGACTTCTGTGGAATTTCTCTATGGTTAGTAGACTGTATACTTTTAAGTCATTCTTGCACACATGGGTGGTAAAGAGTCTGGCTTCCTGACACCATGAAGCTACCTTGACAGATTGCTGATTGGTAGAATTCATTCTCTGGATTTTTTTTTTTTCTCACAAATGACCCTAATTGTAACCAGGACATATGCATTAGGATTAGGTCAGATGATTCTTACAAAGCAGAAAGGGATGTTCTCAGAATCCTTATTGTATAGATGAGGAGAGGGTTGCGGGGGAATTGAAGAAATTTGTACAGGTAAACATTGTTTTGGAAGGAACTGGACAAGGATCAGAATCCAGGCCATTCTCCTCTTGGGCCTTGTAACTGTTGTCCCATATGGGAAATAAACAAGGAGATTTAGCTCAGCCTGTCTGAAGAAAGCTGCAAGTGTTGACAGTATTAATAAATATAAAATGACAGGTACAATCCTTCATAATTTCAATGGTGCTTTATAATATATATTCTAGTTACCACATCTTCTAGGCACTACTCTAAGAAACTGAGCTTTGGTGATATTGAGGTCTCAGAAAGATTGTAATGTTGTGTGAGATGTTAGGGTCAGTTTTAAAATTTAATGAGAGCAAGAATTGTTCTCATCACAGTGATTCAAATTCTATCATGAGTAAGGAGCTATGGAGAAATTCTAAATTGTAATAGATGCTTCAGATTTTCGTATTCCTAATTTCTTATTCTTAATAGCAGCACTTGTTTTTTAGAGCATAAAAATTGGTAATGAGATGATTGATAGCTGAATGAAAACATTTGGTCAGAATGCTAAGCTTTTTGACACTAGTTCAGAGAGGTGAGATGGTACTTTTCTGGATGAAAAACATATTAATTGCTCCAAACACAATCTTTGGTCTATGCTCTGTTGTTTTTAAACCAAAGCTGCTTCCTTTGTGCTCATTCCCTTTCTAAATCATATCTGGTCAACTATTTTATTCTAGATCTCTCAGAACCTGGTTGCCATCTCACTTTTTCTATAAAGATTTTTCCTTCTTATCTGGCCTGTTGTACCTGTGTCCAGTATGAAATCTGATGACCATGGTCCATTGAGTTTCACTTTTTGCATACAATTTTAAATCTTTACCAATGTATTTCTGGCATGCTATTTCAAGGCACAAAATGCTAGGGTTGGGGATCAACCCTGTCCCCTAACTTTTTTCTGCTGTGGCTCCAGATTTTAACCAGACATCTTTGCTCTATAGAGATCTAGATATGATTGGCTTCAATGCCACCTCATTTTATACCTACAAACTACAAATTCTCAATTTCTGAGAATTGTCTTCATTTACATGAACTTCTGCTCTCATGCTCATCTTCCCACTCTGACATATATGTTTTCTTTTAACCTTTGTTCAGTTCACACAAGAAACATACTTATGCCACAACTTTTGTGAATTGGTAAACTTAACTGAAGACAGGAAGGTGTGGGAAGGACAATGGGAGATAATTCTTCATGAAGCTACCATGAAGCTGACAAATAAGCAGTTCCTAAGAATATTATATGGTAAAAATAAATTTTATGAATTAAGCAGTAGACATCCAAAAATTGTCTTTCTCTTTGAGAATAGAACAGAGCTGGGTATTGAAAAAAAGAACAGGAGTTACCTAAGCAAATAAAGATTGCATTATAGAATGAAGAGTATCCTAGGCAATTGAAAGGTAACACAGATAATTGTGGAGATCCAAAAATACATTAAGGAAGTGTACACACACATACACATACACACACACACACACACACACACACACAGATGTGGCTCAGTGGTTAAGTGTTGTACAGGGGCACCTAACTACTGAGCCACATCCCCAGCCCATTTTATTTTTATGTTGAGATAGGGTCTTGCTATGTGGCTGAGGCTTGTCTCAAACTTGGAATCCTCCCACCTCAGCCTTCAGAATTGCTGGGATTACAGGCATGCACCACTTTACCTGGCTGTTCACCAATATTTTTACATATATTTATCTATAAATTATTCACATTTGCTATTTTCTTGCATATGGGGAAGCTAGAGAGTAAAACATAAAATAAAGATGGGAAGGTGGGGATCTGAAAATCAAAGGAAAACCAGCAGAGGGAAGGGACAAGGAGATGGGAAGGGGGGCTGGGGAGTGCTGGGGAGTGATATTGACCAAATTATGTTATTTTGTGTGCACGTATAAATCTGTAACAACAAATACCATCATTATGTAACTATAATGCACCAATAAAAATGTGAAGAAAAGCATATTCATGCTATGCAAAACAATCTACCAGTATAATACAGTCTCTATCAAAATATCATGACTATTCCTTAGAGAACTAGGAAAAAAATCTAAAATTTACATAAAGCCACAAAAACCTCCTGCACAGCCAAATAAAACTTGAATAATAACAATAACAAAAGCAGGAAGCATAATATCATTTAACCCCAAAATATACTACAAATCTATAGTAATCAAAATATCATGATATGGACATTACAGAAACATAGCCAAATGGAAAAATATAGAGAGCCTAGCAGTAAACATGCACATTTATAGCCAGGTGATCATTGACAAAGGTGCCAAGGACATGCATTGGAGAAACACAGCTTCTTCAATTAAAGATGCTGGGAAAGATGGTATCCACATACAGAATAAAACCAGATCTCTAACTTTCACCTACACAAAATCAACTCAAATATGGGTTGAAAATATGTGAGACATGGAACTATAAAAATAGTAGAATGAAACATGTCAAATACTTAGGTCATTGAAATAGGTAAGGATTTGGGGATAAGAGCTCAAATACTCAGGAAATAACAGCAAAAATAGACAAATTGTACCAGACTAAAAAGCTTCTGCGCAGCAAAGGAAACAATCAACTGCATGACTCAAGGAAAAAAAATATTTAGCTATACATCTGACAAGGGGTCAATATTCAGAATATATAAGAAACTCAAGCAAGAAAAAAGGACCAAATATTCCATTTAAAAAAGGGAGGGCAATATACTTAAATATTTTTCAAAGGCAAACAAATGACCAATAGGTATGTATACACAAAAGTGCTCAGCGTCACTAACCTTCAGGGAAATGCAAATCAAAATTGCAATAAAACATCACCTCACTTCAGTTAAAGTGGCTATACCCAAAAGACAAAAGACAAGTAAGGGTGAGAATGTGGAGTGTAAGAAGTAGTTACATACTCTTTTTTAGGAATGTAAATTAGTACAACCGCTATGCAAAACTATGGGGGTTTCTAAAAATACTAAAAAGTTTTAAAAATCAGATTAATCTACTGTATGATCTGGCAATACCACTCCAGAGTTTGCATCCAGAGAAAATGAAGTCAGTATGTTGAAAAGACATCAGAACTCCCTGTTTATCACAGCCCTGATCACAATAGCTGAGATACAGAAATAACCAAGAGTCCATCAACTGATAAATGGATAAAGAACACATGGTACATCTATGCATGATACACTACTCCTATCATTTGTGAATTCATCAGTGGAACTGAAAATCATTATGTTTAATGAAATAAAGCACAGAAAGACATGTACCATGTGATTTGACTCATGTGGAATCTATAAAAATTGATCACATAAAAGTCAAGAATTTGGTTACCAGAGACTGGAGAGTAAAGGAGAGAGGGAAGAATGAGGAAAAGTTGAATAACAGGTACAGAGTTAGTTAGATAGGAGAAATCAAATTTAGGGGTTCTATTGTGCAGCAGGGTAAGTGTAGATTACCATAATATGGTATATAGTTCAAAAAACAAGAGATTTTGAATGTATTTAACGTAAGTAAGTGATAAATGTTTGGGGAAATAGATAGGCAGGTTTAACTTTGATTTGTTCATCATACAATATATGCATGCATCAAAATATCCCATGGTACCTCACAAATATGTGCAATCTTTACATGCCAAAACAAAAATTTTATTAAAAATACAATATTTTCCTAGTACTTGGAAAACTATAAAATATACTCAAATAATAAGACTGGTAGTATTTGTTTCTAACCTAATCAATAAACTCATGTGGTACTATCAAAAATCTAGTACTGAGTTCCCTTTCTAAGCTACGTTTAGTAAATAAGAAATATGCCGGTTAGAGATGAAGACTTGGGAAATTAATTGAGGGAATGCTAGTTGAAGTCTGATAGTGGTCTAAACCCTTCACAAGAAGCCATATTGGTGTTGATGTATATTATATTCCTGTCATTGCTTGTTCCCTTTTAGTTTAAAGTCATGAATGCCACTAGTTTGCATTGTAGGTTGGGTTTGTTATTTTTGCTTTTGACAAAACCCTGAAGTGGTAAGGTGAGCTTACAGAATCAAAAAGGAAAGTAGCAGGACAACAGTATGAAGAAGACATACTTCCTTTGTACTTGTGCAGGTCTTGGGAGAGGAACCAACATAGTTGAATAGATACTTTTGCAGGACCATAGAGGGACACACTTATGAAATAGATCGTGGTATTTTTAATAGAGACAGGAGATGTTAATATAAATATTTGGCAGGGTTAGGGAAGTGGAGTGGGACCAAGGTGAAGAGAGTGGACAGCTGTTGAGTTCAAATCAGGGCTAATTTGTCATCTGTTTAGAGTCACCATGAAAGTGAGAGATTGAATGAATCTGAACCACTAGGGTCATTGCCTCCAGCTTGAGTCACCCATATTCCTCCAGCTCTGCAATGAATCTCTATTTACTTTGAAGGCAATCTGCTTGTTTGGAGACTGAACCTGGAGAAAACTGGCAGAAAGAAAGCGACCAACAATTACCTTCTTATTACAGTTAAGATAATTAGAGTCCTCTCTAGAGAAAGACATGTCTGTTGCAGGAAGCTGTTAAATTTAATTTCCCCCTTCTGCCCATGGAGTCTATGCCACACTTTTTATTTCTCAGAAAGAAGGATCATAAATACGGAATGACTTGGCAGTATATACTTTTTGAAGTTAGAATACCAGCATTTGTTATTAGACTGGCTTCATCTTCCCAGCCAGAATGAATCAAAGATGTTATCTTTAAGCACTTTAAAATTTGCCATGAAATGACAAAAGCAAGGGACTTCAAAACAAAGGTTGGTTATTTTTCCTAAGCTTATGATTCTGAGGTGGAAGAAAATGCTATTTAAAAATGGAAGTTGCATAACATCTTGAATTTTCTGGTGCTAGTTAAGCACATAAATTGTCTTCATTTTTTTTCCATCACAACTTCTGTTTTAAATAAATGAATAAAGATGATCATAGAAATTGAATTTCTGAATGCTACTAAATATGTCACAGATCAGTAATGAATGGATTTCATTTTTACTCTTTGTTAGAAAAGCAGGTACGATTCCTGAAATTAGGTTATAGCTGTGGGTTCTGTTGGTCTGAGCCCCAGCCTGGAAATAAAAAGTTCTGGCTTTGAAACTGACTGGAACATTATCTTCCCCATATCATTGAAGCTGTTCAAGACTCAGTGTTCTCTGATATGCAGTGGGAATCCTAAGTATCCCTTCTTAACTTACTGTGGTAACAAGAACAATAATAATAACAGAAAGAAAAATGAATAACTATAATTAAGATCTTCTGAAAAATTATAAAATGTATCCATCGCATAGGTAGCCATTACATATTTTATCTAGCTTAATAAAAATAAAAATATACTGCTGCTAATTCTTCTGAAGAGTTTTTTTTTTAAGAAGGAGATGCTATTGTTTTTGCATTTTCTCTCAAATACTGTGATCCCTGGGTAAATATGTAAAGTTGATTTATTAATCCAATTTGCCCAAATCTTCACTAAGTACTAGTTAGAGCCAAAGCATGAGGTTGAACATTGTCTAGGCTTTGAAGTCATTCCCAACTCAGAATTGTTTTTACTGTTTTATAGTCTGTGGAGCATAGATAAGGATGACTTCTGGAATTGGAATGCTGTGATTGAAGGCTAGTACTTTCATATTTGAGAAATGTGACCTTTTGCAAGATATTCTTCTTTGCAAGATAATCATTATTATTTTAGTTTCTTCATCTGTAAAATGGAGTGATAATAGTTTCAAACTCACAGGGATATTGTAAGAATTAAATAAAGTAATGCAATTGAAGTGTTTATAGGTGTTTGCCATAGAATAAATGTTCATTTGCTATTGCTACTAGTGCTATGGGAAAATGTTATATATTAAATAATGAAATAACTAGGATAGGGTCAATGGCCAGTGAGAGGTATATCTGAATTCCAAATAAAGCTCATGGTTTCAGGTGTTCAGCACATGGACTCTATTGCTTTGGGCCCAAAGTGAGTCAGAACATCATGGAGGAAGGGCGAGGCAGAGGAGTATGCTCTACCCATGGTGGTCAGGATGCAGAGGGAGAGGGGGAAGGGATTGCTGGGAAGATGCATCCTTCCAGGGCATGTCTGCAGTGACCTATCTCCTCTGGTCATGCCCAGCCTGCTTACAGTTACCACCCAGTTAGTTCATCTAAACTAGAATGGACTGATTGGGTTATAGCTCTGGTATTCTAATCATTTCACCTCTGAATACTTTTGCATAATTTGTGTTCATGCAAAACATATGAGATGTTTTTGGTGGACATCTCATATCCAAACCGTAATAAAAGGTGTCAGAAATTTCTTTCCTATCACTCATTGTTTATAAAGAAAGTAATGGAAGCACTGAAAAGTAGTTATTAATACAAAATAAAAAGAGAAAATGAAAAACCTAACAAGTTGCACAATTGCATCACCCTAGTAAGATTTGCAATTTCAAATGCATAACTTGTATTACCCAGGATTCATCTGCTCCAAGATCCCCTGCCTTACTACTTTTCCCCTGATATACCCAAGGTTGGTTGAATAACTATAATCTGTTTCTATCACCTGCTCTGAATAAATTCATCAAACCTTTATTATATATACATGATAATTACTATTGATATTCTTGAGGAAAAAGATAGTTATTGCTTCTCTGGTATGCATTTTGAGTATAATTTCTGGCAAAAAACCCAAATTTTAATAAAAGTGTGAGATGAATGGCTGCCTATTTCAATGTGCTCTCCTGCTTCTTCATAGAAATAATCTCAAGTCTTCTGGGCCTTTCTTTACATGTCTTCACCATGGAAGAAAAATATGGGTGTAAAATTTCAAATATAGTTTATTATCAGGGCCTCATTTGGTTGCCAGTAAGAGAACACTATCCTGAACTAACTTAGGCAAAAACTTGAAATTTATTAATTATATATGGGGTATTTCAGTTACAAGGCTCAACAACCAAACTACAGGAAAGGCAGGAATCATGCCACCCTCAAGGTTAATTACAACCAGGCTGAAATTCTGCTGTTGTCTTAATCCATAAGTCCTTCTTTGATTAGATTTATTCTCCCCTAAGATATACAGGATCGTTTGGCTGCAGTGGGAAAAACACAGCCACTAAAGATTCCAGACCCTAACATCCTCACAAATTATGTCCCCAGAGAGAAGCTTACTAAATCCCCAATTGCAGTTCAAACAATCATGAAGAAAATCTCTAATAGGCTCAGGAAATGCTTCTCATCCAATAGACTCCATGAAAAGTTTTGGATTTATATGAAATAGTTTGGATTATATCTTACAAACACAGGTTTCTTGATTTTGTGTGTGTGTGTGTGTGTGTGTGTGTGTGTGTGTGTGTGTGTGTGTAGTACAGTGCGTGTGTGCCCTACACTTCTTTGATAATCAAGTCATACCTGTATGCTTTCTCAGAATATTTTTAAATTATATGAAAAAATTCTGTTAGAAATTCAAAAGAAAGATATTGAACCAAAATATTTTTAAAATTGTGGTATCATAATATATTATTCTTTATTGATTCATTATGTAACAAGAGTTAGTTGAAGACCTAATAACTAACATAATTGCAAAAGATGGTAATAGCGATAATATTTTGAGGTATTTGCATGGATGATGTATAAAAATATCTGTGGCTTCTATTGTGACTGTTAGAGGTATTAATGCTCATATGCTGTAGTGTTTTATCTACATTCATAATTGAAGCATATGCTGAGGTGCATTAGAAGTTGGTGAAAATACATAAACATTTTTTTTTCTTATCCATGTTCATAGACACTCAGAATTTGATCTCTGGCCAACTTACGGCAGCATGAAGAACCTTGCCACATATGATGGGAACTGTCAAAAGTTTCTAATCAAGGGTGTGACTTGATTCTAGAAACACCACGTCAAAGGATTAAGAACATGAAATTTGGCCTCAGAAAAATACGGAGTCAAATCCAAGTTCTGTGACTTTGCAATTATTGTGGAGTGAACCAGTGTCTTTGCTTCTCTACCAAATGGTGATGGCTATCACTAAACCACGTTGTAAAGATAATGGAATAATGGGCATGGAGTCATCAGTGAGGTTTTGGCAAGAACATTTCAGGTTAAAAATCATCATTTGGGTATTGCTACTCTTTTTTACTTCATACTCTTTGGCTATTGACATGCTTTGATATGCAATTTGTAGAAAAAATTATTTGGTTATCTTCTTGGAAAGAGTGCTAGACTATTGCACATTAAACCTTTCTTGGAAGGAGATGGAGGAGAATGATATTTCCTTTTCCTGTTAGTTTGGGGTTATAGGCATAAATTCAGTGACATCTTGGAAAGAGTGATTTCTCATATGGATGACAGATGGGGCTGTCATGTTTCTTAAAATACCAACAGCAGAACCAGGAAAGGCTCTATTCTAAGTTTGGGAGGTAAGCTCAATCTTTTGGATACAGCAAGCTGTGCCTTCCAGCCTCTTGAAAAGATTCCTGCTAGCTAAAATAACACTGAAGTCGCTAAAATCTAAGTTGATTTTGCGTCCAACACCTGGCTCTTGGTTGAATTGTTTATACTCATGGGTCTAATTTTAGATTTAAGCTTCATGTTTTTCTTACTACTGCAGATATTCTTGATTTTTCTTAACTGAATTTAAAGTGTTTATGATTTAGCATCAGATTCTGTAGTTTTAGGCCTATTATAAATATGACAAATGCCACCGCAGCCCCTTGGTATGAACTGGCTGGTTTGTTCTCCATCCGTTTTGCCAGGATGTACATTTTCTTAAGCTTCCCCAGTTGCTTTTCACAGCAACCTCTTACTCATTGACAAAGCTGGAAGGGACACAGGTAATGAAGTCAGGTAGGTTTCCTTTTGTCACTCTTGTTGACTGACAGTTTACCAGTTTTTATTTTATTAGTCTTGAAGATATTCCCACAGGGTAGATGCCTCGGACTACTAGGCCTCACTGGCTTCTGTCAGTATCTTTCAAGTTTCTCACAAAGCCATTCCCTACTTAGGAATTTTACCTCCTTTTGGCTTTTTAGAGTCTTTTTATTATTATTATTATTATTATTATTATTTATTCTAATTTGTTATTTATGACAGCAGAATGAATTACAATCCATACTAAACATATAGAGCACAATTTTTCATATCTCTGGTTGTATTCAAAGTATATTCACAACATTCGTGTCTTTATACATGTACTTAGGTTTAATGATGTCCATCTCATTTCACCATCTTTCCTTCCCCCATGCCCTCTCCTTTCCCCTCCCATCCCTCTGCCTTATCTAGAGTTGTCTAATACCCCCAACCTCACTATCAGTCAGCCTCCTTATATCAGAGAAAACATTCAGCATTTGTTTTATTGGGGATTGACTAACTTCACTTAGCATTATCTTCTCTAGCTCCATCCATTTAACTGCAAATGCCATGATTTTATTATCTTTTTATTGTTGAGTAATATTCCATTGTGTATATACATCACATTTTCTTTATCCATTTATCTACTGAAGGGCATCCAGGTTGGTTCCACATTTTAGTTATTGTAAATTTTGCTGCAATAAACACTGATGTACCTGTGTTCCTGTAGTATGCTGTTTTCAAGTCTGAGGAGAGGGATAGCTGGGTCAAAAGGTGGTTCCATTCCCACTTTCCCAAGGAATCTCCATCTACTTTCCATATTGATGGCACCATTTTGCAGTCTCACCAGCAATGTACGAGTGTGCCTTTTCCTCCACATGCTCGCCAACACTTATTGTTTTTTATAGTCTTAATAACTGCCATTCTGACTGGAGTGAGATGGAATCTTGAAGTAGTTTTGATTTGTATTTCTCTAATTGCTAGAGATATTGAACATTTTTTATATATTTGTTGATTGATTATATATAACCTTCTGAGAAGTGTGTGTTCAGTTCCTTGGCCCATTTATTGATTGGGTTACTTGTTTTTATGGTGTTTAGCTTTTTGAGTTCTTTATATACCCTAGAGATTAGTGCTCTGATGTTCAAGTGGTAAAAATTTGCTCCCAAGATGTAGGCTCTCTATTTACCTCACTGATTGTTTCTTTTGCTGAGAAGAAGCTTTTAAGTTTGAATCCATCCCATTTATTAATTCTTGATTTTAATTCTTTTTTTTTAAATTTTTTTATTATTGGTTGTTCAAAACATTACAAAGCTCTTGACATATCATATTTCATACATTTGATTCAAGTGGGTTATGAACTCCCATTTTTACCCCGTATTCAGATTGCAGTATCACATCGGTTACACATCCACGTTTTTACATATTGCCATACTAGTGACTGTTGTATTCTGCTACCTTTCCTATCCTCTTCTATCCCCCCCTCCCTGCTTTTTAGAGTCTTTATGAATGATGGGAAATACTGAAAGTAGAATTTTGTACAAAATATCTGGGGGTGCAATTATGTGTTACCATTTCTTCCTCCCTCTTGCCCTATTCTGTAGAGATGAAGCGTGACCTTCCCTTTCTTTGTTTCACTACAGGTGAACTTCTTTCTTTAGCTCTACCAAAAAGGCACCAATTCACTTATGTAGTATAACTCCTGAATTCAGGATATTGAGTAGATACTCCTTTGTTCTGCTCCAAAGACCCTGCATTTATATGAATAGTATCACATTTTTTATAAACAGCGAAAATATCTATACCAGTTTTCAAACTAATCAGAGAATTTTCACTTATTTTTCAATGACTTTTTAAAATTTGTTTATTGAGCACTTGTCCTATATCGGGTGAGTGGGAAGTATATAGTGTATTACTGTGAATAAGGACAGAATTTCTAATCTCACAAAATTTAGAGTAGAATGGATTTTTATTCCATCCTCCAATACTTTCCATCAAATTTGACATAAAAGAGATAGCTGGTAAATGTCATCAGAATAAATAATGAAAAACCTAATTTGTGGTTAACAGCCTTGTTCAAATAAATGACTGAACGTATTATAATCTTGTTATAATAAATAAAAGTTATCCTGAAAATCTAGCCAAAAGAAAAAGTGTCAGACTAGTGAAGTGTTTTGAGAAAAATCTTTCTCAGGCAAGGCAAGATTTAATTTTGTAAAAGGCCACTCCATTGCCAATGAGTTTAGAGGGAACAATGCACCATTTCTACAAATTTCCAGGGCTGATTTATGAAAAGTCGGCTTGTAGGTATTTCAGGCCTTTTTCCAAATTTTTCATTTCTAATAATTGTATCTGGATGGGTATTCATAAATACGCATTGACACCTTGTTTTAATGGAGTGTATTTCCACTACCTGAATAGATTTCAATGTTACTCTCATTTGATAGATTTACCCATGAAAATCTAATCTACATCAACCTACTTTGTTAACTTTGAAATGACAAGCTGTAAGCAAAAATAGTGTGGAATGAATATTCCTGATGGAAAACTTTATAAGAAATGCACCAAAGTATGATATGACGAGTAGATTGTATTATGTTAACTAAGTTCAAAATGAGGAGGGCGTGAGGGAGAAATTTTAGTATATATTTAAATAAAAAGGAGGGCTGGGCTGTGGCTCAGCAGTAGAGCACTCACCTAGCATGCGTGGGGCACTGGGTTCAATCCTCAGCACCACATAAAGTAAAATAAAGACATTGTGTCCACCTATAAATTATATATATATTTAAAGGAGAAATTCAAATCAATGATCATAGAAGTGGGCATCTTGTGAGACAGAGAGAAAGTGAATCAAAGAATAGGATCCTGGTCAGGAAAACAAAACTGTTTAAAATATAGATACACTGTTTCAGTCAGATTTTTTTCATTGCTGTGAACAAAGCTTCTGACAACAACAATTTTAGAGGAGGAAGAGTTTATTGGGATGGGGGACTCATGGTGTCAGTCCATAGACAGCCAGCCCCTTCCTTGGGGCCTAAGGTGAGGCACAACACCATAGCAGAAGAGTGTGGTGGAGGAAAGCAGCTGGGAACATGGCACCAGGAAGCAAAGAGAGAGCTTCACTCAGCAAGAAGAAAATATGTAAACCATATTTTCCAGGGCCCCAGCTCCTCCAGCCAGACTCTACCTGTCTACAGTTACCATCCACCTAATCCGCATCAGTGGATTAACATACTGATTAGGTTAAGACTCTAATAACCCAAATA
Source organism: Ictidomys tridecemlineatus (assembly GCF_052094955.1). Lineage (NCBI taxonomy): Eukaryota > Metazoa > Chordata > Mammalia > Rodentia > Sciuridae > Ictidomys > Ictidomys tridecemlineatus. The sequence goes on from NC_135480.1 coordinate 34,417,612, forward strand.
GTCTCACTTCTATGCTTTCTTGCATTGTCTCACACTTGAGCTTTTGAGGAACGCCTCGTATTAAAACCATAAGGCACAGGCATTCTCAATTAATTGGATCTACCAAGTAAAATGGTTTGTATTCTCTTATGGAAATTTAAGAGCCTGGCTTAAGAAATCTATTTTTAACAGAACTGCAAGTCACTGACTCTTAGGGACTTTAGGCAAATCATGTGACATTTCTGGATGTCAGTTCCCTCATCCTCCTTGTAAGGCCATAGAGAAGGTAGTTTCCAAGGTCCTTAGTTACTAAAGAGACTCTTAAGTTTTTGACAGCACTCAAAGGCAGTAAAACTTACTTTGGCTACTAAATATTATCAATAAAATTCATCTATCAAAATAAAACTAAGCCCTTCTTAGTTTTATGTTAATTTTACTAAATATTTTATATATATATATAATCAACTCTGTTGGAACTTTACAGTAGGCATCAGAATTATGCATCTTTTTATCTATTAGGAAAAAGCAGCTTTATGTTTTATGTAAAGTGGGTGCTTATTATAGAAATAAGTGCTTATACAAATATATAAGTATATAAGAAGTAAATGTCAAAAAAGAGGTAGTCAGAGGGTCAGAGTAACAGTTGCTAATGAGTCTGCCTGATGTAATGGGGTCAGTAGAGAGGTCAGAGCCAAGGTGGACAGCAAAGCTGGGATTTTTAGGGAATGTATAGAAATTGCTGCCTTGGAGGAAGCTGTTTCTTTCACAGAGGTAAAGCTATGCTTCTGTGGATCTGCAGCCAAGTCTCCAGTGTTGAACTTGGGATTGCAATTCGCATTGGCCAGCTCAGCCTGCAGTCATGTACTAGCTGGATGTGGAGCAATGGCAAACATGGCCAAGCTGGCTAGGTTTTCATCTGTGCCTTTTGTGTTGGACTTCACATCTGACTGAAATATCTTTTAGGGAGTAATGACTCAGTTTCACTTCCGTTTTCCAAATCACATGCATGTACCTTCTTCAACCAAATGTAACCCTAAAAACCCTAAAAACTGTAACCCTAAAATAATAAAGAGACTTGAACATTTAAGCCTTTTCAAATAGAAGGCAAAGGTAAGACAATTTTTAAAAGCACCATTTAATACAATAAGATGAACAATGATTAGTAATTTGCTTGTTGCATTACAATGGACAAAATATATTTAATTATCATTACATATGATGTATTTGTGGTTTAATTTATCATTATATATGGTTTCAAAATTACTCTTGGAAATCAGTAGGATAAGAGTTACTAATCCTGATGATATATGAAAAATGTGGCTAAATTCTAAATAATTGTCTATGATCACACAAGTAAGAGCCCGAATGGAGTTGATTAATATTAGAATATTCTGACTAGAAAATCCTTTATGAGATTTTGAGGATTCTAATAAGTGCGGTTGTGTCATATGTTTTTCTTATCTTTTTTTTTTACCTTGAAGATTTGATTATGCATCATGAAGACTTGATAATGCATTTCTTAGGACTAATAATAATAATAATAATAACTAAAAACTACCCTTTCCTAAGTATAATCCATTTGGGGGTTCACAATAGACTTTCAAATTTTTTTGGTCTCATTTATTCTTCAGAAAATATTTAAATGACTGATTTATATTTTTTATGTTTTTATTATTTTAATTATATTTATTTATGGCATATGGCATTTATATTTTACAAATTAAAAAATAAGTCTCAGTAAGACCAGGTAAGCACCATACTCTCATTCTGATTTGATTTACTGAAACAGAACTCAAACCCAAATAATTCACTTTGAGTTCAGATCCCTTTCTAGGTTCATCACTGCTTCTTACTGCTAGTCATGGAGGAGATACTGAAAATACATTTTATTTATTGATTTATGAATGAAAAATACCTTAAACTGAAATTTTTTTTACTAATTGAGGCTCAGAATAGAAAAGTCTATATTTCTTTTGATTTTAATATTAGGTAGGTGTCCTCCAAAAGCTCATGTGTGAGACAACACAAAGTTTAGAAGTTAAATGATTGGATTATGAAAGCCTTAACATAATCAATGCATTCATACCCTGATAGGGATTAACTGGATGATGACTTTAGGTAGGTAGTGTGTGGCTGAAAGTGGTGGGTCATCAGGGTATGCCTTTAGGGTTTATGTTTTGTCCACAGTGAAGAGAGCTCTCTGTCTGCCTCCTTGTGCCATATTTTGAGATGTTTCCCTTTACAACACTCTTCCACCATGAAGTTCTCCCACACCTTGGGCTCAGAGCAATGGAGTCAGCCATCTATGGACTAAGATCTCTGAAACCATGAGCCCCCAAATAAACTTTTCCTCATCTAAAATGGTTCTTGTTAGGTTATTTGGTCACAGTGGCAAAAATACTGACTAAAACAATATTTAATCCATCGGCACCAGGAAGAGACCCTGAGAAAGGAGCTGTGAATTTGGGATCCACGTTAAGGGCAGGGATTAAGGGAAGGAGGTGGTAGAGAGGGTACAGAAGCCCTGGTAATGGAAGTGCTTCACCAAGCTGAAGGCAGAAGACAATGACCAGTAAATTAGGAAAAATTAATATTTCCTTTGGCAAAATGAGGATATAGAGATAGATAATAATGGAACAAATGACATCTCATTTCCATTCATAAATCATCCTTTCAGAACATGGATAGTAAAAGATGGTCATGAGTATTATAAGAGGTCCTTGAAAATTGGCATTTTGAAATATCTCATATTTATTTAATATGTATTTTAAAATGATTTGGGAAATAAGGTTATCTGATGATGATAATTTTGCCAAGTTATTGTTTTAATATGTGAAAGTGCTATTTCAGGTCCATATCTGTGTTCCTTGTGGTATAACACAAAAGGACATGCATAAGGATAGAGTATGATCTGATAGAACACAGAGGTTTTGGGTTAAATTGTTTTTAAACTTCTTCTCTGTTTCTTTTTTACTTTCTTGCTGTCACATTTTTTACTTTTTGACCCACCGAGGGACTTTACACTTTCATTTCGAAATTTTGGGATATACAGCATTACAGATTCTTCATTCCCAAGTAGTAAAACTTGTCATGGGGCAGAACAAATCTCATTGAACTATCATCTACAGATGCTGATTGATACATTTGGAATCAGTGAGAATGAGACCAAAAGGTGAGAAAAGCTACCATCTTGGTTAGGGAAATGGATCCTGACCAATAATAAAAGACATGGTTGTTTTAACATCCCAAGGAGAGAAGACGACGCATGGAACACAAGTGGTCTATTCATTCTCTTTGTTTTCTCTTGCACAATTGTGACTGAATTATCAAGTGAAATGAGATGTGGATGATTACCAGGAAATTAAGCCCTTCAGGAATCTATGAAGACCCACCGAGGTGATAATTGAAGAAAAGAGGAATCGAGAATGGAGAATAGAGAAGGGAAATGATTATCAGCTGCAATGAAAGACCAGCTAAGCTAAAGATGACTGTAGTTTGTCTCATTTCTCTCTTATGAATTTCCTTTCAAGAAGAGAGAATTAAAGTTGGAAGAATTGCTTTAAAACTCTATGGAGAAATGGATCTGTGCAGAACAAGGAATGAACCACAGCACAACAGAGTTCTGCTGCTCAGACATCACTTTAAGACAGAAGATCATGATGAGTCCTGTAATAGACAGACATCAGTTGCATGGCTACTGGAATCTGCTGCCTTTCTTACACCACAGCCAGATTCCCCCATCAATGACTGAGTGCATCAGTGCCATTTCTGCTTAATGCAGGACTCACCTAGAGAGAAAATTTTCCTCTGGTCTTTTTGCTATTGGACTTTCTCAGGACTTTAATGTGACATCTCAAAACCCTAGAAAAAGAAGAAAAAAAAATCAACACCCAAAAGAGTAGAAGACAGGAAATCATTAAAATCAGAGCTGAAATCAATGAAATTGAAACAAAAGAAACAATCAAAAAAATTGACAAAACAAAAAGTTGGTTCTTTGAAAAAAATAAATCAAACTGATAAACCATTAGCCACGCTAATGAACAGAAGGAGAAAGAAAACTCAAATTACTAACATCCATGATGAAAAAAAGAAATATTAAGACAGACACTACCAAAATACAGAAATAATTGGAAATTATTTTGAAAATTTGTACTTCAATAAAATAGAAAATACTGAAGGCATCAACAAATTTCTTTTTTTTTTTTAAAGAGAGTGAGAGAGGGGGACAGAGAGAGAGAGAATTTTAACATTTATTTATTTTTTCTTATTTCTCGGTGGACACAACATCTTTGTTGGTATGTGGTGCTGCTGAGGATCGAACCTGGGCCCCATGCATGCTAGCCGAGGGCGCTACCGCTTGAGCCACATCCCCAGCCCCATCAACAAATTTCTAGAGGCATATGATATGCCCAAACTAAATCAGGATGATATACACAATTTAAACTGATCAATTTCAAGCAAGGAAATAGAGGATGCCATCAGAAACCTACCAACTAAGAAAAGTCCAGGACCTGATGGATACACAGCTGAATTCTACAAGACCTTTAAAGAACTAACACCAATGATTCTCAAACTATTTCATGAAATAGGAAAAAAGGGAACACTTCCAAACACATTCTATGAGGCCAATATCACCCTGATTCCAAAATCTGACAAAGACACATCAAAGAAAGGAAACGTCAGACTAATATCTCTAATGAATATATTGCAGAAATTCTCAGTAAAATTCTGGCAAGTCAAATGTAAAAATATATCAAAAAGATAGTGTACCATAATCAAGTAGGGTTCATACCAGGGATGCAAGGTTGGTTCAGCATATGGAAATCAATAAATGTAATTCATCACATTAATAGACTCAAAGATAAAATTTATATGATCATCTCAATAGATGCAGAGAAAGCATTTGATAAAATACAGCCTCCCTACATGTTTGAAACGCTAGAAAAACTAGGGATAACAGAAACATACATCAACATTGTAAAGGCTGTCTACGCTAAGCCTCAGGCCAACATCATTCTAAATGGAGAAAAATTGAAAGCATTCCCTCTAAAAACTGGAACAAGATAGAGATGCCCTCTTTCACCACTTCTACTTAACATAGTTCTCGAAACTCCAGCCAGAACAATTACACGAAAAAAGTTAAAGGGATGTGGATAGGGAAAGAAGAACTCAAATTATCACCATTTGTAGATGATATGATCCTATACCTAGAAGACCCAAAACATTCCACCAGAAATCTCCTAGAACTAGTAAGTGAATTCAGGAGGTTTTTTCTACAGTAATCTTCTTTCCCCTCTCCCTTCACAGATTTCAGACCTGTGTCAGTCTTTAGACTGTTTTTAAACAGTCCTGCGTGCTTTTCTTTCCTCTCCTCTTTCGTTTCCACTAGCTTTCCCCCATGAAATCTCTCTTATTTCTAATTCTGCTCTGTCATTTGTTTCCTGAAGAAGCTGAAGTAACACAGCAGCTAGTTTAGTTTTTCCTCCTCTTTGAGGCCTTCTTCTTGAGGGTGGAATCCATTTACTTAAGAAGCTGGAGCAACAGGAAATAGGCAATGTGGTTGGAAGGTAAGCAGGATAGGGCACTAGTAATGGGCCTGTCCTCTGGGACAGTATTTTATTCTGCCAGCTGCTCAGAAACGGCTGTTCTGGTCCTAGGGAATGGGAACCAGAGAGAGATCTAGACAAAATTTTCTTTTCCCCTTCACTCTTGGCAACATACACACTTAACCTCACTATCAGTGCATTTTAACTCATCAAGTATTCTGCACTTTTGAGCTTGACAGTCATTGTTTCACATGATATGACATTTCTCATATTTTGTTTATTTTTTCCACTTTCCTTTAATAACCATAGCCTCCCTCTTAGCTGACCCATTTCCATGGACAGAACTTTACAAAACTCAATCATGCCTCTCTTCTAGATAAGTTCAATATTAAATACTCACTTATTCAATACATTTATTTAAATGAAACCATTTTTTTTACCTCAGTAAAACATTCAAATTAATTGTGGATATTGGCATCTCTGTTGTTGTAGATTATATAGATTCTGGCCATTCAGAGCCATGGGCTAACTCACAGAGCCTGGATATTTCCAAACAAGTATTTAATGAATGTGTTGATAATTGGGAAAGGAATGTATTCAAAACAATGTTGAGTCTGGTGGTGAATGTGGGAGATATGGTCCATGCATTGACAGAAATATTTCTTGTTTATTTGAGGTAAATGGATGAGTTATACTGCACTCCTTTGAGAACAAGACATTTTTCCCTTGCCTTTTTAGTGCAATAGTGATGAATAAATGTTTACTAAATGACTAAATGATAGACTGGTAAAGGAAAGTAAACAATTTAGAGCTATGTGATGTGAAATAGGAGATTCTTATTATAAAGCTCTGATGGAAAGGGACTAAAAATTGCTAGAAGGAATAAAATCTTATGACATATATTAAATACTAATTTAAATGATTGAATGAAATTATGACTTAAATTGTACCTTCACAGAGAAAGCTCTGACAGGATGTGGCACACATACCTGTAATCCCAGGGACTCAAGAAGCTAAGGCAGGAGAATTTCAAGTTCAAGGATAGCCTCAGCAATTTAGTGGGGAACTAAGCAACTTACTGAGACCTTTTCAAACAAAACAACAAAACAAAAACAAAAACACCCAACTTCAATGTGAGCTATGTTTTCTCCTTTTTAGCCAAACCCATGGTTCTGTTTACTGATTTCTGAAATTACTCTTCAGGTGTCATTCCTTGAGTTCTTGCCAGAAAAAATATTCTTTCTTGGGAAGTTCTAAGTATCCCTTCATGCCCCTTTAGAATCTGTCTTCTCTCGATTGTGCCTGTGAAATCATAGATTATTGCTGGTCGACAGCTTGTAAGCATTCAGAATTAACCTGGGCATAAGCATTTTATCTTTGTAGAATTCCTGTGTCACTCTAGGCACTCACCCTAGGCAGGAATCCCTAAAGGCTCCTGATGTAGGAAAGCAGGAACAACTGGGGTTGTGGACAGGGTAACTCATTCCTTACATCCCAGGCTTCCCCTGTGTAAGCCTGAGGTCTTCAAACTGTAGCTACCCCTTCTATTGCTAAGTCAGCTGAGTCCCAGGTGAACAATATGTTATCAGCTTACCAGACCTATGAATAAGTGAGGCATAAATTACTCTTGCAGTCATAAGGCTTCTCACAAGACAATGACAATTTTAGTCTTTCAGGTCAGCTTGAAAGCAATTTTGTAATTTATAAAATGCAACTTCCCCTAGTGCTGCATTTGCTTTGTTTGGATAGCCTGAATGAAATGTTTTTCTGACCATGCTCCGGGACATAAAATCTTGAATTTTTCCTGGAACAATGAATTTGACTGGGACTTAGACGATCTCTCCAGTCATGGTTAGCTTCTCTTCCTAAAGCTGATTCTTGGGAAGGCCAGTATTTTATTAACTTTTTAAAAAAGGTTTCAGACATAGATACTTCCAGAATCTCTTATACTGATTAATAAAATTTAAAAAAAAATGAAAAAAAAATCCTCAAGATCACATCTTGAATATAATTACACCAGTAAATTATGCTCTTTAAAGGAGTAAACCTTATGGGAGGTAGTTATAACTGGATAAAACTATGATTAAAATAATTGTTTCTTGATTTGGGTAATCTTGAAATACATTCCAGGACCCAGTAGCAGACTTATGAAATCATAATTGTCATGTGTAAGACACTGAACTTTGCAAGTCAACAAAGTCTACAGTTTGCAAAAATTTGAGAAACACACTCAAATTTGAGAATATTACTATAGATTGTGCATCCAGCACTGAATATTTCACCCAAATCAAGAAATAATTATTTTAATAACAGCTTTATCAAATTATAACTGTGTACCCAAAAGTTCACTCCTTTAAAGAGTATAATTCAATGGTTTAATTATATTCAAGATTTGAACTTGAGGGGTTTTTTTTCCATTTTGTTTTTTTCTTTTCTTTATAATTCATTATCCCAGGGACTTTCACTATAGTACCTGGTCTAGCAGGTTAGTTTCCTTTAAAATCAATCAATGAGTTCAAAATATCTCTGAACATTCCTAATTTGATTGCTGATTAACCATCTTGGTGTCCAAGTCTGTTTCTGGGAGTATGTCCTTGGATGTAAGATTTTAGTTTCTTTTCTCTCCAACCAGCTTTCTCCTATAGAACTAGAAAGCCTTTCAGCCAGCCCTACTTACAATATGCCATAAGAGGTATCTTTCAGAGACAGCTTTGTCTGAAATAACAGATAAATGTTTGAAAAAAAAAAGTAACATTAGTTTGGGTAGAAAGGATGGGGTCATGTTAATATAATGAGAAACTAGAATTTACATCAGGTTTGGTAGAAAATAGAGAACCATTGGAAAAACAACAACGTATTACATATACCTTGTGGGTGTTTGTGTAAAAACTGTATGGCAAGCGTTTGCCAAATGGAACAGAGAGAAGTGAGCCTAATAGCAAGGAAAACCAGGAGGAGGAATATTGAACCAAACCAGGAGTTAGGTGATGAGGACTGTGTTGGAGTCCTATCAGTCAACATGGAGGGGATGTATTGCTAAGAATTGTTGAATAAATGCTGCTGAGAAAGATAAACTGCCTAATACCATGGCTTGGTGGCTGAGAGGCTAGTGATGCCTCTGAGTGGCAGCAAAGTTGATAGAGGAGCTGATAAAGATGAATGAGAGCTCTAAGTCCTGTACCTCACAGCTGAGCCCATGTTGCCATTGCAATTTCTCAACTACAAATGTGATTGATGCTAGGATGCAGAGCTAAAAGGGGGTGATTATCAGGTGTTGGCGGGTGGTATAATGAAGTACAAGGACATAATGCTATGAAGTTTGAACAAATAATATCATTTCTGGAAAGTGACAAGATGAATAGTGCTGGCATACTTCTATTAGAGTCACATGAGACATTTATACAGTTTTTTTTCAAAGCATACTTTCTTCACAGAGACTCAGTTTTACATTTCTTTTTCTTTTTCTTTAACTGCACTTTGCTCTCATTAATTTTTTGTTGTTGTTTTGTTTTGTTTTTGAGGAGGGAATCAATCTTCTTTCTACTTCTTGCCAGTAGAGAATTATGGGAAATGAAATATTGAATATTAATCGAAAATATTACCGTATTAACCTGGACTTAGTATTTGGTTCTCCCCGATTTCTTGGATGTGAAAGTCATTTCATTAATTTTAGCCAGTGAAAGCTGAACAGAAGTTATTTGCATAAAATCTAACCTAAAGTATTTAAGAGCAATGCATCTGTCTTTGGTGAAACTTGGCAAGCAACACATTGAATCAGCCAGGATTCTTGAGTCACTGTGTGGAGAAGAGCAGCCCTAGTGAACTGTCTGATTCAAATAAAATTTTGAGTGAGTGAGAAACAATCTTTATTATGTTAAGCCACTGAGATTATATAGTTTACTTATTAGAGAAGTTTTGTCTTTACATCTTGTCTGTATTCTAGGTCACTGATCAATTTCCTTGAACGTAGTTCCTACTATTGCGAAGTTTTTGCCAAGAACTGTTTAAAGTGACCTCCCAAATGCAAGAAATTATTCATGCAAATTGTAGGGAACTAAGTAATCCAAATAATAGCATGATTGTTGTGGAATTGAAAATATTATTACAAAATGTGATTTCTCTCTTTGACAATTCTTTTAATTATTTTCTGTATTTCATTCTCTGTACTAGGAATGTAACCATGCTATTAATTTTATAATTACACAGTTATATTCTAAGTATTTTACATACTAATATGGTTGTTAATTTTCTATAGACCTTTTCCCCCTGTGTATAAGTAACATTTTAGAAATATGTTGAGAGTTTTGAGTTGGGCCATAACACATCATATTTTTTTTCTTATATGAAATATTGAGAAATAGTCTTCCAGGTCTTCCTGGTATTGCTTAGTTTTGTTTGGCTTTTTCCTTCTTTATTAGAGTATCTGATATTTTAAGGTTTCACTCCATATGGAATAGCCTTGCATTTCTCAGCTGTCATCGTGGTATTCTACTTAGATCCACTTTAATCTCTCTCCTCAAGAATCCTCTGCTTCCTTCATTTTCCAAGGCATTGGGCTGTCTACACTCTTACACACAGAGGAGAGCAATAGAAGAGTGAGAGCCTGCTATAGTTTGGATCTGAAATGTCCTCAGAGGTCCATGTCTTGAAGGATTGGTTTCCAATTGAGAAGTGGTAGAGACTTTAAGAGATGGGCCCTAGTGGGAAGTCTTCAAGTTATTGGACCAAAGGCCCTTGAAGGTGTGATGGATCTTGGTCTCTTCTTTGTCTTTCACATCCCAGCCACAAAGCCAGTGGCTTTGCTTGAATGATCCCAGTGCTGGCTTGCCATAGGCCTAAAAACAGTGGAGCCAAATGACTTTGGATTGAAGCCCCCAAAACTGTGAGCAAAAATAAACCTTTTTGCCTGTAATCCCAGTGGCTCAGGAGGCTGAGGCAGGAGGATTGCAAGTTCAAAGCCAGCCTCAGCAATATTGAGGTGCTAAGCAACTCAGTAAGATCCTGTCTCTACATAAAATACAAAATAGGGCTGGGGATGTGGCTCAGTGGTTGAGTGCCCCTGAGTTCAACTCCAGTACCAAAAAAGTTAAAAATTAAAAAAAATAAAAATAAACCTTTTATCTTTTAAGTTGATTATCTCAGGTGTTTTTATAGTAAAAGAAAGCTGATTAACACAGGACCAGAATTTAGAAATATCAGCATCTTCTAGGCCCGATTTTAGCTGTACATCAACATCAGAGGTTTTCATGGATTCTGAAAATGTTTCTTAGACAATGAACTTAATTAAATTTAGCTCTTTTATTTTTACTTTATGCATATTTATGGATTATATATATATCATAAGATGGCTTAATATGGAGCACATCTCAAATAACTGATTTGTTTAATATTTATTCCAATTTGTGAATGAAATATAAGGTGTTGATAATGCATTATAAAACAGAGCATCTGAAATTATTGTTTTTCTCATTTTCAATTGAATACCAGCTTTTCTTTCTGGTTTATTCATTTATTCATTAATTCAATAATCATACATTGACTTTTTACTATTTGCCAGACTTAACCTGACCAAAATATTTCCCCTTGGAAGGATGAGTCTTAGCTTGTTGATAGAAATTCTCTTTATTGATTTATTTAGAGCTGAGATTTAAAGGGATAATAAAAAGGAATTTATTCACCTCTTTGGGAACAAAATTCTGAACACAGGTAATCACAGCTAGAGAAAGCTAGATTTTAAGATAAAGGCTATTTAAATTCTTAAAGTGAGGCTCAGTAATAAATAGTCATCATTGAATACTTACTGTGGACCAGACATTGTTAATGCATTTATAGGCAATATGTCTTTTAATCTTCCTTGTAATCTCAAGAGATAGTTATTATTACTATACACATTCTATAAAAAGAGCATTAGAGAAATAAAACAATTCATCCGTGATTACTTAATTAGGGCATGGGAGATAGAATGTGTAACCAGCTCTGCCTTGAATGATATTAAAATTTGCATAGATACATAAAACCTTTGGGAAAACATCACAAGTAAAGACAGGAAGAATGCACATGTAAAGTGAGATTAGAAACCCGTTATTAAAACAAACCAACTGGAAGGAAAGTTTGTACAGGGAAGGTATCACAATTCACCTGCCAATTAAAGATAATGTATGTTTTGATTATCTATTGCTGTGTAACAAACCACCCCAAAATTTGGTGGCTTAGAACAATAATAGGCATTATTATAATTCAAAATTTTAAAGGTGTACTTGTCTCAACAGGTGGTTCCTTTGTTCCATGTGGTATCAACTGAAGCAGTGGTAATCCAGAGGCTTGAATCAGTTGGAATGTCCAAGACTACTAAGTTAAATATTTGACAGATGGTAATGGCTCTCAGCTAGTAGCTCAGCTGGGTGTTGATGGGATGTATTTGTTATCCTCCACATGGTCTCTCCATATGGCCTGGACTTCCTACAGAATGGCATCTGGAATCCAATGGAAAATGTGTGAAAATAGAAGCTACATATATCATACATTTATACTGCATCATTTCCCACTGCATTCCACTGGTCAGAGCAAATCTCTGAGCTAACCTAGATTCATATAGAGGGGAAATGGACTCAACTCTCGTTTGGAGGAGAGTCAAAGGATTTTTCAACCATTTTTAATCTGCCACAATGTAAAAAAGCAATACCAGACAGGTGTGAGATTAAAAGAAAATAGTGGTTGGGATCTTGAAGATCAGAGTATCCTTACCATCCTGTACATTTTAGAGCTCAAATATTTAAGAAACACTGTTTAGGCCACACAGAATATATTTAGGAGTAATTTTTTTTTTTGCCATTGTCCAACTGTTTAGAAGACTTGATGCAGTAATGTTGGAAGATATAAGTTATATGGATAACTTAGAAAATGTCCAGAGCTTAGAATAGCAAAGAAATACCTTGATTATATCCCAATGAAATTTTTAAAATGGAGAAAATGAAATGGAATTTTACTATGATGAAATACAGAGGATTTTCATTTCTACCTTAATGAAATAGACCAGTGATCTATAAAGTGGGGCATTTAAGATGATCTATGAGGGAGAGAAGAGAAAATATTAGAATTTTCATTAATATTTATGATATCATCTTTCCTTAAAGTACTTTTTCATTTATGTATTGTAACATGCATGAAATTTTCAATTAGTGTTTGTGTATTATTTATGAATAAATCAATGTATATTTATTGGTAAATGTTGGCTCAAAGTTTGTTTTTACTGCTAGCTCTGTGTAATGTATTCACTAATGGTTTTAGATCATTGGTCTAAGAAATGCAAATAATGTAACATCAAAAAATAACCATATCATTCACTCGTGGAACAAAATTTCTTTATACTAATTATTGGTTAATGCTGACATAGAGAACTAAACATGAAAAAGACAAAAAGATAAACCTTCTTTCCTTCTGAAGGCAAAAAAATAGATGACATATTCATTACTGTTTATAGGGGGAAAGTAACAAGTTTGAGAATAAATTATATCCTTTTATTGTTAGGAAAAAATGTTATTTAATATAAATTATGTTATCTTTCTCTGAAAGGCCTGTGCAGCTCTATTTGCATGAGAACTCACATCATTTTATTTGAACCTATTTCAGGTTGTCTTAACAAGAACTCTTGGTCTCTAAAATTATTAAGCACTTGAGTTTCTGGATCATTATTCTGAATTATAATCTTTGTTATGAGTTGAATGTGAGGTGACACCCAAAAGCTCATGTGTGAGACAGTGCAAGAAGGTTCAGAGGAGAAATGATTGGGTTTTAAGAGTATTAAACCAACCAGTGATTTGTTCCCTGGATAGGGATTAACTGAGTAGTAACTGAAGTGGGAGGGTGTGGCTGACAAAGGTGGGAATTGGGATGTGGCTTTGGGTATATATATGTTTTTCTGGCCAGTGGAATCTGTCTCTGCTTTCTGATCACAACATAAGCCACATCCTCTGCCACATTCTTCCGCCATATTGTTCCTGTCTTACCTGGAGCCCTGAGAAATGGAGCCTGCTGTCTATGGATTGAGAAAACTGTGAACCCCTAAATAAACCTTTCCTCCTATAAAATTTTTTTTTTGGTTGGGTCTTTTAGTCACAGCAGCCAAAAAGCTGACTAAACAATCTTATGAGTGATTTTTTAAAAAAACAAATTAGCTTAAAAGGATGCCTTCTTTCCTCTTTCAGAATACTATCCCCACATGCCATCTTCACATTCTTTCCTATTTCCTTGAGTTGTGGGTGCTGGAGCTCTTCAGAAAGTTGCAGCATCTACTATTGAGGGTTCTCATTTCTTTGGAAACACACTACTTCTCCCATTTCTGTTCTGTGTATGATCTCAGGACATTTGCTTAGAATCTTTGTGTTTAGATACTTCATTGGTAAAAAGCTAAGACTGGAAAAGTTAATTTCTAAGATTTTTCTAAGATCCAGTAATAAAGAATCTGTCTCTATTGACCTCCCTTTAAGAAATACCATGAAGAAATCAGGTATCTCCTCACTAGTACCTGATTTATAAAAAAATTCTTCAATGTTTGGATGAGAAACTGGGCAATCATTAGACAGGTGACTAAAAGAGAAGTATCAGGGTTCCCAGTAGTCTGTGTGGGTGATGAAGGGCATGGTGGCTGACTGATAGAAGCAGCATCAGCTTGTGAAAGGGGAATAGTATCACAGCTTGAAAGTAGAACAGAATCAGGAACTTGGGAAACCTATATGCTGTGTCCCATTAAACAGAATTATATTAAAGAATCATCAGAAAGATTGAAAAACAGAGCCAGAAGTGAGGGGAAGGCAGGGAAATACTAAGGTCAAGATCTATATAAATAAATGGCTGTCTATATCAGTTGCTCCTTCAAAATGCAGAACTAAGGTGAGATTAGATTCTATTTATGGGGGAAGGACATGTTTATGAGGGATCAAGGGGAGCTAGAGGAGCCTTCACACCACCACATAAATCTGACATTTGTGAAAGAGAGTGAGGAAAGAGGACAAGACAGGAGGAGTCTCAATCCAGATGGTCTTACCACCAAGAAATAATGAGGATATGGGGTGGTGGGCATGTTAATTTGCTGACTTTATCATTCCAAAAAATATAGAGCATCATATTGTAACCTGTAAATATGTTCAATTACTATTTGTAAATTGACAACAAAATTAAATTAAAACTCTCACATCTATATTTGTATATAATATATATATATTGATATCCTTTTGAAGTACCACATATATATATATTTTTTCTCTCTACCTGTCTGTATCACATGTATGAATACAACATATATATATATGATACACACATGTATATCTTTTGTGATGAAGAGTCTGGATAAAAGATATTTCTGTACCCTTTAGGGGAAAGGTAGGCTAATGATTGACAGTGTTTTGAGTTTATTCTACAACTAGCCTCTGCACTAGGCAGTTTACGTGCACTATCTCGTTTATATTGCCTTAAGAATGAAATATGGCAGCCATCATTATTTTAAATAGTTTATTTATGAGAAAATTAACTAAGATTATAATTCTTCCTCAAGGTCACATATTCTAAAAGTCATAATTTCTAACCACTATCACCAACTGAAGCATCTGATACCACTAGATCTCAGCTTTTACCATAGTTATGAATATATTTTAGAATTTATTGTAAAATAATTTATTCTATTGATGGTTATGAGTCTACCACAATTTCTTGACCTTAACTGCAGTCCAAGAA
Source organism: Ictidomys tridecemlineatus (assembly GCF_052094955.1). Classification (NCBI taxonomy): domain Eukaryota; kingdom Metazoa; phylum Chordata; class Mammalia; order Rodentia; family Sciuridae; genus Ictidomys; species Ictidomys tridecemlineatus. The sequence continues at coordinate 34,432,866 of NC_135480.1, forward strand.
AATAATTATTTAGTATTGTAGTTCCTCAATATTTGCTCTGGTATTTGTTTTTTGATTTTTATGTCACTTCAAAATCTTCTATTCTAATTTCTTCTCCACCTAGGATATAATTTCTTAGGTTTTTCTCACTGCACTTAGGAAGTATGCACATGAGGCTTTTGATAAGTGCCTCTGGTCTCTAAGAAATAAAGAAAGTAGAATTAAGGCAATGATGGTTACAATGCCTTAATGCAACTAGCACATAATTTCTTCAAAGAAAAGATAGCTGGAATTTCCAATGACTACAATATATAAAGCTTCTTAAGGGCTAGGATTGTATTTAATTCAGAATAACACTTAACAAAGATCTTTGTTCCAGGTATGAGCTCAATCAATATTTCCTGACATAAAAAAAATCGAGAACTCTTTTCCTCATGCTCTTTAATAAAAAGAGGTAGACTTTATTGTGTGTGTGTTTTGCACCGCTTTTCCAAATAGTTAATGTGTATATATTAACTCCTTTTATCCTTCATAGCTCTACATGTTTACTAATTGTTCTTGCTTTGCGGATGCAAGAGCTGAGACTGGAGACTAAGTTAATTTTCTCAAGTATCCAGCAAGCATCAGAGCCAGGATAAGAACCCAGTTCCACAGTCTAGTCACTGCATGATACAGCCTCTTAGTATTAACTAATTACTTAGATAAAAAGTAGCACAATTATAATAATGAGTGGTCATTTAATTATTCCGTGGTTCTGGTGTACTAGCAGCGAGGAGAAAGAGATGGTCCAAATAGTTGTCCCTCTCTTCTTGGGATGGTCACATAAGGGTTTTGGGCAACTACAAGAGGTAACAGAAGGGTGATGAAGCAGATGCCTTCTTGCTGACCTGGTCTTGTCCAGGATGAGAGGCTGGCTGGCCATGGGCTGATAGTCTACTGCCTTCATTTGGAGCAAGTAAGCATTCTTTCTTCAGGACTCCTATTACTACTTTGGGCCAAAGGAACAGGCTAGGAAAGAGGTTGGGAAGGCAGAAACTTCATTAAAAATCCATTTAGTTTCAAATTTAAGAGAAGAGATCTTGTTAGCTACTTTGAAGAATGAAAGTCATTATCTTGAGCAGGGATGGGCTATACACCTGTTTCTGTAAACAAGGCTTCACTGTAATACCCATATTCATTCATTTGTGTGTGGCCTGTGACTGGTTTGCTAGAGCAGTAGAGTCAAATGGTTGTGAAAGAGGACATTATATTTAAAATATGTATTTTGTATCCTTGTACAGAAAATTTCTGTTCCCTGCTTCTGAGAATTATGGAAGCTTATTTCATAGCTCTGGAGCTAGAAATCCAGTGCTGGAATCCAAGCTTTGCCACCCACTCCCTGTGGGGTTTGGGCATGGTGCTCAGCTTCACAACATCCATCCCAGTTTCCACCTCTACAAAGTGACATCATAATAATATTTACCCAAGTTTTTCTTAATTAAGTGATTTAATACATCATAATCCCTTAATATGGGATAATACATAGTGATCACTCACCGAATGTGAGTTATCATTATTTTCATCATCATTATTTTTACCTTATCATTATTAAGCCTTAAATTAGTTCTTTGCTTAGCCAAATCCATGATCCCCATAGTTATGGGGGAAATAATGAAAGCAGCTCTCTTTTGAATTAGTCTTTGTATCAGGGCTAAATATTAATATTTATTCAATTGTTCACAAATTACCAATACATGGCTCTCCTGGGCTGTCACCTGTGCCCTCACAGGGAGAATCAGGAATATAAGTATCTTAGGCAGCATAATTTTTTTCAGCCTCTTTGTAAACTCTCCTTGTAATTACTCACTTCCTTGAGATGAACAATTTGATGGATTAGTTATCATAAGCCTGACCATTGTGATTTCTATGATTTCCTCCTGTTTAAAAAGAAGTGATATATATATATATATGAGGGTCAGATATTTGAGGGGCAAGGAGGGCTATGAGGGCTGTGTAGCCTGAGGTACCAGCAAGTAGGGTATAATTCAGCCCCTGTGGTTCCTTAGGGGTCAAAGATCAAGCTGCAGACACAGTGTTTCTGCCAAGCTGTCAGTCGCTTTCAGAGAAGCTGCTAATGGAATAATGATAGTTCCTGACACAAAGCAGAAGGTGTTCTATTTTTAGACAGGAGTAGCTATTTGTGCCAGAGAGGATCCAGATGCATTCTTATCTTACAGGAAACTGAAAAATGCCCACGCAGTTTCCTAATACCCCATTGCCAATATGTAAGATGATGGACTCCTAGAGAGGGTCTGTGCAGATAGCCCTAATAACGATACCATTGATCAAGAACATATATATATATATACACACTGATTGCCTAACCTGGGCTGGAAGAAGACCAAATAAAGAAATATATATATATATATATATATATATATATATATATATATATATATATATCCAGCATTGTACAAAGCACATTATGCCAGCACGTAAGTCCTGAAATCAATTCAGTGAAGAAATATAAATAACTGTTCCCATTTTACAGATGAAAATGGTACTTTTAAGAGTTAAATAATTTTGGTGGGTGTGCATAAGAGAGCCATGCTTCAAGTCCATTTCTGGCTGTCTCCAAATCCCAAGCACAACTGGAAAAAAGATAATGGTGTATAATGAGCTTTAAACTCTCAGTTCTCAAATCAAATTAGAGAGATGATTTTCTAGCCTTTTGTTATCTACAAAGAACATTGCTTTCCAGCCCATGGGCTGGAGATGAATCAAGCAGTCAGTTCAGAATGTGGTGATATTCCACATTGGTGGGAGCATTCAGCCAGGCAGGGCCAGAATCTTAAGCTGCACCTCTAAATGAATGGGGGTGGGTGTCAGGACATGGTATTCCAAGGAAATAGGAATAGGTGATGGTTTCAGGCCAGCAACTACCTTCAGGAAGGGCTGGTGAGTAGACCTAAGAAATGGGCTATGTGAATGTAGGCACTGCTGGAAAGAGAGCTACAAGGGACTTAGACAGTAGCTTAAAAAACCCAGCCACTGGGATGGACATGTTTAGGTCAGGGGTCCTATCAGAAGATTTTGGTTAGAGAGTGATAAATCCCTGTAAAATAGCACTGGAATCATAGTTTGTCTGGATAGAGGATTCTAATCTCAAGATTAGATAGAATACAAATATGACTATTCAGATGGTAACATGCAAGAAATAGGGAATAGGAAAGCAAAAATTTTTAAATGAAAGTTTCCAATGGTTGTGTGTGTGTCAACTAATTACCACCTGCCAGGAACTGGGACTAGATAGAGTATTAAGCCACATTTTTTAAACTTTTCTGACTATAGTCAGGCGTTGCTGATTGCCTAACCTGGGCTGGAAGAAGACCAAATAAAGAAAGCTACAGATATATTGATAATTGGTAGTTACAGTATGGATTTTGGCTCCATTTAAAATGCATCTCTTAGCTGAAGTAGAGATGGATGAGACATGACCATGACATTGTTCAACTCTTAGAACTCTGCATAGCTTCATTCATCATTAATCTTCCATTCCATTCACCCTTCTCTTGGACAAAATTGCTGAAGCCATATATATATCAGGTGTTATGCCAAGGGCTGGGAATACAAAGGGCAAATAAGATTTTATTCCTATTTTTGAGGAGATAGGAGTATAGGGCAGAAGTTGTCAGACCTCTGACAACCTTATGTGTCTTATGTACACAATAAGAATGATCTAGGGCATAAGTTAAAAATTAAGATGTATATTCCTACTCTGAGGTCCAATTTTAGTAGCAGGTCAGAGTAAATTGAGAATATACATTTTTATCAAGCACTATAGGAGAGTCTGATCAATCTAATATGAGTTCAACATCTGGAGAACTCTGATTTAGATAAATGTGTAAATCTGTTGAAAATTTTGTGTGTGCATGAGCTTGCCACATTTCAGCACAAAAGAGGGACAATCTATCATCCTTAATTGCATTGAAAGAAAAAGTATTTCTTAAAGAGAAAGCAAGTTTTTTTGTTCATTAGTGTGTTCAAACAAGAAGATACTGATTTGTCTGAATTCCACAGAAGAAGTTGAACTTCGTATCTTTCAAAACTTTTCCAACATTGATATGTGTGCTTCTGTAACATGAGGGTGTAACCTACCCCAAATTCTATAGTTCAGTAAAAACAATCTGTCCATTTTACTGAAATCCTGTGTGTCAGTTTCCTTCTTTCTATCCTTCTTCCCTTATTTCCAGCCCTGTTCCTGAGTTACCACTTCCTTGCTACAATTTATTCAAATGTTCTTTCTGAATAATTTTTAGCTAAAATGTATAAACAAAGTGGAAAATATTTCTTGAATGTAAACTAATTTTGAAAGATATAATAAGCAGCATAATTAAAGCAGTATTATTCAAATTTACTCCCGAATGCAGGATCTCCTTTAATTATCTCATTATCCCTAGAAAGAAGGTAAAACTGATATTATCATTTCTCAAATACAAATGAGTTAGAGACAGGTGAAGGCTAAGTAATTTCATGTGTATCTCATCACATGGCATTTCAATTATCTGTGGATAAATAACAAATCACCAAATTAAGCCCCAAACCTCAGTGACTTAATTTTTTTTTCTCTCTCATGATTCTATGATTTTCCTGAACCTTTCTCCTGGACTTATTCATGCAGCCACAGCCACTTGGTGGGTCATAAGTGATGGATGATACATCCTGAGTGACCAGTTCCTTTTACTCCTGCTTGTTTCTTTTACCCTGATGTTTTTTTGTGTGTAAAGTTTTGAGAGAGGAAGGAAGTGCCTTCACCACCTCTTGAGACCTGGCTTGAAAGTTTTATGAGGTCACTTTCTCCACATTCTATTGGTCAAAGCTAGTCACAAGACCAGCTCAGATCCAAGAGGTAAAAACGCAGACTCCACATATTGGTAGGAGAAATGGAAGATTCACATTGCAATGTGATGTGCAAAATAGAAATGGAAGAAGAGGCCGTATATTGCTGTTTACCACAATTTTGTTGTAATTATTTACATTTTCTTTAACCACAAATTATTTACATTTGTCTGGCATGCAAAAAAATATGCTAACTTCCTCACAACACCCACAAATTTCATTCCAATTGCAAACATCAAGTTGAAGGACCTGCTGGGCGCTGTGGCACTCATCCATAATCCCAGCAACTGGGGAGCTTGAGGCAGGAGGTTCACAAATTGGAGGCCAGTCTCAGCATTTTAGCAAGGTCCTAAGCAGTTCAGCAAGACCCTGTCTCAAAAAAATTATATAAAAGGGTTGGAATGTAACTGAGTGGTAAATACCTTGCGTTCAATGCCCTGTACAAAAAGAAAGAAAAAAAAAAGTTTGAAGGGCCCATTTTGTTAGATTCTTCTAGTCGATGGAAAGATTATTTCCAAAGTCTGCTTCCCAAGAATATTTTTTAATTCCTTTGTCCTTTGTTCTCTTCTGCTCTTGGCTCTAAGCTCTGGGCTTCTATCTATGTCCACTGAGATGTAATTAGTTTTCCATGTGTGCAGATAGGCAGCTTTATCATAATGCTTTCTGATTGTTAAAATTGGGGGGAACTAGTGGCTTCTTTCTGTTTCAAACTCTGCCTTTTTTCAGTCCAAGCCAGCATGTCTCCCATAAAACTTTTGTGGTCTTTTAAGTATCTGCTTGAGATTAACTCTATGCCCTCTAAAGCCATATCAGCAATTCCTTGTGCAATCAATGTAAGGTAAAAATAGAAACCTTGAATTTTTCTTATGACTATTTTTTCCCCAGTACTGGAAATTAAACCCAGGGCATCACACATGCTAGACAAGTATTCTACCCCTGAGCCAAATTCCCAGTTCCTTTTAATTACCATTCCTCTCCTGAGGATCAAATGAAGAGTATATGCACAAAGGGCATAATAAACGTCAGACACATAAATAATACCATTCTCATTCATCATCATCATCACAGCAAAAATATTAATAGCAACATGCTAATAGAGAAGCTCAGACTGGAGGAAAAACATGGAAAAAATGCTTCAAAAGTTATCTAAGATAGGAACTTGAATTTTAAAAAAAAGAAAAAAAGACATTCATTTCTTAGAGCAGGGATACTGAGTCTCAGTGGAAAGAAAGTAAAATGACTTACTTTGATAAATCTTCTGACTTACTGAACTGGGATCCTTACCTTTCCTTAATGCATTTCAACTGATTGCCTATGGAGCTTGTGAAAGTGTCAAATAGGAATAACTGGATAGGAAAGAGCCAAAGTGATGGAAAAAAATGGTGAGGAGGGGATTAGGGAGTCCATGGACTAAGGAGAAAGCTTTCTGTTGTTCAATCTTTGTTAGGATTGTTCCTACTAGCATGCTAATAGCTACCTCAGTTATCTAGTGTAACATCAGGCCCTTCTAATTTCCTTTCTCACTTCTATCCATGCCCTGAGAAGAAGAGTAACCTGGTTAGGGAATAGCAACATGACTCTTTCATCCAGCTTAACTACCAACAGCCTCTCCTTTTTGTTCTGAACTCCTACCCAGAAGCAGAGATTTCATTCTAAAAATCCCACCTGAATCCAGAGACTCGGTCGATTAACCCTCTCTAGATGAACAAATGCCTTCTACAAAGAAACATAGGGAAATCCACTCTGAAAAGAAACAGCAGAGTTGTTTTTCCTGATAAATGCCAAAGGCTGGCCTAGGAAATGGGCTAGCCCTTTCTTGGGAGTGATCCTTTGTAGGTTGCCATTTTGGAATCTAATTACACTGATTTGTCACCCCCTGTAACACAGAGGGCAAGACTGTGACTTTATGGTAAGCTTCTCATCTTAAACTGGTTTTATGTCTCAGAGCCTGTCAGTTTAGAAATGCATTGTAATAATTATACCTTTCATTTTAAATGTAGATCATATATTTTCCATAGAAGGCAGAAAGAAAATTATTCCAAAAGGAAACACAACAAAACAAAGCCAAGATTAAAGCCTCCTATGACTACATGTTCTGTCTATCAAGTATGAAAAATTGTCCCTATGGGTATTCTTTCTGGCTGATTTTAACAATTCTTGTTACGTGTGCCGTGTGGAGTAGTTTGTAGGCGAGTCTTAAAAGTCTGAATGTACAGTTTGTTCTTTTGGAGCACTCCTACCTGCTGTCAACCTCTCCATGCCTTGTGTGCTTTGTTTCGTTAATATTTACATGTTCTGAAATATTGGCTTTTGGTTATTTATTATATGTCTCCTATTTACTATTACTCATGCCATCACTGGTAGAGTGTCAGGAATATTTTCCCCTGTACTTTCCCCAAGCCTAAGATGTCCTTTACTGGTATTGCTCAGTTTAGTGGAGTTGGGGTTGTTATTAGTGACATATCAGACATTAGAACAAGACCTCAAGATGGCTACATCTACCTCCATGTCTTAACACATGAAAAAAATAAAAATAAAACCAAAGTTTAGAGTAGGAAATTTGCTTTGTCCTGAAATATCCCCCGTACTAAGAAATGTGCTGTATGTCCTCAATGATCACTTGTGAAAAGAAAAAATAAAGGGAAAACAAGAAGTCATCCCCAAGCCCCCCAGATGACAAAAACAAGAGATTAATAGACAGGGAGAAGTGTTAGCGATCAGCACAGCTACCTTCTAATTGACAAGTTCTCTCTGGTACCTGGCTGAGTCATTTGCTACTTGTGAGCACCTTGCTGTGACCCTCATTCACTTCATCTTAGAAAGGAGAGGAAGTGCAGAGAGATTGGGTGAATGCAAAAACTCAGATCAAAGAGTCAACATAATAGCAGGTTCAAGAAATCAGATTCAGAAGGGAATTTTAGAATATAAAATCCCTGGAAACTTTAATGCCCTCTAAGGAATAACTCAAGCAAGTCAATCTGATTTCAATTTTAATGAAGTGGAAGATACGAGATAAAATTAGTGTTATTCATACCTGGCAACAAAGGGCATCCTTCTCTCTCAAAAGCCAACGACAATGTATAAACTGCATTTTCAATGTGTTTAGAGGGGGAATGCAGTTTTTTTTTTTTTAAAAAAAAACACATTAAAAATGAGAAAGCATTAGAATTTAAAATAAGGAACTGAAATAGCACACATGTAAATGTTATTGACAAGTATAAAGGTATACAGGCATAAAGGTATACATCTTAGTCTGTTATAAAAAGTCATTAGGTTGGTGGGTTATAAATAGCATGAATTTGTTTCTTACAGCTCTGGCTTGTGGAAAGGTCAAGGCACTGGCAGATCAGTGTCTGATGAGGGCCTGTTGAACCAAATATGGTATCTTCTTCCTGAGTCCAGTGATGGGAGGGGACAAGTTCTCTCTGGCCTCTAGGACGGGACTCCATTAATGAGGTTTCTGCTATTATGACCTAACCACTGTTCGAAGATCTCGATTCTTAATACTGTGGCATTGGGGATAGGATTTCAACATACATTGTTTTTTTTTTTTTGGCGGGGGATACATTGAGGCCATAGCACTGTGTTAGTGAAGTCAAAACATTAGGACTCGCATAGAGAAGTAAAGAAAGGATTATTTTTAGTTAATGCTTAGCCTACTCTTCAGTTACCTTATAGTTTACCTTTAAAATCTTGATCAAAGTGTAGATTAGAACAAGCTAACAACATTGTGACTAGAACAAGCCCGTAGCATTGTGGTACTAATGACCATAGGGAATGCTTAGGGATGAAGCTGCCAGCCACCTCCCAGAGTATTTATCTAGGTGGTTGACATGGTGACACCAGTATGGGTTCTGGCTGCCACTTGACTGAAAATTTTCCATAGGATTGGCATATCATAAGGGCTTGATAAGTGGTAACAATTTTAAGTAATACTACTTCTCTGTTTTGTGAAATCCTCCTCAACCTCTGAAGAGGTCATATTCTAAGGGAAACATCTCATCTTCCCTTTCTCTCTTTCTGGCAGGGAAACTTTCTTCCCTTCCATTGTGCTCCCATGGTATCTGTCGCCCACCTCTCAGTAAGCCCTAAACTACTTTTGATTTGAGTATCATTTGTCTTCTGTGGATTGTATGCTCTTTGAGCTCCAGGCATGCACCTTATGCATTTAATAAATGAAAGGGGAGAATGAATGAGCAAGTCAATGAAAGAATGTGGGCAATACTGAGGGACAAGCAGGTCCTATATCAACACGAGTGTACTGAGAAGGGAAAGTGAGATGAGAGCTATTATTATGCGTAGCTAAAATGTACTGGATACCTACTGTGTTTCATGTCTGTTGGGACTTTGCGTGATTATCACTAGCCTTACAATAACCTTCCCAAGTAGAAGATACCAGGCCCATTTTACTTTCAAGTTGGCAGCAAACATGCAAGGTATGTCTTATTATCCCTACTTCACAGATGAGGAAGTGACAGTTGTAGGAATCATGGGTTGGCCCAGGATCACATAGCTACTTAGTGGTAGAGGTAGGATTTTAACCCAAGTCAAACCAGTTACAAAGGTCCAGTTTGTTGTCAAATTAGGTCCAAATCCTAGTCTCTCTGAGAATTGTTCCAGTATTTTATTTGAACTCATATTCTCATTTTTGCATCTAAACATTTTCAAGAAAGAATTTCATAATATTCGAGATAATCATATATAACTGTATCTGGTCTCTATATATGTTGTGACACTTTGAGAAGAAAGTAAGAACTACTTTGATCTTGATTATTATTCCTAAGAATTTTCCGATATATTTTCCAGCATTATGGAGGGCAGAGTTTCCGAAAGTGGGTTCTGTTGGCTGTTAAAACATATTCTGTATTCCAAAACTTCAGGAAAAGTGGGATTAAATATAGTTTGATTTATTTTTTAAGTCTCTTTTGCAGGACTCTTTTAATATAGTAATGTAAATGTGAATTTAAAACTGGTAATTAAAATATAGAGTAATTCCTAAGTGAAACATGGACACCATCCACTTTTTGTTTGTTTGTTTCTCTAAGCATCACAAGAGAATTTTATTTCATAAGATGTATGTTTGAATGGTGCTTGTTTAATGCACTGTAACTCCAGAAGCCTCCTACGAATACATCAACAGTATTAGCTGTCATCTTTCGAACACTGGTCTTTGGATTTTCACCAATAAGCTTGTTTGGGGAAATGGCTATTTTCTGCCAAGCAATTTTGTTTAAGCATAAATCAGACTGTTTAAGAACCATTAGATCTGGATCATCATTCCAGTTCTGTCTCTTCCATGACTGGGCAGACAAGTTCAAGTTAGTTTCCCTTTAACCTTGAGTCTCTTCTTCAAAAATGTTGACATAGCAAAGTTCACGGCACATGATCATTGTTACAAGATGATGGTAACCATAATACAACTATTAAAAGAGAAACCCTCATTTTGTCCCTGCTATTGCAAAGCTCAAGATAGACAAAGGTGACAAAAATTCTGTTGTAGGAAAGATAGCCTTTTCAACAAATGATGCTAGGAAAACTGAAAATCCATATTTAGAAGAATGGAACTTGACCTCTATCTTTCACCATGTACAAAAGTCAACTCAAAGGGGATCAATGACCTAGGAACTAGATCAAAAACTCCGCAACTGAGAGAAGAAAATATAGTCCCAACACTCCAACATATCGGCACAGGAACTAACTCCCTTAGTAAGACTCTAAAGCACAAGAAATAAAACAAACAAACAAAAAAACAATAAATGGGATGACATCAAATTAGAAAGCTTCAGCACAGGAAAGGAAACAAGAGCATGGAGTCCTACAGAAGAGCTGAAGATCTTTGCCATCTGCTCCACAGATAGGTCATTGATATCCAGAAAATATACAGAACTCAAAACACTTGACATGAAAAAACCAAATAACCCAGTTAATAAATGGGTGAACTAAATAGACACTTTTAAAGAGAAGAAATACCATTGGCCAGTAAATATAGGAAAAAATGTTCAATATCTCTAGCAACCTAGGAAATGAAAATCAAAACTATATTGAGATTCATCTCACTCCAGTCAGAACAGCAATTATCAAGCACACAAATAGTAAGCATTGGCGAGCATGTGGGGAAAATGGTGCCCACATACATTGCTGATAGGACTGAAAATTCATGCCACCAGTCTGGAAAGCAGTATGGACATTCCTCAAAATATGATCCAGCTATCCCATTCCTCGGCATATATCCAAAAGACCTTCAAACAGGTCCTATCAGGATACATCAACATCAATGTTTACAGCAGCTCAATTCCCAATAGCTAAGCTATTGAGCCAACCTAGGTGCCCTTCAACAGATGAATGGATAAAGAAAATGTGGCATATACACACAATGGTGTATTACTCAGTCATAAAGAAGAATGAAATTATGGCATTTGCTGGTAAATGGATGGAACTGCAGACTATCATGCTAAGCGAAATAAGCCAGATTCAAAAAGCCAAAGGTCAAATGTTTTTCTCTGATTTGAAGATATTTGTCCAAAATAACTGGGGAAAAGAGAAAGAGAGAAAGGCAAAGGGGAGATTCTGTCAAAATAGGAGAAAGATCAGGGGACTAAAGATGAAGAGGACTGAAAGGGAGAGATAAGGGAAGAATAGCTGAATGAATCTGACCCAACTTTCCCATGTACCTATATGAATATACCACAGTGGATCTCACCATCGTGTATATCCACAAGACAGTAACCATTAAAAAAAATAAGTAAACAGCAGAAAGATCAGTAGAGCAGAGAGAAGGGAACAGGGAGAGGGAGAAGAAAAGGGAAAGGGGAAGCACTGGGGACTGTATTAGAGCAAATATATACCATGCCTTCATAATCATGTCAAAATGAATCCTAATGTTATGTAAACCTAAAAAAGAACCCATAGAAAGTTAGTTGTTATGTATCGTATCCTTTTAAATCTTTGTGGTAACAACAAGGGAAAATTATTATCATCCTTATTTTGTAGAGGAGAAAACTGTAGCTCAGAGTTCTTAAATAGGTTTCCCTAGATCACGGACCTACGGGGGAAGACCAGCCAGGAAAAGCCAGTCCATCCAATTCTTTTACTTAGGGGCCCACTAACTTCGTATTCCAAATGCAGTTATTACTATGATAAATAATAATAATGAGGATATCAAACTTTTTATAATCCCCATGTGTCAAGCATCGTTCCAAGGTGGTTATGGCTATTACTTAATAATCCCCAAATTTTATTTATGTAAATTTTATGTAAATTTTCTATGCTGCATAAGTGCAACTTTCTATTGTTACTATCCTGAATAAGTTTTATGCATCATTTTCTTAGTTGTACTTTATCCATTTTTCAAATTATAATCTGAATAATGTTGTAAATACTATGTTTTATATATATACATATATATATATATTGACAATTTATAATCATATAAATCTGTGGGATATAAAGTGATGTTATAACTTATGGAAACAATGCAGAGTAATTAAATTAAGCTAGTTAATATATCCTTTACCTTCAATAATATTTTTTAAGGGTAAGACCATTTGAAATTTATTCTGCAGTTATGAAATTTACAATACACTATTATTGCTCATATTTACTATGCTGTGCAATAGATCTCACAAACAAAGCCATAATCCTCTCATCTGAGATTTTGTAGCTGTGACCACCAACTCCTCATTCCCCATCCCAGTCTCTGTGATCACCATTCTATTCTTCATTTCTTTGAGCTTGTTTTAGAGTGCACATATGTACGAACTTACAGCATTTGTTTCTATGTGTCTGACTTATTTCACTTAAAATAATGCTCTCCAAGTCCTCCTGTGTTAAGAATGACAGAAGTTCCTTCTTTTTAAATGTTTATTAATTTTTATTGTGAAAATATACAACACTTTATTTTTTCATTCATTTTTTGATGGACACTTTGGTGGAGCCCACCTCTTGGCCATTGTGCATATTGCTACCATAAATGCAAGAGTGCAAACATCTCTTAGAAGCACTGATTCCAAATTTTGGGTGTAAATAAAAATTCTATAGAAATTCTAGTATATTAGAGCTGAAAGGAATGTTGGAGGTTGTTTCATATTATTCTTTTGTGATACTCTCCATTTCCTAAATCATTATGAGCATGGTGCAATCCATTATGAAATGGATTGTTTGTGATTTTGGACTTTACCTTGGTCAAACTCTTTGGGAACTTTGCCCTCCACTAATATTTATTTCAAAATGTACATGGAGCCGCAAATAATTATGAAATGTTACAAAAATGCTAGACAGTTTTAACTTGAAATAATACAGGGTTTTTTTTTTTGGTGCATATTGACTCAAGAATAACTTAACAGTTCTCACCACACCTAGAAGACTTGTCCTTGGTGGCAAGCACTCAGTTATAAAGTATGGGGATGGTTTGGTTGCAAAACTGAAAGCTCACCAGTCTGGGCATCAGGAAAATTGGGTTTTAAACTTTACTTTGTCATTGGTTAACCCATGGCCTTGTCTTTAATAAAAAAGTAATATGTTCATGCTGTACATATTTACTGAGCAGCTTCTAAGTGTCAGACACTGTGTTATACCATGAAGATAACAGAAGAGTAAAAATTGGAACAGCCCTGGATCTCATGGAGTCAATCTTATGAGGCTCTCTTGTGACACAACACCCATTACTAATGTGTCTGGCACATGGTAAGAAGACAACGCACTGTGTTTTCTCTGTGTTATCTCAATTCCTTGAAACAGTAATTTCACTTTTCTCCTTGTCAATTTCTTCATCTATGAAAAAGAAATGAGGGATGGGGGAGGGGGATGGTAGACAGGCTGATAGCCAGGATTTCTTCTCCTGCCCCGCTTCAAATATCTGTGCATTCTGCATAATTTAACATGCTTGTGGTGGGTGCTGTTCAAGAATAAGAAAACCAGAAGTTTTTCTGTTTAATTTTCATTTCATAGTGTTATTTAATGACATACCTTTATAAATACAAGTCATTTGGGATCCAGTTTACTAACCTACCTTGTGAGGAAAATAGGGTTTAAGACCTGAATAGTTCTGTGGCCCTGATTGCTTCTCTCTGCTCTTTGTGGGTTCTGTACTCAGCTGTGCTCAGCCTTTATCAGAAGTAAGTGGTGAATTTCATTCTCTGTCAATAAACAATCTTGTTTAAAAAGCATTTCATTGCTTGAGATGTGCTTTTGTACACTAACTCTAAAAAGTTTTCCACATCAAGCTGCAACAGGAATGTAACTGAAGAGTTGGCATAAAAAAAAAATCCCTTTGGATCAGAATTCAAGTGTTGTCATCTGGATCAAGTCCCAAGTGAGCCCCCTGTTCTCTGTCCCCTCTTCATTCTGCTGCCTACCATTTTAAGAAATTGGATTTTAAGTGTTTGGATATTTTTTTAAATTTTTTATGTTTACTGATGTATTTTAAGGGGCTTGTTATCTATAATCTCTAAGAAAAAAACTGTCTGAAAATTTAGGGGGCAGAATTAAATTCTAATGACAAAATTTTCCCCTTATAAAACTGGTCTTTCAGCTTCTATAATTGGAGAGAATTTTCTGAGGCTTTAATTAACAAATACCATTTCTATTAATTTCTAGTTCTGACAGGCTTTGCTAGTAGCATATTTGGATGTTTTAATCAATAATGCTGTATGTGCCTAATGAATATTACTGATGATAATTAAAAAAAACTCATCCTGGAGTATCTAAAGTCATTTACTCATATTTTTACAACAATCAAATGGAACAGTCAACTATTATTATTACCATTGCTCTGATGAAAGAAAACAAGTTACAAATTAAGGAATGAATGGGAATGGAATTCAATTGCTACACATCACAGAAATTACATTCCAGCCTGAAAATATGTCTACTTTAGTTCCTATCACAGTTAATAATTATTATGTAGTAACTTATCTCTCTAGAATGTAAGATTTTCAAGATCAAGTCCTTCCATATGTCTCTGTATTCATAGCATCTAGTGTAATGATTGACACACAATTTTTGCCCAAATGCATGTTGAAGGGATATCCCACTGTGACAGATGGATAATTATGATTTGCTTGAATAAAGTTTGACTTGGATGGGTTGAGGGTTGTTACGCCTGCCTACTAACTTTTTTCTTTGCAGTGCAAAGGTTCTAACCCAGGCTTCACACATTGTCAGTAAAGCTTTATCACTAGCCACATGCCCAGTCCATATTAATTTTTTTAAAAAATATGAATATAAAAGATTGAGGCAACATTGCAGCCACATCAAGAACTTCCCCAATAGCTCATTAAAGAATCCATGTCCTTATTTCTGAATAAGGTGAATGAGCCAGGACGTCCAGAACTCAAGCCTAATCCAGTAGGTACAATACCACCTTTCCTTCCAGCTCCTAAAGGACACAGACTTTATGATTATTATTATTTTTTCAATGCCAGTGCTGCTCAGTCCTCAGCATAATTTCAGTTTTCATGAAATAAACAGTGACTATATAAAATTCCATATTTCTGAAAATGACAAAAAAGAATCCATGTCCTTATTTCATCAATTTGTTTCATCCATCATTTATTCATTTATTAATTGACCCATAATGTATTTATTGGTGCCCATGATTTATCACACTTCATCTTAGAATTTGGAACACTGCTGCTTTTTCTGTTATGCAGAAACTTCTTTTTCTTCACCAATACCTGGGTTATTATCTCAGCTCCTACCTGAACTTTGAATGATAAGAGAATTTCAGAACTCCTCAGGTCTCCTTATTTCTTGCTGTAAAATAGAAATTATGATTCATGTACTTGTTCTTTAGGATGAGAAATGACTAAGGAGCAATTTTTTGAGATAAATGTTTTGATGACAGACAAGTGCAAAGCAGAAGGAGCTCTTAATAAATAACCTCATTCTTAAGAGAACAAAGATGTGTAAAGCTACATGATCCAGAGTGGCCCTCTGCCTTTGTCAGTGTCTCAAGATTGCTCCTCAACCTTCCTCTGTCTTTTCTTTATGAGATACCCTTTATGTTTCTTCTCCTCAGTGGGCAGTAACTCTTCCCTCCTTGCTTTCTCCCCTTCCCCCTAACACTTATTCAGTCTCCCCTGTGCAATTAGTCTTTGTTCTTTCTAATACAATCATATCCCCAGTATAGCTAGGACCCTTCCCCATACCTGGTCATCTCTATGCAGTGGCTTCTCTTGTTTCCACCTTGTAGCTAAGGTATTTAATACCTTCTTCTCTCATACTACACTTACTTTAAGACCAGTATTTCCCATGACTCATGACTTTCTTTACATCTATCTCAATCAAACTGATCACTCCCTGTTCTGTGTTCTGCATCTGCTACGGAGATGCTCCTGTGGCACTGAGAGTCTTCCCTGAGAGTCTTCCCTGCTCCCCTCTCCGAATTGACATTCTTGAAGTCTCAGTGAATATTTCACCTCCTTTATTGAATCATTCTTGCTTTCCCAACCTGAACTATTTTTTTTCTCTTTGAACTACAAATTTTCAAAGCACTCTCTCTGCAACTGTACCATGACTCCTATAAATTTTGATAAAACATAATGATTCACATGTGATATGACAAGATTCTGGTTAGACATACAAGTTGTTTATTTCCATTTCTCAGCTAGATTTTCCTTTGTGGTGAGATAAATGTTGGATTCATTATTATGTCTGTTATATTTAGAGTTGCAACGGGAGCAGGCAGCATTTGGTGAATGAATAAATAAATGAATGAAATATTGTGTGAATAAATGAATACATGAGAGAATGAATGAGGTATCCAGAGAGGAATAGCTATGTGCTCTGTTTCTGTCCCATCTCCCTTAATCCTATATTGAGTGTACAATATAGCACTATTTTTGTGAAATGATCAGATGGTTGGCATCCTCAGCTGTCTAAGCACAGCAAAAAATTTGAAATTAAGAAAAGTTCCTTTGAGTAGCAAGGAAAATAACTATCACAAAGCTTATTTAAGTTGGTGCATACCCTCAAGCTAGCTGGAGCTTATTTGGTTAGTATTAGACGTTAACTTGGGTTACTGATTTAATTAGCTTAGTTAGTTGCCATAGCAACTAATAGCAATAAAAAGGGGCAAGCACACCATGAGGGAGAAGAAAGAATGAAAGCAAATAGTGTGACATATTATATTAGACTGGGGATCAGCACTGTTGCAGTGTTACAGTGCTGAGAAACAATATTATCAAATGCAACTTACTGGCAATTTGCATTTTGTAAACATTTCTATCAGAAAAGACCCACAAAATTAAACATGTTATCTAAAAGGGTCAGCTTCAGCTATCTGGACACAAGGAATTTAAGAATACCTTACTGTGACACATATTGACATCATCAGATGATTTTAAGATAAAAACCATGAATGGTAAATATTATTTCTACTTCAAGAAGGGAGAAATGCTCAAAGATATTATATAACTGAGTTAAAAAGTCATAAGCTAGAAAGTGACATAGCCAAAATTCAAGTATACGGATTGTATACCCTGGGTTGTTTTTATTTCTACTATATTATAATGGTAGCTATATTTGATATTTCATTCTTATTGCATTTGAAAAATGTATAGCTATCTTTGGGGGTCAGTAGATCTGTGAAGTGACAGTCTACCAGGAAAATATCTGGTGTCATAATTTTAAAGGATACTTAAATCTCAGGATTATAAGGAAGTCACTGCCATAGTCCTACATAGTGCTACATCATAAGAACAGTTGTCTTCAAGTCCCTGAGGTAATTATTATTTATTTACTTATTTTTGGACCAGGTATTGAACCCAGTGGTGCTTCACTACTGAGCCACATGCCCAGCCCTTTTAAAATTTCATCTAGAGACAGGATATTGCTAAATTGCTTAGGGCCTTGTTAAGTTGCTGAGGCTGGCTTCCAACTTGCAATCCTCCTGTCTCGGCCTCCTGACTCACTGGGTTCACAACCACAGCTCCCTACACCTGGAGATTTTCTGAAGAATTAATCTTTGGTCACTCAGTGTGGAGGTTGATTTAATTCAATTTATATTGATTGTCTTCCCTTTTCATATCATTTTCTCACTTCCTTGAGGTCATCTCTGTCCTTTTCATACAAACTCCCTGCACTCCTATCCTTATTTTGATCAACTTTGGGGGTACTCACCTGAAGACAGTAGATCTAAAAGAATTACTATGCTTAGCTTACATAATTTTATCCATTAACTCATAATAATAAGTGGTAATATAATAAAATTTGTCACTTCGGATACTCATTATGTGATAGTCACAATTTGCAATGTTTTAATGTTTTATCTTATTTAATTATCACAACTGACATATGACGTACAAACTAGAATTGCCCCCGTTTTATAGCAGAAGAAACATGGGTTTGGAGAGGATAAGCAACTTGGCCAACGTCACTCAGCTGAACTTAGACTTTCTAATGCTCAGTCAGTCAGGAGCTGAACTTAGACCTTCTCATGCTAAGGCCTGCACTCCATGCCACAGAAATGACATTGATTCATACTCATGTGGTATGAAAGAATAAATGAAGGAACTGATAAAGAATGTGTATCTTCTTTGCTCTCATTTTATTATGGTTTGGTTCAGTAAGTAATGAATTTTAGAATAGGGGTAAAGTAAAATTCTAATAAAGTTCAAAGATGAACTGATCAGGGTCTTGGGCCAGAGTTTACCCATGCTCTAAGCTATTCCATGGCAGGAGGACTCTGAGTAGGAGGTAGCTCTTCACAGGCAGATGGGCTGCTTCTCTGAAGGACCTGGCTGCTATGTGAAGAACTCTCCATTGCTCTGAACCCATATCTTTCAGAAGCCCAAAAAGCAGCAACCGGTTTTATTTTTAGTTTGTGAGTAAATATTCAGCTGAATTGATAAAGCCTAGAAAAGCATGGTTTCCCTTTTGCTCCTTTCATGGAAAGGGAGTTGATGGCCAAATCAATAACTATTCTAAAAATAGCTCCATGCCTTTGTTCAAACAATTAAGCACATTTTTGAAGTTCATTCATGAGAGAAATGACATACATGTTGGCAAATTTTCTGTTCATCTTGGTAGCCTTCCTATTTTTTTCATCCTCTCTTTTTTACCTTTTTGTCTGTCTCTCTTGCTGTTTAGCTGTCATTTCTCAGTGTCTTTGGGGAGGTGATGTTTTCTACAATAAATTTGTGTTTTTCCATCTCCAAATTTATGCACAGATCTATTTACTTCCAAGGGCATATTTGCTAACTCCTCTCTTCTAATCGGTGCTGGCCATTTGATTTCTTATTTTCTAACTTTGATAGATTGCAATTATTTCTTCTTAAACATCCCTCACACTTTTTACATTTTGGTGTTGATATGGCATAATTAGATAGTCAAGTGAATGAAATAGGGAAAAAAATGATACTTGTACAATAAAGGAAAGAAAAGAATTACTAAGAGATGGCTCCACTGTTTTTTGCTTGGCTAGGTTGAAGAGAAATTTCTTTTGGGCAGAGATTTTCCACTTTGCTTAGGGGAAAAAACCCTCTTTGGACTTATTTGGTTGTGAAAAGAAAGTTTCCATCCCTCATCATGTTCCCCACGGCCTTGGTATATATGGTGGAGAGACTTAGATAGATGGAATCAGGGATTTTAAACTTGTCAATGATCTCTGGTGGGAGTGGATAGGGACTTAGGGGGACCCTGAGACTTGCAGAAGGAAGAAAAAGATTACCAGGAGGGTGTAGAGATGTGTTATAGCAAGATCAAGATAAAAGGAATTCAGTGAGATTATCCTGGTGAAAATTATCTAGGGGACTTGAAGAGAGTTATTCTAATGCTCAACATTCTGCTTTTGTTCCTTATTTACACTGCTGAAACTCCCTGCTGTAGGCACTAAACATTAGTAGAAAACATGCTGCACACTTTCAGGCTGAAAGAGAATGTGACCACGTCTGCTGTGCATCTAAGGGATGAAAGAGAATTGAAACTACAGGCTGCAAAATATGGTGATGGAAACTCAGTGAGAATTAAAATTCAGACTACAGGGTGGGCATGAACACTTATCCACGTCCCATGCCACAAACACAACATCCACAAGGAATCAAATCTTCACACTGAAATCAAAACTAGGCTGAAAAGCACAATCCTGATCCTGTCATCTCTTGTTTAGATTCCTGCTGTGGCTTTCATGTAAAGCTCCCTACCATAATTCATGTGCCCTTATGGTCCCACTCATCTATTCAGCCTCGTCCTGCAACAGGTTTCCATTTAGCACTTGTTCCTCATCCACCCTGACAGTTGGTCATTCCCTCCAACCTATCACATTCCCCTCACCACAGGACCATTGCACTTGCTATTGTATCTCCTTGAAACCCATTCTCTATGTTCTTTGAGAAGTTGGTGTCAGATCATCTTCTAATCTTCACTCAAGCATCGTTGCCTTAGAAAGCTGTCCTTCCCCTCCCTCTTTCAAAGCCCCACACACCTCTTCTCCACTACCTCTGTTGCAGTTGGAACCTCATAATGGTTTACGTGATCTCTCAGTTGATGTCTGTCTTTCCCTCTAGTGCCAAAGCTCCTCTCAATAGGTTCCCTTGCTCTGGACAAAAGTTTCATCCCCAGAGCTTTGTCCAGGACTGATCAAATCTTCAGCACTCAGGACATATTTTCTGAGTGAAGGAAAATGGGAAGATGGAAAGAAGAAAAAGAGAGGGATTATATATATGTATATATACACATATATATAGTTATATATATAATTTAATGTGTGTGTGTGTGTGTCAGAGGCTTAAACATTGTTTTGTAAAAATAAGTGATGGTGAACTTACAGTTTGCTCTGTGGCTGCTTGGAAGGGAATATGGTGAAGTCTCTGATTTCACCCTGAGTTTCAGAATGGCATAAAATGGTGTAAAGCCATTGAGGCCAAAGGAAGAGTTTAATCAAAATTAGCAGTAAAAGAAATTCCTTACTTCTATACCAATTTCCATAGTGGTTATACTAACTTACATCCCCACCAACAGAATATAAGAGTTCCTTTTCCCTCAAATCCTTGCCAACATTTGTTGTTATTTAGATTCTTAATGATTGCTGTTCTGACTTGAGTGAGATAGAATTTCAATGTAGTTTTGATTCTAATTCCTTAATACCGTAAAGATGACGGACATTTTTCATGTATTTTTTTGGTCATTTGTTCATATTCTTTTGAAAAGGGTCTGTTTACCTCGTTTGCCCATTTATTGAATGGGTCATTTAGATCCAGCTATACCACTCCTCCATATTGGTCCCAAAGAATTAAAGAGCATATTTTAGAGATACAGGCATATCTTATTAATTGCAGTCCAATTCAAAAATAACTGGCTGGAATCCATATATATAAATTATGGTTTGTTGGAGCCATTATGGCAGGTAAGCCATTTCTCTGGGAACTCATGGGTGAAATTCCATGTTGGAGAATGCCGGGACCATGCTAGCCCCTGTCTTAGCTCACTGCCTTAGGATCAAACAGCCTCCAGGAGATGGGTGTAGCCTGCCAAATGCCAAACAATCAGTTTACTGCAAGACTCCTGCCCCACAGAGAAGGGAGAACCAAAACAAGACTCCTCCCACTGAAACCTTATAAGGACCAATCCCCTTTGATCTGTCCTGCTTTAAATTAAGCAAGCACAGGCTTTTTCTTTGTTGGAAGCCTGACCCTTCTGGTCTGCTCAACTGGTCACACCTGCGTGTGAAAATTTATAATTCGCCTCTTTGTCTTTATTTTCTGATATGACTTTTATATTAAGCCTTTATTTCACAGGTAACCCATCCCTCCGAGGAGCACCCACCCACTCTCTCGCCCAGGCAGGACGTGAGTGAGAATAACCAATTATGGAACCAGCCTAGGTGTCCATCAATGAATAAAGTGAATGTGGCATATATACACAACAAATTTCTACTCAACCAGGAAGAAGAATGAAATAGTGGCATTGCTGGTAAATAGATGGGACTGGAAAGCATCAAGTGAAATAAGGCAGAAAGTCAAGTGTTGTATATTTTCCCTCATATATAGAAGCTAAAGGGAAAAAAATTTAAAAAAAAAACATTTCATGAAAATAGAAGGGATACCATTTTGTCAAAAGAAGAGGAAGGGAGCCAGAGGACAGGAGGTGGAATGGGTAAAGGGAGTTATTGGAGAGTAAAATTTATCAAATTATGTTATATGCATCTACAGATATGCCACGGTGAACACCACTACTTTTTATAATTAATATGCACCAATTAAAAAAATCCCTTACTTAGTTAAACTTGTTGTGATGATGATGATGATGATGATGAGTATAAGCAGTTCATTGTGATTACTCTTTTAAAACTCTTTAATGGTTGTGTGTGTGTGTGTGTGTGTGTGTGTGTGTGTGTGTGTGTTCATGATTGTGTCTGTAAAAAGGGAAACCTTTCTTTTCAGGGCCAATCACTTACAACCAAACTGAGGACATGAAGAAATTGGTCAATCTGGCAATTTCTTTTGATTTTTGGAAGAGAACTGATTTATCAAGAGCAAGGACCACAAGTGAATAATAATCTAATGACCTCACCATCTTTTCCAAGTTTTGTTTTGGCAAAACAAAATCTTCCTCTAGAGTTCTAACTGACTATTAAGGTGTTTTACCCCAAGCACCCCCTGTGGAGTTGAATTAGCACTATTGTTTTGTTTAGAAATCCTAGCCGTGCCTCTCCACTTAGTTGCTCTGTAACCTTGGGGAAGCTATTTAACCTGTGTGAGCCTGACTTTTCCCATCTTCAAAATGAATGCAGAGCTCCCAGGTGAGGGGGCTGTAGTGAGTTCAACCTGAGATAATGGATGGAAAACCCAAAGCAGCAGAGACCCTTAAATATTTCCCCAACTCTGGGCTGAATTCCATTTTCTCAACATGTTTCCCTCCTTTCTAGCATCTGCCAGAAGTGAGTTGGCTCCTCCACTATTATTCCACTGTGCAGGTGGACTGCCTTTTTATACTGTGAAAGATAGGGAAGGAAAAATAACATTAGTAATATTTTTTTTTTTAATTGACCCTCCTGAGATGGATCAAATGCCAGGACTGTTGTAGGAGCAGCTTCAGATACAAAGGGCTGAAGGTAGATATTAAATTCTTATGAACACTAGAGAATGGAGAACTCTCTGCTACCCAGGACATCTTTTAGTGAGTGATCAAATCCAGCATTTCTGAGAGCCAGTGCATCATTAAATCCTTGTCTATCAAGGAGAAAAAGTGAAGAAAAAAAAGAGTTCCTCTGACTTCTCTTTTCAGTCATACTTGCTTTCCCTTTTTCCTGGAAACTGCCAGAGGGATCTCCTCAGTGCCAGATAGAACTTGTGCCTTTAGAGTGAGGTTCTGGAATGTTCCCCAAAAGCTCACATGTTGAAGTCTTGGTCCAATTCAGCAGTGACTGGAGGTAGGAGCTTTAAGGAAATCATTGGCTCATAAGGGCTCTAACCTCATCAGTGGATTAATCCATTTTATGAATTAATAATTTGAATAGACTACTGGAAGGTGATGGAAACTGTAGGTAGGTGGAACTTGGTTGGAGGGAATAGGTCACTGGGTAAATGACCTAAGAAGTACTATATTGTTTCTTCCCCACCCACCTGCCCACTTACCAGCTGCCATGAGTTGATGGCTCTCCCCTGTTACAGGGTTTCATCATAATGTTCTCCTTTATCTAAGGCCCCAATCAATGGATCCAGCAGACCATGGACTGGGATGTCTGAAAACATGAGCCAAAATAAATCTTTCCTCCTTTAAGTTCTTATGTCAGGTATTTTTGTCACTGGCCACAGTTGACAAAAAGCTGAGTAACACAAGTGACCTCTTTGCTTTCCCTTTTTTACCTTTTTGAATTATTACCAGCAGCAACCTCTGAGCAGGATTCTTCAACTGGCAGTCCTTTATCCAACCTGTATGAAACAGACAAATACCACTTTGTGGCCTATTTTATCCATGTGTCTCCTTTTCTCATTCAAAAGCACCATGATTCCCCAAATTGAATTTTGAATGAGACACTGTTCACTGACCATGGGAACAGCAAATATATGCATAAATAGAATCAAACCTCTTTTCTTGAGCAATTTGTCTTCACTCTAGCCTGAAATTGTCTTTTAAAGCTGGGTAACGATCTTAATTCAGACTCCAGCTGATAGTTAGTGCCTGGGGATTGAATAGCTTAATGGTCAGCCAGAGGAGAAGGTTATTTTGCAGAAATAAAATGAGAAAGGAAGATGAGGTGATCAGATCATTGTCCACAGTGGTCAGGAGAGGAGTTGCTCTGGCCAGGTCTCAAATATGGGCAACTCTTTGGAGATTAGGCATGAGATCTCTACAAAATACTGTTACATTTCATTTTCTGCTCTAAAGACTGTTAACTTAGTGACAATTATTACCCCTATCCATTTCACAGATGTATCCTAAACAGAGTTCAAGGAGATTAAGTAATACTTTATTACTTATAATTGTTAAGTGATACAGAAATTTGGTTAAGTGCTTTTTCTCTAGATCCTAAGCTCCTAACTAGCTGCTATACCATACTGTGAGGTAGCATTCCTTACATGGGTTCATTTGTGGAGACATACCTAGACTGGCAGATAGCAATACCAGGTGATTTGGGATGAATTTGAAACAAGCAGAGTAATACACTAAGACTGAGAACATCTCTGATACAGTCCTGTTCAGAAGAACCTTAAGACTTTCATTTGTAAGATACAAATTTGAATGAATTTTTCCTCTGGTTCAGAAGTTCTGTGATTTAAACAAACTTGGGCTCTACTTTACTCCAGAGCACCTCCTAGGGGGAGAAAAGAGGGCCTGCATTCCCTAAACTCCACCCTTTCTGCCAAAACACCAGTCCCTGTATCCTTGTCTGAAGGTCACTAATATAATTCATGTCTGACCTGTGTTTCCATTTGCCATAGCAATGCATGGTGATGAAGTTGTAGATCAAATAGAAATTTCGGCTCCAAATTATGCTTTTGCCCATGTCAAAAATTCCCACATATTCTATCCCACTGAGAGGACTTCCTTAGTATATAGAAACTGTATTTGTCCTTTCGAAGTCACTTGTCATCAGGGAAAATTTTAAGGGAGCCCATTTGAACTTTATAAAGATTTCTGTTGTTTCTACTTCTCCTTTAAAATTGTCATTTTTTCCTTCATCTCTTTATTGAATGCTTACTATCTTCAGGCGCTATACATAAATGCCCCCCACTTGATCTGCTCATTCTGTGCACCATCTGTTCCATACTGGACCTCTCTGAAAATGGTCATAGCAGCTGCCACGATCTCTTTCCACATTTAGCAGAAAATTAGATAAACTAATTCAAAGATAGCCCAGTTCCTTAAGCTTCTTAGTGTCCACATTTACAAAATGGGGTGGATAAAAAGGCAGGGCTTAGACTACATAGCTTATCAGATACGTTCTAGTTCTAAGGTTTTGCTTTTGTTTTTGTTTTTGTTGTGTACTAGGGATTTAACCCAAGGGTGATTTACCACTGAGCTACATCCCCAGTTATTTTATCCTTTTTGTTTATTTTTATATTGAGACAGGTCTTGCTAAGTTGCTTAGGCCCTCACTAAATTGCTAAGGCTGGCCTTGAACTTGTTATCTTCCTATCTCAACCTCCCAAGCTTCTAGGGTTACAGATATGTACCACTGCTCTCTGCAGTTCAAAGGTTCTTGATTCAGCAACTTTGGTCTTGGCTGCACTTGGCAAACTAATCTTATAAGTCTGCTCAGGTTTGAGAACTTTAAGACTTTCATTTGTAAGATAAAAACTTGAATGCATTTTTCTCTAGTTCTGAAGTTCTGTGAGTTGAACAAATTTGGGCTTCCCTTTACTCCACAGCACCTCCTAGGGGGAGAAGAGAGGGACTGCATTCCCTAAATCCCACCCTTTCTGCCAAGGGAGAGCACCCACAGATTGAAGAACAGTTTTAGGAGTCTGGGCTGAACATTAGACACATCTTCTTTCTCCTTCAGTGGAGAAGTGAGAAGGAGGCGATGTCAGGGGAGTGTTAGAGCCATGAATTCCAGCAGACCTCTGGGGCTGAATCAGCGACTTCTTGTTGCACACCCTGAGGCAAGTTACTTGACCTCAGTTTCTTCATCATAAAGTGGAGTTGACAGTACTACTTACAGGGAAGTGACAACAACTGGGGGCAAGAACAAGCCTTTGGAGCAAAGCCTGGATCACAGGGAGCAGTCAACAGCTAATAGCTCTTTGTCAAGAGAGACAGCAGTTATTCCATTCTTGTTCCCAGGTTTGGAAGTCTGAAGACCTAAGGGTGAACCAAGCTTGAGTCATTGCTGGGGACTCTGGTTCAGATTGGAGAGAACTGGAAAACCCATGGAAGGGAATGGGAGAAGGCTTGGCTGAGGCTTCTAGTTCAAGCCTGTGGAAAGAACAAGCACGTGAATAAAAAGATATTTCTTTCTATCTTTCTTTCTGTATTTACTCAAGCAGTTCAGTAAAGGTTTTTTCCTTTGTCCTGTCTTTTCCCTCTTCTCTCTGGCCTTCTCTCTTTTCACCCATCCATTCCTCTTTTTTTTTTTTTTTTAACCCCCTTCCTCTTTTCTTCCCATTGATGTAAAATCTAGTCTGGGAGAAGGAGAACAGGACACAATGGGGGAAATGTGTGAGAGAGGAATACTCGGCAAAGGCAGAGTCTATTTTGGGATGTTTTTTCCTTTTGACTTGAAGCCGGGTGCCTCTCACGGCTGGAGAAAGGCCAAACAGGCCTGTGACTTATTGATCAAGTGAGAAAGAAAAATCATGTTGGCAAGGGGCAAGGCCCACTGCATCCAAATGAGCCAGGGCTGCATCGCGGGAGGCCTGCGAGGGAAATGTGAGCTGTTGAGTGGAAGCCCTGAGCAGTCTCAAGGCTCGGAAAAAGGATGAGGACCTCTGTGTGGGAAAGGAAGACAGGACACTCACCTCCTTCTCATCTTTGGAGGTAGTGGATGAGGTGTCTAGCTGGCTGGCGTGGGAAGTGAGTCATAGTTGCTTCTGGGGCAGGAGTTGGGCAGATTCCCGAGAAAGCTCAGAGGCCCAGTGGTTGGGAGGTGCACTGGGAATCACAAGCTTTGTCTCCACTTGGCCAAGGTTTCTAGTGAAAAAGACAAAAGGCGGTTTCTCCAACTAATCTCAAACCTGGCTCCAAATCAACACCCAGGTTTAGTCTGTCATTAAGAGAAGCACTGTCATTGTGGATCGGGAGTAGCTATTTAATAGTATGATTTTTGCCTGATGACAGGGACAGAAAGAGGCAGAGAACAGTGATAATCTGTTAGATAGTCTGCTCATTGTGCTCATCTCTTCCTGTTTCATCTTCCTGTACATTGTCTTTCTGATCCTCGGTAAAGCCATGAATTGAAAGTGTTTTGAATAATAAGAGGACACACACACACATACACACACAACCAAAAGTCTGACATCACTAGACCCATGGTAAGCAGACTTCACTGTTCCATAGATGTCAGAGGGGAACTTAGGCATCCTCCAAATTTCTACAATATCCTGGGGTAAGTGATTATTCTACCCTGTATTAATCAGCTTTGCCTCCGTGTAACAAGGGGCCTGTGACTGCTAACTTATAAAGAGAAAAAGTTTGATTTGGGCCCAGCATGGTGGAAGTTCCAGCTCATGATCTAGTGGCTCCCTTGCTTTTGCCCCCAGGTTGGAGCGCTAGATAGATATAGCAAGGCAGAGAGTGTACGGCAGAGCAAGAGTACTTACGGCACAAACCAGGAAGCAAAAGAGAGAGACTAGACTAGATTTTGAATCCTGGCTTTCAAAATTCCTTTCAGGGTCATGCCCCAAATGGTCTAAGCACTTCCCAGGAGGGCGTACATCCCAAAGGTCTCACTCACTGCCTTTTAATAGCACCCCCTGGAATACCAGGCCATGAACACAGGAACCTGTAGGGATATTCAACACTCAACTATAGAAGACCCCTTTAAAATATTTCCATTAACAAGAATCTCGCTACTCATGGCAGCCTATCTCATTTCTGGTAGCTCTAGAGAATTCAGCCTCACCTCTGTACTCTTGCTTTCCAGTATGTCTCAGGCACAGTGGTGACGAGGAAGTCAACCCTTTATCCCTCTATCACTACAACTCCAGCTCAAGTGAGGTTTTGGGGTTCTAATTCAACAATGCTCCTCCCGAATACTTCCCTCTCCCCTCTTACTTCTCTGCAATGCCACCACCATCACCACCATTGACTTATTGCTACTTCCTTCCTCAGACCTACTTTTCCCTGAAGTGCCATGATTTTTTTCTGTGCCAATTAAAGATGTTTTCTCTTACGATTATTTTTTACCCCACACAAGACACCTCACCTCATTTGTTCTGCTTTATAACTCTACAGGACTTTTACACTCTGTTCCGAGGAAGAGGACTGGAGGTATTTTGGTGTGGGTGATATGTTAAGTTGATGTTCAGTTTCTGTTACCTGTATCACATGTGCAGATCACTTTAAACTGTGTTTCAAGTGTGTATCAAGACAAGGCACGTCATCCACAGTCTCTCTGTCCTGAATGGGTAGGCTGGCCTTATCAGGGTCCTCCACTCACTCAGAGGAGTAGGAAAAGTCTTCACTTCTTTAACCAAGTGCCCAGTATGACCATCAATTTCTGAGTCACTTTAAATGGCCTTATTCTCTACATACACTTAGAAGAAACAAGAACCCCAGTTATAAAGGCTAGTGTATTAGAGAAATTTATTCAGAGTTGCTGTCTCTTGGGTAAGCACCTGAGATTGGCATATCTTACTTTATAGTAGAGCAGAGTGGAAAACAAATTCTTTTCCACTAGTCCTGTCTTGGAGGAAATTGATGATCCAGATCAGACCTTCTTATCTTTTTCCCAGGGGAAAAAAAAAGGCTCAGAGCCTATACCTCAGCTCCATATTTCCCTTCACTATGTTTCCACTGCAAATATAAACATAGGCCCAACAGGTGCTTTCTCCACCAATTTAAAGGCAAAGTCTATTTTTCAGTATTATCCATTGGTCTTGGTTCTGCCTCATAGAACATTCCAGGTATTTCATCACTCAGGGATGAATATATTTGGCAAGAATCACAGCAAATTCAGCCAAGCCTAAGATGATTCACATTTGTTGAATAACATTTCAGCATACACTCACATACCATTGGTATTTGAACACAATGTGAAGGCCATAAAGGGTTTTATATTCAGATAAAGGTGTATTTCTATTGCTCTAGCTGTCAGTGGGCATGTCTCTGGCAGAGTCATTTACAAATGCTTGAATTTCTTTGTATTTACCCTCATTTTCTATTTCCAGGCCTCTTTTGCAATGAAGAGAGGCCATGTAACCAGATATGAGCAAAGGGCTATATATCTGAGTAATGTATACCACCTCTGGACCCAAACCTCTCAGTTCTTATGGAAATTGAATGGAAACTGCCAGAGCTCAGCTTCTCTAGGGAGCAGAGAAGAACATGAGACTTTATAAGAACAAGAAATAAATGCTTTTGTTTTACATCATGGAGATTTAAGGCCTGATCTGTTGGCACAGCACAGGCTGGCTCTCCACAACTGAGCCAGTATCTCTTTGTGACAGTGCTTGATAAAAATGGCCACTTGGCTTGTGGAATTATGGTCAAGTTCTCCTGGGCTCCATACCATGCTCGTAGATAGGAATGTCAAAATGCACAAAGTCCACTCTGCAAAACAAAAATGATGAAGGGATAATATATGGGTCTTGTGTTCTTTGGGGTTATGTGGAGCTATTGAGCACTAAGTGAAAGCTGATTTTCCAACGCCATCCCTGCCACATACTCAAGTTCAACTGGGGATGCTGAGACAAAAGAGAAGCGCAGGAGAGAAATGTCATATCCTTAATTCCTAGGCAGCTTGAACAGATGCCATTGAAAGTAATGAGAACGCTCCAAACTTGATATGGGATCTGGAATTGAAAATTGAACAGACACATATTCTCTGTGGAGACTTCCTGTCTGCAGCCAGGCTGCAGGTCCCCAGCACTATTTTGTTGCTCATCAGAAACTGCCCTTGCGTGAGAGCTAAACAGCTCTTGAATTTTCTCCTCAGAGCTATCAATATTAACTGATGGGTTTCTTCCTTCTTCTCTCCTCTCCATCAGGAAGATTTATCAGGCCATCTTTATAATGCTGCCTTTAATGAGCCTTGGGTAGCCTCTCTAAGGAGGGAAATAAAACCAATGTTTATGTAGTACTAACACAGGCCACAAAAATGTGCAGATCACTTTAACATCAGTCAGAATACACAGAAGGAACAACGGTCTCAGAAATGATGATTCAGAATCCCAGCCTTGTAACTGAGACCTGAGTGACCCAGAGCTAATCTCTCTGAACCTCTTGCCATAACTTCTCTAGAGGTTGCTATAAGCAGTTTTTCTGGGGGTGAGTGAGGAACTCTGCGAAATTATGGAGTGCTGTCCCTGGTAAGTACGAGGGACTCAATAGTAGCCTTCCCAACAAGGATATGAGAAAGAGCTTGCATTTCATTTTATGGATGAATCGTGCCTCAAAGATGTAAAATATTCTACCTGAAGTCATATAATGGCAGGTCTGGAAGTCAGATTCAGGTCTGTCAGATTTTGACTTCAGGGCTACTTTGATGGCAGAGTTATGTAGTTATGACAGAGACTGTATAGCTGCGAATCCTAGAATATCTATGGTTTAGCCTTTTAAAGTTTACCATATCTTGAATGGAAAGAAAGAACACAGAACACAGAAATTTTGCATAAGGGAGAATTCTGTCACCGAGAAAATGTTCATCAAGGACTCCACACTAGTAAAATAAGCTTAGTTTTATATTTGAATATGCTTTTGCTATTAAGAAGGAAAAACAAAAAAAAAATCTGTCAACAAATATTGTGATAAATAAATAGGTACTTTAGTCTCTATGTTATCTGGTTAGATTAGAGAGAGGGAAGGAAGCTTGCTGCGTAGACAGATTGTCCTTCCCGAGGGAGATGGCAATGGGAGTATTACCTAAGGGTTCCATGAGCTGTTGCAGTCCAAACATGGTCCAGAAGGAGCACTAACCCATCAACTCCAGGAGGCCTAAAAACTCTTGCTTCCTTCACATCAAAGACTGGAACATTCCGAGAGTGCACACTGTGCTTTACACAGTGTAGGAGGAGGCAGTAAATTCCAGGGCTCCGTGAATTCCTTCTGGGTAACCACAAACAATTTGATGCTTTACTACAAAGAGCAGAGCATTCTATTTTGATTAAGTCAGAATGGTTCTTTGTACCACAGAGTCCCATGGCGTATTTTAATGTCTCTGTCTTTCATGTCTGCTTAATAAAATCACACAATTAATTATTTAAAACAGCCAAGAACCCATAGGGGATTGGTTGACCTAGTACTTAAGGCTTAAAAAACCCAATTTGCCATTCTTTCATTACTAGCAGACCAAACCCTGGTTGAGGCAGGTGAAAACTATTGGCCATTTTAGAATCATTTTGGAAAGCTGAGAGACTTGGCTGGCTGAATCTCATCTACACCTGAATAGGATGAATTTCATTATTGATGTTATCACAATTGACATTTCCCCAGGTTTTCATCTAGTCTATCTCCAGATTCATTGCCTTTTCAAATTGCTAATGTGGTAATGTATTGTGTTTTGGCAATTTCCACAGTGATTATTATCCGTATAATAATTCTCAGAAATGCTGTTGGTTAACCCATTGCCCACTATTAAATTAGCGTGGAAGGACAGAAAGACTTGCTAGGGTCTATGCTCCTTCTTAACACTGTCTGGCTTTCCTAAAACAGTCACATGCATTTCACTTACAGAAAATAATTGCATAATCACTGAAGACTCAGAGACTTCATCCAACAAAGATGAGGAATACGGAGTTGATTATTTTTTCCATATTTACATTTTTATTCAATATTTAAAAGAAACACAGTCTTTTAACTGTTTGCTGATTATTTGCAAGTCTCCTTTGATTTTAATTTTACTACCAAGACAATATTTCCTTTCCATTTTCCTTAAACATATCTGTGAGTACTTTACTGCATCTAAATATAATTCAACTTTTCTAAGTGGATATTTTTATCAAATTATTTTCCCTGATGGTGAAGAACCTTTCTTTTGCCTATATTCTTTAGATCATAAGTGATGGTTCAAGTAAACTCTGTCCCAAATATGTAGTCAATGGAAAATGATGGCACATGGTATGTAATTAAAGCAAAATGCTGCATAGTAAGGTTGTTCCTTATAATTATTAATGTGTTCAATTATAGTGGACCACAACTAAGTGCTAAGGGCTCTTAAACTAATCAGACTAAATTTTAGTAGCAATATTGGAGAGGGAAATTGCACTATTTACAAAGTTATGGATCCAACAGGACGATGGCCCAGGAAAAGTGATTTATAACATAATTACATCTCTTACTAGTTACACCACTACCACATTTTGTATCAAATTAGAAATTTCTTTCTTACTTCTAGGCACAAATTGCTTGTGATCCTACATGCCAGAACTTTAAACTTGTGTCCTGTGCTTCAGCTAAATGAAGCATATTATAATTTTTGAAGTCTTTATTATTTAAATTTAAGTCTGCCTCAGTTAATTATTGTTTACACATTATTTCTATATTCTTTCAGTGGCTATTCTTTATCAGTTGTTCTCAAATTGTGGTTCCCAAAGTAGCATCAACAATAGCAGCTGCATAGTGGAGAACTTGTTAGAAATAGGAATTATCTGACTCCACCCAGAACTATTGCATCAGGAGCTCTGCAGCCCAGAAATGTTTATTTGAAGGACTTTGAGTGAGTCAATTCATGCTACAGTTTGAGAACCAATGCTATAATTTTTAAATTTATTTTTTAGAAGTAGTTGGACACAATACCTTAATTTTGTTTGTTTATTTTTATGTGGTGCTGAGGATCGAACCCAGGGCCTCTCAAGTGCTAGATGAGCGCTCTACTGCTGAGCCACAACCCCAGCCCCCAATGCTATATTTTACACTTTTTTTTTCTTTACCTCCTCTCTTTATTTGTATATGCCCTGTTTTCTCTGTGTTGCCTGGGGAAAATATTTTTCATGTCTCCTCAAAAATGCCTACTTTGATACCTTCTATGAATTCAATTTTAATTTATATATGCCTATGGATTCAATAAATATGTAATATAATAAATATAGATGTAGAATAAATATAATATATATTAAAGTATTATAAAGTACAAATCAACTAAAATTTTACACTTATTTGGAACAACCAATTGTATCTATTTCTAGACATACTCATATAGAACTTTTAGAACTTATTTGTATAAAATGAATACATTCAAAAAACTATAAAACTCACCAATAGACAGAAACAATAAAATAAATCAGGTAAAAGAAACAGAATTCTTTAAAATAGTTATGATTAATATATGTCTTAATCATCTTTTTTTATCAGATGGCAAGATATAGGGTGTCACAATGAACCATAAATCTTTTCAAAGTAATCGAATAGAAATTTGAGAACAAAAATATCATAATTAAAGTTAATAAAGCAACATATTGCTTTAATACCAGATTGAACAAACCCAGAGATTATTGATCTGTAATACATATAAGTTGCACGTGCACACACACACAGACACACACACATACACACACACAAAACATTGATCTAAAACACAGAATAAAAAATAAAACACAGAAAAGAGAATAAAAAAACATTTACCATATAATGAAGAAGTCTAACCCACATGGTACTGAAGTTTTAGAGGGGAGGGAAAATGTGGTCAAAGTAATTGAAACTGAATACTGAGGATATTTCAGAAGTAATGAAAATGAACTTTAAAGAAGCTCTATAAACACCAGACAAGGGGAAAGCTATTGGAAAACAAAAGCAACTATAAAATCTTTAAGCAGCCAAAGGAAAAATTACAGTCAAAGGAGTAACTGTAAGAATTACAGCAGATTAGTCAATGAAAATAATGAAAGCTGAAAGAGAATAGAAAGGGATCTCAAAAGTTCTAAAATAAAGTAACTTCCAGGACAGAATAAAATGTGCTGCAAGATATCATTTTGAAAATTTAGATTAAATACATATGTTTTCAAATGAAAAAAAAAAAATTTTATAGAAATAATTTTGATAGCAGATATGCATCTAAATATTAATATGGTTTTAAAGCACATTCTTCAAATTCCTTGCAGGCATGGTTTATTTAGAGTAGAAAATGAGTTGGTAAAGGATTTTCTCAAGGTATCTGTTTCACTCTCAGACTCAGATTTTTACTGAAAAATTCCTCCTCCGAGAGCCTCTTTCTAAACAGTACCATCTCCCACTGGCCACTGAGGTGGAATATGGTTACTTTGCTTCAATACTTGCTGATAGGCAACAGTGGGTAGCATTCTCTGTTGTTAGTGAGTCTCAAGTAGGGCTTCCTCAGTCATCTTATTTCTTCCCCAGGGATAGCACCTGTTGTTGTTATTCTTATTTCTCCAGCCACAGTTGATCTTCACCTGTGAACACACTGCCCTTTAGCATTTTTTTTCAAATGGGTACATAATCTTATTTTTTCATGTGTACAGATTGCAGGATCACTTTGGTTATAGAGCCACGTTTATACATAGGGCCATTCTAGTGCCTATTGTATTCTGCTACCCTTCCTATACCCCTCTCCCCTCTCCTCCCCTCCCATCACCTCTTTCTACCCAATCTACTGTGACACGTTTCTCTCTCTCTCTCTCTTTTCTTCCCCCTCACACCATCTTATATGTAATTTTGCATAACAATGAGGGTCTCCTACCATCTTCCCTGCAATTCCCATTCTCTGTCCCATTCCCATGCACCTCTCATCCCTATTTCATGGTAATCTTCTCATGCTCTTCCTCCTTGCTCTGTTTTGAGTCACCCTCCTTATATCAAAGAAGACATTCTGCATCTGGGTTGGTTCCACAGTCTAGCTATTGTGAATTGTGCTGCTATGAACATTGATGTAGCTGTGTCTCTGTTGTATGCTCTTTTAAGGTCTTTTGGGTATAGTCTGAGAAGGGGAATAGCTGGGTCAAATGGTGGTTCCATTCCCAGCTTTCCAAGGAAACTCCATACTGCTTTCCAAATTGGCTGAACCAATTTGCAGTTCCACCAGCAATGTATGAGTGTGCCTTTTCCCCCACATCCTCACCAGCACTTGTTATTGTTTGACTTCATAATGGCTGCCATTCTTACTGGAGTGAGGTGGTATCTTAGAGTAGTTTTAATTTGCATTTCTCTGATTGCTAGAGATGGTGAGCATTTTTTCATGTATTTGTTGATTGATTGCATATCCTCGTTGAGAAGTGTCTGTTCAGATCCTTGGCCCATTTGTTGATTGGGTTATTTGTTTTCTTGTTGTTTAATTTTTTGAGTTCTTTGTATACTCTGGAGATTAGAGCTCTATCTGAAGTGTGAGGGGTAAATATTTGTTCCCAGGATGTAGGCTTACTATTTACCTCTCTTATTGTTTTTCTTGCTGAGAAAAAAACTTTTTTAGTTTGAATAGATTCCATTTGTTGATTCTTGATTTTAACTCTTGTGCTATAGGTGTCCTATTAAGGAATTTGGAGCCCAACCCCACGAGATGGAGATTAGGACCAACTTTTTCTTCTATTAGACTCAGAATTTCTGGTTTGATTACTAGCTCCTTGATCCATTTTGAGTTAACTTTTGTGCAAGCTGAGAGAAAGGGATTCAATTTCATTTTGTTGCATATGGATTTCCAGTTCTCTCAGCACCATTTGTCGAAGATGCTATCCTTCCTCCATTGCATGCTTTTGGCACCTTTGTCTTTTGATGAATATTTCAGTTGAATCCTCACCTGCTTTTAAGGTGACCATATATATCATCACCTGCATTACGCTTTGGCTAATCAAGTGCTGTGTCCCATCTTTTCTTGTATGTGCTCGTCTTATATTTTAAGCTAGTTCATTGCTCTGCAACATTAGTGCTCTGATATATTTTTTAAAAGTTATGTTATTATAGATCACTCTTCATTTTCTTCTTGTTAGAGTCAAAGCGAGACTCCTTTCTGTGTCTAAGATAGAATTTAAATCCTCAGTAAATAGAACTGAATATTAAGAGTATAAAGTCATAAAATAGTATAGTCTTTAATATAGAATATTATAACCTTTCATCATTATAAATAATATAGTTAAATTTATGGAAGTGATATCATTGCAAGTGAGAAGAGGAAAAAAAACAAAATTAAGACATTCTAAAGTCTTTGTAATGTCATGAGTATGATCTGGCTATTAGTCCAACCAAGATAAGCAATAAAATATATTTATAAACTGTATGTGTACAGGGAAGATTTCTTTTGCCTAGAATATTTTAAAGACACTCCCACTTGTGGTTGTAATACTAATAACTGACTTTGAGTTGGCAGAATCATATAATGCAGAGTCTTATGCAGAAAATTATAGGTTAGGAGGTCTCCTGAGTTAGGAGAACAGGAGGTAGGGAGGGAGGCTAAAGGAAAAAGAAGTAGGGGATAAAGCCAACCAAATTATGTACTATGCATGTATACAGCTACAAACCCCACTTTTATGTATAGTTATAATTCACCAATGAGGAAAAATATAGATGTTAAAAAAATAGAAGGAACATCAGAACAGTATAGGAAGGGAATTCGGGGAGTGAGGAGGGGGAAAGAAAGAAGAAACACTGGGGAGTGAATTAGAGCAAATTATGACATGCACAATGATGAATATGTCACAATAAACCCCACAATTATGTATACTTTTAATGTACTAGTAAAACACAAAAAATAACAAATAAATGATAATGAACAATATCTGAGTTAACTGTAACATGAGATATCAATGATTTAACTTTCAAAAACCAGTCAGTGAATTTCATCACTTTTGGAGAATGAAGTACAAAAATCATGAAGTGTATAAAATTTGATCAAACCTGAAACTTTTTAGTAATAAAATTTTTAAAAGCTTGGTTATAATAGTATACTTTCTTATAAAGAGTACTAAAGTGCTGAGAGCCATTGCCAAGTAGGAATGACACATGTCAATTTCTTTGTCAGCCTACTCCATGTTGCTTAGAGGAAGGATTCTCCATTGTGGAAATGGGCTTGCCTTTGGACCCACGTCTTTTGCCGTGACATTGCATGTATGCTTGAGTAAGGTGACCCTGCTCAAGGACCAGGACAGATCCGGGTTTAGGGCGGATCAGGTTTTAGGGAGTATCCTGCTCCTTGGGTTTAGGGCGGTTCCAGGTTTAAGGTGTACCCTGCTGGAAATAGGGCATATCCTGCTGCCTCAGGCACACCCACCCGCTCCTTGAGTTTCCATTGAGTTCTTGAGGGATTCAGAGAGTATTTGGGATTCAGAAGTGGATTTTGCCCAGAATGTGGATTTCCCCAGAACGTGATTGTAGAGTGCCGGTGTGAGTTTGGGAATAAAGAATTGCTGTTTGAATCTACAAGGCTGTGAGTGGCTCGTAATTTTGTGCCCAGCCAGACTGCGGCACAATAGAATTTCTATAGCAAACATCATATGAATGAAATATTAAAAGAATTACCACTGAGATTAAAAATGTGACAAGGATATCTGCTTTTACTTATTGAAATTCATCCTGCAGGCCCTAGTCAGTACAATAAGGTAAGAAAAGTAAGTGTCAGACATAAAGATTGAAAAGAGTAAAGATTTCCATTATTTACCAATGAGTCAATTGTATATCTGCTGGGAGTGGTGGCACCCACATGTAATTCCAGCAATTTGGGAGGCTAGGGGAGGAGGATTGCAAGTTTGAGGCCAGCCTCAGCAACAAAGCAATGCTCTAAGCAACTTAGACAGACCCTGTGTTTGTGCAGAGGATAGGGTTTGCGCAGAGATTAAGCACCCTTGGTATGGATTTGTGTTCTCACCAAATTCATGTGTTGAAACCTTATCACCCAATATGACTATATTTGGAGGTACCTTGTTAAGAAGGTAATTAAGATTAAGTGAGGTCAATAAAGTGTGATCCTCCTCTGATAGGATTACTTTCTTTGCCCCAGTAATCTGATTAATGTGTAGGAGCCCTGTAAAATGTAACCTGGTTATACAAATGAAATTTTGTTGATACACAATCATACTCAATACTTACCTAGTGTCTATGGCTATTTTCAAGAGACCACATGGGCTTATAAATATAAAATATTTTGCCATCTGTCTCTATAAAAAAAAATTACTGAACCCTGGAGTGCATCAATGGATTTCTTGCTCTTCTAAGGTCTGGTTGGGTTGGTCAGTAGATCTCGGTTAGAAATTGGAAAGAAGAAAGACTGAGTTCTGTGCAAGCTGTCCTTGTGTTGAAGTCCTATCAGAGTACTCAGCTCTTCCCTGTATTCCTGTCTCTCTCCTTCTGGATGAGGTAACTACATACCTTCATCCCTTCTCATAAAGTAAAAGTAATAGTCTTGCAATGTCTTTTGTAGTTTCCCACCACCTTCTGCTTATTTTGTACATTCCTCTTTTCTTGAACTCTCCTCACATTATTCTCTGCTGTGTGAGCCATGTGTTATCCAGTGGGACCTTGGCTGATAATTTACTAAGCACTTACACTTTTCTAGGCATTGTGTGAAAAGCTTCATATTCATTATGTAATTTAAGCCCAATCAAGCAACTTTGTGAGGTAGCATAATGTTACCATTCCCTATTTACAAATGAGACATCAAGTGTTCAAGTTTGGATTATTGACAAGGTTCACACAGCTAATCAATAGGAGATATGGGATTTGAACTCAGCTATTGATTAGAGCTGCCAGGGTAGAAGATCTTCTTCATCATTCCAAATAATTTTATTCATTGTATGATTTTTTTCAATAATGCCTTATTGAGTCAGTGCTTTGATTAAAGAACCTTTTTTATTTATGACTTCATTTAATCATTACAATGGATATAAAACTATTGTCCTATTATTATATTAGATAAATTGAAGCCAATGCAATTTAAATGAATCTCTAAAGGATACTATAGGACAAACTTTAGTCCAGTCAAATATTGCTCTTCTAGGTCCAAATTATATGTAACTATATAATCAGCCTTTGTCAAACACCTGTACTGATCCATTTTGAGTGATATTTAGAGTTTTGCTTGCTATAAAAACTATAATTACATGTTTAGGCTTATACAAGTAGGTTGTCATCTGACTACAGTGATGTGGTAAAAATGTGGAGCATGTAAAAAAATATAGGTAGAGAGGACAAAAGTGAAGAGTTGAAACAAAATTAAAATTGCCATGTGAATTAGGGATTGTTGTATTTTTCCCAGTCCTCGAGTATTACATGTTCATTGATTCTAACTAAATATGAAAAGTCAAAATGAAGTCCCCTTACAGGGTGCTGGGAATTGGTCAATGAGAAGCAATGTTTCAGCAAGTTTGCCAGCTGGTCTCTGTGTTAGCCTTGGCTTCCTACTGTCCACTTAGTCCCAAGCCAGGAGTCTGGCCGAGGGAGCTGCTGGAGAAGCACAGATTCTGCATTCCTTGTTTAACTGGCCTCTGGGAAGATAAAGAGCCCAAGTTCCCACTGAGACCCTAGTTATTTCCTTCAGCCCTATGGCAGGGTGCACCATGGATTCCAATAGAAGCTCTTTTCTTTCCTTTTGGTTATAAAACACATTTTATGTTGCTATTTTTCTGTTGTGGCATAAATGCCCCTAGTTGCCACTCTCATGTTTAGAAAATGTGTATTTTGAAAAATTTTGTTTGAAAACAAATAATATCTAATCCTATTTG
Organism: Ictidomys tridecemlineatus; assembly: GCF_052094955.1. Lineage (NCBI taxonomy): Eukaryota > Metazoa > Chordata > Mammalia > Rodentia > Sciuridae > Ictidomys > Ictidomys tridecemlineatus. The sequence goes on from NC_135480.1 coordinate 34,472,417, forward strand.
TTTTATTTAGTCTAAAGATGTTTTGCTTTTGACATAAGAATTCAGAGTATATGGTGTGTGTATATGTGTGTGTGCGTGTGTATCCATTCACATATGTGTACTTAAGTCCCTTGCCCTTGAAAATACTCTATCACTTTATCTGAGGTTTGGGTAGAATGAGAGGGTTGGGGGGATCCTTTTTGCTTTATTTAGTCTAAAGATGTTGCTTTTGACATAAGAATTCACGCTATATGGTGTGTGTGTGTGTGTGTGTGTGTATGCGCGTGCATGCGTGTGCACACATGCAGATATGTGTACTTAAATGTCTTGTCTTTAATTATACCCTCACTATCACTTTATCTGAGGTTTTGGCAAAATAGGAGGGTGGAGAAGCCTCTTTTTGAGCAGCTAGATACAGGAATGACATCATTATATCCAACAATAGGATAATTAGAATTTTATTGTATGTCCACACCAGTAGCCAATTGTGGAAATGCATTGATATATTAGTTTTAATTCTGGAATGAGTTAGTTCCATTACCATCAATAGCTATATATTTCAACCATATATCTCCCACCATATCTCAGGAGCAAATCAATGTCAATCTTGGCTCTTAAGAAAACTTGCTAAGATTCTGCTCTACTATCTCGAGATGACTGTTCTTTAGAAACCCTGTTAAACACCTTATTTACACACATTTCTATTGAGTTTATATACTTACAGGTGAAATTGCCTTTGAACTATCAAACATCAAGTCCAGCTGCCTATCTGCCTGCCTGCTGATCAGTCAGGCAGAAATCGAGGTACTGAAGTGTTCTTTTGCCAGGGAAGGATACTCAGTCCTTACCTGAATGAAACATAAAGAACATGGCTAGACATAACTGAGCACAGCCTTAAAGAATCCAGGTCACTGAGTTCGAATATGCTAAAAACAGACACTGCTACTCGATATGTTCTACTGACATATTCTGTATTTAAAATCTCTTAAAGTTACAAAGACCTATTAATTGGTTTAAGATTTTCTCTCACACATTGCATTATGAAACATCAATACCTACACCTCTCCTTTTTTTAAAAAACCTTTACCTTTAATGTGTTAACAATTTTAATGGATCACCATAGGAAATTACTAATTTTATCTGACAGCTTAGGTTGTGAATGTATGCTTAATAGCTGCTTTTCTGCATGTATTAACTCTATCACCTTAGGTTTGGTTGTGGATTCCTTATAGGTTTATAAACTAGATTGTGGAAGAGTTTGAGGAAGGTAATTACTACACTCTAGGGTGTAGTTATCCCTCTCTTTTCTAGAGAGGAGATAGCTCTGGAGCCAGATCTGAAAGGATATATAGGAGAGCTGGAGGGGAGAGGTGACCAGCAGAAATCAGGGACTGGAAAGTGACTTTGGATGTGGTCCGTGGAAGTGTGTTCAGGCTAAAATGTCCTGAATGGACAGCTCCTTGGGGGTGGTAGAGGCATGAGAATGGAATGCTTACTTAACTCTTGCATATGATATCTTTACTTGATTTGCAATCTTGTTCCTACATGGTTTAGTTATTTGTCTCCTGACATGAGGACATATTTTAGCCTTTTAATACCTTTGGAGAGTGATTTGGCAACAAGGCCAAAACTCCAATGCTCTTCATTAATGCAAGAGCCAGATGTCATCCACTGTGATGGCCTTGTGTCCTCTGAATTTTGGAACCAGTCCATTGAGCATCTGAGCCAATTTTCCAGCAAATATTGCCAACATCCCTTGCCAAATTGTGCTTTCAGAATGACAGAATATATGAAGAAGTCTTAAGATAACACATTCTGTCCTTTATCATCTCAGGGTCCATCAGAAATTTTCCAGTCCTATCACAAACAATTCTATCAGTGAAAACATATTATCCTTTGAGAATATTGTTAAAACCTACATCTGCTTGCTTGTTAATCTCTGCCAAACTGACCAGTTATAGACTTGAGTTTCCTTCCAATCTTTCAAGATGTGAATGATTAGCAAGCTCTGAATCTTCCAAAAGCAGAACTTCCTGGAAAGGATTGTGTTGGAGGAAGCAACATGTACACTGAACTGACATCATCTATAGTGGCATGGGTATAATCTAAATTTACTGGAGTTTAGTTTATAATTTTATTTTATAAAACTACTGCTGTTGTGAAATAGTGACCTAAATCATGGGCATCTTACATACAGAGGGAATGGAAACATCTGAGAAGATGTAAATGAAGCCAACACCAGAGACTGAAATATGGAGTAAATTAAATTCCAAACGTGTATGGTTCTGTCAAAATGAACCCAACTGAAATGCACTAACAACAACAAAAAAGAAGAAACCAAGACCTAATTTTCTAGATTTTTTTGTGGAAAGGTAGGCTATGTATATTTTTGCCCTATTTTATGGACTGTTGGTGCATTGAAGGCCAAGGAAATTTCTCTTCAATTTCTACCATAGGTATCATACTGCATGGATATGTTCATTTACTTGCCTTCCTGGCCCATTGGTGAAAAAAAAAACTACTTATTGATATTTCTGTTGCTCTTAGAATAAAATTGGAATTTCCAATAGAATTACAAAGCCCACTTGATCAGGCACCTGATAACTCCACTATTTTGTCTTAGCACTTTCTCATTTGTTCAAACAATGAGTTTTTATTGCTTGAGGCCTTATTCAAGATCCTCAGATTTTTCATATGCTTCACTTTTTTGTCTTTGACATTCTATCTATTTTCCCACATTCTGCACTGTGAGGGTCTACCTTGATAACTATAGTTTGCTTGTATAATTATGAGAATGAAGACGATGGTGGTGATTGTGGTGCCATCACAATATTCCAGATCACGTGCAAGATGCTGGGGTTGGTGTTTTACTGGATTTCTTCATTTTCCCTCATACTAGCTTTATGATGTGGATGTTAACATTTTTATCTTTAATTTCAGGTGAGGAAACTGAAGCATGAAGAGAATAGGCCAAGTTCTTAAGGACATAGAGTTAGTGCTAAATCTGGGCCTCCAATGTAAGAAGTCTGCCTCTAGAAATTTGTTCTCAACTATTCTCCTGTAAGACCTCTTAACTGCATGGGAATTACTATTCTCCAGAAAATGTCTTGGCCTGCCCAAGGCCTTGGCCTACTGAAAAGCATCTTCCCTGAAATACAGATGAATAATCAATAAAAGGCCTATGACTGGAAGCTAGTTCCAAGAGAGTTTATAGTTTTCTCCAAATGGAACCTGGGTCTGTGTGTCAAGGACTTTTCATGGCAATCTTTGCTCCTCATTATGTTCTAAACTCTAAGAACTTGTCTCGCTGACATCAATTTCTTCTCTTTTACTTTGAGCTCAAGTTTTGTCTCTTTGTCTGCTCTATCTTTTGGTTAGATGCTTTATTTTGACAATTTTGATTAGTCTCTTCTAAAACCTTCTGGTCCTGAAGACACAAGACAAAAAAATCTCACAAAATAAAAAGCTATTGCCAGCCTCTCAGGACTGAGTAGGTCTCCTTGCAATTTGCACTTATTCCGATCTGCTGTCATTGACCTTGGACTTGTTTGTTTCTTCTCCTTGACTGTGTATTCAGTGAGGGCAAGGATCTTGCCCATTTTACTCACCAGTATGTTTCTATAAGTCAAAAAATATTCACAAAAATATTTTCCACTAATTAATAGAAATGAGTTAGTTTATGCAGTGGGATAAATCATAATTAGGCCTCTGTCTGCAAGTCATACCCTGCCTGAACTCTTCTCAATCCCCTTTCTTCCAACCTGCTTCTTGGTAGGTGGGTTATTTCAGCAAGGCTTAATTTCAGAGCAGACAGTTGTTTACTGAGTGCAATTTAATAGATGTATTTATATAGCTTTATAAGTCTGATGATTTAGTTTTTTCTGGGTCTTTATTTCATATTCTGGGCTGATAAAGAATCAGAGTTAATTTATTCTGTATTGCTACACTATTTTAAGTGATCTAAGAAGACTGGTATTTGCACCAGCTTTGTTTTAGCTCATATTTTTAGATACAGAGTCATAGCTTATTAAGTAGGCATGACTTAAGTTCTCTAAGCAGTCCAGGTCTTACAAGATCATCTTTATCTTTTATATAGTACCACATTGCAATTCCTTTATTTTTTGTTGCAGTTTTTCTAGAGGGACCAATTTCCAGCCACAATTTTTTTTTTTGGTTGTTGTTAATTGATGATTTCATGAGTTCTTTTTTTTTATTTGAATTGTTCCATTTAGGTGCCCAGTAAGTGACCTTGGCTTTGGTCCTCAATTCAATCTTTGCTGTGAGCATTGGATCTGAAGTTAAATCACTACTTCTGCCCCATGTATTTTTGGTCTTGTCTAATTGCCACCACACAGTCAATTTTGGTATATCTACCTCTGTATCTCCCTATTGAAACTCAGTCTCAGTGGATGGCCTTCCAGATTGAAAAGAATCTTTCTTCAATAATGAAGAGAATAAGCTCAGCTACACTGTTAGAATTTCTAAATAAGATTTTATTTCATGTATATTTTAGAAGGGCTGATTCTCAATAGAAATCATTATCTTCATAATGAAGAGGTTAAGAGACTAGGATCTAGGTCAGGTATACCTACAGTGATAGGTATGTTACTTTGGGGAAATAACTTCACCTCTTGGCCTCAGTTTCTTCATGTATAAAAAAAAGATGATAATAATGGTACTTATCATAAAAGGTTGTTATAATATTACATAATACTTATGAACCTCTTATCCTAATGTCTAGTATAGACTAAATAGTACAAGTATTACTATTTTTATTGTTAATATTCAACTTTGTTCAAATTCTATAATGGGATGCATAGTCTCTAACCCAGCATTTCCAGTCTGGCAATGATCCTTAAAATTTGGGGGGTAATGAGTATACTGGTAACATTAGAGTCTATACAACAGTCATAATGGGGGCAGGAAGTATATAGTTTGCTTAATGCCAAAGACAAAACGGCCTCTGTAGTGAGCCTATATTTCTAAGGAGAAATATAGATTTTAATAATAATCACCTTTCTCATACTTGGGTCCAAAGTCTGCCCCATAGAATGCCTTGAATTTGAGAGATGACATTGAGAAAAATCTCTTTGGAATTTCTATTCTGAAATCAAAATACATGTGCTATAGTAAATGATCTGTGCTTATTTGTGTGTGTATGTGTGTCCCTGGATACAGGACATGGAATATTGGCTTTCAACCCACAGTTACACCACAGCTTCTGAAACCTGACTTTGGATCATCTGCCTAGCACATTAGACAGTTCCCTGGTCTTTTAGTTAAAGCACGATTCTACCCAAGTACAGGGGGTAGGGGTGGGAATGAGGAGGATGCGAGGACAACTTCATATCTTTATGGATAGTTAATAGCTCTTTACACATTTCCTTTTTCACAGGGCAAATAAGAGGAAAGAGTGTTATAACATGGAATGTTCTAATTAGAGTGTTAGAACATGGAATGACTGAGCCATAGAGAGCCTTTACTCATTTGGTGCAGCCCCCTGTGTTATGGAGGAGATACCTCAGGCCTAGAAGATGGCTTAAGTTCATGTGATAGAGAATATCCAGGTGTCTAATTCACTTCCTCAGACTTTATGTTTGGTTGTAATCAATTAAAACTTTCATATTGCTTCTCTTAAAACTCTAAAGTGTGGTACCACAGGAATATACTAGTGTAATATCAGTTGGAAACTTTCATAGAACAATGGTTAAGAACATAGGCATTGACAGTAGCAAATGTGGAGTCCATACCATTGCTAGCTATGTGTCCTTGAACAAGTGACTTAGTCCCACTTGGCTTAATATTCTTCATCTGTAAATAGGATAATCACAACTTCCATTTTTATGACAGATATATATAAACCCTTTTAAAATGTATAGATATTTTGCATTAAATATATTCACATTGCTGTGAATCAGTAGCATTTTAAAAAATATTTTGATACTAAACCAGAGCTTCTTAAGATAGCTACAGATAACACTTATATACTATATATCTCAAAAATCTAGAATAAAGGGTATTGAATAATGTTTATTTCAAGAAAAAAATGTTAGAAGACAAATATGTTCAATCAGATTTAAATATTACATAAGTATTCATATATATAAGTACCACATCCATGATTTTCATGCTTTTATCAGTTTCAAAAATAAAATAATTCGATACAGATATATTGCTACTGTCTGAATTTTTGTTTTCTCCCTATATTCACATGCTGGAATTCTACCCCTATTGTGATCCTATTAAGAGGTAGAGCCTTTGGAATGTAATTAGGTAAGGAGAACAGAGCCTTAATGAATAAAATTAGTGCCTTTATGAAAGAAATCCCCAAAACCCCATTTGCCCCTTCTACCATGTGAGGAAATAGTTGAAAGTTACCTTCTATGGACCAGAAGGTGAGCCCTCATCAGACACTGACTTGGTGACCCCTTGATCTCAGAGCTGCTGGAACTTTCTGAAATACTCATGATATTTTTTTTTATAGCAGCTCATTCAGACTGAGAGAAGAATGTTTTTGATGGAAACTTCAATATGTAGCTTCTGTAAAGGCATTTGAGGCCTTAGAAATAATATAGAAAGAGTAGTCAAAGAATCCATGCAAATTGAACAAAAATACTATGATTCACACCTTTTTTGATCCAATATCAAATTATACACTTATATGATATTTAAATTTCAAATTACAACAGGAGCAACAGATGTTTCTATATAACATAATGCAATTCTTCTACATACAAAATTAAATGATCTCTCCCTTTCTGTTAGGGAGTTAGGGAACACAAAGTTTATAGCAGGTGTTTCACTAGGGGGCAGTTTAATGCAATGTAGCTGATCCAGCCTATCGTGTATGTACCTCTGCCATGTGGCTACTGTGAGCTGATGGATCTAGGAATATTCTTTAAAAAGTCAAGTTGAGCCCTGGAGTACTGTAGTTACGACTGAGGCCTTTGAGCCAGAACTGCCTGGGACAAATTCAAGCTTCATCATATTCTTGTTTTCTGACTCTAGACAGTCTACTAACTGCACTTTGCCTTCTCATTTTTTCTTTAATTTGTAAGCATCTATAACCTAGAGTCCTCAGAAAGACTTAATGATTTAATATATGTAAAATGCTTGAAAAAAACTTGGTGTAAAATAAGCTCTCATTCATATTTGCCAATTGTTACTACATTTATTCTGTCTCTGGTTCCATGTGAGTTCCTTGATATTCTCTACCCTCTAAGGTAAATTGTAAAGGTAACTGCCAATAGCCCATAAGACACAAAAACCTGGGGTAAAGGAGGAAGGAAACAGACAAAATGTAAGGTAAACTCTAAGAGGGGGTGATGTGGGCAGATTTGGAAGTCCCTGTGGTACTTACATTTCTAGCATCTACTACCAAGCTAGAAATGTAAGTACCACAGGGACTACCACCTTTAACTCAGCTGTTTGGATGTCAAGGTCATCTGGCATCCCAAGACTCAGTTTTCAGTCTCTACCAGGGCATAGTAGCCAATTAAATATAATTTTGCATATGAAGAGGTCATATCTCTATATTTCTACTAAAAAAGCATATCCTGGTTTGTTGATTAATCTTACTGAGCTTATTATCTCTGTGTCACCAGCACCAAATGACTCACATGAAGCTCAAATAACCCTTCTTGGAGGCAGGATTTCAAAAATTAAAATGGAAGCCTTGTAAAGGTAGCCTTTCCTTTTTTCATCATCAATGCTAAAATCATTTCCTGGCACAAAAATAGGTTTTCAACAAATCTTTGTCAAAAGAATAAATAAATGATGCATAGTAAAGAAGATTTACACATAAACATAATTTTTTTAGATGACATACCAGTTCAGGAAAGATAATTTTGCTGAAAGTAAGTAGAAGTGGTTGGGATATTTCTTCTTCTGAATTCATAAACACTACACATTTCTACTACATGTGATTTGATTTTATAGTCCTGTGCCACATAACAACATTTTGGTCCATGATAGGCTGCATGCATGATGATGCCTCCCTAAGATCTTAATGAGACTGAAAATTCCCATCACCTAGTGGTGTCAAAGCCCTCTTATGGTCACATGTTTGTGGTGACATTGGTGTAAATAAATTGTATAAAAGTAAAGCACATACAATTATGTGCAATATATAATACTTAGTAATGATAATAAATGACTGTTACTGATTTATTCTATAATTTTATCAACATTCAGCATGTACTCCTACATATAAAACTTGGCTGTCAAAAATATTATGTCATGTTTTGTTAACAGCAACCTTAGCTTACTATATCTCCTGACTGCATCATTTTCTCTTGCAGTTGACTTAATCTCATGTTTTTGTGGGTTTATTTTATTTTTTTCTATGTATTTTATTTTATTTTTGCTTATCATGGCCTTGAGTATAGGCTATAACACACACAAACACACACACACACACACACACACACACACACACAGAGGCTATAGCCTCAGTGTACAGTAGACTACACCATCTAGGTTTGTGTAGGTATACTTCATAATGTTCATATAATGACAAAAATAACCTAATGATACATTTCTCAGAATGTATCCATTTCATCAAGTGACATGTGGATATAGCTAAGTCAAGGCCTGCATGCTATCATTAAAAATATATTCTAAATTTCGGTCCTGAATATTGAGTCATATTTTCAGGAAGTGATGCATAACTAATGACTAGAAAGATAGACATAAGAGAAAAATTCTGTGCATGATCTTGGTAGTTCCTTTGACACTTAGAATTCAAATTATATTCCATTATTTAATATTGTGTACAAACTGGGAGAAAAGAGGCTGTCTTAATCTATTTGGGCTACTATTACAAAATGCCATAAATTGGGTTGTTTATAAACCCCCAAAATTCATTTCTCACAGTTCTGGATGGTGGATAATCCAAGATCAAGTCACTTGAAGATTCAAATTCTGGGGAGGGACTGCTTCCTGGTTCACAGATGTTGCCTTCTCACTGTTTCTTCATATGGTGGAAGGGTCAAGGGTCTCTCTCAGGCCTCTTTTATCAGGGCACTAAACTCATCATGAGGGCAACATCCCCATCACCTAACTCCTCCCAAAGGTGCAGACTCCCAATACCATGGCTTTGGAAGTTAGGCATTTGGGAGAGAGAAAATTTAGAACATGGCTGATGCCCTGTTTTTGTTTTTGTTTTTTGTTTTTTCTTTTGTCATTTATAATCCATCTCTGAAGGAGTTAGCACAAGGCACAATTGTTCTTTGAATGACCTTTGCTGGCTAAGTCAGCTTGCATTTTTTTTTCTATTTTAGATATCCATTTGTATGAGAAAGTAAGGAAAACTTTTTATTTGTAATCTAATTAAAAGAAAATGCTTTCTGTAATTTTTCAAAAATACATTCAGCTCAAATTTTCATATAGAGGATAAAAAATAAGTTTGGTAATCCTCTTTAGAAGTGAAAGTCAATTTTGAGTTACTCAGAATTTCTGCAAATATATAAGACTTTATAAAATTTTCAAAAGAGGCCATCTGGATTAAGGAGGTGTAACAAAGAAAACATTTAAATTTTACCCAGGATGCGTTATTCTTTTTTACATATTATGTCTACTTGCCAAAATGTTGGAGGTGACTTAGAATCTTATCATATGTATCCTGAGTTTACTCAGTATACCTAAGCCCAAGTCCAGTTTAAAAAAGGAAATCATATGAAAACTGTCACTTCAGTTTAGTTTTTGTTAATATCAGTGTTAATAGTAGTACCACATAACCAGCCCCTGTATCATTATTATTTAGTTAGTGATCATAGACTGTTTCTCCCTTACATTTATAGATATGAAATTTCTTCAAATATATAAGACCCCCAGTTACCCAACATGGTAAAAAATTCAAGTCATTTCTGCGTCCTCCTGTGGATTCACTGAACCCCTGTAACCATATCCTAAAACCATATTCATTTAAGTTATCTGTGTGAAGTTGATGACTTACCTGCACTTAAATAAAATTTACTCATATATATAATATTAAATGCTTTCTTGTATAACATCCTTAGGGTCTCAAAAAGTATAAAATAGTAAAAATTAGTTTTGCTATCTCCTCAAAATAAAAACTCTTAAAATAAAGAAAACTAGAGGGCACATAGATTTAATATAACCATTAAAAGATTTCGAAGAAAGGATCCAAGCATCCTGTAAACCTCAGAGTCTCATCCAGGAAGGAACTAAAATGATAGAAAATCAGACAGAATTTTAAAGTTATTCTTAAGGACAATCTTGTGATTTTCCAGAGAAAACATCATAGCATCCAATATGGCACCCAACAAGGTGCCATTTTTCTCCCTCCTTTTCTCTTCTTGCCTTTTGATAAAATCCTTTATTCCTTCAGTAATCTACATAAGCCACAAAGCTCCTTAAAAATATCGTCCACAGGAAATCATAGTCCAATTATATCAGACTATAACCAAGAATAATTAAAAGTTCAATTAAGACATTATTGAAGTCTTTCAAAACCTTGGAAATGGTATGTTAATTCATGTTTAAGCAAAACTTTTAATGCTATCTATCCCAATTCTGTCTTGATCCCTTTCACAAACATGTTAGTTGTTCTCAAGTTTTCTCTACCATTTTTATCATGCCAGCCTTCACTCTCAGCCTTTCTCTCTAATAAGATGCTAATTACAGACTCTGGTTGCTCTGCTTTCTGTCTTCACTCTTCTTTCCAGCTCCCTGTCCATCATTCCTCTCTCACTCTGTGTCTATGTCAATTAAACAGGAACACAAGGAAGCAGAAGTATGCCCATGTTTTCTTACAATGCTCTTCATCTTTTCCTAGCAGAATTACCTACACATAATATTAAGGTGTTTCTCTGACATACTGATGTGGACTTGTGTTAATTTGGACAAAGTGTTTATTTCTAAATGCTCATAAAAAATCAGAGACACAAATGTTTATTGGCAGGTTCTGAAGGTCACATAGCTCGAGGAGAGCACAAACATAATAGGAGAAGCCCTTGAAAGGGTGATAAAGATCCCAGTGACAGGCTGAAAACAATTATCTCTCTGGACGATGTTTCTTCTGTTCTTGTCACATTCTACCATGTGAGATAGCACTCAGGAGGGCCTAAATGTGAGGAGAGGATGAGAAATGTGGCAATGGGAGTTGTATATAGCTTAAAATCAATTTGAATGAAATATAGTTCAAAGGTAATGGCATGCATTGTTGTAATTATATATTTCTATATACAAAATTATATGGACATGTAGTCTCTACCAGAATCAAGACATATAATTACCTTAAAAATTTAATTTTGGGCACCATCACACTTTGTCCTCTCCCCTGGACACAAGTAACCATTGACTTGTATTCTATTACTAGAGAGGAGCTTTATCTTTTGTAGATTGTATATAAATTAAATTATATATTGCAGGTATGATTTTGTCAAAATGAACCCAAATACAAGGTATAAATATAATGCTCTCATTAAAAAAATAGACTTGTTACTATCTGGGGAGAAGGGATCCTCAGGATCTTCTTCTATGTTCAGCAAATAATTGAATTACAGGATGGAAAACAGGATATGAAGATAGTAAGCAAGCAGCAGGTTTATTTCAAGAGCAAAAGTAACAAAATAATAAGCTTCTCTGAATAAAAGGGGCCCTGGAGTCCCGAGTCTGATAGGAAGGTACAGATTTGTTCTTTTTATGTGCTTTGGGTTTTCCCCCCTTTTATCTCCCCTCCCCTCTCCAAGCTCTGCTTATTATCACTTATTAGTACCCCCTTGTGTCCACCTGTCTATTTCAGTCTTTCTGTTGTATCCTCTGCTCATGTCCGTGAGTATTTTTGTCAGTTAGGAAGTTTACCTTATTGGGATCCCCTCTTTGTATTCTTACTGTCCGGCTCTGCTTCTGACTTCCTCATTGGCTATCTTGCCCAACTGCTTATACAGTTCTAAATCTCCCTCAGACTGACTCAAGCCAAAACAAACAAACAAACAACAAAAAATAAAATAGTCATATATACTCTTCTCTGTCTGGCTATTCCTACTTAGCATAATATTTTTGAGACTTATCCATGGCATTTTATGTATCAATGATTCATTCTCTTTGTAACACCAAATGATATTCCACTGTATGGATAAATTGCAATTTGTTCAACTATTCCCCAGATGATGGACATTTAGGTTGTTTCCAATTTGGGGAACATTTATATAAAATATTAATTGTGTGAACATTTATGTTCAAGTCTTTCTATAAATATGTCTTAATTTTTTAAATTAATTCCTAGGAGTGAAGTTTCTGGGATGTGTGGTAATTAACATTTATTTTATAAAAAAATGCAAACTATTTTTCAAAGTGATTGCAATATTTTATATTCCCACCACCAGTATTATGAGAGTTCTAGTTTTACCACATTCTCACCAATACTTAGAATGTTTTATTGTTTTAATTTTATATTATTAGGATCTAAAGTTTTAATTTACATTTTTCTTAAAAATAAACAGATTTTGACAAGCTCCTCATAGACTTCTTGACCCAATGTATATCATCTTATTTGAATCATCTATTCAAATTTTTTGCCCATGTGTTATTCGGTTGTTTGCTATTCATTGGCTTACAATATTTCTTTATATACTTTGGATATAAGTGTTTGTCATACACACACATATGGAATACTTTCTATATTCATATATAATGGAATGTGGATATATATATATATATATATATATATATATATATATATAATATTTTCTTCTAGTTGGCAACTTTCCTCAAATATAGCCTCAGCATTGTCTCTCAATAAGCAAATATTTTAAATTTTGATGAAGTCTAATTTAAAAGTTTGTTTCTTTGGGTGGTTTCTGCTTTTTACATCCTACGGGGATCTTTTCCACAGTAAGGTCAAAAGGATTTTATTCTATATTTTCTTTTAAGAATTCCATTGTTTTACATTATAGAATTGGATCAATGGTTTTGTATTTTTAGGTATTATGCAGGGCAATGTTTGGGGTTTATATTTGCCATATGGTTATCTACTTATTCCATCACCATTATTGACAGGATTTTCCTTTCCCATTCAGTCATTTTCATCTCTTTGTAGAAATCAATTGACCAAAAATGTAAGGATATATTGGTATGGTTTTCATTATTTGTCATTGACATATATAACTGATTTTATGCCCATACTACACATGCTTAATTACAATAAATTTGTAGTGAATTTTGATATTAGGTAGTATGAGTTCTCCAACTTAGTTCTTTTTCAAAGTTCTTCTTTCTTTCTTTTCTTTTCTTTTCTTTCTTTCTTTTTTTTTTTTTTTTTTTTTGCTGGTTCATGTACTTTACCTATTCACATAAAATTTACAATCAGTTTGTCAATTTCTACAAATTCCTAATGGGATTTTTATGGTTCTGTATTGACTCCACAGATCATTTTATGAAAAATATTAGTCACTGTGAGGATAGGTTTAATTTAATTTTATTTGGTATTATTTAATTTCTTAGGCGATGTTTATTGTTTTATATCCCTTTATTTGTACAGTCCTAGGATTTTCCACATACATTATTAAGTCACCTCTAAGATAGCTTTCCTTCCATCTCTATGTCTTTTACTTCCTTTTATGATCTATTTAAATGGCCTTATATCTCCAGTTTATTGTTGAGTATAAATGGCTGAGAGTGAGCATACATAATATGCTCCCAATTTTTAAGGTGAAATTTATAAATCTCTTATTATATTTTAAATATGAGGTTTCCCCCAAAAGCTCATGTATGAGACAATACAAAAAGAAAGTTTAAAGGTGAAATGATTAGGTTATGAGAACTTTAACCTAATCAGAGAATCAATCAAGGAGGATAGATTAACTGGATGGTAACTTTAGACAGGTAGGGTGTGGCTGGAGAAGGTGGGTCGCTGCGGGTGTGCCTTTGGGGTATATAATTTTCCCCTGATGAGCAGAGCCCTCTCTCTGCTTCCTGGTAGCCATGTTCTGAATTGCTTTCCTCTTCTTTCTCCATAACCTTCCTCACCGTGGTCCAGATCATTGGAGTCACTGTCTAAGGACTAAGACCTCTGAAACTATGAGCACCAAATAAACTTTCTTTCCTTGTGTCTGTCAGGGGTTTTGATTACAGTGGTGAAAAATTTGATTAGAACCAAAAGAGATATACATGACCAGCATTAGAAATGAGAGGGGGAGGAAACATTATAGATCCCATAGACATTCAGAGGATAATAGGGAAAATTATGAGAACCTTAATGTTAATGCTAGCAATTTAGATGAAATGAACAAATTATTTTAGAGACACAAATTATTAAAACAGGTTTATGAGGAAATAGAAAGCCATAAACATAAAAAACCTTATTACATAGAGAGTTTTAGGCCAGAGAACTTCACTGGGTAATTATATATATAGATATATATATAGATAGATATAGATAGATAGATATAGATAGATATAGGTAGATAGGTATAGATAGATATAGATATAGGTATAGATATAGATATAGATATAGATATAGATATAGATATAGTACCGGGGATTGAACTCAGGGGCACTCAGCCACTGAGTCACATTCCCACCCTATTTTGTATTTTATTTAGAGACAAGGTCTCACTGAGTTGCTTAGCACCTTTCTTTTGCTGAGGCTGGCTTTGAACTCTCAATCCTACGGCCTCAGCCTCCTGAGCCACTGGGATTACAGGTGTGTGCCACTGTGCCCAACTAATTCTATTAAATATTTAAAGTATCAATAACACCAATCCTTCACAAACTCTTCCAGAAAACAAAGAAAAAGGGAACCCTTCCCATCCTGTTTATGAATGTGGTATTATCCTGATCCCAGATCATAAAAAGACATTAAAAGGAAAGAAAAGTAGTGGGTATCATGGATCCAAACAAAGAATGGTTAACATAATATTTACAAAGATTTTTAGTGGCATACAAAAGGACAATATTTTATGACCTAGTTGAATTTATCCAAAGCCTTAGCTTTAAGTCTTAGTCAAAAATATATTCCTGGGAATGTCTATGGCAACTTATAATGTGCTGCTGAAGTACCAGTTAGCCTCAGTGGATTAACAAAATTTCTCAAGGTCCTCATATTCTTTATGAAGTTACCTCTATGACTTCAATAACCAAAACCACAGAAGAGAAATCTCTGTACTGATAACAGTCATACCCATCTTATACTCTGAGCCGATGAGTGTATTCAATGTATTTCTTATTCAGTTAGGAAGAAAACACATGAAATACAGTTACTTACTTCTCAAGCATGTTTTAGTAAAAAGTGGACCACAAGTATGATGTCTGTCATTGGCATTGGTATTAATGACCCATCTGAGCTTCCAGGTGTATAATAGTTTACAGCACATACAATTATGTGCAATATATAATATTTACAAATGAGAATAAATGAATGTTATTAGTTTATGTATTTATTATACTTTTTTCATTATTATAAAGTATTCTCCTATTAGTATTTCTTTCTGTAAAACAACATAGTGCATTATGTCAGCAGCAGCCCTGTACACCCCACGTTATGCATCATGTTTCTTGATTGTGCAAATCTGCTACATTGAGTGGCGAACTATATATACCATATAGGTTTGTGTAAGTGCACTCTATGATTTGCACATGATAATGAAGTTGCTTAAAGTTGTACTTCTCAGAATATCTTCCAATCATTAGGCTGTAAATAGAAACCTGTGAAGTTGTGCATATTCTGAAGATATGATATACATTGTGTGGTTCAGAGTGCAAGTGCAATAGGTCTTTGAAAAGTACAACTTTGGACTAATTAGGGATCATCCGTGAAATATGTGAACTGAAATCTGAACTTTAGTGATTCATTTCTCAGCAGTCTTATCACAATATCACTTTGTCTCATGATCAGTTATGAGTGTGTCCTATAATATTGTTGCAAAGTGGGATTGTTTAAATCTTACATATATTAGTGTCACTTCTAAGTTATCCCTATTACAACAGCAGTCTCATTCTCATTGATATCTAGGATAATTTCTTGATGGGGAGGAAGTGTTATAGAGATAATGCTTGGAGTATTTCAAAACTAACGTTGTGTTTTATTTATTATGTGTCCCAAAGGTTTTCCCATCCATTATCCTGCCCACTATTATTTCAGGACTTGTTAATTCACTTTTTTTGTGTGGTGTTATATTGGAAAAAAACTAGATCACAGATACTTTGAGATGTTGAAAGACCGTTTGCTGAGAAAAGACCCCCATTGCTTAACTATGTCTCTATCACCCTTGATTTTGGTAATACTGGCACTAATTAGCAGAAGTCAAGCGCCATCTTGAATGTTTTCTCTAAGCTTAATTTCCTTGTGGTTTTATTACATATGCATACAACACAATTAGGGTTTTATAAGGATGATTCTGAAACAGCTTTAGGAGACTACAAAGTATGTCATTGGTAGGGCCTTTGTTTTCTTTAGGAATATCATTAAGTGAAATTTCATTATTCAAACACTGGCCTCTAATATCCTTTAAAGCCCATGTTTTAATTGTGTTAATGGCTTAAAACTTGGGAAAATGTGATATCATGGAATAGTCATGAGTTTTACAGTGAGAAAGTCTTGAATGTCCATTTAAACACATAAATGGCTGTTGTCTCAGATAAGACAATAAACCTTTCTGGATCTTTATATACTCATCTGTAGAATGAATATAGTACCTATCTTACAGTTTGAGTTTCATCTGAAGTTTCATTACCTGATTCCAGATTCCACCACTTCAATTATGTTTGTCAAATATAGCTAATTCACCCCCACTCTTCCTTTGTATGGCAATGGATCATGCTATATAGACCACAGGTGAACACATATTCAAAAATCAATCAATCAGATAACTCTTATTCCACTACTCCTATGTGGAGAAACATAGATTGTCAGGAATTGTAGCAGATGCATATGGTGGTATCATATCCATGTGGATCTGTGACATCTTGCTTATGAGATTCCAGGATTACATTGAACACAGACTGTCCTCTAAGAGACTTGGGATCTAGATTCTATAGAAATATCATAATATTCTTCTCTATGTATGTGTTACTGAAGATTGAACCTAGGGATTCTCTACCAGCTAGCTACATATACAACCATGCCTGGATATAACATTTCTTTAATTAACTCATTTTGACTAACATTCAGTCAGAAATTATTTCTGTGTTTTATGCTCAGAATTGTAATGGGAAATTTCCTTTATTAAATATATTTATCATGTCCTTTGTCTCTGCCTTTGTAATATGTGACCCTTGTAATTAATTTTTTAACATTCATTGCTTTTGCCTTATTCTATGAAAATAAGGAATACTTGTTCCTGTGTTTCCCAGTGCTTAATAGCACAGTGCCTAACACCCAGAAATAGTTAATAAGTAGATAAATAAAAGATGTATATAAAGTAGTTCTCACAGTCCTAATCAAGGTGAGTACCTTTCTTCACACCTCCTCACTTTCCTTTTATTCTAATAGCAGAATCTGTTAACAGTGCATCTCTTAGAAAATACCAATAATTTAATATCCACATGTCCTGTGCTTCAAGTAGTGCACACACTTTGTACCCCAACATCCTTCACAATAACTGACTCCAGAAAGCACTTTGCTTCAAGATTCTCTTGCAGTGAAAGCAAATTCAGAGTGTGCTTTGAGAGTCACAGCAAGGGTCAACATCTTTCCTAAGGAAGAATAGCAGAAATGTCCCACATCCAGTTACCGTGTGGTGTCTCCCATTGGAACCTTACCCTGTACTCCGTCTTTCCTGGAGCTGTTGCTAAGCTGGTGTGAGAAGAGTGGCCCAAGTCATACTATCAAGGAAATATTCCAAGAAAGTGAGTGTAACAGACTCACATGGGTATTAACCCTGTGACCCCTTCCTTATTAACAAACTCTGATTAACAGACTCTAAAGCAGTTGCTGAATTCCTCTGAGATAACCTTTGCTGTCTTAGCTCCATGGTTATGTGTCTGATCCAATAAAGACAGTGGCTGGTAAACTTGAAAAAGTCTTCATGCCAAGTATCTAGGGCAGAACGACCTTTGCATTGGTCAGTGTTTGGAAAGGGAATTTGGTTTGTTTCAAGGGACCTGTAAGACAACCCCTTGTTTCTTCCTTTTTTGTTTCTTGGAGGTGGTTTTGCAAAATGGTTATTGGAATATAGAATCAGTCTTCTACCTTAGTACATAGCCAACATGAAATAGAGGCTGTATAAATGTAGAGCGAATTTCTCTATTTAGATAGGAGAAGCTTACTATTTTAAGAAAAGAGGAATATATTTTTAGCTAAGTGCTTATTATACACCAAGAACTTGGATCCATGTTTTCAGCTACAGTATTATTGTTGTTGTTCCTTTACAAATGCTATTTTTTCCCATTTTAAACATGAGTAAACGAGGGTTTAAAGACGTTTAAATAAAATGTTCAGGGTCATCTAGTAAAATATAGAAATTGGTCACCTACATTTATCTTCTGAATTCTTTGCATCCTTTCAACAGCACCAAGCCCTCTCTCTTAACCTGTCACCCTTTGTCCCTACTTGAAGTGATTGAGATTTCCCTTCAAACTCAGTTTTAGCTGCTGTGGTATTTGGAGAATATATTTGCCTTTCACATTATCCAATTCTGAAAACACCAGTAATAGTTAAACATAATTTCATTTAACTTCTTTCAGCTCCCTGCCATTCTGACAAGTATGTTTTGTTCAGGGTCCCACCTTTCTGCAGTAGGTCTAGACAGTGTCCTTCAGCAGGTCTGGGCAAAGCAGGTACATTGACCTTTTGAACAAAACCTCTGTCCCACTCTTGCCCAACACTGAACATTCCAGAGCAAGTGATTGCAGGACACAAACGTCACACTGAAAGGAGAGGGGCCATGCATTTTATCTTACTGCCTGAATTTGAAACTGGTGTCTTGATGATGTAGGGTTTTGTTTAAATCCTGAATTTCTCACTCTTCAGTCTTATAAACACAGGCAACTTAGTTTCTCAAATTATCAATTTCCTTATCCATGAAATGAACAATCTAAGAGCATCTTTCATGAAATTGTTGCAAAGATAAAATAAGATATGGTGCCCAGCACATAGAAAATATTCAATAAAATGTTTTCTTAAAATATATTATAAATATCGTGCTTCATCCAATAGTGTGCTTCACTATACTTCCATAGTGAATTCAGGCAGAAAGCACAGATTCAAGATTATAGAAGTAAATGAATGATTTATTGTGAGAAATTAGAATTTTAATTTATTCCAACAGGTATTTGTTAAGTGCCTGTTCTTCTTCTCTGTTATAGGTGCTGTGCAAGACACACAGATATTTTGAAGACATGTCCACACTTTGAGATTCTTGTGCAGGTTAACAAAAGACTTTCTTTTTGTCTTTTATTGAAGACAGAAATCCTGGCTTGAGAAAACATAAAATGGACAAATTTAGAGATTTTTTTTTAAGTTTCTAAATCTTTAGAATATGAGTAAACTACTACTAAATGAAAAGATTTCTAATTTTATTCATGAAAAAATAGCCCATGTTGATCAGTGCAAATTTAGAATTCCAGGAAAGCACAGAACCCTTCCCATCATTTTTCCCTCTGCACTTCCCTTGCCTGACTCCAGCTCTCTGAATTCAGTGAAGCCAATTTATTTTGTGCAGATTTTAATAACATATTAATTATGATAAGATTGGAATCTAATGACTAGCTCCCTGAGACTGACAGACATTGGACTATTTATATACACTCTCCGCCCTTTCAATCTGACCTACTTTGACAGTTCAATTAAACCAATTGACTTTTGAAGTTTGTTTATGAAGTGGCTGGGGAATGCTGAGTATTTGGGGTGCTTGGCATTTGTACAACATACCATTTAACCAATCCCATTAGTGTATTTCTGGAGCACAGGAAAGTGCCACTCTCTTACTTGACCCAAAAGCCACAGTTGAGTCACAAGTGAAGCAACTGGGCGTGTTAGCATGTAAATGTCTGTCTGCTCAGAACTCAAAAGAATAATGCTAATGTACAACCTCCTCATTAAAAAAAAAAAAAAAACTAAAGAGCAAGCCCTTTCTCCATGTAACTTGATTATTCTCAGTTTATCTATCTCAATTCAATGTAGTTTGAATGAGTTTGGTTCATGTACTTATTAAAGCTCTTTTTCATCCAGTGTTTATTCAATCATTTCTTCAATAATCATTTATTGAGCACCTACTCTGTGTTAGGTGCTATACAGACCTTGTAACTCTCTTTGTCTCCCTCTTCAGGCCTAAGCCTTATAGAATAAATTTAGCAGGGCTCACAAAGAACTCAGCCCATACTAGCAACTAGTACTATGTCTAGTGTGTTGTTATAGCACACTGAACATTCAATAGGTGGGATTTTGATGTTATTGTCATTTCCAAAAGCAAAGGTACAGCCAGATCCTTTCTTCCATTTTTGCACATTTCTTGGTTGAGAGCAATATACACCCTGAACAAAAAAAAAGTACCGATATTGAATCAGTGCACAAAAACGTCCCAAAAAGGGCACGTTGCTTAAAGTTGTGTTTTAAAATGAAGTGTAAGTATTTACTCAGCTCTTCATTTCTAAGAAGAGGAAATAATAACTAGTGGGGTTAGGTAATACATCCTTAGTTATAGCTTCAAAAAGAGAGAGAGAGCATGAAAGAGTAAGTGAGAGGGAGAGAAGGAAAGAGATTTTCTGGCTGCAAGAGAAGCCCTTGGTCTTCTTACAAGAATTGTAATCAGAGTGGCAGTTTGAATCAGAAGTCCTAACTAATTAAAAAAAATAGCCCAATACCAAATTCAATCAAATGATATTAGCAATTTATTTCAAATGCATAATTCTTACAAAGAGGACACGAAGTGGTATACTTGTGTGGAAAGGATATATACGGAAATATTCCTTTACCCATGCTTTATTCAGGGCTTCATACCAAATCATGTCCAGATCTAGCAGATAGCATTTGATATATAGTCAGATGAGGAAGAGATGAAAAATAGTTTACTGTGGTCAAAGTTGAGTAAGACATTTTCCATAAGGAAAAAAATAAATTAGAATTAGACAGGTTTTCTGAGCACAGTTTCAGCTTCAGCAATCTATGAAAACTTTGTGGAAGAGGTGACATTTTAAAAAGTTCAAGACTTGTTATACATTTAGTTTGTATAAATGTATGCTTTGTGTTGTATGTGTACTATCGCATTTTATGTGCACAACCCCTGTATTTTCCTTGATTTACAAATGATAAAATAACCATTACCAAGATTAAATAATTTGTAAGGTGTATAATTAATAACTGGCTGATCTGGTTCAAAACCAGATGGTCTGACCCTGAGTATGACTACCTAACCTTTCTGTACTATTTCCTCTCTCCATTTTTCTCTGATATTTACTGCCAGCAGGTGGCAAAGGTCCAGTAAAAGGGATAAGGGAATGTGTTAATAAAACAGTGGGTATGAAAATTTGTTCCATAGACTTCAATTAACAAACTCTTTGTACCAAGCCTGGGGGTGTTGATGGAGACATTAAAAGTTACAAGTCATGGTCACTTACACTGAGAAGCTTACCCTTCTACAGGAGGACAAGTCAGTGAAAAAAAAATTGTGCCAGATGAATAGTGCAGAGGATAAGTAGTGAACATTTAATCAATGATTATTTATTAAGCACCTACCAGGTGTTAAATTAATGTGATTGCAAAGACGAATATAATTCCTGCTTCTAAAGTGTTTTTATAATTCATTAGGAAAGACGATAAAGTTATATAAACAACTATAATAGAGGGCAGAAGGTGGACAGCTTTAGCAGAGAGAATTAGAAAAAAAAATGGGATTGCTGGACTATATAAGAATTAGAGAAGTGAGGATATCACCCATTGCCCTGGGGGGGGGCACTTATTGTGTGCTAGCAGTTTACTTGAGAAGTTAGATCTTTCACCTCATTAAATTTGAATACAACCGTATTAGAGCAAGGACATTTACCTTACTTTGTGTATCAGGAAACTGAGGTATATGCAAAGGTAGCATTTTAAATCAAATCTAAAAAACAGCAGCCACAGCACATCTGTCCAAGTGCCACAACTGTTTCCTTTGAAGGTAGCATTTGATATGTAGTCAGATGAGGAGGAGATGAAAATATTAAACAGTGTGGTAGCAGAATCCAAGATGATCTCTTCTCCCAGGACTCATTCTTTGATGAGATTCTCCCTCATAGATTTGTGGAGCGCTCTGTGTGACCACTAGAATATGGTAGAAGTGACTCTGTGCCTTATGAAACTAGGTCGTAAGTGTTTTTGCAGCTTCTGATAAGACTCTTACAGAACTCTTCTTTACACTCCTGGGCTCTCAATGTAGAACTCTAATTATTCTGAAGTCACTAATCTGGAAGTACCACAGGGAAAAGTCACATAGACAAAGACAGAGAGATGCTTAGTGAGTCCCGAGCTATTCCTGGCCTCAGCCTGTCTGATTATTCCAGTTGATATCCAGACATTGTTGTTGTTTTTTTAAAATTTTTTTTTAGTTGTAGATGGACCCAATACCTTTATTTTATTTATCCACTTCTATGTGGTGCTGAGCATCGAACCTAGCACCTTACATGTGCTAGGCAAGCACTCCACCACTGAGCTACATTCCCAGCCCCCCAGTCATTGTCGATCAGAGACAAATCCAACTCATTGAGACCTACTAACACCAAACATTGTAAAGCAAAATAAATTTACTTATCTATTGTGCTATAACAAATTACTCCAAAAGTCAGCCACCTAAACCTACATAATTTTATTCTCTCAGTTTCTGTTTTTCAGGAATTTGCTCATGCTTTGTCTGGGTCCTATATTTCAAGGTCTGACTAGGCTGCAGTCAAGGTGTTGGCTAGGATTATAGTCATCTCAAGAATTGATTCAGAAGATATAGCTTCTAGTTCACTCACATAGTTTTTGGCCAAACTCTCTTTTTCCCAGAGTGTTGGGTCTAAGACATCAGTTGCTTATATACTGTTGGCTACAGGCCTCTCTCCATCCCTTGCCACTTGGGCCTTTCCAAATAACATCTACTATCAAAGCAAGCAAACAGGGAAGCCAAAGAAAATGATTACCAGCAACACAGAATTCACAATCTTTTGGAACTTAATAATGGAAGTGACATCTCCTCACATTTTCTGTATTTCATTCATTAAGAGCAAGTCACAAGATGTAGTCCTCACAGGGGAATAGCACAAAGCAGGAATAGCACAAAGACAGCAATGTCTAGAGAGAGGGATTATGGAGGACTATCTTAGTTGAGACTACTACAACAGAATACCCTAGACTGAATGGATTTCAAAAATCAGTAATTTATTTCTCATAATTCTGGAGCCTAGAAGTTGGAGATTGGGGGGTCAGCACAGTCTGATTCTGGAGAGGACCTCTTCTGGG
Organism: Ictidomys tridecemlineatus; assembly: GCF_052094955.1. Classification (NCBI taxonomy): domain Eukaryota; kingdom Metazoa; phylum Chordata; class Mammalia; order Rodentia; family Sciuridae; genus Ictidomys; species Ictidomys tridecemlineatus. Next base: position 34,495,773 of record NC_135480.1, read on the forward strand.
TTGCAGACTGTCATTTTCTTGTTGCTACTTTACATGGTAGATAACTGAAAGAGAAAAAGCAGGCTTTCTTGTGTCTTTTTTTTCAAGGGTACATTATTATCCCACTTATTAAGGGCTTAATTCTCAATACCTAATTAATCTCCTAGATGCCCCGTCACCTAATACTATTATATTAGGGTTAGGATTTTCACATATGAACACAGGGACCAGGAGAGTTAAGTCCACAGTGAGGACCATTCATTGTAGACAAAAATTAGACAATCAAAGAATAAGTCTAAATGCTTGTTGGAAACAGTTCCTCCTTTAATTTCATAGCATATAATAAAGAGAAGTACCTTTTGAGAAAGAAATTAACCCTAGATTTCAATCATGATTCCAGCATGGGATATGTGATTAGGACGAGTGCTAATTTTAGACTCTCTGAATCTCAATTTGCTCATCTTGAAATGTCAATAGTTGTTCTTAATTCACAGAATTATTAGGAATATTAAATGATAAAGTATAACTGCAAATATTTATTAGCATCTGAAGTATCAGAAGTTCTAAGAAATTATTGAATCTGATTCTGAAACTGTGTTAAGATGTTTAGTTGAGAAAAATCATAATTCTAGTAGACATTTTAAAATATATAGACAAAATAAAAATGCAAGTCTGAATGCATTGTTCAAGGAACTGCTAGAGTGGGGGAAATCTCTAAATAGAGAGAAGAAGGTAATAAATTCCAGATTTTGTGTTTTCAAAAATTCTTCCTTTCCTTTGTCTCCATCATATCCTGTATGGAAAATACATTTCTAAAGGATGCTATCATCTTATTTCTTGCTCTCCAAATTTAACATTTGGATGGCTAGTAATTATACCTTAAAGGAGTACTGGGCCCATCCAAAGAAGAAGCCAAAGGAGAATGAAGGAGAAGCCAAATATGATGCCTAATATTTGAGCATAAACACCAGAGTCTAACAGCTAAGAAAGAGAATTTGTTTGGTTTCATTCTAGAGTCAACTAGAGGGTCTCTTGCCTTTTATGTCACACTCCTGGTTTGAGCAACATCAGGGAAAAATAGAATAAGGAAGTTCCACAGGATCTGGTATAGATGTTGTGAACAAGGAAAGCAGGCAAAGGCTACCAAAGAGGCTAGTCAATCAAGAAGAACAGGTATTTGAGCATCAACATAGGTTGGATGTCCAGGATATAAAGATGATATAAAAAAAAGGTTTAAAAAAAGTGTCATAGACTGTAGTTGAGAAAACAGCTGAATGAAGTGATGTGAAAAGATTTAATTCCACTTGAGAAAGTGAAGAAAATCACTAGGAGATCCAGAATGAAAGAAAGAGAGAGAGAGAGAGAGAGAGAGAGAGAGAGAGAGAGAGAGAGAGAGAGAGAGAGAGAGAGAGGAAAAAGAAGTATTGTTGTGTGGTTTGGATATAAGGGGTCCCCCAAAAGCTCATATGTGAGACAATACAAGAAGGTTCAGAGAAGAAATGATTGGGTGAAAAGAGCCTTAAGCCAATCAGTGAATTAAAGATCTCTTGGAATTAATTGGTAACTGAAGGCAGATGGGGTGGGGCATTGGGGCATGGATTTGGGGTATATATTTGTATCTGGTGAGTGGAGTCTTTCTCTGCATTCTGATCATCAAGTGAACTGCTTCCCTCTGCCACACTCTGCCACCATGATGTCTTGCCTCACCTTGAACCCCAAGGAATGCAGTCAGCTGTCTATGGACTGAGACCTCTGAAACCACAAGCCCTCAAATAAACTTTTCCTCCTATACAATTATTCTGTCGGGTCTTTTAGTAACAGCAGCTTAAAAGCTGACTAAAACAATTGTATTCTTGAAGGGACTCACATAATAATGCTAATAATTCTTATTTGGCTAGTCATTCTGTACATTGAATATGTATTAATATCAGTTTCATTCATTGTTTTCTTATTGGAAAAAATTCATTTAAAAGTAAACAGTAATGTTCAGGACATTTTGCCTGGGGGTTCCAGGAAGGTTTACTGGATGCTTGAACATAAAGTTTAAATAATTAAAACAGTGTAATAATGATATGCATGTAGACTACTCAGTGAAATATCTCAGAAATCCTGGAAAAATAACCAATTACATATGTGATTTTTAAGCATGTGTTAAATGAGGCATTTCATATCAAGGAGGAGCTGATAGATTTTTAAATAAATGTTGTTTGTATTTGTGGCAATCATCTGGAGAATACTAGTAAAATTTGATTCATAATATACACCTAAATAAACTCTAGATTTAAATATGAAATATGGACTGTGGAAAAGATTGGAAAAATGACTTTAATATGTTTTTCTTAGTATGATTTGATGTCCAGAGGTGGAAAAAAGAAAGCAAACAATTGATACATTTGACTAAAAAGGTTTTTGAATTTTATATTGGAAAAAACAATAAAGCCATAAAATAAATATGGAACCTTAGGAAGCTCTTGCTTATTATATCACAGATAAATGGCTATAAATCCAAATCTATAAGAAATAAGCAATAATTCATAAACAAGCAAAGACGATGAATAAAAAGTTCACAGTAAAGGAAATACAGGCTTTTAAACATACAATACCTGTTCAACCTCACACATCATTAAAAAACTGTAAACTAGAACTACAGAGTTTTATGTTTACCACTCACATTGGTAAACATTAAGAAGTGTGTACATTGTGGGGTGCTACAGTACAGGGAAACAGGTCATCTCACAATTCACTGGTGGAATTGTGATTTGGTACACAAAGTGTATCAAATGTTGTGATTTGGTACACAAGTGTACCAAATGTTGCTCAAACTAGGAGTGTGACATAAAAGGCAAGTATACCTGTATAAAGAAAATATTGGTAATCTTTGTTAAATCCTATCCCAAGTTTACTAAAAGGAAAGCCTTGCAAAGATCCTGTAGAATCTTTGCAAACTCCAATTGCAGTGTTTGTGCCTTCAATTTATTTTTGTTGAAATTTTAAGATAATGGAATCAAACAGTTTCAGAAATATTTGGGATGATAGTGTTTCTCTCATATGAATTCCCTTTGTAATAACTTTACTTCCTCCCAAAGCAACTTGCTCCATGCATGTCAACTGCTAAGATTCTATTCTTGAGACCAAAATTCTCAGCCTGCATTCTGCCCTTCAAAGTTGCCACAAGTTTCTAATTCTCTAATTCACAAAGGGATAATGCTAGGTAAGAGGTGATCACTCATCTGTGATTTCATAAATGGCTATTTTTTAAAAACATGTCTAATGAAACTCTTGTGGGAAAGTAGAGGTAATCAAAATCCCTGTTGGTCTTGATTATAGCGAGATCATTATCCATCTGCCCTGTACTGCTAGTGCAGCGCAAAGGGCTTACTTCCATTCCAAGGCTCCTTCAAGCAAAGCACATAAAGAAAGCTCTAAGAAGCAAAAGGCTCACGTTTCACCTGAGGCTAGATAAGTGCCTTGCCTAGGGCAGTGCATTCATCAAATCTTTAGCAAGGGAAATGTCAGCTATGATGCTGTCCTGGGAAGAAGCACGTAATGAACTAGTAGGAGAATTTCTTTTATGACTACTGTCTTATACTGCTGTCTTTGATGATAAGAACAAAGAGATGCAAATGAGAACCAGGGACAGCCTTCTGTCTGTGAATGTTGCTGGCATCTGGAATCTTTTACCTTAATGTTAGTATCAAAGAGATACTTTGAGCAATAACCCCACATCCAGTGTTCCCTCAGGTTGTGCCCAGTTACCATTGAAGTGGCCAGATAGATGCTTCAGGAACAGGAAGAAAATGTAGGACGTTGATTTTACTGCCAGTTAGGGAGGCATGGAGAAGATGCATGGTCACATGCAGAAGGTTAACAATTTCTTTTCTCCATATGACATAATTGAAAAATCAAAAATGCCACTCAATAAGAGAGGTTAAGGAAGATCTATCAGCAAGCTGTGGTGTTTTCCTGAACACATCCGTATCCCTAGGAACAATTGTTGAATTAGGTTCCCATCATCATTTTAACTGCCCAGCCTGGTTATGTAACAGAGTATAGAAAACAGACAGTGGATTCTCCCCCAACCCCCGCCATCCCGCTTGGAACCTTGGATTTTAAGTTTCAATCATGGACTTGATTGAATCAGGAGTGATCAGGTCAAATAAGAAGTTATCTATTGTCAAAGAAAATTTGCACGGGGCAGAGTTAAACGGGCAAGGAATAATTTATTCAAGGTCATTGCAATAGGATAGAGAGAGTCCATTCAACTTTCCTAGCATTGGATGAGCAAGTTAGAAGTTCTAGAGGATATAGGTGAAAACTGTTGAGAACCATCCAGATTCTGAGAATGGAACTCCTACATTTGAGCAGGGATTAATTCCTTACTCTATGCTCCTCACTTGACCTAAAACAACAGACAATTAAGGTGTAGAGACCAGTTTGAAAGAAAGAAAAGAAAAGTGAAGAATCCACCAGCAGGTATTTAAAACAAAGGGTTTACATACATGACTTCACTTAATGCCATCAATCCTCTTTAGGAAACATGACTATTGCATTTATCCATTCAAGAGATGAGGATGCTGAGATTTAGAGAGGGTATGTACATTGCTCATGATTGCACAGCTTTTAGGTGTCAGTGTCAGATTGTAACTCAGTTCTTTTCTGGCACTAAAGGGTGTGTTTTCAAGTGGTGTGTGTGTGTGTGTGTGTGTGTGTGTGTGTGTGTGTTTCTTGGACATCTTGCAGAGAGTCAAGTGGCTGTCCTGTATTTTTGCCTTAAGGAGGAGAATCATAGTAAAAGCATATGGGATGTTGAGATAGCCCACCATCAGCCAACCTGGCAGCCAGAATGATCTTTTGTATGTAGGTCATAGCAGGTTCCCTACTGAAAATCAATGATTTTCCACTTTGCTTAGAATGAAAGCCATTGATCTAACCTGAGCCTACGAGCCTTCTCTACTCTTATTCTTGCTCAGTTTGCTTTAGTATCTGAAACCAATACAGTATTTTCTTCTTTACACGAAATATGCTCCCGCTTCAGAACTCTCTTCCCAAAATAGCAACATGCTCACTCCCTGAACATTTTATAATGTTTAAGGGCTATTGGTATTTTTCTGTGAGATGTCTAAATATTTTATTTATTTAAATCGGGGTTTTTAACAAGTGTATTTTGAGACCTCTTTATGTAAAGTTGCATTAGTTTTTTTTTTCTCTATAATATGAATTTCCCTAAGGAAAGATTAAAAGAATATGAACTAGAGGCCATGCGCAGTGGTGCATGCCTATAATTCCAGCTGCTTGAGAGAGTGAGACAGGAGGATTACAAGTTCAAAGCCAGCCTCAGCAAAAGCAAGGGCTAAGCAACTCAGTGAGATTCTGTCTCTAAATAAAATACAAAATAGGACTGGGCATGTGGCTTAGTGGTTTAGTGCCCCAGAGTTCAATCACTGGTACCCCCCACAAAAAAAAAAAATGAAATAGAATGTATTCATCCTTCTTATAATTACTTGTGGACCAAATCTAAGATATCTTCACACTGATTTCTTTTTTACTATTTGTGTGGTTTTATTTTTAGAATTTAGATTTCTAATCAATTTGCATTTATCAAGTCTATGGTATAATGTGTGAGGTACAAATCCAAATTTATCTTTCTCTCAAATGACTATCTGTCCTAATACAATTCCTTAAAAAAATTCTCTTCCTCCTTCCCTCCCCCTTAATTTGGATCCCATCTTTATAATATCAAATTGCCATATGTACTTTGATCTATTTCTAGATTTCCTATTATATTTCTTTGGTTTCTCCGATAAAATAACTGAAGCATATTTAAGGTATTTGACAGCATCTGCCGAACAGTTAAGAAGTCAACAGCATCTGTTCTGAATTGGCCTGCAATCCCTTGAGGAGATAGATGCCTCAGTGCATAGTTTGCTTCAGCATTATGCCAGGTATTTATTAAAACTATGGATTCTTGGGCTCTGATTCCGAAGAAAGGCTAAGTGTGAGGCCAGTGTCACACATTTAAAAACAAGTTTATCAGTCAATTCCCAAGTAAATTTGGAGCTTCAAAAAGGAAAATCCATACAACATTGTTCTAATGAATAACCATTTTAATATTTCTTTGCCTTTGATTCACTATGTAAATTGTTAAACCAGGAAGGAATAGTGTAGCTCAAAATGAGACATTTTTTATTTCCACCCAAATACATAGATGATATTCATTCATTATCATCTACCAATATGACAATGGGTGAGACTTAGGCCAATAAGACTTAGCCAAGAGGGAAGAACCAGGTACAGTAAAATCCTAGTTCCTTATCTCATTTCTGGCCCTTCAATTTTTATTAGCACAAATCCCAAAAGGGTATATAATTTGTATATTCATCAAATCTATGCCAAATAGGAAGGGTCTTTCTGGTAATGTGTTTTTGCATCCTTTTTAGAATCAACATATTAAGATTAGTTGCTTTGCATGTAAAGTCATGTGAAAACGGAACCAATCACAGAAAATCAGTTACCTAAAAAAGGCTAAGAACCATGTGTTCTGTAGTTCAATAACACTTACTCCCATTGCAGGGTAGATAAGTTCCCTCTATTCTTCTTGAAGTCTCTGGCTAAAAGTTCCAGACATTGCTGGAGCAAAAAGTTTGATACTGAAATAGATTTGCCATGCAAACAGGGGGAAGGAAAGAAATCTGTGACCTCTTCCCATATCCTGAAAGAATAGGTACAAATGGTTTGTGTAATTTACAGGAAACCATACTTTACATAAGTGGAATAATTTTATATTCACTTTTTAATAATTACTAATTCTACAATAAATACAAACAAGTGAGGAAGGCTACACTTTGTTTCTTATAGTTGTATACAAGCCAATGGGACAAATGGAAAACAGAAGGTGAATGCCTAGTTTCCAAGAGTCACAGGAATTGGATGGAATCAAAGGCAAGTTTAGATCTTTGTCCTCAGAAACAGGGAGCAATTATTCCTATTGATGAATCTATATCATTCATTCACATTTGAAAGGGTGAATAAAGGACAGGTCAAAAGCCAGGTGAATGGAAAAAAAATCAGATTAAAAAGGATCCCAGAAAAAGGGAAGTAAAAGAGCTGGGGCAGACTTGGCCAACAGGGAGCTTTTAGTTGGTAAGTCAGCTGGAGGCAAAGACAGAATTGGAGCAGAGACATTCAGCCTTGGATCTTGCACTATTCTTAGTATTCTTACCATTATATACACCTTTATTTCTAACACTTCCAAAAAGTGAAATAACAAAACCCTGATCAACTTTGGTTGGCTACTCTATAACTCACTGATACCCTTGACTGGGATCTATCCTGTACCCATCATCTACTCTGGAAGGCATTCTCTTAGAACAAACAAAAACCAGTTCTTCCTCTTTTGCATCAGCCTGTCTCCATCTTCTCAAAGGGCACCGTGCTAGACAGAGTACCTTCCGCAGCATTAAGAATTAACTTCTCATCTCCTTGGTCTTCTTTACAGAAATGGGCATGATGGTGCTTACAGTGGAATAGAGTCAGGGCACTCAGATAGAGCCTAGAAGAGTTTCACAGGCAAGCAAGTGTCATGCCATTAAAATAGGATAAAGCCTTAAAATCTCTCCTATATGAAGAGAGGAGAATCTAAGTTACTCAGAAGAGATAAACCAAAGACTGAAAAGAGTTTGTCCTTAGGCTGTATCAGTAGCATGATTGCCAAGAGTCAGAGATGTGGAAGAGGGAGAGAGACCAACAGACACCAAACTGGTGTAGAATGGGCTGGTGCTAGTTTTCTATATAATATCAGGGTTGTATTCCATGCTGTATCAGGAACAAGAAGACAAAGGTGTACACAGAGGTGAATAAAGGACACTACAATTTAACAATAGGTATAACACATACACTGGCCAAGAAAACTAGACCATATCACTCACGCCCATGACTTGGAAGTCCAAATGTGTTCAATTACTGGATTTTAGAGACATGGGGAAGTTCTATGAAAGAGGTAATAAGATTAGGAACGCCCTTGAAGAATTCAGGCAATAGCTAGCTCTTTATCAATTATATATCAGTATTTTAATATTTGATTTGATTACTGGTATGACCCTATTGATACATACAGGAAGAACATCAGTGTGTTGGAAGGTATACATCCTGTGTTGTGCTGGCATATGCTGCATTAATGAGTATACAATACTGTAAAGGGGCTAGAGTATTATTACATCTATGTGTCCCAAGAAATATTGGGTGAAAATGGGTTAAATGAGCCATTTGATTAAAATCTCCAGATGGAAACTGAATTTCATTCTCCAAGAGCCATAGCTCTTACAGCCTCCAAGTGAGTTAAGATACTAAATATGTGAATTGATGGCATACAAGTTTTAGAATAAATCTTGATGTCTAGCTTGAGTTTATAATTTCATTTCTCCATGATATTTAGAAATGTAAATAAACTACTATAAAGTGTCAGAATTATCAATCACAAATGGCATGCAGGTATTCATACTGGACCCACTACTGTATTTTAGTGGCCTAATAGTTATATTGTATTATTTGAACACATTTTATGTCCTTTGAGCCCCTTGAAAGTACTTTGATCTATTTTTAAAATAAGAAAATAAAGGTAACTGGCATTTATTGAAAACTTTATTATGAGCTGGGCAATGTTCTCGGTGCATTATGTTATCCCATTTTATCATTGCAGTAACACAGCACGGTAGATATTTTATAGGTGAGGATATTGAAGGAGTTGAGACTGTTCTGTAAATAAGTGAAAGAGCAGTGGTTGAAACCTACTTGTCTAATTCTCTTTCTGTTACATTCTGCCAGAAGGTAGAATATTTCAGTGTTTTTGTGGCCCATGAAACTAAGCTAATTAAAGTGAACTTGACCTAGAATTCTTCAACCACTCTACAATGCCCAATAGTCACTAAAAAGTAGACACTTTTAGAAACACCTTCATCCTCAGTGAAACTTTTGGGCATTTGGGTTTATTTACCATTTATTGTAAATATTAATTTTACCAACCACAGACACTACACTTGATAGATCATTTCTTGTTCTGTAAATTGAAGAGAAATCCATGAATAGTCAGAAGAAATTAATTTGTGCAGACTACCTGTAAATTCCTGACTTGGATGAGTCCTTGTAACTCACGTAGGGGATAGAAACCACAGGGAGAAACATTTCCATTGAGAGCTACATTTAGAACATAATTGAAATGACAATATTGGTGAATGTACCCATGAGTGCATTGTGTTGCTTCGCATGAAATATTTCTGTAGAAAGTTAAAAAAAAAGATAAAGGGTCATGTATTATTAAATTGCAAAGAACATATGACAGATAAAGGCTTATTTAAGGTACAATCTTCTAGGTCCTAGGAATAGCTGATTTTATCATTTCTAATACTAACGTTGAACATTTTGCACTATTACAGAGGACTGTTATAGAAATATTGACTAGTGGTAGCATGTGCGAGGCCTCGGGTTCAATCCCCAGCATCACACACGAGAAAGAAGAAATATTGACTGATCTCCCATGTGATAACCAGAATTTTCAATGGGGTAGGGGTGATCAGAATGGAATCTATTCTAGAAACTTCATCCTCCCCAACAAGCTTTTACTTTTTGTTTGGGGCTTAGTTTTTCTCTCTCCATTCTTACATTTTCTAAAGTGAAGTTCACAGTTGTACAAAGTGGGAGCCCCCATTCTCCTTCCTGCACCAAACCCCTGTGGATCACTGCATTTCCTTCCTGTTGAACCACATCGCCAAATCTTTGAAAGATGTCCTAGGAAACATTTTTCCTGCCACATCTCGTTGCTCTGCTCACGTTTTGTGGCCATGCTTTTCAAAAATCATTACCTCTCATGGGAACAAATTAATCATAAGCCTATTGCAATGTGCCTCAATCCATGACATTCTTGGACTGACATCTATTAATAGACTGAATATAAATAGGCAGAAATTTACACCCAATTAGAGGTGAAGGGAAATCTGGGGTTACAGGAAAATTTCCACTCACTCAGTATGCATGGCCTGTGTGATGGCTGAGTAACTGATGTAGCTGCCATTTGCTAAGATTTCACCTTATTTAATTTCCACTCAGACACTGCTAATTTGTGCAGAGCCTGGGGAATGACTTAAGACAGGATAATTAATTGGAGCACAGAATTTCTGAGAAAAAAAATAAAGACAAAACTATTTACTTCTTTTTTTTTAAATGTCTGGATAATAAGACCATATTGTGCTCCTTGAACTCTATAAATTTTGATATTCTGATTAAATTAAAATTACTAAGAATGTGTCTTTCATAACCAAAAAGATGTAATCAAAATATTAAGCTAAACGCACTGGCCACCCCTAAGAATCACAAATTAGTTTCAACCTGGGCTGAGTAAAATGAATCTGTGGCTTTGAAGAATGCAGAAAAGGCATGTTATAGTCAATGGAGGACTTTGATCATATACAGTCTAATCACTTCTGTTCAAAAAAATCTCATCTAAAATGAGAATGTTAAATCCCTAAGCTTCCACAGGATCTGATAGTGATTAGTTCAAGTGAATCAAAATTGCTGCTAAGAATTGATTATTAGGAAAATAAATCTAAAGAGAGCTTGAGAAAATTAATGCAATGAATATTGTTATTCAGCCCAAACAGAGTAAGGGAACATTTACTTAATCTGATGGTTTCAGATAGAATTACTTACCTGTATACACATACCTATCATATCAATTTTTAGTTTTTTGAAGAATTCAAATGGAAAAAGAATTGTTTAAATTGTCCTGAACCTATTTCATTATGTCAAAAACATTGGAGATTTCATAGAATGATACCTCTCAAACTTTAATATGCATTTGAATCACCTGGGGATCTTGTTAAACTGATGGTTTCAGATTTGGTAGATCTGAGGTGAGGCATGAGAGAGTTGCATTTCTGCTGTCAGTTCTTTGCCCAGAAGAACTGGCCATACTTTGGACAGGAAAGTTGTAGGGCATCTGGGGAATGATTAGGTAAATGTGTATAGGGATAAGCTAGTTAATATCATGTGCTGATTTACACAATACATGATAACTGGTTGTGTAATACAGACACTGATGCAATCAAGAATGGTTAGAAAAGCAAAACTAAAGTACATGGAGAAGACTTTTGCTCTATACTTGCCTCTGCTACTAGTAACAACAAAAATAACAACAACAAAACCTCCTAATGCATGCGTATTAAATTTGCATTACACAAAGTAATTTTACACAGTTTGCATCACTTGATCCTCTCAAAAGCTCTGTGAGGTAGGTCAAATAGATATCTGATTTTCATGTTCTTAATAAATATGCTGAAATAGACTTAAGTAATCTGCACAAATTCAATTTCACATAGTAAGAAAGTTGTGACTCAAACCCGTATATTCTGATCACAAGAATCACACACACACAAAATGTTCTTCCTAAAAACTAATTGTGTGATTTTGTATAAATCATATAATTTTTGTAGTCATTTGATCACCTATAAAATGAGTGATTCAGAGTCCACTAGACCAGTAGCCATCAGCCCCCATGTCAATTTAATTATTTTAGGAAGACAAAAAATAATACTAGTAACCAGGTCCATCCCAGAACAATTGAAATAGAACCTCCAATAGTATTTGCTTGTTGATTTGTTATGAATTTTTTTAGTTTTATTTTGTCTAGATTTTCTTCTAAGTTGATTTGAATTTGTAGTGAATATTGAGAACCAATAAAATTATATAGCCACTAAATTCCCTATAAACACAAGAATTTTACCCAGCCATAATAAAACTAGTTTTGTCCCTGTCTTAAAAAAGTATGAGTATGTTTATCCCTGACTTTGTTTAAAATGTTCAGCTATGATTTGGCAACCTTTTATTATTTCTTATACTGTTGCATGAGCTTTTAAAAGTTTATATTTCAGGTTATTCTTTAAAAGTTACTTTCATTCAAAAAAGTAGAGACTTCAGTTTGCTCAGTGTATATTCTTACTCTGTGCATTAGCAATATTACAGAGTGTTCTTTTTATTCTTCGCATTTGATGCTGAATATATAGGGTTCTGCTGGAACTTTTATTAGGGTGGATGTCTGAGCCCCTATGTTGGCCTTCTTCCTGTTTCCTTTTTCCTCCTGTAACTGCTGTAATGTCAAAAAGGGTTTGGATACAAAGAGTGATTACATATGTGTTGCATGACCTAAGATTCCTATGTAAGAAATAGATCATGTAATACTTTGGGGGAATATTCCATTTTAAGAGGAATTAAATTAAATTAAAGTACTAATTCCCACTAGATATAAAATTTTACAATGACCACGTTGTTGAAAACGGGTAGTTTCATTTTTCTTTTATAGTATCTTTTACTTTCCTTCAGTTGTCATGAGATCATGAGGGCAAGATCAGTCAAGGGCTTACCCTAGAAGACTCTAGTCTGTTGGTCATCTCTTGAAGGTGAATAAGACAAGAGGAGAACAAGTCTTTGGTTATGGAAGGACCCAAGAGGGATTTGGGCCATCTTTAAATAATCCTGGAATGTTTTATCATCTGTGGCCTTTGTGGGTTTTCGGTATCCATCCCTTTGGAAGCATCATAATTATGAGTGATGTTATGGGTCAATGAACAGTCTCTTGGGTCCTCTAAGAAGAGGTCAGAGTGTGAGGTATAATAGTACAGGTACTTTAATGACAGTAGTGAATTTTGAGTCCCATTTATAATATCCTCAAATGGAAATTACAATCATTCTTGAATCTACAACTTTCTAACTTGGTGCTCCTGCACCTCACAGATCTGATAAACAGCAAATTCTTTTGGTTCTGGAGATTCTGGATGTGTTTCCTTTGTCTCCTTTCCTGAGGAACAGCATTGTCTGAGCCTAGATATGCCTGGCTTCCCAGAAAATATCTGGCTATTTCTGTTCTTGGGAGGTAGTTACTGCATTTAGAAGGTATTAGACCTTTCTCCTATTCCATTAACTCTCCTATTTGCTTCTTGGGCCTGAATTTTCTAGTGCCTATGTTTGCAAAATATAGCTATTTTCTCACAGGGGAAGTATGGCATTAGTGGCTGACATTAAATAAGAAGCTTATCAAATTGGTTGTACTCATTTGGGATTGATGATGTTTTATTAAAATTTCCAAGAACACTTGGCCATTAGCGTCAGAACCATTAGCCCCACGTGACCATTAGTGAGTCTTCCTAATTCAACGACATGCAATAACTTTCTCTTTTCAACTTGAAGAAAATGCAGATTTGTGGTAAGTGCTGGTTTTCAAATTTTAACTCTTTTCATGTCAATCTGAAAGCTAAATTTGATAAACATTGGAAATGTGTAAATATTAAGAACAGTAGAAATTTAGCTTTTCTAAAGAAAAATTTCTGATAGTAGAGTCTGATGACTGCCAGTATCACAGATTCCAATCCCAGAAAAATTGTCTTTTTGTAAGGGTTTAGATCTGAGTACAATCTGGGTCAAAATCATCTTTAGGTGTGTTTGGTATAAACATCTATTAGGAGCATGAGGTAGAAGAATAAATTAGTCATGCCTGTTCCACACTCTCTAGCCATCTGCATTCTTCCTTTTGCTTTAGGGTTCTGAGCTTTACAGACTATTTGGAGAAAAGCCCCTTGTCTTTTAAATTCTGAAAGTTTGGCCAACAAGAAGCCCTGGAAGAGACCAGAGGCAGCCATAAGGAAGTTGGGATATCATGTCCCACAACTCCCTCCATGAAAGCTTGCTTCAGGCTAACTGAGGTGTCTGTGAAATGTTCTGCTCCATTCAGGATGACCTCCTTTCACAGACTCTCCATCTGGATGCCAGGGACCTCTTGTCCCCCTTTTCTTCAGACCTAGGCGAGTTAGCCGCTTATAGTTATTAGTCTTGTGGCTCTACATCTCCTTTGTAATTACAAATGTAAATGTACTGTTTTGTTCAGTGATCCTGAATAATTCACCAGTGTTAGCAAACTATTAAGTTTTAGTGGAAGGAATATCTGTTTACATCTTGTGTCTGTGTTTTAGGTAAAAGAAACTATTAAATATGAATTTCATAAAACTGGAATTGTAGTACAAGGGATGAATAATAGGAGTAGTGAGTAGCAATGAGAAATAAGAAAGTGCATATTTATAATACTCAAAGCTAATATCTAGTTGATATGCATTGACACAACCATATAGTTGATCATAACTGGCTTCCATCCTGATTGGCAAGGAATCTATATTTATGTATAATATTTGGAATATCACTCTTTTACATTGGTACATATTATTTATTGATCATTTGGTAAATTGTTCTTTCCACATCAAAATTGGCAGACAAAAATTTTATTCCAGTCTTATAAAGCTTAAGAAAAATTGGAATACATTTTAGGGAATGAGAAATCAGCTTATTTAGATCCCAAACAAAATGTACTAAAAGGCATTTTTTATAGATAACATAAAAGATGATTAGATTATACTACTGACATTTTAAGGCAATGTTTTTCTTTTAATTCACTGTGTTCCAGTTTTTTGGAGTGTGTTTCAAATTAACTTCAAAGTTTTATCATGTTCAAATCAACTGGACTCAACTTGGTTCAGCATTTATCTGCAATAAATGGTCCATTTATAAATATTCTGTGTGTAAGAACACAATAAGACATATACATAATAATACATTTAGCACAAACTTCGCTCCAGTTAATGATTGGCTAATTTCCAGGAACTAGGCAATTAATGTTTATCTTATTTAATTTTTTTTTTACAAAAATAAATATTTATTGTATAGAATTATATTCTAGGACTTCAGAGAAGGATATTTAATATATTAAATATATTTAGTAACTTGCCTCAAAAAAAACCCATTCAATTAGCATTAAACTGAGCTTTGCACTGAGATCTCTGTTATTCCAAAGCCCAAAATTCTCAACCATTACAACAAATTGCCTGCTTGAACTTTTTTGTGATTTAAAACAAATCTCCTGCTGTTGCACAAGGGTGTTCCAAAATTTTGTGATGGTTAATAATCAAAGTGGGAAGGGCTGCTTGTCATTGATTTAGCAGATGCTTCTTCTTCCTCAGTACCATCTGTATTGGTTTAGTAGATATTTTTGTGATGCTGATTAAACATGAGGTATTAAGCAGAGTCATCCAAGCATGAACAAAGGAGGTGACTGTAGGAATGTATAGAAAGAATTTATACAGAGGATTCATAATGACATTACTGACAGGATTATATAATTTAAAATTTTTGTGTAGCAGGGAAATTGATTATAATTTGGTTCAGTCTCTTCCTTTCTGCATTAGTGAAATGAACATTTACATAAGTGGAATAGCCTTCCAAAAGGCACTGTGAGAAGTTAAGATAATTCTCAGTACCTGAGATCAGTAAAACAAGACTCCCAACCATGATTCCATTGAAACAGAAACCAACCAGCCAGATGGACTATACTGGTGCACACCTGTAATCCCAAGAATTTGGGAAGCAGAGACAAGAGAAACACAAGTTCAAGGCCAGCTTGGGCAACTAAATGAGACCCTGTCCCAAAACAAGACATAAAAAAGGGATGGAAATGTATCTCAGTGGTAGAGTGCTTACCTAGCATGCACAGGCACCTGGGTTTAATACCAGTACCTCAATCAATCAATCAATCAATCAATAAATAGATAGATAACGTAAAATAAACCAACATATTTTAGTAAAAATTTGGTCAAGATTATTTTATAATTAACATAGTGAATAAATATCATGTACATGTATTTGAATTTTTTCATTTGAATTTTTGTTTAATAAAATTTAGTTTCTAAATGAAGTTCTGAGCATACTTTTAGAATGAAGAAAAATAAAAGAAATGGTACCCTTTCTTCTCTCATAGCAATATTATATGAGCTTTAATTTTAGTTAAAATATTCAAAGATTTTGCCAATTTTCCTTTATATTAAAATCATTTTTCTTTTGAAGCACCTACTGTGTCATCATTCATGTCAATTCTTTTTCTTCAATTGGTAAATGATGGATTCTACATCATTTTAATTTTATCTGTAATTACACAAACTCAACAATCACATCTGACATCCCAGGGTTTCATAGAATTCTGCATCTTTGCAAGATTTGATGTTTTGCTTTGAAACTAATTTGAATCATTTGCACTGTGTTGCCAAACATAAAAGAGCCTGACCATTGAGATAATGCAGAATATGAGAAATAGTGTCTATTGTTAAGTGGGTAGACATGTGTAAAAAGAGATTAATTTTTACAAGTGTTTAGATATTGGTGAATATTTTTATGTGTGACATTTGTTTCCCCCATGTGATCTATCACTGTAAGGATTTGGAGTACTTCTTTTTTTTGGTAGTAAGGATCACTTAAATATGTATGTGTTATGAATTAGGTATTTTCATAAATATTTTCCTATCATTTATACTGCAGAGTATATGAATATGCATGTTTGACATGAAGGTGATTGTATATAAAAATAGCTATTAAAATGAAAACTTCAGTTTATGCTAAAACTCTGAAAGAGAAACATGAATTTTCAAAATTCTTGGCAGCCTATAACAATGTCTCTTTGAAATTTATCTTTAGATTTCCATTTCTCAGTTCAGTTAATAAGCAAAATGCCAAATTTTTAGCTATTACTATTGATTTTTTAAATACACTAACTGCAATGTTAAGGTTAGATCATTATTGTGATACTGGACTATGCATAGCTTTTTTTAAAAAAAAAATTAACTTCAAGATAAATATATTGGGACATTTAAATATCTGTGTTGGCACTAGCAGAAGTTGCTCAGATAGATACCAGTGTACTTCATTTGTCCTCTTCCTGAGTTCAGTTAAAAAGAAAAATAAAATTGAACCTTTCAAAATTCTTCTGCACACCAGTTCTTCCTTGAGATCTTTAGGACAGCATTTGCTAAATGGAAAATAGTTTCAAAATCTTGTGTTTCCCTTAAATATATCAAGAGTTATTTCTTAAGAACTGGAAATCAAATGTATTTTAGGGGCAATTCATTGTTTTATGTTTTCTCCTTAGCCTATATCATGGATGTATGTGTGTGTGTGTGTGTGTGTGTGTGTGTGTGTGTGTGTGTGTGTGTGTGTATGCCTAAGGATATACACACACATATACACATGCTCATATTATTTACAACACACATGTATTTAGACTTCTAAGTCCATTGTTTTTGAAAATAAAAGCTGTTTGTAATATAGGTGCAACCATCAAAGAGCATCTTAGATGAAAATGCTGTCCATCTCTGTCTTTGAACTACCAGTGTTCTGTTGCTTATAGCCTTAATTATTGTACACAATGGAAAGAGCAGACTTGGCCTTGCAGCTAGTTCATTCCATTTGCGCTGGATCAAATTCTCCCCTTCTCATTCCTGCTGGCTCCTAAGAGATCTGCAAAGTTTCCCATATTCTGAAACCTCAGTGACTGATAAACACAGGCAGAGAAGGAAGTTAGTAGATCAAAGATTTCTTCCCAGAACATGACCCACTGCCTAGAGGGCACTTAATCATGCATCCTGACTTTGGTGATAGATTTTGGTGTCCACTTCTTTGCCACTTTATCATAAGAAGAGAACCCAAGGAAGTGTAACATATTTGTTGGATAAAATTATTAATTTTTTAAGTTACCTCATATTTGAGATTAAAAGGATCAGAGAAAAGCAAAATTAGGGATTTTAGCTTTTCTTCTTCATATGTTTATTTCCGAAATGGCAATTTCTGTGTTTTAGGCCTGTTCCATCTGTTATGAATGGAAGAACATGGAAAACTAGATTTAGCTATCAGGGACATGAGTGATTCATTCTCTGTGATTAAAATATATGCCTGTATACCCCCCCCCAATCCATGGTATTCCGGGTACTTGTGTGCCTAAACAAATTAATATTCTATTTTCAACAAACTCATTTGGAGCATAGAGGTCATTCACAGAACAGTCAAAAGTCTATGGAAAACATAAGCAGAATTATGATTATGAGAAGAAACATTTTCCAGCTACCAGTTATTAATTGTTTGATAACTGTTTAATTTTATAGAAATTAAAAAATATATTTCTCAAAGTAACAAAACAAACTTCCCTCCACTTGACCCTAGTCCTCACTGATCTTCTATTGGTGTATGTTTGGTCACAAGGAGATGTAGCTGATGGGGTTTGAAAACATCACCACTGCAAATCATTGGGAAGATGGCAGGAGGGGCAGGGCAGGTTTTGAATTTCTTGGACTCCCACATAAATTCTTTGAAAAGAAGCTAAATATCAAAATCAAACTAAGACAAAAGTTATCCAGATAAACCTCAAAATACAAATGGTAAGGGCAAGTTACCAACAGTTGTAAAACATACTTGGTATCAGAAATAAGAATACGATGGAAAATATTATGGATCTAAGTACAAATCAGAGAACCCTTAAAATAGCCATGAGGGAGGAGTTTACTGGAATGGTTGATGGACTAGTTTGAGAATGGTAGCTACAATTGAAAGGGTTTTGCCCACCCTCAGAGTGGGTCCTGAGCAAGGACTGAGGGAGCTAGATGAGTCCTAAGTCTGTGACTCAAAAGTGAACAATTGCATCTCCCTCACAGGGCTGGGCACCCTCAGAAAACTGCCAGCAAAGGGATCGATATGGGGCAGGAAGGACAACAGAGATGGAGAAAAAGGAATGTGCAGATAGAAGGAAAGAGAGACAGGAAGGTGCAGAGTGCAAGCTGCTAGATTTTTTTTTTAAAAAAAAAAAAACAACATAGAAACAAAAGAAAATGAATCCCTACAAAGTTAGAAGAGCTATCTTGAGTTTACTTTTAGAAGTTTGGGAAAAGCAATTTCACATAGACAGGAGCATCTGATGAGTATCAAAGTGAAATCTTGTACAAGTATATTACACAAAGAAAGGGAGAATAAGTAGCAATGTGTCCTTAGATACAGCAGGAATAAAGACACAACTGCAAAACAGATTAAAACTATAACCTGCTCCAAAATGACTATATTAAATAAAATTGATGTAAGACATCAAAGAATACTATAAATTATTGCTATGAAAATTCAAAGATGAGGGGCTCACACATGGGGAAAGAACTAGAAATAAAAGCAAAAAAATAATTTCACAAGTGTATACTAATGTGTAAGAAATACAAGACTGAATAAACATAAAACATAATGCTCATATTAATTATCTACTGATGCACAAAATAAATCACCCCAAAATGCAGTGGTGTCAAAAACAACAACAAAATTTATATTATCTCATAGTATCTACAGAGCAGAAACTGAGCATGGTTTAATGGGATGCTCAGAGTCTCTCACAAGACTGAAATCAATATGTTACCTTGCTAAAGACATGCCAACTTCAATATTTAACTTACATATGTATCTATTGCAGTCCTCAGTTACATATATGATAGTATCAAAATCTGAATTTAGAATTCTAGCTATATTTGTTTGTATTTCAAAGTAAATAATTCATTTTAATGTTTTGTTAGGGAAGTATAGTTTTACATAATTATGTTGTTCATTTTAACATATTTTGACATAAGTTGATCCATTTCAATCCACCCCTTACCTCCTCTCCTCCATTCCCATGATCCTCCACCTCTAGTCTATTGATCTTCCATTATTTTTTAGGGTACATTACATTCATACAGAAAATTGGAATCCATTGTGATATATTCCTGTATGCATATATCATAATTTGATCAATTTTGTTCTGCAGTTCTTCCCTTGTGCCATCCTTCCTCCTTCCCCATTTACCCCATTCCTCCACTTCACTCTTCTCCATTTGATTTTCATAATATCTCTCCCCACTTTTTGTTTTCTTAATTTCTGTCTGGCTTCTGCATATGAGAAAAAACATATTACCTTGACTTTTGTGTCTGCTTCGTTTCACTTAGCATGATGATTTCCAGTTCCATCCATTTACCAGCATATAACATAATTTCATTCTTCCTTATGGCTGAGTAAAATTGCATTGTGTGTACATGCCATATTTTCTTTGGCCACTCATTTATTGAGAAACATCTAAGCTGGTTCCATAACTATGATTTGTCGTTGGGTGAGTGTTTTGAAGTTTGTCAGTGTGCTTCCTAAAACTCAATAATATGCTATTGGAGATAAGAGTACCACACTTTGGTAAACATTTGTGTAGCACGTAGTAAGGGCTCAGTAAACATTAGACTATTGTGACAGAGACTGGAAAGGGATCATAAATGGAAATCTTCAAAACCACCCCTAACATTGGAAAATTAGACACAGTTAATGGCATAAATAGTGACTCATGGTAAGACCTTGTGATGTGCAGAAGTGAGGTGAAAATGTTGACAATGGAGGTAGGACTCTATGCAGGTGAGTTTTTTGAGTATCCCTGTGTGCCCTGGAAGTAGCCCTTCGCTTGACCTTTCACCCTCTTCTGTGAAGATGAATGGTGCTTGTCAAAGTCAAACTCTATCAGCTCTCTCTAGCTTTATGTCAATTTTCAACATGCCAGAATGAAATATTATAAGCAATAGTCACTCATAAATTATTTGAGAGTATTTATTTTTTTCTATTTCAAAATAAGTCCTTAATATGGTAGTGAATGAGATGTGGATGCTGCTATTAATAGGTACTAGCATGTGTTGCTTTCTTATACAATTAATAGGTGACTGTGTAATCAAACAGTATCCTTTGCTGAGACGACATGTACATCACAAATTACTTTGCACAATTAGGTTATAAATAGTTCTTTTGTGAGATTATAAAAATGACAAAACTGAAAAGTATATGAATATATTCATATTGTTAGTTCATTAAAATTTGTCCTAAACAAAAAAGAAAGGTAAATTTTGTATATATATATATATATATACAGTAACTAATATAACTAATATATATATATGTCCTTGGGGCTTCAGAGAACAGATAGCACCAATAAAAAGTTACTTAAATTTTTTCTGGTGCCAGAATAGAGGATGCTAGCAGGAATAAACAGGCACATAAGATGAGGTCCATGGTTTACTGTAAGAGGAAAAGAGGAAAAAAAATGTTTTTCCCCTTAGCAGCTGGTTCCTTTTCAATAGTCTCTGATGATTGGAATTGGTGGAGCTTGAGTACTTGCCTAGGTTATAAAGTAAATTGTTTAAAGACAGCCTAATTTAAATCATATACATTTTTCCCTTACTTCTTTTGCACTATAGTTTCATTTCTTTCTTCCATTTTTTGAACCTTCTCTCTGTGGACGTGTGGAGAAAATTAAGTCTTCACATAGCGTTCCCAAAGTCTACAGTTGGGCCATTCGTCTGTTCCCATTTCTCCATCGCTAGATACCACAATAGACATCTATACAAGAATGTTTCAATGGTGAGATGTGAGTTATAAATGAAATTTAAAATGCCTCTCTGCACCAAGGGGAAATCAATCACTGCTCCTGGGGATTGGAAGCAGATCAACATGATGGGCAGATGAGAGTGGTTCTTTGGAAGCTGAAAGGGATCAGAGATTTTCTTCATCTACAAGCAGTGGCTAGCCCTCACTCATTACAGTTCAACCTTTGACTGCATTTTCTTCTCTAATGTGAAAAGATCTCCTCTCATGTGTGAGGCTCTTGTTTAAAGCTAGAAATGTCTCTGGAAAATATTTTGTCCATCACCACCCCTAGAAGATACCTACGTGTCCTTAAGTTCTTAACTTAAACATTACTACGTTTATTTTATGATCCTGAACATATATACATGCATCTTACATATTTATTTCAAATGACTTACTAAAATTGCAATTAACTACTTCAAATCGTGGCTTTTAATTTCATGTTTTTACCTCTGCCAGGGAACAAGTATCCTAAGGACACCGCAGTAGTCTCATTTGGTACTTGAATTGCAATCTGAGCCCAACGAAGTTTTTTTGCATTGAAGAAATAGTTAAATGGTATTCACTCAGTGGCATATAGGAAACTTCCTCCTTGGCAGAGGTACTGCTGCAATAAATGGAAGGAGAATATAGCAGGAAAAAAAACCAATTTGATTTAGAGCCAGAATATTTGGGATCAAGTGCCAGGTCCGTTCCGTTCATTTTTTAGCTATGTGCTGAGACCAAGGCATGCTAAGGATTAGGTCCTTCAACTGTAACATAAAGATTCCTTCCTCAAACAGTTGTTTTAGATAACCATTGGACTATTAAAATATATAGATAAAAGATTTTTCCAATAAAAAATGATATATTATATAATATTGTCCATACAGGGAGAAACCTGCAAAGTTTGCAAATATTTATTAATATCCCAAATACAATTGATAAAAACATAGGAGAAAATGATGATTTTTTTTGCTACTCTTACAATTCTGTTTAAAAGCTCAAAAAAGAAAGAACAATAGTCATGAAACCTTTCAAGCTTGCAGGAGCTTCATACATTATACTTACCAAATTTCAGGAAGTATACTGCTAACATCTAGGTGGTCTGAGCTTCTTTCTCCTTCTGCTTGCTGTTTACAATGCCAATGTTGAAGGCTAGAAATTAAACCCTGATCTTAGATAAAATGAAAAGTTTTAATTCATTTCAAAAAACAATTGTTCAGGGGCTAGGGATGTGGCTCAAGCGGTAGTGTGCTCACCTGGCATGTGTGGGGGCACTGGGTTCGAACTCAGCACTACATAAAAATAAAACAAAGATGTTGTGTCCACTGAAAACTAAAAAATAAATATTAAAAAATTCTCTCAAAAAAGCAGTTGTTCAATATGGTCTTATGCATAACTCTGTATGAGATTTAAGAAGATATTGAAAAAGTGCAACAGACACCGATTTCATGAGAATCTATTTCAAATAAGGATTCAGAGAGGGCTCTAAGGCAGGTCCACCATGCTTCCCTATGTTCAACCCCATTCAGCAGAGGAGTCTCAGAGGACTCTGACTGCTTCTGGAATTACATACTCCAATAGAATTTGTGAAAACCAAGTGATATTGGGTCCTCAGCTCTAGAAAGTACAGTTTTCCCTCAGTATCCTATTGGTTTGAGGACCCCCCTGCAGACAACAAAATTTGCAGATGTTCAAATCCCTCTTATAAAATAATATGGTATTATTATTACATCTATCTATCTATCTCTATATATAATCATATCTAGTTTACTTATAGTACCTGATATGTTGCTAATGTTGTGTAAATAGTTAATACACTGTATCATTTAGCAAACAAGAAACATTGCATAAAAATCTGAATGGGCCAGGTAATAGAAGTTCAGACTCATTTCTATATGGGAGATTTATGTATAATAATATATACTTACATTTATAAATCACTTCACAGACCATAAACCAGATGTGCAACCCAATCAATAAATGAACCACCGACAGGTATTTCACAAAAGAACAAATGCACATGGATAAAAATACATAAAAAAAAAACTGTTGAAGACTTTAGAAATCAGGGAAATATAAATGAAAACTACACTGAGATTTTATCTCACACCAGTTAGAACGGTGATCATCAAAACTACAATGTTGGTGACGACGTGGGAAAAGTTGACACATATATATTGTTTGCAGGACTACAAATTAGTACAAACACTTTAAAAAGCAGTATGGGGATTCCTCAAAAGACCAGGAATGGAACCACAATATGACACAGTCATTCCACTCTGGTATTTATCTACAAGAGCTCACATTGGCATACTGTAATGATGCCTGAATATCAATGTTTCTATCAGCATAATTCACAACAGTCAAGTCATGGAACCAGCCCACGTACTCATCAGGAGATGAATGGATGAAGGAAAATGAGGTACATACCCACCAGTGGAATTTTACTCAGCCATAATGAAGAATGAAATTTCGTCATTTGCTTGTAAATGGATGGAACTGGAGAACATCATACAAAGTGAAATAAACCAGATTCAAAAAGTGAAGGATAGAATGTTTTCTCTTATACATGGAAGCTAGAGAGAAATAAGGAATTAAAAAATGGGGAACCTCATGAAAATAGAAGAAAGAACAGTGGAGTAAAGGGAGAGGGAGGAAAGATGGGTAAAAGGAGGAAGAGCAGAATGAAATTAGCCAAACTATGTCATGTGCATCTATAAACATATCACAATTAATTATACTTTTATGTGTAACTATAATGTACAAATTTAAAAACATAAAATTATTAAAATATAAAGAACAGGCATTAAATGTTTGATTAAAATTAACTCTGTACATGTGCATTTGTTGTCGTATTTGTATTTTCTTTATTCTCACAAAAATCAATACAGAAATTTTCAAAAGAAATTTGGGAACATGTATATCCTAAATCTAAATTGATAAAAGTTTCTATTTTGCACATTTAACTCATCTTACTAAATTTAACATTTTATTATTTTAGGAATAGCTGTTAAGAGATACATGAATATATGAGATGATTACTGTTAAGGTTTAGATCTGGAGTGTCCCCCAGATGCTCATGTGTTGAAGGACTGGTCTCCAAGGAAGCAATATTTAGAGGTGGAGTTTTAGCAATGTGATTTTATTATTAGAGACCAGACCTCCTCAGTGGATTAATCCATTGATGACTGAATGGACTACTGGGAAGAGGTGTGGGTTATGGAACATGGGGTCTAGCTGGAGGAAGTATGTCCCTGGGGATGTGCTCTGGAAGGGTAATTCTTGTCCCTGGCTCATTCCCTCATACCCTCAAATTCATTCCCTCCCCCCTTTCCTCTCTCTGCCAAAAAGAAGAAACAAATTATGGCATTTGCTGGTAAATGGATAAATGGATAGAACTGCATGATAAATGGATATCATGCTAAGTGAAATAAGCCAGATTCAGAAAGTCAAGGGTCAAATGTTTCTTTCCTATGCAGTTAGTTAGAACAAAATAAGGAAATTAAAAAGAGGTGTGTCCCATGAAAACAGAAGAAAAGTTAGTGGAGAGGAAAAGAGGATTGATGAGGAGGAAAGAGGGATGGGGAAAAGGAGGAACTGTGAAATTAAATTGACCAAATTTTGCTATGTACATATATGAATAGACCACAGTGAATTGTACATTTATGATAGCTCTAAAGCACCAATCCAAAAATAATAAATAAATAGAATGTAGACCAATAGAGAAAGGGCAACAGCAGGAGAGAGGCAGAAAGGAAAGTGTTAAGCACTGGGGACTAAAATGGAACAAATTATATTCCATTCTTATATGAATATGACAAATGAACCCCACTATCATGTATAACTGTAATGCACTAAAAACACTAGAAAAGAAAATAAAACACCAAAGATTTCACAAAAGCCTATTAGAATTAAAATTTTTTAAAAGAACAGATTCATAGCAGTC
Organism: Ictidomys tridecemlineatus; assembly: GCF_052094955.1. Lineage (NCBI taxonomy): Eukaryota > Metazoa > Chordata > Mammalia > Rodentia > Sciuridae > Ictidomys > Ictidomys tridecemlineatus. The sequence goes on from NC_135480.1 coordinate 34,520,992, forward strand.
TTTGGTCATATTGTGTTTGTTCTTCATAGCCATGCCAAGGTATTGGCAGGAATTGATAGTCTGCATTTTACAATGGGGTGGCCCACTGTGAAGAGCTTAGTGGATTCCCTGCTGTCATCCTCACATTTGTGAATATTTGAACAGGAAATAGGATTCTATATCCACTCACTCTCTGACTGTCTAGCTGTTGCTCTGTGGATGGATCTTCAGTGCAATGCAATTAGGCACAGCAGCAAGTTCACGCCTGGAAAGATTCCTTAAGATAATTCAATCACAGCCTCTCTTGGGGTTTTATTCTGCTTTGTTTTGATCAAGGGATTAACTATAAAAAATACCTTTGACTGCTTATTTGTCTTTGACTCTCTGGGGAAGTATGTTGTGAAACAAAATTTTTCTTCTTGGATCAGTGAGCTGTGGACAGAATAAAATGCCAGCATGTTTATCTATTTGGTTCTTCAGGTGTGCAATATCCTAATTCACTCAGAACTGGTTGACCAGAAATCTACAGGTTGGAATCAAGGCACAGGATGGTATTATGAGTTTACACTTCAACTTCTCTATCAACTCCAAACAAGCAATGAAAGAATGAGAAAATAATTAAGATAAAATAAACTCCTAAGAAGAAAAATAAGGCTAAATATGTGGCTCAGTGGTAGAGTGCTTACCTAGCATGCACAAAGCTCTGGGTTTGATCCCCAGCACCAAACAAAGTAGTAAGAGGAAGAGGAGGATTATTCTGTACGGACCAGAAAAGAAACAGAAACTTATAGTGATGTGTTATACCTGCAGTACTCTGGGTCTGAAGCAGGAAGGACTTGTTTCTCACAGAGCAGTAAGAGCTAAGTTTCAGTGAGCATGACAGGAAACCAGAGCCAAGTTAATTGTGTAAATCTTGGAGCAGGTGCAGGACTCACCAATCCCTGAAATAAGATTCAAGAAAAATTATGACTGCTCCTAGGGACATGGCTTATGTACGGTTCACACAAATGTTAAAGGATGAGACCATCTTATAATCAGGTTCTAAAATTAAACTACCATGCATTTAGTGAATGATTTTGAGAAAGGTTCCTAGTCAGAAAACTGGAAACTTGAGCCATTATAAAAGTTGGTAATGGGATGGAGTTCCCTTGGCAACCAGAGAGTATCCCTGAAAACAGGTAGGATTTCTGTAGCAACCAGAAACAAACAAACAAACAGAATTTTTTTTTTTTTTCGCTGAGGGAAGACGAATGGGCAGAGGCTTGATGGAGAGAGTGAGTCCATGTCTGTACCCCATGCAGAGATCCAGGGAGGTGATATGCCTCACCTAGGAAATAGCTGTGCATTCATTCAGCAGATGAGTTTATTCATAGCCTGTATATATTTCCCAGTCCCCATCCAGAGAGGAAATATGAACAAGGGAAGACTTAAGAACCATTCCAATTCCTCCCAGTACACCTTCGAGGAATGTCATACAAAATGGAGATTCTGATTTTACTGATTCTTTGTTCCTGCTCCTCTGAGGAATCATGGATATAAATAAAAAATATATATTGGCTTAAAGGAAAAAAATGATCTACCTTGCTTAAGATTAAAACCAGATTCCAATTCAACAAGTCAGTTGAGTCAAGTATGGTGCTGCCCTACTTTGAGGTTAAAGAAATAAAGGATGAATCCTGACAGGCCAACTACTCAGGAGTGCTGGGGGTCCAGCTACTACATTGAAACTGCTCCTGTCCTAGCTGAGATTTGGCTCTATTTGTTGGTAGTTTTTGCTGTGGCTTAAAACTTGAATGAGGATGCCTCTGGTCCTCTGGCTGGCTGAGATTTCCAGAACGGCAGCTGGGGCAGCAATTTCGGCAATTTATTCCCCGTGGGTCCCCTTTCCCTTGTTACAGGGAATCCTGTTTCCTGCCTTCATTTCTAAGGCTGAGATTTCCTTCATTAGCCCTTTTCTCACCATCTTTCCTGAGATGATACAAAGAGAATCATCAATTTATATCCAAATTGGTGTTGTGTTGGAAATTCACTCAGTACGAGAGTACAATTAATTAATACTATTTTTATTTGGTATGAACAATCTATCCCTCATCCCCTCCATGAAGACGAATTTGTCCCAGGCAGCTCACAGGAATTATTCTTCACCATGCCATCCCTTGGCCCTTATTATCGCTGCATCACTTATTGTGTGACAGTTGGCCGCAGTTTTAGTAGCCTGTTGGCATGCCTAACTTTTAAAATTCTTGAGGAAAAAGAGAACCAAAATTTTAGTCTTTTGCATCCCCTTTGTTCCTAAAATCTATGTATAGGGTATAATTGAGAGCTCTTCTTCCAAATCCTTTTATGACTCTATCTATCTATCTATCTATCTATCTATCTATCTATCTGTCTGTCTGTCTGTCTGTCTGTCTGCCTGCCTGCCTGCCTGCCTGTCTGTCTGTCTATCTATCTATCTGATGGCCAGTATGAAATCACTAAATGGTTGTTGACTTATTGGGGTGTCTTTATTAACAAGTTTCAGTAATAGAGAGGCCCTGATGAAACTTGCTTCTCTCCACTCTCAGCCTAAATACAGAATTCCTTTTCTTACCCATGTCTAGGTTTGCCTGTAAAGAAGGAGAGCTGGCTTCCTGAGGACCCTTGGGGTCTATTGTATATGTCTTTGATAATTTTAACAAAACAACAATAACCACAAAAACAAGATGAGGACTAAAGGAGCTCTGTAAGATTTTTGAAATAGTGAATCATTTATATTTGTTTTCATAAAATTATGCTCAAATAATCAATTAGAAGCATATTGTTAAAATATGCTAGAATTTGTAGTTTTTAAGTTTTGTGTTTATTTTTCTTTTTATTGTGATGTAAAATCACCAGGGAAAAATAATTTTAAAAACCCTCCCATATTTGGGGAAAGAAAAGACAATAGTGTATTTCTAGGGCCTCAGCAGATTTGGGAATATGGGAGAGGGAAGTAAATATATTTTCTCCTTCAGGCTAACAAGAATGAGTTAAAGTTCCATTAGTCAGAAAGCTAGGGGGTGAAGGTTGATGCTTTGAGTTGGGGTCTGTGGTCAAAGTTCTGGCTTCCTGAGACTGTCAGGTAGGGAGCTGGGGTGCACAGTACCTGCATGGTCCTTGTAGGCCTCCGTACATCAGCAATGGGAAGATTGCCTGACGAGAAGAAGCCCAGATGCCCTGGGTAATGGAAAGCCAGGACGTTTGGATAATCTTAGAAAGGGAGAAATGTTCACCAATAACGACTGGTGTGGATGATTTGTCAACGTTAGCAAATCATTCAAGCACAGAGCTAGGCCTAAAAAGACACACAGCTAGACCTAGAACAAGCACATCTTCTTTCACATCTTAAATAAGCAGAACACAGTGTAAAGAGCCAGGTGTGGTGGTGCATGCCTGTAATCCCAGTGGCTCTGGAGGCTGAGGCAGGAGGATCAGGAGTTCAGAGCCAGCCTCAGCAAAATTGAGACCCTTAGCAACTCAGTGAGAGGCTGTCTCTAAATAAAATACAACATAGGGCTGGGGATATGGCCTCAGTGGTCCAGTGCCCCTGAGTTCAATCCCTGGTAGCCTCCCCAACAACAACAACAAAAAAAAAAGTAAAAAAAAAAAAAAGAGAGAGAGAGAGAAAACAGTGTAAAGTATACCATTATGAAGATTGGGAACACATTATATTTTCAAAAACAGCCCATATTTTAAGCTAATATTTTTATACGTAAGAAGTGCTCAAATCTCAGTTCTCAGTTCCCAAGGAAAATGGAACTTTTTTTTTTTTTAACTTAACAATGTATCTCTGGCTTAACCCCTTCACTTGGATTTACTTTTATTTCTGAAGTAACTTCCCTGTGGGCACTTAAAGATCTTCATCTTTCTTTAAAATTTCTAAGGTCTTAAAATTGAATAATCAACCACTAAAGGAAACTGCATATTCACAGCCCCTTCGATGCTAAAATCTTTGAATTATTTAGAAATGAATACTGTCATGGTCTGAATGCATTTCCCTCAAATTCTTATGATGCAATTTCATCTCTAATGTAATAGCATTCAGAGCTGCAGCAGTTTACAAGTATTTTGAGTCATGAATGGGATTAGTGACCTTATAAAAGAGATGTGAGGGAGTCATTAGTCCCTTCAGCCATGTGAAGATGCTCCAGGATGTGCCAGCTGCTAGACAGAGAGCAAGGCTTCAACCAGACACAGAATCCTCCTGCACTTTGATCTTGAACTTCACAACCTGCACAATTGTGAGATATAAATTTCTGTGGTTTATAAGTTACCCCATCTAAGATATGTTTGTTATACTGGAGGGTATGAGCTAAGATAGAAATCATGGCTGAAACTATAAAACTTCTTGAAGAAAACATAGGGGGAAAAGTTTCATGTTGTCACTCTTGGCAATGATTTCTTGAATATGACACCAGAAAAGCAAAGGCAACCCAAGTAGAAGTAGACCATGTGGGACACATCAAACTTAAGGACTTCTGCATAACCAAAGGAACTTGTATCAGTAAAAAGGCAACCTATGGAATGGAAGAAAATATTTGCAAACATTCCTGATAGAGGATTAATATCTGCAATATATAGGAAAAGCTTAGAAGCTAATAGCAAAATTTTTTAAAAAAATATCCAAATAAAAAATGGACAAAGTACCTAAATGGAAATTTCTCTTGAACAAATGACCAACAGATAAATAAAAAAATGTTCAACATCGGTAACTACAGTGTATATGCAAATCAAAACCACAATGAGATATCACTTCATACCCATAGGTTGCCTAACACTAACAAAAACCAAAGGTAGTAAGGATGTGGAAATTGGAACTTTTGTACGCTATTGGAAAATTGTGCAGCAGCTATTTCTATTTCTATTTTTATTTAGCATTTACAATAATATGGAGGTTTCTCAAAAAAGTTAAAACAGAACTACATATGATGCATCAAAACCATTTCTGGGTACTTAAAAAAGTACTAAAATCACAATATTGACAAGATAGTTCTACCCCTGTGTTCATTGAAATAGTATTAACAATTATTCAGACGTGAAACCAATCTGTATGTCATCCATGGATCACAGGAAGTATGGTATATGCATGCAATGGAATATTATTAAACTTTAAAAAAAGAAAATTATGCTACATACAATATGTATGAATCTTGAAAATATTCTACTGAGTGAAATAAACCTGTGATTGAAGGAATATGTGTGTGTGTGTGTGTGTGTGTGTGTGTGTGTGTGTGTGTGTATTTTAGGTACTTATATGAGGTATTTAGAATTGCCAAACACAGAGAAGTAGAGTAGAATGTTGTTTGTCAGGGGTTTGGTGGGGGATGGAGGAAATATGAAGTTGGTATTCAACTACTATAAATTTTCAATTAGAAAAGATGAATAATGTATGGAGATATGCTGTATTACATTTTTCCTATTGTTAATAATATTGTATAATTAAAGTATTGTGAAGAGGGAAGATAGACTTAACCCAATTTAAAAAGAATGAAAGAAGAGAGAGAAGTGGATACTCTGAATAACAAAAAACCTTGGATAACTAGGTTGCCATTTTAATTCAGTTTCCTAATTATCTCTGTAGACTTTCTCACCAGCCAATCCCTTTCCTCTTTCATGAAGACAAAATTGTCCCAGGCAGCCCACAGGAAGTTTTTCTCATTGTGAATCCCCCCTGGCCCTTATTATCTATGTGTCACTTACTGTGTGAGAGATGGCCACATTTTCAGTAGCTAGTTTGTATACTAACTTTTAAAATTCTTGAGGGACAAGAGAACCAAAATCTTACTCTTTTCCATCTCCTATATTAATCTTGCATCTAAGAAATTACAGCATTTTGATTGATTAATTATATCAGCACATTTCATTCTATTACCATTAACTTCCAAGCCTATTGGTTAGTATAAAATTTGATTGTATAGTGGAAAAAGTGCTTCTGCAATTGAGGATAGCTTTTTGAAATATTCTCCAGTTAATTTTCTATGCTGTAACTTTCCTGGAGAAAGAATCATTTCATTAAAATTTTACTTAAAATTCTGTAAAATAGTATGAATCTTTTCAGGGATTTGGATTCCTGATGTATGAGCTTAGATACTGTGCATTTTAACATTTGCATCTGCTCTATTAATGCTCATAAAATGAATTGATGCGTGTTCCCTATTTGTTAGAAGTATTTGTTAGAAGTGTTTGCTCTTTAAATATTTGGAAAACTAAATGACATGGTTTTGGTGTTTTCTTGTGCAAACATGTTTTCACTACTAATATATTTTTAATGCTTCAGATATTTTTATTTTTATTTGAATAATTTTTGGTTGATTAAGATTATATCTGGAATTTATGCATTTTATCTATGTTTTTAATATTTTTATGTAAATTCTTCCAGGATTGGGATAGTGGGTACCCAGGAACTTTTTGAAGAAGGAATGAGACAATTAATTAATGTTCAGTCCAGCACATGGAGTGAATCCTGAAGAATTCAACCCATCCTTCAGAAATGTAACTGAAACATAATAATGGTAACACATAACATTGCACATAGAATGTCACATGTGTGGATAGATGATATTAATAAAATGTTGAAAATGAGCAAAACTAAACATATTTAAATGCTACATATATGGTAAGAATAATGAAGATGAGAAAAATCATTCAAGCAAAACTTATGCTAATGGCTTACTTGATAGATGATAGGAAGCTTGCATGAGAGAGAAGGAAAAGTAGGTTTTAAAAATGAGACACTGAGGCACAGTGGCATACACCTGTAGTCCCAGAGGACTGGGAGGCTAAAGCAGAAGGATCATGAGTTCAAAGCCAGCCTCAGCCACTTAGTGAGGCCCTAAGCATCTTAGTGAGACTCTCTCTCTTAAAAAAAAAAAAATGCTGGGTTCAATATCTGGTAACAAAAACAACAACAACAACAACACACACACACACACACACACACACACACACATACCAGAGGGGGGGGGATAGAGGGGGAGAGAAACTTCTTGTCATGACTATAATTGCATCTACCAAAATGGAAGGTAGGTTCACCCGTGTTAAAGTATAGCTATACTTGAATTTTCATTGCTAGATGTTATTCTCTGATGTCAATATAGCACACAATATGTTTTTATTCTACTGCAGATGGATTTGAGAAGATGTTATAAATAATATTTATTTGTAATTATGACTAATAAATTTGAATTTTTAGTTTTTCTTTGCAAGATAATGTCAAATGTAGGAGGAAATCAGCATGTTTTGAAACATAAATATTTGGGAAAATCAATGATTCTTTATTTATTCTGAGAATAATTAACTTGGGTTATTACTGAATTCTTATTATGTATAAAGGACCAAGTTATACATGGGAGATTTAAGGGGAAATATAAAGAAATAATTTTTTACCCTCTTGAACTCTATCATGCAATTATAAGTTTGGATAAATAATAGATAGTGTCATGAAGTTTAGGTAGGATTATATAAAATTAATGATATTAAACCCTGTTTATCCTAATAAGATGGTTGTTTCACCAACTGCAATAACATGGCCAAGGAAATGAGAAAGTCTCCCTGCAGGAAGGAAGGCAAGACAAAGGGAAATAAGTTGAGAAGATAAAAGGTCATTATTTTGTGAGAACACAGAGAATTAATGGAATTAAAGTAATTTAGTTTAACCAGAACATGCAGTTTTTATTGAGAGTAGGGAACCTGGTGAGGAAAAGTTGGGTAGAAAATTTAATTTTTATGATATAATCTTAAAAATCAAATGGTATACAACAATGGAAATGGAAGAATTATAGCTACACACTTCAGTTTTGATGAATCTCAAGAACATAATGTTCTTCACAAATGCAAAGTACAGCAGAAAACATACCACATAGCCTAATCTTTATAAAATATAGAAACAGGAAGCATTAAATAGCATATTATTTTGTAACATAGTATATTTTCTTTTTCTGTATTGCAAGTTGGATTATAAAAAATAAAACATTTCACTTCAAAAACGAACTTGTGTTTTAAGTGAAAAATATCCTAAAGAAGTATCAAAGAAAAAAATTTAATCTTTTTTATATCCTCACTTCCCACTGTCCCAACCTCAATGAAGTGATCAACTATTAGGACTTTCTATTATACTCTCTCTAAACCTATCTACACATGTATATATTGTGTGTACTTTCTGCTATTATAAAATATTCATGACATACAAAGCAGCATGTCTAATTTGTCACACACTTTAAAAGTACGAAAGAAAGAAGCATGCATACCTCAAGCAAAGGGACATTAGCAATGTATTTGAAGTCTGCCTTTTATCCTTCCTAAAAGCAAACCCTTTTCCTCAAATCAAGGAAGCATTATTCCAATATCTGCTAATGCTACTCTTACTTTTCTTTATACCATGTAATCATATATATTTTCTGTTTTCGTGTAATTCATTTTTTTTTTGGTCTAGGAATTTTCCAAATGTGTAGGTATGAATGTGTTCATCAAGATATAAATGCCTGTTCACAGGGCTTATCCCTACATTCTTCATTCCTATTGTCATTTATATGTACCATAGCTCTTTTTTATTGATTACTTTTGCTACATTTAAACTTCATTTGGTTTTTCAATTCTTGACTTAGTGTCTCTAAAATATATATTTGTTTAAATATCTGCTTTTATAGTTATTTGTTGATATTTCTTTGTGGACAGTCTCTGTTTTTTTCCCCATCAATTTCTTATGTAAGCCACTCAGATCATTTTTTATGTTATTTTTTGTCTTCCTTTCTGTCCCTCTGTACCTTTATTGACAACATTACACATATTTAATATATATTTTTGTCTTGTCACACAGTTCTAACTTCTATTATTTTTCCTTGAGCACTTTATTACTTAGGAGATTTTGTTCTTTAAATTTCCAAATGTGTGCAGTTTTTTAAAGTGTTTTTCATGGTTTATCTTTATTTGAGGGTTTTCAGAGAATAGAATGTGTATGATATGAGCCTTTTAACTCAGTGGATTTACATTATGGTCTAGAACATGGACAATATTCATGCATGCCCCTGTGTGCTTATAAAGAATTTGTACTTACAGTTGAAGGCAGTTCTTTGTGTATAGCTCTTAGATACATTTGTTTATTTGTTAACTAAGTTTTTAAAATTTTTATATGATTCTGACTATCACTTTTATCTCTCAATCACTGAGATAAGAGTTTTGAACATTTTCCTTGATTATGATAGATTTGCAAATTTATCTTTTAATTCAATCATGTCTTTACATATTTTAAATCTATGCTTTATGTATGCTATTTAAAATGTATGTATTTTGTGGTGGGTGCAGTGGCACATGCCTGTAATCCCAGTGGGCTTTGGAGGATAAGACAGGAGGACTGCAAGATCAAGGCCAGTCTCAGCAACTTAGTAAAACCCTAAGTAATTTTTAAATTAAAAAAAAAAAAAAGCCTTGGGATGTAGTTCAGAGGTAAAGGGTCATATCCAGTACCAACAATATTTAAGTTAGTTAGTTAATTAATTAATTATAAATAAACTGTACACATTTCCTACTGAACATAGTCTATTGTTATATAACTTTTGAATTTATCTATGTTGTGACTGTTTATCTCTGATAGTATATTCTGTCTTCAATCTTTTTTCAGTAGTACCAGAACTATTCCATTTTCTTTTTCCTGGAAATACTCTAATTTCTTATGTTCAGCCTTTATTTTAGGTAAATCTTTTTTTTTTTTTTTTTTTTTTTTTTGAAGGGGAGAGATGTACCAGGGATTGATCTTAGGGGCACTCAACCACTGAACCACATCCCCAGCCTTATTTTGTATTTTATTTAGAGACAGGGTCTCACTGAGTTGCTTAGCACATTAGGTGTGTCTTTAAAGTCAGCATAGGGTATTATTTCTAATCCAGTATGTCCACTTTTGCCTTTGAACTGGACATACATAGTATTTTCATTGTGCTAACTATGACCATGTTTGAATTTACATTTTTACTAAGTTGCTTTGAGATTTGTATTTTTTCTACTTCACTCTCATTTATTTGATTAGTGAGCATGTTTTTTTATTTCCCTCTCTTTCTCCACTAGTTTAGAAGTACTATCTATATTAATACACATATAAAGTGATGATCCTAGCAATGTCACCTGCATATTTAATTTAATAATATGCAAATAAATACCATGGCCCCTCCCCTTTAACAATAAGTGGGTATCAAAGAATTTAACTCTGATTACTTTTTTTCTTACTTAAAGACAGCCAATTAATAAAGTTTTAATAATTAACTCAAAAGTCAGATATCATTATTATGATTGCATATGGTTGTTTTAGTCAGCTGTTTTGCTACTTTGACTAAAGAACCAAACTAGAACAATTGTAGAAGGGGAAAGGTTTATTTGAAGGTTCATGGTTTCAGAGGTCTTAGTCCCGCAGAAGGCTGGAAGAGTGTGGCAGAGGGAAGCAGCTCACATGATGATCAGGAAGCAGAGAGACTCCACTTTCCAGATACAAAATATAAACCCCATGCCCACAAACCCAGTGAACCACGTTCTCCAGCCACACCTCACCTGCCTCCACTTACCATTCAATTAATCCCATCAGGGATTAATTCACTGATTCAATTAAGGTTATAACCCCATCATTTCTCCTCCAAACCTTCTTGCATTATCGCACATGTGAGCTTTTGGGGACACCACATCTAAACCATAACATCGGTCAATATTCATTTATATTTTCTCAAAAATTTATCATTTTTCCTTCTATTTTATATCTTTTTCTAGTGTCATTTTCTTCATTCCTCAAGAGCATTTTATAAGTGTTCTTTCAATATCACCTATTGATTATGTATCTCAGATGCTTACATTTAGTTCAGAAAATACATCTATTTATTCTCAATCTTAAAAGACTTAGGATGAACATAAAATTCTAGATGGTGATTTTCTCTAAAAAGAAAACATTTCTTTATTTTCTGTTTCTACTCTTGCTGACTCTAGGTGTCAGTTCTTGGTTTGCCTTGTAGGTAATGATTTTACTCTATAACTTTAAAGATCTTCTATTAATTTTTTGGCATCCTGCACCTTCACTATGATGTATCTTGAAATGAATTGTTTATTATTCTTATTATTCTTTGAATTCTATGTGGGGCTTTGTGGAGATAACTGGGTTTAGAATGTTTATTTGATCAATTACACAAAAAAACTATTAACTTCTGACATTTTGTCACTCAACCATGGTCTCTGTTATTATTCAGTAGCTTTAATTAGATGTACATGGCTGCTTCTCCTTTTTCTATTTTTTGTTCTTTAGTATTTCTTTCATTTTTTATCTTCCATCTTTATTTGCTATATTTAGAAAACCATGTTTTCTCAGTTCTACCTTCCAGAGAAAGACTTTTCTCCCCTTCAGCTGACTTTAATCAGCTAATTTCTTCACACTTGAAAAAAATCAATCTTTTCCTTCTTTATCAGAAAGTCCTTGAATTCCCCCTACAGATAGCACAAGCTCCTTGATAAGTATCTCTTATCATTGTGTTATGTGAATATGTATAAGTTTAAGTGTGTGTGTGTATATATATATATATATATATATATATATATATATATATATATATATACCAACTGATCAGATGGTTTGTTAATTACAAGTCCTATCTGTATTTCTGAACTTTTTCAAATTACTCTATGATTTTAATTCACTAAAATTCACTAATATTTAGATTCCATGTCTTTATTAATTTTCTATCTCATTTTGCTAAAGCATATACATAAATAACTTCTTAAGAAAAGGTGTTTGCATTACAAGAATTCCTTGTATTTCTACAATTTGATCTCTGGGAATTCCTCATATTTGGATATTTGACCTTCCAATTTGTTCCTCTACCTTGTTTCTTTCCTCTGGTATATGCTGTGTCTCTTTTTTTTTTTCTTTTCATAATAATTTTTTAGAGATTTGAAATTTTTAATCTCTCAAATCTTGTTTGTGCAGTTAAAATTTTATTTTAATTTCTTATTGCTCTTTCATATTTTTGGATATTATTCATGTTGATGACTTTTCCTCTTTTAGAGCTTTATTATCAATGGATAATGTGAAGTATGTCAAGTAGTCTACTACTTTTATCTGTTTTAGTAACTTGCCTACTTACCCCATTTTTACACTGTACCCAGAATTTTATATTTCTCTAGCATTCTGCAAAGCCAATAGTTTATTTCTTTAGCTTTATTCACTCCTATTCTATCCTCCAGTTTTCTCCTTTATTAGATTCCTGTCCTCCATCAGCTCACTTTCTTGACAAAATTTTTTAAAATATTCCATCCTTTAATGACCTGCTTCTCTCTTCATTTATTTATTTCATTGATATTATTTAGTTGAGTCTCCAAACAAGAGGAAGAAAAAAACAAGTACAGTTAATAAAATCTTGTCCAAAGGGCCCAGTGCATTTTTTAAATACTTCTATCATATTCTATAGTATGAATATTTATTAGCTGTTTTCAACCACTTTCTTCTAGAAATACATATTAACTCTATCCACATTTTAAACTACAGTTGTTTGTATATATTTTTCATGTTATTACTCACATGTATTGTAGGGGAGCATTCAAGATAATGAAATTGATTTCTTATTTGCTATCTTCTATAAGATTAAGTTGAGTAGTCATAAACAAGCTGCCTTCTAAAGATCTTATCAATTCACATTCCTAGCATCATCATATCAGAGGTGCATCTACCCCCACCCCTGAGAGCAGCAGCCATATTTTCCTTTATAATTATTAATGACTTAATGAAAAATGTCTTAATTGTTGCTTAAGTTGTTTAAAATGTTAAAATGATATTTAGAAATCCTTTACTACAAGTGAGATTGAATTTCTTTGCACATACATTTTGGACATGATTTCCTCTTCTCTGAGTTTCCTATTTGTATCCAATGACAACTTTATAGTAAGGATGTTTGTCTTTCCTGAATAATTCAAGGGAGTTTTCAAAAAGTACACATAATAACTTTTATTTGTCATATTTATTATAAACATTTCAACGCTACTATTTTCCTTAGAATTTTTATATGACATCTTAGATACTAACAGTATATTCTAAAAATGTATAAAAATGCCTTGGTTTTAGGTATATTATTAAAACCAAACCAAAAGATCTCCCACTTATAAGTCTTAAAAATATGTCTCTCTCTAGTGTGATGGTGCACATCTGTAATCCCAGGGGGTCAGGAGGCTGAGGCAGGAGGATTGCAAGTTCAAAACTAGCCTCGGCGACATACTGAGACCCTAAACAACTTGATAAGACCCTGTCTCAAAATAAATAATACAAAAGGGTTGGGCTGTAGCTCAGTGATTGAGCATTACTGTGTTCAATATCCAGTGCCAAAATAAATAAATAAAAATTAAAATCTGTTTTTAAAATATTTTTATTAGTTGTTTATGGACCTTTATTTTTATTTATTTGTATGTTGTGCTGAGGATTGAACCCAGTGCCTTACACATGCTAGGCAAGCACTCTACCACTGAGCCACAACCTCAGCTCCCCAAAAATCAGTTTCTTAAGGACACATTTTATTTTATTTTGTTTTGAAATGTTTTAGTTATTTATTTTTTACATTTATAGTCTATATTTTTTCTATATTTCCTATATTATGTGAAGAAAATTGAGCTTTGTTTTCTAATGAGAGGTCAATTATTCTAGCAAATCTTATTACACAAATCTTCTTACTTCCTATGACTTATACTGCCAGTGTCATGTTAAATTTTATATCTAATTTATTCTGTTTATCAATTGTGAATTCTATGAAAACATCTATTAATCTATTTCTGAACCATATATCATATGGTTTTGAATTTCAGGCAATTATTAGTACTCCAAAACACATCCATCTTTAGTGTGCTCAGATATTTAAAGATATTTACCTATTGATGTTAACTTTAAATTAATATAATCCGGTCTTTAAAATGAATTCTGTGCAGAATTGTACTTATTTACATATAGAAACCATTCATTTAGAGGATAGTCGGCTCCAAAAAGATCTCAGCAGCACCTCAAGGAGTTTGCATTTTTTCCTTAACGTTAATGGGTTTAAGCACAGTTCTTGAGGTCTAAAGTGAAAAGGTCATAATAAACAGAGGGAAATAGATGTATTGAAGTTAGAGGGCTACAAGTGTAGCTCTGTGATGGCAGAGCCCTTGCACTAGTACGTACAAGAACCTGGGTTTGGTTCCCATTACCACAAAAATAACAAGTGAAATATAATAAAATGAAATTTAGAAACAGTACATTGTTACACAGTGAGAATTGATTGAAACAAAGAGGACAAGATCATGGCAGAAGTCTTAGTAAAGCAAATATTGCTTTTTCATATTAAATATGAAGGGGGGGCAGTGATCTGCATGAGGGACAAGGCAGTGAGGATAAATATACAGAGAGATTTTTAAATAGAAGGACTTAGTGTTGGGCAAAGAATGAATGAAGCACTGGGATTTCTAAATTTCATAACTTAGTTGCCTCATCTTGTTACTAAAATTCACTACAATATGTATATTGCATGGAATACAATGTAGCATAGAGTAAGCACATACTATGTAAATTCTTATGACTCAATGCTAAATAAAAATTGCAGTATGTAGAACATACTGTTATGTAAATGACATAGTTATGTAAATAGCAAATATACATAGAGAAATAAAATGTATAAAAAGCTATCATAAATAGAAGAAAAAGTGTTTATGTAATAATTTATTTAATAAAAATATCACAGCACGATGTGAAAATAGAAATTATTCATTTTGTATGGTTGCTAGTTACAATTATTTTTTGAGTCCATTTCTTGCATATTTAGTATGGCACTGTGTTGAACATTTCCAATATCATCTCATTACATTTTCAAAAACCTCCTTTTAGGGTGTGGAGATATAGCTCAGTTGGTAGAGAGCTTGCCTTGCATATACAAAGCCATGGGTTCAATCCCTAACACTGCAAACAAACAAAAAAACCTCCCTTTAAGTGGACTGTTACTAGCATCCTTCTTTTTATTTATTTTCTTACCAGTTGAGAAAGCTGCTACTTACAGAGATCAATCACTTGCTGAAAGTTATTTGTTTGCCAGCAAGTAACAGAACCAGGACTGATGTAAAAGCTAACACCAAATAACTTTCTTAAGAATTGTTTCTTTCCTTGTAGCCTTGATGGAACTGTGTATATTTCAGGACTAGTTATCAATTAATAAATAACATCATTTGGTGTCTCAGAGAAACAAAACAAAACACCATAAAATCAAAGCACAGCAATATTTTCAAGACCATACAGTGTAAAGTACTTCTAACTACTACCATTAATAAAGCAACTAATAGTCACAGGAAGTTCACAGAAAATTGTCATGGTTATAGATTAAAATCCATGAACCTATTCTAATCTTCATGTTCTAATTTTATCTAAAGATATAGATAATGCTCCTTTGGTCATAAAAAATTTGGTTACAAATATGGATGCCTTCACCTTTAACCATAAAAACCTACCATTAATGTTCCTCTTTGTTTGGGGTTATTTGGGTTATGTGGGGAGTCCAAAATATGAGCAGTGACACTTTCTTTGACTCATGATTTTTTTTTTTTTGGATAATTATGAACCCAACTTCTACAGGATGTCTTTCAGTATAATTGAGCCTCTGATGTCCATCTAATGTTATGCTTAATGACCTCTTTCTCCTTTGAATAAATATGAATGAAATAAATTTTCAGAGAACTGGATTATTTAGGGAAGCA
This sequence comes from Ictidomys tridecemlineatus, assembly GCF_052094955.1. Lineage (NCBI taxonomy): Eukaryota > Metazoa > Chordata > Mammalia > Rodentia > Sciuridae > Ictidomys > Ictidomys tridecemlineatus. The sequence continues at coordinate 34,536,712 of NC_135480.1, forward strand.
AACAATATTAAATATAGTGAAGAGTATGATGTCAAGGCTGAGAATTTAAGGAAATCATCTAGTTTGCACACATTTACAAGAAACAAGGCCCTTTGGTCAGCTTTTCAATTAGAATAAGCTGGAAGCCAAAGTTGGGCTGAGTGCTGTCAGCACAATTAGCATTTGTATTTCCAGTGGTACTCCAGGCCCCATGAATAGTGCCAGCATCATTTAAGATAAACCTGCTAGTCAGTTAATTTGTGCTAAAAATAGTTAACTAAAGAAGAGCAATTTCTCATTTTGACATGTAGTCAAATGCCTTCTAATACAGGGTGATGGGTTTTTGGCAGTGAGAGTGGTAAGAAAAAAAAAGTGTTCCACTGTGGGAATCCATTCAACTGGGTTCAGCATGTAGGAGAAAATTAAAAGGGTCATCACAATAAAGCGTGAGTCAGGCATTGTGGCAAAGGATTTGGGGCTGCATAGAATGACCCTATATTTCACTTCCAGCTCTGCTTTTTATCAGCTGAATGAGAACATTTGAAAACTATATTAGTTTCAGTTTTCCCACCAGAAATTGGGGCAATAAAGCATCTACGTTGTAGGGCTATTGTCAAGAAAATACGAAAGCAATGCTTGCACATAGTACCAATAAATATTGGCTTCTATCTTTTCTTCATCTTTCTTATCGTGATCCTTGTCTCTGTATTTTAGATCCCTGCAATGGGAAAGATGATACGCAAATTGCATCAAGGCATTCTTTCTCTTGCTCCTTGGGCTGACTTCTTGTTCTTTGTTTCTCAGTGAATTCTGCTACATGCTCCCCAACCCCAACACTTCTGTCTTTTGCTAACCCTGCTATTTTCCAAAATTTCCTCTCAGAATAATCTACTTGTCCTATTCAATCTTCTATTAGTGCTTTTTTTCAGATACCTGTTTTTGTGACCATGAGTTTATAGGGGGGAAAAAAAAGAGATTTATTTAATGCTCTGGTATAGTAAATAGTTTACTTTTTCATCATGATTCATTTCTAAACTCTGAAGAATATTGTCCTCGCTGCTTTTAGCTTCTGAAACTAGGAAGGGCTGCGACACCCAAGGAGACTGCGTATAAATGTTCTAAACTGGATGACCAGACTGGGAAATTGCTCAGCCTGACAGGAAAGAAAAAGAGCTAACTGAACCTTTTCATGGCTGATGAAGGTTGAGGATGCAACATGGACTGGAAAAAAAATCCAGAATAGCCTTTAAGAGAGGAACATTCTAGCCCTCACTCTGCCCATATTTCACTGTGTGGCTTTGAGCAGTTTTCACCAAAAGGAAAAAAATACATACATTTGGATTCAAAGATTTCTAAAATATGAATTGGCATTTTTTTATAACTACATAAGTAATTTTATTTTTTGGAATTAATTTTATTTTATATAAAAGACAAAAACAGCAGTGTTCTAAGCACTTTATATGTATATGAACTTTGGGCTGGGCTATAGCTCAGTGGTAGAGAACTTGTCTAGCATGCTCAAGGCCCTGGGTTCCATCCCCACCCAGCACTACAAATAAATAAGTAAATGAACGAATTAATAACTAACTAAATGAATAATATGAACTTATTCCTTATAACAGCTCTATAAAGTCAGCAATATAATTGTTTGTTTGAATGGGGGAACCGAGTCCTAGAGAATTATAGGAACTGGACCTGGGTCACACTGCTTGTAAGAGGAAGGACTGGAATTTGAAAATAACAGATTGACTTCTAGTATCTCTCTCCTTAATCACTATGCATGGTTTCACTTAAAACCAAAACATCTATACATTTTAGATATACAGTTGCAAGCAACAGTTTCCTACATAGCACTAAAAAGGACATTTGTAATCATTTTTTCTACCTACCTGGTAAGCCACTGCCTGGAGCTCCCCTGATCCTAGGTAGCCATCAATTCTGAAAGGAGTAGGAGTAGCTGCAATTCTTTAGCTGTTCTCCCCAATCCATATGGCTGGGCCTCAGTCCTCTTTACTGAAAGTGGATTTAAAACTCTTAAAGTAATTGACCTATCTTTTGCAAGATTGCAAGGGTCAATTTGCACGCTAATAGTTAACTTTTTTTTTTAAGAGAATAAAGTTCTTGAAGAATAAAGCCTATGTTAAAAAAAAAACCTTTGAAATGATTTTAATAGCAGATGATTCTCCTTCAAAGAGTTATTTTTTAAAAATACCTCCCATGAAGCAAAATTCCTGCTTAGCACTGACCCTTTTGGAGGTTGCTATTCTGTTCCATGTCACCAAGATCCAAGATTTCCCCATGTGGTGGTTGCCTGTGGTTATTTATTTTTAAAGTGACCCTTACTTGTCTATGTAGGATCCAAAGAGTTCTCTGGACCTGTTCCTCAAAATGTTTTAGTGCATGATGATAATGAAGAAGAGGAAGAATGGTATCATCCAAGAGCCCTTGCTCAATCGTTACTTTAAGAAGCTTTCTGGCCCTCAATTTACTGATTTTGAAATTGTAAATAATGACCTCAAAATCAAGGTACTCTGAGGATTTAAAGAGATTACATATATAAATTTCTTAGTATTTGAAACAGTTTAGTAGTTCAATGATATGAACCACTTCTCTCTTCTGAGGTTGAGATTTCCATATATTCTTTAAAATAATAGAATCCCACAAATTGTCCAAATTTTATATATATATATATATATATATATATATATATACACACACACACACACACACACACACACACACACACACACAATTAGATTGTTTATCAACAAGCTGACTCTTTCAAATTCTAGTGTTGAACTTCATGTTTGTATGATCAAGACAGTGAATAGAATAAAAGTGACCAAGGCTCAGGCCTGAGAGGGACGAAGACCAAGATTTTAGAGATTAAATCCTGAAAATTAAGGTTAGGAATGTATCTGTAATGGGACAGATGGTGGTTGCTTCATTACATCCTACTTATTTTTTACCCTTGGAACTTCAAATCTGGCTTCAACTCACAGGATGAATATGGAAAACTAGTAAAGAAAGAATGTTTCATACTAATATCAATCTTTATTATTAGGATTCATCATGGGTCTCTCCTGAGTGTGGGGTGTTTATTCACTCAGCCATCCATGACTCTTCCATTTGCATAGTGCCTGGGCTCAACACAGCTACGTTATTGACGTTGGTCTGAGCATAGTTGCTTGAAGTTTTGGGTGCAGCCGCATCTGAGAAAGAGTAGCCAAGTTGGACATGGTATTTGTTGTTTTATCCAAGATTGAGCAGTACCAGGCTGTACAACAGAAGTTCTTATAACAAATAATACATTATCTTTTCAGTGGAACAGGAAAAATCATGCCTAGGTTTATCTATCACTAGGTGTTGGATCTTATTAGTTCTCTAGGGCATCCATAACAAATACTAAAAACTAGATGATTTTAAGCAACAGCCATTTATTTTCTCCAAGTCTTTGAGACTAGAAGTCTCAAGTCAAGGTACTGGCAGGTCATATTCCCTCTGAGAACTATAGGAGAATCATTTTTGGCCTCTTTCAATTTCTGGTGTTTGTAATCAAGTCCTACTATTTTTGGTTTGCATCATTCCAATTCCTGTCCCACTTGTCAAATGGCCATATTTATGTATCCTTCTGGGTTTCTTCTCTCTTATAAAAACAACATTCATATAGGATTAAGGGCCCACCTTATTCTAGCATAACTTTATTTTAACTTGATTGTGTGAACAAAACCTCATTTCTAAAAAGGGAGCAAATTCACAGGTACTAAGAGTTAAGATTCCAACACTGTTTTCTTTTTTGTTTTTTTTTTGTTTGTTTGTTTTCCAGTGGCATGGGGGATTTGCACAATCCAACTTGGAACAGAGAAAATTAGACAGAAGGAAATGAGTCCTTTGTGGATCAATAGAAATAAAGCCTGCTTCACTCCAAGCCGAGGCATCTTGGAAATGCTTATGTTGTTTGAAAACTCTGGAGCCTCAGTCTTATACTTTCACTGTGATTTCTACTTTCAAGGACTGAATTATAGGAGTAAAATATATTGCTAGATTAAAGAATGCATATTTTCATATGCATGCAAATTTATTCACATTTCATATTCATTCATCATGAAATTTGAGTCTCAGAGCAAAACTGTAAATCACAAAACACTGTTTTCGAAGGTTTAAATAAAACTTGTCAGAGTCTGAAACAATTGAAAAATAAAATTCTAAGTAGAACAGCATGTTATGGCCTTATTGTTAATTATGGTAATTGAAGACCATCATCAAGTTTAATGCTAACCCACTTACCCACCTGACAATTTAGCTCTCAAATGACTCCTGCCCAAGGAAGGATCTACAACACCCTTGGCAGCTTCTGTCTAAAAAGAAAAGAGAGGAGTTGAATAGACCACATCCAGATTATTCTCTATAAATTTAGGATTCAGATGAAGTTAGTCCAATACATGTAGAGTCAAAGAAGTAAAGGGGTAGAAAGAAATCAGGATCATTACTGTGCTTCCTTCATATGGAAGGAATTACAGAAGGCACTAGAAATATTTGTCCCCAACAATAATTACCCTCATTTTCTTCAGGTAAGAAACATGAGGCTTAAAAGAATAAGTCAGTTTCCTTAAAAATATATTTTTGGCTATCTCTAGACTCTATGTCTCTTTCCATTACATAACAGTTGCCATTCTCTGTTTTAAATATGCTTATTAAACATAATCTAGTTTCTTCGTTTTACCCTTGTATGAATTCTATTAGATGTAATTTTTATATCAGCAAAATCTGCTGGATGACATAATTAACTCTTAGAAATTATGCTTTGCCATATTTTTCAGTCAAAAGGTAGCTGGTTGGCATTTTAAACTACACTTGAACTCTTTGGTGCTCAAAATAACTGACTCTTGGGAAAATAAAGCCTTTCTATTATTTTAAGAACAAAGGTTGAACCTTCTCAAAAGAAGTTAAGCATGTCAAGTTGCCTCTTGGTTGTACGAGTCTAAATGTAATCAACAATTAATAATTATCTACTTTCAATACTATAGCCAGAGAATCTCATGTTTAAAATATCAACCAACAAACTTACCGATGCTGCCCCAAATTCTTTATTTCATAGAACTCAATCAAAACTTGTATAAACAATATACTTTCTGTTCTATATCTTCCATGAGAACGTAAGTTCAGTTAGAACATATATCACATTTTTCCTGTTCATACTTAGTTTCCAGAATATTTTCTAGAAAATAAATATAAGGTTAGTTGAAACTATGTGAATAAGGCATTTTTTAATACTGTTGGACGATGTAATACTCATTTCCATAATTTACCTAAGTGACTTTCTGTTCTTTAGAAGATCTTGAGGCACCAAACACTTTTGACAGTTTTAATTTCTTTCCTTAAACATCAGAGCTGCCACTGCTTGGGACATGTGGCCTGTCTCCATTACCACTCCCGCTCTACTAGTCTTTCAGCATTCTGGTTTTTTTGTTGTTTCATTTTATTTTTCCATATCTTAGCAAGGTGACTGTCATGTTGGGAAATAATTCATTAATGCCCAAAAGCAAGTGTTTGGAGATATTGACTCAAGTTAGTAAAATTTATTGAATTTCTATAATAGTCTAGGCACTAAAAATAACATTGTGCATTAATATTCACACAATGCTTTAAAAAGTGGAAAAACCATTCTGGCCTTTATTATCGAATGCTACAATGGCCTTGAGGATTATCATTAATTCATTTGAAAAAAATAGAAACACAAAGTTCCAAAAAAGTTGAGTAACTTTTCCAAAGTTTCATAACCTTGTGTTCCTACTTACTGGTTCATTCTTCATTATGAACAAGAAACTGCATAAATGTAATAAGCTGATTAAAAGTGTCGACTTTGGACTTCCCCTGGTTGGACATGCACCCTAGCTGGCATCTTACTTCTTGCCCTGTGACCTCTCTGAACATGTTTCTTCACCTGTGTGTTGGGCAAATTATTTTCAGTACTCATTTGAAAATTGGAACCCTATAGCAATTGAAGGCTACATTATTATACAGCACCCTCTTTGCAGTTTTTAAGAATTCAATTTCTTTCTACACAGATAGCTTCTTGTAGGCTTCCATTTCTGTGAAACCTTCCCCTAACAATGCTGCTGACTTTCTACCTTTCTCTCTTGTGCTTGGTTATTCTCATTCCCATTCCAGCCAGCCTTCCATGGTCATTTTGTTGCACCAATCTCTGCAGACAGTACTTTCCTTAGAATGATGTCCTTTTACGCTTCTGTCCTTGGCAATATATAAAAATTCTCTGCCAGCCAAGCTTTAATCTTCATGCTACACCAACAGCCCTGCCCACCAGACTCAATATCATTATAAAATATCTCATTGTCAGGGGGTATATTTTATAGCTTTTTGAGACTTTTCTAAATTTCTATTGCATTTTTTTTGCCCTTGAAACATTCAGAGAATATAAATATCATCCTAAAATGATCAATAGAAAATTTTACTGGGCATAAAGTGAATAATACCATTTCCCTCACTCAGCCATGATTTTTGATTAAATGATCATTTTTCTCCTAAGATCTATAACATAGGAATGAGTGAGGTGAAGGTGGCCTTCTATGTGGGGTCTTGGAATATTATGTAGAATTCTGGCTCCTGTTTCTCTTTCCTCTGCATCTTCACTTTCTTTGCTTTTCTACTGAGTACATATGATTTGGAGGCACATCAATCTGAAAAGTAAAATCATGTCTCTGGTAGCTGCATCCTAAAACGCAGGGACAAACTAAGAAGCCAGCGAAGGAAGACTTAAAACACAGCTTGTGTTTTTTTCTAAAGGTTTCCGATTATGTTCCTTTTTAAATTTCTTTGATACATATCCATACATATTTAAGAGGTACAATGTGATGCTTGAATTCATGTATTACTGGGTAATGATTAACTCAGGGTAGTTAGTATATCCATCATCTTAAGCTTTTATCATTTTTTATGGTGTATAAATTCAAAATCTTTTTTCTAACTGTTTTGACATATGCAATTTATTATTGTTAACTGTATTTACCCTGCTCTGCAATAGAATACCAAAATGTATTACTCCTAACTGTAACTTGTACCCATTGATCAATCTCTGTCCATCCCCTCCTCCTCTCATTCTGATAACTATTATTCCATTCTCTGCTTCTATGAGATCAACTTTTTTAGATTCCACATATGTATAAGATCATGAGGTTTTTGTTTTTCTGTTCCTGAAATATAAATTAGCAAGGTCCTCCAGATTCAGCCATGTTGTCACAAGTGACAAGATTTAATGTCTTTTAGTGAATGAATGGTATTCTGATGTGCATACATAATGAATTTTCCTTATCTGTCTGGTCATGGACATTTAGGCTGATTCCATACCTTGACTATTGTGAATACTGCTGCAACAAACATGCTAGTAAGGGTGTATCTTCAACATACTGATTCTATGCCATGTTGGTAAATACCCATCCTGAAATTGGTTGATCATAGTAGTTCTATTCTGCATTTTTTAATGAATCTCTGTACTGTTCTCCATAATGGTGTACCAATTTATATTCTCAGCAACTTTGTGCAGTAGTTCCTCTTTCCTTATATCCTCATTAGCACTTCTTATTTTTTTTCCCTTTCAATAGTAGTCATTGTAAGCTGGAGTAAAGTGGTATCTCAATATAGTTTTAATTTGCATTTTCCTAATGACCAGACATTTAACATTTTTTTTCATATTTTAGATGGTCATTTCTATGTTTCCTTTGAAAAAATGTCTATCACATCACTGGCTCGTTTTTATTTAGATTATTATATTTTTGGCTTTTGAGATTCAAGTATACTCTTGATATTAATCCCTTGTCCAATATATAGTTTATGATTTTTTTCTTTCATTATCTGGGTTTTCTTTGTTCTAGTGATTGGTTTTCTTTTGTTTTGCAGAAGATTTTTAGTTTGATTTAATTCTATTTGTCAGTTTTTGCCTTTATTGCCTCTGCATTTGGGGATATATCCTCACCCCCCCCCCAAAAAAAAAAAAAAGAAAACCAAATCTTTAGCAAGGACAAATGTCCTGAAGTATTTCCCTGTTTTCTTCTAGTAGTTTCATAGTTTCCAGTCTTTAAATTTAGGTCTTAACAGGCCCTGCAGCTTCATTCATTACCACCATTAGTTCTCTACTAGATTTGATTGCAAAGCCCTGTTTCTCAACATTATTTAAAAGTCTTTAAATGCATAATCTTTGAAAACAATAATCCTAGTGTGAGTTTAAGGAACATTACATTTTGCTTACTCTGTAGCACTTTCATTTCTATTATCCCATTTGACCCTCATAGGACTCTTTGTAGTAGACAGAATTGGATAGGAAAGTTTGTCCCAGTTTTCCAAATGAGACTTGGAAAAGCTGAATGACTTACATGAGTCCATAGAGTTAATAAGGGCCTCTGCTGCTCTTGCCACCCATTTTATGCCCTGAAGACACTCAAGGGAATTCCAGAAAAGCTCCTTAAAGTTGTATTAATGTCTTGAAGAGCATCTAGAGAGTTGTGGTCCCACAGATTGGTCTTCTGTATCAGGTCAACTGGAAGGGTGTGACAAGTTTCAGCTACAGTGTTGACAGCGTTACAGCTGATTTGCATCTTACCAACTGTGCAACATCCAGGTCATATCTGCATCTGGAAGCATAACCAAGATGAAATTGCAACCCCGGGGAGATTTTTAATTTTCACAGCCCTGCCTGATATTCACCAGAATTCTAAGAAGGAAGTGCTCATACCAGGACAGCAGAAAGCCCAGGCAGAGTCAGAAATGACCTTTCCTAATTTAGAATGTTCTCCAAGGCATTAATTTTAGCATTCAGAGTTGATGGTCAGTGAGCAAACTGTATTCTAGAATTTCCGTGAATGTTATTGGGAGGATCTATGACAATTGAGCAGTGATGTGTATCAGACATTTGGCTAGGTATTTTTAAAGAATTCTATTTAATATTAGTAGAATTATGAAGAAGTTATTTTTACCTACAAATTATATTATGTAAATTGAAACAAAGAGGTAACTAACAATTTTGTGTAAGTAAATAAAGTTTAAGATTAGCAAGGGTAAAATTCCTTCATGACCTGTTACCTAAAATACAGGTTCTTTCATGTTGATCAATGATGGTTTGTTAATCAAGAGACTCATAAATCTGTTTATCTATACATCAATTTTCCTGCCATTTTTCCTTTGAAACATCTTTATTTCCTTCTTCTTTCAACTTCATAGCCAATATTATAAACTTGGAGGTTCCCAGCTTCATTACTGCTAATCATGTCATCTTCCTTTTCATTGTTTAGCATTTATTAATGTTTAAGCTTTAAGCCATGAGTCAATGCAAGAATTCATATTTGGACAAACATTTTTCTTATCAGTGGACTCAGTGCAGTAGTTCTATACTAGGTTTGGTAAAAATATGACATTTCAGTGTTGGCATTTTAGGTCATAATATTTGAAGCCACATCTTTCAAGAAATATGATGATAATTAAATTTTAATTTATTGGAATCCTACTTCAGATTTTTTAAATGATGTACTATTTGCAATACACCAAAAGTAATGAAAGATGATTAATATTTTATGGATGTGTAATCTCCAGTTAGGAAGAGTTAAATAACCAGTACAAACAAGCACACAGAAAGAAGTGAGTTTTCCAATTGAATGCAGCTCTAACTGGCTCCAGTTTCCATCAGGGGTCCAGTGCTGTTTTAGTTCTCATAAGCAAGCCATGTTTTTATGCAAAGATGTGTTCCCAGTTTCTTCTTTGTTTTGTAAATATGAGGTTCTGATACAGATCCAAGCTATAAACAGTGTTAATTCAGAAGAGATTTTAAAATTCCATAGTATATATCAAGAAACTGACTTTTTAATGATATTAAAAGAAACCTTTTTGATAAATTGGTTCTATTTTCATCAGTAACAAGAGCAACTGGGAGTAGCTAGTACAAAGCCAAATGGCTAGCCAAGGGTGTTCTAATTCTTTCTAGGTAATCCTACTGTACCCAATATGCTTTTAAGCTGGAAAAAAAAGTAGTGTCTGACAGTGCAAGCAATGCAAATTTATTTTAACAGTCAGGAACTTGCACAAGAATCCTTGTTTCACATTTATCTTGGGAACCCTTAATGCATACTTACTTTGAGGAAATTGGCTGAATGGCCCAGGAATCTACCTCAAAATGTTAGGATCTATTTGAAAGCTGAGCTAATGTTGACGTATTTTGAGATAGGCATCAACTGTAAATCCTGGATTAATCACATGGGGCAGAGATAAGAACATGAGAGAAAACATAGTAAGCTTTTGATTATTCAGGGATAAAGATTATTCCATGGTAGAATTGGAAAGGACTTTAGAGATAAGTGGGTCTGTCATTCTTGTTATATTTTTGTATGTTACAACAGCAATAAATTCTCAAGAAAAATATGAAAGTTCAGGAGCTGGGGTTGTGGCTCAAGTGGTAGAGTGCTCACTTAGTACCTGTGAGGCACTGGGTTCGATCCTCAGCATCACATAAAAATAAAAAAGATATTGTATCCACCTAAAACTAAAAAAATGAATATTAAAAAAATATGAAAGTTCAGAAAAGCAAACCAGGAAAAATAATTCACTCCTTCCTAACACTCAAGTACAAACAGTGGTACAATGTACAGAGTTCTTTCTTTCTTTCTTTCAAAATATTGTTTTAATATAGTTTAAATCAAATAATATATACAAAGATATCAAATTTATATAATACTTCTCACTTAACATTATATCATAAACAATATTCTATGGAATTATATAGTTTTTCAAATAAAAGTTTTGTTGCCTAAATAATATTCTACTTAGTAAAATATGTAGCGTATTTAGCTAACTTCTTATTGTTATTACATTTCCACTCTTTTTCCCATTTGGGACTATTGCAGATGATTCTACAATAATTATTTCTGAAAGTAAAGCTTTTAGATCTTTAACATTTATCTTAATATTAGGTTCCCAAATGTATAATTGCTTTTCAAATGATTTTACTTCTAGTAATAAAATGAAAATCTATTGTCCACATTCTTACTGGTATCAGACCACACACACCCATACACACTCCCACACCCTCTCACTCTAAAATGCCAATGCAAAACACATAAATTTTGTAGGACAAAATAGTTGTTTTGCTTTCCTCTTTAGTATTTCTGCCTTTAGCCTTAGACAAAGACAGCTCTTATCCTGTGCCCCTTACTTGCATTTTATAAGATTTGGCCATCTTCAAGCCATATCTCTCTCTAGGAATTAAGAATTTCACAGGGCTAAGTGGACTACCCATACCACATCTATGTCATCACTTTTTGGCCATGCTCTGGAATCATTTTACTCTAAAATATGCACAAATAAGCTTAATTTCCACAGACTTTGGCAATTTCTTTCCAAGGCTGTAATACAAAAGATAAACAGTCTAAGGAATAGACAGGAGACATCTCTTTGGGGGACATTTACAAGCAGGGAATATAGACCCATGGACTCAAATGCAGATACACATACCTGCTGTGGGTGGTGAAAAAGACAAGGGAAAAGATCAGGAGTCTGTGATTGCCCATTCCCATGGCAGTATGACCAGAATAACCAGAGAGAAATAAGAGTTTAGAATTAACTCACGCTGGGCCCTCTTGATCCTAATTAAGATTTATTTATCAAAGCAGAAGTATAAAATACAAACAAAATTCAAATGAGACTAAATGAATACACATAAAATTTTGCCAAATATTTAATGATTTGGTAAGGGCAGTATGACCAAAAAAAAATTACAGCCCATCATCTCTTATAATATAATTAGCTCCACAGATACTAGAGGAAAAGAAAACAAAAATAAAACAAACCTTTGACAAATTCTGTACTCATTGCTGTCTTGAAAATAAGAAACATACAAAAACATGGGAATTGATGGATACTTCCCTACTATAATGAAATGAATTTACTTCATTGTTCAGGCCAATATCTTAAGACAATGTAAAGTGGGAAAACACTAGTGATGTTTTTATTGAGGTCAAGACAAGGCAAGGATGGGCCAGTGCAATTTCACATTGTAATAGAGCTCTTCGGCAATGCAATTATGTAAGATAAGTCAATTTAGACATAGTCATTGAAAAAGAAGTAAAATTCTTCATTTATAGGCAATATGGTAATATTAGTAACACTTTAGAGAATTAATAGTAAAACCAATAGTTATGCAATAACAGTAATATAAGGCAGCTAAAGTAAAATTAACATAAAAGTATCATCATAAACAGAATAATTAACAATTAGAGAACTTAATGGTATAGGAAGTCACACAGAATAAAACAAAGAAGAAAATATTTATAAACTCAATCCTGATAATATGTCAGCAAGCTTTCTTGATATTAAAGTTTCTGTGGAAAAATAATAGAAACAAATAGTTACAAAAACATTGGGAAAGAAACAATAAGGGACACTTAAATTACCTACTTTAAAACCTACTAAACTGATGTGGTATCAAACATTAGCAGACAGAAGCACTAGTGCAAGGGAACGAAAGTAGACATGTGCATATAGGAGAGTGTAATGTGTGATAAAGATGGTATCTTAAAGTGTTGGGGAAAATATAAAGTTTTTCTGAGTACTTCTAAAGAAACTGAATAATTACATGAAGAAAATAGAATGTGTTCTATATTTCACATTAAGCAAAATATAAATTTCATGTATATAAAAGGACTAAAACATAAAACTGAAATAACTAATAGCAGAAAACATAAAATTTGTGTAATATGAGTATACAAAAAGATACTTGCCTATGAATCAAAATTTAGATAAAAAAAGCAATCTCACAAAATGTGAGATTGTAGACCATATTTTCTTTCATAGTTATTTAGTTTCTTCAAAAAGGAACACACACACACACACACACACATATGCACACTAAAACTACATAAGCAAAGTCAAAAGAAAAATTTTAAAAAGAAGAAAATATTTGCAACACATATAACAGCTAAAGATCAAATATACCATATTTGTCAATTCATTAAAATTAAAATATGTAACATTAGCCTTATACATTCATAATGGATTAATATTTACATGGGATATGAATCTTTTATCTGTAATATATGTTGAAAATATTATATATGACAAATGTATAAATCTATATAGAGAAATATATATCAATACTTGTATGGAAAATACAGAAAAACCTATATATATATATATATATATATATATATATAGAGAGAGAGAGAGAGAGAGAGAGAGAGAGAGAGATTGAGATCTTTAAAATTTAGGGGGAAAAGACCCAAACCCAACATGATAACAAACAAATAATTCACCAAAAACTTCTATTGAGTTGGCAAAAGATTACATTCAACTTCATTCATAACAAGAGAACTGCAAATTTAAACTACACTGATATAGCATTTCTCACTTCTCAGATTGGAAAAATGAAAGCTTGACGAGAATTTTCTGTTGGTACATCTGTGAGGAACAGGCACTCCTAGGCCATGAAGATGGGATTGCAGATTAATGCTACATTTATGGAGGGAAATTTGGTAAATCTGCCAATACCACTTTTGATCCAGGATTTCAACTTCTAGTAATTTGCTCTATAAATACTTTCAAGAATATGAAAGTAAATATATAAAGTGTATCTATAAAGTTATTAATTGAATCTTCATTTAGAATTAAAACATCAGAATTGTCCTAATTGCTTCCATATAGGTGTTCAGTTGATTAAACAATGATCCATTCAGGCAATGGATTACACTGTAGACAACGAGAAACAAGATAATGTTTCTTCCAGGATGCACTGTTGGCTGAAAAGCAGAATGCAAATGCACATAAGTATCCACAGAGTTGGGTATAGTATAATAAGAAAATAAATTTGCATTTTTTTTATATTTAAAAAAGAAATAGCATCACAGACACATATATGAGGGATAAACCAGAAACTAATGCTTCTTACTATCTTTCTGTAGTTTTTGAAAGTGAAGTGGAAGAGTTTGGGAAGAGATCTGATACATTTCCCCTATCTTTTTGTATAAGTCTTACTTTAAGACCATGCTAATGCATTACATATTCAAAAATATATAAATTAATCAATAATAATGATGGAAGGAAAATTTAAATGGAATAGAAACTGAAACTTGTAAACTTGATTGTGTTTCAAATGGAATGAATATCAATAGTTGAAGGTGTGACAACTTATTCAAAAGGTAACATTTGAGCATTATGTTTTTTATGATATATTCTCAGACTAAAAATTTAGGGAACTATAAACAAATACTCAATTCTTCTACATATTTTTGTAGCAGAAATAGGGGTTAATTTTTCTGGGACTAGTTTTTGTATATACTAAGAATGAACAAATAAGAAAAGAAGAAAGTTAAGCAAATATAGAAGGATTTATATTGAAGATATCTGTACAAATTTATGGCTTTTATACAGATGGATATATGGATAAGTAGATAGATGGATGTGAGCCTATATTATGTATATTTTTTAGATATTTCCCCAGGCCTGTTAATTATGAACATATACAAGGGGAAAATATACATATAAAAATTTTCTTCACAATAAAATGTCAAGCAATAAATGTAGAGGAACATTTTTAGAAAACTATAATTTGTTAACATCATGGCAATAATTTAGTTAAAAGCACCAAACTAGTAGATGAATTTTGATAAGAAACTATTTACATAGTCTCAGTGTATATTCTCTGATGTTATTGCTTAATGATAAGGAGGAAATTCAATCATTTTGGAGTAGAGATATAGCAAATAGCACCTTAAGTAAGCAATCAACTTTAACATCCTTATTCATGGGACAATGTGACATGCCTCCAGATAGCATCACTAAAAAAGTCACATCATCTATTTTGGAACACTCCTTCTAAAAAGTAGGTATGTGAATCTTATTACAAGGAAATTTCTACCAGCTCAAACAGACATGTTCTAAAAAAAGTAGTATTCTGTATTTTTCAAAAATTTTATGCCATGGAAGCCACAGAAAAATCTAACAAGGAATGCTTGATCCTGAATTGGATCCAAGATTGCAAAAAGTTAATTAATTCTGTATGGGTAAAATCTGAATAGGATGTGAAAACTAGATATTGGGCTGTGGTACTATTATTTTGATAATTGCATTGCAGTTATGTAAGTGGATGCTCTTGTTCTTAGGAAATGCCACACTAAAGTATTTGGAAGTAAAGTGGCATTATGACTGCAACATTTTGCCAATTTGTTCAGGGAAAAAACATAACACACAAACATACACAAACAGAACGGTGAAGCAAATGTGACAAAATGTTAGTAACTGAAGAATCTGGATGATAGTACTGTACAAGAGTTCTTTATACTAGTCTTACAACTATTCTGTAAGATTAGATTTATTTGAATGTAAAAAAAAGTTACAAAAAACAACAATATCAAAGAATTAATTGATATTGAAGTCTTCCACAAAGTAATGTTTTTTTTTTTTTTATCAAATTCCTGAAACTTGAATTTGTTTTTTTTCCCTTCACGGAGCATCTGCAAATACTGAAATATGGTACCCAAAAGTGAAAGGGAAAAAAATACCAAGGTCTGGTGTGACGGGAAGGGTGAGATCATTATCCAGCCCCCTTAATAACTGCCTTTCTTCAGATGCTATTTATATAGGACAGCAAGAGCGAGAACCTGCTCCCAGATAAGGGCCTATTAAAATCAGGTTGGATCTAAAAATTAATTTCTCATCAGCCTACTGCACCCTGGTGAACCATGGGTCATGACAGAACTGGAAGGTCTTTCACCTGAGATAGGGCACAATGTCTGACCACTGCAAATGATATTCTCTTGTTTGCTTCATTTATATGCTGTCTTTGGGGGAGCCACCGGTTCATAATTACACAGTGCAAATTTAGGAAGGTTGAATCATGGATTTCTATTTGAAATCTCAGGATGCCAACGTGTTCAGAGGATTGCATGTCTGAGGGCCTCTCTGCTTTGAGGGAGCCAGAATTATCACAGTTCTAACACTCAGTGACAAACAAATAGAATCTATTAGAGGCTTGCCCTAGGCTGAGTCTCTGAACCTAAGCAAGGACAAGATTAAGAACTTTACCATGGAAGCATCAAAGTCATAAGTGTGCCAACACCACTCTGGTCACAGAAGTGTATTTCAAAATAAAGACAAAACTATATCATAAAAGAAACAGTAAAGAAGTTGGACTCTCATTTTATAATGATGAATACGTCAACTATTTTTGTAAATTTTGAAACACTATTTCTTCTTTTTCTACTTTGTCTATGATTGCCATTAGCCTAAAGTTAGGGTTAGTCAGCCTGTTAGTAAGATAGCATCACACCAGCATGGGAACAAGGGACTTTTCTTGGGGTTTGGGAAAAATAGTCATGATGCTTATCTCCCGAGATCATGTACGAGAATCCTCTGGAATGCTATGCCAATCCCACCGGTTCTTCCTCAAGATCCTGATGTACACACTAGAGGAGTATCCCCAATCTCTATTAAGAAGGACTGTGACTCTTTTGACCCCATTACTAGTGGGTATGAAATTGATTTCTCAGCTGTGTGGATGCTGAGGGGTGACATGGGGAGAAAGGTTAAGGTCTGTTTTTCTAAAGATGACTTTCTAACACCAAGAAGAGCATGGTCACGTGTTCATGCCTAGAAGATTTTCTTGTAACATGATACCATGTGAGAACTTCGATCTAGGCAGAAAGTATAGTAAAACGCAAGGAAAAAGATATTAGGATAAGAGAGGTTGGGAGTTCCTTAGGGATTTGTCAACAAAAGAGTCTATTTAGGCTTTAATAATAAAACTCCCTCTAATTTATTCTCATCTGTGGCTCTTTTTGATATTAACAAGTAACACTAGCAGCCATTGTGAATCAGGAGCATTGACATTGTGATACACTGAGCCTGCGTAGCTGTGACCTGAAGACCCTCTTATTTTACCTATAGCAGTTCTGTTCATCTTACTGAATAATTAAAAAGTTGCAATTTTATTGTAATAAGTTGCTATCTTTCTGTTATCTTTTTCCAGAATGAGTTCCACCTCTTAGTGGATCTACCGTAAAAATGCCCCTGAAGACCTTCCTTTTCCTAAAACAAAGTTTTGTGTTTCTCTGACTCCCTTGACATATGTGAGGATCTTCTCCTGGAGAGATACATGAAGAAATAAAGAAATATATATATATATATATATATATTGAGAGAGAGAGAGAGAGAGAGAGAGAGAGAGGTAGACAGAGAGACAGAAAACTGGGCAATTTGAAAAGTTGAATAGAATGTGGTTCTAAGTCCATTCTCAATTTTGTCATTCCAAAATGATCTTATAAATCTATGCAAATGAAGACAGACCTATTTGGGGAAAGTTGTTTTTTTTAAATTTTAAATAATCCTAACAATAATATACATCATCTTTATCTGGGATTCATATTTGTTCCTTGACATAATTAGGCTTGCCAAGTAGAAATTTTGAGGGATTGTAAAATGTTTTCCCATGTTCATATGCAGTCAGCCCTCTGTATATGTGGTTTCTGCATCCAAGGGTACAACCAACTCCAAATGAATAATTTTCAGAGAAACAAACTGTGTCTATATTGAACATATACTTTTATTATCATCATTCCATAAATAATATAGTGTGACCACTGTTTGCATTGTATTAGTTATTATAAATAATCTAGAGATGGTTCAAGGTGTATGAGATGTGCATAAGCTATATGCAAATATTTTATTTATATTAGGCACTTGAGCATTCTCAGATTTTGCTATCTGTGGAAATTCCTAGAACCAATTCTCCATGGATAACAAGCTACAACTCTATATTCAACTTAATAGATTATAAAAGACAGAATTCTGTTACAAGCATCTACAAATTTAGATAGCATCCTGGGGAAGTGCTACTATAGAAGTTTTCATGGTTAAATCACATGTATAGATAATGTTAATTTGCAAATCTTATGAGAAAATCCAGGCCAGTAGTACACTGATCCCAACGATTTCTTCTTCATTTGCCTTTTGCATTAACTTTTCATTTTTGCATTAACTTTATTCATGCAATGCATTCTTATAGAACACCCTGAGTCTCAATCCAGTTTCTCTTGTTCTTCAAGGCTTAGTTCAAATTCCACCTTGAAGATCTCATAAAATTTCATCTTACTACCTAAATTCACAATGGTGCCACAGTTTTATTGTCTGAGCCGATCTCTGATCTCTTTATCCTCAGTGTTAACATCACAAGTGCTGAAATCAGACTCATCTAAGATTTGAATCTAAGTTCTTCCACCTAGTTTTATGTGAGTTTGGGTTTTTAAACACCCCTCTGAGACCTCATTGTTTCCTCTGTATAATGGTGGTGGTCTTATTTGAGGATAAATGAGATGAAATTTGTAAAGGATTTAGAACAATACTATGGAAAATAGAAATGAAGTAGAAATTAGTAAAGGAAAATAATAAATGTTGTCCTTATTGTCATCTTGACAAATAGTGTGGTTTTGCGAAGCTGGAATAAGATGCATGGGTGAATGGTTTTCTTATTCAATCTAAGGCTCCAGCCTTCTACTTTGCTTTCATGAAATTGTCTTCATTTCTTACGGCACATCCACCTCGTTTACACAGTTTTTACAAAATACACATAGCTTCTTTAGCCAAAGAGGTTTTCCAGCTTCATCACACCCCTTTCCTGAAATGTGCACTAGAAATAAACCTGTTTCCTCCTGCCATCACTCACGAGGCTTTACATTTCCCAGCACAGTGTTCAAAATTTCATCTGGGATAAAAGCCCACCTTTTAACATGGTGCTAATGAGCTATAGTGTTGTAATTTGTTACTTCCTCCTCAGCCAGTCTGCAATGAACTTGAAATCTCTACAAATCTCCCATAGCCTTACACATAGTATTTGCACAATAAGTTTTTTATTCTGGTGACCTTTTGACCCACACAAGGCCTTCACTTTTGCTTTCTGTCTCTTCTAGTATCTTCTCGGTATAGTTGTTCAAACCTGTGCTATGCCCTCAAACTAGAATTCAGAGAAGCCTAGGGTTTGGGCAATCCATACAACAGAGGAGAAATCTGAGTAGTCCACAACTGACTCTTTTCCAATGTGTCTCAGCCTCTATTTTATTTATTGACTCTGACTTAAGGTGGAAATCTGCCTTGAGAGCAGTACTTCAACTTTTAAATATAAAGTAATAGGATATTTTCCCCTTTCAGCTCTAAAATTAGGCCTAAGGAGCAAATTCTATTTTTACTCTAAATAGAAGAGTAAAACACATGCTCACAAATTATTGATTGGGGGCATTGTACTTTGCTAGTTCAGTGACAGTGGTAGAATAGAAAGGTCCAGTTAGAACACAGACACACACAAACACAGGAGTATAAGAATTTTTGTTGAATTAAAGTACCATGCATTTGTTTACCAAAAGACATGAAAAATAATACTAAGGGGAAAAAAACCCAAATAGGTAGGTTTCTTATAAAAGGGGAGAGAAGTGGGGTGAGGGGGGATGGTGAAAAAGATATCAAAAGAGTTTGACAGACTGATATTTTTTCCTATAAAGTCATAAAGCTTAATTCAAAAATTTCCTGAAATTTATAGTGCCAGAGGCTAAGCTAAAAATAATTTTCCCTCATTATATCTTGTAGTTTAACCTCTGAAGTGGAAGGCTTGTGACAGATACATCAAGACTCCAACTCACAAAAGCACCATTCAAACAGGGAAAAGAATAAAGAGGAACTGTTGCTATTAAATGACCCATGGAGAATCAAAGAGACAAAGAAGACTATTTCTGTAGCTTTCTGGGAACGAGCATAAGGTTGCTGGGCTGTTCCAGGTGGATCGCTCCTGTCAGCTCCTACTGTATCATGTGCTAAATGAGCATGAAATTCTATATGGAAGCACAGCTTTGGAAACTAAACTTTATTAGACAATGACAGGAATGTTGGTATGGGGGATGAAAATGTTTGCTCAATAACCCCAGTGGAAGTTAATAATCAGTAACTGTCTCCCTAAACACTGAACAAAGCTTTGATATTATATCTGTAGAAGAGCAATAAAGACAAAACCGCAAAGATAGAAACTTCAAGCCACTCCTGAAAATATGAGACTCAGAAGTAGAGTGGGGGGGGGTAGTTCTTGAAATAAAGGTTTCTAGATTTTAATGGTGTATTTTTTTCCTCTTTTATAAATTCCCATGATCCAACAAGGTAAAATGTTTATTTTATTACTTAGGTCTCTCTGTTCAGTTTGGAGAAGAGATTCTAATCTGCTGTCTCTTCAGTCATATTTATGATCATATTGCTAATACAGGAAGTGAAAAGAGGACCCATGTGTCAGTTAGATGCAATCAGGTCAATGGAGTTACAATGAATGGTATAGAATAGGGGAAATGTAATAAGGACTAGACCAGTCACAATTGTGGAAGCAAATGAAAAAGTCTATAAAAATGTCCTCTTGTCTGAGAGGGATTTGAGCCATAAATATACAGAACCATTAGTTGGGAAGAATACCTGAACATAAAGTTAGAGAGAGTGAAGACGAATTGAAATCCATAAAAGCAAATTGAAATCAGCCTCTGACAACTTTGATGACATGGGCAAATTAGATGAGAACATGGAAGGAGAGCCAGGTGGAAGCTGAAGGAGCTCATGGGTGTAAAGGCTACCTGATGCCAACAAGGTAAATCTTCAGATTAAATATGTGTATGATCTGCAAAAACCCCAACCCCTGCAACTATGTTCAGAGCCAAATAGTTCATGCTTCACTTTTACGTCCCAAATATCTTGCAAATTTCTCTTAGAACCAATCCTAACTGAGAACCATATGGGGAAGGAAATTCTAGGAAACATAATCCCAGCTTATGTTGACACTATTCAAAAACTACCACAATGCATATTTATTCGACATCATAATGGAGCCTTTAGTAAAAAGAATAACCAGGCTGTTGTGCTCAGATAGAGGGGAACAGAGAGAATAAATATCCCAACTTCACTCTCCTTCGGCTTCCTATATTTGTTGTGACCTCTGTTCACTCAACACAAATAAAAACCAGTGAACTAAGGAGACTTTTATGTGATGAATAGAATTTAGTATCCTGAGGGACAAAGTAGGATGAAGAAAGGTGAATATTGATTCAGAGAGGCAACGGAAAATATCTGGAACACACTAATTATTCCAAGAGTAAATATGTGGTAAAGATTTTAGGAATACACTTTGTTTTTACATGGACTCATGAGAATCCACTAAAACATTTTCAAGGCAATGATAACACTTTCTTAATTACTTTCTAACAAAACATTTTTCCACTTTTCCACAAGGACTGTTTTTCAAATTATGATAATCTGGTATAAATGAGTCAATGTAAAACCAAACCATTACCAGAGAGAGCATCTGCTTCTACTGAGGATGGTTGGCAAGGAATGTGGGAGGTTGACTAACAGAGGAGCAGTCCTGGGCCCATGAGTGATCATCAAAGCATTTGCTTCTTTAATAAAACATCAAAGGCTGCTTCATCCTGTAGGGTATTTTGAGACTAAAACTAAGGTGGACTGCAAGTACTTCATAGCAGAATACAGGAGAGAAAATATTTTGTGAATCTTCTGGATACTTCATGATGAAACTTTTCTACTCATTTTCTAAGTATCTATTCCCAGGATTTCTACAATGCAGAAAGATATATTCTAAGATTTTGAATTTCCAATTTTCTGATCCATTCCTTAAGAAATATTTGTTGAATGTTTAATCAGGAGCTCAGCCGTGCCTGCCCAAAGTGTAGCAAATGGGACATAGAGGTAACGAGAGTCTTTAATCTGTCTGTTAAAGCTGGGGCCAAAGCTTTAACCCCTCATTGATCTGATTTCAAGGAGGAAGATTTGTTTATTAAGGATGGATACCAATGCCAAGTTAAGTACTTCCTTACTTTCCTGTTCCAGCCCAAAACAATGTTGATTCCAGATTTCAAACCAGTTATACAACATAAATCCATGGTACCTCAAAAAAAGAGTATGCAGAAACTGGAATCTTCAGTCTGGTCCCAGCAATTGCTACTATCCATGCAACTTTGGGGAAATTGCTGAATTTCTTAAAACATTTATTTTTTTACCAACAAAATAAGAAAAAAATATTTTTACTTATTGGCTCTTTTGAGTAATAATTGAAAGAATGTGTACAAAAAACCTATGAGAAAGTATGTGGTTAAAATCAGAGCAGCTAAGGAAGCCTGGGAAGATGATGGGTTCAGTGCTTTCAGGACACTGTCCAGACAATGCCAGCCACATTAACAATCGCCTTTTCTGAGTGAGCAGCTGTTAGGTGCAGCAGGAAGGCCAAGTGTGAAGGTATGAGTGTGTTCTTGGGCTCTGTTAGGGTCCAGGAAGAGAAATTTAAAATTAAGCTTCCACCCCCCTCTCTACCCTTACTGGGCTGCATAAAAGTCTGGGAATCAGAAGCTAAGTGAGAAGATCAAAATATTAAAAATACTAAAAAGAGATAGTCTAAGAATAGTCATCTGTCTACATGGAAAGGGCAAGGCTGGCTCCAAAGACTGTTCTTAAAAGAATCTACTGATTCTCAGAATTGCTGATATGAATCTCTATACATATAGTTCCTCTTTGCTTGGAGCCTATGAAACACTGCTTCCTGAAAATGTCACTTTAACTCTACCATTCCATAAAATTCTATAATCATGTTATCTTTTTTTCCTCTTTGGCGAGACATCAAGAATTCTTTTTTAATTTTTTAAAATTTTAATTTTTTATATACGATAACATAATACATTACAATTCATATTACACATATTATTACAATTAGCACATATTAGCACAATTTTTAATATCTCTGGTTGTACATAAAGTACAGTCACATCATTCGTGTCTTCATATATGTACTTAGAGTAATGATGTCCATCTCATTCCACTGTCTTTCCTACCAATATGCTCCCTCCCTTCCCCACCCTCCCCTTTGCCCTATCTAGATATCATCTAATCCTCCCATGCCCCCCCATCAACCATGTTATGATTCAGCATCCTTAAATAAGAGAAAACATTCAGCATTTGGTTTTTTGAGATTGGCTAATTTCACTTAGCATTACATTATCCAATTCCATCCATTTACCTGCAAATGCCATGATTTGGCTCTCTTTTAATGTTGAATAATATTCCATTGTGTATATATACCACATTTTCTTTATCCATTCATCTAGAAAGGGCATCTAGGTTGGTTTCACAGTTTAGCTATTGTGAATAATTCACAATATAATATAAATATTGATGTGGCTGTGTCCCTATAGTATGCTGTTTTTAAGTCCTTTAGGTGTAGACCCAGGAGTGGGATAACTGGTTCAAATGGTGGTTCCATTCCCAGTTTTCCAAGAAATCTTCATACTGCTTCCCATATTGGCTGGACCAATTTTCAGTCCCACCAGCAATGTATGAGTGTGCCTTTTCCCCCACATTCTCGCCAATACTTATTGTTGTTTGTATTCTTAATAGCTGCCATTATTACTGGAGTGAGATGAAATCTTAGAGTAGTTTTGATTTGCATTTTATTAATTGCTAGAGATGTTGAATATATATATATATATATGTGTGTGTGTGTGTGTGTGTGTGTGTGTGTTGATTGATTGTATATCATCTTCTGAGAAGTGTCTGTTCAGTTCCTTGGCCCATTTATTGATTGGATTATTATTATTTTTTTAGTGTTAACATTTTTGAGTTTTTTAATATGTTCTAGAGATTAGTGCTCTATCTGATGTGTGTGTGGTAAAAACCTGTTCCCAAGCTGTAGGCTCTCTGTTTACTCACTGCTTGTTTCTTTTGCTAAGAAGAAGCTTTTTAGTTTGAATCCATTTCATTTATTGATTCTTGATTTTAATTCTTGTGCTATAGGAGTTTTGTTAAGGAAGTTAGGGCCTAATCTGACATGATCAAGATGTGGGCCTACTTTGTCTTCTAATAGGCACAGTCTCTGGTTTAATTCCTAGATCCTTGATCCACTTTGAGTTGAGTTTTGTGCATGGTGAGAAATGGGGGTTTAATTTCATTTTGTTGCATAAGGATTTCCAGTTTTCCCATCACCATTTGTTGAAGAGGCTATCTTTTCTCCAATGTACATTTTTGGTGCCTTTGTCTAATATAAGGTAACCATAATTATATGGATTAGTATCTGTGTCCTCTATTCTGTACCATACATCTTGTGTATAAGTCTGTTTTGGTGCCAATACCATGCTGTTTTGGTTACTATTGCTCTGTAGTATAATTTAAGGTCTGGTATAGTGATGCCACCTGCTTCACTCTTCTTGCTAAGGATTTCTTTAGCTATTCTGGTTCTCTTATTTTTCCAGATGAATTTCATGACTGCTTTTTCTATATCTATGAGGAATGTTATTGAGATTTTGATTGGAATTACATTAAATCTGTATAGTGCTTTCGGTAGCATGGGCATTTTGACAACATTAATCGTGCCTATCCAAGAACAAGGTAGATCTTTCCATCTTCTAAGGTCTTCTTTGATTTCTTTCTTTAGTATTCTGTTTTCATTGTAGGGGTCTTTCACCTCTTTTATTAAGTTGATTCCCAAGGGTTTTTTTTTTTTTTGAGGCTATTGTAAATGGAGTAGTTTTACTCATTTACCTTTCAGAGAATTTGTCACTGATATACAGAAATACCTTTGATTTATGGGTGTTAGTTTTATATCCTGCTACTTTGCTGAATTCATTTACTAGTTCTAGAAGTTTTCTGGTGGATTTATTTTGGGTCTTCTAGGTATAGAATCATTATAAGAAAATAGTGCTAATTTGAGTTCCTCTTTTCCTATCTGTATCCCTTTAATTTCTTTCACCTAATTGCTCTGGCCAGTATTTTAATAACTTTTAAGTAGAAGTATTGAAAGAGGGCATGCATCTCTGTCTTCTTCCAGTTTTTAGAGGAAATACTTTTAAATTTTTTTCCATTTAGAATGATGTTGGCCTGGAGTGTCACATAGATAGCTTTTACAATGTGGAGATATGTTCCTGTTATCCCTATTTTTCTAGTATTTTGAACATAAAGGGTGCTGTATTTGTTGCATGCTTTTTCTGCATCTATTGAGATAATCTTATGGTCCTTATCTTTAAGTCTTTTGATGTGATGAATTACATTTATTGATTTCTATATGTTGAACCAATCTTGCATCCCTGAGATGAACCCCACTTGATCATGGTGCAATATCTTTTTGGTATGTTTTTGTATTTGATTTGCCAGAATTTTACTGAGAATTTTTGTGTCTATGTTCATGAGAGAGATTGGTCTGAAGTTTTCTTTCTTTAATATGTCTTTGCCTGGTTTTGGAATCAGAGTGTTATTGGATTGGCTTCATAGAATGGGTTTGGAAGTGCTCCCTCTCTTTCTATTTCCTGAAATAATTTGAAGTGTATTGGTATTGGTTTATCTTTGAAGGTCTTTTAGAATTCAGCTGTGTATCAATCTGGTCCTGGGCTTTTCTTGGTTGGTAGACTTCTGATGGTGTCTTCTATTGCATTGCTTGAAATTGATCTGTTTAAATTGTGTATATCATCCTGATTCAGTTTGGGCAAATCATATGATTCTAAAAATTTGTCAATGCCTTTGATATTTTCTATTTTATTGGAGTACAATCTTTCAAGATAATTTCTAATTATTTTCTGTATTTCTGTAGTGTCTGTTGTGATATTTCCTTTTTTATCATGTGTGTTAGAGAGAAGTAGTTTTCTCTCTACTTCTCCTAGTTAGCATGGCTAAGAGCTTGTCAATTTTATTTATTTCTTCAAAGAATCAACTTTTTATTATGTCAATTTTTTCAATTGTTTTTTTTTCAATTTAATTGATTTCAGCTCTGATTTTAATTATTTCCTGTCTTCTTCTCCTTTTGGTGTTGATTTGTTCTTTTTCTAGGGCTTTGAGATGAACTGTTAGGTCATGTATTTGTTGACTTTTTCTTCTTTTAAGGAATGAACTCCATGCAATGAACTTTCCTCTTAGAACTGCCTTCATAGTGTCCCAGAGATTTTGACATGTTGTATGTGTGTTCTCATTCACCTCTGATTTTTTTTAAATCTCCTCCTTGATATCTTCTGCAACCCATTGTTCATTAAGTAGCATATTGTTTAGTCTCTAGGTGTTGGAGTAGCTTTTATTTCTTATTTTACCATTGATTTCTAATATCATTCCATTATGACCTGATAGAATGCAGGGT
The DNA here is from genome assembly GCF_052094955.1 of Ictidomys tridecemlineatus. Lineage (NCBI taxonomy): Eukaryota > Metazoa > Chordata > Mammalia > Rodentia > Sciuridae > Ictidomys > Ictidomys tridecemlineatus. The sequence goes on from NC_135480.1 coordinate 34,562,876, forward strand.
AGTATCTCTACTCTTTTATATTTGCTAAGAGTTGCTTTGTGACATAATATATGATTTATTTTAGAGAAGGATTTATGTGCTGCTGAGAATAAAATATATTTGCTTGTTGATGGATGAAATATTCTATATATGTCAGTTAAGTCTAAGTTACTGATTGCATTATTGAGTTATATAGTTTTTTTGTTCAGCTTTTGTTTGGAAGATCTATCTAGTGATGAAAGAGGTGTGTTAAAATAACCCAGAATTTTTGTGTTGTGGTTTATTTGGCTCTTGAACTTGAGAAGAGTTTATTTGATGAACATAGACACTCCATTGTTTGGGGCATATATATTTATAATTGCTTGCTGATGAATGGTTCCCTTAAGCAATGTGAAATATTATTCTTTATCCCTTTTGATGAACTTTAACTTGGATTCTACTTTATATTACATGAGGATGGAAACCCCTGTTTGCTTCCGCAGTCGATGTGAATGGTATGATTTTTCTCAACCTTTCACCTTTAGTCTGTGGATGTCTTTTCCTATTAGATGAGTCTCTTGGAGGCAGCATATTGTGGGTCTTTTTTTTGTTTGTTTAATCCAGTTTATGTCTTTTGATTGGTGAGTTTAGGCCATTAATGTTCAGGGTTATTATTAAGAAATGATTTGTATTCCCATCCATTTTTTTAAATTTTTGGTATTTAACTTGACTTGGTTTCTCATTTGATTTGTTTTTCATTTAGTGTAATACCTCCCTCTGCTGATTTTCATTGTTGTTTTTCATTTCCTCTTCATGGAATATTTTGCCAAGGATGTTGTGTAATGCAGGCTTTCTAGTTGTAAATTCTTTTAACTTTTGCTTATCATGGAAGGTTTTTATTTCATCATCAATCTAAAGCTTAATTTTACTGGACATAAGATTCTTGATTGGCATCCATTTTCTTTCAGAGCTTGGTGTATCTTGTTCCAGGATCTTCTGGCTTTGGGGGTTTGGGTTGAAGAAATGTGCTGGGATATGAATAGGACTTCCTCATATATGATCTGATTCCTCTATCTTGCAACTTTTAAGATTCTATCCTTATTCTGTATTCTAGGCATTTTCATTATAATATGCCTTGGTGTAGATCTATTGCAATATTGTATATTTGGTGTCCTGTAACCCTCTTATATTTGATTTTCCTATTCACTCTTCATGTTTGGAAAATTTTCTGTTATTATCTCTTTGAGGAGATTGTGTATTCCTTTGGTTTGACACTCTGTGCCTTCCTCTATCCAAATAACTCTTAGATTTGGTCTTTTGATGCTGTCCCATAATTCCTAGATATTCTGTTCATGGTTTCTGACCATTTTCACTGTGCGGTCAACTTCATTTTCTGACATTCTGTCTTCCAAGTGATCTTGGATGATGCTTTCTATTGAGTTTTTTATTTGGTTTATTGTTTCCTTCATTTCATGGATTTTTGATAGGTTTTTTCAAAATCTCTTTCTTGAAGTAATCTCTTGCTACCTGTATTTGCTCCCTTATGTCTTTGTTGGTGTGATCAATAGATGCCTGTATTTGTTTCCTTTTTTTTCTATATGTGTCATCAATGGTTGCCTGTATTCGATCCCTTATCTCTTTGTTGGAGTCATCAATTTTTGCCTGTATTTGCTTATTTCAGTCATTATTTAATTCACAGATCATTTTAATTATGAACATTTTGAACTTCTTCTCTGACATTTCATCCACTGTGCTGTCCATGGATTCTGTTGTTGTAATATTCTGGTTTGTTTGGGATACTTTCCTCTCTTGTTTTTCATGTTGCTTATGTAACTTCCTTTTTTGCAGTGTGGATCTGAGGTATTACAGTTTCTATCCTATAATCTTTTAGTATCTGTGCAGATTATCTGTACCAAACCTTGGTGTTGGGCTTCCAGACCCTGGTGGTGTCCCAGGATGGATACTCCTGCAACTATAGGTGGTGGCACAACAGCAGGAGGTAACTCCAGATAGCAGTGGAGGTGCCTCAAGATGGATACAATGTCTTTCAGAGATGGGGCTGAAAGGGTGGGTCTAACACTGGCTTTGGGATGCCTGCTGCAAGATGCAGCTGCTTCTAGGCCCTGTCTGTTGTCCCAAGGTAGAGGCTACTGCATGGGAAAGGTTATGGGGATGGCTGCAATGGGTCAAAATAGAAGTGGGCCCCCAGGTGGGGGTGGGGTGGACCCAGGCCTTTGCTGGGCCTGAACTCCTGCACAGGTCACAGGTCAGGGAGGTGGATCTGGGCCTGGCCTGAGCTCCACCTGGTGTCTGCTGGTGGGGGTAGGTGGTCCTGGCCAGGCCTAAGCTCCTGCAGGGGTCTGCTGGTGGCGGGATAGAGTTGAGCCTCTCCCAAATTATTTTTGTATGTTTTCCTTCACTGAGACAAGCCATAAATCTGATTTTATAAGTCTGTAGATGTCCAAGTGGTCTGTGTCTTATTGTCTCAGCACAGATTGTCATTTTGCAGTCTGTCATCTGTCCAACTCAGAAGGGCAGGTAATGTTGTATCTCCCACAATCTCTAGAACTGCCACATCTTAACTTATTCAGGAAGCTGTAACTAAGTCTCATAGAGTAATCCCCTAAAAGTAACATGACTTAGAAGAAGAAGAATGTAGAGAATAGGTTGCTCCTAGAATATCAGACATGATGCAGAACACAAGCTACATATTAAACAAGAACATCAACAATCTAGTACTATGCTCATTTGACAATAATCAATTCAAAAAAATTTAAAAATCTGATTTAAAACTAAAAAGTAATAGGAGAATTATGAATGCTGGTAGAACCAGTTAGCCTCATAGAAGATCAAACTGCAGAGTTAAACTTCACGAAAACAAATCAAAACAAAACAAAAACCTAGCTATGTCGTAAACAACAGAGTAATGGAAATTTTTTCCTGTCTGGGTATATTTTAATAGCTTTTCTAAATTCCAAGGAATATATTTAAAAAAATATATATATACCAGCTCTAAGTCTGAAAGAATGGGCTTCCTACTTAGGAACATTAATCAGACCAATGAAAAACTTTTCTTCTGCAACCTTGGGAGTTAAATGACATTGGAATAACAATTGCAGCCTGCTGAACAGCAAGGTACAATCCAAGGTTATAACATTCAGCCAGGATATAGTTTACCCATTAGGATGATTGAAAGACATCCAGGCTCTTAGAGGAAGAGAGAATGTATCACTTTTAATTCTATTCTGCAGGTTCTTTGAGAAAAAAAAATTCTAAGCAATGAAAAAGTAAACACTGATCTCTAGAAAGGTGGGCATAAAAAAGAGAAAACATTGAGGAGAGATGGTGAGAAGTGATTATGGATATTTAAGTGCTAAATAAGAAACCTTAAAAGAGAATTTTAAAATATTGTAGGGAAATTCTAACAATACCCATGAAGTAATTGTTCCAGACTGTATTACCATGTGCTAGAAATTTGGGACTGATGTTGGAGAGATGAGTTATAAAGAAGAAAAACATATAAAAGTCTTATTGAAAAAGGTGAGTAGAAGGCTAGAAATTGCTTTAAGTATCATTTTGGGGAGAGAAGAACAAAAATACAGAGTATTTAGAACTATATGATTGATTATGAAAATTGGGAGATGTAACAAAGAAGGAAAAATGTAATAAAATCTCCAAATTGACAAAGGCAAGAGGAAGATAAATGGTGTCTTGTTCTTACCATTAAAAACTTAAGAAAAATTAGAAAGGAAAACAAAAAATTAAAATATATAAGAGGTATAATTTAAGTCAGAAGAAAAAACTGGAAGGTTTTATACTAAACGTGGCTGGAGCAAATCCTTCCATGGTAAGAGCGACTTTTAATGGTATGGAAACAAATACAGCAAGCAAAGTACACAGATCAACATATCCTTGTCATAGGTTCTTACTCAAATCTATAAGTGAACAGCAGAATGATTCATAGAGCAGAGGAAAGGGAACAGAGTTGGAGAGGAGGGAGGAAAAGGGGAAGACTTGGGGGTGAATTAGAGCAAATTATATTCCTCATTTGTAAAATTATGTCAAAGTGAATCCTAATGTTATGTGAAACTAAAAAAAGTCAGATTTTTAAAACTATTTGAAAGAAATTTAAAACAATTTTAAAACCACCAACATTTGATCACAGCAATGTGAAAAAAGAGACCCAAGTACCCAAACACAAGTATAATCATGAAAGGCAATATAAGGCTTAGTAATGAAGAAATTTAACTATCCACAATAAAAGTGAGGGCACAGATAGCAGCAGTATGTAATAATAAAAGCTCCAATTATTTATAAAACCACACAGAGTCCTATTGTTCTATATACCCAACCTCATAACAGCACAAAACTATTGAACTCCAAAAAGAAATTGGTGAAATAAAAAAATGTTATGGAGATTTGGAATAAACCCTCTTCAGTATAAATGAAACTAATAAAAAACAATGGAGAGGTAGATGTGTAGAAAGTGGAACTCTTACACTCTCTTGATGAAAATGAAAAATAGTACAGCCATTTTGGAAAATAATATATGGTGGTTCCTCAATGAATTTAAAAATAGAACTTCCTTCTGGTCCAGAAACTTCCCAAGGAAATGATGTAAATTCATCAAAGACACATCTGTTTTCCATGTCATTCCAGTAATATCCACAACAACCAGAAATGAAAGCAAGCTATTTATTGTGAGTGGATGGATGAATAAAGAAAATATGTTATATATACATAATGGGGTACTATTAAAATATTTAAAATAATGGTATAGTGCCATTTGTAGCAACATGGATAAACCTGGAGGACTGAATATGAAATAAAGTAAGTCAATCACTCAAAGACAAATACCACATGATCTCACTCATATGTGGAATCTGGATAAGTTGATGTCTATGGTTAACAATAATAAATTGAATATTTCAAAAGAGCCTTCAGAGAGAATTTTGAACATTCTCACCACAAAGATATGATTAATGCATGGATAGGATAATATTCTGATTTTCATATTTATTTATTTATTTGCTTGCTTGTTTGTTTAGTGCTGGGGTTGAACTCGGGGCCTTACATACTCTAAGCATACCTTCTGGCACCAAGTTCCATTCCCAGTTGCCCTGATGTGATTATTATACTATGGGTGCATGCATCAAAACATCACAGTGCGCTCCATAAATGTGTGCCCACTAAGTGAAAACATCATATTGAATCCCACAAATAGTACAGTTATTATGTGTCAATTAAAATCAAAACCAATGCATTATGTTTTATGTACATGCAAAGTTGGCCTATTTGATGAATGGTTATAACATAAACTATCTGTAAAAGTTATTGAGTATTTGATATCCGATAAAAGGCAAGAAATTATTAAAAAGTAGAGGTTGTACAGTCCACAGTTTCTGATCTAACAAGATAAAAAATAAATAACAGTGACTGATTAGAAGATGTAGAACACATTCTAATAGTCATTGAATCAAAGATAAAATCAGAACATTTCAAACTATATTAAAAGTAATAAAAAATGTGAACTGTACTTTAAAAACCTTGGAAATGGTGAAACTTTTCATTCTATAATGATTTATAGTTGTAAATTCCTATATGATTAAATATAAAAGACAAAAAATGATTTTGGCACTGTCTTATGAAAATAACAGTATAATAAACCAAAGTTTTTTGTTGAAAATAATCTGAAATTAGTGAAATAAGAAAAGTTCAGTAGCTTCACTCCTGTGTCATCTTCTTCTGGCTAATTGCTGAGCTTGGAGGATGTAACTCTTCCAGAGGGATCTGAAGATGGAGTTGGGAATCAATTTAACAATAAATTGGCTAACACTTTATTGTATCTAAGAGGTGCCCCAGTCTGGCTGGGCACAAAGTCACCAGCCACTCACACCTTGTAGATTCAAACAGCAATTCTTTATTCCTGAACTCACACCGGCACTCTACAAGCATGTTCTGGGGCAAATCCACACTTCCACTGGGCTCTGCATCCCAAAATACTCTCTGAATCCCATGAGAACTCAACGGGAACTCAAGGAACGAGTGGGCACCTGAGGCAGCAGGATACGCCCTATTCCCAGGAGGATACACCCTAAACCTGGACCCGCCCTAAACCCTGATCCGCCCTGGTCCTTGAGCAAGGTCACCTTTCATGCAATGTCACTGCAAATGACCTGGGTCCAAGGCAAGCCCATTTCCACAATGGAGAGTCCTCCCTCTAAGCAACATGGGGTAGGCTGACAAGGAAATTGCCATGCGTCATTCTTACTTAGCTATGGCTCTCAGCAAAGAGGTTTATGACATTGATGTGTGAAATATTTTTTCCCATGTTTACAGTGGGATTTTATGTTGAAGACACAGCTGCATTCCTTGTATGATACAGAATTGACATGAGCATCTAGGTTTAAATATTTAATATCAAATATAAGACAGGCTTTCTAGATCAGTAGATCCAAATTCTTTTCTTCCTATTAGAGTTTTTAAAATGTCTTTGGAGATGAGTAGTTACAGGTGAAGTTCTCACACACACACACACACACACACACACACACACACAGAGTTTCGGATTTCTACAAAATGTGGCTAGAACACTGAATTTGCAAGCACATTTCGTGCTGAGAAAGTGATTTAATTTATACATGAAAAGTAATGGAAGACTCTCATCGTAAAGTTAATACGTAGGGATGAGGAAGTGAAGCAGTTCAGTGAAATTATTAAATACCTCAAAGACTAAGACAGTCAAAAAAAAAGTCTCTGCCTAGAAAGCAACCTGTCCAAATCAAGATTTCCCTCCTCTGGACAAAACTCAGAACTAGTATTTTGGATGATAAGCTTTGATGAAGTAGAAGCAGTAAAAGGTGGAAAGGAGATAAAGACCAATTTTTTTAAGTAGAGGAGAAGAAACTTCCTTAAAATTTAAGATATTAGAAATCAAACTAATGACATATGAAGTGAGGGGAATGAACCTCACAGTCCAGGAGAAAGAGAGAGAGAGAGAGAGAGAGAGAGAGAGAGAGAGAGAGAGAGAGAGAGAGAGAGAGAGATATTAAGGAAGAAAAAATATGAACACACTTGAAAAGGAAGCCCAAAAGATTAGCAGGAACTATCAAAATAATAGGTTGCATTCTATGTACCTGGTGATGACAAGCAGAGCTGTAGCAATCACTTCTGCTTCCAGAAAACACATTAATGAAGTTATGACATTAGGAGGGACACAGGAAATATTAAATGTATATTAAAGAAAAGTCAGTATATCTCTATAGAGTTGACCTTGGAAGTCTCCAAGATAGGGTTATCCAAATCATAGAGAGGCAAATATATGATTTATTTCATCAATTTCAAATTTCTCACCTGGGAGACTACATGTTTCAAAAGATAGAGGCATCTACTTGAAAAACATCTGTTCCAGAAAACTAAGAGAAAGTAAAAACCAAAAGGGCTTGGAGTTCCCACCAACAGTGTTAGTTCTGGATATGCTGGGGGAGGGATGGAAACAACTGAGCAAGCCGATTAAAACAGAAACTAAAGTCAAACTTCTCTGAAAGGAACTGTTGCCAAAAGGGATATAGCGAAAACAAAAGCTGGTAGAGGTGTATAATAACAATAGCTGAGATAAGCAAGTGAAATGTCTTTAGGGGTATATGACAGGTATATTATTCCTCAAGTGCCCAACATCCAGATTTTTGGAGCAACAACAGCTTCAGTTCAAGAATCTGTGAAAGCAATAAAGAAAAAAAAATCAAGAACGTGAAGAGAGAGCCTACAAAATGGTAGAAATTTTTGCCATCTGCACCTCAAAGAGAGCATTAATCTCCAGGATATACAAAGAACTCAAAAAACTTAACAGACACACATACACACACACACACACACACACACACACACACAACAAACAAACAAAACCCCATAAATAACCCAATCAATAAATAGGCAATGAAACTGAACAGGTACTTCACAGAAGAAGAAATATAAATGGTCAAAAAATGCATGAATACATGTTCAACATTTCTAGAAATTAGAGAAATGCAAATTAAAACTATATCGAGATTTTAACTCACTCCATTCAGAATGGCAATTATCAAGAATATAAAAAATAAGAAATGTTGGCAAGGATGTGGGAAAATGGTTACACTCATACATTGCTGGTGGGACTGAAAATAGGTGCAACCATTATGGAAAGTGGTATGAAGATTCCTCAGAAAACTTGGAAATGTTTTTGAATGTAGGAATTAGATCACATAGTACCTCATAAACCATTTGATTTCATTCTATTGACAAAGGTAAGACATGAATTTTTTAATTAATTTATTTATTTATTCTAATTAGGTATATATATGACAGCAGAATGCATTTTGATTCATTGTACACAATCACAACACAACTTTTAATTTCTCTGGTTGTTCACGATCTAGTGTCGCTCCATATGTGCAGTCATATATGTACCTAGGGTAATGATGTCATCTCATTCCACTGTCTTTCTTATCCCCATTCCCACTCCTCTCCCTTTCCGCCCCTTCACCCAATCATAGTAAGACATGAAATTTTTAATGAAATGGGTGACATGATCAGGTTTGTAATCAAAATATTAACACCTTGACACATGTATTAATTATATATGGAGTTTATAGCAAGTATAAGTTGAGCACTTAAGGTATTGTAGCAATCTGGGTGGAAGAGGAAAGGACTATGGAAAGTGTAATTGTAATTGAATGTAGAAAAGCAGACATACCATTATTAAGGAAACAGGAAATTCTTAAGAACTGGGTATAATGAAATAAGGAGAGAGAAAATCAGGATCAAAGATTGCTCTAAAGATTCTAAAATGTGATGCTGGTACTAAGATTGGAAAAATGAAAAAAAGTTTGGAGGAGAGGGTGCACTCAGTTTTGTACATGATAGTTTTAAGATAATATAAAATTTTTCTTATGCTACTCAACAGAGTATCCAGTGATCAGTGAATATGAGTGACCGAGAACCTGGGCATGAAAATGTAAATCATTTGCCTGGTGGTGATTGAATTTGCGGATATTAATGATTTTACCTGAGAAAAAAATCCTAAGACCAAGCCTTCAGGAGTTCAAATCTCATCCAAAGACAGGAAAACAGTTATGTAGATTCCTCAAAAAACTTGGAATAGGACAACCATTTGACCCAGTTATCCCACTTCTCAGTACATACCCAAAGGACTTCAAAACAGCATGCTCTAGTGACACAGCCACATCAATGGTTATAGCAGCTCATTTCATAATAGCAAATCTATGGGACCAACCCTTTAAGAGATGAATGGATAAAGCAAATGTAGCATATATACACAGTGGAATATTACTAAACCATAAAGAAGAATAGAATTAAGGCATTTGCTATTACATAGATGGAACTGCAAACAATTATGCTAAGTGAAATAAGCCAGTCCCAAAGAACCAAAGGCCAATGTTCTCTCTGATATATGGTCCTAACACAATAGGGGCAGAGTGGGCAGGAGGGAAGAAAAGAAGCTTATTGAATTAGAAAAAGGAGAATGAAGAGAAGGTAGTGGGATGGGATTAGGAAAGACAATAGAATAAATTGGGCTTAACTTTCTTATGTTCCTATATGAAGACTCAACCAGTGAAACTCCACATCACATAGAACCATAAGAATGGGATCCTAATTAGAATAAGTTATACTCTATATATGTATAACATGTCAAAATACACTCATTGCCATGCATATCTAAAAATAACAAAAAATCAGAAAAAAGTATCTGTGAAAGGTGATTCTCCAGCTGAAATAAACGTAGGTTGATGATAAGGTTCTCTAAAGAGTTGTTTCGTAGTTAAATGGTAGTGCGGGTAAGCCCTTTGTAATCATGCAAAAAATGTTGCTCATGGAAAGGAAGGCTTAGGCAGACAGGGCAAGATGACAAGTGAGGTGGTCAGGGGCAGGGGCAGAACAAAGGAACATGGAGAGGGTCTTCTGATGAGGTCAACTTCCTGCTTGATGAACGCTCTTGGGGACATAAGCAGGGGACCCAATCAAATAGACCCTTCCATACTCATTCTCCTAAGCAGGGATCCAATAGAAAAATGGAAACAGATGCATGGACAGAGGGGGCACCAATCAATAATAGCGAGGAGAAGGTTGGCAGGGAAGGAGATAAGGAAAGGAGGACACTCCAGAGACCATAAAAAGAATGAACCAAAGCTCCCCCACCAGATTCCCAGTTCTGGGGCCCCTTCTCTTCAGAGAGTCTATCTCTTGCTTTTTTTTTTTTTTTTTTTTTTTTACAATACACCTACTTCTTGTTTGCTATCTCTGGGTCCTGTTCTTCAATTCTTTGCTGAATGGAGACAATGAACCCAGCACCCCTAGATGGTAACAAAGATGTACTAGATCTCACTGTGCCAACCAAGTAACCCTTGTACCATAGCACCTGAAAGCACAGAAAGGCTTGCTTTGTACTGACACAGTGGAAGGCAGCCAGTGTTCTACATAGACGACATTCAGGGATGCTGGTTGATCTTGCTCACTGAAACACTAGGAGGGAGTTTCTGGTATTTCTTTTCATGACTTTTCACTCTGGGATTGGAAGTGGCCCATAGCACTTTCACCGCTATGGGACAGAACAAGTCTTACATCTCCTCCAAAGTGTAGCCAACTAGAAAATCTTATTATGTGGGTGCCCAGGAAAGAGAGAAAAGTCTAATTTGGGGTGAGAACTAGTAACATTTGATATGTGATGTTACTAGAGTCATCCCATACTCAATGTTCCATTGACAAACTGAGATCACAGAACTCAAAGAGAAGCTAAAATGAGGAAGTTTTAATATAGTAGATGGAAATGAAATCAATAACAATCAATCCTGTTGATGAAGGCTACCAAAATTGCAAATCATCAAATACCACTCTTTGGTACAGGAGAAATTATGGTTATGAGAATATTCTTCACTCTCAATGACCAAATGGTAAATACATTCTGCCACAACCAACATCATTGAAGTTCCCAGATCAGGGACTCCATACAACTGTCATAGACAACAGGTGTCATAGAGAGATGACAATAAAGAAAGTATCCTCTCTTCTTCACTTCTTTTTTTTTTTAATCTTTAGTTGTAGATGGACACAATACCTTTATTCATTTTTTTTTTTTATGTGGTGCTGAGGAACAAACCCAGGGCTTCACACATGTGAGGCAAGCGCTCTACCACTGAGCCACAGCCCCAGGCCCTCTTCTTTATTTCTTTTTAATGACCCATTCTTAGGTCCTTATCACTATCAAATATAAGGCTTCAGAAATTGAATTTTGTCTGGAACTAGAAATTGGTTTATTTAAAAAATTAAATTGCTATGGGATTAGTGACATGATTATTCAGTGAACTCTGGGTTCTTTAACAAATAAGACCATTAAAATCAGCCAATCCTCCCCAAAACAAATACCAAATGTTTTCTCTGATATAGGGAGGCTGACTCCTAGTGGGATAGGGAGGGAGAACAGGGGAGGAGTAGATGAATTCAAGATAAGGAAGGGGGTGGGAGGGGAAGGGAGGGAGTAAGGGATTAGCAAGGATGGTGGAATGTGATGGTCATCATTATACAGAGTACATATATGAAGACTTGAATTGGATTTCAACATATTTAATATACAAACAGAAAAACAAAAAAATTATTTTTTACTAATTCAGTTTGGAGTCACTCAAGTAACCAAAAACTTCTAGTTTTTCACTCATCATACTAAACCTTCTTTAGAAATTAAGACTACCCAGGAATAATGAATCTATTTTTTAAAAAAAACCCTGAGATTTAGCAGAATAAAGAATTAAATAAAATGTATATTTTGGGGTCTTGAGTTTAAAATAAAAATAGCAAGGTATTTTTTAACTGTTTTATTAAAATTTCTAAGTTTTTTGCAACTATCAAAATTTTTTGTCAAGTGTAGTAATAACATTATTAGTAATAATAAAGTGATGCTGGTCATGTATTCAACCAAACTTTTATGAAGTTTTGATAATAAAAGTACATTCATTTCATTAACATTGTTAAATAATTTTATGGTTAGTTATGATGAATTTGGTTATTTTTTTAAAAAGAGTATTACACTCAAACTTATCCATTAAAAGAATAAAAATTTCCCTTTGCAGTTACGGAGTAATATGTGTAGCGATATTTTGGAAGTCCACAAAGATGCCATCTATGTCAAAATTTGCCTCCTTATGCCAGCCACTGATGATTTTTACCCAACAGAATTATTTTATTTTATATCAAAAGTGGTGCTTTGAATAAACCTGTCATATATTACATATTAATTGATTGGTTAATAAATCTTTTTTTTCATAATTTTTCTTTTTTTTAAATTTATACATGACAGTAGAATGTATTTGGGCAAATTATACATACATAGAATATAAATTATTCTATTTAGGATCCCATTTTGGTTATACATGATGTAAAGTAACCCTGCTCATGTATTCAAATACAAGGCTAGGAAAGTTACATTAGGTAAATTCTACTGTTCTTCCTATTCCCCTGCCCTTCCCTTCCTTTTGTTCCCCTTTCTCTAACCCAATGAGTTTCTATTCTTTCCCTCCCCATCCTCCCTTGTTTTGGGTTAGCATGCATGTGTCAGAGAGAACATTCAGCCTTTGTTTTGGGGGATTGGCCTATTTTGCTTAGCATGATATTCCCCAAACACCACAATCTCATTCTTCTTTATGGCTCAGTAATATTCTATTATATATATAAAACATATATATATATATATATATGATGAAAGGATAAAGAAAACATATATATATATAATAAAAAGGATAAAGAAAACATATATATATATAACATATATATCTGCTGACGGACACCTAGGTTGTTTCTATAGCTTAGCTAGTTTGAGTTGGGCTGCTATAAATATTGTTGTGGCTGCATCACAATAGTATGCTGTTTTTAAGTCCTTTGGGAACATCCTGAGGAGTGGGATAACTGTCAACTGGTGGTTCCATTCCAAGTTTTCTTTCCAGAGTTGTTGCACCATTTGCAGTTCCACCAGCAATCTCCCACAGCCTTGCCAACATTTATTGTTACTTGTACTTTTCATAATTGCCATTCCAACTAGAGTGAGATGGAATCTCAACGTGGTTTAATTTGCATTTCTCTAATTGCTTGAGATGTTGAACATCTTTTATTTTAACCATTTATATTGCTTCTTCTACGAAGTGCCTGTCCAATTCTTTTGTACATTTATTGATTGGGTTATTTGGGGCAAGTTCTTTGTGTGACTTGGAGATTAGTGCTCTGTCTGAGGTGCAGGTGTTAAAGATTTTCTCCCATTCTGTGGGCTTTCTCTTAATGTTCTTGACTGTTTCCTTTGCTGTGAAGTTTGATACCATCCATTTATTGATTTTTTAATTTTACTTGTTGAACTTTGGGAGTTGTATTGAGGGTGTCAATTCCTAAGCCAACATGATGGAAAGATTAACATATTTTTTTCTTCTAGTGGTCTCTAGTAATCTAATGCCTAGATCCTTGATCCACTTAGAGTTGAGTCTTGTGCAGGGAGAAATAGGGGTTCAATTTTATTCTGTTACATATGAATTTCCATTATACCCAGCACTATTTTTTAAAGAGGCTATCTTTTCAACAATGCATGTTTATGGCGCCTTTGTCTAGAATGAGATAACTGTATTTGTGTGGGGGGGGGGAGGTATTTTTTTTGTGTGTATTCTATTCTTTTCCTTTGTCTTTATTCCTGTTTTGCTGCCAATACCATGATGATTTTTTTTTTTACTGTAGCTCTATAATATAATTTAAGGTCTGATATTGTGATGCATCATTTTTCTTGCTTTGGCTAATTCTGGGCCTCTTATTTTTCCTAATGAATTATATGATTGATTTTTCTATTTCTATGAAGAATATCATTGAGATTTTAATAGGAATTGCATTAAATCTGTATAGCACTTTTGGTAGTATGGCCATTTTCACAATATTAATTCTTCATATCCATGAACCTGGGAGATCTTTCCATTTTCTAAGGTCTTCTTCAATTTCTTTCTTTAGAGTTCTCTAGTTTTCATTATAAAAGTCTTTTGCCTCTTTTATTAGATTGATTCCCAATTCTTTTAGGCTATTACAAAGGGAATAGTTTTCCTGATTTATCTTTAAGCTGATTGGTGTATAGAAATGCAATTGATTTATTGGTGTTGATTTTATACCCTGCTACTTTGCTGAATTCATTTATGAGTTCTAGAAGCTCCTAGTAGATTTTTGGATCTTCTAAATATAGAATCATGTCATCAAGAAATAGGGATAGTTTGATCTCTTCTTTTCTTATTTGAATCCCTTTAATTTCTTTCTTTTGTCTAATTGCTCTGGCTAAGATTTAAGAACTATGTTGAGTAAGAGTGATGAGAAAGGGCATTTCTGTCTTATTCCAGTTTTTAGAGGGAGCATTTTTAATTTTTTTCCCATTTAGAATGATATTAGCCTTGGGTTTAGCATATATAGCTTTTACATTGTTGAGTTATGCTCCTACCATCCCTATTTTTTTTTTTAGTGTTTTGATCATGAATGGATGATGAATGTTGTCAAATGCTTTTTCTGTATCTATTGAAATAATTATGTCTTTCTTCTGTTTAAGTCAGTTGATGTAGTGAATCATACTTATTGATTTCTGTATGTTGAACCAACCTTGCTTCCCTGAAATGAACCCCACTTTTTCATGGTGCACTATTTTTTTTATTTGTTTATTATTTGTTTTGCCAGTATTTTGTTGAGAATTTTTGCATCAATGTTCATCAGAGATCCTGGTCTGAAGTTTTCTTTCCTTGATGTGTCTTTGTCTGGTTTTGGCATCTAGGTGAGACTAGCTTCATAGAATGAGTTGGGAAGAATTCCCTCCTTTTCTATTTCATGGAATAATTTGAGGAATATTGGTGTAAGTTCTTTTGAAGGTCTTGTAGAACTCAGCTGAAAATCCATCTGGTCCTGAGCTTTTCTTTGTTGGTAGTCTTCTGATGGCATCTTAAATTTCATTTCTTGAAATTGATCTGTTTAAAATTTTATGCCCCCTTGATTCAATTTGGGTAGGTCATATGTCTCTATAAATTTGTCAATGTCTTCAAGACTTTCTATTTTATTGGAGTATAAATTTTCAAAGTAGCTTCTGATAGTCATCTATATTTCAGTGGTGACTGTGATGATATATCCTTTTTAATCATGAATTTTAGTAATTTGGGTTTTCTCTCTTTTTCTTTGTTAACTTAGTTAAGGATTTATCAATTTTGTTTATTTTTTCAAAAAAACAACTTTTTGTTTCATTGGGTTTTTTTGAATTTTTTTGTTTCAGTTTTATTGATTTTAGCTCTGATTTTTATTATTTTTTGTCTTCTGCTTTTGTTGTTGCTTTGTTCTTTTTCTAGGGCTTTGAGATGTAAAGTTAGGTTATTTATTTGGCGATTCTCTGTTCTTTTAAAGAATGAGCTCAATGTACTGAACTTTTCTATTAGAACTGCCTTCATAGTGTCCTGGAGATTTTGATATGTTGTTTTGCTATTCTTATTCAGCTCCAAGTATTTTTTTAGTTTCATCCCTAATTTCTCCAGCTATCCATTGGTCATTCAATAGTGTATTATTTAGTCTCCAAGTGTTAGGTATTTTTTATTTTATTGTTAATTTCTAATTTCATTCCATTATGATCTGATAAAATGCAAAGCATTATCTCTATTTTTTTGTGATTGTTAAGAGTTTCCTCATAGATTAAGATATGCGGTCTATTTTAGAGAATGTTCACTGCTGCTAAAAAGAAAGTTTATTCCTTCATTTATTCATAAAATATTCTATGTATGTCTGTTAGGTATAAATTATTTGTTGTACTTTTTAGTTCTATAGTTTCTTTATTTAGTTTTTGATTTGAAGATCTGTCAATTGGGGAGAGAAGCATGTTGAAGTTGCCAGGTACTTCTGTGTTGCAATCTATTTGATTCTTGAGATTGTGAAGGGCTTGTTTGATATATGTAGATGCTCCATTGTTTGGGACTTAAATATTTGAGATTTTTATGTCTTCTTAGTGTTTAGATCCTTTAAGCAATATGAAATGGCCTTCTTTGTCCTTTCTGATTAATTTTGACTTGGAAGTCCACTTTATCAGATATGAGAATAGAAACACCTGCTTGTTTGCAAGATCCATGTGAATGGCAAGTTTTTTCCCATCCTTTTACCTTAATTCTGAGGATGTCTTTGCCTATGAGATGAGTCTCATATTACATATTAATTGAATGATTAATAAATCTTTATCTTTCAAAAATAATTGAAAGCTAAAATGATAGGCATCTTTGGGCTGGGGATGTGACTCAAGCGGTAGCACGCTTGCCTGGCATGCGTGCGGCCGGGGTTAGATCCTCAGCACCACATACAAACAAAGATGTTGTGTCCGCCAAAAACTAAAAAAAAAATAAATATTAAAACAAATTCTCTCTCTCTCTCTTTAAAAAAAAGCAGATAAGCATCTTATTAAAGATACTAATAGCTAGCCAAAAAATTCTATAAATATTTTTATTAATCTTTCCAGATATTCCACTATGTGTATGTGTATATAGATACATGCATAAAAATTGTAGATACACAAAGTTGATTTTTTATTTTTATACATATTTTGGTCCCTTATAATTAAAGTTTTATGTCTGCTATCACTCCAGAAGAGATTTTTTTCTTTGTTGGATTGTGCCTTCTGAACAGAAGGACTCCAAAGGTTAAAGATTAATTCAGCTGATGAACTGTGGATATTGGTAAATTGACATTTCAAAGGGCAATGACATTCAGCTATGCTTTAAAACTCACTATCTCAGTAGATTAACATTTGAGTGTTTGAAAATATGTTTCCCTTATGCTTCAGTCACATCATAACTTATTGATTTTTCTCATTTGCCCATTCCAGATCTTTGTGATTTTGTTTTAGATATTTTTGCATATGTCAATTTTTCCTCTTAACTTCTCCAAATGAAGAGCCAAAGACATTTAAAAAACTGGTGGTTTATTAGTTTTTAAAATGAACTTATCTGACCTAAAATTCCTATGCACATATATCAATATAAACAGTGAATCTCACCATCAAGCATATCCACAAGACACTAATTTACAAAAAAAAAAAAATCTGAAAGTAAATAGAAGAAAGATCAGTTGATTAGAGGGAAGGGAACAGGGGTGGGAGCAAAGGAGACAAAAGAGAAGTGTTGGGGATTGAATTGGAAAAAATTATATTTCATGCTTTTATAATTATGTCAACATAAATTCTCTGGTCATGTATAACTAAAAAAATGAATAAAATGGGCTGTAAACATTAAAAAACAGGTATGAACTTTACAATTTGTAAAAATAGATTTTAAGTCTAATAATTTTTAAAACATTGTTTATGTATAAGTAGTTCTACGTGGAATATTTCTCACCGTTCTTCAGTGCATAGCCAAAGTGTGAAAGGTGCAATCATTATTAGCTGATTTGGATTTTCTACATTTGGACAGGCCCATCAGTATACCTTACTCCTCAGAGGGTCCGTTTTCTTGGGATACTTATCATGAGGCTTTATAGAAACTTTGAATAGCTTATACAGCAGCCCTTTGGAGGAAAAATACAAATGATAGATGCTAAAAGGAAAATCTGTATTTGCCGTAGAAGTTAAAACAAATATAGGCAGCTCTTACCGATGCCAGGACACACATACCCAGAAATAGGAAGCTACTTAGCTGTAGGCCCCGAAAGAGACCATCCTTTAAGAAACTCCTTTAATAGACAAGAAAATAAAAACTCCACAGTATAAGCTGAAAAGCTTTTATTGCATATGTGATTAATAATACAACAGAACTTCAATTTCTGTTTCCTAATTTCCAATTCTGTAATAGTTTCACTGTAGTATAGTGGAGACTTAGTCACATTCTCACAAACTTGCATTATGTTCTATTTGTACTTTTGGAAAATTTAGGCTATAAATTCAGTTGCAGCCACTCATTTAGAGTGAACTAATGTCTGATTGATTTGAAATTTCCACCAAAGAAGATAGAAGGAGAGAAGGGAAAGAAAGCATGGTGAAGTGATAATATATTAGTGAAGAAGCAATCATTTGTACATGGTCCAAGCATCTTTCTGGAGATACCTTAATAACTGCAGATTCCATGACTCAAAAGTTGTCATGCTCACTGCACCATATAAAAATCATCTAGTGTGAATAATGGAATGGTAATGAAGTAGCATTTTTAGAAAACATATTCACTAAGACGCTATAGTGTGGTTTGTCATGTAGTGGACACAATCCTAAGACAACTTCTAGGATATGACCTGGTGGATTCAGGGCTAAGCCATGCAGCCAGGTTAAACATAATTTGTTAATTCAGAAACCTCAACTCTGAAAATTCATGGATAACCTCTATTTCCAAAATGTCAGTGCTCTTTGCTTCAAATTTATCCAAATTTAATTTCCTCCAAAATGTGATGATAAAATTATTATTATCAAATTAACTTTTTAAGGCCAAAAAAACCTCAAACTTTGTTTCTGTTCATTAAACCACAACTTTTCTTGAAGTTTCTGTTCATTAAACCACAACTTTTCTTCCTATTATTACAAAACTATATTGTAACATTCATTTTGGTTACACAGAAAATATGAGCTAACTAATGATCCATTGCAAATTAAATAAGTTGAAACATTCAGTCCTGAGAATCATAAAAGACAAAGGAAAATGAAAGTTATCACCAAGAGAGAAAAAGCAATGTGTTAATGTCAATTCCATATGGTACTGAAACACCAAGGTATACAGTTTTAACTCTGATTGCATATTTAGAAGCTCATCTGTTCTGTGCCAAACATTTGCTTCTCTAGAGAACTGAGCACTTCCTAAGCAGCTGTGTAGGCACCTTTTGACAAGAGCTAGTATCTTCTACAAGTATTGCATCATGCTTTCCATTTTACCTCCTGACTTTTTCATAGACATGAAACATGATTTGATATAAGCCAAAAATGTCCTGTTGACAGGTCATGCCTTGTTTTTCAGCAGTGGAATAACTAGCTTCACAATTTGGTTGATATCTGTTATAAATCTCTAGTCTTTCCTGAGAGGCATCAGCTGGACCCCTGGAGTGTACACCTTGACTCTAGAGAATCAGTGACTCAAAATCCAGGTTTCCCATCTGACAGGTAATGAAAGAAAAGCTCAGTAACAGTAAGTGACCTCCCCAAGTTCACATGGTTAACTGTAAGTCCACAGTTTTCTAATTAGAAAAGAAATCTACATTTAAAATATAGTACCAGTGTTTTGTATTTATATGGTGACTTTTAATTTGCAATGTATTTTCTCACCCATTTCTATTTCTTGGCATAACTCTCTCTCTATTTATAGTCATCCAAGTTAATATTTATTCATTTCTCTGGTGTGCTTTTGAAAGGCCTAAAACCTTCTAGGCTTAAATGTATACATTCAAGTAGGAATTTAAAAACATGTCTGTGTGTATATTTAGGTGACAAAACATAAAATGAATAATATCTTAATTCCTGGAGTCAACAAATGGTTCTTTGGGAATTCAATAATTACAGATAAGATTTTCTAGCTTTTTTTTTTTCTTTGCTGAATTTAAAAGATGCCCAGCCGATTAAATAACATTTTTTCCCCCTGGTGATGAAATGAAAAACATTTGTCTTCTACTAGAAGACAATTTCTACAATATTTGGCAGGGTCGAGGGGATGTTAAAAATTAAGGAAAAATTAGGGGTGAAAATTTCAGGGTACAAATTTTACATGTGGAAACAACATTTCCACTCTCATCAGAAATTAACCTGAAACATTTACCGAGCTACAGTTATACGAAAGACATTGGAATAGACGCTGCTGAATTTGGTGCAAAACAAAAAGTATTACAAGGAGCAAACAACAAACATGAAGCAAGTCCTTATCTGCTTAGGACAACTAAACATACATGTATAGAACAAAGGTAAATTATGACTGAGAAGAAAAAGAGTCTATTACCATTGACACTTAGAAATATCTAGATGTGCCAGATCAGTGGGGTAGAAAAAGAGAGAGGGGAGGGGAAAAAGAAAAAAAAAAAAAACAAGAGAGGGAGGGAAAGAGGGAGAGAGAAGGAAGGAAAGTAAGAAGGAAGGAAGATGGAAGGGAGGGAGGGAGGGAGGGGTTCATTCAAGATTGTTTTAAAAACCCAATGAAGTATTTGAGAAAGACAATCATATCAACTAAAAATGATCTGGAAAAAATGAACTACAAAGTAATTAGTCATACTAATTAATACTTAGAAAACAACATTTTAAAAGTATTAACATTCAAAATGAACAGTTACTTGCATCATGGTATTTTGGGGGATTATTTAAAAATATTTCAAAATGGGTTGTGTCAATAAAGAAAATAATAACAATTTACAATAATGAAAAGGAAAATAATTTTAGTAATAGTACTTTTTTATTTGGGATTGAACCCAGGGATGATAAACCATGAAGCTACATCCCAGTCCCCCCCCCACTCGCCTTTTTTTTCTTATCTTTTTTTCCTTTTTTTTTTTTTTTTGAGACAAGATCTTGCTAAATTGCTCAGGGCCTCACTAAGTTGCTGAGGTTGCCCTTGAGCTTGTGATCCTCCTGCCTCAGCCTCCCCAGCCACTGGGATTCCAGGTATATGCTACTATCCCTGGCCTTATACTTCTTCTGAATTATGGAAAGATGAAGTTCTGAAGCAGGAGGATTTGCCTATGATACCACTCCATGTGGTGGCAATTGACTAAAATTAAAGGAAACTACATAATCATAAGAAACTGGCTGTGAAATTTTAAAATAAATCAACAGAAAACAAATGTTATGCAAAATATTTAATAAATTCTGGGTTCTAAAATGCACTTAATATCCTTAAGTCGCCTTGTTCTGTTTAGAGCATATGCAGTTAGGAGAAGTTACAATTTGTATAGATAATTCTATAAACAAAACCTCTCCTGAGAATTGTCTACAGAATTTTGGACAAATGAGCAGCAATTTTCCTTACCTGAAATTGTGTTACAAAGTGTCACTTGCCTGCCCATTCCAGAACATGTATTAATTTTCCCCAATATCTCTGTTAACTGTGATTGTCACTAAGTCACCACCGTCACTAACAAAACTGTCAACTCTCAAGGCTCATAAATCTATTTGACATTCTTCTCAGCAGTGAATGGTACACATTAGTAATTCATTTTTAGGAATACGTTGGGAAGACAAAGGAAAAGCACAGTTTGTGGTTTGGCTTTCCAAAATCACCTCCTTGTGACCCTGCCCCCCCTCCACTTTTAAAATGTTTTTAGTTGTAGATGGACACAATACCTTTATTTTATTTGCATATTTTGCCGGGAACCAAGCTCAGTGCCTCATGCATGCTAGGCAAGCACTCTGCCCACTGAGCCACAACTCCAGCCCCTCCTCTTTCCCTTTTCACAGTGGTTTCTTCCCCATTGATGGCAGAGAGCTCCCAATGGGTCTGCCATTCACCACATACCCTTGCTCCTCACCATGGTGATTTGCCTAAAGATGGGCACGCGGCCCAAACCCAGCCAAAATAGCTTACCTTCAAGACGTTTTTCTAAATTCCTTTTCTTCCCCATGGGCAGAATTTTTAAGGATTTAGCCTCTGAGTGAGTCAAATCACTATTCAAGGAGAAATAGACCAGAGGAGAGGGAAAGACAGAGTGGATCCAGTTTTATTTCCAACAGAACCTTAAAGTTCCAAATCTAAAGTTGGTGTGATTTGCCTGTGATTGTGCTAACCCAGATCTTGATTTCAAGAAACTAACTTATGAACATTAAGGTATTAGTTCCTTCATTAGCTGTGTTGGTCAGGTACCTATCTGAGTAACATGTTACTACATAGGTTAGATCTGACTGGATGGGTTTACTTTAGTTACTTTTTCTTGCCACTTAACTTACTCTAGAAGAGGACTTGGTCTTCTCTATATCCACATGGAAACTCAGGCATACCCAGTTATTTCTTTATGTCTCATTTCGTATAGCCCATCTTTCTAATTATAAATATTGCTATATCTTTATGTTGGGTTCGGGAGAGAGATGATTCTGGGGGAAAGGACATAGTCTTACCTGGCCTTGCTATTGAAACCCGATACTGGTATTCAATAAATGTGAAAGCAACATTGTCAATACTTCAATAATTTTTAAAAAGTTTTTATTAAGTACATTATAGTTATGCATAATAGTGGGTTCATTTTGACATAATCCTATACTCTTGCCATCATTCCCCAGTGCCTCTTCTTTTCCTTCCCTCCTCCCTTCCCCTGCGCCCCTTCCTCCTCTATGCTACTATCTTCCTTTGGTGAAGTTGGTCCTGCATCCGCTGTCTGACAGGGTCACAGCGTGGGGAATGCTGCAGCAGGGCTGCACCATCTGGAAACCGGAACCATTAGAAATTTAAGTGTTTTGTTTATGATACTCATGATATGGATAATGGGGCATATGTCAATCAATAATGAAAGTATGTATTGCTCGAGATTGCAGGAAAATTCCCAGAAGGAGACTAAGGATACAATTGAGACATGCCATGAGGTGCGTTTCAATATTCCTCAGGATACAAACAATAGTGTTATTCCTCAAGCCTAAACAACAAGAAATATTTATCCCATGGTTAACAATTTACACTACCTCCTTCCCAACCCATCCTAAACCAACCCACAACCTGTACAACAGCCTAGCTACAGAAAAACAATTCCTGTGCCAACAGTACAAGGACCACCCTATGTAGTGAGAAACTGATGTGACTCCATTTTTGAAAAACCAGCCTCTAACTCAGAGCAGGGCCTGTCCAAAGTGGGGTGGGGTGGGGATGACCCTTGTCCTTGGAAAACCCACAGAGCATTCCTAAGAGCCAGATATCACTAACTGCAATGACCAGATGTCTTTGACTCAGCAATGCAAGTTCCTGGAAAGACCAAAGAATGCTTGAGGCCAATCAGTGAGACAGGGAAGATACCTGAAATACCAAGCAACCCACCCAGTAGTACTGTGATTGATAACATGATTGGGCAACCCTGCAGTTTAGCATATACACTCTTGCAACCCCTCATGGCCTAAACCAATCAGTTCAAATGTATCCACCACTTAAACTAACCAATCACCCTTACCTGACTTGTTCCCACCAATGAATGTGTTAATCATTGTTGTTGATTGATTTTCCTGCAGTGTGAAATGATTTGCTGTGTGATGTTGTGTCACATAGAGTATCCCCCAAAACCTATAAATCCTCACTGAACAAAGGACCAGGACTCACTCCCTGGAACTGCTGTGTCCGGAAATGGTTGCGAGTCCAGGCTTGAGCTTGCAATAAAGCCTCTTGTGTGAATGCATCTGATTCAGCTCCTGGAGGTCTATTGGGGTCCCATGAATCTGGCATTATAGTAGCTTATGGTATCCCCTTTGAGGACAAGAGGCTAATAAAAATACATTCCCCTAACCAATAGACCCACTTTTGCCTTACACAGAAACTTATGATGAAAATGGAAAACACATAGTTAATATAAATGACAAATGGATTGAGGTGTAACACCTGCCCTTTACTTAAAGATTACAAAGACATAAGAATTGGTGTGCTTTGACCAAGGATCGAAGAAGTTCTTTAAGAAAACAGTTGAGTAGGTCATATGAAAAAAGGAAATTACCTTGGAAATTAAAAATAGAATAATGTAAAATTAACATAGATATATTTTAGAGCACCTCAGAGTAGTAGGCTTTTAAATAATAGACTTTCACTACTTTAAGTGTGTTTTACTGGGATTTTAATTTAGAAGTCAGAAAGCTTACCAACAATCATAAGTATGCTTTAAAGTTAAAGGTTAATGAAATAATTATAGGTATGCTTTAAAGTTAGAAGTGAATAATAGGTCAGGAGTCATGTAGTCTAGTTGT
Organism: Ictidomys tridecemlineatus; assembly: GCF_052094955.1. Taxonomy (NCBI): domain Eukaryota; kingdom Metazoa; phylum Chordata; class Mammalia; order Rodentia; family Sciuridae; genus Ictidomys; species Ictidomys tridecemlineatus. The sequence continues at coordinate 34,586,730 of NC_135480.1, forward strand.
GTTGCCTAGCACCTAGTGATTGAGGTAAAAACATAAAAGCTTAATCATGATTGACGTAAGGTTACAGAAAAATATTTTGAACAATGTACTTAATATCTTAGGTAATCAGTGTATGTCAGAAAAGATTGTTAACTCTTGAAAATTATGTAAATCAAAAAAGTTTTGTGCTTTGAAGCTATCCATTAACTACCTGAAAAAACACCTATAAAAAAAGGTATAAAAATAAAGGTCCCTCCAGGGACAGCAGAGATTTCTTCTGGAGGCTGCTCATAACTTGCAACCTGTTGTCCTGACTCTTCTTTCGCCAACACCCCTCCTCCTCAGGACCCCTGGAACAAGCCGCCCTCCTGTCGGGGGGCTGGACCTCGGCATTCCTTCTGCTTTTTTATTGTATATTTAATTGTTGCTTTATAAAAAATACATGAAAGTGGAATTCACTATGGTATATCCATCTATGTGTGTGTGTGTGTGTATGTACACAGTATAATTTAGTCAATTTCATTATAGTTTTTTCAGAAATTATAATTGAAGAATCTATATTCCAACCTAATTTTTCTTGCTAGAGATGATGCCTGATGTTGATTTCTTCCTCAGTCAATGGACTTCTGAAAGGGAAAAACTATCTTGGGGGTCCTTTCCACCTCTCTGGAACATCTTCTTGAGAAGTTTCCTTTTAAGACAGGTTTAGCCATTCCCTTCCACAAAGACCTCATTTGCATTTCTTACAATGCACTCAGGTGCAGGGGCACACAGCCCCTGGTGGAAGTGATTCTCCTTCTCATCTGGTCACCTCTCTTTGCTAAAGGGACAGCTCCAGTTGTTCTCTCCTCCTTTCCCGCACTTTAAACAATTTTAGGTTTCAGCACTATTGCTCCCTAAACACTAAGAAGCTGGCGGCCAATGGTTTTATCAGAATCTTTGACTTGCTTACTGTAATGCCAGATTCATGGGACCCCAATAGACCTCCAGGAGCTGAATCCGATGCAATCACACAAGAGTATTGCAAGCTGGAGCGTGAACTCACAACAGTGTGTGATGCAAGGGTCCCGAGAAGTGAGTCCTGGCCCTTAGTTCAGCCAGGATTTATAGGTTTTGGGGGATACTCTATGTGTCACAACATCACACAGCAAATATTTCATACTGTGGGAAAATCAAACAACAATTCTTAACATTGATTAGCACATTCACTTGGCAGGAACAAGTTGGGTAAGGGTGATTGGTTAGTTCAAGTGGGGAATACATTTGAACTGATTGGTTTAGGATGTGAGGGGTTGCAAGAGTGTATATGCTAAACTGAAGGGTTGCCTAATCATGTTATTAATCACCAAAACTACTGGGAGGGTCTCCTGGCATTTCAGATATTTTCCCTGTCTCATCCTAATTGGTGGTTGCTAGGGGGTTGCTATGGGTCCTCACCTAGTGTAACCGAGTCAGGGACACCTAGCACTGCAGATCTCTCACGCTGGTGGCTACTATAGTTTGGATCTGGAAAAAAACCCAAAAGCCCATGGTTAAAGTCTTAGTGGAGAATTCATAGAGTAGAAGCTATATGATAAGAACCAAATGATGCCAAAGCATATTATTTCATGTAGCTGTATCTAGCAAAACTGAGATCCTGAAAACAATGTAGAATGCTTCAACAGCTTTTGAAGTTACTTCACAGATGTCTGTACTATTTCTTTTTGTGATGCTAAGTAAATATTTTATTAGGGAAAAAAAACAACTCTCCACAAGAAAATATAATGCATTTTCTTAAAAGCAAGATTTTCAATCACATTTTAGTTTAGACCTCTTTGTTTACTAAGAACTGCTTGTTTTACCTGCTTTTCTCACCTGTCCAGATTCCAAAGCAGATGCAGATTGTCTGCTTCCTTGCAATGTTAGGCCAAGACATATTGCATCTGAATGGACTGAAAGAATGTAATTCCATTAGAACAAAGAAGGATTCTGCAGGTGGTTCATATCAATCAAGGGCACTTGGAAAGCAGATAAGAATGAAGACTCAGATCTTTGTGGAAATAAACTGCTAACACACGCTCTGGTCCTGTGTGATATTCTGAGCAACATAAGTAATTGGCAACTGGAGTGACTTAGGAAAGACATCTAGATCAAACTGATTCTGCCTTAAAAGAAAGCAATCAAGGGATGTCAATATGGAAAATCTGTTCTACCCTGAGGGGTTGAAGAAGGAGAGTCACACATGGGGTTTCAAAACGGAAGAACAGACTTTTTTTTTTTGTAGTTGTATAGTTGTAAGTGGACAGAATGTCTTTATTTTATGTGTTTATTTTTATGTGGTACTAAAGATCGAACCCAGTGTTTCACACATGCGAGGCAAGTGCTCTGCCACTGAGCTACAGCCCCAGCCCAGAAAACCAGATTTTTAAAAACAACTTTCCAATTGGTTGCTTTTAAAACAGAGATGGCTAACTTTGTGTAGAGAGAGCCTGGGTTGAAATCCACTTTTTCCTAAGAATTTCAGTGCTTTTATATTTGTATGTGTATGTAGCTTGCCAACTGCTCCATGGTTGCTATCTACTTGATAAATCCATAGCTGCTTTCTTATAAAAAATGGTTTCTGTGTTAAACTTTAAGCCTTATTTCAACCTATCACTATTTCATGAAACATTTCATGAACAAATGATAGTTCACAAGCATTTACATAACTATGAAATAATTTTAAGTTTCAAACTATTAAGCTTTCCAACCATGCCTGGTGTAGGAAAGATTGACTAATAATCCTTGCTGTGCTTCTGATGGAATTACTGAATAATTCAAATAAGAGATTATTTAAAGCAATGCTGCTGAAGGGAGGAGGCTGGGTAAGTGACTTGTTGATTCATTATCTTGTAGTTTCTTATTGCTGCATATGAAAATAGCGAAGCAAGAATAATGCCATTTTCTAATCTCTGTAGGGGAGATTCTTTTTCAGGAGATGTCACCCGAAGGCGTTAACAACTGGGAGCACTTTGTCTTGTTATGTTGTTCCATTACTTTTTGATAATTTCATTGTTAGAGAAGCAAGTAATTGCTCAAGATTTTTTTCTTTTTTTTTTTTTTTTTTTTTTGAGGCACTGCCTGAAAGTTTGTGAAATCTGTCCCTTTGTAAATTCTGGAAAACCTCACTGTTGCATTTTCAAATCTCATGCTCTCTACAGAGTTATCATCCTTCACCTAATAATAAAGATTGCTGGTTCACATCCCAATGTGTTTTTACCATTTTTAAAAGAACATTTATGTGCATTATCTTATTCGGTCTGCCTGAATCTCTTCAAAACAGGGATCTGGGCAGGAATTGTATAAAGGTGGCCTTCATTGTACACATGATGGTGCAAGGAAGTACTATTAGCCATGTGGAATGATCTTTATTTATGATGAAAATTCTTACCATCACAGAGTTTTCTTTTAATGCTCATAACAAAACATTACTAAAAGAAGAATTATAGTTTTTAGAAACCTTCACTGGGTCCATATTTTACCCAGACAAAGTGATAGGAATTTGGAGAATGCAGTTTTATAAAACCTTTAAAAAAATCATATGAGGGAGACATTTTTAAATGAGAGAAATGAGGTTCAAAACCAAGTAAGCATCATGTTCTCTTAGAGATGGAACAGGAAATTAAGTAAATAAGAAAAATGAGATTGTCTCTTTATGTTTGTACTGTAAAATCAACATATGATTAATGAATGCTAAGAAGTGAAAATGTTTCATTAAGGAGAGACAGTTGTTTCTAGAAAGCAAGTACTAAATAAAAAGAGGTCAATATGCCAGAGGGTTGGTATAAAAGTTTAGTGGTAGCAGCAAATGGAATGTGTATCCAACCAACATTCTAAGGAAAGATACAAATGATAAGATTTTAATATTCCAGTATTGTTAGAAAGACCTCTCATGATATAAAGATGGACTTGTAAAATGATGTAAACCTGATGATGATTAAAATTCTGTTCATCTGCTTTTTTTTGTTCAGATCCACATGACATTCTAATTATGCTTTGGTTTCTCATGAAGTCTTCCAACAGAGATAACATAATGAGGACTCAACATACTTCAAACCGAATGACAAATATGTTTTAAATAGAAAATTGAAAAATCAGCCTTCTGATTTTATACATCAGTGTTTTATAACCTTGGTAAGTGCAATTATATTTTCCCTGAGAAACTAACCTGCTCATTCAATTTAATTTATTGATCTTCTAGGCTTGAGGGGTAAACATTTGGCTTTGATAACTCACAATGTGTTAAATTAATGATTGCATTATGAAACTTCCAAAAAATTATGGAGAACTCTTCCTAAAGTCATGTACCCTATATCTCAGCTTCTTTTAAGTAATAATATTTGGACACCTAATTCATTCCAGGCTTGTTTCAGATTCTGAACATGTATTACTCATCTAAATTTCATATAAACTCTAGTTGACATGTGTTATAATATGCATTTTCTATATTAAGGAATTGAACGTTACATACCCAGAAAACTAGTATCTTGTAGCTTAATGCCATGTATACTAGAAGAATCAATGGCATACTTTAAGCCAATTATATTTCAATCTTAACACTTCAGTGTCTGAATTCTGATTGTCTTTCCTCAATTAACTGAATTTGTCTAGGAGCATGGAGAACGGAGCTACCTTAGGTAACTAGCAATTGCTAGGTAGTACATGACATCTCAGTTCTCAATGCATATCACATACCATACAACAGGTGGCCATGGCTATGCTTAAAAATCTGATAAACGGATAATTTTTCTAGATCTCCATTCATTCATTAATGACTTCAGCAAAGTAGAGGAAGGAGGTAGGGATAGGAAATAGCCAATTACTTTCAGTGATAGCTCAGCATTTGTTTCTTAAGCAAATAAGTTCAAATAATTAAATTTTCATGCTAAATATCTCTGGAAAGAGAAGAACATTTGCTGTTGAATTTTTGATAACCTTTAGGGAGAACAGCTACAAAATAACAAATATATTTTCTTTTGATATGATGTTAACCACAGATGCTCATGGTAGAAGACTTGTTGGTGAGAATTCATGCATTTATTCACTCAACAGTAGGTTATTTTAGTGCTTAGGCTGCATTGAAGTTTAAAAGTATGGAGTATTTCATTGGCACAGAACCACCATATTGACCCAGCTATTCCATTCCTTGATATTTATCCAAGAGAATTCAAATCAGCATAGAGTAGTGATACAGACACATTAATGTCAATTGTAGTCAATTCACAACAGATGAATGGATAAAAAAATGTAGTGTATATGCATAATGGAGTTTTACTCAGTCATGAACAAGAATGAAATTGTGGCATTTGCTGATGAAACTGGAGAACATCATGCTAAGTGAATAAGCTAGATGTAGAAAATAAAGAGTCAAATATATTCTCTCATATGCAGAAACTAAAGCAAAAGAAAAAAAGAGAGAACAAAAGAGAGATTCCCATGTAAATTAAAAAAAAAAGGTGAACAATGGAATAGAAAAAAAAGAGGATTGAAGGGGAAGGGTAGGGGATGGGAAAAGGGAAGAACTGCTGAAAAAATTGACCAATATTCAAATATGAATATACCACAGTGAATTCTACCTTTATATATACACGTATAAAGCACCAATTTAAAAATAAATAAATAAATGGAAGGAAGACCCATAGAACAGAGGGAGGGGAATGATGAATGGAGAAGGAGAAGAGAAAGTACTGAGGACTAAAGTAGAACACATTATATTCCATGCATGTATGATTATGTCAAAATGAACCCCACTGTTATGTATAACTATAATGCACTAATAAAAGCATTTTTAAACATGGCATTGGGAACATATCAAGGAATTAGGGAGTGTTTCATTTATCAAGACAACCCACACCTAGAAAGGGAATATAGATGAGTAAATGAATCATTGAAATTCAATGAGATGAGTTTTGCCTCTGTTTAGATCCTAGTCCCATCACTCAGGATCTGTGCGACCATAGAAAAACTGCAAACCTCTTTTATTCTCAGTTTATTTCTACACTTATGACAATTAGAGATAACGTGAGAGCAATAGGTTGCATGATGGCCCTCAAAAATATATATCTTTTTCCTAATCTTCAGAACTTGTGAATGTTCCTTTATTTGGAGAAAGTTAAGAATTGTGGGTTGAGATCATGGTGAGTTATTGTGGTGAGTCCCAAATCAATGGCAATTGTTCTTAAGAATGCAGCTGTGTGGCCACACTCCTGGAGAAGCTGACAACCAATATAAGTGGGAAGAGACAAGGAGCAGAATTTCCTCTATATCCCCAGGAGGGACGGAAACCCTGCTGACACCTTAAATTTGGACTTCTGGCTGTCAGAAATGTGACAGAGTAAATTTTTGTTAAGTCACCAGGTTTATGGTAATTTGTTACAGTAGCTTTAAGAAATGTGCTGATGACATTACCTGGTGCACATTAGGTATGCAATAAATCATAAATAAGGGATAAGGATGAGGCTAATTCTCTTATAAGTGAAAAGACTCAAAAGTGTTCATTCAACACACACACAGTTCTATAGGAGATCTGTTTTTAGATTGTTTTGACAAGCTCTTAAGATACATTTTTAAAACATTTACATTAATGTTCCTTCCAATTCTGTTGGCAACTTGGTCTGAGATGTTTTTATCTGTACATACATATCACTTTAGCTACTAAATACATCTTATTTTGCCTTTTTAGTTAAAGTCAAGATAAAAAAAAAAGAAGACAGAACACAGGATTAAAAATTATTTAGTATTGATAAAAACAGTGGGAAAACTCATTCTGAATGTCAGTTGCAGGTGCACTGATGTAGGCAAGGAGACGCACAACATTGGCATGTGCAACTCACTAAATCAGAACTGGAATTGGTGAGTCCAAAGCCAAGAGCTAATTATAAGTATAATTAACATTGTTTTCCATGGGCCTCTGGAAAGTGTTCCAGGTTGACATTCATTCAATTTCCAATGAGAGATAAGATAGGTATTGTCAAGGCCACTGATATCTCACATTAGACTGGAAGAATTATTTGTTTATTATTTCTCTCTTATTTATTTATTAATGTATGGGTGTAAGATTTTAAAACCTTGGAATTCCAACTCAAAAGCTTTTATAATTATAAAATTTTGTGATAAATAATACTCTGATAGCAAGGAGACTGACATGTACTCTCTCTCTCTCTCTCTCTCTCTCTCTCTCTAAGAATTAAAATGTTTTGGTGTTTTTGTGTGACACAGTATGAGTATAGCCAGTTAATAGTTATATCAAGGAATGGAGGCATTTTTAAAGAATGACAGTTAATTTACTATAAATATTGCTTATTGAGGAAATTATTTTCTTGAGATTAGTGAATAGCTATAATATAAAATCAGGTAGGAATATCTACCTTAAACGCATATTTAAAAATCCTAAAACTTTTAAACATCTTTCTCAAATAACCCAACTTCACAAAATCTATTTTAAGTTATAGTCCATGTCTGTAGTTCCAGCTAATCTGGAGACTCAGGTGGGAGAATCACTTGAATCTACAAGTTCAAGACCCACCTGAGCAAGATAGCAAGACTCCATCTCAGAAAAATTAAAAAAAAAATTTTAAAAAGAATCTATTTTAAGGAAATAACACCTAACACTGAAATGAGTTTTAAGATCCAAGATTTATGTTACAACAGAGGTAAAACTTCAAACTGCTTAAGATGCTGATGATATTTGAGCAGCAAGTGGAAAAAAGAGTAAAAAGAGGGACAATTATCAAGTCAATTTAAATGAGGTACTGAGGACAGATCTAGTAAAGAACTCACCTTGTCGGGGAAACCAGATATCTCAAGTTCTATCTGTAGTAAAAGTATTGGGGACAAAGAAGTATGATTCTAAAGGTGTTATTTAAAAATAGAGACAGACTGTTCCCATGGACTTTTATGTGTATTGCTAGGTGTTATAGTTTTGATACAAGATGTCTCTGAAAATCTCCTGTGTTAATACTCAGAAGTGATATGATTAGATTATGAGAGCTCTCACCAAATCTGTCCATCTCAGTTTGAATGAACTGACTTGGTGCTAACTGCAGGCAGTTGGGGCATGACTGTAAGAGGTGAGTAGCTAGGGACATGCCCTGCAAGGGTTCATCTTCCCTGAATTCCTTCCCCTTATTCTACCTCTCTCTGCTTCCCAGTTACCTTTCTGCCAAGGAGGTGAACAGGCTTAAACAGGCTTAAACTTTTCCTCTTTGAAGTTGTTCTTGTTGGGTGTTTTGGTTACAGTGATGAAAGGCTGACTAACACACCAGGGAGAAGATTATTAGTAAAAAAAAATAAATAAAATAAAATAAAGATGATTCAACTCTCTGCCATCAGGACACAACCACACTATTTTGCTATAACTGGAGATGTGCCACTTGTTCCCACACTGTGGTAAATGGGACTAGTCTCAAACCAGGGGAGGCTCTTGAGAATCTGTAGTGGGCCCTAGAAAGCTACTGGTGCACCTGAAAGAAGTAAAAAGGAGTGGTCCCTCATTTAGCATTTGACAATGACACTAGATAGTTTTTGCCAATGAAGATGATTCTCAGTAAATATGAAGAAAGTGTGTGCCATTTCTTCAAAGGATTCTGAACCCCACAGAACTGGTGGGAGGCAGAAGAGCTAGGTACTATAAATAAGTTAATCAATTTTCTACCATGGTGGACACCATGGTAGCCAGAGAATGTCATTGTCCAGTGGCATTCACATGAATGCAGATCAGATCCAAATTCATGAGGACATGTGAGATACTATTGTGCAACAACTTGGCAACTCTCCAGGGTTTTTGCATTTTTTCAGGATTACGTAAGGAGGCAATGTCAAAAACCAGTGAGATTTGAATAAGTAATTCAAATATGACCTCCTTTATACCAAGAGGCCAAAAAAATTTTGGTAGCTAGTAAGGACAAAAATAATTATGTTAAAAATATTCAACCATTAACAATAGTTCTTAAAAAGACCTTTTAATACAGATAAAAAATTCTTCTGTGTATATACACATATGTATGTATATATATGCATGCATATATACACATATACTATATATACACACACACATACATATATATACACACATATATACTTAAGTATCTCTATTTATGTCTAATTTTATGTTTATTATTGTAGCAGGCTAAAATGCTAAGTGGATTTCAACCAAATAAAGAGTTTTTCATTTAAAAGTTAAATTATTTAGGATACATGAAGATGACTTTGAATGGTTATGTTTAGTGACTCAATTAACCACTGATTTTGCATGTTTTTGACTTCAACATTTTTTAAATCTCAGTGAATAAAGTTCAGAAGCATAATGAATTTTATTATTTTAGGTACTTCTAGTGGGAATTTTTGTAAGAGCTAGGTACTCTAAATATGTTAATCAATTTTCTAAGATTTTTTATTTAATTATTCAACCAATCTTCATTTTGTAACTATGTACTGATTTAGGTACTATGAGTACAGCAAAATTTTTTTTTTTTGCTATATATAAGGTAGTGATAAAGGTTTTGATAAAACAGAAAAGTAAGGGAAGATGAGAGGAGAATGATAGGCCAAGTCAGAGAAATCCTAAGAATAAGAAAGTAATTACTAATTTTATTTATTTTCATTTATAGTTCAGTATATTTAAATAAATCATGTCAAATAGCCATATTGTAAGCAAATTTGATTTTACAGCATCCATTAGTTCTTAGCTCTACCAGTTGAAGAAATTAATAATTTGAGAAAATTTGAATATTGGAAAGAAATATTGTGTGTGCATTTCAGTATATATTAAGTGTAAATGTAAAAAATCCTAAAAAAATGAAATATCTACATTAAGCTTTATGTTCTAGAGCTAAAAAGAAACTGAATTTTCTTGAATTTCTATCAAAAAGGAATGGCTGCCTACACGTTTAGTATGTTAAAGAAAAAAAAAAAAGTGCTCCCGAAAGACACCAATATTTGAGATCACTCTAAAGCACGCTAGTCATCAGAAATTGAACAAAAGGAATGTTTACATACCCGAAGAGATGTCAGTGGTCCTCCAAGAATTTATAAAAGGGTCAAACAATGAGAGGTATGACTAATGGACCCAATCAGAAACATCTCTTCTCAACAGCAAATTCATTCAATCAGGCCTACACCTCTCTTTTTGAAAGCCAGTTGTTGACCTCTTTACTAGAACATTACTGCCTGCTGCTGAAAATCAGGAACAAAGGGGCTTTTTCTGGAACTAAACCCAAATTCTAGCATGAGGTGCAAGTGACTTTGATCTAGAAAGATTTTCCATATATATTAAAATATCATGAACAGAGGAAATAAATCATGGTTACAAAACATAAATTCTCAATTCAAATGTGCAAAGGAATACAACTTTGATTTTATTCTGAATTCTGCCACTAATATCAATATCTACAAAGAAAGATAATAAAAGCATAAGGTACACCAATGGAAAAGCTCTATTGCAGTCACTTATGAATTCACCAAAGACATAAACATCCTTATTGGAGATGCCACAGCAATATGGGATAAGGCTATAACTGCACTAAAACACTGGACAAAAATAGACCAGAATAAGTATTTATCTCTCACATACCTCTTCACCTTCAAATTCCTACTCTGATGAATCTCATATCTGCTATTAATGATAAGCCACATTTGCAAATCCAGATTGCATGCATTGATCTGTAATTGAATTGCTTTTCATGAGACAACTGTATGTGTTGAGCTCTGTGACTGACAGCAGGATTAAGTCAAAGTCTCTGAAAGAACAATAATTATGGTATAAAATAAGATTAGTTCAAGGTTTTTTTTTAAAAAAAAATTACAGTTCTGAATTAATTGTTATAATTATAGAAAATTATTGCAAATCTGATTATTTGTTTCTATTAAGTGCTTTAGATGGTTAATAGCTTATCATAACTCATGTTGGATTATGCACCTACCTTTTAGGTGAAAATAAAATGTTTCAAAATGTATATATATCTCACAATCACATCTTTGTTAAAATTACATGAGAAAGGTGTCTAGAAAAATACTTTGCAAAGATTTCTTCTTCTGCTTATGATGCAGTCAATGGTACTAGACTATTCTTGATATAATCAACTATAAAATTAGACACAGTATAACAAGTAACTGTTGTGAAGCAGTGGACAACTGGCAGCATGAGACTATAATTCCTAAAAGAAGTCAAATGCTCGGGCTGGGGATGTGGCTCAAGCGGTAGCGTGCTTGTCTGGCATACGTGCGGCCCGGGTTGGATCCTCAGCACCACACACAAACAAAGATGTTATGTCCACCAAGAACTGAAAAATAAATATTAAAACTCTCTCTCTCTCTCTCTTTCTCTCTCTCTCTCTCTCTCTAAAAAAAGAAGTCAAATGCTCAACCTTAGGGTTGCCCTGGCATGAGGGAAATTTCATGATTCCAATGCAGCAATTCAAGCAGAAATGAAGTCTAGAGCTTCCAAAGGCACAGACTAGATTTCAGAGAAGAGATAAAATGATGGGATATAGGGAGGTAAAGCACCATAAAGGAATGCTTTATGTAGAAGATGACCCTGGATTCAGTATAGGAATTCTTGGCTGAGGGCTCAACTGCGCATATGTAGAAGAAGGCTACCAGAGATTTATCTGAAAGCAGGTACTATAAAATAATGATTAAAATGAAGATATGAAAGACTAATCAGCCTTAGTACCTATGGGGACAACAGGATTTAGAGTGATGAGGGCTTAAGTCTTCATTAGCATCTTTAGTATCCAAAGTCAGACATAAGAAAATATGCACCAGGATTAGGGATTATGCCCTAGAGTCACTCAAACTAAAATTAAGCTTTGACAAGATCCACATGGGAACACAGAGTTTTATGGGTAAATCCTATCAAGTTAGAGAAGCTTAATAACTATCTTGAGTTTTACTAAGTTTATTCCAGTTTAAGATAAACATTTAGTGATTCAACTGCTCACTAGAACAAAAGTCAATGCTCTTCGGAGAAAGATAACAGTATTTCTGGACTATACAACTCATAATTCATGCTGTTCACCATATTACCAATAATGCCAGATATATGAGAAACAGGAAAATACAGTTTAAAATGCAATTGATTAAAAAAATTGAATCTATCATCACAATAGCATGACATTGGTCATGGTAGGTCAGAACTGCAAAATTGTAAGTATGTATGTTTTAATAGACCAAAAAGTAACAAGAGCTAAAAAAGATGTGAAGAAAAGGGAACACTTGCATACTATTGGTGCTAATGTAAATTGGTACATCCATTATGGAAAACAGCATGTCATTTCCTCAAAAAATTAAACATAGGATTACCATATGATCCAGAATCCCACTCCTGGGCATATAGCCAAAGGAAATAAAATCAGTATGTCAAAGAGACATCTACAATTCCATGTCATGACAGCACTATTTACAATAGTCAAGAAATGGAAAGAACCTAAGTGCCCATCAATTAATGAAAGAAGAAAACATATACATAATGGAATATATATATTGAATATATATATATATATATATATATATATATATATATATATATATTCATTCATTCATTCCTGTTATTTGTAACAACATGGTTTAAGCTAGAGATCATCATGTTAAGTAAGTCACAGAAAGACAAGTACCATGTGATCTTACTCATATGTGGAGCCTAAAAACACTGATTTCATAAAAGTTGAGAATAGAAGGGTGGTAACTGAAGAGTGGAGACAGTGGGGTGGAGAGAAAGGTAGGTCGTTCTTAATACCTACTGTATTAAGCTACAGCTGTGTATGAGCAAGAAGCCATAGGGTGCTATTGCACTGTATAGAGAATTTAGATAATAATTATGTACAGTGCATTTCAAAAAGCCAGAAGAAAGTATTTCAAAATTCTTCATCATAAAGAAGTGATAAATGTTGAGATCAATGTTCAACATGATTTAAACATTATTTCATGTATACCTACATCCAAAATTGTGAGAGTACCCCAATAACAATGTAGGACTTTTAGGTTTTTGCATATAAATTAAAAATAAACATTTTTGAAAATTAAAAATGTTTAATGAATAGAAAGAAACAATGATCTTAATGAGCAAAGAATTGAATTAAGACACCCGTACTTACTAAAATATCTTCTAGGTATTACACCCATGCAGCAAGACAGACAAAACAAATTGAGAGTGTAAGGATTGAGAAGGAGGAAGAAAAAATTGTATCATTTGTAGGTGATAGAGAATCTGCAAATCTAAAATGTGAACAGACACAAATTCATCAATATGATAGACACTAGTATTAGCACACATAGCTCAGTAATTTTTTGTACAATAGCAATTAAAATTACTATATATTTTTTGAAGAAAATATTTCAGTAGCAAACCATACAGATAATTCAAGAATAAATCTAAAAGAAATGTGCAAGTTCTTATAGAAGAAATTTTAAAATATATAAACCTAAGAAAATATTGAAATAATGATGATGCTATCCCATTTTCTGGATAAGACTGTACTCACTATGGAGTGATTAATGAAATTCTAATAACCAATAAAAACTCCCCAATTTTTAATTGAAATATGGCAAGCTAATTCTGAATTTTATGTTGAAAAGCAGAATCAAGAAGATCCAATCTATAGCTGAAGAAGAAGATAAAGCAGAACAAAGCCTATGAGATATCAAGATTCACTATACAGATATGGTATTAAGATAGTGTAATATTGGCTCAAGGATAGAAATATAGAATACTTGGGGAAACTCAGGAAGTATAATGCGCATTGTAAACACTGGGAAAAGATTATTTGATAAATGTTGCTGTAAAAACTGGTAATTTTTATAAGAAAAATATATTGGTCTGTTATTTCATACTTCTAAATACCCAAAATTTAAAATCAAGAGTAATGAAACACTAATGAATCAGTAGAAACATTTTTCATGTCCTACAGCTTGGCTCTGGAGTGTCCCCCAAAAGACCTGTGTGTCAAAGGTTTGGTCCCCAGTTTGGTGCTTTTGGGAGGTGGTAGAACCTTTAAGTGATGGGACCTTGTGAGAAGGTTTCAGACTACCTGGGGTGTGACCTCAAAGGGTGCTGTAGAGTGTGAATCTCTTCCTGTCTCTTTTTGCTTTCCATCAGTGAGGAGAAGAGCACCATGTACTCCCTGCTATAAGACAGTGGCTTGCCACCCAGCCAAAAGCAACACAGCCAACGGACCATGAACTGAAACTTCCATAAATGTGAGCCAAAATAAACCTGTGCTCTTTCTGAGTTATCTCACCCAGGTATTTATAGGAGGAACAGAAGCCAGACAAACACATTGTGATAAATCTAACATTTGAAAGTTGTAGTTGAAGTAAGAAATAGTCAATGAATGGTGCTGGAATATAACTACAGTAAACTTTTAAGAATACATATATAAATTTCTTACACATCTCATGAGATGAAATATCCAATTAAATATATAATCATAAGAACACATAAGAAAGCATGTTTTTTACATGGCTTATATTACTTAATATGAATGTTTGTACTCGTTACAGAAGATTGCATGACCTAAGTTTTAAAGGTGTACATACCCATTGTGGTAAATTTAGAAGACTTGGAAAACTAAGTAGAGCAAGAAATCGCATACTCCTTTAATACAATGCAACCCTATCCTCTTGATTAACAAATTTGGTAAAAGTAAATATGTTTTTTTGACGGGGCCGGGATGGTACCAGAGATTAGATTCAGGGGAATTTGACCACTGAACCACATCCCCAGCCCTATTTTTTATTTTATTTAGAGCCAGGGTCGCATTGAGTTGCTTAGCACTTCACTTTTGCTGAGGCTGGATCATGATCCTCCTGCCTCAGCCACCGAGTGTTGGGATTATAGGCATGTGCCATGCTGTCTGGCTAAAAGTAAATAATCTTAACCGATTTTTCTCTCAATACAAAAATAAGTCATTATGTATTTATATTTAGTTCTATTTACTGACTTTATAAAGAAATATTAGGTCAACAATCAGAATGAGATAACATTCCATTTTTTAATTTAGCATAGCATGGATAAATTTCCAACAATCTTGAAGAATCATTGTATTTTCGAGTATAGTATAGTATAGTAGAGTATAGTACATATACTTATGAAGGCTATTATCATTTTCATTTTTTCCTTTATTCCAAACATTTCCATTGTAAACTTATTTCTCATATGTACAACTTAGCAAAATTTTAAAATTAGAGAACTGTAGCCAAAATTATACACCATTTTAAGGCTTTTAAAACTTAGGTCAATCAGTCTCCTGTAATTAGCATAAGTAAATTTTATTAAAGAGTAAGGCCATTTCATATCTTTTATTTTCACTAACTTACCTACAACCCTGTGGCTCCAGGGTTGCTTGCTCCTCTGAACTTTCAGCTCTGACTTTCTTCTCAATGATCATTGCCCACAGACTAGCAACTAGAGGGAAAGATAAATACATTCATCACATTCTTTTAGCAAATGTTTTCTCTAGATCTATTAAATAAATAAGCATAATATATCCATTCTGGCTCTTTTACTGACTTTGAAAGTAGACAATGATTCTCATGGAAAACTAGTGCAGAATCCTCCTTTGTGATGTATGTGATGGGTAAGATGGATAAAACAGCTTTTCACTATCTGTTCACATGAAACAGAGCACATATTTTGATACCTTTATGTTAAAAAAGGTTTGGATAAGGACTGGAGTTGTGGTTCAGTGGTAGAGTGCTCACCTAGCACGCATGAGGCACTGGGTTCAATCCTCAGCACCACATAAAAATAAATAAATAAAATAAAGGTTAAAAAAAAAGTTTGGATAAGCTGAACACAGTGCTGCATACCTGTGGTCTCAGCTACTCTGGAGGTTGTGGCAGGAGGATCATTCATAGCCTAAGAGTTTGAGGCCAGCATGGGCAACATACCAGGTGAGATCTGTCTCAACAAATAAACAAACCCAAACCCAAACAAGAACACCATCACACACACACGCACACACACGATTTCTGTAACTGGAGCTTTGAGGTTTTGGGGAAATTGATGTTGTAATTCCATTTAATTTGAACTCTAAAGAAAAAAATCTGAATATTTGCTTCATTTACTCTCGGATCTGAAGGAAAGAAACTATAGTCACCATATGACAAATTCTTCACTACTTATTTTAGGAAATTTTTAAAAATATGCTTTCTATAACCTTGTTGAATAGGTATCATTTTATTGATGGTAAAAACAGGAAAATGTAATCATTTAAGAAGTGACTCATTTAAGAAGTGACAAAAGCAAAATTTGCTCATAGGTTTTTTTTTTCTATTTTGCTGAGGGCCATTACCAAGTAGGAATGACGCATCGAAATTTCCTTGCCAAGCGTACCCCATGCTGCTTAGAGGACATTCGATGGGACATTGCATGCATACTTTAATAAGGTGACCTTGCTCAAGGATCAAGGCGGATCCGGGTTTAGAGCTGATCAGGTTTGAGGAAGTAACCGGCTCCTTGAGTTAAGGCGTTGCCAGTTTAAGATAATGGGTTTTAGGGAAGTTGGAAGTTGAAGATTATTGCTGGGATTAGGGTGTTCCTGCTGCTTGTTCCCGTTGAGTTCTCGTGAGATTAAAATGGGATTTGGAGAGAGCCTCGTGGGTAGGTGGTTTGTGCGGGAGACGGCAGAACGTGTTTGCCCCTGGACCTGTGTGGAGGCGGTGTGAGAGCTGGAATAAAGAATTGCTGTTTGAACCTACAAAGCTGTGAGTGCCTCGTGATTCTGGTGCCAAGCCGAGACATTGGCCTTGGCACTATTTAAACAATGCTGATTATTTTTACAATGAAAGAAAAACCATGATTGGTTGATTATATTGTCCCTATATTTTCCCACAAATAAGTGAAAAAAAAGTCTACTTTATCAAATGACATGAAAATCATTCTGCATTTTCTTTATTATTTTCCCCTTATATTGCTCCACTAAGGAAGGAGACCAGTTCTCTAAAAATTTAGCTGAATTCCTTCTATTTTGGGAGAACTTGGTCATCTAGGGCAGAAGAATCTAAAGAGGAGCTCACTTCCAGAACACAGAAGATTGCCTTTATTTAAACCTGTTTCTCGAAGATCCATAAAATATCTGAATGAGAGTCTGAACCTTTTTCAGAGTATAAAGAGAACAAAAAACTTCTCTTAGGTGGTAACACTTTCCCATCTTCAGGTGAACCAGAGGAATTATGTAGCATATAGGAAGGGGATATATATAAGGTTGAGAAGTAGGCTTGAAATGAGTCCACTGTTTTACTAAATGTACAACGTGTGTTTTTTCCTAAACTCTTAATCTTTAATTCTAACACCTATAAGCGGAAACAATAATATCTTATTACAATATACATACATAAGATGCATGCAAAGTCATGTTCATCTTTCAAAAAAAATGTTCAATACATGTTTTCCCATAAAGATGGGAAAAGATAAACCCTTCTATAAAATGGTGGTTACAGAAAAGACTTTGTCAGAGAATTCTTCAGTTTTAAACAGCCAGAGATGTACTTTACATGTCTAATGTATAAAGAATTCATTTATATGATGAAAAACCTATTTCCATCAGCCAGAATAGGCTACATATGCTATGGTAACAAACAACCCCTTTCCATCAAATTTACGTGGCTTTTCACAACAAAGGTTTATTTAGTCACATGTTTAATGTATGTCACGATTCTACTAGGGCATGTGTTCTGTATTTCCTTGTAGCTCTTGGAAGCAGCCACTACTTCAGTGTTGCTGGTGGTCATGACAATAGGAAAGAGAGAGTGGAAAATTGTTCACTGGCTCTTCACATACTCTGGTTCTAATGGCATATTTCTCTTTTACTTACATTTCCTTGGCTGAAGCAAGTTGTATTGCCTTATTCAATCTCAACACAACATGGAAATTCAATTCCATATTCCGAACTTCCAGAAATTCCACATTTCTTGGCAGACAGACAAGAAATAGGATTAATGACTAGCTATACTATTGATATTATAATAAACAATATATCCCTGAACTTCATCTCAAATTTAAGATGTACATCTGTCATCAATAATCATTTATTGAATATTTATCATTGAGGTTTATTTTCCATTTTAATGTTCTTTATTGAGGTCGGGTTGCCATCTAAAAATCTGTGTATATTCAATGCATATAATTGAATCAATTTGGGGATAAATACACACCCATGAAAGCATCACTACCATTAAGGTCCTAAACATTCTCATTACTCTCAAAGTTTCTTTCTGCCCCCTTTATTATTTATTTATTATTTGTGGTAAGAATATTTGACACAAGAGTTGCCTGTTTACAAAGGTTAAGTATATGACACAATACATAGTGGGTGTCTAGAAACTATTTGTCTTGTATAACAGAAACTTACTCTTCAAGTAGTTTCATATGGCATTCCATTATCTGTTTCTATGACTTGGATTGTTCTAGATTCCACATATATGTGAGATCACACAGAATTTGTCTTTGTGTGTCTGGCTTATTTGTAAAATCAGTCAAAATTAATAAAATAGTAATATGTCTAGTAAAGGCATAATGTCCCCCAGGTCTACCAATATTATCACTAATGTGAGGAGTTCTTTTTTAAGGCTAAATGATATTCCATTGTATGTATATACCACATTTTCTTTGTCTATTCATCCATGGATGGAAGAATAAATAAAATTGATACAGTACATTAATACAATGAAAGATGCTAACAATGTGAACATCTTTGTAGATACAGAAAAAACATTTAACCCTATTAAATATTATTTCATGATTAAAAGTTCTCAACAAAAGGCATGCCTATGTCCAAAGGAAACATCATACTTAATGGTGAAAAAATGCATTTTTTTTCTAAGATTGAGAACAGGACAAATAAGCTCATTCTTGTCTCTTCTCTTCAACATAGTACCTAAAGTCCTAGCCAGAACGACTAGATAAGAAAAAGAAATTGGCTGTACCCAACACATATTTAAAAATCACTTCATAAATTATTTGTGTTGGGAAAAAAATAAAAAAAGAAGTTAAAATCATCCAAATTAGGAAGAAGAAAAAAAATGTCTATAATTACAGATGGCATGGTCTTATGCATAGCAATTCTGAAGACTCTATGACAAAAAAATAAAAGGAGGTTTATTCTAACAATGTATACAGACCCCCAAAATTCAAAAGATGAAATTTAGAAACATTTTCTTATAAGCCATGCCTGCCACACTGAAACTTTGGCAAGACCCAGTGTTTTAGAAATAATACATACAAGAATGTACTCAGCATAACAAAATAAGCATAGTCTTATTAGTGTGTGCTAATAAGACACATTCTTGAGAGCTGATTGGTCACCCCACCTGCTCAAGAAGGTGCATGCACTGATATTGGTAGCTGACAGTGTTGGAGGAGAGCACATCTGCTAATCTGGCCTCCTGGTAGACTGCCTGCTGCACAAAATTCCATTCTTCGGAGACCTTAAAATGTAAAAACTTGTTCATTAGGACCAGGAGAGATAACTGGAAGCTGTAGCCACTTGCATAAAGTGCCTTGATTTCCATGTATCCCTTCATTGCTTGCTGAATGAAGTAAAAGTAATCCCCAGAGAAAATAGGCTCAGTTTCGTTGTCATTCTCAACAATTCAGTACCTGGACCAGCCTTTGTGATCTGGTTTACTTTATACTGTGTTTTCTCTTGAAATTATCTTGACTTTCAGACTTTGGGGCTCAAAAATAAACTTTTCTTGCATTTTCTGATTTTTATGCATTATAGACAACACTTTGTTCATGCAAAATAAAAATTCTCTCCAGTTACAATAAATCTAGATGTCTACTTAACCCATATCTGCTAGGTCTTCATGTAAAAATTTAATGAGCTCAAGTCTGCCCTGAGGTATTATCTTATCCAGAAAAAAAAAACATAAAAAAATAAATTTCACAATGCTGTGAGCAATGTAGATTTTATTAAGGATTCTATGCAAAGTTAGGGAAATGCTTTTCTTGTTACAAGGTAAAAGTAAACAAAATTCCCATTAGATGCCCATGTTCATTCCCCCGTGTTTCTCACCATGTTGCACACATATTTATCTTCCTAATATCTTTCTCCATCCCAATTTGTGTTAGTTTCCCAGGACTAGCATAACAAAATAACTCATATTGGGTGAGTGGTTCAAAAACAAAATTATTTTTTTGGAGACTACAGGTCCAACCAGTGTCAGTCAGTTCAGTGTCTCTGAGGATCTCTCTCTTTGGCCTGCAGATGAATTTAAAGATTGAGGGACAATTTGCCCCATAAATACCTTCTTTTCAATATTTTTATGTGAAGACATTCAGATTTAGATTTCTGTCTTTATACCACACTCAAAAAAATAAAATCCCGACAGCCAACCCAATATACCACTTTTGTTAAGTCATAATAATTTATATAATTATATATAGTATGTATATACATAACTATACCGTATGTATAGTTATTTTCAATACAGTATAAAGAGAAACACTAGAATAGTCTCCTTCTAAGAGTACTTTTCCTATGGTCCAAGCTCCAATTCCAAGGATTTATTACATTATTTCATCTTCCTAGGGAGAATGCGATTACTAAGATTATTCTCTTGATTATTTCAACATTTTCTGATATATACCCCCTTCTCTCTTACGTCACCTCTTTGAAGACTGTATCTCCAAATACAGTCACTTGAATCAAAGGCGTCCATAAAAATCCTCTCTTTAAAGGACCTATATCCTCATACAGTTAGTTACATTTTGTGATACACTGGTAGTTAGGACTGAATTATCTACTATAAGAATTGTCTATAGTAGAGTACAGGAATAGAGAATATGAATATAGCTTTATATGGGCCTCATTCAAATCAAGACCTGAAACTTCCATGTTCTTATTATCTTTCTGCCTTTTCTTCCAACTACTATTGAATAAGACTCAGGTTCCCTTCATTGTACTTTTATATTGACAATAAAATTTACCACTCTTTTAAAATCTCTACTGGGGTTCATCATGATTCACCTCTACTATTGAAATAACTCTTGATTTCTGATTTCCAATTTCCAGTCTCCTAATCCTCCAATTATACTTTATGTTGTTATTATAATTTGGTTCCTTAAATAAAAAATAATAAATACTCTCACTGTTCTCACTCTATACTCCATGATAGCTAAAGAAAATAAGCCAGTAACCCCATCAAACTTACTATGCTTGACATTCAAGTCCACCCAATATCTGACAATTTTATTTTTCAACTAATTCTTAACGTAGCTACCTGTAACTGCATTAGTCAATCTTTTTTTTTTTTTTTTTTTTTTTTGCAGGGGGTGTTACCGGGGATTGAACTCAGGAGCACTCAGCCACTAAGCCACATCCCCAGCACTATTTTGTATTTTAGTTAGAGACAGAGTTTCACTGAGTTGCTTAGCACCTCACTTTTGCTGAGGCTGGCATTGAACTCATGATCCTCCTGCCTCAGTCTTTGGAGCCGCTGGGATTACAGGTGTGTTAGTTAGATTTGATCCTGTTATTATTTACTGTTGCTTCCTTTCTGAGCTTTCATTCCTCTGTGCTTACACACATGCCTGTGGTTCTTTAAGTATAGTCCTTAAGTGTAGTACAGGAACCACAGGAGGTCTCCCAATACTTTCTGTGAGGTGTTCAAGGATATAACTGTGTTCATTATAATATTAAGATGATATTTGCCGTTTTCAATCTCATTCTCACATAAGTGTAAAGTAGAATTTTCCTGATTCTATATGACATGTGTTATGGCCACACATTGAGTACAGAAGCAGCTATACAAATACAACTACTTTTTATCAGGATACAAAGACTTGCAAAAACATGAAAGCAATACCACTCTTTTCACTAAAGACTTGCTTTTGTAAGATACTATTTGCATAAAAAATATATTGTCTATTGCCATATGGTGGGCTTAATATTTTACTTTAGAATCAATTAATAAATACATATTTTAGAATTTCTCATTTTATTTCATAATATGAAAAATTCAGTAGATAGACTATATACTTTTACAAAATCGGTTTTATGCTAATTTGTTGGATGGTTTCTAAGACCTAAACATTTGAAGACTACTGACTACAACTTATCTTTTCTTCTTTTTCTTGTTTCTGTAATGCTATCTGTCCTCTAAGGATCAGGTCAAATGTCAGTCCTATCAAAAACCTTCTTACATCTGACTCCAATACTGTGAAAATGATGTCACCATCCATTCACATTGGTGTTCAGTTCTAGTAAACATGTATACCATGTATAATGACTTCAGAACCATTATCTTTATCCCCTCAGAAAACAGGTTTAGAAACGAAACAGACTGTACAGTTTATTTGCCTTTAGTCTTTAGACTCTACTCATTTTCAAAGTTTTTTTTTTTTTTGTCTGCTTCATACATTTGCAATACAGTTAAGATTCTTGTCACAATCCGGATTCCTTAAACTCCAGAATAACTTTTTAAAATTTGTGTGCATTAAGTTGCCGCAGGGTGGGGGAGGGGGGGTGACGAGGAATTTGTGTAGATTGATACAGCAGGAGTGGGAGCCCTTTATTGTAGGACAACAGAGGTATTTATACATTCCACACAGCTTATCTTGATTAACATAAACTAGATACAGCAGCCAACCAATAAGAAATCTCCATACTTAATGGCTCCTTGGCGCCACCTCACAAACCACTCCCCCTGGCAAAATGCCAGGTGCCATCCTGACTTGTTTACAGACTCTAACATTAAGTTCATTCTTTGCAAAGTGTTAGGGGTTGTGACAAATCCATAGTATCATTTACTCACCACTGTGGTATAGTACAGAGTATTTTCATCCTAAAAGAATTCCTTGTTCTTTTCAACAACCCATCCCCTAATCTGGAATTCTTGGCAACCACTGACCTGGCCGCTCTATACTTTTGCACTCTCTAGATGTCCAGATTAGTATGAAGATGCTTCATACTTGCTTCTTTCAATTAGAAATATATATTTCAGATTTTTCCATGCCCATGAATTGGCATAACTTGATAGCTCATTCTTTTTTTTTTTTTTCCACTAATGAGCAAGTAATCACCGACTGGGAAAACTTAGTTGCCTTCTAGTTTTTGTCACCTATGAACAAAGTTATAAATATTTCAATGCAGACTGTAGTGCACACACAAACTTTAAAATTAGTTGTGGAAATATCTAGAAGTACCAGTGCTGGATGGTATGCTAAGACTCTGCTTAACTTTGTAAGAAATTGCCAAGCAGGGAATGATAGTTCCTGTTGCTCCAGATTCTTACCAGTATTTGAAATTATCAGTAGATTTTTTTTCAGTTTTATCCACTCTACTAAGTGTGCAGTAGTATCTCAAAACATTTAAAAATATGTTTTATATTTATATGAGAGCTATAATACTAAATGTTTTGAAAACTATTATTTCACAAGTTTAGTTCTAGTCTCTCTTTGGTTTATAAACTAATGATTTGGAAACCAATTACCTATGCATTTATAATACCTTCTGAAAATAATGTGACTTTCTATCTGTGTACATGTGCTGGTATGAAGTTGTTTATCATATTCAATTAATTCAAAATGATAGGCGTACAAGTTTCGTTAAAAATCATCAGGTGATTTGACTTTGCTTTGTTTCTTTCTGACAACCTTCAATTAGAAGACATTGGTGATTAATTCATTAAATGATTAATATTGCTTCATTTCCTTTTTCTTATAGCATGTGTTCTACAAAATCATTTAATTCTGGTGTGTACTGTTGCTATGAAATTTGAGATGACTTGCCAGGCATAGAGTAAGGAGAAACCTTAGTGTGATATATAACTTGTGCTGAATAAGATCACTTATATTCACGTTCCTTTCATTCCAGTTACTATTTTGGATTTATATTACTTGATAACCCATGGTTGAGAGATTGTAGATTAGTATGAAATTTATGTAATTTAATTTATGGTACACAGCATAGAGCTACTATAAGAGCAAAAGGAAAATTCTTTATGCTGATTGTTATAGAATTAGGATCAGGAGAGAGAGAATCAAATAAGAAATCATTGGTCTCCAAGTGTTTTCCTTTTTTTTGGTGGGGGAGAAAGGATAAGTCAATATGAGGTTTTGAGGAAACTCTTCTTTAACATTTCATTGTTCCTATGTGAGCTTCAGCTCTAAGATGCCAATAAAATTGTTCTACAATTTATTTTCACCAGAAGAGTCTGGAAATTATTTAAGGAATTAAACAGTGCTGTGGGTTACAATTCTTATAAAATTACTTTTTTTTTAAATTAACCCACTCTTTAGAAATTGGACCAATCAAATGGTGTGAGAAGGCAGGGTGATGATAGCAGAAAGCCATTAAGGCTGCATCCAGATTAGGGAACATGTCCTGGGATAAAAGCAAAGGCTGCCTGCAGTACTTTTGCTCCTGGGTCTGAGCTCTCTGCCTTAGAGGCTTCAACATCTCTACCTCTCCTTTGGTGAGCTGATTGCACACATGTATATACCACAACCTGAGTTGCTATGGAAGCTGTGGGGTATCCTTATTTTAAATATTATAATAACTAAATGATAGGTATATCTCCTCATATATAGATCATTCATCACAAATTTGGTAAGCAGAAGAGAAAAAGAATAGTGCAACCAGTAACATTTTAGCTTTCTTGTCACAGAGACAGGCATTGAATCATTTTCTGAGGTTGATATTCTTGAGAAAATTATATAACTTCTTAAAAATTCACTTTTCCACTATATAAGGTAGATGGTAATATTAATTCAGTTGAGGTTTAGTGAGTGAGAAGTAAATAGAAGGACTAGCATTTTCTAATCACTGAATAGTTTCGCTTTTCCCCAATTTCTTAATCAATAATCAAATCTCAGGTATGTCATTGCTACTTTTCTGATGATCTCCTTTCTCTCCCAAAACATATTTAGAATGAGGAAATAATATGTTTACAGGCTGATTTTTCTTAGGGAAAGAAAATATCAAAAGTAGTATAAAAATCCTTTCCAGAAAGAAAGAAAGGAGGAAGGAAGGAAGGAAGGAAGGAAGGAAGGAAGGAAGGAAGGAAGGAAGGAAGGAAGGAAGGAAGGAAGGAAGGAAGGAAGGAAGGAAGGAAGGAAGGAAGGAAGGAAGGAAGGAAGGAAGGAAGGAAGGAAGGAAGGAAGGAAGGAAGGAAGGAAGGAAGGAAGGAAGGAAGGAAGGAAGGAAGGAAGGAAGGAAGGAAGGAAGGAAGGAAGGAAGGAAGGAAGGAAGGAAGGAAGGAAGGAAGGAAGGAAGGAAGGAAGGAAGGAAGGAAGGAAGGAAGGAAGGAAGGAAGGAAGGAAGGAAGGAAGGAAGGAAGGAAGGAAGGAAGGAAGGAAGGAAGGAAGGAAGCCAGATGGTTTCACAGGTGAATTGTACCTTACCTCTTTCATAGCAGTCGGATTGGAACATGGTATTAATCTTTAAAAAGAAGATTATAAAAGCCTATTTATAGAAAGCATGGCATTGCTATCAAAATGTGACAAGAGATTGTACCTAAAAATAAAATTACAGATTTATCTTACTTATAAGTGTTAATTTAAAAATTATGAATAATATTAGCAAATAGAATTCTATTACCCATTTAAAAGCAAATACATCATAATCAATTGTATTTTCTACCAAGAATATACTATTGGGTCATTATTAGAATATGTATTAACATAATGTATTATGTAACTCAATATATTGAAATAAATTGTATGATCATATTATTTTGTGCTGAAAAGGCATTTTTAAAAATTTCATACCCATTTGAAAAGTCTCAATAATATAAAAATGATTGTTATTTTCTCATATGTATTTCAAAAAAAGAATCTGCACTATATGCATTTCAAAAAAGAATCTGCACCTTCATGTTCCATTGGGAAATGCTAACATCCAGAATAAGGTAAAAGTGCTAGCCATCCGCCATACTATTTAACATTACATTAGTGTATTAGCCAACAAAATAGGTAACAAAAGTTAGTTATAACAGGTTCAGAATTGGCAAGAAAAAAGGAAAGTGCTCACTATTTGGAAATGAAAAGTTTGTATATGTAGATAACCCAAAGGATCAGCTTTAAAAAATAGTATAAATGATAAGATTTTAATAAAGTTATAAGCACTTATTTTGCAATATATTTCTTTCCCCCCTAAACTTTGAAAAAGTTCCTGGTTAGGCTTCCTTTGTCACTACCCAGAGATGTCAAATGAAAGCTACAACAAGAGGAATATTTTAAAAAATAGATGGAAATGTACAATGGGGCTCCCATTTCTTCCCACTGGCCACTGTCTCCTTTCTGAGAAGCTGGAGCTTCAAATACTAAGAGAGTATAAACCTGTTGCTAATATTAACAGCTACTTTTTATGACCTTATCATAATTGGTTTCAAATTCTGATTAAGAAAATTAAACAACAAGCCATGAGGGATGCTGGAATCACTAGCTAAAGAAAACAATCCACTCAATTTGATTCCTTACCTTCAATTCCAATTCCATCTCATCCAACATGAATTGAGAGATTAAATAAAATGGTTTTGACATTTCTTTTAAGAGTTCCTTAAAGCTGGGCATGGTGGCCTGTAATTCCTCTACGGAGGCAGGAAATCCACATCTTTGAAGTCAGCCTTGGCAATTTAGCAAGACCTTGTCTCAAAATTTTAAAATGGAGGTGAGGGATGTGGGTGGGACATAGCTCATTGGTAGAGTACCCCTGAGTTCAATCTGAGTACTAGAAAAAAGAAAAGTCCTTACAAATACTTTTCTAAAAATCATTTTGCAATTATTCATGGTACTCCATAATTCTTATACTTCTGCTAAAGCTGCAAGAGCAGACACCCACATAGATTCACAAGTATCTGGGACAAAATGATGTAAATATTATAATAGCTTTATATACCAATTTTACTACAGGAAAAAAATGTGATGTAGGTTAAGATAAAGTTAAGTACAATGAACAAGAGGTTCCTTAGTTTTCTTCTATCAGGGTGAGTCAAGGAAGCTGATTGGAATGGAGAATCTCCTTCAGTAATTGAAGTTTTCACAAATTTGGAAAAAATTAGGGAGAGGTATATCTAATGTAAATTCTTAGACCATTTCTAATTCAAAATGGTATTTAGGAATGTGTATGAAATTTACTCAAAAGAACTCAACACAGCAAAGCAAAAATACCACA
This sequence comes from Ictidomys tridecemlineatus, assembly GCF_052094955.1. Taxonomy (NCBI): domain Eukaryota; kingdom Metazoa; phylum Chordata; class Mammalia; order Rodentia; family Sciuridae; genus Ictidomys; species Ictidomys tridecemlineatus. Next base: position 34,613,840 of record NC_135480.1, read on the forward strand.
TGCTTAAAATTAAATATTTTTAAAAGGTTGTAACCACCATGTCCTTGAAATATGTAATCATTATTCTGAAAAAGATCAACATTCCTGCCTTTACCATGAGTTTCTAACATTCAAATTTGTAGTTAAGGAATAGGATCAGCAATCCTATCTACTTCTTTTCAAACATGTCCCTCTCAGAGCAGATCCAGGTTTTGTTCAGCCTCAAGCAGATCCACATTAGAATTTGTGAGTCAATTTTTGAGGAAAGGAATGCAAATGTACATATAGATGTGTTTGAAAATTAATGTAATATAAATTTTGTATATAATTCATAATATAATATAATATAAATTTATATTAATATAAAATCAGAAACATCACAATAAGTTCCCATGGACTAGATAACTCAAGCCTCTTTGTTCTAAGACCTCTTTAGAGGATTCAAAATTCTTATTTAGAAGTCCTTCCTGGCTTATGCTGTCTGAGCACTACACAAATCCTAGGAAACCCTACCATTCACAAAGGCAGGATCAGGTGGAGACACTGGTGCTTAAGTTTCAAGTTCATGGCAAATCTGTCTCTAGTTCTACTCGGAGTCACCTTAGGTCACATTAAAGTAGCAAAGCAATAGAAAATTCAGTCCTTACTGCATTTTCATGTTTTTCTTTAAGTCTTATACATTGAAACCAAATTTAGAATAAATAAAAATTACTTTTTAGTAACTTAATCCTCTTAGGAAAGTGGTATTCAACATTAGCTTCATATCAGAATGATTCAGGGTACTACCGATGCTCAGACCTCTCATCAAAAGATTCTGATTAAGTTTGTCATTGCTAAGGCCTGACCAGTCTTTTTTTAAAAGCTCCCAAGGTAATTCTAAAGTATAGCAGAGTCAAGTTTCATTACCTAAGAAGCTGAAATATTCTAAAATGTTCATCAGTTTTGTCTAATAAAATCTGTATTCTGATTAGTGATTGAAAATTACACAGGACATTTATCCCTTCGTTTCGTTTGAGGTTGGTGAAAGGATCAAATTATAAATAGACACGAAAGTGCCGGCTTAGGAATGCCCCAAGCAAGCAAGCAAGAAATAAATAAATAAATAAAGGAGTGTCAGAAAGAGAATATGGAAAATACCTTTTCTTTTTCCTAGAAAAAGAGGGATCAAACAAGAAAGCATGTGACTGATACAGATACACATTTGATAACTCCTATAACAGACCAAAAAACAAAAAGAAAAAATTAAAAATAAATGAAAAGGAAAATAACTAAGAAGGTAATGGAATTTGAGGAGACCTAAAATATTCTTGGATAATTCAAAATTGCTAGGTGTAGCACATCTGTAGGTGGGGGCTTTTTATTCAGACATCAAATTAAAGATTCTGACAGCATGACATGTTATGACATGATGAGTACTGTCATTTTGATTTTCCTTTCTTCCTTCTCTATCGGTTTTGTTTAATAGCAAACATGAATTTTCTTGGACACTATTGTAGCAATTATCATTCAGTCATTCAGTCTACCCAGAGGAAGGCAGAATGGAAAAATAAATAAATTTATTAACTAAAACTGCCAATATAAGATAAGGAAAAAAAATCATTTGCCCCAATTTAAATAAAAATAGAAAGCATCAGTTTGGAAAGAATTTTTTTTAATCTTATATTTTGATATTTAATGTGATTCCATTTAGCTCCAGAGTTGGCAAGAACTGAAAGCAAAAATGGCATCTATACAGATCAAAATAAGTCAGGAGTTGGGAAAATGACCTAATTTAGTTGTTTTCAATTTTTTTTTAGCTCTAGAATCTTTTCATCCAACAAACTCTTACTCAAAAAGCTGAATGTGGGAACAGAAATAGCAAAGTTGGCCTGAGAGAGAAGGAACTTGGGGAAGTTCAGATAAGACCCTTGATGGGTCCCGATAAAAGCGACTCATGGCTTTTTTTTTTCCTTACAATTTCAGCAACACTTGTAACACATCCTCAGAACAGAAGGATGTGAAAATAGTTTTAAAAGCCACTAGGTACCAGATTCTGCTGCCAACAGTATAGATTTATTTTCACTTTTTATTTTATAAGCAAAGATGACCTATTCGACTGGTATCATTCAAGCAAGTAGTACTTTGTTTCCTATCTTAATAATATGAGAACTCTAGGTCTTTAAAATAAGCCATTGAAATGTTGATCAAAATTGAACTCCTGGTACATTTACTGAGCACCTACACATAGAGAATTCTATGAGAAACTACAGGTATCAAAGGACTGAGAAAAATGGAAGGGTAGTTACTAAGGGAAAGAGAAAGATCATTTAGTCATTTTCATTTATTAAATATTGCTTAAGCATCTTTTTTATACCTTGCACTCTTCGAGTCATCTAGGAAAAATAAATATATACTTATAAAATGTAAAATATCAAAAGTACAAATATGCAAGCTCTCCAAAGAGCTTATATTTCATCAAAGGAAGATAGAAAATAAGTACTAAACATTGCAAATAAATAATGTGCAAAGGTGATATATATTGAAGAAGTACTGGCATTGTTGAAGGTATGATTATAATATCAATTATAGGAATAAAAATAGGTCTTATTGAGAAGTTAACCTTCCAGAAAGACTTGAAGTGGAGGAAAGAATAAACCAGGAGGACATATAGAGGACAGAATCCTAAACAGTGCTAATATTCATACAGAGGTCCTGCAATGAGAGTGAATTTTTCTTGTCGGAGAATGGCAAGGAGGCAAGCATGATTTAAGAGAGACCTAAGCACTAAGGTCAGAGTTACAGAGATGTGAGAAGAAAATGGTAGATCACACAGACCTGAGGGGCCATTGTAAGGTAACTGGCTCTTACTCTGAATAAAATAGTGTTCTACTGAAAGATCTGAGTAAAAACGTAATATGATTTATTTTCATATTAAAAACAGAGAAACTTCCATGTACTGTATTAAGGTTAGACAGGGGTTTAAGAAAAAAGGGTGGAAATTCAAGAGGATCATTTGGAAGGTTATTCACAAGATAATAAATGGTAGTGATTTGGACTAGGGAGATGATGGACTATGGACTTTGAAGACACAGATAGAAGAAATTTCTGGTCAATGGAATGGTTGCATGGTTAGAGAGAAAGAGGAGCCAAGGATTAGTCCAAGATTTCTGATCAGGAAACATGGAATACTTCACTTCATGTTAACTAACATTGGTTGAGCAGTTTGGGGGTAGAAATTCAGTTTGGGATATGTTAGATTGCAATATCTACTAGTTTCTCAAATTGAAAGATTGAATGAATTAATCTTAACACATAGTTCTGAGGAGATATTTATTAGAAGTCATTGTCCAAAGAGGTGTTATTACTCTGGAGACTGGGGTAGAAGGGTTGCAAATTTGAGGCCAGTCTTGTCAAATTAACAAATCTGTCTCAAAAGAAAAAAAAAAAATGGACAGGATTTAGTTTAGTGGTAGAATGCCTAAATAAATAAATAATAAAGATTATTTAAACCCCAAGTATATCAAGATCACAAAACAGTACATTTAAAGAAGCCAACAAAGGAGAAAATCCCAGGAAACCACTAAAGACATCACAAAGGTTTAATATAAGAAGTGGCATTTTAGATGGGCCTTGAATGTTGATCTAAGTTTTTGTCAGCAGACATGTTTGCAACATTTTGTTTTCAAATAGCTAATTATATAACTGCTGTGGTTAGAAACTGATTTTTGTCATGTCATCACTGTCTCAATATTGGCTTTGGAAATGTTCGAAGGATGGTATTGGTCTGAATCATAGTGTTTTCAGTCCAGTTGAGCAGATGTGTATTTATATAGCTCAATATATATATATATGCTCAGTCCAAACTTTAATTAGTCAGATTGAGTTCAAGAAGAAGTCACCTATAAGCCAGGATTTATTACTTTCCAATATTATAAGACACATTTCCAACTTAATTATTTAAACCAATTCAAATGCCTACCAGAATTTTAAATTGCATTATCATAATAGTCTAAAGTTGCAATAGACATAGGAGATTCATTCTTCTTTCTCAATTCCTTCTCCAGTATGCCACTTGTTTCTACAAAATTGAATTCTCTCTTCTCCAAAGGTACCCATTGCTTGTCCCCTTGACTCTTTTGCTTTGTTATTATTTCCACAGAAGATACTTTCCTTTCTTGTTCCTCCGTTTCCAAATCTTATTAATCTTTCTTGCCATGGCTAATATGCCACTTGTCATTACTGATGCCCCACGATGATGAAAAGACTGCTCTCTTTTTTGAGTGGCTACAATCTTTATCTCTGCCTCTTTCCTGGTATATCAATGTCAACTTCAGGCTGGAATTTTCACAATGGGTAACCTCTTACTAGAATATCAGCATCTGGAGGAAGGGAATTAGTTAATCTTAACAAGCACAGAAGGAGGGAAGAAAGGAAGAAAGAAAGAAAAGCAATGATGTTTTTCTAGAATGTAACTGTGAACTAATCTTTGGCCTTTTCTCAATGATGTGGATCTTTGTGTCATTTACATGGCTTGTTGCTTGTTAACCGAGAGTACAAATGCAATAGAGCATGAGGATTAATTAGTAAGTAATGTCTTGGTGAAGAAAAAAATATTTCGATTTTGATTTTGTGAAAAGATGCAATCAGGAGAAGTGAAGCAAGTCTATTTTATTGAACATGTAATTCTGCGTGTCATGTGCTATTTGGCTTATTCTCTTTAACCCTCAAAATTAAATATAGGATACATGTGCACTGTTTTCTTTTTTGTAGATGAATGAGATGAGGTTCCAAAAAGTGAAATAATCTTCCAAAACTCACTTGACTAAGGTGGTGGCTTGGATCCTCTGATGCCCCAAATCATGCTTTTTCCTTATATATTATGATGTCTCCAGAGATCATTGACTTTTACTTCCACCCTATGAATCAAGGAAAAGGTTTTGAAGGTTTCTTTTATTTAAATGCAAATTTATGGAAAGTTCAAAGTCAAGTAAACAACTCTACTGCGGAAGTCTGTAGCAACTGAAGGTTACCTGGGTGCCCATTGTGAAGGACCCTGGAGTTATCAGGTCAGTAAACCCCAGTAAGAGTCTCTATGGAACCTGAAAAACAAGGAAGCTTATTTGAATAAGCCACACTTTTCTGCTTAAGAAAGTGACCATGAAATGGGAAGAAAATGAATTAAAAATAATAAAATGGTCTTTAAACAGTTAACTAGTATCATGTTCCTTTCTAGGAAATATCTCTAGAAGCACTAAAGTTGTTACGATTCTAAATGTGTTTATTTTAATGAAGCTACTTTTTAAATGACTTTTTAAATGATCTTATAGAACAGTCAGTTCTGAAAGACAGAGCTTGCTCTGTCAAAGCCCTGAAATTCAAAACAAAACTTTGCAGTAAATTGATAATTCAGAGGAGGTATAAAAATAGAACCTTAGATCCCTCCTGAGCATTAAAACCACATTTTTTCCTAAGTAAGAAACTTTCTGTTACTTCATAGTCTCTCCATCAAAGCTTTGATCAAAGGAGAATATATATATTTTAAGTTGGTACAGAAGAGGTAGCCCAAATTTTGACCATCATTTTACCTTAATTGACCTAGGGCTGGGGCCAGTCTGAGAGGTTGAGCATCATGGATATTTGCTATTTTCAGAAAACTCAAACTAGGGAAACAGTTGAGAGCATACTGTGTGATGATCCTAGGCAGAAAACCAAGGGGTATAGAGATAGAAGTAAACTCCATGTTAAGGGAGCTCAGTCTATTAGGTGATGTAGAGATGGCAGTAGGGGTGTGGATTAGAGGGAGAATAGACTGGAAATGGTTTAAATGGCCAGAGTTATGTAGGCAAGACTAATTCCTTTTATAAGAGGAACAATCAACCTAATCTCAAAGCACAAGGAAGACAATAAATACTCAAGATACATATGTTAAATAAATCATCTTGCTTTCAGGATGTCTCACCTGAAGGGATTTATGATAGAGCTGCCAAACTGAAACACTAGGATCAGAATTAAGAGTGCTGCAAAGTGGCCATAGTTTATTGTTAAAAATCTTCCAGATGATTCTCATGCTCAACTAAGGTGTAAACCACCGTTTAAATCGGACAAGAGAAACAAAAGTAAACAATTTCCTGCAGAGACACATAGGGAGAGAAAACCTTTTCAGACTTAGTGAGGGTTGTAACAAAATTGGGGACAAGGGGAAGTAAAAGGAGAAGTGAATGAAGAAAGGAGGACAAAGATAAAGATGCATGTTCTTGCTCCTGAAACAATGTCAAGATTGTTTCTTATCCTTTCTCTGTATTGTGATTCATCTGAACAAGCACATTATTATATTGAGATAAGTGAAACCTAAGTTTATTCTGAATGCCACTTCTTTTAGTTGTAAAAAAAAATTATCTCTCTTAACTTTTCCTTAATTCTCACTCTTAAGAGGGAATTTACAGTAGATCTGTCTTTGTATTTCTTTTAGTCATGCCCTTTTCTTAATCCCAACCTCCTGGAGAAGAATTAGAAAGTGAGACACACCTGGTCCTCCTTTAAATATCAGCCTATGCTTTACACGTACCTGTGCAGGCACACACACACACATACATACACCTCATCTGTCCATCTCCAGAGAGTCAGAAAACACACACTTATTATGTATTATGCCTTTCCATTCTAAGGGAGAAGTATCGAGGCCTCTGGTAAAGATGTCATTCATATTTTTTGTGATCTGTTGATTGGCTCAGACTTGTCACATACTTCACTTCTACTGTCCATTCTCAGAAAGTTAATTAACCAAGTAGAGAAGGGATTGCTCCCCAGAGGAAATAGGGGTTTATTGAACAGCATCAGAAAGAATGAATACTAGGATGCAAAAAAGCAACAATTCACAATATCCTGGGCTTCCCCAGAGTTTCTTCTGCAGAGAATATACAAAAAAAAATGGTCATCACAATTGTGTGGCACATGGGGGAAACAGAGCCATTTTAATCATAGTACTATTATTTTATGACTTATTAAAATCCTAACCCCTTGCAACAAAGGGAAGAAATTATATTAATTTTATGTCACAATACTAAAGAATAAAACCTTTAAAATGCACCATGAAATGAGAAAAGGTAAAGAAACCATCTTGCGGACAAAGAACAGTCTCTTTCTTATGCATGAACTTTCTATTTGACATTACTTTGGGGGGATCATACTTTTAGTTTATCTTCTGGGGGTTGGTAATAAGGGCCTGGGGTATTCTGTTCTGATGGATGCATCCTCCTGTCCCATCTTGGAATTTCACTTTAGAATCTAAGAAGAAACCAAGGAGAGAAAGGTCTGAGTCGGCTCCTTAACTTGCACATCTTACAAAATTTTTTTTCTGTGGCTTCAAAATTATCTCTTCCAATTGACTAGGACTCTGGGATAGGGCTGTTTGCCTAATCCAGTGTCCTGCTCCAAATATAGTGTTCATAAGCTTGGACTATCCTCTGTGTCTCCCTCTCTCCCTCTCTTTTAAATATTCATCATTAGAAGCTATGGCTATTTTTCAGATTTTTTTTTTTTTTATCCTAGTTACATTATTCTTGGACATCCAGCCAGATGGCTCTGTACCTTCCATGGGCAGAACAGGAGTCACACACTAAAGACTGAAAGTAGAAAGTGCCTCTTACTTTATGTCCCTCTTAACTTCCTCAGATGTTCTGTGGTCCCACTTGTGACTACAAATAATGAGGTCCTGACAGTGTCTGCCTGGTCCCTGCTTAGGAAATGAGGCAGGAAGAGGAGACAAGTCACACTGAACCATTTTGCTTGAGAGGATGTGACTGATCACATAGCCTATTCACTGAAACAAGGTTTGGCTACTATGGAGACCCATGAAACTATTTGTCAGCTCAGCCTGCCCTAACAGAGTACTGCACACTGGGGGAATTAATTTTCTCATCATTCTGGAGCTTTGAAGTCTAAGTCTAAGATCCAGGTGCTAGCAGGATGCTTCTGGGGAGGCCTTTCTTTGTGGCTTGAAAATGGCCACCTTCTCTCTGTATCCTCACATGGTCTTTTCACACAGAGAGAAAGTGAGAGTCCTGGTGTCCTGTTCTTATAAAACTATCCTATCAGGTAACAGCCCTATCCTTACAACCTCAGTTAACTTCCTTAAAGGAAGATTGCTTACGAATACTCTTACATTGTGGGTTATGACTCCAACACGTGAATTATGGAAGAACACAATTCAGTCAATAACAGTATTCAATAAACAAAACCCTGACACCACTCAACATCTCTTACGGTTTTGAAACATCCCTTTGCTTTTTTTCTCTGTGTGGTGAAATGAGACCACTGACTAAAATATTACAGAAGCGGGAAAAAATGCCTTACATCTCTCTAACTATTGATGGTATCTGAACATTTTCCCAGGAAAGGAATCTTAAAAACTACCTATCAATAGACTCATTACAGTATGATTCTTCTTTGGCAGCCTCTAAAGTCTTTTTTACCAAGTGTCCAAGATCATGGTCAATGTCAGCAGGGCTATGAAATGATTTCAGCTCTGCCTTCCGATTGGTATTTCCCAGTACTGAGGTCCTTATTAACGAAGTGCAATTTCTTGCACTCTCTCCCTCCTTTCCTTTCTCCCTCCCGTTTCTCTCTCAACACCTGCTCCATAATGCCATAATTTTTTCTCTTACTCAATTAAAAGCAAGCACATTCTAAATTAATTCTTCTCCTTTTCACTTTAATTGGATAATCACTTTCACTTCTAGATTAACTAAATTGTTTACAGACACAATCTTCATGCTTGTGCTTAATTTAGGAATGGGTATTTAGTAGGAGGATGCAGGGGAGTCTATCAGAGATTGGCCAGCCCTTTTTAATGTGGCTTTAGGGTACAGGAAATAGCATAAAACTACACCAGTGGGGAAAATTTTTATTCTTAGAATGGGACCAGAAATTCAACACATCCTGAACACTATCTGACTTTATTTCTCAGACTTCATTCATTATTATTCAAATAACAAAGAAGAGTGTTAACTTAAACCTCATGGAGATGATATGTGCCAAATCATGTGCCAGGTGTTAAAAATACAAAAGGATAAGCTGTCGTCCCAAATGAAAAGGACATCACAATGTAGAGGGGGGTGTGGACAAGAAGACATTTTCCCTTTCACATCAGATGGGATAAAAACAAGGTGGAGTCCTGAGGATCTGTATGAGACTAATAAGGTGGGCAATAGACGGAAACTTCCTAGGAAGGGTGCAAATACCTTCCTCTAATTAATACTTATGTAAGCAAAGAATGCACTATGATTTTTAAAAATTGTTGAATTAATACATTAGAGTAGGTTTAGACACCTAAATAAAATAGATTTTAAAATCATATGTAATCCTAAAATATTAAGAGTTAACAGATACTTCAGTGGGGCAATTGCGCGTGCATGTGTGTATGTGTATAAATATGGAAGTGTAATATATATATAGAATATGTTTGTAAATGCTGCTTTATTTAACATTTCATCATGTCTTTGCCATTTAAGTATTCTTCAAAGACATTATTGATGTTTGTTAAATATACCACTATATGAAATAGCTTGTAAGTAAGAAAACACCGATTTCTTAGTGCCACCTCTGAGTGGGCTATTTCCAGCTACAGAGGTTAAATGACATCCCCAAGTTTACTTGGCAAGTGATGAAGGCAGCATGGCTTGATGCCAGAACTGTGTGTCCTTTAGAGCATGCCAGTTCCTTTCTACTTCAACCTTTATGTCTTTATTTTAAAAACAAGTTTTAAAATATACTACAAGACTCTCCACCAACTTATGGTGAATCCTGCCTTGTTGCCTGATAACCTTAATTTTCCAGCATTTTCCTCTAGAAGCAAACCAGCTTAATGTATGAGAATATAGGAGTCACCTTGCTAGGTTTTTACTCATGCCTTCCCCATTTACTCCCTGTGACATGGTTGACAAAGTTACTCTGCCTTTCTCTATCTCAGATTCCTCATTTAAAAAGCAAGAGTAATAGTTGCTACTTCATACGGTTGCTAAGAGAATTAAATGAGTCCATTTATATTAGTTTTCTACTTCTATACAGCAATTGCTAAAATTTAGAATCTGCAAGCAATATCCAGTTATTAATCTCACAGTTTTTCTAGGTCAGAGGTATGCCTTGGCGTGACTTGGTTCTATGGTTTTGGAATCAAAAGCCTGAAATCAAAGCATTGGAAAGATTAAGTTATTAGCTAGAGGCTTGAGAAAAAATTTAGTTACCAGGCTTCTGCCTGCTGCTGGTAGAGTTCAGTGTGCTGTGCTTACAGTACTGAGGTTCCTGTTTCCTTGATGGCTGCCAGCTGGGGTCTCTCCCAGCTGGTAGAGGACATTCATATTCCTTGATGCATCCTGCTATGTCCTTAAACCAGCCATGGCACATTAAATATTTCTCATATTTCACATCTTTGATTTTCTTCAATGACTGGCTAGGAAAAATTTCTGCTATTGAGGGTTGACATAATTTGATCAGGCCCACCTGGAAAATCTCCTTATCTTAAAATTAGTAGTGCCGAACACTCTAACCTAATCACAGGAGTAAAAAAAAAAAAATCCATCAATTCATAACTATGGGGTTATACAGGACATGTAAAGCAGGGAGTGAGAAATTTGGGGGTCAGTCTTAGAATCTTGCTTATCTTATCAAGCTGGCAAAGCACTTAGGTAATTCACCACCAACATAAGAACTTAGTAAATGTTCCATACTACTCTTGTATTCCTGGAGAATCAATATATGACATTCCTCAATATGTTGAACCATTAATATGTAGCAAAATTGAACTCTGCATATATAAAGATATATATTCTTGATTTAGTTAGGAAAATTTTGAATGAAGATTGACAAAAATCAAAGTTCACAAAAAAGCATAAACAAGATATTTTCTAAAAGGTAACTTTATATAACAGAATCCAGAGCTCTTGGGATCCTTTCAACTGTGTGCGTCTCCTGCCTTCTTCTGGCCTTTTGGAGCATGGCAAGAGAATGCTTTCCTTTCATAAGAAAAGCAGGCTGAATTTCTGCATGAATGTCATGCAATCTTTGTTGGTCTTAGTTTTTGAGTGTTTCAGTTCAGGATTTTCAACATCACTGGCTACATTTATTTCAGTTAATGATTTGAAGTAAGTTGCAAGAGAATATTCATTATGTACAAGCTTTTGCCTCAGATCTGGAGCTGTAGGGCTTACCTAATTGAGTACAGGACTCACTGGGTACTGTGGTGCTCATTTAAGGAACCAGATTAGAAAACATATAGTAGGGTTCAGTCCACAGAGTTTGGGACAGTCAGTCTGCAAGAGTGGAATGAGTCTTCACAGAAGTTATGGGAAGGGAAATATTTTCCAGAGAAGCTAGTTTTTGTTTCTTTTGCTTGTAGGTAAATCAGTTTATACTGATGTTAGCTTTGTGCAAATTCCCATTCATTGTGTGCTCTTTTTCATATTTATTTCTGAGAATTCAAAAAAATTCAAGTTTGCTAATACCTGCTTCCCTACAAACTTGTTTGGTAAGTGAAGCTCACAGTCCAAAAATTAACTTCCTGCACCAGGGATCCAGCAGATTTTAAAGACAGAAAATAGTGTGTGTGTGCTGGGAGAGGAGGGACATGTCTGGGCAGAAATACCCAGGACAACCTCTTTCATGGGACTCCATTCTACTTTGTAATGAGACCTTATTTTCATTTCTTTTGAGGAAGAAGGTACCCCTTAAGCAAATACCACTTTATAACAAATCTTCCTTTCTTCAGTCAACAGATTATCTCCCAAAATGACATACATGGTAAGTGAAAAAAAAATCAATGCTATTTCAATAGAATTTAAACACTGTGTACTTAAGTTCCTGTTCTAGGACTTAAATGTAAAGTGTGATGTGTGCATCTACCTAGATGTTTTCCACATAATGTTTCATATCCTGATGTTATGCCTATGGTAAATCTTGTTGCATGTCGAAAGGGACCTTCAGTTGCTAATAGACTGAACTTCAGTTGGAAGAATATCCACCATTATCCAGTTGGACTCAATGATACCACATGTATTTGATATGCAATGATATCAAATGGAAGAAGAGAGCAGAAGAGAAACAGAATGAAGATGCTTCTAGAAGCTGAGAATGGCAGACTAAAGGTAGGGAAGAACGAAGAATCTCAGTGCCACAATGGTGTAAAACTGAATTCTGACAATAACATAAATGATTCTGAAAATAGACTTTCTTCTAGAGCCTCAAAAAAAAAAAAAAACCAAATGGACACAGCTCTATAGACACCTTCATTTGGCTCTTTGAAGACGCAGCACAGAGAAACAAGCTAAGTCGACCTGACTCTGATATAAAACTGTGCTGTTATTAAGTAGGTGTTGCTCTAAGCTGATACATATGTGATGAATTGTTACGCAGCAGTCAAAAGGTAATCTAATTGGTTTTTAATGATTTTTCTTAAGAGTATTGGTGGGTTACCTTTATATGCCTTTACAATTCCTGAATGCTTGTCCTTTCTTGATAGCAATCAGTACCACACATAGCTGGTCATAAAAAGAAAGCATGATGATTTGTCTTTTGAGAAATAGACTAAAGCAACAAGATGCAAACCTGGTCATAGACCCTAGTCTCACCTTCTGAGATCTTTGATCAAAGGGATGATCAGCGGATGAGGCTAAATCCAATTTATTAAGTGGATAACAGGTATAACAGGTTTTCACTTTATTTAATTGCACCCCTCTGTTAGCAACTGCCAACTCTTTTCTGTCTTGATTCTAACACCTCATTCTCAAGTGTGGCTAGGAAACTTCTCTTTTCTCTCCCAACAGGTCTTGGAAAGATGAGAGCAGCACTAGGTTTGCTTTTATGACACTCCATCTTGTGAGGCTATCTGTGGGGGGGGGGAAGTCCAGTTAGAGACTAAAAATATTGATTATAATTGGATTCCAGAAAGTGGAGAGTAAATACTTAATAGGATGGATAGATACAATATGCTATGAATATTAACTGCTATACAGAATATATTTAATATATATGTTTGTTCAATTATTTGGAAAGCTAAGCATATTAGATATCAGTATCTTCATTTTTTTCTTCCTTATACTATGATGTTCTTTTTAATGATTAATAGGCTTTTTATTATTGTAGCTTTAGGTTTACAGAAAAATTGGATAGCATGGCAGGGAGGTCCACATACTGATCCGACACCCACTCTCTACTCCCCCCAGTCTTCCTATTATTAATGTACTTCCTGTTATTAAAATTAATAGGGTACATCTGTTACCATTAATGAACCAATGTCTATATAATGATTAACAAAGTCTATAACTTAAAGTCTGCTCTTAGGTTGTGCAGTTCTGCATTTTGATAAACATACTGTCATTTATCCACCGTTACAGTTTCATATAGAATAGTACATCATATAGAATGCTATAGCACACAGAAGATAGTATCCTATAGGATCTCTCTCTGTAGTATCACACACCTCTCTTAGGATCTCTTGCATCTCACCTATGCGTCTCACCTTTTCCTCTCACTGAAACCTCTAACAATCTCAACTCTTTTTGCTCTTCTTCTTTTCACAGAATGCCATAGAGTTAGAATCTTACAGAAAGTAGTCTTTTCAGACCTGCTTCTTTCACTTGTAATTATGCATTTAAGGATCTTTCATGGCTTACTAGTTCATTAATCTTTTTATTAATGAGTAATTTTCCATTGTATTGATGAACCAGTGTCTTTATACATTCATTTATTAGAAGACATCTTGGTTGCTTCCATCTCAGGGCTGTTAGAAAAAAAGATACTATAAATATTTGTGCTCAGGTGTTTGAATGGGTAATACCTTTATTTTTTTCAGAGTTGATATTTCATTGTTGGAAGGAGATATTTGACTTTGCATTAGAGGGAACTTCATAGCATAAATATTTCAGGTTTCTCTTCAATACTTCCATCTTTCAGACCCCTGAAAAATAGAAATATCTTACTGGTAAATATATGGGGACAATCACTCCACTCCCCCTTTTTCTCTTTTTATTGAGGTTGCCTTCTGTATTATCAATTCCATGTGAATTAAAAATTCTAGCCCTGTCCTAAAACCCAACCTCTATTAGTTATTAAGGTCATATCATGACTTATATTTATTTATATTTACATTTAATTTCTTTATAGATATCTACAAAACTTGGCAGGGAAGAGAAATACTATTTACTATGGGTGTCCTCAGAGATCCCAACATAAATCAAAGCTCAAAGAGGTCAAATAATTCATACAAAGTCAAGCAGTTGGCAAGTAGCAGAGCTAAAAATTAAATCTTAGTTGGTCAGATGCTAGATTCTGTATTCTTTCTCCTACACCATCCTCTTCCAAAGTACTTTCTACTTTAGCCCCTCCTAGTATTTCTCATTACTATTGGAGGAAGATGCTTTTGTATTCAAATGAACTTTGCAAAATTGGATCAGATAAAGCTAAACCAGTTAGTTTCAATGTGTTTTTCACTAAGAGAGCAGACATAGTGTGCAATGTTTCTTATATTTATAGGGACCTGGAATGCCTTTTAAGAGTATTTCATGGGACTCATGTTTTAGATTCTGAATTTTTAGATGAGCATTTTGTAGCCCCATTTCAGAAAGCATCATTTTGTTCACACCACATTACAAAACCATTTTAGAATCTGTGGGCCACAGAGCAGCCTTCCAAAAGATGTGGATAGGAAATATGTAGAAAGGGAGGTAGGTCAAAAATGCAGGGTCAAATAAAATTAAAGAAGTTGCTTTATTGCAGGATTTCTCAGTCTCTACTCCACTACTACAGTATTTTAATTTCCTGAAAAGGAACAGAGAATAAAGCATTTTGCAACAATGTCTTTAACAGGACTTTTCTTCCCTTGTGAAAAAAAGGATCTCACAGTCTGTCAAAAACAATTTGGAAAATGCTGCTTTATAGCAAAATTACCATTTCTCCTACTGGTACCATATATTTTCATCTCTTTGCAAAAGAGAAATAAATTGAAACCCTCAATTACAGTGGCTTTTTGAAATGTTCCATAAGAGACAATTTGACCTTGATTGCAGATGGTCCCATACTTAAACTATTCCTCTTACAGAACCACTTTGGACTTGGAAAGTTATTCTGCCTCTAGGGATGTGATGAAATGAAAGTTGCAATGGAAGCTCTGTGTTGCCAGATAATGCTGAGAGCAGCAATTTGGGGGTGATGCTCAACCACAAGCCTCTTTTCGAGAAGCCTTTGTAATTGAAAGGTCAGAAGTGAAGGGAAATAAAGACATCATTGACAGCATTACTGATGTATTCAAGTTTTCCTCCATACTGTTTCCTTCCTAAGTGAATTGCAAATTTATTCATAGAAGTTATTGGGCACTTTACAGGATATTTTACTGCTTGCCAATATCGTTGTTCATTTATTGTAACGAGCATCTAGGAACTCATTCAATAAAGCTCAGTATCCATTCTTTTTCAAGTTAATTCGTTTAGGTCATCTCTGTACCAAGCAAAGGTTTTAGAAACTTGTCAAAAGTATTCTCCTTATTTAAATAAAAGTCATCATGGACTATCAGCTGGTTTCTTAAATAGGAAACCCAACTAAAGCAGGTAAGAGGCAGGATGGAAAGACATTAGGACTTAGATTTCAGTATGGGTACTTAATCCTTTGCAGGCATGCTTACTTTCAATAGAGGGTATATAGTAAACACTGTGATGGTTGAATTATTGAGTAAGGTCAGAGATCCATGGTGTCCTATATTCTGTGATGTTGCTGAAGCATCAGTTCTACTGCTTATAGAGAGGGGGTGGTATAGAAGCAAGTTACATAGGCAATGTCTGAGTCTCCTGGAATCTCCTTTCTACCACAAGCCAACATTGGGAGGGTGGTAGGGTGAATAAATACCCCTCCCCAAAATATATCCACTACCTAATACCTGGGACATTGAACATTTTGTTACACAGGAAGAGGACTTTGCAGATGTGCTTAATTTAAGGATCTTGAGATGGGGAGATTATTCTGGACTATGTAACTGGGCCCAATATAATCACAAGGGTTCTTATACAAAGGAGGCAGAAGGAATGACATATAAAGAAAGTGATGTGATGATCAAAACAGAACTTGTGCACTGAGCCCTTCAGTGTCATAGCCAAGAAATACAGACAGGCGACCAGAGAGTGAAAAAGGAAAACGGGCAAATAATCAGCTCTAACTCTACCTTGGCTTGAACCTAGTGAAACTGATTTCAGACTTCTGACTTCCAGCACTATAAGAGAAAAAAAGATTGTAAATTTTTAGCCTACTAATTTTGTGGTAATTTGTTACAGCAACCACAAGAGCCTAATACAGGAACAAAGGCAACAAAGCAATGAACTGGACTGTCTCTGAGGCCATATTGTTGGGAGACAGTAGATAGTTTCACGTCTGGGGGGTGGTGTTTGGCACTAGTTCTTCCTGTCATTTCCTGGATTGACTATAATATTTTAGAAATATTGATGTGTACCCTTATCATACATATGTTTTAAGAATTAATGTACTGTAAACATAAGAGTATTTAGCCATGGGTTTAATCCAGACTAAGGACTTAAATATTATTTGTTATCATGGTTAAGAAGCTATATATAACAACTCAAAAGGTTGAACTAAAATGTCACTATTTTAGTTGGCTTTTTAGCTGATGTGACCAAAAGACCTTTTAAAGAGGAAAAGTTAATTTGTAGCTCATGGGTTCAGAGGTCTCAGTCCGTAGGCAGCCAGCTTCATCACTCTTGACTCAAGATGAGGCAGGATATCATGGCAGAAAAGTGTGGTGGAGGAAAGCAATTCAAGACATGGTAGCAGAGAGAGAGCGAGACTTCTCTCAGCAAGAACAAATATATAACCTAAAGACCCACCTCCTCCAGTCACACCCTACCTGCCTTCAGTTACCACCCAATTAACCCATATCAGTGGATTAATGCACTGATTAGGTTAAAACTATCATAATTCAATCATTTCACCTCTAAAGATTCATTCATTGTCTTATACCTGAGTTCTTGGAGGGAGATCTATTCTGTAAACCACAGCAGTCATCTACTTGGACTTATTTTTTTTTCAATATTTTACCTGTTCTTTTTATTTACACATGACAGCAGAATGTATTTGATATATCATATATACATGTAGTATATAACATCTCATTTTTGTGGAGGTTCATGGTGTGGAGTTAAACTGATCATGTGTTCATATACAAACATAGCAAAGTTATGTCTGATTCATTCTACTGTCTTTCCCATTCCACTCCCCTCTCCCTTCCCCCCACTCCACCCTGTCAATCCAGTGAGCCACCTCTCCCCCAACCCCACCCACCTATTGTGGGTCAGCATCCACTTATCAGAGTAAACATTGGTTTGGGGGGATTGGCTTATTACAATTAGCATGATAACCTCCAGTTTCATTCATTTATTGGCAAATACCATAATTTTATTCTTCTTTATGGTGGAGTAATATTCCCTTGTGTTTATGTACCAGATTTTCTTTGTACTACAGCTTAGCTATTGTGAATTGAGCTGCCATAAACATTGATGTCTATTATTCTATTTTTGCCCATTTATAACCCATGTTCCATATATTAATTAAAGTTGTTATCTTTCAATGACTTATAGAATATAAAACACATAAATATATAATATGTTATAAAATAATATATAAAATAATATATAAAATATAATATATAGATATATATTATTTGTTTATAATAAAACCTATTATAAACATGTTTTATAGAATAAAGTATATAATGTCAATCTCTTATTTAAAGTTCTCCAAAGAATTATCACTGTCTTTAAAAAAAAATCTAAGTTTTATAACATGATCTATAAACCTCTTCATAATTCAATGGCTAGATTATGTTGCTCTCTGGAAACAGGGAAAATGTGTTATTTTTTAATGACTGGATCCAATGAAGACCAAAAATCAATATGATGATCCCACTTCCCAGTGAAATGTTGATGTATCCTTTAAATATTTAAAGAAAGATTCAATCGTATACACAGTTATATACAATGTCTTGAATAACTAACGTATTCCTGGCTGATGTTATATATTCCAGTGAGAAAAGACAACAAGCAAGTAAACAAATGAAGAAACAAGAAAATTCAATAAGTGCTGAAATGGAAACAAGTTAGGCTACGGTGATGGAAAGTGGCCATTGATTGGCACCATAGGTGGTCTCCGCAGGTAAGACTTTGATGAACTGAGACCTGAGGGACAAGAAGGCACCAGCAATAGGCAGTACCATAACTAGATGCAGAGGGAGAGGGAAGAAGGTATCCAAAGCAGGAGTGTTTGAGGGTGTGTGTGTGTGTGTGTGTGTGTGTGTGTGTGTGTGTATTCTTCAGGGAGGAAGAAGTTCAATGTTTCCAGAGTGGAGTGAGTGGATGTGTAATTTGTCAGATAAGTAGGCAGTCACTGGATTCTGAGAAAGTTTTAGATCATGTTACAGAGTTTGGATTTTCTTGTAAGGGCAATGATAATCTTTGGGGGATATCAAACAAGAATGTGGCATTCTATTTTCTACATTTAAATCACCACTCCAGTGAATATATGGAACACTGGTTATAGCAGGTCAGAAAGAAAAGTAAGGAATTCTGGTTAGGTGATTTTGAAACTCATCCCAGGTAGAGGTAATAGGTGTCTTGGAAAGTAGGAGTAGCAGTGAAGATGGGAATAAGTGGAAACTTTTGTAATGGGTTTTGGAGTTGGACTCAAAGCATTTGTGATAAATGGTGTTTTAGTCAGCTTTTTCACAGCTATGATCAAAAGACCTGGCAAGAACAACATAAAGAAGGAAAGTTGACTTGGGGTCCAGGCAATCAGAGGTTCAGTCCATAGAAGGCTGACTTCACCACTCTGGGCCTGAGGTGAGGCAGGACATCGTGATGGAAGGCTGTAAAGGAGGAAAGCAGCTCAGAAATGACAACTGAGGAGCAGAGAGAGTTCTGTTCATCAGGGACAAAACAGGCACCCCAATGTTACACTACTAGTGACCTGTCTCCTCCTGCCACTACCTACCTGCCTACAGTTACCACCCAAGTAATCCGCATCAATGAATTAATGCACTGATTATGTTAAGGCTCACATAACCCAATCATTTCACCTTGGAACTTTCTCACACTGTATCACTCATGAGTTTGTGGGAGACACCTTATATCTAAACCACAACAGATGGAATGCAGTGAGAGGAAAAGAGAAAGTTATGACTCCTAGATGTTTGGATTAAACAATGAGGGAAAAATTAATTTCATTTTTTGAGAGGACAAAAGCTTGAAAAATGTAAGGTTTAAGAGAAGGAAATTGAGTTCTCTTTGCTTGTGTTTGGGTATGAGGTAAGAGCAAATGTTGAAATAGAAATTGTATATATGTTCCTAGAGCTCATGGTGTTGAGATATTGTTGAAATGTTTAATCCATAAATAATGAAAATAGCAGCATTACAAAGACATTCCATGGTAAAGAAGATCAAATAAATTTTTGTATCATTGGGTATTTTATTAAGGTTGCAATATACTAATGTGAATTAAAAATTGTCTGTCTTGGGGCCAGGGTTATGGCTCAGCAGTAGAGGGCTTGCCTCACACATGCAAGGTCCTGGGTTCGATCCTCAGCACCACATAAAATTAAATAAATAAAAGTTGTTGTGTACAACTACAAAAAAATAAATATTTAAAAAATTGTCTTATTATTGTGTGATATATATGTTGTTGTATTTAACAGTGTTTTATTTGGTGCCAGTGTGATTCCTATTCCTGGAAAAAATTATTTTGAAAATCAGAAAACTCAGGTAAAGATAAATATTATTTAATTCCTACTGCCACCTAGTGGCAGAATTCAAAATTAAAATGGGAAGTCACACTTGAGACAGGATTGTCATTAGCAAGTTAGAGAACAGTGACTAATGCTATCAATTGATCATAGAAGGATAGAGGAAATAGATAACAGTTACCAAATATGTACTCTGAGATAGGCATTGTGCTGAAAATTTTGCCTGTACCATCTCAGTTAATCCTTACAAAAATCTCAATAAAGCAAGTTCTTTTGGTGCCTCAGTTCACAAAAGGAAACCCTGCTTTGGTGAATTTAAGTTATTTTACCAAAGTCAGATAACTAGTGAATATCAGAGTCAAGATTGAAACTTCAGTTAGTATGATGTCACAATGCAAAACCGCACTACAATGTGGCCTCTGAGCCATCAGTGTGGAGGCTTTCTAAAAACACAAATTCTTCTCTCCCTGCAAATGGTCTAAAGAAGAGAGCTCAGAAATCTGAATTTTCAGTAGGTTTTAAGCACGATAGAATTTGAAATCCACCAAGCTAGAGTGCATGAGAGGATATCAGGGAAGGTGAGAACAAAGAGCTATAAAGAATAGATAAGGTAAAATATGAAGGCCTTGCATATTTTTCAAGAGACTAGGACATTTATTTCAATTCCTTACTTCTGTTATAAAATATGTTGCCCATACTATTTTAAAAATTGTATTTCATGCTGTTTTGCAAAATACAAGGTTAGGTAAATACAAAGAATTCAATTGTCCATACATAAGCCTTAATAGCAATTTGATACATATTCCTCTAATTTTTAAATATATATGGTAAACTATATTACTTTAAAAAACAATGAAATCATGAAACATTTTTTGTCTTCTCTTAGTTATAATGTACAGCAGGAGTTTATACACTTTTACTGAGAGACAGAGAGTAAATATCTTTTTTTTGTTTTTTAGGTGTGGTTCTGGGGATCGAACCAAGTGTCTCATTCTGCTAAGCAAGCGCTGTACCACTGAACCACAACCCCTGCCCAAGGGAATAAATATTTGAGGGTTTGTGGGCCATAGGATCTTTGTCACAATGACTGAATTCTGCTATTAAAATGCAAATGCAGCCTTAGACAATACAAGATGCATGAACATAATTCTGTTTTAACACTTTATTTACAAAAATATATGATGGACCATAGTTCACTTTTATGACAAAATTTGCCAAATTTTGCTCTAGAACATCATTTAGAAGTAGAAAAAATAATTCAGATGAAATTAGGGCAAGCTTGGTGACAAATAAAGAGGGTTTGAACCAAAACAGTTGTGCTGAGTTATAGGTAAGCAGAAGCGTTCTTAAGGTATTTCTGAAAAATAAACAGTCCAATGAGAGATGAGAGTTTGAAAGGCCAATATAAGGAAAAAAATCAAACCAGATTTTGAATTTCCTAATCTAGGACACTGGATGAATTGACATATTGTGAAATGTGATGTAGGATACATTAAAAAGGATTAATTTTTATTAGAAATGGTCTGTGTCACCCATTGTACAAAACTTAGTATACATCCAGTATTATAATAATTAAGTTTAATAGCTAGTTCTGAAATACCTCTTTAGGGAAAAATTGCTTTTGATTTGTTAAATGTTTTGGCAGGTCATTGGTAATAAAACTGAAGCCCCAAATGACCAAATAAAGAAACCAAGAAGCAAGGCATAGTGTGTAAGTGAATGTATTTAACACAGAAATTTTGAAGTGGAGAGAACACAATGAGGAGGTCATGAGAGATTAAAAAAAAAAAAGGGAGAGAAAGAGTAATAATAAAGTGGACGGATTTTTTAAAAAAGGAATGCGCAATATTTTACTGTAAATTATTTCTGTTGATACAAACATAGTTTGCTGTTCTTGAACTTTTTATAATTCTGTCATACATATACATGCACTTTGCCTCCACGTTTGTAGAAGTACATATGTGTATGGGAGCTGCATAATTCATGTAAAGAACCCGAGTTCCATATATGAGTTACAAATTAGTAAAACAAGGATAATCCGTGTACAGTTTGTGATAATTATTTATTGATGATTAAAACAACATTGATCTTAGTGTTTCTCAGGATTCCTGTGTTGACTGGTCTTGGACTCATTCATTTGGCTACATCCAGTTGTTGGCCACTTGGAAACTGAGGTTAGCTGGGACATCTGGGAGGCTTTGGCCTGTCTCTCCATTCGATCTTTATTCAGAATCTTATTTTTTAGTTTTATTGAATATATTTTAAATGCCATAAGTTTGACCCAAATGATGATTCACCCTCATTAAAAAGATTTGGAAATCTTCACCCCTTTCTGCAATCTAAATACCATAGTGGCCTCAGTTCCATGAAAACAGTGGTGGAAAATATAAGACCTCCTAACGATTAGGCTCAGAAATCACAGTCTTGGGTCTTTCACATCCTATTAATCAAAGTAGAGTAAGATCAGCAAAAGATGGAGAAATTTCTCTTAATGGAATTTTTTGCAAAGAATCTGTGGCCATTTTTTTAATTCACTGTGAAAATGAATAGATCATCTGTGCTCATTCACTCGAAGCCAAATTGCAAAACCAAATATAGTAGGAAAAACAGGCACCCAACTTCTCAAGAATCCCTAAAGAGATGAAGAAGCATCTTCATGGGATTATGCTTAATCCACACATGGGACTATGTTTAATCCATTTCAGTGAACTCCCAATGGAGAGGATACTTCAGCTTTCATATGAGTGTCATGATATTTGATCTTCATGACAAAATTTTGTAGTAGTTATTAACTCCATTTTACATGGGGGATGTCATCCAAATACATTGGGCACTTTTCTTGAAGCTGCATGGTAATCATGTGGTTGAACCAAGATTGAAAGCTCAGTTAATGTGAATGTATTGTTCCTGCTTTTACCACTGTCTCACATGACTTCAGGATGCAATATGAAGTGAGGTTACCAGGAGGCTATTTTTTTTATTTTTTGGAAAGTCCTTACTTGCCTGATGCATACTGGAGCTATTATTTGACAGTAGGAAATGGGTCTGGCAGCCAGGAAAATGTTTTGTGATAGGTTCAATTTATCATTGTCAACATAACAGCAATATTTGAATTGAAGGATCACGTAGACTCCTAGGAAACAGTGTGGAGTGGAAGAGTGGACAAAGAGAAGACAAGACTATTAAAGAGTAGAGAGGGATATTCAGGAAATTGGGAGAAAGAAAAGGGACAGGGAAAGTGAGAGAAGGGAAGAGAGAGAAAAGGGATAAAGATAACAGCTGAATTAGAGGAACTGTCCTCACCAATTACTGCAGAGAGATGAAGCAAAATGAAAACCGAGATGAATTTACTTTGTTTTAGAAGCTTTTTGGAAGAGGTCTCTTTAGAGCATTTAAACTTCTGAATCCTTAGATTTTCCTAGATAACCTGGAAATAAGTCCTATAATTTTACAAAAGCAAAGAGATAAAAACTAAATGATGTATATTAACAATTTTAAGAATTTAAGTTGAGCAGAATCAAAGGGTGGATGGACCTGACCAATGCACAATGTCTGTTATGGAAATACCACAGTCAACCTCATTAATTTTTACAATCAAGATGTAATAATAATAATAATAATAATAATAATAATAATAATAATTTTTAAAGAAAAAATATAAAAAAAAGTTTTAAAAATTGTTTCTTCACTAAAGCCATGAAGAAGATAAAACTTAGTTTTTTTTCTTTATAGAACACTTTTCACCTTAACCTTAAATTTTGATTTCTAAGATAACTGAAGGTCACTAATAAAAATTACCACATGAGAAAAGAATAATTTCATACAATCTTATAGTTCATACCATACTTTCTTATGTTATAGTTTCATCTCTCTGTTTTTAAGCCCCATAATTTTATAACCCTCTCTAAGGAAAAAGTAAGAATTGTGGCCTTAATATGTCTCTAGCATTTGTGCATGGGATAGACTTTCAGTAAGTGTGTGCTGAATAAATTGATGGGAACAAACAAGATTCACATGAACATTTCTTGCTCATGAATAGGTGGAATACCTGGGGAGACTGTGTTTCCTAAGAGGGATGTACGTGTCACCTAACATGTACATCTTGTGAGCAAGACTGATATACATTTGAGGAATATGTAAACCATATTAATACAAGAGTCAATAATGCCTCAGACTTGGTGCTACCATATTTAACCAAGAAGTCAGAGAAAACAGGTAGTTAAGAATTATTTTAACTTGGCTGGGGATGTGGCTTGGTGATAGAGTACCTGCTTAATAGGTACAAGGTCCTGAATTCAATCATTCAATCTCAAGTATCTCTCTCTCTCTTTCTCTCTCAGTCTCTCTCTCTCTCTCTCTCTCTCTCTCTCTCTCTCTCTCTCTCTCTCTCTCTCACACACACACACACACACACACACACACACATAATTATTTTACCTCTACTTTCATTGCTTATAAGCTGCTAAAAAGAGCATCTAATACTGAGTCCAAGGTACATCTTAAAATTCCTGTGTCCCTTCTTAAACACCATTCTGTCTCTCAATTCACAGCTACTCAGAAACTTCTTTTTCCTAAACCATGCCCTGAAAACTCTGTCTCACACCTGCACAGGTATTTTTTTTTCTCTTTCTTTCTCAAAGTCTTTCATATCCTCAGAAGTAGCCTGTGGAAAGTAACTGAGCTATTTTGGTCCTATATATGTTACCAATTTTAAAGTTATTCTTTCACTCTGATAACCTTTTCTATGATAAAAATTTATGGATAATTGCTAATAGATAAAAAAAACTTTACTTAAGCAGATGAGTTTAATATATAAAAATAAGTAAGCTAATTTTATGATGAGTTTAAGAAACAAATCCATGCCTCCTCCCTCATAAACTTACTCTGCATATATGTTTGACATTTTGCTATGTGCTGTAGACATATTTCTAAGTCTTAGGGATATCCCACTTGGTTAAATGAACAGAAATTCATTCATTTGTTTGATCCTAAGTAGACAGAGCAGTGATAAGCCAATTTCATTGTCTGGTACACTTGGAAGGTGACAAATTCAAGTCAACTCCTTGTTATTCTCTGTCTATATCTACGTTAGTATAGATTGCAGAAAACTACACCTCTCTTGCCCAAACGTTCTGGATTTTGAGTGGGTCTGCCCATTGTGGAACAATAGAGGTTGGGATGATCAATTAAGCAATAGCAGTATAGAGGGTGCTTGAGATCTGTGGTCACCCCTTTAACCTCAGTGGGTTTATGTTCTCTAGCCTCATCTAGCTACACTGATGCAGCTTTGAGTAAGTAAGGAGCTACAGTTTATCAGGACTCTGGTTTTAACAAGAGAACAGAGTGAATGTAGAGAGGGAGGAGGAGGCTGAAACACATGCAAAGCAATAATAGTACAAACTGATGATGAAAGTGAAGCTGGGATAAGAAGAGAATAAAAAGCAATCAGAGAGCGAGAAAAGGTGACAACATGGATGGATTTTACAAATCAAGCTTTGCAAGTGTTTTTCTTGATATGAGATTAAGTATTAAATATTATTTCTTGAGTATCCTTTGTAACGTAGTACAATGCAAAAAGTTAGGGACAAAGAATAAATTAGACATAGTTCCTTCATTAGATAAGCTTACATTCTAACAGGCTTGGCAGAAAATAAACAAACAAAAATAATAAAGGACCTAGATAAGAATGTCTAAATATCTTGTCCAATGTCACGCATGATATTCTTACCAACAACTGCCAATTCAAGTTTATTATTCTTTGTCTATAACTCTTAAACTCCCTACTCCTGAGGCTATACAAAGTTCTGCCAGTGTTTTTATTCTATAAAACTGAAGTCTTTTATTTGACTCTGATTGAAGTAGCAACTGTGTTTCTACTTTCAATTTGCTATTAGATGAAGTGAGAATCTTTTTAAAGTCTGTGAACCTATCTCAATGAATAATATTCTAGATTTTTATAATTATTTTTCCTTAAAATTTTATTTCTCCCATATGACTAATTCATTAGCAACTTTTATTTGCAATAGGTTTTATCAAGACATCCTACTTAATTTGTTTTAGAAACCATCATCTTTAATTTTGCACAATGGTTTTTCAAAAATAATGTCTAATTTAATTATTGAATTGCAGGAGCAATTGTTATTCAAAAAAACATATTGAAAGGTTAGAACAAATTAATTTTGGTAAGTGAGTAATACAGTTAAAAGCACTTTCAGTAATTAAAAAAATTCATTGGTTACATGTTTTCTAACTTCTTGAAGGCATTAGTCATAACTTGTTGTTTGTTTGTTGAGGGGCAGTACTGAGAATTGAACTCAGAGCCTCACATACAGTAGGCAAATACTCTTACCACAGAGCTACATCACCAGCACCTGAGTCATAAAGTTTTACAGAAGGAATAGAGAATACAGAATGAGCCAGAAGGTCAGTCAAATAAGTTAAATATAGTTTATACTGTTTTTCTCTTTTTGGAAACTTGTATGCAAGTTCCTGAAAAGACTAAGTGTAGACATCTACTTGGTAATTCTCAAAGTTTCCTAAGTTTATGTAATTTTACCATCATTTTAAACTTTTTTTTCCCTTTAGGTACCTGGGATTTAACCCAGGTGCAGTTTACTACTGTATTCCCAGATTTTTTTATATTTTATTTTTGAGACAGACCCTTGCAAAACTGCTCAGTGTCTCACTAAGTTGCTGAAGCTGGCCTTGAACTTGTAATCTTCCTAACTTAGCCTCCCGCCTCAGCTTCCCCAGTTGCTGGGATTACAGGCATGCACTGCCATACCCAGCTTAAATTTTTTTTCTTAAAGAATTGTCCATATTGTTTTTAAAGAAAATAATTTCAGGGACTTATGTTTCAGTCCAAGATTACCTGTGTCCTCTAAACACTCCCAATTCCAAAGGAAGGAAGGAATGAAGGAAGGAAGGATGGAAGGAAGGAGGGAAGGAAAGAAAGAAGGGAGGGAGGGAGGGAGGGAGGAAAGAAGATATTGGCCATCAGGGAAGGAAGGATCCTTGAGAAATGAAAATAAGTGAAGTGAAATCTAAACCTGCTAGGGTGTTAGTCAGAGGCATAAGTGGAGGCACAAGAGAAAGGGAAAGGGTGTGAATGAAAAATGTTTGCAGAAATCTGTCTGAAAATTTTCCAAATTAAATGAAAAATAAAACTAGAAAGATCCAAGAATTTCACTCAGGATAAGAAATAATGAAGTGAAGTGCATAAATTCACATCATAATCAAACTACTCAAAAATAGCAATAAGGAAAAAATTAAGGTAACCGGAATAAAAATGAATATATCTAAAAAGAAAAAAAAACAGATAATAAAGATAGCACATTTCTTATTGAAAAGGATGGAAGCAAGAAAGAACACTTTACAGTATCAAAATGATAAATCTGATAATTAAATTAGAATTTTATGCCCAGTGAAAATATCTTTTAGTAGTAAAAGTAAAATGAGGACTTTAGGGGCTGTAGTGGTAGCTCAGTGGTAGAGCTCTTTTCTAGCTTGTGTGAGGCACTGGGTTTGATTCTCAGTGCCACACATGAATAAATAAAGGTCCATCATCAGCTAAAAAATATATATTTTTTAAAAAATATGAAGACTTTACACACACAAAACCTAAGTTTATCACTAGGTTATGGCTTGAACTACAAGAGCTCCTTGAGACTTTTATCAGCTGATGGACACCTAGGTTTCTTCTAATTCTTGGTTACTATGAATGGCACAAGCATAAAAATGAGATACCTCATTTATATACTGATTTCAATTCAACACACTGATTTCAATGAGGAGAAGGATAGGGAAATCAGTTAAGTGGAGTATGGAGATGAGTAAAGGCAATGAAACTATTAGTGTTACTGTAACAGGATTTGATGCATGTCATTAAAAATTTGTCAAAAGCTGTAGAATGAAGTTTGGGGTGTAGCTTACTGGCAGAGCACGTGCTTAGCATGCTAAAGGTCCTGGGTTCAATCCCAGTACACGTGTGCACACAACACACACACACACACACACACACACACATACACACACAAACAAATGAAGAATGTAAAACACTAAGAGTGAAACTTAATGTAAACTATAAGCTTCAGTTTGTAATAGTGTATCAATATGAGCTCATCAATTGTAACTAATAGACCACACAAAAGGAATATATTAAAAACAGAGGCCAGCAGCTCAGGAGGCTGAGATTGGAGGATCAGGAGTTCAAAGTCAGCCTTAGCAATGGTGAGGTGAGGCACTAAACAACTTAATGAGGCCTTGTCTCTAAATTAAATACAAAATAGGGCTGGGGATATAACTCAGTGGTTGAGCGCTCCTGAGTTCAAACCCCACTACCCACCCCCAAAAGAGAGAAAGTTTCTGGATGTGGTGGCCCAAGTTTGTAATCCCAGTGACTCAGGGCATGAGGCAGGAGTATTGTAAATTCATAGCCAGCTTCAGCAGCTTAGTGAGATCCTGTCTCTAAAAACAATGCACAACGCCCTGGGTTCACTCCCAGCACCACGAAAGGGAGGAAGGAAGGAAGGAAGGAAGGAAGGAAGGAAGGAAGGAAGGAAGGAAGGACGGACTGGAGGGATGGAGGGAGCAAGGAAGTAAGGAAAAGAAAAATAGGGGCTGGGATGAAGCTCAGTGATAAAGCACCCCTGGTTTCAATCCACAGAAACAACAATAACAACAACAAAACAAGCAAGCAATAAAAAACCCACAGTGGTCTATTTGTCAAGTAGAGAGAAAATTTTTAAGTGTTCACCTAATATGAAAGTACCCCTCAGTAGCCCCTGACTAAAGAAAAGATACAAACAGCCCATGATCTGGTCAAACAACAATTAGCGGAAGGACAATACAACCTTCTGTATCTCCCATACAATTAAATTTTCCAATTAATTATTTAGGAGTTCTATTATACTCAACCATGGTCCGTCCACCAAAAATTCAAATATGAGTAGATCAACTCAAATCACTTAATGACTTTCAAAAGTTATTAGGAGACATAAATTGGATAAGGCCTTATCTAGGTATACCAACAAGAGAGTTAGGACCTTTATTTGATATCCTAAAAGGTCCCTCAGATCCAAATTCACCCTGAATGTTAATGCCTGAAGCAAGAAAGGCATTAAAAATCATTGAAACATATATGGAAAATATCCATTTGGATAGAATTGATATAAGTTTGCCTTTATTATTTATTGTACTACCAACAAAAAATATTCCTACAGGAGTATTTTGGCAAGAAGGTCCATTATTATGGATACATTTATCTTATTCTCCTAACACTATTCTTACTAGGTATCCTGAGGCTGTAGGACAATTAATACTCAAAGGAATAAAAGCAGCAAAGGGAGAGTTTGGAATTTCTCCCAATAAAATTATTACTCCATATACTATGAATCAAATTGATGAATTAGCTAATGAGTTAAATACTTGGGCAATAATCATGTGCAAATCTAATGTTTCATTTGATAACCACTTACCATCTAATCCTTTATTGTCTTTTTGGTCATTGCATCCTGTAATTTTTCCAAAAATGATAAGAAAAACACCTATCATGAATGCTCCAAATATATTCACTGATGGGTCAAATAATGGTATAGCAGCAATAGTTACACCTGATCAAACTTTTACATTTTTATTACCCAAACAAAACAGCTCCTCAGGAAAAAACCCTCAGAGCCGCTGTGAGCCAATCATCAGCCGGCAGCTGAAAGTTTGCTGGCAGCTGGAATGCCGGCTGATGATTGGCTCACAGCAGCCCCAGCAACATCTAGCTGATTGGCTCCTCTGCGGTGATGCTCATTGGGCTGTTTCCCTGCCCTTTCAGACCACGGAGCTGCTCATTGGGGGACTTCTTTGGCTCCGCCCACATGACCCAGCCAATCGGCCTCAAGAGCAGGAGAATATTGGGAGGGGGTGAGGCTTGTGTTGGGGTGAGAGGCTTGTGGGAAGCCGGTGGTGGCAGTTGGGCTCTGAGGGTTTTTTCCTGAGGAGCTGTTTTGTTTGGCGTGTGTGGTTCTAAAAATAAAGTTAGTTTCTTTTGACAAGTGGCTCCTGAATTGTGCCCAGCCAGACTGCGGCAAATACCAAATTTTATGAAGTAAAATTTAATAAATAAACAAAAACTTATGTAAAAATCCACATAATTATAATTGGAGCCTTCAATACCTCTCTGAAAAATTAATAATACAAACAGAAAGGAAATTATTAAAGATAAGGAGGACTTGCAGAATACAACCAACTACCTTGGCCTAATGAACATCTATCTATATGACACTACATGTAAAAGTATGAAATATGTATCACTTTCAAGTGATTTCAGAACCCATGCTGTGATAGACTATATTTGGTGCCAGTAAAACAAATCTCAATACAACAGAAGAAAGCTAATAGGAAACATTGGATAGGCAAACAGTGGAAGGAAAAATAAGAGAGAAAAATCAATGAAACTAAGAGTTTGTGGTTTAAGAAAATAAGCAATTTTTTACTATAATAGAATGTTTTATGTATCATAATTATTATTTCATATGAACATGGAGAACTGCAAATGTATTTTTATGTATATAGAGAGTTTTTTAAAAGTTTATTTGTTCTTTTTAGGTATATATGACAATAGAATGCATTTTGTCATATTATACATACATGGAGTATAACATATTCTAACTGGAGTCCTATTCTTTGGTCATACATGATGCAGAGTTACCCTGGTGGTGTATATAAGGCTAGGAAAGTTATGCCCAATTAATTCTACTGCTCTTCTCCTTTATCCTCCTCCTCCTCTCCCTTCCCTTTATTCTCCTCCCGCCATTTTTTTTAATTCAATGGACTTCTATTCTTCCCCTCTCCACCATCCCTTGTTATGGATTAGCATCCACATATCAAAAAGAACATTCGTCCTTTGACTTATTTCACTTAGCATGATATTCTCCAACTCCATCTATTTACTGGCAAATGCCATAATTTCATTCTTCTTTAAGGGTAATATTCCATTGTGTATATATACCTCATTTTCTTTATCCATCCATCTATTGAAGGATTTCCAGATTGGTTCCATAGCTTGGCTACTGTGAATTGTGAATAAACATTGATGTTGCTGCATCACTGTAGTATGCTGATTTTAAGTCTTTTGGATATAGACCAAGAAGTGGGATAAACTGGATCAAATGGTGGATCCATTCCAAGTTTTCTAAGGAATCTCCACATTGGTTTACATAGTGGTTGCACCAATTTGCAGTCCCACCACCAATGTATGAGAGTACCTTTCTCCGGACATCCTCACCAACATTTATTGTTACTTCTGTCTTTATAATTGCCATTCTGACTGGATTAAGAAGAATCACAATACCAGACCTTAAATTACGCTATAGTAACAAAAGCAGTATGGTGTTGGCACAAAAGTAGACACAAAGGTCTATGGAACAGAATAAAAGACACAGAAACATACCCACATAAGTACAATTATCCCATGCTACACAAAGGCTCCATAAACATACACTGAAGAAAGATAGCCTCTCAATAAATGGTGCTGGGGAAACTGGAAATACATATTTAAAAGAATAAAATTGAACCCCTATCTCTCGCCTGGCACAAAACTCAACTCAATATGGATCAGATCAAGAACCTAGGCATTAGACCAGACACCTGTGACTTCTAGAAGACAAAGTAGGCCTAACTCTCCATCATGTTGGCTTACGAACCAACTTCCTCAATATGACTCCTAAAGCACAAGAAATAAAATCAAGAATCAATGGTATGGTATCAAATGGAATGGTATCAAACTAAAAAGAACCTTCACAGCAAAGAAAACCATCAAGAGCATGAACAGGAAGCCTACAGAGTGGGAGAAAATCTTTACCACCTGTACCTTGGAGCATTAATCTCCAGGATAGACGAAGAACTCGAAAATCTTAACAAGAAAAAACCAAATAACCCAACAAATAAATGGGCGAGGGAACTTTACAAACACATCACAGAAGAAGAAATGTGAATAGTCAAAAAATCCATAAAAAATTTTCAACATCTCTATCAATTAGAGAAAACAAGCAATATTAAAAACATGAATCTATACCTATTAGGAAAAAAAGATATGCCATCAATTTCAATGTCAAGACTGATGTCACTACTAACTCTAAAGATATCACAGGGCTAATTAATAGGCATCTCACCAAATAGGAGCTACAGATGGTAAATAAGTGCATGAAGAACTTTTCATCATTGCTATTGTTTTAGTCAGCTTTTTCACTGCTGTGATTAAAAGACCTGACCAGAACAAATGCAAAGGAGGAAAAGTTTATTTGAGGGCTCATGATTTCAGAGGTCTCAGTCCCCACAAGGCCAGCTCCATTGCGCAGTGCTCCGGGTGAGGCAGATCATCATGGCAGAAGAGTGTAATGGAGGGAAGTGGCTCACATGATGCTCAGGAAACAGATTCCACTCTCCACATACAAAATATATTCCTCATAGCCACGCCCCCAGTGAACCACTTCCTCCAGCCACAACCCACCTGCCTCCAGTCACCATCCAGTTAATCTCTTCAAAGATGAACTATGGAATTTTGCCCCATTGTTGATGAACATCAAAATAATTATGCTGAGTAAAACAGAAGCTCCCTCCACAAACAAAAGAACTCACATGATACCATTGATTTAAAAATCTAGTAAGTTAAAATTAATCTCTAGTTGAAGAAATTAAATGTTGACCAAAAGCAACAAGAGATGTGGAGGAGTAGGATAAGCATTGTAAAATTGCACAAAAAGACTTTGGATAATGATAAATACATTTGCTATCTTGATTATGATGATAGCTTCTGAGGCATATATAATCATGTATCACTCACCAAGGGGGATATCCTGAGAAATGCACCCTTAGGTGATTTCATCTTTGAGCAAACATCACAGAACACTTATCCCACCCAGATGGTGTAGCCTAGGACAACCTAGGTTATCTGGCATATTTCAGTGCCTTCACTAGAGACCTCTGTAGCAGCTCTTGGAACCACTCCAGGCCTGTTTGATCACAGCAGCCTTTCTAGATATCTCCCTGTCTCTTTCATTAGGAAAAGGGAAAGAACTTGTACCGATTCAGTTATACCTCCTAAACCAACTGAAAGAGGAAAGTCAGATCCCTAAGACTCAAGAAGAAATCACACTGTTCCTCTTTCTCTCTGTGACTCTGGCTCCTTCTGAGTGCTATGAAGAATAGTGTGGTTTCCAGATTCATTTCCTCTTCCTCCTGTGTACACAGATTGATTACACCTGACTGCATGCCTTGCAGTGACCCAGTGCCAAAGTGACAAGTTCCTCAGAATATAAGCAGGTACTGCTTACAGACAGGACAGAAACTTCTGCATCTCACTTTTTGCTTCTCTCCTGGTAAGCACAGTGACTGTAGAGGCCTGGTTTTGAAGACAGCATAGCCAGAACACAGTAAATAAACAGTCAAAAAAAAATAGTAAAAAATAGTAAAAAAAAAAAATAGTCTTTCTAATTCTTGACATTGAACTTGATGCCATGTCTTTTTTTTCCTAATAGGTATAGATTCGTGTTTATTAATATTGCTTATTTTCTATAATTTCTAGAGATGTTGAACATTTTTATGTATTTTTGACTGTTCTCTAAATAACACCTTGGTAGAGAATCATCTGTTGATCAGAAAAGTACTTTCTGAAGTCAGGCACGGTGGAACTAGCTGGAACCCAGGTATGTATTCAGGAGGCTGAGGTGGGAGGATGACGGAAGCCCAGAAGTTTGAGAGGAGCCTGGGCAACAAAGTGTGATCTTATCTAAAAAAGAGAGGAGCGGAGCACATTGCAGACAGACAAGTACATTCTGGATAGAATACATTCTGGACTGAATCAATTCTGATAGAATGTAAATTTCTATCAAAATAAATCTGAGTCTTGGGAGTGTATCTGCTACACCAGTTAGCATTCACTTTAGCTAATGTACAGTTGTAGTTTGCCTAGTGGGTCCTCACTCCTCACCACATTGCTGTAAGTGTCCTTTTTAAGGCACATTGCAGTCTGACTTTCTGTCATTCTTGCTGGATGAGGAAGCACTCAAAATAAAACTAGACTGAAACCAGGTACAGAAGCGCACACCTATAATCCCAGTGGCTCGGGAGGCTGAGGCAGGAAGATCACAAGTTCGAAATCAGCCTCAGCAACTTAGGAAGACCCTATTTCAAAATAAAAAATGAAAAACGCTGGTGATGTAGATCAGTGGTAAAGCAATCCTAGGTTCAATCCTCAGTACCTGTTCTCCCACAAGACTAGCCTAGGGGGGAAAAAAAACAATTTTTAAGCTATAGATCCTTGAAATTTTTAAACGTGTGTGTGTGTGTGTGTGTGTGTGTGTGTGTGTGTGTGTGTGTGTAATCTCTGTGTTCCTGGAGATTCCCAAAATTTGCCTCCTTCAAGAAGCCAGACTGTGATGAAATAAGAGTGCCCCCTTGTGGCTTCCTGAAGTCACATCCACATTCCTGGGAGAGTGAAGAGTTGTGAGAATCTTGCAGCCAGGAAAGATCTGAGAGATCACTGTATCCAAGGATTTTCAAGCATCTATTAGGGTTGCAGTATTCCTAATCACATCCATGCCATAAAATAGATTAAAATTCTCTTTCTTATCCTCCAAGATGACCTGTGAAGGACCTCCACTGAACACATTTTAAAAACTGAGAGCAACTTTTTATTCTGCTAACAGGAGGGTTAAAGGATACAATTGCACGTAATTAATGGCTAAATAATTACTAGAACCCAGGCCTCTGACTTCTCCTGTAGTACCCTTCTCATTTCAAACTGTCCCCCAGTGTCTTTTTCCCTGTGTTGGCCTCCTTCCCCCTCCCACATCCCCCTCTTGTTATATTCTTTTCTTTCTGTATGACTGAGACTACCAAACAAGACATAATGTCACATTAAACAGTATGCAGGAGTAAGAAAGAAGATTGGAGAGTGGGAGTGTGTAGGATGCCCAGTGCCTCAAAATGAAAACCAACCAAATAACAAGCAACCTTCTTGACATTTAAAGATGGGAAAAAAAAGATAGACAGAAAAAATGGCATAATAATCTTTTTCTGCAAGAACTCTGTTCTCACCACCGTTTCACTCTGGAGTACTCTTGAAAGAAACTGTTTTTACTTGTTTACTCAGAGAGTGGGCTATATTTAGCCATTGGATCCCTGCTTCTTCTCTTTGTTGTTGTGAACTCTTTAAAGCCAAGGTCTGGGTAATCAGCACCTCCTCCAATTCAGCATGTTAAAGTCAATAAGCATTGCTGATTGACACCAGGTTGACCAGTAACAGCTGGAAAACAGGAAATAAGTAGCTGTAGGCAAGCATTTTAGACACAAGTAATTTAGTCTTCATTTCACAAGCAGCACCCAAGTAGACATCTAAAGAAAAAAAAAATCTGCAATACATAGACGGGAACAGTCCCCATTTACTAGTTTTATATACAAGTTTTGAAGCTACATAAATATATATTACATACTCACATTGACATCCCTCACTGTGCATCACATACAGAAGCACAAAAATACACAAATCCCACATACTTAAATTCACAGGATCTTTTATACCTAGGATTAGTAAAATGCCTCCTCTCTTCCCTACAAAATCACAGACATATTACTTTTGGGCTGGTGAGAAAATCTAGCAAACAGCAAGACCATTTTATTTATAATTATCCCTCCCTGTTTCCTCTTTTCTATTCTTAATAAATATGTAGCAAGAGACACAATCAGACATAAAGAACATGAACACAAGGTTTCCAACATGAGAATATAGAGAAAATATAAATGTGTATGACAGATGGGGGCAGATATACAAAACCCTCTTTCAATCAGGCAAAGGAAACCCTAACTTTTTTTTCTTTTAACCTCAAGGAGGCTTTCTTAGTCACTGATTTCTGTCAAAACAGAGTCTCTTCCTGAAGATCCCGAATTCACATGCAGCATCTCCCAAGAAAATAAAATGATGTTAGTTAAACTTCTTCAACTCACTTATTTGAAATTTTATAAATACTCATTGTATGCAATGAAATACCACACCATAACCCATGAAAATGTACAATTATTATTAGCTTATAGGAATTTTTAAAAAATTAAAAATAAGAGGCTGCAAACTGGAGTCTAAAGTTTGCTTAGGAGAAGAACTGGTTTATAAGGCATCAAAGGACTCATTAGATGAAATGTTGCTACTCATTTCTGATGACACTTATCCACCCCACTTAACATCCCTTTTGAAGTGTAAGGTCCACTTTGTAAGTATTTCTGATTTCTGTCTATCTTTAAAAATACTAAAATTGCATTCCTTTGGAACCCCCCGAATTAAGATATACTTCAAATGGATCCTTCCCTTTAGGTCTATGAGAGTAGCTTTATCATTCATGATGGAAGGCTTTGCAGAAGCATTGACTATCAACTACTGAAAAGAATACATTGAAAAACATTATGTAATATGAAGCACACAATTTTACACAATTTTCGATACTACAGACACTACCTCAGCCATTTGAAACCTTGCTCATTGGTTTTCAACCAAACAAGCTCCCTTTTTCTGCTCTTGTCGGGCATCCTTCTCATTCCCACCTCAGGGAATATGTGCTAATAATCTCCTTTGTTTTTTTTCCCTGTTCTTTACCAAGCTAATGCTAATCATTCTTCAGAAATTAATTCAAACATCTCTTCAAAATTGAAAGCGCATAACTGAGTGGTTGGGTCCTTTGGATTAATTTATATTACATCTGAATGGTCCTTTGTACTTCCATACTCCACTCCTTTATAAAGAGGGTTTTGTATTTACCTGTTTGAATTCAATACTACCTTATCCTCTAAAGAGAGGTTTCCTGCTTTTTTAGTTGAATGTTGACGTTGAGAATCATGGCAGTAGTTTAATGTTCACCAGGTGACTAAAAGTGATGTTGTGACTTCAATTTGTCTTTGCCTAACTAGTATTAAGTTTAAACATCTTTTTATAATGTTAGGTAGTTTGGGTTTGCCTCTGAGAAGTGTCTTTTTATATCTGTAATGAGTTGGATCACCACAAAAATAAATACATTTTAGTCGCAATCTCTGGTACTTCAATATGTTACTTATTTGGGAATGGGAGTCTTTGAAAGCCTTATTAATGAACATGAGGTCATACTGCAGTGTGGACCCTGAACCCACTATGACTGGTATTGCTACAAAGAAGGAATAAGTGAAGACAGACACAGGGAAAGCTCATGTGCAGACTGAGGCAGAATCTCGAGTGGGCATCCACAAACCAAGGAGAGGCTACTGTGCCAGAGATGGCAGAGATGAGAAAGAAACTTCTCCTGATCTTCTTGTGGTCACCTGACCCTGCCAGCACCTGATTTCAGTCTGCTCCACTAGAATCATGAGACAATAAATTCTGGTGTTCTAGACTAGGATTGTAAAAGAGCTTTTTACTCTCTAGCTACATATTTGCCAATTTTTGTACTGTGTCAGTATTATTTTTACTATTTTTTTGGTAAAGTCATCATACAGATTTTACAGATTTTAGCACTTTCTTTTTGCATTTTGTGAATGTTTTTTCTACCTTTTACATTTGTCTATTAAATTTATTCTGTTAATCATTGTCTAGTAGACAATAAATTTTAATTAGACATCAAAATCATTGTCAAAAGTTACAATTTTATTTAGACAATATGTCTGTCTTTTATTAATACAGATTTAGGATTTCTTTTTATTTGAATGATCTCTCAAATCCCTAGGTTATACGTCTTAAGTCCTAGATTAACTAAGGTTTTTACCATTTTATCTTTAACTTAGTTTCCAACCTAGAACTTGGATTTTTGAATATGAGAAGAGAAATAGATCATGTTTCCAGATGAATAACCAGTTGTGCCATCACCAATCGTTAAAGTATCTCCCCCATTCAAAAATTTTTTTCACACATTTAAATTCTAATGTACAGTGATATTTATTTCATTATTTAATTTGTTTTACATATATATATAGCACACACACAATGCAATATTGTTTGGATTGTATCCATGTATAAATGCTGAAATTTGGAAAGGCCAGTGTCTTTCTTCCAGGACTCTATCAGAAGTCAAAAGAGACTCTAAAATCTCCCACACCTGGATAAGCCTGCCCAACTCCCAGCTTCAACATTATCTCTAGCAAGAATCAAGAAAGAACTCCAGAAATCATGGATTTCAGATAGCTTTAAATTTTCCTGTTTTATTTATCACTCAGTACTGAGATAGTGCTTCAAGGAAGAAGAAATAATCTCTGTGAGTTAAATGCTCTTGATGGGTCAAAGAAGATGAAGACTTAAAATAGATTGTTGGGTTTGTTTCACTTTTCTTAGATGATCATGTCTCAATTCTCTCTTACATGCTGTTATTTGTCTTGCAAGAAAACTGTGTTACCTGTTGTCTTCAAATCTGTGTGGCCACTCCTCAGTCTTTGTTGCTAGTTCCTTCCTATGCTCTTTAACTTCATACAGGGATGCCTTAAAGTCTAAATATACCCTGAATAAACTCATTCCCCGGACAATCTTACCTAATCCTTTATTTAAATGATTAAACATTATTTATATTGTGTTTGATGCCAGATTTATCTTTCTGACCAAGACTTTGCCCTGAATCTAGGATATTTTATAACTTATGTCTCTAAATGCTTACTCAGCTACACCACTTAAATGTATACTGAGTATCTCAAAATTAGCAAATTCAACATGCTTAATCATTACCTCTAATCGTTTAGTCATCTGAACTTTTCAATCTGTTTTAGTCAGCTTTTTGCACTGCTGTGACTAAAAGATCTGACCACAACAATTGTAGAGGAGAAAGAGTTTATTTGGGGGCTCATAGTTTCAGAGGTCTCAGTCCGTGGAGAGCTGGGGCTGGAGATGATGCAGAATATCATGGCAGAAGAGTGTGGTGGAGGGAAGGGGATCACATGATAATCAGAAAGCAGAGAAAGATTCTACTTCCATGTACAAAATATATACCCCAAAGCCATTCTCCAAGGGACCCATTCCCTCCAGCCATATCCTACCTGTCTTCACTTACCACTCATTTAATCCCATCAGGAAATTAATTCACTGATTGGGTTAAGATTCTCATAACCCAATCATTTCTCCTCTGAACCCACTTGCTTTTTCTCATACAATTAACTCTGTGCTGTATTTGAATGCCAGAATATTATTTGTAGATTAATTTCTATCCCTTGCACAAATAGTTCATTCAAAGCACTGGGAGTAGCTTTGCTCAACTTGAGAACAGGAATTATATCTAGTTTACATGTCTAGCACCAACCTTGACACGTTATGTGACCCATAAATATATGTTGAATGAATAGTGAATGGGTAGATGTCAATACAGATATGGAGTTTTCTTAAATCTTGAAGAAGTTATTCTTCTGGTGTACAACATTTAGATACATTCATCTGAATAGTACTTGGTTTCAAAGAAATTACTTTTTTTCTTAAACTTACTTATTTTGTAATTTCCAGAGAATAAAATAATGTGTTCAGTGAAATACAGGAAGACATAGTCTGTACAGAATTTTATATTCCTAACCAATCCCTCAACAGTCTTATTTCTTTTTAGATGGATCAACTTGTTCCTGGGGTACTATTAATCACTATTCTTTATACAGCTTTGAATACAAAGCCTTGCAAATGATGACATTCAATGAATTCTTGTGAAGTGCTTAGATTGAACCCATTCATGGAAAAGTAGAATAGAACCTAGATAGAAATGGCCTTGAGACTCAGCCTTTATTCTCCCAGTTTCCTGCAGGGCTTAAAATTCAATTTGCCCCTGTAGTTTAATATTAATTCTATTTTAAAAGAAAAAAAAAGCAATTTTATTCATTTGCTTAGTAACTCACTCTATTGCCTACTAGTTAGACCATCCTGGATTTCTGTAAGTTTAGTCTGTATGGCCGTAGATAAATTTCATAAAATATCTAAAATCAAATTTCTTTCTCAACATGATGGAAATAGTATTTCCACTGTGAGAGGCTTGTGAAGTCTGGCAGCGATGGACATGCCAGTATTGGGCTTAGCACAGCATCTACCACTAAGTGCTCAGTACTTTTTAGTTTTGTTTTTGTTTTTATTACATATAACATCATATTGTAATTATCTCAAAGTGCCAAGAAAAATGAATAAAGTACAACAGGCATCCAAGAATAGTGCACAGGGAAAGTTCCAAATGAGGGAAAAATCCCCTTCTCCCACAAATGCCTCATAATTGATTTTTATTGGTATGTATAGAGATCAAGTGAACACTCTGTGAACCAAATATGAAATTAGTGAACATTCTGACTTCTCATCGGGTCCTATCTAGCCCCCACTTAAAGACTATTATTTTAAGAATAGTTTTAGAATTACAGAAACCTTGCTAGGATAATACAGTAAGTTCTCACATATGCCATACCCAGTTTCTCCAATGTTAACATCCTACATTATTATGTGATATTTAATACAACTAGTGAACCAATATTAATATTTTCTTATTAACTGCTCCCCAAACTTCTTTTAGATATCATTTTTTTCTTTCCAATATGCTTCTGTTGTTCTTTCAAGATCTTATCATATATACACACTTAATATCCTTTGTTTTTATCTTGACTTTGACAATATTTGAGACTCTCCTTGTGTTTTGATGATCCTGAACAGTTTGAGGAATACTGATCAGGTATTTTGTAGAATGTCCCTAAATTGGGACTTTATGTTTTTCTTGTGTTTAAATTGAGGTTGTAGATTTAGGGGAAAAGACCACAAAGATGGAGTCTTATTCTCAACACCTAAAATAAAGGGTGCTTGCTATCAACATGTCTCATCATTGATCATGTTCATCTTGATCACCTTGATAATAGTGTTTGCCAGATTTTTTCTCCATAAAGTTATGACTTTTCCCTCTTTCCATATTGTGCTCCTCAGATGCAAGTAACTAAATGTGAACAACACATAGAGGTTGAAACATATGCTCTATTTCCTTGAGAATAGAAGGAAACCACCAAAAATATTTGCTGGTTTCATCCTAGAGAATGCTGACCTCCTAATGTATAACAATAACTATTATTTTCACAACTCTAAAAACCATCACTTTGAATAATTCAAGGTATGTGTTATTCAAGAAAAAAAATGCATACAGCTCAATAAGAATAGTGAACTTTCTCTTTGTTGACTTGCTGTTTCCATCACCCTCTCACAAACCCATGATAACTCTAATAACCAATGG
The DNA here is from genome assembly GCF_052094955.1 of Ictidomys tridecemlineatus. Lineage (NCBI taxonomy): Eukaryota > Metazoa > Chordata > Mammalia > Rodentia > Sciuridae > Ictidomys > Ictidomys tridecemlineatus. Next base: position 34,654,799 of record NC_135480.1, read on the forward strand.
GCCCACAAGGTAAAATTCTATCAGCCACAGGATGTGGTTGGAGCTCTACCAAAGACCAATTCCATTATTAACTCATTATTAACCTGTGAAGTTGTCAGAGAACTCCATAGGTAAAGCTTTCTTTACTTGACCTGACAGGTTTCCCAGAACCATTTCCCTGGGTGTGTTTGGGGTTGGAGGGGTACCAAGAGGCCATGATTGTTGAAAACAATCAACAATTATTGAACATTGTATCTGCCTGATATGACAATAATAATTGAGGCAAGCACATTTACAAAAATATTTAAAGAAAAGCTGGGAATAAGATGTCCATTAAGGACATTGAAGAGTTCTAACAACTCCTTTGGGACAACAAAAGGCTCCATGTTTGCAGAGTGCTGGGTTCATACCTAGAGTTGTGTGCATGTCCAGGAAAGATATACGCTCTTGTATCCAGTTGATCTTGTGGCTCTAAGAAGAGTGTCAAAGGCAAACCTCAACATGCACATTTGGTCAACTCTGAGAGATGTTCATTTATTCATGCAGGTGGGAAGGAGTTTCTGTTTGACTTCAAAATGTATACCCTTACCATTACATTTGATTCCTTTCCAGATGAGGGTCTCTTCTCAAGGAGAATAACATTGAGATCCAGAGGGGAATGTTCGGGTTCCTCTCAGGGGCCCTCCAACCTCCCTGTTCAAGTTCAGGTAGCATAGAACCTTTGGTGACTGAGCTTGAATATCAATCCCAGGTGGATATTTGTCCAGTGCTTTATCCACCAAAGCTTCACCAGCAATTGGTAATTGAGATACACGTATTACATTGTCAGGGAGATGAGTGCTTCCCTTAAGACAACTTGTAAATATTTATCTATATTTACTGTTACTTAGAAGCTATTTGTTTGGAAATGAAGATCATCCACCACAATAGTCTCATCAAATGATTCTTCTTTACAGCAGTAAGTCAAATTTCAGTGTTCTCTGTCATTTGTTTTTTGTTTTTTACAGAGGATTATGTTAGATAATGCAGGTCAAGCACCACAAATTTTCATAATTGATATTAAACCCTCAATAAAATTTAGTAACAATGGTAAAAACACTGAAATGCTGATGGCATTGGTGGTGATCTTCTTAAAACTTCGAAGTATCATAATTTAAAAACTTAAAAAAGATATCAAAAGAGTAATTTGAATTAATTGTCTCTCTCACTAGCATGCTATGAAAAGATGAGACAGTTAAAAGGAACAGGAGTGTAGAAGACAGAAAAAGAAACAATTATGGAACATTAGATAATATTTCAAACCATATGAAATTATTCTTTGGTCTATACAGGTTATAAGGAAAGGGAGCTATAGGAATTATGAACAACTTGCTTTGTCTAGCCACGTCTCCATGGTACCATGTCTGTGCTTCCTCTCTGGAATTTCAGACCTTCCTTGTGTGTCACACACACAATACTAGACATTCTTAGATACATTATATTTCATTAGGGAAATACATTAAAGAAACATACATATAATCCTACAAATTAGGAAAATGAAATATAAGTATATATAAAGATATATAAAGAAACTTATAAATACTTAAAAGAAACTAATAAATAATCCTATCAATTGGGAATTGAAATTATAAATATATATATACACACACATATATATATACATATATATATATTCAGTCATATTAAGTTTTCTAATTGGTAGGATTCTGTGATATTTATGGAATATAACCTTTGTGCTCTAAGAATAAAACAATCATACTGAAACATATGATTATGATAAAAATCCAAGATATTTAAGAAAGCATAGTATATAGCACATTCTAAAACAAACTTACCATAATCTGGTTTTGACAGACTAAATGCTGACTTTGTTCTGGTTCTCAATGAATCTTTAAGGGTCACATGGAATTTATACTCTAATCAGAGAGACAGAAAGACAATATATATAATTGACAAAGACAAAATATGTAATTTTGAAAGGTAACATTGATATGGGAAAAAATGCATGTACATGGTTTGGACCATTATTCAAACACATCCATTACAATAATACATTTCTGATAAACCTGAGAAATTTAAATATAGACTACTATAATATGATTCTGTTAATTTTGTTATATTTGTTGATGGCATGGTGATTGTGCCCCATATCTCAAAGAAAGTACCTATGATCTAAAGATGTGGACTAAAAATGTTTATAAACTTAATAATATTACAAAAATGTTGACAATTGTTGATGTTGGACAATAGATATGTGAGAAAAGGTCTACTCCATTTTTCTAAGTTTGTATATATTTAATTTTTTTCATAATATACCATTTATTTTTTTTAGAAGAAATGGATTGAGGTGGCAGATAGCAAGGGACAAAAGCGAAGAGAGTTTCAAGATCAAATAGGTAGTTTAAGTAAGTTCTTGCAAAGAAGATAACATTTGAGCAAAGACTTGAAAGAGGTATGGAAAAGAACTATGTGAATCTCTGGTAGAAGAAATTCCAGGTAGAGGAAAGATCTTGTGAAAAGACATGAGAGTATGCCTGGCATGTTCAGGAAATAAGTCCAATAGATGCAAAGGATAAAATGTAAGAGGTGTCCTCAGTTAACACTGGTAAGTGGCAAAAGAAAAAGGCATGCCTGGTTATATCCAACCAAGAAGTCATATCTAAAATATATAGGTAATGCCTGCAAAGGAAGTATAAAAATGCAACTCAGTATAAAAATTGACAAAATACTTGAAAGGGCATGTCACAGAAAAAGGAAATGGCCAGCAATCACATGAAAAGCTTCTCTATTTCATTGACACCCAGGAAACATAAATTAAAACCACAATGCTTTACTACTACACACTCACTGAAAAGTTCAATCTTTAAAGTATTTGTTTTTACTTATTTTCACTTTTTCAAATAATTAACATTTATTAACATTTATTGCCTTGACATGTGCCAGATTCTATGCTAAGAATTTCCAAAATTATTTTATTGGTGCATATTAATAACACAGAATAGTAGGTTTCATTGTGGCATATTCATAAATGCACAAAATTTAATCAATTTCATTTTTCTGTACCTCCCCCTGCTTTCCCCTCCCACCTCCCCTGGTCCCATTTCTCTATTCTAATGATCTACTGTCTATTTTCATGAAATTATTCCCGCTCCTTTTTTTTTCTCTAGCTTTCACATATGAAAGAAAACATACGGTGGGCTGGGGATATAGCTCAGTTGGTAGAGTGCTTGCCTCGCATGCGCAAGTCCCTGGGTTCAATCCCCAGCACCACACACACACACAGGCACAAGCACACACACACGCACATGCACACACACAAGCACATACACACTATCTATCTATCTACATGTATGTGTGTGTGTGTGTATATATATGCGCGCGCGCACACACACACACACACACACACACACACACACACATATATATATGGTACTTGTCACTCTCAGTCTGGCTATTTTAGCTTAGTATGGTGGTCTTTACTTCCATCTATCTTCCTGAAAAGGAAATAATTTTGTTTTTCTTTTTAACTTAATAAAATTCTCTTGTGTATATATATCACATTTTCTTTATCCACTCATCAGTTGATGGATATGCAGACTATTTTCATAACTTGACTTTTGTGAATTGCACTGCCACAAACAGGAATACATGTGTCTATAAAGTATATTGTCTTTAATTCTTTTGTTTAAATACTAAGTAGTGATATAGCCGAGTCATATAGTAGTTCCATTTTTAGTTCTTTGAGGAACTTCATAATGATTTCCACAGTGGCTGTATTAAATTTGCATTCTCCCTAATAGTGTGTAAGGGTTTGTTTTACCCCATATCCTCAGTAGCACTTATTGTTATTTGTGTTCTTGATGATTGTCATTCTGACTGGAGCGAGATGGAATCTCAATGTAGCTTTGATTTGTTTCTTCTTGGTATTTGGTTTTGTTGCCATTTTGAAGATCAGTTTGTCAGTTGGGCCATGGAAGGAAAATATTTTTCACCAATCTTCCCATCAGCTGCTCCCAATACAAAGCCTAATTTTGGATACCTTAATTCCAAGACCATATACAGTAAGTATAACATGCTAGAGGGTCTCTCAGTCATCTCTGATAAAGTGTCTGCTAGCCTGTCAAAAACATCATCAGGGTAAAATGGCCAAGGTGAAATTGGCCTGACATATCCTAACTGGAAGAGAAGTAGCTCTGAAGATCATTGACAGAAGTCCATGCAAGTCCTTCAGCCTCCAGAAACTATTCTACAAAGAATTTTGAAGTCTCTGAATCATCCCAACATGTTAAAAGTGATTAAGACTGAGGAATCACTCTATCTGCTCATGCAGTAGTCTAGTAGACATTTGATTACTCAGAGGCTCATCGTCATTTGAAAGAAAAGGAAGCCCATTTTAAATTCTATCAAAGAGTATCTTCTATAGAATATTGTACTTCTTGCCTATCAGTGAGTCCTTGGTCCCTTCCTGTATGTAATCATGAATATTGTCATCTCAGAAAATGTGCACTGGGATGATGTAGAAATCAAAATTGCAGACTATGGCATAAGCAATGAGTTCACCTTTAACATCAAGCTGAATACCTCTGTTGGCATTCCCCTTCTGCTGCCTCCAAACTTTTACAGGGCCAGAAGTATGATGAACTTGATGTGGATGTTCAGAATCTGGAAGTCACTACATAAATATTCATTAGGGGATACCTGACTTTTTCATGCACAAAAATACAGGAATTGTGGGAATGAATTATGAGTGGGCAATGCTACTTTTCCTTGTTCATGTCCAGAGAATATGAAGTTTTTCAAGAAATTTCTTATTTTCAACCCTAGAAAGAACAGTACATTTGAGAAGAGTAAGAAAGAGAAATGGATGCATATGGTGCATGAAGATAATGAACTAAAATTTTATGTGGAGACACTCTCAGAGGACAAAGCTGATGGTATCTTTGGGTTAGACATTGGAAGAGAGGCAGGACTCACTAATGAGCAAGGTGTGTTTTCTGATCCTATAATAGATCTGATCGGCAGATCACCCCAACACCCTGAAGTCTTAGCCTTCAGTGAATCTGAGCAATAGCATCTCTCCTTCCCCATCCCATGTGGTACAGCAGAGAAACTTTGTCAATTGCGAGGAGCGGAGTTTCAGTGAGCCAACTGATTCCACCTTCAGTTCCTACTTAAAGAACATTCAGTAGCAATACAGAAAATCAAGTGTCCAAGAAGGACCAGGAATCAGGACTGAAGGTAATTAAAACAGCCGGTCAGACCATTCTGAGGAGTGGAGAAGAAAAGGTCCATCTTTGTTCTCTCCATTAACAGTGACTTCTCTACCAGCACAAATCAAAGCAGGAATTCCCCACCTTTGAATAGAGCCAACCTTGGTCAGGCATCCATCCCAAACATTAAAGGCAGCCTAACTGTGCCAGCCTTGTGCCCTCCAGGGCCTCTGTTTCTCCCCTACCAGCTTGCACCAGTACCTTAGTCCATTCAGGCTGTTATAACAACGTATCTTAGACTGAATATTTTATAAGCAAAATTTATTGCTCATGATTCTGGAAGCCAGAAGTCTAAGATCAAGGTGTCAGTGGATTTAGCATGTGGTGAGGGCTTGATCTCTGCTTCATAGGTGGAACCTTCTCTTTGAACTCTCACATGACTGGAGGGGTGGAAAAGTGCTCTCAGCCTTTTTTTGTATGAGTGCCCTCATTCAGTTTATGAGGACAGAGCTGTCATGACCTAATTATCTTCCAAAGACCCCACCTTTTAGTACTATTGCTCTGGACAGTAGGTTTTCATATAAGAATTTTGGGAGGACACAAACATTCACGTCATAGCTATCAGGAATGTAAGATGGCTTCAGTTCAGCACAACTAGATTGGCTCCCATGGAGAGTAACTGCACATCCCAACACATCCCTCCAGTATGTCCCTATGTTTTGGCCTCCCCCTCCATCCACAGCCTCAGCAGCACTGGTGGGCCACTGCCATAATATCTTCCTCTGGGTGTGTCCAAAGGAATATCCATCCATGCTGGGAAATTCTAATAGGTAGGTGACCTGAAGAATTCACCCTATTAGTTATGAGTCTCATATAGATCTATCAGGAGGACACTGGAGCTTCTTCAGCAATTTCTTCTTTATGTTTCTCCTTTCTACACAGAAGTCTCTGTGTCAGGTTTTCACAAAGCAAGAGAAATGCAAATCAAAACTGCTCTAAGATTTCATCTCACTCCAGTCAGAATGGCAGTTATCAAGAGCACAAACAACAATAAGTGTTGGCGAGGATGTGAGGGAAAAGGCACACTCATACATTCCTGGTAGGTCTGCAAATTGGTACAACCAATCCGGAAAGCAGTATGGAGATTCCTTAGAAAACTTGGAATGGAAATACCATTTGACCCAGCTGTCCCATTCCTCCATTTATACCCAAAAAGTCTTAAAAATAGGATACTACAGAGATGAAGCCACATCAATATTTATACAGCAGAATTCACAATAGCTAAATTGTGGAACCAACCTAGATACCCTTCAGTAGATGAATGGAAAAAGAAACTTTGTTATACATAAACAATGGAATATTACTCAGCATTAAAAGAGAATTAAATTATGGCATTTGCAGGTAAATGGATGGAGTTGGAGGATATAATGCTAGGTGAAGTAAGTCAAATCCATAAAACCAAAACCTGAATGTTCTCTCTGATAGTGGAGGCTGATCCATAATGGGGATGGGGAGAGAATGGAAGAACTGTGGGCCAAGGGGAGGGGAGTGAAGGGGAGGGTGTATGGGGGTAGGAAAGATCCTGGAATGATATGAGCATCATTACCCTAGGTACATGTATGACTGCACATTGGTGAAACTTTACATCGTGTAAAATCAGAGAAATGAAAAAGTTGTGCTCCATTTGAATACAATGAATTGAAAAGTTTTCTGTTGTCATGTATAACTGACTAGAATTAATAAAAAATAAATTAAAAGAAAAAGTAGAAGCTAGCAGTCATTGACTAAGTCTGACCTTTCTGGACCAATTTTTTGGGGAGGGTGTAGTTTAGCCACCTGGGCCTGTGACCACAGAGGCTGTGGATCTGAGTACATTCAGTCTCTCAGTCCTGAAACTGCCCCCAAAGTCCAATCTTCTCCTCTCTTCCTCAGCAGGACTCTCATTGTTTCACCTAAAATAGATTTATCTTATTATTATAGAAAAAGGAAAGAAAGTTTTTATGGCCACCTTTCCTCCCTGTTCTCTTGAAACACAGGAGATTAGGCCTTTGAGGTTTCCCAGAGAGGGCTGAGAGATTGAAACGTTCTCAGGCTAGGCTGATGGAGTTCTCTGCTAGGCCCTACCAGGTCAATCTTTGCCTTACTTCCTCTTTTCCTATTTTTTATCTTCAACTGAAGCAGAGGATCATACCCCTGACCTCATGCTTCTGGGCCTGAGACTGATCCGCACTGGGCACTGGGCAGTGCTGAGTGGATAACACAGTCAGGGCTTGCTCTCAGGCTCCGGAGAAGAGCTTTTCCCTTCTTCCCTGACTCCTCGGCCCTCTCTCCTTCCAAGGAGCTGGCATTTCCTTCCTCAAAGAGCTGTGTGAGGAGTATTTGTCTCCCTCAAGAATCTGTGTTATGCCTCCTGTACCAACCTCTTGGATAGAAGTGTAGACCCAGGGCTGGGAGGGAACTGCAGGGAAGCTTAGCTCCTCAGGTCACAGTGCTCTCATGTCATCAGGTGTCTTAAACATTTTAGTTTATTATGGTTGTTATATAGAACAAGGAAAGTCAAGTAATAGAGTCTGAGGTTATCAGGGTTTTTTATACGTTTTATCACTCATTGAGGGTTTTGATATTTATCAGTAAGCAATTTTTTATATCACCACGGACATATATTTTATCTTGAATCAAATTAGAAATCTGGTTGCAATTGGAGGTAGATTCACTTCACCCCTCACTCCGAGTTATAGTCTCTCTTTTTGTAGAAAACAAGAGTTCTGGAGTTTCAAATTGCCAGACTGAGGTTGAGAGATCTCAATTCTGTAAGCCCGTAAGATTTCAAGAGCATGAAACTATAAGACTTAAAGAAAAGGAGAACTCGAGCTGAAACTGCAAAACAGGACACAGACTGCAAGAGTATAGTTTCACCATGAGACAGAGACCACATGACCTCAAGGCCCTGTGGTTATGCAATCAGACATTGAAACTGTGAGGGGGAGACTAAGGGTCAGTCTATGAGACTTCCCAGCCTTCCCCCAGCCTCTTCTTAGCAAAATTACACTGTAAAAGGATTCTTCCTTAAAGAAGATGGTCTTGGCCTTTTGTGTGTATATCTCTAGATTTCAAGCTTGTCAAAATTTTGGGAAATTTATGAACTTCTTTCTTACTGGTACATAATAATTATACATAGCAGTGACATTCTTTGTGACATTGTGACATATTCCTACACACACACAACATAATTTGGTCATTTTCATTCCCCAGTACCCCCTTCCCTTCTCTTCCCCATCTCTATCCTAATGTTCTCTCTTCTATTTTCATGATCTCTCTCTCTCTCTCTCTCTCTCTCTCTCTCTCTCACTCTCTCTCTCTCTCTCTCTCCATCCCTCTCTCTCTCAGAAAACAAACAACCTTTGACTTTCTGAGTTTGGCTTACTTCTCCTAACATGATGTTCTACAGTTCCATGTTTTCCTACAAAAGAATCATTTTTTTCTTTATGGATGAATAAAACCCCATTGTGGATATATAACATATAACACATTTTCTTTATCTATTCATCTATTGACAGACCCTTAGCTTGGTTCCATAACTTGCCTATGGTGAATTGCAGTGCTATAAACATGGGTATGCATGTATCACTATAGTAAAATGATTTTAATTCTCTGGATGAACACCAAGGAGTGGTATAGCTGTAAATGGATAATATGTAAATAAGTGTAAATAAGTATTATGCTACATTGTCAGGAGCAGTGATTTGAATCACAGTCTCTGATTGTCCTATAGCAGGAGCTGCACTTGTGCTGGGAATTTCTTGTGCAAAGGTGCAAGTCAAGACTGCCTGGTTGCTATGGTGATGCCATACTTAAACGAGGTTCTGTGCTAGGATGGGACTATCAGTCTTGAACCTGAGTGTGGGTACCGGCTGCCAGGGATAGAAAATTATGAGTGCAAGTTGATAATTATAATTGGCCGCTAGTCTTCGATCTTCATCCTGCATACTTTGAAGACACTTTCTTACAGAAAATCCTTTGGATGATAAAACCTATATAATAAACATGCTGAGCTAGCTCTGGGTCATTTATTCTCCATCAGAGGGTGATGTCCCACCTAGCGTCAGCTTTTACTCTACGCCTTTGTCTTATCTCAATCCCCCATCACCCCTTGTGGGTTTCTAAATTAAAGGCCATGCTGGTTGTGGCACTACACGTCTTACCATTTTCTGCCTGCCTTTAGTTCTGATTTTTCTATTTAAAATTCTTTTGGATAAATACCAAGAAGTGGTATAGCTGGGTTCTAATCTTTTGAGGAATCTCCATGCTGATTTCCATAATTGTTGTACAATTGCTATGCTAAAAGTCCTCTGTAACAAGATCACTTCTTGGCCTGATCTAGTCTCAAGCTTAGCAATTGGCCCAAATGTGAATGCATCCTTCATTATCATCTAGGAGGGCTCACCCACCTGGAGTTTATATTTCTTAGATTTGTTTGTGTTCACAATTATCAAAGGTCTTTGGAGTAAAATATTAAGAAGAAGTGAGTTCTTATTTCATTAGGAAAGAAGTTCTTATTGTCTACATCCTAACCAGAGCTCAACCTTGGTTTTTAGTATACATAGGAGAAATTTTACCATATCTATGTTAGTGATGCAAGAGGTACATTTTGGTAACAACCTGTTAATTTTGCAGAACTTGCAACCCTTACCCAAATAAAAATGGGGTATAACTTGCCAGTACAGGGCCAAGGATTGGAGTTCTACACTCACCCTCACAGTTGGAGAAGAATTCTCTGAAATTCTTTTTTTGACTTAATATCTGGGAAAAGAAACTGAACCTTGCACAGCAGTGGCAAATGGTGGTAGGCATCGGGTGTGCTGTCTTCAAGAAAATAGCAAAGTAAGATGCCTTTTACGACATATGTTATATAGTGCTTTAGTCAAAAAGAAATTTATTACTTAAAAATTATCCATCTTCCTTTGTTTACGATCTGGTTTATTGTCATTGGTTGATTTTTTATATTTCCATACACATAAAGGCAAAATAGGAATCATGTAATCTGAAGAGCATATTAACAATTTTGGGGGGGGGCACTTGGGATTGAGCCCAGGGGCACTTACCTACTGAGCCATGACCCCCATCATTTTTATGTTTTATTCAGAGACAGGATTTCAATAAGTTGCTTTGGCTTTGATAAATTGCTGAGGCTGGGATTACAGGCATGGGCCACCGTGCCTGACAAGGAATCCTTTCTCTGTCAGGCCCCACATTTAATGTAACCCAATTTCTCAAATTCTTCTTCAGTCCTGGATCAAATCCCATTTCACTCACATTCAAGTCAAAACTTTATGATTGTGGGTTAAGCTCAGAATAGCCTCCTATGTCACCTCTGAACATGCCTTTTACAGTGGTCCCTCCTGCTCCTCCCAGGCCAGACTTTACCCAGCCGATAGCATTTGCCATGACTGCTTCTTGTTCCCTTGTTACAGATACCACGTGGCCAGTTCCCTGAGTCTACCCACATATCTGGTTCTCCATGAACACACCCTGACTACTCGACTTGTAAACCTATTTACCCAGGACTGTTTACTCCTTTAAAATATATGAGCACCTCTCTTTCTAACATGTTATATAACTTAAATTATTTTTCATTATTCACTGTCCCCAGAACTTCTCCTAGAAAGTCCTAGAAGGCAGAAATCTTACTCTTGTTCTTTTTTCACTTATGTAAATGGAGTGCTCATAGGAGCTCTAGACAGAAGCAAGCATCCAATAAATATTTGTCAAAATGAAATGAGGTTCCAGATCCAGGGTCTTTTCTAAGACACCCCAACTTTCTGTGATAATAATGAGAAGATTGAAATACTAATAATTGTAAGTCGTGCATAATCACTTTAGTTTTCACAACGCTTTCACATAAATAGTCTAAGTAGGTCAGAAATTGTGTAGTGTTTCACACAAAAAAAATTGTATGAAGATAGCTTTTTTATGTTTTGTTTCTTTTTTAATGCAAGCTATCTTAACTGGAACTTCAAGTGTTAATGGAGCAGAGCCTGTTATAAACAGTAACAAGCTATAAACTGTGAAGCTACAAAATTAGTAGCAACACTTTCATTCTCTGGGAATTTTAGATACATTAGGAACCTGTAATTACTGACTCCATCTGCCTACTCTGTCTTCAGCTTAATTATGTATTTCAGAAGGAACGTTTCTCATGTTTTCATTTTTTGTATATATAAATATTTAGCTACATCTCTTATCATTTTCTGCCTCCCTTTCCCTCTGCTTTTGCCATTTACAATCTCTAGAGCTATTTTTACTTCCAAATCGCAATGTCTTCCCTCAGAGTCAACATGAGAGAGATTGGAGCCAAATTTAGTTCCGCCAGTGTCCCTGTGGCATCTTTGAAGGCAGGTTACCAAGCCTCAAACACATATTTACATTTGGTGGGATGGGGCAAGACAGCTCTAGGATCTTTCTAATAGGAATATTCAAAATAGTAACACAGTCTTTTAAATCAATAAGGTGCAGACTCTTCCTTAGGGTGGGAGGTCATAAGTAAAACTGGGAAAAAATGAATTAATAGCATTCTTTGTATCAGGATTTAGAATCATCCTTAAAATATGAATATGACTCCCCAAGAGGTGAGTACAGCATACATTATTTCCAGAATAATTTGAACAGTATAAACAAAGCCCTTTGGGGCTGGGAGGAATGAGATAGACCTAGTTTCATTTCCCCCAACAATGTTCTGGAAACTGATGCTCTACTGAAAACCATTTTCATGCTCTAAATACATGAAATTGTCTATATTGATAAAGTATTGGTTAGTGTTAGCTGTGTCTTAGTATTTCATTATTTCTTATACCTCCATGAGACATGAGAAAGAACTACAAATACAGGTTTGAATTGAGTATGGGAAGAAAACATACATGAAATTAACTTCTATCTCATTTTTTTTTCTTCTGGAAGAGATAGAAAAAATTAAAATGTGGTTAACATTTTTTATTGCTTCCCATTATTATCTTCCAAGTCAGCTAAGCCTTTCTGCCTCCTCACTCCAAATTCTTTACACACCCCTCACTAGTACCTAAGAATGTCTGGAAGAATCCGCCCCCCCCCCCACCATGCCTGTGTTTAGAAATTAAGCACCAAAAGACAGAGTTGTCCAGAAAGGCAAGGAAAGATATCTATTCCTTGGACATAAAAAAGAAAAGTCGAGCCCAAGAGGGGTGAGTGACTCCCAAAGATGGAAAAAGACTGGACTGTGAAGGTATGTGCATGTATGTGGGCATGTACCTGTGAATATGTATGTATGTATAAATGCTTTTTTGTTTGTTTATTTTCTGTTGGCAGGGAAGTGTGCTCAAAGATAAAGTCCCTGGTCTGGGGAAGAAGTCACAGCTATGTTATGTCCAAGTAAAGGGGAGGTTGTCTATGCTTTATCCTAAAGTGATAAACATGATAGACTGTGGCCGACTCACTGGGTCATGATTTACAATAAGTGACATTAAAATTGCTTGTGCAATAAATAGATAGATAGATAGATAGATAGATAGATAGATAGATAGATAGATAGATAGATAGATAAAACCAAAAGACTTTCGTTCTACCTTTAAGTCTAGACATTTCATATTTGATGACACTAAGACAACACTAATTTCTACTTAACTTTTAATATAAGTGAATGGTGTCAGCTCCCAGAGGAAGCCTTAAAAATCTTATGCACAATAACTTCTAAGAAAAGATCAATTTGGAATCCCAGGACAGGGTGAAAGATTATACCTACATGCCACAGGAGTGGGATTCCCACTGGATCCCGTGCTGGGCATACTAGTTAACTTGGCCTTAGGATTCTAATGGTTTCGGTCAACAGGCCTAAAACCAATAGAGGGTATAATGAGATTGGAGGCTTTTGAAACTGTAATGGGTGGTAGACCCAGTACTTCAGATCCTCCTGGCAGCAGCAAGGCAGGGGAATTTTGGAAGGAGTGGTAACAGTGTATCAATAATATGTCTTCATAGTCAACTTAGATAACACATATTATGTAGTATTTTATGTTTAATTATAATTATTATTTGGAATACACTGATTTGAATATACCTCTGATAAAATGGATACATTTTACAGATCAGTACACAAGCTAGGGTTAATTAATTGACTAAAGTCATAGATTCAATCTGTCCCTGATTCAGCCTCACACCTAATTCTAAAGCTGATGGGCTCTTTTCAACCTCAGCAGCTCTTACTGCCCGATCATAACAATCACCTGGAAGCTTATCACAAAAAAAACGAGTTCCTTATAACTATCCATAGGAACACCAATTCTATAAGGTCTGGCCCTGAGTAGCTTTCAGAAGCAAAAGCTCAGGTGTTTGTGCTGATTAGAATTTAAGAAGTGCTGTCTTTCACTGTCACTGAAAAGGGTGATTGCACCTCACTGAGGCAGAGCATAGCAGGGTTAGGAAAAATATAATGAAAGCAAACAAATCCAAAGCAGTGTGGATGGATTCAGGGACATAAGGTTAGTTCCTACAGAGACTAGGAAATGCAAGGCAGAAGAGGCTAGTCCAGGCAGCACTCCAAGGCAAGGACTCAGAGACAGAGGGATGTTATTACTACAACTGGTAGATGATGGTGGGAATGGGGAGATGTACAGAACGTTTCAAATGCTCATTTCTTAGAGCAGAGGGTAAGGGAAGTGTGTGATCAATTAGGCCAACTCTTCATATCCAGCAGAGAGACCACTGCCATTCTTTTAATCATGCAAACAGTTCATAGATTCTTTAACCAACATTACCTGAGCACCTGGTATGTGTTAGGCTTTCTGCCAGAGGATATTATAGTACCCCAAACAGATATGACACCTGCCTTGTGGAGAGTTCAGAAAGTGGAGGTGATGATCACTAAACATAATTAACTTCTATCTCATGCAATGAGGAAAATGAACTGGGAGCTGTGTTGGAGGGCAATGCCATGGGGAGAGGGAGAGAAAGGATAGGCAGGGAAGGCTTACACTAAGAAATTGCTGTAGCTGTGATGGCAAAAGCAAGCAATCTACACTCTCAAATGTGCAGGAGCTGGTGCTAAACCACAGAAGCATCTTTCTAATATGGGCATCAGGAAACTCCTTCAAGGGAAAAATATTAGGAATTTTCTTTGAACATATAAAACTGCTTTGTAATGTAAAATATAAGACACACAACATCAATGGGTGATTCCTACAAGTTGGACTCTTGTGGGTATTTTTCTTTGTCTGATTGGTACTATTCAGGTCATGAGTTGGTATCTGCAGGAATGTCTTATGGGAAGCTTAAACTCTAAGTTCAAGACTGGTGTAAAAAGCAGAGCAGAGATTAAAAAATGCCAATGCCCAAATATTTTCCATAACAACTCCTTAGTTCTGATTCCTTCCCCCAGTCTCAGAGGACTTCTGGGAGAAATCTTACCCCAGTTCTTTGAGAGTGTGATGTTAGGTTTCATTTTAACTGCCAATTCTCAACTGACAGCTGCGGCCCCCTCCAGCAGCCTGTTTAGTGATGTGTTGAGGCTCTAACTGGGCTCCACAGGAAAGAGAACCCACACAGTAGGGAAGGAAGGACAACCAAGATCAACCATTTGCTTTCAGATTAGCAGTGAGGCCCAGAGGAAAAAGTTTGAGGTTAGTTATGGGGAGGGGTTATATAACCCCTGACAGCTCTGAGGGCTAAGCCTGTGATCTTGGTTATTTTGTATTCTGGGCCTCAGTTTCCCCATTTGTAAAGGGGAGCCATGACCCACCCCACAGGCTAAGGAAATAAAATGAAATAATTAACAATTTGTCTTTTTGACAATTCTCTAGAGCTAGTTGGTCAGAAGTCAGACTGACTCAGACACTAGCTGAGGTTGCCAACTTACTTAAGGTAGGAATAAAGTGGCTCTGTCATCAGTTCTACATTCTATGGAAAAATCTAACACTTGGAGATTTCTTCATGTTCTGAAAAATTATTTTTCTCCTTATCTACGTGGCTCTGATTTCTGGCTCATGCGTCTTGCATCTGTTCCCCTGTTTTGGCCTTGTCATTGACTCAAATGCTGAAGATAGCATTTATTTCTCCAGCTCTTTTCTTGCAAATTTATCCCCCATGTGCAAGTGTGTACAGGAGACTGTTGCTTGATTTGAGGGTAAATACTAGGAGCATACATGATCATGATACTCAGAAAATAGTTTATGCATCAGAATCAATAGGTCTGGACGATCCCTTTGGGTGTTTCTGCCAGTTTCTTCTGTAAATTTTCATCTAATCTACACTCTCACTTGTTTTCCCCCTCCAATTATTTTCCCTACATCTAAAGGGCTGTTTCTTAGGTCTTTTATTTTCACCTCTCTTCTTCCTTAGAACTTTATCAGAATATAAAGAAGAGGTTTGCCAGGCTCCTGGGAAGACATAGTCCTTAATTGGAGGTCCTTGAGAGGGAGTTTGAGACACTTCTTTAGTTTCATAGGCCACAGAAAATTCTATGCAAGAAATTCCATATCAAAAGGAAAAAGAAAAAAAGAGATTCCATGTCTATGTATCTGTTCCTGAGAACTCACTATTTTTAGAGTATTCTCAAACAAATCTCCTGTCCAAACAAACAAACAACAACAACAACGAAAATCGAAGTCTATATTTATACAGTATGCCTTTAACCACAGGAAACCATTACAAACCTCTATTCAAGAGAGAAAAATGGCAGCATGCAATCCTCTGGCATACATGGGAAGTAATCCTTACACAATAAATGTAGGACTGATACACAATTATTTGTGTTAACAAAAAATATAAGACGGAGTATGAATTTAATAAATAGAAATATATTTTGCTTCTTGGAATGATTCATTTTAGGGAAGGGTCTGCCTAATAGACCCTTAGATCATGAACTTGGATTTTATTTTTAATAACATCCTAGCATGTTAACATAATAACTTGCACTAGCAGTTAGGAACAATGAATGACTTGTGGTATATTTGGACAGTGTAACATACTACTTTAGGAGAGAAAAAAAATTGTTTACTGTCACTTCATCAACTGAGAAATAATTCTTTGTTCCCTATTTTCAACAATGCCCATTGGTAATATTATGACAGTTCTAATACAAGCAATTTTCACATTCTTGTATAGAGCTATTCTAAGAAAATGTCAGTTTGTACCATATTATTTTACCTATTAACATTTATTAATTGTAAAAATTAATGGAATTTATTCTGATATTTCCATACTTACATACAACACATATTGATTAGGTCCATTCACCCTTCTTCTACCATTGCTACCCTCCCCCACCTGCCCAGTACACTTTCCAATCTCTAATAATCCCTTTTCCAATTTCATATCAAGTTATTTTTTTTTCTTTTCTTTTTAGTTTCCACATATGAGAGAGAGGACATGTGATCTTTCATGTGTCTGGTTTATTTGACTTAACATAACAACCTCCAGTTCCATTTATATTGCTGCAAATGACAGAGTTCACTTCTGTGGCTAATATTCCATTGTGCATACATATCATATTTTCTTTATCAATTCACTCTGCTGAACTGAGTCCATGTCTTAGCTATTGTGAATGGTGCTGCAATAAACATGGATCTGCAGGTATTTCTTTTGTATGCTGACTTCATTTGCTTTGGATATATGCCCACGTGTAGGATATCTGGATCATATGATTGCTCTATTTTTAGTTTTTCAAGGAATCTCCATAGTGTTTTCCATGGTAGCCGTTCTAATTCACATTCTCACTAACAGTACATAAGGGTTTCTCTTTCTTCACATCCTTAACAGTACCTGGCAATAATCATTCTAACAGGGTAAGATCACCAATTAGTATTTCAGTGTAGTTTTGACTTTCATTTCACTAAGGACTAGTGAAATTGAGTATTTTTCAGATATTGATGACCATTTGTATTTATTCTTTTAAGAAATATATATTCAGATCCTTTGTCCATTTTTAGATTGGATTTTTTAGGGGATGTTTTGCTGTTTACTATTTTGGGTTCTTTACATATTCTGGATATTAACCCTTTGTCAGGTGAATAGTGAGTGAATATTTTCTCCCATTCTCTAAATTTTATCTTCACTGTATTGATTGTTTTCTTTGCTGGCCAGAAGCATTTTAGTTTGATGAAATCCCACAAATGGGATTTTCTTTTCTTTCTTGTGCATTTGGGATCCTAACCAGAAAATAGATGCCAGTACTAACATTGTGAGGTGTTTCCCCTGTTTTTCTCTACTTGTTTCAAAAGTTTCATTTATGCATATCAATTTCTTTCTGAGAAGATAATTGGTAGTACTTATTGTTTTCTCAAACAAATGTCTTGTTCAATAAATTAAATGCTATGGTTATACAAATCTTACATTAAGGTGTTTGATTCTTTTTGAGTTGATTTTTGTACAAGTAAAAAGATGAGGGTCACGTTTCAATCTTCTGTATGTGGGTATCCAGTTTTCCCAGTACTATTTGTTACAGAGTCCAATGTATGCTTTTTAGGTACCATATTAAACAGGAAAAATCATGGTCTCTTTTGGATTTGAATATGCTGATTATTTGGAGATTATATCCCTAGCAAAGCTCAATAATTATGTTTTTCCTCTTGGCCAGCAAGAAGTACATCCAGGGGAACTCCTTCATGAAGGCTGAAAGTTCTGTCAGAGTTAAACAGTGATGCTCTATGGGACTTACAAATCATATATGCATGTAGTGTGTGAAGAGATAATGGGACTCCATGGAGTTGATTTTCTCACTAAGTACCCCTGGTGAGATCTCTGTTGGAACATGGGGTGGAGATTGGAGGTATATATGCAGGATACAAATAAGAGTCTAAAGGATGTGAAAGTCTTAACACTCCGGTCCCTCTTGGCCATGTCAGACATTAAAAGAAGCTAAAGTAAAAGCACTATCATGAACAACGTGACATGGAATATTTCACCAGTAAACTAACATGTGCTTTAGGAAAGTCTACCCTTAGCATTTTTGAAAGGTCATGGACATGAGTACAAGACAAACATACCATATGTCTAAATATTTAATAGTTATTGATAAACTAGAAACTATTAAATACAATGTTTTACATCTTATTTTGACAATATGAGTTTGTAGCAACATCAAAGGCTAGGATTAAACTTAGGATTCTCAAAGTCCTCTGTTATTTGACTGTACTCCACCTCTTCTTCCCACCCTGAGCTCCCAGCTCCATTGCATTACATCAAGAATCCTGCCTGCATGTGGGCACACAATCCTAATGTCAATGACCTATTCATACACCAGTATAAATAGTCACCCTGATAATGGGACTTGAGAATAGAGCTTGAGAAGGCACAGTCCCTGGGTCCTTTCTGGCAATCTTGGGTTCCAGGTTTTTAAGATGTGGACTCAAGGACTTAGCCTGCAAGAAAGGGCACCAGAGGAGAAGGGTCAAAGAAGGTTTTCTAAAGAGGCACTTCTTTTAGTCCAAGTGTGTTATTGTCTCGAATAAGAAAAGCAAGCTGGAAAACCAGCCAAAAGAAGTAAGTAAAAAACAAAGAAAATAAGTAGTGATGCATGCTATAGCAGGAATGAACCTTGAAAACATGCTATTTAAAAGAAGCCAGATGTAAAAGTTAACATATAGTATGATTCCATTCATATTGCATGTCCAGAATATGGAAATCTACAGAAACAAAAAGTAAATCAGTGGTTGTTTAAGGATGGGGTGGGTAGGTGGAGGGATGGCAGATGATGGTTCAAGAACACTGTGTTTATTTTTGAGACAATAAAAAATGATCTAAAAATTGATAATAGTAATGATTGCTTATATTGGAAAATATACTAAAAATTATTGCTTTGTAGATTTTAAATGGGAAAACTGTACCCTGTGAAGTATCTCAATAAAACAATTAAAATAAAGAAGCAAGGCAAATGCATTTCAGTCCAATTAATGGATTATCAAATTCTAGTCTGCAAAAGTAAGTGATTAAGCACATGTGATTTAGAATTTAAAAAGAGTGAGGTGCAATTATAGGCTCTGTTAAATTTTGTGGTACTGGGTAATTTCCTATATTCTTCCATATTTCATTTTCTTTATCTACAAATTGCTAATGATGTTAACTTATATCACAGTATTATGACAGTGGAATAAATGAGTTGGTGTTTTATAGTTGAATTCTATAAGTAGAAGCTAATAATTATCATAATTTTTAATCAGTATTATTAAGATATCATGTGCCCATCAAGTGCTAGACAGAGGTGAACTTGTGAAAAGTAAGACAAATTTCTCTGAGGAATTTACAAATTCTAAGAATATAGATGCTAAACACAACAAACTTTATGGAAATCATCTGGGAGAATCTAATTTGCACAAACTGTCGAATATCAGTCACTGACCAAAGCCAGATGACAACACAGGTAACAATCTGTGTCCTCTGAGTGGTGAGGGGAGAGAGGAAGAAACTATATGGGGATGTAGAACCCAAAACAGATAGTTGTGGGAACATAAATTCAGTGAGAATGCAGAGGAGACCTCAGGAATGTGGGCACACAGAGGAGGAACTTCCACTAGTCTGGAGACATTGGTGAAGCTTTTCGAGCTGAGGATTTTGAGAGATAGACTGTGCAAAGAGAGATTACAGGTCCAATGCACTGAGGCAGTTAGCAAGATTGCTTAGGGAGGTGCCTGTGTTTTTGTTTTATCAGGACCACATCTCATAGTGTAGGTAAAAGAGCACAACAGGTGAGGGTAAAGGAATAGGTTGGGCAGGGCAAAGAATCCCGATATGCAAGACTGGCATTGCCCTCCATGAAGAATTGGGCTGATTAGCATTCTTGAAATACAATGTCTTAGACACATGACTTCATGGGTTATTTATTTTGTACCAAAGTGTTACACAAGTGAGTATTATTGACAGAGTCTAGGACAAAATTCTCTCAACTTTCTCCTTGGTAAAGTTGGACTATTACTTGGTCATAACAAAATAGGGTAGGATTTTCAAAGACAGTAAGTAGGTAGGCTCAAATGAAAACCTATGTAGGTCAACAAAAGCTAGTAACCTCTGAGGTATTAAGTTGAAATTTAGAAAGAGACATTTCTGGGGCTGGAGTTGTAGCTCAGTGGTAGAACACGTGCCTCATATGTGTGAGGCACTGTGTTCGATTCCCAGCTCACATACAAATAAGCAAATAAAATAAAGGTCCATCAACAACTAAAAAATAAAAAAAAAGACATTAATTAATCAGTCCTTTTTTGTTGTTGACATTTTAGTACAGAAGGAAAAAAAAGTAAATCTGCATCATTGGTAAAATGCAAACTTGGATTTGCTTGAGTTGATTGACAGTATAGGCTGAAATAGGGCTTAGGAGTCTGGGGTTTGAATTTTCACTCTATCAATGTGTTATTGGCTCATCTTATTTGATTTCTTTTCCTTTTTCTTTTTCTTTTTTTGAATTTAATTCAGTGGATTGAATTCAGGGGCACTCAACCACTGAGACACATCCCCAGTCCTATTTTATATTTCATTTAGAGACAGGGTTTCACTGAGTTGCTCAGTACCTTGCTTTTTGCTGAGGTTGGATTTGAACTCTCTATCCTCCTGCCTTAGCCTCCCAATCCGCTGGGATTACAGGGAGGAGCCACCGCTCCCAGCCTTATTTGACTCCTTTATCCTCATCTTTATCTGTATAGTCAGGACAGAACAGATGCCACCACATAACTGTTGTGAGGAATGAATGAAATAATGCATGCAAAGTGCCTAGCACAGAGATGTTGCAAGGCATCATCTCCAATTGATTTAGTGTTCCAGACTCTGCACCTCTGAGTTAGCATGATACTGGTTTCCTATTATTGTGAACATCAAAAGTCGTGTTTTGCTCCACCCTCCAACCACCTTTTCATTTCACTTTCTGTCTCTAAGGACAGCAATAAACCATATTTGGAAGCCTAATTAGGCATATACAACTCCTGGCTGTCTTATCTTAATCCTGCCAGTAATAGAACAGTAATTGTTCAAAGAAACTACAAGGGAAATTGTAGTGAGGAAAGCAGACAGTGCTCCAATTGATCTCAATTACTGTCATGAAATTGAGTCTTCTGTCCAACATCTAAATTTAATGCTTCTTTTTCCCTGAGGATTTGTCCCTGGTTGTTTCTGCCTATTGTATCCGTGGATGGCTTGTCACCATCTGCATGGCCCTCTCCATCAGAATGATAGAATTGCTTCTATTCACCTGATATTTCCTCTCTATTTGGTTTGCCTCCTAGATCCCTGCTCTGGTCTTCTGACATTCATATCTGATTCTTTTCATTTTCTCTGGCTCAATACCCGAGGAAGAACTATGTTGTGTTTTGGCATCCAAATAATTGATTTCCATTTATGAACGAGAAGACAATTTTTCAAAACCTAAACAAGATGAGAGTAGGCTTTGCCCAAAGGATGAAAACATATTCTGAAGTGAATGATTTCCCTCTTTATTTGGGTGCAATTAGGAAAGTTAATGACGGGTAATTTTCAGCATGCATATGCCTTCACTTTGCTGATTTATAAGGAGGCATAAACATAATTAGGTGTGCATATGCATCCTCACAGTTTAATGGGCCCTGCATTCCTGGTAATTAGGAGGCTCAGCATGTTGTTGATGTGTCATTTTTCAGGCCAAGGTATGGGAAGATTTTTAGATTGACTACCCCTAGGAAATTACATGGAAATGCAAGGTACAAACTTACATAAATTCAGAAATAATGGTATCTTAGGAGACATTCACCATCTGTTTTTCTTCTTAAATAGATTCAATAGATTTAGATAGATTCAGAAAATGTGTCTCTCTAAAGTAGGTGTTCCTTTTTTTTATGAAGTTGTAAAGTTCTCCATATTTAGAAATTAACAGATTTATAGTATTTTAGAACTAGAATTACATAAGAGAGCATCCAATTAAGATGAGATTTTATAGATGAGATTGTTCAGACTCAGCAAATTGAAGTGATTTCCCCAAAGCTATATCATTTTTAAAGAAACCTACAAATGAGTTGGCAGTAGATGAAAGAAACAGATTTTTTTTTTTTTGATGGCCAATAAGGAATCCACATTTCCCTAGAAGTTCCTCTTTACTACCAGCAGGATCATCTACAGTTTGTGAGGCCCAGAGAAAGGTAAAAGTTCAGAGTCCTTTGTCCAAAATTAAAAATTTAAAGATGGTGACCACAGAGCATTGCACTAAGCACCAAACCTTTCTAAGCATGGGGCCCTGTTTGGCTACACGAGTTGCACGTTTACAAAGGTGGCTCTGAGTGTGTTGGATGACAGAAAACAGGCCACTAAGAGGTAGTGAGAAGGATTCTAACTACCCCAGGGATATGGAGAAATAATTGCCAAGAACATTTCCATGAGCACTGGCCAGAGAACCAGAAGAAAGGTCACTGTCACAAATGAGAAAGTTTATGTAGCTGTTTTTGAACAACTGTTCAAATGTTAGAAATAGGGCATGTCTGATTAATCAATGCACAATGGCATATGAATTATGTTGAAAAAGGACAAAATTATTCCAACATCTTATGATAAACAGGAAGTTGAAACTTCTGATTTTTTTTTTTAATATAAGCAAAGGTGTAAACAATGAAGGCATTCGGTGAGCAATGTGGAAAGCCACATGCTTTCTCTTGGGGAACTTTCTGTCAAGTAGAAAAGATGATCTTATAAATGACTTTCATAAAAATTAGAAAGTGCTGAGAGATTTAGATGATAATTTCAGAGCTCAGAGAAATGCAAATGGACTTAAATTAAAGAGAGTTAATTTACATTTATTGCTCTTCCAATATATGTCAAACTGTGCTAGTGAGGCTTCTCAAAGCAGTCTTACGAAAGATGTATTATCAACTTCCGTTTCAAGATGTGTGATCAGAGAATAAAAGAAATTAAGTTACTTGCTCATGACCACAGACATCATAAAGGATGACTTTTTGAGATGAAATTGCAAGTATATCTGATTCCATAAACACTTGGTTCCTAAGTGTGGTTCCTGGACAAGCAGCATCAACATCAGCTGGAAATTGTTAGAAATACAATTTCTTGGGCACTCACTGTTTCAGACCTATGGAATCTTAGCCTCTGAGTGGGGGACCCAGCAGTCTGTTTTACATGACTTCTAGGGAATATTCATGCACTTTGGAAT
Source organism: Ictidomys tridecemlineatus (assembly GCF_052094955.1). Lineage (NCBI taxonomy): Eukaryota > Metazoa > Chordata > Mammalia > Rodentia > Sciuridae > Ictidomys > Ictidomys tridecemlineatus. Next base: position 34,678,121 of record NC_135480.1, read on the forward strand.
TTAAGACCCACTACACTGTACCACACTCTTTCTCTTGCCTTGTGCTGCCCTTTAACAATTGTTGAGTGCCTACTACAAGTCATACATTCTGCTAGTCATACATTATGTACTTTAAGTGTTTAATTCTTATGATAATCTAATGAAATAGATAGTATGGTTACTATAGTTAATGAAACTGAAGATCAGAGATGCTAAATAATATGTAATAACTACATGCTTGTTTTTAATGTGTTTTGCCCACTAGAGAATAAATTTCATTATGATAGAACTCTTACCTGCTTATGCTATTGAGTTGTTGTTTTTTTTTTTTTTTTTGTAACTGTGATCAAAATACCTGACAAGGACAACTTAGAGGAGAAAAAGTTTATTTGGAACTCGTAGTGTCAGAGGTTGAGTCCATGGTCACCAGATTCCATTGCCCTGGGCCTGCAGTGAGGCAGAACATCTTGGTGAAAGGGTGCGGCAGAGGAACTTGGCTCAGCTCAAGGTAGTGGGGAAGCAGAGAACAGGAAGGAAGACATCAGGGACAAAGTATAAACCCCCAAAGTATATACCCAGTGACCTGCACCCCTCAGTAGCTCCCTAACTGCCTGTAGTTATCACCCAGTACCAACTAGAGTAATACACTGATTAGGTAACAGCTTTCATAATCTTACCTTTATCCTCTGAGTATTCCTACATTATTTATCAGGAGCTTTTTGTTGGGGGGGAGAACATTTCATATCCAAACCATAACACTACCTAATTCACTACTGTGGGCTTTGTGTCTGCCCAGGACCTGAAAGGTACTATGTGCTTAACAAATGTTTAGTTAGTGAGTGAATGAATTTTTGAAGAGTAGATATGCAGGAAAAAATTCAGGTTTTAAGTCTGCTTCTGTTGGTTTTGAAGCCCAAGTTCTTCATGTGATAACTTGAGAAAACTTTTTATTTTTTTATTTTTTAAAGAGAGAGTGAGAGAGAATTTTATATATATATATTTATATGTGTGTGTGTGTGTGTATATATATATATATATATATATATATATATATATATATATAGTATTTGGGGGACACAACATCTTTGTATGTGGTGCTGAGGATCGAAACCAGGCCACACGCATGCCAGGCGAGCACGCTACCGCTTGAGCCACGTCTCCAGCCCCAAGAGAAAACTTTTTAATATGGTAACATTTAAGTTCCTTCTTCCTCTAAACTCCAGACAGACTAATTTTTTCAAAATTTATGGAGAAATCAGAATTCAAGCTTGGTCTCTGCTCATGACTTATACTAAAATATTCTGCAGCAGAGTTGTTGCATCGATGGGTTTGGATTAACTTGCTTTTTCAAAGTTGACTTGGAGTGCTTAATTTTTATTTTCATACTTTACCATGTGCTGGAGATAGTATATTGAGCCACTTACTGAGTAATTTTGGGTGGAGCTTAGAGTTATAGGAATGTTCCATAGAGTCTGAGGGAGGAAAGAGATGGACAAGGTAACATGGTCTGAGTTTTAGCCTGAACCCTGGACTCATACTTTCAACCTAAAGAGACAGAAAATCTTCAGGTAGAAATTGAAGGAGACCCTGGGAACTGTGAGTTTCTGAACAATACCAATACTTTTTTCAATGTCTCCAGTGAAAGATTTCAATGCAGTGTATAAGAATGGGCACTGTTCTCTCTTTATTTTGAAATACAATTGCCTCTATTTTGAGGATTTTATATTTGGTGGTATAGATTTGGGTGTATTAGCACTTGTTTCCTTGGCCTGGTCTCTCCCCCAGTCTCAACATTACCATTAGTCATGGAAAGAGCCCATAAAGGTCTGTGTACCCTCCTGATACCACAGGTCTCTGCATGGGAAGATTTCCCCGAATCCCCTCTTTTAAATGCTTGTCTTTGCTTTTATCACTGCCTTTTTGTACTCTGCTTTGTTTTTTTTTTTTAAATTGCATTTATCACTATGTAGCCCACTTTATTAGCTCTGCTATTTATTTCCTGTTTCCTGCCATGTAGGCACTATTAAAACAATAATTTTTCTGTTTTACTCACATTTTTGTTTTGACTTGAACAGAGAATGTCATCTAGGAGATGTTTAACAAATATTTGTTGAATGAATTATTGACCCCAATGTCATGAAGAACAGACTGGCAGAAATGTCAGAATCAAGGGACTGTTGTCAATCAACTCTTAAACAGTGTAAAAACATGGCAAATGGATTAATAAATTATGAATGACTTTTCTGATAGTGTTTAGAAAAGGCTCAGCCTGACTTCATAAGAGTGCTGGACATCACCCATACTGTAGGCCATGAACGGGCTTGCATGATTTCAATTATTACTATTAATGTTACCTCATTTATATTTATATTTTGGTGAAGCCTAGGTACTTATGACATGTTAAGCCTTATGTATGACTGTTACATGGCAATGACCAGTCATATCTCTTGGTTTAGCATCAATTGAGGTATGTTTGGGTCAACAGTAGTGCCATGTGGTATGGGACTCAAACTGAGTTATCCAGGTATCTTTCACTTTGTGGAGACCTTGAGTAAGCAAATTATTATGATTTTTCAACTCACCATTTCTATTTTACATTAGAGGCATGTAAATCTGAAGTTTACCTTCAGGAGGTTTATCTTAAATCCTAGAGATGCTTTCCTGATCCACCAATCTGTGGATGTATTGCTGAGCATCCTTACTGGGAATCTGGCACTCCGTTAGCCATCTTTTTTCCCATCCACCTCAGGTAGACTCAGAAACCCTGATTGTACCTAGATCCTTCTCTTAATGCTCGTGGCTAAACTAAGACCATGCTGAAGTTGAATAAGGTATCATTAAAGATTCAATAACAGAAGGGAAATTCAACAGAGAAAGTCACTCAGAATTGCTGCAAGATACAGCTAGTCTTAGGAGCTAAAAAAGGCATTCCCATATCATGGAAATAGTTAACTGTCTTGAACATCCAGGAAAAATACTCCATTTGTTTGCATTATCATGTTAGGTACACTAATTGATACTACTTCTCAGGATAATTTATATTAGAAAAGTCAAATTCTTCTAAGGCAAACTCTGCCCATGAGATAACTTCAAATACTGACTACTAAGTGCACTACAGTAGCTAAGTATAATATTGACATTCAAATCAGGACATTTATCAAGATACATATTAACACTGTTGAATAAACTGTGTATTAGACATTAGTAAAGGTCAAATAGGCCATTATTAATTGGCTTACTTTTTAGAATTTCTCCTCCTTCTCCATCTGATCATTGTGTTGTCCTCCATGTTTTCATCCCAAATACAGATCCTGAAGAACTGGTTCCCATTAACATTAAATAATGTTTTACCATTTGCATCTAGATTTTCACATTTCTTATTTTTTTATATCCCCCTACATAAGGGACATTTATTCACTGTTGAAAATTCAGAAAATGCAAACTGATTAGCACAAATAGAATCACCAAGACTGACCCCAATCAAAACAACAATTGCTTTTTCTGTTGATCGGTATTAATATGCACATTTTAAAGGGTTTATATAGCAATATTGTTTATTTTTCATAATATAGTATTGCTCATATGAGTATAACATAATGATTAGTGATTACCATGGAATTGCATAAATGGATGTGAAACACATTATTTAATCAGTCACCAATGCTACGTTATTTAGAGTGGGTCTGGTGATTTGGTATGCTCTGAGAGTTGCCATGAACATATATTCTTATTGCTATATATTTGTGCGTACTGATGAATATGTTTTACAATGATTTTTGTGGAAATAGCTGAGCTACTTGGAAAGGTTTTGTAATTCTGATAAATAATGTCAAGTTGCTTTTCACAGATTGTGCCATCTCATACTAACCAGTAATACAGGTGAATGGCTTCCACTGACACTGACACTTGATATTTCTCCACCTCTTCCTCTTCTATGAGTTTGAAATGCCAATAATGACTCTTCATTTTTCAGTTTTTAATTCTTTACTAGTGCAGTTTAACATTTTCAAAATATATAATATAAAATATGTCATAACATATAATAATCACATAATATACATAATGTATGTTTGTGCAGTTCTTCTTTGGTTATTTGTCTAGCTATCTCCTTCATCTAGTTTTTAGTTGGAGTGTTGCCCTTTTTCTTTTTTGTTACTGAACTTTCCTTTCAATCATGCCTAAGAGGGGAAAGATTCTATTAAGTATGGTCAAATATAAATTTGTTTTTGTGGTATTAGAAATGGAACCTAGCATCTTGTGCATAATGCACTTTAACATTATGCCCAAGTCAAACACTGATTTTATGTGAAATGGTTCTTCTCCCATTTAATACCCTGAAATATGTTTTTCTATCTTTGTATTTATTAAAGCCCTCTTTGCACCAGAAGGGTTCTCAGCTGATGATCCATATCTAGATGGTTCTTACCAACAAGTTAACACCTAGATAAAGTTTATCAAGGGTGACTACTTCATTTCTGAAAACATCTGCCCTTTGCACAACTCACTGAAATTTATGGAGAAGTAGCTCACTAGCTTGTCTTGAGGACTCCATGAAAAATCAATTCCTCTATTTTCTTTTCACTTAGTTTCTTCAGATAGATTGCAACCTCTTTGAGAATATGAACTATAAGTCTATTCTCAAAGGACTTGCATCTGATTTGATATTCTTTTCAATAAGGGCATTAGGTGAAGTGAGATCATTAACAACTTTTAAGGTGGTTTTCTATGACAGACATTGATCTCCACTTTCTAAAAACTTCACTCTACAAGATGTCTTATGACTATTTCTCATATTTTTCTAAAATGTAAACCATGGTTCAGAGAGGTCAAACAACTTGTCTAAGTTCACACAGCTAGTTAGCTATTGAGAGGAGTTTCAAACCCATTACATGAGACTCCAACACCTTTGCTCCTGTACCACAGCCATCACTGTAGTAGTCTTGGCGTGAAGCTTTCCTAAAACCAGGCAGCTAAGTACACACTTGACAATTTGATTTGCAGTTTATCCAGGAACAGCAAAATGTTATGAGAACAAGGTTTTTGTCCATTTCTGGCTCATTCCTACTCCAAGATAACATTCTGCCTTTTATTTCAATGAATAATGCTGGTGAGCATACATATAAGTTCAAAGCTGAAATTCACATCAGCCTTACCTCCTCTTCAGAGGGCACTAAAAATTGCTGGGCATCTCAGTTCACTTCTGAGACTACAAATTATATTTCCATTTTCTATAAAAATATTGAGACATGCACAGATACCAAACCAAAAGAGGTTGTTATATTCCATTTTCTAAAATTATAGCAAAGAGAGTGAGTTTTCTCCCTATGGATACCGCATTGTCTGCATTTATTTTTTTCTTTTTTTAGTGTCATTTTGGCTTAGAGAAACTGGTTATCTTTCACAATAGATTTCCTCTGGTGGTAGAATACTCTGCTCTCCAGGTGTTGATAAGTTGGTTGTTATCCTTATTATAGAAATAAAAAAGGAACGGTGTGATGAAATGACACATAATAGCCTGGGCGATTTGGAAACAGAATTTTGAATGCTGCATCAACATCAGGGCCTGTATTCTGGGAATTGTCATGATATCAGTTATTACTCTGGATCACAAGATAAATTTTGTCTCCTTATAGAATTTAAATATTTCACTATATATACACATATACATAATAAAACTTTGACCACAGAAATTGATTAGCTGATAGATATACACATCTAATACAAAAATGATGTTGTAGGCATTTACATTTTCTTTATATCTAAATTTCTTTTTATATCTGCCTTTGAGTGAAGGGAAAAGGAGGAGAGAGTGTAGAAGAGAGAAACCATGTTCTTCTGAGCACTTTCTCATACTACTAGAGTTAGACTTATTTGAGAGTAAGGACAATGGAAGATTTAATTGACACATATAATTGGCATTGCTTATACTATAGATATTTGGTTTGTGGATAAAAATGTGAACTTCTATTCACCAGTGCCATTTGATTCCCTCTCTACTTCCTTCTATTAATCAGTTGCAAAATTTCAGTATTTTCATCTCCCTTTTGGAGCATCTTTCTCTCCACCTCATCTTATTTCTGATGAGAATCAACAGCACATCTTTCTTCAGGGAAAAAGTCATATCTATTTCAAAGTCCTCTCAAGCCATAACCTTGCTCTGGACCTTGCACATGTAACAATAAAAGTTTTCTTTGAAGAAGCAAATTTCCATCAAGTAGTTCTTTTCTTAAACATCTTTTTATTTCCTTATTGACATATAAAAATCACACATGTTTATTATGTATAACATGTTGATTTGAAATATGTGTACACCATGGGATGGCTAAATTGAGCTAATTAACATGCATATCTCACATACTTTTTCTGTGATAATAACAACTGAAATCTACTCTCAACAATTTTCAAGAATACAGTAAATGGTTGCTAACTAGTAATACAATAGCTCACTTGAACCCATTCCTCATAAATGGGATTTCATATCCTTTGACCAATATCTTCCTGCCCACTGCCCCCTTTTATGGAATTGTTTTTCCCTTTTAAAAATTTGTTTTATGTACAAAATAGTTAGCATTGTTTTTTCATCATGTTGCTGGCTTAAATAATCCATTCAAGGAAGATACTGAAGTCCAACTTGGTGATCAGATTGAAATCAGTGTTAGAGACTGATTAAAAACAAGTAAGCTGAATAAGACATCTAACATGACCCTCTACCTTCTGTAGACAATTAAGATCTGCTGTGATCTGTCTTCTCCTAATTTTCTCACTTTCTTGATAGGAACCCCAACTTAGTCTAGAATTTCCCAACTTGTATCTCATTAGGCCTTCCACCAAAACAGTAAAGGTGAAAAGACTGGATTAAACACGTTTTATATGGCATAGGACTTTTCAAAGCCTTTATTTTGCAAATTTGCTATGCAAATTTGGGGCATAGCATGGTGTGTTTCTTGAATTCGTTTGACAATTGAACACTCTCCTTATGCTCATACAATACCTCACAAACTGGCATGCCTATGGGAAATGCTTCTTTACTCATTCTTGAAATAGTATGTACATCTCTCCCTCAGACTTTGCAGAACTGCTCTTACAGGAATATCCTCTCTGTATCCTGCCTTTTCCACCTATTTGGACAACTTTCCTGCTTTTTTGAGAAATTAAATTTTTGTTGTAGTTTAGATTTGTGTTGATTTTTAAATAGACAAACTACATATTTTAAGACCTAGAATGAACAGATTTTGATACATTTAAGGATTTTCTTGGAGAAGAAGGATTTCTCTGCCAGGTAAGGTGCAGTATCATGGGAACTAAATAATAAATGTTTCTGTGGCTAAAATTCAACAAAAATATTGATAATGTTAAATCATACCCAAACACAATTAGGACCACCTCATTAGAGTGGAAAATTTTCAGTCCTAACTGCAGTTGTCTTAGTTCTTTGTGCTGCTATAACAAAATGCTTTAGGCTAGGTGGCTTTATAAATGGCAAAAATTTATTCCCACAGTTCTGGAGCAGGGAAGTTCAAGATCAAGGAACTGTCAAGTGTAAAAGGATCTGAAAAATCTTAACAATACTTGGAAAAAGTTGATAATATTGTGGAAACAAATTTGGTAATAGGGATTGATTGAATATAATCAGATCCTATTGTCCAATAATTCCATTATAGGAAGTGTGTATACAGAAAAAAAAGCAGATATGTGCTCAGATTTATGACAAAGGCTATGTATCACAATATAATTCAAGTATTAAAATACTGGAACAAATCCAGATTCTAAAAGACATGTGTAATTAAGTCATGACATTGAAAACCTTTAAAATAAGGATATCTACCTCAATAAATGGTTGTGAGAATTAATTGAACTAATGCATTTTAAATCATCTATATCACGACCAGTCACAGTACCCTCCAGAGGTACTAAGTCCACTCCCCTACTGCTCTGCCTTTCCTTCTCCCTTCCTTTGGGGAAGGACCAGCTGTCCTCCCACGGGAAGCAAGCAGGAAGCCAGATGTAGTGTGTGCTGCCACCTAGCGGACCCTATGTATTCACTGAGGCAGCCTGCTGGTATTTATTTTTAAAATCTCAAGAAATCACATAAACCTATTTGTCACAGATGTAGGATTTCTGCTGCCCTTGCCCTCTGCCGAATTGACTTGCTTTTTCTTCCTAATGCTGTTTTGTGGAATGTTTCCATTTGTGAGGCTGCTGAACTAGAACCAATTGCATTCTTTTGTCAAGAAACAGGAATAGAAAGACAAGCCAACACCCCTTAACCCACTCTCTGTAGAGTCTGGTGAGAAATGGATAGGACTTTGATTGTAAATGGACAGCTAAGGGGGCACTCTGTGGACTCCAGAGAGCAGAGCTTCTGCTCTCCCTGTTTTCGATCTTTTTTTTTTTTTTTTTTCCTGAGTCTCTCATATAAAAGGAAAGAAACAGCTTTACCTTCTCCCAGGATAGAGGACAGAGGGAAAGATAAGAAGAATTCTGCAAACACTGTGCAGAATGAGGTTCTCCATTCTCCTTTTTTGGGGGAAGGAGTAAGGACAAGATCAGGGTGTGTTTTAAATGTGTTGGTTAAAAAAAAAAAGAAGAAAAACTCTAAAAAAATTCCTGTTTGATTTTGATGAGATCCAATACCAGCTCCTTCAGTTACGTTGTTACTTAATTATAACACAGTGCTTCTAAGTAATGCCAAAATGTTCTCAGGCTCAGTGTTCTTGATCTTTGGGGAAATGTGGACAATCTTGGGTCAATGCTAATGTTTATGTCTGTATTTTTGTAAATCTGAATCTGCTGAAGTTTATACACACACACACACACACACATTTAGTTGTTGATAGACCTTTAGTTTATTTATTCATATATGGTGCTGAGAATTGAACCCAGTGCCTCACACATGCCAGGCAAGTGTGTTACTGCTGAGCCACAGCCCCAACCCCAATAATTTCCTGAATTTGCCAGCACTGTTGTGGGTCTCTTAGAAGGCAGATATGCCATGCAATATACCATTCAAGATGTGTATTGCCTCTCGAATACTATCTTGTGTAATGATATCTCAGTGTGGATCCACTGAGTTCATTTAAAAGTAAATTAAACTTCTTTTTGGATTTGAGAAAAGCTAATCCACAAAGGACTGAAATCTTCTATTTTAATTGACTATTATAGCTTGAAAATACTTTTGTGGAGCAAAGATGAGAAAAGAATAATACAGGAAAAGAGACAGTTGGGTTATAGTAATGCAAAAATGTAGACACATTAACATATACAGAAACACATACCCACAATAGAAAGATATTAAAATCCTCAGGCAAATGAACAGGATTTTAATTTTATGCCATATTCAGGTTATAAATATAGCACACACTTAATTAAAAAACACAGTAAAAATAAACAAACAAAAATACCCCAAGAATATGTCACCCATAATTCCAAAACCCAAAGACAGCTTCTGTTTACATTTTAGAACATTTTATTCAAATAACAAAGGATTTTTATAAACACACAAGTATAATTAAAGCTCAGTATTTAAATGCAGAGAAAAAAAAGTTTCTTGAAGTAATTTATTACAATACATGAAATGTTTGCATCCCTTTCAAAATTCCTATGTTGAAACATAATCCCTGGATTTGGAGGTAGGGCCTTTGGGAAGTGATAAGTTCCTAAGGGTGGAGCCCTTATGTAGTATATTAGTGTCCTTCTGAAGGAACTTTCAGAATGTGCCCTTCTTCCTTCTGCCACATGAGGTGTAGCAAGAAGACAACCGTCTATGTACCAGGAAAAAGACCTACGCCAGACATCAAATCTGCCAGCATCTTGAAGTGTGCACTTTCCAGTCCCCACAACTGTGGGAAATTTCTTTTGTTCATAAGCCACCAACTCTGTAGCATTCCTTTATAACAACTTGAACTAAGACACTCATTTAAGCATGTTCTGCTTTCAACATCTTTTATAATTTCCCACATAGCTCATTTGGTTTCAAAATAAGGTAGGTATATGAAGGAAAAAGGGTATGTAATAGACTTTCTGGTAACTAGATCAGAGAGAAGGAAAGGATGTCTGATATTATGACATATTAAACTCAAACCATATTTAAATGGCCTTTAAGACTTATTTCTGCATTCATTGTACCCTGTCTTTTGAAGTATTGCCTTTAAGACCACCCTAAGCTAAAAGACTGGACCAGTACTGCTGCATTCAAGCAGGTTTTCTGTTGCTGGATAGAAAATATCCTGGGACACCAGGATATTTTGCTTAAATTCATTAAATCCATTCATATACTTTCTTCAGATTAATTGATTTCATTTGTTGGACAATTGAAATGAGAACAGATGAAGGGAAAGGGCTAGGAAGATTCTGTAAACTTCTTTGATAACCTTGGATCTCCTGAAGTTTAGTTATGGTAAAGAATTGTTCCTTCTTTCCTACTAGGGAATGAGAACAAATTCAGTAAGAGAAGCCCTGTGTAGTTGTAGAGATTGTTTGGATTCAGTACCACTCGATCATGGAGGTTACCCTAGGAGAGTGTGTACCTGGGCAGTCTGGGAGAGGGAGACTCCACTTCATTAGCAACCATTAAGACAAACCATTTGGCCTGTGGAATTTAAGTTATTTTTAGTTTCTTTATAACATTTTAATCTGGTAATGTTTCCCATCCAAACCTAATTCCAAGAAAGGGGCATTTATAATGAAATTTGAACCACCTGAAAGTCAATAACTTCTCATGTCTACACTCCCAAGTTCGAATGCATGACACCATACAGAATGGTACACATCATAGGTATAGAACACATAGTCTAGTTTGCTTTCATCTTTGCCCTTGGCTTGGAGAGTTCTAATTTTCTACCTTAATTTTCAAAAGATTCTTGGCCAGGCTATTTGACATCCTAAGATACCACTTAATAAATTTGAAATTATAAATTTTGTATCTAGGAAGCTTACCACCTGATACTTCTTTTGACACAGGGCTTATCAAAAGGTTGATCTGATGCGGGGGTGCTCTCTCGGGCTTGGTGAAGGGTCTGATTAGCAGATATACTCCAATTCATGAATACAGAAAGAAAGCCTCTATGCGTCTGTACCTGATCAATAAACCCATCTGAACTCCAAGAGTTATGGCACAGATAGAGAAAGTAAATTTCCAACCCTCTTTCCATAATTAGATCTCTGTACACTTATTATACTTCAACAAGGGTGGTTCCAAGACAGCAGTATTGAGCTTCAAGTCTGAAGTGTGAGGTGTAATATAGTTAAAGGTGAAAAAAAAGCAGCCACAAGGCCACCACGCCGGGATGGGAGCACAGTTTGAGGTTATGTCATGAGTGGAACAAAAGGACACACACGGCAGGGTGTGGTCTGAAAGGGGTGGATGAGTGTCAGACTCTTACCTTATGGGACTTCACCAGGGGAGACTTCATAAATCAAATGACCTGGACAAAAAGAAACAAGGGATCTTCTCCTTCCCACAGTGTGGAAGGAGGGATTTGTAAAGAGCCCTTGTTCAAAAGCCCTGCTGGCAATGTCTGAGCATTTGAAAGCCTCTTCAAGATCTCCTGAACTCAGTGTGGAGCAGAGGCCAAGGTCAGAGCTGGCCTCCATGTGGGTGTGTTGGTAGGACTCTCCTTGGCATCTCAGGAAGCCATCAAGTAATATTGGCCCCCAGTCCTCCCATGCCTATGTTCTAGGACTAGAGCCCAGCTTTCTGCCTAGTTTGGGGGAACAAGACACCATTTTTCTACTTCATGTCTAAATTCAGACTAAAATTTAACCTTTATCTCCAAATATGTTCTGACAAGACATTCTATCATTGCCAATCCCATTGTTTCCCAGGGCGGGGGGGGGGGGCAGGGATCCACTCCAGATTTAGCTGATTTGCTCCCAGAAGTCTCTCTGTTGTCTTCCCGAATGTTTAAAGTTCTGCTCTTTATGCTCAATCTATTTGTATGGAAAATTACTTTTTCTACTTCTCAGGAATGCCCATCCCTCTCCCTAGCTTTTTCTAGGTAAACTGATTGATAGCTAGCTTTCTGATCTCTTCTCCTTCAGAGATACCTGTGGTATTGATCATTGCCTGGTTTTCTTGGGGAAAAGAAAAAAAAGTTGGAAGGAAATTCTCAGAGTAATTTCCCTCACCTCTGAATCCTACATGGCTTTGGGCTCTCTTTCCGTATCACTCTTTAGAAGCATAAGTACAGAACCAAAGTATCATACCTTCCATATCAATCTGATTTCTAGTGAGAAACAGAAGAGTAGGCTACAGAGGAAGAGAGGAGCCAGAGAGGGGGGAAGAGAGACAGAGATGTGGAGGGGGAGGAGAAGGAGAGAGAGGGAAACAGAGAGAGAGATTAAGATTGGTTTCATTTTAAGGAATTGGCTAATGGGGTTATGGAGGCTTAGAAGTCCCCAAATCCATATTTAGGAAGCTGAAAAGCCAATGGTAAGAGTTCCTGACAGTGTTTGAGCCTAATGGTAGAAGACCCATGCTCCAAAGAACAAATTTCCCTTTATCCAGCTTTTGTTTTGTTTGTTTTTCTACTCAGGCCTCCAGTAGATTGCATGTGGCTCATCCACATGGAGAGGGCAATCTTCTTTGCTATGTCTATAGGTCCAAATATTAATTCAGATACACCTTCACAGACACACCCAGAATAATATTCAACAAAATATCTTCATACCCCGTGGCTCAATCAAGTTGATGCATGAAATTAACCATCACATCTAACCCCACCTCCAGTGCTAGGGACAGAAACCAGGGCCTGGTACATGCTAAGCATCAACTCTAGCACTGAAGTATACCTCAGCCCACATTCTCCCCTCTTTCACTTCAGATGGTAAAGAACACAGTTCATACTTTCATAATAGTTGTGCTTGGCATCATCAATATGAATCTGGTGCTCAGGAAAGAACTTTTAATGCTCAGCCTTGGAGAAGGGGTCCTAACGTTGTTCTTTCAGTATCTTTGGTCTGTATTTGCTCCTGATATGTTCCCCAAGCATCTACTTACCTGTCCTATTAGACTCTTCCCTCACTCATCCCTGCCCTATCCCTCCATCCCTGCCCTATCCATGGCTCAGACTTGCCACATAGCTCTTTTCCTATCTTATTCGTTGCTGAAAACAAATTCCATAATATATTATAATAGCTACATTAACATCTATCTTCTCTTACCAAAGGCCATATTTTACATATATTAGTATGTTAAATCCTTACTACGACTTCATGAAGGATGATGATGCTTATTTTGTAAATATTGTGACCAAAAGTCTCAAGGATTAACAAACTTGCTCAGGGTCACAAAGCTATTAAATAAACAGTAACATCATAGTTTAAATCCACATATATCTGACGCCAAAGCTTGCACTCATCGTAAGTGTGTACTGTGCTCCCTGTTCCTCACTTCTCTAGACTGTTTCACAAAAGAGTGAATAGCTGGCTCAAATGGAAATTTTCATCTCAGATTCAGTCTGGTAGCTCTACATAGATCCAAATTCAGTGATTTTTTTTCCTCCAAGCATTGGCATAAACAGAAGTATTAAAAACTCCTATGTGACTTCTCTGTGAGCAATTAGGGGGCTGCATTCTGTAGCATCCATTCACTATTCACTATTCATCATCAGAAACTCTCAGAAACACTGAAGGTCATGATTGAAAACACAGTTATTTTAAGAGATGGCATTGTTCTCAAAAGCCACAGTAGGACCATTGCAGAATGGTTTAAGCTCAGTTCTATATTCAGAGATGAATTCTTTCAGCTTACTCATGCAGGTTTGTTAGTTGGGGTGTGAGTGGGAGGTGGTGAGATAAAAAGGGAGGGGCAGTATTCATTCTTATCCATCTCATGCTCACCTTCTGATAGTTGCTTATTTCCCCCATACTTTGCAAACTCTTTCAAATTCTTCACTTGAGCCTAACATCTCCATCCCATTTAATTTGTCATAGGGATATTTCTCAATAAGGGCAAACCTTTAAGGAAAAATGAAAAGACACTTGCAAAATGAAATGTAAAAGTCGCGTGATTTTTGTTGGGTCATACTTTCTTCTAAATTTATTGTAGGGAATATGTTAAAAGTATGCCCATCTGTCTCCTGGGATTTTTGTCTTACCTTCAAATACTTTCTCGTCTTCTATAGATTTGCAAGAACAAAGTATGGGAGAGGGGAGCTACAACATAGAGAGATGATAGATGATGTGTTGTGGTAGATTGAACTATTGGTTTTAACCCTTTCTGCTCTGCACTAATAGACAATCACCCCTTTACTCTTTCTGGGCACCGTATCTTCCACATTTTGACTTTGGGCTTGCCCAAGTGATTTGTTTAGCAAATTGAATTTTAGCAGATGTGTCACGAGCAAAGCTTGTCTTTTTGCGTTTGTACCATCATGAGAAAAATATGCCATCCCAGAATAAGGAGCAGCACATGGACCAGACCTGAAAAGAACCCATACCCTAGATTTAAACTCAACCAAACCCAGCATGGATCACTTGAATCCCAGCCTTGTGAAGAAGCAGTACAAGACCTACAACAAATTTCAGTACCTGCTTTCAAGAAATACATGCTTTTTTTTTATAAGGCACTGAGGTTGATGGTGGCTTGTTTTACTACATTTTTGTGAAAATAGCTGACAGTTACATGAATAAAATCAAGAATAATCTCACAAAACAGTTAGACTATATGTAACTTCAGCTTCTGCTAGACCTTACCAAGTCTAACTTTTACAACAACCATAAAAAAAGCTAAGTTGTTGTTGTTGCACACGGTTTATTATGGTTCAGAATGATTAAATAGGATGGTCCCCTGTCTAGTCAGTTTTAGAGCCAAACCTCAATCTTAGATTTTGTAATAGAACTGCTGTGCTCTGTTAAAATAAATAAATGAAAAAGAAAGAAAGAAAGAAAAAGAAAATATTTTTTTTCTTTTCCAAGGTAGTCCTTTACATTTGAAATTTTGTGTATTTCTAAAATAAGATGGAGAAAAGTTACAACCATACTTTAACACCTCCTGCATTCTCTGACTTAGGGCATGTTCAATGCTTGTTTTTTTATTCCAACATTCATATTCACTCATGTAGATAGAGATGTCTTAGGATCCCTCCGACCATTTTACAGAGTAGGAAACTGTGGCTCACCAGATGGCGCTAATGTTCCCCTCAGCTTGACTAAGCATTAAACTTGAGGCCCCAGGCCTCCCTGTTCTTAGAGCACTTACTTTCAAAAATTGCAGTTGTGAATTATTTCTTTATCTCATTGAGATATCAAGTTCATCCCAAACTCTTTCCAGTTTTAAAACCCAGGGGGGAAAAAAAAAACTTTCTCAAAGACTTGGAAATCATCCCTTTTCAACAGAGTCATCAAGAAAGATAGTGCACCTCTGTCGCAGTCTCTGTGGGGAAGTCAGACACCATTGGCTTCTCACCTCCACTGTTCTTCCCTCTGAAGCAAAAACACCCAGTAATTTTCCACCAGCTGTTGACCCCTATGGCAATAGTTTTGAATAATGTCTTCCTTGCCTGTTCAACTCCATCCGGTGAAGTTTTCCTTTGATATGAATCAAGGAGTGATTCATATAAGAACAGTCAGTAAGTGATTGCCAGGGCTTAGACTCAAATTTGCAGTCACTGGCTACAAATCTAATACTTTCTTTTATGGCCTCACTTCCACTCATACTCATTTGCTATTGATATTTATGCCTCTTTCTTTTTCTCTCTGGTCTAAACATTAGAGGGGTTTTGTTTGTGAACTTCTCATTATTTTTACTCAGCTTGCAAAACTAAACCAATGAGCCTGGTGGTCCAGAGCTTCAGTCATTAATTGTATAAGAGAGATTTGGCTTTAGGCCCTTGGAGGCTGTTAAGGTGTCTCAGAGGATTGTTTAGTTTAATTCTCTTGAAAATGCCCAAAGCCTTTCATTTAAAGCAACAGTTTGGGCTCTGAGATATTTTTAATTAAAAGTGCATGATCTGAAGCCTCAGCCTTTGGCCTCTTATTTATCATGAAATTCTCTGCAGTTATTGCAGCAGTGGTCACTAGAATAAATTTTTCTCCTTTCCTCCACAGGATGGCAGTATAAGTTAATGTTAAACCTCGCCATACACTGCCTTTCAAAATCCCAGAGTGGGGTTTTGTTCAGAATTGGCCACTGAACTCTATTTCCCATGTGCCTACAGCCTCCTATAACTCCAGCCTTATACATTTCTCACTTCACCCTTTAGCGAGCCAAACAAAGGGAGTCCCTTCAGTTTAAAAAGGATGTCGATGAATGAAAACCCATACAATACAACAGTTTCATTATAAAAGACCCCCAGACAGGAGGCCAGAGTCCAGCTGCCCACAAAACCACATGCGACTAACTCCTAGTTCAGGGTTGCTGAGTAGTTGCATATAAATAGCAGCAGCGGTCAGTTATACATTGTCAGCAATCTTGACCTAATCACTGTCAATCAATAAAGTCATTGAAGTATAATAGCCTCATTGGCAGTGGACTGGCACATGTCCAGCCTAGAAAGAAATAATCTTCATGAGTAGTTAGATTGTAATTATTTAATCAGAGAAGGGTGGCTGCAAACAGATCCACTATCAAAAGAAATGACTACAAAGCCATGCTTGAAACATCTTTCCTGTACTCCAGAAAAATGAAGGAGACAAATCAAATCTTTCCAAAATTTGGAAAATTGGATATGACTTATTAAAGACTCTAAATAAAAAGTGAAAAACAAGGATATCCCGTGAACAAATAATTAGAATAGCATTACTACCTAAGAGATTTTGCTCTTTCTTCTTATCTCTTTAAGTAGATGATCTTCTAAAGTATACATAGATCAAATATTACATCCTTTAGGGGAAAGCATCTACTCTTCCTTGTTTCTTCAATGCTTACAGTAATGTGGCTTTCAAAATTGAGTGTTAACCAAGAAAAAGGTAGGCCACAACTACAAATATTTTCTAAGACTTTATTTGTTCTCTGTAGTAGAGACATCTTCTTTGCTCATATGCCACTTCCTTTAATGAAACTGTACTATAAATTATTTAATAACCAATGCCATCTCTTACCCTTTTTCATCTTCCCTAGTGCTTAGTCCCGGTTCATGACACTCCTTCCTTTCTAAATGTGCATTAATTAAATTCTTTCTAATGAACATAGCCTTGTAAAGACAAGCTACTGGAGATCTCTACCTAAATAGAGAGCTAACATTTACAAGAGTAAACCTTATCAAGGCCAAACTATATATCAGCACTCTGCAGAGTCACATGAACAGATGTTTTCAACAATATAAAAAAATAATTATTGAAAAAAATCTCCTAAGATTACTATGGAAAGACCTAGAAATGCACGAGTGTGCGTACACACACACACACACACACACACACACACACACACACAAACACACACACACAGGCACACACACACAGAGTAATGTTAAACTTTAGCTGTAGTCTTTCTTTCAGAAAATAGAGGAAAATCATCATGGTATTATATAATAGAAGCAATTTTCCAAACACTGCTTTCCAAATCTCACATGTGTGTGTTCATAGGCCTGAGAAAAATGATGTATTTTTGAATGCAACTGGAGAGATTTAACAAAGAAAGGCTTTTCTGGTACCCATGGGGGAAATCAGTGTTAGACTGTTAGCACACACATCTAAAAGTTCAATGAACTTCAGTTTGTTGCTATGCCAACCAGCAGAAGACCTGTCCAGATATGAATTGATCACACAAATAAAATCTCCCCAAAGATGATGCTTGTTTGGCTTAAGGGCATAGTCTTTGTAACAACCCTTGACAAATCATAGGTTTTTCGGCCTGGAGGATTTATTTGGACTACTTTCCAAATTTCCTCAGTGTACTATTAAAATACCTTAATTTTTTTCCATAGGAAATTGAGTATTTGCTTCCCAGGGGAAATACCTTTCCTTTTCTTTTTTCTTTTTTTTTTTTTTTTTTTGTCTTTTACCCAAGTATCAAAGTACTAAATAGAGAGTGTGGCATATAGTTCCTGATTATTAGAAAGAAAGGGTTGCTAGAACTAGAAATACAAATCTTGGGAAATGTTTTGTATTTTGTTATCATCTCGTGATACAAAGATGAGTATTATCTTCATTTCTTAGTGACACATCTCCTTCACCCTGCCATGGATGGGATCCCTAATCAATCTGTGTAGAAGTCCCTGATGAGCATCTTTTGTAAAACTTTTTGTAGAGTTTGTTTTGAGCTATTGTGTGTTCCACATCCACAGAGTGAACTAATTGGAGACTAAATAAATAGTCATTTTGGGTAGCAAGGCAATTTCCATCAACTTCTCAGCAGCCGGAGGAGAGAACAAAAAGATGCTCTCATATTTTTTGTATGTACATCCCAGTATTGTTCTCTTAAAAACTTACTTTTGATTTTTTTTTAACTGTGAGACCTCTCTTCAGGCATCTGGGATGTGTCTAATCTTAGGAATTATTAGAAATATTCTGGAAATTATGATTGCAGATATTAGACATGTAATTTGAATTGGCTCTTTAAAACATACTTAACAACACAAGCCCAAGAAACAGCCAGGAAAGATTCAGTTTGCTTGTTTTTGTGATATAATCTGTAGACATACTTGTGTAGTCTTCACTTCACCTTCTGTATCCACACTTTATATTAGCTAATCTTTCCTTTGACCTTTTTGAAAAAACCTCTTTTGTTGGAGTCAATAAAGGGACCCAATGAGGTATAAAGTGCAGGTTACAGGTAGTAGGTACTTTAAAGTTGAGTCTCAGAATTAAAATTAAGAAATGCATCCTTGACAAAAACTCTAAAATAAATTCTAGGGAAAGAATATTGATTATCTGAAATATTTTCAATGAAATTCATATTCAGCCAATGATAATAAGTAAACCAAAACTCCAAAGTGAATACAAACATCCCAGTGCTTTTTGGCTTTAATCTTGAAACTCACCTTTACTTTCCAGGTAAATAAGAAACAAAGGAGTACCTACCTTTATTTTGATTGTTGTTTGTTCTTGGTCATCTAAAGGATTATATCTTCAAAAATAAAATAATGAGACTTTTCTTCTTTGTTTCCTATCCCACAAATAGTAATACAGAATCTTGCAGCCAGAACTGAACCGATCCAAGTTTATATTCCAACACAAATTTATATTCCCTGGGACTTAGAAATACAGAAACTTCCTATTTTCTGTTTTTGAGTAATGTTTTAGATCCAAAGACTGATTTGAAGAGGAGGGAAAGATAAATATCTACATCAGATATTCAAAGAGTTATATATTCTCATAAAGAACTTGATAAAATTGACAATTCTTAGCTGGCTCTCTCTGCTGTATTCTAAACTAGCATTGAGCCATTGAATGAGAGAAATCTTGAGTTCAAAGCTGTAGTTCAAAAGTGTTACCAAATAATATGCCAAGTGTTAAAAAAAAAAATGATCTCCTTTGTGCTTGTTGAAGGAGTTGGTAGGAACCAGTGGTGATATGGTAGCAGTGGCCAAGACCAGGGCAGATGGATTCTGTGGTCATGTTCCTAAAAGGGCTAAAAAGCAGAACTACGTGAAGATACTCCTCATGCAGTGTGGATGCTTTATATTATTTCCAATACCTCATGGGCTGGGATCGAGAAGCAAATTTCATAATTAAGTGTTATCTTTAAGAGAAAAATGAGCATTCATTTATGTCATAATGCCCTTCACCTAGCCCAGTGGAATATGTTGGCAAGGTGAAAGGAGGATTTCATAAAAAACGTCATTTGAGTCTGGAGACATCAGGCTGGATAATACATGGAAACTCCGGAATAGGTGAAAGCTGTTGGGGGTTGGGGGGTGGGGAGAGTTAAAGAGAGAGCAATCACATTAACAGCCACTTTGGTTTCCCAACTGCTCTGTAAGAACTTAAGGTTTCTGCAGAGATCATCTCTGTAATCTGTGGTGGAAATTTGTGGAGAGTGATGAAGAAAAGAGGAACTATTCCTCCACCTTCATTTTAATAAGAGCAGCTTTGTTTTTTTTTACCTGTCTTCAATGGGATTCTGTGACTCTCATTTGAAGAATCATATCTATTGAAAGGAAAAAAAAAAAAAGAATTGTCAACAGAAATCGGTTATACACTGGGGAGTTCTAAAAGAATGTTTGCATCTTGTTAAGTCAGTGAAATAATAACATGTGAATCTTCATGCTTTAATTTTCTACAATAGTTTATGTAGTATAGTCCTCACTCAACAATATCATGTCTCTTGGGAATCTCTATAAATGCAAACTCTTGGGCCTTGCACCAGACTTATCTGAAGCAGAATCTCTGAGGGTGGGGATCAACAGTTTGCATTTTAACAGGACCTAAGTTGATTCCGATGTGTGTTCAAGTTTAAGAACAACTTTCCTAGAACCTACTAGATTACCAAGTACATGGAATGAGGTAAAATGAAAAGAAAGACCAATGGAGGTTCTAAGGAAAATCTCCTCCAAGTATTGCAACTTAGTCTGCTCCAGTCCAAATTGTCAGCACAGAATACTAATTTACAGTGTCAGGGACAGAAAAAAAAAATGCCACCATCACTCCTATTTTTCAAGCCCCATAAATATAAGTCAAAATAAATCACTACTCTAACAACTTAAAGCCACTGAATCACCCCATTCCGACATAACCTCAGCCCCAAATTGTGTATTTAAAAATAAATGGAGCAAGTTAGGAGTCAATGATAACGTCTGCAACATATTATAATTTCCTGGATGAACGCAATCCTGTATTTTTATTGTGTCTAAAGGGTCCATTTTTATAAAGTAATCATTGCTTATAAATTCCACCAAATGATGCACACCTCAGAATAGTGCTCAAGGAAGTTGTAGTCAGAGGGAATGAGGTCAGGTGAGAGGACATTGGTTGCTTTCCTAGAACCGGGCATCTGCCGAAGGGGCGGCCTTCCTGCAAGGATGACACATCTGTGGGAGATCATGCTGAGAGATAGATTCCCTAGGAGTTGCCTTTGGACTTGCTCAAGTCTAAACCTAGGCGCTTTTCCGCGTTTTATTCAATGATGTTTCGCCACTAGATGGCTCCAGAGTGTCTATCCTGCACAGGATAGATCAGGGATTTGAAAATTGGAGTGTACTTTATGAGTTGTCCCAACCATCTTCTTCCACGATTGACTCCCACTCTACTAAAAGCTATGTCTCATTTTCTCTCCTTCATCTTCCAATAGCGGAATAGTGATGGTGTCAACAACAGGGGGAAAAAAAATAAGGCTCAGGTCAGCAGAGTGCTGTGTCTTCTCTACACTCCAAACTTTAAAGCCCAGCTTCTAGCAGGTGATGTGTGTATGGGGAAAATGGGAAGCTACATTCTGTCCTTAGCTTTCAAAGCATTTCTTGGCTTAGGTGGTTGAGTATTATCAGGAAATTCGACAGCACACAGAGAAGTTAATGTTCCCCAAGCCTTAACTCTTACTTAAGCAGGAAGCTTATTGATGAATTGTTAAGCAGTATTTTTATTTTCATTTCGTTTTTAAAATGATTTTGTAGAGCTGTTGGTTAACTTTGAAATTCAAGGTTCTGTTTCTTTGCTCTGATGGAGAAGTTATTCTTTTTATCATTTTGTTCTTAATCTGTGGAATGAACTCAGTTTCTTCTAGGCTCAGTTTTCTCTTCTAAATAAATCTGAGTTGATTAGTCTCTGAGATGGGCATTTTTAGCAAAATCTCCCAGTGTGATAATGCATTATTTCCCAAGTAGGTATTTGAGTCATATTTAAAGCAGCTGTAGAGTACAATTACTCCTTCTGTTAGTCAGTTTTACATTATTATAACAAAAAATTCCTGAGATAGTCAACTCCAAAAAAGAGGAAAGGTTTATTTTGGCTTACAGTTTTAGAGGTTTTAGTCCATGACTGGTTAGCTCTGTTGTTTTTTTGTCCTTTTAGTGAGGCAGTACATCAGGGCAGGGAGCATACTGCTGTAACCAGCTGCTCACCTCCTGACAACTGAGAAGCAAAGAGAGAGAAAAGCTTGAGTTCCCACTATCCCCTTCAAGGACACAACTTCAATCATCTAAGATCTCTTACTAGGCCCCATCTCTTAAAGGCTCCACTAGAGCCAAGGGTTGGAGCTCAAACTTTACCACCTCTGGGGGGAGACTTATCCAAATTAGAGCAACTCTCCAGATGCCTGGAGAAAGAGAACTTGGACAAGAAACAAAGACCTGAGTTTAGAAGGAAGAGGGTTGAAAAATCATTGCATGTCAGAGGAGGAGGTTTACTGTGGCAAATCAAGCCATCAGTAATTTGAACACACTGTAATAATAAGCAGAGGAAGTCAGTCTGAAGAGAAGAGAATGAAATGTGTATAAAGAAAGTATATGGGAGGAATTTTAGACTCAGAAAGATTCATTTTGGGAATCTGAGAATTTTCCATTCCCTATGTGCCCTGCTTATATTTCCTTTGATCACATCCCACGTGTGGTTCTCTGAGTCCTTTCAATCACTCCTTTCCTACCTTCTTACATTTTCCTTGAGATTGTTGTCAAGGATTCCTGAACATGTTCTTTACTCCCAATGAACTGAAATCTAGAAGACATCATTCATAGGAGTCAACCCAACATACTAAATTCCTGAGAGTTGAATTTATGCAATAGGGGTATTTCTAGATTAAAATAACACTAAAACTTGTTGTGAAAGAGAGTTTTCAAATTTTCCTTGTCTCTTAGTGTTGAATTGATATGATTCACCTGTCAACAGGAAATCTAACCCCTTTCCCAACTTCTGTCAGTGCCTTATGAAAAGAGAAGAAGTAACTAGCAATCATAAGTTATTAGTTAAGGTAAGAAGTAACAAGTAAAAATAAGAAGCAACTAATAACCATCATTTGTTGGTTCTTTATCACCATTGTCTCTTGATAGGATGACCTGGATTCTTTTTGTTGCTACTTTCCACCCTCCCATAAGAATAAAAATTAAGCAGAAATTTTATTTTTTACACTTATGTGAAACATCTTTCCCATACAAAAAATAAAATAAAATAACATCCTTAACATGGCCTTCAGACCCTTCTTCTGGGTTTTGCCCACATTTATAATCTCCCTTTGTAGACAAATCATTGTCCTTCCAATTTCTGGACCTTCAGATGTTCTTTTCCAACTTCTTTCTAACTCTCTCACTCATCATTTTTATCTCAAATGTTAATTCCCTAGTGAAGAAATTCATAAACTCATTCAAAAAAGTTCTTTTTTCATAGTGCATTGTTTTCTGCATACCACTTATCTCGCTGTGAAGAATTTATTTCCTTGTGGGTTGTCATATATTTTCTCTTCAGACTGAATATTTTAGACAAGCAGCAATTTTTTAGTGTTTTTGCTCACTATTGCATGCCCAGTTGCAGAAGTTTAGTGCATCTCAAATGAATGAAACAAATGAATGAATGAATGAATGAATGAATCTGAGTACTTTATGAAAATAAATCTTGAGCCCTGTAACCTATTCTGTGGAGATTTTCTGTCGTTCTGCTTGATAATTCAATTTAATTTTCTTTTATGCATATATATCCTTTTTTGAGAATGAGAGGCTGGTACGATGTGTCTAGTTAGCATTGTTTAGTTCTTGGAAAATCTTATATTTTGGAAGCAAAGATAAAAACCCATTCAATCTGCAGAATGTTCTATTATATTCAACAATCTCAAGGACACATTTAGTTTTTGTGAATAGAAGAACATTTATATTTGAAAGATGACATGGGCATAAATACATGACAGAAATAGAATTGGAGGGTATAGGCAGAGGTGGTAGAAATTCTAGACTATTCTAAGCTCTTAGGGGACAATTAACCCTTATCAAGTAAATTTAAATACACTTTTCATTCTTTCTACTTCTTGGATACTCTTGTATTTTTCCAGTAACTACCATAATAAAATATGACCACTAGAAGGATTTTCAAAGCATGTGAAAAGCAGAATAGTTATTGTTGGTTTATAAGAATCAAAAAATATTTCCACTATATTTCTTTGTAGGTATGAAAAACTTCAAACACATTCAAACAGCTTTTAAAAAAACTGGGAAAAAAAATCTGGGTGTGGTGGTGCATGTCTGTAATCCCAAAGACTCTGGAGGCCGAGGCAGGAGGATGGTGAGTTCAAAACCAGCCTCAGCAAAAGTGAAGTGCTAAACAACTCAGTGAGACCCTGTCTCTAAATAAAATACAAAATAGGGCTGGGGATGTGGCTCAGTGGTCATGTGCCCTGAGTTCAATCCCCAATACCGGAAAAAAAAAAAAGAAAAGAAAAATTGGAAAAAACGACATGGACAAGGAGGAGGAAACTTCTTGCCTGTTGTGGTACACAGCTTTGAGTTGCCATGACTAATATACCTGACACGGAGAATTTAAAGGAGAAAAATGTATATTTGCTTATGGTTTCAGAAGTTCAGTCCAAGGCTAGTTTACTCTTTGATTTGGGCTGAAAGTGAGACACAATATCATGGTGGAAGGGTGTGGCAGAGGAAAGCATGTCAGGATATGGCAGCCAGAGAGCAGAAAGAACTTGAGTGCAAGGAGTTACAGATAATATACTTTTCAAAGACATGTCCCCCCTCTGGTGACCCGCTTCCTCCAGCCATATCCTACCTGCCTACAGTTAACACCCATTAATCCATTCAAACTATTAATCAAATGGATTAACCCACTGATTAAGTTACCCTTCTCATAATCTGATCATTTCACCTCTGAACCTTTCTTCTTTGTCTTAAGAACACATGAGCTTTTGGGGGTCACCTCATCCAAACTATAACATTCTGCTTTTGAATGATCTTTCCTGATTGGATCATATATAATTTAGCCAGTTAAGAAAAAAAAATTCTGAATTTATTTTTCATGTTGTTTTCTCTTTATTCCATTTTGATGTACTGAAATTTATTTGTAATTATCAGCAAAAATTATAGGTCTGCAAATATTTACTCCCCTGAGTATCCTCAATATTCAAATTTCACCTAAAAATTCTCCTTCTTTCTCATTATTTAATTTGTTTTTGTTTGTTTGTTTGTTTGATTCAGTCTCAAAAGTGAATACCATTTCTGGGCTTATGGGTATTGCTGTATGTGTATATGTGTTGCTGGATGCCTGTCCTCCTTTAGGGAAATTCCTGTCTTTTGATCAGTTTCAACAAGTTAGGTCTTCTCTTTTCACACAACCTTTCAGGACATTTGGCATTTATAATGCTAGATTGAACTTTATGATAGCATGTAAAGCTTCTGTGACCATTTCACCTACAAACATAGCTATTTCATGTGCTTTGACTTAATTTTAAAATAGCTAATATTTATCAATTTTTATATTTCAAGTATTTATATATGTACTTTGTATAAATAATTTTGTTTAAACTTCCATTTCAGTGAGATGCAGCAGCATATACTCAAGCCTTTAATCAATCTCAGTGACTTGTGAGGCTGAGTCAGGAGGATGGCAAGTTTGAGGCTAGCCTCAGCAACTTAGTGAGACCCTGTCTTGAAATAAAATATAAAAGGGGTAGGAATATAGCTTGGTGTTAGAGTTCTCCAGGCATTGATCTCCAGGGCAAGAAAAATTAATTAATTAATGTAAATAACCTTTCATTTCACAAACTAGAAAATTAAATAACATAGAAGTTAATATAAATGTCCCATAATGAAATCATATTAAATAGAGAAGCTGGGGTCTAAACCCATGTCTGCTTTAGTCCATAACCCAAGCGGTTAAGCACTACATTTTCCCCTAATGGTAATCCTTAGTTGTTATTTTCTTGTCACTTTTAGAATATCACTATTGAATACTCATTTTAGGGAAAGCTATCATTAATTCAGACTAAAATTATAATTTCAAATATCTCCATGGTTCATATGCCCAAAACTAAATATAATCTACTTTTAAGGAGGTTTACTCTGATAAACATCCAGATGTTCCCAAGTGTCTGAACAATATATTGCATTTTTCAGTTTTCATTGGAATAGTTTGCCATTTCGTAGACAAGATATTTCCATGTCTTCCTAAAGCAATATTTTCCCCGCCTAGGAACACAATGACCCGCAGATTCTGGTAATAGGGTTCAATCCCTGATAACAAAAGGCACTTTGACTCTCCCTAGTTTGCGTTAAAGGAGAATATAAATGTCTGAGGAAAATAACCATTCATGCCAGATCACTGGCCCCCACAAATTATCCTAGAAATAAATCTGCTCTTTCTGTCTCCTATAAGTTCTTTTTTAGAAGTCTTTAAAAGTCATTTTCAATCACTGAGAATGGGGTCTATATGTGGCTTTAATAAAATTCTTTTTAAAATGTGGAAACTGTACGTTCAAAACCCAAATCAAATGTGCTTTGTGAGCTTTATAATATGGGATTGTACAGCCATCTGGCCCCCAGGCTATCTCTGCATATAAGACATTAATAACATTTTTAATTTAAGTAATAGATAAATCTGTTTCAAGTGCCTCAGCATCCACTCCCAACATTGCCTGCAGATCTGTTGATCCTAAATAATATTTTCAAGCTGTGGTAAGGTTATTGGTGTTCTGAAGCAATCTGGAAATACCAAGTTCTTATGCCAGGAAATGGGTCAAACTGTAATCTCTTCATGTTACTGTTTTGATTTCAGAAATAGAATAGCTCTGTCCTTCACACACCAGGAGCCTGTATATTTTACCCTTTTCATGGATCTGATTACAGCTGCCATTCTGTGATTTCAATGAAAACTTTATTAAATATCTACTTTTTAATTAACCTCTCTGGCACCAGAACTTCTGCCCCAACCCCAATACATTTTTTGGTTTCTCAGAACAGTTTCACTTTTCTCCTTAAATAGTCATGCTGCAATTTTCTATCTTTTAATTTTTACAAACTAGTACTGTAGTTGTTCAGCCGAGAGATGCTAGCAGCATATACTTTAGAGTCAGAGATACCAGCTTTTAGACTAAACTCTGCCACTGTGCGACCCGAGGCGAGCTCCTCTCTACATCCTGATATCCTCACTGGTGAAGTGGAGACTTCATGGAGCTTTGATGTGGATTTTACTACTTATGCAGCATCAAGTGCCTTGAGTACCCAACCCACAGGTACATGCTCTGGATGCCACCTCCTTCCCTTTATCTTCTCTCTGTGCGTGTGTGATCATAAGGAAATAGACAAAACAATTCTTTTCTTTCATTCCCATAGTCTCTGTTTTATCTTCTCCTTAGATACAAGCTGTTATTTCTTTAGTCACTTACAAATTTTTAATAGATAATAATTGTATGTATTTATGGGGTACAATGTGATATTTTGATCTATGTATACATTATAGAAAGTTTAAATCAAGCCAATTAACATATCTATCACCTCAACTATTTGGCACTTTCTTCTGTGGTGACAGCCTTCAAGATCTACTTGTACCAGTTTGAAATGCATTATCTATATTCAGGAGACTGTGAAAATCAGATCACTAAAATTTATTCTTCTTGTCTAATTACATCTTGGTTCCCCTTGACCAACACCTGCCCCCACACTTTCCTTATCACACACCTCAGCTCCCATCTCCAGTAGCCACCATACTACTCTTTGCCTTTATGAATTCAACTTTTTTTTAGATACCACTTGTGAAATCATGCAGCATTTGTTTGTCTGTGTCTGGCTTATTTCACTTAACTGAATGTTCTCCAGATTTATCCATGTTATAAATGACAGAATTACCTCCTTTTAAAAGGCTGAATTGTATTCCATGGTATATATGTACTTTATCCATTCATCTCTTGATGGACACAGGTTGCTTATCTTTCATATTGTGAATAGTTTCAATAAACATGAGAGAACTGATGTATCACCAATATACTGATTTCTATTCCTTTGGATTTATACCCTGGACCATATTCTCATTGATTCCAGCTACCTTATATCTTTTTGATAATAGTTGTTCTTTGTTTTTGATAATAGTTGTTAATTGTTTCATTTAAGAATTGTGAAAAGTCCAGTTTGCCTTATTCCATTTATTAAAGATACAGATGTTTCTTTCTCAGAGCATTCCTTAACAGTGGGCCATCCATGTACATCTATTCCATAAGCATTCCTATCATTTAATATCTGACAATATTTCTGATTTTCCCTTTGGCTTCTCTCTTTATGATATTGGTGGAGACTGACATTTGGGATCCAGAATTGAACATGGATGACAGTCATCTGGAAAAAGGTGAATTAACTCTTTTGTCAACCAGCAAACTAAACCAACATTCCATTACTCATCTTGTTTTTTTTTCTTTTAATAAATGGCATATTAAAATTTCTGCCCACTATCTGGCTTTACATACAATGTCCAGATACCACAAATGACTGGATTTTCTCATCAATCTGTGGTTTCAAATCATATTGTTCACCAGGTCACATGCTAAGCAATCAGGAAAAAATAAAAGGTAAATCAAACCTAAATCCTTGTTTTTAAAGAGCTTCAAATCTGGTAGAGAAAATGAGATACAGACTCTACTGAATGGAGAATGTGAGAATCTAAGATGGCAATCCAAGGAAGGGCTTGATGGTTTGGAGGGAAAGGTTACTTACTCTCAGTTGCAGAAAAAAATGGATGTTTCTGAAAAATGTTCTATATTTTTGGTATTTCAGATTGGCTTTGAAACATTATCTTAAAATGATTTAGAAGTAGTTCAAGAGTAGTGATCAGGTTGGAGCGTTACCTGGAAGGGTGTATACTTAGGTGAGACCCCTTGGGGTTATATTTGCACAGAAAGCTCATGCTACTTTATTTATATGATAGGCTGCTAGACAAGCCACTATACGCTCAATGTTGCAGTAAGAAATAGAATGCAAGACTACATAAATCTGCAGAGTGAAAAATTCATTTGTGTCAATAAACATACCCTTGATTCTTGGCCTGGTCAATCCCCCAGACATGTATGCCACAAGTTGTCAGTGTGTGGTTTTAAGCTAATTTATCAAAAGACTTTTCATACTAATGAATTAATTTATTACCTAAATTTCAGTGTGATAGCTGCAAAAGAGAAAGTATTAGACACCCTCATCTTCTTGCTTGTATTCTTGATTCTATGTTTTCTTTGAACTGCTTATTTTTAGGCTGAGTGGTATACTCTAGTAAATGACCTCATTGAGTTTTAGTGTCTGATGTCATTCTCTGCACCAGCATTTGTGGTTTATCTCAGTTTAAAAGGTATATTTACTTGCACTCATTTATTTAATCAATAGATCTTATAGGCGGTTGTGTTTGGCTTGCTGGAATACCACTTGGTTTTGTGACTGCTTTTCAGGATGGGTGAGTTTTGAAGAAAATCATAGATAGCAGGAGCAGCATTGGTAAATAAATAGTATATCATAATGAAGGCCACATTTGAATGGGTAGAGTGGAAGATAATGTTGGAAAGGAAGTTTTATACTAGGTCTTGAAGTCCACCTATCAGCAGAAAGAGGGAGAGGATGAACACATTTGATGACCTTATCAAGAAGGAGTCTCTGAAAGATTATTAAATGCCTATGGAATAATAGGGTTGGAATGAAGAGATTGGAACTGTGCTCTCAAAAAACAAACAAACAAACAAACAAACAAACAAACAACAACAACAAAAAACCCTAGAACTAAAACATGGTTGGGAAGTAAAACAAGCAATAAAATCAGCTTGTATTCGCTTGGTAAAGCATAAGCAATTTTATAATCAAATGAGAGATTCTCATGTTGTTCTGTGGACTAATTTTGTATTTATAACACATAATGAAATAAAATTTAGGGCTTCATAACAAAATTTTATTTTACTAAGTAGCTGTCAGATATCAGCATTTATTTACAAAGTCAAATTATTTATACACATACTGTACAAGAATCAGTAATTAAGTCTAAATGCTGAGACTTATTTTGATAGTTGTTTCCATGGTGTGGTGATATAATTTTTTTCCATCTTCAGAACTGCCATTCTGTTAGGTGGGTTTAATTTTTGTGTGTGTGTTTATTTTTTCCCCCAACATGGATGACTTTGTGAGCTGTTATGCATACGGTTTAATCAGTAAGTGAGATTGCAAGTATCAAGTTTGGTAATTGATGAGTTAATGACTGGTTTTCAAAGAACCAACTCATTTCCAGGGAAGATTAGAAAAAGTTATTGTTACTATTGTTCTGTAAACCCCTGATATAAGGTTTACAACAGGACAAAATTAACAAACAGTTTTGGGGGGCTCAATCAGGTTGTATGCTTATCAGTTTGTGATATGGATCCTGTGTTTGCTTCCAAAATGAAACACAAGCCAGAGGATTTACCACTGGATGAAGCACTAACTTAAAATATTAGTCATTACTCTTGAAGCTGCTATGTTCTGCTGATGGCTCTGCTGATTATCAGGCTTATTTGAAAGGACCTTCCCTTTCTGTCTCTGTATTCATTAGGACCTGGAACAGTCCTGGAAAATAGTAGGCATTCATGAAATAAAGGCAGGCTTGAAAAAAGGTACCCCATGTCTTACAATCTTTAGGATTCTAGGAGAGATACCTGCATGAAGGAAGAGCTCTGCAGACATAGCAAGTCTTTTGTATTCCTCAGACCCCATTACTCTACACCCATTCCCCTTTGAAATCAGAAAAAATAGATCAAGCTTTGCATCAATGAATTGAAAAGGGGTTGGGGTGGTGGCTCAGCAGTAGAGCACTCACCTAGCACATGCAAGGCGCTGGGTTTGAGCCTCAGCACCACATAAAAATAAATAAGTAAAATAAAGGTTTAAAAAAAGAAAGAAAGAAAAAGAAAATCCAGTTCCAGCTTTTTAGCTATGAGGTCATGGGGTGGTTAGTTATCTTCTCTGAGCATCAATTTCTCTTATCTTTAAAATGAGGATAATAGCATTTTCAGAGTTGAGATAAACATCATATGAAGTGAGCACATATTAAGTGCCTAGTTTCATGTCTTGAATTTAAAAGTACCTACTGGGTGATTCTATCTTAGTAGAACAAGGTTTAAGATCAAAACCTATGGGTTCCTGATTCCATCTTTCTTCTATTTCGGTCCATATGCAAAATTCACAGTTGGAAGATGGGTTTAAAGAGCCTTCTTTAGCCAAGGCAAACTTGAGCTTGTGCCAGGAAGGCTTTGGTATTTTCTTACATGTGCAAGCTTATTAACACTTTAATAATTATATAAAAAAAGCACAGTGAAACAAATCTCCTCATATAGACTATTAGCTGATTTTCTTAGACCTAAGATATGTAAGTACTTTGATATCTTATCAAATCTTTGCTGTTTCTTTTTATGAATATTTAGAAATTTTTCTGGAGTGCCCTTCTACATAACTTTTGATGAGAAGTAACTCCTGCCATGCAGATTGAGAAGAGTTACCACTGCCATTTGAAGACTGATGAAGTGATGCTATTACCCTGCATGGATAAAACCATTAGCAAAAATGTGGAGTATATTCTTCCCCCTGACAGGCTTGAGAGTGTGGTCTATAATAAACTGGGGCAGCCAGGCAATGTTAGAAGAGCCCATGTACTAAATAATGCCTTCTTGTAGTCTCTCAAATCATTTGAGGATCTGTGCTGATCATACCTGCAGCCATTTCTTGATCTCTACACCTTCCCTGTGTACCATTAGTCTTCTAGGCATACAAGACTCATTGCCACTCCCATTTGTATATGGACAAAAGTCCACTCATTGCTGTTTACATGAAATAAAAGATATTAATATGATGATGTAAACCATTCTTACATTACTCATTCTCAGATAGCTCTATAGGAATAAGGATAAGTGCATTCTTATTTTTGACACTGTAGGTACATTTATCTTATGTTCAGATGCATGTTTTTGGTGATACAACCTAGAACTCTGAGATAGGTGCTTTCCCACATAAAATTCAGTGAGTCCAGGGAAGTCCCATCCATGATTTAGGTCTAAAAATACCAAGAGTAATAAGTATTTATTGAGCACAGTATTAAGCACCTTATGTGAATTACCTTGTTTAATTCTCATAACAGTTCTATAAAGAACATTTTCCCCTCCATTTTTCAGGTGTGAAGGCCAGGCTTCAACACTCTTAAGTATGTAATGACTTGTAGAGTGTATGCTTCAACCAAAGTCATTTGAATTCCAGAGCTCACACTCCTTCTTGCTATGTTATAGTTCATATTTCCATGAAGGACGGACACAGCACCAGTAGGCAGCCTATTCACTCCCGAGTCCATCCCCAATAAACAAACAACTAGAAAGATAACAAATGCATGGAGTTCTATTGTACAGGAGACTTCCTAGCCAATGGTTTCAGTTATCTTGAGTTTGTTGGCTAGGCACATTCCCACAGCACCCTCCATTCCCTGAGAGCTATAGTAGAACTCCTCTCCAGCTGCAGAAAGGCAATTAATTATTACTAAGCCAGACCCCTCATGTTAATCTCTTATATAGGTATAATGCATGACAAAGGAGTTTGAATCATCCACAGTGAATCTGTAGAACTTGAGAAAACTTTGCCTCAATACAGGACAGATAAGCTGACCAGCATCCCTGATTAAAAGTGATTTCTTCTTTAATTGAAATGATCTCTATGAACAGCTGCCAGGTGAGTTGGGTGAATGCAGGTGGGAGGCAGCTAGGAAAATCTCCACAGCTGAGACCAGATTCATTTGTATTTATTTATTTATTTCTGCTTGAGTAGGGGGAGGAAAGGCAAACATAAATTGCAGAGTAATTTATTGACCCAATGAAAATGTCATGGAAACATTTCAGAATTGGACTGCGTGGGAAACAAATATGACTTTAGATTCAATATTCAGTTTCCATGTCGGCAAATGGCAGCTTTTTAAAAAACTTAGTAGATAAGGAATGTAAGTTTCACAAATCTTAAAATAAAAAAATTGCAGAATGCTTAATTAAAGGAGAAGTTGAGTTACACATTTTCACTATGTTTCTTTTGATCAAGGAAAAGGTGTAGGTGTGTGTGTGTGTGTGTGTGTGTGTGTGTGTACACATTTTCTTCCAGTGGGAAGTTCATACCTTGATTGTACTTAGCTCAAATGGGTAATGGAAGTATTGAACTACAGAAGACTGTAGAAATCATTTCCTCTGATCCTCTCATTTGATAGAAAAGAAAACTGAGGTCCTCATTCCCCAGAGAAAGGAAAGAGTGTATTCACTTGCATAAAATTGTTTGTGAAACAAAGAGGAGTAAATATCACATAGATTGCGTCAATCAAAATGATTTGTTCTGGGTCACCATGGTGACTTTGCATGTGCCCTGGTTTTCTTGTTCTTCTTCAATTAACTTGCTGCTTGTAAATTATGCTGTCTTATTTCATCACAAATCTCATTGTTTTTCCAGTCTCAAGAAGGACAAGTAACCACTCTGGATTAGTTGTGGTTTGTTTTTTATTTTCTTTTATATATTTGGGTTTTATATCCTTCTGTTACTATTTTTATCTTCTCAGGCTGATGATCTAATATGTCATTATTTCTGATGAAGTAAAAATACTAGAATAAGAAACCATTTTAACCATTCAGTTAAAATTTGAATATGATTACAATTATAGTTAGTTAGTTAGCATTTGTTGATGGTTTATTATATCCTGGGCCTTGTATCAAATCTGATACACACACACACACACGTACATATACACATACACACACACACACATAGATCCTCATAGCAACTCTATAATGTATGTGTAATTGTTCTTTCCATTTTGTAGATAAGAAACTTAAGACATAGGGAGTTTTGGTAATATGGCCCCATAACCATTTTTTTTTTAATGTGAGTTCAATTAATGAAGTCTGACTGCAGAGATTGCATGTTTTTTATTGTGTTTTTTATTATTTCTACAGCATGATATTATTTTGCAGAATGGGAAACTGATGTAAAAATTAAGTGACTTCCCAAGACAACACAGCCAGGAAGTGGCAGGGGTGGGATATGAATCTGGTCTATCTTCTACATTGATACTGATAATCCTTAGCTACCAAGAACATCAAATATTGTGATAGAGCCAAGAAGAAAGCTTGCTAGATGCAAATTGGAACCTCCCAGGGAGTTTGGACTCTGAAAGCCTTTCTTCAGGTGAAGGTGTAGATCTGGCTTGGGTCCTAGATTTTGTCCATATACCACCATAGCTATTACTACAAGCTTAGAAGACAATTGAGCTCGAGACACAAATAGACCTCTGTCCAAAATAATTTTATTTCATTTTAAAGGGCAAGGGATTTGGCATTTATTCCATCTTCATTTCATGGGAAGGCCCACAGTTACCTGCATTCACAGATTCTTTAGCCCCATGCCCATATTGGATTTGCATGGCTGCCTCTGTTAAGAGCCTGAAATGTATGGGCTATTTTGACCGAGAAAAACTGCTTCTTAATTTCCCAGCCAGTTTTTCTATTTCTATTTACATAGGCCCAAGGCCTTCATGCCCAATCCCAGCTGTTCCAATCCAGGTGTGATTCTACACAACAGATGAAGCAGACACAACATTCCACATTTATCTTAACTCTATAGTTTCCAAGGAAACAGTACTGTGAGAATACTGACACTGAGTTTCAAATTCTGTATCAGTGTAGGCCTAATGTTAACCTCCTATACACAGGCACACCAAATCAATACTGGGCATTAGTAGATACACCAGTGAATAATGCCTATTTTTTTTATCATCATCTCACCATATCTAAGCTCAAGAAACCAAAATATAAATCAAATAATATGTAGCAGAGAATGTTTCTGATAAAATGATCCAGCTTATGAGTATTTTCACACAATATTATTTTCTCTTGTTGGATGTAATAATTTAGAAGACCAAATTCCCTAGAAGATCATCTCTGGGAGACCAGGAAACTAGAATAAACAAATAACAAGGAAACATTCCTCTAATGAATAAATCTCACCAATTTTTAAAATCTAGTGAATTTCTTTTACATTATATTTAGTCATTATTGGTCAATACAATATATCCTATTTTCTGTACAAAGGTATTATTGGCAATCTATTACCCTTCAAATCTCTTACTTGTAAATATTGGTCACTTATTCATTTACTTAGCAAATTATTATTAGATTCCTTTGATAGTCTAGTCACTCTGTTAGACCTCAGAGATACACTGATTAGCAAAACTAATCAGTGCCCCTGCTGCCATGGGACTTGCTCTGTTGTGGGGAGCTGTACATTAAGAAAAAACCTAGATGTATAAAATTATTAAGGTTAAAGTGCTTTGAGAGAGGTTAGATAGTGTATAAGAGCATCAAATAAAGGATGTAGATTTGTCAGGTTGGTCAAAGAAGGGTTCCTGAAGAATTGCTTCATCACCAGATGGTGGAAGGGGAAGTAGCAGACTCCAGGGAAGATACCAGGGAAAGAATTCCAGGCTTTGGAATAGAATATATAAAAGTCTTGTGGTAGAAAAGAAAATATGGTGCATTTGCTAAAAGTCTGTCATAAGAGTGTGTCATAATTTGCATATACTGCTTCTAAGATTACGATGCATTTTACTTGTAATGTTTCATTCATCCAACATTTTTTCTTAATTGAGAAAATACTGTGCCAAGCACTGCACCAACATTTAAGGTACAATGATCAACACAGACATGGTCCATTCCTTGAAAGTAATGGAATGTTTAAACGGGAAATCAAATATGATCATAGTAGCAGTTGGGACCATAGAAGTACAAAAAAATGGCATATAATCCAAAGTAAGAAAGTTAGGTAAGTCTCAAAAGAAGTGACTCTTCACTTGAGATATGAAGGCAGAGTAAGGCCCCAAACCTCTTGCCTAGGCAGATTTCATGATCAGTGTTCTTGCAGTTCACATTTTAGGCATACTTTTGATTTTATTTCTTTACTGAATATTTTTGCAAATGGTTAATTTTGTGAATTTAGTGTTGGTTTGAAAGCTTAAGGCTTTGCAAGCAATATCTTCTGAGTTTATCCTAAATATGCAGCTTATAATTGGCCTATTTATTGAAATATGCATAGATGTCAATATATCTATATATGCGTATACTTATCTATATAAGATTATATATACCTATAAATATAGATAGATAGAAATAGATATGGGAACAGATACAGACATAGAGAGATAGACATATTGTCAAAGACACATTTCAATCCACACAATGCATCCTTGAAATAATTACATATAGTCATTTTATTTTGGAAATGTTGAGAGACTGCTGGTTAATGGTTGAGCCAAGACTCTTATGCTTGGTCTAGTGTTTCAAATGTCTCATCTACAAAGGAGAAAGAGCAGTCCCCTTGGGGAAAAAAATTGTCATCAGTTGGGTCTTTCCTTTGAATTGCTTAGAAACTGAAGTTGCTAGCAGGGATGTTCGGAAGGATTTGCTGGAATCAACTTTGGTGAGATTTTCTTGGGAGAAATTTTACAGCATATTTAATCAGGCAACCAAGAAACAACAGCTGCTTGTGTATGAAGCATCAGTGAAGCTGCTAAGATTTATATAATCTTTAGTGTTCAACAGATTGCTAGCATTTATAGGACAGTCAATGTATGCCTATGCTCATATGCAGTCTTATTTGATACCTTTCTCACTGCCTCTGAGTAGAGGGGCTTCCTAAAATGAAAATGTGTTGAAGAGAAATGGATTAAGAACTAGAGGGCAGAAGACTTGGTGTGGGATTCCTGGAAATTCAGAAGAATAAATTTTACCCCACAGAAGGCAATGATAGCAGTGTCTACTTGCAATGACAAGAAAGTATGTATTCCATTTAGCCTATAGACAGGTTGACATTTATCACCATAGCTCCACAATCATTCCTCTCACATTACTCCTTGTGGCAAAAGCAGCGTAAAAATCTTTACATATTCCCGTGTTCAAATGATTATTAGCCACTTCATTAAAAAGCTGATGATTATCCAAGGTCATTTGTTCTACTATTCCCTACTAGAACAGCTAATAAATCCACCCAGAGGAACTCAGAAGAAACTTCAGAAATTATTCAGGACACACTCTTCTTCACTTTAAAGAGGTACATTTTTTGGGTATCTGGATGTATTTGCCACAGTGATTTTTATTTTAAACAATATTTTTACTCTGGTTCTTGTGCTTTCTCCATCATTCTCCTGTCCTCAACTCTAAGCCCTTCAGTCTGACATGGAGAATCTCAAGAGGATTGTTTTCTGCCACTTTTATTTTACACTGATTTTCTAATGTATGTCTCTCCTCATATAATCCACTGTCATTCCCACCTCTACAAGCTGGTTTTACGCAGTTTCCCTTTTCTTTTGTTGATTGTCCTTACCATCTCCATCAAGAACCAGGTGAAAACTTCTTCCCAAGAATTATATGTAACCCTGAATTAAAGGTGATAATCACTTTTCCCCAAGTTTATAAAATATGTAGTCTGAGTCAGCAGATAGGAGCTATAACTTCATAGTACATAATGGAGGCAGTATGATAGGGTAGAAAGACCTGGTCTTTGAAGCAGGCAAGTATGGATTTTAATATCACTTCTACTCTTTGCCTATAGTGTACCCTGAAAAATGTATTAGTAAGGAAAGGCTCTGTTTTGTCTTAGTAAATAAACTCTCAGATCTCCATAATTTCATGTATGAAAGATTTATGTCTTACTTGTACTAGGACCAATATGGATCAGCAGCACTTGAGGGTCTGATGGTTCTTCCAAGCAATCACTCAGGGATGTTGGTTGCTTCCATTCATTGACTCTACCATATCTGTATACAGCTTTCACCTTCATTCTGAAGATAAAAGGGATAGAGATACAAGATATAACTTTCTTGTTCAGACAATGTCTAGTTTCATTTTAATATTCATTTAATTAGCCAGAACTGATTGTTAGCTCCCAGAATATCAAGGTACCTAAGAACTATATGCTAGGAAGAAGATGAGAACTGACTATGAGTGGGCACTAAAGATCTTTATTACAAGTCATACAGATTTCCCAAGATACCCCTGATAGTTTCTGTGAGCACAAAATAAGATATCATAAAGTGCAAGTGTCTGGTGCATAAATGGTAAATGATCACCATTTCCTCCAATAGAGCTTCTTACTACCCAATATAGCTTCCTCGTTGTTTCCTCTTAAACACAGGCCTGCATGAATATTATTAAGATTGCAAAACAGAACAGCATAGTTCCCTGGCAGTGCCCCTCTCATACTAAGACTTGATTGGGTCCCATCTTCTTTTCAAATTTCTATTGCTTCTTTCCAAACAATACCTATATGATTTTTGAGATGCTTAACAATTGTCCTAACACCTGCATTCAGTGCAAAGTCACTTCTTAAGATTTTGTGCAGAATTACCTATTCTCAGTTTGTTTTCTTTTTTCTTTCTTGGAAAACATAGTTATACATGGGTTATTCTTTGGAAAAGATTTTGACGACGAATACTCTAATGTTCTAAATGAGCTATCTTTTCAATACAGCTACTAGGTACATTCAACAATAAATTTGGTTCCATCTACAGGCATCTCTCTACATATTGATTTCCATTCAATTTAAAAGCATAATAATAAAGGCATTGAAGGAAATTAAAAGTATAAAGAATTTGCCAAAAATCCTTTCACTTTAATATTAAATTTTAAAAAATTACTATAAATTTTATAATTTATAATTTTATAATTTATAATTTCTCTTATTTTTCTTTCAGTCTCCATTCCTCAGAAGAAATGATCAGAAATGGTCTGTGACTGGTTCATACAGGACCTAGGCTCAAAGAAAATTAGGAACACTGTACTTCTAATATCTCCTTTCCTTTCTTGGCATCTTTACTTTCTCCATTTTTTTTATATCACACCTCCACAATCTTTTGAGAAGTCCTTCAGTTAGAGAAGGACTTGGAAATATCCAGCTCTTCTTTCCTCCTTTACTCAGTTATTTTACCTTTTTAATCATCTCTGAGCACATATGCTTCAGAAAAATGAAACACAGTGGGGAGAATCACAGCATCAAAGAGAAGTAGATTTGGGGTATTTTGCTGTTACAGTTTGACTGAACACAGCAGGCCATCGGGAGGTAGTCTTTCCTAGCCATGAAGGAGTATATGTCTCCATCTGGGCCAAAAGATAAGGGCATTTCCATAGCTCAGATAAATTGCTTTGAGACCTTCCAGGGAAGACACTATAATCCAACAAAAGAAAAAAAAAAAGACATCACAACAGAAAGTGTAATGGGAGAAGCCTTCAGCATTTCTGCTGAATCAAGAGCTCCTAAGCTCAAAACATGTTAGTGACACATTCTTCAAGTTCAGAATGGCTGAAGGGTGACCAACGGGTCAAGGCCAGAGTCTGCCATCTCTTCCCTGTATCAACAAAGGCACTGAAGTTTATTTAACATTTTCCTCTGTGGGTGGACTTTTTTCTTCAGAGACTCAAAGAACAGAAAAGTTCTAGACAAATTATTTCTAAGTATGTCTCAGAAATCATGTTGTAGGCCAGTGAGTCTACAGTGGAATTTTCTGACTCTGACCTTCAAAATCTGCTTGTCTCATGGGAGGGCTGTTCAGCCTTCTTTGTCATCCAGACTTCCTGAAGAAGCAGTGTCTTATATACATACAGAAAATAAGAATCAGGTCCTTTACATAACTCAGATTATGTAGGTCTCCAGGAAATATCACTCTAAAGACTTCTATCGCCCTAAGAGGTGTAGTCCTACTAGATTCCAGAGGTTTACATTGTCTGACAATTCCCTACCTCTCTTTCTGAACCCATTTCCCACCACCTAAGCAACTCTTCATCTACTTTGGTCAAAGTGGCTTTTTTAGCCAAATGGCCCGTTTGTCCTTGTTCCCTTGGGATTTCCCCAGAATTATCGCCAAAGCCTACTGCCCTGAGAATGCTCTCAGTCCTCAGCAAACCAAGTTGGCTGCTCACCTTGCTTGCAAGAATTGCTAGAACATACCAAGTTCTTCCTCTGATCTTAGCATTTGTTATGCCTTCTTCCTGGAATACTGTTTTCCCATATCTTTATGTGATATGTGCTTTCATTTTTTTAAACGCTGCTGAAATTTTATTCCTTTCTACCAGAATATCTTAATAATCTTTTTCCTATTACTTTTTCCCCCTAAATCTATCCTTATCCTTCTTCTTCTGTTACTATTGGAAATGCTTTGTTTTATGTTTGTTTATTGTTGGTTTTCTCCATGTGAAAACAAGTCCTATGAGGTTAGAAACTTAATCTAGTTTTCTTACCTCTGTATTCCTAGCACCTAGAAGAATGCTTTGATCTTCAAAGGTTCTCAAAATAATATAAGTTGAAAGAATTAGTGAATAAAATTTGAGAAGAAATATTTGCTATTTGATAACCAAAAAAATAATTTCTTGTGGCAATTTGCATTTTTTAAGACTTTGTGCAAATTTGGACAATTTATATAATTTGCACCAAATTGGAAACTTGAAAGAACTGAGAATACTATCTTCCACAGAAATAACTAGCATAAATTCTTCAAAATCTTAGGGCTTAAGCATTTAACCTATTTAACACGTGCAATTTTTTTTTTCATGCCAGTAGAATGAATATCCTTCTTTTAATGGTATTTCTGAGATTAAAAATGACACTGGAGAAGCCATATAAGGCACCGATTTTGTA
Organism: Ictidomys tridecemlineatus; assembly: GCF_052094955.1. NCBI lineage: Eukaryota > Metazoa > Chordata > Mammalia > Rodentia > Sciuridae > Ictidomys > Ictidomys tridecemlineatus. The sequence continues at coordinate 34,718,587 of NC_135480.1, forward strand.
TCCAGAGTTAGTCTTCCATTCTGAGTCATAGTTTGACCAATAAGCAGAAAGAAAAAAAATGTGATTATATGTAACTCACTGGGTGGAATGGCCTGGAGGAGACAGAGGGTTAGGAAGACAAAATTATATATAGATCTCATTGTTCTAAGTGTCTTGGCAAGTTTCCTTTAATCGCAAAGCTAGCCTCTTGATAAGTTGATTTTAAAGATGTGGTAATGGTGGTGATTAATCTCTTCCTCCTTGTGGTCCCATAGCACTTGGTGTGTGCCTTTATTAGAGTTCTTACCAATCTATCTTGAATAAGAGATACTTATGAGGGTCTTCCTCATTCAACAGATCATGCATTGCAGAAAATGAACAGGCTGACTCTGACTCACTCTGGATTTTTTTTGTTTTTGTGTTGCTATAGCACTTAAAATTTGAGGTATAGGTACTCAGTAAATGTTGAAGAAATTGATGTGAACAATTGAAAACAAGAAGATAGAATAGTATCCATGTCAAAAAGAGGAACATACTTGTTATATATAATGTTCTTATTTCTCATCTCATTTAGAAAAGTTTTTAAAGATCTCTTGAGCCCAATAGGTTTGTAGATAATAGTCAAGGCAAGTAGCAAGGGAGACATGAAACACACAGTCTCAAAAGCCCTCACCTATTACACTGGGGTGTACAATCCATTTCCATTTCCCCACATTTTGACTATCTTTTGTCATGGCAATCTTTTAAGCTTTCTACTTGTTTTTCTCTGATGATCAGTGAGATAAAGTGCTTTTTAATTTTTTTCTTTTTATATGAACTGTATTACTTTATATTTTGCTTTCTTGAAGATTTGCCTTTTTTCTTTCTACCAATTTGGAGAAATTCTTTAAGTATTGGAATACTTATCCATAATTTTAATGGTGCTTTCGCTAATCTATTTTATTTCACGTTCATTTTTAATGAGGGCCAAAAGTGGTCATTTATTCCTTAACTTTCTATATTTTGTGCCTTTTTAAGGAAACTGTTCCCTACAATAAAATTTTAAAATATTTTATGCTTTTCACAATGCTTCAATAGCTAAGTTTAAGTTTTAGGGGTCTATCAGAAATTCAATTGGCTCAATGTCTGAGTTACAGAGTCTTAATTGTGTTATTTTTCTAGTAAATAGCTAATTAAGTGAATGTGATTTATTTAACAGTCTCTCTTTTTCTAATTGATTGGACATGCTATGGATCTGGTCTATTCCAATACTAATTGTACTGTTTGTTGTTTTCTTTTTATCTTTGGTTGAAGTGCATTGAATATATACATGCCTGAAATTTTTCATTTGTATTTGAAACACATTAACAAATTGTGTGAAATTACTTTTTAGAGCCAGGCACAGCAGGGCATGCCTATAATCCCAGCAACCTGGCAGGCTGAGGTAGGACAATCACAAGTACAAGGGCAGCCTGAGCAACTTAGTGAGGTCCTAAGCAACTTAGGGAGACCCTGTCTCAAAAATAAATAAATAAATAAATAAATAAATAAATAAATAAATAAATAAATAAATAAATAAAGGACTGAGGATGTGGTTCAGTGGTAAAGTGCCTCTGGTTCAACATACAGTATAAAAAATACTTCTTATATTTTCATTAATATCCAGTAAAATCATCAGTTACTTTGGAGAATTTTATATCTCTAATAATAATCTTGTTCATGAACTTGGTATACTACTCAATTTATTCATAAATATTTAGCTTGATATTTTTTAATGTAAGTCTTGGTCCTTTTATATTATGTATATTTTTAGGCATTTTTTCTATTTTTATTTATTGCATATAGGGTCTTTTCCTGTTGCTGAGGTTCAGAGAAAGAAACCCCAGTGTTTGATGCTTTTATGCGATGAAACAAAGGCAGCCTCCTGGTATCTTCCACCTGACCTTCCCTCTCTCCCTGTCTCTCCTTTTTTTTTTTTTTTTTTTTAATCTTCTCCTTTTCTCCATTTCTGAAAGCACAAGAAGCAAGAAGAGCTTCCATTGATGATCCTCCAAAGAAGATCATACTTTAGTTTGGTCTTCTTACTGCAATTTCAGTAACCATGGAAGATAAATTCATATCAGAAGAAGAGACTGAAAACCAACCCTGAACACAGAGCCCAGAGAAACTTTGTTCCAGGTTACTTTCTGTTCTCTGGTTTCATTGTTTTCTGTAAAATCATTGGCTACTCCCCCCCGCCCTGCTTGTTTTCTTTCTTTATAAAGAGAGCATTTAAACTTGAACCCTCTTTCCTCTTCTTTGAATTATATTCATCTTTTGTATGACTCCCGTTCTTGTATGTGACAATAAAATTTGTATGCTTTTCCTCTTGCTAATATTTATCTGTCATCAATTCATTTCAGTAGGGCCAGTGTGAACCTTCAGATGGAAAGCTTGAACTTTTCTATACTGTCCACGACTTTATTTTTAAAATTTGGTTACTGTTTGTACAGAGAAAAATGAGTTATAAAGAACAAGTTGAACATAAATTTGCTTTCTTATAGTATTTCTCATTAATTCACAAAGATCTTTTTTGGCAACTGTGACATTGTGATTTATAATTATAAATGTTTTTGGTCTTCTTCCTTTTTCTAGACACGTGGCTTCTAAATGCCTTTGGATTTTCCAAAGTGATGAGCATCTTTCTGGATGCTAATGAGATGACTGATGGTTGGAGGTCCTGGGCACCCTAAGCATAGGGGCTGGTTGCCTGGGGGAAACAACCATTAGAGTAGAGGATTGGATCTCTAGAAAGAGCAGATGGGCTAAAGATTGAGTTAATCACCAATGCCAATTTAATCAATCATGCATAAGTAGTGAAACCTCCCTTAAAAATAAAAGTTTTCAGAGAATATCTGTGTTACTAAGTATGTAAAGGTGATGGGAGACAGGCACCCTGAGAAGGCACAGAAGCTCTTTCCCATCCTCACTTTGCCTATTGATCTCTTCCTTCTGACCATTCATTTGTATGCTTTTATAGTAAATGGGCTAATATAAGGAGAGTGTTTTCTTGAATTCTATTAATGATTCTACAGAATAATGGAACCTGACAATAGGAGGAATCTACAATGCATTGCCAGTTGGTCAGAAGCATAGAAAAAATAAACTGGGACTTGAAGTTGGCATCCAAAGTGAGACTAAACCCTTTGCCTCTGGGTCTAACTCAAGGTAGTGTTAAAATCGAATGAAATTAACTGATACAAGCTGGCATCTGACAATTGGTCACCATGAGAGATAAAACCCCACTTATTTGGTCACAGTAGTGTTCTGTATTGAGTGTGAGAGGAGGAAAAACAGCATGATCTTTTTTCCTATCTTTTAGAGGGACATTCTTGGTTTCACAGATAGATAATCATATTGTATGAACATAAACACATTTTTGACTCTCCTATTATTTACAACTCATTTCTTTTTCTATCCTTTTGCAATAATTTGGACACCCAGTACACTGAGTATTAGTGTGGGTAGCAGGAAAACTTGAACTGTTCTTATTTTTAGTGAGTAAGTGTTATTTATTCAATAAATACTTATTAGATTCCTAGTATGTGTTAGAAACCATTCATTAAATAAGACCAAATCTAGTTTATATCCTAGTGAGAGATTTACATGAAGTATAATATCCAACATAAAGTCCTAAGAGATATGAAATGTTAGAATGTGAAATACTATGTTTAGAGAAAATGCGACACAGAACAAGTGAAATTAGGAAGCCTGAAATGCTTGGTGGTATTGGGATGGTGCTGGATAGACCTCACTGAGGAAGTTATATTGGAGATGTGTCCAAAGATGGTAAGAGAGTTATCTTTGTGGGCACCTGGAGAAAAAGCATTGCAGACAGAGGAAATGCCAGTATAATGACTGGGGAGTACTTAGTGCACTTGAAGAGCAGCAAGCAGGCCTTGCATACAAAGCAGAAGGAACAACAGGAGAGGAAAGGGAAATGAGGTTAGGGAGGTCATAAGGTCATATCAAAAAGCCATAAATAAAAAGCTTCTGAGTATAATTTGGTATGGGATGGAGAGCCATTGCTATATTTTGAAATAAAGATGGTATGATATGACTTAACATTTTCAAAATATCATTCTAGTTGTTATTAGAAAATTAGATAATAGGGACCAGTGATATTTTATAAGAAGGAAGACCATGTTGAAGATGATTTTGCTTATGGATGCATGTGAGGAAGCTGGTTCAGGCTAGAGTGGAAGTAGTGGAAGTATGGAGAGATGGGCATGACACGAGTATAGTTTGATTGTAGAGTAATCATGACACCCTAATGCATTAGCAGTGAAAAGTGAGCAGAGCCATCAATGCTGACACTCTAATGGCACTTTTTTGTCTCAAAAAAAGAATGAAATCTTGAATTTTAGTCAACTGAGATGATCCAACCTGGAGGTAGGTAGGATTCAAGTTCAGTTTTTGATATGGGGAATGTGTGACAACTGTGGATAGACAATTGAAATTGTCACATTGGCAGATGCATAACTAAAGCTACAGAATTGAGAGTCATCAGCATTGTTGGAATTGGTAACTGTGAAAGCGCATGACATCCTTAAGGAAGGGAAAGCAGGGAGGAGAATTGTCCTTAGGGAGGGATTAAGTTATGGAGCCTTTTTCCATATTTTTTTTATTGGTGCAGTATAGTTATAGATAATGGTAGGATTTGTTGTTTGTTACATATTTGTACATACACAATAGAACAATATAACTTGGCCAATAACATTCCCCAGCATTTTCCCTGTCCCTCCCTTCCTGCCTCCTCTGGGTCCCTTACTTCTTTTCTACGGATCTCCCTTTGCTTTTCATTGAGTTATGGGGACTCCCAGTGAACAAACAAGACTATGATCAAGTGACCAGAGAGGTAGAAAGAACACCAACAGAATGTGGGATTCTGTGAGACAAGCATGGAAAGGGTATCAATGAACAGGAGGATCAACCATCCGATGTTTGATTTGAAATGTATTGAAAATTTTTTAAAAAAATCCCTATTTCAAAAGAAACTTTATTGTTGTATTTTTTTTAACAGAAACTTCTCATGGTACAGAACCTGCCAGCAGACAGATGAAGACACCTGTCCCTATCTGCATGTGGAGTCATAAGCAGTGATTTTCTAACTTGGCAGCACTCCTTGGAGTTGACATTTCCAACACCACCTAGAGGACCAGGAAATTCAGTCAGGCTGGCAGCACCAGAGGAGGGCCTGATCAAATCCCTCCTGGCAAATTCCTACTCAAGAAATAAAAGAAATGGAAGACCCTGGGCATACGTCCCAAAATATTATAGAGAATTTTTTTTGGAAGTAACTTCTGATTTTCAAATATACAAAGTTTTCAAGATTTGATTTATTTGGATCTGGAAAATCTTTGGGAAAAAAACAACATTTTAAAAATAAGGATAATGTCATTACTTTCCTACTTTAACACCCACACAGGATGACAATGAGACTTGAGTAGATTAATCTCAATCATTCAAACCCTCCCGTCTAGAAATAACATTATCTTGCACTATATGAGTACTGAGAGTGGAAGTTTTTGAACCTAAGCAGATTCTAAAATGACTTCTAGTTTTCTTCCTTTTCATGGTTGGGTAGCTTTCCTCATTTTTATCTCCTTTGTTTCCTCCTTCCTTCATTCCTTCCATCTGGCACATCAATAAATTTTGTAGGCATGTGTCCTTTCTTCATAGAAATCATAGGAATTAAATGGAAGCTTGCACAAAGACTTATATAAAGAAATTATAAAATATTATGTTGTATGTTAAGTTTTAAGAAAAATGTAAGGTCAGGGAAGACTTACTAAAAGAAAAAAAAATGTATTTAAGCCAAGATCAAAAGGATGACGAGGTTATAAAGTAATGCCACATATGGAGATTTCTCAGACAATGGGAACAGCTTGTGTGAACACAGAAAATGAATAAAATTATGTCTAATATGTTTTAAATTTAGATTGACAGCCAATAGTATATCAAAGAGGAAATGGTATTCTTTCTACAAACTTCTTTGTGAATCTTCTCCAAGAAGAAAAGGGCTTCCTGTTACATGTCACAAAATAACCCAAGAGTACCTATACCCCAAAGTTTAGATAACATGTCAGCTAAAAGAGCGAAATACAATGAACAGTGCCAGAAGGGTGATAAATTGGTGCATCAATTAATATACACTCCATATATATTATGTAAAACATGATTAAATTCTGTCCAAACAAAATTATTTGCATCTTCAGAAGTGTATGCGGTAGGGTATAATTTTGACTGATGGGCAGAAAATCAAAGTGAAAGAAGCTTAAACATAATAAGCTTTGATTTTCTCTTTTGTAATTAATTGTGTGAATATAGGTGGACCAGAGATGGGATGGTGGCTTCATGGTGTGAAGGGTTCATACTCCTTATAGCTTAATGATTCCTACAATGCTGCTCTCAGCTGAGTCTTTCATGAAGACTTGTATGGGGGAAAGAAGTTAGGAAAGGGAAACAACCCCTTACAGACACAATCCAGGATTGTCTTGTATTCTTCTTTTTTTTTTTTTTTTTTTTTTTGTCAACACTTGGAATTGAACTCAGGAGAGGTCTTTTGCTGAGATATACCCCAACACTCCACTCCTCAGATTTTAAAAATTTTGATACAGGGTCTTTGTGGCCTCAAACTTGTCAACCTCCTGCCTCAGCCTCCAGAGTAGCTGAGTTATACAAGTCTGTGCCATCACACCAGGCTCATAGGTGCTCTTAAGTCGATACCTAGGTAGAGTTTGTCACAGGGCTATGTTTCCATGTGATAAGGAAATGTATTTGTTACTCTAGGCAGTAATATGCCCAAGTGTAAAATATGAGAAAGTAGATAATACTATATAATTAGGGAAAACTAACATTTACCATCCACTTGAAAAAGGAAGAAAAAGGATAATCACAATTTAAATGATACAAGATATAAGGTATTAAGGGTGCCAGAATCAAGCAGCATAAATTTTAAAGAAGAAAGGCAGTGACTAGGGAATAAGAAGAAGCATGAAACTAATTTCCACTAAGGAGTCCTCGTAGAAAAGAGAACAGCTGAGCTGGACTGTGAAGTGCAGTCAGATTCAACAGGAAGAGAAGAGTGAACCTGGTCCAAGAGGAGGAAGCAGCCTATTACAGTATCCCCCTTGATGGATCTGTCTGTGCCTGAGGCACCTCATGCTCTATCCACCCTTAATCTGGTGTCAAATGATTTAAAGAATAATTTCAGCTACAAATCTTGGTCAAAGTAATCAGTATTATCCAACATAATTTAAAAGTGAATTCCGGAAGTTTCTGAATCACAAGGAGTACATTCCTAAGTGGTGAGATCCTACTTGATTGACCCAACAAAAAGATAAAGCCAAGATTCTTCTTAGAACCATTAATCTGCAAAGCATGTAGCCATAAACATAACTTCCTTTTATATTTTGAGGTCATCTCCAAAATAAGGTAAACAGTGAAGTAGAATCTATAAAATAGTCTATTTCAAGAACATTACAAGCCATAAAAAGGGGATTAACTAAACTCTGGCCTGATGAGAAAATAATAATCATAATTTCCATGAGCATTTAAATTATAGTTTTAAAGTATTTTTACATGAATTATTATTGGTTTATTCTTAAATCAATGGCCAGCACCATTATCTTAGTGTTAATGTTATAAAACTAAGGGTAAAAAAAAATTAAGAAATCACTCAATATCAGATATGAAGAGTTTCAGAGATGAGAATCAAATCCAAGACATAACAAGGGCTCACATGGACTCTTTTGTGAAAAATTAAAACTTTCCATGTGTACATTCTCTGGTGAAGGGGATAAGTGAAATGAAACATAAAGAATTAAATGGTAATTAACTAAATACATTATGTTATGTTTATTGAGATGTAACTTCACGATACATTGAGAAACATCTGCAGGTCCTGAGAATTCTAGAAGGGTTGAAGTTGTCGCTCTCATTTTTCTTAATTTATGTATAAGTTTTCTCAAGAATAGAATACTACAATGCTCTGATATGAAATTCATTCCATAAGTATATGATCTAATAACCCATCCAATTTAGTCATGTTATTTAAAAATTGTGTTGTTACAAAAGTCTATTGACAGAAATGTGGTAATAATTTATCAAAACACCGTCTAAGAAGATTAATTGTAGATAGCTATTTTGGTCAGTTAGTTAAAAGTCTGAATTTTAACCATTTTAACAAAATATTACTTGCATATAAACAATGTGTGATCTAATTGTAAAGTCTGTGGGGCATATTTTAACAAATGTTTTCAATTTGCAGTACATATAATGTCTAAAGATTTATTCAATAAATCTATTCTCTGATGTAAAATATCTGTTTGCTTAAGAAACCATTATTCTTCAGTCTTGCAATCAATCTAAAGATGGATTTTAGTCAAGGCAAGTGTTTATAATTCACATTACCAGAAAGAGTCAAGTTGTCATGTCCTGAAGTCAATATGTATCATAATGCAATAGTAATCATAATGATTACTAATAGTAATAGTTACTATTCATTGAGTATGTGTCACTCCATATGCATGTGTGTTCACGTGCCAACCTCAAAGCTATACTGAAAAGCAGTTTTCATCATCCTATTTTTATTACTTCGGCTACCAAGGATCAAAGGGATTATGTGGCTTGGCCAAAGTCATATAGTTTTTAAGGGAGGGAAACAAAACTAATTCTAGTTCTGTGGGATTTTACAACCTAAGTCTTTTCCACTATATCTAAAAAGAGTTGTACCCTCACGAGAACATCTGTGTTGATACCAGTGTTCTATTTCTTGATTCAGGTGTTAATTACACAATTGTTTGCCTTATAGCTATTATTCTGAACTCTTTTTGAATTTCTCATGTATTGCTTCTTTGAGCAAAGTCTTTGTGACAAAGTCATTTCTGTATTGGTTGGAATTGGACATTGATCTCCTAAGCACATAGAGGTGGGGCCTCAAACTACAGCATGTCATTGGTATTGGAGGAAGGCAGAATACTATGGGCATAGTCTACTTCTGTGAATTTTAAGATGTGGATGTGGAATATGGAAAATGGGGAGGGAGTGAAAGAGGAAAACATTTATTGTCAGTGTACACGTCTAAGGCAGTCCTCCTCCTCACAACAACCATTAGCATTGGTTATTATGATACTCATTTAATACAAAGAAGTTTTGTATATTCCACATAGGTAAATCAATATAATCTGAAGTATATATACACCTGGGTCCATCAAGTTATTGAACAAGGATTCAGGAGTCAAGAATAGTCAAATATATTGTCAGGAAACAGAGGCCTCCAAGCAACCATATTCCATTCTCTGAGATTTACTTACCAGGTTTCTAGAATTCCTATTCTCTGGAGTGATAATGTGGTGTTAAAACAATACCAATGGTAGAAAAAATGGCTCTACAATGATGCCACAGGACAGAGCAGTCAAATGTCCGTGAGCTGCCACGGATACGCACTAGAGTATAATGGTTGATTGGGCAAACTGTGTTCTATGACCAGCTCAGTGTCCAAATTCCTGTGTGAAGTTAACTTCAGTTAACTTCCCTGAGAGTTCGTTTCACCTTTACTTAACAGCAAGAGAGGACTTCATGAGAATGCACTTTGGACCATGTAAAGACCTTTATAGACACTAGATATCCTTATTTAGGCTTAGAGTACCCAGCTTGCAACAGGGCCAGCTGTTTTAACTACAACATGGCTCTGCTAATTGGTCTGCTCATGTTCATTTCACTTGTGACTGCTGCCCAGTTAAATAGAAGATAATAAAGGAATATAAAGTTTGATATATCTAAATTAACTTTGAAAAAATCTTGCTGAAATGCATACACTGGCTGAAATGAAGAGTGCAAATAGAAATTCTCCCATTTGCCTTCTGCAATCTGCCAGTTTTATTTAGTTCAGGTTAATTTGTCTTCATTTTCACAGAGAATTTCTGGATAATAATCTCATATAATTGATATGAGGCTCTCTAATTCCCTGACTTACATGTGGAGGTGATTTTCTTTACTAGAATAGCATCAGTTTTCTTAACCTCTTTATATTCTACCTTGTTCCAGACGATGGATAAACCAACTTCCAAGAATAACAATTGAAGGGGAAAGAAATATGAAGTGACCATCTCAAAAAGTTATGTCAGTCAAAAATTCTAGCCTAATGTTTTCTAGTTCATCCATGTTGTAACCTGTAAGTATGTTAATTTTCCGTTTTTATTTGCTTCAAGTACATTTTAAATTCCTCTTTTGATTTTTTCAGTGGCCCATCATTCCATAGCATATCGTTCAGTTTCCATGAGATTGTATAATTGCTTGAGTTTCTTCGATGGTTTCTTTAAATGAAAATGGCTGCAAAAAACGGTTATATTGTTTGCCATTTCTCTTTGACTCACCACCTACAGAGAATAACCTTGCAATGTGACTAAGATGTCACGGAATAAAGTTTAGAAAGTTATTTGTTTAAAACAAGGACAACTGGACAGTGGGCTGAGAGCCATAAACACAGACACCTGCAGAACAAATTTGCTTTTGGAATCAGAAACCAGTGTCCAAATATGCAGGGCTTTCTGAAACATCTCGAATATTTACACAGTAATATGATTTGGGAGCTTCCTTGCATTTCTCTTTTCCACTAATTTAGTCACCCACTGGCAACTTTGTGAGTTCCAGCAGGGGTCAGGAACCCCCAAAGCAATTGGTCCTGTAATCACAGAGAATCAAGATGGAAAACTGTTCATTGGCGAGCCAGTGTACCCCAAGGGAATTGGGGGTGTTGGGAAGCAGACTGTTCACCACAATGTACTTCCTATTCTTCCATGCAACCTGGATTCATATGCCTCCTGGGAGGCTGGCTGAATCACCTTCTTGGAAAGAGTCATCATTTTGATAGACTTTCCTGCCAGCAAATGTTATTTTCAACCGACATTTTGTTTTCTTCAGTTTCTGGTTAAATCTCCTTGGGTTATTTATTCAGCCTGGGGAAAGATACTTGTATTCTTAATGGCAATGCTTCTAGATAGATCTGAATTCATGCTTAGCATCATTTTAGCTCTTCCTATGATCCAAAGTACTTGCACACACACATTTTTTTTTTAATCTACAAGGATTTCCCTTTAGTATGGGACTACAGTGTTATTCTCTTGGTAATAAGTTTTATTAGTCTTTGAAATGAAATCCAAGATTTCTTGATTTTGTTATTGTCAAAGCTTTATGGGGCTATATAATTGCTCTTTCCTTAATGAAGTGACCTTTCAACAATAGACCCTGTGACTTGTTGGCCTGTCATACGTTTGATGTCCCCTCTTATCTCCTGAACATTTCTGTTGTTTTGTGCTCTACATTTGCCTTTCAGTTAGAATTTTCTATTCCTTAGGGATACATTAATGACAAATTGCCTTTTCCATTTCCAAATATTTCCCAAGATGATGAATCTGAATAAATCAGAAGACTCATTACTTTTATGCAAAAGGAAGTTTAGACAAAGAGAACTAACCTACAGAGGGATCCCACTGTGTGCCAGATCTGGGGAATTGGCAGCACAAAGGAATTGATGATACAGTGATGAATAAGAAAAGTAGGGCCCCACATCATTTAATCCTCATGATAATTACTTGCTCCCCATTCTTTCCATTTTATAGTTGAAGAAATTGAGTTATTCATGTAAGACCATCCTTTGGCAGAGGTTAAATTGGATTCCAGACCTTCTTTACTTCACTGAGTCCCCTTTACTTCACTCTGTCCCCTTTCACTTCCAGGTAAGTGAAGCTGGAAGGTGATGTGCCTTCAGATTTCTTTGGATGTCATGTGTTTGTCCAGGCTAAAATGTACTTCAGCTTTCACATAGTTCCACATGTTTAGAGGATCCTCTAGGCAATCCTTACACGTAGCTGCCATATGCTGCTTCTAGGTTTCTGGCCATTTTGTCTTTCTTTTGACATATCAATTGTAACTACAAAAGTAAACTGAAAATTTTCAGAGGAAATTACACCTGATTTAAGGATTTACATATTAAGGATAAACCATGGCTTGTACTCTGCTAGAACCATTTAGAAGTTCTAATTTTACCAGCTTGAATAGAGACAGAGAAGACCTAACCCAATAAGCACTAGTCAATGAACTGGGATCTCTGGTTTTACACCTAGAGTGTGACTAGAGAAACCTTAATCTCATTTGGTCTCTGATGAGGTAGTTTGACTATACTACTACTAAACCATGGGCCTTTCCCTGAGTCTCTATGATTCTAGAGTTAGATCCACAATATAGGATGTGCACTTCAAACATTTTTTTTTTCAGTCAACAGATTTGCCAAGTAACAAGAAATTTAACAAAGAACAACAACAACAACAAAAATAAAACAGACATGCCCTTAACATTTTAGCACAAAACTAGAATATCTTTTTTCCATCATTTTCTAGGAGCTTTACAAATATGGCTCCCTTTTATAGTCTTTGGAGAAAGAGCCCCCCCCCGCCCCCCATCCATTCAGCTACTCTGGGATTGGTAACCAAGGAAAGAACAGTAGAAAAAAGGTCTTGTTATTCCTTTTTTTTTTGTCTTGGGTAAGAATAGCTTTTGAGGTAAGAACACATTTTTTATTTGTTACCTTTGTCAATTCCATCATTTTGTTATTCAGAGATCCTGTTCCTTTTTATCATAAAAGGCTTTCGGAGAGCTTTGTGGGTTTTTTTTGTTGTTGTTGTTGTTGTTAAATCATGGAACTAGTTTTAATTTAAACTCAGTCCAAATACAATTTGATAGGGATGTGCTTCTGCCAACGTATCTATTTATTGTGTATAATCAGAATAAAAGATAGATTTTAAAAGTTTGATAAAGTAGTCAAAATCACTTGGGAGACACTGGAGAAGGATAAACTTGGCTTTCTCAGTTGAGGATTCTAGTGTTCTTTCACATGAACTGAGGGAGGGTTAGTGGGAATTGGTTAGTGGGTATATAGACCACCTTTTGTACTCCTTTTCTTTGTTATCCTATATCATGGATACTGGAAAAATACTGGAGGGTTTGGTTTATGCATATAAAAGTAGATACAAATACAAATATATGTGAGTGTCCCTGTCTGTATATAGATCCATATTTATTAGTTAAACAGTAAAAGAAGATCTATTCCAGTTATAAAGTGCTCAAGTGAAATCTGTCACACAGTCAAGGGCTTACTTTGTTCTTTGAATCATCCCTGAATGACCTGTGTACAAATTACAAAACCCTAAAGAGTTAAAAGTGTTTGTTTCACAGGAAATTGGAAGAAATTTATGTGCGCAAGTGAAGCTGAAAGGTCGAATGTGTGACTCACATCTATTGACAGATGGAATGAGCATAACATAAGCAGACAGTGACTAGAAAACAAGCCGGTTGTGTGAAAGTATTTTTAGAGACTAATTTCTACCCAGCTGTGTCATCTATGAATGGGAGAAGTTTGAGAAAGTTACCTAGGGGTGTCTGAGCTCAATCAAGTGAAAGTTAATGATACTGATTTGGCTTAAATATTCACTTCCAACTTTGATGTGCAAATGGAGCTAGTATCTGAACTAATTTCCAGGGAAGCTGGATGGTTCTTTATCAAAATGACATAATTCTCTGTAGTAGGACCTCTCTTGACACCCATATTTCCAACAATATAAACAATTGTGGTTCTTATTTTAAAAAAAAATGCATTACTACAATTTTATTAGTATCATCGTATGCCTGTGAATCTGGCAAAGCAAATATCATTATCTCATTTTAAAGTACATAGGTGAAGTTGTAAGCCCTTAAGTCAGTGCTAAAATTCAGAATGCTGCTAAATGTTAGATAAAGTATAAAAACCAAGAACCATTGGCAACTAGTACAAATGTTAACAGCTAAGTATGTGATCTTCTTAGTTAGAATTCCTGGGTTGAACTGCAGCTCAACTACTTAATAACGTCTTGATTTTGGATACCTTATTTAACATTCCTATGCCTCAATTTTCTTTTCTTATTTTTAAGTTGTGAATGACAATGTATGTTTCTTAATTAGCCCTTCCTAAGTCCCATAAACTTTTCTAGGTCAAGGGGTAAATTCTCTATTCTCATGACATTTTTGTTCTAGTTGAGCATGCGCACATGTGTGCTCAAACACACACACATACATACACACACATATAAAAATGTATCAGATAAACTAGGAAAATATTTTATGGAGAGTGCTGAAGGGGTTTTTGTAATTTTAAATTAGTTTGAGAAATTGACATGTGCTAGATTAGTAACATCTACGTCCATTGGGGTTAATATTTACCTCTTTAGAAGGCTTGGCCAGTGAGGGTTGTTCATTTCTCAGCCAAGTATAATTGACTAAGGATGAGAGCATAAAGCCAACATGCTCTAATTTCTGTGAATTCTGGTAGTTGTACTTTGGATACCAGGAAGATTCCAGGAAATCTGACTCTGGAATAACCCATGCCTGCAAACATTTGCCATGTTAATATCCCGTGGAACCTGAGAAGAAAGCATGACATAGACACTGTTCTAGGGCACGTTTTGAGTTTCCACCTCAAGTCGCACATTTGTCTTCTGGGTTATAAAGTCAATGGGTTCCCTTTATTGAATATTTTGATTTGAACTATGTTTTTTATTGTTGATCACCAAACAAACAAACAAACAACAACAACAAAAAAAAAAAAACCACTGACAACCATAAGCACAATGAGGTTTATGTAGCATTTCCTGACAGAGAAAAGATGCATGTCCCTTTCACTAAGCAGGTAGCAAAAGAGCTTTGATGAATATTTTTAATTTTTCTCCTGGATCTCTCAAGTTATGCCAATAGATACTTCAACTTCAAGACAACTTTTACATGAGAAAATATGTGCATCACTAGGGGACCAAAAATTATTAAGTCCAACACCTCCTTACTTTAGATGAGAAGTTGAGACTTATAAAAATGGAGAATCTTTTTTTCCCAAGCAGGCTACTTTGTAGAAAATATCAAACACACCTCATTTCTTACCGTTTAGAAATAGGATAAATTTCCAAGATATTTAACTCTACATGTTTAAGGTCCAGAAATCAATCATATACGTTCTTCTGTCCTTTAGAATATGAATGAGGTCTGCTTGATAGAGAAGGATTATGAACTACACTTTTCTCTTAGTAGTTGGCTGTCTTTGCACATGTTTCTGAATACTTCTGAGTTTAGTGTCCTCATCTGTAAGGCACAAGTAGTCTTGTTTTCCCTATCAACCGTCTATGGTGGCTGTGAAGGTCCAAAAAAGATATGCTACAGCAACTAGCATTTCCATTGCTGTAGAAACTCAAGGACCCATTCTGAGTAATCACTGCAGACTTATTAATTTCTTATCAGTATTTCTAAATTTTTTTCTTTGCCCTATATTTTTATTGGTGCCTTATAATTGTATATAATGATGTGATTCTTTGGTACATATTCATACAAGCACATAATAGAACAATAAAATTTTGCCAATGTTATTTCCCCCTTTCCCCACTTCCTCCATTCTTGGTCGCTTTACTCTTACCTACTGATTACCCTTCAATTTTCACGAGACCCCTCTCCTCCTTTCTTTTCCTTTCTCTTCTTTATTATATGAATGAAAAACATATGAAAGAAAAACATAGACCCTTGACTTTCTGAGTTTGGCTTATTTTCCTTAACATAATGGTTTCAAGTTTCATCCATTTTCCTGCAAATGACAATATTTCATTTTTTTTATTTGTTCCTTTTTAGATAGATAAGACAGTGGTGTGTATTTTGACGTAGTATACATATGTGAACTATAACTTATTCTAATTAGGAAATCATTCTTGTGGTTGTACATGATGTGGGGTTTCACTGGTTGTTTATTCATATATGAACATAGGAAAGTTATGTCTGATTCATTCTACTATATTTCCTCTTCCTATCCCTGCTCCCTTCCCTTCATTCCCCTTTGTCTAAACAACTGACCTTCTGTTCTTCCTCTCACCTCTTGTGTTTTAATGGTCGTGTTTTTATAAGAGTGATATACAATCAAAGACAATGGGTTTCTTTCTTTCTTTTTTTGGTAAAATATTTGGGTCTTTGGGATTATCAGCTATTTTGCTGATACTGATTCACTTCAATAAATTATATAAATTTTAACAATGAAACAAATCAAAATGATCTTTATATAACTTCTTTGTCAGAAAATATATGTGGTATCACTCTCAGTGACTTGGTGACTACTTGTATGCAAAATATATGGATAGTAACATTTATGTTCTGTCTGTGGCACATTTTCAATGGTAAAAGATCCCATTCCAGTGCTGGGGAAGTAGCTCAGTGGTAGAACACTTGCCTGGTGTAAGCAAGGCCCACAGTTTAACCCCCATTAGTGAAAAGAAAAGTCCCTTTTCAAACTTGATTTTTTCCATTTGAATTATGTAGTTCTCTTTGGAAGGATCTTCTAGCTTTGTTGAAATAATGGAACCATACAGATAATAAAATGCATATCATGTGAGGGAAAAACGCCAGTAGATAGCCAAGATGACATTTAGAAATAACATGTTTGTACACTTTTGTGTTCAGAAGGAACAACTGGTTAATTCAAAATCAAGAAAGTGCATCTACATACATTTTGAAGCATAATCATTGTTGATTTAATGATAGCCTGGTTTTCATTGTGTTGGGGCTTAGACAGCTTCTTATTAACAACTATATTCTTAGTAACTAACACAACTAATGTTTATCAAATGAACGATAGAAAAGCTATGTAAAGCAACCCACAAATCATTCCTTTCACCCCCAACACTGTCTTATTCCAGCAAGGAGCTTAGTGAGGAAGAAATGCAAATGTAATGAGAAAAATTAAAATGCCTTGTCATTTTCTGCTCATGACTGTTTCTAAGAAAAAATAGTATAGTTTTTAAAAAATTGAGTAGTGTTCTTTACCTATAAATGTGTAAACAAGGCCTCCATTTTTCAGCTGTCGCTAGATTGATTTGACTTTTTTACCACTTAGTTTAGACTTTTCCCTCTCCATATACCATAACCTGTAATCATATGCATCACTCTGACATCTACATGTCCTCAAGAAAATGTTATAGCTTAATCCTAGTGACCAGAATTTAAGCAAAATGTTGGTATTTCTATTTTTAGGAGCATTGTGACCTTGAGAATTATATATATATATATACATATATATATATATATATATATACACACACACACATATATTCCATATATGTATACCCACCCCCCCACATATACATATATATGTATACATATATACTGATTTATAAGTATAAACACCCACTTTTAAAATATTATGGAACTCAGAAAATTTGTATTTCATTCTTCTAGTATCTTCATCATTTCTAGTGTTTGTAGCTTTTCTTTTCTTTTTTCTTTCTTTTTTTTTTTGTACCAGGGATTGAACCCTGAGCCACATTCCCAACCCATTTTTTTTTTTTTAAGACAGTGTGTCAGTTAGTTGCTTAGGGCTTTTCTAGGTTGCCTAGGCTGGCTTCTGAACTAGTGATCTTCCTTCCTCAGCTTCCCAAGCCACTGGGATTATGGGTATGCATCATCATTCCAGGCTAGTATTTGCAACTGTGAATTCCTACTATGTGAATATACTGGAATTCTTTATGTTGAAGAATATTTAAAAATATGATGGGAAATATGAAAACACAAGATGCTGCATTACTGAAATACTCTATTTAAAGCATCTTTATGGATTTCAAACACCATATTCACTGCACTGGTCATGTGTTAAAAATTCTGTTTATAGTGACTATACTTGCCTATTTTAACAATCATGTTTCCTTTTCTCTACTGTAAGTCTTTAAGAGGCCACTACCCACTGTCAAATGATGTTCAAAAGGGACAGTTTATCTGAAACCAAGAAGTTTGGCTATTTTAATTAATAGTCTGCACCACTCAATGACAAAGCAGTCACTTTCAGTAAGAGCACATTACACCAGCTAGTTCCACTGAGATCTCTTTGAAAGGAAAGCTGAACAGGAACTCAGTTGACTACATGGTGGTCTTTAATTGACTAATTGTTTTTTTTTTTTTTAAAGAGGGAGAGGGAGGGAGAGAGAGAGAGAGAGAGAGAGAGAGAGAGAGAGAGAGAGAGAGAGAGAGAGAGAGAGAGAAAGAGAGAGAATTTTTAATATTTATTTTTTAGTTCTCGGCGGACACAACATCTTTGTTGGTATGTGGTGCTGAGGATCGAACCCGGGCCGCACGCATGCCAGAGGAGCGCGCTACCGCTTGAGCCACATCCCCAGCCCTGACTAATTGTTTTAATGGTTGGAATCCAATTGATTAGCTTGATTAAAGACAGTTTAAAATTAAAATTTTAAGCATTGTTTGTTAGCTTCAGGATGACCTAGCACATGCTCATATCTTTTTTCCATGGAATGAACTACCTGAAACATATGTTGGAATAGGATGAATGAGAAATAAATAGAAATAAATTTTAACAATGAAATAAATAGAAATAAATTTTAACAATGAAATGTATATGACAGAGGAAGTCAATAACCAAAATGTTATGTGTCTAAAGGCCAAGAAGCAGGAAGAGGATAGAGATCAAATGAAAGGAAAACTTTGAATGGGAGAGGTAGAAGCTTTCATCCCAGAGAGGAATTTTACCCTTTCCTTAGATTGAGTAGACAACTGATGATGGGTGGCAGAGAATGGTGGTATGTCCAGATCCCCAGATAAGGGAATAGCTGTGGCATGTCATGTCAATGGGGGGGGGCGTCCTATGAAGGTGGTCTCAGAGCCAGGGTAGAGCAGCAGCCTTGTTTAGTTTTTCCAAGTTGTATTGAGGGATAAGTGACAAATAAAATCACATACATCTGAAGTGCATAATGTGATGTCTTGATATATATGTATATTGTGAAATGATCACCAAGAATATGAATATATTCATTACCTCCTATAGGTATCTCTTATGGTGTGGGGAGAATACCTAAGATCTACACCATTAGCAAATTTAAAGTAAGCAATATATATATATCGATTACAGGCACCAGGTTGTGGTTTGTACCTTTTAACTACTATTGCCCCCTTTGCCTCACCTTGCTAACCTCTAGGACTCACCCTCTGCTTTTTGCTTCTATTTGCTTGATTATTTTAGATTCTACATAAATGTGAGATCAGTATTTGTGCTTATGTGCCTGGCTTATTTCACTTAGCATAGTACATTCCAGATTCATCCATGTTGTTGCAAATCTCGAAAAGCAGCATTTTAGAGCCAGATGGCAGGGACTACCAGTTGACAACACATCATGTAGTCATAGGGGCAATTTTATTTTTAAAAAATATTTATTTTGTAGTTGTAGTTGGACACAATAACTTTATTTTATTTATTTATTTCTATGTGGGGCGGAAGATTGAATCCAGGGCCTGCACATGCAAGGTGAGCGCTCTACCACTGAGCCACAACCCCAGCCCCTATAGGAGCAATTTAAAAAATGACGATTTCCAAATATTAAGACTTCAGTCACATCTATATTTAAACTCTTGTAGGTCGATAGGCTCCAAATTATTTGAAGTAAAATTTTTGTATTTCACAGGTGAAAACTCTGAGCTGTTAAATCTTCTTTAAGGGGAATAAAAAGCTGATATTTTTTGCATCTTCTGATTGATACCAGGTACATATATTTATATACATATCTACATCTGTACATCTCTGGAAGTATGATAAAGAGGTTGATCAGTAGATTAAAAAACTATTCCTATCCTTAGGTAATCAAAATGTAGGTTTTTATTAGTAGTGAAGTTTCTTCAGAATATGAATGTAAACAATATTTTAGCTCATAAATCTGGCCATTTTTCCCACTGTTGAGTGCTAGCCATGATTTTTCAATTTTAACTGTAACAAACTACATGTTTATTTAGAATTTACTTAGATAATGTATAAGAAATTCTATTTACCTCCAACTCAGCCATCTCAGGCAACTTGATTCTATGATTCTATTGCTCCAGGGGAGCTAGTATTGTACCAAGGCCATCAAGAAATTAGAATTCATGTGTCATACCAAATCTGCAAAAGTATCATAATTCTGTTGATTGATATATGTATCATATATCATATGTCACACAATGTAAATATGCTTTTCAAACACTGACAAGAACCCTGTTTTGTTTATGTGCTTCTCAGAGGACTTTATGTAAATAAATTGATGCAAAATTATTTTACTTAATAAATAAATTATTTGGTACTTTTCCAAAATGTTAAAAATGCAAGCACTCATTTTATAATAATCAATACTGATATTCCTAGACCTGGAATTTATAACCCATGTGTATCATTTGACAAATTGAGACTTCTCTACATATATGGAATTGGGACTTCTACAGGTCAACTCCCAAATGAACATTTGGCACCCTACCATAGGAGTGCTCTTTCTCTGACCAACAAAACAGTTGATCAGTGTCATCCACTTTGACTATAGCACTTGTGTAATTATTGTAAAGTTTTATTTATGTTTGACCATCAAATTAAAGAAAAAAAGAAAGAATGAAGATGAAGGCTAGTGGTCAGAGGTTTATTTAATAAGATAGAGACAAAGGAGGAAATCTTTAGGCTTGCTGAGAAAGATGATTCTTAGCCTCAGTTGAACTCACTGAAATTAAGTTGATGGATGGTATTTCATTTTAATTTGGAAGGGAAAGAATGAAAAACACATGGATGAAATAACATTGCTTAAAATTGAAGTCAAGTAGAGATTCCATATTTTAATTCTATGCACATAGAAATTCTCTAATAACATGCAAGGCTGTTACTATTTGATTTTTCTAAGACACAAGAAATTTACAGTTTCCAGTTTCTGGATGTATGTGCCTGAGCCTCACTTGTGTACTGTAAACATCCTGGTCTTTGAAAGCAGGAAATATTTGCTTGCAAATTCTGTCTCCTCCACTACTACTGGTGTTGTCTTTGCCTCCTAAATAATAGCTCAGTAACAAGTTTTCAAGGAGTTGTAGAGATTAAACATGCGTTTCAAAAAGTGTGCATGATACTAAGTTGGAAGTCAAAAACAATATTTGCTTTCTACTTCAGCCTTATCTGTATTCTGTTGTAAATTCTCTTCTTTCCTCCTTTCTACCTATCTAAATCTATCTAAATATTACTCATTTGGAAGGGCTTCAGGATTAACCATTTCTATTTTCAGATACATTTCAGATTAACACACTAAAACCTTCTAAATGTGTAGATGTGTGTATTTACACATCATAAGTAATTAAAATTTTCTCTCATGTCCCTGTAATATTGACTGTCTATATTTTCAGTCACAGTGTCAATCTAATATCTTATATCATTTTGTTATCTCTTAGGATATCTGTTTACATAATTTGCTTTACCAAGAAGATTGTTAGCTCCTTGAGGACAGTGACTATGTCTTAACCTCTGACTTATCTTAAAAGTATTGACCATTAAATATGGCAGTTGGGGTCTGAAGAGAGCTCTCCAGTGACCTACCTGAGAACTTGCTGCAGGAGGCAGAGGAAAATATTTGGTACAGACAGACTGAATCTCCACCCACTAGTGGTGATTTGGTCAAATGGGCACTGGATTGATTCCATGCATTTACTATGGAGGAGTCCTCAGAATGGACTAACTATTCTGTTGAATAGTTCTGTTTTCCCCAATCTGGATATGAACCTGGAGAGCTCTGTAGAAATAAAAGGAAGGCTGATTTGGTGATAAAAATTAGAGTTAAGAGAGTTGTTTTTTTAAAAATCTTGCATTTTCTAGCTTCTTACGCACAAAGTCAATGTTCATAGGAGACACCTCTGGGGGGTCCAATCTACCTACCCCATCTGGGGGAGCTGGATGAGGAGGCATGGATTTGATTTTAGATCTGATTCTGAAATGACTCAGCCCCAACCTCAGCCTTGGCTTTTGCAGCAATGCTTGAGTGACTCATTTTTCTGGCACAGTCTTTGTTAACTCCTGGGATCAGAAGAAGTGTCCTGTTTACATAGCCTCACATATGGCTGCTCGTTCCATTTTTTTTTTTTTTAAGGAGCTGCTGCTTCCATCCTGTAACTATTAAATGGTTTCACTGACAAGAAAAATGACTTGGGTATTCTCCCCTCCTACTTAGTCCTGCTCTTGCCAATGAGCTGACCTTTCCCCCCCAACCTTTCACCTAATCCTTTAGGATGAAAAGTGTATGTGTTTCCAGAGAAAGTGTTGGAGGAGATCTGGGTGTTTACATCAGCCCCTACTGCTTGTTCTCAATATATAATCCTTTCCTAAGGTATAGGATAGAATTTTAACACAAATTCTAATACTTGTCATCTGAACAATGTCATTTTTTTTAAAAATGACTCTTCTGCTTCAACTCAGATGTCAGACAAACTTTGGACAATCTACTAAAGTAATATTCACCCTGGGCATGAGTACGAGGCTGGCAGTATGGGGGTCTCTAAGGACAGCACCATTGAACAATCTAGTCAGAGAAAATAATTAGGATCCCTCCCGCACTCCTCCCCTCAAAACCTGTTGTCCCTACAGCATTCTGAGTTTGCAGTCCCTTGTCTCCACATGCACCCTAATGGAATGAAAATGACAAGCAGGATAGTGCTCTGAGGCCCTCCCACCTCTAGCTAATGGCCTCTGATCCTTCCAGCTTGGTCTCATCTGACACCAGTCTTTAGGCACTCTCTTCCAATTGCAGTGTCATTATTCAGGCCCCCTGTTGCAGTGTTTCCAAGGTAAAGAACAGCTTTCTCCCTGATGCTTTGGACAAGCTGTCCTGATTCAGCAGGAGAAATCTGAAAATCGTGATGTTTGTGCACCTCCTGATCCATTATTCAAATCTATAGGCACTCCTCGCATTTAGAGAGGAGCCTCTTCCCTGCACCGTCGGGAGAGAATCACTCATTCAAGTTACTATTGTAAAAATCAATCCCTTCACTCTTTTGGAAAGATGACATTTATTCCCCCTTCGGCTTCCTTTGCTTGCTGACTGCTGCCAACTGCAACGGGTTAAGGACTTAATGTAAAGAGCACGTGTTGTGTTTGTGGTTATGGGATATCCTGACCTTCTAACATCCACCCACGTTCTCCCTGTCCCTAGCACCACTGCCACCAATAGCCCTTTAATTAAAATGCAAGCTGTTTTGCTCTATCTGAATAAGAGAGTGCAAGTGTTAATGACAGCCTGGTTTCATCATTAAAATCTGAGGAGTAAAGCTGCAAATGTGTGATCACACAGCAACTCTAAACAACCCCTGCATTGTAAAAGGAAAAAAATGATTATTTATAAAAATCAGACCTCTACTTAATTAGCCTTTCCTATGAATCTAGCTCAGGAAGGAGAGAAATGGTCAAGTACCATGTCATTGTATGAGTCTGCACCTTCAGGTAACATCACACACACACACACACACACACACGCACACACACACGCACAGGGAGGCGCATGCACACACTTGGCAATTGCTAGGATACAGGATGGTGTGCTTTTAAAGGGTTAAAAAATTAATAAAGGAAAAAGAACACCGTTACACTCTTACCTTTTCATGGAAAATACTACCTGCAAATTAATGTGAAACCACAGTGGATCTCTTTAGTGTGAATCTAGAGCAAGCCCTCTCTCTGTTTCTCTCCAGCAAGCTCTCATTATGCAGGGGCCTATGAGTACTTCTTTACAGTACGGACAGAAAAACACCTTTTTCTTAAGATCCTTGCACTTTGTCTTGAACCTGTTTGTCTTCCCACCAGTCCAAGTCCCTTTCCCCTGACCATGCATTTTTCTAAAAAATACTGTACCTCTTCAAATAAATGATGGAGAGTCACATGATATCACTTTTTCAGGCCTCCCATGCTTTTTACCCGATTGATTGATTGATATTTTTATTAGGGTGACCAGCTCTTGCTGAAGTAGAAGTACCGCATTCTCAACTAATAATATTTCCTTTTTATCCTTTACTGCTACCATCTCCTGTTGAAATAATTAAATGTCCTGCTTTTATTTCACTGATAAATGTTTCTGTGTGCTGATTGGGCAGAAGAGATGCTTTCTCTAGCTCTGTGCAACTCCCAAAGGGAAGGAAAAGCCTATGTGTGATATGTATTTCCTGAGTGTTGAGAATTTAGGAGTTTGCTCCTCATTTCACATTCAAGGCTTTGTTGAAATGAAACAATCATATTTTCATGAGAAGAAAATAAAGACATGGACAAGAACTAAATGCCCTAATTGCACTTACTCCAGAAGAGGGCGCCCTTTGTAGGAACCTAGAGAAACCAGAAAGTAAATGCTGCCATTAGAATAAAAGTGGATATAGTGAGAATGTGAAGTGTGGGTGTGTGGGAGTCAAAACACATAGACCAGCAGTCTCGTATTTATATACTCGATGCACAATAGTCAGGTTTTTACTGTTTTCCATTATCAGCCAAGTATCTATGTTAACTTGCTTAGCCATATAGATTCTGCTTATGTGATTGTGGCATATAACTAACATGACTGTTTATGACTGTTCATATGACTGTTCTATAACTATTTTTTTTGGTGTGTGGGGGGGTGCTGGGGATTGAACCCTGTAACTGTTTTTTTTTAAATTAGACAATTCAATTTTTTCTATTAATATTCCATCCAATTCATTGATACAAGTTCCATCTAGAACATACTGTAAAATTCTCTCATTTTCTATTCTAATATGGAACCACGATATTTCCTTGGGTAAATGATTGTGAACCTCTAATCTAACAGAAGTAATGTAGGCTGACCAAAATAATTCTAAAACACACACACACACACACACACACACACACACACACACACACTTCTCTGAATTTGTCATACAGTCTAACTGAATAAGAAAGTAATAGCCATGGACAATGAAAATAACCTAGCTGAATTCTTGCATTTTTTTTGTTTCTATTTTCTTCCTAGAAATTTTTCATGTGTTCTCCTTTCTCTTGCTCCTGTCTTCTAAACGTATTGGGAAGTGAACTATGTTTCTTATGAATAATATTTTCCATGTTGAAGATTCTTTTATTTAGAAAAAAAAGAAAGCTAGAACAGAAAAGACAATTTAAACAATCATTTTTAGTAATGGTTAAATAGCTAAATCTGGCAATGGGGCAGAAATGGGCAGTCTCATCTCTAGCTAATGGTAATAAAAATTGTTACAGTGATTCTGAAGAAGTCACTGTAACAAAACATCAGTATATCAGATCTGCATACTTCTGGACTCAGCAATCCCCCTTCTAGGAATCAATTCTAAAGAAGGAAGGGAGGGTTTGGTATACAAAGATATGACTATAAGGATCTTATTCCAGGTTTCGTCTTATAATAATGAAAAAACTAATAGAATGTCCTGTCATAGGAAATTATTTATTTAAATTATATCGGTTCCATATATGTAGTGTTATGCAGCTTTTGAAAATTATTCTATGAAAAATATGTGATGCCATGGAAAGATAGCATTGTGCATCTTTTTTTGGGGGGAGGTAGGGGGACAGAGGGTACCAGGGATGGAACTCAGGGACACTTGACCACTAAAACACATCCCCAGCCCTATTTTGTATTTTATTTAGAGACAGGATCCTACTGAGTTGCTTAGCGCCTCACTGTTGCTGAGCTGGCTTTGAACTTGCAATCCTCCTGCCTCAGTCTTCGGAGCCATTAGGATGACAGGTATATACCACCCACACCCAGCACCACAGTACATCTTATTTAAAAGACAGCTTATATCACAATATTACTATTTAATAATTTGTAAATAAAAATAATATCAGTTTTATAATATTACGTTTGCATAATAAAGTATAAAATGGTATAAACCGATACAAAATATTGCTAATCACTATTTTTCAATAGTACTCAAAAGGATAAAATTTTAAAATATTTTTCTTCTTTTCTTATGACAATATTTTTAAGATTTACATGAAAAACACCTTTTAAAATTATAATGAAAAAATATTATTTCTTAAGTGAGAAAAAAATAACTTGTTTGGTAGCCAAAAACTTATAAATTTGTTTTTACAACATAATGTTTAGTATAATACATTTGTCACTGTTTTCGTCATAAGTATACATATAATTATTTCAATTGCAATAATTATACACTCTGCCATCTAGCTTCAGAATATGTTAACATGTATTTTAAAATAGAATATTAAAAGAATAAAGAAAAATATGGGGATACAACATTACTTACTAGCACTTGAACCTTACTAATGAAAACTTTCTGATATGCCACAAGTATTTTACATACTCAAATACATGCAATTTAAGTTGGCAATATACTTCGAAGTCACTCAATCTTTACACTAAGCAACTCTGCAGATTTCCAATTCCCTAGATCCACTTTGTTTTTACTCATCTAACTATGGGTGTAGTAAGTTTTAGATATTGCTCCTGTTTTGCATCTCAGTGGCTTAGTGGTAAGCATCTCAAGCAATGAGAAAAGCAATTGCAAGACATGTAGTATTAGAGAAAATTGAGTTAAGAAATGGTGTCATGTATGGCTGTTTGGGAATTTAGGGTCAATGTGGGGATATGGTAAAGGGTGAGTCTAAAGAAGGATCATTACTAAATTGTTCCATTTTTTTTTATTTTATGTTATTACTATTAATTTTGGGGAATACTGGGGACTAACCTATAGGCACTTTGCCACAGAGCTACATCCTCAGCCCTTTTTTATTGTTTTTGATAAGTTGCTTAGGGTGCTGCTAAATAGCAGAGGCTGGCCTTGAATTTGCAATTCTCTTGCCTCAGCTTCCCAAATTGCTAGGATTATAGGCATATGCTACCAGGCCTGGCTGTTCTGTTACTTTCAAGATAAGATCCAAGCTCAGAAGGATGATGGCTTACTAGTACCAGTATCATAGTTCTTCTGAATTTGGATCTTATCATTAAAGAAATAATTTTAAGCCTCAGAGTAATAAGATCATGTTCATGTCTAAGGATATCCTTCTGGCTGCAGAAGGAAGGTCATATGAGGACTGGACTGAGCAAAGTCTGCACATCTTTTGTCTTAGTTCATTTAGGCTTCTTTAAAAAATGCCATAAACTGATGGCTATAAGCAAAATTTATTTCTCCCAGATCTGGAGTCTGGAAATTCCAAGACCAAGAGTCCATCAGATTCTGTGTCTGAGAGGACCTGTTTTCTCGTCCATATATGGTGACTTCTAGCTGTGTTTTCACATGGTTGAAGGGATTAGCTAGGTCTATGGGGATGGGTATTTGCTATTGTAAGGGAACTAAATCCCAAACACGAGGGCACTATCTTCATGAACCAACCACTTCTGAAAGCTCTGCCTCCTAATGCCATAACCTTGGGGATTAAGGTTTCTACCTATGAATTGCTGGGGTGGGGGGAGGTGCACATTAAAACCATAGCAGATATTAAATAAATGTAGCTTATGAATGATGGGGCCCATTTAAAACATTGAGGTGAGGATAGAGACTGAAGAAAAATTAAGAAGTGTAGTGATATGATTTTGCATATCATTTGTTGTGAGATGATGAAGCAGAAGAAATTTAAATATGATTGCTAGCTTTCTGGCTTAGGTAAATACTTTGAGTAGATAAGAAATATTCCTATAGTCTAATGTATATTTATATATTCACTACATTTATGAAGAAAGGCAAAGAAAGCTAGATTAGCCAGTTGCATAATATTAGTGTTCCATAAAATATCTAGGATATCACCCCTTCTCTAAAAGCATTTTATTTACTTTTCATTGACTCTTCTTTCATGTCCCCCATTACAAACTTGATATGCCCCCTTCAAGTTGTAAGTCCAAGAGTCTATAAAATAATTCCATATAACATAAATTGCTTTCCAACAAAAGGGTTTCATTTTAAAATAAGTGTGAGAAATACAATATGCATAGGAAATATGGTGACTTGTGGTAACATGGTAACTTTTAGAAAAATTCTTATATTACAGATAATGCATTATCTAAGTATTTTACAAATGTATTTACTTTTAGTGCATATATATATACATATATACACAAAACATACATATATACATATATATGTATATGTGTACAAACATGCAACCAGATGTTCAAGTAGGTATATTTCGGTTCTCCAGAGATACAGAATCAATAGTACACATATACACACAGACAACACTCACACATCCTATAGACAAATAGGTGGGTGATATGGAGATTTTAAATAATTAACTTGCTGAAATTTCAGGGATGGCAAGATTGAAAACTATAGGGCAGACAGGAAAACATATTAGGTCCCCAAATTATATCTTGAGACAAAATTCCTTCTTTAACGGGAAACTTTAGTATTTGTTCTTAAGGCCCAACCACATTATTGAGGGTAATCTTTTAAAGTCAACTGATTGTAGATGTTCTTCACACCAAAAATATCTTCATAGCAGCATCTAGACATACATTTAACCAACACAGCATGAGTTAATTTACGTGTAGTTTGTATCTACTTTGTGGTAACTATTATCTCATAGAGCATAATTTGAAAAATATGATTCATACCCTGATTATGAAAGTCAGTTTTCTCTTTTTAGGTCAAGAACTCACAGTAGAAAGTTTCTAGTTTCCTTGTCAACCTCAAAACATTTCTCAGCTTTCTTATTCTTATTTGTCTTTTATTTATACCACTTAAGACTTACTTTCCCATCCTCTACCACCTTCTTGGAAATTTCTATAGAAAGTAACCACCTAGGCTTACTTTGAAAAATGCTTTGATTTGGAATTTTCTAAATGGTCAGCCTGAAATCCTTAGTAAATTGGTAATTTTCTATGAAATGTTTCTCATACTATAACTAGGGCAAAATTTATGAGATTTATATGATGATCCCAGATATTTCCTTTCATATGTTTGAGAGATCAGGACTTAAAGAAAGGTGCCAAAATACAGGCAGTGACTGGGTTATCTATTTCCAATAACAAACCACCCAAAAACTTAGCACTAGATAATAACCATGTTATTATATTCTTGGATTCTGTGGTACAGAATTTACACTAAACACAGTAGGGATGGTTTGTCTCTGTTTCACAATGTCCGGGATGTGAATTATAAAGTCTAAAGCTAGGGTGGCTTCAATGGCTGTGGGTTGAAATATTTGGCTGCAGGATCCATGTTTGAGCTGGCTTCTCCACTTGCATGTGTGCCCCTGTGCTAGGATCACCCAAAGGCTTCCCCAGAGGGACAATCTGTGGATGACAAGTACACATGACATCTTCATGTGGCTTGGACTTTCAACAACATGAATGATGAATTTTCAGATGGAATACCTTAAGCAAAAGTGTCCAGAAATGGGCATTTTAAGAGAAATGCATGACCTAAAACTTAATCTCAGAAATCATATAGCATCACTTCTGCCAACTCTATTTGAGCCTGGGTGTCACAAGCCCACTTAGATTCAAAGTCAGGGAGCAGAGATACCAAACTTGGCGGACAATTAAAAAAGGTCAATGAATGATGTAAAACTATCACATATATTTTCACTGGAATCAAGTCTGAGATCAGAGTAGTGGTTAAGTAAGGTAGAAAATTTCCAAGAGAAGGAGGATGTTGGAAAACTGTCAAAAGTGTGAGAATCCTGGATGCTTTGATATAGGGATTAGTGAGATCCCTGGATGCCATTTATAATCTCTGCCTATAAATGTCTTGACTATTGAATTTTCAGATTTTAAAAATGGGAAAATAATATAGTATTCTCAACCTATCCAAAAACCCTAACCAAGTTCACCAAATTGTACCAAAATACTCTTAAGCAGTAGGACTTTGGGATTAAATATAACACTTAAAATGCCATGTTTGAAATTATTTAACATTGACTGAACTCCTATCGGTCTGTGGTAACTTAGAAGATTGTAGAGTACCATGTTTTGAAACTAGGTTTTACTTTTCCTGAATTTTAAAGGATGTTTAAGAATTAAGGAATGTTTGTGTCAACAAACAGTGAAATAATGTTACATAAATTGAAAATGCTTGGTAATGTCCCCTGAGCTGGCAGAAGAAAACATTTGAGACTCACAAAGAATATAACAGTAAAGGAAAAGATGGAGAAGATGATAACATGAGGCAAACATGTTAAACAGCAGAGTAGGAAATCATGTCCATTGGGGAAGCAACAGCTGAGCTATGACTTTAGGGAAACTCAATAGTCTACTGCCTGAACTTGAGGGTGATTAAAATATTTTTTCTACTATGATCAGGTGAATCAGTAGTAGCTAATTTTCATTTTAGATAGTAAATAAATAGAAAATGCTTGAAAATCTTCATAATGATTTTTTAAAGAAAATATTGAGGTATATCTGTATTAAATAAAAAGTGGTTTCCTACAATGAGACTTATAAATGTGAGTTTGCAGGCTAGAACTGGACCTTGGTTCTTTCTTTTTTTTAAATAATTTTTTATTGGTTGTTCACAACATTACAAAGCTCTTGACATATCATATTTCATACATTAGATTGAAGTGGGTTATGAACTCCCAATTTTTACCCCAAATGCAGATTGCAGAATCACATCGGTTACACATCCACAATTTTACATAATGCCCTATTAGTAACTGTTGTATTCTGCTACCTTTCATATCCCCTACTATCCCCCCTCCCCTTCCCTCACATCTTCTCTCTATACCCCATCTACTGTAATTCATTTCTCTCCTTGTTTATTTTCCCATTCCCCTCACAACCTCTTTTATGTAATTTTGTATAGCTATGAGGGTCTCCCTTCATTTCCATGAAATTATAAAATAAAATATCAAAGATATCCTCACGAGGCTCCCTTGGTATAAATAAAAGATCTTGGCACATGTAAATATTCCCCAGATAAGCAACTCATTTACTCCTTTCAGGTTTTAGTTCCTTATCAGTAAAAGGAGAACATCTGTGGGAGTTGTTCTAGTCCAAGGGAACAGCAAAGAAAGGTAGGTCTAGATTAGTGGTTCTCAGTGGGGTGATTTTGCTGCCCAAGGAGACATCAGGTAATATCTGGAAACATTTTTGATTGTAAAGAAAGAGGATGATGGTGTTACAGATGTCTACTAGATAGAGGTTGTCAAACAATTCACAATGTAGAGGATCATACCCCCAGTCATCCAACCTGGAGTATTAATTAATAGTGCAGAGGTTGGGAAAACCTTGATTAGAGCATTCTTGATAATGTCTAAAGCACATTTGATTTTGCAAAGCTGGGATTCATTCTTATTGGCATAACTTCCTGATCCAAAAAGATGAATCAACCTTGATTTGGCTTTTAGTTCTGCTTGTCTCTAGGCTTTCTCTTTTTAACAACAAAACCTCAATACTGGCCACCAAGAAGGCTGGTGGTGGTATGCAAAGAGGCATTAACTGAGACCTCTTTATGTTCTGATTAATTTGTGAGTGAAGTAGATGAAAACCAACAAGGCAGAAAATGGTTGCAAATGTAAATGCCAATGTGCTTAATGATCCGAGGAAGCAAGTTCAATTGGAGCTTGTCAGATGAAAATTATTCTGTTAGTTGACCTGTCCATAAACACAAAGAGGCTGAGAGACTGTGGAAGGCTGGACAAATTCACTAGCTGTGGAATGGCTTAATTACATAAATGAATAGAAATACTGAATAATGAAACTTTAAAGTGATGGAAATTATCTGCTCATATGTTAGTCTAAGAAGTATCCATGGAGTTATTCTAAGGGGAAATTGTATGAGCTACTGGCTCCAATATATCTTCCAGTGCAATGTTAAAGAGCATCAACTCAGGCACAGAGAACCTGGCTTCAAACTCCAGCTTTACCACTGACCAACTTTGCTTCCTTACTCAGTAAAATGAAGGTGATATTAGCTTGTTGTGCTACACAGAATTGTTATAAATATTATAGGACATATTAAATGGACAATATTAGCACTTCTCATGTTCCTAGCCTGCTTTAAAAAAAAAAACAGTAAGTAAATGATACCCTCTCACACCTACCAGGTGATGGATGAACATTAATTAGGTCCCTCTCTCATAGAAACCCTATTCCCTCAGGTTCCATTTATTTTTTTAAGATGTTCAGATCTGACCGGAGCCTTTAAGTTATGTTGGGATAAGTGATGCATTGAAATATCATTCAAGAGTTGTTTTTTGTTTGTTTGTTTGTTTTTGTTTTTGGTACCAGGGACTAAACCCAGGGGTCTTGACCATTGAGCAATATCCCCAACCCTTTTTATATTTTATTTTGAGACAGGATCTCACTAAGTTGCTTAGGGCCTAGCTAAGTTTCTGAGGCTGGCTTTCAACTCTCAATCCTCCTGCCTCATCCTCCTGAGCTACTGGGATTACAGGATTCAATAGTTTTTTTTAATTTCACCTATTGTGCAGTATATGCACTTTGTTTACCTTCTTTGTAGAGAAAACATCCTTCTTGACTGATAGAATAGAGAAAACTGACTAGGGGGAGCAAGCAGGAGAGGGAAAGAGGAAGCATGGGGACTGAAATGGAGCAAATGATACTCCATGCATGTATGATTATGTCAAAATGAAGCCTACTATTATGTATTAACTATAATTCACTAATGAAAACATTCTAAAAATCATCCTTTTAAATTTACTTAAAAATTAATGTTTCCCCAAATCAGTTCTGTCTAGGCTCATAAATATGGTCATACATGACTGTGATGGCATAGTGAAAAGAACATAGGTCTCGAAATTTGAGAGAGAAAATTTTAAGTCCAGCTCCATTTTTAGTTAATTCTGGTAGTATATCAAAGGCCATAGTTCTCTGATGCTTTCATGAATAATGTAGTATTTATAATTGTATTCAATTATACCATATTGCAAATCGGGCACTTGTAGGTATTAAATAGACTAGGTATTCTGAATTCTGAATACCAGTAAGAACAAAAGAGGTGTTAAATTGGTGTGCTTATGACTGAATTTCATTGACTGGGAAAACAAAATGAGATAATGTATATGCAGTACTTCTAAAATAACACCTGATATGAAGTAAGGGTTCAATACCTATCAATTTTTTTTCTCCTTGCATCTCTAGATGTTATTTGAAGTATGCTCTGTTTCTTTATTTTGCACATTATCTACAAAATGGAAATCAATTTATGGGTAGGTTTCTACTGTACCAGTGTTGTCAACCATGGATTTGGAAAATCTAGAGATAGGACAAAGCAAAGACACAATATCCTTAGATAGGGACCAATTGTCTATTTTTTATTTTGCATCCAGCTGTTTTAACATGGCTCTGTTGAGTTCCTACAGTTCTGTTTAAAATTATTTTTTATTAAGTCTTTCTCATTCACTTTCAACATTGAGATGATTGTGATTTCTTTTTCCTGGTTATAAAAACAAACATGGGACTAAACAAAGCAAGGGAGGAGTAAGTCAATAAGTAAGAGAAGCCACATATGTAGAAACCAGGGGGCATTTCACAAGAGGAGATGACAGAAACATTCAAAAATGCCTCAAAAGTGTGGAAGTGCAAACAGGGGAGAAAGCTCCAAATATTCACGTTGTTTTGCCTGAGCAACAAGCCCTGTTGACCCAGAGAGAGAGGAAAAGTAAGAGACTTGTTTTAAACAATTACAACTAAACATTGAAATATGGAACAAGTAGAAAGTAAAGAGGGTTGACAAAGAGCCAGTTGTCGTATTTCAGGTGGACAGGCGAGTACACAGATGGAACGTTTGCAATGTACTTTAAGGGACATATTCATCAACTATGCCAGAAGAAAACTGAAATGATCCATTCTAAATGAGTCTGATTTGTTCTCTTTCCTCTCTTTTTCTTTTTCTCCCTTCCCCCCTTTCTTTTCTGGACTGAGGCTGGGGAGAAGGTACACAATCTGTCCCAGCATCTGACACTCTGCCTCCCCTTTGTTCCATGTATTTCTGTTTTCCTTTAGCCTTGTGAAGTGCAAAGCAGTTTTTACAACCAGTCTCAATCCTGGATAACTTAGTTTTTATTACTCTTCCCCATTTATGTTAAAGAAAAGAGCCTCAGCAAGATCTGTTTCCCACTGCTGCCCTCTTGGTAAGAGATACTAGAAATAAGAATAAAGATGGCTATGCTCAGAATCACCTGGTAGAGTGACAGGGGCTTAGAGACAAACCAAGCTGGGTGGAAATCCTGGTTTCATCCCTCATTAGCTATGCAACAGAGCAACTTTTTTTTTTTTTTTATCCACCTAAGATTTAGTTTCCTTACTGGTCATCTCCTGGTAATTATTCCTATCTTCCAGTTTTATAAGAATAAATGATAATCGGGACTGGAGGGGTTATTCAGTGTTAGAGCACTTTCCTAGAGTGCATGAGGTCCTGAGCTTGAGCCTCACCACTGCAATAAATAAATAAATAAACAAATAAATAAATAGTAAATAAAGGTAGCCTTGCCTTCTACTTAGGATACAGCGGACCATGAGTGAAAATTATTTGTTTTCTATTGTCCAATAATAGATGGCCAACATACTTTCATATTTTAATTTGAAAATATTTTTATCCCAATAGTGGTAGAGCTGGCTCCTGAAGAATTTATAAAAAGAATGGCAGTAGTCATCCAAGTGTGTAAGAGTTAAGGAATTACAAACAGATATATTTACTTTGAGGTTCTGTTATGTGTCTTAACATTTTACTGTCTGTCTTCATTAGTCTAGTTACTAAGATGAAAAATATTACTCTCTTCCAATTCTCATACGTCCTCCAAAAAACTAGAAAAAATTTTTTAGACCTATAAAATATTAAAAAAAAACATATATCGATGGGCACAATGTTACATTTGTAGAGGGAAATGTCATTGGTAGGAAGAGAACTGCCTAGGTCAGTTTAGATGTTGAGTTTATTTTCCAATAATTTTAAAAATTAAAGTTAAAAATGTATTTAAAATACTCTATATATGAAAGTCATACAAAATAAAGGGAGGAGAAGGCAAGAGAGCAAAAGAAATGTGAGAGGGTACTTGGAAATCAACTATAAGACAGGAACAATGCTTTTGCAAAACAAAATGTTCAGTGAGAAATTTCTAGTCATACACTGATAGAAAGAAGGACTTTTTGTAAAAAATAGTCTAATGTGTAGTGTTATGTTCGTTTTTTACCTCAAGGAAAACCCTTTCATCGTTTCAAAACCTCAGGACAATCTTCTATGCAACTAGTAGAAATGAGAGAATCCAGCCGGACTAGCAACTCAAAGTCAGAAAATACCATGAGAAATCTTGCAGAGGGATTCGATTTCCCAGAAGAAGTCAAATAGTTGAGTTCTGTCATTTTAATTTAAAATGGAAAAGACAAAGGGCACTTTAATTGGCATCCAGAACATAGACACCATTTTGGGTGATGATAGTAACCCATGGGCAGCATAATTCTCCATCCCATAATCATATGTGGATACTCGGATTGGAAACAATTTTTAACATTAAAAGCAACTAATCTAGGGGAATTTTTCCCATAAAGAAGTAAACCAATATGTTAAAACTGAGGTAATAACACTGTTTAAAAAAAATATGGACAAGTTTTAAAAAAACTGTCTGAATCCAAATTTCTTACTTTCAAAAAAGAATAGCAAACCACATTCTCAAATGGTATAGCGCATCACTCCAAGATTATATACAAGATATCCATGTAAGATATTATCATAATACCTGGAACATAGTAGAGTTTTATTGAAAAAGGAATGACCATCTTTAGTTCTATCCTAACAGATGATACCCAAATACATCTTTGGAAGAACCTAAACATATTTTTGTAAATATATGATAAATCTTAAAATAGGAATTGAGACCTTTAGCATAGAATTTCACATAACAAAAATGTTTTGAAGCTATAGTGGCAGAGTTTAAGTCAGTAGTTCTGTATTTTTATTTCTGATGCTCTAGAATCTTTCTAGTTTTCTGCATGGCTACATCAAGATATTTGCCATATTATTAAGGTTGTATAATGCTTGTTAATTTTTCTCAAGTAGTAAAATGGCCTCTACCTTCCCAACATTCTGGACAAAAGATTTGTACAAGTCATTCTTCTTTTAAGCAATATTTCATTTAAATTGAAGCAGACTAATGATAAATGTGTAATAATGGAGGATTTCACTTGGCTTGCCAAAATGATTGCTCTTGGTACCATTTATCCTTATTTGAAAAAAAAATAAGGTTAAAGACTCTTTTCTGTATCTAGAAAACCTGAAAATGTACCATTTGCTTCTGCAAAAATGGAGGTAAAAATCAAGTGACGATCTGTCCTTAATACTCAGGAAATTACTAAGTTTTGTTGTAACCAACTTTTGAAAGATTTTAATTCAGGGTCTTCTGGAGAAGAGAACAAAATAAAACGAAACAAAACCACAAAACAGAAAGCCACCTGACAATGTACTGCTATTCTCAGTAATGAGGCCAGAGGAACACCATAGGAAACACCCCTGCAGCTTAATCAATGACCAGCCCTTGCACATAAGTCAAAGGTGTACTCAATTGTTCCAAATTAGGAATAACTGACGTCAAGAACCAACCTGATTTCTTATTGGTTTCACACCCTGTTGCCTTCAGTGACAAAGTAATAACTAATTCTGTTCCTCCCAAGGCACAAACTTTATTTTGTATTATTTTTTTTCCTTCTAGTATGCTTTCCTAATTTATGCCAAAGGCAAACAAATACATCCAGAGAGGCTTTAACTGCAGAGTTGATTTCTATGTTGTTATTAACTAGAGGTGACAGTAGTATAGTAATTAATCTTTTATCATTCAGTTCCTGATCTCTACAGAATTTGAAGGACATGATGCTCTGTATACACTTACATAAGAAGAATCATTATTTCATGTTAAACTGAAGCAAGGATTATATGTTTAATTCTAATTTTCCTGACCTGGGTAGACCTGCCCACATCATCAGGTATGCCAACTATAAAAATGAAATGATGATTTGTTTCTAGAATATGAACTTTTGGAATAGTCTTTTAGTGACAACAGCTGAAAGGAAAGAGGGACTCTGTGAGCCTTATTGGCTTTACAATATGAAGGGAGGGATTAGAGGTTTATTCTAAATATTTGTCCAAAATTAAATGTGAACATATGCCTTTCCTTTTCCTAATTCTTATACCTGAAAAAGTAATGACTTTATTTATTTGATACCAAAGAAAAGTAAATGGTATGTGGCCAAATACATTGTATGTTAGAAAAGAGTAGACAAATAATACTGTATTCATTTTAATAGTTCTTTAATATTTTCTCAAGTTGCTGAACTGAATTGACAAGAACAAAGGAACACATTATGTCCCTTGTTCCTCTAGGCAGCAGTGAGTGAGCGATTGCCTTAGGAGAGAAGTTGTTGATGTAAATTGAATGGGAATAGAGTATTTCTCATAAACCATCCAGAGTGATTTCTCTTCTTACTTCCTACCTTTGAAATTTAATTCACAGGCCCAGGAAAGTTAGAATGAAATTATTTGTCTTTGGAAGACAGATCTGATTCCACAGTTTTTGAAAGAAGTATCTTGACAGAAAACATTTGGGGATAAGACAGGAGTTAGCATGGAATCTGGATTGGGTGTTTGATGTAGGCATTCTGAGGAATTGTCAAGTGTTGAAAGTTGATGTTCTAGAGCCAAAGTTCTAAAATATCTATCAGTTGGAGAAGGTGACCATTTTCCATTTTTTTTTTCCTGTGCCATATCTTCAGTGACATTCTGAAGATACTAAGTAATTCCAAGTTGTCAAACTGTTCTGAGCTGTCATTATTTATGTCTTCTATTAACTTCCTCCCCAAATTATGAAGCTACTTGAGGCCAGGGCTGTCTCACTCACAGTTTATGTCCATAAATGATAATCATTGTAGGTACAACACAATTAAATGATAAATATTTGTTGAGTGGGTAAATATTTGAATTAAGAGGGGGAATGTTTGGTTAAGGGCAAGTACAACTTTCATGTTCAGTGTAGGTGATGTATTCTATTCTTAGAAGGTTGAGAAGCCTTATATAATATATGTGGTAACTCAGTCAGAATATTGTCTAACCAGAATGATCCATAACCCTGCCAGATAACAGACAGATTTTTCAAACTAGTGACCCACATGCTACATTTGGCCCACAGACATGTTTTGTTTGGCCTAGAGAGGCTTTTAAAATTTTTTTAAAGTAGTTGCCAACACATAAAAATCGGTAGTTTTCACATTTCAAAGATCCAGATTTCCTACTTCTCTTGGAAAAATCAGAATAGCTGGCATTGCTAGGCTCAATTTCTGCATAGCAATAATTGCCCAGAGCTCCATGACTACCACACACTTAAGACAAGTCATGAAACTGCTGACTCTCCAGCTGCCCTTGAGCCTCAGTCTGGTAAGCGTTTATCACTTCTCGAGGTTACCTTTCTGTTCTGTGTAATACGTGAGTTTCCAAACCCCTCAGGAAAAGACTGTATATTTTCCATAAGAAGGCAAAGTGGAAGAAGAGAAGGGAAGGCAGAGAGAGAAGGAATTTTGGATTTTGCAGTATCCAATAAAAATTCCAGTCCAACACTTATCTAAACTGTTGTATTTAGGAACATATGCATTCATTCCATCTCTGATTGCTTCTAACTTACTGAAGGTATCTTGTACATTTCACTTGAGCAATGCAGATATTTCCAAGTTGGTGTCTGTTTCCTGTTTCTTCCCTCTACAAACAATTTTACAATATAGGTCTTAGCACAGTCCCTCAGAGATCCCTCATTGATGAATAAATAAGGTTTATATCCTACGGTTTACTATTCAATTTCTTCCATGAGTCTTCCTTAACCCTAACTCATAATCCTATCACACCCAATGTCTTCTCCTATTCAGTGATAGAAATATTTAGAGCTTATGTGTAATTTGCTCACATCCTTTTAGCTAACCATAGGTCTCTCTTGAGCTCCTAACTTGGTATGGATCAATACTGTCCTAGTTCCTTCAAATCTTTCATCATTCCCAGCCTAAAATACTAATTTTTACAAAATCTTTCAGTCGCTTATTTGTCTCTAACAGTTCACCATTTTTTTCTTGTATTATACTCATGAATTGATAATATTTTAAAATATTAATGTTTTCATTTATAAAAAAAAAACTAGTAAGACTTAGGAATAACTAATAATGAGCCAGGCCATCTCAAGTGTTTTAAATGTATTAAGTCATTTAGTATTCACAACTTTCATATGAGACTGTATTATTATTATCACCATTTTATATAGAAGAAAATTGAAACAAAGAGGATTACTCTCTTGTCCCCAAATAATAATAAGAGATTATCTAATTTCAGATTCTCTACTCTTTATTACAAGAGCCTAATTCTTCAAAAGGCCCTATACATGACAGGTACCACTGTTAGAAATTTTATAAAATTTGCCCATTGTGATCCATGTCAGCAAGTCCTTTATTTTTTCAAATGTTCATAACCTTAAGTGATTAAGTTCCCTTGGAGGAAGTGTGTGTGTTTCCTTTGTGTATGCTCAGCATATTTTAAAATGAATAAATAAATAAGTCAGCAAAGAAAAAAGAATCAAATATCCAACCACCTAAAAACAATCTTAAGAGAATCACTTTATTGACTGGCTGGGTGGGCTTTAATGACAACTTGTTTAATTATTTTGACTGTAAAGATATTTCCCCTTGTTTTTGAGTCTTCATTTCTTAATTTCCAGCAATATGTAAAGGATGTGATAAAGAATTTTCATCTACTTTTTTCTTTGGAGGTACAGGAAAGTTGAAAGGAATTACTGGCACTATAGTATCAGCAAAATTCTTCACAGCCAGCAGAGACACAGAGCTACCTCACATAATTCTTGAGAAGAAATTATAATTAATGGTAATGAGGAGAGTATAAGGCAGAGATCAAATTTTTCTAGCAAGAGGTCAGCATAAGCAAATTTGAGAAATCAAGAATAGATCATTGTTGACTAACCACATATTTTAAGAGAAATAGCAAAGGAAGTGTCAAATATATTGTCATGAAGCACAGTTTTCTTATGTATAAATGATAGAGTTCTTCATAAGTGTAAATAATTTCCTTGTTACTAAGAATGATACCTTCAGAGTGTAATCCTTATAATTGTAGACTTTAGAAGACTTTATCCAATAAATGTATGCTAAGAGCTATTTGAGCCTTAACAATTGGCTGTTATAAGTTAATGAACCATGAGGAAGAAGGATGGATATGGCTCAGAGCAATATTGTCTTGAGAGAAATAATATTGAAATGAAGAGGTTAGGCATTGTGAATACAAGGGATAAATTAGTTAAGAAATGCCATAAAGTTGAGGAAATGGGTGAGAATTATAAAAAAAAAAAAAGCAACAACAAACAAACAAAGCAATCTGGTTAACTTTCTAATTTTGTACCAGACTCCATGGGAAAGAGTATACTAAAGCCCAAGTCTGCATGGTTTGAGCAAGTTGACCTTTTTTTTTCTTACCATGTTGGCATTTTAGTCTTTAACTATACATAAAATTATGTTCTATATCAGTTATTGCAAGAGTTGATTTTTTTTCTAAAGTACTGAGAATTGAACCCAGGTCCTTACACATGCTAGGCAAGTGCTCTACCAGTGAGATACATCCTGAGTCCAAGAGTTGATTCTTTAAAATAGAATTAATGATTTCTAATTCTCCCCTGGATTCACATATGAGCTCAGAACTCACACATTTGTTTTTATCCCTAACTTCTAACCCATTTTTAACCATATAGGTGCATAAACCCATTACCACCTAAGTGCCTGCTTTTTAGCCTTCGTTATGTATATGTATAGGCCATTCATGGTTCTCTTGGTTGTTTCTGTTGGGACTTTTCCTAAAGGTTAACTGAGACCTTGGGGAATTTATCATGTGTGATAAACCTGTTGCCTCTTCATCATAGGTTCAAATGTTGTTCAGCCTCTGGAGGAAAAAAAAACTAAGCAAGAACAGGTGCTGTTTTCATTCTACTCATTCTAGTTTTGACACAATGATTCAGAATTTTTGCCAACTATTAATTCACTCCTTCTCAAACTAATTTTAAGGTCATCAGAGCTCTACAATTTATTTAACACTCTTTTGTTTAAGATATTTTTGCACCATTGTCATTGGGAAGATGGGGGAAAAGGAGCTAGTGAATGACAATTATTTTCTTTTTACATTGCAATATTCTTTCCCAGAATTCTATATGTTGCAGAATTCTATCATGCTATACTCTATGT
This sequence comes from Ictidomys tridecemlineatus, assembly GCF_052094955.1. NCBI lineage: Eukaryota > Metazoa > Chordata > Mammalia > Rodentia > Sciuridae > Ictidomys > Ictidomys tridecemlineatus. Next base: position 34,759,629 of record NC_135480.1, read on the forward strand.
ACAGCTATACATGAAATTTAATTAATTTTAATAGGAACAAAAAGAGTACTGCATTAAGTATTAAACCCAAGGTTAAATTGAAGGATGTAAATATACATGTGTTAGAGATGAGATAATCCCACAACTTCAGAAATTCTGGAAGAGCACAGGTTGGATATATCCTACTGTGATTTCCCTGTTCTATACTCCATACTTCCTCAACAATATTCTGTGTTCCAAGAAAGGACTGTCTGAGAAGATTGACTATTATGAACTGCTTCAGTGGGCTCATTTGTCCTCTGGATACAGGTTAGGTAGCCAAAAGGGGAAATAGGTATAATATGGGCATAGGCACATTGGAAGATATTTGGTTGGGATATCTATTTCCATTGGAATTGTCCCCTTGTTTACCATGAGAGAATGGCTGCATCTCCAAGTAGCATCTCCATGATATTGGCTAGATTTATATAATAAAGATATTATTTCCGGTTAAAATCTATGTACCCTTCTCTCAAAATATTGCCTTAATTTATCTGTTTGAATGGACAGATATCTAGTAAAGTAATAAATTACTGACCTATAAGAGCAAAATTATTTCTCAATAATTAATTAGTTGTGTGGTCTTAATAATGGACAGCATCTTAATTTTTGAGGGACTGTCTTATTTTCTCAAATATAAAATTTAATATTAGGATCAAAGATAACTTTGTGATGGAAGCGTGTTATTTTCTCAAGCACAGAATAGGATGAAAGTTCTCTAAGCCATTAAAACAAACTCTCGTAAGGGTTAAGATTATATGGCTCCTGATCAATTCTTATGCATTTATCTGAGTCTACATGGCATGCTAAAGCTATCACAAAAGAGGGACACAAAGATAGATGTTACCAGAGGATTTTCTTATTTCATCTAGAATCTGAGGATGAAGAATCCTGAGGACATTGGCTTTGTTTTATTCATTGGAAAATAGTTAACGTTGAGGACATTTTTTTAATGGACTACATTAGTTGATTTTTAAATGTTGAATCAACCTTACACACCAGAAATACATCCTTCTGGTTATGTTTTTATAATACATTTTATATTTGGAGGTCTGATACATTAATATTCTGTTAAGAATTTTGACATCTATGTTGATGAGAGACATTAGTTTGTAGTTTCTCTTCTTGCTATGTCTGTCTTGTTTTAGTGAGAGGGTAATGAATTAAAAAGCATTCTATCTCACAAAAAAGGCAGGTTCTGTGGTTCACCTGTAATCCCAGTGGCTCGGGAGGCTGAGACAGGAGAGTTCCAAGTTCAAAGCCAGCCTCAGCAATGGCAAGGTGCAAAGCAACTCAGTGAGACCCTGTCTCTAAATAAAATACAAAATAGGGCTGGGGATGTGGCTCAGTGGGTGAGTGCCCCTGAGTTCAGTCCCTAGTACCCTGCCCCCTAAAAAAGTATTCTATCTCACAAATAAAATAATTAAAAAATGATATCCATTTTCTGAAAGAAATAATTGAAAATGATATAATTTATTCCTTAAATGTTTAGTATAGAATTCACCAATGAACTCATATGGGCCTGGTGCTTTTTCTTTTGGGAAGGATAATAGTTGATTCAACTTAACAGAAAAAAACCTATTCAAGCTTTCTGTTTCTTCTATGAATTTTGACACACCCTGTAAGAAATTAGTCCATTTCATCTAGGTTATCCTGTTTGGGGGCAAATAATAGTGCATAGTATTTCTTTACTATCATTTTAACAAAAATAATATATATAGTGATGTTCCTTCCCCCACACTTTTTTGGTACCAGGGATTAAGCCTAGGGGTGCTTAACCGCTGAACTGTAGCCCCAGACATTTTTTTTTTTTTTGAAACAGGGTCTCCCTGAGTTGCTTAGGGCCTCCTTAAGTTGTTGGGACTGGTTTTCAACTTGTGATCCTCTTTTCTCAGCCTCCCTCCAGAACTGTTGGGATTACAGGCATGTTCCATTGTGCGTTACTTATTTGTAATATTAGTAATTTGAGTTTGTGTTTACTTTTTTTCTAAGCCCAAATAAAGACTGATCAATTTTATTAATCTTTTCAAAGCACCAGATATTCATTTTGATGAGTTTCTTCATTTATTTCTTATTTTCAATTCAGGGAAAGGCATATGCTTGGCAAGCACTCTACCACTGAGCTACCACCCTTGTTCTGAATTATAGTTTTATAAAAAATTATTTTAATGGTTGTTCTAAAGTTTGCAATATATATTTACAACTAATCCAGTTCCAATTTTAAATAACACAGTACTTACTACTTAACTCGGAGTGTTGGTACCTTATGAAACTAAATAATCCTTATTTTCCTCTTCTATCCTTTGCATTATGCTGCAACTCATTTATTTAATACATGAGCATGCATAAGTGCATATACCTATATTTATATAGTTGAATATATTATTGCTATTATTTGAACAAACTTATATGTTAGATTATTAAAGAATAAAAAATATGAAAATATTTGTTTTGCCTTTACTGATTGCTTCACTTACCATCTTCCTTTCTTTATGTAAACTCAGATTCCTGTCTTATCTATATCATTTTCCTTTACTCCATAAATAACATTTTAAAATTTTAATGTATTTATTTTTTACCACTTTTTTGGCTGGCAATATTGCTCAATGGTAAAATATTTGCTTAGTGCATGCAAGGCCCTGGATTTGATCCCCAGCACTAAAAATCAATAAACAAATAAATAAATAAAATAAAATAAACAGAACCAAAAATTCTTGCAAGGCAGGTCTATTAGCAACATTCCTCTTTGATTTTTGCATTGTCTGATGAAGTTTATATCTTTCTCATTTTTGGAGGATAATTTTGCATGGAAGACAATTTAAAGTTGATATTTTCTGGTTTTTGTTTTTCTTTCAAAACCTTAAATAGTTTACTATCTTCTTGTTTTCATGGTTTCTGAGGAGGAACCTCATGTGATTCTTCTCTTTGCTCCTGTATAGGTAAGGTTCCCACCCACCATCTCTGATTTTTTTCAGGAGTTTTCTTTATTTTTTAATTTTCTGTTGCTTGAAAATAATATGAGCAAGTATAATTTTTATGGTATTTATTCTGTTCAGTGTTCTCTGAGCTTCCTGGTTCTGTGGTTTGGTATTGAAAATGAATTTTGAGGGTAATCATTGTATCATTTTTTTTCTTTTCTTCTCCGCTCCTAATATATTTGAAATATATTTACATCCAAATATGTAAAAATATAAATAAATATAAATATATATAAGTATATATTTATATCCAAAAACAGGAGGAGATTTTTCTTGGATATTTACTATTGCAAGCTGGTCAATTTCCTGGAGGTGAAACTCAAAAAAGTATGTTTAATACTTTTATATAGTTATTTCTCAGTTCTGTGATAATCTTCTCTTTATTTTTAATTTTTTTCCTTTCCTTTTTAGTCTTAACATTTTGTCTTAAGAAATCCTCAAGCTCAGAGGATTTTTTCCTCACTTGTGCCCAATGTAGTTATAAGTCTGTCTGTCAAGGGCATTCTTTATTGCTGTTTTAATGACTTTAGTCTTCAGGTTTTTGTTTTTATTTTGTTATTTTTTTACTTATTTCTTAGATCCTCCATCACTCTGCTTACGTTTCCTGTTTGTACCTGCTATCTACTTTATCCATTAGAATCCTTAGCAGATTAATCATTATTTTAAAAAAAAAATACCGATCTGATAATTCCAACATAATTCTCATATTTTGAGTCTAATTTTGATTCTTGTTCTGTCTTTTCAGACTGTACTGTCTTTTTCCCCTCAGATATTTTGTAAGTTTTTCATTGCTAACATGAGATACTTGGTAAAAGGAACTGTGTTAAATAGGTTTTAAGTCATGGGCCAGTACAATGTAGACGTAGGGTAGCAGAGAAACATTCTGGAGTCCTATGACTGGGTTTCAGTGTTTTAGTCAATCTCTGCTTCTGGACTGGGAATATTAGACATGTTTCTCATCTACCCCTCTTCACTTAGGTTGAATGGGATGGCTAGAGTTAGATATTTCCTTTACTGTAGGTCAGCTCTGCTCTGACCAAAAAAAAAAAAAAAAATCACTTGAGCGGATTAAATTCTTATTAAGATTCTGATTAAAGCAGAAGGAGACTTTTCTCTGCCTAGCTGGTGAAGTTCCTGGAGGTAAAAAAAAAAAACAAAGAAAGTGTGGGTCTCCTCCCTCATTTCAAGGTTACCTTGGAATTTTTAAGAGTTCTTAGATTTGTCCACACTGAATCTGCAACAATCCATCAAGATCTCTGTGTTGAGTTTCTGCTCAGGTTAAGTGGTGATTCTCTGTATTTGTTTGCTGTCTCTCCAATTCCAAGGGCAGTGGTTTGCCCTGTGACCTCACTTTTCGGACAGAACTGAGATGAATTGCTGATATTTCAATTTGTTCATCTTTTCATTTGTTGTTAGGCTGGAGTGGTGACTTGCACGCCTTTTACATGCCAGACTAGAAGCCTAAGCAGATTTTTAATTTAAAAAAAAAACAACATGGCTCTATTTCCTTACTAGTCTAGAAATTTGAGATTATTGAAAATTCTTAGTATATCAACTTACTCATTTGATATTGAAGAGAGCATGGCTTTCTTGCTGGCCAAGAAAAATGTAACACATTCTGTAATATATCTTAGGGGAAATTAGTTCCAAGGGAAAGATCTGTCTTTTATGCATAAGGAAGGTCTGGCCAGCATTTGGGCTCTATGTAAAATGTGTTCATATATCTTTAGCTAGGACAAAGTCTACACAAAATGTTAATAGCAAACTGCAAAGTCATGGAAACTTTAGGACTTCTACATAAATATGCAAAATGTTCCTGAAAGAACATTTGGGTGGGTTCAATTTCTTGAAAACAAGATAGAAAAATGTAAATATCTTTATAACTTGCAAGCATAGTGGGTCTTAGAAATTTGATTTTTGTTGTTATAGTAAAGGGTAGTGATAGAATTAGGTTTTTATCTATTGATTATTTCTGTTTAATTAAGCTGCTCAAAAGACTTCCCTGGGAGGCTTTAGAACTCCTCCCAGGTTGCTGGAATCTCCTTAGGAAAATATAGTCAAGAAATGGTCTTAAGCAATTTACCTTAGGTTCAGAAAGAATTATAAGAGTCATACTGTATAGAAATAAATAAATAAATAAATAAATATATAAATAAATATATATATATATAGACACATGTATAGATATGTGTATGTATATATATATAAATAAACTTGTTAGACTTTCTATTTTGGAAAGATTGTAGGAACTGTGGATTTTATGTTTCTAAAGTAGAGGAATAACCAGATGGGCTTTTCTCTTAAGCAAAGAAAGAAAAGAAGAGAATAAACTCTTAGTTGATTGCCTGTGCTGAATTCTGAGTTGCCAAGTTTAATGCAATCTCATTTACACTTGTAAACAATCATGTGGATAAGTACTGTTCTTAACAATAACAATGATATTCCTAAAAATATAAAATGAAACAACTTGCCACGGACACACAGCTAATAACTGAGATGGGATTCACTTGTATTTATTCCATAAACTGTTCCTTTGACAAACACTCTTACATGTGCCTGAGGGCAGCACAGCCAGTCTTCCTGAAATATTGAGGATTGCCAATTTGGACTTCCAAAATTGCACCTGGGGAACATGGTGCATCAGTTTGCGTTGTGCTGCAGTAACACTACAGACTAGGTAGTTGTCGCTTGTGATGAACAGATACTTATTGACTCACAGTTTTGAGTGAAAAGCCCAATATCATGGTGCTGGCATCTTGACAAGGACCTTATTTCTGCCCCATGCCATGGCAGAAGGCAGAAGGATTAAGAGTAGGCAAAAGGGAGACAAACTAACCCTTTCATAAAGGCACAGATCCCACTCATGAGGACAGAAACCTCATGGCCTAATCACCTGTTACAGTTTCTATCTCAATACTTTCTATAACTGCAATTAAATTTCAACATGATTTTTACAAAGAACAAATATCCAAACCATAGCACAGGGTGAAAAAAATATATATATATCACATATATCTAATGTATTTTTATATTTGTATTATAATGTATATATACATAGGTGTGTGTTGTTCAAATTGTCAATTTATATAATCTAGGAGCAAAGTTTATTTTCAAAGATTCTCATTAGGCATTCTTTTTATTATTCTGACTAAGAAAGTTACTGACAGGAAAGAAAGGTGAGAGCAACTTTAGAAAGCAGTAATAGAGAAAGAAAGTCAGTGACCATTAATGGCCCTGAGGTCATCCAGCTGCCTATTCTATGAATAAAATGTCCTGAGGGTACAACTCTGTGCTCTGTCAGAGGTTTTTGATAATAAGGGACAAAAGGGCCAAATTAAATTTGCTCAAAAAAAATTAGGATTTTTTTTTGTTGTTGTTTATTTAACAGAACTTGCTCTTCCTGTATCTTTTTTGAGAATGTCCCCACCTCCCATATTTCTAGTACTGGTTAATTTAGCTGAACCAAGTCATTTTCTAAACATATGGCTACTACTAGGTGTCTTAGTACCTTTTGTGTTCTTTAACAGAATATCACAGGCTGAGTAGTTTTTGAAGAAAATGAACACTTCTTATAGTTCTGAAGGCTGGGAAGGTCAAGGGATTCACATCTTAGAATGGTCTTCTTACTGCTTTATCTCATGGTAGAGTGCATAAGGGAAAAAGAGCACATGTGTACAGGAGAGAAGAACAGGAGGACAGACTCGTCCTTTTTATGAGAAATTCCTTCTTACCATAATAATGTGCTTCCATGATAAACACGTTAATTCACTCATGAGGTCACCAGTATTGCATTGGAGATGAAGTTTCAAAATTTGGAGATGAAGGTTCCAAACTTGGAGGCACATTCAAACCATGGCATAGGAAAACAAAATGTTAGGTGCATGAAATAAATGGGACCACCACTGGAGAAAAGCGAAAGGATTCTTCAAGGAAGTAGGAAAGAATCACATTTTTCCATTGTCAGCTTGGCACTCAGAACCTACATGTATCCTTGAAAAGTTTGGAAGGAGGACTAAATTCAGTGAATTTAGATAGATCTTCTGGTAAGAGTCAATTTGTAAAATCAGCACTAGAATTTGACACTAAACAAGTTATTTGAGGGTAAAATTTATAAACTCAGAAGTGAGAGTTTTGTTACAGAATAATAACCAAGTCAGTACAATTTACAATCCCAACATGCTTACAAAATTTAAGGACTGATTTGTTAGAATTCTTTTCCTAAAATATGATTATTACACTGAATTAGAATTCTTTTCTAAAATATGATTATTACACTGAATTAATTTTTTTAATCTTTTAATTTTTAGATTTCTAACATTTAATTTCTTCATAGACATTTTAAAATTCAGTAAAATCCAAAATATCTATAAAGACAGATTGAAACAATAAAATATATATGATCATTTTTTTGTCTTATCCAAGAGACAAATATTGGCAATATTTTAAGTATATTTTAACTACTTTAAATATATTTTTATATTTTCAATCATAATTTATATTTTTATTATCTTTTATGTATATGTAACAGTTATGGGACAATAATTTTTTTCTAAAAATAAATAAATTCTTGAAAATATTTTTGAAAATACTTTAAATAGTATTTTGTAGTATGCCGTACTTTGTAGTATGCCTTTTTTTGAAAGGTTGTGCATAGAGTCTCAATACCACAAAAATTGCTCTGAAGTGGTAAAATTAAAAAATTGTACCCATGTAATTTTTAAGGGCCATTTGGTATTGCTACTTATGATATGATAATAACAGGACATCTTAGAGCTAAACTTCTAAAAGAACTTGATTCTCAGTTTTTTCCCTGTCTACACCAGGAAAGAATATTAACAATATCATTTCATAAACTCTAATTCCTACTCACAACTCCCCTGAATTATGCAAACAATGAAAGACATGGAACAATTTTTATGTTCATGATATCTTTGACATCTTTTAATTTAGTAATCAGGAAATAGTTTCTGGACCAAATCTGGTACTAAAAACCCATTTTCTAATCAGGTTCCACAGATATTTCCATAATTGTATGCTGTATGAGTTTTCCACTAGGAAGTTATATGATGTACTGAACTTATCTGTACCACATCCTTCAAGACAAAGTAATCATTACCAAGACAGTGCATGAGTTATAGAGCTTTTGACTACATCACTAACTATCTACTTCATGCTATGCCCAGTCTCTAATCTTTGAAAGTAAATAGGAATATTTCTGGACTCTCAGGACCTTTTTCCTTTTTTTAATGATAGAAAAAATGATAAAGTTTCTAATAGAAATGTTTAGATTCACTTTGATTCTAAGGTGATTCTAGTTGTGAATCAAGAAAACTGCATTTAAACAGTAAAACAAGTAGTAGATATGGTTGCCCACATAGTCTCATGACACTTTCCTTATTTTTATTTACATGGTAGTGATTTCCATAAATGTAAACTTCCCTGCTTGACTATAAAATATTATAATTTGTTGTCAGTTTTAGACACCATCCCTAGTCTCTTATCCTTAACAGCATTGTGCAATCAAGATAGCATTTGTTAAATTATCAGAGTTAAAGGATAGGGGTGGAAAATTTACAGCTGCAGAAATGTAACTCAAGTGCATTTATGATTTTCTCTCTTCCATTAGACTCTGCAGGTCTACTCCATTTAAGAGTTCAACCTTTAGCTTTCCTGAATTATAATAATTATTCTTTCCATATTTTTCTACATTATTTTAATTAGGAACATAAACTCTACCAACTTTTGAAAAACAATCTGCAGACAATTACAGAAAGATTTCTAAAAGTAGAATTGTCAAAATACAATACACACAACTTCAACTTTAAGCCACAATGGAGAGCCTGAATTTATTTTTGAAAACAGAAACATGACAGAGAAAAATCAGTGGAAATAAAACCCGGTTCTTTAATGGATTCATAAAATAGGTAAGTTTTTGCCAGATTGACCAAAAGCACAAAATAATTAAAAAGAGATAAAACCAATTACCAAAAACAAAAACAAAAGTAAGAACTTGGTTACCTACTCCACATTTGTTAAAAGTGTAAGGCACTTTTAATCAACATTTTAGACAAATCTTGAAAGATACAAGCTATCAAATAAGAAATAGATAATCATAATAAATGTACATGTATTTAATTAATTTGTAGTTAATTACTTTCACACCAGAAAAAAAAAACTCCAGGTACAGAAGACTTCAATGGAGACTTCTACCAGCATTGGAAAGATATAATTCCAACTTTGTACAAATTCTTCCAAAAAATAGAGGAAAGTTCTATTTATAAGAAGTTAATATTTTCCTGATACAGACACCAGACAAAGATGTTACAATGAAAGTAAATATACAGAGCAATAGAAATGTAATACTTGAAAAATTTCAGCAATAGATTAAAAGAATAAAAGTGAAAAATTATATGGTGATTTCAATGAAAGCAGAAAATAATTTGAAAAAATCCAACATCTATTCATAATATTTTTAAAAATCCCTTAGACTATGATTAGTAAGGAATGTCATCAAATTGGTGAAGTTCATCTAAGAAAAGTCCATAAAGTCATAATTAATGGGGATAAGTGGAACCATTCTCTCATCAGACCAGAAATAGGGCAAGATCAAAACAGCAATAATAACAGATGATTTTGTAGGAGATACCCAATGCAATAAATCAAGACATAGAGAAACATTCATTAGAAAAAAGAACTCAAACTGTGTTTGCAGAGATCACCATTCACACAGAATAAAATAAAGAAATAAATTGCTTGTGGGACTAAGACATGGGTTTAAATAGGATGTAGTGTGGAAGGTTGGAATGGAAGTAAGCATTTCCAAAGAATAGAAAATATTTGATAAAGGCACTATATGCAGTATGCAATCAGCTCTCAAAATTCAACACCAAGAACCAAACCCCCAATTCATAAAAATAGTCAAGAGATTCTGATGGAACAGACACTTTTCCAAAGAAGATGAATAAAGGGAAATTACTGATATGAAAAAGGCTTAACATTATTAATTGTTACAAAAGGCAAATTCAAAGCACAATGAAATACCACTATATACTCACTAGAATTGCTAACATTTAAACAAACATACAATAAACAAATTACAAAACCAAGTGCTGACAAAGATTTGAAGCAATTGAAAATTTCACACACTGCTGGTGGGAATGCAAAGTTTTACTGCCACTTTGAAAAACAGTTTGATGGTTTCTTTCTTCTACAAATGTGAAATAGACATGTTTAAATAAACACCTACCATATGACCTAGCAATTCTTGCAGACATTTATCCAGGAGAAATGCAAATATATATCCACTTAAAGTTACATGCTCAAATATTTATGGCAGCTTTAACTTTATTTCTTGGCTAAAACAAATATCAATATCCTTCAACTTGTGAATAGGTAAACAAATTATAATATACCAATCCAATGGAATACTACTGAGATGAACAATTGAAACAATACAGTAAGTAAAGATCTTGAAAATATAATGCTAAATGAAAGAATCCATATACAAAAATATCATGTATCACAGTATTCACATACCATTTTAGAAAAGACAAAGAGACAGAAAGCAAATCAATGGTAGCTAGGAATGGTTCTAGAAATAGTGAGTGACTGTGGGCTGCAATGGGGAAACTTTGCTGGGAATAAAAATATTCTATAATTTGATTGTGCTAATGGTTGTATGGCTATTGGCATTTTCCAGGTTTATTAAACTGTATGCTTAAAATGATCAACTGTTGTACTTCTGTGAGGCTGTCTGAAAATCATCAATGAGAATGGAAAATGAAATATTATCAACTACCTTGTTTAATAGAGTTACCAGAATTTAACATACAATTTCCATCTGAGCTTCCTAGCAGTAAAGAAAACTAGAAAGGCAACATGTTATTATCTATTGACTATTATGAAATACATTTTACCTATGAAACTAATAATGAAAGGAATTTATTACATACATTTTTAAATTTTTTTTTCACAATGATGTTTGGTTAACATTCTTCATAGATCACATACTAACCCTTGATACAGGCAAAGATACATTTCTATTCCTTTCTATTTCACTAAACTCCCAATTCTCCCATTAATTAAAGAATTATAATAGCTTTGAATTATATAAGCTGTTGAAATTTCCAGGAATAAAATCTGTTTCCAAATATGGGGAAGCATCAACAAATCACTATATGCCATCTAACTCCAGTGGGTATGTAATGGTTACTTGCAGGGTAATGCCATCTCTAATATAGTGGCATGGCCTCAAAAACTATCAGAGGTAGCTCTGAAATCTTCAGAGTCCTCAACCCTAGCTTACTTCTCTCTTTTTTGTTAATCATTCAACTCAATATATTTGGAAATAAATTAAATGTATAGTCAATATAAATAATATTCACAAAATATTTTACAATCATTTTTAACACTGAATCTTTGAAATACATTTTTTATTCATAACACATCTCGATTTGGACCAGCTACATATCAAGTACTCAGTAACCACATGTGGCTAATATCTACCATATTGGATAGCAGAGATCTACTGTTCATCTTTTCACATATTCTAATTCAAACAGTGTGTTCAAACTCTTTGGTGTGTTCAATCTCTTTTGGATTCTTTCTCGATGACTTACTCTTGCTATATAAATATATTTAACATATATTTGCATATCCCACACATTATGTATATTTAACATAGACATTTCTCTCTGTGATCAGGATGGTCTATAGAAGTGGCTTGCCATTTATAAGCTGATATAATGACTTTTGGTTATATTACTATGTGGTTTGGCAATTCACCTATTGGGTACCTTCTCTTAAGCATCTTGTAAATAGCAGGGACTTAGGAAGAAATTCCAACCATACACTTTCACATTTATATCTGTACCAAAGCAATTGCACCTGAGTTTTGTCTAACTGGGTAAGAGTTTTGAGTTTAACTAGAATCCCTGAATAAGACTCAGAAAAAAAAATCACAGTCACAATCTCCAAGGCAAAAGAGAAAAGTTTGTGCTACACTTGGAAAATTGCTTTCACCTATGACCTAGATCTCATTAGTAGCAATACATAGACATCGTCTAATAGCCATTTCCCCTGCCTTCTTCCAATCAGACAATATCTTTATGGGCAAGAAAAAAAGAGGACCAAACTCTGACCCTGACTTGCCTTTTCAAATTCCAGTAGTTGGTTTTCACTTTAATTTCCATTTCCTATTGCTTCATGTAAATAAAATTCACAAAACAAACATGCTCACTTTGGGGAAGAAATTTCACCTGTATTCTTGCTTTAATGTCTTGCTGTTCTTGCCTTTGTTCCCAGTCAGCATTCCTGGAAAGTCACAAATTGTATATAGATCTGAGCTGTTGAATAATTGATTCTTGCATTTGGCAAGTATGTATTGACATTTTATACTCTATGCTACATATTGAAAGACAAATAAGACACAGTTACTATCCCTAAGAAAACTGTATTGTAGTAAGGGATAGAGACATGATAACAAATAATTATAAGATGTGTTGCTGTGTTCTAATAGATACTTCTATGAACAGGATGTTAACAGACAACAAGCTATTAGAACATAGCAGCTAATCTTTTCCACAAAGGTGCTAGAGATTTCATAAAGTAGGTAGCAGCAGAGGTTTTGAAGCATGAGGTGGCAGGATCAGATGGCTTTCCAAGCAAAGAAATAATTCACATGCAAATAAATTAGGGAGGTTTCAAGGACATTCAGATAGTAATGAAAACTTGTGTGACTGGAGCTCAAGGTACATTTACTCATTTACTTATTTAATTAGTATATTAGTAAGCAACTCCTGCATATCAAATATCACTGTAGACTTTGTTACCAAAATTGATAAACATCTCTTGTAAAGCTTATATTCTAATTGGAGGTGAAAACAATAAGGGGAGGGAAAAAGGGAATACTAGGGACTGAATTAGAGCAAATTATATTCTATGGTTTTGTAATTATGTCAAATTGAATCCTAATGTTACATATAACTAAAAGGTACCAACTAAAAAAGGAAAAAAGTACAGAGTATATCAAATCATGAAATTCTCTATCAAGAAAATTTAAAAGGGAAATTATACAGTCAGGATTGTTGGGCCTAGTGAATAAAATGCTAAATGAAGACCAAATTGATGAGATGACATGAGGAGGGCCTACAGGAAACGGGGAAAAGAGTCATTTGTATATCTGGGGGAAAACATGTCAGGCAGAGGAAATCTTTCAAGTCTTGTTGGTAAATATGCTTGTTGTGTGGGAAATAGTTGCAAAGGGGGACAGTAAAGCAAAAGCAGAGAGAGAAGAGAATAGGAGGAGAGGGGAAATGTGGTCCAGATGAAGAGGGTCTTTGATGTAGTTTGGAGAATTTTCTTTTTTAGTATGATAAAGAAGGGATGTTAGAATATTTAGATAAAATGTTTACTGTATGGACAAATGATATGACTGTGCTATGGAGAAAAGACTGTAGGAGAAAGAAAATCTTTCTAGTCAAGAGACAATGATGGACTAGTGTAATAGAAGTGGAGATTATAAGAAATCACTGGATTGCACTTTTTTTTTAAAAAAAAAGGTATGGACTAGATTTGCTGATGAATTTCAAGAAAAGACTTAAAGATGGAAAAGAGCAATTACCATTCTCTAAATTGGGGAAGATTTGAAGAAATGTATATGGACCAGGGTGTGATTGACCAGGAATTTGTCTTAGAGATGGATATATATATATATTACACACACACACACACACACACACACACACACACACACACACACACACACACATTTGGCTTTCAATATCCATTAAAGATGAAAGTTGCACCTCTGAGCAGAGAGTTGATATCAGATAATCAAGTTCAGATGGAGTTGTGGGGTTGAGATAGGAACCTGGTTCTTAACATGTCAGTGGAATTTTAAGTTGTGTTAATGAGAGCATTATGTGATTTGAGAGAAGGGCAGTGAATTAATAGAAAATGAGTGAGAAAATAGGAAGAGCAGTTTGCATTGAGCTTTACTATTTGAGCACAATTCCATTGGAAGTCTAAAATCAATTAGAGGTTTGAAAGCAAAGAAATATATGACATGATTTACTTTATTTAGAAAATGGTTAGCCATGTATCTTAGAGGGAATACACTTGGATAGGGGACAGTGAATATGTTTCTTTGGTCCAGATAAAGGGAAGAGTTTGTGGAGATGGGGAGGAACTACAGGGTCCAGGTATTTGTTCTGAGTTAAAAATCACAGGTTTTAGTGCCTGGACTTGGAGAGGTGTTGTGAATAAGTAATTTGCAAATTACTTGGTGTTCCATGGACATATCTTAAGGATAGTAACTGGAAGGAGAAAGTTGGGGGTTAAAATGATGACATTTTGTGGTTCCAAAGCTTTATAAAGTTTTATTTTAATATATTTGATGTCTTTAAATATTATTTTATTTGAGAGAAATCCTCTTTAGAAAATGATTGAAAACAACTTCAGACAATGATATCTTCAACAAGTTCTAGTTTTGAAACTGTGCATAGGGTTATATCATTGACTAAGAGCATACTAAGGATAGGCCACATTTTTACTTTGATTTTATACATCATAAGACATAATAAGGTACATTTGGGTGTGAGGAAGGGCATCAGCTGATATCTTAATGTACTGTGGTTCATGTGGTTCTTCAAGAAGTACCCATATCTATTGTTAAGTATAAGAAAAATAATAGGAAGTTACCAAAGATGATTATATAAAATCCTCTGGAAGAAATACTTTCACTGTTGGTTCTCCTTTTTGAATAATGGTACCTTGCCACCGTGCCCTTCAAAATAAGTTATGCCATGGTTATACAAATTAAGCAATGTTTTAATCTCATTTGCTAGAATCAACAAGTTAACTACCATGTCCAAAGAATAATGATGAAAAAAAAAAACTGGTGAAAAAAGCAAAGTAACAGAGGACATATTTCAAAATGTATCAAGATATGGGTGCTATTATATCAAATATGAAAAAAGACTTAACAACTTTTGCAAGGGGCTAGCCTTCGAAGTGTATTCTTAGAAGAAAAGAATGATGTTGACTGCCCTCCCAAAAAAGAGGAGTGAAATGGGGAAGGATAGGGTGGGATAACAGATGGACGAAGAGATGTTATAATTCCATTTCCAGTTGTATTTGTAAACTTCACACCAAGAATGGCCCTTCAGAGAAACCACTTGGCATGTAGAACTTAATAGCTTTCCATCTTTAGGCATCTTATTTTGGATGATGTTAAGGCAGAATAAAATCTCAATTTTCCTGTACCATGCAGTAGGCCATCGCTTGACAGCAATGATGGTGGTTTTCAACTATGGCTGTTTGCTAGAATCCCATGGTGGGGTAATAGTAAAAATAAAAACCTATGCCTGGGCCCAACTCCAGAACTTTGAGGTAGGCAAACCTCCCTAGCTGCTGCTAATCCACAGACAGGTTTGAGAACAACTGCCCACTAAAGCAACTCCTCAAATGGCTTGGAGTATGCTGAGTAGTTGTTTTGTTTGGTTGAAGTTGTTCTCCATTTATTACTCCCACTGTTAATGATGACAAAGAAAAGGATTCACCAGGTTTTATCAGGGAGTTGGGAAGTAGGGACATGCACAGAAGGACCATCAAGCCAACCTTCAAAATCTTCAGGAAGACCCCTTTCATGATTACAAATCTGAACATCTAAATGCCAATCCCATTTTTCCCTCAGCCATTTAGGTGAGTGTGTTGGTGTTTTATCTGCACAGATGTGGCATGAAGCAGGCAGAGAGAACAGATTCAGACAGAAGGGATGTCTCATAGCCTCTGAGACCTGAATTTTATCTCCAAGGTTAGCAGCAATTTCAATCAGTTGGCAAATTTCCCACAGATACAGATGACAGCTGATGCCCACTAACTCATCACATGGAGCAGAGTTTTTGGTATCTGGCATTTGCAGAAAGGATGTAATTGAAACAAAGACAATGCTGTAAAAAAGGAGTTACTTTACAAGTTTTTTTTTTTTAGCAACAGAAAGAAAAATATCTTATTTTAATATTTTTTGGCATTCTTCCAAACCACTCCTCCTGGTACCTCAGGCATATTGATTGGTCTCCTTGCTATTTCTCAAACTCAGCAAGAATGGTTATATTCCAAGGCCACTGCCCATGTGTCTACTTTGAACTATTGTCTCCTGATGTCTTTATCCTCAAGGCTCATTTCCTCATGGTCTTTTAGGTATCTGCTCAAAAATTATCTTACTGGAGATTATTTCTCTGACTCTTCTTTATAAAATAGTAACTACCCAATCCCCAACATTCTCTTTCCCTATTACATTGCTTTTCTTCTATTACTATTTAATTCACAATATTGACAGTAGAAATTCAGTAAGAATTCTTACATTTAATTAATTGATTAATGAATGTTTCAAATTATTTGGATATAATAACCTGTGACTATGATAAATTGTTCTTTCTAAACATAATCAAAAATATCTCTTCCATCATATATATTATATATATATATATATATATATATATATATATATATATATATATATATATATATATATATATATATATATATATATATATATATATATATTACAATTAACTTGGACACTTCTCCCACCCAGAGGCAGAGTCTGCATTTCTCCTTAGGAATCCATGTGGCACAAGTAACACTATGTAACTTCTAGGATTAGGTCATAAAAATCAATGAAATCTCCACCAGATTTTCTTAGAATGCAGATGCCATGTGGCAAGGAAGTTTAATTAGCCCACGGAGAGAACTATGTCAGTGAATTGAGAGCAGATTTTTCAGTTCCAAACTATCTAAGGTTATGATATTCATAACAGGAAATGTTTACCTGCTAAGCACTGACAACATTTCAGGAATATGAGCAAAATTATATTTGTTATTTTAAGATACATGTTTGAAGCTTTTGAGCAAAATTCATGATAGAAATTTGATTGTTAATTAGGAAATAACACTGAATATAAATCTTCAGTATTATATACACACACACACACACACACGTTTTCAGAAATCTAGCTTTTGTGTTTTGTGTATATATTCATATATTCAGTGTTTTATACTCACATTTATATCTACAATCCTGTAAATGAACACAAATGTATAGTTGTGTGTGTGTGTGTATATATATATATATATCTTACACAGTAAGCACATATATAATATTACTTATAAAATGGTACAGCTACAATGGAAAATAGTTTCTCAAAAAATTTGTAAGTGGAAATTCCACTTACGAATATATACCAAAAATAATTGAAAGTAAGAACACGAATAGATATTTGTGCATCTACAACTACAGAAACAAGAAGGAAACAACCTAAATGTCCATGCACATAGAAATGGATAAACAAAATGAGATATATATCATATACACACATCATTCAACTTCAAAAAGGAAGAAAATTCTGGCATATAGTACAACATGTTTGAACCTTGAAAACATTATACTAAGTGAAATACTCCAGTTACAAAAAGGGTAAATACTGTATGAATCCATTCATAGGATTTACTTTGTCAAACTTATACTGACAGAAAATGGAAGGATGGATTCAATGGGTTGAGGGTAGGTGGGCTGAATGAGGTGTTACCATCTATTTGGTAAAGTACCTCTTTCTTATGAGATGAAAAAGTTGCAGAGCTGGATGAAGGTTAAGATTGCCCATCAATGTGAATGTATTCACCACTGATCCAACACTTAAACTGGTTAAAATTGAGCTGGGCATTTGGCTCAGTGTTGTACCACTTGCCTAGCATGTTCAGGCCCGCCCGGGTTCAATCCTCAGCACCATACACACACAAATATTAAAACATGGTTGAAATTATAAATGTTATGTTATGTACAATTTACCCAATTAAAAATATCTCATGTAAACCCAACATATTGGTAGTATTATACATACTTCCTGTGTGGAAAATGCTTATTCATGTATCTCTAATTTGATGAATATGTTCACATATCATGCATATATTCAGCATTGTACACAAATATACTTTCAACACTGAATATCAATTCACATCAATGATATTTACTGTTTTAACATTGTTGGACTTACAAGTAGATCTCAAAATTTGTATGCATACACCTGTGGACCATGGATTATATTGACATATCTTAATATATTTTATATAATTGATGTTATTGTATACTGGTACAAATGCTGTGGGTATATTTTATATGTTTGTGTATATATAATATATATATTATATATATAAATTATTATATATTATATATATATAAATATATTATATATACACAAACATATAAAATATACCCACAGCATTTGTACCAGTATACATAGAGCTTTCAAATGCTATGAGAATGCACAGATATATGAGTTGTAGAGTAGCAGTATAATATATGTTGACAATTCTCTCATGTTTGGACACCTAATAAATCTGAAATATTTGATAAATATAAGTATACACACAGCTCTGCATACATTTGAAATGTAATACATGGGCAGATTTATTTCCAGAGGGATATAAATACACACATAGATCTCCAGTATGTATTTAAAACATATACATCTCTAGTATCTGAAGTCATCTGCAAAAGTGGGCACACACACACCCTTAAACTGTTGCAAATATAAACTACAGTTGTGTAAACATACAGCTACATTTTCAGAGTCACATATACACATGCAACTCCAATGCTGTCCATATATACATGCATATATTTTTCAATGTTTTGTGTGTCTATATCATAATTGTTGACACATACATAAACACATGCCTGCATGTACATGCTTAGTAGTCATGTACTGTATTTCCTGTTTCTCTATATTTTTAGAAATTCATATACATATGCAACTCTCATGTTACACACATGCACACTAATGTTCATTTTGACATGTATACATAGGCATGTCCTGGGTTTTACACACACACACACACACACACACACACACACACACACACTACACACACACACCCCTAATCTCCTATACACAGAACACACAGAACACTCAGAACAACTTTTTCCTTTTATGATTTGTGGTATCAGCCTCATTGCTTTATGATCTTAACTTGTGTGCATACACACACACACACACACACACACACACAAACACACACACACATATTTTTGCCCTGTGGCAAAGGGTTTAAATTTAATCAAAACCTTGGATCTTAAATAATTGAACCTGTCATCATCCACAGTTTTCACTGTTAATTAGTCATGGTGAGGTGCCATTGTCATAGGATGCAGAGTACCTAAATTTAGCAATGGAATATTACATTGATCACACACAAAAACAGCTTCGAGTCTCTGGGGATCAACTGCACGTCAGCAAATGCATTGTTGTTGAGTCCATCCTTCACCCTATTAAAGGGGGTGCTCCTGGAGTTGTAGGGAACAATCTGTTCTCTAGCTGCACATAGCAACCAAAAAAAAAAAAAAAAAAAACCAAAAATCTGTCATCCTTAACCGTTTGAAGGTCTCAGAGTAGTAACTCAGGGGAGAAGGACTGACCAGCCCTGGGAAGCCTGCCTGCGTACCACGCTAAGTTACAGAGTCTATTTCTCTTATGTAGAGCCACACCCTCCCCCCACTTCCTACAGGATGGAGGCAGGAAACAAAACTAAGCATGCTTCCTTCCCAGTGTGCCAAGTTAGGTGCTTTTTTTCTATTCTCCTTGTTCAAAGAAAGAATAAGTAAATGCATAATGTGAGCATAGGACGCTTCTTAACATCCAAACGTATATGAATACTCTACGTTTGAGGACAATCTGCAAAATACCAGTATTAATTAGCATAGTCACAAAATTCCTCCTAATGCTCTTTCCTCCATTTCATCTCATCCTAGGAGTGGCACTCTCTTGTACCTGAAAAAGGAAGGGCTCTGGGGACAAGCAGACACAAATTTAGAACCCAGCCTTCCCCCTTATCTAGAATTATGATATTCTCTAATTTTTTATTTTAGCTAACATCTTAGTTCCTTCATTTGTAAAACAGGATGCTTTGAGCCTGAAGTAGGTTTTCACTGATTGTCCATTCTGCTTCCCTTTCCAATCATGGTGGAGTACAGAAATGTCCTTCTTTATTACTCTCGTGTCTATTTCTCTTTCCTTGTGATGGAGATATTTGATTCTAGGCCCCAACTGCTATCAGGATCACTCGGGCGTGAAGAGGGCTCTTGAGTGAATAGGGTCATTGAGAACAGTGAAAACAGTTGATCCAGCAAGCATCACTTCGGTTCCTATAATTAAGGGTTTCAGGTGTTTTGACTTATTTTATAGATAATGAACAGATATAAAAGCTATTTAAAAATTAAATATTTCTGATTATTAGTAAGGCAGTAACACAGAAGAGAGAATATTTTTTTTTCATATTATTTTCTTTTGTTCCTGGATACTCAAAGCATCACGGGAGCAATGGGGTAAGAATGTGGAGGGAGAGTCCCTGGGGGAGATACTAGTGTGAGAGGCTGGAAAGGTGAAGGTGGCATTACTCATCCCCTGAATTTTCTTCTGCCAAATCCATTGCCAGCATGCCTGTGTTTAGTAGTCTGCTGCTGTTGCACACTTCCTGGATATCCAAACCTCCGTGACGTTTAGCTTTCCCTGTGGCATTGAGAACTTTTGTGAACTCTTCCCACCCCTTCTCTAGAAGTGGACCTTCAGTGAGCTGTGTTCTCTTACTTTTTGATAAAACCCATGAATGCTTTCATATGAAGGACTACAGTCAACAGATAAGGAATACTGTGTATGCCAGGCACTTTCCCAAACATTGGATTTCAAGCATGCATCAAGAAAACGAAAGTTCTTGATTGCATAGACCCTTTATTCGAGTCAGGGGAATATAGAATAGAAACCAATAAGTAAGATAATTCTGGAGAATTTTCAGTGTATGCTAAGAAACTAAATAAAAGAATGAGTAGGTGAGATTGAGAGATAGAGACTAGATTATGCAACATTTATAGTCTTGTAAGCTGCAGCAAGAAAATAGTCTTTATTCTATATGACATAGGGATCTCCTGTAGCATGTAAATTGAGTAGTTACTTGAGTTGATAACATATTTTTAAAAGATCAAAGATATATAGGACACTGAGAGGGAGAGGCTATCATTATGTCTAACAAGAAAAAGAACAATTTAAAAAAACACACTAATGTGAATAAGATTCTTGATGGTGAGATCTGACAAAGTGAGAAGTCTGTGTGGTAGATGTTTGAAAACACTTAGGATAGTCAACTTTCTCAAGACTCTACTTACTGGAGAGACCCCATGCAGGGAAGATGCTGACATATGCCCTTATTTGAGACCTCTCTGCCTACCTCTGGTGAAGGAATGTTCTTCCCATGTTCCATTTTAGGGCTGCATTACCCACTATCCTCTTTAAGCTCATCCATCTGTGATGAATGGAAGAAAATAACAATTTTTGACTATTCTTGTGATGACTGGATTTCCTTTCTTCTATTAATAGTTTACTCCCTATTTATATATTGAAAGAGAAATCAAAGAAAGAAATTACATGAATATTGAGATATAAGGTACATATTTAGCTTTGGTTAAGTTCAGTTTAAGCCTTTGAAGGTGGTGGTGAGGAAATTGTAGGGAGTTTTGAAGAGCTGTTTAAAGAAAAAACAGGCTTCATTCCTTTTTATATCCATTGACTCATTTATTCTGAAATAAGCTATGCTCTTACACTGGTTGGAACATGTATAGACAATGAGAATTCAGAAATTAATATGGAACTGTCTTTGCTCTTATGGGGATCACACTTTGGTGGGGGAAATGGGGTTATTAACCCTGCCAAATTGAAAGACTTAGGACTTTGTCCTTTACTCCTGGGAGTTAGCTTCTAAGCCCCTGGAATAGTCTGCCTGATAATAGTGTCCCTGCTGAACTGTAGGCCTTGTGTCATGCCTGATTGTCATATTAACTGTTATTTATGGTGAGAGGTCTTGGACGAACGTTTATCAGCTTCACCTCTGAAGGAGATGAATACTAAGGTGAGCAATAGGTATGGTCAATTGTGTCTATATGGCCGACCCTAAGCACACCTCTAGACACCGAGTGAGCATTTCTGTTTGGCAATACTCTGTGTTGGCTGAAATAATTGCTGTCTACAGGATCCTACTGGGAAAAGACAACTGAAAACTTGTGCCTGGAATTTTCCTATGTATTGACCTATGTACTTTTTTATCCCCTACTGCTAATTATAATCCATAGTCTTTCTTCATAATAACCCATTACTATAGGGTAATGGCTGTTCCAAGTTCTGTGAGTCCTTTTAATAAGTCAGTATACTGAAGAATGATCTCAGTATCTTAAAGACTTCATAAATAACCCCTTCCCCAATGATTAATTACAGAACAGTTATTAATATGACAATGGATATTTTTCCTGGTGCTACGGGGACTAGAAGAAGGGCACATAACCTAGTCTGAATGGTTTTATTAGAAAAAGGGAAGTGTAGATAAATCTTAAATATCAGCTGAAAAGAGGAAATGACATTCCAGCTAAAAGGAGAACACAAAAGCAATGTGGAGGAGAGGACATGGAAAGTTAGGAAATTGCAAATTATTCTAAATAACTGGATAAATGGAGGGGGAAAGAGCAAGAGATGAGTCAAGAATAAGAGAAAGTGATAGTAGAGATCTATACCATCTCCTGTCCTGGAGGAGGTAGGAAGCTATGGATGTTAAGAATGGAAGTGACACAGTCAGATTGCATTTCATATAGACCATTCCTAGCAGAAGTGGGAGGTAAAGATCTGAGACAAAGAGATTACTCAGGAGGACAGTCTAATATTTTAGGCTAGAACAATAAAGACTTGGATAAAAGCAATGGTCATGGGAGTAGCAAAAGTCAATGGATTTAAAATGGAAAGCAACACATCCTCAAATCTAAATTTGGAGGTTAAAAAAAAAGCTAAATTTAGAATGAAATCCATATGTTAGACTTGGGTCATTGAGTGGAGATGGAAATGTGGCAGGAAAAGCATCTGTAGGAGAAAAGAGAAGTTCTGATTTGGAAGTGTTGAATTTTAAGTACCAGTGGGATTTCAAGTGGAAATATGCAGTGGTACTTGACAGTAGGGTAAGGATCCCATACAAGTGGTTGGACTTTCAGAGCATACAAAAGGAAAACTGACCTCAAAAACCATTAATTTTATTAAGGATTTCAAAGAATAATGAAATAACAGGTTTTCAGCAATATAAATCAAACTTTCTGTTAAAATGGCTATGAAGTCAGTGGAAAACAATATTTGAAATGTGTGGTCTATTATAATCATCGGTGATAAGGCAGGTATCTTTCCCACACTAACAAAGAAACAAGAAGACTTATATAGAAATCCTGCTCACAAGAGGATCACATGAGAGAAGGAGGATGACTCAGGAGATATTTATCCCCATAACTAGCCAAGCAAAATTTATACTCCAGTTCCAACTGGAGTGAGGCTGTCATCACATGATCTTCTGTGACTCCCTGTGAACCAGAGAATTTTTTCCCTGAGGTCTTAGCACATTGCCATTTAGTGAGAGAATGTGATATAGTGTAAAGAGAACTGGTCTGGAGTCAAGAAGTCTAGGTAGAAGGGTTAGCAGTTAGAAGTGAAGTCCAAAGAATCGCAAGGCCTTTTTCCATATGTATCCATTATTTAAATCTTGCAGGAAATGAAGTTTGGATCTTTAGGTAACAACTGATGCTGAGTAATTACGCTCACAGAGCCTACTTGGAGCCTCCTGTGCCTTGGATCATGATTGGATCATGGGCATGGCTGATCTTCCTAGCCAACTCCATTTTGTATATTTGATAACCTGAACTTACATATGTGGTTCCATTTGATTCCTGGGGAACAATGCCCAACTCTGCCCCTTTCTCCCCCGTTTTACAACTTGTCTCTCAGCTGTGGAAAATTGTAGAAACCTTATGTGGTCTAGTCAGCATGTTAGTTCTATTCCTCCATTCCCATGTGACCCATGGAAAATTATATAACTTCCTTATATGTTTGTCCCCTGATAGAGATTTGACAGAAAATTACTGGGGATCTCTTCCAGTTCTGTCATTCTGTGAATCCCTAATATAGGCAATAATATTTTGAGTTGACACAAAAAGTAAATTAAAATTTTCCATACAGAAAAGGAATACAATAATTTTGAATGGGGGGGCTGGGGTTGTAGCTCAGAGGTACAGTGCTCATACATGAGGCACTGGGTTTGATCCTCAGCACCACATAAAAATAAAATAAAGATATTGTGTCTACCTATAATTAAAAAATAAATATTAAAAAATTTAAAAATCCACAATTTTGAATGGAAAAACATGAGGTTGATATGATACCAACAGTAAAATACAAATGATGGTGTATAGGTGAAAGTCAGTGGTTGTGGATGATTAAACCTTAATAAAGAATAAATGTGAAATGAATAGACACACAAGGGAGTTACTCAATAGTAGAACATGAAACCTCAAACCGTAGATTTCCGAATAGGAACAAAATTCCCATACCAATTCATTGTCAAAGTTCACTTGATCAAGACCACGAAAGAGAGCATCCCCCACCAAGATAATTCACACCAAGTAAAGAGTTCAATGATCAAATCAACCTCAGAAACAGGAAATCATTACCTTTCTCCTAAAAATATAGAACACACTTTGACATTTTAGACATAGAGCATTTCTGCTGTGAGGAGTCCTGGAATCTTTGTTTGGCTCAGTGTTTCTCTTTATTTGTGCTTTATCAGCTAAAACACTAGAGCAGGTGAGATGGGCAGTATGTCTAAAGCTTAGATGGGACATCAGAAATACTGAGCTATAGAATCAGGCCTCATTATGGCAGAGACAGGTTGATATTGAGCTACTCAGGGGCTTCTCTCAAAGACAAACCCTTCAAGATGGTAATCCACTCAAATGAATTTCTTACCAAAGAGTCTCTTTGATTCTATAACCTCATCCTCTCTATCTTTCCAGTTAGGGATACAGTTCAGGGACCTGTAGATAAATAGAAAGGGATATCAGCTTTTTAAAGAAAGGGGTTTTTGAGTATACAGTGGCAAGTGAGGCCCAGATAAACACATCTCAAGCCACCTTAGGCAGATCAAGAAAAGAAGCTGGTATTTTTTTTTTCAAAGTTTTAAAGTTTACTGGCCTTTCTCTGTGAGATGCGCTAACATAACAAGTTTGACTCACCAGGAGATGACGCATATAGCACAGGGAGTTTGAAAAGGCACTGCTTAACCTTGCTAAGAAATGCTGGTTATAAGAACAGCTGGAATATTGCTTTCTGATCCTCGACCATCAGCTCAGCAAGGACAAGAGATGTTTTGATGAAGAACAAAAAAAAAATAAAAATAAAAAAAAATACTTCATTGGGCAAATAAATCTAGTGAATATTGACAGCATTGGGGAAAACAACTTGACTCAAAATAATCCTTTTGTATGTAAGTAAAGGTGGCACCAGAGCTGCAGGATTCTGGAGATGCATATTGTATGAAGAGACCATTTCAAAGTGTCTTTTTTCCATTGACATTTTAAAGAAATATTTTTAATCTGCTCTTGTAAAATCCAGTATTCATGCTTTATCACCAGCCACTGAAACAACAGGTTGGAGTTGAACATTACCAATCTGGTGACTCAAATATTTATAAGGACCACTTCTGTTTTTTCCATGAGTACTTGACGTAAGACACGAACAAATAATAATGATCTTTGTGGGCAAACACTGAACTAATTATTGGTGTGGGGAAGTGTAGAGTATACAAAAGTGAAAAAACAATGCCACGGATTTACTGACTCCTACTATACAAAGAGCACCTGGACAGAACGGAAGGAAATAAAGTAAGAGAGAATTTAGTTTCTCTGGTTTTAGTTAAAACTGATTTCTTCAAAAATAGAGTCTACTTTTGCTAATTCAAACAAGGGCTGTTCATTGACTGGAACACTAAAGAATCTCATATCAAACGAATGCAAAAAACAAACAAAAAAACAAAGTCCAAATCATTCTTCTGGGAACTGCAAAACTACTGGGAACAAAATAAACAGTTGTCTATTTGACTGGGATTCCTCCATCATCACCTATTCCATTGCCTTTGTCCTTCTTTAACATGGGTGGCCCATGGCTTTGTCTTATCATGGTGCTGAGTCCAGCCTTGACTTCACACCAATGTTAGTGTAGAGGAGACTGTGTTGCAACCTGTCAGTCTGAATTTTCTTTTCAGAGAAAATTTGATGGTTGCTAGATGGGAAACAGACCAAAGGATTTGGGGATAGAGGTCCAGTTTTGTCCAGGGAGCAGGAACTGTGTTGATAGTAATCTCATTTGGTTTCTGATATGTTCCTCTGTTCTCTCTCTGGACTATGAAGAAACTAGTTCTTTACAAAGGGATATTTATGGAAAGACATCTGAGTGTGTTTATTATGCTTATTTTGGGAAACCTTATATTTACATAAGAAAAGAAGACAAAAGATAGAAACTATATGCTAACTACTAGGTTATACAGATAATGACATCTTGTGTGATATAGACGTGGAGCTATACTTTAAGAAATAAAGTATATTTATGGAGCTATACTTTAAGAAATATTTGACTTGGAATTAGGAAGAGAAGATGAGTCAAACAAATGGAAAAGTGAAAGAAAGAATGTGTTTGATGGAAGAAATGGTATGAGACATACATATACTAATGTGTAAAGAGTTTCAAAGAAGGACTTGGTTCATTTAATTTTTTAAGAACTCTCTTCTAGACAATGTAATGTATCCGATGCATATTAAATTAGTTCAAAAATATTTATTGAGCAGCTATTTTGTGTCAGACATCATTTTAGGGCCTAGAAATTCATGAGGAAAACAAAGTCTTTGCCCCAGGAAACTTCCATTTTAGTAGAGGAAATAAAAATTATCATTTGTAGGTATTACTAAGTGGCCTGTAATGGTTAAATAAATAATGTAAACTCAGCTTTATTCTTGAAACCAGCTTTCTCCTAAAGACCTTGATTATATCTAGAATTCTGTGTCTATAAACTCATATTTTTATAGACTAGAGTTCATAATATTTTCTGAAAATTCTAGTTAGGAAAAACTTCAAATATCCTTGCAAGCATTATGTCTATTCTTTCCTCTCTCTTAAACCAAACTCTATAGTCAGGAGAATAGGGTATTTTGATGTAGGTATCAATTTCCATGTAGGACCTGATGTCATGTGGGTGCATTTCAAGGACTTGCTGTGGACTGAGAGGTTTTACTAGCTCATCCTGTGGTACTAGATCCTCTAAATAGTGGATACTCCATGGTTCAGTTCTGAGACCCCATCTTATCTCTAGTTGCATTCTGTTCATAGGTGATTTCACTCAGTCTGAGGATATAAAGCGTTAATGCTGCTAATTCAATTTTTTTATTTTGTATAAATCCTTTCATACCTAGTTTATATAAATAAGAATTGGCATACAATTTAACTTTACTGGCTATTTTATGGATATTTTAAACAAGAGTCTATATAGTACACATGAGATAACTCCTACATCTGTTTCAATGTTTGTGTTCATGATATAAATAAATGATCATGATTTTCACCCATATAAGCAGGCAAAATGAAGCCTGTATCCTTGGTTTCTATTTCACTTAATCTTTCTTCTTACAACTAATCCAATATCAAGTCTTATTCACTGTGCCTTCAAATATATATTGAATCCATGAATTTCTATCTACCTCTAATTCTCCACTATTTGGTCATAATTCGCCTCTCACTTGAAATTTGGCTATAACCCTATATTTCCCCTGTATTTCTACTCTTCTGCTCTTCTAATCCATTTTTCTCAACATAGAGTAATCAGCAGGTCATATTATTTCTCTGCTTTCAACATGCTATCGTCTCCCTATGACACTCAGGATGAAATCCAAATACTTTATGCTGTTTTTTAAAGCCTGACAGCATTTCAGTTGGCTACATGGATCAGAAAGGAACAGTTCTGTATTGGAGAAAGAAAACATATCAACAAACGTCAACAGAGTAACAAATTATGTAAGCATGTTCATGGGATAATATGCTCATTTGCAAACATTATAAAAATAATAAGGAATTGCCAAATGTTTACATTTTTCTGACCACAGAAGTAGAAACTGACCAAATAAATCTGGGTTATCTGCAAAGGTTGAACTGCTCATGCTCCACATCTCGTTGCCTTGGAGATGAAGTGCCTGCATAATGACATTTTTGTAATAAATAGAAAAGTCACAGTTCAAGGTGGATCAAAGCATGGTCTATGCAACTCTACTTTGGGAGAAGGTATATAGAAGTTTATAGATGTCCTGTGGCAGAAATATAACATGAAGAGGAAAATAATGTAATTTATAGGTGATCTGGGGCTTTAGTACTACTCCCTTGACCTTAGGCAAGTCAGCAGTATTCCTAATAAACCCAAATTTTTTAGCATCTGTGTTGCAACTTCATTCTTCTCTATCTACTGCTGAAGGAGATTAAACCTTAAAGGGAGTAAAATAGGTAGTCAACAATTTTCTCTGTGGGCTTATATACCTTTCAAGTTTTATTCCCTATCATTTTGAAAGTGACCATTTAAATTATTGTTCATACAAAGCCGTTATTGAAATAAGAGACGTACTCTTAAAATTATACTATGGTAGGTATAAGCAGGGCTGTCCTGGGGAAATGATGGTATAGGTGAGCTAGCCCCAGGTTATTCTCCTCTTGGTTGGTATGTGTCAGACACATTCTTTCTTCTGACTTTTCAATACATCATATTCCTTCCTGCCTTAGATCATTGCAGCAACTCTTCCATTTATTTACAATAAGCTTTGACTAAATTATGACAAAAAATCAGCTTTTGAACATTTCTGAGTGAAATCACCTTAAGTCACTTCTTAAAAATGGTCTTTCCTGGCAGCCCAACCTGAAGTATATAGTTTAGTCATTCTTTATCCCGTGAATATTCTCATTATATGCATAGTGTAACTTGACTTTT
This sequence comes from Ictidomys tridecemlineatus, assembly GCF_052094955.1. Taxonomy (NCBI): domain Eukaryota; kingdom Metazoa; phylum Chordata; class Mammalia; order Rodentia; family Sciuridae; genus Ictidomys; species Ictidomys tridecemlineatus. The sequence continues at coordinate 34,788,548 of NC_135480.1, forward strand.
CATATCTCCTCCTTGTTTTTTGGATACATAACCAAACCATAACCAAACCATCTAGGGCTAGCAGAAGAGTAGGCACTTCATTAATGCTCTAGAAAAAATAAATGAGTAAATAAAATCAAGTAGTTACCACACTGGGATTATATTAGAGACAGTGATTTATATTTTAAGTATCATGATTTTTAGATTTAATATGCCTACTTGCCTTGTTTTATACTACAAATCTATATTTTTGGCCTTTTTCTTTTTTTTTTTTTTTGGTCTGACATTTGTCTTGAATATTTTTAAGAGCTACATGTTTGTCATTGTTCTTAGTACCTTTATGGCTTTTTAGATTTTTATTTCCTTCCCACATGAAAAAAGTTTAGGGCAGTATAGAAACTCCCCAGAGGTTGCTTCACTGTCTTCTAGAATTTGAACAAAGACAATTCTTTGAAAAAATCATTTTTTCCCACCATGTAGGGTGTTGAGAGCCACAGCCAAAAGGGCCCCAGCAAACTTCCAGCTGCCAGCTGATGATTGGCTCACAGCGGCCTGAGCAACATCTAGCTGATTGGCTCCTCCACGGAGCTGCTCATTGGGCTGTTTCCCTGCCCTTTCAGACCACGGAGCTGCTCATTGGGGGACTTCTTTGGCTCCGCCCACGTGACCCAGCCAATCAGCCTCAAGAGCAGGAGGATTGTGGGAGGTGGTGAGGTTTGTGTGGGTGAGAGGCTTGTGGAAGCCGGTGGTGGCAGTTGGACTCTGAGGGGTTTTTTTTCCTGAGAAGCTGTTTTGTTTGGCGTTTGTAGTTCTAAAAATAAAGTTAGTTTCTTTTGACAAGTGGCTCCTGAATTTTGCCCAGACAGACTGCGACAGTAGGGTGTAAGAACATAATGTGATCCTTGTCCACTACCACCACCACCCAACAACGGCCCCTGCCTCTCACCGCCAACACTGGCCCATCTGGTTGCAGGTGAACATATTTATTTCTGAACTTCAAATTCTTCTTCAGACCATTCCTAGGCATTGCTTACTTTACATACATTTTTCAAATGGGCACTTAGAATTTAGTCTTTTTCAACTTTAATATGTTTAATTTTGTGAATGTCTCCTAATATTTAGTTTAGAAACAATTTTTCTTCATCAACTGAAATTTTGCTCTGTTAGTCATTGCCACCTCTTTTCCTCAGTGCCTTTTTTTTTTTTAAGAATCCCTACTTACAGATTTATCTATAAATATTACCTCCATATTTTGGAGGGGCATCATAGACTTATTATTTGCATTTCTTATTTATTTATGTATTCATTTATTTAATTTTTCCTCTAGAGCTTTCCGGACCATGAGTCTTCTAATGCTCTTTTTAATCTTGGAAGTTCATTTTTATCAGCTTATGACTTTTCTGTACAGGTCTCCTCCAATTTATACCTCCTCTGTCTAAGCTTGCTCCTTACATTTCAGTCATATCCTATTCGATTCTTCATTTCTTATCCATATTTTGAAGTCTTTCTATTTGTAACCTACAATGCAAACTTGTAAAAAGGTATGTATGTTCTACAGTAAATATTTTTAAAACTATACCCTTTCCCAGCATCTTAAGTATTACCATTATTATTTGAATACAACATAATGAGATCTGGAGTGTCAACATTATGGGTTGAAAAAGGGAGTAAAGGAAAACTGAGATGTGATACTCAGCTTTTTCACTGCTATGACCAAAATACCTGACAAGAACAATTTTAAGGAGGAAAAGTTTATTTTGGGCCTCACAGTTTCAGAGGTCTCAGCCCATAGATGGCCAACTTCAGTGCTCTGGGTTTCAGGAGAGGCAGGACATCATGGAAGACAAGTATGGTGCCGGAAAGCCACATCCTACCTGCCTATAGATAACACCCAGCTAATCCTTACAAGGAGATTAACATACTGATTAAGTAAAGACTCTCACATAGCCCAAACATTTCTCATCTAAGCCTTCTTGCACTGTCTCACACATGAGATTTGGGGGTATACTCACATATAAATCCTAACAGGTCAAGGTGAAGAAAGAAGAAAAAGACTAGTGACCTGGATTTCTCTGAGAAGAAAGATTATTTATTTGTTTATTTATTTAGGGATACCAGAGATTGAATCCAGGGCACTTAAACACTGAACAACATCTTTAGCTCTTTTTAAATACATATATATATATTTTTTTATTTTTTATGTTTAAACTTTGAAACAGGGTCTTGCCAAGTTTCTTAGGACCTTGCTAAATTGCTGAGGCTGGCTTTGAACTTACAATTGTCCTCTCAGCTTCTTGAGCCACTGAGATTACAGGCATACACCACCACCCCAGGCTAGGAAAGATTAAATTTGAACAGTTCTGGGGCAGTGTAGTGATTTACAAAACCTATTTCCCAATGAAGTTTCATGGTTTGTTTATGTGTGAGTTAAAAAAGTGGAGTAAAAGAAATGAAAATGGAACCCGAGGCTCAAAGTTTCTGGAACATGGAGAGCTATGAGAAATGACTTTGGAATCATACAAGATGAAATGGAATTTGATTTTTCCAAATTCAAGTTTCTAGAGTCAGAGCAGAGGTCTTTATTCCAATTAGCAATTAGTTTCACTAAAAAAAAAAATTCTCAAACAATGACATCAAATTCAAATGTTGGAGAGTGGGATTGACATCTGGGGATCCAAAGACTTTTCTTTGGACTGCTATTTCTAAAAAGTTCAGAGAAGTGGGTGCTTCAATTTTTCTTCAAGGAAAAGTTGATTAATTGATAATAGATAAATTTTGCTCTAATTTTCTTCTGCATCCTAAAGTGCTTCACAACAGATATGATGCTTTAATGTCTATGGATGAGATATAAAACTAACTTTACATATGTTCCAATAGCTGTAGATAAGTTAAACATCTAGTACTTAAGTGGTGGTAATGTTTAGCCAATGTTTAGTAGTATATTTATGTTATATAAATCCTTTTGCTGGTTTTGCTCAACAAACGGTTGTGTTCACTCAACAAATGAAAAAATATGGGGACTGGTTAGGTTCAGAGAATTCCTATGGAAGGTGCTTTAGAGATGCAAATACTTGCCCTCCAAGAAATAACAACCTATTATGGAAGGGGAAGGTAGGACAAGTGAACCACACAGGACAGAACCATACACTTAACATAATTTCTTCCAGTTTCATGACTTTTAAATTACAAGCTGCATTTCTTATAAAAACAATTGTTTACAACTTCCTATTCTATATGTCGATTTGTACAGGATCTGGAACATAAATGGGGCTCTATTAATAGCGACAGAATTTGGTCTTTTTGTTTTTATCTAAATTTGCTCTCTAAGGAACTATTGGCAGCTCTTTGAGTCTATCTATAGGATTGATATTATGCTAATATTGTCAGTCTTTCCCAATTAGCAAAGGATTGTGCATATTGGAATTGCTTACTAAACATCTCTTCAGTGATTTTTCTAGAAAATAATACTCAGAAGATCATTATTATATATTTTGAAGTTTCCTAAGAAAGTTTGTGATAGAAGCACATCTACCAACATGAGCCAAGATCTTGAAACCAATAATTAGATAGCTTGCTTGTTATTTTCAAATGTGCTCTTTAAAATAAAAATTGTATTTTGTGGTACTCTCTTTGCAACCTCCAAGCCAATAACAATATATTGTAATTAAACACAGTTACTATGATGTACAGTGGATACCTAGAATTTATTCCTTCTGTCTAGTCAAAATCTTGTGTCCTCTGATCAGCATCTCCTCATTCCCTGCATACCACCATCTCTATTTTCTTGATTGTAACTTTTTAAGATCCTTCATATAGGTACGCTTATTTTTCTTGTCTTTCTGTGCCTGGTTTTATTACACTTAACATAATTTCTTCCAGTTTCACTCATATTGCTGCAAATGATAGGATTTTCTTATCTTTAAGGCTAAAAAAATATTGCATTGTGTGCATATGTATATGCATATATGCAACATACACCACATTTTTTCTTTTTAAGTAAAATTTTACTTGCTTAACACTGTTAATTATACACATTAATAGGGTTTGATGGGACATATTTCAATACATGCATACAGTGTACACTAATCAAAATAGGTAATTAACATTCCCCTTTCCTTATTATTTCTTCATGTTTGGGATGTTTGAACTCCTGTCTTCTAGGTCTTTCTGAAATATATAATAGATTTTTGGGAACTATAATCTTCCCTTTGTGTTACAGAACACCTGAACTCATTCCTTCTGCTTGTGTTTTGAAAACTGTTACCCAACCACATATTCTCTATCCCTTCTCCCCACTTCCCAACCTCTATTCTACATTCAGGTCAAACATTTTTAGCTTACACATAGGAGAGAGTACATGCATAGAACATCTTTTCTTTATCTATTTATCTGTTTATGGACAAAAGTTGATTTAATATTTTAGCTATTGTGCAATGAAAATAAAAGGCAGATATTTTTAATAACTACTGATTTAATATCTTTGTATATATCACCAGTAGCAGATTATTAGATTGTATAGTAATTCTTTTTTTCAAACTTTTTGAGCAAACTCCATTCTGTTTCCATAATGGTAGTCGTAATTAATAAGAAGGCTTTAATCATTAAAGAGCTTTGGTGGTGCCAGTCATGTTGGTATGCAGCTTGGGAGGCTGAGGCAGGAAGATCATGAGTTCAGGGGCAGCCTGGACAACTTAAACTCTGTCCAAAATTAAAAAAAAAAGAAATAATAATAAAAGAATAAGGATGTAGCTCAGCAGAAGAGCAACCTTGGGTTCAATCCCCAATATGGTAATGAGCCAATCAAAAATTGGTGGGAAAATAAAAAGATTATAAAACAATTATCTTGGATATGTGAAATCTAACTACCAAATTTTCATAAAAATGCTTGTTGCTTCTGCTGACATTAATTATGAAGATGGTTATGGAAATGGTGTCGATGATGACTATGATAAAGCAGGTGATGGCAACAATTGTGACTGTATTGTTAGTGAAGTGCTGATGCTTAAATTAGCAATGGAAATAATGCTGCACTCATGAAGTGATTTTGATCATTGATACTGGTGACATAATAAGAATGTTTGTGTTGATGATATTACTTAGGACATAATCATATAATGATAAAGATGATTGATGGCAATGGATGATGACAATGAGAATGAGGATTGTGGTGAGAACCATTATCACAAAGCTATAGGACTAAGAGGCACCAAAAGGATTGACATCATATGTCTTGTTGTCCAGTAGGAATAAGTAAAAGATGCATGGAGAAATATCATCAGTATCTTGGGACTAAATAAATCCTCAGGACTTTTGCCTAGTCCTAAAAATCAAACAAAAAATGACTAAGATGAAATTATCTCCTAAAAAGTTGTTTGTGAACAAGACTTGAAATTGATAGGAAAAAATAAAAGCATACCATTTCTTGAACACTTGCAACACAGAATGACTCTCTACACATAGAATTTCAGAAATTGACAAGCATCTAGAATTCACCTATCCAAACCTCAGCATTTTTAGCTGACCTGAGAAAATGAAAGGAAGTGACATACTATTAGGTCTACCAGTGTTTAGGATTCAACCATTCAAAAGGTATTCATAATCTTAAATCATCATTAATCTTAAGTAACTAAAGGAACTTCTAAGAGTTTACCTTAAGAGTTAGCTCAGTGGATCATGATGATGATAATGATGATGATGACAATAAACTTTGAGTGCCTGGAATTATTTACAAAGAGCACAGGTTCTTCATTTCCTGTGTAAGTTCTGCATGAAGGACTGTACATGCCTGATTAAATGCAGAGCCAACTGGGCCTGGATACAATGTGCATGATTCTTAAGTTGAGTATTAAGAAGTTCTTTTGCCCTTAAATTAAAGCCATCTACTCAAATTCAGCCTCTATCAGGTATAAAAGTGATATGTTGGTGTCCACATTTTATTTCTTGTGTTATCCTCATTTTCCCCCCAGAATTCAGGTAGGTGCCATTTGTTGAGGTCCCTTTTGGAAATCTCCAAATGAACTAGTAGTTACTCTATAATTAATGCTACTCAAAAAGTGATTAAATTAATCCAGACAATTCTACTTATCTTTTATCTAAAGTATGCTGCATAAATGAACAGGTTTGGTATGATGAATTCAATTATTCCATTCATCTAAAACCAGATATCCAAGAAATAAATCAAGCTTTCTTTTCTCAAAGAGGGAATTATCCAATGGATTCTGATAAAAAACTCAGTTTTGTGGGCAATGAGAGCAGTAACATTTGTGTCACATGTTTGCCATCGTTCACATAACGGTAATCACACTAAATTAGGGGACTAAGAAAAAGGAAATGGGAGCAAGTTTTCCTGAAATATATTTTCTTACTTTGTCAACGCAAATTAACAAATCATGCAAGACCTCATATGGCCTAAGTCATAATAGGCTCTATTTGGAGATTTTATCAGGAAAATCATTAGCCATCTGAAAAGATCCCACCCCTCCATAAATCAGGATAAAGACTTATTAATCCAAAGTAGTCTCCTGGCCTCGATATGTATTTTCCAATAACTCTGATGATCTGCAGATTAGGCTAGAATTCTTTAGCAAGACTTTAGTAAAGGCATAATTAGATTTAAGGCAGGTCTGGGAGTGAAGCTCAGTGGTAGAACACTTGCCTAACATGCTCCAGGCCCTGGGTTTGATCCATAGCATTGCAAAAACAAATAATCAAACAACCTGTGGGAAAACAGATATAAGTAAGGCATGGAATTGACTCTGAAGAACTCACCAGTCTGGGAAATGAGTTCCAAAGTCCTGTAAATGATTACAGTTAGTGAAATAGAAGCAATAAAAAATATGCAGAAGATTCAACAGGAGCCTAGGAAATAGTGATTTACCCTAAAGGGTTCATATATTGGATGAGAAAAAAGAAAGTCATTAGAAACTAAAGTAAGAACAAACACAAAAACAAAAAGGTCTTTTTTAGAGAGCGTATTTCAGTATTGCTAAGATAATAATATAGGACAGATTTAGAGAGGAAAGTTGATTCCAATTATGAAAGATGTTTTTCCTCAAAAACCTAAAAGACTTATCAAAATATTTGCCACTTATTCTGTAAAGAGGTACAGCTATTTGATGGGTTTCACACATGATATTGATATCATATTTCCATTTTAAAAAGAACATAGTGAAGACAGAGTGGAGAAGGGCTTGGATGGGGTAGAGAACAGGGAAATGTTCTAGGCAAGAAAAGCCATAGCTCTTCATAGAGAAGGTTAAACCATAAGCCAGCTTTTGAGGAAAGGTATGAATAGGGAAAATGGTAATGAATCTCTGCCAATTTGGCATCTCCCTTTTTGCATTTAGTTTTAAATTAATAATGATCTTTTTCATTTCTAATTAGCATTTTAAAAGTACAGGTGAGAGGAAGAAAGACAAATGATTCTTTGAAGGAGAGCTAAAGCTGAGCTTGGGAATCAGATCAAACAAGAAAAAGTAACCAATGGAGTTTATCTGCAAGGACTCCAGTAATGAAGCTGATAAACAACTGAATTTCTGGTCCATGTCTTGTGATCATCTGACCTGTGACTTGTTCTTTCTGACTTGGGACCTATCCACAAAGAGTTCCCTATATAAGATCATAACATCAGATTCCAAGAAGTACCTAAAATGATATCCCTGTGCAAACTTTTATTTTTAAAAGAAGCATACCGTGGAACTTGCTGTCCTGAATTATATCTTGATACTGGCAACTCAACTCCATGTCTTGCATCATTCTTAGAATTTGTTGCTATTTACTGAAGCCATTTGTTTTCCTCTAATATTGGTGAAATCACCCTGAGATTGCCCTGCATTGATCTCTTACCAGTCAAATTTCATTTCTAGACATTTTTCTCAGCCAATCATGAACTTCCTTAGCATAATTATATTGCAATTATGATTATCTTGTCAAATAATTATAGTATTAGATAATTATGTGAAATTATTATACTAATTATTATAGTATTATATAACATCTTAATGATGTACTTTTGGGGAGTTAGCCAGCATAGAGAAGAAGAACACAGGATTTAGAGTCAGACTTACCTGATGTGTAGTACAAACTTATTTCTTTTTAGCTGTCTGATTTGTATAGCCAATGCCAATGGGTTCATTTCTCCTATATAAAATGAGAATAGAGACACCCATCTCACAGAAAGGTGAAATCATTTTACCTGAAACTTTTCCCCCATAGAATTAAAAATATTGGAAGCACTATGTTGAATGCTATTAAAAAATCAGAATTATTACAGCGATTAATGCTATACTGAATTTTATTCTGTATTTGAACATTCTACTTCCATATGTTTCCACAATTTAAACAAATGAAATCTTTATTCCATGAACAATCTATTGTGTACCTTCATTTATTTAAAGTTTCAGATTTTTAGAAATGTAGTTTTGACTGAAAACAGGTGGTATCATTGGCTATAGAATTACATCTTTCACACCATTCTTCATTTTTAGGACAACAGATACTTGCTAAAAAAAAAAGTCACATCGTTAAATCATGTTTCAGTGATGAGCTACAATGTTGAAATTATTCCCTCCTCCCCAACCCATTGCAAAGATAACTGGGAAAATATAAGCACATCTATTTGTTCACAGAGAAATACTCTACTCTGCTATGAGACTTGCAAGTGGCAATAAGGAAATGTTGCGAATTTTATCTGAAAGAGCCTCTGGGAGACTACAAGAAAGGTAAACATGACAGGGAAATGTGAATGGAAGATTTGCCAGTCAGCTGCAAGCCTTTTTAAACCATTTCAGGAACATGACACATTTCCCTCTTCAAATTGAGATGTTTTGGAAACGTTAGGGGTCTCTCTCTCTCTTCTTTGTTTGATCTCATCTTAAACTCTGCTCTTTGATATAAAGTCTGTTTTGACTTCCTGCTATGGGAAATTGGGAATTGAGAACCAATGTATGGAAAATTCTGGCTATCAAAAAGAGAAGCTACAAATGGCCCCAGAGCCTTCCCAGCCCATAATGCTCAGGATGAGCATAAACAGGAAAGCTACTTGGATGACAGCGACTGACTCACCGTGTGCGCCTGGGACTTGTTTTGCAGTTCACCTGGCAGGTGCAATTATATCGGCAAAGAACGGGATGAAGAAATGACCTTTGAAGGCAGCTCTGGGGTGTGGGAGTTATGTGTGGAAACCTTATTAGACATCGGAAGCAGAGCTTCTGAAATAATAATCCAAGTGTAAAATAGCACCTCTGGATAATTGTAGCATAATACAATAGTTTTGGCAGGAAAATTTGAAAAGAAATACTGGATAAAATGTGAATTGAAACTCTATGTTCTTACAGGAAGTTCTTTTAATTTCCTGAGACTTTTCCCATTCAAAAATCTAAGAAGTTTAGTAGCATTTTAATTAGCTGTGTTATGCTGAATTTCTTTGCTTTATATTAGTAAAACCAAATATTAGATTGACCTAGTCAAATGTGTTGTATGTGAGCTACTCCAAATATTCTAAATTAGGCAAGATGCATCATAAAGCTAGACTATTTATTTAGGTTACTTATCTAAGAATTTTACTTTACCTATTTCCCAAATATATTTTGCAGACTACATGTATACTAATTCCTGAATGAATAGAAATTCACTATCAATTATCTTGAGAGAATGGAAATAACTTGTATCAATATCCTAGCACACTTAACTACTGTTTTTAAACATTACCTGTAACCCTGATTTTTCTGACATATATAAGGTAAAGAGTGATATGTGAATATTAACAGCATTTCTATAACCTTACCCAAGAAAAGATTCAAGTTTTTCAGTAGTGGTCTACTATTCTGTGATAATTAGCTCTTAAAAATTTTGATAATGTGTGCCCTGCTATATAAGAACAAGAACAAGAAAAACTGTCTTCCAGGCAGATAAAATCTATTAGCTAAGTAGCAGAGTAGCCAAGGGTTACAGGCTGTACTCTAACCACTCTATCAAGCTCAAATTTCTGCTCTACAGACACGAAATAATTTCTAGGAAATTAATGTCTTTAAATCTTAGATTTCTCCTCTAAATATGAGATGATCATTATGATGATGATGATAATGATAATAAATATTATATAAGATTCATGGAGTGTTTCAGATGTGATGGTCCTTTTTGAAATATTTTTCATATATTACCTCATTTAATCCTCACAATAGCCTATGTGATTGGAACTATTTTCATCATATTAGCCAACACATGTCACATAGCTAGCAAAATTTGGAGCCAGGGTTTTACTAGCTCCTTTATGGAATTATTGTGAAATGTAATTGTGATAAGTATTTAGGAAAACAATGTGTGGAAAATATTCAATAAATGTTAACTATGATTTTCATTATTATTAAAGAGACAAAAATCAATCCACTTAGGTTATAACATAATTCAGTAATACAAATGCATTATTTATTCTTGTTCCCAAAACACTGACACTAGTTGAAAAAGATATTGCACAGTTTATAATGGTACACTAGAAAGTGATAGAACATGAGCTATCTCTTGTCTATTGGGATACATTTTGAAAGGCAATGTAAAATGAGTATGGTAGGGAAGGAAAAGGGAAGGACCAAGGCTCAGGGGAAGAAAATCACAGGAGGTTTTCCAATGCAAGAATGGCATAAAACATGAGGCTAGGGATATATTTCAGGTAAACACAGATAATGTGAAATAAGAAGTTAAAAGATTTAGAAGACTCTGAGGCAATCGGGAATCGCTGAAGTTTGAACTGTAGTAGACAAAATACAAGTATCGTACCACGTGAAAATTTAGTACAGAAGATGATGGCTACAGGCAGGGTTTTGATAGCTGAGTCTGTGGGAAGAAAGAGGAGACAAACCTTTTTCTAGGTGTGAGTTTCCCAATACTGAGTTTGGTCCCCTATGGTATGGTTTGTGGGGATTTTCCTTTGCTTATTTACTTTGTTTTGTTTCTACTTTTTTATTCATTGTATTCATTAACTTTATCACTTGAATTAGTTAGGTCCCACAGGATATAAATGGCAGGCTGAAATTGAAGATAATTTAATAAAAGGACTATTTATTGACGTGTGGGCAGGGTTAAAGGATTTGGGCAGCAGTACTGCTTAGCTGCAACGGGAAGCATATAGTTTGGCCTAAGTAAATGAGAGGGACAAATAATTGCCAGAACTACTCAAATTGTTAGAGTTAAGGAAACAGTGGCCCTCAACCAACGAATGCTTTCAATGCAAGGTCAATTTGAGGAGAGGAAGCTGAGAAAATCAACACCCCAATCTTGCTTCCTTCCCTCTTGAGTATCTTGTCAGACACTTGTATTGGCCAAGCTCGCCCACTAGCCAGACAAGAGGACTATGGATGCACAAAGATGAGCCTCTTGGGACACACAATAGGGTCAGAAAAAAATGAAGAAGTGACATGAATGGGGAAATAGAAACCTATAGACCTCAAATTCAAATTGATATTCATCTTTGAACTTAGCAATGACCACTAAATCATAATTATTTTAAAGCTAGGATGGAGGCCTAGAGATGTGGCTCAGTGGTAGATAAACTTGCATAGTTTATAGAAGGACCTGGGTTCAGTCCCCAATGCCATATCCCTCCCCTTACACACACACAAAGCTGGAATAGACCCTAACATTTATCTAGTTTACCTTTTCTTGCTGTTACTCCCATTTAAGAAATTTTTTTAAAAAATCAAAGCTCAAGTTGTTCTGAAGATTATCTAGTACATTACAGGAAACAGAAAGGACTCTAGGTTTTTCCAACAGAAAGAGATTTCATGCACAAAATTTAGATTTTTATACCATTGTTGGAAGTACTGGGACATGGAGGGAGGTCAGTTCCTGAGGTATTGAATTCAAATATACAAGTTCACAGCTGGTGCCAGTCATCACTACCAACACCACTCAACATTCATGAGCAAACTATATAATTCCAGCTGCTAGAATTGCCTCTTAAGACTCAATTTTTCTTTTGATTTTGCTTCCAGAATTGTAACCAAAGAATGATGGTCTCTGTCTAACTAACATTTTCCAAATTTCAGGCGAATGTATCTAGTGAGTGCAGTACAATTTACATTCAGAACTATAACTACAAGAGAAGCATAGGAAGGTAGCTCTCACTTTTCCAGACTTGGAAAGACAAGAAGTCATCAGGAAAAAGAATGGATGCCAATGCCAGTCTATCATACTCAGCAATCAGCTTGTATTGGGAGGAGCTGAACTACTCCACAAGTGGAATCCCCAGATTCCAGACAAAGCTAGATTAAACAAACACAACCAGTATCAAATGATATTTATCTTTCAGGAGTGATTGATTCTTTATAGCATCACAAAATGTAAGGGCTGAGGACAAAGCTGTCAATGGATACTACATCATACAACATAGAACTCCTGTTCCTGGGACAGAAAACCCAATGTGAAGATGGGTGAATCACTAAGTGCTGTGAATCTATGAACCATATCTATGTTTAGGCAACTCAAATCAACATTTTAACAGTATTATGTGTTCAACTTGTTATCTAATTTAGTTCCTATGAAAATTCAATGAACTTGGCATTAGTATCCTCCTTGCACCTGTTAGGAAAGTGAATCTCAGAGATATCAAGTACTTTACCCAAACTTACATAGCCAGTATGAGACAGGATTTAAGCCTAATTTTGTCTAATGCTATACATTGCACTGACTTATTTTTTCTTGTTCCTAAGAAATTTTGTTTTCTAGTCAGAAAACAAAAGTTAAACGGCACTGAGTTAAAAGGCACTGAGAAATTGGGATCTCTACCAGAAGTGTTACATCAAAGATGTTTGTAAATTTGACCATTGGTGACACCAGTAAACTCTTTCTCCTTTCAAGCTGATTTCCTATGTAGATTATCCCAGTCCTCCCTTCTCTGGAGGCTCTTTCATAATGGGATGGAATTCTCCTTTTATTTGTTCTTTTCCATAAGTTAATACTTTGATATGGGTTTCAATAATGTAATGGGAAGATTGTGAAACTGCCCGCCTGCTTCACTTTAAATTTTACTGTGAGGGATTGTAGGATTGGAAAGTAGAAGAAATGATGTTGACAAATGCATGCATGAAAGCCCCAAGCAATACGGCTGTCCCCTTCTGGGCAGAGCAGCAGGTTGGAGGGGGTGTTGGTGGAATAGGTGAAATTAAATTCAATAGAATTTTTTTTTCATATTATAGGATTCAATCTTCAATGCCATGCCAAGTAAGCCACCCACACTATTTAATATTTTCCATCTGTTCAATTTTACAACTTTGAAAACAGTGACAATTGATGTATAAAAAAGTACTTAATATATTAATATGAGTTACAAATAATCTAGTAGTCAAGGGGAGTTTTAAGGTAACGTTAGTACCACTCCTTACTGAATTAATTTCATCACTGGTAGTAATAAGGACAATTGCTTCCCCTGGCCTCCAAATACTATATTTTTCTTTTATTTCTATGCACTACTGGTATTTTGTTTATATACTTTATTATTTATATTTATTTTATTTTATATCCTTTCAAATTACTTTGAAAAAAATGTTAGAAATTATAAACTATTTATATCTTAAGTGTTAATTACTTTTAAATAAGATTTGGAATAACAAATGCAGATCTATGGTTAGATAAAGAGTAACTTCATAAATTGTAGATAAAAGTGATAATCATATTCTGCTTTTTACAAGAAAGAATGTTGATAAAATATTTTGTATTTATAGCAGATGAATATACCACTTTTAATGTTTGCTTTTTTAAAATAACAGAATTGCAAAGATAGTGCAAGGAGTTTTTTATATATCAACCAACACTCCAGTTTCTCATTATTAATATTTTACTTTAGCTTGTCACATTTGTTATATTAATTAATTCTGATTTTCTTAGTTTTACCTAATATACTTTTTCTGTTCCAGAAAACCACCCATAATGCAATATAAAATTTTTAGTTGTCATGTCTTTTTAGGATATTCTTGTCTGTGACAGTACATTTAATTTTTAGCTATGAAAACATTCTTTTGAAACCACATGAAAATCAAATAACAAAGTATGTTAAAAAGTTGCATTAAAAAATACTGTATACCTCTCTTACCTCTATTTTTTTTCAATGATTTGCTTATTAAATTCAGGTAAACCTGTACTCTACCTGTGTGAATTCTTTTTATTTACTGCGGTGGCTTTAGGGCACTAGTTCTTAACCCTACCTGCATATTACATATTAACTGGGTAGCTTTGATAATTAATGATTCCTAGACTCCATCCCAGACTAATTAAATAAGAATCTTCGAATGAGCCACTTGGGAATGGATCAGTGATTTTAGTACCTCAGTTGGTACCAGCATGCAGACAGAATTGAGAACCATTGCATTTAGGGGTTGAATTTTTGCACCTTAAGTTTTATAACTTCTCTGAGAATGAAAACGAATCAGGTTGGCAAGTACTGGTTTGATCTCTTACAGCACTGGATCCAAGCTGTGGCAGAACTGAAAATCAACTTCTCTGGCATGTGTTGTGGGAGGCAATGTGTGTAAGTAGAAAGGCTGTGATCTAAAAGTTGGTTTTTTTCCTTCTGAATGACTAGTACTGTGTACACCATAACTTCTATGGTTACAACTCACCATTAGAGGATTGGGCTAGATGATGTCTAAGAACAAGATGTATTCATACTAAGTATAAACACCCTAATTTTATCTTATTACTGCTATTGTTGTTCCTGAAAGTGACAATAGTGAGGAGTTCTATCACAAAAACAAGATATAAGGAAAAGGAAGAATAATATAACTACATCTAATTTACTGTTTTTCTTTAGGTTAAAGAAGGTTTCCATTCATGCAAGTGCATGCCAATTGACCATGAGAAGATCTGTCTGTCTACACAAATACTTCAATTTCTAGGAATGAAAGTCTCTGTGTAATTTTTATTCAGAAAAATTTAGTTTGTAATCACTTTTTATTAGTGCATCCTTTTTGTTGATGGAATCTTATAGTTGCATAAACACTCAAAGTTTTGGTAATTGCTATTTGATATCTGTGTGTTTGAAATATATCTGTGATGGAAAGAAGGATTATTTATATTCTTAATTGTTCATTGTGGAGAAATGAGTTTTCAAGCATTTATGCTACAGATCCTTGGCTTTTCACATTCTAGACCAGCTAATCTGAAATACTGGTCATCTAAGCCCCTTGACAAATCAATAAATATGCAACATACCTTCATTGTGCACCAACTATATAATATATTCCTCTAAAATTTTGGAAAATGGTGAAATTAGAGAAAATCTAGAAATTATGTTCTAAAGAATATAAATAAAACAGGAGAAATCAGACCATTTTCTAGGATCTTGGTATAGAAATATAATGTAAACATTATAAAATCACTTCTATCACAGTTGAATGAATTTTTTCCTTTATTTGTTAGGCTTTCCATCAAGAGAACACAATAATAACTTCACAAACTCTGTGTGTGTGTGTATGTGTCTGTGTGTGAATGTGTTTTGTACACTAAAACAGAACCACCTTTCTTTATTCAGTTATTTGGATAAGCACTTTTTTATCATATCCTTTTTTCTAAAACTAAGAACCTATAAAATAATTTTGGTATGTGTGTATACAGGTATACATGTATGTACACACACATATATATGTGATGTGCATACAGGTATATATATAAGTGTGTATACGTACATATATATGTATACACACATATATAAATAAATAAATAAATATATATATATATATTACAGATAAGAAAATTAAGACAAGAGAAATGAGATAAACTTATCTGAGCTGTCAGTAATTATCTGTAATAGAGTCAAGTTTTACATAAATATCCATTTGACTCCAACAGATAGATACTTGGTCACTATATGTACTATTTGACTAATTTTTGAGGGAAATAAAGAATGTTAATTTTTATTTTAAGATTAATATATTACAGATACTATAAACTTAGAAATGGAAGACAGGTAAAATACATGGCATAGAGATGTTCACTTAAAAAAGTAGAACCAATCACTTTTGTGGGGAAATACAGTAATGGGGGCAAGATTTATTAAAATTACTAAATAAAAAGAAAATATAAACTAATATTAATGTTTTAAAATCTGATTAGTGAGAATATGAACATTTGCTATATTTTCTTTATATATTTCTCATTAAAGCTTCAAAAAAGTCAATTTAACTTTTTTTTTGTAAAAATAGTTCAGTTGTGAAATACACATTAGAATTTTGATTATTAGTAACCAATCATTCTCCAAGTCTGAAACTTCCTATTCAGAAAATTAAGAAAAAATTAGAGATTTCAACTGCCTTGTGTTAAAGAAGAATAAATAAACAATGAAATGCAATCAGTTATCTACCAAATTAAAACAATGAGTGATATAAATAACTCTGACCTGGCTCATGGTGGTTAACTGCTTGTATTTGAAAACTCAAGGTCTTATTTTCTTTGTTTGTTGTCATTTCAGCTTAAAAGAAATACATTAAAATGGATCTATGTATTCTTTTATGAAATAGGAAGATCTACCTCAAATTGGAAGCAAACTCATCTCTTTAGAAATTGAAATTAATGCTTTGAAGAGTAAGCCAGTTCTTTTCTAATAGCTTAGGCCCACATTTCAAAGACAGTTCCTTTTATGAAACTATGAGTGAGCCACTGGACCTTTGCGTATGAAAGGATAAATTTGGGTATAGTGGAGATATCACTGAAGAAGTGAAATGGAGAAACTGGCAGTGTAAGAGGCTTCAGCCCTCCTGAGAGCAGGCCTGTTGACTAGATGGCATTGAGCAAGTGGGACAGAAGAATAACTGGTATGTTCTAGAGATATATTGGACTAGAACCATCAATAGCGACATAGTTGTATGAACTGAAACCCTATACCTCTGAATTTATCCTGTTCTAGTCCAGTCTTTATGTAAATAAAATCTTCATATTTCTCTGCTAATTTCCCACTTTTGTTGACCATTCAGAAATGGCATCTTATTTTGCCATGGGTATTTATTTTACCATTCTCCAGTCATACCTGAGGCTTCTCTTAGTAAGGCAGTATAAGTGTGGAAAACCTCAGAATACCACTCAAGCTTGTGGCAACAAGTTTAAGCTTCTCCACCATTACTTAGAGTTAATTGGGTTAAGTCAACTGCAGAAGTCCATGCTGAATCAGTGAATAGGAAGACCATTACTTTTTTTTGACAGTGTGATTTATGCCAACAAACTGTCTCTTTGGTAGACTCTTGAAAATGGGGCCTTTGGTACAGTGAATAAATATCTTCAATGAGTTTTCACACAAATCTAGGAAGTAAGTGCTTCAGACTTTTAACTCCTCAATGGAAAATTTTTAGGTTAAATGAAAGTTTAAGTAATGATATGAACAAAAAAATTTATTCAATAATTAAATATGCATATGTGAGGACCCTGAATTACTATTATCAATCAAATAGTTCAAAGCACTGGAGACACTTCAAATTCTGGGATTACATGTCTGTATCCCATCATTTCTCATCTGCCTGCTTTCTGATTCAATGTTACCATTCAACTTTCTCCTTCTGGATCTCTCCTGTCACCAGACCAGGCAATCAATTCTTAGCTTCTTTCTCAACTAGATGCAAATGTGTTTATGATATTTAGTAAGATTTTTATCGTGCTTTTACTTCTTGTAAATTTTACAAATCAGTAAGTAGCTGTATTAGACACTTATGTTTGGTGAACCAAATGCTAATTTCTTACTATCTTATCCTTTGTGTTTCTATACGCAGAAGCTGGACAGTCTGATATTAAATTTTGCAGTATAAGGTACACACGGTAATGTAGGTAAGGGGAAGTTTGATGAAGAAACTACTGGGCAAGCTATCACTTTTCTAATAAAAAGTGACCAGAGATATAAACTCTATAGCTTTCATTCTATTTTTCCTTTTCTTCCAACCCCGAATGCAAAGGTAATATTTGGAGGAGGAAAGTAAACTTATAAAATTACATATCAAACTAAGGATAGGTCTTTTAAGACAGAAGTGAAAATTTACAACATCTATGCATATTTATTGCTCCATTTTCTATTTGTGAGAAAATATACATCTATTTGATCAACTAAGTAATGTTTTTATTACTTGCAGCTTAATATATTCCTAAGTGATATAATGGCTAACAACAGTACTACAAAATGTTAAAAGTTACAAGATACCTAAAGTGGCTATAATGGCCTTCAAGACTGAATTATGGCCTTTGGATAAATGACTCTTCCTTCCCTCCCACATCCCACTGAAACCACAGTTAAAGTATTCAAAGGGAAAATACATAAATGTTTCAAGAATAAGAGGGAGGGATAAACATCATAAGAAAATATGATTTAAATAATTTCTGCAATTTGTATCTCATTGAGAAGTAAATCCAAATGAAGAATCTGTAGCTCCAATACCACACAGAAAAGCTTCATGAAGATTAAAAAAATATTTTTTAAGAACCTCATAGATATTTCAAGCTTGGAGAAGGTAGGTATAGACATCCAGCATTGACTCTTAAATCACACTCAACATAATGAATTAAGAACTACCCACAGAGGAGTTGAGTCACATTGCCACTATAGCCATTGTATGTATGTAGAAAGAACTGGCAGTAAAATAATGCACTCTGCAAATACCTGAGATTCATTCTGTAGTAGATAGAACATAATAGGTGTTTTGGAATGGAGACCAAGTTGTAACATGTTCTAAAAATTCCCCAGATGGTATAGATTTGGGTTGAGAATCCCCTTTCTAGATGGAAGGAAATATATAATTATGTTATCATATAGATTAAACATTACTAATATCAGCAAGTGTCAAATTCTATAGGATCCTCTAAGCAACTTAGGAGTAAGAGAAGAATTATCCAAAGAAATGACATCTGAGTAGTCAGTTACATCACTCTTTCCTTTCCTCCTTAACCTCATGTTATCATCTTCCAAGATGAAAAGAGGTTAGGGGTTATAGAGAAAACGTTTCTGACAATATGGCATACTTCAAGCTACACAAAGCAAATGAAAATGTGGCCTTGGAAGGTAACTACCAGGTGCTGGGTGTGACTGGGGCTCAGGGTATATAAATGATGTGGCAGGATTTGTCACCAGAGAAATATATGGTGGTTAGGGACATCTGACAAATTTTACTCATAGAAATCACATGTTGGCTTTTAATTTTAGAGAAGTTATAATGAATAGAACATAAAAATCCTGAGATCTGAGGGGTTTTGCAGGTGGTTGAAAGAGAGAGAAAGTGGTTTGATATAGAACAATCAGAGTGAAGGAGGTGAAGACTTCCAAATGATTAGCTAAACTTGATAATGCATTAAAATGGAGATTAGATGAAATAATTACAAGGAGCAAGGAGGTATGTCAGACAATATAATGAGAAAAAATAAGTTGATGAAATTGACTTTTAGAAAACACTATTTGAGATTTCTATAGAAAATTTTTTAGGAACTGATGATCTACATTTTCCCTTTTCTCTCATAAAAAGTATCAAACGTCTCCACCTTCTGTCTCTACTTGTTCTGAAGAACAGAGTTTGTCCTTTGTCAATTATAAAACAAGAAAATGAATTTATATCTCAGAAAATCCCCTGGTCATTTTTTCTTTGGTCTTGGATTGTTATTTGACTCATGACTTTCATAAATCACAAGGTGAGTCTCTAGCTAAGCTGACCTCAAATGTAAGTCTGCAACGATATGTCTGAGGGGCAAGGAGTTCACTTTTTGGTCTCAAAACACCTTCCTCAATAGTTCAACTTATTTTCTTATCATATATCCTATTTATTTTTTTCTTAAGACATTGAAGTCAAGTTTTATACTTTAAATGCCTTTTTGGATCATGTAACTCATTAAACTACCATTAATCATTAATGCTTTGTGCAGAAAAGAATTAGCCAGTTTAGTCAGAGAGTAGTTTTTGAGGTTTTGAGATTGCAGAAGTAAGTAAAGTTCCAGGTAATTTGGAAGGAGGAAAAATTGCTCATCTGTTAGGTATGCATTTTTGCTGAAGGTAATAGAATATCCTACTCACAATGGCTTAAACAACCAGGGGTTTATTGATCTTGTATAACAAAGAATCTGAAGGTAGGCGTCTGCTGGCATCCACTCAGCTGCTCATCAGTTATATCAAGGCTCATTTCCTCATTGTTTTGTGGTTTGACTTTCCAACCCTCAATGATTGTTCCATAGCCATAAGATAGTGGGCCCAGCTTCAAGTAGCATGACCAGAGTCAAAAGACAGGCATTGAGGGAACAGCAGAGAACAGGAGGACCTCAGCTAAGCAATGTAAAGAGAAACAAATATACTTTCTGAAGAGAAGAAAATATTTCCTGGATAAACCTAAAATGTTCTTTTATTCCAGGCATGGTGGTGCTCCCTGGTAATCTAAGCAACTCAGAGTCTGAGGATCAGGAATTCAAGGCCAGCCTTGACAACTCAACAAGACCCCATCTCAAAAACAAACAAAAAAATAGACTACAAATGCAGCTTGGTGGTAAAGCACTCCTAGGATCAATCCCCAGCATACAAAAATAACTAAATGAATGAATGAATAAATAAATTTCTCTCATATTTTCATTTCCCAGAAGTTGAAGTTGTGTCAAACTTTCCAATGGCCATGATTTTGGCTTATTACCTCAATAGATTCTGGGTCTCTTAACAGGTAAGATGTGGGTAAGGAAAATTCCAGTAGAGTAAAACTAGTTTCATTTGTATGTCTAGATGTTCTAGAAGCAAGGTAAAAGAAAAAACATTCTTCCTTTGTAGACTTTTTAAATCATTTATGTATTTCAAATGTGTTTATGTATTTCAAATGTGTTTAAGCCAGGGCATTGTAGTGATTTTTTTTTCCACCTCATGGGGACAGGACTTGGTGTTTAGAAGGACAGCTTTCTTGTTTCCTTTTGAGGATTGGTTGCTAAATTATATATTCTAGGTATACACTAAAATGTGTTCTAGATATACTGTTAATTGTATATTTTAAATATACTAGAAACTATATTCTAGATGTATGCCTTGTCAACATTCTGATCTTCTCTCTTTGAAGCAATAAAAAAGTAATTGACTGATCAGCATATGTGGGGAGATTGTGATTTGGAAAAAATAAGAAACTTTGCTTTTAAATAGGCAGGGAAAAATGGTGGTTGAACATTTCAAAGGGAATGTAGATTCAGGAGTGTAAAAATATAGTCTTGTTCTTATTGAGACAGGCAATAAGAATTCCCTGATCTTGAAAACAAGGGACAGTAGAAAACAATATATATATTTAATATATATATATATATATATACACATATATATATATATAAAACAAATGTATACATATATGTATATATTTGTTTAAACAGTGGACTTTCTCCCTGTAATTAGAGTAAGACACTAGGAATATTAGTATGGAGTAGAATGTATGACCAGCACCTCCTCAATCTCCCAGACTCTGAAAGAAACACAGCAGCTCATAGACTATTTGCTAAACCACAAATGTCACATCAAGACATTTCAGACATTGCTACTATGGCTCTTAACCTATATTATTTTATTTTTTCTTATTCATTCAGCTATAGCTATGCTTAGAGGAAAATATATAGCCACATATGCATGTATGCATATACAAGAACCAAATCTATTATCTAGACATCTAGATTAAGAACTGAGAAAAATAACTACAAATTAAACCCCCAAATAAGGCAAAATAATAACATGATTAAAATCATAAATTAATAAACTAGAAAACAAACAAACAATAAAAAAACTCAGAAAGTCCCCATCTGGTTCTTTAAAAATAAGTTAAAATTGACAAATCAGTCTTTATCTAAGCAAGAAAGCTGTTTCTATATTGAAGACAGCTCATAATAGATTCATAAGATTTAAAGTAGTTTTTGTTAACCTCAAAGGCATGGCAATATTCGTACTTCTACATAATATCGCAGCAGTATAACACAAACAAAATACGGTCTTGCTGCTAAATAGTTGAGCATTGTTGCTGGCATATCAGTTCCCCTTGTCTTTCTCAGCTGTTTTCAGTTATCAAGTCAGTTTGAGACATAATAGAGTCTTACCTAATGAGGCCATTGCCTTTTGGAAGTATGCTCTTGACCTTACATGGACAGGGTAGTGCAGAAACGTTAGACTCAAATGAACATGTTACTTCATTGGGAAACAATGGCATTTGGACAGAATGTATACCTGCCTTATTAAGACTCAACTCTCCCTCATGGCTGTGGTATTTGGGTTGTTATTATTCTAACGCAAACAAAGGGAAATGTTTGGGCTCCTAAATGAACTTAGAGTGATAATGTCATTAACAAAAAGTGTGGGAGTTTAGATCATGGAAGAAGAAAATAGTCTTGTTGAAGGCTTTTGAGTGAGTCCCAAGGACAGAAACACTAGAAGAAGGAAACTGGAATGGCTCCCACTCTTAAAGAGCAAGGCCAGTTAATGTCAGGTTCGTTATTGCCTTGAAAACTACCCCTGACTCACAGAACTTTATTAAATTCTTGATGCAGCTGAAGATTAACCATTCTTTTGAAGAATTCCTTACTTGCACATAATGAATAAATTTTCAGAGACAGCTATTCTTGCCCCTTTAGGGTCAGCTAGCTGCCAGATTTCTAATTTGCTTGGGCCTGTTAGAGGTAAGAAGGTGGCATCATAAAGACTGAGTTAAAATTCCAATTATAAAGGGAGATTATCAACAGCATGACCTGAGGTGGAATCAGGAAAGGCTGTAAAGAACTTTAGGCAAGATCTTGCCTTAATCATCTCTGTATCATATTGTAGGAACCACATGATCTGTTTTTCTTTTAACGGAACTGAATTGAATTAAATTGGATTGAACTGAGTGAAGCTCTGGATCAACCTAAAAGAAAAGTCAGACCTTTGAAAAGACAACCAGTGTGAAACAAATAAGGGGAAAAAGTGATATTCTTGAAGGTAGTAACATAAACTGGCCCATGACCAAACTACCAAAGGCACAAAATCCAAGTGGGGAATAGATGGGAGGAACAGGGACCCAATATGTGGAATCACATAATCAGAAACAAGCCACTATCTTGATTTCTAGACATAGTGGCCTTTTCATGATTAAGATTTTGTGTGTGTGTGTGTGTATGTGTGGTACTGGGGATTGAACCCAAGGTCTTGTGCATGTGAGGCAAGCACTCTATCCACTGAGCTATATCCCCAGTCCCGTGGTTAAGATTCAAGTAAAATTATTTGTTTTTAACTATTATTTTACAATCATTAGTAAAATCATTAGTCAACATAAATAATAGTTGAAGTATATTATAGGCCAGACTATGCTATATCTCAATTAAATTTTACAAAAACTATACAATATTTACTTTTAGTACCACATTGGACAAATGAAGAGAGTAAGATTAGATTACATAAATTTTCTAAAATAGCAAATAGATTGACATGTTCTAAAGGAAGAAAAGAATACATCATCAACAAATACATATACACATGAGTTCTTCATCCAGTTAGTTTGCTAGCTATTGCTTACATATTTAGCTTTTATAATAGATAAAGGAGGTATCACATTGGTTCTTGTTAAGACTAGGCCAAACTGCTCCCTTCTGCTCTTATTGTCTCTGGGTATTCTTTGCATACTTAGCACATTTTAAATTACATAATAGTAAATATACACATTGCTTTTATTTTAAAAGTCTGTAAGATAGATGGATTTTTATATTCTGCCTCAGGCACAGCTACTCTAAGGACAGTACTTAAGTGATTGAGAGAAACACAGAGCACTCACATATAAATATCCCCCTTCTTTCCGCTTCCAGTAGTTCTTTAACTGGCTCCCTCCATTAACAATCTACATTCATGAGCACAAAAATCTTTAGTAGCACTAATCTATACTCTGAGAAGTATGACAACATAATAAGAGTATAGCATATACTATGGAGCTAGACTACCTCAGTTTGGACACTAACTACACCACTTCATAACTGTGAGAACATGGGGAACATTTTCACTTTCTCCTCAGTGTCCATACCTATAAAAAAAGAAATGAATAATATTGACTCAGGGTTCTTTGTGTGATCATTGAAGGCATTGTTATAAACCAATTACTTAGAAAAATGCATAAGAATTGAACTATATAAGTGTTAATTGCTTTTTATGATCTTCCCAATTTTATTGCCCTGTGAAATAACCATGTACTAACTCCCCCTCAAGACACTTTCTAAATAAGTCTTTGAAGAGCAGAAGGAGAAAATAAAGAGTAGAAACAAGAATATGATACCCATAAGAGAGGTTAAGTGCTCCCCCCCCATCTCAGTAAAAAAATTGATCTGACCCATCTTTCAGCTGAGATAACCCGCACACTGAAATTAGACTTTCCAAGGAGTTAAATGTCCAATTGTCACTCTGTAAGTACAGTCCCAAAGTGCAGAGGGAAGCATCTTTAAGCAACTAAAGCAGACTAGGTCCAGTCCCCTTGGCACCTATTATAAGACTCAGCAATTGATGGGAAGAATAGAAATTCACTCAGACCCATGGCTTGATATCACATGGTGTTTTCTCTCCTGGGGAGGAAGTTTGGAAAGCATAGCAACTCTGAGATCCAAAGCAGCTTGCTTGCCCCATAATGTGATACAAAGTGATAATAGTCAGGAATCTTGAGAAATGAGTCAGAAGAAGATATTGCTCTTTTTGTTCCTAGTTGCGGAAGCTTTGCTGGCATCCACTGCCTGCAAAGCTGTTCCTGTCCCAGATAGAGGTAAGATGCACGAATGGAAGGGAGGACACAGAACACCGTGTGGCATTGGTACTAATCTGATCAATGAATTGGGTAAAAGGATGCCATCTGACTACAGCGCTGTCCGGCAGGAAATGTGTAAAAGCCCCGCAGTGAAAACATGATTTTTGTTAATCGTCTGCTTTCATCATGCAGATCCCTTGAGGCAGCCTAGCTGGCATATGAGAAAGCCTGTCAGTAGCTAAAATGCTGCCTAAGGTCCTTTATGGGAGAAATCTGGGCCTCAGATATACCTAAAGTATGAAATATCATTAAGTGTCTATTATGTCATTAATCTAGTATATGGCCAAGAGCCAGGATTTTTAGCTTTTCCTGTCTGTTGTCAGTCAGTCCTTGTCTTCTCAACATATGTATCTGTCAATCTCTTCCTTTAATAAGGACCATGTTTGAAAAACAGAAAAAGACTGATGTGACCTTGCGTATGGGCCACATTCCTGTTCATTACTTGCTTGAAATATGAAATATATATAAAAAAATAGATGCAAACAAGAATTATTCTTCATAAACTTGGTTTAATTCTTGCAAGCAAGTTTGTGAGTCATTTTATGAATGGCTCCCGCTTCAAATTAGGGCTCCTGTTTCCGCTTCCAATGAGCCTCTAGTATTACATCTAATATTGTTTCCTCTCAGCAATTGAAATGTACATCCCTGCTGGGTTGGTAAGAATAGAATTTCTTTCCGGAATTCTTTCTTCTTTCTGAATTGCTTCATTTTACTTCCCCCAAAACTAAAATAAAGTAATTTGTACCTAAAACCAGACAAAATTAACCTCGTGGCTTGTTCTCCTTTCAGTTTGCAACCTGACTGCTTGGCAAAGAAGACTGCTCTCACTCATGGTCCCATTTTCTCACCTCTCTTCACCTCCCCTTACCTCTCCTCACCTCCTTTGGGCAGAAAGAAAATGGCCTCCATAGGTGGTCAATGGGCTTAGGTAAGATAAACTGCTCAGTGGCTTTGGGGCTCAATACTGTAAAGGTGGAGACCAATGAAGGGTCAGTATCAGGGCTATGCTACCTGCTTCACATAAGTCCTCTGGGTGAGTGTTCCCTGTCCTCAGATCAGTCACACAGGCTTGCAACTATGGAAGGTAGTCTTATGCCTACTTCAGAGAACCATGTCCTGTTGTTTCTGTGTTCTTGAGTATACTAGCTATATCTAAAAGGCCCTCCTCATCTTCTTTGATTCAAAGAGAATGGTTCCATCATGATGATACAATGTATTTTTCACAAACTTCCCTCCTGTGTACAGGGCAGACATTACTAATTAAGACAATATCCTTCCCTGCTGAGGCTGGCAGTAGACTCAGGATGCTTTCCCACAAACTGTGTTTGGGAGAGCTAAAGGCAATCAGTTAGCACCATTATACATGATAAACCAAGAAGAAAAAAACAGAATACTCTCTAGACTCAAGGTATTCATGTGCTCTGATGTTGTTATTTGTGTGGTAACTAAGAAACAAAGAACCCAGAGATTTGATAGAGAAAAGTATACACGAGGGACCTTTGACTGTACCTCTAGTAAGCTACTAGAGGGGGCACAATGAAGCAGGAAGGACAAACACAAGTTGGATACAAGTGACAATTAATCATTATTATCATGCACTAAATAGTTACCATGCCAACACAAATATTTGTGTTGTCATTAATGCTCTAGACAGGAAGAAAGGATGAAGTAAGGAGAGGCTAAAATTAAAAGAAAACTTTCCCAAAGTTACTTATTATCCTTCCTTCCACTCACATATTGCTGGCTAGAACCGTGTCCTATGACTACCTGTGATTGCTAGGGAAGCTTAACTTGTGTGTGTGTGCGCGCCTGTGTGTGTGTGTGTGTGTGTGTGTGTGTGTGTGTGTGTGTTTAAGCTAACATATAGGTGACACCCCCCAAAAAATGAGGATTTCTGTAAGAAAGGCAGAATAGACTAATAGACTTTTGGTGATGAAACATGTTTGACACAGTGCTCTTTATTACATCTTTCATAATATTATCTACATCTTTTTTCCCAGCAAAATTATGTAGTCACCTATATGAACATTGCCTTTACCACCAGATTGTGAGCTCTGAGAAAGCTGAGTATTTGTCTGATTTTTAGCAACCATTTTATCTTTAAGAACCAGCTCAGTGTCTGTAGCATAATAAGCACTCAAAAAATATTTGTTAAAAAATGGATAAATTCCACCATGCTTTCCTAATTAAAGCAAGTAATATTTTTTACCCGGTTGAGTACATTTCTTCCTTACACCTCAATTAGTGTTCTTGTTTTCACTCTGCTGGCTAAGTGATTCCTCTAAATAATTTGTAACCAAGTTAAGCCACTCAATGTCACCACTACCTTAAGGACAAAGATTGGATTCCTGAGTATGATTTACAAAAGCCTTAATGATCTGTTCTCCCTATATCTTACTTGACTCATTGTTTATCACTCCATGATTCCTACTCTATTTCTACATTAACTATTGTTCTCACTTCCTCAAAAGGATGCCATCTTTCTTTTTTCACTCAAGTGTCACATACATCCAATAAAATTCATCTTTTTGTGTACAAATTTAACAAGCTTTGACAAATGGAGAGTCATATGATTATCAACACAATCAATATGTAGAACATTTCCATCACTCCCACAATTCCCTCATGAGTTTTGTAGTGGATCCCTGCTGCTACCTGCAGCCCCTTACAACTAATAACCAGTTTCTTATTCCTATAAATTTGTTGTTTTCCAGAGAGATATCTATTCAGAATCATAGAGCATTGAGACTTTAGAGTCTGGATGTGTTTGCTTAGCATAACGTTTGAGATTTATCCACATCGGTATGTATATGAGTAATATGTTGCATTTGTTGCTGAGTAGTATTCCATGCGTGGGTGTACCGTAGTTTTTCCACTTACAATTAAAGAATATTTGCACTATTTCAAGTGTAGGTGATTACGAATAAAATCACTATAAATATTCACTTACATGTTTTTCTGTGAAAATAAACTACCATTTCACCTTGGAGTAGAATTATGAGATTGTATATTTATAAAGTGTATGTGTAACTTTAGAGAAACTACCAAATTGTTTTCCAAAGTGGCATACCATTTTGCTTTCCCATCATATTGTCTTTTAAAGCTGGCCTTTTTGCATATCTTATTATTACTCCTCTCATTCACTTCATCCCCCTTATTTATATCTGTGGTTTAGTTTAAGCTTGGAGATTGCTTCTTTGGGAAAGTTTTTCCTGATCCCAGGTCTGAATTGTTTCTTCTCCTGTGTTCTGTCATACTACTGTACATCTCCTCAGTTAATGTTGCATAGTGTAACTGAATACAGAGATAAGACTATTTTACCCTCAGTTTGAGCTGAGCTAGCAAGACAACAGATACTACTTCTCCATCTTTCCAAATACATATGCTATCCTACCTTAGTAGAATTTACAAAGACAATATTCCATGTCTGTTTTCAAGCTTAGCTTGGCACCCATTCAAGGACATGTAAAAGGATGAAGATTAAAATCCAGAAGAGAATATTCCTTGGGAAATTCCTGTTCATTGTGAGGCAAAGAGAGGTTGCTTCTATTTCCCTTCAAGACCAATGAAAGTAAATTCCAGAAGACCATTTGGAAAGCTTCATCTGTGTTCATGTGCATCTGTGGGGCTATATCAATATCTGTTCAAAATTATGAGGGCAAAGGACATATATTTCTTGTGGGTTAAATGTGAGACATTTAATAGATAATCTTCCTGTGTCCACCACAGAAAGAATTAATGCAAGTGTGATAACTGGAAAGTAATGAGACCTTCAACAAAGAGTGTGTATTAAGTGAACCTTCAGTAACTGTGATCCTCTAAAGGAGACATTGCCCAAAGGAAAAGAAGAAAAGGAGTAGACCCCCCCTATGATAACTATCTTCATAGAACCCACAAATACACATCAGGGGAGATAGAAATGCAGATCATGGATGTGCCTTCCATTTGCCTCTTTTATATAATAAACACCATCTAACTAGATAAACTACAATATCTAGTGAGTGAAAAGGGAGGGGTAGAAATGTTACTGGGGAATTTAGAGAAGAGGAAATAAAAATAACTTATTCATCCCTTATATTTTGACATCCAACTGTAGTTAACAATTTACCATTTTAAGTGATGATGCAAATAAATATTTTGGTATATAGATCATTGTCCATATTTCCCACTCTTTTCTTAGATCAAATACCTACATGTAGAGAAATCGGAACACAAGGTCCTAACAGTTTCAGGCTCTTTAAACATACTCTTTAAGTTTCAGTTCATAGAAGTGTGTAGCTTACATTCTCACTAGTAATTTATCACTTTACTGTCACCAACAAAATCATTTTCAGAAAATCCCATTAAATTAATAAATGCAAAGAAGATGCCATTGTTTTAATGTCAATTACTAATGGAATTGTTTTATTTTATGTTTATTTTCCACTCATATTTTCTCTGGATGAACTGTTAGTTAATATTTGTAATGATAACATATCATTCAAAAGATTATCTTCCCCTCATGAGCTAAATTAAGGTAAAAGAAAACATACTCTCAATCTTTTGAGGCCTCTCAATATCTCATGTACTTATTTCTGAGAAAACTGCATTTTGCAATGCAAACCATCATGCTTGACTATCAGTCTTTCTTTAATGCACATCTCTCCTTTTTGCTAGTTTAGAAAATCAATTTAACCAATTAATGTGTTGGAGATAAGAAAGGAGAAAAAAAAGGATGATGGTTCTCTATGGCATCCCTTTTCCTGTCATTGGGAAATGCATCTTAAATGTTTTAAGGAACATTAACAAAAGTATGTGAATGGGCATCCCTAGAGAGAGCAAAGAGAAGAAAAAAGAGAAAAACATATGGATGTTCAAGTTATGCTAAGGGTAGAGGATGGGTAGACAATCATGACTCTAGTGCTTCTCTGAATCAACTTGAATTACAGCATCTCAGGAAGTAAAAAAGGGAAAGCAGAAATAGACTTTTAATTTCAGATAATATGTTTCCTGAGATGGCTAATGAAAGCATAATATAGGAAACTATAATTCCCTTAAAATTGATTAAATAAATAAGAAATAAAATATATTTATATAGTTTTTCTTGGTAGGACCTAGAGAAAGGTGGGGGATAATAAGGGTGACACTTCCCAGCAATATTTTCTTCTTTATGGCACAAACCATTGCAACAAACCTAGCCCCAGCCCAGAGAGAAATAGAGTCAAGAAAAAAATTAAAATAATTAGTAAGTTACATTTTCAGACACCGGCAAACAATTGCTCTACGCATATTATTTCATTCTATCTCAAGTTCATAAGTTTAGTATAATTATTTTGCTAAGTTCTTCAGTGAGTAAACTGAATCTTAAGAGATAGGGAGTTCAGTAACTCAATATCACACATCTAAAAAAGTGGCATAGCAGAGATTTAGAGTAAGAATGTTTTAAACTCTAGAGCCACTGATAAACCTGGGATACACATTCTCCACCTGGGGTCCCACCAGGCTTGGGTAGCATCGTGATTCATTGGTCCTTTCCAAACACACCAAATCAAACCCTCTCCCTCTTTTTTGAGATAATCCTATATTTTGTTATTCATTTTCATCAGGGATATTTATGTTATTTGAGAATCCAGTGTAAAATGAAAATGCAGGGCTCTGGATGGTGTTAGAGAAGTCAACCGTCCCTTCCGTGGGCACATGATCCCAAACCACAGAAAGTGGGTGATCCCCCAGGACATTAACCCTCTGTATCTGGTCCTTGATTCCTAGAAAAAAATGATGGGTAAAAGCCTCTGCCAAGTTACCTGCCAGGCAGGATTGGGAATGGCTGCCTCCTTGCTTGGCCCAGAGATGTAGTAGGGTATATGCTTAAATTTTACTCCTAACATATGCAGGTCTGATAAGGGTGGAGAGCAATATAAAAAACAGACCTGCTCCCCAGCTATTTTGAGCAAGAAACCAAATTAGGAGGAGAAAGATGCAATGATGAGATGGAAACCTGATAAGAAAACTGAGTGGTGTCCAAGGGACTGGGTAGGGGAGTGCAGGGAACTCTGGAACCCAAGGCTTCCAAGGGTCTTTGATCATTCATCTCAGAAAGGAGGTAAGAAATAGGACTATGTGTGAGCTAAACCTGCAAATGCCTTATATATGCTCCTTTGTGTTATCATATTTCACTTACAAAACATAAATTTAAAGATAAAATTATTAAGAATTTTAAGATAGCAATTACAAAGTGTTAAATCCCAGTGTGGGAAGCTCTGAGCATGGCATCCTGCTACACACAACGCCTATGAAGTTGACCCTGTTTTTCATTTTCTGAATTTACTGAGAGAGGGAGTAAGGAATGGCAGTTTGTTTAAAAAGCCTGTGTATTGATCTTGTACAGTTCTGTTGCTTTGGTAGCAATAGAGTGTAATGGTTAAAATCTAAATTTAGACTTATATAGACATGGGTTTGAATCCAAACTCTTCATGTTAGATGGTTTGAGAAAGCATTTCAGTCTCTCAAATTCTGTTTCTCATGTTGTAAAAATGGGTCAAAGCAGGTTTAAATTTTTTGAGCATGTTAAAAATATAATTTATATAAAAGATTCAACACAGAGCCTGGCAGATACTATTGTGGTTAGTAAATGTTCTCAATTATTATCATTGCTATTTGTGATACGTTCAAATTTGGAGACTTAAGTAAATTTTTAGTTAATAAAAATCTTGTTCCCAGTAAAAATCCTGTTCTCATAGCCCAGGCATTACCTTAGAGACACATCTCAAAATCTTGAGGAATCTAATTATTATACTAAAATGATACATCGAGCAATAACTATGTACCAGGCACTCCTTAAGTATGTCATGTTCATTCTTATTCAGTTCCCACAACAACTTTTAAGTATTTTATAGATGAAGAAGCTGAAGCTGACAAAGGCTAAACAAATGCCTAAGATTTAATAGCTGGTGAGAGAGTTAAGCTCCAACCTCCAGTCTGTCTGACTGCAAAGTCTACGTTCTTAACTCCTGTGTCATATTGTCTAGATTACTAATTCTTGACCACATTTATATTTAAAAATGTTTTAAAAGAAAACATGCTGAGAACCCAAACTAGATTATTTTAATCATAATATTGAAGATTGAGGGTCATGGGTTAAAAATGTTGATTCAGGCGATTCTCATGTGCAGCCATGACTAAGAACTAAATGGTCTAGTTAGTTGTTACAGTGCACCTGGAAAACGCTTACTTTTAGGATCCAATGTACTTGGTCGAATTAGCAGGTCATTTTGATTTGTGAAGGGAAATGAAACTCTAATCTGTTTTTTTTTTAACCTGAAGAGTATTTTAAGACAAACACTAATGCACATCCATTGTAAGAAAGCAAAATTATTCAGTTATTCTTTTTTTGAACAGGAAGAAAGACTTGTTATTGTCATGACCTTGAATAATCTTTTATAGATGGGTGTGGGAGTATGATTTATTTTCTCAAACTCAGAGAAGTAAAAGCATCTGTGTACTGACCTGAAAGAATGTGTGGAAAACATAGCATGAGGAGAAGAACTACTACACCGTTTGGATCAGGAAATGTCAGGGTGGGCGGATGTGGGCTGGTAGAAAAGGAGTGTGTCGTGAATACTTCATAAGTGGGCCCCTTCTTCACATTTGTAAGTGTCATTTATAATGAGATGAATAATAATGTTAGGATGTGTGCACTGTGATATGTCCCTTTATATAAACAAATTCAAAGCAGCCCAGATAAAACTATTAACCAAGTTTAGCCAGAGATGTGGTGTTAGTGATTTAAGTTCCTGGTCCTACCTGGAAGTTAATTTATCCAGATAATTACTTCAGTTTCTCCATTTTATTCAGAAGTGGGGAGTTTATGATCAAGACTATACATCTTCCAAATGTTATACCCATTAATTTTGTCTTGCAGTGTAGCTTTCTAGAAAGGCATGAAATGAAGGAAATGATGTAGTACGTAAAGAGATTTGGGCTATAGTTCTAGAGATATACTCCAGTCAATTTAAAACAGGTTAAAAGAAAAAAAAATACAGACACTCTGATCATATTATGTTAAAGGCTACCAAGTCCAATAATATCCACTGTAAAATTCCCAACATTATATAATGTGTTAATCCCCTATTTAAGAGAAAAACTCAAATGATGTTAGAGGACTAAGAGTATTAGTGATTGATATTAAATAGGTTCAGAAGGAAAACCAATGAAGGAGTTCATTTATAAGGACTGACATATGGCTTAGAGTTCAGAAGTGAGGTTGTATCTCAAATTGCATCTTTGGGTAGATAGTTTGCTTGAGATACTACCAAGATAACTGACACAGAATAACTATGACTATCCTGTTCAGGCATTTTATCTCCGTGCCCCCCACCCCCCAAAAAAAGAGCAGTTGGTCTCTTCATTTAAACAAAGGTGAATCTGGCTTTAGAAAAATGGGCTGAACCAATTGTGCTGCCTGGGGTCGGGGTAAGAATATAAATTAACAGAAAACAAAAAACTCCTGCTTCTACTCAGATTGGTTCTGACAACAGGTGGTAAGTTCGAATCTGCTTTAAAAAAAATTGTTCTAATTAGTTATACATGACAGTAGAGTACATTTGATGGAGCATACATAAATGGAGTATAACTTCTCATTATTTTGGTTGTACATGATATAGAGTTACACTGGTTGCATAATCATATATGCACATAGGGAGGGAGGAATGTCCAATTTATTCTACTATTCTTCCTACCCCCATACCCGCCTCCTTCACTTCACTTCCTCTGGGTAATCCACATACCTCTATTCTTCCCCAGCCCTCCCCCTTATTGTGAATTATCATGCACAGACCAGAGAAATCATTAGTCCTTTGATTATTTGGGATTGTCTTATTTTGCTCAGCATAATATTCTCTAGCATCATCTATTTACTGGCAAATGTCATGATTTTATTCTTCTTTAAGGCTGAGAAACATTCCATTGGGTTTATATACCACATTTTCTTTATCCATTCATCTTTTGATCCCATTTCGTAGCTATTGTGAATTAAGCTGGTATATAAACACTGATGTGGCTACATCACTGTAGTATGCTGAGTTTAAGTCTTTGGGTATAAACCAAGGAGTAGAATAATTGGTCAGAGATAAAATTCAGGAGGTAAAAGATCACTTCAATAAAGAGATGGAGATCCTGAAAAGAAATCAAGCAGAAATCCTCGAAATGAAGAAATCAACAAATCAAATTAAATATTCATTGGGAATCATTATCAACAGACTAGACCACTTGGAAGACAGAATCTCAGGCAACAAAGACAAAATATATGATTTTTAAAATAAAGTTGACCACACAGAGAAGATGTTAAGAAACCACACACAGAATTTCTAAGAAGTATCGAACAGCAGGGAAAGATTTAAGATTTATTGGGATGAATGAAGGTGCAGAGATGCAAACCAAAGGAATACACAATCTTTTCAAAGAAATAATATCAGAAAATTTCCCAAACCTAAAGAATGTATTGGAAAATCAAATTCAAGAGGTTTAAGGAACCCAAATGCAAAAAATTACAACTGACCCACACCAAGGCATATTATAATGAAAATACTTAACATTTAGAATAAGAAGATAATTTCAAAGGTTAACAGAAGAAAACAACAGGTAACCTTTAGAGGGCAACCAATCTGAATCTCAGCTATCTGTCAACCCAGACCCTCAAAGATAGGAGGTCTTGGAATAATATACACCAAGCTCTGAATGAAAATGAATGCCAGCCAAGACTACTATATCCAGCACAATTAAGATTCAGATTATAAGATGAAAAGTTAAAAGAATTCACAACTAGAAAGCCTGCACTATAAAACATTCTCACAAAATATTCCATGGAGATGAAATAAAAAAAAAATAGTGAAAACCAGCAAAGAAAGGAACTACACTAAAGGGATAGTCAATCAAAGGAGAAACTAAGCCAAATTAAAAATAAGAAATAAACCAAAATGACTGGGAACACAAATCATATATCAATAATAACCTTGAATGTTAATGACTTGAACTCATCAATCAAAAGACATAGACTGGCAGATTGTATTGTAAAATAAGACCCAACAATATGCTATCTCCAGAAGACTCACCTCAAAGACAAAGACATCCACAGACTTAAGGTGAAAGGATAGAAAAAGAAAAAACATATCACATGGATCACATAAACAAGCAGGTGTTTCAAACCTTATATCAGATAAAATGGACTTCAAGCCAAAGTTAATTAGAAGGGACAAAGAAGGACATTTCATACTGTTTAAGGGAATTATATAACAACAAGACATAGCAATCATGAATATTTATGCCCAAACAATGGAGGATCTACATACATCAAAGACACCCTTCTTAATTTAAAGAATCAAATAGACCACAATGCAATAAAACTGGTTGACTTTAATACACCTCTCTCACTATTAGATAGCTACTCAAATAAAAAATAAACAAAGAAACTACAGAATTCAACAATTCAATCAATAATTTAGACTTAACAGACATATATAGAATATTTCATCCATCAATGAGCGAACATACTTTCTTCTCTGCAGCACATGGATACTTCTCTAAAATAGACCATATCTATGCCACAAAGCAACTCTTAGCAAATAAAAAAAAATAAGACAATACCTTACATTTTATCAGATCATAATGGAATAAAATTAGAAATCAATGATCAAATAAAAAGTAGAAGCTACTTTAACACATGAAGACTAAATAATACACTACTGAATGACAAATGGGTAGCAGGAAAAAATAGGGATGAAATGATAAAATGCTTATTTCTCTGCTTAGAAGTAAATGAGAATAGTGATACAACATAACCAAATCTCTGGGACACTATGAAGGCAGTGCTAAGAGGAAAGTTCATTGCACTGAGGCTCATTTAGTAGAAGAATATAAAGTCAATCATTAAATGATCAAATATTATATTTTGAAATCCTAGAAAAAAAATAAAGACAGGAAATAATTAAAATCAGAACTGAAATCAATGAAACTGAAACAAAAAATTGACAAAACAAAAAAAAAGTTGGTTCTTTGAATCTGCTTTTGATGATCAAATGCTCTTTATTCTAGGATACCAGATCTAAAAAGCCTGGCAGGATCTGACAGTTTGTTCCAAATCATGCAGCTGCACCTCCTTGTTCAGATAATCTTCTGTCTCTCACCATTGTTATGGACCACTAGAACCTCATGGGATTTTATGAAATTAATATTTATAGATTGTGTGGAACTACTGTAATTCATCATGGCCACCGTGTTTCTTACCATGATCTTGAAGACAGGCATTACCCTTGTCCTTCTGATGAGAGGATATCCAATGATTGGTGCCATTCACTAGATTGATTCCTTTCAACACATTATAAATGGTTTGCTGGTACCCATACCAACAAAGATTTATTTTACTTACCCTTACTGGAGTTTCTAATGCTTTTGTTTGTATGTTTGGAGAATTACTAATAACACTCCCAACTTCACTGTAATTAATATTCCATGGGACCTTTGGCTCTCCTGTGAACATGCCAATGCATGTGCAAATATACCATGGAGAAGGGTAGGGACTTTTCTCATTGTTCCACTCAGGAAATGTCAGGGAGGCATTTACTTTCCTTGTAGATTGGAGGAAGAGAAGCAGAGTTGAGCTTTAATATTTTCTCACTCCTATCAAGTTTGGAGCCTCAAGGGAAGGTTTGAAGAACGAGAATTAGCCTTCCTTTCTCCTTCTCCCTTTAAATAAATGCTTTATGGGATTATGAAGAGGTAGTTGGGTAGGAAACCAATACCTCTCATGTACTAAGCAGAAAACCTGTTCAATAAATCCTAAGAGTAAAACTTTAAAAAACATTTTCCAACCATACTTTTATGACATGGGAATATATACTGATTATATTTCACATTCTCTTCTCCATGTTCCTGTGTTGAGACATATGCTTCTTAACTTATCTGAGCTGTTCTAGAAGGAGTCATATAGTAAAGTGTAATTATTATAATTGGTTGGACACTACTATAGATAACTTGTTCTTGAATAGTCTCTTCCAACTTTTTTCTCCTTTTCTAGTGGACTGAAATTAAACACATCTGACAAAATGCTTAACTCTCAATCTCAGAAAAAATCTTAAATGATAATTGACTTCATTGTGTAAACTAAAAAAACTTAAAGATTCTACTTTTCTATGTAAGGTTGAGAGAGGTAGGATAACACTTTATATCAAACAAATAATTTTACAGAGGAATTAAATCATGGCTTATTTCTTTTAGGAAAATATGTTCTCTCCACTGAAAAACATATTGAAGATAGCTGTTCTCAGTAGTATCCAATATTGGCAGCTAGGAAAATCTTCAAGGGGCGAATCTCCCACTTTGGAAGCTATAGAGTGGTAAATTGGTGACTGCCTCTTGAAATTGCTGAGACTGTCACACACAGAAATACACTGAATGCTATTTATGTGCCTTTGTAGCTTGCAGATTTAATGAGGCTGAAATCTGAAGAATAAGAATATTTCCACTACAAAAATGAAAAACAAAAATTGGAATGAAATCTAGGTTCATTGCATGCCTAACATCCCAAGACCCAAACAAAATTTTTCTTTCATAAGATCACAGTGAGTGAAAGTGAGTCAATGTTCATTAGGATCTTTGTTTAAAAGACATCAAAGGGATGCTGACAATATCAGTATTTCACTTCATTTCACTATCCTCTGTGCAGACATAATATACTCCATTTTCAGGAAGCCTAAAGAATCTTATAAATTGTTGGTACTCTTCATGGAATGTGGATTGTGAAGTTATTTGGCCCTGAATATATAAACTATGAATTAAGTGTCACTTGAATGGAAAATTATTTGAAGAAAGTACACTATGATTCACTTCTAATGAATGCTTTCATAATTCTCTGCAAATATATTCATCCAAAGAGGTTCTCACAGAATCAGGGCAAGAAACTATTCTTTCCCTTTTTATTTGATCTAACAGTTTTAAAGTCAAATAATTCACTAAACCTAAGAAATTTCATTTTATCAAATAACACACAAAAAAATTTCCCTGTGCTTGGTTACAAGCTTACTAGATAGCCAAATAAAGTTAAAAGTTTCTATAATCCACAAAAGCATATATCACATAAAACACAATGAGAACACTTGATAGAATTATGAAAACATATACTTAATGCTTTTTTATTTAACCTACCTCAAATAGTGTAGACTTACCTCCTTTTAGAATGTGAGTAGTACCCAGTAGTTATTCATATACATTTTCACAATTTATTGTATTTGGGGTCAAGGTTATAGTATTTCCTGATAAAAACATATAGATCTTTTATATAATAAAGGCTAAAAAAAATCAAAGGCAAAATGATCTGCATATTCTATCTCCTAGTATTTGGATCCAAAGCAGTTGTTCTTGGCTGATGGCTATGTAACATTATCAATGATGTATTTGTGTGTTGTGATAAATTTTTCAAAACCTTCCCAGCTAACAAAAGAAGTGAGTTTTATCCCCAAAGACAAAAGAGTCAGTAGTAAATATTTCCCAAAAGGTGAAATGATCACCTTTGTTTTAGGAAACAAAAATTTGTAACAATTTAGAAAATGGAATTGCATCTAGAGCATTTAGTTGTAATTGCCGTTTTTCGAATGATAGATGATAAGAGGATGAATTTAACACAGTGGCAATTGAGATAGATCTGAAAAACAAATTTTAAAAAATCTCTGGATATAATCAACTCTCTCTATACTGCTTATTGATTAAATGGGAGAAATGAATATGGAGGGGGAGGCATCAAGAAAGACATCAGAGATGCTAGCTTGAGAGGAAGAGAGAATGATTTTAAGAGACTGAGGTAGAGAATGATTAGAAGAAAATGAGAAGTGCTATTTTAAAGGTGCCCAATTTCAGTTGCCTATAATTAAAGTTGATTGCATCAAACAGGCAATTTGAACTCTGAATTATGTGAAACTAAGTTATAGTAAGAAGCACTATTACCTTTTTCGTTTCTCAAATTTTTCCCTAAAAAATTTAATGGGATTGCTTCAGGGTATAATTCCAATGTCCCAATCATTGCCCCCCCATCCCAATTATACCCTGAAGATGCATATAGGGCTTCCTATGCTCTGTATGCTTAAGGGTGTCTACATTTGATTTCATTAGACTAGCTCAGAGTCTTGCACTGAAGTCTATTTTTTCCTGCACCTTCTTGGGATTTACAAAAGTTGGAATGTTCTCTGATCATATTTCCTTCACCAATATTGCCTAGAGGTAATATTGGTGAAGGAAATATTTATTTTTTTAAGGTAATAAGATGTTCAAGTATGCCTCTAGCACCTATTGTTAAGGTAGTAGGTGCTAGAGACATACTTGAATATCCTATTACCTTAAAAAATAAAACGTGGTAGAGCACTTGCCTCACATATGTGAGGCACTGAGTTCTATCCTCAGCATCACATAAAAATAAAAAAATAAAATAAAGGTATTGAGTCCATCTATAATAATTACATTAAAAATTAAAGCCCAATCAACTTCCTTTTATAGTATTATTATCATAGCCTCAGATTCTAAATGTTTCAATTCAAGTGTGGTTGGGAAAGAATACTGAATTTATACTGAACCATTTTTATTTTCAGTAGCTTTACTAATAAACTATACTACTAAAGTTTTGTTTTAGCATAATTACTTCACTCCTTTGCATAAAATGTCACTAGTAGGCACATAGCATTCATTTTCTGATTTAATCCTCCCAGCTATTTTGGCATTCAGTAACTTTTTTTAAAAAAAACTTTCTTTGTAGATGGTAAAAATTAAACAATTAAGTTGTTGGTAAATTCTGCTAGTCAATAATGAATTATTTCTGCTCTACTCTGCTTAATTGTATAGTATGAAAACATTGGGTTTTTAAAATCTAAGGTAAGATAAAATCTAGGTCTAATATCATGTACCTAGAATCTACACAGTTTTAGAAGTAGAAAATCATGTTTTTGGTTTAGATATGAAAAAATATGGGAATTACTTATCACGTGTCAGCCTTGGGAAGATAATTATCACTGGGCTTCGTTTCTGGAAGACTTAACATTAGAGGTAAGAATTAGAAAAACTTTAAAAAAGAATTAGGAAGGCAGATTTAAAGTCAAATGTCATTCCAAGAGTAATGAATGGCATTGAGTGAGAATATAAGTGAGAAAAGCAATGTGTGGAATAGGGTAGGAAATGAGAGTGTAGAAGGAGCAGGGGTTTTCCACTCCTGCATGTCTTGTATTTGACAATGAATCTAGAAAAGCAGAATAGTCAGAAAAATGAAAAGTTGTACTCCATTTGTGTACAATGAGTTGAAATGCATTTTGCTGTCAAGAATAACTAATTACTACAAAAAAGAGTACATAAATTTAAAATTCTTGAATTTTGCATTTTCTCTTTATTGTAATGAGAAATAGAAATTTATTATAGTGACAATAATAATAATGTTAACAAAAGCTTTGAAAATTTAAATATTCCTGTGTCTCTGCTTGAAGCACAAAATTTAAAATGATATAGTTACACACACATACACACACACACACACACACAAAGGCAGGACAGTAGCGGGTAGTATGGTAAGATAGGTATTACACAGGTCATCTAGGGAGGCTGTTGAATTGGCTCTTTAGAGATTGGGCAGAAAAGGTAAATATTCATGACCTTCACCATGGCCTATCATTTAGGTTCTCAAAGGAGAATTTGGATCTGACTTTGGGTAGCGAGAAAGAAGTTATTACAAGAGATACATGAAGTCCAAGCATTGAGCCACAGATGATTCAGATGACTAACATTCAAAAAACATAAAATGGGCTGCTCTCCTTTAAGGATGTGGATTGGCATAGGATAGAAACTGTGGAAAAGAACTCAGCTATAGCAAAGTAACACTCTTTTACAGTGAGATATAACTGTTTAAAAACAGTTTGTAAGTAGGGCAGAAGCGGCAGCTTCACAGCAGATAATTTTGGCCAAGTCTTTAATCCCTAAGATGAAGTTCCCAAAACTTGAGAGTTTGTTAGAAATTCAGGCTCTCAGGCATCGCTCCTGACCTAATGATCTGAATCTTTGAGAAACACTGCCCTAAATTCTCTTATTCTTACTTTTCTCATCTGTAAAGTAGGGGAAATGGTTTCCTCATAAGGTTATTGTCAATGGACAATAAATAAAATAGAATACCAAGAAACAGAATACCAAGAATAGAATACCAAGAAATAAAATAGAATACCAATAGAATGCTTAGTAGGTGCTTCTACAGTGTATAGCAAATAATGGGAAATCAATGTATTAATAATAGTAGCATATGTTAAAGGATAAGTTGCTGAGACTGGCTTTGAACTTTTCATCCTCCAGTCTCAGCTTCCCAAGTAGCTTGGATAACAAGCATATGTGACTGAACCTGGTTTAAAAATAACTTTAAAAAATAATATAAAATACATTTTGTAAAGACCAGATAAATCTGACTTAAGGGTTGGGCATTTTAATTTCTGTACCATACATAGAGTTTGGCCACGTAGGCTACTCAAAATTTATAATTAGACCTATGTTTAGTAGAAAATTACCAGGTATTGGTTTTATTTTGAACTATGGCTCAATTGTCTCTCTTGCTCAGAGATTATTATTACATGAAGATTCTGAGTCATTTCCAGTATCAGTGACTAAGAAAGGGAATTCTGAGCAGAAAAAACAATTGTCAGATTAACACAGTTCTAATATGTAATGCAAATATTATGCTAATGAAATAAAAATACAGACCTGCCCTTAATTACTCAAACCATCTCTCCCTGGGACATGAAAGGGTTTGTTTTTTCACTTAGCTTTAATTTATTCTAACTATTCTTAATCAGGTTTGCAAATGGGTTCAAAAGACCTTAAGGCCTAACAACATTTTAATCAACCTCAAAAACTTCTTTCTTCTTCCAGCAATATTTCATAAAATTGTTGTACTATGTATCACCAATGCACCTTTATCTCTGTTTTTTTCTTAATTATCTAGATGGAAACACAAAATTTGAATATCACAATCTCTATGCTAGACCATATCTCCAAGACAGCTTTGGTTTTGATGCCCCCACAAAAGAAAATAGGGCTAACATGATGATAATCATTTATGATGATGGAGATGATGATATTGGTGACAATGACAGTAATAACATAATAAAGATAACCAACAGTTACAAAGCATTTAACACCGTCTTCAAACTTGGAATATCTTCACTATTAATTTTTTGGGGTGGGATACTAGGGATTTAACTCTAGGGCACTTTAACCAGTAAGCCACATGCCCAGCCCTTTTTATTTTTTATTTTGAGACAGGGTCTTGCTAAATTGCTTATGGCCTTCTAAGTTGCTGAGGCTACCTTTAACTTGTGATCCTTTTGCCTCAGCCTTCTGAGTTGCTGAGATTACAGGATTGCACCACTGGGCCCGGCTACTAATTTTATCTGTAGTGGAAAGACTTGCCTCTGAATTTTGGACAACACAAATACAATTAACCTACTTAATATGTCTAACTTTGGATATCTGTGAGGCATCTCAAGCCAGACTGTATAAATAATTGACTTACCATAAAACCCTATCCATCTTATAATCACTTAATCTTCATAATGACACTTTTCATTCTAAGAAAACTTGAAATTTGTTTTTTGTCCATATCATCCCATTTGTCTGCAAATTCAGCCATCTTCCAGTCTTATGGTATCAACCATGATCTTTCCCACTGTGCAACTCTGTTTTGCAGGAAGAACTATTGCTGTTCATTTATGCCACTGATATATCAAAGTGGT
This sequence comes from Ictidomys tridecemlineatus, assembly GCF_052094955.1. Taxonomy (NCBI): domain Eukaryota; kingdom Metazoa; phylum Chordata; class Mammalia; order Rodentia; family Sciuridae; genus Ictidomys; species Ictidomys tridecemlineatus. Next base: position 34,831,065 of record NC_135480.1, read on the forward strand.
TTTCTAATTTTGAGGAATTCAGTGAAGAATGGAGATGTCCCTACTTGTCACAACTCACAAAATGGAAGATGTAATACAGAATGTGTGCAGAAAATATTGGCAATTAATGATAAGAGAAAGAGATTAAGTTCACAGTAACTTTGGCTTCAAGAGGTCCTTTTAGACTTAGAATAATTGTGTGTGTGTGTGTGTGTGTGTGTATGTGTGTGTGTGAAGGAGAGAGAGAGAGAGAGAGAGAGAGAGAGAGAGAGAGAGAGAGAGAGAGAGAGAGAGAGAACAGAGAAGTATAGAAGTTCATAGAAATTCAACAATAGTTCCCAATGACAAGCATTTATTAAGTATTTACTGCATGTCTGGTACTATCATTAAGGAGATGAAAAGAGATGAAAAGACAAATATGAACAAGACAAAGTCTGTACATCCTCATGGAACTCTGATAGGGGAGTTAAAGAAGTAAATAGTTTAAATAATTATCGACTCAATTGACCAAACAGTGTAACAGTGTTGATTCACAGCACTATTCACCTGGGGGGAACAACCCAAATAGACTAGGACACTAACAAACCATACACAGTAAGTTTGCAAACCCACCTCCCACAAGCAAGCACAACTTCATAGGGCTTGGGATTTACCAAATGTCATTGATTTGTTTAACAAAACCAAGAGTAGAGCTTTGGGAATGGCTAAAGAATTGTCTTTTTAAAAAAGTCCACGTAACTAATGTTATAATTTTGTGCTATCAAATGCCATTTCATGGTGAAAGAGTATCCAGAATTGATTTTATATAAAAGTGTCTGTTTGGTTTACTTCCCAAGAGTGTCTGTGTATTTGGGTGATTCATCCACAACAAATAAGCCACTGAGTGATACAGTACAGGGAACACTATACTCCTTGTGAGTTTAATTCAGGAATGACATGGAAAAGATGGAGCATTAGAACACAAGCCAAGCTTTGGAAGCTTTTCTTATACTCTCAGTTGTGTTTTAAAGCAAATTTATTATCACTAAAAAGAAAATGGTTCTACTAAAATGCAATTATTATGGACAGTAAACATAGGCTTAACCAAAAGGGACTGCTTAGTTAAATAATCATTTGTCTAATTATTATTGTTCTTGAAATATTTATTGGAGACCTACTATGTGCTGGGTACTCTAAAGGGATACATAAAAAAAAATAATCCCAGTATTCCAAAAGTGGATACCTTAGTGGAAAATGCACTATCAAACAATTAACAAAGCAAGTAGTAGGATGGGTGTAGGTAGAAAGTGTGATAGATGGTCTGTCTCAAAGATACCATAAAACTGTGGCTGGGGTTGTGGCTCAGAGGTAGAGCACTTGCCTAGCACATGTGAGGCACTGGGTTTGATCCTCAGCACCATATAAAAATGAAATAAAGATATTGTGCCCACCTACAACTAAAAAATAAATAAATATATATATTTTTAAAAAGATACCATAAAGCTGAATGTGAAAACTAGAAAAAAAAATAAGCTAGTGAATAAGTGACCTGAAAAAGAGAGCAATATTTCCAAGGGCATGGAGCATTGGGAAATTTGCCAAGACAGCAAAACTGTTTTCTAACATCTGCCATTTCTTTCTGACTGTTGCTTAATTATGACATTTAGCAGAAATTTTAGCTATTAGGCAGTCAAAATGATTTGTCATGGTAAATAGAAAGAAATGGATTCTTACTCCCTAGCTATGTACAAGAGGCTATAGTTTCAGTGGTAAACTCTGTTTTCCTATCTAAGGTATTATAAGAGGCAATATTTCTTAAAAAATATGATTTTCATGGATTGTTGAATCTAAAGGATATAAAAATACTACTGATTCAGATAGAATGTCTTAACAATTTATGTAAAATCTATTGTTTGATTTTTCACCTATTTATTATATCATAAATGATTTGGAGAGTTAACAGGGAGCAACCTCTTATGTTAGACTCTGGAGAAATAGAGATAAATAACACACATCCTCATTTTCCAAGACCCAATATAATAGAATTTCATATACATCTAAATACATATTGACAAATGAGTATAAATAATTGGTTGTGGTGGTACATGCCTATAATCCTAGCAGCTCAGGAGGCTGAGGCAGGAGGATCACAGGTTCAAAGTCAGTCTGAGCAACTTAGCAAAGCCCTAAGCAGCTTAGCGAGATTCTGCTTTAACAAAAAATAAAAAGAGCTGGGGATGTGGCTCAATGGTTAAGCACCCCTGGGTTCAGTTCCAGAACAAAATAAAACAGTAGGAACAAATGTAAAAATAGAAACAAATGGGTAACAGAAACTTAAACAAAGGTGACCTAATAAGAATAGATAAATATGTGGGAAACTAGTAAAATCTGCCCTTGCTTTTGATCAATGATCAATGAGAGTTCGTTTGTTTTAGACTAGAAAGGGATTTACTCAAATATAGAAGATAAAAAATGTTTGGGATGGCTAGAGAAGTTACATATAACATTTATTAATGATGGAATACCAAGAACACTGAAATAATGCAAGATGTAAGTAATGACTTAGAGTTTATTTACAGTTTTAATGTTGTCTGTTCTTGTCCTCACTGACAACCTACTCTCAGCCAAGCAGCATAATAATATCATAGGCTGTTCTGTATGGCTCTGGGATCTTTAACATCCAACAAAGAGGGAATACTTTGGGCATAGCTGAACAGTTGCCGTTAAGAAACAGACTAACAAATGAGTCAAAATGTGCTACTCAGGGTTTGTTAATGCATTATATCAGTGTTAATTAAGGTATTATTAAAAGGCTGAGTGTTGCCTCTCGTAATCCTAGAATTTATACATACACTCCATTAATCTTTGCCCTCCCTGTGGGATAAGCTACTGCACCTGTTCATCTTTATGAGAAAAAGTGCTGACTGCCAGAGAGCTGGTGTGTGGTTCAAGACAGGCATGTGGCAGATCAAAGAGAAAACACCCTGACATTTGATAGACATTTTACTTACTCTCCTTCACTGTGGTGATGTACTTTTTTAAAATTTTTATTTTTTGCTGTTTTTGCTTATCAGAGTAGAATTATAAGACATACTCATTAAATTCCTCCTGCCTATGATGTCATAATCAATATCAAACACTAATTTTGTGTCCTAGACTTATTCTCCAAGATTTAGAATTTAAAATATGTGAAAATATTACAAGGTTTTGAAGAATGTCCCTATTTTTTACCATGGAAAATATGGCTGATCAAAGAACAGATGAAACAGATGGAAAATAGTGATCATACAGGCAAAGTACAGCTTCATCTGCAGAGAATTATTTGTAGGCATGGGAAATATAACCTTTAGCAATTCTTGGATGCAAGATTTCAAAATTTGGAGGGATAAAGTAAATAAAAATAATAACAATAGCCAGGAGCAGTGGCACATTCCTGTAATTCCAGTTGCTCAGGAGGCTGAGGCAGGAGGATCGCAAGTTCAAAGCCAGCTTCAGTGAAAGCGAGGTGCTAAGGAATTCAGTGAGATCCTGTCTCTAAATAAAATACAAAATAGGGCTGGGGTTGTGGCTCAGTAGTTCAGTGCCCCTGAGTTCAATCTCCAATACCCCTCCCCCCAAAAAAAGTAAACAATAAAATCTGTTGTTTATGAAAGGTGTTTTTCATCAGGATTTGATCAAGTATATTGATATAAATTTGGATATATCATATAATTTTATAGGCATTTACTTGAGGTCAAAATTATATCTAATGTATAGTTGAAAAATCCCATCCTCCAGTGATTAATTCACTTGTACACATTCCTGCAGTTAGAGGCAGCACCAGATTCAACTAGTGATGGATTTACCTCAACAGACTGTCATCTTAGCCATTAGCTTGAATTGTTTATATATTTGGGAGAAATGGGCAACTAGAAGAATTCCAACTATGACTTTCAGTGAAGATAATTCACTGAGTTTTCAGGAATTTTAAACACCAACCACATGTATCTTATTATGCTTCTCCAATGACTGGCTGGATTAAAATAGATTTTTAGGATAAGGAATGCATGGTAGTCATTCAAGAAGTGTTCACAGGAAAAAATAAATAGCTTATTTCCTCCAAGTTTCACAGTAGGGCCTTCAATTTTGTCATGTCTGTGCAAATGTGATCATTCTTAAGGTTAGAAGGACTTATTATGAAATTAAAATCACAAGAGACAACTAAGTCCATTTAATAGTGGTTTTTTGTTAAATACAATTATAAATCTTATCAAAATGGCTCACTTCAGCTCAACATTATTGTCTTGTAGAATTCTATACAAAAAAAAGTATAATATAATCAGAAAGCTTCTTAGTGATCGCAGAATTAGAGCAAAAGAGGTTGAACAATTGGATCAACTTTTTTGTAGGAATATGTATTCCAAGAAGACAGAATACAATAGCCTAGTAATATGGCCTCTCCCCCAATAACAGACAATAAGCTGACAGACACCTTGATTTTAGCCTCCTCTGTATTATGGGATTTACTGGTATCTTTATTCTTTTGAAAAGTAACAGCTTTCAGAAACATACTCAAATTTCTTATTATATTTTTCTGAAGTGACATCTCTGTCATTATTGTACCTAAATGGTTGCAAATTTTCTATGTATTAGTAAGTGCATTCCTTCTACAGGTATTATACTCCGTGCATTTCTAGATATTTCTTAAAGGGATTTCTTAAAGATGATCCTAGTGTTGTTTACCACTCCTGCACTTTCAACATGTTAAGGATAAAAGCCACTATGTGCCACCATTATAGAAGGCACAAATGGTAAGACTTTATTATGCTTCTGACTAGTTTCTGTGAATCTTCTTATGCTAATTTAACATGATTTTTTTTTTTACTGGAGCCAGAACAATCCTCTCAAAACTCTAAGTCTTAGCACATCAATGTGTCATATATTTTCTGACATAGAAAATCTCCCTTTATGCTCTTTAGAACCTAAAAAACCTTAACAGGAGCTAAATGCCCTGAAGTATATGGTCTCTACCAACATCATCTGTTACCTAGTTCTATTTAGTTTTTATGGTCCAACCACTTGCTATACTAATATATTTCCTACCACAGAGCCTCATTATGGGTAATTTCTCTCTTTTCCATTTTGTCCATTTGATCCCTATCTTTCATATTTCAGATGAAATTTAATTCCCTAAGGAAAGACTTCTCTAAGCTCATAATCAAGGTCATGTCCCCCTATTAAATGATAGTATATTACCAGTGACCCCTCCTTTATAAATCTGCTCTTACAACTTGTATTAATTTACATAATGATTTGCTCAATATCTCTCCCTTATATATTTCTAATGACATAGGAATTCTGTCTGAAAAAAATGGAGTGTCAATTGTGACTACTACAATGATTGATGAATGCCAGTTCTCAAATTTTTGTTGAGCAAATAATGCAATTTGTGTAAATTTTTTACCTCTCCCTTTGATTTTTTAAATTTTTTTTCCAATTCAATTATTTAAATTAGTTCCCCTATCATAAAATGACTTCATATTCATTGTAAAATTTTCTTCAATATCAAATATACAGTATCGAGAATAAAAAAATATAGAGAATAAAGTCTTACAAAATCTCTGCTTCTCTCCCTGAAGTTGACAACCATTTTCATTTATTTTTTTCTGTAGTATTTTATGCCTGTGTATAGCTTTTACATGACTGATACTATATTATCTGGACATCTTCTTTTCAATTTAATATAAGGTAGAGAGAGTTCATTGATCATATATACATCAATCTCATATTTTTAACATTTATCTAGAATCCCATTGTACAAATGTTTTATAATACTTCTTTATCATATATTTACCTTAATTTAATCATAAATAATACCTATCTTTGCCTTGCAAGTCCATTTGTATACATTTTTTTAGTATATACCTAGATTTCTAACATGAGTATCGCAATATTAAAGGAACATCTGCTTAAATGATAACATTATTTTCAAAGTTCTTTCATAATGAATTTAAACTTTAAAAATCCTCTAATTGTAAGAGTATCCTCATGTTAAAGTTGAATATGCCCATAAATTGAAGATTTTATTAACCTATGAATTTGGCCTTCATTTTCCTTTAAACTTAACACTTATTCAAAGAATGCATGTATCTGAGAATGTAGTAGTATATATCCTTTGATATCTAAGTAGATTTTTTTAAAGGCCTAAGTGTTTAGAGTCTCTCAGTAGCAATTGATAAATATTACTAAGAGAGCCCTGATTCTGAAAACAGCATACTTAAGATTGCAGTGAATTAGGCCATGGAAACATGGGTTTTATCATAAAATAAGATCAGAATGAGTTAGGAATGATAAAAGGAATGGTCAACTATGACCATGAAAATAATGGAAACCTTACACTTGGATGTTGTAGGCCCAGGTTCCTAAGAAAATTTATCTCATTCTTGTCACCCCTACTCCCATTGCCTCTCATTACAAACATTCTAACAATCAAAACAAGTTACAAAGGAAAATTTCAGAAATATTTCCCATGCTCTCTTCACACTTATGTTCTTTTATTCTTGTGTTGAGGACTTTTCTGAAAACTGCCATGAATACACAAAGTGTAGCCATAATGCAGATTTTTAAATCATATACCACCAGAAAACCAATCAAGATTATCCAAGGTCAAAAAAGAAAAATACTGCATGACATGTTCTGAGTATGTCAAATGAATTCATGTGTTAGCCTCAGTTGTGGTGGAGCTGTGAGGTCTTTGGACATTGGGGGCTTTGCCCTCACGATTGATTAATGTCCTCTTGCAGAACTGGACGAACTTTCACTCTTGAGGAATGGGAATGGTTTCCTTGAGTATAAGTTGTTATAAAGTGAAGCTACCCCTTGTGTTTAGTCTTTTTTACCCTCACCATTTTCCCTTCCAGGGTTAACAAGAGCATCCGTTGGGAAAAGTCTGTGTAATCTATGCTTTCTTGCCATTCAATTTCTCTGATCATAGTCAGCTTGGGATATGAGAAGACAGGGTATCCATCAATAAGAAATAATACAAAGAAAGCAATGTACATAATCTCTCTTAAAATTCCAATGCAAATTGTACGTAAATGGAAGCCATTACTTAGTTCAAACCAGCCTTCTTGTACTTCAGACCTGTTTTACTTGATCAATCTTAAATGTGAATAATGTATAGCTGGTTACATCTCTATGCAATAGCCATAACAGTCCCCCAAACTTTGCAAGTCTCTTCCTGTTCCTACATATGATATTAAAAAGAAAACACATCAAAAAGGAAAATTTCAAACACTTGATAAACTGGTAAATTTTAGTAGGCCAGAGATCCTCATTACACAGTTATTAAACTTTGGGACTAGACAGCTCTTTGTTAGTAGAGGTTTTCCTATGCACTGTGGGATGCTTAGCAATATTCCTGGTACTACTAAAAGAAATGAAGGGCTGCCACCTCCCCATTTTTAACAACCCAAAATGTCTCTAGACATGTTCAAATGTTCTCTGAAAGGCAAAAATTGCCCATCCTCCACTAAGAACCACCATTTTATTTTAAGAATTACTGCTCAGACACAATTGGCAAAGGACATGTTTACATGCTATACAAGGCCCCGAAGTCTTAATTCATCAGTTTAGATAAACCAGTATGGAATTCTTCTTATCAAAATGTAGGAAACGCCTTTAAGGTTATCATCAGGCAGCTTTCATTTTTGAAAAATAGACTGTTCTGAGAATCTTCACTGGGATGCTATGGAAAAGATACAGAGATTGGGAAGCTAAGCACTTTCTAACATATCTTAATGTATAGACCTTGATTTACTTGCCAGTTTTTGTGCCAAAGTTAATGAAAAATAATCCCAAGAGTTTCAAGCAATTAACTCATAGTCCACATAGAAAATTGTACATATATCTGCTCAGACATGAAAATGCACGCTTAAATTCTCATATCAGAGATAGGAGATTGTAAAATCAACTCACCATCCTCTTCTATTAAAGAATGTTTTGTTAGCAGTAAGATATAAAAGCCCCTATATTGTCATATTAGGGAGAGAGGGATACCAGTAATTTGTAGAGCCCATACTGTTTAATATGTTTGACATATATTAGTTTATTTGATATTCATATCAATACTATTAAATAATATTAGTATAATTTTATTAAAAGATAAATAAATTGAGAGTTTTGTTGGTTCAAATGAACTGACCAACATGAGACAATAGGAAGTGGCTAAAGTATGAATCTGCTTCAGATCTAACTACAAAGTCCACTTTCTCTTTCCCCAATCTTATAGGGTCTGTTTTTGTTGTTTGTTTCCTTTTTTCAAAAAGTCAAAAAGATTCCAAAAGATTTTCTTGAAGAATCTCATTTGTGAAGAAAGATGTTTCGTGAAATAAAACCAAAATCGCTTTGCTTATAATAAATAGTCCTTAAAAATATAAAAAAGAACATTTACAGGTCTGAATAATATGATAATGAACACAAATTTAAGAATTGAAATTTAGAAACATTTAAAATAGAAAATGAATTCTTAGCCAAAATATGTGCTCCTGGAAAATAAAAAAGGAACATAACCAAAAGGCATTGAAACTAAATCACTTCCTGAGCCATAATGAGCTTAGGTTTTTAATCAGACTAATGAGAAAAGATCTGTAATTCAGCACGGCTCATGAGTCATACCATAAAGTTTCTCCCTACAGTTTCATGGCAGGCCTTGATGTATCATTCATTAGGTACTGGAAAAGTAACATTTTCAAGAACACAATGAACTGCAGACAGACAGGAAAAACAATGAGGAAGCAGCCCTGGTCCCCCTTCCAAACTGCCCTCTGCTTCCTCTGTCAGTGTGTTATCATCTCCAGGTCATGATGACGACCTCTAGTCTATATTAATTCAATGAATCATGGTGGGCTTTGAACTTGTGTTCTTCAAGACCCATATAATAAAAGTGTGGAATTGCGGGAAAACTCCAGTGGGAAACCATACTGTCAGTGAGGTGTCCATTCGGTACCCTACTCACTAGTCAGGGTAGGAAGAAGACAGACGTCTCTGCAAAGTCTGCATGGTGTGACCTCAGACGTTCTAAATACTTATCATTTGTGGATGGAAAGCATGGTACTAATGGTCTAAATGTGAAAATTCACCACCATATCTGCCTGTAGTTTAAAGTTTCTGAAGCTCTGAATAGGCACTGAAGCCAAAGACAATCAAGGAAACCTGAAAGACCACCTAGAGAGAGAACCAGTGGGTAAGGAGATGATAAAAGAGACTTACAACAGAGGTTAAGATAGGAAGTACTATATAGGTCTGCCATGTGTTAGCTGAGTGGCCTTAGAAGAAAGTTTGAATTTTCTTCAACCTCAATTTCCTCATCTATAATTTGGGTAAGAATTCTGCATCAAAGGTTTCTTGAGATAGTCAAATATAATAATGCATCTGAAATAGAATGACAGTCCATTTTATTCTTATGCCTTATATTTATAACTGTTGTTATACAGTTTTATATTAAATATACTCTTATTGTAAGAGACATGGCCATTCCTCAATAATAGTACTAGATTCTTGACTTTTTTCCCCACTTTTTCTGTGGTACTGGTAATTGAACCCAGGGCATTCTACCACTGGGTTATATACCCAGCCCATTTTATTTTTGTTTGCCCAGGCTAGCTTAGAACTTGTGATCCTCCTGCTTCAGCCTCCCAAGTTGTCATATGCTCTTTAAAATAGGAGATGAAGTTCATTTCATCCCTATTTCTTTGATTCCTGAAGGACTCCCTGTCCTCATTCATGTTGAACACATTTCCTCATTTCTGGATGAATTTCACCCTAGGCAGACTTGAACAGCACACCATTGATTTGTGCAAGTACTTGACCTGACCACGATCAATCTTCTATCCCTTCCCTCCCTTTCCCTTCCTTTTCTCCTTTCTTCCATCCTTCCTCCCTCCCTCCCTTCCTTCACCAATTATTTTTTAAATTGTTGACTGATTCTCTGTGTTCCTTCAGACTCCAGCCTCCCTCTCTTGGAAACCTCTTCCAGGGCTGTAGGTTTAGCTGTGATTACAGTTATGGCCATTAGGGAGCAGCAGAGTGCAAAGGAGCATCACTGGATTCTGGGAAAACCTCAGTGGTAAAGTCCAGCAAAGGTAGAAGCCTGATCTTCCCACCTGAACAGTTCCAGATTCCCAACCTTCCTGAAATCCCAGAAGATGGTATGGAACAGTGGAAAACAAACAGTCATATAAGTCAGAAAATGTGTTTTGAATAATTTTCCAACTGTGTGATCGATTTTTCTGGGCCTTGAATTCCATCATTTAAAATGTTAGGATCATGACAGCATTCGAATGATATTACTAAACTTTCTTTCTGTGCCAAACAACAAACATGGTGGCTGAGTCATAAAATGTATTCAATAACTATTATTTTCCTTCCTTGATATTTTACAATCACGCTTGTACTGACTTTTCCAAGCTTTACTTCAGGCCAGCCAAACCCAATTTAACTATCCAGCCTTTATCTAAACACTCAGCTTACCAGCTGCCTATATGCATCCACTTGCAGCTTGCCTCTACATTTTGAACCTTCTCAACTGTTAACTCTGACTGCATTGTGACCTAGGAGATAACAGGATATCAGCTTTATAAGAATCTTGGATCAGACACAGAGTGAGTAGCAAGAAGACCAGTATAAAAGATGGGCTCTACTAAGCCCTTTGGAGATCACCATCTCTTGTTACTTAGGATCCAGTGTAATGCCTTTCCTTTGAGTAACTTGCTTTTTGCCAATAAGATACAGCAATATTGAGGAATGTCTCTTCTCTACTTAAGACACAAAAGATTATGACTTTTGTCTTGCTAGCAGATTTCCTCTGTGTGTGTGTCTTGTTGGTCTTGTGAACATGATGGAAAGGCCTATGTGGTAGGGAACTGAAGCTGTCTGTGTAACAGCCCTTGTGGAACTGAATCTTCTCCCAAACTAAGGAAGTGGTGTGGAAGCAGACTTTTCCCCAATTGAGCCTGCCTATGATACTGACCGACACCTTGACTGTATGTAGCCTTGGGAAAAATCTCAAGGAAGAGGATCCAGCAAAATTGTGGCCAGATTCTTAACCTTACAGAAATTACTAATTAAGATATATTGTTTTGGATATCCATATGTAAAAAAATGAAATTACATTTCTGTCTCTCACTCGGCACAAAAATCAACTCATTATGGATCAAAGAGGTAGGAATTAAATGAGAAACTTTGCAACTGCTAGAAGAAAATAGAGGCAACATTCCTACACATAGAAGAAGGCAATGACTTCCTCAATAGTGATCCTAGTGGTCAGAAAATAATACTAAGAACTATAAGTGGGATTCCATCATTGAAAATGTTCTACACAGCAAAGGAAACACCAATGTGAAGAGAGAACCTACAGAATGGAAGAAAATCTTGAACAGTACTCTTTTGACAGAGAATTAATACTCAAAATACATAAAAACCTCAAAAAAGTTAACAACAACAACAACAAAAAGCACCAAAAATCCAATAAAAATTGGCAAATAAACTAAATAGACATTTTTATTAGAAATCAGTAAGGATTTTTGTCAAAAGATTAAGAATACAACCACCATTTGACCCAGCCGTACCACTCCTCGATATTTATACAAAATAATTAAAGTCAACATATTACAGTGACACATACCCAGGTTTGTAGCAGCTCAAGGCACAATGGTCAAGTTATGGAACTGGCCTAGATGTCCACAAACAGATGAATGAATAAAGAAAATGTGACACATGTACATGATAGAGTTTTACTCAGCCATTAAAAAAAAAAAACAAGGAATCCCACCATTATGTACAATTATTATGTACCAATAAATATGAGGAAATAATGAATGAATAAAACAAAAAGATGAAGGCTTATTTTTTGGTTTATTTTATTATTATTATTATTTTTGGTACTGGGGATTGAACTCAGGGACACTCGGCCACTCAGCCGCATCCCCAGCCCGATTTTGTATTTTATTTAGAGACAGGTCTCACTGAGTTGCTTAGTGCCTCAGCTCCAGAGCCGCTGAGATTACAGGCATGCACCACTGCACCTGCAGAAGATGAAGGCTTTAAAGTACAAAATTTTATGTCAATTGCAGGAACTTGAGAACTTCATGCTAAATGAAATAAGTCAAACTCAGAGGTTAAAAATCATATGTTTTTTCTTCATATGTGCAGGCTAGAGAGAAAAAAAATCTGGGAAGGAGATCTCACGAAGAAGGAAGGGAGACCAGCAGAGTAAAGGAACAGGATTAGGAAGAGGAAGGAGGGAAAGAAAGGAAAGGTACTAGGGATGGAATTGATCAAACAATGTTATTTGTATGTACAAATAGGTCACAATGAGTCCCACTTTACATATAATGATAATGTACTATTAATTTTTTAAAGCATTTTTTTAAGATGCTAAACTTGGGGCTGGTGTTGTAGCTCAGTGGCAGAATGGCCTAGCACGTGCCAGGCGCTGGGTTCAATCCTCAGCACCACATAAAATAAATAAATAAAACAAAAGTATTATGCCTATCTACTACTAAGAAAATATTTTTAAAAAATTAAAAATAAATAAAATATGCTGAACTTTGGGGTAGCTTCTTGAATAGCAATAGAAAATTAATACAAGGAATAAAAAGTAATGAGATCAGAGTTTATGTGGAAGCCACATCATATAGTATACTATAAATGATAGAAATAAATTGATTTTTATTCTAAGTGCCTTTGGAAACCAATGGGGATTTCTCAATATAGGATAGACTTGCCCCAGATTATATTTTAGAATATTTAACTGGTTGCTTTGAGGTGATTAGACTATATGGGACCTATTCAGTGGTATTTTGTATGTCTTTATACCAAAATTAAAATAGTTTATTCTACCTTCAGAGAGAATGAGATACTCTTTCTCTATTGTCTCTTTAATCTCACTCATGAATAGGAGAACTTTGGAACCCCTTGCAATTATGTATTTCAGGATCAAAAATACCAGATAGGGAATTTTTTAAAAAATTAAACTTCTTTTGATAAACAGTTTCACTTGAAATTGTAAGACATAATACTGAGTGATCCATATGTGTCTTATCCATTTTCCCCAATGATAATATTACCATTAAATATACTTCAAGATCATTACCAGGAAATTGGCATTGATATAAGCCACTGATCTTTTTGTATTTCACTAGATTTATATGCATGCACTTATGTGTTTGTTTGTGTGTATTTAGTTCTATGCAGTTTTATTACATATGCATATTCAGGTAACCATCACCACATTTAAAATAAAGAATAGTTTCATCACTGCATTACCATTTTATAGCTTTGCCCAGTTCTTGTCTTCTTCTTCCATTCATAATCTCTAGCAACCACTAATCTACTTTATAAGGTTTTTTTTCATTTTATTAATGTTATATAAGTAGAATCATATGGTATGTAATAATTTGCAGTTCTTTTTTATATACTCACTATAATTCCTTGGAAATCAATTAAATTTGTGATATAAGGATTGTTGCTTTTATTATTAAGTAGAATTCCATGCTATGGCTATATCCTGGACTAATTAACCTTTCTCACTTTGAAAGATATCTGGGTTATTTACAGTAATTTGCTATTCCTTTAGAATGTTATGAACATTCCTGCAGAGGATTTTGTAAGAGTGGAAGTTTTCATTTCTCTGGGATAAATGAACTGAAGTGTAATTGCTGGGCTTTAGAGTGGTTGCATATTTGGTTTTAGAAAAAATCTGCTAAATAATTTTCTGTAATGAATGTTGCATTTCACATTCCCACCAACAGTATGCAACAGTCTTTCTGTATCCTCATCACCTTTTGGTGTTATTATTGTTGTTTATTTTGCCCTTTTGATAAGTTTATAGTGCTATCTCATTATGGTTTAAATTTACATTTTCCTAGTGGCTAATGATGCTGAACAGCCTTTCATAGGTTTATTTTCTATCCATATAACCTCTACCATGAAATGTCTGTCAGGTATTGCACCCATTATCTAATTGCATTGTTTTTACTTTTATTGTTGAATTTTGCATGGTCTTTATATTTTGCTAGACATTAATTGTCACATACATGATTTGCAAATATTTTATCCCAGTCTTCAGACATCACACTCTTAGCAGGTTCTTTCACAGCACAAAAATTTATAATTTTGATGAGACCCAGTTTAACATTTTTTCCTTTAATTGATATGTTTTCTGTCATTTATAAGAGTTCCCTGCTTAGTAAAACATACCAAAAGTTCTCTCATATTTTCTTTCTAAAAGCTATTTTTGTTTCACTATTTATATTAAGTCCATAATAAATTGTGAGTTAATTTTTATATAAGATATACAATTAAGGATGAGGTTCATTTTTTGTCTGTGAAAGACCAGCTGCTTAAGCCAATATTATTTGTTGAAAATTCTGTCCATTATTTATGTATTTAAAAAATCAGTTAGTGGATATGCACTTTTTTAAACAGATGAAGTTATATTCCTACTTCAGATCATGTGAAAAATTAATCCAAAATGATGATACACCTAAAATGCAAGAGCTAAGACAGTCTTAGGGTATATCTAGTCTGATTTGAGTATTAAATAAAACAATATGTCAAAATACTTTTTATCAAATATTTTTCTATAATCTAATATTAAGAATGCTACTGGGTCAGGTACGGTGGCGCACGCCTATAATCCTAGTGACTTGGGAGGTGGAGGCAGGAGGATTGTAAATTCCAGCCCAGCCTCAGCAACTTAACAAGCTTCTGTCTCTCAAAATAAAAAAAATAAAAAGGGCTGGGGATGTAGCTCAGTGGTAAAGCACCCCTAAGTTCAATCTCCAGCCCCTTTGACCCCCCAAAAAAAGAATGCTATTGAGATGATATGTTGTTAAAATGTTATAAATTTCTACCTGTATATTTTCTCCAGATCTCTTATTAAGGTACCAAATCATTTAAAATGTAACACTAAGATTGCTAACTTGATTTGATTGATACAATACATTTAATTTTGAATTATAATACACCTTCCCAATGTCATACTTCTGTGGGTGGCCACATCCTCTGCCATTTTTCTGAATCATGGCATTTGGCGAAAGCCAAACCTTTTATAACTTAGCTGCACTAAAGACACTTCAGGTTTTTACTCTATTGCATAATGGAACATATTAATTAATTTGGGAATGTTTTATAGCACTAGTCCAAAATATTTTCTATTGGACTTTGCTACTTAAAGGATCCATTGCAGCAATATCACCAGAGACTTTATTAATTAGTGTACTCTATGCCTACTGAATTAAGATCTACATGTAAATTAGGCTTTTGCTAATTCTAGCACATTGAAGTTCATAAAATACAATACTAGATCCATGAACCACTAGGTTTTGTATAGCAACAGTGATAGCAGTAAAGATTCTGTGGTCAGAAGTTTGGAAAGCACCAGGTTGAATAAATAGAAGTAAGTATCTTTGTGTTCAGGTTTCTCAAACCTGTTAGCCTTCCAATAGGTATTATCAGTCTGTAACAAATTATTATGTACTGTACTTTTCAAATACATTTAATTCTGAATCTTCTCTTTAGTGAAATAACTAATATTCTACAGAATAAATTTAGAAAATCATCATTTAAGTAAATTTTTCAGTGAGAAAAAAGTATGTTCATAAATGAAATTTAAACTTAAGAGTACTTCAAAGAAATAATTTTGTTACAAGCAACAGGCTAGAGAATTAACTTAAGATGACAACTTTTGGGCTATGTATGCATTCTCCAAGTATGTCTTTGGCCTTTTAGAAATTTATCAGTTTGTAATTTTGAGCTGCCATGGCCAGTAGAGGTGATAATGACTATTGTCTTCTGGATAGTGAACTGTAACAGATATCATGACTTGTGAGGAAGCCCTTCTAAAGTATGATCACCAAAATATGACTTGGAGAATGTCTCTCTGAATTTCACAACTAATGAGCACCAATTAAGAGCAATGAAAATAGAAAACTGATAGAGAAATAATTGAAAGTTTGTTGGAAAAGACATCCAGAGATGGAATATTTATTAGTCCTATTCCTGTTATTAACTAGCTGTGTGGATGCAGGTCAATCATTCAATTTCAATAATTCTTAGCTTATCCTTATATATGGAGAAATCGTCAGCATTTAGTAGTCATTATGAGCATGATTTAGAAATTAAAAAGACTTCTGACTGAATCCTGGCTCTGAAACTTCCTTATTCTGTGACCCTGGACAATTTATTTGATCTCCTTAAGCTAGTGTTCTCACAGGGTTCTTGTGAGGTTAAAGAAGACACTGCATGTAAAATACTTAGCGTGCTCAGAAGCTGATCATTATTATCACTTACAGACTGGACTCATAGTGATTAAAGTGCATGCTCTAGAGTCAAAATGCCTTCATTTTAATTCTATATCCATCATTTATTAGCTACTGAACACTAGATAGTATCAATACTGAGCCTCAGTTATTTCATCTGTAAAATGGATATAATAAAATTTCCAAAGCTTAAAGTTGCTGTGAAGATAAAAATGATGCATACAGGTAAGGATTTATCTAGGAACCATACATATGTCAAATAGAGAAGAAATGTCAGAAATATGTTTAGTAAAGTTAGTCAAGTAAAATTAGGCAATTCCCATAGACTAGTAGAATTAAGTTTACAACATAATTACTAGATTATAACACCTTAGGTGCAAATTTTAATACACTTTCCATTTTAATAGGTGGAGACAATTTTATAGACAGACAGAAAGCCCAAATAAAAGTCGATAGCTTTTGATAGCCTACTATGTATAAGACACAGTGACAGTCACTCAGTTACTACATGAGCTATAATGGAAAAACATTTTTAGTAATAAAACTGGGATTATCATCCAAGTTATTCCTTGACTCTAACTCTAATTGGAACTATATTTCTCATAATTTATATCCCAGCTTCCCAATTTCTAACAGTTTTTTTTTCTGCCTGATGTAGAAGTCTATGTTTATGAAAACACTTCACTAAAGAGGTAGAGGGAAAGGTGCTGACTTAAATAGTAACAGGAGAAAACTGTACAACTAAAGGCAAGAGGAAGTGTACATAGAGCAGTGCTCTAGTTGATAAAGTATCTTCTACAGGAATACTGGTTAATCATTCTGATATTGCTATAAATGGGCTAGAATTGAACAGTTATGTAAATGTATGACAAATGTGGGAGACAAGTTTATCATAGTTGGATTATTTAGGGATATGAAAGGACAAAAATATAGAATGATCTATGAGTTAATGAATTAAAGTTGATGACATCAGTTTGAACTCATGTTCCAGCTTAATATAGATATGGATGGTTGCATATATGAATATTAATAGATATGTCTATTTACACTTATTAGTACACACACATATATTTTGTTGTTTTGTCAAGTAAGACCTAGAAGCGATGATAACTCAGTAGCAACAAGCATACTCAGCACTCAGAACTTGATTTCTAGGCTCCCATAAAGGTATCCAAAAATCCTTGGAGGAATGGCTGCTTTAAGCCTGGAGTAAAGAATATAAAACATGAACCTGAAACATCCTGTGGTGACCAAAAGTAGGAAGTGCTAAATTTATGTGTTCACACACACAAAATAATGGGGGTATGTCAAAGGGACATAACAAAGAAAGAGTTCCTACTGGCCAAAGCTGGAGCACATTAATCAACAAAATAAAGTAGTACTGGGTTTTTAACCCAAAATATGAAAGCAGTTTTGATATACTAAGACCAGTATCAGATATTAATATCAACCAATAATAAAAGAAATAAGTAAATTGGGGAGAATAGACCTGAAAATAATTCCAAAACCTTTATACAGACACTCTGCCTCAAAGAGGTAGAACATAATTCTACTTCTTAAGTGCAGGCTGCACATACTGACTTCCACATAAAAAAGAAATACAAGGAAAAATGGAAAAAGTCTTTATTCCTGGCAAATACTCCCTTAGTCAGATGATCAGAGTTAATATCAACAACAATCATATGAAAGTCCATACTTGAATATGATGTGAGGCATTTAACTCTGCAATCTTCCTTCAAAAGCAACCCTGCTTATCTTAAGAAAAACACAAGACAAATACCAACTGGGGGACAGGCTAGAAAAAAAAGTTTGACTATCAGTTTTCAAAAAATATCAAGTTCATCAGAAAGAAGGTGAGTCTGAAAAAAAAATGTTACAGACAAGAGTAAATGAAGGAGCCATTATGACTAAAAGTAATGTGGGATTCAGGATGGGAGAATTGAAAGAGGCCATTAGGTTACAAAAGTAAAGAAAACTAAAAAAAAAAACATGTACTTAAGTTATTAATAATATATCAATATTTGTTCATTATTGTAACAAGTGTATCAAACAAATATAAGATGTTAAAAACCAGGAAAATTAGCTTGATCATATGGGAAATCTCTATTTTGGGGTCTTTTGAAATTCTCAAGATATTTTCATTTTTTCTGTGAATCTAAAACTGTTGGAAAATAAAATTTATCTGAGAAAAATGTAAGCACATATTAAATGACCACTTAGAATGCTACAATAAACTTTTATAAAATATATTCTTCACCAAAACATTCTTTGTTTTTATTTTATTAGTGTATTATAGTTATACATAAGAGTGGGGTTCATTTTAACATACATGCATGGAATGTAATTTGCTGCATTACCATCCTGGGTACCTTCATTTTCTCTCCCCTTCCTATAGTTTACTTGTCTTCCTTCTATTTATTGATTTTTTTTAATTGGTGCCTAAACGAACGTAGAGTTTCTTTGCATGATTTTTAGTTTATACTTATTCTCTAGACTTCCTTTGCTACTCAAAAATAGAAAAATTGGAGGGAATATGTACTCATATGAATCTGGAGCTTAAAAAATAAAGAAACAAGCCCTTCCATAGAGAGATTGTACTCTTAATCTGGCTCATTTGTGCATACCACATGGTCACCATATAATCAGGAAAAAAATGAAATAAGATAAAATTTTAATAAATTTTTAAAAGCTAAGAGTGAGCTAGAGTTAGTACAGACACACAATGTTTGATTTAATGCACCAACTATTTTTCTTGGGTCTCCGTGAGGTGCTCATCAGAAAGACTGGGTGAAGGGTCAGGGACCTGAAAATATCCCCTTGGTGATATAAGCCTGGAAAAAGGTGATGTAATCAGCAGCTGCTGAGGGAAAGACAACCTCCACTTACTTCTCTGGACTCTTCCCTCCTACAAAGAAAAAGCAGTATGCTCCTGGGAAACAGGCACAAACTCATTCATGTCCCATGGATGATTCATGGTATATTGTAGATAAGGTAGAAAACAGAATTTTCTGCTTGGAGAGGGAGTGTGGACCAGGAATTCTTCATCTGTCTAATATCCAGCAAAGCACAGACCTGCTGCTGCTGGCATTGGAGCAGAAAAAGCCCACATAAGACCAAATATTTCCAAGGCAGTTGATTGCCACACTGAAGAGAAGCAGGATTGATAAATATCTCCACCACCAGTGGACTAAGCACACAGAGCCAACCTAGAAATTGGGATGGATGAAAGGAGAAATTCCCAGTTATACTGGACCTAAGCTGCAGCAGTCTGCTGCTGGGGGCAGTGCAAGAGCATGAAGGCCTACCTTGTCCATAGCTTGGATAGGCAGAGACGACTAAGGACCAAAAATGGAGCACAATTGCTGCCAAAAGTCACTCTTGGACTTAGTTCCTATCTTAAGCAATTAACAACAGTAGTCTGGATTTTGAGGCCCATGGTACCCTAGGATTATGTTAACAAAATTCTAACCCAATTCAACTCCTGGATAAACTGACTCAACATTCCCATCCAAGCATTATATTAGATGAAGAAATACATTGGTTGGTAGAATTAAACACTGTTTTCTCTGAGACATATACAAAAATCAAAAAGTTAATCAATTACCAAGAAAGGCAGGTACAAACATTTTGGCTTGTCCTTTCCTAACCATTAAGCCGCATAAGATCAGTTCTCCAGAATTTTATTGGTTACAAATATGTAATTTACTTTAACAAAGATTTAAGCTATGGGTTCTCAAACCACATCTCTCTATACAAAAGGGTGTCAAAGAATTTTTTAGACATGTTTTAAAGCTACCAAACTTATATCCCATGTCATGAGATGGTATCTTAATTCATAGTTTCATCTCAGTTTTGTATTTTAAAATCTCAGCAAAAGTAAGTGTACGCATTGGCATATCAAGAAGTTGCTGTGATTGATCACTAAGGCAGGGGTAATTACTAAAAAGACTATGACAGTGTGTTTGGATCTTATTAACACACAATGGAAAACTTACAAAAACAATGACAGGCTTCATTCTTTAAACTCTCAGCTCAAGTCAAGATCACAGAACCAGAGTGTTCCTATGGTGGTCCTAGAGACTCCATTTTTTTATTGTAGGTATGAGGCAGACCACATTGATAATGAGACACATAGTCCAATTGTATGGCTTGTGAAATAATAATAGTAAATTATATTAGTAATAAGAGTAAATAATAGTAAATTAATTTCATAGCCTCAAAAGTTGTTTATTTACAAAAGAGAGCACTGTATAGGAAGGAGTGGGACCCTGAGACTTAGAATCATAATATCTTGTTGGAATCATATACAGCTGAAAATCATGAACACCCAAGTTACTCAAAGCTCTCCTTTCCTGAGGAAGAGGTCTGTTATCATGTACCTGAAGGAATTACTTTTCCCTACTTTTAAGATTCTATTTTAATCTTGTCTGGAGCAGTTGTTTTGCAAGTGGTGCTGATCCTCACCAAGACCTTCTCCTATCATATTGCATTGCTATTGGAACCAAGGCTAAGGTAAAATCTCAGTACAAGTCAAAGGGACCAGTACAAAATCTGAGGAAATGTACTACAAAAGAAGTGTACTAATTTTCTATTTTATATCAACATAAATTAATGAATATGTGTCAATAAGTGATAAGGACAAGTGACAGAGAGGCAAAATAATATAACACTTACGTAGGAATGAATGTTAATGTGAGTGTACTTTTGAGAGTTTGTAGAGTGAATGTGTTAGCTTATGTAATTCAAAGTGGCTTTATCATTTGACTTGCTTTGGTGAATAAAGCTTGGATGTAATAATGGCCTCTGTGGCATAAGGTGATGGTGAAATTGCCCGTGATTTGACTTCCATGGATGTGAGAATATAACCATTAAATATGGACATCTGTTTAGACATCAATAATTAAGATTAGACCAGGTCATTCATAAATTTTCATAAATTAAATAATTACATATAAGCCAAAAACGAGAAATAGGTTTTGCAATGAAATAAGGTTTTCATAAAGGGGCTACTGAGTTTGCAAAGAGATTAATTTACTTCCAACTCTGAATAACAATTATCATAATCAGAAAGAATCAATTCCTTTATTTCTATACTAATACTAAACTTATTCTGCAATATCTATTAAGATAAACACAAGCAGGAAGAATCCCATTGGTTGAGCATTAATTAAAGGATAAAATCTTGATGTACTATAATGCTGTAAAGGTTTTAAAATTATTATGAATTGAAAAGATATGCTTTTTATCCCACAACAATATTATATAATTTTACTTCAAAGAGTCCTTTTTTTTTTCCTTCTCTTTCTCTCTACCTGATAATGCCTTTGAAATGTCTTTGTTAAACTTCTTTTGGGAAGACAGTGTTACAAATAACTTCTTCCATACACTGCAGAATGTAAGTAAGAGTAACTTGGCTGGCTTGTCCTCCTCCTTTGGGAGGTCCACTGGTTTGTTTTTATGTAGTATGCAGTTTTGACTAATGTGGCAGTAGCAGGAGGAAGCTTGGAGGATGGCATTTGAAGTCAGACTAAGCTTCAGTATAGACATAGCCCCTTTTTTGCTTTGTGACTTTGAGTAATAACTTGCTTAACAACTTGTAGTATTTCTCAAACACCCACAAACTACTTTAAACTGACATAGGCAAATGTTACCATTTATGTTACAGTTTTGCTTTTTGGTATTATCAGAATATTCTGATGATTTGAAAAGGGGGAGGCTCTTGCTCCCTCACCTTATTCACTACTAAGGAGTTTGTTTTGATATGACCTAGTGTAAGATAAAGTCTTCAATAGTTATGAACATTTCTTAGAAAACAGGTCCAAAGACATTTATACTACTTCTTTGGAAGTTTGATATTTTCTGACCATTGTCCTTCTTAGCTCTCTAATAGTTTCCTTGAATAAAAGGTTTACTATAACAGAAATGATTCTATGACAGGATCAGATACACTTTTAGTTAGATCAAACAGGATAATTTTGTGCTAAGCAGAAAGGGAATAAATCTGAAGAAGGATGGTCTTTTAGATCTAATATACAATTCCAAATTTTCATTGATGGAATTAGAAGGTTTTAATGTTTATTTATGTAAGAGATGACATGCCTGTTTAAGATTTTTATCAATCTCAACTTCTGAATACCATTTATTTCAACACAGAAAATTTATTTCTAACACCCTTTAGTCTAATTACCCAGTATGCTAGTACATTTCTAGGAATTTTTAAAAACACTCATCATGAAGTTTTAGGAGCATGGACCCCTGGTAAGCATTCTTTTTGTGCTAATCAACAAAACCTGGAGAGTAGACAAATGATTAGGATGATTCAAATGTTAACCAGCTGCCCTGGATTGTAGATTAAAATTTACTTAGACACAAATCAATGTCATTCTGTGTATCAGTGATTTCCAAACTTCAGGTCTCAGTGACCCATAAATGAGAAAAGAAAATAACATCATGCGTCAAGAGCAGCATTTTTACAAAACTATATATAATGTAAAAAATATCATTATTCTCAGACATAGAAGAAAAGCTAAATATTTCTGTTAAAATTTTACACCCATTACATGTACATGTATGAACACGTGTGTGTGCGTGTGTGTGTATGTCAAATTTCAATAAACAACATTCTTCATATTATGGATGGAGGTAAAATTATTTGAAAAGTACTAATTTTTACAGTCTTTTAAAGTAAATTACAGAAAACATAGCAATCATATTCTTTTATTCTTTTCTCTAAATCTTGCTTCCAGCTCAGAGATGATTTATTAATTCTAAAATGAGTAAGAAGAGACTCATTAATTATTCTTTAAAAATTGTTCCTCTTTATTACAGGACTGCTTTTGAACTTTAAAAGTAAAGTGTTTGGTTCTTTGGTTCTTCTGATCCACTCTCCTTGGGGCAAGAGAAGAGTTATGTCAAATGGCTACCACTGGTGAGGCCATCAACTTAAAGACAGTCAATCAGAAAAGCAAACAAACATAGCTTCATATCTGCATTACTGTATCAGTTAATTAACATGTAATATAACAGGAAATATATAGATGGGAATGGAATAAAGGGGAGAGATCTTTTGTTGACCTTATTAGGTGGGGTGAAGAGGGATCAGGATAATTTTAAGATATCTGGCTTGAGGGATAGCATGGGAAGGAAAAGTCATTAACTAAGGGATAAAATGTGTGTGTGTGTGTGTGTGTGTGTGTGTGTGTGTGTGTGTAGCAATGTGGAGATAGAGAGTATGTTACCTTTGAAGGTTTTATAGGACAAACCATTGAAGATACCCAGCAATGAGTTATTTGAATTAGTATATAGTTAAAGAGAAAAGACTACAGTAAAGGCATTTTAGTATAATCAGCATATTTAGTGAGAATTGAAGCTATAAAAGTTCGATTTCTCAGAGACATCATGTTGAATTAGATCACTTGAGAGCTAACACCATAACTTGAGACTACAGCAATAGTTGAAGCATAAGTAGAATACTACCCTTCAAGAAATAGCAAGGTGGGAAGGGAATAGAGGCAGAGTTTACTCATGAATTCAGTAAAAAACAATTTCAAGAAGGATAAAGTATTTGACAGGTGCCACATGCCACACGAGGGTGAAGTAATATAAGAACTAAGAGTTTTCAGAGTGACATTGACTATATTATGTTAACATAAAAAAAGATTAGTTTCAGAGAACCAATGAAGGAAGAAGACTGACTGCAGTGAGTTGAAGAGTAGAATTTATGGTGAAGAAGAGGAATCAAGAATAAACTATGCTTTTGAGGAAGATAGCTGTGAAGGTGAGGTCCCAGGATCCAAAGGGGCAGAGATGGTGCCTTCTGTAATTTTATATGCCCTGTATGAAAGACAGTTTTTTGCACAATAATACTAAACAAGATATGAACTCTTGACTTACACACTTGTTTGCCAACAGGGCAGAGACATTTGCTGTTCAAAAGATATCTATAAACTTAGCCAACTTCTCTTCAGTCCTAATTATCTAGTCTTTATCCACCCACCATGTTCTTCATATCCACTAATGGGAGCTGTCTCCCTCTAGTAGGTTAACAAAGCCAGTAAGAAATGCATTGGAATCATCCTGAATTTTCCCTTCTTTCGTCTACCCAACACTTCACATTCCTCAAGAAATCTTACTTCTTGTAAAATACTGGGTAAATATTGCCAACTGTTACCATCTCCACTGTGCCTAGATTGATTTTCCATCATCTTTCTCTCTCTCCTGGATTACTACCATGGGCTCCAAATGTATATCCTTATAATTTGTTCCTAATCCAAAGTATGCCTTATAAAATGTGAGTCATATAAAGTCACATATGCATAAAATCACCCAAGGGATCCCACTTCTCAAAGTGGGATTAAAGCCAGGATGATTTGGGTGGCCCATGTGACTACACTCTCTGGCTCGGTTTTCCCTGTTCATCTGACTTCATCTCCTGTTCCTTTCTCCCCTGTTTGCTCTGTTTCAGCCATGCTCACTTCCTTATTGTTCTTTAAGTGGTTCGCCAAACCCTTTCCTTAGAACCTCAGAACCTTTATGTGTCTTACTCTTGCTAAAAGAAATCATTTTCCTCAAAGTATCTGCAAAGGCAGATTTCTTACTTCCTTCAAATCTTTTAGGACTGCCCTCATTACCTTATTTTAAATTAAAAATTTCTTTCCCAAAGAATTTTCTTGGTATATTTTACTCACTGATATGTTCCAAGTGCTTGGGACAGTATTTGGCCCATAAAAGGTTCTCATACATATTTAATTAATGAGAGAGTCTATGAATGAGCAAACTTAGTCTTTTATAATCAGGTATAGCTTCCAGAAGAACACCACTCTTAATCTGGCATTGATAAGATATTTATACATAGGTGGTTTGGGATATCTTCTTATTTTAAGATAAACAAAATTTTAAGTGCCAAGATGCCAATAACATGTCAGTTTAGAAAGTATCTGAAATAATTAATAAAACCAAAGGCTGTTTCTGGAGAAAGGAATATGCACAGGAAATGCAGAAATATACATCTTCTTGTCTTTGCCCAATGGACTATCTGACTCATCTTCAATCAAAGGAGTCCACAGCTTGCAGGCAAATCACTTTGTATTCCAGAGTAAAGCTGCATTGGACACCAGTCACACCAGGAGGCTATTATTATATGCCATATTTTACAACTTGAGTACCTTTTACATTATTTAGCTAGGTGGATTTGGGATCTTGAAAAAAGTTCACATTCTGTTTTCTTGTTCCAAATAGGATTGTAGCATTTGTTTAGAAAGTTCTACAGATAGGACGGTCAATAAATAAATTAAATAATCCCATTTAGCACATTTTTGACAAGAAGAAGTCAATATTAATGATATTTTCAGGGTACAAACTGAGAATATGTTTGCCTTATTCATGGATACTAAAAGCCCTACGCAGTAGTGCTATAGTGCTATAAAAGATCAGTTTTAGTACCTTCATTTACTAGATAATGAGTTGGTTAAGTGGTTTCAAAGGGTGAGACAGAAGTGGTTCAGAAGGCAATGAGAAGCAGTTAGGGAACTTAGGACAATAGGAATTTTGTACTTCAGCATTTTAGCAACCAGACTGGGTGAATATTCTCCCTGTGACTTTATATCTCAGTTTTCGTAGGGAAGTCTCATTCTGTGCTTATTCTAACAGTATAATTAATAACTGTCTTTCACTTTCAAATTTTTCCTGGTTTGTATTATAAATTATTGCTATACTTTATTTCTTAGAAAATAGTTTGATGTTTCAGAATCAAAATTCACAAATAATATTGTATCACTGGCATATGTATGTTGGTGACAAAAGAAAAAAA
Source organism: Ictidomys tridecemlineatus (assembly GCF_052094955.1). NCBI lineage: Eukaryota > Metazoa > Chordata > Mammalia > Rodentia > Sciuridae > Ictidomys > Ictidomys tridecemlineatus. Next base: position 34,857,132 of record NC_135480.1, read on the forward strand.
AAGATTCAATAAGACTTGCTGCTCCTATACTAGATCCACAGCATTAATCATGAACTCTCCATCTAAAGGCACCTGAATAATAATAATATGATCCATTTCCCACCTAAAGTCTCCTAAGTCAATGTAGCCTTTGTTAACAATCAGACCCACAGCATTCCCATATTACCAATCATGTATTGGTTTTTAAACTTTAAATACTTAAGTTTAATCCTAATATGGCTACAGTACTACAAAACCCTTGGAGCAGTTTTATAATCTTCTTTGATCTTAATCAAACATTATTATAAACTGAATCACTTTCTCATGCTAGATTAAAATAAAAGTTTATTTTACTTAATAAATCCCATGAATAAAAAATACAGTATATTCTGGGAACATAACCATTAAATCACTCCCTGTGTTCCAAGTGGACAAGGTCAAAGCCCTTTCATCATGACTCTTATGTAATAGTTATATGTTATTTTTCCGACCATTATTTTTCCTTTTCTTATTTCTTAATTTACTTTTTAATTATATAGATTATACTTATACACACTTATTTATGCATATGTATTTTTATATATACATATAGATTTATATATATTTATGCTTATATATGTGTAATATATATACATAATATATATTACACACACACACATACACTTAAGTAAAGCCAGGAAATATATATTAATAACCAAAAGTAGACATTAAAATTTATACAAGATAGTTAAAATTTTCTCTTTATTTTGGTCCAATAAATAAATATTCCTCTCTTACAGGCCCCTGCCCTAAGGTTCTATTGAGCCATCTGTGTTTGGATCCTTTCTCCATCTTTTATGAACAGTGTGTTGCTAAGCAAGTGATTTAACCTATTTTTTTTCTTAGTTTTCTCCTCTATAAAATGGGAAAAATAGCAGTACTTACCTTTTACAGGGCTGCAGTAAGGATTAATCAAGTCACTACATGCAATGATCTAGGAATGGTATTTGGCTTGTAAAAATCATTTAATAAACTTGAAAGTTTTTGCAAAGGCAAAGTGAAATAACATACAATGAATGAGGTTAGGAATTTCAGGATATGGATTTCTGTCCACTTCTTTATTTACTAGCTGGATATCACTGAGGATATAAAATCTCTCAAAACTTCTTGCTTGCTTCTTTTTTTGTGTCAATAAAACAGAGACAATAATACCTACATCAAAGTAAGGGTATGAAACTTGGGAGCAATTGTCCAAAATAAATTATTAGGCTATTAAATTTACTTTTTTTTTCCAAACACACTCTCTTATAATCATAGGACTTAATAGGAGTTGGAATTTCTTTAATATAATCCTCTGCAACAAAATCCTTCCAATTGCATGGTTTAATGGATCGCTGACTTTCTGACCTGAAAGCTTAAAAGAATTCAGCCATTCCTTCAACAGGCCATTTCATCAGTGAAAACAGGATGGTCACACAACCAAGTAAGCGTTTATCATATACTAGATCACAATGCATTAGTGCTCAGAAAATCAGTCTTGTGGATGTCTGTCATCAATAATAAAATATAATAGAGGTAATACTAGAGATAATATAATAGAGGTAAGTAATGTAGAAAAAGTACATTCTTAACTTTCATTTCATATACACACATACATAGATATGAGTATACGTGCATACATTTTTATCTGCATTTATAAATTGCCCACACATGACACCAGTGTATGAGCTAGGAATAGGTTGAAATACTCCCTTCCAGGCTGACATTGGAGAGGAAGACAATGAGAAGAAGGGCAATACCAAATCAGTAGCTTTCTTAGAAGGCAGTAAATTCTGAGAGGAAATAGGTCAACTGAGGCAGATGGTTACAAAAGCCTCACAAACAAAGCCCTTAGACCCAGAGAGACCCAGAAGCAGTGCAAGCCATCAACCAGGACATGGACATTTCAGTGATGACTTATATATATTATATATCTAGTAATATTTTAAAACTATATATTAGCTCTAGTATCTTTAAAATCATATTAGTTTTCATCTCCTATAAAACCCTGGAATTACACCTGTTGAAAAAATGATACATCCCAGGAAGGAGTGATTTGAAATTCATTTCAGCCCAGGAAGATGAGGGTTGAAATAGGAGCTATACTGAATTATAACTAAATACCTGTGTATTTGTACACACTTGCATTTGAGGGTTGAGGATCTTCTCTGGTAGATGGCTTATAAACTCTTTATTCCAAGCATGTGCCTGCTTAAGTAGCCCCGTGATTAAAGGCAGAGGGTCCATATGGAGAGTTAGAAAAATATCTTAAGCTTCCAGAAAGGGGAAGTAATTTTTCCTCTTCACTAACTAGCCTATACGCTTTCCCAGTTCAGTCCTAGATCTAAAAAACTCTAGAAAATTATGTGTTTACATAGGTGAACCAAGTAATGTATTCATGTTAGATATTCAAAAACAGATATAAAATCCTGCATCGAAACAGGACCTCCCAATAAAAAAAGAAACATCTATGCAGATAATTTTAATAGAAAAAAATAACTTAGGACTGGAATAACATATCCGTGGAATCACAGAAGAAAGGACCTTAATCCATCCTGGAGTTTTAGAAATTTTTCCTCAAATGACCCATAAAAGATAATGTATAGTAAAAACTGAAAGTAGAAGTAGCAGTAATGGCAATAAAATGGTTGACAATTATATTGGATTTATTATGTCAGACACCATTGTAAGCCCTTCTGATACATTATTTCACTTAAATGATTAATTTAGAATAAGTGAAACATCTATTAATAAACTCTGACCTTCTGCTTTCCCTGAACATATATCTTAATAAAATGGAGCTAAGGGAGCTTATACACCCTTGATCCCCCCCCCCAAAGTACATCATTTGGCTGGACAGATTACTCAGAATGAATGCATGTGCAAAAAGGTTAAGTGTTTTTAGATTTCACCTGCAATTGCAACAATTGTACAAACCAGGAGAGCTTTCCCTTAAGCAAGAACATTTCTCTTCTTGTTGCTCATTCACAGACTCGCCTTCCTCTCACTACAAAATAAGAAACTTCGTTTGGAGGCAATGACAAATCCTGAGGCCTGCACCACACTCATCTTGCATGCAGTGCTCCCGTGGAGGCCACTTAATCCGATTGACGTCAGCCAGTGCTCCGTGCACAGAATGTGCCACTCAGAATCTAGGGGAATCGATCATCCCTCAACTTGCATTGCCATGACACCTACAGCCTCCAATTTATTTCAGTCTTATAGTTTCTTTTCCTTTTATTTCTCTTGTCTCTCCAACCAAAGGAAGTTTATATTTTCTTTCTTCGCAAATAGCACTTATTAGAGTCCCAGCTTCATCATGAGAAAATTCAGACTGTCATTTTGCACTGATAATTTTTTTTTCTACATAGAGCTGTTATGAGGAGCCATATAAGGCTGCAAAATGTACCACCACAAATCTCAGATTAAACTTTGACAGGGAAGGGGTCATTATTAGACATAAATATTTACTTTTTTCTGAACAGATCTAAGCATGGAATTGTATTAGCACAATTAAAGAAAGGAAGAGGAAAAAGATATACAGAAACATCTACCATATTCTGGGCATACTGCATACCCTATAACATGTAACTTGGCTCTCAACCAGGTGTACTCCCCACCCTTCTCCCAGAGGACATTTGGCAATATTTAGAGACATTAGCTATCATACCTGGTAGATGGATGGTACTGGCATTTACTGATCATTAAGCATCCTATAATGTGTAGGCCAGTGCCCCCACAACAAGGAATTATACAGTCAAAAATTTCAATAGTACTGATGTCAAGAAACCCTGAAACCAAATCACATAAGGTTGTATGAGATGACTGCTAATATTACCAGTTAATAGATGAGACCACTGGAAGTGATTGCCTATATTCACAAAGTTAGTAAGTGGCACCATTTGAGCATAATCTGGTCTAGCTGCAAAATGTAGGGCCCTCCCACTACCTCAGGCTGTGCCAAACAAGTTTTGGTGAACAACAACAACAACAAAATAAAACAGAATTCTGAAGGCTGGTCCTCAGATGCATCTCATATTTTCCCTGTATCTGAGTTCACTCTTTAAAGAATATGAAGGCACCTTTGAAGTCTTAATTATGAACAATGACTTGGCTGATGATGACTCCATGAAGTTTTAGACTGCCCATATAGAAGATAATTCACTTAATCTAATAACTATTTATCAAATGTCTACTCTGGCTATATTTAATACTTGGAACCATTATGTATGTATCGGTATATGCATACATGTAGGTATGTATGATTTATACTCCTACTTTGCCTCGCTCACACATGAGTAAATCATTATATTCCACTTTAACTCGATGAGTACAGTAGGGAAAGGTAGGTAATACAATGTGCTAAAGTTATGCACCAAGGGCAAGGATACCAGTGGGTGCTGACTTTAATTCTGGAAGATAAATTCATTCATCAGTCATTTATTTGACAAGCACATGTTGATTAAATTCTTGGTTTAAGCTCAATGCATTCAGCCAGACACAGAGCAGAGAAAAGTGTGATCAGTGCTGAGACAGACATGACAGTGAGTGGGATGGGAACACAGAAGCACAGGCAATTCTTTTTCTTTGAAGATGGTGGAGAAGGCTTCCTGAAAGGGAGAAAAAAATATTAAGATGGGAGCTCAGCAGGTGGAATGGTGGTGATGGAGCTAAAGGAGAAAGCAGATTCAGCCCATGAATCTAGTGGTCCAAACCCTTTAAATTTTGTTCCGAGAGTGAAATGAGGCTAGTGAGAGTCACACTGTTAGTGTGGATTCATGGAAGTGGTGAGCGTGGAGGGAGAGAGACATGCTATTAATCTGTTGTAGTGACCCAGGTAAGGAGTGATAAAAGCCTGGACTGCAGCAAGAGCAGAGAGAATAGAGAGGAAAGGCCAGGACCAAAATAGAATCAGAGCTAGCATTTTATAGGTCTCCAATATGGAAGCTAAGAGAGAGGGAGGGTTTCTCCTTTGGGAAATGAGAACTCAGAAAAAGCAGCTTATACTTGCACACAGTTAACTTTCAGGTAACCATGTTGAGTAAAACTATCGTGGACTAACTAAATGTTAACAACACTAATAGTCCCTTCATATATTAATCCCCACAAAAGTCTTGTGATGTAGGTATTATTCCTTTTGCTTTATAGATGAAGGCTCATAGAAGTCAACTCGTCCCATTTCCTACGATAAGTGTCAGAGTTAAAGTGTTACTACATTTCCGGTTATCTTCAAGTCTATATTTTCTAACCACAATGCAATACTGCCTCCCTTTGAAAAGCTGATGCTCGGTGGGACCTAAAATAATATTTGAGCTAGAAATACAGTTCTGGAGATATTCTTCCTATAATTGGAAGCTGAGATCTTGAAATCTTGTATATATATGAACCAGCTCAGGGAGTGACTTAATCAGGAATGAGTGAGAAAGGGTGAGAATTACACACAGAAATCAATAGCTTTCCTCTTTCTTCTCCAATAATGAAACTGCTGAGAAAGAAATCAGGAAAACTATCCCATTTAATATAACCTCAAAAAGTAAAATAAGATACTTGAGAACAAATCTAACCAAGAAGATGAAGGATCTCTCCAATGAAAACATAGAACCCTGAAGAAAAAAATGAAGAATACTTTAGAATGTGGAAAGACCTTCCATATTCTTTGATAGGCAGAACTAATATTATCAAAATGAACCTACTACCAAAAGTACTATACAGATTCAAAGCAATCCCGATCAAAATACCAATGGCATTCTTCAAAGAAGTAGAAAAAACAGTTCTAAAATTCATTTGCAAAAATAAAAGACCCAGAACATCCAAAGCAATACTGATCAAAAAGGGCAATGTAGAAGGCATCACAATACCTGATCTCAAAGTATACTGCAGAGCTATAATTACAAAAACAACATAATGTTTTCATCAAAACAGACATGAAAACCAATATAATACAATAGAAGTCACAGAGACAAACCCACACAGATACAGTCATCTGACACCCAACAGAGGTGCAAAAAACCTATGTTGGAAAAAATACAGCCTTTATAAAATGGTGCTGGGAAAACTGGATATCCATAAGTAGAAGAATGAAACTAGATCCCCATCTTTCACCCTGCACAAAAGTCAATTCAAAGTGGATTAGAGACTTAGGAATTAGACTAGAAACTTGCACCTGATAGAAAAAAAAATACAGGATAAAACTCTAACATACTGGCACAGGGACTGACTTCATCAACAAGACTCTAAAACTGAAGAAATAAAACCAAGAATTAATAAGTGGGATGACGTCAAATTAAAAGATTTCTGCAAAGTGAAGAAAACAAAGGATGAAGAGAGAGCTTACAGAATGGAAGATCTTTACCAGATAATCCTCTGAAAGAAGATTAATATCCAGAATATTAAAAAACCTCCAAAAAACTTAACACCAAATAAACAAATAACCCAATTAATAAATAGACCAATGAAATAAACAACAGATGCTTCTCAAAGGAGAAACACAAATAACCAACTTATAAAAAAAAGTTCAACATCCCTTATAATTAGGGAAATGTAAATCAAAATTATGCTGAGACTTTATCTTGCTCTAGTTAGAATGATAATCATCAAGATTATCAAATAGAGGGGGCTGGGGATGTGGCTCAAGCGGTAGCGCGCTCGCCTGGCATGTGTGCCGCCCGAGTTCGATCCTCAGCACCACATACCAACAAAGATGTTGTGCCCGCCGAACACTAAAAAAATAAATATTAAAAACTTCTCTCTCTCTCTCTACCTCTCTCTACCTCTCTCTCTTAAAAAAAAAGATTACAAATAGTAATAAATACCAGAAGGAATGTGGGGAGAAAGGTATAATGATCCATAGTTGTTAGGAATGCAAATCAGTAGAAGTACTCTGGAAAGCCATCTGGAGATTCCTCAAAAAACTAGGAGTGGAATCACCAAATGACCCAGCTATCCCACTCCTTGGTATCTATGCAAAAGAACTTTATTCCGCATACTCTAGTGACACAGGCCCTTCAATATATATAGCAGAGCAATTCACAACACCCAAGTTATAGAATCAGCCCAGGTGTCTGCCAGCAGATGCATGAATAAAGAATGTAGTATATATACACACAGAATTTTACTCGGACACACAGAAGAAAGCAGCTATGACATTTGTTAGTAAACGAATGGAACTGGAGAACATTATGCTAAGTGAAATAGGTCAGACTCTGAAAGTCAAGGGTTGGATGCTTTCCATCATAAGAGCAAGACAGAACAACATAAAGTGGAGTATACCATGGAAACGGAAGGGAGATCAGTGGAGTAGAGATAAAGGTGGAAGGAAGAGGAATTGGAAAAGGAAAACAATTGACAAATTATGCCATGTACGTATGTGAATATACCACAGTGATTTCACCTTCATGTATACCTATAAATCACCAATTAAAAAACCAATAAGTGTTGGGCTGGAGATGTGGCTCAAGCGGTAGCACGCTCGCCTGGCATGCGTGCAGCCCGGGTTTGATCCTCAACAAAGATGTTGTGTCCACCAAAAACTAAAAAATAAATATTAAAAAAAAAACAATAAGTGAATAGAAAGTAGAACAATAGAGTAAGGATAAGAGAGAGAAGAGGAGGGAAAGAGGATTTACTTTGGATTGAAATGCAATAAATTATGTTCCATGCATGTATGATCGTGTCAAATGAACTCCACCAATGCACTAATAAAAAAAAATTAAATTAAAATAACATAAATAACAAAGTCACAGAGAATTTAGAACAGAGTCTCAGGCACATGTTCATATTTAAAATAAATTATTAAAGGAGATTAAACAAAAACAGTCAAAGGGGTCAGCAGAGAGCCAAGAGGGGCATAGCGTCACAGACACAAACAGAAAATTCAGGAAACATCTTGCTAAAGAGTTAGATATTTTGCTGATTTGCACTTAGAAAACATCATATCACAGAGGCACAGTATCTCTGCTGGGAAAAATCTTAGTCATTGGAGGTAATGTGGTTTACATTGACTTCTTTCTATGCCCACTGCAAATAATCAATTTCAGGACCTGTTGTTTAGGTAAAATGATGGGATTAAAGTCATTAACACATCACATCACACACACACACACACACACACACACACACAGCACAGCACAATGTCTTTTTTCATTGTCCAGGATACTAGATAGTTACTCTGACAACAAGGAACCTAAAGTTTAGCTGAGAAGGACACTTGAAACTTCAACAATTTATTAAATGCTAATGCTACTTTGCAAGTTATTATTTGCATTTTATAGAGGTTGAAATTTAGGCACAAGGAGGTGAAGAACATTTGCTAAGATCTCAGGGCTGTTAAGTAACTGACCTAGAATTTGAGTTAGCATTTGTTTGTTAATGTCTCTTCCTCAGTTGACAAACGCTGTTTTTAAGTTAACAAAATCATATAATTTAATGTTAAAAGTGGTTCCATTTGGTAGACAAAATCACTTGGTTTTCAAAATTTAGAGACCCTAATCACCCCCCTCATTGTGGTCCCATGATGCTTAAGTCTGAGTGGGCTGAGGCTCCTTTTCCTGGCTTTAGAGCAGGAATTTTCAATCTGTGCATGACCAAAATTGGGGAAGACAATTCTGTGTTGTGGAGGGATACCTGTGCAATGTAGAGAGCTCATACTCAGTTCGGTATGTCTAACCAACACTTGCAAATCAGATTTCATTGCCACATTCTTCAAAATATTTGAGAAATGGAAGCAACTTCAGTGCCCATTAGTGGATTAATGCATAATGAGATTATGGTACACATAAACAACAGAAGACCAATTAGCCTTTGAAAAGTAGAAAATATTGTCTTTTGTGACAACCTGGATGAACCTGGAGGACATTATTCTGAGTGAAATGAGCTATCATAGAAAGACAGGTGCTACATGATCTCATGGAGAGGTAGCATTTTAAAACATTGAATTCATAGAAGCAGAGTACAAAAGTGGCTACCAGAGGCTGGGCTTGGGGGTGGGGTGTGAGGATTTGGGAGATACTGGTCAAAGGATACACAAGTTCAGTTAGGAAGAATGAGTTCAAGAGACCTCTTCCACATCATGGTGACTATTGCTAATAAAAATGTACTGGATACCCTGAAATTGCTAAAAGGAGTAAATTTTAAATGTTCCTACTACAAAAAAAGTAAGCATGAATAATGGATATGTTAATTAATTTGAATAGCCAGTGCAGAATATACACAGATATCAAAATACCAAGATTTATATTATGATTATGTATATTTTGCCAATTATAAATGAATAAAACAATTCTTTTTAACACAAAAGAATACCTGGCTTCTATCCACTGAGTACAAGTAGAACCAATCAAGAGTTGTGACTAACAAAAATGTTTCCAGCATTTGCCTAATGTTCTAATTTAGGGGACAACATGCTCCCTGGCTGAGAACCACTGGTTCAGATGTATGACACCCTCAATCTAAGCACTGAGAACAGCCTGAGCCCCTGTGCTTACAATCCCCATCCAGTGGACTCTATCTGCCTATTCCCCAGGCCCTCATCTCCACCTTTTCTGTCCCATCCGAACATTCTTTACATCCTGCATCCACCCCAGGTGCCAGGACAAGGATCCCCAACCTCTTCACTGACTTGGTAACTGAAACCAGCCCCTGATCTGGAGACCAAGGCAGTGAAAAGCAAGCTTCTCTGATTATGTCGCATTGGCTAGAAAGGTCCTCATAAATCACCTGATTGTTTCATGGGCCTTGGAGAGTGCTACTGGGAATGGCAGAGACTGTGACTCATCCTGTTGTACTGCTGTAATATTAAAGAAAATAAATAACGGAACTGAGAAAGCATTAAGTGAGGAAATGAGGCATGACTGCGTGAGGCAGAGTCGATCCTACTGCACTGCTTGTAAGTGGGTATCACCCAATGACTTGGGGGAACGGAACTTAGGAAGGGAACTGCCAAATTACAGTTTTCTGAGTGAACTACAGAGTGTACAGTCGGATTGTACTGAATTCCCCAGGCAAGTCTTTTCCTCTGAGCTCTCTTTCTGAACAATATGGAAGTACATACAAGAGGGACGTCACGGTTTGTTCTGTCTTAAGTAATAATGGTAATAATCCTGCCTTATGTGTGTTCAGTGTTTCCTGGTTTACAGAGCACTTTCCCATGTAGTAAGTCATCTACTTACAAAGCTACCTGGCAGATGCCCAGGCAGAAGGAAAACAGCATTTCCACAGGTTTGAGACAGCAGAGTGTGATTTTGAGAGCACAGGCTCTAGAATCTGAAGATCTAGGTAAGAACAGCAGCTCAGACCAGCTTTGGAGGCCTGATCCTAAAACTGTCAAACTTCAGTATTCCTTTTGCGAGAGAACAATCTCATTTTAATAAGGTATTTAATGATATCAGACCTACAATTGCCAAGTATAGTACCAATCCTATACTATGCAACAGACTCTATAACAACAATTGTGGAAGGAATTTTTTTTTTAATTTTTTTTCAGTTGTAGTTGGACATATACCTTTATTTTATCTATTTTTATTTGGTGCTAAGGATCGAACCCAGGACCTCCCATGTGCTAGGTGAGGGCTCTACCACTGAGCAACAACCCCAGCCCTCCCCCTGGAAGAAATTTTTTAACTCAGAATGATTTCAAGATTACAAAAGTATAAATAACCTACTTATATTATATATTGATGAAGAGTAAAGACTTCCATGCCAAGTGACCAGAGTTTTAACGTCAGCCCTGCTTCTTGTAACAGTGTAGCTTGAAATATTTCTTAACCTCCCTATGTCTTAGTTTTCTTATCCATAGAATGGTTCTTTGAGGATTAAACAAGTTAATAAATGAAAATATTTTATAACAGGGTACAGGCCCTCTGCCACCTCATCTATACTTGGATAATTCCTTGATGCAGACACTGATGTTTACTTTTGCATTATATTTTCCACAACTAATGTGATTTCTCAATGTTGACTTTAGATATGGCATAATTCAAAGTAAACAGTGGATGCTATTATAAATCCCTATATTCAGTTGCTTAACACATTCCAATGAAAGTTCTTAGTGTGCGTGTTGGGATTTACTCTGCAAATATCCAGAGAACAAGGCTCAACTATGCTAGGTATCTACCTTCTTTAGGTTTTTAGGGTCTTCTATTTTGTGGAAGATGAAGAAAGCATGGGGATTGGCTATGGGGATTCCCAAAAGTCAATCCTGGAAGTCGAATTTTTGCTGTCATTTAATTGTCCAGGACTCAATTATATGGCACACCTCACTCAAAGCTTAAGAACTATAGTCAAGTGTCCAAGAAAAGGAAACTTCATATATTAGAGAGTGCTAGAAACCTCTTTTGCAAGACTTGAGGTCAAGGTGCTTTTTAAAGTGCTGCTCTACAATAAAGGTTGAGGTGCCATGCAACTCTGACCTGTGTGGTCTCTGCTTAGTTGTTCTCCCATGGCCCTGTGAGCTATGCTTTGTATTCTCTGCATCAGGATTGATCTTATTTCTGATTAGGATACAAATAGAAAATAACCTTCCCTATGAATGGAAGTATAGGTTTCTTGATATATTCTATGTGTTTAATGATCAGCTGAGGGCATGATCCATGATGTAGAAATCCAGTGCCTTGTAAAAGACAGTTCCTTTGCTTTCAAGACTAAAATTAGAGCAATAGTTTCTCTATTGTCATACGCACAAGGTCAAGGTGTATCTGCAGGAAACTGCAGGCAAATAGAGATGAGTTGAAAGACAGAAAAGTAAGATCAGGGCCTGTCTAGCTAGCCGCAATTTCGAACTAGAAAAAAGTATACTGACCCAGTAGAAAGTTTATAAAAATTGAGAATCAGACATCTGAAATATAGTGAAACCAGAAGAGGGAAAAAAGTGTGTGTGTGTGTGTGTGTGTGTGTGTGTGTGTGTGTGTGTGTGTGTCAGAAGAGACCCCTGAAAGATACCCTTAGACCAAAAGAATATAGAGTCAGTATAAAGGAGGGGTTTAAGAATACTGGTTTTGTGATTTGGGGGCCTGCATTCAAATCCAGGATTCAAACTCTACCAACTATGTAACTAAGGAAGTTCTTAACATCTCTGAATATCAGCTTTTCCATCAGTAAATTGGAGAAAATAACAAGTATTATTTTTCTCCCGAAATTGCTGTGAGAAATACCTGAGTTAATATAACAAAACTGTATCTAAAAGTGGGGTTTCCAGTTCTGGTTGAGGATTCCACGTTTGCATCTTCAACTCTCTTCATGACTTAATTTTTTTCTTTGTTATTATTCTAAGTCTCATCCATGGTGGTTCAAATTCAGTAGTTTTAGGGTGACTTTCTGTACTTGTATTTTTATGAAGGATCAAAGATGATTTCAATTGCTGCAACCCCATTTTCCCAAATGAAAGTCACCATATTATTACATTGGAGGTCATCACGTTATTCTGAAAAAAGGGCCAGGCAGCAATTACCTTAGTACCAAATTTACACATGCATCAGAGAGTTTGTTAAAAACCCAGAGGGTTGGTGGCCACACCTAGAGTTTCTAATTCAGTAGGTCTCTAACGTTATGGTTTCTAAAGGATTCCCACGTGATTTCTGCCTAGAGGCTACACTTTCAGGATAATTGGTCTAGAGAAAAACCAAAGCTACTTGAATCTGAAGATCTGGGTAAGAAGAATTCAGATTGTTCCATTTATATATCATTTCCCATTTTTAAGGTTTGGACAATTATTTGGTGGTTGTTCATCTGAGTTCATATACTTTAAGAAATACCTGAGTTAAAAATATTTTCATTACTTTAGCAGCTGTTTTATAGTCAGTAAATAATACTAGTTAAAGTTGTAGTCATTGGAGCAAGATCAGGACAGGTAACAGATTCAGGCAATCTCCCTCAGGTGTCCAACCTTGGGTAAGTACTTAACTTCTCAATATTTCAGCTGTAAAGTGAAGATGATCATGCCTCTATCAGAGGACTATTGCCACAAAAAAACAGGTGAGCCCCTAAAACAGTGCCTAGCCCACAGTAAACATTCAATAATTGTCGGTTATTATTACATCCAGATGTAAGTTATGACCGTAAAGATGTTTTGGCAGGAACATGGTGCTGAGTTGAAGGCCCACATCAAGGGGATTCAAGTATGTATGTCAGTAGGGCCAAGATCTTTTGCCTCAGTAATTTCTGATCCACTTTTAGATAGAATTTAGCTAATCTAGGCCCATAGTTATACACTTGACCATGAATATTGTAGCTTGAAAGGAATATTTTTAAGTAAATATTATCAAATTCCCAAGAGGCCATTAAATATAAAATAAAGTATCCATCAGTTAACTAATATAAATATCAGAAGGTGTCAGATCTGTTGAATTTATTTATTCACCATAATCATTGAGGACTTAGTGGCAAGGTAGTGTGTGAAACACTAGTGAAAACAGAGCATCCAAAGAGGCACGTGCAATCTTTGCACTCAGTGAAGAAAACAAGCAAATAATCACTCAGACCAGTGACTCCTTACAACTGTCCTAAGTAGAAAGAACCGCCAAGTGTTATGAAGAGACATCACTGGTGGAATTATTATGACCTCGAGAGGTGAAGGGCACAGGGAGAACTTTCTTAGGGAGGATATCTTTGTCTAATCTGAGATTTACTAGCTGTTTTGTATTTCAGAGACATTAACTCAAATAATGATCTGTGGTTCTGGAAGTCTGACAAAAGTCTAAAGGGATTATTTAACTTTTCTTTATTTTCACAGTGATTATAGATCCTGCATATAGATCCTGTTTATTAAAAGTGTTATCAAGTCATTTATGTATAAATCGAAGAAAAGAGGTGTAAGAAAGAGCTTCTGTGGGCAGACATATATTTTTATAAATTCCATTGGAAATTATCTTACCCACTAAGAGACTATTTATAGCAACCCTGACTCTTGGGATACCATTGATCATGAGTTTCTGAGCACCTATCCGTTCCACAGATCTTTTTGAACTACACATTTTATCCAGTTATTAATACCTAACCATGTTCTTGGAAAAACTAAGGAAATGCTCATATATGCCACAAATGTAGGTATGGATTTTGTTTTAGTCAGATTCTTTGTTGTTGTGACCAAAAGAACGGACAAAAGCAATGTAGAGGAGGAAATGTTTATTTGGGATTCAAGGTTTCAAAGTTCTCAGTCCATAGATGACCAACTCCATTGCTCTGGGCCCAAGCTAAGGTAACATAACATGGTGGAAAGCAGCTCAGGACATAGCAGTCAGGAAGCAGAGAGAGCTTCAAAGGAGAAAATATAAACCTCCAAGGCAGGTGCCCAGTGACCTATCTCTTCCAGCCACATCTTACCTGCCCACAGTTACTACCAGTTAATTCTTCAAGTGGATTAATGCTCTGGTTAGCTTAAGGCTCTCATAACCCAGTCATTTCAGCTCTAAACTTTCTTGCATTACGTCACACACAAGCTTTGGGGCAACACCTCATATCTAAATGATAATAGTTTCCTTGACATATTTTCTTACAATACAGTAAAACGAACAGAAATAATTAGTAGAGCAATAGCTGAGCCTCAAGTTTGCCTCCTTTACTTCTATAGTATTAACCTGAAAAACTTAGTAAGTATGTGTAATACAAAGAACAATAGCACCTCAAAGATGTTCAAATCCTAGTCTCAAGAACCTGTGAATATGTTATACCACATGGCAAGAGAGGGGAGTAAAGTGACCTATGCACTTAAACTTGCTGATGAACTAACTCTAGGCCTGGGAGACTATCCTGCATTGCCTGAGTAGGCCCATTCAGGAAGAGAGGTTGATGAGTCCAGGTCAGATTGCTGTATTGTGCAACAGACTCAACCACTATCACTGGCTTGAAGATGGAAGAAGAGCCTGAGCCTTTGGCAATGGAACAGGGAAGAAAAGAGATTCTCCCCTAGGGCCTCCACTAAGGAAAGGAGCCCTGGTGACATGATTTTATCCCAGGGAGGCCCATGAATTTGTGGTAATTATATATCAATAGGAAACTGATAAAATCTGCTTTTCTTACCAGATGTATATTTAAATAAATTAAGTAAGTTTTGAGGAGATAAGTGTTTCCTTTATAAAAACTATATATCCTTTAAGGAATAATCTAATTAGCACTTTGAATTCTTGATAATAAATACTTCTACTGAATTGAGGCCACCAGGTTGCCTTTTTCCTCTAGATCCACCAAATGGGTAGAGGAAAATATTTATGTAGAGAGAAGAACAGAAGAATGTCTCATTTTCCTGTCTCACACTATGGGACACTATGTAAATATGTTAAATATATGGGTTTATTTATTGAAATATTCTTGGACAACTCATTATACCTATATGAAACAGAAAACCTTAAATCATTAAGTTACCACATTTAAAATAAAATCTTTGGTACCAAACCAGCTCTGCTTCTTTCCTAATTTTCTCCAATTTATTTAATAAATTGGAAAAAATTAGGAAATTTCGCCTCAATTTTTTTTTTATTTGGACTGGGGATTGAACTCAGGGGTACTTAATCACTGAGTACCATCTCTGGCCAATTTTATTTTATTTTATCTTTTCTATCTTATTTCATGAGACAGGGTCTCTATAAGTTGCTTAGGACCTAAGTTGTTAAGGCTAGCCTTGAACCTGTGATCCTCCTGCCTCAACCTCCTGAGCCACTGGGATTACAGGAGTGCACCACAGCACCCAGCTCATTTCTTTCTTTCTGTATTTTTTTTTTGGAGGGGGTAGTAGGGATTGAATGGCCTGGGGGCTTAATCACTGAACCACATTCCCACCCCTTTTTTTATATTTTATTTAGAGACAGGGTATCTCTGAGTTGCTCAGGGCCTCCATAAGTTGAGGCTGGCTTTGAACTCATGATCCTCCCGCCTCATCCTCCCAAGCTGCTGGTATTACATGCGTGCACTACTGAGCCTGCCTCATCTAATTTTTTAACAAATTTTTTTAAAAAAATCTTTCAAGGACCAACTATGTGCCTTGGCAAGAGATGAAATTATAAATAAGTCCATAAGTTGCTCTTTAAAATGAACCAGGAACTGACAATTGCTCAGTGCCTCTACCTCCACAGCATCATGTCTATCACATCACCATCTCTAATGAAAAATTAAAGGAGACTCCTAACTTGTCTCCTGATTCTATTCTCAGTCCTAATAATTTATTCTACACATAATGGCTAGAATGACTGCAGAAAAAAATTAGATCATATCACATAATTCTTTTGCTTGTAGCATTTCAATGGCTTACTATCATAATCAAATAAAAACCATTCTCAGCACTAGGATTTTATCCCTACCTAATCAGCCTGTCCCCTCTTATTTCTGACCTAATCCTCTACTGCTGTCTCCCTGGATCTTTCCACTCCACTCACATTGGAATCCTTATTCCTTGAACATAATCAGCATTGTCTCACCTTGGGAACTTTGCCCTTGCTGTTTCCTCATTCAAAGACACATTTTTATCAGGTTTTTCACATGGTGCATTCACATCACTCAGATTTCAGTTCACTGCAGGATCTCCAGCTCAAAAGTCTTCTCATTTTATCAAATATTCTGACAAACTTAAAGCACTTTGATTCACGACACAAAATGAACACAGTAGTTTAAAATTGTTTATTTTGACACTCTTCTTAGAGCACCTAGGTTCACACATTCTGCTGTAAGTTAACTCATTCTAGAACTTTCTTTGAAGTTGGACATCAGGCTTTTCCATTATACATTTTGCTTGCCTTTGGTCACCTGAGAATAGGCTGCCTGTAGTCACTGGCAGTTCTTCAATTCATCAGAATTTCTCCAAAATTAAGCATCACTAATACTGAGATCATGACAGTAAATTTATTCTTCACGTTATAGTGGGATATATCTGAGAATTTACACTTGAACAGGTACATTATTTTCTTAATGTATTCTCATTTATAACAAATTATATTGAGATAATTTTTAAAATAAGGGTATTTGAATGGAAACAGAATTCTGTGCTGTCTAGAAACAATGAAAGATGACATGAAGTTCTTTAGAATTTTTAGGTCTACTTCTCTGGCATGGTCTGCCTTATCTGGCCACGAGACTGCCTTGGTTCCTGGGTAATGTGATCACTGTAGCTGAAGAAGTCTTGCTTTTGTTGCATTTGTGGCTAAGTACTATTTTGTGGAATCCTGTACCCATTTTATTTCAGAACATTTTATATTTCTAAAGTGTGATTACTGTGTCATTGAAGTTACATTCTTTACCTTCTTGAAATATACTATAAAGAATATATATAAACTTGGTCTTTATCTGTTAACAAGAGATTAAATCAATCAGGGTCACTCCAAGTGAATTTGGGCTGACTAAATAAACACAGACACAGAAAGTACCTTTTGGGGGGTTCAGTGACTACTCATCAGCCACAGATCCCACAAGGTGGGCAAGACAGGCAAGAAAGAGAGGGAGCCCGCCTTGAACCTGGGTTTTACTAATGGGGGTGCTAATCCATGGAACAGTCTATCCAAAAAAGGGCAGAAGGTTAGGATTTCAACAAACAGGTGGGTGTAATTCAATCCCATCGTGTGACACCCACTTCCAGAGCTGCACCTTTCTTATCTGAGCAGAGGTAGTTGCGTTGCAGAGTGCAAGACCAATCCAGTACCTCTTTACTTAGGACTTAAAGGTGTGTACATAGCTCCTGTCCAGGGCAGTTCCCAACAATAATGCATCATAGTGGAAAAATAGACTTACTTCTTCCAATTGAACCTGACATGCCTTGTTGTCTACACTGGTGACACAGACATGCAATGATGTAACCTCTTCTCAGTTCAGGTACTCTGTATTAATCTATGGCTTCATTATAATACAGTAGTGCTACTGCTGGAACACTTCCCATACCATAAAGGCTGTCAGGTGTTTCTTTATGATAATTGTTTCACCCTTTACTTTACAGTTAGCAAATTATTTGTTTACACATTCAACAAGTATTTACTTTACTAGTACCTAGATCAGGGACTAGCTAGATGCTGAAGTATGGAAATACAAAGACTTACATTGATTAAAGAATTAATAATAATATTGATAGAATCAGAAGCAAAAACAATCATGACAAGAGCAATAGGCTATCCTATGAAATGCTTGAATGGGAGTGGGTGGCCCACTGTAACTAAATTGTAGTCACTGATTTTATTTCTGTAGAAAGATATCCTGACTCTTTTCAGCAGAAAGTAATGTGTTTCCCCTTCTATCCAGAGATAGAAAACCAGCATTCATATTTTTGATTACAGAACTTATTTATAGCCATTACATCATTTGGTCCTTCTAACAACTAAATAATTTAGATGTTATAATTATTTCTACTTTATACGGATTAGGGCAGCAAGGCCAAGAGAAATTTGAGTGTTTTGCTCTCACATGATGCTAAGCACCATAATATAGTCTCTTATAATAAAGTTGAAGCTAAATAGAATTGCCTTTCCATAGCGATCTCTGAACATTAGACCATCTGCACCAAACAAATGTAACTATCACTGTACTAACCAGATCATAACTTACAAAGCCTGTATTTTTATTAGTTTTTTTTTCAATTAAAAATATAAAACTGCAAGTTTTGGCTCTTAGATTCCATGAATTGGTTCATGCTACCATAATTGCAATACCTCTGCTCCCTTGTTTAATTTTAGACTTTCCTTCCTTAAAAGCAAAGCATGGAATGGTCTTTGTTCCCAGATAGCTTATTTTGAGAAAAAGAGTAAGGGCCTAGGAGGTGTGAAGCCAGAAGGGAAGGATAGACTATACAAAGAATGAGTTGGAAGCTGGTCCTATTGTAGGTAACTGGGGCACAATCCTGCTAGGTTGAATTCATATAAGATGCATTTCAGAATTGCCTATCCAAGGATAATAAAGAGAGGAAATAATCCCCTGGATTCTATTTCCTACTGGTCAATGGTTGATGTGTCATTACTTTATATTTGTTTATAAATGCATCAAAATAGCTGAATGGAATCCTGGAAGCAAAGATAGAGGGGAACAGAGTACAATGGTGTGAGGTAATTTAAGGTTACAGTGTACATATCTGGACTCCAGAGTAAGGGCCAGGATAAAATGGAAGGCTGAGAGAACATAGGAATGGAATTTCTAACCCATCCTCCATGAGCCACTTTCTTTTTTTAATGGTCTCTTAAAAATGTGACTGCTGAAGAACAGGTCACAGGGTGAAGGCTGGTGAGACAGAATTGATGGGCCCTGACTCTATGCATGTTTTCCTTGTGTCTGTGGTGTCTGTGATTCCTCACAGATGAGGATGCAGAGGGTTGCAATTAACACTTAAGATTCCATATAGGCTTTCTGTCTCAATCGGAAAATTCTCATATATTCTCATTGCATAATTTTTTTTCTATTAATGTCATCAAAAATAAGTTGCTATTGGAGATCTAGTTGCAGAAATCTGAGTATTCGCTAGGATGCACTGTCTTCCGTTTCTTAATTCTTTCATCCATGATTGCCATTCAGTCAACATATTGATCTCATCAACTGCATTCATCACATCAACACTTCATTAATTTTTCACTTCCTTCTTTTCAACTGTCAATTTTTAACTGATTATATCGTCTTTATGGTACTTATGATCCAGCCACTTTTGAATCTGTATTTTGTTTGCTTTTCTGTTTTATAGGAATATTTTTGGTTATGATTCCCCCTTTTCTAGTTGCAGTAGATATCTGCTATTTTAGAGGCCAAAAACTCTTTCTCTATTTTCCTAGTAACCACATATCCATTACTTTAGTAAAATATTTCTTCATCTCTCTATTCATTGATTTTAATCACGTAATCCCACTTTCATGATCAAAGGGAAGATGAATTACCTATATTGCACTGAGAACAGCATCTTGTCTCCAAGACAAAATATTGATGCCAGCAATAGTCAAATGTCTAATCAAGACCAACTGGTTCTTCTCTGTCCAACTGTCCACATTCAAATTGCAAAGGTCATGATTTCACGTTCATGGTAACAAGATACCTGAGAAATATAGTTAGCATGTACAGAAAAGTAAAGCAGAGAAAGAGTAAGAGAGATGGAGTGGTATTTGGTTCTACTAGGGAGAATTATTAGTTCTCCAAATCAAACCATAAGAAGGGTGAAAGTGCAACCAACAAATCCCATTTTTTCATTAAATTACTTTAGTTGAACTTGTACTCAAAGATTTATGAGTATGTTCCGAAACATATAGATCATCCAAATAATGTGTCAAATCCTTAGTGGTGACTACTACTGTGTAGTCACCATTCAGAAGCTTTATACTCTAGCATTTACTGAGGAATAAGAAGTTATTTAGGGACATATTAAACTTTGAAAAATTAGAAATCGCTTTGATGTCTCATACTTAGACTCATCTGTGCACATAGAAGAGAGAATTGCATCTCCGCAGAATGTGTTTTCTAATTCCCCAGGAACTATCTCCATTTCTTACCAAAACCCCATTTTTGCAAAAAAAAGGGCTTCCATTCCTATTCTGGTCTAAAATCAACTGTTTTAATATCATTTTGCCCTTCCATGGGAAGCAGTCATATTCTCCTTTTCTGGCATTATAAACTTTATCTTAATCTTACTGGTAGAAGGGATTCAGGGGGAAAAATACTGAGAAGAGGCCATTTAGCAGAAAACCCATCAAATGTATCATCTCACTACATTTGGGAAAAAATAATATGTGAATATAACCCTGACTAATGTCAAGTACCATATGATTATTTCAAAAAATAATAAAAATAACAAATAATACCTACTTCTGGGTAAAAAAGAAAAGAAATATGCAGAAATAACAGAATGGAAGGATACTTCCTTGTCATGATAAAGACCTTTTATACTAACTGCCAACTTCATACTTAATGGTGAAATACTATAGCCATTCCCATTAAAATCAGGAACAAGACAAAGACATCATTATTTTTTAACATTGTCTGGAGGTTCTTTCCAAAGCAATAAAGCATGATATTGTCTGACATTGGATATCAGACAAAATTAGCAGCATTTGCAGGTGGTAGAAATGTATATAAAGAAATGTAAGAAGACTGAAGAGTATTTGGTTAGATTGGATTTACATTCAGAATAGTGACTGTATTCCAGATTAATGAAAAAAATAGATATTTTACTATATTACAAATGTAGTACCAGAAATATGTTAAAAAACACTTCAATTGATACTCTAAAGCCCAAATCATCCACTCTGAAAACACATAAAACAACCCATCCTTTATGCAGATATGTACACCAAACCCTGCCTAGAAATATTGCTGTGTGAAACAATATGAAGAAAGCTGTAAAATCTTTGTATTATCCATAATGTGCTAGGTTATGTTGTCATAACAAATAAGGCTCCCAACCACCACCAAAGTAACTTTAGCTTGTTTTTTACTCTGGTCACATGTCCTTGGTTAATTGGAAAGAAATTCTGCTCCACATGGTGCTCATTCAGGGACCAGGTATTGGAATGCCTGCATCTGTGACAAGGGAAAAGTGAAATGGAAAACTGTTCAAAAGAGTCCTATACCACTTCTGCTCACATTTTGTTGACCAAAGCAAGGCGCACACCATGCCAAATTTCAAAGGGGGGTAAAGTAGTTCAATAGAAACCACAATCTTAACTGAAAAATCCAGTAGCTATAGTAACTGCTGGGCATAGTGGGACATTCTTATAACCCCAGGGGGGAGGTAGAAGCAGGAGGATTCCAAGTTGGAGGACAGTCTTGGCAATGTAGAGACCATGTCTAAAAAAAACTCAAAAAGACTAGAGATGATGTGGCTCAGTGATAAAGCAACCCTGTGTTCGATCCCAAGTTTCATAATGATGACGATGATGATGATGATGATGATAATAATAATAATACAGGAATTGCTTGCAATATTGGAACTAAAGACTAAGGAATTAAGACTCTACAAATAGTGCCTGGGTTCAAATTCTGGCTCTGACAATTATTGCCAAGTATCATTGAGTTAGTTATTTTACCCCTATAACTGGTTCTCCTAATCTGAATACTAGAAAACATAATGACATGTTCTTTAATGAATTATAGTAAAGTTTTATGAATTTATGAAAAATATTTGTTGAACCACTATTTTTGTACCAGAATATACCATTCTAGATGCTTGTATATCTCAGTTAACAAAATGGACAAATATCTCTGCCTTTGAGAAATATATTCTCAAGCAGGAAAAAGAAAATAAACCATGGGAAAACTAAATAAGTAAACTGAACAGAATTCTAGGATAGTATTTTTAGATCATTATAAAGATTTTGACTGTTTAGATGAGGATCCTTAGGAGTTTTTCCCATAGGACTATTGATTCATTTACTTGTTATATTATGTGCATGTACAATTATGGCATAATGTATCCCACTATTATATGTAGTTATAATGCACCAAAATGTAAAAAAAGAAAAACTTATTTACCTCTCTGTATTCTGTTGCAAAAATACCCTAGTGAAGCAAGGGTCAGGGAAAGGAGACTCCTAAAAAGTTCTCTTTAGCAATAAATATGAGAAATGATTGGACCAATGTGGTAGTAGTAGAAATGCTGAGATTGTACACCCAGCACTAAATATATCCAGATATGTTCTTGATATATTTTGAAAGTAGAGTTATTGATTAATTACATATAGAGGACGAGAGAAGGAGAAGAGTCAATTAGGACTGCCAGGGTTTTAAACTAAGCCATTAAGTGAAATGGGGAAGGCAACAGAAGAGCCTAGTTTTGGACATGTCAAGCTGGGAATGCTTCTTAGCCATCCAAGAAATGTTGAATAGGAAGATGGTACATTTAATAGAGTTCAGTTGGACACTCAGAACTGGAAAAGCAAGTGTGGATATTTTTTTCAAAAGAATGTACTTAATGCCTTGGAACAAATCAGGTTGCTAAGGAAGTTAGTATATTGTGTTTTATATGATTAGTAAGCAGGAATGGCTTCAAATAATGATTTATTGTAAGTACCCAGTAAATATTGATTGTTGTTATTATTTTGCTCCTTAAAAAGAAAAAAAATCTTTCAAATTTTTTTGTTCTTACTAAATTAACTTATAGTCCTGGTGCCATCAATGTAATTTTTTTGTTGTTGAAGAAAGAAATTAATAAAACAATTTATTATTATTATTATTATTATTATTTTGGTGGTCCTGAGGATTGAACTTGAGAGTGCTTAACCATACAGCCATACCCCCAGCCCTATTTATAATTTTGATTTTGAGACAGGGTTTCACTAAGTTGCCTGATGAGGGTTTTGAACTTACAATCCTCCTGCCTTAGCCTCCGTAGCCCCTGAGATTATATGCATACTCCACCGCTCCTGATTTAATAAAACAGTTCTAAAGGTTTTCTGGGGAAAAAAAGCAACAGTTTTTTTTTTTTTTGACATTTCAACATAATGTACCTGAAAATGACAGACATGCGCTCACCTGATATTAAAAAAGCTGTACAATTTCAGTAAGTGTGGGTCTGAATTAAGTGCCAAAATAAAATAAAAGGAACACAGTACACAGTGCTCAAAGATATCATATATTTATGTTTACATCTATAAACAAAATTGATGTATTAAAAATACATTTCATACTAAAGCAGGAGGGGATGATCTTTTCACTCAGCTAGTTGGGAAATTTGCCTATCCTAAATTGTTAAAATGTAAGATTCTTATCTCAGATTACATAGCAAAATAAATTTCAAATTATTAAAAGCACTTAAAAAGAAAAATAAATTACAAAAGGTAGGAATTTTAAATGAATATTATTCCATCTACTTTTTTATCTAGAGAAGTATAGTCTGAGTATATATATATAAACAATGAACAAATAACAAAATATTGAGACATTTGACAATATAAAACTTTAAAGTTACTGGATAGCTTAAACATTATCACAAAAAGCAAATGGAAAATTTGAAAATGTTTTGAGAGAATATGACCAAGGGATGAACTCAACTACTATGTATAACCATAAAACTCTAATAAAAAATAATAATCTTAATAAAATTTTTAAAATATATGACCATAAGTAAAATATTTTAGTATAACAAGACTTACTGGAAATAATCATGAAAAAAGAAATCTATTAAACAGTGTAGCAGAAAATGAGTAAAATACATGATCAAATAATTAATGGAATTAGAAGCAGATATACCTCCTCTAAGATAAAATACTAAAAATTCCTAAGAAGTTTGAATTTCAAGAATAGTCAAAAATTTTGAAAATAGTGTATGTTTGTAAAATTACAGTGAGCAAATATTATCATGTATTCTTGGAAGATACATTCATATAATTTCTTCTGAAAGTAATTTGGCAAAACAAATCCAAAGATCTAAAAGATGCATAAACATTAACCAACTAATTATACTTGTTGGAATTTATTCTAAGAATGGATCAAAATGTAAATAGTTTTACATTGAAGGGCTTGTTTCTGTGGTATTTTTTAAAACAATGCACAATGAAAAGCCATGTAAACTTCAACAATAGAAAATTGCCTACCTAATGATCAATAAAAATAACATATAGCCATTGAAAATTATATTTTGTTACTTGAATACAAACATAAAATATTCTTTTAACATGTGCAAAAAAACAGTGTTCAAAACTTTTAAAATAATTATCTATAGCTATATATAAATATAAAATTTATCTTTAGATCTTCATATTCATTTATACATAACAACAAAATGTTATTTCTGTGTGGTGCTACAATTGAGTTTTTCTCTATGTTTATTATATATTTTAAACTTTCCCATATTGCATATGCATTAATATCATGATAAAGTATGCATAATATACAATGAAAATATATACATCTATCTTACTTAAAATGTGTATTTGTATATGAGTGTTCTTATGATGTATCAAACATATGAATATGTAAAATAATAGAGAAAAGCCATTTATAATTTGTTAAAAATTTCAATGCTGGGAGAATATTCTTTCAGTAGTTACTAAACATTTTGTTGCCATCTCCACAGTGTTGTTCCAAATGTCATGTTGTTAATTCACATACACTTTCAACCCTGTTGATTCCCATTGTACTCTACATAGGTGGCATGGCATTCCACATCATTGATAAATTCAAGATTGTGTGAACCAGTATTACCCCATAAATATGCCAGTTAATGTCACTCACTCACACACGTATGCTCTTTCCTCTTTATTTCAGATATCAAAAAAATACATACAATACTTTCAAGGTATCCTATGGTATTAGTTGTTAAGTCTATTTTCCCTAATTTTCCCCTACTTCCTTACTTCCTTTTTCCCCTGTGAAGTTCTATCATGTATTAAGACCCAACTAAACTAACATCTTTCTTTGAATTCTTCCTTGAGATCCACATACAACATTTTTCTATGATGTTATCACTCGGAAAAAAATTGCTCTATTTAAATATTTGAATTATTTGTTTATTATTATATGTTTACCTACCCCAAAATACTGTGAGTCTTAAATAAAAATACTACATCCAATTAATCTTTGAATTCTCAGAAGACACTTTCGCATCTACCTTCTGTATGAAGGTGCTTAGTAATTATATATTAGAGGTAGCAGAATGTAATGGATTAAAAACTTGACCTCTGACATCTGACTAGATTCTATGACTCACATCTCAGAACTTGTTTTGCTATTTTATCATGGTGCTTAAATTAGAAAATAATTCCTAAGTCTCCATACTTGAATTTTCAATAAAGTGCTCATATGTCTTTCTTATACCCACTTTAGTGGTTATTTACTTTTATGGAAAAAATGCTAGATGAAATTGGTAACAGCCAGTAGTGAATTCCAAAAGTCAATAATATTAAAACAATTCATCCTTGATCATAGTTTAATAGTGCTTTTTTTATGTTGAATTTCTGAGTTGTTCATCCTTTTCAAAGGTCAGAACTTTCATACCAATAGCAATGACAAGAACATAATGGAAGAATTTAATAAATGTGTTCTTTTGAATTTATTTGGCAATATGAATTAAAACTGGCCACATTTCTTGACAAATCATCTTAAATAATATAATTCAATGCCAGAGCAAGTGTACCTTCAAAAGAAATTTCTACTTAATTGCCTTAAAACTTTAAAGAAACTCTATTCAAGAAATCCAGTGTGCAAATTTATGATGAGGTAAATATTTGAATTACTTTCAAAAGTCATGAAAAAATCATTAGTTGTTGTGCCATTCTTACTAAGTTCACAAGGGTTAAGACTGGTTTTGTGTTTATGTGTGTAGACATTACACAAAAAGTAACATCACAAATTCAGAATTGAACAGGGGAGCAGGGGGAGGAGACTGTCTAGAATGTGCCCTTTTCTACTTATTTACAGATTTGAAAAATTTCCTCCATTTGGTTAAGCAGAAAAACCCTACATTATATTTTCTTTTCTCTAGGTATATCTGTAATAGTATAAATCAAAGGTATGAAATGTATAATTACAGAGATGGAAAGAATCTTTGTCCTCTGCATTGCTATAACAAAATACTTGAGACTGTCATTTATAAAGAACAGAGATTTCTAATAGTTCTGGAAGCTATGAAGTCTAATAGCAAGATGCCAACAGGTGGTAAGAGCCTCCTTGCTGGACAGTGACATGACAGAGAGCATTCATGGTAACACCAAGGGAGCAGGCATGAAAGAGAGCTTGAAGGACCTAGTTCACTATTATAAAAACCTGCCCTTGCCATAATTGCACTAATCCATTCAAGGGCACTCCACCCTCATGACTCACAACAGCATTTCCTTAAATATTCTTTGAGAATTTCTTGTGAAAAAGAGTTGTACATCCAGAAGAAAAGACTAAATGCAATGTAAACTATGGCCACCTCAATAATCCCCAAAGATTATCATATTAAAGACTCTGAGAAACTTTTGAATCAACAAATCAACTTAACTTTCATTTAACCCAGAAATTTAAATTTGATTCGCTCAGAAATTCACTGTTATTTGTTAACCATTTCTATTAGATATCACTAACTTAAATAACTAAGTTTTGTATTTTATTTTAAAATTAAATCTGTTTCTAAGTATATTTTATAAGGATTACATTTATAAGCATTAAATTTAAATCCTGATAGTTATTTAGTCAGGCTTTGCAGTCTTTTTTACTGGCTGAGTTAATTAAAGCTAGATTAGTGAAGTTGGCTAAATTGATTATCATTAAGTTTGATAGGAAAATGACCCTCTTGTAATAGGTAGGGTTTACAAGGCTATCAACTATCATTTTATCTAACAAACAGTGTAAGAACTATAGTTCCCCAAGACAAACATAGTATATGCATTATGGAATCCATAGTTGTATCCCTTAAAATTCATATATTGAAGTCAAAATCCCCAATATGCTGGTTTTGGAAGGAAATTAGACCTTGAGGATGAAGCTGTCAGAAATGTAAGACCTAACTAGCTGTCACATGGGAGACACATGACACATGCTATCATGATATATAAAAATAGGATATTGGGCTGTGGATATAGCTCAGATGGTAGACTGCTTGTCTTGTATGCACAAGGCCCTAGGTTTAATCCCTAGCACACACAAAAAAATCTGAAAAATTGTATATTTATTATTTATGAAATATTTATGAAGAATGTTTAATATGCTAAATGTATCACATGGACTATTTCATTCATCCCCCACAGCTTGTTAGGTAACCTTTTAAAGGTTCCACAGTGTGTCTTGTCCTTCTAATATGGTAAGCTACCTAATATGTGGCATGATTTCACTACACCACCATAGACAGAGGGAGGAATGAGGGTTTCTAGTTTTAGCAATACAACCAAAGATGATAAATTACATATTTGATTTATACTGCAAAGATACTACAAGCAGAAATTTGGAATCAATGTCTGATCTTCAAATATCTAATTACATCATTTTACACTCATTTATGACTGCTTGGAGACTCCAAAAAGTTATTTTAAAACTATTTCAAAAAATCATACTTGTATTCTTTAATTTGGGAATTTGTGAAGGAAAATGATTTATTTATTTCTAATTGTAAGTTTTATTCTTCTTCATGAGGCAGAAGATTAAATGGATGTAAGAATGGAAGCCAGGCTCCACAGCACACACCTGCAAGACCAGTGACTAGGGAGGCTGGGGGAGAGGATTGCAAGTTCAAGGCCAGCCTCAGCAATTTAGCAAGACCCTGTCTCAAAATAAAAAAATAAAGAATGTTGGGCATGTAGTTCAGTAGTAAAATGCCCCTGTGTTAAATTCTCAATTAAAAAAAATGGGAAAATATTTCAGTATTTTCCAGCTCCAAACTGTTATAATTTTCCTCTCTACCAGAAATATTCTACATGGTAGAAATAAAAATTTTATAATAAACATATTAATGTGAATTGTCACACAAATCCTTGTAACTTCAGTATTTCTCTGTGGAAAACAAGTGTATCTACTTTATAATGTTCTTGTCAATATTAAGAAAATCTGGCTCATGTAGAATAGTAACAAATATAAGAGAAATTATTATCACTAAATTATTATTCAACCAAAAAATATAATTGCCCAGAACATTTTATTCCATGAGCATTTTAATTATGTGAAGACGTTTATACTTAGTTCAGGGAATAAGAGACGTAGGCATACTATCATTGTTTGCATAGAAACAGTTCTGATATCAAAATTTAAGAAACAATCCTGAAAACTTCTCACAAATTGGTATTAGTACTGACTGAACAAGACAGAGAGGGGTTGTCTGTACGGTTCAAAATAGCTACTGACATCATGGAATAGGTTCTAAGTAATTTATGCTTTTTAGCCAAAGTGACTGGAATTTCTTCAGTTCTATGATTCTAATTATTCTTGTCATCGTTTTTATCATCATTAACAGGCACAAGCTTTTCATTTTTAATATACAATGCGCAATCAGAAGATTATTTTTTTTTAAGAACTAAAAAGGCCACTAGATATTTAACACTCACTTAGTATACTCCTGTCGTGTGTTCTACACTAAGATCCAGAGAAAAGCAGGACCTCTGCTTTCAAGGAGCTCCTGTCTTTGTGGTAAAGAGAGACAGAAAGCTCACTGCAGTAAAACAGCAGGATGAATGAGATGCACATAGGATGTGGTCTGTGTGAAAGAAGGACACCAAAGTCAAACCCATGGAAGGCAATGGCAGCTGTTTCAGGAAGAATGAATAGGCACAGGGCAGGTGATGGAGGGAAAAAACCATTCCAAGTCCAGAGGAGACAATAGAGCAGAAGATCTGGGGTTGGACAGTCTCTTATAATAGAATTGTGAAAAAGTGTCATGTGATTGGAGCCTAGAGGAGACATGGCAGAAAGGAGGAGGGGGAGTTGGAGAAGAGGCATATGTAGAAGCGTTTGTAGACTGTATTGTACATAAAAAAGGACTTTAATCCAAAAAGTAGGGCTAGCCTTCAAAGATTTAAACTTTTATTAAATTTGTAGCTTCTCTCAGCGAGAGAAAGAGGAAACAAATAAACAAACAAACAAAAAGAATGTAAGAAAGTGGAGAGATGGAATCTCATGAAAATATAAGGAATACCAGCAGAGAAAGGAGATTGAGAGGGAGGGAGGATACTGAGGAACTGAGGAACATGAATATATCAGAATGAATCCTGCATATGTATCATACATAAAAAACAAATATATGATTATATAATTACAGACCACTAATTAAAAGCGTAATAACAACGAGAGAAGGGAGAATAGTAGAGTAGAGCAAGTTCACCGGGGAGGAAGGAGGCAAGTGAAAGGGAAGGCACTGGGTTATGGGATTGATCAATTGTGTCATGTGCATATACAATACAGCACAATGAATTCCTCTATCATTATAATGCACTGATGAAAATGGTATATATGTATATAGTACAGTGAATCTCACCATTATGTACATCCACAAGAATGGGGTTCTAATTAGAATAAATATATTTTATTCTTCTATAATTATAACAAAAGCAAAATGGATTCTACTGTCATGTATAACTAAAAAGGACCCATAAAAATAAATAAATAAATTATTTGCTAAAAAAAGAAAGAAAAATATAAAAATTAAAATAAAGTTTTTGAAAATAATATCACCTCTCAACTGGCAGAAGAGACATTCCCAAGTGCATCTGTTAATAACAACAGTTATTAACAAGACTATTTGTCTAATAACAATAGTTATTAAACACTCAAGGATTACTTTCTAAAATTGCATATTCACCTTCTGTAATTATTCCCACCAACATAACCAGGTATGAATCTGATAATAATTATTAGACAAAAAATGACATGCTGAACAGTGGCAGCATTTGGTATTGTTGCCACATTATCACATAACTTTTCAAGTGCATAGGCCTCATTTTTCCAAACTGAGAGTGGATTTTTGAAAATAAGAACAATAATAATATTTTCTTGTACCTTAGTTAAAAAATGTCTTGCATGTCTTTCACACAATATGTATATGCTAAGTGAATTCCTTCATTTTAACTGAAATAGGTTTATGGTTTAATTTTATGCAGGATAAATATTTGCTCATTTGGGATATAAATATATAATAATAAAATTTAATAATCTGTGGGAGGAGCTATCAACATTGACTCCCCACTATGCTGTTTACCACCTCCATGTAATATGCAAATATAGTTGAAGTACTAGACAAATATAGATTATTAATTTTCATAAATACTTGATTAGATAGGTTTTGTTGAGATCATTTTATATATTTTGTAAATAAGGAAACATTTAAAAGAAAATGGGGTAAATTGTGTGAAGTGATATCTAGGAAGTAGCTGAACTGAAACTTCAACTCGTTAACTTAATTCCTTTATCACATAATGCCCCTATACCTCTGTTTTTATAAAATAAAATTTTTAATTTCAACCAAAATTATAAAAAAAAAATGGGCAACAGAATTAGGAAAAAGAGATCCTTTATCTCTTTACATGTATCACATAATACCACTCCCAGGAAGTAAGCACTGTTAAGCAACTTACATTGTACATCATTCCAAAAGATTTTTAATCATAAAAACTATATCACTGCTGTTTTTCTCTGCCAGAAAACACAATCACCTCAATTCTTGATTTCAGATTGCTACACAGTATGCATTAAAAATTACTTTAACTGTTCCTTTATTGATGGGTATTTAGATCATCTCCAAAGATTTATATAATTAGTCCTAACCCTGAAGACTTTACTTTTTTTGTTTCTTTTAAATTTATAATTGTATTTTTATTTCAGACATTTTAGCAAATTTTATTAATACTATTAGTTATAAGTCATTTCTTCAATGATAAATTTTATATAAAATTTTCAACTTTGCAGGTCTAAATTGAGAATCAAACTTTATCTTTTGGTATTGCTTAATTAACATTTTTTTCTCTGTGAAATTATTCATCTTATATTTCAAAATAATACCTCTGAAACTTTCTTCTATTCCCACTCTAAATTTAGATTAGTGGCTCAGGCCTGAACCACAGATTTACATTATTTGTTTTGGCAAAGTGAAGGGTTCCTAGATGCATATTTGGTGAGGACCTAATGAGAAATATGGTCTTTCTCTAGAATTCTTGACTATAAAAATTAAGAAAAGGTTAGTCATTTTGATATGCCTATCATTTAGCTGATGTATATCAATTTAACCAAGCTTCATGTTGATGTCCTGTGATATCATGATTACTTTGTAAGATAAGGTAAGTAATATGTCTGTAACAAAAAATTCAAAATTCACACATAAATATTTTTTTTCTTAGAATCAAATTCCAGGGTCTACTCAGGCAACTCCTGGGTAGTTTAATTGTAGGGCTCACTAGTTACTGGAGCCAGGGAAGCAATACCATGAGGATGAGAAGAGACACAATGTTACTAGTCACATGATTTCAGCATGCCACAGGATGGGCATATTTATGGAGAGCTCTCACTATTTCTGCCACAGATGTTTATTGCATTCTGAGAGGATGATTACACTTTAAGAATATTTAAAGTATCTTAATATCTTAAAAATATTTTGGAAACTGCCCTTCCTGTGATGCATGAATATCAAAAAAATTCACAGGGAAAACACATGGTGGTGCAGAATGCCAAAAGTTCCAAGAGGTCAGTAAGTACATGACACTCCCAAGATGACCATACCTAAAACTGGAGGTTTCCTTCATGTGGTTATCTTTATATTTCCTCATAATGTTCCTATGCTTGCCAAAACATATGGATTACTATGAAAATGGAAAAGAAATGAAATGAAAACCAGCTGCAGAAATAATGAAATAGGTAAAAGATTATTTATTACTCTATATGCCTGGTCAAGTGTGCTCCTTTGAACTAATTTTGAGAGCAAGCACTGTGATGTTGGCAACTGCTAAAAACAAATAGAATAGACTAGTTTTTATTTTTCTATGTTTCAGGACACAAGTTACTACAGTTATTAAAAGAGATTAAGAATATTTTAATTACAACAGCCTTTTATGGCAATGAGTCACACTAAATGCTAAAGTAGAAATAAAGAATATCCTTTTGCTTTTGAGACTCATTGCATATAGGCTTTTCCACAGGTGGGGACAGGAATCAATAGTTTCAGCAAGTCACCAAGGCAAAATGTTCTTGTACTTTTTGTATGTTTTTTATATGAATTATGGAGCAACCTTAAAGAAGTGGATGTGTTGGCCTTCTTTTCACTTTATTTGCTAATTTTTGTATTCATTAGTCGTCAAGGCAGCAAGAGAGACTGTGACCAAGGTTTGGAGATTCTTTTTTTCTTTCTCAAGCCTGGAGATACATTTTATATGAGTAATGATAATTGTAAGAAGAAACTGTTACTATTCTCTGTGTATTATGTTCTGGGTATTTAGCTAAATATTCTACATCAGTTATCTTATTTAACCTTCAGAAGCTCTATAAATAGTATCACTGCTATCCTAAATTTATAAATTAAGACATTAAAATTCAAAGAGTGAAACAAGCCTGGCTCAGGTGGCTGAGGCAGGAGGATTGAAGGTTCAAAGCCAGCCTCAGCAGTGATGAGGCTCTAAGCAACTCAGTGAGACCCTGTTTCTAAATAAAATACAAAATAGGGCTGGGGATGTGGCCCAGTGGCTGAGAGTCCCTGAGTTCAAGCGCCAGTACCCCCCCCCAAAAAAAATTAAAGAGTGATACAATTTGCTAAGTATCACATAAGAAGGAAATGGTAGAACGGGGATTTGAACAAGGAAGACTGACTTTTGGGCATCATGAATGTTTATCTTCTGACCAGAGTAGTAAGGTATTCATGGCATGTACAAACCTAAGAATTACCACACAATGTTTTGGAAATTTCCAGTAATCCAATGTGAGGGAAGATATATTGGCAAAAAAAAAAAAATGTTGTCTCTGTAAAGGATAAGAATTTATAAAAAAAAAAAAAGATCTCTCTTCTTCCCTGCTATTACATTTCTGGTTTATATAAACAAAATCCAAATGTATTACAGAAATTTAAAGAGCTTGTTGAAGCAAAGATGAGACTTCTCATGCTGGATGTTCTTCTCCAAAAGTACTACAAAACTGAAGAAAAACAGAATCCGGACAACTTTTTTAAAATGTGTTGAGGTCATTTCCTTTTTTAAAATACCAGCATGGACAACTAGCAATTCAATGATGGTGATTATTATATTCTTTCTCCTTACATTTACTTTAGTACCATTTCTAGTCAAGGACATAAATAACATGATTGTCCATAACTGTATCCTAAGTGTTGTTTTATCAACAAGTATTCTCTTTTTGATCCTGTCAGTCTCAGAAAAGCTTAGAAAGTCTTCAGAAATGAACACCAAAAACCTAGGACAGTCCATCCTTATTACATCTTTATCAAGTGTTAAATGAAACCCAGTCTTATTCACTCTACCTTAGAATAGCCAGTGCTGTCACAACCATTACCACCCCACTTTGTTCATTTATATATTGGGAGGATTTTTTTCTTTTATCCTTTTTTCCTCTGTTTTAATCTGTACTGTCAAGACTCACAAATGTACTTAGAACCCATTCTAAGCAGAATGAGTGGAAGGACTCTTTCTGGGTCAAGGTCCTGTGAAAATCACCTTGTAGAAATCGGGTAATAAGACAGAAGCCATGGTCAATCCAGACGTGGCATCATTTGACCATTGCATTAGTAATATCTTTCCTAGCTTTTGGCTTCCAATTTCTTTTTCCCTACTTTGCACCAAGACTTTATTTTTAAAGAACATATGTTACAGACTTTCCACAAATACAACACTCATATATACATAGTTACTAAATCCAGCAAACACAAAGCAAGCTTTTATTTAATTGTGTTCTTAAAGGCAGGGTTATATTCTTTATTCTTGCTCATTGGAATTATTACAAAATCACTGTTGGCCAGGGCTACTCACTGAAGTAGAGGTTAACACCTTCATTCAGCTAGCTATTTGATAGTGGAAACTAAATTTGTGACTTTTTCTGTGCCCCATCCACGTTCATGACAATCCTCCAGTCATTTCAGAGGGGAGATAGAACTGACAGTGGAGTGGAATTGGAAATCAATAAATTAAATGTTGAATCCACCAATTTGTATATATTTTTACCTAAAAAAAAAAAAATACAGGTCTGGACTCCCCATTGGAAATCCTTTTAGTTTGGATTTGACTGAAGCCTGGTGTTCACTGCCTATGACTAGTTCTGTATGGCAGTAGAGGTAAAATTGCAAGCAGTCTGGTATACCTTGCATTCCAGGGGCTATTTGAGCTATGACTATGTCAATTTAGGTAATGATAAATTATTCTATAAGCCCTTTAATAACTAAAGTAAGTCTAAATTTTAAAAGCAGAAGCTGTATATTCTTGAATTCAATTCATGAATCTAATTCTATATAGTTTGCACTCTTAGACAAGGTATTTTACTGACTCAAAAGTTTATAAGGAGTAGAGATAATAAAATTATCAATGTAAAATGTTTATTGTGAAGATTAACTGAAAAATGCAATAAAAGTTTGACACAGAGTTTTATGTATTATTACACATTTTAGATATAATTATTATCACAATTCATAAGCTACCAGAAAGGACGTAATATAGAAAATAATTTCAAATCTCTTCTTCCCTTGACATATACTGAAGCACACACCCTACATATATTCACACACACATACACATCCTAAAAGCCTGATCTTGCTCACTCCAGACAAATATAATTTGGAAAAACATTTGTTCAGATGATTATATGCATAATCAAGGGAAGAAAAGAAAAAAATACATCATTATTTCCAGAGTTCTTTTAGTTTTGTTTACATATCAACAAAGAACATTATCAAACCAACATTCAGCTTCTAAACTCAATTAGGCAAAACTTTTCTAGAAGTATTGCTACTCCCACTTAACTGATGAAGATTGCAGATAATACATGGGAAGTGGTAACTACCCTCCCAAATCAGAAAGATTGGAAGTGGGAACTACTAGTAATCTTGTCACAAGGCTAATCCATTAATACTTGCTGGATGATTTCCAAAATAATTTGGAAAATTGCTAGTTAGCCATAATGGTTTTAATTTTTCTAATTCTTTAAAGCCTTTTAGCCCATTGTCATTAATTTTTATTTTAGCTTGGTATTTTTCTTTTTTTAATTCTCAATAGGACCAGCTGTTCTTTATTCAACTCACATGCAGCTGCCCAGTGATAAAAGCTGCATTTTGGAGATTGAGTAGAATTTTTATTGGAAACATAGGTGAAAAATGTTATCGTATGTAGTATTGGAATGAATAAAAAAGCAGTGACAAGTAATGGAATTTGTATAGAGAAATGAGGAAATAATGTTTTGGTTAAAATTATGCTGAATTACCTATTTTCTATTTAATATTATCACAGCTTTCAGAACTTTTGTGTTTGGTGTCAATGAAAGGCATTAGTGTACAGTTTAAAAGACAGGTCACCAGTCTATTAATCTAGAGAACATTAGAATACCCACATGGGCAAAAGTTGAGATTGATGGTTGGCTTTAGTAAGTGGCAACTGCTCTTTTGGTTGTGGCAGTCTGAGTTAGCCTTTGTGAATTTATTACAATGACCTCAAGATTCACAAGAGCCTGTTCAAGCTCTTGAGAACTACCCACTCTTTTGTGCAGACTAAGATTGGTGGGATGAAGATTTAGTGGATCCCAGAGGCAAAGCCTGAGTTAAGGATTGAAATGCAAAGAATTTAACAGGGCAGTCATCCTAGGAAGTATCAACAGGGGAGTGGAGAACACATGGAAGGCAATGAGGATAATAGTACACCAAATCCAATTATCCTGGTGGATTACCAGAGATTGATTTTATGGAAAACTCCAAAATTCAGTGTGGAACTTGCATCTCAAAGTTAACCTGCCTAAGGAATAAGGAAACTGGGATGGTTGTATCCCAAGTCCCATTTGTCATTGGTGGAGAGCTGCACCTGGAAAACATCTATTTATTGAAATAATTGGCCAATGGTGAGCTTATGTAGTGGGGACCTGGTATAGTGGAAAACTCTTCAGTTGCTGGAAATCAGATCTTATTCATGGTCATGGTAAACCCAGAAGTGATATGGCCATAGCGTAACTAACTGATTGTCAAAATCCTATTGATCCTCAATGCCAACCTAAATACTCCATGACATCATCTCCAGTTTGCCATATTTAGTATTAATTATGTCCTTATCACTGCTCCCCTATCACTTTGCTTTAAAGTCATTTTAACAGTTAGGTTGATCTTATGGAATAAATTTATATGGGTATCTATTGACTGTGGTGTGATGAGAACATTCTGAAGTCAGATCTATGGAGACTTCAAGTCACGAAGCATAATCTTTGCATGAAGTCCTGAGTGGGTCAAGTTGAAGGGACTTGTCTAGATAGGGAGACTAGAGATTAAGAACTCAGGATTCAAGACAGACAGGCCTGTGTTCTAATATCAAATCCTCCACTTAATAAGTGTATATCTTAGGCTGGAAATTGACCTGGTAAGGTATCACCATTGTTTTTTTGTCTATAAAATAGGAATGTTCATAAATATTGCAGAGCTTTGAACTCTTTAAAATGCTTTTCTTTCTCAATATGTTCTTGTTCTTGTGTGTTCTAGTAGGCAGGACTCAAATCAATGGAGGAAGGTAAAAAGGAATCCCACACATGAGCAAGGAGGTTGACCAGAGGTGATGTGTACTGCTCTTTTCTGCCGCAGTCCGGCTGCAGCAAAATAACCGGGGGGTGACGAACAACTTGTGTAGATTTATACAGCAGGAGTGGAAGCCATTTATTGTAGGGCAACAGAGCTATTTATACATTTTGCACAGCTTATCTTAATTAGCAAAAACTAGATACATCAGTCAACCAATAAGGAATCTCCACACTTAATGGCTGACTTTTGTTACTTCTCAAACCACTTCCTCTGGCGTTTTGCCAGGCACCATCCAGACTTGTTTGTGAACTCTAACATTCCCCTGGCAAAATACCAGGTGTTATTTTGACTTGTTTACAGACCTTAACACTTTTCAACTACAATAATCTACAGAGTAATATAATACATATTTCATAGGTCTCAAACTGCCCAAAGGCAAAAGTTATGCAAATTATATTAGTGAAGTTAAAGTAATAGTTTCAAAACAATCACCTTGGATATATAACATTATTAGCAGTTCTGCAACTTCATTCTTTTCCCCATTTCAAAAATTCCCTGGGTGCTTTCTGGTATGCTTCCTTCCTGAAATCTGTAGGTGAGGGACATTACCTATTTTTACCATTACTGTATCATTAGCATCTAGAATATGGCCAGAAACAGGATCAGTGTTCAAGCTGCCTGTACTTGCTATTAAGTGAATGAGCACAAGAAAGGGTTAATGTGTCTTGTGTTCACACATATGCCCACGTGTACTCAGGTGTTGAATGTATATTCATGTGGACCTTTGAATATATTCTACTCAAGTGCTACATATGCTACAAAAGATATTGTTCCTCCTTCTGAAGGGAAATACACCTGAAACTAAACACAGACTGCTAAAACTTAGAAGGATACTCTGATGCTATAAAGCAATTTTTATAAATACTGTAGGAATGGAGCCTCTTCAGGAAGAATTAGTGTTAAGACACTGTCAACAAGAGGTGCTACTCCAAAGTATCATAATGCAGGGTCTGACATAGCAAATGCACATTAAAATATGATTTTAAAATTGAATTGGAAGATTAGACAAGATATCTAAAGTCTCTTTAGGTTGTACCATCCCTTCATTTTTCATGTATAACCTGATGATTAAAAATTCATAGATTGTACTAGAATTTAATGAAGTCAGATAAAAGCCGTAGACATATTACTCAGGGTACTAATGAAAATTCAGCATTTTAAGGGTTAAAACAGTACCCCTGGAACTTGAGAGGAGTGAATAGGAAAGAAGTGAGATTGAGTTGGATATGTCTCCAGGATGGTATCCTTCTTCTGTCATTTGTTAGTTTAGATGTCTTGGACAATGTAGTTACCAAAAGACTTATTTTATAAAATGTAAATTATGAATGATGGCTGCTTTACATAGCTGTTCTCAAAAGATTAAAAGTTATAACATGTAGCTATACTTAATGCAGCCCCAAATACAAGGAAATGCTTGATAACTGGCAGAGTGTTTTGTTTATAATAAGAAAGAGTAAGGTTAAATTTTCATTCAGAAGATATACACTTTATTGGGAAGCTATCAAGGGATCTTCATACCACATGTTTTGCATCTTTTGATTCCACAGATGTAATGAAATGCATTTCCATAACTTTTTCTATTCCACAAAGTTAATTTGAATCCAGCAGATTACAAAGTTTATAAAGATCTTAATTAAGGCAAAAGATTTAAGACAGAGCCTGGCTCATGGAAAACACTCTGTGTTTGTTATCATCATCATTAAAATAACAAATTTCATGTTTGACTTCTCGAACACAGATATTTTTAAAGTACTTTGCTTCATAATTAATTTCTTATTTAAAGAATGGTTCCTTGTTGCTTTCAGATATGCATGCTAATTTACCAAAACTAAATTAGTAAATATGCTAAGAAAGAAAATTTTGGAAATTCATAAATGCCAGCACCTACAGGCATTCCCTCCTACTATTCTAGAAATTCCTCTAATTCTCTTCATTTATTAATTTGCTTATATTAATTGATCTTTATTTAAAACAGGCATATTTATACAGATTTGCCTCTGTTTTTCAACTTATTCCATACAATTTTTTATATTACCATTATTTTTCAAAGCTGCATTTTCTCTTTAAGCCTGCAAAATATCCCACACTTTATAATAATTTTCCTACCTTTGGGACATTAAGTTATTTCCAATTGTTTTTTACAATAAATTCACTGTAGTTATGATACCCTTGGACATAAATTACTGTTGCATATATGATTATGTTTTCATTGTAAATTCTCTGAAATATAATTACTAGAGCAATGAATTCAGGTGTTTTTAAACCTCTGGTTTTACCTTATTAACTCTCTTTCTAGAATGTTGGTGTTTCCTCATTTTGATCAAAGTAAAAAAACCTTACTAGATCTACATATGTGGTCCGCTATTAAATCTCTAACCTGTCCTTCCTTTTCATTTATTATACCAGAAACAAACTTGCCTCTGGTTGCATTTTTATACAGCATGCACCTTCCAATGCCCAGTTCCTTCTTTCTAGCTAATTCTTCCTTGCAGGTGATTTTTGTCTACTATCTTCTTGCAGTCTACCATGTAGCTGGCCACATTTTCTTCAAATCTTCACCTTTCTTCTGAAACTTCTACCTTCAATGTTCTGACTATATAATTCAACTATCCATTGTGTTGCTTTTTTATTTCTCTCTCCTCATTCTAGAATCTCTTTAGGAATAGAAGTCTTTCACAGTTTTCTTCACTACGTATCCCAGTTGTCCACAGCCATGCTCTGAGCAACAGAGGTACTCGATATTTGTTGGATGAATGAACATATTGACTTACCCTACCAGCAACCACACATGACTGTGTCTGTTATTTGACACTTTCATAGACAATGTTTCTTCTTTTAGTTCTTCTAAACAGAACATGTTCTCTCCCAGTTTACCCTGATTGCATTACTCCTTTCTGCTGTATTCCAGGAGTTATTGCAAAGCTATTTCACAAATCATCACATTGGTTTTTCTAAACTTGATTCTGATTTTTATTTTTTTAAGAGGGGGGGAATTTTTTAATATTTATTTTTTATTTTTCTATGGACACATCTTTATTTTTTTTATATGGTGCTGAGGATTGAACCCAGAGCCCCGTGCTTGCCAGGTGAGTGCGCTACCACTTGAGCTGCATCCCCAGCCCTGATTTTTACTTTTTTAAATGAATGTTTATTAAAATCTCAGGTGTGACTGCTTACCTATGTTCATAAATCTCTAAGTTTCTTTCAACTATCTCACATCTAAAATGGCTGAATTTTATTTCCAACTTCCTTACAACAAGATCTTTTTAAAATAGTACTCTATATTTCATTTGAACTAAATTTGATAAAGCCCCAGTTCTTTGGATAATATTTTGAAACCAAAGCAGATATTCGTCTTAAGTTTGCTTCTTATAATTTTCAAAAGCTTGTTCTATTTCTTTGTGTGCTCTGTTCCTCTGTGTGTGTGCATGTACATCTGTGACCTTAGTATATAGTCCTTACATGGTCAAGTTTTTGTTTTGTATTATTATTATTATTATTATTATTATGCATATATTAGAATAAAAAGAGAGAGTCATTCTTAGCATTTTTGCCATAAGCCAGATTTCTCTTAGTGACCCTGTTCCTGCTTATAAGTATCAGGGTTTTTTCTTAGGACTTAAAAAAGTATATAGATAGATAGATAGATAGATAGGTATAGATATAGATATAAATTCTATGTATCTAGTTTGTTGAATTTAGCTACAGATTTGAGAAAAGGGAATATCTGCTTACTCTGGTTAGAATTAAGAAAATGAAAAATTATTCCTCAGTAATTGAAAAATAATATAAAAATGCATTAAACAATTAACAATCTAATTACACAAAGATGAAAGTTATTG
The DNA here is from genome assembly GCF_052094955.1 of Ictidomys tridecemlineatus. Taxonomy (NCBI): domain Eukaryota; kingdom Metazoa; phylum Chordata; class Mammalia; order Rodentia; family Sciuridae; genus Ictidomys; species Ictidomys tridecemlineatus. Next base: position 34,898,052 of record NC_135480.1, read on the forward strand.
GCTAAAAGCCAAGGGAAGTGGTATATACCTATAAGCCTAGCAATTTAGGTGGCTAAGGCTGGAGGATCTCAAATTTGAAGCCAGCCTCAGCAATTTGGTGAGGTCCTAAGCAACACAGTAAGACCTGTCTCAAAATAAAAAGTAAAAAAGGGCTGGGGAATGTGTCTCAGTGGTAAATTGCTCCTGGGTTAAGTCCCTAGTAACAAAATGTGTGTGTGTATATGTGTGTGTATAAACAATATACATATTTATACTTATTATAATATAGAAATATATTATAAAATAGTTATATATTTTTATATAGTTTATTTACATGACATATATTTTATAATGGTTAAAATTTCTATTACTATTAGTTGATAAGCATATGTATTTTGATTAATCACTGAATATTTAATAAAATTTGTATATGTGTCTCATAAGTCAGTTATTTTATTGAGACACTAAAAATATTCCATTTTATACTCAGTTATATCATTTGAGTTTCACAAATTACAGATTCATAGAATACTACAATTGAAGGAGCATTGCAGATCATGTTGTCTCTGGATGGCAGGTAATTTTCACCTTGCATGACAACTCTTAGTGAATAACAGACCATGATCCTATAGCAATGTCTGTTATCTTGGGAGACAGAAATTGCAGCACATAGGTTACATTTCTGTTATACTCAATCTCATCCACCTTTAAGTGCATATATGGAAACCTGAGAATCAGGAGGCAAATGAATGTTCAATAGTCCAATAGTTCCATAGTTTCTGGAGGAATCAGAACAATAATCCAGTGTTCTTCATTGCATCAGATTTCCTTCATGTTATTTTTGGTCTTTATTCTCCAAAATTTACTTTTTCAGATTAACCTTTTTTTTATGTTTTATAAAATATAAAGCCATTCTTGGGAACTAGATAGTATTACATACAATAGGTCTAATTTATTCAGGACTTATTTGAAGCCTGATATCATTTTAGCCATGCTGCAAGTAGTACAAAAATTTATATCTTTACTAAGAATATTGTTTGGAGAGTGTTATTTGAAAGTACTATCAATACCAATTACTCTATCATATTTTGAAATCATAATTAAAGTAACTAACATAATATAATGCTTTTAATATCAGATTCTCATTATTTAAAATATCTCATCTGTAAGCATTCCTTGACCATTTTAATCTATTGAGTTTTACTGATAATTTACTCTGTATTTGTCATCACAGAATAGCTATAATATCTTTCTCGCCAGGGTTTCCTCTAGGATATGCAAGGTGCCAGCCCCAGTGAAAATATTTGTGTTGTTCCCTTTCTGTATAAAAACTAAAGGTTAATACAGGCTCCCCATTTGTCCAGGACTAAGATGATATTGGCTCTATCATTATCATTTTCCCTCATTAAGGTAGTAATTACTTTAAGGTACACCCTCAACTAATACTAAACTCAATAATTTTAAATATAAAATATATATAAATGTATATTTATTTTTAAGTATATATATTTATATGTATAAATTTATATCTATATATCTACATCTATATATACATATATATATTTGTATACCCAGCTTTTGGTATTTTGGCTAAAATAGAGCAGGCATTTAATTATTTATTAAATTAATTACTGTTCAAAATTGATAAAATAAGTAAATACCACAAAATAACACTGACAGGTCTTTTCCTTCTTCTTGAAGCCTTTATTAAGTCTGCAGCTCCCCCTCCACAAAATTTGTGTTTTTCCTTGACCTCTTTATACAATGAGGTTGTACATTTTACTTATTTACTTACTTATTTTACTTATATAATACTTTTGTCATTATGTCATCTAAAAATATTCCACCTTCTTTAGGACAGAATTTATGCCTAATAGTCTATGTATTTGTCTGGTGATGGGTACTATAAATATTTGGGGCATAATCAATGCCTGCTGAAAGAATAATTAATTAGGTGAAGAGGTGTAAAATGAAGACAATATTCTACTTTAACAAGGTTGATGTGAAACTCAAATGAAAACAAAGCGCATATAATGTAACTCTGAAATATGTAAAGTTACACAATTTTAAAGGATGAGCATGATGCTAATGATTTCTTGCCATATACATGGAACCCCATGGAGTTGGGTGCTCTACCATAATTGCTATTAGACACTGTTGACTGCTTCTCCCAATTCAACACATTGTGGGCCACACCTCAGTCATCATTTATGGGTTAAAAAAAAAAAACTACTACTTACTAATTGAAGCCATACTAGAATAGGCTTCAGGATTCTCTAGACAAGTATGAGAATCTTTTGAATTAAACTGAGATGCATGAAATGTTTATCTGAGAAATATTTTTGAACACTTAGTATGAGCCAGGCAACATCAAGTGCTCGGAACTAAGCATATAGCAATGAACAAAATAGTCAGGGTCATTGCCCTCAGAGAGTGTATTTTCCAAAATAATTGTGTCTAACAATATATTTATGCTTTTAAAGTTTTGTAATCAGATCTCTTTGAAAATTTTTAGAATAAATACTTTAAGCTGCTTCATCCCTTTGATTCTTAGGAGATTTGGTAAATGCTTTAGAAAGAATCCCTCCATGAAGATTTCTATAATCAAGTTTAACCTTCTGAATCTAAAGGAATAATGCCCTTGTAACTCAGGGATAAGCCATTAACATTACCTGGTTTATAACTCTTTTGATTCTTGGTATCAGGAGGTCTAATTAATTTAGATGGATTGGAATTAGTCAATGTGTTTGATTTCAGCAAAGACAAGTTATGTGCCTTGTCCACCCACATTCTCAACCATAGAACTGTGTCTAACTAAATGAGAGCTGGAAAATTTTGTTCTCTACTCCTAAACTAATATAAAGAGGAAGCTGACAACTTCTGGAAAACCTCTGATTGACAATGCAATGCCAAAGTCCTTCAATACTGTCACATATGAAATTACATATGAAGACATGTTAAATCATGTATATATATAAATATGATTTGGTATACTATGCAATGATAGACTATGATATGATATATATATATATATATATTACATATACATATGTCACATATAATATGTATTTGACTTAATATATTCACTGAGTGACTTTTTTATAATATTTATTTATTCATTTTGTGATGCTGAACCCAGTGCTTCACATGTGTCCAAGCCTGTGACATGCTTTCTTGTCTGTCATTGTTCTCTCCTTTAATCACATTGGTATGTGAACAATTTTTTTGTCAAGGAATCCTACACATTGATACCAAGAATTACTGATGTGACTTATTCAACATGACTTCAAATGAAACAGTAATAATTCTAAATAACTCTGATAAAATTTTTTCTTGAACCTATTCTTCCCATTTTGTAGTCATTATTGAGGTTGTTAAAGCAGTGGCTTGTGTATCCACTGACCTGCTGAACCATCAGAGAGGTTAGAAAAATCATTCTTCTGGGTATTGAAATAATAAAAATTAAATTGGCTGAAGTGTAAAAAACCTGTCTTTCTCTAAAGAAAATTATCAGCTAGAATTCTGATCTTTCTTTCATACCACTGAAAAGTGAACACATGCTACCATGAAAAACCAATTCTGGGAACATTCTCTTTAGTACAGTTCTTTTGGACACCACATTCTCTGTCATGTTCTTCCCCTCATGTGACCTGTCCTTAGTCTTTGACAGGTTTTTCTTCTTCTGGCCCTTGTTCAACTTTAGTTTCTTTCTCTTTTTTCTTCCCATCACTTTCTACATTCTCATAGAAACCTTATTCTGTCCAGTATCTTGAGTACCATTTAAGCCATCAATTTTCACAGGGAATTCAGATCCATATTTTCAAATGCTTATTAGCTTTTTATACTTGAATATAATACGAGCAACTCAGTTTAAAATATCAACATTTAAACTTATCTCTCCTCACCCAAAACCTGCTTATTTCACCACAATTTCCATGTATGTAAAAAAAAGTTGGTAATAATTGAGTTGCCAAGTACTAACCATAATCATAATGTACCAAGTCACATATCCATGTGTATGTCTCTTCCATGACCCTATTCAACCCAATATCAATTCAGATGATTATAGCTCTTTAATATGTCTGAAATTTATCCAATTCTTTCAGTCCTATACTAACTACAACCATAATTCGGGTCATCAGGTCACCACTAACTCTAATCTGCATTACTACATTATCATGTAGCTTCTTCCTAATCTACTCTATTCATGGGGATAGTTTTCTGAAATGCAAATATGACAAGACTACATTCTTGCTTAGAACCTCCCATGACTTCCCAATGCCCTCCAGACAAAATTCTAAGACTGTTCTCTGAGGCTGTTATCATAGCCTGACCTTTGATAATTTGCCTGGCCTTAGTTCTTTGCCTTTCCCTTGATTTTGGCTTTTCATTTTGAGCTAGAATAATATTAAATCTTTTGCCTCTTCCTGAGGGCACTATGTGAATCCCATTCCTAGAATTTTATACACACCATTTTTTTTTCTCTCTAAAAAAGTCCTCCCCTCTTAGCATGATTTATTCTTAACTCATTTGTCAGGTAACATTTAAATATAACTTTTGTTTAGAAAGTCTGTCTGGATTTCTGTACCCTGTACTCCATATCTCTGATTTTGATTTCCCCCATCCACGCACACATAGCACCTTTAGTTTCTTCATAATAATTCTTACAACCTCTATTGCAATTGCTTGGTCACTTGTGTCCCTCCCCCATAGAGTGTTGATTTCATGAAGACTGAAAATATTGTGTTATTGTTCACCATTAAATCACTAGTATTTCTCATAATGTCCATGACATAGAAGATACTAAAAAAAAAAAACATTGCTACATTTCCAAAATTTCTGTCATATCTTTTTCATTCATCATGGCAGATTTTCACTGCCATCTTCATCCCATCTTCACTTTATCTGAGGTCCCTGTTATCGGAATACCATAATGGCTTCAGCTAAGATTTTATTTAAACTATCACAAAATAAAATTTGCAATATTTCTCATCTAAGGAAAATGTGTTTAGCCCGGGTCTTAGCTCTTAAAATGAGAAATGTGATATTTCCCTCTTTTTAATTACTCCCTTTTCTTCCTGTACTTTCTAGTGCAGTCACTTGGCTACTTGTCTGGTCCAGGACGGAGTCCAATTACTCATGTTTGTACATTTTAAAGTGTGTACAACAGTACCTTATACCTACTCTGCTCTGAATAAATGTCCAACGTAACTGTACATAAAACCAGGGAACCATCAACCTGATCTCTTGTTAGAGACACTACTTAGGATGGATCTCCAATTTGACCTCCAGATATATTTTCTACCTTGCTTTGTATATAGAGAGGCTGACCATGATGGACTGCATCAACAGGCTCTCTTGCTCTTGGCCTCTGGCTGGGTTGGCCAAGACACAAAGATCAGGGTGTGCATTGTATGGATTCCCCATGCCAGGTCACTCCTCAGTGAGTTCCAATAAATTCTACCCCCCACCAGCAGATTGAATTCTAAGAGTCCTAACAGCTGTTTAATGTTGTAAGGACACACTTACTGTACTTTTTTTTTTCCTTTAATCTGCCCTCACCTTTTTAATATATCCTTTATTAAATCCTCACAGTAACAAATTTGTGTGTGTTGTCTTTTCCCACAAGGACCTTAATTGATAAACAACCTCCTCCTGTATTCTCTGGCCTGTTCTCTTCTAATCTCTTTTAATGATACATATTAAAAAGTGAAAGTTCTAATTCAGGCAATTTATTTAAAGAAAAAACAGACCAAATGAGAAGGATAACCAAATGAAATTTCAAGATAGAGAATTTTTACTATATTTTGTTTTATTTAAATAAAATGACTTATTCCCCTGGGTCTAGTTTTGGGAAAGTTTAGGCAATTAGCAAGAAGCTAATAATCCATTTCCTCAAATTTAATACATAGATCACTCTAGCATAAAACTTCACATGAGCCTAATCTGAAATTTCTAACCATTACTCTGCAGACATGATCTTACACTTTGGTCCAATTTTTGTCTCTGCTGATCTACGTTGTCTTTAAATAATATTAGCCACTGCAATCACAAAGCCACTCAAAGTTGAATAGCTATTCTTACTAACATTGTCAACTCCAGCTTCCTTTCTTATTTCTTTTTTTTTTTTATTGGTTGTTCACAACATTACAAAGCTCTTGACATATCATATTTCATACATTAGATTGAAGTGGGTTATGAACTCCCAATTTTACCCCAAATGCAGATTGCAGAATCACGTCAGTTATACATCCACAATTTTACATAATGCCCAATTAGTAATTGTTGTATTCTGCTGCCTTTCCTATCCCGTACTATCCCCCCTCCCCTCCCCTCCCCTCCCTTCTTCTCTCTCTACCCCATCTACTGTAATTCATTACTCTCCTTGTTTATTTTCCCATTCCCCTCACAACCTCTTATATCTAATTTTGTATAGCAATGAGGGTCTCCCTTCATTTCCATGCAATTTCCCTTTTCTCTCCCTTTCCATCCCATCTCATGACTCTGTTAAATGTTAGTCTTTTCTTCCTGCTCTTCCTCCTTGCTCTGTTCATAGTTGCTCTCATTATATCAAAGAAGACATTTGGTATTTGTTTTTTAGGGATTGACTAGCTTCACTAAGCATAATCTGCTCTAGTGCCATCCATTTCCCTGAAAATTCTATGATTTTGTCATTTTTTATTGCTGCATAGTACTCCATTGTGTATAGATGCCACATTTTTTTTTATCCATTCATCTATTGAAGGGCATCTGGGTTGGTTCCACAGTCTAGCTATTGTGAATTGTGCTGCTATGAACATCGATATGGCAGCATCCCTGTAGCATGCTCTTTTAAGGTCTTCAGGGAATAGTCCGAGAAGGGCAATAGCAGAGGCCTTGGGTTTTTTTGGCCACCTTCATTGTTTTTCATGAACTTGATCATTTTCTGGTTTTCATTGGTCATGCAGGTGAAAGTGTCTCTTTATAAACCTTTTGCCTTTATTTGGGGACTAACAGCACACAGATTAATTCATTTTTGTCAAGTTTGAATAAACTGCTGTTCCAAGTAGAATGATTTCAAAGGAAGCTTAACTGTGTCCTACATCGTGTTGGCTTTTAAATAGTTCAATAATTTATTACATTAATTCTTACCACCTTTCATAATCTTTTGCATATGAACCCTTAAAGTTAGTTGATATGTTGTAGTCAATATTCTAGGTAATTTTAAACCTCTTTCCATTTAGTTTTCTCTAAATTCTGGGTAAATGACAGTCTCATGTTTTTCTGTAATTAATTCACTGGTGGGGTACCAAACTTTATCACCAATTCTAAGAATGTAAACCATACAAATGTCAGTTTTATATGTCTCTCAGCTTTGATAAAGTGAAGTCTAAAATAAGTTATTCTTAGTCTGTTTTATTGGTACAAATCAGATAAAGTACGTACAGTTTCTAATTTGAGTCTAGTAGAAGTGAACACTTAGTATGATCAACAATTATCTATCAGGTCACTATAAAACCATTTTTTAATCTACTTACATCACTTTTCTCCAGTATCCAGTTTTAAACACTTTCAATATTATAATATTATCCTTAGTTTTCATAGACTCGAATTGTCTTTAAGTCCTTCTACCTCTCTGGTTATTTTCCAATCTTTTTTAGTTCAAAGTGCTGCTATAGGCCATGTTTTTTTTTTTTTCTTTCCTTTGAACTAGGTGACCTCATCCTTGCCAAAACATTGTTAATTATATGTCATTACTACCAATTGTCTCTCTAGCTCAGTCATTTCCTCTGGACTCCAAATTCTTATGTCCAATGACCTTTATAACATTTCCACTCAGATGTCTAAAAAGCAAAACTCATAATCTTAATTATTTAATTTTGTTTTTCAGTTAGTGTTTTCTCTCTTAATGTATGAACAAAAGATATTTCCTTTCCTATGGAATATTTGGATATGTACTTCTCTCCAAAAGTCATCCATCTGCATGTCCTATAGATTTTATTTCCTAAATATCTTTTTTTAAATTTTTTTTTAGTTACAGATGGACACAATACCTTTGTTTATTTTTATGTGGTGCCGGGATCGAACCCAGTGCCTCATGCATGCTAGGCAAGTGCTCTACTATTGAGCCACAATCCCAGCCCCCTCCTAAATATTGTAACACATCCATTTCTATCTTACTACAACTGTTTTAGTCTAAAATTTCACAACTGCACCATTGAAAACAATGGACCAACTTTTTTTTCCTCTGCCTCCAAAATCCATTTTTCATGCTTGAGCCAGAATTATCCGATCTTTAACAAAAGAAAATTTTTAAAAAGCTAATAACAACAAAAAGAAGTGTGTTATATCATGTTCCTGCCTCAGGGACATCAATGATCTGTCTCATTAGATTTCGAATAAAATTCTGTGGCATAACCTGCACCATCTGACTTTCATTCTAGATTCTACTGAGCGGTTTTAATGTAGATGTATTAGAACCTTGAGCTCACAACATGCCTTCAACATGTTAGTCCTGACAGTTCATGAAATGTTTTTCCAAAAAAAGGTGTCCTTATACCCTAAAATCATTTGGGTTTCTGGAACATGCTTTCATATTTCTGTGTATGTTTCCTCCATAATCCTTGATTCATTCATTTATCTATTAAATAGCCTCCATTAAGTTAGAGATCTCTTCTTCCTTCTTGCTCAGCAGCATTTTTTTTAATAAATTGGTCATTTTTGTTATACACGATATTAGGAATTATTTTAACATAATTGTAAAAGCATGCAATACAATTTGCTATCATTCAGTTACAGTCCTTCCCCTTTCCCTCGCCTCCTCCCTCCCTATGAACCTTTCTCTCTACTCTATTAAGCTTTCTGCTATTTATCTATAGTTCTTAAAATTAGTGACTTGTGGATATACATAAATGTGAGATTCACTATGCTAATATTCATTTTCTCTGGCTTTTTCTTACTTTTCTCTCTTCCTTTTTGTTTCTTATCATTTCTGGCAGGAAGTTTCATTCAATATGAAATATATTCCCTTAGCTAATTTTTTATGCATATAAAACTTATATACTTAGTATATTTGACATATTTTTTAAAGAATTTTATATACTTAGTCTATTTGACATATTTTTTAAAAGTTTTTGTATAAGGAAAACTATATTTTCTTTTTGCGCCAGGCTCCCCAAATTATGTAGCTGAACTTAAGAACAGAATCAATTAACTGAGGATTTTGATGAAGAAAATGTGAGCCACTTCTTTCCCTAAAGTTCCTTTTTCCTTTATACCCACATGAAATGTTATTTTGCATTTCCTGGGAGATATTACTCAAAGAGGACAGTTGTTGTATATTATTTAAATATTTGTGTCATTTGGTAGAGGAAAAGAAACAACACCATAGCGCCCTCCACATTTCTACCATTTTGTTCCTTTTCCACTGGACTTCACCCTTTCATTTCACTTGGATTTCATGGGTGATGATGAATCGATGGTACTTCTTACCAATGCTCCCTTGGGTATCCTAGCAGTTTAGATCACCTCCATTGCAGACAAAGCTGCTAGAAACACATGCAAAACTCAGTTCCTCTCAGAGTTATTCTAGGAACCTTAATTTATTTGAAAAGTGAAGGGGTGGCAAAGAACTTCAGCCTACACTCCAAGTTACAAAGCAGAGAAAAACACTGAATTTTTTTTTTCTGGGATGACAAATCAGAGGACAAGCAGTCAGAAACACCCTCATAAAAGGTCAAAATATATCAACCCTCGCATGTCCTAGGCGATATCATTTCCCTCTGGATAGCAACAGTTTTCCTGAGGTGTGGTTAGAGATGCAATGAGTGAGACACAATGTGTAGAATTACAAGAAAGGGGATAAGAATGTTGATATTGAACCAAATGATGAGATGAAGGAGCCTCACAAGGAGGAAACATATGGCTATGCATATGCATGGTGATTTGGATCAGAAGCACATGTGGCTAGATGACAGCATGGTAATGCTAGGAGAGAGCAGTCAGAATCAAGTCCTAAAAATGCTTACTCTCTACTTTGTGCTTCCCCACAGTGGGAAGATAGTTTTCAACTATATTAAAATGAATTTCTTCACTGTCTTGCAATCTGGTAAATATCTGGATCTAAATGCATGTCAGAATAAAAGGTACCTTCCTTAGCACTTCTATCTACTTTGGAGAATATATATATATATATATATATATATATATATATATATATATATATATCAGGTGCTATATATCAGGTACTATATATCAGCTTGATTGATCTTTGCCATCTTTCTCAATTCCTCACATTACCTTAAAGTACATAGATGATAATGATGATGATGCATATCAACTTCATCTGCATCGCATGACACCATATTATTGAAAATCTGTGGAACGTATCAGTACTGTTTGAGCTATAATTATGAAGGGGTCATATTGTTCTCAATATAGTGTAGCACTGCTAGTGCTATAGATGAGAAACAAGGCCTATGACATTTAATAAATGTCATCTTGATGTTACATATCCAGTTAGTTTTGTAACACGTGAAACTGGAAAATATTGTGGGGTCTAACAAAATATTCTTTACAGAGGAGATGATTTGGCATCTATGGTAACTATAATAGAACTTACTATTTGCCAGGACTTCAGCTAATAGATTATGCATTTATATACTTGATATTACAAACGTTTCCATCTTGAAGATTTTTCTCATAATAAACAATATAAAACATCATTCTCTATTTATAGCTCTAGAATGTGCTTCCTGAACATGGTACATATGAAAAATTGACAGTTCTTTTTCAGAAAATTTACCTTTCAGAAAAGATACCAAATGAGAAGAACAACCAAATGAAATTTCAAGGAGAATTTTTATCTCTATTTTATTTAATAATTTAAAATATCTCTTGCCTATTTCTGACTTGTAGAATAATTGCTTCATGTTCTGAGTTCTCTGGGACTATTACAGACATTATTGCTTTCTCAGAACCTATCTCTGTTATACTATTCCCCATAAGTAAAGGATCTGCATCTTTCAATGTTTACTATGAGAAATTAGTTACATGTCCATACTATGCATAGGTGTGGATCCTAAGGTATGTCAACACATGATTTCACTGTTGATTTAAAGGTTTTTGGCATCCAACAAAGGCTGAGATATATAGGAGATGCCAAATTAATTCTCATTTACTAAATATTTGTGGATCAGCAAAATCTGGGTGCTCTTTGAGGTGCTGGAGAAACTATTATAAGGGAAAAACATTTCTGCTGCCATAGGGCTTACCTTATAGTGAGGTTAAACAGACATTATGAAGCTCAACTAATGTGACAGTAGGTGGCAAGTGGGATCTAGGTAAATGCACTTCTCACCAAAGGAGTAGCATGTATAAAGAGCTCTGGATATAAGTCATGTTAGAGTGTTTAAGATTCATAAGTATAGTATAGCTCAAAATTTCAATTTAATGCTGCGGTGACTGGCTATTAATACAATTTTAGACATGAACATTAATTAGTATTAATGTCTAAGACTACATGTGACCAGAAGACATGACCTTCAACCTAAATGGAGTAAAAATCTGCCACTAATATCACTACAGAATACCATGATCATAGAAAGATTATAGACTCAACTTATTGGTTTATGAGAAGCATTACCATTACTGTGACTAGAAAATGCTGTCTAATATGAGAAATGCCTAAAAATTTGAAAGCCTAAAAGCAAGCTAGAATGAACAGAAGAAATAATTCTGGAGTTTGAAGATAATAGCCAAAATAATATTACATTATTACAACAATTACAAAGAAAGAAATAATGAAGACAACACAGAAGATCTCTGGGATACTAATAAAAAATAAAAAATTCATATTAGTGGTAGACTGGAGAGAGAAGAACTACATGCTGAGGACCTTGAAAATATATTCAGTGAAATAATAGTAGGAAATTTCCTAAATGTTGGGAAAGATGTGGACATCCAGATATAGAAGGCATCTAGAACCCCAAATAGACATGACCACAAAGGAGCCTCTTCGTGATATAGTATAGTTAAATGGCCAAAATTAGAAATCAAAGAAAATATATTAAAAGCTGAAAGAGAGAAACAGTAAGTCATATTTAAAGGCAAACCCATTAGACTAAAAGAAGATTTCCCAGAAGAAACTCTAAAGCTCAGGAGGGAATGGAATAATGTATTTCAAGTCTAAAAGAAAATATCTGCCAACCTAAATTACTATCTGCATCACGGTTATCCTTCAGAATGAAAGCATAAATAAAAATCCTCTAAGATATACATAATCTATGGGATTTCATGAACATGGGAACAGCATTACAGAGAATATAGAAGATAATGCTATGTCCAGAAGGAAAAATAAGAAAAGACCACCACAATTGTGAGACTTATATGAAGGAATAAATCCTGCCAGAATACTAGACACAAAATGTAAAATAGGAGTAAATCAATCATTATCAATTGAGTAAACAATCAAACTTCTAAGATAAATAAGAGAGGAAAAAATGAGAATATAATATTTGAAACAACCAGGAAAAACACATATCTTATATACAGAGTTATGATAAATCGTGGTATAAATATATATTAAGAATTTTAATGCAAAAAGAAAAAGAGAGAGAGAGAGTTCATGTATAATGGCACAATTTGACTTGAACATACTTTATAAACAGAGTTCCTAAAAATCATGCTGTGAATGGATAATTATGAATGTAATGCATTCCACTATTATGTGTGTAAGAAATAAATCTTAAAAATGTCAGGAACAAAAACATCTTCAATAATTACTCTGAATGCAAATACTCTTAGTTCTCTAATTAAAAAACACAGACCAGCTGGATGGATTACAAAACAATAAATAAATAAATAAATAAATAACAGCAAAACAGGATTCCTACAATATGCTGAATAGAACAAACTCACCTCATCTGCAAAGTTATACACAGACTGAAAATGAAAACAGAAAAAAGATACTAAAGCAAATGAAATCTGAAAGCAAGTAGGGGTAGCTACTCTGCTAAAATTAAGACAAAATCAAAAGACACATAGAAGATCACCATATATTGATTAAGAGACCAATACAGCAAGAAGATAAAACAATTAAAAATATATATATGCTGAATTCCAGAAACCTAATTTCATAAAACAAACACTACTGGACATAAAGGGTAAAATAAGTCTCAATATAATTATATTGGGTGAGTTGATATCTTACCCTAATGGATAGTCAAATCATCCAGACAAAACATCAATAAGGAAACATCAGAATTAAATTATACTATAGATCAATTGGACTTAATAGACATCTACAGAATATTCCTTCCAACCCCTGTGTAATACACATTCTTCTTATCAACATGTGGGAAGTTTTCCAGAATGAACTATTTATTAGGCCACAAAGTCAGTGTTAACAAATTCAAGGAAACTGAAACACTTTCTTACATTTGATATAATCATAATGAATGAAATTAGAAATTAACAGCAAAATTGAACAACACATAGCTGAACAAACAGCATATCATTGAAGGAATCAGAGGGAAATTTTCTAAAATTTCTTAAATGAAATACAAACACAAAATATGATAAACTGTATGATATAGCAAAAGTGATAGCAAAAGAAAAATTTATAGCAGAAAAAGAAAAATAGCAAGAACTTGAATAGATAACCAAATGATAAATCTCAATTTATTAAAAAAAAAAGAATAAAGCAAACCCAAAATAAGCAGGAGAGAAATAGTAATTTTGAGAACATAAATAAATGAAATAAAAAGAACAATCCAAAGTATCAATGAAGCTAAGTGTTGATTCTTGGAGATAAATAACTTTGACAGATATATAGCTAAACTTACCAAAAGAGAGAGAAGACGCCTATAATATGAGAGATTAAACTGGTATTAAGCCAGTATCACCCTTCCCCTGTTACCAAAACCTGACAAGGACAAGGAAGGAAGGAAGGAAGGAAGGAAGGAAGGAAGGAAGGAAGGAAGGAAGGAAGGAAGGAAGGAAGGAAGGAAGGAAGGGAAACGAAACTGTATCCCAATATCCTTGATAAACAGCTGCAAAAATCCTCAACAAAATACTTGTAAATTTTATTCTATATCACATTCAAAAGATCATATACCATGATCAAATTGGTTTCCTTCAAGAAATACAAGGATGATTCAGTATAAACAAATCAATAAACATGTCACAGCACATAAATAGAAATAAGGATAAAAATTACATGAGCATCTCAATAGATGCAGAAAAATCTTTAGATAAAATTCAATGTCTCTTCCTGAAAAATATTCCTGAAGAAATTAGCTACAGAAGTATTATACCTCAGTATAATAAAGGCTATGCATGAGAAATCCATAGTCAATGTCATAGGGAATGGGGAAAAAATTTTGAAAAATTTCCTTTAAAATCAGGAACAATGCAAGAGTATTGAATTTATCATTCTTATTTAATTCAATAATAGAAAATTTAATCAGTAGAACCATACAACAGAGAAACAGGAAGGGTGTCAATAAGAAAGGAAGAAGTTAAATTACCTGTTTTGAGATTATATGCTTCTATACATAAAAAAATCTAAAGAATTCACCAAAAGACTTACAACTGCTACAAAAAAACTAAAGTAGAAAGATACAAAAAATTTCAAACTGCAATAATTAGTTGCTTTTCTATATACCAATAATGAACTTTCTGAGAAAAAAAAATCAGGAAATCCATCCCATTCACCACAGCCACAAAGAAGGAGAAGGAAAGGCAGCATCAGCAGCATTCTGGAAATAAACATCATTAAGGATGCCAAAGACCTCCACAATTAAAACTATATCACACATAGGAAAGAAACGAAGACTATGATAGCAGATAAAAGACCTCCAGTTTTCGTGTATTGGAGACTTCATATTGTTAAAACAGACTTAATATTATTAAAATTGTCATACTACCCTAAGTGGTCTACTTATTCAATAGAATCCCCAACAAAACACTGAGGACATTCTTGACAGAACTAGAAAAGATAGTCCTGAAATGTATATGGAAACGCAAAAGATCACAAATGGCCAGAGAAATCCTAAGCAAAATGAGCAATTCTTATTATATAATCACGATACATGACTTCAAAGCATACCACAGAGACATAGTAACAAAAACAGCATGATACTGGTATAAAAACAGATCTGGGATCAGTGGAATAGAATAAAGGACCCAGAAATAAATCCACTTGTCTTCAGACAATTTATTTTTTACAAAGCTGCTAAAAAAAAAAAATACATTGGAAAAGGGACAGCCTCTTCAATAAATAGTGCTGGAAAAGCTGGTTATTCACATGTAGAAGATTGAAACTTGATCCCTATCTCTGACCCTATACAAAAATCCTCTCAAATGCAATCAAAGACCTTGATGTAAGACCTTGAACATGGAAAAATACTAAAAGAAAACATAGGAAAATATTTCAGTGTATTATTAATATAAATAATGATTTCCTTAATAGGACTTCAACAGACCAGGAAACAAAAGCAAGAATTAACAGATAGAATTATATCAAATAAATAAGCTTCTGCAAAGCAAAGGAAATAATCTTCTGTGAATAGACATCCTACAGAATGGGAGAAAATTTTGCCAGATTCATCTAACAGACGATTGATTTCCAGAATAAATACAGAAATAAGAAAAAATAACAACCTAAACCAGAAATTCAATAAATAATTGGGCAAATAATCTGAATAGACACTTTACAAGTCAAGAAGTACAAATGGCCAATAAATAAACAAAAAAATTGCTCCATATATTTAGTCATCAGAAAAATACAAATCAAAACCATACTGAAATTGTGTCTCACCCTGGTTAGAATAAATATTATAAAAGATAGAAAAATAAATAAATGCTGGCAAGGTTGTGGGGATAAAAATGAAATCCCTATATACTGTTGGTGGGGATATAAATTGTTACAGCCACTATGAAAATAGTATGGGGGTTGCTCAAAAAACTAAAAATAGATCTACGTATGATACAGCTATAACACTCTCAGGTATATATATCTGAAAGAAATGAAGTCAGAATACAAAAGAGACACCTGAATTCCCATGTTTATTATGGTACCATTCACAATAGCCAAGATAGAGAATAAGCCTAGTTGCCTGTCAACAGATGAATGGATAAAGAAAATATGGCATATTATATAAATAATGCAGTATTATTTAGCTATCAAGTAGGATGAAATCCTACCATTTGCAGGAAAATTGTTACAACAGGCAGATATGATATTAAATAAAATATTTCAGATTCAGAAACACAAGTATCACATGCTTTCTCTTACATATGTGAACTGAAAACAAACAAAAAAACCAAAGATGACCTAAAAATGAAACTATTTGTATATATAAAGGAGACCTGGGGAGGGGGAAAATACCATGGGGGAGGGTGGCACCAGGGAAGGGAGACTGTTCAAATCTCAATATATGCATGTTTGGAAATGACACAGAGAAAGTAATTGATTTGTACAATTAATATGTTCATAATTATAATAATTAAAATTGATCTCAAGTTATGGCAATGAGAAAAAAGTATAGTACACACATCAATTATTTTCAAGTTCAACAATAAATTAAATATAATTGTAATCAAGATCTAAATATTATTTTTCACAGAAACTGCTCATTTTATTTTTTAAAACTTATTATATAAGAAAATGGAATATGGTAGATTAGGGATTACAAATAATTTGGGCAAATAAAGTTTTTTACTAAATGGATCTAAGAAAAAATGGCAAGGCATATGACAATAAATACAATCCGGTTCCCTATTCTGTATTGTATTTCAAAAGATTTCAATTTTTAAAAACCTAAATATTAAACATTGAGATGAGAATGTCATTATGAATTAGGGGCAGAAAGGATTTCTGAAAAAATGTTCAAGAAGTACAAAATTTAATAGGGAATATTCTTAATGAATAAAAGAAAAAGATAATTGCAGCCAGGCTCGGTGGTGCATGCCTGTAATCCTAGCAGTTCAGGAGGCTGAGGCAGGAGGATCTCAAGTTCAAAGCCAGCCTCAGAAAAAGCAATACACTATGCAACTCAGTGAGACCCTGTCTCTAAATAAAATATAAAGTTGGGCTGGGAATGTGGCTCAATGGTTGAGTGTTTGTGAGTTCAATCCCGGGTAACCCCCCCCCAAAAAAATAGCATTGCAAACAAAAAACAATACTAAAAGATAAACAGCTTTGTTGATGACAGTGCTTTCATTGCATGTAGTCAATAAGATTGGTACATAGATTATATTTAAAATGGTTTCAAACTAATATTAGGAAGATAAATAATCCAAAAGTAAGATATATAAACAAAGAGCTAACTCAAGGATATTATGGTAGACATGAGGTGTCTCCCAAAAGCTCATGTGTGAGATTATTCAAGTTTAGATGTGAAATAATTGAGTTATGAGGTGCTTAACATAATCAGTGCATTAATCCACTTGAGTGGGTTAATTGGGTTAACCTATGCAGATAGGTTAGGTTGTGGCTAGAGGAGGTGGGTCACAGGACATGTGCTTTTTAAGTTTACATTTTGTCCCTGGTGAGTGAGAGGTCTGTCTGCTCCCTGGTGGCCATGACCTGCGCTGTTTTCATCCACACCACCCTTCCACCATGATGCTCTGCCTGACCTTGGGTGCAGAGAAATAAAGCCAACTGGCTATGGACTAAGATCCCTGAAACTGTGAATGTCAAATAAACTTTTCCTCTTCTAAAGTTGTTCTTATCAGGTCTTTTGTTCACAGTAAGTGAAAAGCTGACTAAAACAAGAGACGTGGAAGTTGTGATGAAAGATGCAATTTAAAATTGCAAACTATAATTCATAAATTATGGGAAATTATAAATTATAAGCTACAATAAACGTATTTTTGCCAGAGTTGCAAAAGTCAAATATTCATAATTTTGAGGATATAGCGAAATAAGAAGTTTTTATTATTTGTATTGAAGGATTAAAGAATAACATTTATTATGTACAACATGATATGTGGCATTCAAGTTATACCATGTTAGGAGTGCTCCCATTTCCTCGAGAAGTGGAACTATTTAGGTCGGGAAAAATCTCATGGAGGAGGATAGCACCAGGGAGGGGAGACTGTTCAAGAAACAGAAACCTTTTTACAGTCATACATATTGGCACTATATAACCTCTATACAGAAGGTTATTGAAAATAAGAATAAGAATGTGGTAGTTCATTCCCAGTGTTCTCTCTGTGAGTGCAAGCTTTAAGATATGTCAGTAGTGTTCTGTTTCAGAGCTGTTCTTAAAAGCTTTCTTGTAATAGTGCATATTCATACTTTGTGAATACTGTGTTTCTGATTTTATGCCAGTAACATTTGTGTTGGTTATAATAACTTTACATTATATTTTGAAGTAAGGTAGCATTATGCCTCCAACCTTGTTCTTTTTGCTTAAAAACGCTTTAATATTCAGAATCTTTGTGATTTAAAATTAGAATTATTTTTTTGTTTCTGTGAAGGATAGCATTGGAATTTTGATAGAGATTTAACTGAATTTGTAGATCTCTTATGGAAATTCTAATAATATTAATTCTCCCAATTCATGAATGCAGATTATGTTTCCATTTATTTGTGCCTTCCTTTATTTCTTTCATCAACTGTTTATAATTATTGATGTAGAGATCTTTTACCTCCTTGGTTTATTTCTAAGTATTTTATCCTTTTTGATGCAGTTATAAAGAAGACTTTTTCTTTTTCTAGTTCATTTACTGTATAGTAATGCTACTGATTTTATGTTGATTTCATGTTCTTCAACTTTACTGAATTACTTTATTATTTCTAACAGTTTTTGGGGGGGAGCAATGGGGATTCCTTAGGATTTTCTTTATGATATAATATTATCTGCAATCAGATCTCTTTTCTTTTCTATTTAGATACCTATTTTTTATTTTTCTCTTGTCTAATTGCTTTAGCTAGAACCTCTACTACATTATTCAAGAGAAGTGGCAAGAGCGAGTATCTTCATCTTCTTCCAGATCTTTTAACTCTTCTCCTTTTAGTGTGATGTTAGGTATGGGTTTGTCACATTTGACCCCTATTATGTTGAGATACTTTTCTATAACTAATTTGTTTAGAGGTTTTTTTATTATGAGAAGATATTGAATTTGGTCTAAGTTTTATTTCTTTAAAAATTAGCATTTAAAGCAAATTTGAACTTATGAAAGTTCACAGAGCTAATAAATAAAAATGATAATAATTAGACCCATGTTTTAAAATACCATAAAATCTCTTGCTCTATCCATTCAACCATCATTTAAGCACTTAGAAAAAAGTCATAAAGTTCAGAAGTAAGATTAACAGTTTCTAGAAGCAAATATTGGAACATCTTGAATACTTTTATTCATTATGGACTGTGTATAAAAAGTCATCATGTCAGTTTAGAAAAAAATTGAAAAGCTCATTTGTTTTCTCATTCATGTAAAAAATTTATTAGCTAAATACTTTCTAAATTTCTTCTGTATTATGTAAATACTGTTTAAATAGAAAAATCATCATATTCTTATATTTTAATAAATTTCTCCAAATATACCTTTGTCCATTTGCATATTTCTACTCTCCCTATGCATATGGGTGTGTGTATGTATGCTCATATATCAAGTGGCAAAGATAAGAGGGTGGGGTTGCATCCTATTATAAAGCATGCATTCATGGAGGAGGTACACAATGCAGCCAAGCTCTTCATTTTGAAAAAAAAAAATGTTCCCTAAGGATGAGTATTTCCAAGTGCTTTACCATGAATTATATGAATATAGGTCCTTTAACTCTTAGAAACTTCGCACTGTCCAAAGGGATAATTTATGTTTCATTTTACAAAAATCCATAGTACCTTTCTACACTACCCATTTAATTCATAGTTCATTAAGATTTTAACTTGATTTTTTAAATGTGTATGTTTGTGTGCTGGGGAAATGAAGAATTTGTTCCGCCTTGTCTTACATGATATCTAAATGGATTTACAAGAAGGAAAAGGAAAGCTTCTAGCTTATTCCACCAAGAAGTTACAGAGCTTAGTCTGCTCTTTTAAAATCACAAGACACCATTCTATTGTCAAATTTATAACAAATCATTTTAGCTATCTTTAAGGCATTGATTTATTTCATGTTTCTGTGTAAGTTTAATGATGCCAAGATTTACACAAATTGTAGTGACTCTCAGAGTTATCCATCCATCAGTCTCTCTCTACTCAAAAGCTACAAAATATTTATTTCTTCTTCAGCATGATAAGTGTTATGTCATCTTTAATGTCAAGCCACCCACAAAGATGGTGAAATATGCAATGACATCCAATATAGTTGGCAATGTCAGCAGAACACTATGACAAAAAGAGAATCTGAAAGTTTCTCAAATGTGAATGTTAAGTATTTAAAAATAAAAACAAGTTAGCATTAGCCTCATTAGTATGAGATAGAAAAGATGGGATTATTTTCTGCCCCTATGAACAGTGGAAAATAAATAGGAAGTAGATTAAGGTTGTATCAATGTTTGCAAGTCCAAGAGCATTAGATATGTTTTATAGCAAAATTCTATGCATATGCATCAATAAATAACTATATAAATGGGTAAACACACTCAGGCAGTACAAACCAACATATATTTTTCAAATAAAAAGTTTCCTAATTTCCAGGACTGGTTGATTCATCTACGGATCCTAATTTCCAATAACCGTTGAGTATAAACCAGTTTTCTGGGACTCTGGATAAAAATTGGTGGACAAGACAGAGAAATATTGTTCTCTTGGAATGCAGTTAAATAGGAGAAAAAAAATTCTTTTAAACCATGGCATGTGATTTGAGCATAATAGAGTCACCTAACGTGGTCTAAGATAAAGAAAGTTCCTTATGTAGAAGTGACATTAAATAGCTTCCTCTAAAAGATAGAGTAATGAACTGGGGTAAATGTTAATATTTCCTTTCCAGCTACATTTCTAAGATATTGTAACTGCTCTTACATTTTGCCAACTGATAAAAACAACTCAAAAGGTTAAATTTCAATCACTTTTTAAAAACTATTCTAAACCTTTTCTGCATTGGTCCTGTCATATGTAAAATAAGGAAACTAATACCCAGCTAGACACTTCAACAGAAATACTGTAAACTTTATCATTTATTTTAGGTATGCACTAAGAATATATAAGCACAAAAATGACAAATATAATTTTAATATTAATCACTAAAACTCACTTAGTCAATGTATCTACAGTATTATTACATATTATCATAATAATAGTAATCTGGTATTTTACCTTCTTTTATTGCTCTATACTATATATTTAATATCCATTGTATATCTTACACTTATAACATCTTCATTAGAATGAGCCACATTTCTAATGCTCAACAGCTATATATGGTTATGCTTTTAATTATTATATTGGACAGCACAACAATGCAATCATCCAGCCATTATATAACATGCTGAAAACAAACAAACAAAAAACAGTACAGAAGGTATTAAATAAAGCATAGAAAGTTCCTACATAGACTCACAATGCCCTTTTCCAGTTGCAATCTCAATTAAAACTGTCTTGTGTATGCTCCTTAAATATGTTTATACCTTGGGCTGGGGGTGTAACTCCATGGTAGAGCCATTGCTTAGCATGCACCAGACCCTGGGTTGATCCCTAGCATTGCCAAAAAAAGTAAACCAAAAACAAAAATTTTGTATATCTGTCACTATGGAAACTGTGTATATACACATATATGTAATTTTAGATAATATATACATAAGTACATATTATGTAACTTATATTTACATATTTATTAAATATTCATATATTTATAATTATATATATATATATATGCACTGCACTTTCTCAACAGGATAAAAACACTATGGTAAGCATCTTTATACAAACATCTTTGTGTTTGTATATAAATACCTCTGTAAGACACATTTTGCTTAGACAAACAGTGAACAGTGCCAAATTATCCAGGTTTTTTAAAATTTGGAGACTATGTATAATGTTTAAACACATCCCCATACAGAGAATGATATTACTTAATAAGTGATCATTTCTTTTCTTAATACCCATCTTCATCTCCTAAATCCTAATCGTAGTACTATCTTTTGGAATGATTCATATTATCAGTTTGGAGTATCTTCTCCTAGTGTGTTCCAATGGATTATACACTCTCCCCAAACAATTCAGAAATATGGTAGCTTACTAATCAAAACATTAGCTCATCCATATGATCTTATACCTTCAATAAAAAGTTTAACAATAGTATTTAAGATACGTATGATTTGGATTAGACTTGAAATTTTTATAAATAGGAAAAAAGATTTATTAGTGAATTCATGAATTGATCTTCAATCTGTAGTTCTAATTCAAAGGCTAAAAATTCATTGTCATAGACTGCTTTTCTGAAAAGAGTTAACATCTGAAAGTATCCTGAACTGAATCCTTGTTAAGGAAACATCACACTTCAGCCATTCACACATATTTGTGAAATTCATGTGCGTGCATTCTTGTTCCTAGAGGAACTTTAAATAAACAAATAGCATAATTGAGAAAAGATAGTAAACATGCACCATTGCTGGCCTTAATATAAATGCCAGATACTGCTACCTTCAATCCTTTGGGGTAGTTCTTTTTTAAGTCTTAAGTAGTTTTTTTACCCACATGTTCTGCCGATCAGTACTTAGCTGAACACTTGAGGGAGAACCTTTACCAGTCTCTCTACATTTCTGGCTCTGCCCTGAGTCTAGTTGTATTTGTCTATCCACGTTGTTAATTCCATTTCCCTAATTCAGTCATCTTTTAGGTCCCACCAAGGTTTCTCCTATACCATGATCTGTATATTCTCTCAAATTAGCAATCTGGGGAATTAGTCTGGCTCACTTCATTTATTTACCATCTCTCAGAGTTCCTCATCCATTCACTGGTGGCCAGTGTCTTAAAAGCTATTTTCTGTTATATTTTGTCTAATGCTTTTTTGCCTGGACAATTTTAATTTTTAATTTTTTTTTCGTTATTTAGTTGTTGATAAACCTTTATATATTTATTTATTTATTTATATTTATATGTGGTGTTGACAATCCAACCCACTGTCTCACACATGCTAGGCAAGTACGCTACCACTGAGCCACAGCTCTAGCCCTGACAATTTTGATTTTTAACTGGAACAATCAAATGCCTTTTTCTCTATCAATTAGCAAACTATTTTTTGATTTAGAAATCCAAATGGGGTTGAAGAAATTAACTCTTACTTTCATGTCATTCCTTGGAAATGAAATATAGTAGAACTATTAAAAATAGACATTGGAATTGTATTTTGGCTCCATGGGTTTAAGGAGGTTAATAAAACTCACTCTGTGCATCATTGTTTACATGTATAAAACAAAGATAACATCTACTTACACAAATTTTATTAAGTATTAAAGAAATTAATGTATGCTAAACACATTGTGTTTCAAAAGGATCTGGCAAGTGCTAAGCTTGCTAAAGAAGTTAATTATACAAAATATTTCAGAGATAAAAATGTCCACAATTTGCCTTCATAAAAATATATTTAACACAGTCATGATTAATGTAAAGGCCTTAGAGCAAATTCTGGGTAGACTTCATTGTGAGTATCCATTTATGGATGTTAAATATTTAGGTGAATTTGTGTTTTATATTTATCAAATTCAATTCCCATAAATAATCCAGTGAAATCAATAGTTATCAATATAAAACCATACAACCATGAAGAAAATAAGAAAAGAACTAAGATGATTCATTGGTACTGAAAAACCCTTACTTTGGCCAATTTTTCAGATTTCCTATAGCTCACCTAATGAAGAAAATCCCCCTGTTCAGATTTCCATATTTTGAGTACTAATTTTGGGTTTAGTTTTATATGTTGCTATGAAATTGTTCCTCCACTTAAAAATTTTATAAAATTCTAAAATGACAAAGACCTCAAGATGTGCTCATGATGGTCTAGTGTAATATAACTATGAAAAAGTTGTTCTGAATCATGACTTGAAGCAAAAAGGAAAGATATTATTTCCTGATTTCTGTGATGTTCTCCCCCAATCTTCTTCATTAACTCTCACACCATTTGTTCTACAAAACAACAAACAAGCACAATGATGCCCAGGTGCTGGTGAGGTATACAGATAGAGGAATGCCAAAATTGATTGCATCCCTACTATGGGCCAGACTTAGATTTTTTTAAGTATGTTATTTCTCTTCACCTTTCAAAAAATACCACTCTTTCATTAACCCTATTTTGCAGAAATACATGTTATTTTTTTTACAGGATTGATATGGATGACTTGGGTATCTGGTCACAACATTCGTGGTCAACTAACTGAGAAGTTAGGGGTCAAATCCTTTTGATAGTAACAGCTGAGATTAATTGAATTTTACTCAATCCTCATGATAGCTATATAGTATACATACTGTTATCCTCATGTCACTTAAAGAAAACTAAACCTCAGAAAAATTGCCCCAGGCTTCTCAATAAGAAGCAGAAATATACCCTGAAGCTATACACTCACAAGACATCAAAACTTGTCATCTCATGTATGTTAAAATTCGAGGCAATGCAAGTTTTGTACATTAAACCCATATTTATGGTACTATTGAGAAAGACACAAACAAAATGAGAAAAGGTCATTCTAGAAGAAAGTTAATATTTGTGTCTCAAGGTTTAGTATTATGTTTAATTTGGATTGTATATGATAGGCCCGAGATGGTGTGCACTGACCAGTTTGTATCATTTAAGACTCTTTTCTGAAGGCAGTTAGTTACAAATAGATTGGATCCTGGGAATCAGGAGCAGCACTGGGAAGATGTATTTAATCATTACCCTCCTTCACTTCACCACATAGGTATCCATACCAACTTGGAACCCAGGGAAACCTGATTCTTTAAATTGATATTTTTATGCTTTACATTTTCCATCTTTCTTTCCAAAATGGACTTAAACATACTGAAATTTCACTTCTGAATCACTAACAGTCAACTGATATTTTCACCTTCTTTTAAGAAGGAGGGCAGTTTGCCAAATTTATTTTCAATATGTTTTTAGTTTTGAGAATCTTCTTTCTCTCCCTTTCTCTTTGCCAAGAAATAAAAGGGGTAAGAATAGAAAGGATCACCAGACAAACCACCATGAGCATGCTATTTTTTTTTCTCAAACATCTGACCTCAAAATTTACATCAAGAAGTGTGAAATCTGACTAAGGGAGGAAAATTATGTGTACCAAGGCTTATGTCCTTTGAAAAAAATATCATGGTGTATTCTACTATAATAATTATTTGTCCTTTGCATGACTTGACAAAAGAAATTCTGGCATGTGTCTACCCACCATTCATATCAGTCACATGCAGAATGACAAGCATGTACTTTGCAGAGGCTGAGGATGCAGCATGAACAGGACAATGATGAGCAGGACACATGGTTTGAGCACTCTCTGGTCTGTTTTTGTAAAGCATGTCTTACAATGATCATATTTTTTATATCAGTCTGAAAAATTGGCCTAAGGGCAGGCTACTTTTGATAGGAGCAAGGTGGTAGAGGAATAATAGAAAAGTTGGCAAAGCGTAATTCTGAAAATATGAGCAGTGGGCCAGCAATGAGACAGAACTGGGCAGTGTGGGGGAGCAGGTGGGCAGGGATCTTGGCTGGGGATGGGATAAAACATGAATCATGACTAAGGCTTGATAAAATTGACTACAAATAAATAATTGTCTCTTATGCTGAAGAAATATCAAATGGCATAGGAATGCTTTCTCAATATGAAAAAAACAAGTTGTTCCTCCAGCTTTAAATACCCCTAACTGTAGTAAGGATTTAGTTTTTCCTAGGACCCTTACCAAAAAGAAAGCAGGATATGCTTATTTAGGCATATAGAAATTTAGCTTCATGGAATTACAATGGATGCTATAGACATATTTTAATGTTGCAGCTGATAAAAATGGGAATGCCTAGAGTTGG
Organism: Ictidomys tridecemlineatus; assembly: GCF_052094955.1. Taxonomy (NCBI): domain Eukaryota; kingdom Metazoa; phylum Chordata; class Mammalia; order Rodentia; family Sciuridae; genus Ictidomys; species Ictidomys tridecemlineatus. Next base: position 34,923,966 of record NC_135480.1, read on the forward strand.
AGTCCCAATGGTTATGTAGGGAAGAAAGTTGTAATATCTTGTCTTCATCAGTTGCAAGGTTCATAGCTGACACCTCTATCACTAAAGATAGGTTAACAAAAGAAAAGCATAACAAATATATTTAACAAAAGTTTTATATGACATATGAAATGAAGACCTGTTGGAGGTAATAGCTCAATGGTAGAGTATGTGGGCAGCATGCACCAGGTCCTAGGTTTTATTATGAAATGAAAGAAGGAAGGAAGGAAGGAAGGAAGGAAGGAAGGAAGGAAGGAAGGAAGGAAGGAAGGAAGGAAGGAAGGAAGGGGTCAGCCCAGGGAGAACTGTCTATACCCAAAGACTTAAAAATCAGCATACTACAGTGACACAGCCACATCAATGTTTATAGTAGCTCAATTCACAATAGCCAAGCTATGGAACCAACTTAGGTGTCCTTCAACAGATGAATGGGTAAAGAAAATGTGGTACATATTTTATGCTAATTCTTAAGAAAGAAGCAATTAGTTATGGAGAACCATGATTGCACAAAAAGAGATGTGATCCATTGGTAATAAACAGGGGGAACTCCAGCAAACCTTGTTTGTTCAGATTCCTTCCTGTGTCTTTATAAGACATTCCTTTCCCTTAGCAGATAGTTTAAAAAAAATCTTTTATGATCATGCTTCAGGAGAGAAAAGAGGGAGAAAGTCAGAGAGACCTTCTTGCTTCTACATTTTTTCTCATAATATCAAGATACATGTTTTGGAGTATCATGTTCTAATCTCAACAATTAAAAAGATCTTCAGTATTATGGCAATGGTAGCTTGCAAACTCTGTACAAAGAAGTGGGCTAAATTCGTCATGATCATTTACTATTTCAAATAACCTTACTGGATAGATATTATTTGCTCCATTGCCAAAAGGTGTTCAAAGGTGTGGCCAACCTCAACTAGAAGCAAGCAAGTTACAGGAGTCGAGGACCACATTTGACTTAAATTCCTAATACTTTGGAACATTGTTGTTAACCACTAGGAAGAAGTGCTCCCACTGAACGCCCTTTGGGTTGATCTACACTTAGGTTGCAACATGCACTGACCCAGAGAATACTGATGTTAAGTCTGGGAGTCTGTAGCCAATAAATAGAGCACCCTGTCGTTTCCCAAAGCAGCTGACACATGCAGTGATGACCACACTGTTGAGAACAGGCTGTCGTTCCCTTCATCAGCACGATGTGTCAGGAAAGATGAGTGGGGGCTGGCATAAGGGGTGGGAGAAATGGAAGGTGGTGAGTCATGCTCTCATCTCCACATCTAAAAATAATCGCAGCATATTAAAAGAACATATTTCCTTCTATAAAAATGAGTAATTTTTTACCTATATGTCTGTAACTTTCCGTTTCCAAACAGTATTCCATTGGCATGAGGACGTAGAGTTATATCCCTCGAAAATATGAGCTATCATCCTGAGAAGCCAGGGAGCCAATTTAAATTGTGGCACCTACATAGGCCATTGATAATGCAGGCCCAGCAATCCGTTGGCTGCCAGGGATGTCCTTTGAAATAACTTTAAGAGAAATGAGCATAGTTCAGAGGGCTTTTAGACACAGTTACTATCTTTTGCCCACAAATTCACCCACCAGAGATCTTTAGGAGGTAAAATAATTTTGTCCAGCTCCCACAAAATCCACATCTAGGTCCTCACATTTATATGAAGGAGAAACAGACAGATTTCCCCATTCCTTGTTATCACAGCAATAAATCTGCCATTACTGAAGAAGATCAAACCCAGGGTGGTTTTTGAAGGGGCACCAAAAGGACAAAGGAATATGCCCGAGAGTATAAAAATACATCTAAGATCTGCATAGTGAATCACTGGTTATTTTTAAAACTGAAACTGAATTGATCTGAAATTTAGTTATAGGTGCACTACAGATGTGGAAGAGATCTTGAATTTTTGCTGACATCCATGAAATTAGAAAGAAAAAGAATCTCAGTTTTTCTGTTATGCCCCGTGATTCGAAATTTTTAAAAATGCCCTGACCAATTAAAACTTTAGGAAGCATAATTTTCAGTTTTTGTTTTACCCTAACACATAACCAATTGTTAACTTTGTCAGAATAGATGCTTGGGAAATATTCAGTCAATAAAACAAAGGTATTTCAAGATGAGGAAAATGTCAGAACCTCAGGGAATACATTGCAGATGTAGATGTTTGTTAATTAGATTTACAAAGGCAGTAAAATTAATGAAGCCAATATCATATATGGCATTACTAAAGAAACAGCTGTTCCCTCCACTCCACTGACTTGATATGTGCATGTCCCTCCCCCTCAAGAGCTGTCAAGTTTTGAGAATATTTGCTTTATTTTTACATATTAATAATTCTATAGAAGAATCCACCTAAAATGTTATCAATAATTTACACTAGGGAAAGTGATAGGAAATATATGAAATACAGTTACAGGACTTCTTCAACCCATAACCATAGGAAAGTTATGCCTCATCACATAGCTAATCCTTATTCCAGGAATAGATGATGATGGCTTCCATCATGGATTATGAAAATTGGTTTCAATGGACTTTTATTCTGAGTTAACATATTCCCATTTTGTTTTCGTGAAGTACATGGAAAAAGAGTTGTGTAAGTGAAGAGGGTTAAAATCCAATTGCTAAAATGCAGTGCCTCTTAGGATGTGTTTTTGGTTTTGTTTTGTTTTTTCATAAAAGGAAACTAAAGTCATATCACTAGTGAGTGGCAGCGCAGGGATTTAAGCTCTCATAGACTATTATAATCTCCACCTATACTGGCTTTATTTATTAGTACGTCCGAATCAAAGAAATGAATGTGTCACTGTATTACACATTACTTAGACCTCATCCCAGATACTGTGTCCACTTCAAGACATCACTAGTTATTTGAAACATTGACTGATTTGGATACCCTAAAAATGGTAACCAGGGTAATGACAGATTGAAAGCTCCTTCTTATTACTAATTCTAGCCATGCTAACATAAGGAGTTATTTTAAGAGAAATCAATGTGGAAAATGTGAGTAATAATAAAAAAATGATAAGATGTGAAAAATGTAATAATGCAAAAATGATATAGTCTTCAACTTCATCACAGTCACAATCATCATTAACATAACTAATATTTTATAAGTAAGTCTTATTATATATGTATCTTAAATTTAGCATTTTAGAGATTTATAATTAATAACACATTGATTAGTTTCAGTTCTTTGGGAACAAATTGAAGTCATTATTTTTAGTATTTAATTTGATGAATCAGATCCAGTTTAGTATAATACCAGATTCCCTTTCTTCTTTCTCCAGATCCTTTCCTACTATTTCTAGGATAAGAGTTGGTTAAAATTTTTAAGGAGAAAAGTGGGAATGCTAAAGTATCCATCAAAAGAACTCTGTAGTCAGTGGGTGGTGTTATTGTAACCTGGTGAAGGTATGAAAACAGACCACCAACCACCACATGAAAGTACTTTCTCATCTCTTAGAAGGATGGCAGCAATCCAAGTAGATACTGCCAGAGAAAGACATTCCAATAGTTCCAAGCAGCCACTTCCCACTGTCAGAAGTGCAGCGTTATCTAAGATATCCAATAAAAACTGGCATTCTGACAGACGAGATTTAAAAAATCTAGTAACTTTCTTCTTTCCATCTCTCAACCAAAGTCTTTCCCCACCCAATAAATTGCATCACCATTCACCTAATTGTTCCAACCAAAAATCCTAAAGCCTTCCTTGGCTCCTATCTTTTCTTCATATTTTACATGTAATTTATCAAAAACCCTGTAGGCTGAAGTTTCTAAATAGTCAACTGCTTATCAACTCTTCTACCAAGTCCACCCTAATCCAAACAACTTTTTCACCTGCCAACCTAGATTGGACAGGAACTATTTTCTGCTTCTTTTTTTCAACCCAATTCAAAGATTATTTTCAATATTGCTACCAGAGTAATTCTATTATTTCTTGTCAAAAAACAGCATTATTTCATGCATAACTGTTCCCAGTCTTTGTATTCAGCTAGGAACAGAAGCTAAGATACTCAACTACAACATAAAGAAACCCAAAAGTTCAATGTCAGTGATGGCCTGAGCTTCACCTTCCTATTCTGCTCTGATTACAGGTGAACTGACCCCTTCAGGATATACTGCCCTGTTTCTAGATCAACCCAACCACTGGAAGGTACTGCCAAGAAATTAGAAGGCATAGGAAGGGAGAATCATGGGTATTTTCCCTGCTATATGCAGCTTCTCCAAGATACAATGGGATGTCCCTCTTCTGTGTCCTCACTTAACACAGAGTGTGTTTCCATGGTCCTGGTTTCTGACAGGCCCTGGGCTCCATAAACACCTCCCTCAGTCTTTGCTAGGATGATAGCAAATTCTTACTGGTACTAATCTCTATTTTATCACTCTATCTCATATTTGACTCTCATTTCCTTCATCATCCTTATCAACTCATTCGCTGAGTTAATTTTCTTCAGCTGTAAATAATTCAAGTTTTCTCTCTCTCTCTCTCTCTCTCTCTCTCTCTCTCTCTCTCTCTCTCTCTCTCTCTCTCTCTCTCTCTCCTATTTTGACTTTGACAGACACAGAGGTTCAATAAAATCCAATTTTATGTCATGCTTGTGCTCAAGGAAAAAATAGAGTAATTAGTATAGAAACTCTGCTCCAGCAAGTATCAAGTCCAATATATTTTGCTTTTGAAATGCCACCTTTAATGCAGACTTTGGTGGTTTCTACATCAGTGATACATAATGAGACAATGAAAGAATGGGGTTTCAGTGGAAGAATTATATGGGGTCAAGACTGCATTTGGGTGGACATCTTATCTACTCTTTTCAGTTGACCAGAACTAAGTCTATCCATACTACTGACTACATGCATTAGAAAACATAACCTAGTTCTAAGTCTGGAAGATGAGAAGAATACAGATATTATTGAATATTAGCAGTTTTTCCAGAGTTAATAGTCACATTTCTGTATCTCATGGCTCAACAGATGGTGATAAATTTTATAAAGAAAAGTAAAGCTGTACTTTATATAGGTCACTCAGGGAATGCCATCAGACACCTGATACAGTAAAAGAGTGAACTATGGAAGATAGAAGACTACTCCAGACAGAGCATGTTAGATGTAATACCCACAGCAGGATTAAGCTTGGTATGTTTGAGAATCAGTAAGAAGCGAGTGTGCATGACATTTGCTTAGTATTTAACTTTTAAGGAAGATCTCAGTGAACCTTTTTTTAATCTTCAGAACTATTTTTGGAATACCTAACTTTATTTAAATTATAGAAAATATTTACATTTCATTATCAAAGTTATATATCAAAGTACATTCAATAGGAATCTTATTTCAGTTTCTTTCCAATCTAATACCTCCTTTTCTATAACTAATGCTCTTTATTAATTTTCTCTTATACAGTCACTGTTTCTTTTTTGAAAATGTAAGCAAATGTAAGTTTGGATATGTACATATATGTATATATGATATGTGGGCATATATAACTATGTGTACCTATAGCCATATTTTCCTGTTCTTATACAAAAGGTAACATGTTAAATAAACTGTTCTGGCAATCAACTCATATCAGTATTTAGAGATCCTTCTTGACCCTTTTTGCCACTGATTATAAATGCATTTGTTAACTATAGCATAGTCCATTCACCAAGTCCCCTATAACTGGTCACTGGTATTACTCCCTGTCCTTTACTCTATTTGAAGTTTCTCCTAAATCACTCACTTTTATTGTTTTTTTTTTTCCTCAAGGCATGCATTCCTAAAACAATTTTGATTATTTACTTGTTTATTTCCTGTCTTCCACTCTGGCTATAGGTACCAAAAAACCACTTATCTGACTTGTTTTGCTTATTTTTATCTCTGCATTACCTAGAACAGTGCCTGATACTTAGTAGAAACTCAGGTGTTGATTGCATTCTTTTATTTTGGCCCTCTAAAGCACTCTGATTACTATTTTTTTTAAAAAAGGTGAATTGGGAAGCAGCCTGTATTAGTCAGGTTCCTCCAGAGAAACAGAACCAACAGAATATACATATTCCACATATATAATAAAGCATTAGCTAGTATCATTTTAAAGGTTGAGAAGTCCCACAGTCTGCCATCTGCAAGTTGAAGACCCAGAAAAATCAGAGGTATAGTTCAAAGGTCCAAGAGCCAGAGGATTGAGAAGCTTAAAATCAACTTTCCAGTTCAAATAGTCAAGTAAAAGATGCACAAATCCAAATTCTTCCTCCATTATGTTTTACTCTGCCCTTCAACAAAGTGGAAGATGTACACACCCAATGGAAAGCACAACGTACTTTACTAAATCCCATAATTCCAATGTTAATCTCTTCCAGAACAATTTTACAGACATTCACAAATAATGTTTAATCATATATTTAGGCACCCCAGGGCCCAGTCAAACTGACAAATAAAGTAAAATATTACACATCCCTTAGTCAAAAAATGAGATGATTTGCAAAGGTACTGGTTTTCCATATTATGGGTAGAAGATCCTCTTCCAGACATGTCAGCAAGGGGCTTGGGTAGGCAACATGTAGAGTGAGGAAGGAACCCATCCAATGAAAAATTGAAACCAAACATCCCAATAGTTAAAGCTTGAGTTTGGGTGCTAATTTTATTAATTCACTAACTCTTTGATTTTGGACAAGATGCCTAATTCCTCTGACCTGTAGATTCTTTATCTACAAAATAGGATTATACAATAACTCCCACATAAATTGAATAGGATGATTCATATAAAGAACTTAGTACAATGTTTCACAGAGTAAGAAAGATATCGATGAATGTTAACCATCATCATCATTATTTTTGCGGGGGAAGGAGGTTACTGGAGATTTAACTCAGGGCCACTGGACCACTGAGCCACATCCCCAGATTTATTTTGTATTTTATTTAGAGTCATGGTCTTACTGAGTTGCTTAGTGCCTCACTGTTGTTGAGGCTGGCTTTAAACTCACTATCCTCCTGCCTCAGCCTCCTGAGCCACTGGGATTAAAGGCATGTGCCACAGCATCCTGCCATCATCATTATTATTACAGGAAAATAATATTTAAGTGCTTTCAGAATCTAGATAAACCCTCCATGTGCCTTTGTTGTGGATACAGGGCTAGAATATTACTAGATATTGAGCTGACATTTAGAAAGAGATGAAATATAAATCACAAAGCTTATAGTCAGTATTACAGGTAGAGACTGGATATCACAATGAGGCCTTCTCCTTGCTGGCTTTATGCCCTTTGTAAAAGGAAAGACAGCAATAATGATAGAGTCACTTCTTTCTTTTGCTGGAGAAACAAATTATTTTTAAATATGTATATGCACAATGGGTCTCTGAATGAAAAACTTCTGACTCGCCACTTGGATTACAAGATGCCAATCTTCTCATACATGATGAATGACTGAGAAAAAGGTGTTAAGAAAAGCAGACAAGTCAAAGAAACAAAAGAATAAAGAAAGAGCTCATAGCCAATGGGCCACACTGTCTCTGAAAGCAGTAACAGATTCCACCTCTCTCCTATGAATACATTAGGATTTCACTTAGAGTTGCAGTTATAATAGCTTTTTAAAAACATTTCATTTAACATTGTTTTGTTCAAATACTTAATTAAATGTTTACTAGTAAACAGATGTCAGATGTTCAGAAATCTCACTTAATGTAATTAAAATGCATATACTGAATGCTCAGATGAATGTGCCTTGGCTTTGAGAATTCTTCAGATAGTCATCAAAACCTATTTTTAGAATTCTAGCAGAGCTTTTTAAAGTAGTTTCTTTGTGGCGAGAAACTATTTCATTTTTTAATATGTCCCTGAGAGAAAAAAATGATTAGGGTGTATTGAAAAACATGTACAATAAGAGTCATGGAAATGTTGACTGTGTCTGTAGTCTCTACACATGCTTTGTCTACACACAGCCATTTTCTTGGCACTTCCTGTGCAACTTCACTAAGGCGGGCTTGCAACCGCAACAAGTGGACATTTGTTCATCACCCTTGCATCTTTTGTATTATTGCATAGCTAAGTATTTGTGCAAATGCTGACCCCTTCTGCATGTCACCAAAGAATGACATTGTAAAACACGGATATTAAAATAAAAAACATGAGTCATATTTGTGCTAAGCTTTTTGTGGTTTTCTTCCTTCATTTCGATTATTCAGGAAATGTAGGAAAAGTCTTTATATAAAAAAAAATTTGAAACACATCAAACAAAAGGGAAAAAGTCAAAAACCACATGAATTTATTTCTCTTCTTAATTCTTTCCCCAGAATTGCTCCTGTGATTATTTTGGTGTTTATTTCTCTAGCCCTTATTCTTTAGTTACAAAAATAAAGCAAATATTTATATATGAACAAATAAGCTCATATATACTTATTGCTTTATTTAATAGAAAAATAGAATCCAGTTAGATATATTCCTCTTTAATTTGTTAATTTCATTTCTCAATATGACTTAAAGATCTTTTCATGTCATTACATATAGAATTATTGTATTCTTGGAACTATACAATATGAATACGTAACAGTTTGTAACACTATTCATAAGTTGATGGATTTGAAATTTTCCTTCTTATTAAAATCCATGCACACAGCTTATTATAAATATGTATATATAATCTTTTATTTTAAACATCTAAATTTTAATTGCTAGTTCAAAGACAATAGGAACAGTCATACTAATCTCCCCAAAAGATTTACACATTTAAATTCCTATCAATTTCCCATATATCAGCCAACATTTGACAATGACCATCTGTTTTTAAAAAATCTAATATTTGTTTTAGTTTTGCATTTCTCTCTTAATGAAGTTGAAGTCATTTCTGTGTGTTTATTGGTCCATTTCTCCTATGAATAGTCTGATCATAGTCTTTGATAACAACCATGAATTACTTTGTCCTTTCTTTTAGAAATATGATTGGAAGTAATTATTTCTTAATACAAATAATAATTTTCTGTTTATTATATTTTGGAAAACATTTTCCCAGGGTACCTCTTGTCTTTTATTATTTTTTTATAATATGGAATGTTATATATTTATAAAGTCAAACATCTGTTTTTTTAATGTAGTTTTCAAATTCCTTAGGAAGGCCTTTAAGCCAAGGACACAGACTCATTTCTCTGTATTTTCCACCAATTCTTTTTACTGAGGTTTAACATAGTTAAATATAATTGAATATACCATTAAGTATACAGTTTGATAAAGGATCACACAATATGAACACACCCATGTGACTGCATCAAAGAATGGAACATAATAGCCACAGAGAAAACTTTTTGACTTCTTCTTGTTAAGAGACCATTCCCTCTTTAAAAGTAAACTACTGTCCTAATCTCTAATACTATAACTTCCCCATTTTAAAAATATTTTTTAGTTATAAGTGGACACTCTATCTTATTTTATTTTCCTGTGGTGCTGAGGATCAAACCCAGTGCCTCACACATAGTAGGCAAATGGTTTACCTCTAAGATACAACCCCAGCCCTACTTCGCCATTTTTTTAAACTTGGTTCTTCTTTAAGACTGACTTTGTTTATTCTTCTCATTTCGTATCTCCAGATAATTTTTAGCAGGTTATTTGAAGTTCATAGAAATGGTGGAGATTAACTGAAATTTCATAAAAACAGTTTGGAGAAGCCTGATTCATTTACATATTGAGTCTCCCAATTCATGAGTATCAAATAATTATTTATTTAGAACATCTTTAATTTTTCTCAGTAATGCTTTATAGATTTCTAGGCAAAGGTGTTGAATGCTTTCTTCAAGCTATTTTTGAATATATTATTTGTATACTATTATAAATTACATGATTTAATTTTTATTTTAAAATGACTTTTGATATATTTAGAAATATTTTTCCCACTGATCTTCTAAGCCATGTCATTTATAAAATCACTTATTAATTCTACTAGTTCTCTAAAGATTCTTTCAGAGCATTTTAAAATACATAATCAGATCTAAGAATAAAAGTAATATTTATTCCTCTCCAGTCTGTATTCTTTACTTTTGGCTTTTTCTCCTTGGTAGGATATGCACTAAAAGGTTGACTATCATTGGGGATGACATGCATCTCTTTTTTAATTTCCAATTTTAGGGTATACATTTTCAATAGCTCTTCATTGAGAACGATTTTGCCAATAGGTCTTCATTATGAGATAGGGAAGATCTATTTTATTACTAGTTTGTGACCTTTTTAAAAGCATAAATGAACAACTATTTTTCTTTAGTGCTTCTGCTGAATCTCTTGCAATAATATTATTTTCCTATTTGCTATTAATGTGTGGTTACTACTACTGATTTTCACATGCAATATATATCCTTCCACATTTGTGAAAATAAATTTCACTTTCACATTTGTGATCTGAAAATACTTTGTTTAGAAGTTTTATATTTATGAGTCTGAAAGGAACTCACAGTATTCTAGTAATTTTTTCCCCTGAAATTCTATGCCACAATTATAACTTTTTATATAACTAGCCCAAATTAGGTATATCATACCTTTGATTGTCTTTGATTATTTTATCTATTATTTCTAATTATGCAACAGCATTTGGATCAGGGTCCTCATGGGAAATAGGTATTAAATGAGGATAATTCAAAGAGATGTTAATGAAGAAACTGTATGCAATGAATAAGCTGCAACAAATTGGATTACTAATTGTACAACTGATTCCATCAATAGGCCCAAATGAATACAGAGTGGAATGGTTTCTGGAATTCTTAAGAGAAGTATCTCAAAAGAAGTGCAATTCTCAGGACTAATGATTTTTAATTTGGGACAAAAACATCCCAAATCTGCCTCTCTGTCCTCCTCCCTTTCACATTCCTCCTAGGTTTCCCATTGGCCACACTCAACTTGAAAAGAAAGATTGCATGATGCAATTAATGTGTTTTATTCAGGTCAGTTTCCTGAAGAAGACAGCAAGGTAGATAAGGATATGAAGGAACAAATGGTAAATTACTGGCACCATGACCCAATTACCTGCAGTTCTCTGTCCTAAGTTTAACACCTTGTGTTGACATGCATTAGAACTTCTCAAAGTTGTCTTTGAATGACCCTACTCACTTTCCATCTTCCAGTCCTGTTGGGTAATTGTTTCCTTGGGTTCTGACTCCATTATCATCTTTGGGATTTTCTCTTTAGTACCAGGAATTCGGAAACTCTGGCTCCACAGAGTCAGATTTCAGATACAGGGATATTAAATTATAGGTAAAATCTTAAGTTATAATAAATTTCTCCCAAGAATTAAAAAAGGACCTTTTTGTATTCTATTTTACAGTTTTGAGTATTTGATGCTTTTCACATAACTCATCTTTTCATGATCCTGTACTTTCTCCTCTCTTTGAAACTCTTTGTCAAAATGCTCCTTGACGTCTTTTTTCTGTTTGTGTTTTTTTTTTTTGTCCAAATTGGTTTTTAAATATTATTGGTAATTCCATTAAAAATTCTACAAATATTTTGAGTAAAATCGCATTCAATATATTGAATTTGGAAAATGTGATATCTTTATGATTCAGGATATTCCTGTACTGAAGCATATAACGTAATTTCTTTGTGTTTAAAATGCTTCAGGATATCCTCTTTTATATAATATATGTTTTAGTTAGCTTTTTCATTGCTGTGACCAAAAGACCAGAGGAGGAAAATTTCATTTTGTGCCTCATGGTTTCAGATGTTTCAGTCCATAGAATGTTAGTTCCATTCCTCAGGACATAAAGTAAGACAGGACATCATGGTGGAAGGGTGGAGCAGAGAAAAGCAGCTGAAATCATGGTACCAGGAAGCAAAGAGAGAGAACACTGAACTCAACAAGGACAAAATATATATTCAAAAGTTATACCCCTAATGACTCAACTCCTGCAGCCACACCCATACCCTACCTGCCAACAGTCAGCAGTCAGTTAATCCTTAACAGGGGATTAATTCATTGATTAGGATAAGGCTCTCATAACCCAAGCATTTCACCTCTAAACATTGAATTGTTTCACACATGAGCTTTTGGGGAACACCTCATACTTAAACCATAACAATATTTATCTTTAGAATCTATTCTTCATGCAAGATATGCTCCTTTTTTTTCTTAAATAATCTTAAAAATATTTATAAATAAGTTTGCAAGTTTGGGGTAAGTCTTTTTCTAATTTTACTATTTCTCAGTTTAATTGGCTTAATTTGTTTTTTACTTCATGAATCAATTTTTTTGAGAATCAAATAAAATCAATTCCATTGAAGAAAATAAAAATTGAGTCCATATATGCTTGTTAGTATTTCCTAGAAAAATTGCTCAATTCATCTAGATTATTAAATATATTGATTTAAAGTTTGTATACTATTATTTTATAGGTACTTTTTCTTAGTTTTTTTACCAATAATTTCTCTGATTCTTTACAGGATAATTTTCAATATTTTATCTAACTTGTTATTAAAGAACTTATTTTTATTGATCAAATGTATTGTTATTACCTTATGCTTTATTTTTATATTTTTTTTCTACTACCCCTTTATAAAAGCATCTTTATAATTATTTTGTATTTGTTTTATTGTTTTCCACCTCTTTTCTTGCATTAATCACTTATTTTTCAAGTAAATATTTATTTTAACAGGACATTTATAGCCATAAATATTTCTCTAGTTATTTTGTTTTTGTCACAGATATTCAATCTATGCTCATTCTTTTTGAATGTTATTTAATTTCAGTTTCTTTGTTTTTGGGGTTTTATTTTTTAAATACATTATAGCAAAATACAACACAATTCTTATTACACATATAGAATGATTTTTCATATCTCTGTTTGTATATAAAGTATGTTCACACCATTTCATGTCTTCATACATGTACTTTGGATAATGATGTTCATCACATTCCTCTATCCTTGCTAACCCTCTGCCCCCTCCCTTCCCTTCCCACCCCTCTGCCCTATCTAGAGTTTGTAAATTCCTCTCATGCTCCATTTGCAGGTAAATGGATGCAGTTGGAGAAGATAATGCTAATTTCAGTTTCTTCATCATTTAGACAGTGGCTGTTTTTATTGAAATTATTTGTATTTATATTTTTACCAGTACATTATAATTATGTATAATAGTGGAATTCATTATGCCATATTCATACATGCATATAACATAATTTGATAAATATCATTCCCCATTTCTCTTTTCTACTTATAAAACTCAACATATACTTCATTCAGATTTTGTCAATATGTCAATTAACTGATATTGAGAAAACTATATATCCACAAGCAGAAAAATAAAATTAGGCTCTTATCTCATACTATATAAAAGGTGAACTCAAAATTGATTAAGGAACTTGATACTTCAATGTACAATAGAAACTCTAAAATTATTAAAAGAAAATATAGGGCAAAAGCATACATGACATTGGTCTAAATAATGGACCTTTTAAAATGACAGCAAAAGTAATGGAAATGAAAGCAAAAATCAAACTATAAAGTCTATGCACAGCAAAAGATATGATCAACAGACAGCCTGCATGAGAAAATATATTTACCAATTATATATCTAATAAGGAATTAATATCCAAAATATATATGGAACTGAAAAAATCAATAGTAGTATGAAAACAAATGACTTCATTTTTTAAAACTGGGTAAAATATCTGAATAGGTGTTTTCCCAAGAACATACAAATTGCCAACAGGTATATGGAAACTGTACAAAGTCAATGATATCAGGGAAATATGAATTAAAACCACAATGAGATATCACCTCACAACTGTTAGAAAGTCTATTATTAGAAAGATGAAAGATGACAGTGTCAGAAAGAATATGGCAAAAAGGAAAGTCTTATACATTGTTAGTGGGAATGTAAATTAATATAGCCATTACGTAAAACTATGCAAAACATTATGTAAAAACTCAAAAAAATAAACAAATAGACCATCAGATTTCTTGATATTTATCTGAAGTAATTAAAATCAGGATCTCAAAGAGATATGAATGGGAATGCAGATTTTGTTAAAATAAAGATAACTATGTGGAGCGGTGGCAAATTCCTATTATCCCAGCAGTTTGGGAGGCTGAAGCAAGAGGATTGAAAGTTTAAAGTCTACCTCAGCAACTTAGTGAGGCCATAAGCAACTTAGCAAGACCCTGTCTCAAAATTAAAAATAAGTAAATAAAAAGGGCTGTGGATATGAGTTAGTAGTTAAATGCCCTGAGTTTAATCACTGGGGACAAAAATAAATAAATAGTAAAATATGATATGAATAAGTCAAATAGTATATGTAAACACACATGTATCAAAAAGATAACATAGTATCAAAAATAGTTGATAATGTATATTTCACAGAGGAAATGGTGAAGTATTTTGAAATCTATTTTCTACAGTTTGCGTTTCTATAATGTTTTAATTTTTTTTAGATTTCCATGACTTTTATAATCATGAAGAATAGGAAAATTATTTTGAAAGATCAAAAATGTTAATGGCTCTACACTGAGAAGAAAAGTAAATGATGATAATGACTTTGTCTTCAAGAATGTTAATAAGATGACAGTCTTACCAGAGACATAAAATATTATTTCATTAATCACAAAATATGTAAATACTTATTTAAAAGATCTAAAGAACTTTCCTGAGGCTCTCCATAGGTTTGACTCCTTTGCGTTCTGCACGTGTTGGCTTAGATATCATCTCACAGAATCCTTCCCTGATCTAGCTAATGTAAGTACCATAATTTTACTCTCTATTACAATGGCTGCTTTATTCCCTTCATCTCACTTATCACCTTCTGTAGGATTTATTATTATTATTATTATTATTATTATTATTATTATTATTATTATATTATTATTATTTCTCTCCAGTTCATTGATTCCCATTTGAACTTCAGCTTTCATCAGAGCAGGGACTTAGATATCTTTTTTTTTTCTTTTTTATTTGACCCTCCATAGGACAGTGCACAAGTATAACAAAACAGTGGAATAAGAAGTGTTGAATGGTTAGGGTGAAAGGCTTAAAAGAATTTCACCAAAAGGCTGCCATCTTCGTAATGATACTGTGATTAGCCCAGCTGGCCAGCCTAAAAGCCCAGGACTCTGCCTAGTTTCTCTCTTCCTCATCTCTAATTCATCAGTACATTTCTATCTTTAAAATATCCTGAGTTTGACCTCTTCATCTCTCTCACTGCCACTGTCATTGATGTCACCATCAATTCAAAAATTACTGCTAGAACCTCTTATGTATTTCTTTTTCTTAAAACTTTAAAACACTTCGTGTTTTTACATAAAAGAAACCCAAACTCTCTACCACAGCCAAAAAGGTTCTGTAGAGTCATCATGTTCCAACCACACTGACCTGACAGATGAAGTGTTTTGTCCAGGGCTCTTACAGTTATTGTTCAGTCTTTGTTTACTTGCCCTATGTACCTGCCTTCACCAAGATTTGCCTTTGAATATTTCCCCAATTTTCAATCTCTCTTTTTATGTTAATTATTTAAAATACACACAACATTTTTTCATGTACTTGTTGATTGATTGCACTTCTCCTCTGAGAAGTGTCTGTTCAGGTCCTTGGCCCATTTGTTGATTGGGTTATTTGTTTTCTTATTGTTTAATTTTTTGAGTTCTTTGTATACTATGGATATTAGGGCTCTATCTGAAGTGTGAGGAGTAAAGCTTTGTTCCCAGGATGTAGGCTCCCTATTTACCTCTCTTATTGTTTCTCTTGCTGAGAAAAAACTTTTTAGTTTAAGTAAGTCCCATTTGCTGATTCTTGTTATAACTCTTGTGCTATGGGTGTCCTATTAAGGAATTTGGAGCCCGACCCCACAATATGTAGATCGGAACCAACTTTTTCTTCTATCAGACGCAGAGTCTCTGATTTGATATCATGCTCCTTGATCCATTTTGAGTTAACTTTTGTGCATGGCGAGAGAAAGGGATTCAGTTTCATTTTGTTGCATATGGATTTCCAGTTTTCCCAGCACCATTTGTTGAAGATGCTCACCATTTCTAGCAGTCAGAGAAATGCAAATCAATTCAGAGAAATGCAAATCAATTCAGCCATTATGAAGTCAAACAACAACAAGTGCTGGCGAAGATGTGGGAAAAAGGGTACACTTGTACATTGCTGGTGGGACTGCAAATTGGTACAGCCAATTTGGAAAGCAGTATTGAGATTCCTTGGAAAGCTGGGAATGGAACCACCATTTGACCCAGCTATTCCCCTTCTTGGACTATTCCCTAAAGACCTTAAAAGAGCATGCTATAGGGACACTGCTACAACAATGTTCATAGCAGCACAATTCACAGTAACTAGACTGTGGAACCAACCTAGATGCCCTTCAATAGATGAATGGATAAAAATAATGTGGCATTTATACACAATGGAGTATTACTCTGCACTAAAAAATGACAAAATCATAGAATTTGCAGGGAAATGAATGGCACTAGAGCAGATTATACTAAGTGAAGCTAGCCAATCCCTAAAAAATAAATGCCAAATGTCTTCTTTGATATAAGGAGAGCAACTAAGAACAGAATAGAGAGGAAGAGCATGAGAAGAAGATCACCACTAAACAGGGATGAGAGGGGGGAGGGAAAGAGAGAGAGAAGGGAAAATGCATGGTAAAGGAAAAAGACCCTCATTGTTATACAAAATTACATATAAGAGGAAGTGAGGGGAAAGGGGGAAAAAACAAGAGAGAGAAATGAATTACAGTAGATGGGGTAGGAAGAGAAGATGGGAAGGGAGGCGAGGGGAGGGGAGGGGAGGGGAGGGGGGATAGTAGAGGTTAGGAAAGGCAGCAGAATACAACATACACTAGTATGGCAGTAGGTAAAAAAGTGGATGTGTAACCCATGTGAATCTGCAATATGTATATAGGGTAAAAATGGGAGTTCATAATCCGCTTGAATCAAATGTATGAAATATGATATGTCAAGTGATATGTCAAGAACTTTGTAATGGTTTGAACAACTAATAAAAAAAATAAAATACACACAACAGTCTATATAAAACTACTGTAACATACCCCAAATAAAAATATACGTGCATGAGTATATAGACACAGAATCCCTTCCTGCTTTACGCACTTTTTAGGTACAAACCCAGAATTATTTTGTTTATATAACTTATGAATGTATGAAGCTATTTATTTATTGGTTAGTTTAGTGTTACTAGAAGTTATACCCTACAAGATAAGGGATTTTGTCTTCCTTATTTATCACCATGTTCCCAGAATCTCATTTCTTTCTATAAATAAACAATGATGATGCAATAATAACATATATATATAATGTAATGGTAACTCAAGGAATAATGAAATAGAACTCTTCTCTTTAAGGTAAAATTCTTATCACTTTAAAAACTATCTTGCTTTTAGTCAGGTATATTTTTCATATATGGTGAAATAGCAAAGAACACGTTCTAAAACCTACTCCTTTGAAAATTTTTTCTTTCTTCCTTAAACTAGATACCAAGTCATTCTTCATCACATGACCAAGAGCCCCTTCACTGACAAAGCTTTCTATTATCTTCCTAATATGACTGAATGTCCCTATTAGAAATTATTGAACCTACAACTTTCCATATAGTGCTTATCTGAGTTGCAATCTATCTAATTTTAAAAATTTAAATGGTTCTTTCCATTCTGTCTTCCACTAGACTCTAGCTCTATGAGTACAGGCATGTTATCTATTTTTAATGCTGTTTAACCCAAACTGCTTATCCCAGTACCTGGATTTTCTCAGTAATTAAAAAATATTTCTTGAAAAACTAAATCCCCACAAGCATTTCTCCTCATTGTCTAATACAAAATACATGAACATGGCTTCATATTCCAGGATTAAGCCATACATGAACTATGTACATATTTATATTGGACTTGGAGTCCTTTTTTTTCCAAACTGGAATAGTGGAAGCCAAAACTGGTTAATTTAATGCCCCTTCAGTTGAATTATATGTAATTAAATTTATTATTTTATGAATTTGTAAGGGGTGAAATAGTTTTTCTCCTCTATGTTGAGTGTGATTCCTCATGTTAAGCTACATAAATGAACTCCATCACTTTATTTTACAAGAAATATCTCATTTTTATTAACTCATTAACTCATCTTCCTTCCCCTCTACATTCCATTTGAGTCACCAAAATGTTATTCCAACAGAAACAAAAAATGCTTTTATAAGTGAATATCAGCAATTTGAAAACAAAATATATTTGGGGGCATATATCTTAGCAATTGAAATATATTCTGTATATTAAAAAATGGTTTTTCTAAATGTAGCACTGGGAAAGGACAGTTGGTTAAACGTTTTTCTTTTTAACCTTCTTCTCACATTTAATGATTCATTCTTAGCAGTGTCAGCATTGAACACAGGAACATAAAGTTAAGTTCTCTCAAAAGGTTGAACATTTTGTCATTTCCTGAAAGACTGAAGAAAACCAAACCCAGCTAGCCACTCTTACTTCCTAGGTTAGTTATACTTTTACATATATATATATATATATATATATATATATATATATATATAAGTCTTCACAGTAAAATGACAACTCAAAGAAATCAGAATTTTTTAATTAAATATCTATTATCACCCAACTTAAAATATTATTATTGTTGTTACTTTAAATTTTAGCACAGAAAGGAATCATACATTTCTTATGAGCATTTATTTGATGTATATTAGGAAATTAACCCAACTAAACGATTGATAGTATATGCTCATTTCAGCCATATGTACAGTAGAAAAACACTTATTACACCTGATTTTTCCAAATATTATGGAAATGATCAAGCACTCATGTGACTAGAGAAAACTGTGAGGCATATAGAGATGGTGGAAAGATAGTGTCTGTTTCAAATTGAAACAAATATATGCTTTTACTCAAAGACAAAATGTTAATATGAATCTGAATTTGAAGACTGTGTGTGTGTGTGTGTGTGTGTGTGTGTGTGTGTGTGTGTGTGTGTGTATCTTATCAGGAAAAGAGAAGAGAAAATATTTTTGTTACCTGTGTAGAGAAACGCAAAAGGCAAATAATAATGATGATGATGATGATGATGATGATGATGATGATGATGATGATGGTATGTACCAAGTCTAGAGCTGAGTACTGAAGCTGCAGAGATAAATAAGAGAGGTATGGTTCTTGACCTCATTCAACTCATTGTAAATGGATTAACCATGCAACATGTTAACCTACTCCTGTGCCTTTACATACATAATTGCTATATATAAAACTGTACATATTGCTATTTGATTCCAATCAACATATGTACTTCAATGGAGCCTGAGTGCTACAAGAGACATTATAGTAGTCAAATTTAAATAATTTACATTTTAGAGAAGGCTTCCCCAAAAAAGGCAGGGTGCAATTCAGATAAGTCATGAGTGTATAATGAAAGTTGAAATGACGAATGAGATGGAGGTGTTAGCTGAGGAAATGTCATCTTTAAAGACTGTTAGGTTGCAAGGGGTTTGGTGAATTCCTAGAAATGAAAATACAGATCCTGTGAAGATAAAATTGAGGAAGTCAGGAGTGATAGGAAATGAGACAGAAGTTATGGTTAGGAATAAAATTATTTTAGGATATGTTAGATTTTAATCTAAGAATGATAGGAAACCATGTAAGGGTTTTAAACAAGGGAATGACATGAACATTTTCCTTATTAAACCTTACTAAATTAAGATGTGTTCCATGATTCCTAATTACCATCACAAAACCATCCATGATTCCTAATTACCATCACAAAACCAACTTCAAGGCCAATAATTCATGCTTGAGAGTCATACTTTGTGTTCCTATGTATATTTTTCATTTCTCTGTAGCTTTTACATATTGGTTTCTTTCCATTTCAATACTGTGATCACATCAAGTATTATTGTCTTGGGTAAACCAGGTAGATCTATAGATCTAGCTGACATTTCCTAAGTGACTCCTGACTTGAAGTGACTCCATTTTTCATTCAAACAAAAATAGTACTTCTGCCTAATAGGGTATTATGCAGCCTTTAAAATATATATATTGATCCAGGCACAGTGGTGCACACTTGTAATCCCAGCTACTCAGAAGGCTGAAGCAGAAGGACTTCAATTTCAAGGTCATCTTTCAGCAACTCAGTAAGACTATGCTATGTCTCAAAATAAAAAAAAAAAAACATAAAACAAAAAATGACTACTTATATATATCTCAGTGGCAAATAACCCCGGGTTCAATCATAAGTGTGCATATATTTATATACATGTATACACTGAGTACTTATAAAGAGAGAGGGTGAAGGAAGAGAAAGGGAAGAGGGCAGAAGATTCCATCAAAATACAAGATTGGTGGACTAGATGAAGGGATTGAGTGGTGGGGAGAAAGAATAGGATAAGGAAAAACAGCGGAATGAATCTGACATAACTTTCCGATGTGTGCATATGAATATACCACAATGAATATCATCATCATGTATGTACAAAAGATACTAACTTTAAAAAAATTAGAAGTAAATAGCAGAGAGAAGCAGAGTAGAAGGAAGGGAACAGAGAGGGGTAGGGGAGGTAGGAGGAGAAGGAGGAAAGGAGAAATACTGGGAACTGAATTAGAGCAAATTATATTCCATGCTTTCATACTTATGTCAAAATGAATCCTAAAGTTATGCATAACTAAACAGAACCAATAAAAAAGAAAAAAACATTATAAAATTAAGTTTTAAAAGGACAGGAAGCTAGTAAAATTATCACATTATACTTTAGAATAAAGAAATAACAAAATTTATGTCTTCTTTGCTTCTATATTTTCATCTGTTGCTCATCATGATTATATATTATGTTTAAAAGGACAAGAAAATGAAGGAAACTTTAATTTTTATAAAGGGAAACTTGCCTTTCCAAATGACACCAATACTAAGCTAAACTGAGAAGTAAAATTTCTGAATTTTCTTAGATTAGATAGTACTTCAAACTTTGAAGTTTCATAATTAAAATGTCTACACTTTGATGTCAGAAAACAACATTTTATTAAAAATCTTCATCTGAGGCAGCCTCAGAATGAATCTATATTTTAAGATTTAATGAATTTAAGCTCCAATTTAGGTATTTAATTAGATATATTTGTTCTTTATTGTTTAACTTTTGTCCCTTTTTAAAATTTGCCTTTGTCATTCCATTTCAAAGGAACTACATAAACTTGACTTCATATTCCCTCCTGAATATGGCTTCTTCCTGCCTCAGGACCCATGCCCCTAAAGCTTTCTTATCCCCTATTGTTGGGCACCTTCTTTCTTGCGTTCCCCTGGAAAATGTTCTGAATTCCAGTCTGTATTTCAACTTTCTCACCCCCTCCACCCAGGCCTAGAACAGATTGTAGAAACTCACCTCAGTTCGGGTCCTTATTGAAAAATTGTGGAGAATGAAAGTGCATTCCTTACAGTTCATGAAAATCAAATGAAATAAAAAGTAATTCCTGGTCCCTAAGATATATTTATTCAGGGAACATTAGCAACCAGAGAAATAGTTTCCCAGGTTTTCGATTGGATTCTGTGGGAAGCACACCTTGAAGAAGAGCTTAAAGTAAAGTTTCCTTGGGAACGCCCTCAGGATCATTAGCTATGGAGGGCAATGAACAGGGAGGAAGTGGATTGGGCTGACAGAAGTTGAATCAGTTGGTACAAATGCCATAGCTGTCCCCATAGGCAAGCTGGAAGATTCTTATAGTGTCTCAGGAATCAATGACATTGGATATGGCTGTTCCTTGAGGTAACTCTTTCCAGCCTAGGATAATTTCTGGAGAAGATTCTGAGTTAAGAATGGTCAGTAACCAGTACTCTCAGCAGCTGGAAATATAATTCCTATAGTCCTGAAGGGGGATCATCATGCCTTGTAACAATACTCTAGAACAGGTTGGAGAGAAAGACAATGTGTTTCGGTGTTTCTTTTCTTTCTCCATTCCTACCCAAACTCTTTCTTCCCACAAATAGTTCATTTAGTAAAATTTAATGTTTTGTCATAAGTTCACTGTTTTTTTCTCCCCATTCATCTCAATTATTTATTTTCTTCTCTACTCTTTTTGTGTATATTTTTTTTGCCTGGATTGGTATCATATCCTAATTTTCATAGAATGAAAAGATGACTCATTCTTATAAAAATGTGGTTTTCTTAACATTTCCTCACCCTGTAATCAACTTTACAAACTGCCTCAGGATATTAAAATGATACATTTTCATTTTGAGGGAAATTTTCAAAATGTATTTTGAATAAGTAGTTAAACGTGTTTCCCTGAAGGTTGATATCATATGATTATTTGATATTTCAATAACAATTGTTGGTTACTGACATGACTTGCCTTTTCCCAGGGAGACACATAAAAATAGCAGGAGCCTCCGAACAATTTCCTAGCTATAAAGCAAGTTTTGCTTTGTGTCTTCAATTATAATTATCTTCATTGCATTGTAAAGAATCAATGTCATACACAAAATCCTCCATTAACAATCACAATGTGTACAAATTATCTTCATTCCAGGATATCTCAAGGGCCCAGGCTGTTTGTATATGATAACAGTTCATTGAGACCTAAATTACAGAGAATTAAAAGAAATGAATAGGAAAAATACTGCTTTTACTGATGATGCAGGCATTTGCTTTTTAAAAGAACATGTTTATCTTTATATAAGCAACTAACATTTAAGGATGGCTCTTTGGAAGGAAGCACCCCTTTAGTTAAACTAAAAAGGAGGAGGAGGAGTAAGAGGAGAAGGAAGAAGAAAATAATATGAAAAAGAAACAACAACAAAAAAGAAGGAATATGTTCCAAGGAAAGTGTGAGTAGAAGTATCCTGGAATTCTGGCCCTAAATGAGAAGAATGATCAAAAATTAAAAAAATGATAGACCCATTTTTGTTACTAATAACAATTAATTAAATGGGTTAACAATAAGATTTACATTTTAAAAGGTATATTAATGTACTATCATTATTTTATGGATAACACAATTCTAAATGAAACACAAAATTTTATGGGCTGCTGCTAATCTTAAATGAGGACTCCATCCCTTGATATTCAGAATGATGAGTTCCCAGCTTCCTTTTACCTTTTCAGTTAGTTTCAAGGTAAGAGTCAAATGACTGATTAAACATATATCTATGACAGTAGATGCAAATCACATTGATATGAATAACTCCTGCTGGATGTCTAATGAACAGAAAGCTATATGAGTGGGAAGTTCCTGTATGAGAAATACAGAAGAATACCTGCTGTCCTGCCAGTCACTTTTCAGGGCACAGGGAATATCATAGGAAAACTAAAAGTGACAACAATCAAAGTATGATGTGAGTGAGGTTAATGAAAAGGGCCAATAGAGACCAACAAGTCTAAAATTACACTATACAAAACCAAACGAATAGCAGCTCAATGATGTGCTTTTGGTGCTAAGGGAACTGAAGAGGTATTTTTGGAGAATGATGTTTTAGGCAGGACGCTTTCATTTGTAAGAGAAAGGAAGCTTTCCATTTCCATAGAACTAAGCCAGAATAGGCTTTAATGTTTTATGTGGCTAAAAGGGTTCTTTGGGATAATTGACTTCGGGAATACCTGAATATAGATGTTCAAAGTTGTTATTGGAACTGAGACTTGTTCTTTTCATTTTTTGATGTTATGGTTTGGATCTTGAATGTCCCACAAAGTTCCATGTATTTGAGTCTTGCTCCCCAGTTTGGCATTATTGGGAGGTAGTGGAACCCTTAAGAGGCGGGACCCCCTAGGAGGCTTTAGGTGAGGAGAGACATGCTCTTAAAAGGAGAATGTGGGACCACAGTCTCTTATTTTTCTTTTTCACTTCCCAGGTATGACACAAGCAGCTTTGTGAGCAGGCTTTGCTCTATCACAAACGCCTCACTATGATCCGTCACCTCACCACAGGTCCAAGAGCAAAACATAAGGCAGCATAAACCTTTTATCTTTCTGAAGTTGGTTGTCTCAGGTAATTGATACAGAATCTGACAAGAGCATTTGATGATATCTTGTTCAATATGGGCTTCATCCTTAGACTGCATGTTGTCATATTCTCCCTAAATGGATATCATTATATGTTTTTTTCTCATTAATTAGATAGGAAAAAATGCTATTATCTGTTCTTTCTTTCAGAAAGCTCCAGGACTGATTCTAAATGGACTAACTTAGGTTGAGTGTCCAACCTTGCACCAATATGTATGATAATAAGGAAGATGGTCCTTTGTCCAAGGTCCATATGAATCACATACACTGAGAGAAAGGGAAAGTGGTACTTTCCCAAAGGGAATCCAGGGTGCTTTTATAACAAAATGGGACAATATCTGTCAGGGAGTAGGGCACCAAAAGAGTATTTGTTTACCACTAATGGTAAAAAAGAGATTCAATTCAAGCAAGGGAACTGAATTGAAAGTATATTTGTGAGGAAAGATCATAAAATTCACATGCCTTCTTTACGAGCATTAACACTCACTTTCAGTCAAAAGAACTAGATTCAGATTTTTAGAAGAAAAGCATGCCCTGATAGCATTTCTTCTGTCCTTTCTCTCAAAGTTGTCTGTAAGTTATACATGGTGATATACCAAGTTTTGTACCTGAGGCTTCAGTTGGAGCATATTAAAACTAAAGAAGAAAAGAGAACAGTCATATTCCAGACCTCCAAACAATGACAATGAGTGGCATTTTACCTGCTCCCACCCATAAGCTAGGGCAGGGCACAGAGGGCAAAGGGAGGTGAAGGTTACAATACATAGAGAAGATAATAATGAGGAATAATTCTAGAAATTTAGAATTATAGGTCACCAAAAAGGGTAAAAGAAAAAAAAAACATAAAGTCTGATGTGCAGGAGAAAGTCATCCTAATCCTTCTGTATAATTAAAAGATGGATTTCTTGGAGTTTTCATTTTATTTTCTCTCAATTAGCTCTCAAATGTTTGTTTAACTTGGTGAGAAAAGTTCCCTGCACAATTAAATGATACAGTTGCTGCTATGTTCAAAGCACCTAGGCTAGACAGAGAGAGATTGGCAATACCAGCCCCCCACGCAGATTTGATAAGGCTTATTGAGGTCAAGCTACATAAGGAAGAATTTTGTGATTTAGCTAGGAAAAAGTCCAAATAAATTTGAAAATAATATTTTATAAGTAGGACAAAAAGACCTAAGATCTTCTAAGGAATAGAAATAATTGTTCTGTTCTGTTAATGAACAAAAACAATTATTTACTACAATAACTGATCGTATCTTACCTTGTGTAATTATAAGTGCGTATAAGATAAAGTCTTAACAAGCTAAGTAGGAAAGACTTTCATAAGATCAGGGAAAAATATATTTATCTAATCTTTCTCTGGCACAATCAATCTATTAAATTGAATGTAGCAGAAAAAGAAAAAAAAATGTACAGATAAACCTACGAAACTGCTATTATGGAAGACTGCTGGCCTGATACGAGAACAAAGTGTAGGTGGTGCTCAGTGATTCACACACGAAACCAATTGGGAACTAGCAGCGAATAACATTTATAACCTCTGATGCATGTATACCAATTTTCAGAACATGGGTAATAAAGTAAACAAGATTCTGGCACTAAATGTTATTGTAATATTTTAGTAACAAAATTATGTCCATATTCCATATATTTATTTATAAATAGAAATATATGTACAATTTATATGTGTTAAGAAATGCCAGGAGACTTAGGAAAAAGAGTAAAGGACTTCATCAGTAAAGGGGACTCCTCACTGAGGGTAGTTGAAATGAATTATAGGAAAGTGCACAGCTCAGTTAAATGAGACTACATTTCAGTCTACCAGCAACTTGCATTTGAAACTTTTTTTCTGTTTTCTCGTGGTGATGAACCATCGTGGAGAAGTCGGCTTGGTGCCACAAAGCTGCAGATAGTGGCAGTCCTTTTTAAAATTGAGTGTAATTACCTATATACAAACTTTAGATTTATAAGCATGAGGTTAATCTTCAGCATATTTCGATAACATACTATGAAACAAGTCCTTTATGAACATTTGGAAATGGAAGTACAAATCAGCAGGAATGAGAATGAGTTTAAAAAGAGTCAGCTTCCAAGATGGCTAACTAAAGGCACTCAACACTCACCTCCTCATCCACATAGAAGAAATAAAACAAGTGAATAGATGTATTTTGAGATGAGTAGCTGAAACTCAGCAAGGGAGCGCTGGAACTCAGCAAGGAAGCACAGGGACCCTATGAGACATGAAGATCTAAGATAGGAGAACAAAGAAAGGAATAAAGCACACTAGCAGCCACAATCTAGATGGAGTTCTGAGGTGGAAAGTTGGGGATGAAGTGGGGTAGGGACAGAGGAATCTTCATTGCAGTGGAAAGAGAAACAGGAGAATCCCTCTGGATCCTATCACTGTGGATGCCTGATACAGGCACTCTTAGTTACAGGAGAGTCTGAAAGTTAATCCACATGCTTGGAGTCCAGTTAGGGAATTTTCTGGAGTGCACAGGGTAGCTTTGCTTTAGGAGAAGAAGCTCCTAGTTGTCCCCACCTCAAATAGGATCACAGGCTTCTACATCATAGTGATATTCTGAGAAAGGACACTCTGTCAGAATTTGTACTATTCAAATGGACAGAAATCTCTAAGTGTCCCTGTCTCTGGCACTCCACAGACCTTACATCATACTAGCTTAAAGTCCTACAGTTGTGCAAATCCAACTAGATCCAGAAATGCAATGGTTACTCCAATACTCAAGCCCATGCAGTGCCCTATACTACAAGGAATTGGAGATTCAGCATACCACACAGTATGTGCTGCCACCAAGATCTGAGACTCCAGGGTTCTTGCTGCTGGGACTTGGGGGGACATCCCCTTTTCCCTTCCTGGTTGGTTCCATGTGCCTGCACTGGAACTAAGGGCATGTGCTCTATGTCCCTGCCACTGCTACCACTGCACTAGCCCTCCTGCCACTCTTAGGATTGACAGCATAAGCTCTTGCCACCCTGGACTGAGGATATGGACTCCAGCGACCATACACCCACTTCTGCCACCATCACCTATAGTGGAAGAAGCTGTAGAGAGACTACACAATGGCACCCAACTAGAATCAAAGCCAATCAAAACACTGAAAACCAACATCCTACTACACTAACCGCTGATTTTTCAGCAGAAAACTTACAGGCCAAGAGAAAAAGAGAAAGACCTTGTCAAGTTCTGAAGGAAAAAAATTATCTTTCAATAAAGAATATTATAGTAAGCAAAGCTATATTTCAGAAATAAGAAGAAGAAGAAACTTTCCAAACAGCAAAACTTGAGGAAGTATATCATCACAAGATCACTCCCACAAAAATGCTTGAAGAAGTCCTACATCTGGAAGTGAATGGATGATAACTACCATCATGAAAAAAAACATGAAATGATAAAGTTCAATTGCAAAGAAAAAGAGAAAGAATAAACCCTTCTTGGTACAGAAAACCACCAAACCACAAAAATAAGCAATAAGAAAGATGAAAAGGAGCAAAGAACATACAATTAGAAAACAATAAATAAATTGGCCAAGTAAATTCTACTCATCAATAAAAGTTTTGAATGTAAATAGATTAAATATTCAATCAAGAGATATAGAGCAACTTAATGAATAAAATAAGACTCAAAGGTATATGTTGCCTTAAGGAATACATCATCAGTAAAAATACCCATAGACTAAAAGAACAGATGGGAAAAATATTCCATACAATGGAAACCAAAGGTGAGCAGGAAATAAGAACAAATTTATGACATTTGTAGGAAATAGAATGGAAATGAAGAACATCATGTTGAGTGAGTAAGCCAGGCTCAGAAAACCAAGGGTCATATGTTCTTTCTCATAGGTAAAATCTATAGGAAAAAAATATGAGAGGGGATCTAATAAAAACATAAAGGAGATTAGTCAAGTTGAAAAAGGATATCAGGAGGAGGGAGGAGCAGAGGGCAAAGGGAAGTACTGGGGATGAAATTGATATGGATAGGTTTCTGGACATACATAACTTACCAAAATTGAACCATGAACACGTAGAATGCCTCAAAGAACAAGAACAAGTAATGAGGTTGAATCAGTAATAAAGTCTTCCAGCAAAGGAAATTCCAGGAGCTGATGGCTTCCCATGAAAGTCTACAAAACATTTAAAGTAAAAATAATACCAATTCTCAAACTACTTCCAAAAAATGAAAAGAAATTTTGCTAAATTCATCCTAAAAACCCAGCCTTACCCTGAAATCTAAAACAGACAAAGGCATAACCAAAAGGGTAAAGGGGGAAAATAAACCAATATCCAGAAGAAACACAGATGCAAAAATTCTCCACAAAATAACTACCAAACAAAATCCAAAAGCACATCAAAAAGATCATGCACCATAATCGAGTGGAATTTATTCAAAGTATGCAAGGATGTTTTGACATAAGCAAATAAACAATCCTTATACAGCGCATTAACAGAATGAAAAACAAAAACTATATGATCATATAAATAGATACTAAAGAAGCATTGAATAAAACACAATCTTCTACCATGGTAAAATCCTCAACAACTTAGGCATAGAAAGAACATATTTCAACACAATAAAACCTATACCAGACAAACACCCAACAAACATCATGCAAAATGGAGA
The DNA here is from genome assembly GCF_052094955.1 of Ictidomys tridecemlineatus. Classification (NCBI taxonomy): domain Eukaryota; kingdom Metazoa; phylum Chordata; class Mammalia; order Rodentia; family Sciuridae; genus Ictidomys; species Ictidomys tridecemlineatus. The sequence goes on from NC_135480.1 coordinate 34,952,554, forward strand.
AAAGCTGAAATCATTCCTTCTAAGATCTGGAAGAAAACAAGGGGTCCTCTTTTACCTTTCCATATTCAACATGGTACAGGAAGTTTTAGCCTACAGACTTAGGCATGAGAAAGAAAGAAATGGTTTCCAAAGGAAAAGAAGTTAAATTATTCCTATTTTCAGACAATATGACTTTTAAAATATTTAAATGTATCTAAATTTATGTAATTAAATAGTTATATTTATTTAGTTAAACCTAAAATCTCCATGGGGAGGGGGGAAACTGTTAGAATTGATAAATTTAGTGAAGTTGTAGGATATAAAATCAACATACAAAAAAGTACTCTTTTTATACTGATAATAACCTGACTAAAAGAGAAATAAAAAGTCTAATATATATAATATCTATCCAAAAAATTCTAAGTAGGAATAAATAAAACCAAGAAAGTAAAAGATCTCTACATGGAAAATTATAAACACTGATGAAAGAAATCATAAGGAACACACATACAAAAAGAAAATGGAAAGTTATCCCATGCTCCTGAAATGGAACTATTAATATTATTTAAATGTGTATATTACCCATAGTAGTCTACATATTCAGTATAATCTCCACTAAAATACCAATAGTGTTTGTGTTAATTTTCCATTATTATAAAATATGTTTGAGATAAATCAACATTTATGGAATAATGGTTTATCTTGCCATTGGTTTCACAGGTTTCAATCCATGGTCACACAGCCCCGTGTCTTTGGGCCTGTGGTACATCCCAATGAGGAGCACATGATACAGAACACTGCTGAAATCAAATCATCACAGTCAGAAAGTAAAAAGACAGGAAGGGACTGGGGTGCTAATATCCCAATAACTAACTTTCTCTCACTGGGCCACACCTCTTAAAGGTTATAAGACCTCCCAATAGTGCCATGGGCTAAGGATCAAGCCTTTAACACATGGGCCTTCAGAGAATTTCCATATCTAAAATCTAGCAACATCTTCATGGAACTAGAAAAAAGAATCACAAAATTCATATGGAACCACAAAAAGAGCCAGAATAGCCAAAGCAATTCTAGCGGGGTAAGGGAAACAAAACTGAAAGCATTGCAATACCTGTTGTCAAAACAAATTACAACGTAGTACAAAGAAAGTCATCAAATCAGCAAAATAGTGACATAAAAGCAGACACCAAGACCAATGGAAGACAACAGAAAACCCAGACATCATCTATGTATTTACAACCATCATCTATGTATTAACTTTTAACAACATTGCCAGGAACACACATTGGAGAAAGAACAGTCCTACTTCAACAAATGGTACTGGGCAAACTGTATACGTACAGAAGATCAAAACTAGACTCATTCTACAAAAATCAACTCAATTGTATCAAAGATCTAAATATTAATACCTAAAACTATGAAATGACTAGAAGAAAAAATAGGGGAAGCACTTTAAGATACTGAAAGGGGCAAAAAGACTTGTGTCAAAAGACTTTGGAAGCACAGGCAACAAAAGCAAAATTAGACAAATAGGATTATATCAGATTAAGAATTTCTGCACAGCAAAAGAAACAAATTAATGGAGATAACCCATACAGTGGGAGAAAAGTTTTACAAGCAATTTATCTGATAAAGGTTTACTAATCAGAAAATATAAGAAACTCAGACAACAGTAAAAAACGACCAAATAATCCAATTAAAAGAGAAACAAATACGAACAGACATTTCTCAAAAGAGGATATACAAATAACCAACAAATAAATGGAAAAATGCTCAATATCATTTATCATCAGAGAAATATAATCAAAACCACAATGAGATATCATCCTATTCCAGGTGGAATGGTTATTATCAATAAAACAAAAAATAACAAATGCTGATGAGGATGCATGCCATCATCCCAAGAAAGAGGGTCTGTCATACACGGTTGGTGGAATTTAAATTAGTACATTGATTATGGAAAATGACATGGGAATTATTGAGAAAATTTAAAAATTTAAAATAGAGGTATGATATGATATGCCAATCCCACTGCTGGGTATATATCCAAAGAAAATCAGATTGTTAGGCTAAAAAGGGGAATGCAGTGGATATTGAGAGGATGGAAAACAAATACCAAAACACAGTTGGGGGAGCAGTTCTGGCACTGTATGGCACAGAAAAGCAACTGTGGTCTGCATCAATTAACTATAAATCTCAATATAACTAGGAAAGAGTTTGAAGGTTTCACAGAGAAATGTTAACATTTGAATAGATGGAAATGCTAATTACCCTGATTTAATCATTACACTTTGTATTCATGTATTGAATTACAATACTGTAACCATAAATATGTATGAATATTATGTGTCAATTAAAAAAACAAAATCAAATTAAAAAAGAATAATGAGTCAGAATGAGTCAGATGAAGCTGACTACATTCTCCTTTGGATAAGTATTCAAGAAAGGTAGATGATGTCCATCTCAATTTAGCCAAGTATTCATCACAGTCACAACAGACACATAACTTTGTTCAGAGAAAGAGATCCGTAAGATCATAATCAACGAATTGACTAATTCATGGAGCACAGAATTTTGTTTTCAAAACCTCTTCCCTTGCTTCCTTTGTTTTTGAGAATATTAGCTACCATATTTGAGCACCTATAATGTGCTAACCATTGTGATATTCCCAGGATGTAAATCCCATTATCACAATGACTGATGAGACAGCTGTTTTTTGAATTACACATAGAAAAATCTAGAGATTTGCCCAAGATCATGGGCCTATAGACAAGAAGCTTACATTAGCAAATTACATGAAGGAGGAGAAAGAATAAATACGTTGGATTACAGAATCAGGCTCTAAGAGAATCTAATCTCATTACTGTGTCAGATTAAGTATGACATTCATACATGTCTTATTTTCTAATAAGCTCAATATGAGTAAGTATTATTGACATGGTCTCTAAGAAAATCAAACGATTCTTAGGTTATTCTGTAGTATAACACTGTCCTAAGAAAGGGAGGTGATGTGGTTGCTCTTTCAGTATTTTTAGTTCTAACATACCTTAATATAGGGGTATATGTATCCAAATTCTTTCTTTTGGTAGTGACAGAGTCTCTTAATGCAAGAAAGGAATTTTTTGACTCACAAAGCTAAGAGTTCTCAGATAATCTACACACCTGAAGAAAGAACTGTGGGAGCCTGAACTTCAGGAATCGGGTCCTAGAACCATCTTGTCTCTATTTTTAGTCTCTCATTGCAGCTTATCATTGCTTTGCTTTGCATGTTGGACTCATGTTCTGTTTCATATAGGCTTTGCCACTGGGAACAAGCAGGGTCACCAAGAGTTTGGGCTTATCTGTGGCAGATGAAGAAGAGAGCTTCATTTTTCCTAATCTCAACATGTCAATTCCTTAATCCTTAGGAGAAATTCTGATTGGTCATTATTTTAAAAATTAAAAAAAAAAATTTAAAAATTAAAAAAAATAAAAACTCTAGCTTAATCACTATTGTCAGTGGCCAGGTGGGGTAGTGTGGATGGCCAGGAGTTGGTCATATATATGATCACTCTTGTGGACAGCATGGAGTGGAGCAGAACCTATTACTACAAGATAGATAACTACAAGATAGCCCTGGTTCGATCCTCAGCACCACAAACAAACAAAGATGTTGTGTCCGCCGAAAACTAAAAACTAAATATTAAAATTCTCTCTCTCTCTCTCTCTCTCTCTCTCTCTCTCTCTCTCTCTCTCTCTCTCTCTCTCTCTCTCTTAAAAAAAATCTTTTTGCAACACAGATTATTGTTATACCTTGTACAGCCACTGTTAGTAGTGGAGATTACCTAAACAGAACTCCTGATTCATGGATAGCTCTTAATAAATTATAGTTTCTGTGTATACACACGCACACACACACACACACACACACACACACACACATACAGGCACAAACTTACACATAGAGGTGTATCCCGAAATTCTCTGACCTCTCTGATACAGGAAGCATGTCACACCTGAACCACAACAAACCCTTACAAATGCACAAACTATGGATATGTACACTGTGGTTTGAAATGAGAGATAAACCAGGGATGCCAAAGTGACATAATGCACATAATCAGAACATAATTAATAATAACAATTTATTAAGACTGGTCAGTACCTTGGAATTGGCTTAGAAATCCAGCATACATAGGGTGGAATTTGAAAAATTTTGGTTAGCACATAGGGTTTAGATATTTATTTCATGAGGATTAAGTGAAAAAATAATTAAAAATTTTCTTAGACACTTAGTACCCCATTAATACTCTATGAAATTTTGTTATTATTTTAATTCAGGGTTTATTGCATGGTCTTCGCCTCTTAGAATATGAGTTTCTCAAGACATAGACTCTGCCATACTGAGGTCTTTTTCTTTAGAGTTTAGTTTAATGCCTGGTGCCTTGATAGGCACTTAAATAAAAGATGAGAGAAAAGGAAATATGGTGCCATGAAACAAAAGCCACAAACTAAAAATTATAAGATAATGTGAATTAATAACTACACACTTGAAATAGAAGCAAGAGAAATTAAGCCTAATTGGTAATAAAAAAGTAAGAGGCATGACAGAAAGGTGAATAGCAAAAAGAATGATTAAGAGATAAATCAACAAGCAGAAGTATACCATTCTAATTCTGTATGTTTCAGAGTCTAATAATTGCACCACTCAAATCAGGTATTTAACACATTAATAATTCCATGAGTTCAGTTTTCTTTCTTTCTTTCTTTCTTTTTTTTTTTTTTTTTGATACCAGATATTGAACCCAGGGGTATTTAACCACTAAGCCATATCCCCTGCCCTTTTAATTTTTCATTTTGATACAGGGCCTTGCTAAATTGCTGAGGCTGGCTTTGAATTGGCTATCTTCCTAACTCAACCTCCCAAGCTGCTGGGATTACAGGTGTGTGCCATCGTGACCAACACAAATTCAATGGCTCCTGGTTGATGCCATCGTGATATAAATTTCTGTAACAAGTATCATTTTAATACAATGTTTTCATGTTCACTGCAGCTGGTTTCTAAGCCAGAGCTAAAATTCATAAGCTAGCAGGCACTTCTGTCAGGCTGCTTTTACATGTTTGGTGTTTATTTTTCTTGCTCTAAAGAAAGACTTTATGATTTCTTTCATGCCATGGCATACAGATAGAGTGAAACTATTAGGGCACTTATGGAGATAATGGAATAAAAATCTGTTACTGGGGAAAGATTGCTCCCAGAGCTCCAACTGACCTGGGTCTTGCACTGCTGTCCCAAGACTGAGGGGTGCACTATCGAAGCAGACCTCTGATTAGTTGAAACTATAAATGGCATGGGTCACTTCTGTTGGCAAATCCTGCACTAAGCACTGTGAAGAAGTGGATGGAGCATTCTTTATTATTTGTTTGTTTGTTTGTTTGTTTTGGGTACTGGAGGATTGAACTCAGGATTGTTTTACAACTGAGCCACATCCCCAACTCCTTTATTTATTTTTTTATTTTGAGATAGGGTTTTTCTAAGTTGCTGAGGGCCTTGCTAAATTGGAGAAGCTGGCTCTGAACTTATGATACTCCTGCCTCAGGCTCTTGAGCCATAGAACATGTTTTATAGATTTCATTTACTCAAAAAATATTTATGGTAGTTACTCTTGTGGCCACTGAGATGCAGAAATGAACGAAATATAATTTGTTATAAATATCTTCAAACTCTGCTTTCCTTGGGGAGAAAAAAAATCTGAAAGACTAAGTGACCTGGTCAGGTCCACAGGAACATGGGACCACTACCAGATGCTGTAGAACTTGAATCAACTCAGTTCTTGCCAAGGGGGGAAAAGATGCTCACAGGTCTGTACTGTATAATTACATTCACCATTCCTTGGTGAAGAAAATGACCTCCAAATGTTTTCAGCTTATAAATTTGTCAATGTATGCTCTGTTCGTTTGGAATATGAGAGAATTTAGGGAATGTTAAAGTCTGTGATTGCATTTGTTTCTTAATTATTTGACATGATAAAAAAAAGGAAATTTGGGGGTCAGTGTTACTCTGATACATGTTGGTCTCTTACATGTAGAAACTTACTTTCAATGTAGAGAGCCAATACCTTTCAGCCCCTCCCACTATCAACAGGGAGGTCAAAGAGGGAGACCATAAAGTGTCACCAGAATTCTGCTCTAAGATGAGACAAGTTTGGCAGAAAAGCACATTTAAACTGTTTAAGAAAATAAAAATGTAGTGCACATAATTGCTAATTACAGAGGCATCTTCATTTTTCATTAAAGCATGTCTCTGAAGAATTCTACTTGAGAAACATTTTAATGGCTTATTTGAATATTTATGCCCCCACATTATACATATATATTCTTATAAATAATAAACTGATTGCATTTATTTATTCAATAATTCAGACTTTTTCCTAATCCTTATAATGAGAGGTGATGAATGATAGATTATGGGAAATATTATGTAGTGAAGGATTTTTCATATCCTTGTATCTGGTCCGCACAGATGCTTATTCATCTAAAAGTCGATGATTTCTAAACAAAATGACAGAGGGAAAGATGTTACTCTATTCTCACTGACCCTGAATTTGTTAGTCATATTATTACTAGGTTTTTAAAAAATGGTAGCAAGTTACTTGCTAGAGTCAAAGACAGGATTGAAATGTGACCCCAGAGCCCTCAAATACTCCAGATTGTCTCTGTAAAATTTTGGAGCTTATCCAAAAATCTGCTCATATTTCAACTTACTTTTCATGTTTAATTGTTATTTTTGTATAAATATGTTCTTTTAAGCTCAATGTTTAGAACAAAATATAATTTGTTATAAATATCTCCAAACTCTGAGCACTTGTATTAGATAATTATGCATGTAATTTTACTTATTAAGCACATTTTGGGTTTGACACTAAAGTGTTCAACTGCAGAGAATAACAAAACACCAACCCTGTGAAAAATCCCCAGCATCAAAGAGAAATGAATGACAGTTACTTAGGTTTTTAGTCTTCAAATCTGGCCCATTATTCTTTTGAAACAAAGGTTAAAATTGTGTTTGTCAACTGCATAGAGAACAAGGATGAACAATTTTTGAGCATCTGCCATAAGCCAGTACATGATGTTGGGATATCCCCTTATGTATCTCAAATTATGTGTGTGCTAACCAATGGGAGACCCTGTTAATGATACAGATTTTGGCTCAGTGGGTCTGGGGACTGTGGAGAAACATGAGTTAGGTCAAAACTGGTTGCCGAAGCACTGAAAGCTTTACTCAGTAATCTCCCTCTTAGTATTGATGCCACTGGATCACACTCGAGTACCATACTTTTAGTAACTAGCCTCTGCACACCATGAAAAAACACCTTCTTATGACACAGAGATGCATCTCAGGAGGCATGTGCTTTGGCCAACATCTCTCAATAATGAATATTAAATTTCTCTGGTGATTTAAAAAACCCAGCCATTTCTACCATCTCATTTATTTTCCTTCCCATTCCTAGAAGTCAGTTAAATGAAAGGAGAAATGCAATGGATAAATTCCTCCCAGGAATTTTTAAATACAGTGAACTCAATTTTGATTTTGTAGAGGAGTTTGAAATGCTTCTCTTAGCATCTCAATTAGAGTGTGCTTTCTACTTGACTTTTATAAAATCCTCTGTTTCTAATGTGGTTGTATTTTATTTTTTTAATTATTGTGTCCTTTATAGGAAAAATGAAATGACCTGAAAAAAATTATGTGACAGAAGATATTATGTTATTCTAAAGTCATCTAAAAAAGGAATGGAGAATGTGATCTACACTTAACATGATTTAATTTTCTCTGACTCCATGGTGGAATGCAAGAGAATAAAATAAGTGCTTTGTTCTACCTAGATGCTCAGGAGCTTAGAGGGTTGTCAAGGTAACCATAACTTTTGATTAGTATCAGAGTACATAAGAATCAAAAAAAAGCCCTGAATTTTCATTTTCTGTGTTACCATGTCACTTGGAATAATAGTAATATAGGCCTTCTCCTCCCTTCCCATCTGAAAACTGGTTTTCTCCATACCACTGCATTTAACCATCTGTGTTTTCAGGAAAGACATTACAAACAAGAAATATCCAGAATCCCTTAATATGGGGAGGCAACAGGGTCAAGAAAGACAACACTCTACTCTACCCACAAAAGGGCTTTAGTAAATAAGCAAATCTCTTTGTCTGAGAAATGGGGGTGGTGCAATGAGAAGAGAATCCTAAGGGAAAGTCCCAAGCTAGAGCAACAACCCAGAATACCAGGCTCCAGGGCAGATACATAATCAGACAAATACAATCCCAGACAAATAAAAGCAGTTATGTAAATGTTTCTTATATAATAGAATGGGCAATAAGACACTAAAAAATAACATTCAGGGCAACAATTATAATCCCCTAGAAAAGTGAAATGTGGCTATTTGGGGATTTGGTTTGGTTTAGTTTGGGTTTCATGTTTACAGCTAAGCGTTATTCTTCATCTCATTTGTTCTTCAGAAATGTATTCCTGACACATTATTGCACATTATAAGAATGCAAGAATTTTCTAATAAGCCATACAAGATTTAATGAAAGAGCATAAGCTAGTCTTTTCCATTAAAAACATTAAATATCTTATTATATAAAATTTGGGAGAATACCAAAGAGAAGCACCTAAACCCCTTCCAAATTACCTGGAAAATTATCTTTATTGTGTGTATTTAAGGAGTACAACATAATGTTTTGATATCCATAAACACTGTGAAATAACTACAACAATCAAACTAATTAACAGCCCATATACAGATACCTTTTTTGTGGTGAGAACAGATCTACCGTCTTAGGAAATCTCAAGTATAGAATACACTAGTATTAACTATTATCACTATGCTATACATTAGATCTCCAGAATTTACTCATTTTATAATTGAAAGTTTGTGTGCTTTGACTGAAATCCTACAATTATGTAAATAATTCAATTTTTTCTCTAATAATTTTAATACAGATAGGACCTTTTATTTTCATAATGTTGGAGCATGATTTTAACCTAAATCTGTAAGTATTTTATGTCAAAATTCTTCTTAAATACACTTAACCATTTCCTATTTTTCTGTAATTAAATTATTTCAAAAATGCTTGTCTTTTAAGGAAGTACTGAATTGAACATCTTTGTAGTAAAAGCCTTCCTCTGTGTTTTAGGCCCTTCTATTTGTATATATATATTTTTAAAGTATAATTGCAAAACTAAAGAGGGATTATATGTTAAAATTCTTGATAAGAATTGTCAATTTTTCCCAAAATAATTTTTGCTTAAATGTATCATAAGTTTTGATTAAATGCTATGTATATGGAGTTGTCCTTTTAAAAATACATGAAAACCGAGGTGGAAGAACACAGAGGTCAAGAGCCCCAGACTTGGAGTCAAATCTACCTGAGTTCTGGGATACATGAACAGGGAAGCTCTTAACCTTTCTTCCAGACCTTGCCACATACAAGACATGGCAAAAGTTTGTGAATATATGATCCGTAAGTATCACAGTAAGTTTGTTAACTCCATTTTATAAAGGAAAAAATAAAAATCAAAAGAAAAAGGTTAAATGAGTGGTGAATTTTGCCGCCCCCCAGGTCAGGGGCTATTTCCATCACCCAGCGCTTCTGGTGTATGCATACAGACTTCAAATGTTGGTTTTCTGATCTAATCTCCACATACTATTTTAAAGCACATGCTTTATGTGATTTAGCATTTAAGTTCGCTGAGCTTTGATGAGATGAATAGTGCTTTCCTCTTGTCATGATGTCATTACTTACTCAATGCATTTTCCCCTTTTTGGAATCATATCATGCACATTCAATTCCCTAAATCCTATAATAGAAGCTTTTTATTTTTTAACCTCGTGTGTGCTCTACTTCAACCTTTTATCATAAAAGCCTGTTTGTTCACTTTCTGACAGCTCTCCACAGCTCATCACCCTGCCGGCTGCAGCTAAACCATACTATTGTATGAATTTCAATATATAGAAAAAGATGAAAGATGAAAAAAAAGAAGAATAGATAATGGGTCTATGATAAGTCAAAGAATTAACAAAAAGAGTCAAATTACCTGAAGTTCAAACCAAAAGACATCAAAGGTGGAAAGCCAAGTACTAAAATAAGAGATAATAGAAGATGATTAGGGGAAAAAATCATAATAAAAGGGAGATAATGGTTGGTAACTGGGAAGAGAAATTGTAAAGAACTAGAAATAAATGGGTAAGATAGAATTAAAGGTATAATAATGAGAACTGAAAAATAATAGTGGATGTAGTGAGAGATAAACCTGTCATATTTTCACAGGGAAGACAGGAATAGAGGGAATCGTTCCTGTGGGAAGGTTCCAAAGCTGCAGACTGAGTTTATATTCAGAGGTGGAGTGAAATCATGGAGATATAAAAGTAAATTGGGATAACATTGAAACTGGGTAATTACAATGGTGGCAAGGCAAGTCTTGTGACTTAAAACAGTAGGGTTGTAAGAAAGGTCCTTAGGCTTCCTTTTCCACAAAGAAAAATCAGTGCTCTTGCAAATCTGTCTGATCTGCCTCTCAATTCATCTTATTAAAACTAAATATTCTGAATACTAAATATCCTTACTGAGATACAAGTGTATGTGCACGTGTGCGCATCTTTCAAAATTTTTGTATTGGAACTATACATCCCAAGTGTCTTTGTCCACATCAACCTCCTTTTCCATTCCCCTAATGATACTGATCATGTGCTTTGCTATTTCAAATTTTTATCTTGACTTGATCTGATTGATCATTTCAGTACACAGGTTTTAAAGTGAAATTATACTTATAAAATCACCAAAATACAAACATAAAGCACTAACATAGCCTGTAAATTCCAGTTATACAAAGAATTATTTTGCTTTACTTGAGCTTCGACTTTTTAAACAATAAAAAGACATTCAAATATACTATTTTATTATGTGACTGGGGACTTACTTTATGTATGCTATGAAACTTATCCAGGGGGGGACAAGACTGTGTGTGGGCAAGAAACCACAATATACTATCCTGTAAGTACTGAACTCTGCCTAGACCATATATATTCTTGGCTATAATAAAAGGTACAAATTGAAAATATAATATCATTTCTGTCTGCAAATGAATGGATGAATTAATGAGTGCATTAATTTAATTAATACACATTTTAATTCCTAGCAAATCTGGAATTGGGTATACTAGAGACATTTGTATCAAAATTTATTTTTTAATTTTAGGAAAATCTGAATATTATACAAAACTCCCCACAATGGTTAATGTAGCAAATATGCACATTTCCATGTTCTTATCTAACAATTATGATTATACCTCACAATGAAAGGCTACTTTGATTAACCAATCAATTTATAAGCAGATAATATAGGAAGCTTTTACATTTAGCTACTGAGTTATTATTCACCAAATAGTAATGTCAACTTTATTATCTAAGATTTTTGTAATAGTGATTTAATCACCTATAAATAAAACAAGATATTGAACTCAGTAGAACTCATGAGACTCATTTAAAAAATTATATATTTAAGAATAATAGTTTTCCTACTAATACCATGTTTACTACATATTTTTTAAAAGTTGGTAAGGTAGAGATAACTGTAAGAAATAATATAAGAAATAAATATGGGAATGAGGGGGTGAAATATTCATTCAAATTTTTACTTGATTCCCCATTAGAAAAAAATTAAAGCTCACTCAAATCATTTGCTACAGAATTTAATATAACATGCAAGAATATATTAGAAGGGTGTTTAATATTTATAAATAATAACTTGATTACAAACTATATATCCATTTACCAAAGAAAGGTTTAATATACCCATGATATCCATGTTGGGCTGTTGAGAAGGATACACTTGGATATCTCAGGGACCAGAAAATAAACAAAAATATCTGAATCCTTCAACCAATATGTGAAAAGTCTCTTCTAGATCCAAAGTCAATGCCCATTTTGAAATCAGAGGCATCTATTGAGGCTGCATCAATAAGGTTAAGCTACAATCATGTGGACACATGAAGTCAGGAATCTTCTTGAATGGAGAAAAACAGGATCTGGGTCTGTGGAGGCCACATGCACAGGCAAGGAGGACTAACAAGATGAAAAATACAACTCATTCCTTTTTGGGAAAGAGTCCCTCATATACATAATCTGTCATAAAAGTGTAATCTTCATTTTCATATCTCTAACTCCAGGTTGATTCTTTTGACCCCTGTATTGACCATTTCCGTGCTTTTTATTCCTTTGTGTTGATGTATGTTTTATTCCCATTTAGTATTATTTTTCTTCCACTCGAATTACTTCCTTTAATTTTTTTTTCATAGTACATATTTTCTAAAGATGAATGTCTTCAGCTTTTGCAGAGAAGAAGTGGTATTTATTTTCCATTATTTTTGAGAATTTTTTAATAGTTACAGAACAATAGATTTAAATATTTTTAAAATGTTTCTCCATCACTGTCTTCTTGCTTGCAATTTCTGGAAAAAATATTTTGTATTTTTTTTTGTTATTGTTTTTCTCTGTGTGTGTGTGTGTGTGTGTGTGTGTGTGTGTGTATGTATGTTTAAATCACTCTGAGATACAGCATCACATTCTGGAACTTTCTAAAGAGGACATTATAGTTTCTGTTTTAGTAATGAGATAAAAAAATGTATAAATATTGAAGAAAAGAATATAATGTCAAAAAGCCCCACCCTAAGTAAGCTTCAGGGAAATTTTAAACTTCTCAAGTTAGCTTATAAGACATAGCACAATAACTTTTCATAACTTTGGTAATGAGCACCTTCAAGTCAACAAAATATTTTAAGATTCTATAAGCCAGACCAGCCTTAGCTTGCTAACATCTCCTAACCCCTAAAATATTAAAGGGACACAAAGGAAAGGTAGTTGATCTAGCTTGCCAATATAGAATGCAAGATGGTGGGCAGTTATGATGTTACCTACACAGATCCTACCTTATACTTTCTGTAGGGTACTTACATACCACAGGCAAAATTATGAATGTGCTTTGAAATTTATTTCCTACAAGTTATGAATATACAACCCCACATACTCACTGGAACATCTGAGGGAAAGTGCGAGGAAACTTGAGTTACATATTTTGGATGCAGAATAAGTGCTAACAGTGGTAGATAAAGGAAAAAAATATGTAGAATCTTGTTTGTGCAGCCTCATAGTCTCATCCGAAACACAACAATGAATATAATTGAATACAATAAAGAAATAAAAAGGAGAAAATTTTTAATGCTATTGTGTAGAGATACAAAGAACTCTCATTAAAAATATATGGAACTACATCTCAAAGCCCTAGAAAAAGAAGAACAAATTAACAACAAAAGCAGTAGAAGACAGAAAATAATTAAAATCAGAGCTAAAATTAATAAAATTGAAACAAAAGAAACAATTGAAAAATTAACAAAACAAAAAGTTGGTTCTTTAAAAAAATAAATAAGATACATAAACTGCTGGCCATGCTAACGAAGAGAAAAAGAGAGAAAACTCAAATTTCTAAAATACAAGATGAAGAAGGAAATATCACAATGGACATATCTGATATACAGAAGATAACTATAAACTATTTTGAAAATTTATACTTTAATAAAATAGAAAATATTAAAGGCATCAAAAGATTTCTAGAGACATATGACCTACCCAAACTGAATAAGGAGGTAATACATGATTCAAATAGATCAATTTCAAATAATGAAATAGAAAATGCTATCAAAAGCCTACCAACCAAGAAAATCCCAGGACCAGATAGATTCTCAGCCAAGTTCTACAAGACTTTCAAAGAAGAAATAACATCAATACTCCTTAAACTATTCCATGAAATTGAAAAGGAGAGAACCCTTCCAAACTCATTCTCTGAGGCTAATATCACTCTGATACCAAAACCAGACAAAAACACATAAAGGAAAGAAAACTTCAGACCTATATCCCTGATGAACATAGATTCAAAAATTTTTAATAAAATTCTGGCAAATTGCACACAAAAACATATTAAAAAGACAGTGCACCATGATCAAGTGTGATTCATCCAAGGGATGCAGGGTTGGTTCAACATATGGAAATCAATAAGCATAATACATCATATTAATAGACTTAAAAACAAGAATCATATGATCATTTTAATAGATACATTAAAAGTATTGACAAAATACAGCACACGTTCAAAACAATAGAAAAACTAGGCATAGTAGGAGCATACCTCAACATTATAAAAGCTATATATGCTAAACCCAAGGCCAGCATCATTCTAAATTGGAGAAAAACTGAAAAAATTCCTGCTAAAAACTGGAATAAGACAGAAATGTTCTCTTTTACCACTTCTATTTAATATCATCCTTGAAACTCTAGCCAGAACAATTAGACAAAAGAAAGAAATTAAAGTGATACAAATAGGTAAAGAAGAACTCAAACTATCACCATTTGCTGGTGATATGATTCTATATATAGAAGATCCAAAAAAATTCACCAGAAAACTTCTAAAACTAATAAATGAATTCAGCAAAGTAACAGAATATAAAATCAACACCCAAAAGTCAAACATATTCCTATATGTCAGGCATGAATCCACTGAAAGAAAAATTAGAAAAACTACTCCAGTCACAATAACCTCAAACAAACAAACAAACAAACACCAGGGAATCAATCTAACAAAAGAGGTGAAAGACCTCTGCAATGAAAATTATAGAACTCTAAAGAAAGAAATGAAGAAGACCTCAGAAGATGTAAAGATCTCCAATGCTCCTGGATAGGTAGAATTAATACTGTCAAAATGGCCATAGTACCAAAAGCATTATACAAATATTAAGATCCCAATGACATTCTTCATAGAAATAGAAAAAGCAATCATGAAATTTATTTGGAAAAATAAGAGACCCAGAATAGTGAAAGCGATCCTTAGCAAGAAAAGTGAAGCAGGAGGCATCACAATACCAGATCTTAAACTATACTACAGAGCTATAATAATAAAAATGGCATGGTATTGGCACCAAAATAAATTTGTAGACCAATGGTACAGAATAGACAGAACAGAGACAAATCCACATAAATATGGTTATGTCAAACTAGACAAAGGTATTAAAAACATTCACTGGAGAAAAGATAGCCTATTCAACAAATGATGCTGGAAAACTGGAAATCCATATGTAACAAACTGAAATTAAACCTCTATATCTCACCTGGCACAAAAATTAATTTAGGCACTAGAACAGAGACCCTGCTCCTAATAGAAGAAAAAATAGGCCCAAATCTTTACCCCGTCAGCCTAGAGTCTGACTTCCTTAACAAGACTCCTACAGTGCAATAAGCAAAATCAATAAATAATAAAAGGGGTAGATTCAAGTTAAAAAGCTTTCTTTCAGCAAAGGAAACAATAAAGTGAGGAAAGAGCCTACAGATTGGGAGAACATCTTCACCACATGCACCTCCGATAGAGCATTAATCTCTAGGATACATAAAGAACTCAAAAAACTGAACACCAAAAAGTAACAAATAACCCAATCAATAAATAGGCAAAGGAACAGAACAAACACTTCATAGAAGAAGAAATACAACTGATCAACAAATATACGAAAAAGTGCTCATCATCTCTAGCAATCAGAGAAATGCAAATCAAAACTACTCTAAGATTTCATCTCACTCCTGTCAGAATGGCAATCATCAAGAATAAATAAATGAATAAATAAATCATGCAACAATAAATGTTGGCAAGAATGTGGTGAAAAAGGTACACTCATACATTGCTGATTGGACTGCAAATTGATGCAACCACTATGGAAAGCAGTATGAAGATTCCTCAGAAAACTGGGAATGGAACCACCATTTGACCCAGCTATCCCAACTCCTTTGTTTATAAACAAAGGACTTAAAATCAGTATACTATAGTGACACAGCCACATCAATGTTTTAGTAGCTCAATTCATAATAGCTAGACTATGGAACCAACCTAGGTGTCCCTCAATACATGAATGGATAAAGAAAATATGGTATATATACTCAATGGAATATTACTCAGCTTTAAAAAAGAATAAAATTATGGCATTTTCCAGTAAATGGTTGGAGTTGGAGAATGTCATGCTAAGTGAAATAAGCTAAACCCACAAAACCAAAAAAGAATATTTTCTCTAATATGCAGATACTAATTCACAATAAGGCAGGAGTCACTAGGGAAGAATAGCATTACCATAGATTAGGTAGAGGGGAGTAAAGGGAGAAAGAAGAGGGATATGGGGAGAGGAAAGATAGTAGAATGAAAAAGACATTTTATATATATATATGACTGCATGACTAATATGATTCTGCAACATGTACACTCAGAAAAATGAGAAATTATATCCCATCTATGTATAATATATCAAAGTATATAAACACATTCTACTTTCATATATAACTAATTAAAACAAATTAAAAAATCTTTTTAAAATATGAAACTTTTGGACTGGGATTGTGGCTCAATGATAGAGTACTTGCCTAATAGGTGTGAGGCACTGGGTTCGATCCTCAGCACCACATAAAAATAAATAAATAAAATAAAATTATTGTGTTCATCTAGAAGTAAAAATATTTTTAAAAATATGGAACTTTTGAATTCACTGAATGATCATGAGTATATAGAAGAAAGATGCTTAATGTAGGAAGTCTTTTTACCTGGTGACTTGGAATAAAAAATCAAAAAGTACTTCAGATGGATTATTTGATATGGGCACAAACGTCATGTGTAAAAATCCCTTCAGGTTGGTTTAAATTAGTGACTGATTATGAATGAAGGAGGTGGGAACTTACAATCCCACTGGTGGGGGAGGGCTGGGAAGGAAACTGAAAAATCTGATCTTCCAAACTTTCCTTATCTGCTAAAGTTCCCCTGCCTGCCAAAAGTAAGCCCAACACTCCTCCCAAGATGTGGCCCTGCTTAACCCTACAAAACTCCGACCCTTGTAGCCAGTTGCCATTTTCCTCTTGAAAATGTATCCCTCCTCTGCTTATTAAAGCACAGCTGATCTGTTGAGGTCTGTCTCCATTTTTGTTGTTGTTGTTGTTGTGTTATTGTTTTTTCCTTTTGTATTCTCTCCCATTTTCTTTCAGAACTCAACTTATTTATTTACAAGTAAATAAGACACAATAAAATGAACTAGCCAGACTTCCTTCCTTCATACCATTCTGCTCTCCTTCCTTCCTTCCTTCTATCCATTGACAAGTCATTTGTTTAAAATTTAATTTATCAGTCCACAATACAGGTTTTGGAGCAACAGGGCTTGAGTTTTAAAAGTCTAATTCAATTCATGCCTAGCTCAATACCATAGACAAATAGTATATAACATTTAGTATAAATATGGAGCATGATAGTATTGGCTAAATAATTTTAAAGGCCCAGTAAAATATATCAATGCAGACACCTTTTTCAAAAATTATTTAAAAATTTCAAGATGGCAATAGGAGAACATTAAATTAAGTATGGGCACAGTAAAACCATGTAGGTGGCTTGTGCCTAAATCTGACCCCAGTATGAGAAAAAGATGATTGACCAATGGAATAAGAATATCCATTCAAAACTAAACAATGCAACCTATATAAACATAAATCTGTCTGAACTACACCATTTCACTCCCCCTCCCAAAGAAATTCAGAGGTATAACCTTCTCTTAATCTCATTGGGAATTATCATGAGCGGTGAATTGAAAAGAAGAAAATGATTTAGAAATGAATAGCAAAAATTTGACAGAGAAAATAAAGTGGGAAAATATCATTGATCCTTCTCTTTTGTCTCTTTTTAGCAATGATTTTGAGAGTAAATTGTAATACAAGAAGCAAAACAAAGCAGGTGGAATTTAAAGGACATGCGGGATTATGTAATTACTTCTGTAGCTGATGAAGTGCAAATGCCTAAAATTTACAAAGTAATTACAAGGCAATTATGGAGAGAAGGGCTGTTTTGTTCACTCTCATTTCAGGTATGACAAAAAAAAAGTTAGTGTGTCAAACCAGAACTTTGAGTAAGTTAATCGCCATTCAGAAAGCTAAAATAAGATATTTTGGTATCTTGCCAAAAAAAAAAAAAAAAAAAAAGGAAGAGGGAGAAAAAAAAGAAATTATAGCTACAGCAACTATAATTCTTTTGATAAACCAATCTCTTGTAGCAGTTACTTTCATAGAAAAATAACAGCTGAGTGTAGTATCAACAATACAGGAAGATAAATCTTTGATTTTTCAGGAGAGTTCTTAAGGAAATGCTTGATCATCACCCAGAGAAGCTTGGTGAACGATAGTACTTGAACTTTGCAAAGATGAACCCAGGAGAAGATGGACAGTGAATCACTTTAAATTATTTGTGACTAAATGAGTTATACAATTAACTTAATCATTGGATTTACTTTTTGATGCATATTTACATTTTTACTCCAAATATCATTAGGATTAGCATGGTTTAAGAATATTTTCCCATGATGCTGCCTCATATACTTGAAACATTAGAATTTTCTAAAGTACTGGTTTAACACATCTCTCCCTAAATTGTATGTGCTATATCTAATGAAATGTAGTCATTCTTGTTGTGACAAAACCATTCAGCTTATATTGTTTGAAGATTAAAGGAGATAACTGAAGAGAGATTTGATTTTACAAGCACATGCTATTCCATGGCTTTTATATGGCTTTAACTGAAGGAACTGGAGGTTTGGGCTTTAGAATACATAAATTCAAATAACTTCTTGATAATTTAGGACACAATTTTATTTAGAATTTTCATTCATAAAGTGAGGGTTTAGCATCAACCTCATAGGATATTGATGGAAAATAATCGTTACCTATGGAGCTATCAAAATTCTGTTACAGTTCTCATCATGTAGTTCAAGTTTTATAAATATCATTGCTGTTTCTATTTTTCAGAAGAGGAATAGACTGCCTTTGTTTCTTAGTATATCACTTATTAGTCATCAAGTTCTCTATTTTAATTAAGCTGTTGATTATGCCTTTAAGGATCTACCATGATGGCTTCCGATTTGTAGCATGTGCACATGTTACAGATTTAAATGCAGATCCTATAATGACTGTGAAAACTTTGGAAAAGTCACTTCTTCCATCTTTGCAAGCAAATACTGGCATTCTGTAAGGATAAGAACCCTGGGCATCTTTACCAGCACAGGTTATTCAAATTACATTATTTTTCCCCAAAGAGTATAAACCCATTCAGATATGTAGCATATGTCTAACATCCATAATCTTTAGATTAACCCACATTTATCTTAATTTTAGTTCTTGTCATAAAAATCTCTAAAGAAAACATGGTAGAAAAAATAAAGTGGTACATACTATTTTAAGATGAAAAAATTATAGCTATGATTATGGTATGTGCTCCAATGCTTACAACTTAAAATAACCAAAGCATTTTTCTTGACAGACTTGAATTGAACAATTAAAACTTTTTTAAGGCATGTAGCTTTTGAGTAAGTTAAATGACTTGAGGCACACTGAATAACACATTTTACTTCTTTGGGACATTCATTCAACAAATGAGTGCCTATTATGGCAGGGGTTGGGGAATTCCTAAACTGTGTCCTAAAATGTGCAGGGCATTTAAGATATATCAATGAAAAAAGAAAACACAAAGAATCCGTCCTTCTTCAGATACCATGAACGCTGGATATATACTGTACAATAACATAATAATTCAGTCAACTGAAGGGAACAATGGAAGAAGCTATGTAAATTGAAAGTACTCTAATGCAGGTGGACTCCTATGGTCTGTATATAGGTTCCCTTCAGCAGTCGTGTTGAAATTTAATTGCCCAAGTTATGTGTTAATAGTATTTGAAGATGAGACCCTTGGAAGGTAATTAGATTAGATGAGATCATAAGGGTGAAGACCCCATCATTACATTAGTGGCTTTATAAGAAGAGAGATCCAAGTTAGCACATTTGTGCTGCCTAGCCCTGGGAGGCCTTTTGCCACATTATGATACAACTCTCACCAGATGGCAGTGTCATGGAGGTAGTGGCTACAATTCCATGTTTATTGTCAAGGCTTGGTTTATCTGGTTACCAGCCCTCATCCAAGAGCCCACCAAGAGCTGCCTCATAAGAACAAAAGATGATTAAAAGGGATTACAAACTCTGTGTCAGGAACTGAGATTAAAAACAAAGAATAGAACAGAAAGTTCTTCTAGTACCTATAATGTTCAGGAAATTATATAGGTTTAAGAGCTATCTGGCAGATTGGGAGCAGAGACGAAATATATATTTCTCTTTATATCTCAATATCAAAATTTACCAAATTTGTGGGAAACAGAAGGCAATAGTTAAAGAGAAAATTATAGCATCAATTACAATAAAAAGGAAAGATCTAATATCAACAATCTGAACTTTCACCTTAGAAAACTAGAAAGAGAAAAATAGTTGAAATTCAAAGTAAACAGAAGAAAATAAATAATAAAAAATAGAATATAAATCAATTAAATTTAAAAAAGGAAATCGAGAGAAAAAAGTTAAAAAATGAACAACAAAACTCGTTCTTTGAAAAACTAAAAAAATATTGGTAAATCTATAACCACAATAATGAGGAGAAAAGAGAGAGGACATACTACTAATATCAGAAAAGAAATGACAAATATCACTCACTACAAATCCCATGGAGATTAAAATAATGAAAATAATAATGAAAAAATACAATGAAAATCTATGCCCATATATTTGGTAACATAGATGAAATGAAATAATTTCTAGAAAGATAGAATCTGCTAAAACTCATCCATAAAGAAATAGTCAATCTGGTTTATAGTAATAAAATCAATAATTAATTACTGATCTGGGGTTGTAGCTCAGGATGCTTGCCTAGCATTGGTGAGGCATTGGGTTCAATCCTGAACACCACATAAAAAACAAACAAATAGGGGCTGGGGATGTGGCTCAAGTGGTAGCGTACTCACCTAGCATGCGTGCGGCCCGGGTTCGATCCTCAGCACCACATACAAACAAAGATGTTGTGTCCACCAAAAAACTAAAAAATAAATAAAATAAATATTAAAAATTAAAAAAAAACAAATAAAAAATAAAGGTTAAATTATTTTAAATAATATAATAACTTTAATAATAATAATAATTACTTTCCAACACAAAGCTAACAACCTATATTAGTTCACTGGTAAATTCTATACCAAACATTTATGGAAAAAAATTGTACCAGTTTTCTATTAACTCATTCTGTGATGCCAGAATTACCTTAATACCCAAGCCAGATAAAAACATTATGAGAAAAGAAGTCTAAAGCATAAATGACTATTGACTTCTCATTGATAAGTATGAAAAATGATCTCAGAAAGCAAAATAGATCTACAGAAATGAATGAAAAGCATAAGACTGGCAAATTGATAGGTCAATGAGAATGATGGAGTTTGTCTGTTTTTGTAATTTCTGTTAAAGGAGATTCATCTTTCAAAGAAAAAAAAACAATAACATTCACAAAAGATGGTTTGTATCAGATGAAGAAGCAAAGAATAAAACTACAATATTAAACATGACATGGGGTGGGTAAATGCACATGGTTTAAGTGGGAATCAGCAGTGGGAACTGGAAATTGTCCAGAGTTAAGTACTGAATGATGCACACAGTAACCAATGGTAGAGTGATAAAAAGAATGGACTGCAAAGGACCTTTGAGAACCTAAGAATGAAGATTGTAAGCCCTGGGACAAATAATAAAATGAAGGGAGTCCCAGAAGTCGACAGAAAATGAAATAGAAGACAAAAGTTAAAAAAAAAAAAAAAAAACCTCCAAAGAAGTCAAGAAGGGGCAACAAAAAGCTAAATAGACAGAAGAGATAAGTGAAAAGTAAGTACCAAAAGAGTAGACTTAAACCTAACTGCACAGATATATGACATTAAGTACAATGATAATTATGTTCAATACAACTATATTGAAGACCAATTAAAAATGAAGAAATTATCAGACTAAAAGAGCAAGACTCAATTATATACTATGAATGATAGATATACTGAAAATATAATAACAAATATATATTGGGAAACAAAAAGAGTTGGTGTAGTGGTTTTATTCACATCAGAGGTAGACTGTAATAAATGGTATTATAAGAGGTTAAAAGGAGGGATTGGGGTTGTAGCTCAATAAGTAGGGCATCTGCCTAGCATATGTTTGACCCTGTGCATCACTTAAAAATAAATAAATAAAATAAAGTTATTGTCCCTTTCTACAACTAAACAAAGAAATTAAAACCTTATACTTAAAAAACAAGATTAAAAAATTTATAGTGATAAAAAAATTTATTAAGAAGGGCTGGTGATATAGCTCAGATATTAGAGTGCTTGCCTTGCATGCACAAGGCTCTGGGTTCAATCCTCAGCACCACAATAAATAAATAAATAAATAAATAAATAAAAATCTTTAAAAATTATTAAGAAGACAAAATAATTCATAATAGCTGTTTACACTTTATGAGATTAATAGGATAATTAGATTAGTTCGAAAATACAGTGGATATTTTAACAGTCTTCCCTTAGCATTTAATCAAAAAAGTAGACAAAAATTAGTAAAAGTAAAATATTTGACAAGCATTCTCAACCAACCTAACTTCATCAATAGTTGTAAAAGATTCAACAACAAAACTGATAAATACACATTTTTATATTGTACAGAATTTTTATTTCGATAAAACATATGCTGGACCATAAAATAAATCTAAATGTAAAAGAATTATATATCATCTTAGTGATATTCATCAGTAATGTGAAGTTGGTTCAACACTCAAAACTCAATAAATTATTTCACTGTCATAACAGAACTCAAGAGAATATTTAAATAATGACCTCAAATATAGCACTCATTAATGATAAAAATTTTAAGCAAGCTGGAATAGAAAGAAATGTCTTCAATTTGATAACACCATTTAAAAAACAAACTACAGTTAACATATTTAATCATGAAAAGTCAAATGTTTTTCTTTTAAAAATAGAAACAAGACAAAGATGCCCACTTTCACTATTTGTATTAAATATTGTACCAGAGGCAGGTTAAACTAAGAAAAAGAAATACAGAAACTCCAAGTGAGGATCAGAAGACATATAGATCTCTATCACAGAGTACATGATTAATTCTGTAGAAAACTGAGGAATTAAAGAAAACATTTAGAATTTTGTAAGTAAATTTAAAGCTCTCGTGGATTTCATGGTAACAAAGGCAATTTTGAAAGTGAAAGGAATAGAAATTCTTAAGTTACTCAAGACTAGAGTTATTAACAGAGTCTTACACAGAAACAAAGCTGAATCAGTGGGGGAAAAATAGAGAATCTAGGAAAATCCTTATGTATATGTCAATTGATTTTTGATAAAGATGCCAAAGGTGAAAGTAGCCTTTTCAGTAAGGGGTACTGTCAGAACTTTTTGTCTGTATTAAACATACACACACACACACACACACACACACACACACACACACACACATACTTTGATCTATCTCTCACACTTCACACAGATTAACATTAGATGTGATATAGATGTAAACATAAAGATAAATTGTAAATCTTTTGAAGAGAACATGAAAGTGTTCACAAGTTTGTTAGGCAAAGGTTTTCTAAAAACAATAAAAATGCATTGACTATTTTTTGAAAGATACATTGAATTCAATTAAAATATCTTCTCTTTAAATGATATCACCAATGAAAAAAAGTTAAAAAATCATAAACTAAAGAAAATATTTTCCATATACAGTACATGAATAGATATACATCCATATATGCACATATATGCACACATTTGCATGAAGTGATAAAACATTTGCATGCAAAGATATAAAAAATTCTTACAAGTTAATAATATAAAGACAGCCCAACAAAAACTTTTTGAAAATATTTGAAAAAAACCACACACACACACACAAAAAAAAAAAAAAACACCATAAAATGACCACTAATTAGCTGAAAAGAATCTCAGTATAATTAATGATACGGGAAAAGCAATTTAAAAATATTATGAAATATTACCTCATACACACTAGACTAGAAAAGAAAAGCCATTATGACTGAGTAGCAGAAGATAGAGGAAGAGCAGTATAAGAAGTATACAGAGATTAGGGGTAGGGGTGCAATGTTAAAGACTTTGGCTTTTACTGTAATTAAACATAGAGACCTTAGAAGGTTAAAAAAAAGAGAAAGCAACATCATCTGACTTTAATTTTACAATTAATCTGGCTCCTAGTTTGAGATTAAATTGCATGGATCAAACATGAGGTTATTTCAGCATCCCATGAAGGTAGAAAAAGTGACTGAGATAATGGAGGAACCAACATATATGGAAATAGTTGGATTCCAAATCTATTTTGAATGGAACACTAGCAGTCTTATCTCATGAATTAGATGTAGGATGTGGGAAAAGAGAAAAGGAGTTATAATGATTTCCAGGTATTTTCAATAAACAAGTAGAAAGATAGGTCTCTGATTAGCTGAGCTGGGAAAGATTGAGTATGGAGCAGACTTTGGAGAGAATATCAGAATTTCTATGTTGGACATGTTGAGTTTATAATGCCTAGTTGCCATCTAGCTCACCAAATTAGAAACCTGGATATTGCCCCTGGTTCCTTCCACACTGAATCATTTTCAAGTCCTGCTGCTTTTTACCATGAATAGCAAAGGGAAAGTTCTAATTCTGATCTGTTTCATTCTAAAAATTTTGTTCTTTCCACATTGAACTTATAAATGGATACAGAATGTCATATTTGTCACAACTTTGAAGGGATATTTAATCCAACTTTCCACTCAAAAATGATTAAATATAAATGTTATCAAATATTGAACATTTATGTTTAGTTAAATTAATTTTGTGGAGAGAATAACTTGTCTTGAGGAGAATCATTCCAACTTGATTTCTATCGACTATTGAACAGATGGCTCTACCAAGTAAAAAAAAATGAGCAGAAGATGGTATTTTGGCCTTTTAGGCAAACAAACTCGAAATTCTCAGAACAGTTGAAAACTGACCAAATCATTTGAAAACAACCATTTGTTAAATAAAGGAAGTTAGTTACAAAGATTTATCAACAAACTATGTAAGGTATGTGCCTGAGGTTAAATTGGGTTGCCACTGTAGCTGGGCAGAGAAACTCATGACTACATGGAAAATTTCATGAGGTTCCCAGGAAGGACTTGAAATGACAGAGACTATGTGTAAATCAGATCCCAGGATTCTGCTTTACTTTACCTCTAGAACCCATGTCCCACTTTTTGTTCTCATATCCTCTTCAACGTCATTCACTCAACCACAAGAACCTCTGTTAACAGTGTATTGCCTCAGAACCCCATATTTCTCTCCATTGTTTAAAAAAATGGTCTATCCCTTAGTCTTAACACAAGACTGGAAAACTACTGACTTGGTATTATGCAATTACATCAATCTGTGTGTTTGTACATATATGTACGTACACATATATACGTGTGTACGTACATATATGTACATATATACATATATATGTACACATATATACATGCAGTATAATTGATATATTTACTACACAGTCTAATTCAGGAAAACATTAATTTATTCACATATATTGGCTATTAACTATCATGTAAATTATGGAAGTTTTGATAATATGGTTGGTTACTCCACACAATCAAAGTCCCTTGGTATATATCCTGCTGTTTACCCTACAATTCACTTCAATTATTAATGCCACTTGTATCATGCACCACTCCAACTGTATTCTCACCTACTGTCTTAAGAAACTTCTCAGAACAAATTTGGGAGTTGAATGCCTCTGTTCTGCCTTGTTTCACTAATCCCAAAGGGAAGCACCCAAATTAGCCAACCAGCTCATTTTCCACCAACACTGACAAAGGTCTCTGCCACTGAGAGACAGCTCAACCACGCAGGTGGGAAATATTGCTACAGACCAGACAGTTGCTCTCAATGCCAGAACAAACAGGTGTGGATTTTATTGATGCGACAGAAGTGAAATAAATAAGGCAAAATAGAGTTGCACACATAAATACAAATTTCCCAGAATAAAAAGCAGAGAAGAGGACTTTTCAGAGTAAATAATGACATGTCCTTTCCTGATCTAAATCAAAGTCATGGTTGTTGCACCCCAACATATTCCATAATCTCAGAACTCTTTTGGCAACTCTGTCTCGTAATAGTTGCATTATCATGGAATGCTCTGAGAATAAAATATGTGTAAGTAGAAAGAGGTAAAATTTTGAAAAACTGAATAGATTTTAATTATAGTGAATAGCTATTTCATAATAAGTGAATATCTATTTTGGAAGAGAAAAATGATGTGATCAATTGTAAAAAAAAGGGGGGGTCATATTTTACAGCATATGTTATCAAGTGATAAAGTCTTTACTTTCACCCTATAAATCTGAACTTGGCCTCCTGCCTTGCTTTAGCTAAAGGGATATTATCAACAGTAAGACAAGTAGAAACTTGAAAGTGCTGTTCATTGGGATTTACAATTATCATGTGAAAAACCTGGAGTTATTCTGTTAGAAAAATGTATTTTATTTACCCTAGCCAAAGCCAGACATGAACAGAGCCTTGGAGGATTAATCGACTCATGTAATTCAAAAGTCATCTACAGTCACTTGAGTGAGCCCAGGCAAAACAAATAGGATCTCTCAACTGAGTCCCATCCACATTGCTTACTAAGTCAGGAACTAAGAAATTATGTTTGATGTGTCTGTTACTCAGCAACATTTGACTGAGAGATGACATAGCCCAGCTCAAAGCTGCAAAAAGATTAAAGGGAGAATGAATACTTTCTTCTGTGTTTGGAGTCATACTGCGCGTCAGACTCTAGTCAGAGCATTGACTGGAGCCCTCATGGTGTTGAGTCCTAGTCTAGCAACTCCAGTAGGTTGAAGACAAAGGGAAATCGATAGATACCACCATGTAACATCACATACCATACCAAAGCAAATTTTTATTGCATGTTTGTCACTTTTCAATTTACTCTGTCGTCAAGTATCCATAGCCAGCCCCTGATCTGCTCTCAAAATAGGCATTTACTGTGAACTAAAGAAAACCTAGAGATCTATGTGTCATTCATGCGGCAGCCCTAGAGCCCACCACATTTAATTTTAACTCAAAGCGTTTCTATATTCTTGCCAAGGAACTCATTTAAAACTAGGGGGGTGGTGTCTGACAATGGTGGAAAAAAACCTGTATAAAAGCAACATGGAATCTTGGTAAAAGGCAAATGTTGATTCAGTGTATCTGGGTCTGGTCTGAAGAGTCTGCATTTCAAACAAGGCTCTCTCTCAGCTCATGCCACTGCTGTTCTTCTACAAATCATGCTTTGAGTGGCAAGGCACTAGGATTTCTTCTGGTCTTGGGGCAGCATAAATGTCTCTGAGAAGATTTATATTGTAACACCAGGGCATTCGTTGCTGGAGAATGAAATCAGTATTTTAATAAGAAAAAAATATGCTGAACTACATAAATCCTTAATTACAAAATTCAATGAAACTCTTGACTGACAAAGAACTCAGAATGAGCATTTTCTTATCAAAGAGTTTACTCCTACTAAAATCTCCTTACATGCTATCTGTGTGGAAATGCTAAAACTTGATAAAATGATATGATACTTGCATCATATTGGCATCAGATTTTAAGCTTAAAACAGTGAAAATTCTTGATCCTGCTATTCTTTTTTTTTTCCTCCTTGTAATTGTTTTTCTTATTTTTACTTTAGCTTTACCTTATGGATAGTCTAGTTTAAGACTTACCAGATGATCAAGATTTTAGAGAAAAAAAATACTTCTAGCACTTGAATGTTAGTTTTATCTGCAATTATGCTACCTAATGCCAAACTACATCAATTTAAGAACCTAAATACAAAGTTTCTTTCCTACAGGACAAATAATCTGAATGAATAATTTATTGGCCTTCTGTTTTCTATTCAGTACCCTGTTGGAAGATTATTAATGTAGATACATTAATTCCTATTGGTCTTCTATTTTTTTTGGAGACTTTCAGGAATCCCAATAATTTGTTAGAAACCTTAATTACCATAAAATTTCCCCCTTGAACATCCATTCACAGGTACAGAATGTCTGACTATCGTCATTACACATGTGTTTTCAAATTCCAGACTTTTTACTTTCTACCTCTTACACCACAATCAACTTAGCAGAATCTTTCATAAACCTGAGTTTTCTCATTTGGAGAAGGGAGATGAAACATATTCTTCATGGCTCTTGATACAGTTTAATTTCTCTTAAAAAGAAATGTACTTGTCCTTTCACTTCCAACACTATGTCATCTAGTACAAGAGAGACAAATTTACTTCCTCTTCTGCACGACAGAATTACCACTATTCATTCATTTATTTATTTTTTCAAAAGTATGGGTGGGAGGCTTGAGGTGTAGTTCAGTGGCAGAACACTTGCATAACCTGTTTTGTATCCCTGCACCCCACCCACATGATTATCCATGAAATGCTTAATCCTAAGTATGCACCCTGTACAGAGGTAAAATATATAAATATATACATAGTTTTAGTTTTGGATAGTGAGGTGGGAGTATAGATATATAAAGAAAAATTCTAAGTGTGTGATATGCAATAATTAACTTATGTATTAGGTACAATAGGAACACAGAGAAGGAGAAGGTGGTATTCTAGACAGAGAAGTCAGAGAAGCAATATTAATTTTTATGTTTCAGGCACTACAATCTGCACCTTACCAGCATGATTCCATTTAACTTCTAAATAACATTGTAAGACTGATACTACTATGTTAATTTACCAATGAGGGAGCTGAGGTTTTACTAGTAAGCACACATTTCACAAACCCAATAAAGACAGGATTTGAAACCAGACCATTTAACTATAGAGCCCAACACTAACATAGTTCAGCACATATTATTGAAAGTGCAAGGCACTGAGCAACATCCTGTAGGTTATGTGTAGAGAAATGTAAATAACTTGAAATTTCTGGAATATAAATAGGCATTAGAGAATAAAGAACCCTGAATTCAGAAAATTAGTCAAGTAGTCACATGCTGGAGGGCACTGTTAAAGTTTCACATTAAGGGGCTTAGAATTTGTCCTTGAGTAAAGATTATTCCAGAAGAAGAAGACAGTTTTGTGTCTTAGACTGATTCCAGAATAGTTGACTTAGAGACCTGAAATTATCCTATTAACCCCTTACCTTGCAGTTCATTTGTCTTTAATGAAATATTATCTTCTTCTTGTTTGAAGGTCATTGTCAATGACAGTGTAAGAGATAATTCATTTAACTCTTTTTTCTTATTTTTCAGCAATATGCCATCTTCCCACAGGCAATGTATCCATACTATGTTTCATCCTCTTCTCAGTTAAAAACTCAGTGCAAATGTCTTCTTGTTTGCATCATGCTAAGAAAATGTGAAATATTGCTAGCTCTGGCCTTCTTGAAATTTTTTATTCAGCTCATCCCATATTTTTAAATCAGATTTAACTCCTTCTAACCTTAGGTTAATTTTAACCTGATCTTTTTAAATCTGATCCTTTGCATTCGATTATGAATATCTCTATTGACTGATCAATTTTATCAAATTTCTAAAACCCAAATTTCCATGTGAAGATTTTCCTCATCAGAACAAAGGTTTTATTAATACTTTACATTTTTACAATGTATTTCCATGATGTTGAGAATATTTTCTAGTAGTGTAAACTAATGAATAATTTCTTCTTCACTATATGACTCCTCATTATAACATAGCTCTTTACTACTAAGTACTGACTCTCATCTGCATTTTTTTGTTTTAAAATTAATTAATTAATTAATTAATTAATCATTGTCCTGAGGATTGAACCCAGGAGTGCTTCATCTCTGAGATAACATCCTCCATCCCTTTTATTTATTTATGTTGACACAGGTTCTTGCTAAGTTGTTGAGTCTGGCCTGGAACTCTTGATCTTCCTGCCTCAGACTCCTGAGTAGCTTGGATTGCTGGCATGTTCCACCTTGCCTGGCCTTGTTTAATTCTTAATGGACACATCCCTAGTTACTTTATTCCTGATTGTCTAAACTATCCCCAAGTGACTTTTCTCTCAATACATCTGCTAATTTTTCAAGGTAAGTATTTATCAAATCTTCTGTTTTTATTGGAATAATACATTCAACAAACATCTAAGCCCTCTCAGTATACTCTTCTTTGCTTCTTGGGCTGCCTATTCAACCTTTATAGAATAGCCTTGAATATATCACCCGTTTAGGCAGGCAGACTACAAATTAGTTCCTCAACAATTCTGCCTTTATGCCTTTCTTTCATCCTGATTTTCTGTATGTGTGTGTGTGTGTGTGTGTGTGTGTGTGTGTGTGTGTGTTGTGTATGTGTGTGTGTGAACACCTGTGTGTTACCTGCCATATTACCCCTCAGTGCTCAGAGTTCTCCAGAGGGGAATGACATCAATATGACTCTGGATGGCTGCCCATTATTTATTCTGCAGTTTGCTTCTTTAAGAATATCTTATTACTTTATGGTTTTCTGATTTTCGGTATCATTCTAGAAAATCTCCATTGGAAGAGAGAAAAGAAAAAGAGTCTCCCATGCATAGATTTGTAATGATCCACAATTACCAAGGTCATGCATAGGTACCCTTCTAAAGAGACTACCCAATCTGTCTCACTTCCTGAATCTGTTTTTTCATGCTTAATTTTTCACGTTACTATGAATCTTTCGCTCAGTCTGTAAGAGATGATCTCGGTAGCATGTTCTTAAATAAGCCCTATTTACCACAATTACTCACAGCAGGAATGTTCATAGTCCAAGCAGCCTTGTATTTTAGTTTTTTAATCTTATGTCTCCTACTGTTCTAAAGGGATAGACATTTGATTTTCATTTGATACCCTTAACAACCAGCATATATTCCAGGTGCTTCATAAATATAAATTAAATAAATCTAACAATAGCCCTAACTTTTCCTGTCCAACTACTAAATCAATTGTGTGAAACACACACACACACACACACACACACACACAAAGTAAAAGATTTTTTTTTTCAGGATAATCACTCTCTAATTCATGTAACTGAACCTAGAGAAGAGCAATTAGAATAATTGATTAAAGCACCAAATTAGACTCTAATATTGTTCATTTAAGTAAGGTATTAAGAAATTTAAATTGCTTCCTGTATTGAACGTCAACACAAATCCAGACAGACCAACATCTTTAACGTATCAACAGTCAGAAGTGCGGAACTGCTTGAATCATTTCCTTTAGTCAATACTTAAATAGCAAACTGACTCCTTAAAATGTACTCCTTCAATTTTCTATTTGCATAATTAAAGCTATGGAGGAAGCTCATTTGCACAGTTTGTTTTCCCAAGGTAGGTAGTTACCATGACAATGGTTATTGTTTGAGGATGATCAGGATATTATTGTGAGTATTATTCAGGGCAGAATTATCAGAGAATGATCCTGCTCAATAAGTCAGTGTGTCTGAGGAAAAAAAAAAAAAAAACTAGGATATAACCATTCTGAGCTCTTCTTAAATGAGATTTTCTAAATTACATTTTAGGAAAGATGGAACTTTTATTTTTTTCCAAAAGGCACAGTATTACTAATTTATTCAAATGTCACAAAACACCAGCTTAGATCAGGTGATGCACAGGCTCTGTTCCCTATAGAAGGACAATATCTTCTGTTCATAATTACCTGCTGTGACAGTGTCACCAAAAAAAGAACATTTTAACAGAAACTGCATCACCAAGACAAATTCACCTACAGAAAATTATGATTATTGGATAAGGAATGCATTTTATTTTCCATAGTTAAATAACAATTCTATGCAATGAAGTATATACTATGTAACAGGGAACAGGCTTTAAACATTAGTAGAAAGGGGAGGAAGGATGTGGAGCTCTCCTCTGATATTGTACCATGGCAATTTTGAGCATGTTATAGAGAGATTTGAGATTCTTTCCTCTAATTTAGGAAAATAATCCAAAATGTATTCCATGAATGTTTGTGCTTAAATTTGTCTGCAACCACAGCTTCTCTGGTATCCCTGTCACTAATTCTGTCTTCTCTTATCAGTGAGCTAGACTGCCACATATGATTGCACAGGATGTCTTTTTAAATTACAAAAGAAAATGCACACTTAGAAAATAATTGTGTTAATTCTATAATTTGGTTACCTCTGTCCCTCTTTGCGAAGTTTGTTATCAACAATTTAATAGATCTTCATTCATCAGATATAGAAGTGGGTCTGAACGAAAAGAATGTTGAATTCTAATTTAGTTGCCCTTTGAACTATTTAGTCTCCACAAGACATTTCTCTGCTGTGTCTTGTGTGGTCTGTGTGACTTCTATACTTCCAAACAAATGCTTAGTTATTTTGTCTAATTTCCATTGAGGTTCTCAAATTGAATTACTTGCATTTTTGAATGTAGGTGATTTGAAGTATATGAAGAAAAAAATTGAAAACTTACTTTAAATTACAAAAAAAACATATTATCCTGATATAAAGCAGAATGCAGATGTCAAATAATGTAAGATAATGTGTGATTTCCAAGAACAGTTCCATTTTAATGGGGTTTTATCAACATCTGCCCCCTCCTACACCATCCCAAATGGACTCAATCTTCCTCTCCCCACAGTCAGGAATACTTCAGTTTCAATGTTAGAAAATTTTTCCCATCTGTAACTTCTCACAATTCAAGTTTTGCTATGAATTACAACTTAAAATTAAATCACTAGTTAAAAATTAACTTTCATTTTGAAAATGGCATGCCAGTTTTGCTTCAATGTGGAAACATGTTTTAAATGATGGAATTAAAATCCAGCAAAGTGTTGCATAAGAAAGTTTAGCCTACATACTTCTAATACCAATAACACTTGCTCAATTTTAGAAGGTTATTGGAAAATAGGCATAAAAAGTATATAAGAGAATAGTTTTTCTTAATCTACTAACTTCATATGTAAGAATTTCTCTTTCATATTTAAGAATTTTATTATTAACCATATCTCATATCTCTCTGAGTAATAAACCTGAAACACCAAAAAAAAACTACATGAAAACATTCTTTTTAGCATATTTAAAGAGATATATAAGTCATACATTATTTTAATAATTGAGTAAACTGGCCTGGCATGGAGGTGCACGCCTGTAATCCCAACAACTGGGGAGGCTGAGGCAGGAGGATGGCAAGTTCAAAGTTCACCTCAGCCAAAGTCAGATACTAAGTAACTCAGTGAGACTCTGTCTTGAAATATAATACAAAATAGGGCTGGGGATGTGGTTCAATGGTCAGGTGTCCCTGAATTCAATCCCCAGTATCAAAATAAAAATAATAAATAATTGAATAAATTATGTCAAGTTCATCCCTCCACATTACAGAAAATTCAAATAAAATGTACTTAAAACAGCTAAAATATGCATAATCGATGATACAGGAAATATATTTACTTATATAGCTGAAAATTTCATGGAAACAATGAGAAAAATATGAAACA
The DNA here is from genome assembly GCF_052094955.1 of Ictidomys tridecemlineatus. Classification (NCBI taxonomy): domain Eukaryota; kingdom Metazoa; phylum Chordata; class Mammalia; order Rodentia; family Sciuridae; genus Ictidomys; species Ictidomys tridecemlineatus. The sequence continues at coordinate 34,985,992 of NC_135480.1, forward strand.
CAAATCTATCAGTTTAGCTTTTTTCTAGCTACCTGTCTGATCCCTTAAAGGGTAAACATGGCTGCCGGTGGTGCTACCATCAAAGTCCAGCATAAAGATTAAAAAAATCCCTTGTAAATTTTACACAGGTTTCTGGAATTTACTCTAGTTATACCTTATTTCAGTGAAGCATTGCTAAAGCAATCATCGTGGCTAGGGAAATTAAATTATCCCAACTGGCCAAGCTTTGGTCAAATGCCAAGCCTTGAATAAATCATTATAACAAGATGAATCCTGTGGTTACTTTTTTTCTTTTTTCTTCTCAAAACTGTGATCTTGGGAAAATATGCTAACTTCTTGGGAACTATCTACTAAATGAGAGAATCAAACCAGATAATTTCTAAGAGTCTTTTGACCATAATTGTTTATGATGCTACTGTGTTGACTGTGGACTGACGTGTGAATAAAAACATTTCCTGGGAAGAGATAAGCATTTGCAGGACAAACTTTATAAACCTGGAGCACATGATCTGTTACTCAGCATTTGTTTTAAAACATGCTTAAAAGTTGTTTAAAAGAATCATACCAAAGAGAATGAGGATGAAGATCTTCAGCTATTTTTAAAGATTTGTTTTATCAGGACTGTGATATTTTTGGTGAAAATATAATAAGGAAACTTATTAATGATTAAATGAGTATGATCTATGGATTTTTGTAGGTGTTTACAGGGGTATAGAAAAAAATAGAACAAAACAAACACACACCTTCTCACGATCTTGCTATATAAACTCTTAGAGTTGTGTGAAATGTGAAATAGAGCAGCAGTTTGCAATTCATATTTTTTTCATGGAATTTACATAATATTCTTCTAATAATTTGCTTTCCCACATTTGAAAATATAGTTGGGGAACTGAGTATTCAGAAGACAGGAAAAGAGATTTCTGTTTTCTGCTAATCTGGTTTTAACTCCTGAAAAGAAAAAGTTTGAAGACAAGTTCATTGTTACAGACTGAACTCGGGGGTACTATACCACTGAGCCACACCCCCAGCCCTATTTTATATTTTATTTAGAGACAGGGTGTCACTGAGTTGCTTAGCACCTCACTATTGCTGAGGCTGGCTTTAAACTCCCAATACTTCTGTCTCAGCCTCCAGAGCTGCAGGGATAACAGGCATGAGCCACCACACCAGGAAAAAAAAAAAAGCCTTTTTTATTATGCACATAATTAATTTTTTTTCCTCCTGAAAATGTATACCAGATCTCATAAACTTCCACGAAGTGAAGGTATAAGACTAGAGTGGGAGATAGAACAGCAAATGGTGAGGAAACCTCAATATTTAATACTCCCATCCTAAAGTTCTCTTGGTACCTTCATTTTTGGGTGCATATTGTACTGTGTGTGATGTGTTACAGTTGGCATCTTTATTCCCTTTTTTAGGATTATGTGATGTTTTATATAGTTACGTATTATGATTTACCAAAAGTGGAGTCAGAGATATAAAAAGAAAATGTCTCAAGTGAAAAATTACAGCCGGTATCAAATCTACGAGGACCCTATTTTTAGGAATAAGGGTTTCTTCACCAGCTTTTGGATGACAAATGACTCATCACATGTATACCATCTCTTCGGCAAATCTTTCTAGAAACTGTATTGGATAATTAGGAACCCTTATTAAAAAGTCACTGTAGTTTATAAAATATTTAAAATAATTATATATGATTATGAAATTACTTTATAAAGCGCAGAGTAAAAGCATAAAGTTCCTGCATGAGTCATTCATTCCCAGGCCCAGAATTTTTTTTTAGGCAAATAATTCTTATTCACTCATTACAAGTTTTGATTAAGTTGGATGAATAAAGAATGTCTTGTTAGTCTATTGACTTTGCCAAAGATTGATTTTTTTTTTTTTCTGGCATTGAAACAAGACTGAACACAAAAGTATACAGACTTCATTCTACAGCTGAGAAGCATGAACATCTCCAGGGAGAAGGTTTTGGTATAAAAGTCTACAAGAGAAATTGTACTTCTACAGAGATATATTCACCCCCTTCTGCATTTAATAGGATTTTTATTAAATGTGCCTATAATGCAATGCAACTAATTATATACTAAATTCTTAGAAGCCATTTTTCCAAATAAAGTTGGCCCCATTCAAAGTAGCTATAGTGGCAGGCACCATATTTGTTTTAGTCCATTTTTACACTGCTATGACTAAAAGACCTGACTAGAATAGTTTTAGGGGAGGAAAAATTTATTTGAGGGCTCATGGTTCAAAGGTCTCAGTCCACAGATAGCCAGCTCTATTCCTTAGGGCTCAAGGTGAATCTGAACATCATGGTGAAATAGTGTGACAGAGGGGAGTGGCTCACATGTTGATCAGAAAGCAGAAAGAGAGATTCTACTCACCAGATACAAAATATATTCCCTAAAGTCACACCCCCAATGCCACCTACTCCAGCCATACCCTGGCCTCCTTCAATGACCACTCAGTTAATTCTCATCAGGGATTAATGGCTAATTCTAGTGGGAACTCAGAAGGCTAGAAAGCCAGAATGTGATTTGGGGGGACACTTCACAACCAAACCATGACTATTGATGCCATACTGTTCTTTGAGTTTGGCAGGAGAAAAATAAGAAGGAGCAAAAGGGGGAGGAAAAGGAAGGAGAAAGTAGGGAGGTAGGGTAAAGACACAGAGAAGAGCTAAGCTTTGTGGCACATGATTGTGATCACAGACACTTGGGAGGCTGAAGCAGGAGGATCTAAAATTCTAGGCCAGACTTGATAACTTAGAAGACCTTCAAAACAAGGAGTAGAGCGGTAGCTAGCCATGTATCTCAGAGGTAGAATACTGCTAGGTTCAATCCCCACTACTTCCAAAAAATAAAAAGAAAGAAAGAAATAAAATAACAGATTGTTTTTTATTAAGAACCTACTATATATCTGGCACTACCTGGCATAACAAACTAGAGTAAATATTATTAACTTTGCTTTATAGACACTGAGCAAGGTGGTTGAGTAGCTTAAAATAGCAATCACTGTATTGCTTACCATTTTTTTTTTTTTTTTTAGGTTGGCAATGTAGGATTTACCTGGTCAGGTTTTCTGTTGGTCTTGATTGGGGTCACTTAAGGTTGCAAATATCAGGTGGCTTGTTTGGGCTGACTGTTCTAAGGTAGCCTCACTTCCACATTTGACTGTTGGGCTTGGCTGTTGGCCTGGCCACATGTCTTTAGCAAGTGATCTATTTAAACTTCTTTATATAGTGGCCACATTCCAAGAGAGCAAGCTGCCAGGCATAAATGTTTCTTAAGGCCTTGCTTATATTATGCTTTCTGAAGTCCCATTGGCTCATTGGCCAGAGAAAATCACAAAAACATGTCTAAGAAAATATAGGAGCCCACAGTATATGCATACAGGTCCACTAGTGTAATAATTTGGTAGTGTAACAATATCTAGTCTAAGTATCAAATATTAAATAGTAAGAAGATGATGATTCTAATTCAGGTCTTCATGGTGACAATCCTTGTGTTCTTTCCTGAGTACCATGTTATTAGTCCTTGTTGTTAGGTATCACTTTTTCAATAAATATTAGAGAACAAAGTAAGAGAGGGTAGCAATGCTTAGTTTAGCAGTATCAGAACTCTATCTTATTCAATGTCTGCTTTCTCAAATAAAATGTTCAATATATCTTGCATTGGTTAGCTTTTGCTATGGCAACAAACAACTCCAATATCTCAGTGAATTTCTGAGTTATTATAGTGCCCAGACTGTTTCCTGGCCACGGAAAGTCTGAGGGGTCAATTTACATATGGAAGAGTCGGTCTCCTTTAATCTATTCTGGCAATATAATTTTCTCAACTGACCCCACACCTCTGCCACCTTTTTCACTTTCTATTTCATTATATTTATCTCCTTTGTCAGAAACCACATCAACAGTTATTTTTTTTTTCTGACATTCTTAACTCTCTAGATCTATGTATTCAAATACAGTAGCCATTAGTCACATATGGCTATTAAGAATTTTTTTTTGCAACATGGCTTAAATATGAATTAAGATGTCCTCTAGTGTAAAGCACACATCTGATATTGAAAACTAAATACAAAAGAAAATATCTCATATTTTATATTGATTATATCATAAATTATATTTTGTATATATTGAATTAAAAATAAATATGAATGAATAAATATATTGAATTAATGTCATCTGTTTCTTTTTACTTTTTAAAAGGTAAGTTACTAAACATTTTAGGTTTGCAGTATTCATCTTTTCTCTGAGGCATTCTTTCCAAAAGGAAGGATTTTTTTTAACTCTATCTGAACTTAGCCAGGGATTTTTTTTTGGGGGGGGGGGTACCAGGGATTGAATTCAGGGGGCACTTGGCCACTGAGACACATCTCCAGCCCTATTTTTTTATTTTATTTAGAGACAGGATCTCACTGAGTTTCTTAGCACCTCATCATTGCTAAGGCTGGCTTTGAACCCGAGATCCTCCTGACTCAGCCTCCTGAGCCACTAGGATTACAGGCATCCACCACCATGCCTGGCTACCCAGAGATTTTAAAGAATATGATGAGAACACTTCTGTCTGGTCTTCTGCCCTAAGACTATCATAATTTGAGAATGGTTTGCTGGAAGAAGATGAGAAAGTTTTGTGTCTTTCAATCTACCAGTCCTAGAACATTGGTAGTAGCTCTTTCCCTTTTCTTCATCCTTGAAAATACTTAATTCTCCTTAGTTCATTCTTTTTTGGAATATCTAATATAATTTAGCAAATAACAACTAACTCCTGTGATAGAAATTCTGCTCAATCATTCCTTGCCCAAAGTCACAAATTTATTAGATGCCATTTCAATCTTCTGACTCATTTCAAGCGATAGTCTTACCCCTTGTTTTACCAAGGTCATTGTTTATTTCTGCCTTCTACATAGGCTTGCTTGCTGTCTACTCTCCTGGCCTATATTTTAATTTTCTGCTCGGCATCATGATAATTCTGACACCATTTACTTTGTTGGTCAGTATTCCTGCAGTAATCAACAACTCCAACATCTTGGTGACTTTTGACCAATATTAACTTTTACTCATGTAACATAAGAACAATGAGTCCCTTGTGGCTTTTGGCCACTCTCTTAGCCATGACTGTGCTCAGTTAAGACTCCAGGTGCCTTCTCATTATGAACCCAGGCTAAAAGGATTCTGCTATTCAAAAATGCTGCTCTATTGTGGCAGAGGGAAGACTCAAAGCCATGCTTTAAGCTTCTGCTTGGATATGGTAAATGTCATTTATGCTTACTTCCCGTTAGCCAAGCCATGTTATATATCCAAGCTCTAATCCAGAGTCTACAGGGAAGCAGAGCAATGGTAGAGAGGAAATAAATCATTATGGAACTATAATTCAATCTTCCCCATTACTTGCTCAGAATTATCTCCAAGACCAATTTCTACTTAGCAGAACATTAGTTTCCTCATAGCTCACCAAAAAATGCAAGACTAAACTAATATTTCATGGCATGCTCAATCTCTTCATCTATCAGACATGAGTCTAGAAAGACTGTTTTTTTTATGAAAAATAGAATGTAACTTTAACAAGATGGAGATCTGCCACCAATGGCAACACTTCAAATAATGTACCGCTGATGGTGAGGCCAATATACCAAATATGTTTGAAGCATTGAAAATAACATGGCAAAAAAAAAAAAGAATCACACCTTCTTTGAGGCTAAGATTTAAGTTCTATTAAAACATTGGCTGTTTTGCCTTGCACTTATATGTTGTCTCATGAAACCACAGGCTAGATTTACTTTTTTGGCCAGCCTCTGAACACAGCCAAGTAGCACAGATATTTCCTTTCTCTGTGAACCGCATTTCTCTTTGACAATTGCCTGTTAATAAGATTATCCTATTTGAACTCTACCTAAAACTCTGTACCTTAGATCATTCAGGGTAATTTTAATAGCCTCAAAATAAGATTGCTGTCCTCTTTTTAGAAAGGTTAATCAATATCCTTTTCTCTTTTTCCTCATTGGGTTCCTAGAAGACCACAATATAATATTTTTCCTAGAAATTCCTGTACTACTTCACAGTTTTTAACTTCATGCATTTACTTTGTGATTTCCAACTCAAAAATTCAACTGTAAGAGTTCTCAGTTTATACATCCCCATGTAGAATTTAAGAAAATGTGATTCAAATCCCAATTTAAAGACTAAAGTTTCAGAAAGTAAATAATTAATAAACTCTTCCAAAAAATAGTTTTTATTTTGATTAATTTTAAACATGTGGATATCAAAATGCTGGTTAGACCTTAGTCAAAGTGACCCTCATATATTTGGAATAAAAAGAAAATCTTAAACAAATAAAGTTTTTTATACCATAAAGCATAAATATATATCACTTTTTGAATTTTTACTATGTGCTAGGCATTCTCTAAAATATTTAGATGAATTCATTCACATAATTCCCTTATAAAATCTAATCCATAAATCTTCTGTTACATTAGAAAAATAAAATCTAATATAGAAAAATTGAAATTGTAAGAAAGCTGAAAGGATAAAATTAATAACAATCAGAAATGTTATTAAGTTTCCTAGAAGTTTCCTCTGCTAACTCATTAGGGTGCACTGAGATCTCATTTATGCGGCTTCTTCAGCATAAAGAAGTAAAGGAGAAATGAAGTGAATATTCATCCACAGCTTTTTCTAGCTAATCTATCATTTCATTATTGCTCTATTTACTACTTTACTACATGTTTTGACTAAATGTTCATGCTCCTGCAATGTTGAAGTCCTAACCAGCCCCCATGTGTCTGATTTCAGGGACAGGCTCCGTATGGAGGTAATGAGGATCAAATGAGACCATGAGGATGTGGCCCTAATCTGATAGAGATGTGTCCTTGTAAAAAGACAAAACAGTACTAGAACTTTCTCGTTCAGATTGAATAATGAGAAGGTGGTTATCAGAGACCACACAAGACATCAACTCTTCCATATCCTCCATTTTGGATTGCTAGCCTCTAGAATTGTCAGAAATATAATTCCATTCTGTGGGATTTTGTTATAGCAATCTGAACAACCTAATGCTCTCTCAAAATATAGTTGATTATTTATGAGTAGTCATTGTTGATAGAATCATTTGTTGGTGATCCTTCTATCCTTCTATGTATTTTAGCTGACAACATTTTAAGGTAGCATACTTTCATATGTAATAGGATGCACTCTGGACTTTTCAGCTTTCTTCTTACATAATAACCCTGTCTTAGACTTTTACAAAATTGGAACATATTTTAACACCTCTGTCATTCCTCCCCAATTATTCATCTTTTTCAAGTATTTTCAAGATGTCTCTCCAAACAAACTTTAATATGATGCCAACAAATAATTACTGAGATCAATTTTACATTACAAGAAATTATGCAGTAAGTATATTTTAAAATACTGGGTTTTTCTTTTCAGAACTAGAGAATATTTATTTATTTATTTATTTATTTATTTATTTATTTATTTATTTATTTATTTTTGTGGTGCTGAGGATTGAACCCAGGCCTTGTGCATGGGAGGAAAACATTCTACCAGCTGAGCTATATCCCCAGCTCACTGGAGTATTTCTTGATGAAAGCTTTTTGTTTGTTTTTCTGATTGACAGAAGGTATTGAGGTTTTTTTTTATCTCATCCATTTCTTGTTAAATGACTTCCTTTGTATTTTGTAATTTTGTCGCAATTGTGAATAAAGACACCTTCCTTCCGCAAAAAAAAAAAAATACTGTTATTAGATTTCCTTATGGTTTACATTTTTAAATCTTATATCTTAAGTTTCAAATATTTAAATAGAAATTTTCTCTGGTTTAACGTTCTAGCAATAAATTGTGAGGATTAGGAAACTTGCTGAGACTTTGGAAGCATCATTTCTGCAGTCTTTTTTTCTGTACTTGTTGAATCTGATATTCCAAGGGATTTCATTTTGTGTTTGGCCTCCATTATGTATAGATAGTGTGATCGCATACATTATCTTTATGTTCTATCCATTTGGAGTGAAACCTAGGAAATAAAGTGATTCTGAGAGAGACTCTGAGAGAAAATCCTATAGCTAGGACAATGCTGCAATTGATCACTTAAAGTGATACATTTGTGACAGAGACAAAGAGCATTATTAAAATTTTATGGACAAGAAGCATAAATCAAGGTCCTCCCAAGTAAATCAGAATGAATCTATGGCCCCAGGTCTCTTAAGTGTACACAACTCTCAACCTTGAACTTTGTTGCCTAGTCCCCCTGCCCCTTTCCTTAACCCAGTCCCTTCTTAATGATGGTGACCTATCAAAAATTCAAAGTGGCATCTACCTGTGTGGTTTGTGACTTCCCTGTGTTGCTCTGGGACCTGCTTCCCTCAAATTTGGTTCTGACATCTCCCCTGTCTCTGCACTGCAGACTTCCATACTACCTGGCTTCTGACTTGATTATACTCCTGGGAGACACTGGCAGAGGAAATTGAAAAGACAGGACAGGAGGATCCCAATTTAATTCCACTCCTCCTTCTCAGCCTCAGGTGGCAACTCTGGCAGGGTTGGAATTCTCCAAATGACTTCCAATCCTGCCCGAGAAGCCTGCTCTAATATAACCTTTCTTTTATTAATCCATTATAGTTATGCATGATAGTTGGGTTCCTTTAGATAAAACCACATCTGCATGGTATTTAATTGTGGTATATCTTTTCTTTTTCTTTCCTTTTTTATCTGATCCCATATTTTATTTGTGGTATATCTTTTCTAATTGTATTGATGTCATTGACTTAGGGTGGTGTTATCAGAAGGGGAAGAAACAACTTTTAGAACAGATGACTTTATTTCATTCAAGTAATGGAAAACAAGGAAACTACTTTCCTGGAATGTTTTTATTTACTGTAACATGAATAATCCAAGTTCTTTATGGAAAGAATACAAAAAAAAAAAAAAACAAGAAAAACAGAGTGTCATAGAGAATATGCTTTTCTTTATTTTCTCATTATAATTAGACTATCTTTTCTTATCTAAAACTACAGATTTATTTATGACTTTGAATATCTGGAAATTATTCCTTGACAAACTGTTCCATTATATATTCAACTATTTATTTAACGTGCCTTTATTAGAACAAAATATTTACTCTTCCGTATTATAAACAATACATACATAAACATACACTGTAATGAATATGCTTAATTATGCACTTGAAAAATTAGTCATGATGAATTTCTGATAGAACTAGTTTTATTCAAAAGTCAGAGGAGTTTGTAAGGCTTTTCATTCACATGCTAATTACTATCCCTCAAAGTTAGGCCCATATTCATTACCACTAACAATAAATGAAAATGTTCCTATCCTTATTCCTCATTGGGACTCAGTATTATCATTTTTTACCTTTTGTTGCCTTAAAATATCTAAAAATGATTCTCATTATCTTTCCACTTCCAATTATTTTATTACCAAAGCTTTTATTTACTAAAAGTTTAATAATTGGCTATGTTTCATCTCAATTATAATGAGGGGATTTGTCTACTTGCACTCAGATCATATTCTCCATCAAGATATTCAGGATGCTTGTGTTACTCTTTCATACTTAGGTAATTATAAAGTGTTGTTGGTGGTTGTGGTTTGGATATGAGATGTCTCTCAAATGTTCCTATGTTAATGCATGAGTATTCAAAGGTAAATTAATTGGAGTATGCAAGCTATAAACTATTTGCCTATTCTAGTTTGAGTGGATTAACAGGGTGGTAACTGTAGGCAGGTAAGGGATGGATAGAGAAGGTGGAAATTTGGGGTGTGCCCTAAAAAGGTACAACTTCCCTGTGGCTCCTTCTCTCACCCTGTCTGCTTCCTGACCATCATAAGTGGAGCAATACTGCTCCACCATGCCCTTCCACCATGATGTTCTGCCTCACCTTGGGCCCAAAGCAATGGAGTCAGCATATTATGGACTAAATCTCTGAAACCTTGAGCCAAAATAAACTCTCCCTCCTCTAATTTGTTCTTGTCAGGTATTTTGGTCACAGCAATGCAAGGCTGACTAACACAGTTGTCATGTATCTTAGATACATCCTTTTCTCAGTTTGTCATTTGCCTTTGAAGTAAGTTTTTTTTTGTTTTTATGATAGGAATTTTTTATAAGACTGGTTAATAGTTTCCTTAACCCGGAGTCAAGTGTTCTTCTACCTGCCATATGTAGGCTTGGTCAAGTTAACTGTCTACATACTAATTTTCTCATCTGTAAATTAAGGAAGATATTAGTGCCTATCTCACAGACACATTGCCAGGATCAACTGTATTATAACATATTCGAATTAGACCTAATAGGTAAATGCTATGTAAAGTCTAGGACATAATAAACTCTTCAGTCTATTTAAATAGAGTACCTTCTGTCTCACTGTTTTTTTTTTTTTACATTATCTCTGTAGTCTAGAATAGTTCGAGATTTTTCAGCATATAACCAATTTTATCATCTCTATTATGTGTACTTATTCATTCCAACGTGGGATGTAATCAAGACATTTCATAGGTAATTTTCTAGCAGTTCTTCCTTGTTCCTTCATTCTCTATCTTAACTCTATATTTTAACTCTGTATTTTACCATATTCTCTCCATTTTTGTTATACTGCTGTTATTGAATTTTCCTGAGGTATGAAAATATTCTATTCCAGCAATACACTATTTTCAGAGGCATCCATCTCTTTTTAGACGTAAGGGTAAGATACTATTTTATTTCCTTTATATAGTACTTTCCTCCTCAGCTTCCCATTTTTAGTTACTCTGTTTTCTTTATTTACACTTTTTCTTGAATAAAGTCAGTTCAGCCCAGACAAAAACTAGTGTTTGCTTTTAGGATTGCTCTTATCTCTTCTTCATATGCCTTTAGGTTTTGTTTGAATCTCTTTCTCAGTATTACTGCCCAAGTTCTCTGTTTTTGGAAACTAATCTTCTATTGTCATTCTTACCTATTTTATATCTCCATATCTGTTATGTGGTACTCCGATGTTCTGAACTGTTGCAAACAGTTTTCCAAATTCTAAATAAACTATTACCAAGGATTTCCCTGTCTCTATTATACCAAGAGTGTTTCAATTATGGTGATGTCAATTGTTTGAACACAGCATGCCACAGTCACATCTATCCCTACTTTAGCAAACTGTACCAAGTGTTTCCTTACCAGTTATACCCTGGAAGTTTCTATATTTGGATTTAGAAATATGACAAAGGAAAAGAAAAGAAAGAGAATAGATGTGTTGTAGCATGTTTTATAGATGGGGAGAGTCCTTAAAATATCTGAAAGCAGAGGGGAAAGAGAGAAGAGTGAGTTCATTGTGGGTAAAGGAAGACCAGTCTGATAAACTAGGCTGAGCACTCAGTAGAAATGGCCTGGTACGCCAGGGCTTCACTTACATGTATAGCATTGGTCACATGGAATCATGGAAGATGTTAACCAAAGGAATATCATAAGTTTTAACAGTGATTACCCTGCTGGAACCATAGGTAGAGGAAAAACAGAGTCTAGAGTCAGTGAACTAAATTTCAAAGTGATGAAGGCCAGAATAAAGATTTCACATAGTGGTACAAAAAAAAAAAAAAGAATATGAATTTCAAAAACAATTTGTAGGTGTTCAAGGTTAAAGAGGCACCTAAAAGAAAAGCTTCAACTGCATATTCTCCCAACTTCAAGCTAAAACAACATATAGAACACAGGAATCTAAATAAATACATGAACTCCCAGACCTCTACCAATAAAGGAGATCGAGTGACGAATCAGAATCATTTCATTCTGACCCGAGGAGTGGGGCCTCACAAAAGCACAGCCATTCCAAGGAGGAAGTTGGCAGCAGAAAGCATTAAAGGAGAGCAAGTTGCAGGGCAATGGGGAAAGCTGTGAATGCAGAGAAAAAGACAAGTGCAGTGTCTGTCACTGCCAGACCCCAGGGATCCTTAGAGAGAGAGCATAATGGACTTCAAAGTTCTAAGCAGTGTCTGGCCCAAACTAAAATTTAATATTCCCTGAAAAGTTGTTTTACTGGAACCAAAATGTGGTATGTGTGCATTTAATAAAAGATGAACAATGCAAAGACCTTATCGAGAATGTAGTGTGGGGACATTTGTAGAGAAATCACAAAAGAATAAGCATGATCCATTAACATAGTTTTAGTAGGTTCTCTATTTGGATTATTATATTATGACAAGGCCCATATAAAAATTGACAAACTAATTTTCATCTGATAATTCCAGAAGTAAACTGAATATGTATCTTTTCATGTGAAATTTTAAGAAGATAATTTATACTTGACCTTTTGATCACAACAATTTTCAGGCATTCTTAGAAAGCCAATCAGACCTTCAGATCAAATCTACACACGCAAACACATTCTTTATTTCTCATTAAAATTATCTTTCATCATAAGACCCTGTAAGGCACCAATTTCTCAAGTTATTTCATGATCTGAGTAAACTTTCCCCCTTGAAAGCACAGGACCCAGGTACCTTTTTTAGCAGTCATTCTTCCAAAGAGAGATGCCAACTATTCTGGGTTGCCAGATGCTTTGAAGTTATTATTCTTAAATGGAGTATAGAGGGCGTAGGCGAATAAGAGGGCATTTTAAAAATCTATCTTAAACATCCAATTCTTTAAGCTCTGTTCTGGCTCCTCATCTTCTAACTAGGACTGTCCCCTGCAAGTGAAGCAGGCTTTCATCTAATTCTAGCTGAAACTTGACAGTCTCATTAGTTTTTGATGACATTTCCTGTTCCTTCCATCATTGAGGCTTTTTGCATGACAGACACTGTCTGGCTTGGGCCCTGAAGTTTTCTTCAGAACTTCAGCCCTCTGGTTTCCAGATGGGAATTCTTTTATATGCACATCAGTTCTCGCCCAATTGATCTGTATGAGGTATTTCTTTTGTCCTGCTTAACTATTTTCATGCTCAATATCACGACTGGTACTCCCTGGAAATAATCTCTCCTATTGTCCTCCTATTGGGCTCTACAATGAGTCATGAGGAGGAAATGAAGGCGACAAAGCTTCCCTCCACTGACTCACATGATTTCAGAGACATTTCTGCAAAAGAATGTGGTGCAAGAAAGAATTTTAATAGCCTCCCCATTCTTCCTCTCTGTTTCCTATGTGGAGCTTTTCTATGAAAGTGACTTTCTGTGCCAAGGTTTAAGGGATTAATTCAAAGTTCTGAGGGAAGAAGGAATTTGCAATTCAGTAGCAGCTTAGATGAACAACTGTGACTCAGGGCATCCAAAACAGTCAAGATGTCAACTGGAGCTTCCATCATCTGGGACTTTCACTGGGGTTGGAGGATTTCCCAAGGTGTCTCAGGACCAGGAAGTTAATGCTGGCTCTTGGTAGGAAGTCTCAGTTCCTTTCCATGTGTGCATCTAAATTGGGCTACTTGAGAGTACTCATGAGATGATGAATGGCTTCCCCAGAGGGAGGAATCCCAGAGACTGAGGCAGATGCTACCCTGGCTTTATGAGGCCAGGAGGAAGTTTTACTTCCACTTATGACTTAGAATCTGAAGTCTCACATCATCGCTTCCGTCATAACTTAGATCACATAGGCCAGATGTGACTCAGTGTGGGAAGGAACTCCAAAAGGGCATAAATACCTGCAGGTAAGGATAACAAGAGTACTCATATTGGAGACTGATAATCACCACTATCTAGCAATGGGCCTAGCATATAGAAATCTTCATCAAATGATAGTTTTTTTTGATTGACATAAAAATCATTTTGTTTATAGCCCATGAGTTTACAATGTGCTCCTAACTTTCTCCCTTCATTTGTTCTTCCTGTAAATGTTCCCTCCTTTATAAAATCCCAAAATGAATATTTCTAAAATGTTGCTTTCTTCCTCTCTTTGTTAAGCTACAGATGGAATTGGCCAGTCACCAGATCTTAGCTGTCAGATGTTGTCAAATTTGGGAGGATTTCTATGAAGCTCCTGTTAAATGTAGGATAATAAGCTTTTTATTTTATTCAGTTACCTAAAATGCAACTTTGAAGATCGTTGGCTCTTCAGCACAAAATTATTTTTGGAAAAAGTCTAAAACAAATCAACTAAATTGACAACGTGGATACTCTATGTCTTAATATATTTGATGTGTGCAAATTTCTGGAAGTAACTCAAATAATGCTGTTTAGTCAAAACAGAGAAGAGACTTATTTATAATAATACAAAGACTTTTTTTTTGGGGGGGGGCAATGCTGGGGATCAAACCAGGGCCTTGAGCATACAAGGCAATGGTTCTATCACTGTACTACATCACCAGAAATTCTAAGATCTTATCTTTTATTTCTATTAGCTTTTAATTTTGAATTTACTCTTATTCACTATACTAAGAGGAACAATTAGAACAGGTTAGATAAATATAAGAACAGATTATTTAGATATATACATACTGGGTTTATACACATTATATATCTCATATATATATATAAATTTAAGTTTACTTATGAATATGTATTTTGCTACATGATGATATATAGTATCAGATGTTCTGGGAATTTATTTCCAACTAGATAATTATTTGATGAAAATATCTCTTAGGAAAAGATAGATATCTTTTAGCTGCTTCTCATGCTCTGTCAACCATGGAGTTATTTCTATCTTTTGACCCAAGTCAGTTCAAAGGTTTGCTCCTCCATGAAGTCTTCCATGGTTACTGCTACCTAAAGTACCATCCATCTGCTCCAAGCCCCTGTTGCCCATGCTATCTGTGACACTCATGGTATATGACTTTTAAAGCACTATATTGCCAGCTATTTTTTTTTCAAACATATTGGTAAACTACTCCACATATATTGGGAAGTTCTTCAATTTTTTTTAATGAAATGAAGAAAGAAAAAGTCTTCATACAAACTAGATACCCAATTATTGAGAGTCCTTTCTCTTTCTCACATAATTCCTGTCTAGCCAACCAAGCACAGAGCCATGCACATCACAAATGCAGAGTAAATGCTTGCAGACTGACTAGAAAGCAGGACATGATAGTCCCTATGAGGGCATATTATATTATACTCTGCATAAATGAAATCATCATGTACAATACTCACATTAACCCAAACCTTCCAAAACAATCAACCTTACCTCAGGAAGTTAATGAAGGGCACAAAGGAAGAAAGTGTGCTCTCTCTCCACCTAGACAGATGTTTATGTTCTGTATACCACACATGGTGTGTGCAGATCCCAGCTGAGAATTCCTATTATGTGGCCCACCGAGGTGTGTGTGGTTTGAAGCCCTGGTAAGCACTGCGACCTATTTCCCAACCTGGGGGTGGAAAGGTTGACTTATGTATGTGTGGGAACAGAGGCCCACAGAGACATTCACAGTGGGGCCTTGGGAAGGAAAGGAAGAATTTTTTTTATTCTCTTTCTTTTTCTTCCTTCCCTTCTCTCTACAAACATGATGATCTTCCCCAAATGGAAGCCTATGGATCCCCATTGTACTGCACATTTATTTTAGCATATGTAGTGGTGATTTTTCTTTTAATTAAACCATCACTTAATGATAAAAAAGAATCACACAAAAGTTTCACATTCGGTTTTTCTAAAAAAGCTCTGAAGATCTGTCAACTCCAGGGTAGAGATGAGTAGCAACTGCCCTTACCAGGAAAAGATCATACAAAAATAGCTGACAAATAAAGCAACATCTTAAAAAAAAAAAAAAAGTCACAGCATTTAGAAGGAGGAGAAGGAGGCTTTCATTTTGAAGCAGGTGAATCACAGAGTTTGATAAAGAGAAGGCATTGTGGCAGAGCTTTAAAATCTAGATTTGGATACATAGAGAATAGCATGTAGGCAGAAAAGGAAAGCATGAACCGTGTTTGTTCATGCTGGAATTTTGGCTGGAAAAAAAAAATATTCTCACAGTAGAGTCAAGAGAAAAATAGCTTGGGGAGGAAAGAAAAAAATTTGTCAGGTAATTTAAGTGTAAGATAAAAAACTTTACAGATGGTTTTATAAACAGTTAGGAACCATTCAGTTTATTTTTCCTTCTTCCTTCATTCCTTTCATTCTCCTTTTCTTGTTTTATATTCTGATATTGATGTATTTTCTGTTTATTTTTATCACTCTCTAGAAATGTCCAGAAGGTAAATGTGTGATATTTATAAGGCTTATACTTACTACACATAACATAGCAAAATAGCTTCTTGTCACTTAAGCCAAATTAATTTCTTTTCAGATTCCAGTTCCAAAGCAACAACAGAAGACACCTATCTCTCAGTAGGAACAAAGAGAGAAATGAGGAGCTTGTGTCACATTGTAAGTCACTTCTGTCATGCGGTAATAAAGATAATAAGAAAGATTACTTTTACTTTCATATTTTAGGTCATGAATATTTCTAGTTTTCATTGCTGGGATTCCTAAGTTCTGAACAACATAAACAAAACTTTAGCCAACTTCTCACACCAGACTATGTCCTCCTGCCAGTGAAATGGTCAGGCATATGCAAATGACACTGAAAATGTTACAAGCACCTATGATTAATAAGTATATTTGCCAATTAGGATTAGGAAAAACTGAATCTGTGTCTGTATTTCCTGTTTCTATTTTGTCTTTGTAATTAATCTTAAGGTTGTGTAGTTTCAAATCTGTTATTTATCTGGAGAACAGAGTCATAACAATCTTCTTCTGAAGGTTTCATCTTTCAAATAGATAGATAAAATTTATGACTTTATCTGTCTGGAGCATCCCACATGAGAAATGATTCATCCAGAGTAGACCAGCTAATATGCAGCCACCTGTGCCCCCACAGGTTGTAACTTGGACATCTTTCTAAAGAGAAGGTTCTATAAACTGCCTTTTCAATTCTGTCTGGGACTGAGGCCCCTCAGCTGAAGCCCTGCAGAAAAGTCAAGTATTGTGGTATTAAAATGGGCTTCCCTTACACACAATTCTTGATACTCCTCCTTCTATCAAGAGCAAGGTGTATGTCCCCTGCCTGTTAACATGAAGGCTTGTAACTATTTTGACCAATAGAGCACTGTATCATGTTGCTAAGGGGTAGGCCAAGAAAGGCCATGTAATATTTCTGTTTCATGATGCTGTTGAGATGTTTGCTGTAAGCAAAGTTAGTTTCTATGAATCAGTCCAACTATACCCTGAAATCAAGATGCTGGAAAGGCCACATATATATGCTTAGGATGGATTACACCATCAATGCTGTACTGATTTAGCACAGATTTAGAAAAGCTAACTTTTCATATCTATAAAACCATCTCCTATTCCTTACATTATTGATTCAGCACTAACATATTAATTTGTTTAATGTGGCATCATATTTTCATAAAAGAAGCAGTTATGGAAGGATTCAGTGTAATTTATTGTGGTCCATGCATTCCTAGGTTAAACTCCCATCTCTTAAATTTTCTAATTTTGCAATCTTGTACAATAAATATAACCTCTTACAAACCTCATTTCTCCTATCTAACAAATGAGGATATTGCTGCCCATATCATAGGATTAGGTGACAATTAGATGAGATAATGGGAGTGATTAGCTTTGAGTCATAACAAAAATAGCTACTAGGCCTTGTCCTTTATACACATGTAATCCTAATAATTATCTCATGAAGCATAAAACATTATCATTATTGTAATTGTAAAAATAAGAATGGAAGTACAGAGAAGCTAAGCAAGTTGCATCATATTATCAAATGGTAGAGCCAGGATTTGAATGTAGGCAACCTGGCTGTTTTAATCACAATTAAATTATTACATCTTGAATAGGTAAATCAAATATGGCAGCTATTTTTATTCATCAATAATAAGAGTTCAAGAATGTGGATTCAACTGTAGTGTGTCTGCAGAAACATACACAACTGACTTTCCTTCATTATCTGGAAATATAATATTTATCTATAAAGTGAAAATCAAATTACTAATAGCTAACAAGATGGTCTTAAGTAATTCGAGTTCATTAATAAAATGCTGAAATAGATTGCGTGAAAACAATGCAATTATATGAATCATCAAATTTATGTTTGATATTCTGTTTCAGTAAGCAATTTCAGAGAATATTAGTAAAACTAAAAAAAAAATAAACATTTATTTAGCACTTAGTAGCTGAAACACATTACATAGAACATCTTACGTAATGCTAGATAAACTAGGTACAATGTAGTTGAATCATGCACATTTTAACTTACTCAAAATCAAATAAATTTACTCAATAAATAAAAAATTAAAGTGAGACAAAAAAGGAAACAAATAGGGTGAAATGATCTGTCCTATTCCACTCAATGAACATGTGTCCCAAAGGGAACACAATTTTGCAAACTTAAATATATTTTGGCCTTATTTAAATACTTCAGTTCCTTTGTTCACATCTTAACAGCAGTCTAAATATTTTATGCTAATTCCTAAATAAAGAGCTAACAATTAAGGGAAGTTTGATTTATATGTATATATATATAAGTTGCATCATATTATCAAATGGTAGAGCCAGGATTTGAATGTAGGCATATAAAAAATATATATATATATATTTTTTTTTTTTACCTAAAATACATAAGTCAAATATATAAGTCAAATCCCCTAATGGAATTTTAATAAATAGTTATTTTAGGCCTGGGGTTGTAGCTCAGTGATAAAGTGCTTGCCTAGCACATGTAAGGCTCTGGGTTCGATCCTTAGCACCACATAAAAATAAATAAATAAAATAAAGGTATTGTGTCCATCGACAACTAAAAAAAAAATTCTTTTTATTGTTTTAAAGTATACTGATTTCAACCTTACATCTCAATACAGGGTAATTTTTTTAGCAATTTTCAAGGCACAATGCAACCAACAACAAAAAGATGATAAGTAGGTAAAATAGTAATCTGGGAATGGACTTTTTCCTTCTGATCATGTATTAGGTCTGACATTTAATTTTAATCTCTTTTTCAAATTTACAAATTCTCACCATGCTATGTAATTAAACTTCTGTAGCATCCCCAGACTTTAGTTTTACATGGCTTTAGCAACTCATTAAAACTAATTTTTAACATACATTCTGCAGATCATGGCTCCGCAAAGAAAAAATGTCAAATGATATTGAGCAGGCCATCAAGAACTTGACTCATTGCAGTACTCTGAGCATATACATTGATCTCATCCTTCCTCAAATCTCAAAGAAGGCATAAGGAATAGTAACAAGTGGGAGAATGAAATCATAACTCTGTGAGAGAGAAATAAGGCATGGAAGCAGAAGGCAGACTTGGACAACTTTAATGCAGAAAGTTCAGAAGTCTTCAACAGAAGTTGGGGTGGCTCTTCCAGGTAGAATCATAAAAGAATTCCAAACTTTACACTAGGAGGTATGAGTAAAACAATAGGCAATGGGGCAAGTATCAAAGTAATTCTCTTAAAACTGAATATAAAATAACAATATAAGCATCCATCCAACAACCCCTCCCCCCCAAAAAAAATATATATATATATATAAACACACACACACATATACACATATACATATAATTTATAAATATGTGTATTTATAAACATTATATATGTATATATATTTATATATAAAAAATGTGAAGGGTTTCTGCAGTATGTAATGGCATTTGAGAGCAAATCTCACCTATAAAAGTATATGGCTATGTTCTGTATTATGAAGTGTATACCACAGAATGCAGCCTTTAATTGAAACACTGCTGAGAACAAAATAAACACCCCTTTTTCATATGCAGAAAGATATTTTGAAGAAAGAGATTTATATATCAAAAAAGCAGAAGCATACAAGCCACCTATATTGATTAATCTAGTCCTGCATTTGTAAACACAAAAAGAAAACCAAAGAACTCCCGACAATTGAGAAGACCAGCTATGCGAAAGAGAAAAGACTCAGACAAAAAAAAAAAAAAAAACTACTAAGGAGGGCAGAATGAAAGACCATTTAGAGGAAAAAACTAAAAATAAAAGCAAGATCGTAATGGCCATTTTCAGAGTAATGTAAAAATATGGTGCAATGAGAAACCAAGAAAAAGCTTTCTGGGGAAAAAAATATAAACAGAAAGAAAAGAAAAAAAATGTTTTAGAAAAATTAAAATACATGACTGTAATTTCTTTCTCTGGCATCATGACAGTAGATACCCTAAAAATCCCCCACATACAAAGTAAGACATTTTTAAAAAACACTCTAAAGGGTGATGTGTTAAAAACAAGAAAATAAGAGTAACAATCTGACTCCAGCCAGCAGGAGCTACACTTCAATCAGCATGAAGCAGCCATATACCCCCAAGGGCACTTACAAAGACCAAGAGCCCAAGAGCCCAGAGCTTTGGAATACCTTGCCATTCAATGACCTGACTAGCATCTACTTCAAATTAAAAATGGACTATGGAAGGGTTGTGCCCTCACAAGAGGAAGGAATCAACATAAAAAAATCAATAAGACAAAAGCAAAAATGCCCCTTGAGGCTGGCAACAAGAAAAATTATTGGTCTTTCTCAGATTATTGGTCAAAAAACCAAAGCCTTTCCATTAAATATGTATTTACTAATTATTCTAATATTGGACTAGGAGCCTAGCATTACATTAGAATATGGTTTCCAAAGCCAAAAACCTGAGTTTTTAATTTAATGGAGCACCTCAGATTCAGGACATTAGCAAAGAAAACATCTTCCTAAAAGGAATGCTTCCTGTACTCAAACCTCAAAGAAAAAATTCTCAGAATCATGAAAGATGAGAACTCAAAACAAATTCACTCAAACCTATAGTACACACCAACAATTCTCAAGGAATCAAGTTACCATGAGCAATTACCAGCAAAAATAAAAAGTGAATCAAAGCAGTGTAGTAGTACATAAATAAAATAAAGGATAAAGATAAGTACAAAAGTAGAAATTAATAAAAGATAAACATACAATTCAGAAAAGTAAAATGTGAAAAGTTGATAAGGAAACTAAAACTTTACAGATCTTTGGAAATTTGTTCATTGAAAAGATAAGTTATATGTAAACAACACTAGTAATAAAAATGGGGTTATAACCATAGTACAAAAGAGATTAAAAATAGAAAAAGAGAATACCATAGACATTTTATGTCATCAAATTTCAACGTTAGGATGAAATGGATAGAGTCATGGAAAATAGAATTTATGGAACTGGCTCAGAAAGAAAGAAAAATCTATAGTTCTATAATTTATTTATGTAATTGAAGCTATTGTGGAAAATACAAATACACATATGGAGTCTTGGGTTTTTCACTGGGGAATTCTAGTAAGTGATTACCAGCTAATTCCAATCTTTACAAAATTTTCCATCAATTAGTGGAATAAAGAAACCTTCCCTACTCCAAAAATGAGGCTTTTATGTGTGTAATTCAAAACAGATAAGAGCTGTATAAGAAAAGAAAATTATAAGGCAATTATTTTCATAAACTAGTTGCAAAAGAATTAATAAAAAACACATCTAACAGTATGTAAAACTGTAGAATTTCAGGACCAACTTAAGCTATCTTATTTGCAATGGTACTTCTACTTTAAAACTTCTATAAATACAATTTATTATATTAACAGATTAAGGAGAAAAAAAGAGATAACATAGATCTTTAAATAGAATATGATGTCTATTGAAATGAAAAGCTTTTAGCAAATGAATATTTATCTCATAGGTCTACTCAAATAGTTGAGTTATTATATGTAAAAAATTTTAACCATGGTTAGAATTATAGCAGTACTATAGTCATGTTTACAAAACACAAAATAAGCAGGATCTGATCAAGGGTATCCAAAGAATTATAAAGCAAAATAATTCTTAATGATAAAAAGCATTGAAACTATTAAAATACAGATAAAGATAAAAATGCTAAATTTCAACACTTTAACAAGGTGTTACATAGGTACTAAATGATATTTTAAAAAGCCAAATACAAAGGTGAATATGTTAAAATTCCCAATGAATCATATGGATAGCTATTCATAGATTTCTTGATTGTATATTTAGAAACTCAGCATAATCCCAAATTACTAAGAGAATTTAGCAAAATTTATGGACATAAGGCCATTTCCCCATAGCTAATCATATTTCCATGGAAGAAAAACAACAGAATATATTTTTATATAAATGCAATATACATATCAATAAATAAGTCAAAATAGTAGGTACATGTGAATGAGTGTAACAAAGAATATGCAGGATCTTAATGGAAAAATAATATAAAACTTAAATAATAATAAAGCTAACCCATATAGAGAATTATAGCTTCCATAGATAGTTTGACTAAATATATTGATTCTCCTCATGTAATCTATAGATTTAATTGAGTTCTGATAAAAATTTCAAGGTATTTCATGGAAACTGACAAAATGACCAATAACTTTATTAAAATATGGCTGAATGCAATAGGAATTTAAAATGAAAAATTCTGACAACAAAATTTTGTGGAACAATAGGGGTGCTCACGAAGTGTTGATAGGAATATAAATTGGTAAATTAATTTGGTATTTTCTTGCCTTGTGAAACATTTGCATGTCCTATTCCCCAGCAATTCTACCTGAGAGACGCCTAGACATGGAAAGAAAATTAACATGGAAACTTGTATGGGATATTTCATGAAAACATTGTTACTCAAATACAAAACTAGCAAAACCCTAATAATTTAAAAAATATATTAACAGGAGAATAAATAAGGCCATTCATTTTCCACTCCATTTGTATCTCTGCACAAAATTCAAAAAGTGCCTTTCCTTTCTTCCTCCTAAATGGACAATTACAAATAAGCATCCCTTTATGGGTGGAAGCTTCAGATTGATGGGCTCTAACTTTGCCTTTATAGATGACTTTATCTAATCTATTCCTAACCACCTCCCAAAAGCTCCGCCTTTAATCACTATACCTGATTAAGGTTCTATTTTCTTAATATCTCACAACAGGAATTAAATTCTAACACAGAATCCCTTGGGGGACACACCCAAATGACCTCAAAACTATAGCAAGTGGGAACCTTGCTTGGTGACAAGGGTGAGGAATGGAATAATGGGTGTAGTCTTAGGTATCCTGGGAAACTCCTGCCCTTCCTTTTCTGATCTGTACCACTGATTTCAAGCTCCCTAAACTTCATCTTCTTGGTATTAATTTTAATTAGTTTAAATATATCATCAAGTAAAAATAAAATAAGGGTGACTGTGGATAGTTTTATTTTATCCACCAAATTGACTGAAAGTCCGACTGTATACTATTCATTTTTAAATCAAAGTGTTTTCTCTCAGAACTTTATTACCACTTTTGAATTCAGTTTTGCGAGTGGAATTTCAAGCTAGTCTGATTCTTGTTTCATTCCATGTAATTTTCACCTGTCCACTGCCTTCTTCCTCTGCTGTAACACTTTAGTGGTTTCAAATCTTTTACTTTACTTTCTTGCCAATCTAAGCCTAATTGAGTTGCTAAAAATGCTAAGTTGAGTTGCTAAGTTGCTGAGGCTGGCTTTGAACTCATGATCCTCCTGCCTCAGCTTCCTAAGTCACAGGAATTACAGACATACACCACCATACCTGGCTTAGTTAGTTTTATTTTACTAATTTCTCTTTTTCATTCTCTCTTTGCAGTATGCCTCTAGTGTGGCATACTGCAAAGAGAGAATGAAACTTTATTGGTTCTGTCTGTTCAGATTCCTCTAATATTTAAATATTTTATGTCATTTTGGAGTATATGTACTTTTTCTTCTACTATCTCTTAGTTTTCTTTCTTTGCAAAAAATCAAATATTTGTCATTCTAACTATATTCATTTTAGGGGTAAAGCTTGAAACATAGTAATAATACCCTAAAACTAAACTTAAGAAAATAAATGTTATATAACACTTGTAAAGTTTTGTTACTGGTTCTCTTTTTGTTAAAACTTACCTCATCTGCAGCATTGTGTTACTAGCAACACAAAACAGACTAAAGTAACTGGCCTCTCATAGCACACTGCAGTTTTCTTTGTAGGCATGATCAAAGTCATAAATAAGTTCCCATGAATGCAGTTTGGTCAATGTGTCAATCCCCAAGGCTAGATATCCAGCTTCCTATAGGTAGGAAGGAGCCATACGTATACATTCACCATAGCATCTTTAAATCCTATTTCAGGATTGACCAATAAACTTTCAAAGATATTTTAAATAAATGAATGAACGACTACAAACATATTCATAAAAACTCCTTTCAACCAAGCCTCATCCTCAAAACTGCTGCCAAGTTAATTTTGTGCCCATTGCTTATATTCTGTAAACAATTATAACTCAAGTGTCTGAATAAAATCACATGACTTTCTCTGCTTCCTTCCCCTGATGCTAATTCGTTAGGAAATGCAGTCTTTGGGTATGCCAGGCCCCTCCAGGCCCTCACAATTTAGTCAACTGTAATATCACCCACCTAATATCTTAACTTCCTTATGTTCAACAATGATGTCTTAATTATTTCCTTCCTGTAGGCCTGTTCTCTGACAGTATCCAGCAATCCGTATCAGACACACACACTTGGCACATACTTAGCTTAAGCTGTAACTAGATGATAGCTTCAGTGCACATTGAGGGCATTCTGCCTCCTGCCTGCCAGTCTTACATCTTTCTGCCTCAGCATTTTCTCTGATCTGTGTTCTGCTACTTAGCTACCACCCCCCAAAAGTTCCTTGGGGCTAATGCTCTCAGGGGCAATCTTCAGCCACTGGGCAGCCCTCCTGCTCACCCTTTGATTAAACCAATTGGAAGTGCTTACTATTCACTTCCTTAGTGGGCTGCCAGCAGTATAGGCCCTGAGTGGGCCAGAGCAGTGACCTTTATGGATTTCTCTCCTTTTGTTGTTTCACTGTAGTTTCTAGCCGCTTGCTGGGATCACTTCCAAGTAATCTACCTGCAACTTAAGTCTCTATCTCAAGATTTGGTTCAGAGAAAGCCAGAGATGGATGACCTCTAATTAACAATGAATATATTTCTGTCCTTATCTTCAACTCTAATCTTTTGCAAGATTGGACCTTGTAACACCTGTTTCAATAAAATTTTCTCACCTTGCTTTTTTTTTTTTTTAAACAATGTGTTCCTGTATTGTTCCTACAAATGTTGCTTTCTTGTTTTCCCTTTAAACTATGGAACTCTTTCCTCTGTTCTTAGATCTCATCCGTTCAGTTCCTTGAACTCATCCTTTAAGATATCCATTCACATGTGCTTAACAGTTAGCCATTTGTACATTGATGGCTATCAAGTCTACCTCTACAGTTCATGTTTGTCTAGTTACAGACACATATTTTCACTTCTCCATTTAGATGTCCTCAAAAGCATTGCTTTTAGTACCCATGTACCTATAACTATTTATGACATTTCCTTACTCCAAATATGCACTTCTCTTTCAAAATGTTTTCTGGAACATTTCTGGTAATGTGAAGCCGGAATTAGATAGGCAATCCATGTAGATAGGTAAATCAAGTCAGGTCAGATCAAAGAGGCCAATTTGAGTGAGTCTGGGAAGTTGGAGATTGTCCCCTGATGGACTGAAATGCCCTCAGAGCCCTTCCTCCACCCTATCAAGGTAACCTCCCCTGATCAAACCTGTTGCTAAGGAAACCTGTTCCAAGGATTGGCCCTCTCTATAGGG
The DNA here is from genome assembly GCF_052094955.1 of Ictidomys tridecemlineatus. NCBI lineage: Eukaryota > Metazoa > Chordata > Mammalia > Rodentia > Sciuridae > Ictidomys > Ictidomys tridecemlineatus. Next base: position 35,011,549 of record NC_135480.1, read on the forward strand.
AGCTATAAGGTTGTTAATTAGTGTGTCTTGGGCTGCTCCATCCTGCCCATCCCCCTTCAGCCCACCTGTTTTCCACATTTTGGCCATCCCACAGAGCATTTCCTGGATCTAGTCACATATGCAGGAAGGAGAGAGATAAGAGGAAGAGAGCTGGAGAATAAAGGAGGCCTAGGACATATTTAAAAAACAGAAGAATGCCTTCCTTCTTGTGATACCAGGAAAACAGCTATGGCCCCCTTCTCCCTCCTGGGAGAAATCTATGCTACCCCTTTTTAAATAAACCCTGCTTTATATGCTTTCATTGGTGTGCTTCTCTCATGTTATACTTCAACATTTGAGGAAATAGAACTCATAACAAATAACCACCAGTATCAATGGCTTCTGGTCATCCACACTCTTAGCAATTTTTACCACTCTTATTTCTCTATACATGATTTCCTATTTAAAAAAAAGGCTCTTCAAATTGCATATGCATTCTCTCTCTCACTCTCTCTCTCTCTCCACCCCCCACACACATACACACACACACACGCACACACACACACATGCACACACACACACACACATGCACACACACACACATGCACACACACACGTGCACACACACACACTATTCCATTTATCCACATATATCCATATCCATATATATCCATCCCATTCCATATCCTTATATACCATGTTTCTATTTCATATGTTCTGCATATGGAATAGCTGTGTGTTTGACTTTTTAACATACTTATTGTGTCTCACCTTGCTTAATGCCTTCCTCCTTTCACACCTAGAACATTACAATAATCAACTAGTCACACAGTTGAAGGCTTCCAAGTCACTTTCATCAGAAGTGACTTTCTAAGTCAAAGGTCAAATGTTTTCTCTCATATGTGGAAGTCAGACAAAAAAAAATGGGGGAGGGGATGGGGAGTGGGTGGGGAGATCTCATGAAAATAGAAGGGAGAAAAGTGAAGCAGAGAAAGGGGACTGAGGGAGAGGGTAGATGGACAGAAAAAGAGAGAGACAGTAGAATGAAATTGACCAAACTGTGTTATCAACATACATGAATATAAGAGAGTGAATTTCACCTTTATTTACAGCTATGATGCAATAAGTTTTAAAAATAAATTAATAGATGGAAGACAAGTAGAGTACAGGAAGGGGGAGGGAGTAAGAGGAAAGGGGAAGTATTGGGGACTGAAGTAGAGCAAATTAGATCACATGGTTTATATGATCATATCAAAATAAACCCTAATATTATGTATAACTATGCTACACCAATAAAACTTTTTCCAAAAAGTATTTATCCAAAATGAAAATGTAATTATCAAAAACTCATGTTTAAAATCATAGCATTATGTATTAGCATTTTTTCATGTATTATATTAAATTCCTTATCTGGGAATCAAGAATCTAGGGAAATGGCTTAGGCAGCAACTTATTTTTTTCTTTGTAAATGTGGCTATTTGAGAAGGGTTAGATCAAGTGTGATACCTGAGAGACAAGCAAGCATAGGCACTTACAATCTCAGGTAGAAAGACAACTCCTAAAGGCAAATTGTTGCTCCTAACTGAGCTATTTTTATCACGCTTAGAAGTGGGCCTTGTAAAGATCCCAAATAAATTCTGAAGATTAAAAAAAATAAAAATTATACCAAAAGAGTTTTTCATGTTCCTGGATAAATTAGCATGTGATATTTACAATCTACTCTTTAGTATTACACAATTTTTCAAAAGCAGATTATTCTACTATATAATGCCAAATCAGTAAAGAATCAGGACTCTGACTTTTCTTGCTTCCTCTGTACTATAAACAGATGTGTTTAAAATACTCTCAGTCTTTTTATTCAGCCTTTTTCTGATCACTACCCAAGGAAAGTAGTTAAAATAGGCCATTGACAGAATGATAATACTTATTTTCTCAACAATGATCTTTGGTAGGTGATAAAATGCTACTTCCCTTGTAAAGGAAAAGGGCAGCTGCCTACAAAACAACAGTGATCTTCTAAGGTGTGAGCAAAAGAAAATGTATTGTGCAATAAATCTACGAAGGAAGGAGTTATTTTAGGACTCCTAGATGACGTCAAATGTGGTCTTTTGAAGGTCAGCAATTTCGTGATCTATGTTATTAGAAATTGCAAGGAGTACTGCAATGTCTTGATCTGAAATTTTTATGTAAATTACTTTGTTGGTCTTTATGACTAAAATTAAAACACTAGCATAAGGCTGTATTATTGTTCTTCATCTTCAATAGGTCTAGAATTGACTATAGGACACAACTGAGAAAATCTGAAGAGAATAGATAACTGTATTTAAAAGATTTTCCCACTGACTATAGAATAAAATTCAGATGTTCACAACCAGCAACTCCCTCATTTCCTGGTTTTTCTACAGCCCTCTCAACATACCACCTGGCCCAGGATGCTAAACACAGGATGGTACACAGTGAAGTCCACAACATTTACAACATTACAGGGCCACCTCTACAAGGGTGTGCTACCACATTAATGTGTCATCATAACACACTTTGTGATGGTAAATTTCTATTCAATCTTCAAGGTGCAAAATACACAACTCCTTTTGTGAACTTTTCACAGTGACTCTCCAGGCAATGTAAAACTTTACATATATCTAACTTTTATATAGTCATTACTGTATATTTCACATATGATTCAGTATTCAAAAAATTTTCTGTTTATCCTGGGATAAGCCACACAATTTTGAAAGTGACTTTGAAGCTTTTGTCTCCTCTGAACCACCCTTATCCTGACTGCCCTTTGAAGACTCCTTTCCATTTTTTTGAGTAGATCTTTCTGCTTCTTGATCCTCACTTATCTTAAATTTCACTCATCCTCAAGGGATTCAGCTTAAAACTCAACCAGATGTTTTGAACAACTAATAATAATAATTAAAAAAAAACTCAATCAGATAAGAAGTTTCACTTGATCACTAGACTAGTGAACTTAATTTACTTCCAAATTCTCAAGGATCCCTTTTGTCTCTATTATAGCATTCTTCACCTGTAATTGCTTGTGTGAGTTTTGAAGCTGCATGTAGACAGAGGTGATCTCACTCTCATTCACTGATGATTCCCAATAGTTGCTATGTTTCCTAGTATATAAATAAGTAAACAATAATAAATAAGTAAACAATACACTAATTCATTACACTGCAAATGCTTTCAATCAATCACTTGACTTTCATTTTTCCATGATCTCACTCAATCAACCATTTAACATTTATGGAAAATCTAAATACCTGGCACCATTATAATCTCCAGAGATGCACAAGAGCATGCGACACAGCTCTGTGACTAAAGAAACACAGCCTAGGTGGGTAAGGGAGTAAAAAAGCATGCTGATTAGTTAGAACGACTTGTTCAAGGATAGTATCTTTATATATTTCTGACCAATGTACATCATTTATTCCCACAAGCCACAGTAATTGCTTCAGTAATGTCCATGTGATACCAAATGGATTTATCAGAGTAAATTTCAGAGCAATATAAGAGCTACCTAGGGGTGGGGGAAGGTACTTTCTCTTTGTGCTGTTTGATTGCCTAGTATTGCAGGTATCCCTATCACCACCTTTTGAGTCTAGAATATGAAACAAATGGGACCTGGGGAATCTAAAAGCCTAAGTAAGAATATCATTTAAGCTCCCCAATACTAATGCATTTGGTTGATTCCCAAACATTTGAAGTATATGAGCAATGCATTTCTTCTTTTGTTTTCTGATGATATCTTCATTGCATAACACTGCTTTGAGTTGAATTGGTCTTGCTGTCACATGGAATGGAATGACAGAGGAGGTGTCATTTTAACAGTCTTTGAAAGTTAAAGAGGAAAGTAATAATTAGTAATAACAGCACATGTTTTTATTTTTGCAACAGCACTGTTTTGCTCTTTTAAGTGATTTGCATATATTAATAAATTGTATGTGGAAAAGTCATTTAAGGTACAATAACTGAGCATCTTCAATGGGGTGTCTGCTGTGTGGTGAGGGGAGATGGGGAGCAAAAGATATCATAGGAATGATGTACATCAATGCAGACAGATTGCAAAGAATTCCTTATGCCCTGCTAAACTGTAAATCATATTCCATATCTATTCACTGAAAATATAAAAATGTAGTCAATACAAAGCCAGAATTTGTCATAACTTCTAATATTTTAAAAGAACTTCTTAAAATATTAAACTGAATGACATCTCAGTTTCATTTTATTAAACTTCCCAAATGGTTGTAATAGCAGGATTCTAAAGAGGTTAACAGACTTTTTGTACATACTTAAGTATAATCTTAAATGAAATATAATTCCGGACCACAAATTTGTAACTCCTTTCACAATACCCCAGATACCAATCAGTTTTCTTAGTTTCCATGAACACAAGAGCATGGAGTCAAAATCTATAGACTTAGCAGTAAATAACACTGGTCCTATCCTCAGTTTTATGACCTAATAACTATGTGATCCTCAGAAAGAGCCTTAAATTTATAAGGTATATTTTTCTCATCTATAACATGGGAATTCTATATTTTTCTTTTTCATCAGGTTATGTTGAAAATTAAATGGGAGAATGTTTAGCACAAAGTTTAGTCCTTACTAAGGACAGCACAAATATTTAAGAATAATAATTAAAAATAACTACTGTAATAAAAAATATCCCCTTTCTTGTTTGTCCAATTAATATAATTTCTTTCAGAAATGAAGCAACTTATTCCTAGAATGTGGTCATGTTGCCTTTATTAGAGTTTGTTAAAGAGTTGGAGTAAAAGGATAAATATGAGAGATAAAAAATTGGATTAGATAATGTGTTTTTCCCTAAATAGAGACAAAGGTGAAATTGAAATTCATTGTATAAAGCTTATATGAGAGTTTGAGATATCAGATCATGATAAATTATGAATTAGCAGTTGCTATCTGCAAGAATCCAGATATAAGTGCTATGAAGACAGGTTTGTTTATTTATTCTGAAAAAAAACAACTCCATAGGGCATTTTTAAAAAAAAATCTTTTAGTTGTTGAGGGACCTTTATCTTATTTGCTTATTTATATGTGGTGCTAGGAATTGAACCCAGTGCCTCACACATGTAAGGCAAGTGCTCTACTGCTGAGCTACAACTCCAGCCCTCAGTAGGGTCATTTTATTCCTTCAGTTTCACTTTGACTCTCAGGCCTCTTCCTTAGAGGCTTGCTTGAAGCAAAGATTTAGAGACACATGGAACAATTTCTAAAACCAGGTGAGGGAGAAACAAATTGGTTAGCACTATGTTGATATGAGCCAACCCAGTGGCAGTCCAAAAACTTACCATATAGAACAAATAAAAGACTGCAGACATTTAAGGCAAAGAGTAACAGCTGATGTGTACTTGCACTGTTGATTGTTCATTGGGTCTTAGGGCAAAAGTGAGTTTCCAGATAGAGAAGTTACCTTTGAACTGTGAACTTTGCTCCAGTAAAGGAATGAGAAGCAAGGGACTTTGTAAGGATGGTCATCAGGTTGCTTCACTTCAGTTTGGGTTATCCAGTGCTTGTGTCTTGTGTGATGAAGACCTGGTTACAAACAAAAGTAAGGGAATGGAGTTTTTAAAATATATGCAAATGTTGTTTGGAGAAGAGAGAAATGCTATAATTAGGCTATTCTGCAAATATAGGAGAAAATGATAATGAATCTTCAGGAAATCTTGAGGATGAGATATTGGGCTCCTTATACAAAGACAAAGATTGGATCTCCATCTGTATCTAACAGAAGAAAATGTAGGCCCTAATCTCCATCATGTGGGCCCCAACTTGCTTAATAAGACTCCTGTGAGGCAAGAATTAAAATCAAGAATCAATAAATGGGATGGACGCAAACTAAAAAGTTTCTTCTCAACAAAAGAAACAATCTGTGAGGTGAATAGAGAGCCTGCATCTTGGGAGCAAATCTTTACCCCTCACACATCAGATAGAGCACTACTCTCTAGGGTATATAAAGAACTCAAAAAGCTAACCACCAAAAATCAAATAACCCAATCAATAAATAGGTCAAGGACCTGAACAGATACTTCTCAAAAGAGGATATACAATCAATCAACAAATATATAAAAAATGTTCATCATCACTAGCAATTAGAGAAATGCAAATCAAAATCACTCTAAGATTTCATCTCACTCCCCTCAGAATGGCGACTATTATGCATACAAACAACAGTAAGTGTTGGCGAGGACGTGGGGGAAAGGTACACTCATACATTGCTGGTGGGACTGCAAATTGGTGCAGCCAATATGGAAAGCAGTAGGGAGATTTCTTGGAAAATTGAAAATGGAACCACCATTTGACCCAGCTGTCTCCTCGGTCTATACCCAAGGGACTTAAAAACAGCATACTACAGGGACACAGCCACATCAATGTTTATAGAAGCACAATTCACAATAGCTAAACTGTGGAACCAACCTAGATGTCCCTCAGTGAATGAAAGGATAAAAAAAGTGTGGCATATATACACAATGGAATTTTACTCAGCAAAAAAAGGGAATGAAATCATGGCATTTGCAGGTAAATGGATGGAGTTAGAGAAGATAATGCTAAGTTAGCCAATCCCAAAAAACCAAATGCCGAATGTTTTCTTTGATATAAGGAGGCTGATTCATAGTGGGATAGGGAGCGGGAGCATGGGAAATAGACGAACTCTAGATATGGCAGAGGAGTGGGAGGGGAAGAGAGGGGGCATGGGGTTATTAATGATGGTTGAATGCAATGATCATTATTATCCAAAGTACATGTATGAAGACACAAATTGGTGTGAATATACTTTGTATACAACAAGAGATAGGAAAAATTCTGCTCTATATGTGTAGTAAGAATTGTAATGCATTCTGCTGTTATATATAAATTTTTTAAAAAGTTAAAAAAAAAAGATTGGGTCTCCAACACTCTTATAGGTGATTATGACCCCAGATACATTTATAAACAGCAGAATGAGAAAAAGAGAAATGTAGAGGATAAAGAATGGAGACGTGATGGAAATGACTCAGAGACATCATAAAATGATGCATTTACTCAAAACATATTTTTGTGGAGCCACTATGTGTATATTCCTGTGTTAGGTACTAGTGGTAGAGAGCCAGTTAAAACTCTTACCTTTGAGGAATTCAAACTCTAGATGTTAAAGACCAAATAAATAAACAAATCCCAAGACAACAGATAAGTAGAATACAAAATTGTATGGGACCAAGATGTAAGTATGGGACACATTGACATGAAACAAAGAATAAAGTTACCGGAAATCTAAGTTACTGAGAAAATGTAAAATAAAATGTTATCGTTTATGGATATAGACTGCAAGATTGTGGTTTTCAATAGATATTATAACAGGTCTTGTTTTGTTTCCATTTTATGAAAAGATGCAAACTCAGTAATAGATCAAAGTCAAAACTTCTTTTAATTACAGTTTATTTTTAAATGCAAGCCTGAAATGCATCCAAATATCCTTTAATTATCGGATTTTCCAATGATGCCTTATTGTAGCATTCCGGCTTACATTACATCAGATAACATCTGTCACAAGGAAGAGCCAGAGATGATGTGTTATTTTTAAGACTGCATATTAGCAAGGAAAAGTAACTTTGCTACTATCACTAACCTCTTAGTAATTTGTGGATCAAGAAATGAGGTATATTTCGATATCTGTAACAGACGTAACACCACACCTGCATTGCAAGAAAATGTCATTTAAATCTCTTTAAAAATTTGGATGTCCATAGCTATTTATACTTTGGGGTCACACAGAAAGGGGGATGGTAACCAAAGGGAAAGAGGCAATAATAATGAAAATAATAACTTGGGTTATTATTTTCATTTAGTAAGACTGTATAAAAATGTTATACATTTTTGAAAATAATATGAAAATAATAATTATGAAAATAATAACCCAAGTTTTAAGTTTTCAATTCTGTAAATGTGATCAATATTCAAATAGTATTTCAAAGTTATCATGAGTGGCATGTTTGTCATTCAATTTAAGTTTTTATATGTGTTCCACATATGGAATGATGTGACAAAATGAGTTGAAGAACCTTAAAAAAATTATACATATAAAACCACAGCTTTTCCAATCATTAATTAACAGAGTTAATCTGGACGTATTGTGGAGCATTCTAGATGCTTTTACTTAAGGACATTTTAATAGGTTAATGTTGCATTAAAAAAAAAAAAGAATTATGTGTTAGTAGTGAATCCTTTTTACCACAAAGGAATTAACAGATTCCATTGAAAAATCCTGTCCAAAATCTGTTTGTTTTGGGCTAACAGTTCTATCTCATGATAATGTAAGTAAGCCCATGTGCATTGTAGGAAGAATGAGCCTTAAAAGCTCTCTTCAAAATGACAGACTCTCTAGGTTTCATTTTTCTCATTTGCATAGTAAAGACAACTATGTCTGTCTTATTGGGATTCAGTGGGATTCATTCCTTCGCTCAACTAATACCTACTGAATGTCCTTAACATGATAGGCATCAACTAGTAACAAACGAGACACACATGCTGCTACTACTATACAAAGCCTCCCACTGAAAGGGGATTTTATTAGTTATTAAGTGTACGAGAAAACATTTAACATAGAACTTTGCACATAATAATAAATCTCCATCATTTCTAGCATTATCATTGCATCTCAAAGAAGTAACAGAGCATGCTGTTGTAAAATAAAAGAAAAATAAGGATCAGGGTCAACTTGGTTGCATACTTATATACTTACACACAAACACATCACACACTCACAAATACACGTATATACACACAGTAAGATGTCCAAATATATCAACATGCCAATGATTTTGTGATATCCACTGCAATTCTTCATTTTAAAAATCTGAGATCCAATATAGTTTCTCTTAATACAGAGGCTTAGGATTCAAACTAATTTAATAAAGATTTTAAATGAAGTTAGAATAGTCAGTGACTCATAGGTCAGAAGTGGGTGGCAGGTGACAGAGGGGAAGGCCTCAGGCAGAAAAGAGATGCTCAGTATCATTCTCCCATTTAGAATGCTCTGAGGTATTATTTCTTCTGTTATTTTAACCTATGGTTGATATATAAGTCACAGTTTCCCACACTTCTATATGTAAAAATAATGTTTAGAGAATTTCTGAAAAGAAAACTTGGTCAACCAATCCCAAAGCCAACAAAAACCAAAGGATAGGTAACATTTTTATACAGTCTTACATTTATTCTTAAAGATTTTGGATTTCTCCCTTCCTTTCCTTCTGCCTGTATAAACCATCTGTAACTGAACATACTGCTTCTTGCTTTATGAAGAACATAACTATAAATTATGTTTATAATTTAACTTAATGCCCAAAATTCTGTGTAATAAGGAACACAGGCATTTTATCTAAATTTTAAGTTGCTTATTGATCATCTTTCGTAATTTGGAATTACACAGAGTAAACAAGAAATGTACTTTTAAATCTATACTATATTAAATCAAATATTTTCATAGTTTTGCTTTGCTTCTTTCAGAATTATACACATTAATATTTAATATCTAGGCAAGAATTTCCTGGGGCTATGATTTCTGTATAGAAATGCTAGGTTGTCTTCACATCTTTAACTCTTGTAAATCAATAAAATATATTTAAAACTTACAAATTATTCATCCAAGAATACACCTAACCCTAATAAACTGCTTGAAAGTCTTCAGAGGTTGGGTATTTACTATTACTGCTACTACAAAGAGAGTAAATCTTCTTGATTAACCTAAATATCTTGAACAAAATATCACAGCATAAAATCATAACTATGTAAGTCTGAAATGTTATGTTAGGCCAATTAACATGAAACTATATACAAACATAGGTATGGTAATGAAACAATTCTGTCACTCAAAAAAGGAAAGGGATGAAGAATTGAATGGGTGGCTAATATTTTTATATCTTTTATAACAATCATAATACATCTTTTCCACATAAAATCTTTGAGGTTAAACTCTTAGAATACTAAATTTATTGTGGCAATTTGTTTACATGGACATGAATTTATAAATACTTTAAAATAAAATGTCAATCTCAATGTGGATGTATTTAGTATAAGTTTACTCCATGAAGTGGTATCTATAACAAAAAAATTCACTATGATCAAATAGGAAAATCAGTATATTAGTTGAATAACCAAGATAAATGGAAGGCATAAGATGTGGCACTCAATTGACTAGATCCTGTAAGTGAATCAGAGCTGAGATACTTATTTTTGATGTATGATGAGTCCTTGCTAAATGACTTAGTACTAAACAGTAAACATTTAGCAGTAAGCATAAGAAGCTCTTGTCTAATACAAGTCTGATAAGACTGATAAATAAATGGAAAACTGAAACTTAGTGATGAGCAAATCCTAGAAATCAGAAAAATAATTTGATGAAAATATAAGGGAAATCTAAGTAGGGCAGAGAATGAGGATCAGGCACAAAGAATATAATTCATAATGATGAGGGGGAGGTACTGGGAAATAAAATTGATCCAATTATGTACATGTATGAATATGGCACAATGAAACCCACTATTCTGTATACTTACTTTGTAATCACAAAAAATTTAAGAGAAAAAGAATTTTATTCTACATTTGGGAAAGTGAAGATTGAAGATGTGAAGATCAAAGTCTATCTTGAGTAGAGGTTACAAGTTGTTATCGAAAGAGAAAATAATTAACTAGGCAAAGTGAGATAGGCTTATCAGAATATCAATTTCAACCAGAAAGTATGACCTTGACATTGTAAGCAAGTCAATCGAGGAAGTAACAGCTTTTTCATTTAATATAAGTGATATGGTGATGATCCAGTGGTAGGCAAACAGTGGGTAATACAGGAAAATCAGTGTGAGAATACCTAGCCAGGACTCCTCACTTTACTGAACAATGATAAGGGAGAAGAAGAAACCCAGAGATTGTCAAAAGAAGAATCAAATGACCTAATAACACACTGGATGCTATAGATGTCAGAGAGAAGAGGAAAAGGCAATTCTACAATGAGTTCATGGTCCCAGAAATATGAGAGAACTACTTCACACAGCTTCTATCTGGAAAGGAAAGGCAATTTGGGAAGAAATTTTCTGAATTCACTTGAAATGCACTGAATTTAACATGATACCCACAATGCAATTTAATGTACATTATTGCAAGTTGAAAGTAAGAACAGGAGGAATGCATACAAGAAACTAGGGATGAAGATCTCACTTGGGAATTATTGCACAGAGATAAAAAATGAAGCCACAGGTATTCACTAAGAATAGCAAAGGTTTGGTGCAGAAGCTTGAGTGCTCTCTGATCTAAAGAGTAAGAGAAAAGGATATTCTTAAAAACATACAGAAACCATGGACAGAGGAATTTTAGTGAAGGCAACTCACCAACCAAATCAGAAGAAAACTAGAAGTAGAATTGTCCTCAAATATCAAATATCTAAGTGCATCCAAGAAACATCAGAGCTAAGGTACAGTTTGATTGTAGAGGCATAAAGGTCTCTGGTAATCTTTTGATAGTATTTCTAGGAGTTCATGGGTTTGGAAGAAAGGGAAATTCTATGTCACACAGTTAAAATAATGTTAAGTAGATAGAAATAGAAACAATGGATGTCTCTTTCTATAAGATATTTATATAAATGGAGATACCGTAAAGTAGTTAGGATAAATAACAGGGTAAAGGAAGGTGTTTTGATGTTTCATTGTTGTATGCATGTGAGTTAATTTGGAAGCAACCTTCACATTAAAGAAAATCAGCTAGACACAAAGGATACAAGTCACAATGATGATCTTTAAGGGGCTCACAGGACTTCTCCAAAGAGCCTGAACAGAAATATGAGAGGATGCTAAGTAGATAAGGTAGATGAGAAAAGGTTTTCAGTAAAATTTGTTTTTCAGAGTAAAAAAGTAGTATTTCAGGAATGAGGGAGGGAAAAATGGAAGATGGTTATATATTTTAAGGAGAAATGAATAGTAACCAGGGAAATAGGTTGATGAAATTTGAGAGGTACGTAAAAGAGTTGATGTGATCATGACACGATTGTGATGAAATTCATAGATATTATCCATAGGTGTCACAATGGTGCATTCTCTTTCATCAGCATTCTATGGCCAGATAGCAAAGATGGAATAAATAAGAAGCTGGGAGAATAGATGCTTGAGGAATGATGTATAGGGAATAAGTACATCTTTGAAGATTTAAAAGGCCATGTAGTGATCTAAACTTAGATTACACACATAAATAAAGCAAAGTGGAGCAATTCTAGTCTTTAATGAAGTGCATTAGAATGAACTACTTTAAAGACTAATGATATAGTAGGGTCAATATCATTACTGCTAATTGACATACATAACTAATATGGAAAAGACATTTATGGTAGATATCTCAAGGGTTTGTTCTGGCCTGAACCTGGTACATATTTGATAGAGAACTCCAGAAATAACAAAAATAGATTCAGGTCTGCTTAAGCCATCCTACCTATTCTTGCTAAAGTGTTCCTTAGTTCCTTTAGGGCACTGACTCTGTGGCTAAAAATAGAAGTTGGCTGATAAAGTGTCAAAGTCTAAAGTGGGCCTTGGAACCACATCTTGGCTTTTGCCCCAGGTCCTCTGGAGGAAGACCAATGCCAGAATCCTCAAGGTCAAGATTAAGAGTAGGGTAAATTTTCCTACCAACATGACCTCCCAATAAATATTAAAAAGGTAGAATGGCTCTATCAGCTTAATTTAGTCACTTTAGTCCTAAAAGATACATAAAGCTCTATTCTGTGGGAAGAAGAAATAAAAAATCTGGAGGGATGGAGACATTGCTCTTTTATTAGATACATTTGGTGGTAAGAACAGTACATAAAAACAAGTTCAAGTAAAAAAATAGATGCTCTTGAAGATACACAATAATTAATCATACATTTATTTACAGTCAAGTAGTGAAAGGAGCTGGACCCCAATATGGATTGAACCAGGAACTTCAAAATTCACTGCTGAGTTTTCTTTCTTAGACTTAACATTCTGATTTATCTTCTAGCTGCATGTCTCCTTACTCTGTCTCTCTAAAGGCTGGGTTTTCTATTATCCTGAATATAGTCAATCATAAGTAGAGAACCAGTTCCAGCCAACCAGTTCCACATTCTCTATTCAAATTCCCTACACCTGGAAGAGATCAGCTAATTAGTTTCCAGGGTTGAACACAAAGAATTTCTTTAAAAGGGATTTGAATAAGGAAAATATTTAGTATCTCATGCACCGTCGTCTAGAACATCACAAAAAATACGGAACCATACCATGTATAATTAGATGAACAAACTTGTGATTTAAGCAGAAACATTCTTGAGCAGATAATCCATGTAGGCTCAACTCAAATGTCTTCATAATAAATTATGACTTAGGCCTGAGCATAAGAACCAGAATAGGATACAGGGATGTGAAGCTTAGTGTATAAAAGTCTACACACTGAATTACATCTTCTTTATTCAGAGAGCTATTTTTTGAATATTCTAATGCTATATTCTCTCATCCAATACATTATTATTACACATTTTAGGAAAATCAAATTCAAGTCTTTTGGGCTTTAAAGTGAGGCAAGTTAAAGTAATTTAAATATTGGTACAAGAAAACAATAGAATATTCCAACATAGACTCAAGTGCTATAAGCTTCTCCCTTCAGCAGGGCTTCATTGCCTTGTGAATGGACAGTCTGCAGCTAGATTTTTACACTCTGACCTAATTCAGCTCTCTTCAAAGAAGGTATGACGTTCCGCAAAACTCATTTGTACTTAAGAAAAGCCTTCCACCACCTCCCCCCTGTTTCTCAACTCTGATCCAAGCAAGAAGGTTGTTTTAAATTGGATCCTCACACTTGAGTCAGATCTTTATAGGAACACAGCAAGACAGGAAACTTGTCCTGTGTGAATCATATCTTCAATCACTGTGTTGACCTGTAAAGATGGCGAAAAATGATTGAGTACATCGTATTGCAAATACAGTTCAAATCCCTTTCACACTGATCTCACAGAAATGCATTGTATCTATAAATGTCTTTGTTTTATATATAATATTGCTCTAAGCTATAGCAGGAAATCTTATTATCACATGAAAATTTAAGATATAAATGATTTATTATAGGTTTATAACCCTGTGCTAGAAAATGAATTGCATATCCCCCAAATTCACAGTGAAGCCCTAACCTCCAATGTGATTATATTTGGATACAATGCTTTTAAATGAAAAATGAGGTTAAAAGAGGTCGCAAGAGTTGGGGCCCTAATACTATTGTATTAGTAACCTTACAAAAGAAAAAACAGAAAGTTCTCCACATATATGCACCAAGGAAAGATCATGTGAGCACATAGCAAGAAGGCAGCTTTCTGGAAAGCAGGAGTGGGCACTCACTGGAACACAACAATATTGGGACCCTGACTTCAGACTTTCAGACTCTACAACTGCGAGAAAATTAATTTCTGCTGTGTAAGCTATCCAATCTATGGTATTTTATTCTGGTAGCCAGTTGCTCCAAATCACACAATTAGATGTGAATTACGCACAGGGAAAATCTGTAAACACAAAGAAAGTATAAATTTGCAAATCCTATGATATCTTTAAAATAATTAATTAACCTATGGGTTAATTAGAAACATGTGAAACATTTGGCTATTTTGTGATAGTTATTTTGTTTTCTTAAAATTTCAGAGAAACGCTAAAATATAGCTTCAAAGTTAATTACATCCTGAACTGACACTTAATGGAAGTAATTTTGATTTATGAGAAAACCAATAGCTCTTAGCTTGAGATAACTGAATTAATCATAAATTGATTTTATTATGGAATGATTAAGCATGAGGATGAAGTCATCATTAAATTATTAATTTATATACTACAAAGATGCAATTTATGTTTGTGATTTTTTTTTAATTTACAAGTTTCAAATACCAGTAAAGCCTGCTGCTAATTTGAGTCTTGGTTTAGCACTTCAGTTGCCTCATGTTATATAATGCCACCTCACTTAATTCAGAGGAGAATTTCAAAATATAAATAGAGAAGGTAATTTCAGAAATTTAATTAGTGATCCCTCCCACACTACTGGTTAAGTTTGGCTTTGGATCATTGATTTTCAAAAGAAATAATAAATTCTCTAAAAATTCCATGAGCTAATATTATTGAACACATCCTTATATGGTTTATACTTTCTTAAAACAGATCAACTTTATCTCTGCTATATACTAAAGAAAATAAAGTTATGGAGGTGTGTCAGTTGTATGACAGCTTTGAAATGGAGGCTTCTTTTCAAGACTGCATTGTATTCCATTGAGGACATATAATATTATACACTGTGGTAGAGATGGGTTGCAACTATGAATAAATTTATATTATTTGTGGATAATAAGAATATATAAGTATTTTTATATTTCTCTGAGCATAAAAAAGTGTAGGTAGATGTCAACTCTTATTTATTTTTTGTTTTGGTGCTGAGGATCAAATCAAGGACATTATACATGCTAAGCATATGCTCCACACTGAGCTACTCCCCCAGTCCTCCAATTTATTTCTAATTCCTTTTATTAAAAAAGAAATGCACTGAGCTTGGAATGTTGAAAAATTTACCCAGAGGGTATGCTAAGATATTGGAGGTTACAATATTCACCTCATATTGTCTTTCAGGAGATTCAAAAACAACTGTATACTGTATTTTTCCTTTTTTATATTCCATTTATGGAGTATCAGAAAAGTACATTTTTATCCTATATGAAAATGCAAGTGTTATAGTGTCTGCTAAGGACTGGAGAGTTAATGATGATTAAAAACACATTTGGTTTTTATGCATACAGAGCTTATGGTCCAATGTGGGAGAATGACACTAATAATCGCATAAATTTATGTGAAATCATAGATGTAGTACAGGCTGTGAAAAAGTTATGTGTTGTTCTAACAGTACTATAGGCTTAGAGAAAAGAATTGGGCTACTCTAAAACAGCCAAGACTTGAAGAGGGAGCTGCTTAGAGCTGGTAGACAAAAGAGAGTTTGGTAAAAGATGACATTCAAGAGTTCACTTTCATCCTAACAATGATAAAAAATTTTGGAAGATTTTAAGTAAGTTGGGATGGAAGATGGTGTAATTACACTTGCATTTAAAGAATATATCAGTGTTAGATTGAATAAAGGCAGACTAAATAGAAGGTAATTAGGGAGAAATGGAGGGTAAATCAACAGAATTTGGTAATGGATTACGTCTATAGAAGCCAGAAAAAACACTTTTTGATCTTATATGGGTTTATAACATTACTATTAAGGTAGAGGAAGAAAAACAATACCTACTCATGTTGTGACTTTTGTGATAATGACGTGAAGACTCTGTTAAGTATATAAAATAAAGTTATTCAATACTGATATTTCTAAGTCTCACTCCCAATATAAATATCCTTTTCCTGATCAACTACTGTGCTGTCTAGGTGGTCAACAAAAGTCTTGCCCTGGTCTGTGGTATCTACCTTCAATTTTTGTTTCTGAATTCTCCCTTGAGTTAAATCTACTTCTGTAGAATTTATTTCACATCCTCGGTGAAAATTACTCTAATTTGAAGGGCACTGCTTAGGGCTTATCATTCATAAGGGGACTGACATTTCACCAGGGCAAGACTACCCTTGAATTCTCAGGATTTCAGGTTGCTAAGCAACCCAGCGAACTAGCCCAGAAATCCTTAAAAAGAAAAAAAAAAAAAAAGAAAGAAAAAAAAAAAGTGTGTGTGTGTTAACCTCCACAAATGGACACATATCCAAATGTGGCTTGAAATTCCAATATATTTTTAAGAAAACTCTAATTACTCCTACAACACTTTGTGGTCCACAATGTGAAATGTGAAACAGAGTTAATTAACTTTTCTTAGTATCTGAATAAACTGTAGCTTATAATTAGGATAACATTCTCTTTTTAATAGAAGAATCATCCAAATAATTTAAGGCATGATTTTGATTGTTCATACTAGAAAATGATCTATTTTTCCTGAAAGTCAAAATTTAAATCCTCAACAATTTTTGCAAAAATTGTATGACTATGACTACTAAAAACTTGTCCATGGATTCACAAAGATGAATTTTCCCATTCATTTTGAAGTTGTTCAGTTTGACTTTGCCTCTAAAGACAGCATCCTACAAAATCAAAGGAATAATAAAACTGTCAAATGTCAAATTGGCTTTCTCGTCCACTCATTCCCCAGTGTCACTTTTTCTTGAGTTTTGATTTCCTCTCAAGATGAAATATTGAAATCCATCTTAAAGACAGCGACACTAAATTCTTATTGTAAGTTCTTCAGCTATCAATATATAGATTTAATAATAGATACAGTATGTATAAATGTACAGGTTAAGTATGTATTTGATGTATATTTTCTATTTCATCTTGTTCCTCTGACCAAAACAAGATGAGGACAATTCCTTTTATCCTCATTTTCTTACATTTGTATTTTCTTCTGACAACACCCACTTTCTGACAGTACTGTTGACAATGCCACCCCCAATGTGACAGTTTCATTATTTTACCCATAGTCTGTGGGATGGACACAACATACTTTTAAGTTCAAACAAACTTCAACTTAGAATTCTTGAGAGAAAATAACTTTTATAATAAAAGAATTCAAATCAAAGAACTTAGGCAAGATATAATGCCAGTAGAAAGGCCAACAATATTGATGTTGAAAGCTTAATACAGACTCCACTTTGATGTCAAATCCGTTTCCACATTTTGAATTGTGTATGTACTTATATTTGCTTCTTTTTGCTTTTTTGTAGTTTTTTTCTTTTCTTTATACTACTACTTGACTTATTGTATTTCTTCTCTTGATAGTTAATCTTTACATGTTAAAAAAATAGAATATGTATGAATAGCTCTCCATTATAAATATTGACTCATTATGCATATGTGAAACATAGGAACAAGTAGTAGAAAGAATCTGTCCACTGTCCCACTTCTCAAAAGTGACCACTACTGACCATTTTCTTACAATTTCAGAATGACTATGCCAAGAAGATTACTTAAGAAGTGATCTCAAGTGCACTGCCTCTTCCACAAAGTCCAAAAGGAGAAATTTTGCAAACCCATTCATATATTTAGAGACAACAATGACCTTAAACAAAGAAATCATAATTTTAGAGGTGATCACTCATTTTGCAAGTGAAGAAACAAATTCAGAATGACTAAAGTTTCCCAAGGTGCAATAGCTTGCACTGGCATGAGAAATGAACAATGATCACCTGCTTGGCCCCTGTCATTTTCCTATAACCATAAGGTATTTGATGATTTTTGTACTTGCTTGATCAAAAGATAGAATCATCTGAAAAAAACTGACCACAATATAAATTCTCATAATTACAGATGCCCATAATTATTCAATGAATCAGTTTTGGGAAGAAATACATTCTTTCTACAAAAGCTTGCAAAGCATTGCTGATAACAAGCAAATTTTCTAAACCACTATATAGAACAACTTTCCCTTCTTCTGTGATTTTCATACTGTTCTTTGCTTTCCTTCCACTATTCTTCATTTATTTATATTCATTAAAGTAATGTGTTTGGGCAACATGCTAGCTGCAAGATAGATACAAAGTAAAATATGAAAAATGGATCTTGACCTTGAGGATTGGGCAGTAGTACATGGTAAAAAAAACGAAAGAGATGGGTCTAGAGTAGTAATTACAAGTTAAGTGTTATAATGCATGTACAAAGTGCTACGTGGATGTTGTAGGTGAACTGTATCTCCCAGGAAGGTATGTTGAAAGTCCTAATCCCAACCTGTAAATGCGACTTGGGGCCTTTCCAGATGTAATCAAGATAAGAAAACATCATACTCAATGAGTGTGTCTCCTAAATATGATGGCTGGTATCTTTAAGGAGAGAGGGTTACAGAGACACAGAAAAACACAGAGGAAAGAAGGTCATGAATGAAAGACAGAGGCAGAAACTAGTGTGATTTAGCTGCAAGTCCTGGGACATCAAATATTGCTAGGAACTGTTAAAACCTGAAAAGTCAAGGAGGGATACTTGCTTAAAGCCTTCAGAGGAAGCATGGCCCTGTGACATCTTGATTCCAGACTTCTACATCTAGAATGGGAGAATAAATTTCCATTGTTGTAAACCACCTATCTTGTGGTAATTTGTTGAAGTGGGAAACTAACACAGCAAGTATTCTTTTAATAGCTTCATTTTTCAGGGGAAAAAAAACATATTGGAATGGTCAATAAAATTTGTTAACAGTAGATAAGTTGAGTTATTTTAAATTTAGTAATTACTACAGCCAAGTTCCTGGGGAAAAAAATAATCATATTAAGATTTTCCTAATTTTTGCCTATTTTCCTTACCAACATGAAAATGTAAGAAAGAAATATAAATCTTTGCATTAAAATCTATTTTAAAATTCAATGACTATATGCAAGGTTCTCAAGAAATAAAGTATTTTTTTTCTTTTTTAATCTATACAATATGAGATCCAAATACCCTAGTCTATAGCAAGGAAATGTTACATTTTCTGTACAATTCTGCCTTCTCTATTTCTTCAGATGGAATCCATCTGACAACGATAGTGATGTTGATCAACACAGAAGATCATTATCATCATATGTTGGCACATATTCAGCTCTTATTATATACTAAACATTAGTCTCATTTCTTTGCAAATACTATTTATTTTGCCTGTACTTTAATAATAGTGGTGTCAGGATTCTTATACTAATATTTTAAAGCTGGAAGTGAGTTTCAGGTAGTTGAAGTGAATTGCCCTAAGCTTCCCAGTGGTAAACGACAGAATTCAAATCCAGGTGCGCCTAACATCATAACTTGTGTTATTAACAACTAACTTATATGGTCTCCCTTTGTCCTTCTTTCCTGCATCCTCTTTCCAAATTGACCCCAGAGCAGAGTGGTATTCCATACTATGGATTGGTGGAATGCATAAAATGGAGAGAAAAATTTTGTGTGAGTTCTTTCCCTGGGGTCTTTCCATATTCTGGATGGTAGAAGCCATCAGAACCTTGAGCAGGGTTAGTCTTTTCTAACATTACTGAACAGATGAAGAAGTGGAATGAACCAGAATTCTCACAGGAAATGCTAGAATGACAGTTAAAAAAAAATTTGGTTTGCCAGTACCTCAAGTTCAAACTTAATAGGTAAAAAATCTATAAGAGAGGAAGAATAGCTTTAAAAACTCAAAAGGAGGGGAAATTCAACCAGCTGTTGGAAGCAGGAAAATCAGAGATATGTCAAGAGCTATGTAATGTTTTGAACAACTAATAATAAAAAAAAGAAAGAAAAAAAACAGTAAAAAAAAAAAAAGAAATTAGGAGGTCACTAAGTAGAGACCCAATGTCCTATCCACCCCTCCAGTAGAAAACAGATTTTAGGTTCATGTGTACAAGGAGGGACAAAAAGCTAGAAATCTCTACAGGATTATTGATGTGTTATGTATGGTAGTAAATGGTGGCTATGATCTAGACAACTTGCAGCTTAAATTGTTCTTTTTGTACTAATGATTTATCCAGAGGACACAGCCCCCTCAAAGAGAAAGAGAAGGAAGCCAATGAATAGCCTATCTTTTATTAATTTTAATTTTCATTATTCATGCATTAAATAAAAAGAGAAAAGGAAAATGTTTTAATTACCCATGACTATCTTAAAATTATGTGATTTTTAAATTTTTATGTGCATTATATATTTTATATAGTTTGATAACCTAAACAGCCTCTATATTAACTGTATAACTATTATATACATCTAACTATAAACAGTTACATTTATGCTTATAAAAATAGTTATATAAATTACATAGTTTTCTGTTAACTTCCTTTTCCCCTTGAAAATATATTATGAACATTTTTCATATGAAAAATATAAACTGCATGACAATTTAATTTTGACCTAGTATATTATACACATCAGTAATTATATTTTAAAATCCTCTTATAAGAAATTTCAATTATTTCATTTTTTTTCATTATAAATAATATTGCAATGAACATCCTTAGCTTTTGCATGATTAATTCCCTGGGGGCAGATTTCTAGAATTAGACTCTACTTCAAGAAGTATGTCCTCTTTTGACATATGCTGCTCTCTGACAGTGTTGTACTGGCTTACTCCCACAAGCAGTATATGAAGATGTCCATTTTCCAACGCCCTCGCCCACACGAGGCCTGGTTAATGGCATATTGTAAAACTATTTTATGGTATGATACTTGTGTGTAGGAAGGAAACTCTAGTGTTGTGTTAGAGTTTAGATTATCCCCCACTTGAGTGGAAGGATGAGGCAAGCTATCCATTACTGATAAAGAACACATTTAATGAAAAGATTAAGAATAAATAGTAGATCAATGGTAGAAATATCAACAATTATAGGAAGCTACCATAAATGTTTGTTCTCTCAAAATATTATTGGAATAGCTTCCAACAGCATCAGAAACTTCAGTTTTAATGACCTGAATGACATTTATTAACTTTTCCATTATTAGTACAAAATAAACCAGTATCCTTTTTAGCCAAAAAGAAAATTAATCTGCACCACAGTTCCTTTTTATGTGAGTCACCAAATACCACCTACCTGTGACAAGTTCCATGAGCCATTAGAAGGGATTTTCCATCCTCTGCAATGGCTTACTGACCACCCCAAAGAAATTTAAAAAAAAAATCAAATTTAAAAAATAGGCACATATATATTTATGTGTACACACCTACACAAACACACACAAAAATTAACTTTATTTTCCCAGAATATATTGGGATTATATTGGTAGCTAGAGTCTACTGTTCCCTCAGCCAGTCTCAGTTCCTGTACACCTTTCACAGTGTGATTCTTTTCTTCTGTGCATTGTGACTCTGTTTTTAAAGTAGGTTGGACTTGCAAAAAATCATATTAAAAGCCTTTATTTTTGTTTCCCTTTTGCATCCGTGGGCTCATTCTCATCCCTGAGAGGCAAAACATGTATTTTACCTCAAACTTAAAAAAAAAAAAGAAAAAGAAAAAGCCTACCCATAACAATACTAAGTGTAGTCATTAGTTCTCAATAAATTGCTCAAGGACATTGAAAGAGGATCATACTCTGTACCAGGCAGGAGGCAAAACTCTAATCCATTCTCAGTGTTTCCACATGTTCAGGCAAGATCCTTGTTCCCCTCAGGCTCCTCTATTCAAAGATAGGGATCAATGTGTCTTTGCCTAATGTGGCTTTGTGTCCCTGCCATGAGATTATCAACATTTTAGAACAAAATGATTTGAGGTTGTCTGAATAATGGTTTATTTAAGTTGGCATTTCAGCTACAATTGGAATACTTTTGCCCTGATTGTTAATTTAAGAAAAGTTAAAATCCTGAAACAATCCAACAATGCCAAAAAAAGAATTTAATATACAAAGGTTGATAAAAGTTCCACTTCCCTGGAGAGTTTCACTTCTTAGATGTTGCTCATACTAGTCCTGGAAAAGTGAATGACATGGATGTTGCTTCTGAAAATTTCCTTCTCTCCATGTATTCTCTTTTTTATCCTAAGAATTAAATACTTGAGTGTTTTCTTATAATTTTTAAGTGGTATTTCAAAATACAAGGCTGTGTAAGATATATCCATACACCCCTCCCCCTTAAACACACACACTCTTAGGTGGGTAGAATTTGGGCTAGAATCACACCTAAGTTTTATAATCCAGTGGCTTTCTCCAGAGAAAAATTAGATAACATTCCTCATTCCTCATAAGCATTTCTTCCTTTAAAAATTAATTATAGTAAATGCTGACTTGAAGTAATGTGAAACTGTATCACCTACATTAGTGTAGTTCCAACTATTTAGTTGGAAATTGAGCAGATGGCATCAAGCAGTCAGGCATCAAGATCATTATAGGAATCCAGATCATTAGAAACAATTCTCAAAAATAGCAACACCACTGGACTTACAGTCAAAAAAAAGGCTTAGTCTTATTTCAGAATTTAGTGTCTTTTCAATACTTAACTAATTCCTGAACCCATCTGAGACTCAGTCTTACCACTTATAAAAGAGTAGATGGGCATTTATGGAAGTTGAATATAATATGCAGGTAAATACGATACACAGGGTACCCAGCATATAAGGTGCAATCAACAATTATTTGTTGAATTAATGAGTGATCGATTCCTAGTGATTCATGAAGTGATAAAAATCTTTATTCTATTCTACTGAAGATGAACCAGCCAAAAATTGTTTTGATCTTTCTACAGTTACTGACATGCTATTTTTCTTCTAATTTTTTTAGATTAAATTTACATTTTGATGCTTATCTACTGAATTCTGAAGAAAATTAATGTTTAAAATGAAATTATTCCCATCAAGCCATCTATGCCCAAGTATCAAAAGAAGAACAATCCCAAAAAAGGAGATTAATTGGACCTCACTTCTTCTAATAAGAGCCCAGACACACCTCTTTCTGCTTCCTAGTTAAGTGCCTACATAGTGAACTTCTTTATAGTCCCTTAGTCCTTGAGAGCCACAATAATGGGGAGTATATCTTAAAATCTATTATTCATTAAGCCATAGAAAATTTCTGGTAACATAATACAGAAATCACATGTGACAAAAAAAAATACATTTGCTAGACTTTATTTTACCCATTGCAGTATTTTCCAAAAGCATATCTGGCAAAAATATCTTTCAAGTCTATGGTTAATCATATAGATTGACTCATTTACCACCCATTTCAAATTACCTCCCCTTGCCTGCCTCTATTTTCTCATTCCAGGTTGCCTCAAACCTCAGGGTAACCCAACTATGGTATGAGATCTCTGGGCAACATTTTTCTCCATCTTCTACTCCCTTCCTCTAACTTAGACTAAATCCCCAGAGAAACAACCATCATCTTTCAGCCAAAAGACAAAATACACATAGTAAGGACAGCAGGAGTTGAGTTAGTCAGAATTATTGATGGTATCATGGAGATATGCACATTTCCGATTTGTTTTTATGACAAACGTAAAGCTCTTCTTTAAAGAAAGAGATTCTGCACTTCCATTTGAGTGCATCATGATATAAGGCCTGATTTCAAGTCATCCCCCTGTGATGATTTCTTTGATGTCCCAAGTCAAACACAGGCACGTTTTTATTCTCTGCTTTTCCCACATAAATTTGTGCATACCATTTTTTCAATAAATAATGTTTTCATTGAAGTGTAAAACAAAAGTGGACAAATTAAATAGCTTGATGAGCTATTGTAAAGTGAACACAGACTTGTAATCAAATCATGAAACAGAACATTCACAAGAACCCAGAGCATACTTTTGTTTCTCCTCCTTGTCACTAGCCTTTCCACATCCTGCAAGAATAACCTCATTGTGGGTACCCTAGAGTCGTCTTCATGATTTCTGAATTTAAATCAATATTATCACACCACATGTATTATGTTATTATGATATTAAGAAATATTTCTACTTCAAGATCCAAAGCTATCTTCTAAAAGCCCTATGACTTTTCCTTTCATTTTTAGGTCCTCAACACAGCACAACTGAATTAATGCCTGGGCATACTATGGGTTAGAAATCAAGAGTCCTTATTTAAATATGGATACCCATATATATTGTATGGGTAAAAACAGAAATAGGAATAAGACTTAACTAGAGAAAGTTGAGCATTTTAAAGTGTCATAGACCTTTAACATCAAAGGATAAGTAATATAAATTATATTAATTAGCATCATAAGAGTTGCAGATTATTTATAACATTATATCTTAAGAAATGCAAGCTATTTGAATACCATTGCAATATATAGCAGTTTAGATTGAATGGAATAGAGTAACATTTTCAACTTATCCATTTTATTTCCAATGACAAAACACAGCATTGCACATTAAAAATGATAAACCTTTGTGATGGAGATAATAAAAGATGATATCTTTAAAAAATATTATACTTTTAACGTAAATGAAGAAAAGAATTACTGCAAAAAGTTGAGGTAATTTAATAAAGTAGATATACCATTATGAATTACTGATTTTCAATAAGTGTTAACCAATCCTGTTACTTAACCTAATACATAGTTCTAAAACAAAGTAATTTTCTCTCTAAAACTATTGCTCACTAACATCAATAGCATCTGTGTTTTGGACAAGAAAAATTAATTTATACCTGTATATTCTGTTGCTATACTACAAGATGGCCTTCAAAGATACTTAGAATAGAGCTTAAAATGACAAGGGAACTTCCAGTCTGTGTCTTTCTGGATCTGTACCATAGTCTAGTCTCACTCCTCAATATCATATGCTTCTAATATGTACACTACACATGTTCAATGAAATTCACTGAGTGTGTGGTAAACAAAGAAATGACCTGAATGTCCCTGTTACTATATTTTCAAGGACTGCTACTAAGAATATGCATTCTTTCTCTGGATAGTTTCCAAATTGCTTCCAGAAACTGAGAAGATACTCACAGACTAACATGATGACCACTTAACAGGATAGCTGGGTAAAATGGTGGAGTCATTGAGAATAGATGACATCATTACAATGTTTAGAACCTTATAGGAAAAACATTTCAGTCACTTCATAATTTCAAGTTGTGTCTTTCCTTAGTGCTCCTTGAAAACGTTTGAAATACATTTGACTCAACTGGGTTATGAACTCCCATTTTTACCCCAAATACAAATTGCAGAATCACTTCGGTTACACACTCACATTTTTGATATATCATGAGCTTTGTAACGTTTTGAACAACCAATAAATAAAAATAAAAAAAAGAAAATGTTTGAAATACACAAAAAATATTAAAAGAAAGTTGAAAAGTTTTTTAGTGAAATTCAACATCTTAAGAAGCATTTCATACTACAATGAAGTGTTCATGGTTCGTTTCATTTAACTTACCTTCCAGATAACTCGTTAGGAAAAACAGGATTCAATTTTATTTTAAAATCATTTCAAAATTATATGAAGTGACATAAGGAGATGAATGCAATAGTTGCTAATGTTTCTTGGAGGAGTCATGGGGCAAGGGAGAGAAAGAAACAGATTAAGATGCTGTAGACATTTGTTATTTGAATAGCAGCAGGAATGGAAAACACACAGGGGTAACATTTTAAAGCTGTGTGTGGGAGGCACTTGTACAAAATATTTTGCCAACAGGATTTCTGCGTACACCTCTCACACACTGCTTAGGAAATTTACCCTAGAATAGAGATTCTCAACTTTTTTTCTCTTGCAAGCTGTCTAGCCTATGTAATTAAAGTCCGCCAGCAAAATAGTATTCAGGTGCTGACAAGATTGATAGGTCCCTAGCCTTTGCCACAGAGGGGCAGAGCTAGGCGTTTTCATTTCCCTCACCCACAGTTGTGAAAAATAATCTCTCTCATCTTCCTCCTAGAGCAATCTACACTACTAAGTTTCTCTGCCAGCGCCAAATGACATTTCCCCTCTGTTTTGCTGGTAGACATTCACTGCCTACAAGCACATTTATTAATATTTGATCAAATGCATGCTAACATCTTGAACCTTTATTCATGGTAGTAATAAAAAGCCATGTTAAAGATCTCTAAGAAAAGCACATTGTGAGGCTGAATCTGTTGTCAAATGCTAAGAATCATTGATTTTTCTATTTCCTTATTTGTAGGTATGCTACTCCCATGTCCCAAGGCATGTCATGTGTATTCTTATGGGTCATGTTAATATTCAGACCCTGCTTTGTAGATTAATTAACTCCAATTTGATCATATAAGATTTGAAAGCCATTTTTTTGCCCACACCTGAGACCTCCTTGAAAAGTGTGTCTCAGTTATTTCTAGGCATATCCTTAGAATGTCTTACCAGTTTTCCAGAAAAAAAAAATTATTCCCATGAAGCCCTCCCATTGGATAGAACTTCTGCAATTGAGGGAGCTTTCTGGCTCTTTGATTGCTGATAGTGCCCCCTCCATAAAACTGATGATTTCTACTTAAGTCATCTCCTTTCAGAACAGGCAAAGGTGCAAAATTCTTTTCAGCAGTGTTATGTCCTTCCATCTTTAATAAAAATTGGAGGAAAATCAAACCTTCCCCCCAATTGGGATAACACTATTACTCTCTATCATAATCTGTCTCTGAAATTCTAAATCATTTCTCCTTCCCCCAAATCTTACAATGTTCCCTAGTGTTCTACTCCCTCATCTTCTAAATGCAACTTGTTTTTGTTGGCTTTTTTTGCCACATGACCAAAAGCCCTGACGAGAACAATTAGAGGAAGAAAATTTTATTTGGGAGGTTGTGACTTCAGAGGTAGCCTGCTCAATTCCTAAGGGCTCAAAGTAAGGTAGACCATCATGGTGAAAATGTGTGGTGGAGGAAAGTAGGTTAGGATGTGTCCAGGAATCAGAGGACTTCTGCTCAATAAGGACAAAATAAAAAGCCCAAAGCCATGCCCCCAGTGACCTAGTCCTCCAGCCACACTCTACCTGCCTACAGTTACCACTCACATAATCTCTATCAGAGTATTAGTTCATTGATTGTGTTAAAGCTTTCATAATCCAATTATTTTATCTCTGAACTTTCTTGCATGGTCTCACACATGAGCTTTTAGGGGACACCTCAGACCCAAACCATGACACGACTCATGTCTCTCCAGTCATTCAAATTTAGCATCATTAGTTAATATGGAAGAAGAGATCTTCTATTTTCCCAGGCCTCAGGCACAAAACTATCTTTTCAAAAGTCATTTCCATCATACATGAAAACAGACTTGAAATACTGATAATCAAATGATTTAACATCTACACTGAGGCATTATTTAATAAAAGGGTGATAATTATATTGGAATCATGAGTATAAACTAGAAATAGAACAGGATGGATAGCCTCCTTACCTCTAGATTTCAGACAGTTTCTAATCCCTGAATAATTTCCACATCTTTTCATTAATACATTCATCCATTAGTGCAAGATCATTTGTTGACTACATACAATATTATAAGGTCTAGGTTAGAAGGTAAGAAAATAAGCAGAATATAGCTCCTATTCTGCCAAAACACAGAATTTAATAAAGGATTATAGAATTTAAAAAATGAATGAGATAATGGCAGTAAATGGTTAATTACAGTAATACATGAATAAGATAATATGAAACAGCTATGTAGTGTAGGTGTTATGGGAAAACAGGCAAGAGTAATTTCACATATGGACCAATTTTCCTGAGTGTATATTGGGTATTGCGAAGAAGCAGTTATGGATGTTCAGGGTGAAGCGCTGATACTGGGCTATTAAGACTAATGAGAGACAAAAATAAGTGAAAAGGATACAACAGAGAGAGCCATATAGATCTGAAGTAAGAGACTTTGAGAAAATTTAGGAATTTATAAAATTTGGACATGGTTAGTAAAAAGAATAAATGTAGAAGAAGGGCAAGTTACAGCAGGATCTCATAATGAATTTTCTTCAGTGATATTAAACATGTCTATGAATTAGTCTTTTTTATTGTTCATACTTAATTACTTGACAGAGGAATAGATTCTGAGGTCTTCCTCTAAGGACCAGAGACTATAAATGATTTGTGAATGACTCTGTTTTTCATGGATGTGTCCAGCATTGCTCACAGAAGGGCCACATTTCCACAGTTGCTAATGGCTTTCCAAAAACCCTAAACAGTTCTAGAGTGAAGTTACTCTGACTGAACATATTGTCCCATTAACCATGGAGACTTGTTCCTGTCCCCCATATTCCTCTTGATTCTTTCTAGGCTTATGCCAATTAATCCAAGTAAAGTCCTCATGCTATGAACACATAACTTCCTCTCTTCAGGTAAAACTTGGCAAACAGTGCCCACCCACAATACTGTGGGGGCTCAGGCTGTGACTGAGATGGCAGTTCAGCTATATGGAGCTGTTTCTACAGGCACACACATGATGCCAAGATGGCAAGCTCAACCAACTCATCCAAAGTGCATTGTCAAAGCTCCTCCTACAATTGTCTTCCTCCTTTACTTCATTAAGATTTTTGTAACAAATTATGGTAATAGCCCAGAAATAACCCATTCTTAAGGAATCTCAATCAGATGATGCTTTTATATTTTTGGATCCTAATTTAGGAATCTCTTATATCTCTGGACATAATAGACATAGAGCTTTATTTCCTCCCGATCTTAAAAACTCAAAGAAATTATTTATTTTGGGGAAAAGTGAACTTTGCCTTATAATGAACGCTTTCACACAAGTTTCTTTTCCAGATACAGTGACTTTTAATTTATTTGTATTGTAATCAGCATTTACAAATTACAATCAAATTGCTACAGTAAAAGCTTCCACTGGCATATAAAAGGTTCCAAATATCATTTTCACTCTAACAGTGAAGAAAAGCTAAATGCCATACAGAATCATATTTCCGTAAGAGATTGCAAAACAACCGCCGAATAAATTGAATTCCAAAGAGGAACAAGCCTCTTCAAGGACAGACAAATCTGTGAGAGTTGCACCTTCAGCAGAGCATGGGAGACCCCAGTGGCTGCCCAACAAGCAAGGAAGAGGGAATCAATTTAAAACGTAACATATTGTAAAAGAGCAAGTGTGGGCTAGAGGTGGTTTAGAAAAGATGAAGACAACAGACATCAGTCAAGTCTGAAATTCATTTTCAAGATCTTCTACATGAACTCTGGTTTGGTTCTCAGAAGAAAGAATGAGGTAGGACGGAAAACTAGAAAGAGTCCAGTCTCTTGGTGCCGACTGGCCTGTTGGGAGACAGCAACAGCTGTTGGCTGGTTGATACAAAGCCCAGCCCCCTGCACAGATCTTTCTCTTCCATAAAGCAAATGTTTCAATCTACTTGAAGGAAAGCATTAAATTTGTCACTCCCAGGACACAGATCAGGATCCTTCATAACCAGGGAAACAGTAGCAGAAAACAAAATTCCTCTACCCTAGGGAAAGAGCAGTAAATTATCTTGGGCCCAGACCCCACATTAATACCAAGTGGAAGCCTAAAGTTGCTGGGGGAAGGACAGGAATCTTCTGACCCAGAGTAAGTAAACATAAATGCAGGGTTTGGTTATCAAGGAAAGGAGGGGCAGGAAAGGTGAGACTCCCTCCCAAGACCTATGTATAGAGAGGCTGCTGAGACTGAATCAGAATGACAGAGCACAGTCCTGTCCCCATAACAAGGCTAGCATTACATCATCAAGAATATATTAAATATTATAGCAGAAAACATCAATAAAATACATAAACACATGGGGAACATCAAAAGAAAGATGGGAGCTGTAAGATAAACGAAAATGTTAGAAATAAGAAATAAATCAGGAAAGAACAATTTCTTTAATAAACTCATTAGTAAGTCAACAACAGAGGGAAAAAAAAACACATGGATATGAAAACAGGCCAACATAAATTGCCCAACTCAGACACAAAGAGAAAAAAAAAAGTGAAGAAAATGGAATAAATCTCAGTATATTTGGGGCAATTTTAGTCAAAAATATCTATATTAATATAACCCCAGAGAATGCAAATAGGGCAACAGTGCATTTGAAGAGATAACAAAATTCTTCCTAAAATAAAGAAAGCCACACATGTAAGAAAGTAGAAATCCTAAGCAAAAAAAATTATGAAAAATATAGAGGAAAGGAAAAAAAGAAGATACTAGTCAAATGTATGTTTATGAAAAGTAAAGAAAAAAGCACAAAGACAAAGAGAATTTTGAGGACATAGGACACACAAAATATAAAAGAAAGAAAAACAGAGTGTTTTTTTTTGTGTGTGTGTTTCAGAAATCATGCAAGGCTGAAGAAAAGAAGAATTGTTCTTAACGTAACAAAAGAAAAAAGGAAAAAAACTATCAACCGAGAATCCTATATCCAGCAATTTTTTGTTCTTCAAAATGAAAGCAAAATAAAAACGTACTCAGACAAATGAAGCCTGAGAGAATTAAATTCCAGCATAAGTGTACCATAAGAGGTATTTAAGAAAGCTCCTCAGCAGAAAAAAAGAGGCCACTCAAAGAAATTCAGTCTATAACAATAAAAATTTGAAATAAAATAGAAAGGAAAATTGTAAAAAGGAAAGGAAAGAAAAAAAAAACAGTTTTTTGTATATTTTTAGGGCCTTCATTCAGTGTTACTATTTGTGTTTAATTATCTGGAAAGCTCCTCATAATAAACTTAAAAGTTAAATATATAAAATTTGAAGGAAGAGAGAACTTGAATATATGAATACATTGTTATAAGGTTCATACATTATCTGTGAAGTAGTATAGTGTCATTTGAAGACAGATGTGAAAATTTAGACATGTAGTTAAACATGCATCATGTAAATCTTTAAACAACAACTAAGATCTTAAACATTGATATAATTACTAAGCTAAGAGTAGAGATGAAATTATAGAATACAAATTAAAACTGGAGAAGGCAGAAAAGAGGGAAAATGGAATAAAAAAGAAAACAAAAATTATCAATACAATAATTGAAACCCAACTATATCAATAATAACATTAAAAAAGTATTAACACACTTATTAAATGGCAAAAAAAACTCAGAATAAAACAAAGTTGAACTATATGTTCTTATCCAATTAACATGAGAGAAAACAAAAGGATTGAAAAGTATATGATACAGCATCACTAAATTTCAAAAGTTAGAAAATTAGGTTAACATCAGACAAAGTAGACTTCCAAACAAGGAATATTGCCTGGAATATAGACACACATTACATTAATTAATCAGTAAGACCTAAAAAGACTAAATCAACATTTGTAAAAAAAAAAAAAACATCAAATTATATGAAGCAAAACCCAGAAAATTGACAGGAGAAACAGATGAAGCCACAATTATAGTTGGAGACTTCAGACTCCTCAGTCAGTAACTGATAGAACAGGTAGACAGAAAATCAGTAAGGATATAGAACTGAACATCACCAAACCTTTGTCTCCCCAGAGAAGACAGCGGTAGAACACCACACCCAGCATCAGAGAAGACATGTGCAAGGGCACAGAACCGTTCACTACTACACACAGCATGCAAAAGATTTGAAATGACTAAAACGAAGCATACCAGAAATCAGAAAATTAAACTACAGATTAACAAAAACATGCCAGTTAGAGGAGAACTCATTAGGTAAATTAGAAAGTATTTTCCATGAAATCAAAACACTGCAAACATTGGGGACTACAGCTAAAATAGGGGCTAGGAGAAAATGTACAGCCTGGTGCAGTTACATTAGAAAATAAGTAAGGATTCAAATGAATAACTCAGGTGCCTACCTTAAGAAACTAGACCAAGAAAAAAAGAAACCCACAGCAAGCCAAAGGTACGACTATCTATGAAAAAAACTTGATGAAATTAGACATGAGAGACCATTCAAAATTTAATGAAACTAAAGTTTGCCTTTTTCTATGAAAAGATCAATGATTATTAACTGTCTATACTGACTTAGAAAAAAAGAGAAAGATTAAAAAAAAAAGAGAAAGATAGTAACAGGTGTGACAAAAAAAAAAAAAAAAAAGACATTGCTAAAGATCTTGGGGACAGGCAAAAAGACTTCAAGAGAAATCCTGGGCATGATCATATCAAGAAATTTTACAACTTAGATGAAAAGACATATTTTGAAATATAAAAACCACCAAGTTCAATAATATGAAACCTAAAAAGAGTTTTATATTTATTGAAGAACTTTAGCCTATAACTAAAAAAAACCTCTCAAAATAGAAACCTCCAGCTCCACACAGCTTCACCGATGAATTTTACCAAACACTTAGGAAAAAGGATTATTAATTCTACACAAACATTTCCAGATAATAGAAGAGAGGCTACTTCCCAACTCTTCATATGGGCCTCACATAGTTTAATATTAGATGCTACCGCAGAAGAAAACCGCAGACCAATATTCTCCTGAACATAGAAGCAAAAATCATTTGAATATTAGTAAATTGACCCAGTAATAAGTGAAAGCTTTAATAAATCATAATCATATAAGGTTTATCCCAAGAATGCAAGGAAACTTTAATATTTGAAAATCAATAAGCATAATTAACTATCATCAACTAGCTAGAGAAAGAAAGCACAATTTTCTCAGTTGACTAAAAAGAAAGCTTTTGACAAAATTCAACATCTGTTAATTATAAGAAATCCTCAGCATGCCAGGAATATAACATCTTTGACCTGATAGAGTAAGTCTATAAAGTATCTGCATGTAAAATGGTAAAAATTTAATAACCTTTCACTAAAATTTGGAACAATACAAAGGTGTTCACGCTCATTACTTTTTATTTCATGTCATAGCGAAGGCTCTAATCATTAAACTAAAGCAAGTAAAATAAATAAATATAGATAGGAAAAAAAGAAAATAAGCTGTCTCTATTTTCAGAGAACATGATTGGGTATAAAATAAAAAAACATTTTCAAAAAGCTTTAGATTAATAACTAGGGTTAGCAAGTCTCAGGGAAAAGGAACAGCTGTATTTTCATACTGGCAATAAAAATTGTAAATTTAAATTAAAAAATTGATTGAACCTGGGGTGTTTTGAATGCTAAACAAAATGCTCTACCACTGAGCTACGCTCCAGATCCACTTAGTATTATTAAGATATCAATTCTCCAAAGATTAATCTATAGATTCAAAACAACCCCCATCAAAATTCCAATAGGTAGTTTGCAGAAATTTAAAATATGATTAAAACAACTATATGGAAAAGAAAATGATGCAGAATTGAAAAGTAATTATTGACAAAGGAACCAACGTTGTAGTTCTCACAAATCCTGTTGTAGTATCTGTGATGCTATAATAGTCAAGACAGCATACTACTGGGAAAAAATAAACATACAAATATACAAGACAAAAAGGAAAAGCCAAACATAAAAATATTAATTGAATTTTGATGAAAAATATCAAAATAATTCAATGGAGAAGGATTATTTCTTTATCAAATTATGCTTGAATAATTAGACATCATATATAAAAGTGGCCCTTGACTCATGTACTTTATCTCAAACTAAATCATAGGCATACATATAAAATATAAAACTAAAATTCTAGGGGGGAAATGAGAAAATTATTTTGACCCTGCCCAAAGTAAAGATCATTTATAAATGATAGAAAAATATCTCAAAGTATTATTAATAAGTGCTACTTCATCAAAATTTAAAATTTTTGTTCTTTAAAAATGAAGTGACAGTCAGATGAAAAGACAAGGCAATGATTGTAAGAAAATATTGGTAAAATCTGTATCTGTTAAAAGACTTGCACTAAGGATATGCCAAGAACCCTATATCGATTATGAGAAAACTAATTATCTACACACAAAATAGGCAAAATATTTGAACATATTTATCACAAATAAAAGATATACAAACACAAGCATAAGAGTCTCAACATCATTGGGCACTAAAAAATGAAAATTAAATCTACAATGAGATATATCTATCTATCCAATGAAATGGCTGTATTTAAAAATAAAAGTGAAAATTCCAAACACAGGATTAGATGTAGAACAGCTAGCACTCTCATACATTACTGCTGGGACTGCAAAATTATATAACTTCTTTGGGACACATTTTGGCAGTTTCTTATAAAGTTAAACATACAATTTTCAGATGATCCAGCAATCATGCTACTGATATTTATTCAAAATAAATTAAAATATTCATGTACCCAAAGTCTGTAAACATGAATATTTCTAGCAGATATATTTCTCCATGATCACTCACACCTAGGAAATAATGTATTAACAAATTACCATACATCATTGCAAAAAAAGTAATTCTATCTGCTTTAGGCAAGGAATGAACTTCAGATGCATTCAACAACAATCTCCATGAACCCCAAGGTATAATTAATGCTGAACACTGAGAAAATACTATCTGGCTATTCCTATTTGCCTCTCTAAGGATTTTCCAAATAGATAAGTCAAAGGTTTACTTTATCAGAAATATAAAATAAAAATAAACAATTGGGAAGAATAAAGAAAAGCTGTTCTCAGAAATCTCTAGAGAAAATGACTCATATATTATTGACAAGTGAATTCAGGGTCCTTTCCTTGAGGTAGACATGAGGTGGCATGCCCACACATCACATAGCTTAGCCTTACAGCATGGACACAGAAACACACAGGCTGTATGACACTTCTTTCTGTGTAAAGGAAAGGTCATGTGCTGTAAGTCTTAGCCTGGAGTTTAAGGGTTATACTAATAATGAGAAAAAATATAATTTCTAGGAAATTGATTAATAGGAATTATATATCTTTTTATCATCTAGATACAGAACTGATCTGTATCTCCCCCAAATATGAATCTAAAGAATATAGAATATACCATTGATATCATTTTTTCCAAAATTACTGACATTCATTTTATTTTCCATGCTTTTGTATTTTAAGAAATTTGATGAGTATATTGTAGGTAGAGTGCTTCAGATTATCACTGAAGTTGCTCTGGATTATGATATTAGTGTTACTTTTCAAAAAATCTTTTTTTATATTTTCCAGAATTTCTCAATTTCATTTATAAACATTACATACACTGGCATCTCTCTGAAGAAATGAGCAGATTAAACAATACTAGGATATAACATAAAGAGGAACCCCCCCTCCATGGAGTCAGCCATTTACAGACAGTATCCATATAGATGTCAACTTAGTGTAAAATTGCTATTTTTAGATATAAAGACAAAACATTAAATTTACCCTGGTACTTGCTTATTGTGTGGAATCATTTGCAGCAGAGATTTTTTTTCTTAAATTTCACCATCATTTATAAATCTTATAATGCTACTTCTTGACATTTATTGGTGAAATATGTTGACTCATCAATTTGAAGAAAAGGGTTGTTTTCCATGTATTATACAAAATCTCTGCAGTGTGATGTGACATGTCATCAATACGTAGCTCACTGCACTCTTTCAGAATAGGACCTTCAATTCCTATGCTGTATCTTGTCCAAACATTTTATTCAGTGTTACATGCTGACATGATTATTTTTCTCACCAGCTTTGTGTCTCTTTTATCTTTGGAAAAAAATTTAGTTACTAAATAACTTGATTTTTGAGTCTTTTAACTCAACATGACTTTTTAAAAATAAAACTTTACTCTTCTTTGAGAAAGCTATAGCCATTTAAATAACTTGATTTTTGAGTCTTTTAACTCAACATGACTTTTTAAAAATAAAACTTTACTCTGCTTTGAGAAAGCTATAGTCATTTATAGTCATTTAAAATGAGCACTAGTTTCATATATCAAATGGTTTTGAGTTTTTAAATTTAGAAGGCAGCTTTGCTACATTGGCAAATTGTAATGCTTACTAATTCATGGTATCAGGATTGCCATCAGCCATGTTTTACCATATCTTCTTCCATGTCTTATCACATCTTCAAACATCACTATGTCAGATGGCCAGACATGCTTTTAATATAATATGATACAAGTAGAAAAGTATAATGATAAATGATAATTTTTTAAAGTAAATGAAATGTCATAGTATTATTCAAATCTAATTCATAGAGTCCTTATTTGGCCAAGCTCACAACAGCAAAACACAAAGAGGTAGCTATATGTCAGTGTGGAAAATGTCATGTTCATATTGGAAAATTCCCTACAATTTTTTTTCACTAGCAGAGGTTGTTCAATCCTGTGAATCAGTAACCACATAAGGAGAGGTGAGGGTGGGTGATTTAGAGGGAGACACTGACATCTCCAACAGTGTCCTACCTTCCCTCCAGAAGACTCATCACTAGTCAGTTGCCTTCCCTACCTTGTGTCAGAAACTTAGAAAATACTCTCATAAAAGGCTGACATTATAAAAAAAAATCTGATAGTGATGCTTAGTTAATATATGGCATAGCTAACACACTCAAAATTAAATAACAATTATTTTCCCAAATCTCATCTCTCATAGAAACTAGCATACTTCTGTAGGAACTTAATTGAGAAACTATTATAAAACCAGTGATATAAAATCAATACAATATTGCTTTGGGTTAAAAACAAAGGATTTTTTTTAGATATATATACGAATGAGATGTTAATATATGATAAATTTAACTTAGTAAAATATAGACTGTTTAATGAATGGTTCTGGGAAAATTGCCTAACAATTTTGAAGAAAAGAATAATACTCTCTAGGATCCTAAATAAGTTCTTAAAATAAGCTCAAATAGATGCAATAATTAACATCAACAATAAAAATCAGAACACATGCAAGGAACTCTAAGAAACTATACTCTCTAGGGATCAGGAAAACTTCCCTAGTTCTGACCTAGATCATATAATCATGAAAGATCAACACATAGATTAAGACTTTTGCATGGAAAAGATACCATTAAAATGCTAAAAAAAAGGGGGGGGGAGGCTGGGGCTGGGGCTCAGTGGTAGGGTGCTCTGCCTAGCATGCTCCAGGTGCTGGGTTGGCACCTCAGCACCACATAATAACAAATAAATAAAATACACATTAAAAAATTAACATATGTATCAACAAAGAAACCATAGTAAAAATTTTAAAATATTGCTAAAAAAGAAATCGTTTAAAAAAAATTAAGGTGGATGATAATGGGTTAATTTGTACAATATATAATATGTTTTACAAGTTAAATAGAATAAAACAATTTAATACAAAATGTGGAAATTGTAAAAATAGATAATTCACAGAAGAGCAAATTCACATGAACAAATCTGTGTAAATGTACTCATTACCATTAATAGTTAATGAAACCCAGATTTAAGTGGCAATTATGTGATATCTAAATTGTCATGTCTACAGCCCTGATAGGACAGGATGTCATGAATTATTTTAGGGCCTGTGAAGTGCTACTGCACATCTACCCAGAAATTTTTTTATGATAATCTACCCCATGAAAGGAAAAGCACCAGAACCTAGGCCAGAAGGGTATATGGATAAGAAGTTTATTTGACCTTGATGACAATAGTCGTGTACTAAAAACAAAGAGACTGCCTGTTAAATTAGAAGTCACTAGTTTGTAGTGCTCACACCATACATCATTACATGGCCATTAAAAAGATACATTTATACTATAGCACATGATAAAAAAGATTTCTGAAATGTTTTGAAGGTTGATGAAAGAAACATAGAAAAATTATATCATGGTACATTTTTGTAAATCTAACATTTAAATGACCATCACTTAATGTTAATCAAAAGGGGAAAATGTCTATGGGTATTAAGCATGTATGTATGTGTATAAAAATGGAAAAGTAATGCACACACCATGTTATTAAAATTATTTATCTTAAGGAGTAGGATTAAGTGTGCTGATATTGTGGACAAAAGGGAATATAGGAAACATGTCAAAGAT
Source organism: Ictidomys tridecemlineatus (assembly GCF_052094955.1). Lineage (NCBI taxonomy): Eukaryota > Metazoa > Chordata > Mammalia > Rodentia > Sciuridae > Ictidomys > Ictidomys tridecemlineatus. The sequence goes on from NC_135480.1 coordinate 35,049,748, forward strand.
AAAATGAGCACATAAATGAGTAAATAAGTATAATATTTTACATTATTAAAATTATATAAAGTACTCTTAAGAAAAATAAAGAATAAACACAGGGATAGAAAGAAGTGGGGGATTAATAATAAAAGTGATGATTCACTTTAAAGTAATTTGCAAGTTGAATGTGATTCTAATAAAACCGAGTTAACACTGGAAATAGATAACATCATTTTAAATCTCACTTACCTTTAAAAATACCTGCTGTAAACAGCCAGGAAGTTCTGAAAAGAAGAGCAATTGCAGAACATGTTCTTCACCAAAAATTTAAATTGGCATAAAGATATAGTCATGAAAATGTTTGAAAATAGTACAGAAACCAAGGTAGATACACAGAATGAGTGAGAATCCAGAAATAGACACAAATACATATGGGAATGTAGTAGAAATGGTAAATGCAGCATTTCAAATCAATGAGTCGAATAAGCATTTTTTTTTTAAAAAAACTAAATAGTGTTGAAACAATTGTGCAGCCATCTGGAAAAAATGAACTTGGATTTTTATGTTGTCTCTGCCTCCCAAATAATATCCAGATGTCTCAAGTATTTAAATATATAAATGAAACCATAAGAATAAAGAAAAAATATTAGAGTGTTTAAATCATAACAGCATAGTAGAAAATGCCTTATTTAAAACCTAACACAGAGGAAGTATTAAAAGGATTGATAATTTTGAATTATGAAAACTAAAAATTTCTGCAAAGTGAAGAAGACTACAAACTAAGTCAAAAACACAAATTACAAAATGAGAGAAAATATTTGCCACACTAGAACAAAGACCAAATTTCTATGATATGTAAAGAGCATTTGCAAATCAATAGAAAAAGGAGGTAAAGTTTGTAGATATGAAATTCACAGAAAAAAATAGATATATAAGCATAATGACAAAGCCTTATACTTACTCATTTAAGATAGGCAATTGAAATTATTTTAGATAAAATTTGTGCCTATGAACAAAGTTTTGGTTATATATATCAATGTTCAATTTACTAAAGTCAATTCTATTGTAATTAAAGAGAGTACCCATATTTTAAAAAATAATTAGTATAATTAAAATATCATACTGTATATATCTTTCCTTTATAATTGTACATACACACATAAATGCTTATATGTATTTACAGAAAAAAAAATGATAAATCAAATAAAATGAAAACAGATAGCTGAAACTATACATTGAGTATATGGATGTTCCTTGTATTATTTTTGTTTGCAATTTATAATTTTGAAATTAATTTTACATGCATACAAAAAATTTTTGGATATAGTGTGGAGAAAAACATTATTTGGTAAAACGTAAATTCAGCAATAAAGTTCACATATGAAAATGCAAATATCTGTCTATCAAACGATTTATAGGAATTTTACTATAAATATAATCCCAAATGTGCAAAACAGCTATTTACAAAAATATTTATTCCAGCATTGCTAAGTGTATAAAAAGTCTAGAAATAATACTTAGTAATGTAAAATAGATTAATCCCCAACCCCCCCCCCCAAAATACATATGATGGAATACAATGAAGAAATTACTGAATGAGTTAAATAAAGATTCATAAAAATGAACCTACCCCCCCCCTCTCTCTCTCCTTTCTCTCATTTTCCTCTTCCATTTTCCAAATGTGCCTTAGTCTTTTAGGTAAATGTAACATAAATATAGCCAAAAGTCCATTATTGGATCCCTTGTGGATTTTCAACAGTAACATTTTTGCCCAGAAGAATATGCCTTTTAGGTTTACATAATCATATCTGTCTCTTTTTGCTTTTGTTTTCTGTGCTTTTTGGGTTTTTATCTAAAAAAGTTTTACTAATTTCAATGTTCTAGAGCACTTCCTTTATGCTTTCCTCTAGTAATTTCATAGTTTAAAGTCTTACATTTAGGTTTTGAATACATTCTGAGTTTTGCCATGGCCTAGACACGAGTCTAGTTTAATTCTTCTATACAAGGATATCAAATTTTTCTAGTACCACTTATTAAAAAGGGTAAAACAGCATACTACAGGGACACAGCCTCATAAATGTTTATAGCAACACAATTCACAATAGCTAAACTGTGGAGCCAATCTAAATACCCTTCAGTAGATGAATGGATAAAGAAAAATGTGGCATATATATGCACAATGGAATTTTACTCAGCCTTAAAAAAGAACAAAATCATGGCATTTGCAGGTAAATGGAATGTGTTGGAGAAGATGATTCTGTGTGAAGTTAGCCAATCCCCAATAAACAAATGCCGAATGTTTTCTCTGTTATAAGGAGGCTGACTCATAGTGGGATAGGGAGGGAGAGCAGGGGAGGAAAGATGAATTCTAGGGCATAGAGGTGGGAGGGAAAGGGAGGAGGCAGGGGATTAGCAAGGATGGTGGAATGTGATGGACATCATTATCCAAAGTATATGTATGAAGACACGAATTGGTGTCAACATACTTTATATACAACCAGAGATATGAAAAATTGTGTTTGTATATGTGTAATAAGAATTGTAATGCATTTCACTGTCATTTATTTATTTTTTAATCAATAATTTTTTTTTTTTAAAAAAGGTATCCTTTCTTCATGTATGTTCTTAGCATCCTTATGAAAACACAGTTGGCTCCAGATGCATGGGTTGACTTCTAGGTTCTCTATTCTGTTCCACTGATCTATGTATCTCTTTTTATGACAATATAATACTGTTTTGATTACTACAGCTTTTTAATATTTCCTGAAGTCAGGTAATGTAATATTTCATGCTTTATTCTTTTTTAGTCCAGATAACTTTGGCTCTTCAGGGTTTTTTTGTTGTTGTTGTTGTTCCCATATAAATATATCCACACAAAGACAAATATATCTATATAAATGAAGAATGTTATTAGCATTTTGATAGTGATTACATTGAATCTGTACATTGTTTTCTGTAACGATGAATATTTTAACAATATTGATTCCTCCAGTCCACAAACATGGTATGACTTTTCATTTTTCCTCCTTCAATTTATTTCATGAACACATTATAGCTTTCATTGTAAAGATCTTTTGCCTCTTTCTTCTTAGAATGAATTCTTAAAATTTAGTTGTTGTGGCCGGACACTGTGCCACAGGCTTGTAATCCCAGGGCTCAGGGGCACTGAGGTATGAGGATCAAAAGTTCAAAGCCAGCGTCAGCAAATGCAAGGTGGAAGCTACTCAGTGAGACCCTTCCTCTAAATAAAATATAAAATAGGGCTGAGGATGTGGTTCAGTGGTCAATTGCCCCTTAGTTCAAGTACCCCTGCAAAAAAAAATTTAGCTGTTGTTTTGTTTGTTTTATTGTGGTTGTTATACATGGGATTGTTTTAAGTATTTCTATTTCAGGTCATTCACTAATGGTATATAACAATACTACTAATTTTTGTATTTTGATTTACTATCCTGTAGCTTTACTCAATTAGTTTGAGTTCCCACAATAATTTTTGTGGAATCATTAAACTTTTCTGTATATATATTGTATCATCTACATAAAGCAGCAATTTGATTTCTGCTTTTCCATTTTGATAGCCTTTGTTTTTTCTCTTGTCTGATAACTTTGGCTAAGTCATCCACTACTGTAGTGAATAAAAGTGGTAAAAATGGGCAACCTTGTCACTTTCTAGACCCTGGAGAGAAAGTTTTCAGTTTTTCCCCATTGGGAAAAAGCCATATTATTATATATGGCCTTTTTATGGTTAGATACAGATAAATGATGTAGATACATTTCTTCTATATCAACTTGTTCAGTGTTTTTTTTCATGAATGATTTTGAATTTTATTAAATGATTTTTCTTTGCATCTGAGAAGATCACATGGTTTTGTCCTTCATCCTGTTGATATGACATCGTGATTTTGTTTTCCACATTGAACCCTCTTTGCATCCTCTTATACTACTGATGAAAAAGTAAACTTCCACCCATACAATATAGACTTGCTTATTCACAGAAAATTAAATACATACAAATTGACAATACTCTTTGTCTTGAGAGTAGAAAAGGGTACATAATTACTAAATAAAAGAGACTTTCCACAGGATACATTTTTACTCTTGGTAACCATATATATATATATATATATATATATATATATATATATACATATATGTATGAACTTAATAAAGAAAAAATAGAATACTTTGCTCTTAACTGTTGGCTTAGAATAAAGGTGATGAGCTTTGGAAAAATAAATAAAGGTTATAATACTCACTCTCTAAAAATAGTATTGTTTTAAAAAGAGTCACACTTACTTTTATACATCTAGATATCTTGCCAATGACATCAGTTTAGATGCTGAATAGTAGGATGCCTATGAATTGGGGAAATTTTCTGCATCTTTCATGAAAGGCAAAGTACACACATTCATGTTAGGTTTGCTTGTGCTCACATTTCCGATGCCAATGGAGGGACAGACTCTCACATGAGCATCAGAATACTTCCCAATGCGGCATCAGATTTCTTCTCAATGCCCTTACCTTTTGATAAGTAGTTGGCAATGCTGCATGCAGTTAGAGTGAATTTCAAAATTTGCCAGATTTAGTTTGACTCTAGCTGCAAAATTTATATGCACAGTATTTGGAAATTTACATAGGCTCCCTGTGTCACTCTTGTATAAATTAAAAAGCAGAGCTGGGTATGTGGCTCAAGCGGTAACGTGGTTGTCTGGCATGCGCGGAGTACTGGATTTGATCCTCAGCAGCACATAAAAATAAAATAAAGATGTTGTGTCCACCGAAAACTGAAAAATAAATATTAAAAAATTCTCTCTCTTCTTTCTCTCTCTCTTAAAATAAAAACACATTGAAAAATAGTATATGTCGTATCCAACATAAATATTAAATTAATAATTCATATTATCTATGTTACTAGATATAGTTTCTATTGTTCCTATCATTGACTATGTGATTCTGGTCTAAACTCAGACATTAGTGCAAAATTTTAATGTTAACTAAGTCTTATTACAGACTTAATAAAGTAATATGTGAGGACACTATTATGTGAGAAATATAGTGTCCTGTCCAGAAATCTAAACTGGAGTTGAGGGGGGAAAAAAAACTAAACTAATGCTAGAAAGGAGAGAGTTCACTCACGGGTTCAAATCACAGGTTAGTTTTCCAAATATTGTATTATTTCTAATCAAAATTAAATACAAGTTGCTAGCAGTTTTGAGAGTATCTTCAAGTTTGAGGGAGTTGATGATTACAGGTGTACTGTATCATGCTATAATTTTATGGGAAAGTTAATCCACTGGAGAAAAAAAATCACCATTTTGGTCACATCTTTTTATATTAAACACTGAAGAGATTTGCAATAACCTTCTGAATACATTGACTTTTGCCCTTTGCGGGTGAATATAACGTGTCAATCTACAACGTTAGATCTCTTGACATCTAGTGAATGCAAGAATTTAATAAATTTTGGTAAAATATAAGTGATTAGAACAAATAAAAATATAAATCAATAAATCATGTAATCAAGGTAGAGGAGACTTCTCGTGTGTCTTTGAAGAATTTGTACTGGATCAATAAATCTTTAATGAAAATATGGAATAGGCCCTAATGTGGCACAGAATTATTCAGCTACACATGCTCTTGCCTTTAAATTATGAACAAATCATCAACTATCCAATAGATGATAAATGAATGCTGGCATGAGAACCTATATCTCAGTTCTCATTATTTTGTATTCCATTTATTCTCTGGGAATCCCCTCAAATAGAGTGCTATTTCAAGTCATAAAGAAAATATTAATACATTATATATCTTTGTGCATATTATATATCTTCAAAAAAAAGTATCTGAGGTGTGAATGAAGAAAAGGGGAGGAATTCACATACCATTGAAACATGCTAGATCTCTAGGCATTTCCCTTTGGTTTGGTTCAGCTGAAAAACTGAAGGTTCTCCTCACTTCCCTGATTTGTATTTTCACAAGAACATATTATTTGAAACATTTTCAGGCTTACAATTCAGCATTCATTGTTTAAATAATTCATTATTTGCTTCCCTTCCTAATCAAAGATCCATGGAAACAGGTTCTCTTCACACCAAATAAATATGATTTTATTATGACATACCCAATGTCCAGAATAATGTTTGGCAAGAAACAGATATCAACAGATATTTGTAATGCATAAGTCACTGGAATGTGCTTTTCTATGTTACATTTATGAATGTTCAGAATAGTTGGACTGATCCAATTAAAAAATGTAGCCTATGTAGGAAGATACTTTTTAGCCTTCAAATCATCAGTTTTTTCCAGTTGCCTAGTTGATATTTTTTTAGTCTTTGCATTAAGTAACTTTTGCATTTTGTATCTGTGCCACAAAGTAGATCACTTTGACTCATTCAAATCTTACTTTAAAAGATGAATGATCTTTACCAAAGGTTTTCCTTTATTTTTTTTCTGATCTATTTTTTTGACAGATTCAATATACTTCTTACTAATTACCTAGTTCTGTCAATCTACATACATGAAATTGAATATACTACTGAAGTGAAATATAAATACAAAATGAGAAACTGATAAAAGGACTTAAATGTGATTTATTTCCACTCTCATTGTTAAGAAGTAAGAAACAGAGGATGAGACCGTGACTCAGCTGAAGTTCCCCAGTAAGTTTGCTGCTAAGGTTGTCAAAAACCCAAATTTCCTCATACCAAGGGCAAAATTACTCCACCATAATGGATATATTATCAGTCTCTCAATTTCTAATCCTAAACCATCTTAAACACCAATTTAAGGCAATTATTTGCCACTAACTCAGGCAAATAGACATCTTTTCAGAACAATGGTGATTAGTGAGCAAAACCTACAAATGTTGGAACTGAGACACTGCTAGTTTGGGGAAACTATTTCATCTCACTTACTGAATACTCAAGATATTGACTAAGTCCCAAAGAGGATAATGTCATGGAATTATCTGCATTTTAAACATTGTGTAGTATTTAGTTGGTAATAGCTATTTTATTTGTTTCCCTTTGATTGCTATACTTGAACCAAAAAAGTGTATCAAATTTCAAATACTTTTATTATTTCAAAAGAAAGTTTCAAATATAAAACACATTATCTTTCCTAAATTAATCATCAGATACCTTTCTATCTCGGTGCTTATTTTTGCCATAAAATCACAATGGGAGGAGAGTGGACAGATGGTAATACAAGAAGATATTGTTTCACTGATTAATTTCCTGGCCATAGAAAACTCTTGCCTCCTTTTAGTATGGGGTTATTCATAAAACAGGCATCGATTTGTAAACTTAGTTCAGTAGTAAGTTTGGAGTTAAAAAGATTCTTAAATGCCACAAATAGTAATTTACATTATGCCTAAATAATCTAAATGTCACAAAATAGGAGGAAAGGTAAATTATCATATATTCACAATATACAAACTTTTCACAAAATATGTAATTACAAATATAATAGAAATAATGAATGTAGCAAGCATAACAAATGTAGTCTCCACTACATGTCAGGCAGTATGATAAGCATTCAGTAATGATAATTATAATGACCCTATGAGAAAAACCCCTTCATTTTCTCAAAAATAAAGTCCTATTTCAAAGTAAATATGCCAAAATGCAAACAATAGTTATTTTGAGGGCAGGTGATTATTTTTTTGTTGTGATATCATTTGTTATATTTTCTATATTACTATTTGTCATACTTTTAAAATTAACTAAAATAGTTTTCTTCTAAATTAAATTAATTAAATGAAATTTATCAACTTTATAATATTTTGAGTACTATGGGAGAAGTCCATGATAACCAAGGTTATGGAAGATGGACAACTATTTAATTTCTCAAATCTTCTACATTATATTACTCCACAATCGGTTTTCCAAGATGGTGGGTCAGAGAAATTCATGGTATTGCAGCAGCTTTCCAAGAGTGAATTAAATCAGAACTTCTACAATGGAAAACTGAGAAGAATCAGAGGTAAAATTAACACTTGGATTATTCAGTGTCTATCTGATGAAACCATGCCATAATACAAAAGAGATAACTACTCACCAAGGGACTTCCTCAAAAAACGGAAGAGAGCCATACATGGTGGCTCATGACTATAGTACCAGTGACTCAGGTGGCTGAGGCAGGAGAATCATAAGTTCAAAGTGAGTCTCAGCAATTTAGCAAGGCCCTTAGCAACTTAGTGAAACCCTGTCTCAAAATTAAAAAAAATATAATATGGGCTGGGGATGTGGCTCTGTGGTTAATTGGCACTAAGTTCCATCCTTGGTTTAAAAAAAAAAAAAGTAGGAAAAGGAAAAAAAAATCAATCTCAATAAATGTGCATGTCTAAGGCCCCTGAAAACATGAGAAAACAGGCAAAGAAGTTTCTCCTCAAAATTTATAATCCCCCAAAAAGGAACCCAGAGATATTGAAGGGGATAAAATTCTAGAGAAAAACTATAAAAATTGATTGTCACAAAAATTGGTAAGCTAAAAGAAGATCTAATTAAAGAAGTAAGGGTGAAAACACAGGAGGTAAAAGACCATTTCAATAGAGACAGAGCTTCTGAGGAAAAAGAATAACAAAACAAGCAGAACTCCTGGTAATGAAAGACATTTTATATCAAATAAAAATTTCAGTTGGTATGACCAACAGATTAGATTATGCAGAAAACAGAACTTAAAATGTTAAGAACAGGGTATATGAATTTAAACACTCATAAGTATCAACTGAAAAAATTTAAAAAGACCATGATCAGTATATACAAGAACTCTAAGATAACATTAAGTGACCCTAAATTAAGAGTCATTGGAATTGACAGCATAGAAATACAGACTAATGACATTAAGAAACGTTACATTAGAATAATACAAGATTTATTTTCCATGTGAATGACTTGAACATTCACATACAGGAGGTATGCTAACCCAAAATACATAAGATTAAATGAGGACATCTCTAAAACAATGTATAACACAGAAAATAAGGATAGAATATGGAAGGCCATAAGAGAAAAATGTCAGGTCACATTTAGAAGTGACCAATAAAATAGATATTTGATGGTTCAGTTCAGACTCTGTAATCCAAGCTCAGAAAGAAAACAATTGCCAAAAAGATTTCTGTCCAGCAAAGCTATCATTCAAAATCAAAGCAGAAATAACAATTTTTCAAGATAAAGATATACTAAAAGAATTCATGACCACTAAACCTGTACTACAGAAACTTCTTAAAAGAAATACTATACACAGAGCTCCTTAGGTAAATATCACTAGAAGAGCAGTTAAGCAAAAGAAAATTAAGAATATATTAAATATATGAAACAAACTGTAATGGCAGTAAATAATAACATCCCACCATAATAACTCTGAATGTAAATAATCTCAATGCTACACTTAATATGTAGACTGACAGAGTGGATTAAAAAACAAAACTATATGCTGTTTGCAAGAGATTTGTCTTACAGGCAAAGATCTTCAGAGGCTAAAAGTAAAAGGACAGAAAAGATATTGCATGAAAATGGAGTTTGAAAACAAGCAGGAGCAGCTATTCTTATACCAGAACAGACTACACACAAAAGTTAATCAGGAGAGATAGGAAGGTCATTAAATACTGGTAAAGGGAACTATCCAAGAATATATTATTATATCAATTCCCTAAATTTCAGTGTAATTAATAACATAAAACAGATACTTCTTCACAAGAAGTCTCAGATAGACTCCAATAAAATTACTGTATGATTTCAACATACCCCTCTCACCAAGTGACAGAAAATTCAGACATAAAATCAATAAAGATACTTCTGATATAAATAATAGTATAAATCAAATGAATCTAACAGACATTTCATGAGGAACAACTGAATTCAATTTCTTCTGAGTAGCTCATGGAACATTTTCCAAAATAAATCATATTTCAGATCACAAAGTAAGTCTTATCAAGTACAAAAAAAAAATCAATAATATCCCTTGCATCTTATCAGATCATGATAGAATTAAATTAGAAATCAACAATAAAAATTATAGAAACTACATAAACACATGAATGAGGAAACAATCAAAGAAGAAATAAAAAGAGATTCCTAGAATCAAACTAGTGAATTTATTCTACTACTTAACATTTTGAGTGTAGAAATATAAAGAGAATTAAATCATTGTTGTCATTATTCAAGAGAATTATTGCCCAAAACACAAAGGAACACTTTGTGAACAAGATAAGAACTGTGGGTATATATCAGAAAAAACAGATGCAACATGAACCCAAGACTCCTTATCTGATACTTCCACCACGAAAATCATTCTACCAAAGAACACTGATGAAGGAATGTCTGGGGAATGTCCTTCTGAAAAGGAACTGAATAGAGACAGAAAACCAAGCTTCATGAAGTCTTAAACACTGCCAGACTTAAAATATGAAATTCAATTATCCATTCAATGACTCAGAATATAAGACAGCCACTGGATTAATAAACTGACTCTATGGTTTTGAAAACCATCTCAAAATGCAAAGTATGTTAAAGAGCACTGCCATATTCATTATCATATTCCTTAGGCCTCTTTTAATACACTTTTGATAAAAGTCTGTTTTTTCTTTAATCTCTGTAGACTCTCATATGAAGTTCAATGAGCTTGTCACTTAATGATGACCCTTGAAAGGGTTTCAAGAAAAGTAATAGGTCTGAGCCAACTCTGCCTGTCAATCATCCATGTTTTCTTTTAATATCTACCCACACAATTTTATCCCCAGTGTGAAGCCTCTAGAATGCTTTGCTCAAAATTTCTGAGTTACTGCTGAGTGTCTAGATACTTTTGTCAACAAATGCATAGTTGTACACTATAATAGAAAGTGATTCTATTACAAACCTTGCTGTAGAATAGGCACTATTCTTATTCTCATTTTACAGAAAAGGGAACTAATATTCAAGGATGTCTAGTGTTTAGGATTACACAGCTTAAGTGGCAAAGTTAGGAGTTAAATTTAGCAACGTCAAACTTTAGATGTACTCTCCTAACTCCACTTCATTTTCTTTATATACCTACATTAAGTATACCAAGCATAGATGTTATGGCTTATGGATTTACTACTTTTATGCAAATTTTGTTTATTATAATATTGAACAATCAGGAGCAAAAACATTGCTACTTTTTAACATCTGAAAATCTATTTGAAACAAGATTGCTTCTCAGAAGTTTGATAGAGGTTTCTTCAACCTAGAGAGTATTTATGGGTTAAAACCATTCATTTAAAGGGAACATTTGAGAAAACCTCAGTCTTACTGGAATAAACCCTTTGAAAAAGCATAATGTATCAAGAACCATAAGGAAAGTGCTAAAAGCAATGGTTGCTTTGCTTAATGGAGCAAGTGGAAAGTGTTTGACGTTGCTCTTAATAGTAGTCAGTAAAACAGTTTCCAGTAAAACTTAAGTGGGGAAATTAATTCCATAATAGCAGCATGCATGCAGGTATTGTTCAAGTAATAGCAGTGTGATAGCATGAAGAAAACAGCCTTTAATTCGTGCTTTAAAACATGCTTGGTAGGTGAATTGCACACTCACAAAATGAGTTATTTATTAATTTTATTATTCAGCAAGAAGTTCAAAAATGCTATATTAGATAAGTCCTATGTAACCTAAAAATATTAAATAATAGCATTTAGTCTAAATAATAGTGTAATAAATCATTTCATAAATATTTATTAAGCATCTACTACTTTGTACCAGGTACTTTGATGCTAAGTTCTAAAGATATAAAGTTATAAAATGAAATATTTAGTCCTTTGCCCTCAGATGGCTCATGGAAGAGTAGAAGAGATCAGCAGACAAACAACATTTTAATTTTAATATTACACAAATGTTTCTATGTGATATGGACATCCGTGTGTGCTTGTTTTAGTCAATTTTTTTGCTCTGTGACTTAAAGACCCAATCAGCACAATCATAGGGAAAGAAAAGTTTATTTGGAGGCTTACAGTTTTAGCAGTCTTAGTCCATAGCTCCATTCCTCAGGGCTCCAGTTTATGCTGAACATCATGGCGGGAGAGAGTGGTGGAGGGAAACAGCTCACATCATGGTGATCAGGAAATAGGGAGTCTCCACTCTCAAGATACTAAATATTATATCCCATATCCACGCCCCCAGTGTACCACTGCCTCCAGCCACACACACCTGCCTCTAATTACTACTCAATTAATCCAGTCAGGGATTTATTATTCACTGATTAAGTTAAGACTCTCGGAAACCCAATCATTTCTCCTCTGAAATTTCTTGCATTGTCTCACACAAGAGCTTTTGGGGGACGCCACAGCTAAACCATAACGGTGCTCAAAAGCTCATTTCATTTTCCTTGTATAAATTCACTAGGGTACATTTTCCATTTTCCTTGTAGTGAAGCATGGTCACATGACTGAGTTTTTCTAATGGGATATAGAAAGAATGAAGTTGACCCTTTAAACCTGGCCCATAGAAATCACTCACAGGTGATGTTCCCTCTCATTTTCTCATCTTCCTAATAAACAGGATTCTGAAAACCTTAAGGATGGTATAACAACAAGAGGGAAGGTATATACATCTAGGAAGCTATTCTTACCAGGCCATCTGCCAAATGCCTACACTGAATGATTGTCTGAGTGAGAAGTAAATCTCTATTGTTTAAAGCCACTGATATTTGGAGGTTGTTTCTCATAGCAGTTACCCAATTCTGATTAGTGCACACTGTCTACAGTGAAGATTCACAAGAGTGCCAAGGGTCCATGGAAGAGGGGGCAGTAATTCTTCCTGGGTCAAACAAAATATTTAGGGCTACTCTATTTACACCTGACAATTTAGAAGTACTCAGAGATAGTCCTCTCTTCCCTTAAAACAGTTTACCTAAAATAAGATATGGTTCTGTTTTTGTTCTGTCCAGATTTGAATAATCCAGAACCCAGAATTTGTGTGCAAAAATTGGCCAAGCAGAGGCATGATGCAGTGAGCTCCAGAAATTAATATAATAACTGGCTTGTGGAATAGCAAGCCCCTTTCATAAACTGCTTAAGTTAGATTAGGTACTTCCTGAATGATCCATCAACTCTTCACTATAAATCTCAAATCAGAGTGTGCATTCCAAGATTTTTTGATCTTATTTCAACTTTCTTACCTTACTGTCCACTAATTCATAAGGGGCATATCTTGATCCTTACTCAGTGCTAATCAAACCTCCCCACTGTAGGCCCAAATCCAAAATCTCAAAAATACCCTGAGCAAATGCATTCCCTTCCCCTCTTGAAGAGTATATGAAGTAAAACTCTGTCTAGATAGTGTTCTCCCTTCCTGCAATAAGCAACCTCAACTTGATCTTAGCAATAGGTTGTCAGGATGATCTTTTAGTTTCTTGGGGCTGATGTAAGGAGTTACCGCAAACTGCACGGATTAAAAGAAGGGCATTGTTTTCTCACAGTTTTGGAGCTCAGAAGTCTGAAATCTGGGTGTTGGCAGTATGATGGTCTCACTGAAGGATCCAGAATATCCTTTCTTGCCTTTTCCTTGTACCTGGTTATTGCCAGCAATTCTTGAAATGTTTAGGGTTTGGTCTGTGCCTCTGTCTTCACATGACATCTTTCTTATGAGACTATCTGTATCCAATTTTCTTCTTAGAAAGATACCTGGCATTGAACGAGAGCCCCTCCTACTCCAGTATGACTTCTTTCGTCTACAAAGACTTTATTTCCAAATAAGATTTACAAGTTCAAGGTAGATGTAAGTTTGAGGATGGGGGCACTATTCAACCCAGCACAGATAGTATCTTGAAGAGCCAGAATTTTAATTCCCTCTACTGCACATTATAATAACTGAAATATCTTTTACTCTGGTTATAATCTCTTGTTTCTAAATTAGACTGAAAATTTAGATATCACTGGAGAAAGATACTAGTGCTTAAATTTGCATGAAACTGTAAATGAATGGCATTAGAGTCTTCCAGAAGACAAGTTTTGTCAAAAATGTACAACACATGTGAATAACTGAACAAAGGTAACACATTAAGAAATTCTACAACATTAACATTTTTGTGGGATTCTTTAACAGATAACCAGTTACCACAGTTATCAGTGTATAGCCAGAGGGGGGCTCTGAGATTATTGTAAATCCCCAGTTAGTTTCTTCCTGAGGAAGGTGCTGGAGGAGAAAGCTCAGCTTATTCAGTTACAGGCAGTTACAACAGCATAAGGCAAATCAATAACTTATCAATATCTTGTACATGTATTTATCTAACCAAGAAAAGGAAGGATAATCAACACGGCTTAGTTTTATTTTCACTGCAAATATTTTTGTATTTCTAGAACTTTGCCATGAGCAGTGCTGCCTGTGAACTCCTGAAATCTGTTTATGCTCCAGGTATCTACTAAATTTACCTGAGGTTAGCAAAACCCTGTATTATTGAACCTAGAAGTCCTCTCAAATAATCCCTGCATTTAAGAGACTGAACAGCTCCTAAATCAACATTTTTTTTTTTCATTTCACAACACAACATCTCCACTGAAATATCTATGATGAAATCTGGTCATAATTTAGCTGTTTAACATTTAGTCATTTTGAGTTTATCTGAAAGCTACCATATTCCTGTTTTAAAATCAAAAACTCATTTTGACCCAGGATTTTGAAAGCTTGATATTCTTTTCTAAGTTACAAAGGTTTGGTGAGTTTTTTGAAAGTATACATGCAGCAGACTTGTTGTTTTTGAGGTCCTAGGGATTGACTCTAGTACCTAGGGTTGCTTTACTACTGAGCTACGTTCCCAGCCTTTATATTGGGATGGGTTTTCCCTAAGTTGACAAAGCTGGACTCAAACTTGCAATCATCCTGCCTCAGCCTCCATAGTTGCTGGGATTATAGGCATGTACCTAGCTATATCCAGAGTTTTATTTATTTTTTATATCATTTGTGTGTGTGTATATGTGTATGTGTATGTGTGTGTGTGTGTGTGTGTGACTATGTCTTCATATTAGGTTGTACATATACCCTAGCTTGAATGTTAATATATTTCACATATAACTGAAAAAGTAATTATAACTGTGGTGGGCCTCAAGTTTCTCTTTGGCATACTTACTTCACCTTCAGTTTAGCAGAAATTCTTCTCTTTGTAGAATTTTAGAGAGTTATATGTAAGAACATACAATTTTATATTTTATTAATATAATTCATGCAATAAGTGTGTGTGCAGGTCTACACATTTATAATGCCTAGGAAGATGAAAATCACCCATTTTTACTCACCAAGTAATAAGGAAGCCTGTGATTTCCCCCAGGTACATTATTACCATTCAAATCAGAAACTATCTGTGTTGCTTTGGGCAAGGTACATAACTTCTGTCCCTCACTCATAAGGATTTACTGAATTGATATGTGCGAAGTTCTAAGACCAGCAATTGAGACACAGTAAACCATTCACCAAATTCCATCTGTTAATATTATTGTTGATCTCGGAGGCAACCAAAAGGAAGAACATAGCTTTTCTTCCCTCAAAGCATTTGCAGCGTGGGGAGAAAAGTAGAACTAAAGATCGTTAATCAATAACCCAAGGTCTGCAGTGCTACAGTGAGGAGACTGAGGTGATGAAGACGGAAGTGATCATGACCAGAATTACATCTGGAAGATGAATAGGCACAGCTCAGTGTTTAGGGAAATGAGAGGCATTCGAGGCAAAAGTACAGTATGGAAGACACAGGGAGGCAAGAAGGGACAGTAGGTTCACTGTGTGGGAAGAAAGATCTTCACAGAGCAGGACATTTCCTACAGAACAGCCCAGGATTGAATTAAGGGGAACCTGTTATACAAGACCCCTGAAAGCAATCTAAGGTGATTTCTTCTTAAAGATTCATGTATCAGAATGAGAAACAGAATGATAATAGTCTTGAAATGAAGAGTCAAGGATCCAATCGATAGCTGATTCCTATGTAAAGTAGTAATGTCATTATATTTTTCATTACTTGGCACATCTTCAACAAAATTAATTTTAGAGAGTTAACTCTAGACACAGAACTGAAAATGACATTTGATTAATAATGTATCAAGAATTTGTCCTTCATGTACTCTTCCCTCCCCCATTTCTCTCCCCTTCCTTCCTTCTTTCTTTCTTCCTTCCTTTGTTATTTTGCTTGACCCACAAGCATTTTTGCTCTGGGAAAAGTGCTATAGATGACAGACATAATATTTATTCTTATAAATGAAAGAACAATTAACGAAAGTGAGCTCTGCCCTCAAGAATCCCACAGTCTAGTGAAAGTGATTAAACTGGCTTTAGCTGTTATTCAACATAGAGAATGATCACCTATGAATGAGACCAATAAAATATAATCAGAGTTCAGAAGTAGGAGAGGGGATTTCTGCAAAGAAGATCAGGAAAGAGAATGGAGGGCACACAATCTAGCTTTGGAAGATATTTGAAAGGGGCAGATGAAGTATTCCAGTAAGAGAATATAAATGGACAACAATTCATATTCAAGCAAATCTTCTCATGAACGCAACACTTCCTTTAGGAAGTTTAAAGTGTATGTGGAAAAAAAAAGGAATCTGAGACCAACTAGGTTTGAAAAACATTTGGTTAAAGGAAAAGGATCTAGTTTCATTGTTAAAGGATTTCTCAGAGTTTTTATTATGCTAATTTGTATTACAAATCTTTAAGAGAGTAATGTAGTATATAGCTATTAATAAACTTATTTTACTATGGAATCATCCTCCTTCCCAGAATATTTAAAAGGAAAACTATTCAATGAATATATTGCCATGTGCACTGCTGGAACACAAATAGAGAATGCTTAGGGGATCTAATGGCAGAGGACTTAGAAAGCCAAACTAATGAATTCTGGCCTTTCTTCAGAAAATCAAATCAGTAAGGAAAGCCAATGTTTGCCTGTGTAAATTGATTCATTTTAGTGTGTGTTCAAAACATAGCATTGGTCAATTGGGAGACATTTCTTATTGTAAAGCTTACTCGTCAGAGGAAAACTGAGAGGAATTTGCCAATACGCCCGTTGTAATATTCAAATGATCGTGAGCCAACATTTTAAATGTAGTGGGACAACACATATTTTGAAGAGCAAACAGGAGGATAAAGCCAGTTCTGACTGAACACAATTATATTTTCTTATGCCTCTATGTTCCCAGCTACTTTCTTTTTTTATTTAATGTCATACTGACCAAATAAATACAGTATATGGGAAACACTTTTCAGTTCTGTAGCTAAAACATGGTCTCTAAATCTCCAACCTGTTGGTATATATGTCTACTTTTATTATAATTTTCCTGCTTTACCAAAGAGTTGTCAACAAAAGCAGAACAAATGGATGTTAGCATCAACAGACCTATCAAGATACAAAAATTATCAAATTTAGAAGCTGAAGTCAATCATCTTGGAATCTAAGAAGACTTTAAGCAACTAAATATCTGCAGAGTCTTGAGCTCCTTAAAACAAAGATGCAACATGCTTAGCTCACATTTTGAAAAACTTAGAAAATTAAATTGATTTAAAGAGGAATTTTTTCCCCAGGAGAATCTAATTACGCAGCATCTACTTTCATTGCTCTTACACTCCATGAGTCATCAGGAAGTAACACAAAGTCACACAAGAACACAGAGTCCTCCTGGGATTTTGAAACAAATGGATTTGAAACTGCACAGTTGATCCTACCCAGAGGATGATATATACAGGAATTCAGCATAAGGAGAGTTTGATCAGTACAATTAAATGTAAGCATTGCACCTGTGGAATCTGGAACATGATGTTACAGTGTGATTTATGAGGCCAGTGTGGGTGGATTTCATTAATTCAAAGCCTTAAAATCTTGCATCTTTGTCATGTGGTAAATGTTACTACCATTTTAATGTTTCTTCAATTAATCTACTTCTGAAATCAGAAACATATTTTTCAACTTTCTAAAAATGTTCTGAGTACCTACTATGTGTCAATTACCCTATGAGCCACTGAGGATTAAAAAGTGAAGGGCAATCAGTTTGGCTTCTTTAAAAGACAACTAAAACACAGTGCGGCAAGTCCTAGGGTAGAAGCAAGCACAGAACCTAGGTAGGGACCTGAAAGAGAGAGAGAGACTATACCTTCAGTATTTAGAAGAGATGAATCTAAGCAGTTAATAAGGACCAGAAAGGTTTAGCTAGGCCTAGCTGGGAGAAGATTTGAGAGGTGGAAGGAGCCAAGCTGCCTGAGCCAGATGAGAGAGCATTACTTATTAGAACAAATACAAATAGTCTGTTCTGCTGGTTTTGATGATCATGTGTTCTATGAGGTTGAGGTCATCAGCAGATCCTATGGAAAACTTCACCTGTCCTGTTTGGGAATATGCAATTTTACCCTGAGGTACATGAAGACATAGATAGTAAAATGCTTTAAGCTTTGTGAAGAAAATATAAACAAAGATAATAATCATTTATCTATCTGGGGCTGATCTAGTCGAGCATCTACTCCATCTTTCCAGCAGCACTCTGGTTCTTTCTTGGGAGTGTCTTCTACCTCACTGTGTATAATCTTAGGAAGATTGTAAGACTAGCTCTCCTGCTTTCAGAAACTGAAAGAGTCTCTGGGGATATCAATTGTCATATCCCTTCTTTAAGATTTTATGACCATCACTGTGAACAAAACAAAGGTCTAAGATCAGTCCAACAAAAGAAGAAAACACTTTTTCTTTCTTTTTTTTTTCAGTTGTACCAGCAGACATACTATTCAAACCTACTAAACAAGTTCTACTGGTAAAAAATTAGTTGATATCTGACCAACCTTTCTTCTTTTGAATTCCCTTTTATCTTTAAACTTCCAGTATCCTTCCAGTTTTTTTAATACATCACCTTTTTGCTTAATTAGCCAGAGATGGTATCCCTTGCTTGCCATGAAAGGAAATCTAATTAATGTAAGCAATTATCTTGGAATCAGCAGGAAGAAAACCTTGAAGGAATATAAAATTGGAGGTATGAAAATTTGACACACACAAAAAAAAATATACTAAAAGAATCTAAGAAAGAGATAATAGGGACCTGAAACAAAAACAACATAGAGGCCAAAGAGTTTTAATGAAATGAATTCAAGTAAAACATTTTAAATAATAGAATTGAAAGGACTTTGCAATTCATTAGGTGTAGAAAGTGAGAGAAAGTGAAGATTCAAGTCACTCAGTTTCCTGGCTTGGGCAATGGAATATATGACACTACCATCCACAAAAGGGGACACACAGAAACTAATAAAAATTTAGAGATAATAAAAGGAGAATTTGTGTTCACACATATTCAGTGAGGTATGCATGTGGAATCACCTATCAATTACTAAGTAAGTATTCCAGAGCACAGGGAGATCCTGGTACAAGATAAAGATCTGGCATTATATATTGGTAGGAAAGAATCGGAGGCAGAAGCATCACCAGACCATGGGGTGAAAAGAGGACAAGGTAAAGAATGGATAAGAACTGGATTCAAGGAGCAAGTAAAGAACAAAAATATGCATAAAGGAAAGTTGAGAAAGAGTAACCATAGCCAGGCACATGCTTATAATCTCAGTGACCTGTGAAGCTGAGGCCGGAAGACCACAAGTTCAAGGCCAGCCTCAGCAATTTAATGAGACCCTGTTTCAAAATAAAAAATAAATAGGTCTGGAAATGTATTGTAGCTCAATAGCAAAGTGCTCCTGGGTTGGATCCCCAGTATTAGGAAGGAAGGAAGGAAGGAAGGAAGGAAGGAAGGAAGGAAGGAAGGAAGGAAGGAAGGAAGGAAGGAGAGAAGGAAGGAAGGGAGGGAGAGAGAGAGGAAGGGAGAAAAAGGAATAAAGAAAGAAAAAAAAAGAAAGGAAGGAACAACCATAAAGGTAGGAAGATGAAAAACAAAAAGAAATTTGGTCAAGCAAATCAAGTAATAAAAGGAAAGATGATGGAGGATATCAAATGTTGCTTTAGATGAGGGTTAAGAATTGTTCATTGAGTTTAATATATCAAAAAATCACTAATTACTCTATTAGTTAGCTATTGATATACAATAAACAACCCCCAAAATTTGTGGCTTAAAACAACAATTGTAGGACTGGGGTTGTGGCTCAGTGGTAGAGTGCTCGCCTGGCATGCACGAGGTACTGGGCTCGATCCTCAGCACCACATACATGTAAAATAAAGATACTGTGTCCACCTAAAACTAAAAAAAAAAAAAAAGAAGAAGAAGAAAAAAACCACATTTTTTGACTCTCCCTCATTGGCAGGTTGCTGGAAGACCTGATAATCTAGTCTGGATTCAGCTGGGAACATTCAGATCTGCTCTGTCATTTGTAATCATCTTTCTAAGACCATCAGGCTAGTCCATGAACAATTTTTCCATGGCAATATCCAGGGTAGAGGAGAAGCCCTTACCTGTCTAAGCACTTTGTCCTGTCACACTTAGTAACATTCCACCAGCCAAAGAAAGTAATGTGACTGAAGCCAAAGTCAAAGGGAGCAAAAATACATTTGCCTCATTAGTGACAGGAACTATAAAGGCACAGGGAAAAATCATGAGCACAGAGCGGGTATAGCATTAGGGTCACTAATGCAACGTCCCACTCTACCTTCTCAGCCATGGCTACACATAGCCCTTTTCACATACAAATTATGCTAAACTCTAACTCAGGAACTCTACCATGTCCATTAATCATGCATTAAATGTATAAATGCTACGAAGATCTTGTGTTCTGTTATATCTGGCTGAAATATGGCTTCTCCTAATCCAAAGTCATCATCTAAAAGATAGGTTATCAACCTACACAATGTTGAAACACTCAATGTTGAAATGGGGACAACAAGAAGAACAATAAACACTTCTATTTTAAAAAGGGAGAAATTAGATAATAGCTATTAAACCTCTGCAATTCTAAAATTACACTGCAAAAATACTCTCTGGTTCTTCTATTATTAGAACAGGGAATATTTCTTTATTAGACACAAATTCTGATCCCTTGAATTGGCTCCCCTCTCTATAGCTCATTGTTATGGCTTCTGAAATTCCGGTTTTCTATTTATGAGGAAGACATTGGAAGATAGATCATCTCTTAGAACCAAGCAATTTCCTGCTTGAAGAAAGTTGAAGGGCCACTTATATTTTGAATAACTTCAGTGTCTTTCAGATCAGAATGGTAGCAAATATGTAATTGAGTTATCTAAAACATTTAGTGGTTTTTTTACCAGACAACTTTATCAAAGCCATTCACTATAACTTACTACAGTGCAGGAAATAATTTTATCTGTGCTGTCTATTAAGGTATCCACTAACCACATGTGGCAACTAAGCAGTTGAAATATAGTTAGTATGACTGATGAATCGAATTTTAACTTTTAATTTAAATAGCCATGTGTGGCTGTGGCTAATTATATAGGTTGATGCAATTAAGATACAATTAATGTTTTGGGGTACATTAGCCTTAACCTTCTTAGAATTTTTATTCAAATAAATCTACTAGGTGCTACACTAAATGTTTTATCATTCTTATCAAAGTGGTCCATAGTCATACCATATTCTATTACTGTGTAGCTTTGGCTATATTCTAGACTTAGTCTTTGCATCTATGATTTATCTCAATTGAAGATTATTTTGCTATCTGGAGAGATTGGAGATAAGAAGAGAAGAATCTCTTGGTTTTCAATACAACAGGTTATGGTCTCCTTATTCCTTCTACATTGAAATATGGAGAATTCTACTTGCCCAAGTACAAAAAAATCCATTAAATATATGTTCTACCTATCAGAACAGACAATTTCACTATCATCACTACATGATACGAGCTGCCATTTATCCAGTCTTCTCTAATTGTCCCCTCATCACTACGTTGCTCTTTCTAAAACTGAAATCATCAATTTTAAGTAACCTCACTGTGAGTAACTAGTTTTTGTATCAGTTGACTACTGGATCAAAATGCTACCTACTGAACCATCCTGAAACTCATTGGCTTAAAACAATAGTTTATTTCTATTTCTGAGGATTAGTCAGAAATGCCTTTAATTTATGGGTGTTGTTTTTATATCCTACTACAATCTATGTAATGAAAATTACAGAACGCTAAATAAAGAAATCAAAGAAGACCTTAGAAGATGGAAAGATCTACCTTGCTTTTGTATAAGCAGAATACAACCAGAGACCCTACATCTACTAGAAGAAAATGTAGGCCCTAATCTCCATCATGTGGGAGTAGGCCCCAACTTCCTTAATAAGACTCCTGTGGCACAAGAATTACAATCAAGAATAAATAAATGGTATGCAGTTTCTTCTCAGCAAAAGAAACAATCTGTGAGGTGAATAGAGAAACTACATCATGGGAGCAAATCTTTACCCCTCACAAATCAGATAGAGCACTAATCACTAGGGTATATAAAGAACAACAACAACAAAAAAAAAACTAGATACACACACAAAAAAACAAGTAACCCAATCAATAAATGGACCAAAGACCTGAAGAGACACTTCTCAGAAGATGATGTACAATCAATCAACAAACACATGAAAAAATGTTCATCATCACTGGCAATTAGAGAAATGCAAATCAAAACAACTCTAAGATTTCATCTCACTCCAGTCAGAATGGCAGTTATTATGCATACAAACAACAATAAGTGTTGACGAGGATGTGAGGGAAAAGGCACAATCATACACTGCTGGTGGGACTGCAAATTGGTGCAGCCAATATGGAAAGCAGTATGGAGATTTCTTGGAAAATTGGAAATGAAAGCACCATTTGTCCCAACTATCCTTCTCCTAGGTCTATACCCAAATGACTTAAAAGCAGCATACTACAGGGACACAGACACATCAATGTTTATAGCAGCACAATTCACAATAGCTAAATTGTGGAACCAACCTAGATGCCCTTCAATAGATGAATGGATTAAAAAAATGTGGTATATATGCACAATAGAATATTACTCAGCAATAAAATAGAATAAAATCATGGCATGTGCAGATAGATGGATAAAATTAGAGAAGATAATGCTAAGTGAAGTTAGCCAATCCCAAAAAACCAAATGCCAAATGTTTTCCTTGATATAAGGAGGCTGATTCATAGTGGGATCGGAAGAGGAAGCATGGGAGGAATAGACAAACTCTAGTTAGGGCAGAGGGGTGGGAGGGGAAGAGAGGGAGCATGGGGTAATTAATGATGGCTTACTGTGATGATCATTAGTATCCAAAGTACATATATGAAGACATGGATTGGTGTAAATATACTATGTGTACAACCAGAGATATGGAAAATTGTGCTCTATATATGTAATAAAAATTTTAATTTATTCACTGTTTTATGTATATATAAAAATAGTTTATTTCCAGGAAATGTAGCTTTTCTTGGATCAACTGATACAGGCCTGGTTCAGCGAGGATGATTCAAACCTATACCACATGTCTCTAATTCTTTTCTTAGAGCAGAAGTTTTGTTCAGAAATGTCATTCTCATGGAAAAATCAGGGCCACAAGAAGAAAAGCCAAACACAGCAATTTTTAAATTTCTTTGTTTTTAATGAAATAACATCTAATTAATATCACACGGGCAAAAAATAAGTCACACGGCAAAACTCATAGTCAACAGGTGGGGAAACACATTTCTCTTTGTTGTATGTACCACCAAGTCACATGGTAAGAAGAGCAGCTACATAGGTTGGGTGAAGAATCAAGGCCAGTAATGTAGTCTAATATAGTGACTTTGGTTAGAGAAATAAGTTGAGTAGTAATGAGCAGAATCAGATCACAAGATGTTAAGGGGGAAAAAAAGAAAGAAATTGTAAGTAAAAAATGAAGATGACATTAATTCATAGAACTATGGATTTCTAAGGTAAAAAGGAAGAATGTGGGTTATTTAGTAAAACCTATTATTTTAAAGTTAAATTTCTTTCTACAAGAGCTTCAGAAAATATGCCTCGTGTTACGTCCTGAATGCCTGGATTATAAAGAATCTTACCACCAGTCCTGCTTACTATACTATATGTTATGAAAAATTGACATTCTTCATACATCTTTTGAAATAATTTCTGAAACAATATCCCCTGATGTTTCATTACTAAGGGTATAGAAACAATTCTACTGACATGTTTCTATCACTATTTGTTATTAGTTTTGTTCTTTATGACAAGGCAGAATAACACTATTCTTTTACTTGGAAGATAGTATTGTAAATATTTGAAGTCACCATGATACCCATCCCCCAAATGACTCACCTCCAACCTAGCTCTACTAAGTTTCATTGACAATGTCCATTAAACATAAAACTGAGGGTATGCATATATCTAATTATCTAAGTTATTTTTTTCTAAGTTGATTTTTTTCATTGGAACATGCTACTATTTTATACATGGCATGTTAGCAAAATGATCATATAATGAAGAACTCAACAAAGGTTCGTTCATTTGGATTTGGTAGTGAATCGTGGCTGTTACATAAGTGGATAATTGTGTACAGATAATTATTCTCTGAATACACTTTGGAAATAAATGCTCCTGAAACACATTTTTTTATCATTACCAGTGACTTCCATAAACATTTTAAAAATTTGTTAATGCAATCATTTGATGACATTAAATTGAATACAGCTGCCTGTAACTCAGGATAAAAGATAATTCAAATTAATACTTGATTAATTAGAAAAATAGTTAATCATGGAAAGGATAAAGTTCTCTAGGGATAGCCTTTGCATTGGAGAGTTTGGGGCCACTGGAGGGAGAAAAGACAGAAGTCTGATTAGATATAAGTATAGGGTAAGGATGATGGGCTTCACAAGGTGGGTCACAGGCTATTAAGGATCCAGTGCCGTTAGTGGCTTATTATTAATTATTAATAGGTTATAATGGATAATTAATGCTAATGAGTAATAATATTACTCATAAATACAAGAGAGGAACTGCAAACAATAAGGCTGACTTGTGGAAGAGCAAAGGCTGGAGATAGAGTTGGCAGACAATACTGTTACAATGGTGTTCATATTTGATGTTGATGCTTGCTTTAATTTTATATTATGTTGCTTATTCAGCTGGACAAGGAGATTTTTAAGCAAACTGAGCTCCATTGTGTACTTTTTCATGAATTATCTAAACATATCCATTTATATTCAAAGAATATAAGATAGTTTAATAGAGGAGAAAGAGACAAAAACCAGATCCATATTTTTTAATATTATGAAAAAAAAAATCACTCAAGACTGCTTACCAAAAAGCCAAGCTCTTTTCAGATTCCCATTAGTGTCTGCATGGGATTCAGCCAATGGAATATTTAATATTAATTTTATTTCTTAAGAAGGCTATGGATTTTTTTTTATAAGGAAATAGTACAAGTGTGAATATGCTGGCTACATTTGATACTTTTTTCCTGCAAGAAGGAATTTAGTGCCAGTAATTGACTGACATGCACACTGCCTTCGTTTCTCAGAAACACGAGAGATGCCCCAGCCCAATCCCTTCATATTCTGGATGTTGTTTCATCTAATATAAAATCCAACTGGGGCCTTATTATGAACACTCATCACGTTTTGATTCCATTTATTTATGCTAATGTATTCCAAGGCCTCGTGTTCGTCATCTTTTCAAAATGGATTATTTCTAGTGGACTGCTAGGAGTGAGAAAGGAAAAGAGAGAAAAAGCCAGGTGTCACATACATCTTAGGCCTCAGAAAGAGGCGGATAGGGAGAGTCATCGCCTAGTGAAATACAATGCAGTGATTCCTTGGCATGAGCACCTTTAGCATTACATGGATTTAACTATTCTCAGGCAACCCCAAGGATATCTCAAGGTTAATCTGTGGTAATTTTGCCAGAGATGTAAATTTGAATCATGGGATTGGTGATTAGGGCCTACCTTCTGAAACAAACTCTTCCGGTCAATATGGTGATCCAAAATATCATGTTTTCGTGAAGATGGTCAGAAAAATATCAAGTAATTTACCAGTGGGTCCCTCAGCCCTTACCCAGCACATGCTCTAGAGTTTAAGGGAGTAAAAGAATGTATGTTTGTATAGTTATAACTGTGACTATTTAAAACATGAGGATTTATTATTAGATGTATCTAATATTTACTACTAGATGTATCTAATGGTTATCAGCGCACCTTCAGATTTCCATTCTGTAAAGTGTGATCAAAGACAGACGTGGGGGTACACATCTGTAATTCCAGGGGCTGAGGATTCTGAGGAGAATTGCAGATTCAAAGCCAGCCTCAGCAATTTAGTGAGGCCCCAAGCAATTTAGTGAGACCCTGTCTCAAAACATAAAAAGAGCTGTGAATGTGCCTCAGTGGTTAAGTGCCCCTGTGTTCAGTCCTTGGAACCTAAATTAAATTAAATTAAGGTTTGTTAGTTATTTGAGAATTTGGTGACATTTTTACAGTCTGGCACATTGCTTGACACATAGTAGTTGTCTGCTTGGTAAATAGGGACAGTATTAATAGTATGTTATTTCCTTGTCTCCAGAGTTAAATGTGTGTATGTGTGTGTGTGTGTGTGTGTGTACATGCGTGTGTAGAGTTTATATTTATATTCATATCTATATCTATATATATTTATATCTATCTACACCTGGTTTTTAAAATTATGATTCCAGGGAAATAAAGTGACCCTGGATCTCACAGTGACCAGTGACATTCTCTGGGCCAATTGATTTACATTTGCAGCATGTCATTTCCCAGGTGAGTGATTTGAGTGAACTAATTTTTTCTAGGACTTAGTTTTCTCATCTTTAAAATAGAGATAATAATGAACACCTGCCTCATTAAGTTCTAGGAAAAGGTGAATTGCCATTTAGATTTAAATATTTATAGTAGTGCTTGGCCTGTTGCAAATGCTTTGTAAATGTCAGCAATTGTTCTGAGTAATAGATTACAAAGCTCATATCACCTTTGCATATGATAGTAAAACCAGCCTGAGCTATTTTGATGGAAATATGCTATTGGGGAGACCACACAAGAACTGATGTTGGAAAATACTGAGATTAAAATCAGTGATGGTAGAGAGAAGTAGTTTAGATTCAGACATGTCTTAAAAGTAGACACAAAGAGTCTGTTGACACTTTAGACATAGCTTTCAGAGAAGGAGTGGAAACATGGATCATTTTAAATATATGTAGTTATAGTAACAGCATGGGAAGAACTATGGAAAATAGACCAAGAGTTTGGTTTTGGAAATGCTACAATCAATGTGTCTGACGGACATCCCAATGGAGAGGGTGAAATGGCATTTGGATATATGAGTTTGGAAGTCAGGGGAGAGGTGCCAATTTCAGAATTGTCTTCATACAGAAGGTTTTTAAAAATCACATGACATAAGAATAAATTATTTTATTTATTTTATTTTTAAGTGCATGAGTTAGTCAGTTTGAGTTTGTTTGGAGAGTAGTATAATTAGTTAAAGTTTTCAAAGATGTTAAGGGGATAAAAAGAAATGTGAGGGATATCATGGAACTCCAAAAATACTGAACAATGAAGCCTCACAAAAGATGGAGAACTAGACAGGACTAGGGAATCCACCTGTAGGATTTTAGGGCCTAACTTCTGAAACAAACTCTTCCAGTCAATATGGTGATCCAAAATACCAACTTACCATATTATTCTGATCAGCATTATATAGTAAATATTACCTGGATTCTCTGTTGAGAAAGAAAACTTGGCCCACAATGAATATACAGGAAAGAATTTCTTTATGACACTTGAAGAAAGCTGGCCTTAGTCCTACAGGAGGGGAGAACCTAAGGAATCATTAGAAGAAATGAGACCATTCAAGAGAGTCTTGGAGTGGCTAACTGTGTGGACTATAGAGTCACCATTTGCATTAGAATCCAGGTTCTGAAGTTGCCAGTGTTGGAATCAAGGTCACTTCACTTAACCCCTCTATGTTTCTGATCCTGGTCTGCAAGGAGTAGTTGATAATTATGGAATCTTATAGGGCTGCTTGAGAATGAAGGGAAACTAGACATGTAACATACATGACCCATTTCTGGGAATGCCATGGGTTCTCAAACACTGATTTTAACTTTTTTTTATTATGATAAAAAATATTGTTGTGGTCAGTACAATGGGGTTAGGAGTGAGGGTCTTCATAAGCCAATTGGCAGTTAATATGATAACTGGGAAAGCATTTTCCCAAATGACCTGCCTCCCTGTTTCTTCAGAAACTAATCTTTTCTGCAAGAAAAGCATGGGGCAAATTAATTACCTATTTTTTTATTGGTTGTTCAAAAAATTACATAGCTCTGGACATATCATATTTCATACTTTAGATTCAAGTGGGTTATGAACTCCCATTTTTACCTTGTATACAGATTGCAGAATCACATCGATTATACATCCACCTATTTGATTAATAGGTAAAATGGTTGCTTTTCCATAGGGGAAGAACCACAGTGACTGGACCACCATTGGAGAAGCAAAGAGTATTTTGTTCCTGAAGTAGTAAGGGTTGAAAACAAAAGTATTCCCCAACTAAGCACTGAGTAAGCACACATGAGGTCTTAATGTTTATACTTAGCAAGAAAAAAACTTCAAGTAACTCACAAAGCTTTCAGACACACTTAAAAATATAAGCCATGGAAAAGAAAAGACTGCCATCCTGAACCTCTAACTCTTTGGAGAACCAAGTTGAATCATTTTCTCTGAAATATTGAGCATGTTGCACCTGAACTCAACCTGTATGCTATACACATAATTAACCATGAACATGGATATGATTTAATGGTTAATGAAACCCACAAATAGATCACACATGTGACAGCATTTTTTCCTCCCTTAAGTTCTTCGAATCTTCATTTAAATGACAAATGCCATCTAAATGCTCTTGAGCAGCAAATATCATTGAGTTGGCCACAGAACTGTTAGACAATCTATGATTAAAATGTCACTCAGAATAAATAAACTATTTCATAGCATATAATGCCATTTCAGGACATTGTTATGGTTCAGATATAAGGTGTTTTCTAAGAGCTCATGTGTTAGACAGTGCAAGAATGTTCAGTGTTGACAGGATTCGATTATGAGCCCCAAACTAATCAGTGATCTAATCCACTGATATGGATTAACTGGATGGTAACTATAGACAGGTATGGTGTGGCTAGAGGAAGGTGGTCATAGGGGTGTGCCTTTGGGGTTTATATTTTGTCCCTAGAAAGTGAGTGAGTGAGTGGAGTTTGGAGAGTTTGTTCTCTCTCTCTCTATTTCTCTCTCTGTTTTCTCATGTCTCTTTTCTCCCCACCCCAATTCCTCATTTCTTGGAGTGGCTAACTGTTTGGGCTATAGAATCTTTACATGCTTTCCTCTAACATGCCCTTACACCATGATATTCTGCCTTATCTCAGGCCCAAATGGTTTTAGGTTTAAAACCATGAACCAAAACAAACTTTTCCTCTTCTAAGTTGTTCTTGTCAGGTCTACTAGTCACAGGGATAAAAAAAAAAAAAAAAAAAAAAAAAAACTGATTAAACCAGACACATTGCAAAAAATTGAGTCACAGGAACTTTGAAATGAATACATTTGGACTGAGTAAGCACACATGAGGCCTTAATGTTTATGCAAACAAGAGTTTTATTTTTTAAAACAACACAAATACACAGACTCTCAAAAGGTAAACACTGTTTCTGTTAAAATTTAAGATTCAAAGAGCATGCCCTCACATTACCTGGCTCATTCCCCATTCTGGAAGCAGCCCCTGAGATGTCCCCTTGACATTGTCCCCATCACCTCAAGCCCAGCTCTACTTCTCTGGGAAGAATAAACTTGGTGGTAGATACATAAGAAGACATTCTTGTTGAAAAAGTCTCAGAACTGGGGAAAAACAGGGGACTTACTTATGGAGGCAACCCATGACCATGTTAAAAGGGAACTCCTCACCAGTGAATTGCAAAGATTATACACCAGAGTGGGAGGCAAGCACCAAAGGAAAAGTCTTACACACATACACACACAAAAAAAAAAAAGAAAAGAAAAGGAAAGAAAGAAAGAACGAAAAACAGCATTCATGGAAAGAAGCAATGATATAGAGCAAATGGAGGTGAGATGATCTGTGAGGAGAATAAGGCCTAAGGCATTGGAGAGCTTGAATTTAATCATTTGAAAACTCCTTTTTGATACCTTACCACGGGCTGGGGAGAAATTGGCACCTAAGACAGACAAGAACCCTGTTAGAATAAAACTTACATTCTAATGAGTAAAAATAGACAATGAATAGAACGTAAATAGAATCACTTCAGATGATGATAAACATTAGGAATATATAAAAAGGGTGATGGGATTGACCCTGAAAATGAGGCAGGGGAGCCTCAGCATTGCTGACTGGGGGAAGAAGCCTCAAGAGAGAGATGATGATTAAGGTGGGAATTAAATGATGAGCCACTGCCAGTTTGTGAGGACCTAGAGAGTGGGTGCTTTAGGCAGAGAGAAAAGTACAAGGGCCTTAAAGTGAGAATGGAATTTCATATTCAAGGAAAAGAGAAATACGATAATATGCCTGAAGAACATAAAGAGGAGGCTTTGAAAGGAAGGTGGGGAGTTCAGATGTTGTTCTCACTGGGATGAGAAGTCATTAGAAGATGTTAGGCAGGAGAGTGATATGATTCAGTTTGCATCTAAAGTCTGTATGACTCTTTACATGGCAATGAAGACCAGTTGGGAGGCCCTTCCAGGATTCTTGACAGATAACCTAGTATTTTAAATAGAATTGGTGGAGAGGCACAGGAAGATACTGTTCATGGCTGCATAACAGAATTGTGGACAGATTAGGTGTAGGTGCCACATAAAGGAGAGAATAAATATGATTCTTTTGTTTGGGGCTTAAATAACTTGGTGTTAGCATCTGCTAAAATGAAGAAGACAGGAGGAGAAATGAGTTGAAGTAGAGGAAGATGAGTTTGTTTCAACCACCTCTGTGGAGATAATAAGTGACAGGACATACGTGTTTGTAAGTTTGACAGGCCAGGGTAGGAAATTTAACTTGGGAAGACAACAGAATACAAGTCAAAGCCATGAAGATGGCTGCTGTCATTCAAGAAAAATGAGTAAGTAATTAGGGAAAAAGTAAAACCCAGTAGTAAGTATAGGGGAAACACTAGAAGTGGAATAGAACAGGAGAATCGTGCAAAGAATCAGAGCAGGAATAAAGGAAAACTAGGTAATGTATCATATTAACAAGAGTAAGCATTGTTTGAGTAAAAATACCCTTACCATGGTCACCAATCAAAACAATGCTTCGAGATCATGTAAGGTACCAGGGAAATGACCATTGGATTTGGTTATGTGGATTGACTACTTTGTAAAGAGGACACAAAGAGGAGTCAGAAACAAAGCCCATTCCAAGTGCACTGAGGAGATAACAGAATATTAGGAAGCAAACAATAATAATCTATACATTCTGAGGTTTAGGAAAACAAAATAGAATATTTCTACTATTGATTTTCTCATTACTATGTGCAATTTTCTTTTGTAAATACATCTCCCAATTTTATTTCCAAATCCTCACAAAATCCCTATGAGGTAAACGGTATTATGCTTACCATTTCACAGATGAGGAAAATGAGGTGTGGAGAGGTGGGGTAATGTGCTTCACCTGGCAAGTACTGGGGCCAGTACTTACACCATGGCGATCTGACTTCAGAGTTGACAATTTCAGCCTGTCCTGTGAATTGCCACTTGCTATGCAAGTTTACCCTGTCATTCTGATGGAATAAGCCCGTAGAAGAAAAGAGAGTCACATGCAGAAACCAAGTCCTAAGGAAGCCAAGACAGAATGAGATAACAGAAAAATGGCTGAGAAAATGATGAAGAAACTTATCTAACTGAATGGACAGAACATGGGTCTGAATGTAAATAGTCTTACAAATTTGATAGAGGGAAGAGGGAACCTTTTCAGATGAATTTTTTTTTCTTTCTCAACAAACTGTAAAGTGAGAAAAAGGGGTGTTGATATTCTAGGAGTAAAAGAGGAATAGAAAATGTAGGAAGTCACAAATAGCACACACCCGGAAAGTATAGTAGAATCAGTTAGTGGGACTAAGTGCCCTTTTGAGATCGGGGATTGTGAATTTAAAGGGATTCGGCATGGCTGTAATTTTTTTCCCTCCAGACCCATTTACAAAACTAAGCAAATTTCTAGCGAGGTTTAATCAGATGTGCAATAAGGACGGATACTGGAAATAAGCTGTTAGTCACTAGTTGAGTTTTTCAGAAATGGATGCACTGGGGTACAGGATGCTCATTAGGAAGCAACACCTCTTGTGAAAATGAAAGGGAAGATGCAGGATTCAGCAGAGAAAGGAGTCAATCTGAAATATAAACACAACAAGAAATTTGGTTAACCTGGTAGGGAGCTCTAGAGCAAATCTGGCCCTTGAGGGTTTTCTCCCATGACCACATCAGGTAGAAATGTCTGGGTCTCTTCAATACCCCTGCCTTGCCCAGTCCACAGATGTGGCTGCCCAGAGTAAGGTGAAACTTTAGGCAGTGGGACCAACTATGAAGGATTTAAAGCACTTTTAAAGGAAGATCCGGATAGCCCATTGGTCTGTCTCAGAGAGAATGTGTGAGAGAAAAGAGGGTTTTCATGATAGAGTGAGGAAATTAAGACTAATAAGGATGAGTAGAACTAAGAAATAATGAATTCTTTCTCATTTTATATGGAGTTCAGTGTCCATACATGGTATGGAAGGGCGGCATGAGAATACCAAAATGGACTGGATGATCTGAATCCATACAGATTTTCCTATCTCCCATGCCAGTTTGGAAATCATCTAAAAGCTTCTAAGACCTAAAAGGAGTCTGAGACCTTCAGATCCACCTTTGCCTATCATTGTCTTCCTCAGAACACCTATCACTCATGTTTGTCAAATGCCTTTAGAGAAGTTCTGAAGATTCAAATGTTTCCCAGGAAAAGTATGAGACTCTCTTTTATTATGGGAGGTAAAGGCAATCTGAGAAAAGTTTCTCCCAGCTGTGATGACTTCATTGTGAGACTACAACAAATTAGGAGGACAAATTAGATGGCCTCCTTCACTACCTTCCTAGTGGTGTCTATGTTTCTACATTAAATTTTTCCATGTTTATTAGTGTGCATAATGTTGGAATTCATTACGTATTTGTACACAGTATAATTTGGTGAATATCCTCCCCCAGTATTTCCCCTTCCCTTCCCTCCTACCTCTCCAGCTCCCTTTCCTCTACTCTACCGATCTCCATTCTATAATAATGTTTTAACGTGTGTAAATTTAAGGAACTCTGAGCAAAAGCGTTATGTTTGAGGATGATTTATTTGTGAATTTGTACTTATCTGTAGAGAGCGCATGACTCAGACAATAATATCAAAAAAGAATGAATATCGAGAAAGTCTTTTATCCTTTCTGGCAGTCCAATATAATATTGGGTGACAGAATATATACCACATCACATCCTTGTCCCAAGGATTTCAGACCCGTTGGAAATAACTGTAGAGGCTCCTGGTTATAGACCCCATAACCTAAGGTAATTTCTGCCAACCTTATCTTCCACCACTCATTTAACAGAAATGGTCCTATATTGTGGGGGTGTCATCTGTTAATAAGGAGCAAAATATGTGCTGCATTACCCTCTTTATTTTCTGGAAATTACATGGCTAAAAGCAATGGCTTTTGTTGCTCACAAAAGACTGTTTCATCTTAACTCTGCGATAGTTTTGCACACAGGGAAAAAAGAATTATTTCAATGACAAATTTAACAGCGCAGGCTATTAGCCGCTAAGTTTAGACTAAGTCTTTACCCTAGTTACTATGTTTAGACTTGAAAATGAAAATATTATTTCAAGATGGAATGGAAATGCTCACCATGTTTCTCACATGGGAAAGGAATAGTTACTGAAAAGAGTTTGAATTGGTTATGAATACAATGCAATTATTCTATTGAAAACACTGGCTGCATGAGGATTTTTCTAAAGATAGAAATGGAATAGGCTGGAACTTCTTCAGTGAGGTTCTTCTTTCTATGTGCAGACTCCAACTACCCCCAACACGGAACACAACCAAGTGGAAGAAATTTAATGTTTTACATTTATTAATAGCTGAGAAATGTTTACCTGCTTGCTGCTCAGGAAAAGGAAACATGCTAAATTAGGAGGCTACAACCACATTTATGACCTTGAAGAAGCCACTTTTTTCTTTCTGCTCCTGGTTCCTTACCTATAAACTGAGGGATTTCACTGAACAAATGAAGTCCCCTTTCAGATCA
This sequence comes from Ictidomys tridecemlineatus, assembly GCF_052094955.1. Lineage (NCBI taxonomy): Eukaryota > Metazoa > Chordata > Mammalia > Rodentia > Sciuridae > Ictidomys > Ictidomys tridecemlineatus. Next base: position 35,083,902 of record NC_135480.1, read on the forward strand.
AAATTTCTTTAATAATAACCCCATGGAAAGAGCACAGCCATCTCTGATATTTTTGTTTGTGATTCTAAAAGCATCTTCTGCTTTGCTGAGTGAGCCAAGGGTCTGTTTGACAGCAAGCATGAACCAACAATTATTTGGGTTGTTTGATTTGTGCCCAATACAACCCAGGGCACTTTACAAATAATGTATGTCCTTTTAGCTTCTCCAAAACTCTGAGATTGTATTCATTATCAGATGAACCTAAAAATCAGATTTCCAAAATAATAAACATGTTCTTTGCCAGGGCATTTGAATCCTGGGCAAGGTCACATTGATTTTGTGATTTTAAGTGTCCCTAAACACATCCAAAACCTTGCCCCTTTCTCTAAAGCAAATTAAGCCATGAGAACATCATGTGGGAAATTCATTTCTTTTTGTTTTATCTTTTCCAAATATCTCCTTTTGAAATAAAACCTTTCAAAAATTTTTATTGCAATTATTAACACATATTAATGGTACTCACTGATGGGTTTCACTGTGACATTTCCATGCATATATGTGTCATGCTTTGATGAAAAATTTAAATGTAGCATATACTGAAGAGTCAGCCTGTGTTGGAATTCCAACTTTGTGATAATTCATTTAAATAATTGGATCCTTAGTGTCCTATCTGTAAAATTAAGAGAGTAATGCCACCTTATGCTTCAGTAGGAATTTAATGAGCTCATGTGCATAAAGTATATTTTCTTATATTTTCTCCTTCTGTATAGGATATTAACTTCTTAACATGCACTCTTTGCCAGTTCACTATATTTGAACACTGTTGTGAAGACAAATTTCCCATCCTTGTTCACCTAAAATGTGAGTTATGGAGGAAGCAGTTGTGCAAAGGAAAGCACAAACACATCACAGGTTCTATGTGAGCCAGTAACACTCAACCAAGTCCATCCCCACTCCTTTGTCTTCTATCCTTCTCATCATTATGTTTTGGATATGAGGTGTCTCCCAAAAGCTCACTTGAGACAGTGCAAGAACAGTAGGTGAAATGATTAGACTATGAAAGTTGTCACCTAATCAATTTCTTAATTCACTAATGGATTAACTGGGTGGTAACTATAGGTGGGTCCGGGGGGTCACTGGAGGCATGCCTTTGAGTTTTATATTTTTTCCCTAGTGAGAGGAATTCTCTCTGCTTGCTGGTGCCATGCCCCAGCTCTTTTCCTCCACCAAGCCTTCTGGCCTTGATATTCCGCCTCACCTTGGGCCCAGACCTATGGGGGCAGCTGTCTATGGACTGAGATCTCTAAAACCATGGATCCCAAATAAGCTTCCTCCTCTAATTTTTCTTTTCAAGTATATTGGTCACAGTAATGAAAATGCTGACTAAAACACCCATAGGTCTGGGGTCGTAGCTCAGAGGTAGAGCGCTTACCTAGCATGCGTGAGGCATTGGGTTCCATCCTAAGACCACTTAAAAATAAAGGTATTGTGAGCACCCACAACTAAAAAATAAATGTTTTTTAAAAAATACTCATAATTATGTGGCTGTCTCGTCATGGATTCTGACCAAAAGACTAAAAGCAAAAGAACCTTTGTTACTTTGGTCCAGGGCATTTATAAGTTGTGTAAGTTTTCCACGTGTTTCTGTTTCCCTTTCAAGGTAATCCTGGAAGCCAGTTGCAAATAAAATGCCATGATAATATGCTAGAACCTCTTTTATCCCAGGTCACTGAACAATTGAAAGAAAGTCCCCCGTGACTTTCTAGGCTGAGAAATAAACTTATTCATTATAATAAGTCAATGAAATTAGGGCTCTTGTGCCATCCCCTGCTCTATCCTGACTGGTACCCCTTTGGTGGGACAGAAGCCCACGTAGGGTACAAAGATGGCAGAGACAAGAGAGTTCTGCCTGGAGTGTCTAATTTCACTCAAGAGTGTCCACAAAATGTTTACAAAGGAGGATGCTCTTGCTTAAGTTTTGAAAATCAAACTGTTAAATTCAGCAAGGAGCCCTGAGAATTTGGGGGCTGGGAATCATCATGATATGCAGAGGTAACAGCACAAGGAAAAATATGAAATTATAAATTTGCATGACACAGAAAATTTTAAGCAGTTATGTCCAGAGTGTAGTTATAGGCAGTGTGGTATCATGTCAGCAGAGCCTTGAAGAGAAATGGTATCTCACAGATGTGTATTTATCCTTTTTTCCTGAGAGTAAAGGAGAAAGAGGAAGAGGAAAGAAAAAGAAAGAAAGAAAACACTGATAAAGCTGGAATCCCAGTGAAGATATTTTTCATCTACTTTATAACTTTGCCTTAGTTTTGGCTCTGATTAAAAACAGGAAGAGTTAAATTTCATCACTGGTACTTATTTTTGCTGGTGCCCGTGTAAACCTGCAATACTCATTTATTTTCACCCCCAGTGGTTTTCAAGCTGAAGCTGCCAATTATCCAAAATGGCTTCCTACTATGTCCGTATTCCACCTGGGGCTCTCTTATCCCATAAAACTCATTTAATGTATGCGCTTAATTACATGGAGCTAGATCAAGGTCCTCAGAGGTGAAAGGCTAACTAGGGCATTGAATCCTGAACCACTTAACAGCTGCCCCAACACTTGGAAGAACTGTATTTTAAAATAGTGTTTGAAATATATTTAAACTCAAATAAATAAAACATATTTTCCCGTAAATGATGCCAAGTCCTGCCAATTAAACTCAGATCTATTTAAAAAAAAATCTTTAGCTCTCAACAAATGCTGGCTGCTTTTTCCCACTAAAAGCAATTCTGAGCATTCATGCTCTCACTTTTTCCCTGTATCATTATGCTGCATTCCTCTTGTTAATATTTAAAGCTTCTGAAACTGTTTTTCCCATATGCTTTTGGACTAGAATGCAAAACTTAAGGCTTTTTTTTTTGTTTTTATGAAGCCTTGTAAAAATAATTTCATGTGCTGTTTATTAAAAGAATATATTACTAATATCAACAAATATGAAATCTTCACTATATAAGAAAGAAAAAAGTCTTGGTGGAAAAATCATCTATCTTTATGATACTGCACTGTTCACCAATAAACTTGATAATAATAATGATACATAACAATCATAATTTTTGAATGTGAAATGTCAAGTGCTTTTCAAATAACCTAACATATAGTGCTGTAGACTCACAACTACCATGCGAGTATTTTTCCCACTAGGAGACTGAGTATCAGTGACTGCAGTAATTTGCCTAGAATTTTAAGGTTTTAAGCACCTAAGCTAGAATTTGTACTTTTATCTAATATCAATTTAAATCACTATTGCTATTTCTGCCTTTAAATTCTCTCGTTGGTTTACTTAGCAAGATATTCTAATATATGTTTGTGGTTTCAAATGTAATATCTATTGCCATCTCAATGAAAAGATGACTATTATTTGAATCAGGTGTCCCAGTTTATGGGATAAAATTATAAAGTAATAAAAATCAGAGGAAGTATCTCCTCTGACTCCAGGGACAGATAGATTAATGCAGGAGATTTTAAGGACAGTGAGATTTTAAGCACTAAAGAAGATATGGTTTCTCTGACCTGATAGAGTTGAGATTCCAGCTGGAACTTAAGGATCTGGTTTCCAGAAATGGCTCAGCATTTTTGGTACACTTCTGGGATTCAGAAATGGTCCAGCATCCTTGGTACACAGCTAGGAAAGTCCCGTCTAAAGTTAGTTTTTATAAGTGCATCCTACAGATCCATGGACAAAAATGGAAGAAGAGTCAGAGGAAAGAAATCTAATACCCTCCTTCTTAAACCTCTAAGTAACTCCTTAAACCCACTGCTCCATGTTATTGAAGAGAAGGGGTTCTGTATGAAACATGAGTCTTGTTACACTTAAAATAAATTCTGCCCTCTCTAGACTATTCTCCACAGCTTTGATGAAGTTAGTTTGCCCTCTTACCATCCAGTTTATAATACTTTACTCTTGGAATAAAGACATGAAACCTTCAGCATCAGATTGCACCATATGTGCTCTGACTTACATTTTACCCACTCTGGATTTTTCAGGTCCTGAGAAGTTCCACAGTCTTTGGACTAATCCTTCTGCTATGATGAGCCATAACTCATTCCCATTCTACCCATCCCCACTTTCTCTAGTTAGTTCTTATTATCCTTGGAATCTCATAGTGGCTGCTTCCTTTCCTTGAGCATCCTTTTGATAATTGTAGCCTTACAGTTATTTGAGTCCCTTGAATTTATTTAAGATTTGGTTCTTTCACTATGGTGAGTATTTTTTTTTCTCACTATTTTATACCCAGCACCATGTTCCATATCTGAAATGAACCAACATTCCTTAAATATTTGCTCCAGGAATAAATGGACTTTGGTGCCCAAATCATGCTGTCATAGTTCTATCTAGTAGGCTAGAATACAAGAGAATGAGAACCATTCCTTTCTCTTTCTAAAGAGAAAGTCATACAGCCTATTCATCATTTTTTTTGTGTGTGTGCACCATCAGAGCATGAGACTAGCAAGAGTTGGCAATGCCCTACAGCACCAGATAAAATTCTGCAGAAGCCCCGGGAGTTCCTGGCAGTATCTGGCATACACAGAGACACACAGTGTTGAGGAGCATAGGCAGGAGACAAGTGGAATATCAGTAGTACAATAAGTTAACTAATCAAGCTGATTCCTGAGATATTTTCCTGAGCATATTTAAAATATCTGAGAACTCTCCAAATATAACTCTGTACAGTTTTTAATGGATTTCCTAATCTGGTAGACTGAGGGGCAACCATTTAAATTTTCAAGAAGTATATGTCAGTTCCAAATTAATCAAGACCAAGGACATGTTCCTGTTAGAGAAAAAAAAGAGTCAATTATTGCTGACTCATGACCAGATATTAGAGCGTAGGTGCTGACTCTTTGCTTAGGCACCACATTATTTACAAAAAGTAGAAGACAATATTGCTTCACTTTATTATTTTTAATTATTATCTTGTATTTATAAGAGTAATTTTAGAATTTATTGAGCCTCAATACCTAAAATAATGAATTGTTTCAGTGCGTTTATAGCCATAGTCCTCAACTTTTCCATGTTTTTATTAAGAGCCACCTCAGCAATCAATTCCATGACATTCCAAATATTTAAAGCATTAATCATATAACCGTAATTTTTTTGCTTCTTAGGGAAAGATGTTGATATTTCTCCCCCAATATTTTTCTGAACAACACCAGATGTCTTTGGTCAAAGTTTGCTCCCAAAGGGGCCAGAGTGTGATAGGGGATCACCCAGATTCTCCATACAGAACCAATATAAATGGAAATTGTGACTTGTCACTACTTTCAGGTCCTAAGCTTTTCCATTTCTATTCTTTGTCCCAGAATTATTATGAATTTCTATTGTACCTCCTCTAAAAGTACTTTTATGGGACCTTCATCCTGTGCTCAACTTGCCCCTCGTGTCTTTAATCCTAACAACATCTGCTGGTCCTGAAAATCTTGCTGGCTAATAACACCCAGGCTATTAATATAATGCCAAGATTCAGATACTTGGTGACTCATGACTAATCAACTTACTTTCATCTCTTTTTCCTTCAATTGGAAAATGACAAATTAAAGAGCACATTATAATACCTTTGAATGCCACATTCAGGGACAGTCTTTTGTCACCAGTGATTAAATTTCTTTGTAATGAAGTCCCTAACCATATTTTCCTTCATCCTACTCTCTATCTGCTCAGTATTTGCCAAGAACTCTCATGTTTTCTTCTCATTTCTCTGTGTTAACTACTTCATACGTATCAAGCCTCTCTCAAGTCTGTATTTTCAATGGAGCTCTTCCCATAAAAGCAGTACTTATAGGCTCCATAGCTACCAGGCACTTCTACTCAGATGTACCACAAACAGTTTAGGTCTAAAGCTTCAAAGTTGAATCCATTGTTACCTACATCCCAGGCAGCTCCATTTCCTCATTACTTATTTTAGTAAGCACCACTAATCTCTCTGTTCAGTCCTCTAAGATTCGTCATTCCTCTATCCTTAATATCGAATCAATTGATTTTTTACCTCATGCCATTTTAACATCTGTATATTTTTCCTCCATTTCTGTCCTGCCACTTCCTAACTTCAAACTTCTGTCATTCTTCTCCTAAATTTTTACAAGGTATTCAGAATATTTCTCCCCACATTTATATTTGAACCTACCTTCTTCTCATTCTTCTCAATGATACTGGAAAAATTTGGCTGAACACTAAAATATAATTATACCATTTCTCTGCTTAAAATTCTTTAATAGTCCCATGATACTATTAAGAAAAAAAATTAAACATATGAATAGCTTCATGCGCTTCCAAATACTTCCCTTCTTTACATTTCCCCAGATCCTCCATTGGAGAAGTGCCTCCACCATTTTGAACAACTTTCGTCTTTCTGAATGTTTCATGCTTTCTCATTCTTCCCAGATTGGCACACAAAATTCTTTTCATCTGGCGTACATCCATTCATCTTAGCAGGTAGGAATATGCTATTCAATCCTGAAGATAGACCTCAGATGTTACATCCTCTAGGAAGATTTCCTGGTTACCTCACACTCTCATTGGAGTCTTATGCCTATCTGCTTCTACCCCAGCACCTAGCACAATTTTTAATATTTTGTCATATTCATTAAAATCATCTGTTTGAGACTGATTTTTTATGGTAAAATATTATCTTTGAAATACTAGGATTTACATAGTCTTTTAAGAAGAGTCCTCATCAGTGATATCGATAAAAAAATTAGTTCTTCAATCTACTTTATAAATTATCTACCGTCAGTTACTTATTAACCAGGAATTGCTTCTATTTTAGTAGCTGAGTCACTTCCTGCTTCTCTCAGCCCCCAGTGTTTTCTACTCATGCTGTGGAGATAAAGGTGTATTTGGATGGAGGATAATGGTTTTCTGACTACACAGAAAACTATCTTTCCCCACCCAGAGAAAAATATGAATTCTGGATTTGCTTTTCTGTGTCACCCATAGAGTACACTGCATAACTGCTTCTGTTTGTTACCACATATCCACTACTGTCAGAGGCTGCTACTGTTGACAGGTGTCGCTCCCCTCAAGGAAAAAGTATTTTTGATTTGTGTCTTTTACCATGAGCTGCCTTAAAATTTGGAAAAGTACTATTCAAATTTTTAAAAATCTAGATGAATGAATGAATATAAATACTTAATCAGTAATAAGTAAAATGAATGGAGGATCTTATCCTGATTTGATTTAATGTAGTTTTAAAATAATTCTCCTCAATGAGCCAATGCAAATTAATAGCATAAAGAAAGATTTTTTATGCATTTCAATAGGAGTGAAAGCACAGGGCCTTAGGTAACCTTTAAACGATGATACATGAAAACATTTTTTTTATGTTACAATAAAACTCAACCTGTTTAGGGACCACTTTGGTTCAGGTTAGTTTCATCCATGTGATTAAAGTAGATTATATCCTCTTGTTAAATACCTATATTTAAAGCCAAGAGTATTAGACTTAGTTTGTATAGTATACTTTTGGTTTAAGGGAATTTTTTTTCCCCTTAGTGATACTGTGATCCAATGATCCTATGGTAAATATGTAAAGTTATTCAGACTTTTACTTGTTCTAGAGAACAACAAATTTGCAAATGCCAATAATGTGTACTTCCTCTGATCCTAAAAACAGTTCTCATATGCAGACAGAAAATCTAAAAATGATATTATTTTATTTTCCAGAAGATTTGCCCACCCAAAGCCATTAAAACACACAAAATAAAATATTCATTATTTTAGAAATGGAATCACAATAACTACTACTTCTTCTTTCTCCCTCCCTCCCTCCCTTCCTTCCCTCCTTCCTTCTTTCCTTCCTTTCTTTCTTTCTATATTGTGGATTGAACCCATGGGACCTTTATCATTGAGCTAAGTCCCCAACCGTCCCCCCTTTTGATTTCTTTTTTTTATTTTGAGACAGGGTTACTGGGATTACAGTTATGAACCACTATGACCAATAATAACTTCTTTTTTCAAGGTATTGTTTCTTTGTCTAAGTTATAAAGAAATCAGTCTTCTATGTATACCAACATTAATTAATAACCTATTGATTTTCCCAACAACTTAATTTTCTAGTGATCTCATAGCAAATTAAGTCAAAATCCCTTTCAAAAAACATAGATCATCACAGATCTTTTTTAAAAGAGAAAAGATCAAGTTACATTGTCATATTTTTGCATATATGAATATGTAACAATAAATCCCACTATTATACATAATTACAATGCACCAATAAAATTCATTTCAAAAATTAAAAAATAAAGGGAAATAAAAGTAGGTGGAAATTTTAAAAGATGGTATCTTATAGTATAGAGAGTGTTGACATTGGTGTCTTGAAAGTTGGATTTGAATCAGGGTTCCATTACTTACTGGTTATAAAACAACAAACTGGCAAGTTACTTAATTATCTTGAATTTAATCTAGGAAATAAAGATAATCACATATATAAAATTCTTAAGATATTTTCATATTTTAACAATTATTTGATGCTGTATATATAAAGTACACAGAACAGTGCCTGTTATGTACAAAATTCTCACTAGTTAATGCATAACAAAATTTAATAAGAGAATTCTTCCAGGTATCACCTATGCTGGAATGTGATTCCTCTATTATTCTTTCTATTACTTGTAAAATTTATTTTGAAATCACCTCAATTGCACCAGAAAAATAACCAAGGTCATAATCCATGTCTAAAATGAAAAAAATAAAAATAAAACAATCTTTTTCAAATAAGCCTGGCGCATACAAAATTACTGTAAGTTTACAATTCCAAAGTCACTCTTTGTCCCTCTCCCCCATGGAATTTAGGTTAGAGGGGGATATTAACCCTGATTTATATTATATTTGCTCAAAGAATGATAGCCTCATATCTCAATTTTTAGGTCAGACATTAAGGGGAATAGCTTTTATAAATCTGAATTAAAACCAAAGTTTATAAAGCCTCCAGTGATTTCCGGAGAAACCAGAAAGCATGACTTCATTAAGATGAAAACGAAGCTCCTTAATCCCACTCTTTCAGAAAATGTTCTTTCAATATACAAAGAAAATGTGGGAAGACATAAATATATGAAGGAGGAAAAGGAGGGAAAGAAATATTCATAATGGCATCCTTTCTATGACCAGAGAACAATTCTATCACTTCCGTAAAACATCAAAGTCTAGAGTTGTCACACAGAAAAATATCTTGGTGTAGAAGTGCCCTCTACTTTAAACATTATAACACTTCTCAGATAAATGAAATGTTATCACCAGATGCTACTAATGGAAATACATTTTGCAGACAAACTATATTCTACTTAAAATAATATTGCAATACATTAACTTAGGTTGAACATTTTCAGAGGTGAGAAATCTACTTTAGATTTATAGGGGGAAAAAATAACAGCAAAGAGAAGAGGAGGTTCACTGGATTGGACAGGGTGGACTTGTGGGTAGGGGATGGGGATGGAATGGGAAAGAGAGAAGAATGAATCACCACTTTAAATCAGACACAAGTCTCCTATGTTCATATATGAATCCACAACCAGTGTAACTCCACATCATCTACAACCACAAAAATGGGAAATTATAATCCATGTATGTATGTCAAAATGTATTCTACTGTCATGTATAACTAAAAAGAATAAATAAAAGTTTAAAATCAACATTTAAAATCCTTAAGTCTTTTTAAAAATATTCTTGGTGATTTGGCATCTCCTAGTTATACCCCTAACTTTGGATGCAAAAATCAGCTAGGTAAATAGATGAAGTTGATAGTTACCTAAGTGCTCTAGGAAGAGATTACTAAAAGTTTCCTCAGTCCTCTGAAAACTTTGACATTCCCTGCCTCAGTGTCTAAAATTCCACCACTTGGGTATTCCTCTTTTAACTAGATTATATATGTGCTTAGATAGATTATATGCCCTCAAATTCTACATATTATAGCTCTAATGCTTTGCCTCCTTAAACTGTGTCAGAGATGTGACATTTCTCATCATAATTAACGAATGCTTGTTATGCTTGGGTTTGTAGTTTTATTGCAGGTTTTAATTGATAGCTTCACATTTATTTAGTTTTAATTTAAAAATTATATATATATATAAATATCGGATGCACAAATTATATTTTAACAGATCATCTACATGCACACTACTAAGAATGTTATATATTAGAATTTTACCATATCTGTTTCTTTTCTCTCCCCCTCCCCCCACCCTCTCTCTCAGTATAGTTAAGCTACTGGCTCACCATTCCATATTCTCTTTCTGCTTTCTTCACTTCCTTCCTCCTTGTTATGGTTTGGATGTGAGGTGTCCCCCCAAAAGCTCACGTGTAAGACAATGCAAGAAGGTTCAGAGGAGAAATGATTGGGTTTTGAGAATCTTAACCAATCAGTGATTTAATCCCCTGACAGGGATTAACTGAGTGGTAACTAAAGTGTTGAGGTGTGGCTGGAGGAGATGGGAATTAGGGCGTGGCTTTGATATATATATCTGTATCTGGAGGGTAGAGTCTTTCTCTCTTCTTCTTAACCACCATGTGAGCTGCTTTCCTCTGCTACACTCTTCTGCCATGTTCCATGTTCAGCCTCACCTTGAGCCCCGAGAAATGGAGCCAGCCTTCTATGGAGTAAGACTCTTGAAATCATAAGCCTCTAAATAAATTTTTCCTTCCCTACAATTGTTGTGGTCTGGTCCTTTAGCCACAGCAGTGAAAACACTGACTAAAACACTCCTCAATAACAATATTCTGCAGCTGGTTCATTCACAGCCTCACTTAACAAATATGTAACGAATACCTACTATATGTAAGACAATATTCCAGGTATTTGGAATTCATTGCTGATCTAATGAGACCAAGGTGGCTGCCTTTCCACAGCTTAAATTTTACATAGGTGAGATAGATTATAATCTACTAACATAATTAATTTTGTATGTGAGAGAGTGACAAATGCTATGAAAAATAAAATGAATCCGTAGAGTAGAAAAGGAAGATAAAGAGCTTGAAAGTGGCAGAGAAATTGAAAAGTGACAGAGGAAAAAATTGAAAGAAGGGAGAAAATAAAGAAGTGAGCTTAATGGCTATTTTGAGGAAGAATTTTCCAGGCAGAGGGCATTAAACACACTTTCACCAAAGTTTCACCTGCATGTTTTGTAAGCAAGGTGGGCTTCAGTGGGGAGGACAAAGAAATGAAGGCAGAGATATGAGTTGAATAATGTAGAGCCTGTGAGTTCACTGACAGAACTTATCCCTAGAGAAACATGAAGTCCCTAGAGGGTTTTGAGCATAGATGGCTTATTATCTAACTTGTGTTTTAAAAGAAACATTCTGATGTTAAGTGTAGACTGAAGTTAGCAAGGTAGAAGCTGGGAGGCCATGTAGGAAGAAATTGAAATAATAAAGACTTGATAGTAGTTTATGCCAGTAAGGCTACTAAAATGTTGTGAGGTAATACACATATTAAGAAGCACAACTAAGTGGGGGTGCCGGAGTGCATTCCTGTAATCCCAGAGGCTCTGGAGACTGAGGCAGGAGGATCACAAGTTCAAAGCCAGCCTTAGCAAAAGCGAGGCACTAAGCAACTCAGTGAGACCCTATCTCTAAATAAAATATAAAATAGGGCTGGGGGTATGGCTCAGTGGTTGAGTGCCCCTGAGTTCAATCCTCAGTACCCACTCCCCCCCAAAAAATGAAGCACAGCTAAGAGGATTTCTCTTTAGAAAGAATGTAAGATGCAAGGGAAAAAAAAGAAGACAGGATGACACCCGAGATTTAGGCCTAAGTAAAAGGAAATTGACATATTCATGAGTTTTTCTAGTTTAAAACAAAGTTATCAAAAATAATAACTTTTGATTTTTTCAAAGGCTTAAAATATTGTCATAAGTGGGATTATACTGGCTTGTTTCACTTTGTATTTTTAAAAATGTAGGCACATTGTTATATGTAGATGTTCATTAATATAGCTCTTCCATAGTATTTCACCATATGGCTAAGTGACATTTTTTTCTGTCATTCTCCTAGAAAGTGGCACTCGGGTTGTCTCTTCATTTTTACTGTTCAAAACACTGTGACATAAAATCTCTTGTAAGAATTTCCTCATGCATATATATAATAATATGCCACATAAGACAGCAAGAACTGGAACTGCTGCGTGTACATATTTTTGGCTTCTTTGGCTAATTGCAAATTAATTTCAAATTGAATAGACCAATGTGTACTCACATGAAATAGGAGTTCTCATTTTTTAACACCCTAGTCAAAATTTTGTGGTTTTAGTTTTTTATTTTTGCCACTATTATTAACAAGATATATCTTGTTTGAATGAGCAAGGAACACACAGAAAAAATGCAATTAAAAATGGGCAATTGATATAAAAATGATATCTCTCAAAAGAAAATATATAAATGGCCAATGGGAATATAAAAAAATGTTCAATATCACTATCATCAGGGAAATGTAAACCAAAACCACAATAAGATATCATCTCACTCCAGTAAGAAAGTCTGTTATCAAAAGGCAAGAGATAACAAGTGTTGTTGAGGATATGGAGAAAAGGGAACCCTTTGAACAGCTGATAGGAACCACTATGGGAAAAGGTATGGAACAGCCTAAAAAAATTAGCAATAAAAATACCATAAGATCCAGCAATCCCATAGAGGGTGTATATCCACAGGAAATGAGACCAGTATGTCGAAGACACATCTGCACTTCCATGTTTATTGCAGCACTATTCATAACAGCCAAGACATGGAAGAAAGTTGAGTATCCATCAGCTGATGAATGGACAAAAAATATACATTACATATCACAGTGGAATGTTGTAAAAAAAAAAAAAGTCCTGTCATCTGCTACATTACAAATGGAACTGGAGATCATTATGTAAAGTGAAATAAGCCAGGCACAGAAAGTCAAGTACTGTACCCTATGATCTCACTCACATGTGGAATCTAAGAAAGTTGATCTCACAGAAGTTAAGAGTAGAATGGTGGTAACCAGAGATCAGAGAGATGTGGCAGAGGCAGGAATGGAGAAAGACTGATCAAAGGGGTACTAACTTATAGATAGATAGCAGTAAGAAATTCTGGTGTGAAATTGAATGGTGGGGTGACTAGACAGAATGATAATTAACACACTGTATATTTCATACACCTAAAAGAAAGGATTTTGAATATTTTCAGCATAAGGAAATGATAAATCATTGAGGAAATAGATATTTTGACCTTGACTTTAACATTATATATTGCATATACATGTATGGAACCATTACATGGTACCCATGAGTATTTATAATTTTTAAACTCTCATAATTAGTTAAAAAAATTTTAAAAGAGCAAGCCACTGGTTATTAGGGAAATGAAGGATTTTTAAAATGTTTGTGCCCCTTTTAGGTTGCCATCTCTATAAATTGTAGATTTCCATCTTTTGCCATTCTTTCTATTGCAGTAGTTAATATTTTAAAATGTTTATTTCTGGGAGCTCTTCTATATATATAAAATAACTTATCAATCATATAAAATTACAAATAACTTCTAATAGTCTAAGGATTTCACTTTGTTTTGTCTTTTTGTTCCTTATATATGTTTTTCATTTTAATGTGATTAAATTTAGTACTGTTATATTTTGTATATTTATAAAAAATCCTTTTATAATCTAATGTCATAAGGTAATTGTTATATTTTTCTTAGCCTTTAAATTTCTTTTCAGATTTATATTCTAAATCTCCACTCTAAATTTTTTATGTATGTTACAATGTAGATGTCTAATTTTATATTTTATAAGACAATAAGCAAATTGAAGCAACAATATTGATTTAAAGATATATTACTTTGTATTAATACTGATTTCTCACTTTGACACTTATGAAGTTCTCACAGTGCACAAATGTAATCATATCTATGTAGTCTTTTGTTTTTGCTTCTATTACTCAACAGTATGTTCTTAAGAGCTGCCATATTGATGACTTACATAATTGTTTATTGCCACACTCTATGGTACTGTAATGTGTGGCTATTCAATGATGTGTTTATGCATTCTATTTTGATGGACTTTAGGGTTGTTTTTAGTTCTGTTTATTATACATACTACTGTGAACATCCTGTGTACTGCATGTGCATATATACTTACCTAGGAGTAGAGATGGTGGCTTACATGGTATATATATCCACCTCTACCAGTTATATAGACCGTTTTCAAATTAGTAATATAATTGCATGCCCTGAAACAGAGTATCAGAGGTTGAAATGTTCCACATTCAAACCAATCTTTAGTATACTTAGATGCAATTTATTTATGTACTTATTTTGTAGTGATGGGAATTAAAATCAGGGCTTCATGCATGATAGGAAGTGTTCTATCATTTAGCCACATGCTTAGTCCTTTAGTATAGTTTAATTTATTTTTAAAATACTGCTATAAGAAGTTTTAAAAGATGTAAATGTGTGGGAAAATTCCACCTTCAAGTTTCAGACAATATTGTTAATATAGTAATATTCCCAAAATTGGTCTATAAAATCAATTTAATTCATTATCCAGATTTCAAATGGCTTCATTGCAGAAATTGACAAAACTGATCCAAACATTTATATGACAACTTAAAGGACCAAGAATAGGCAAAATTATCTGGAAAAGGAAGTATAAAGTCAGTGCATCATTTATTCTTGTTTCAAAATTCAGAAGAGAGTAAAAGTTATGACAATAGTTTGGTACTGACATAATAATGGACATGTAGAGCAACAGAATAGAATTGAAGAATAGAAATTGGTCCATACATCTGTAGTTAATTGATTTTTAATTAACACACCATAAGTGTCAAGACCATTCAGTAGAGAACAATAATCTTTTTAACAATTCATACTGGGGAAATAGAATAGCCCACACTACAAAAAAAAAAAAAAAAAAAAAAAAAAAAAAAAAAAACCTCTAGTTGGTAACTTACTTTATACTGCACATATAAATTAACTCAAAGACCTAAATGTAGAAACCAAAACTATAAAACTTTTAGAAGAAATCACAGAAGTAAATACAGTTGACATTGTATAGGGCAATGGATATTTCAGTATGAAACCAAGAGCACTAGCAACAAGGAAAATATAATTAAATTTAACTTCATCAAAATTTAAATTAGGCTTTAAAAGACACTAATAAGAAAGCATGGCAAGGCACAGAATGGAACATATTTGTAAATCATATGACTTATCAGAGATATCTAGAATATATAAAGAACTCTTACAATTTAATAAATTTAAATTAACTCAATTAAAAACTGGACAAAATAACTAAATAAATATTTATTCAAAGAAGACATATAGATAGATAACAGACATATGTAAAGATGCTGAACATCATTAGTCATCAGATATATGCAAATAAAATGTAAAACGATAAATCTCTTCACCCCCTACTAGGGCAACTATAATAAAAACAAAAATAGAAGAACAATGAGTGTTGGCAGGGACATGCCGAAGTTGAAGGTTGGAATGTAAAATGGTTCAGCCAATTTGGGAAACAGTCTGTTTTTTTTTTTTTTTTCTTTTTTTCCCCTCACAAAGTTAAACATAGAATTAGCATTTGACCCTGCAATCACATTTAAATTTCATCTCAAAAATGAAAACATATGTCCACACAAAAACTTGCATATGAATGTTCACAGCAGCATTAATTCAGAATAGAGGAAAATGTAAGGACAACCCAAATGTCCACCAGTTAATGAATGGTAAACAAAGGTCTTAGGCCCATACATTGGAACAGCAATGCAGCCAAACAAGGAATGGCATGCTGATGAAGGTTGTTAGAAGGAGGAACCTTGAAAACTTCATGCCAAGAGAAAAAAAAAATATCATGAAATACCACATGTTATAATTCCATTTACATGAAATTTCCAAACAGAGAAATAGAGACTGCTTTTGGCTGGAGGGTGGAAGGGGGACTTAGGGGAGTGGTGACAGCTACAGGAGTTGTCATGTCTTTTAGAGGTGATGAAACCACTTTACACCGATTATTGTCAGTCAGACGTCTATTCTGTCCTTTCCTATCATTTATGTTTTTAAATTTTAAGGTCTGTCTTCTTTCCTTCAAGTAGTTTCATTGATATATTCTAATGCACTTATTTTCTGCTCAGATATACCTCATCAACTTAATATGTTTAAGTCTGATGGCTTTTTTTTTTTTTTTCTACAAGTTCTATCTTCTGCTTTCTCAAAGTAGTTTTCCTTGTAATTTTTTTGTCTAATTTTTGTTTTTTTAAACTTAATAATTTTATATTCTTTTCAGAGCGTTATTGTGCCTGATTTTTATGGAGCAACAATATTCCATTTTGTATTGACTTCCAAGTTTCATTCATGTTGAACTGTTTACCACTTAAAAATATTATTATAATTATAAAATGTAATTATAATTATAATATTATCATTATTGTTATTTATAATAATCAGGTTTGTTTCAACATATTTCTACATGTATGGAATATAATTGGCTCCATTTGGAAGCTCTTTTTCAGCAATTGTTTTTATGTGCGAGTCCTAATGATCTACATTGTGGAATTATCTGGGCAGAGTATTTTGTGTTCTACTTCTTCTATAATTGAAGAAATTATAGCCAGGTTTACTTTTATCCTCATTTTATAGCAAAAAAAAAGTGTTTCGAAATATTTGGGAAGTGTGATTTTAAATATTCAATATGTGTGAATACAGATTCTAACTTTCAGGTTTTCATGGGACCCTCTCCTCCAGTTTGTATCAAGAACCCAAGCCTAAAGGCAATCATTCTCTTGTCAATTTCCCTGGCTGTGAAAGATTATTTTTAGTCTAATCTCTGCTAAGATAATAGCTTATTAAGGGATCTTTGCTTTAATTCCCTACTTTGTTCAGAGCTGTTTCCACTTGCTATTATAGATCTTGAAAAGAGATACCCAAGCCTTTGATAACAAGATAACAATCCCTACCTCTGTGCAAAACAGGCTGCCAACAGATCTAGTTAAAAAGTATGAAAAATAACCATTCAAACCACTTTCCACCCACAGAGCCTGTTTTCATAACCCAAACAAATGATTTTTTTTTTCATTTCATTGAGCTGATGTTGATTGAATTAACAAGAATATTTGGCTCTTTGAAAGTCTAGTCAAGTCAGTCAGAAGGTAGCAATCAATACAACCTGAATCCCTTTCTCTCCATATTTGAAAGTATTCAGAGTAATTTCCAACAGTCTTCTACTCCTCCTTCTGAGACATTAAATCATAGTTTTCAAAGATAGAGCTCTAACCAAACTATGTATATGTATGATGCTAATCATCTTACTAACACTTGATATAGTTTCCTAACTGTTTTCAAGATCAATTAATCAAAGCTAATACTTCTACTATGAAAATCAAGATTTGCTACCCCATCCCATTGCACTATGATGTTCTTTTTCTTTGAGGGCTACAAAGAAATAGACATTACAGTTCTTTTTTTTTTTTCTTCACTTTGACTTTCTATTAGTTCAACTTTCTAAGATTTCTTATGGAAAGTACCAGTAAGAACAAAATGGCCACACATGGAAAATGCAGACCATAATCTAGTGAGAGAGAAGGAGTCAAGAAAACCTTTATTAAATTTGTAATTTGTCAACTATTAACAAAAAAGAGAAAGCACAGTAGTCCCCTCTGATCATCAGGAAATATTGTCTAAGACCCCAATGAATGCCTGAAACCACAGTTGGTATCAAAGCCTCCATATACTATGTTTTTTCCTGAAAATACGTAACTATGATAAAGTTTAAAATTTAAGCAGAGTAAGAGAACAAAAAAGAGTAGAATAACTATGACAATATACTTCAAAAAAGTTATGTGAATGTGTCTTTCTAAAAATTCTGCTGTGCTATACTCTTGTGCTGATGTCACATTATATAATGCCTACATGCGATGAGATGAAGCAAGGTAACTTATGTAGACACTGTCCCTCTTGTCTACTCTATTTTTCTTCTATTTCAATGAAATTCCCTCTCACTTTGTTTTCCCATTTCTTTCTCTTTCTTTTGTAATGCATCCCCCCGTTTTTAATCAACTTAGCATATCAGATTACTCAGATATAAAGAAGAATGAAATGATAGCATTTTCTGATAAATGGTACTGGAGACTAACATGCTTAGCGAAATAAGCTAGTCCCTAAAAGTCAAAGGTCAATGGTTTTCTCTAACTTATCATAGTTTTGTTTTATGTGTTTCCTTCACATGACTACCCAAACCCAAATACATGCTATGTAATCTTATTTTTATATACTATAGTCTGCTTGATTTAGTAATTACAAACAAAAACATTCCCATTATTTAATAATCTGTATTTTATTAGTTATAAAATATCATACTATGAAACATAATTAACTTTTCCAAGTTGTTGTATATGTAAGTTTTCTATTACTCTTTTTTTTTCTTTTTTTGGTACCAAGGATTGAACTCAAGTTATTTAAACACTGAGCAACATCCCCAGCCCTTTTTTATTTTACCTTTAATTTTGAGACAGGGTCTGGCTAAATTGCTGAGTCTGGACTTTAACTTGAGATCCTCCTGCCTCAGCCTTCCAAGTCACTGGGATTATAGGCATGTACCATCCTGCACAGCAGTTCTCTACTATTATTTTAGGAAGAGTTAGGAATATAAAATTTGTACATATTTTTATTATCTTTTAATAAATTTCTTAGGAATTATAACTAGGAGTAGGATTATTTGATCCATAGTTGCAAACATCTGTATGGTATTTAATATCTTAAAATTCTTAAAATGTTATAACAAAGTTATCAAATGTCTCATTGACTTTAATAATGAAATAGTATTCTTTTATATGACTATAGCCTATGTCTTAACTGTTTCCCTGATATTTAGACTATTTTAAATTTTTCTGTACTATAAATAATGATAGAAGAACATCCTTGTTAATATCTCATATGTGTCCCAAACAACTGGAGTAATTTTAGCAAATGAATTGTTGGCTTGAAAGGGGTGCATTTTTAAAAATGCAATTAGCATTGTCAAAATTATCTTGAAAATGCTGTATCACTCTGTAGTTCCTCATGTGAAATTAGAATCATTAATAACTTTACATTCCTGTATGTTATTAATCTCTATAAATACTTGCCAATATCATATGTAGAACAAAGAATCCCTCATTATTATTATTACTGAAGAAACATTAACTGTTTTGTTCATAAATCTCTAATACTAAAGAAGAAGAAGAAAAAGAAGAAGAAGAAGAAGAAGAAGAAGAAGAACAACAACAACAACAACAACAACAACAACAACAACAAGACGACGACAACGAAGAAGAAGGAGAATAATCATTATCATCATCATCATCATCATCCTGGGTGCAATGTATTCATATCATGAACCCTAAGGAAACAAATTCTAAAAAGAAATTTGAAGAGAGAGAGTCATGAAGCGAAATCTAAAAGGAAACTGATTTGAATCAATGGGAGAATCTAAAATTTAAATTTTTGACAGTATGATTTTTGTTTATTTTTTATTTGTATTGACATGATAATTATACATATTTATGGAGTTCAATGTTCTTCTGATATATGTATTCAATTTGTAATGGTCAAACCCAGGTGAATTCAAATTTCTATATCCTTAACCATTTATCATTTCTTTGTGTTGGGAACCTTTGAGATCCTCTTTTCTAGTTCTTCATAAAATATATAATAAATAGTCGTGAACCACAGTCATCCTACTGTGCTGTAAACCTTAGAACTCATTACTCCCCTATAACTATATTCTGGTACCATTATCTAGCCTCCCTGAACCCTAACCTTCCTAACCTACAGTGACCACTTTTCTGCTACTTCTATGAAATCAACATTGTAGTTTCCACACATAAGAGAGAACGTGTGATATTTCAGGCAGCACATCAACATATTACATGATTGAAAATAGATTCCTATGATACACTGAGATTTCAAAAATTATTTTAAAACAGCAGAAGAGTTACATTACTAGTGCAAACACATGTCTCTAAAAATACTTTCAGAGGGTCAAGAGGCAAGAAGAGCTAAAGTTTAAACTCACAGACAAGCAGGCAGACACCCATACAAAAACAAGGACAATCATAAAGCATAAAGAGTTCTCATGAAGATCAGAATCAAGGTGACCCATCAGAGAGAGGCTAAACAACTTACTGATTATCTGGCTTCCATTTTTTTTCTAGCCACATCTATAGCCTTGCCATTATAGAAAGTCAAATAAGAATATTAAAAGATAATTGTTGTCCCCACTATGCCAGAAGATAGAAGAAAGAAGATGTAAAAATGAATCATTTCAAAGCCACAATTGTGGATTTATGAGAACAAAAAGGTTAGACTGAGAAAAATCTTGACCTCGTGTTTAAAAATAGTGAACCTTAAAAACAACAACGTTGACCCCTGGCTAAATATTGAAGCACATCATCAAGAGAACATGTATATGTCAATGTAGGTTTTTTGAAAACATAAGCATGATCTGAGCAAGTTATTTAATAAATCTATGCTTCATCTACAAACTGATAAATGGAGAAGGTATTAACAGAAAGTTCCAGTGAACACCAGTTCCAATATTCCAGAACACTAGATCTCACAGCACGTGAAGTTGCTAAATGCTCTTCTTGTCAAGGACAGGAATAAAGAAATACTGATTCCATTAGTCATTAAAGTGTTTTAAAAAATCACTTTAGTCTGATTCTTTGTAACTTAAAATTAAAATGAAGATAAGACCTGCAAATAAAATTGAAAGAGGCATGGAATTAATATGTAAATGTGGTAATAAATTATATCTAACATTTACATTCAAATGTTGTCAGTTCAAAGGAGCCTAAAAGGAAAGCATCATTCTTAGTCTTTACAATTGCTATTTGAACATGTGTGTTTGAATATGCCACATTCATTGCATGGATTATTATAGTAAATGTAATGTATTACATGTACTTATTAGCTAGATGAGTATCCATTAGAAGATGATGGTCTATACACTCTGCAACTATGAAATTAAGATTTGCTGAAGACAAATTAGAGTAATTAATCACATTATCATGTATCATCCAGACAAGCAAGAATATGACTGCAATGGAAGGAAAGATGGGATTCAGTTATGAATTTATAATCCATAAAAAATATCTAATACTTGCTGTACAACATTCAGATTTCAATTGTGGCTCAGCATCACTCTATTCCTTTAATTAGAAAATATCGTTATAAAGTTTTAGTAAGCAATCAGAACCAGTTTTGAAGAAAATATATTGCTGCAGGCAGCTTGGTTGTCTTAAAATCTAAAATATGTTAGCCCAAGGAACATAATCGTTTCTGCCCTTCATAAATCTAGTAAATTGACAGATCTATATCATATTTTCTTCCTTTCTTTAGTGATTTTCAAAGAGCTTTTCTTTCATCCACTAATGCAGGTGCCTAAATTGTTTCAACTAACAGATGAAGGTATTTTCCTGGCAAAATAATCAGTGCATAAATACTTCTTAAGTCTTCATCTTTTTCTACATCATTAATTCAACATGATCAGTTAATATCAGAAAGAGACATTGCTCACTCCTTGGTTATATAAGATCATATGTCATGTGCACTTTCTTACCTTACAGTGAAGTGGTTTGAATCTCTATAAAGATTCTAAGACATTCTAAGCCATCATAACATCAACAAGTATATATCAAAGTTAGCTTGAAATCTAAGGAGAAACTAATAATTCAGTCTTTGAAAGAAAATTTAATATAAGGTGCTTATACTTTATCAGAGGAAATAAATAAAAAACTAAAGGCAGAGAGAATTTAAATAATAAACATATAAATTACAGGTTACCAGTAAAATAGAAGAGCAGAAGCCCAAGATCCTCATGGAGATAGATGCCTATTCAACAGCCATCCACACAATAATTCCACATATCAGAGAAGAGGCCCCTGCACCTCAGAAACCAGCCATATCCAACTGGCTGGAAAGTTCATGTCATTCACTTGCCATGGTCCTTCCCCTGGATGCAGAATATCACATCTCAGAAGAAAAATTTCTAGTTCCCAGCTTCTACCTGGGGCAAGAAAAAGAAGACTGAAACATACGTACAAAGTTCAGCCTTTATGGGGAGGAAGGCCTCCTTGGGACTGATTTCCATTTTGCCTGACTCTCAGCACTGACAGTAAAGGTGCCAGGTCAAAGTTTGGACAAGCACATAGTCACATGCCATAGACTTTTGTCCCGCCATCTCATCCCAGCACAAGTAAGGGGAAACTTTCAACTCCCATCTCTTCTTTGGATAAGGAAAGAATTGGCAGCTACATTCAATATTACACCTTTTTAGGGGGATTCCTGAGAGACTGTTTCCTTTTTCACCTATCTTAGAATGTCCTTGACCTAACCATGAGGGCCTGAAGGTGGAACCTAGTAAGAGGAGTCCAGAGAACAAGCTAGCTAGCTCTCTGCATTATGAAGACACAGCAGGAAGACAGCCATCTGCACACAAGGAAGATGTCACTAACCAAGTTCACTGATACTCCCAGAAACAAACGTGCTTTTATTTAAGCTACCTAGTGCATGTAATTTTGCTATGAGAATTTGAACTAAAACAAAAATATTTAATTTGTGACATCAATAACAGTATGTGGGAGGAGAGAAGTAGAGTTTTGTATGCAATAAAAAGGGAGGGTTAGGAGAGGAAGAATAGAAATCCATTGGATTGGACAAAAGGAGACATAAGGGAAGAGAGAAGGGAGGGGAATAGGAAGCACAGTAGAATTAATTGGACATAACTTTCCCTAGCCTTATATTTGAATACACTACCTGGGTAACTCCATATCATGTACAACACAAGAATAGGATCCTAATTAGAATAAGTTATATTCCATGTATATATAATATGCCTAAATACACTCTGCTATCATGTATATCTAAAAAGAATGACAAAAAAACAAAAAGCAGGAAAAAAATGTGTGTACCACTCAAAGTGATCTATAGATTTAATGCAATTGGGGATTGCAAAATTCCTGATTTTTTGGTAGAAATATAAAAAAATCCTGAAATTCACAAAAGATCCCAAATAGTTTAATAATCTGAGAAAGAGTAACAAAGTTGGAGATAGCCCTCACATTTTCTGACTTCAAAACACATTAAAAAACATAGTAATCATAATAGAATCATATTTGCATAAAGACAGACACATAGACCAATAGAACAGAATACAGAGAACACAAATGAACACATGCATGGTGGCCAAATGATCTTGCACACGATGCCAAGACTATACAACACATAAAGGATAATTTCTTCAATTAAAAAAAAAGTCGGGAAAACTAGACATCCACCTTAAAAATGACACTGGACATTCATTTATTATATTTATGTGAAACACAAGAATTATCTCAAAATGTTTAAAAAATTTAAACACAAGAACTGAAACTATAAAATCTCTAGAATAAAACACAAGATAAATAAAAAGCTTCAGAGGCATGGATCTTGACAATAATCTCTTGATTATAACCCTAAAAAAATAGGCAACAAAAGCAGAAGTAGAAAAGTGGAAATTTATCAAATTAAAAAACTTCTGCATAGCAAAGAAAATAATCAGCAGAACAAAAAGGCTATTTATGGGGTGAGAGAAAATATTTCCAAACTATATATAGGATAAGGAGTTAGTATCCATAATAGATAAGCAACTCCTGAATCTTAGTAGTAAAACAATAACCTGATTTTAAAAATGGGCAAATGACTTAAACACTTTTCTCCAAAGAATACACACAGATTGTCAAAAGGGTATGTGAGAAAATGCTCAATATCATCAGTAAAATGAAAGCTCTAATGAGGTATACATCAAACTTGTTAGGATAGCTATCATTAAACAAACAAAACCAGAAAATGTGGAGAAATTGGAACACTTGTGTACTTTTGGCCTTTTTGAAAATAGTATGAAAGTTGATCTAAAAATTAAGGAGATGTACCACATGATCCAGATATCCCACCTCAAGATGTATATTTGAAAGAGTTGAGAAGATGATCTTAAAGAGAAATTTGAACTGCCATGTTTCTTGTGGCATGCTGCCAATAGCAAAGCAAAGGTAATGACCTAAATATCATTAACAGAGGAATGCATAAAGAAACTGTTTACAACATACATACACACACACACACACACACACACACACACACACACACACATACCCCAAATATAATTCAGCCTCAATACAAAAATATCTTAGGCTTATGATGTAGCACAAAGCCCTAGGTTCAATGCTCTGTGCTCCCCCAACAACAACAAAACCAAATCTTTCCAGTACTACCACATATATGAACTATGAGGACATAAAACTAAATAAAGTAAGTCAGTAACAGAAGGTCAAATATTCCATGATTCCCTTTATATGAAATCTCTAAAGTTATCAAACTCACAGAGGCAGAAAGCAAAATAAATGTAGTTACCCAGAGCCAGAGACAAGGGCAAAGGGGAATTATTGTTCAAATAAGTACAGAGTTTCAGTCACACAAGATGAAGTAGTCTGAAGGGAAGGGAAGGGAGGGGGCATGGGATTAGCAATATGGTGGAATGAGATGGACATCATTATCCAAAGTACATGTATGAAGACACAATTGGTGTGAAGATATTTTGTGTACAACCAGAGATATGAAAAGCTGTGCTCTATATGTGTAATATGAATTGTAATGCATTCTGCTGTCATATATAACAAATTAGAATAAAAAGATTTTAAAAATAGAAGTTCTTGAGATGTGCAAGGCAACTGTGAACATTCAAGGGGAAGAGCAAATTGAGATATGTTCCTAAATTCGAAGGTCCACAAATCCTATCCCTGTGTGAGGATGTACTCTAGAAAACTTAAGGAAAAAAAATTATTAGACAGGAAGATACAGAATCAAAGAAATTAGAGATCAGAAAGAACTCGAGGTTAAGAGTCGAAAGTGATTGGGCAAGGGGACTATTTCATGCAACAGGAAACACATTAAAACAAGCTGCATCGATTTGACAAAATGAGTTAATATTAATTAATTTATGTGATTGTTATGATATCAGAGTGCTAAATATGTCAGGTTAGCCCTCTAACTGAACCTGCCCAACTCATGGACAAGGGATTCCCAGACATCCATTTGGCTTGCCATGCATTATTATGCTTTAATATACTAGCAATGTTGCTGCAGCATCCCTGGGACAAAAAGTGAGAAAGAATCCCCACCTATGCAAAACTCAGCCAAGAACTGATAGAACAGAAAGGTTTGAGACAACCATAGTGACATGGTGTCTTGCTTCAATTCATGGGAACACATGGCATGAATTCATAATAAAGCAAGCATCTTTTTGAAAGGATATCTTTATTACTAAGGGAACTTCCATCTGAGATGACAGGACAGCCACACATTTTTCTCAAAGAAAAAAAAATCAACATTAAGGAGGAGGTTAAAATAAAAGGTCATAAGATTAATTCTTTCTGAGTGTTTATTATATACCTACTGGAAACAAAAGAATTGCTGAAGACTTGGGGCCGTACTTGGTTCACAACTACTAGTAGGTCAGCGTTCCTGATCAATGTTTCAATCTTCAGATTGTTTGTATTAGTATATTTTAAATCGTACCAACAAAGTGATGGACATAAAGAATGTTCATGTTGCAAATTTATAAAAGATTATACTGCAAAAAATAATGAAAGGGAGCTAACATGTTTACCCACTCAGATAATGGCAAAAAATTCATTTGATAAAAATTAAAAATCTGTTTCTGGTTAAATTCAAGAAAGCAAAGGAAAGAAGACTCACTTAGAAACATAACACCATGAAATCATACCTAACACAACATTTAACAATGAAACCCTGGAGTTGTTCCCATTGATATCTAAAGCAAAACAATAATGTGGGTGATTTCCATTTTTATTTAGCATTTTCCAGGAAGTTCTATCCAAATCAAATAAGATGATACAAAGAAAGGGGTATAAATTCTATCCTTATTCAAAGACTATAAGATTACATGCTCACACTCTTACATTGCTGGTGGGACTGCAAATTGGTGCACCCAATATGGAAAGCAGTATAGAGATTCCTTGGAAAGCTGTGAATGGAACCACCATTTGACCCAGCTATCCCACTCCTGGGTTTATACCCAAAGGACTTAAACACAACATACTACAGGGACACAGCCACCTCAATGTTTATAGCAGCACAATTCACAATAACTAAATTGTGAATCCAACCTAGTTACCCTTCAGTAGATGAATGGATAAAGAAAATGTGGTTTATATACACATTGGAATATTACTCTGCATTAAAAGAAGATAGAATTATGGCATTTGCAAGTAAATGAATGGAGTTGGAGAATATAATGCTAAGTGAAGTAAGCCAATACCCCCCCCCAAAAAAATACTGAATGTCTTCTCTGATATAAGGATGCTGATTCATAATGGGGATGGGGCAGGGAGCATAGGAGGAACAGACAAACTTTAAATAGGGCAAGGGGAGGGAGGGTGGGAGGAGAAGTGGGGGCATAGGGATAGGAAAGACAGTGGAATGAGATGAACATCATTATCCTAAGTACATGTATGAGAAAATGAATGGTGTGACTCTACTTTGTATTCAAACAGAGAAATGAAATATTTTGCTCTATTTGTGTAATATGAGTTGAATTGCATTCTGTTGTCATATATAACTAATAAGAATAAATAATTTTAAAAAAAGATTACAGGCCTAGAAATTCTAAGAAACTGAAAATTCCTAGAATACAGGAGAGTTGAATATTTTTAAATTAACCCATTTTTACATATTTATATAACACAATAAAAATCAGTTAGAAAATATTTTGAAATTTTTAGTTATAGTAGTTATAAACATAATCTAAAACATCACAAAAATAAATACAGAAAACCTTTTATAAAGAGCCTACAAAACTTTCCAGAGATATGTTACATAATTTAAAATTTAAATATGGAAAACAGTTATTCTATATTATGGGTCAGGAGACTAAAAATTTCAAAAGGCACACATGGAATTTTAACCTTTTTAATGATAGAAGTATATTTTCCAATTTTTCTATAATGTGGTAGGTAAAACTTTTATAATAAAAAATGTACTAAGTGCAATGAAGGGAGAGAGGTCTGTATGAGGACATGGTTCTGATCTATTGTGTGCTTTGCCGAAAATGAATGATGAACAAAAACAGGCATGTCAGAGGATCCTTTAAGATGTATGTGGGGTAGATTCGAGATGGGACAGGCTGGAATACAAAAGAACAGCCAGAATACAGCTGTGTGAAAGGGGACATGTCTCTAAAGAAAAACTAAGAGATTTTTATGACAATAGACTAGAGGGACTAAAAGAGGAATCTAAGATGACCATAAGTGGTTCATCCTAAGGGATTAGAGTTTGTAGCGGGAGGAAATCAACAGTGAAAATCAGGCAAGAGAATATCATGAATTCCATCCTGGACATCATGTGCTCAGAAGCAGTGGAATCTTCCCAAGGACTTCAGGACATCAGCTCTACTCCTCAGGCAAAGATGTCACATTAACAACAACGTTAGACGTACCTGGGATATAAATGCTGTATGTCAAGTAAATGTCTTAACACCCATGGAAAGAGGGTAATGGACAAGAAGAGATATAGGTGATAGTGAGAATGAGTAATCGAGGCTTGCACGGTCAAATGTGAGTTTCAAAAGAGAAAAGAAGAAATTGTAATCTGTAAGGCAACAGTGAGTTATCACTTAAATTAAGAAACAAGTCTGTTATTTCAAAGATTATCACAGATTTCTCCAGGTCATGAATACAACAGAATATATAGTTTATATAGTTTATATAGAGAATATATAGTTATAGTTTTGTACTTAAAAATATAGTCTCCATATGACCCTGAAAAATAGTCATTCTAAAAATTGGTCTGTTTCGTAATCCTATTAGATTAGAAGCTCCTCGAAGGACGTGCGCAATGCTATCTTTACTTCATAAATCTTGTATTCCATAGCACAGTTCCACGTTTCCCTCTGAATCCCAATAAAGAAAATCTGGCAATGTAAAGTGACACATCGTTATAAAATCTTTGAGTCATCACAGCAGATATATACAAATTTACAGAGCACAGGTGTTTCCAAATGGAGACACATTTGGGGAATTAAGGTTACCTACGGTTCTCACACTCACACTCCTGGTGTGATTCTGTGCTAATGTTAGTACACAGAGATACAGCATTAACTGGGCCATATTTCTGGGTGACTCATTAACTGGTGGGAATTTTTTATAGGAGAGCCAAAGCTTTCCAACATTTCTATCTTTGTTTGGTAGTTTCTATGTTTGTATTTCCTCATTTAGAGAAAATTCCAGAGAATTTGGAAGCACATATAGAAATTATAAGAATGGCTCAAAGTTTTATATACCAGATAATATTTTGATACATTCCTTTCATGGAGAGTAGAAACTCCCTTGTCTATGTTTAAAGTGTACACCTTCCTTTGCATTCAGATGATACTGTGACTACTTATATTCACATCCATTTTCTTCACTATTCCGAGGGACCCTTGGCACAGAGACCCTGCTTCACTCATTTTTATATTACTAATGTTTGCCAAAATATTATCTTGCATATAGCAACCATTCATTAAATGTTTCTTAACTAAATTGATGAGTTAATCAAAATGATAATTTAAAATTTAATTCTTATGAAACAAAACAAACAATTCAGTAAGAAACTCCAAGATAAACTATATTAATTATTCAATATACTGAAATGTGAGAGTTTAATTAAAGAGTTTCTGGTTACCTAATGCTTTTATTTTCTAACTATTATTGGTTTGAATCCTAGTTTAGAAATCCTTTTTCTATTTTTTTTCTTACCTTTAGCTTACATCCAGAGCAAAACATTAAGGGTATTATTATTTGATAACTATAAATTCTGTAGACTCTCAGAATTCATCACTACATATCACTTTTGGTTTTAAAGGATGTGAGCTAGAGATACACACTGTGAAGGCAAAGGTGGTTTGAAAAGCTCTATGTTATGTCAATCAAAAATGCTGCAGATCAATAGTATTTGATTTTTGTAGTTCTCATTTTTCTCCATCAACTAAATGCAACTCTTTTGTTGCAACATCCACGATCCTTAATATACTTATCTGAAAAAATAATGGAAGTAACAGAACTTATTTCAGATTGTTGCTACAGAAATTAAATAAGATAATGCACATAAGGTTTTAGCATAGTGCCCTGGATATTAAAGCCATACAATACTACTTATTAGTAGTAATGATTTTATAGGATATTGAAAGAGGTATTATAGACAGGAATGTTGTTAGCTGTCTTTACAGGATTAGAATTTAAGAAATAAATCAAACAGGGAATAATCATAGGAGAGGTAATATAACTATGTAGAAGATTAAGAGGTTACATACTGCTATGTGTAATCATTGATTTTTCAATTTACTAGCTATGATATTTCATAAACTCCCTGTGACTCAACTTTCTGGTCTGCAAAATGAAAAAATATAATATGTAACTCACAGAACTGTAATGAAAATTTAAAAAGCATTTATGGAGAGGGCACAGTAATGCATGCCTGTAATCCAGCAGATAGGGAGGGAGGCTGAGGCAGGAGGATCACAAGTTCAAAGCCAGATTTAGCAACTTAGCAAGACCCTCTAAATAAAATATAAAAAAGGGGCTCGGTGGTTAAGCACCCCCGGTTTAATCCCATGTACCAAAAAATAAAAATAAAATCATTTATGGGAAAATATTTCCTGATGTTTAGCAAGCATTCAGAGGAAGGAAGGAAAGAAGAAAATGATAGGAATGCAAGAATATTCTACCAGCCATCATTACTGTGTAACACATTAGCCCCCAAATTTAGGGGTCTGAGACAGCTGTTATTTCATTTTAGATGGGGCAGGAATCCAGATGCAACTTATCTGGGTCCTCTGGTTCTGGTTCCCTCAGAAATCTGCAGTCGAGGTATTGGCTGAGTCTATAGTCTGGCAAGACTCAAGTGGGGAATGATCCACATCCAAGAACACTCATACGGCTGTTGGCATGATCCAGTTCCTCACAAGATGTTGGACTGAAAACATCAGCTCCTTTATGGCTGTTGCCTCTGAGGCAACCTTAGTAATCTGCCAAGGGGGTACTCCATAAGACAGATCAGAACAGAACAACATGCTTCATCCACAGAGAGACAGAGAACTTTGACTTTAAAAACCTGATCCTAGAAATGATAGATCATCATGTTTTGCTTTATTCTGTGTATTAGAAGCAATTCATTACATCCAGCTCTGGCACAAGGAAAGATATTACCCAAGGGTTACATACCAGGGGGCAGGGTCATTTCAGAAGCTGCCTACCACAAGTGTTCACGTAGATGGATGACATTTATAGTACAGTTATTAGGAGGATGGGCTCTAGAGCCATACTGCATATATTCCAACCCTGGCTCTATTACTTAATAACTTTACCATTTATAAAAGGTTACTTAACCTCTGCATTCTTCAGTTTCCTTGTCTGTAAAGGTTAGATGAAAATACTTCTTACAATATCAGGATAAAGAAGTTAGCAATATTTAACATGTAAATTACTTTAGTACCCCAAAGAAAATCCTCAGTAAATGTCAGCTGTTGTCATCATCAATCTTGTTATTTGTAAACTGCTAAAATAGAGACAACATACTCGAAGTCACAGAGTGACAGAAAATAAAAGAGAAAAATGACTCAAGTGAGTTCATCCCATCTATTCTTGCAACATATTTCCCCAAGGCATCTGCGGATGATACCTTGTCTGGCCTTGGTTGGCAGTTTGAAAGAAGCCCTGCGAATTGGGGAGTGCGTTGTGTTCTGTTGTGGCAACAAGTCATATGAGATCAAGGAGGGACAACATGCCCACTGCTTGCTCTCACATGGGATGATCCATGTCTCACCAGAGCCTTCCTGGTAAATTCTTTGAGGCAAGCAAGAGATTTTAATCAAAATATATCAAGTCATAATATTGAATCTCACAATCCTCTCCTTTACCATAGCAAATGTAGAAATATGGGAGAGCAATCCCAGTTTATATAAATGGTAAAAGCTGTTAATTTTGCAGTGAATTTTATATATTTATTCACAGCAGAGAAATTGTGTTATCTCCACTCCTCTTTTTATTGCAAGTAAGCCTCACAGAATTATAACTTACTGAAATATTTCCCTTTTCTCCTTGGTGGTAATGAATTTCCCAGTGGAAAAGGAATAGGTTTGTGTTCTTATGTTCTTGCTACACAATAATTCAAATATTTAGGTTGTAGTATAATATTTTTAATTGTCTAGTCAAAAAGATGTTCTATATTCTTAAAAATCCAGTTGTATATGTGTATATGTGTATATGTTATATGTTTGTATGAAAATATATATTCTTTGCTATGCCCACAAGGAATTATGGAGCTAAAAGGATATTCTTGTAATAAAATAGCGTAATGCACTCATTTTAAAGATAAGGTAAGTGGGGTCAGAAGACTAACAAGCCTTCTCAATTTACACAATGATTGGATGACAAAAGAATAAAAGCTCATAGACTTTTAACAAAAACATCAATGCTCGGGCAGGCACTCTGCCAGATCCTTTCACTTCTGTATCATGTAAACCTCACACCAAGTATTAGCATTATCCCCTTCAGACATTAAAAAACAACAACAAAATAAATAAAATAAAATAAGGCTGGAAATTCTATTTATTGCTTTATTATTTTTGAGAATCTTCTGTATGTCACTGTGTGAGATATTGGGTTGGAGGAAGTGAGACAAGGAACCTCATATTTGTCCTTGAGGAGTTTATCATAGTGTGGGGGCGGGAAGGGAACAGGGGGAGGCAGGGGAAGCGCACAGCAATCAAGTAAATACGCAAATACTTTCCTTCAGATTGTGGTAGGTGAAGGAAGCGATCAGGGCACTGTGTGAGACTAAAAGAAGAGGAACCAACTTGGGATAGACGTCTTGAAATAGTAAAGCAGAGCCTAGAAGTTGTCATTCAGGAAAAGAGGGGAGTCAGGAGTTCTGAGAGAAAGGACAAAGCCCAATGAGGAGTGTGACCACTCTCAGAACTGGTGAAGGTCTTCAATGGGCTTAGTAACCCATCTGAAGTCACCTGGAAAGTACTAGAATGTGTCATACCCAGGCTACTTGGCTCGAATACCCTGATAGATGCTAGGAAAAGGTGCTCAATGATCATAACCCTAAGCCTTCATGTATTCAGAAAACAACATCCTCCCAAAAATCTTCAGAGGTAACAGCAACCTCAACAGAAACCTTTGTCTTCAAAATTCACCATGAAGAGGCAGAGACAACAGTTCATGTTGTTTCTTCATGAACAAAAATTCCTAACGTGAAAAGGATGGAAACAGAGCAAAGGGGTTTCCTTCTACACATTATGAGGTGAGACTACACACAAGCTGAAAACAATAGCAAAGCTACCTCCTACTCTCTCCCTGAAGTTCTGCCAGTTACAAGAAAGGCTGGCTCCCTAAAACCCAAGGCTACTGCAAAGTTGTAATTTATTTTTTAATGATCCACAGTTCTAACTATAGGAGAAGCAAGTCATTCTTATCATAGTATTGAAGAGAGAAGAGAAGAAAATCGTTCTTGACTACCCTACTAAATGTCAGCTATTTGAAAAAAAAAAAAGATGAGAAAAAAAGTAAAATGTTTACTCAAATTCACACAAAAAAGTAGAACTCATTCCTAATTTAATGCAAAGTCTGGTTTTTATATCTCCCCAGTACAACTACTTTCTTTGAGGATAGAAATTGAGATAGACTGATGCATTTTTAGCACAGATGGAGGAGGATTCCATTGCATACATGGAACACAAATAGCCTCCAGTTTGTCAGTACAATCGTCTGATACATTAGTGACGATAGTGATGAATTATACTCATTTAATGACAACTGGATACATTTAGATACCTCATGATCATTGGTGGGTTATTATCTATGGGTAGCCAGAAATAAATTGGAGAGAAACTCTGTGCTGTAATTTGGCCTTTAAATAAAGTTTCCCTAAATTCCAATCTGTAAGAAAAGGCAGATTCAACAAATCCCTTAGGACAGCCTCTGGTGTAGGCAAACAATCTGGTGCCGAATGCACACACCCCCATACATCCCACAGTTGTGTGCTGAGTCAAAATGCTATAGGTATATAAATTCCTGCCCAGCAGACTCTGGGGCTCTGTGCTTGCTTTCAGAGATCATTTTTTGAGGTGGTGTCCCAATTCTCCTTTTCTACACTAATGGGCAGATTGCCTTACAAGTACAAATCATTATCAAAATAGGACAGGAATTTGACAGTACCTTTCATCAGCAATTTCAAATGCAGTAGATGGATGCTAAGGTAAAATGAATCAACCTGTTCTAAAAACAGGTAAGCTGAGCTACAAGTTAGCTTCTGGAAAAGGCAAGTGTAATTGAGGCCCATAGTCCTCTGAACTGAAGAAAAACATTTTTCACTAGAGAAAGGTGTTACTTTTCTTACGATTTAGATGAAATTTTTTCCCCTTTTTAGATTTCTTGCTCATTAAAAAAAATGCCAGAATATGAGTGTTAGGTTTAAATACCCTTTTAAAAAATTATGTAAGTAGTTGCTTTATAAGAATGCCCAAGCGAACTTTCTCAAGTAAAAATAAATTAATTACTAATTAATGGGCCATGTACTGTGTGATGAAATTTACATAGGAGCCTGGATATTAAATGGTACATATTATAATATCTGAGTGTTTTGGCTAAAGTTACACATCTGCAGACAATGGGACATAAGCCCTGATACATTTTTAAAGAAGGGAGGTATATTAGACAGCTATTTGGGGTACCTGAAATGGTCACACCAACCCGTCAGTCCTCAGCTTATCACCCCATCTGCCCTATACATGATCAGATGGAGGAGAATTGACAGTCCAGTAGAGAGCATGCCCACCTGCCATACCTAGTAGCTACTTAGCAGGGGCAACAAAGTAGATGGCTCTCCACTGGCAACCATCTAAGAGATGCAGTGCACCACAATAAAAACTCACAGCCTGAAAGAGAAAAAGATGGTCATCTCCCTCTAAGGTAGGATGCTTGATGATCTGGGGGGGGGGGAACCCATAGACCTAGCTTAGTTTTCATGAGAGTACAGTGGGTAGAAAAATGTCTTAAGATCTTGACATGTACCATCCAGAGTTTTTTCTCCCCTAAATTAAGATTACAATTTGTTTTCCATTGGAAAACTCTGAAGATAGCAGGATGACTACAAATGCCTTGAGGTACAAGACAAGAGGAGAGGGGTAGTAATACAATGATTATGCAAGCTGATATTTGTCCTGGAAATGATAAAGGAGTCTTTGAGTTGCATTTAGAATTCACAAAAGAAAACCACCTTGATATGCTATTGATACTATCTAAGGTAAAGAGGGTGCAATAGGGCATTGGAGTAAAATAACAGGAAAAGAAGGAGGTTGATTAGTGGATTCAATGTACCAGAGGTAGAAAGAATTCTTCCTGCCAACAACTGTTCATTGTGGACCATGACAGGAATTTATCCATTTGTGCCTTTCAACATGGGACAATTTGAACCAAGAGCCCAGATAGAACTGATCCGAGCCAAAATAGAACTTCAACAAGGACAAGAAAAATAAAATTGATTCGAAGTCTTTTCATCCTCTCTTTCTAAATCCTAGAGGAGCTTGAAGGATGAAGAGAAGGGAAGATGGAAGAGAAAGAAGTATTGAGGAATACAAAAAGGAGACACCAACATTGGTGAAATCAGAATGAGAGATGTTTAGAATTTATATGAGAAATCTAGACAAAACTTTTTAACTACATGAAATTAAATTTCCATGCCCAAAATGGAATTATTCTTATTAAAGTGTTCTAAAGTTGTAGACTCTAAATATTATTGGAGTATGGGAAGTTCAACAGAGTAAGCTTGAAGGGAGTAAAAAAAGGAGTTTCCTGACTGAATCACATCAAACTACTAAATAAGTAAGTTAGCTGGATATTACATTTACTTTATGACTTTCCAAATGAATAGAGCTAAGAGCAATAAAAGAATTCATTCAAAGCCATATTCTGTCATAATTACTCTGAGATTCACACTAACATCTGTCTATTCTCAAGCCTCTTCTTGCTCCATTACACAGTAGAATTCATAAAAGGGCATATGAGACTAAACCTGGAAAATCTAGAATTTATGTTTATGTAAATGAGTGGTTAAGAGATTTGTTTGGTGAAGCAAGCAAGAAAAATCATGAGAAACTTACTTATTATTTTAAAGTATTAAGGTTTTATTTTGTCTTCATCTTATTCCTTTCATAAAACAAAAATGCGGGCTTGATGGATGGCCTAGAGATAGGAGAGGAACAGAGAAGGGGCTGAGGAAAGTTCCAGAAAGAACAAGTGGCAAGTGCAAAAAACACACAGGTCTGCATCTTCTTTGATGCTTCTATCTTTCCGACCGAATTCCACCCATCACATTTGAATTCATTCAAAGCCATATTCTGTCATAATTACAATATGTCATAATTCATATTCTCAGTGAAAATTCACTGATTTCCCCAGAATTAGGACCTCCCTCTAGTTTGATAGTTCTTAGGAATTTAATTTATCCTTACATCATTTTTCTTTAATATTATTACCCCTTTGCCTCTTCAGATAATTAAAGAATTGTGCTTTGTGCTTTATCCATTTCTGAATGTCTTGTGCCTAGTGGACTATCTGACATATAGTAGATTTGTCATGTATAAAAATAAATGGATAGGGACAGAGTGGGGGACCAAATGCATGATTTAAAATTATGGAGGTAATTCAATATACCCACAAGAAGCACATTCTCTTTTATATAAGAATTGACACTTATGAATCCAGAATGAACTACAGAAGAAGCAAACTTTTTTTTTTTTTTTGAGAAAGAGATAAATGGGTTTTACTTGGTTGACTGGTAGATTAAGGTTTTAGAAACATAGAGTAAGCCATTATTCACACACATTCTGAAACTTGTATGATGTGATCTCCTTTGTCAATGTAAAATTAAACTGAAAACATTTTACATATGTTAGTTTATATTCAATTAGATATTGTATTTGGAATATTAATGTCCATCAAAAAAGTGATGGACATTAATTCCCTAATTCCTGGGAACCATGGCTTCATTATACAGCAAGGGGAAATGAAATTTTCAGATAAAACTAAGGTTGTTATCAGTTGATCCTAGAATAAAGAGATAATCCTGGATTAGCTCAGGTGTGAGTAGTATAATCACAAGGGTCCTTTGATATGGAAGAAAAAGGAGGCCAAATCACAATGGTCTTTTGATGTGGAAGAAGGTGTTAGAAAAGAAGACCAAAACAGAGATCTGCCATGCCTAGCTTTGAAGAGGGTCTGTGAATCTGGAATTCAGTTGTTCTCTAAAAGCTAAAAAAGAAAAAAAAACAAAAAAAAACTCTTCTAGAGCCTCCAGAAATAACAGCCCTGCTAACATCTTGATTTTGGTTCTCTGAGATCCATTTCAGACTTCTGATATCCAGGACAAAAGATAATAACTTTAGCTTGCTTTAAGCTATTAAATCTAAGTTGATTTGTTACAGCAGCCCTAAGAAACCAATACAGATATGAAACATCTACATAAATGTAATTAAATAGTAATGCTGAATAAGAACCTAAAAAACAAAACAAGAAAATAGCCCATCTCCCATATTACTAATTAATTTGTAAAGCTGATCATGGAGAAGAGAATTTTAAACCCCAAAAACATTTGTATCTCACATGACTGGATTTTCGGTTCTTTTGTTGTTTGTGTTTTCTCCATGGGCAGTTAATAGTGTGGGTCTGGCCCCTCGCCATTCCCTTGTCTATTGCACTGAGTTTGAAGTACAACACCAGGACCTTCCTGTGCTGCCTCCAGATGGTGGTGTCCTTTTCTCTGTAGTATGTGCAATCCCTCACTCACTTGCTGCTTTTAGATAATACTTCCATTATTTCCAAATGAAATTCCATGTTTTTTTTTTTTTTGCTAAACATTAAACCCATTTCCTAGGTTTGACTTTTTCCTTTTGTTTTATTCTAGGAAATAATTCCTAAAATAACTGTGTACAGAAGACTACTGAGAGATGGCCCCAAATTAGGTCTTGTTTCATTGCCATGTGCATAAAGCAAAGTTCATTGGCTGACTCCCTTTCCATTCTGAAGAGACATGTCCCAAGGAGCTGGGGACAAATGAATGCAAAATAAAACATGTCCGGGTACAATGTATAGCTAAGTTTCAATATGATTGAATAGGGAATCCTATAAGAGTTAAAGTGGCTGTATAATTTTAGTAACAATAGTTAGGTACCTATTAAATGTTTCTATTTGATCTGATTACATAAAATCCAAACTATCCTAACAAAGAGGAAATATCCTCAGAAAAAGCATGCTGACTTGCTGTTTCTCCCTCTGTGCAAGTATCTCTGCTGTCATTCTAAGCCTTTATGATATTTCTTGTGTGTCCATTATAGCCCTCTGAGGACGTTTGCCCTTACTCTAGACAGTAACCTGTAACATTCTGTCATAGTTTAGGTTGGTTTGTGGTCCTGTTGGGGAGCCTTATTAATCATTTAGGTTCCACAAAGTACCATCTCTCAAGTTGGGCTGAATATAAAGGTTGGCAGGAAATGACCTGAACAGAAACATTTTGTCCCTTTCCTATCTCTCACATCCCACATATGCCCACTCTTTCTCCCATAAACATCTAGAATGTACAAGTTAAAACTCTTTTCCCATCTCTTGCTGCCAATGAAAAGTGCATCAAATTTAAAATATTAGAATTTTCTATAACCAAGTGCCCACATTCATTCTATGTGCAATAAATGGTGAACCCTCAGAGAGTTCCCGTTCTAGAGTTTGTAAGAATAGAAGTTTTGTGACAGTTGGATATATGAGCATTTTCTTCAACATGCCTCTGACCTTTACACAGAGACAAGCCTTTTGGTGGTAATGAAATCCTTAGTCTCTATTGACAGGAAAAGCATTTACAAATGACAATTTTTATCACATAGTAAATTGTCCCAAGTGTAGCCAAGATAATAGTCCTTTTGTCAAGTAGAAGTCTCAGAATTGAGCTTAAGCTGCCAATAAAATCTTTAAAAATATAGTGAAAGCAACAAAGCTATCCTTGGCATATTATTGGCTTATCTCTTCTCTTCTGAAGTTCAAATACTGAAAGATGCTTTATGCCAAGAGAAATTGCTCCCTTGCCATGTGTGGAAACTCAAAGTCACATATTACACTTTCTTCATAAAGGCCTCTATGAGTTTCCATTGAAAAGAATTCAGTCCAATAACCATCTGCAACTTCCAGTCTGAACCTTATTCTCTGGTTACTTATGTGCTTGTTATATCTTCGCTGATAAACTTCACCTTTCTTTTTAGTACAAGGACAAAATATGATGGCAATGTTAGGTAAGTAAGTGTGGGTTGCATGATTAAAAGACTCATTTTCAAAACTAGGCTGAACAACTTAATGGCTATATGAACTATGGGAAAATTATTGCCTCCCTGAGCCTCACTTTATCCTAATTCTTGCTCTTTCCAAATGACTTATATAGTTCATTTCTTTCAAAACTAGAGAAAGCACCTTTGATATGCCTTACACTCAGTGATAATTTGCCCTCACTTTTCATTAGGGTATTTTGCCTTAACATTTTTTTGTCTATATGGTAAATACAATCCATTTAATACTATTGCTTCTATTGCTAGTGGACAAGGAAGAAAGACCCAATTTTACCTTTCAGGGAAGATGTCAATTTAAATATGGATTTCTTTGTGATTTATGCTAATGGTCACAAGATACTAAGAAAGACAGTGTTGGAAATGCTGTCTAGGGTCATATGTCTCTCAGCAGCAGAGAGCCAGTGACAGGCTTTCATCCACCACCTCTGGTCATAATAATGTTTGGCAGAGGTAGAACTCAGAAGAGCAGGAACTGTTACATTCAGAGTTGTAGTTGTTTCACGGTTGTTTTAACCATATATGATTTGTTCACAATTGAGACTCTTGAGCCAGGAATAGTTAATCTTTAAGTTAGTTCTTGAGGCCCAACTGATAGTTAATGAATTTTCTTTAGCCTCCCCATGTCAGAGAAGTCCTTGCTTTTATTGTCTACCTGCCCTCTTGCTCCCCTAAAAGGCTATGGATCCCAAAAAGAAGGTGCTGGTATTTTCAGTGTAAAATAAATTTTAAAATATCCACTTGCACAGTCTTGTTTTGTAGGGTGGTTGAATTAGTGTGTAATAAAACAGCATGATTAACACACAATTAAAAGCAAAATGAATTTATACGAGAAGTTTTATATTATC
Organism: Ictidomys tridecemlineatus; assembly: GCF_052094955.1. NCBI lineage: Eukaryota > Metazoa > Chordata > Mammalia > Rodentia > Sciuridae > Ictidomys > Ictidomys tridecemlineatus. The sequence goes on from NC_135480.1 coordinate 35,123,182, forward strand.
TGTTCTTGTTTTTCCCATGTTTCATACCTTGTAGTACTTCAGTATATGTTGGGTAAATAAATGAACATATACAAATGTTTACCTTTTCCTTACCTAGTCACCATTTTCACACATACCAAAGAGTATCTCTTCTTATTTGACTTAATTGCCTTAGTTATCACTTCTTTGACCTCTCATACTAGGTTAAGTTAGCTATTTAAATGTTGTCATAGCAACCTGCATTGTTTAATTCTGCCACTGCACAAATGCAATTAATTATGCTGTTAGATTATTGGTTTAATAATTCCCTCTCCTACTAGGTTATTTGTACTCTGAGTATTGGAATCAAGTTCATCTTGTCAAGACTAATAAGGTGTCAATATATTACTCAATATTTATTGAATAAATAGATGCATGTATAGTTAGAGTCTCTGCAAAGTACTGCTGAAATATATGGTATATTGCTTATATTTTTGCTTTGGAATTTTACTAGCAAATTGAATCCAATTAATCCATTTATATTTGATTGTAGAGTCTAAACAATCCAACATAATAAATATAAACCAGCTTAAAACAGAAATTCCCATAACCAAGCTAGGTAAGTGTTTTCCAAGTTCATTGGGGAGTAGTCACACTTGTGTAAATATTATGCTTCATTTAGCTATAAAAAGTGTGGAATGTTTATTCCTATTAGTGTGATGGGTAAATCACTATTTAGTCAGTCTTTTTTCCAAAGTTCTATATTAACTTATGACTGTATTGTATTTATACTTATGTTGTAGTTTAAATATTTATACTTATAAATATACATCAAAACTTTTATTCTTTTAAAGAAAGAAAAACTTTTGAGTTCTGTAAGTAGAGTTATATATAGGTACTTTTCCCCCTTAAACAAAAGCAAGTTGTTTATTGAAAGCAGAGGCCAGGCTTATATCCCAGAGAAGTAATTATTAGTTTCTGCTTTCAGGGGTCCAAATAAGAGTATTTCAGATGTGGCCTTCCATTTTAGGACTGGACCACCCAGTTACAAGAAACTCACAATCTTTTGAATATATGTAGCCACAGCTAGTCTTAATCATACCTGTCAAACAAAGCATTTGTGCCCAAACACAACCTGTTGGCTGATAACCAAATTGTATCTGCCAGTCTATACATTAAAGTCCAAAGTCTCAAATACTTCAGGAGAGAGTTTGATAACCAAAGCAAGCTTTTGTGAAATGGAGATATTAGAAAAATTTCTAATTCAAAACTTCTAAAGAGATACTTGTCCCAGGGAACCTCTTACGAAGGCAAGTATCACATTTAACATGGCTCCAGGTATTACTATAAATAAAAATAAACACTAAGTTGTCCCTAAACAACCCTTGCAGCTTTGCCCCTGAGTAGAAGGTGAACAATAGATGAAATGTGTGAATGTGGGTGTGTATATTTTAATAGTAATTTAAAGGTCTTAATGTTAAAAAATAATAACTTCTTCATGCTGTACCAGGGCAATTTAAATATAGAACGATTTCTTCCAGTTGTTTCCTATCTGTTGGAATGATGTTTCTATTTTAAAGAATGAATGAACTCCCCAAATACATAATACAGACTCACTTCTGTTACATACTCACATTTTTACATAATGGCATATTAGTGACTGTTGTATTCTGCTACCTTTCCTATCCCCTACTATTGAGTAGAATGTATGAAAGATGATATGTCTTGAGCTCTGTAATGTTTTGAACAATCAATAAAAAAAAAAAAGAATGAATGAAAAATTGAAATGTGTAGTTGGAAATACCCCAAGTTTAGAATAAGGAACCCTGGTTTGACTTCCAAAGTTTTCTGATTTTACCAAACTCCTCTGAAAAGTGAAGAGAAAATTGAATTTGAAGCATCTCAATGCCACTTTGTGGTCTGAAAGCCATACTTTAGTCTCTGGGTACATTTTACACCAACAGTTATCCTGGAAGTATCAAACATAATCATTTGAAATATGTAAATATTTATGAGCCTTCAAAAGGTGTCCCACACATGCATTCTAAAACCCACTTATCTGATGAATTCCATGACACCCACTTGTGGTAATAACACAGTAATAAGAATTCTTTTTATTTACTTTTACTTTTTTAAAGAATATTTCCTTTTCCTTCTGCAAGCCCTCTCTTTCAAATAAAGTGTTCTAAATGGAGTTTTCCTTAGAACCAACTCAGAAACACTACTTTTGGCATCAAATTTCTTGGAGCACATCTGATATAGTATTATTGGATGTTTTTCCTCTCCCAAAAGCCATTCCAACATAATTCAGCAGAAAGCAATCAGCAATGCCCATGTGAGTGGGTGCTTTTTTGGCATCCTCACTGTGGGGCATAAAAATATAGGTGTATATAACAATCATCTTAGAAATAGAAGTGCCCAAATAGCTTATTATTAATGTATTAGAAACCAGTCTATTGCATGCACTAAAAAAAAGAAAACAATCTTTTTTATATACTTATCATCTGCTTCAAAATCCAAAGCCAAAGAAAAGAACTTGACATAAAGCCAGAGAAAATTAGTCCACTAATTGAATGGCCTTTGGCTTACAGAAGAGCAATGCTCGATGCTCAATTTATAAATGAGGAAATTATATGTACCACCTGTAGAGAAACTCAACCTCATTTTTTTCCTAGTCTAGGATTATTTCGATTGTATATGCCTAAAGAAGACAAACTACTAATTGATGTACAAATTGCTCTGGCTCCAAATAAATAACTTGACTAGCAAGTAAGACTATAAAATACTTAAATGTTCATGGTCAGTTCACAAGAAAAATAAAGAAGATGAAGCAATTTGAAGAATTTTAGATCCATTGAACTTAAGAACATCAAATTTATGAGATCTAAATGAAAACAGTTCAACAATCTTAATATGCATTTATAGTTAAGGTGATCCTATTTTATACCTTACACCTCCTACCAAGAGCATCCCTTTTCCCTCTAAATGGGCCTGTCTTTAAGTACTAAAGTATATGGTCATTATAGTTAGCAAGATCTTACATGTCAGCTGCTTTCAAAGGTCAAAAAACATCCTTAGGCACTGATTAGAATATCTCTGTTTTCATAAACTGCTTCTTAATTTTTTTTCAATTGCCAACCTTTAAATAGAGTAGCACAAAATGCCAAAATTATTCATCAGGATATCTATGTGGAGAACTACTCATAAATATGGAAATGAAAGATCATAATAGTAGGTCCAACCAGCTATCTTTCTGGCCCAGAATTGCTCCCGTCATGGATGCTATGGCAGACGTTATAAACTGGCAGCCTGTGGGCTGAAAAAAATCCCATAGGTACTTCTTGAGAAGCTTTAAACATTTTTAAATTGGCAGATTTCATATAAAAATATAGAGTTTCAGCTTTTCTTGAAAAAGCCAAATATCTGGCAACATTGACCCAAATTCCCACAGGGCAATAATAGGCAAGACCCAGATAGCAGCTGCCTCTTTTATACAAGATGTTTTCTGGCATATGACAGTCCCCCATCATTATATTACACCCAAACTTCTCTCCTCATTACATCACCTGCCTGACTCCCATAGGCACTTGAATTTGCTACTTCATGGGTAGGAAATCAAAGGAGCAGTTGCCACAATGTTTGCTTTTTATCTTAACGATACTTTCCTATTTCTTTCTGTTTTACTAGGTCTTAGGCTAACCCAATAATATTTCTGGGATCTTGCCGTGGCATCTATTCCTTTATAAATTTTTTTTTTCCTCTGGAAGTATTATGTTCTCAAAGGCTCTTTTCTAAACCTTTTTTATTCTTCTTATATTTCTTGGACAACTATCATATCCATGGCTTCAATTTTTTGCAGTTATATATCCTTGTCACAGACCTCCATTCTGACCTCCAGGGTAATATGCTAACTATATAGATGTCATTCGCATAGAAATATCTTATAGGTACTACCAACTGAATAGATCCAAAAACTTCTTCTTAATCATTTTTTTCCTAAAAACTGCCTTTTCCTACATTGCCTGCCTTAGTGACCACATTCTCATTTGCCTGACACAAATTCCTAATTCCTTTCCTTCACTTCACTTCAGATATTTTGTTGACTGCATATACACATCCTTATTTTGCCACTCCTACTCATATCTATTTCTATTTTCTTAATTAACATCCTTATTACTTATCAACTGGATTGTTGAAGTGGTATGTTATCTTTTTACTCTAATTAAGTTTTGACATGCCATCAGAATGAATTTTTCAAATCATAGATATGATTATGTTATTCCTTATACTTTAATTTGTTACATTCAGGATAAAAGTCAAATTCTGTAACTTGGAATAAAATGCTGTTCATAGCTTACTACTGCTCAGCATCAGAGACTATCACCCTTCCATTTTGCATAGGAAATGGTTCTCTGGGGAAATTATGCCATCCTGTGGTTTTTGACTATGATATGGGTCCTTCCCTCCCCACAGAGGCAGTGGCTACTCTTCCCTGAAGTCTCAGTTCAGGAATGACCGACAGGAAGCCTGTTCCCACTTGACAATTCTGTTATTATGTTGACTGTTCTTATGCTATTCCTTAACTGCGATGCATAGTGCTCTGACGTTTGTTTACTTATAAGGCTTCCCAACTGGCCTTGAAGAGTCATAGAAGGCAGAGAAGTATTTTATATTTTCACTTAAAACATCTCCCAGTGTTTGTCACATGATAAGTGCCTATATAGATAAATATTTTTATATGATTGAACAAAAAGGTACATTAAGATTAAATGTTTAGCTCGGTGTGGTGGTACCTGCCTGCAATCCCAGCAACTTGGGAGGCTGAGGTAGAAGGATCACAAGATCAAGGAGAACTTCAGCAACTTAGCAAATCCCTATCTCAAAATAAGAAAAAATAAATAAAATAAGGGCTGGGGGTTGTAGCTCAGTGTTAAAAGTGTCCTAGGTTCAGTTCCCAGGAGTGAGGGGGGGGGGATATATATTGTTTAGTTCAGCAGTCTTAGAGGTGAAACTAAATCATCCTATTTATTTAAGCAATGAAACAAAACAAAATGTTTTTGTCTTTGATCTCTCGCTTTATTAAGGTGAGAATTGTATCCTGAATAGATGTCTTTATGGCAAAATTGGTTATCAAAAAATACCACAAATTGCAGTGCTCTTGATAACCAAGTATATGTATTGAGGGAATGATAAGATGCCAAGAATTGTACCCAAATTTTCTTTTCCTTTTTGCTTTTCAGAAAGTTGTTGAAATAGTAAAAACCTCATTTTATAGGTTGAATAATGCCCCTTAAAGATATCCATTTCCTCATCCCCAGAAACTATGAATATGTTACCTTATACAGCAAAAGAAACTTTGCAAATGTGATTAAGGGCCTTGATATAGGAGGATTACTGTGCACTATCAAGCAATTATAAGTACCCTTATCAGAAGGCAGAAGGATCATAATGAGACAAGGCAATGTGACAATGAAAGCAAAGAGTGTAGAGTGATCTACTTTGAAGATGGGGGAAGAGGCCACAAGCCAAGGCTTGCAGACAACCTCTAAAAGCTGGAAAAGGTAGAGCAAAGGACTTCCCTATGACTGTCAATGGATCTAGCCTTGCTGACATCTTGTTTTTATCCCAGGAAAACCAATTTCAAATATCTGGCCTTTAGAACTACAAGATAATCAAAATCGTACTTTTTTTTTTTTTTTTTTTTTTTTTTTAGTAATTAAGTTTGAGATAATGTTTTATGGCAATAATAGAAAGGGGGGAAAACAGACTTTGGTACCTGGGGAAATGGTGTGCCACTATATCAAAACCTAAAAACATGCAAGTGTCTTTTAAATTGGATAATGGATACAGGCAGGAAGAATTATAACAGCATAATAAGATCAGCTATGTTGAATAAACAGTTAAAACAGATAATGGATGTTAAAGACTTTGCAGGTGAAGATGCAAGAAGAATTGAGGTGGAGTACAGTATAGTACACCTATATCATCTCACCTAAATTAAAAGACTATTGGTAGAAATGTGGCTGTTAAAGTTGCTGCTGGTAATGGCTTGGTAGAAAGTGAGGGACATTTTATTAGAAAGAGCAGAAAAGGGAATCCTACTTGGAAAACATCAGGGAACCTACCTAAAATGTCTGTACTATATATGAATGAAAAGCAGACCCTGTAAGTAACAACTTGGGTAATTAACTGAGGAGATATTAACAACAAAATGAATGGAAGAGTGTGGAAGATGTGACCTTGATTTTTCTTGCCATGCACACTAAAATGTGAAGGAAAAGGAAAAATTAAGGGAAGAACCTTCAAGCAAAAATGACCTAGGGCTTGATGATTTGGGAAGTTAGTCATTTCAAATAAATGAAGCTAAAATTAGGAGACTCTTTACTACAAAAGTGTACAACAGACACAAAGTCAAGTTGTGGTTGGAAAACCCATATACATCTAGAACAAATAGCTATAAAACTTAATCACACAGGGAGCTATTTAAAGGGACTAGGCATGGGATAAAGCAATTTCTTCAGCTTCTCAGAAAAATATTAATAAGAATGATGAAATCGTTAGAGGAAGACCTGCCAGGACCCTCCAGCATAATGGAAGGAACATCTATGGAATACATTGGACACTTACACGAGTTTTGAGAATGTTATATCAACAGAAACACTATCAGCTTGAATTGAAATGAACAAGAGAAGATGAAAAAAGTAAGGCTGCCAGACTCTCAAAATTCTACAGGGATGAAACAAACTAATATAAGTCAACCAAAAACATTTGCCTCCCTCCTCTTCTTGAAAAATATGAGTGATTCAGAGAGCAAAACCTTGTGTCTAGAGGGCAAAAATTGGGACCTAGAGTTCCTACAGCACAGAGCCGGAGTCATAAGATTATTCCCAAACCTTAAAATCTCATAGTTGGCATGGTTAAATTTAAAAATTGAGTGGCTGCTCTTTTCTTCTCATTCTACCCTTTTTGTAAATGGGAATATCTATAATTGTTATTCTGTGCCTAACCCACCACTGTATTTTAGGAGCACATCATTATTTTGGGGTTTCATAAATTTTATAGAAAGAGGAATTTTGTCGCAGGATGGATCACATCAGAGTGATTTAGAGGATGAGATTTGGGCCTTATGAGATGGTATTTAGATGACAGTTTGGTCCTTGAGATGAAGCCATAATGAGTTGAGAGTGTGGGGTTCATTGGGATAAACTACACATACTTTGCATGGAGGAACAACATGGCCAGAGACTAGATTATGACAGGATGAATAATGGTGTCACCTCTTTCCAAAGAAATCACGTCTTAGTCCTCATTTCCTATGAATATGTTACCTTCCAAGGCAAAGGAATGTTATAGGGGTGATGAAGGGTTTTGAGATAAGGAGATTATCCTGGACTACCCAAATCAACCAAAAGTAATTAAGAAGGTCCTTATAGGAGCAACGTAAGAAGGTCATAAAGAATGAACACAGTGTGCAGACAGAAGCAAAGATTGAACTGATTTACTTCAAAGATACAGGAAGGGGCCACAACTTGAAGGTTGCATGCAGGCAAATCCCAGAAGACAGAAAGAGCAAAGAAGCAGACTTTCCCTAGTGCTTCCAGAGGGAACCAGTCTTCACGAAACCCTAACTTCAGGATCCTTGCCTTTATAATTGATACAGAGTAAATTTGCATTATTTTAAGTTACTGTGCATGTGGTAATTTTTATAGCAGCAATAAAAAATTAGTATACATAGTTTTCATTAGAAAATCTGTTCAAATAAAATGGGACTATCTTAAAACCAGATATATGAAAATTACAAACAACTATCTTGGAATGATGCCATAATCTTATTATTAAAATTCATGGGCTAGAGTATGGGTCAGGAGTACATCAGGTGCTTAGTTTAGCATGCATGAGATTTTGGGTTCTACCCTCAGAATGAATGAATGAAATGAATGAATGAATGAATGAATGAATAAATAAATAAATAAATAAACTAGTAACATTAAATGAATAATGTAGATGCACATGACAACATAACAGTATATACAGAGAATCTCAAAGCAATATCATGCAGAACATATATCTGGGAGTCAAAACCCATCGACTTTCCTTTCATATTACCTACTAGCTTAATGACCTGTGCAATTCATTTGACTTCTATAAGCCTCAGTTTTCATGGCTGTAAAATATACTATTAATTACCTCACAGCTAAGTGAGAATTAAGTTTTAATAATGAAAACATAAATATACATGCTACTTTTTATGAACCAGGGAATAGTTGAAGCACTTTGTATTGATGAGCCTTTAATATTTATGAAACCTCTGTCAAGTAGGTACTATTATTATTATTCCCATTTTACAGAAAAGAAAATTTAAATGCTTAACAATCTGTCCAGAGTCACCAACTAGTAAGCGGCAGAGCAAAGATTCTAAACCAGAGTCTATTGCCATTGTCCATGATGCAATTTAACAACCCCTGCATTAAAAATTAGGCCAATGCCCATAAAAGAACACAATAAATTATATTAACAAAATTTCTTGCATTGAACTCTTTAGAGTTCTTGACCTTTTTCTTTTTAACCTCAACCTATACTCCAAGGAAACTTCACAGGTCTTTGAATGACCCCTGATGGGTTATCTCAGGTCTCTACATTTTGTAGACCCCAAAGAGTCTACAAAATGGTCACTCTTGGGGATGGGGATGTGGCTCAAGTGGTAGCGTGCTCGCCTGGCATGCGTGCGGCCCGGGTTCGATCCTCAGCACCACATACCAACAAAGATGTTGTGTCCGCCAAGAACTAAAAAATAAATATTTAAAAAAGAAATTCTCTCTCTCTCTCTCTCACTCTCTCTTTAAAAAAAAAAATGGTCACTCTTGGTCCCCCAAAAGTACGGGTGGTCAAAGTTTTTGCTAAGGAAGGAAGGAAGGAAGGAAGGAAGGAAGGAAGGAAGGAAGGAAGGAAGGAAGGAAGGAAGGACTTAAACTCCTACATACCCAGACATTTTGGCTAATTGAGCATCTCTATCCCCCCCAGACTACTGGATCTAAAATTAAACTACCCAGGAGAAACATCACAAATATGCTTGCTTCAATGAATAAAACTGATTGTTATTGGAAAAATACTTGGTTACGAATTAATCCTAACATGTCATTCCCAGGGAATAAGTTTATTATATTACAATAAATATAAGAGGTAGGAGGAAAAGTATAACCAATCCTAAAAGGACTTAATAGTATGGTTAGCTTTTTATTTTTATCTTTAAAGAAACTAAGAAAATACTTTTAAAGAAAGTCATAAAATGGTCTCCTGTTCTCCCCAAGGCGTTTGCATTTTCTGAGTGGCACTTTATTTAGCCCACTGTGCTTGTACTAATTCCCAGTGTTGTGAGCAAGCGTGCCAGTGCACATCAACACCTAATCTATGAAAGGAATGCTGAGGCCTCACTAAGGTCAGTCACCTTGGGAATTCTGTTGCGCTTCTGCAGTTGCCTTCAACGTGAAAGGATGCACATGCTCTGCTTCTTCATATAACATGTATACAATTAAATTCATCAACAGACACATCAAAACTTCATCAACTTTCCAAAATTCAAAAGGACTTCTAGAAACCCTCAGTTTTTAAACTACCAGAGGTCTCTGATATATAAAACACCATTTTCCACATGGAATTAACATTAATTAACAGAAAGAGAATTGTAAAGGAATTGTTTTTATTAAATGTTCATGTGTGCCATGGTTAATACCTTTATCAAGACCTTTAAACCGGACACTCTCTAATGTTTAGATTTCACCAGTCAAAACCTAAAACCTCAGTTTAAGTTATCTTTCTTTCACCTTCTAGAATGAAAGTTAAATATTGTACCGCATTCATTGTTGTATCTCAAGCACCAAGACACAATAATAGGTGCTCAATCAACATTGTGAATAAAAAAAGGCTCTTCTACTTACTAGCCGTGTAACGACAGAGCCATTACTAAATGCCTCATTCTCTTCTGCAGAATGGAAACAAACAAACAAACAAACAAACTACTGGATAGAATTTTTGTAAATATTATGATAATGCATAGCTAGAATATATTTAAATCAATGAAAATTTCTTTTCTTGAGTACCTATAAATAAGATATTGATTTATATTTTTCCTACCTAAATAAATATTCAGATCTCTCCAATAATGTTTTGGTTTACTTGGTTTCTTTGTTTTTCCTTTCATTATAAAATTACTGAAATGAATAGTATTTGTTCTGTGTTTCCTTTTCTTCAAAAATATGATCACTTCTTAGCATCTGCAAACTACTTCATCCTTTTATTCTACTAAGCTTTTTCTACCCAGGCTTATCAATGTATTCCTGGTTACCATATGTTTATTTTCACTAGCTAATAATCACTTCATAGTTTTTCACGTTGCTACATATACATTTCTCTTGGAGTTCTTTCTAGTTGGCTTATCACTCTTGCTCCCTCCTTTTACCTTCTCAATGCTCATAAATTAGCAATCCTTCTCCTGAAGCCATTAAGGCTTCTTTCTAAGCCCCTCTGTTTTCTCTCTCAGCATTCTAATTTATTGTTTCCTATTTCCTGTTTTCTTTTTTCTACCAAGGTTCAATATCATATTGTGGTAGAGACCACAGGTGAGTTACCTCCCCCCATTCCCCTTCCTATTAAGAAATCTTAAATATTGAAATATTCATATTGTTCTGGTTCTATAAGCAGAACTCATTAGGTGGGACTTCCTGGAAATATGTTCTAAAGTAACAATCTTTGACAGCATACCTTTTCAACTTTTTCCCGTTTTCTTTCACAAATAAGGTATGTTCCCTGAAGATCTTGGGCTGTGGGACAAGTGCTTTCTCTTGGGACATGCTGGAACAGAAAGACATAAAGCACCTGAATGTTCACCACCAGACCTTCCTAGAGATTCTTCCAAGCCAATAGATGTTAATTTAACATCCACTCAAGTGGCTGAGTATTTCTTTTTCACCTCAAGGCTGTTTCCCAAATCAAACCACCTTCAACACCAACACCAACTTCCATTCTAGATTTCTGGAATTCCTATTTCTGGCCATGCTACTATCATTTCCACCATCACACAAGTTTTAAACTTTGCTCCTTGTTCCTCTACATTGCCAATCTCTGACCTTTATGCACATTTTTAATAGAAACCATCTCAGTGATGTTGCTTGCTTTCATTATTACAGTCACCACTCAATGAAGTGCCTTAAACCCCTCACAACAGCACTATTGCGCTCTCGCTCCCTCTCTCTCTCTCTCTCATCAAATCTACATTTAAGATACCGACTGAGTCTCTTGTTTCTTTATATACATAATACATAGTTGTCACACCAGAATTATTAAAATAACAATATAATTGTGATAATTATGATAATGAACATGTACCAATAGTTCCTTGATTTTTTAGGAATCACTCCATCAAATATCACTTTTAAGCATCCAATTTTAGGATGTCTCACTTTGATAATGTTTGTTTATCTCTTGGACAGTGTATGACCTCAGTATCACATGTCATAACCTCTGGCCATGACTGATTCTTTATTGTTCTTTTAATTTCCAAAGTCTAACTGTTAGAACCTTTAAGTCAGCAGGTCTTCTCCCCAGCCCAGGGGAGATAGCACATAAAAGTGGGATATTGACACATCTGAACTACCTGTGACTTCAGTACTAAATTGATTTCCTAACTTGCCTCAAATTTGACTTCCTGTTCTAGTCCAAACCTTCGCAGATACATATGTCATGAGCTGTCTATATCCAATGGTGTTCCCATCTTACAGAGCCTGATCATTTTTTCAATAGTTTTGACTTTTTGCTTACTGATTTATGCATAATTTAGTTGTGTTTCTTACAGACACACTCAAGTAAACATATTCCCCCATTCTAGTCAAGGATCCAGGATTTTGGTTACGCCTCAATCTATATAAATATTGATAGACCTGTGTATATGAATTGAAACAAGTGTTTCTCCAAGTTTCAGACTAACCCGTCGTTCTTTCTCTGAGCTACATCACAATCATAGCAAGAATCATAAAACAGTAGATAATATTGATGACCCAGAATAAACCATTACCACCATCATGGAAGGAAACCTGAAAAACAATCTTATAACCAATGTTATAATTACTTAAAGAACTTGCTTCCATGCAGTCCTTTAGAATAGTTAAGATCAGAGCTTATCTTCAGTTAGGATCACTCATCTTTTAAACCAGATTCATGTAAACTCAAAGCCTTTTAATTCATATGGCTAAAGCAAAGACTTAAAAAACAAACTTGGGTCAATGTAGATGCCCTGACACCAGATGCAAAGAATTTTTCACACTAAGAATAAAAACCTTGATGATCTTCTTTATCTCCACTTGATACCTAAACCAGGGATTGTGTATTGCAAGTGAAATCTATGTCATTAATCTGACCTCCATATAGACCAGGTAAACTTTTAAATACGAAAAATTGTGTGACTACAGTTGACAAACATACCAAACTTATCTCCTGAATCATTGTATTATTGAGTATAATGAATACAAAAAGACTTTTTGTACGTTTCTTTGTATGAAGAAATTTTTAAATGTCTTCAACTAACATTGACTGTATGTCATTTGTCAAATACTACTCTAGTTGCTATAGAATCAGAGATGAGGCGTAAAACATGCCCTCCTCACCAGTGGTTTTAAACAGGGGGTTTGTTAAACATTTGGGAAAATATGGAAATGATTAAGACATAGTTGACCCATCAAGGAGAAAAATGACATATCTATAAAAAGTTAACACGAGATGGATTATGAAATATACTGTAAAATATACAAAATGAGCACTCAGATGTGTAGGGAAATAGGATGACACTAAAGAGTCAAAAGATATACTTACAAAACACATTCATTGTTGATATAAAAATCCATTTCCTGAGAACTTTACTTCAAACACATTTAGTCTTATTTTAAACACAGCAGTAAGTAATTGAGTCATATGATATTTAGCCTGGCCAAAACTCAATTATCTAACCAACTCTGTAACTTTCGAAGGAGTTCCATCTCAATGAGTAGCTAAATTAGTACCCATTATATTTCCCCCTATAATAGCTAACTCAGGCTGACCAGGCACTTCTAAAATGGTTAGGAATAAAAGTTTCCCTTCAGTCATGCTGACCAAGTGAACTAATTGAAACTTTTATAAATGATTGGTAGAAAGAGACAACCAGAATTCCAAGTATTTGGGTAGACCTGATTGACCAGATTGCTTTGAAAGAGTCTTGTGAATGAAAACATGGTAAGATAACTTACATCCCAGAATTGCTTTATGTCCTAAATGGTTTTCTAGTTCCTAAAGCACTTCCTAGTCTTTTTTGATTGTTGCTAGATTCCCTTAGGCATGATCATATGGGAAACAGTTCTGCTTTTGTTATTTCCACTTGTATCCTAATGAATGCAGGTGGAAATCTAGCATTTTATGTTAAAAAAGCGGGGGTGGAGGGGGTTCATTTCTTGAACTAAAGCAATGTAACATGCACATAATATATTAACACACACAAATACACACTCATATATATGTACACGTTCATATGTATACATTCATTCACCTTCATATTTTATCTCATAGTCCAAACATAAAGGAGTAGAAAGTTCTTTAGCAGCACATCAGAAAACAACAACAAAATAAAACATCTTTAAACGTACAACCATTCAAAATTATTCATTAGGGTTTGTGAAAAGTAAAAAACATAATAGTGTTCTTATTTTATAACACTATTGACATTTATGATTTTGAAATATCAAGAAAAACTTAACTTGTGGCTATTGATATAATTACAAAGGAAGGAAGGAGTGGGCGTATACAGCTTGAACTAGACTGTTATCAAACTATTATAAAATCAAGAATACTTCAATGCTTATAAGTATCACTTATAATTTTAAACATCATACTCTAAATTGTGCCAAGTTAAAAAAGTTTAGATGAATATCCTTGGGGTCTATCTTAAAATATTATTTTGAATGTTAACTGATCCCCTGTGTTGTTGCCCACGAAGCCCTATCTATATCTTGGTTCTCCCAAAAAGATTTTGAACCACTTGAACAGGAAATAATATGCATTGCATCATTTGTCCTGAGGAGAAAGTATAGAGGCAATCTATATTTTTAATATTCTCTTACAAAGATGTGAGAACATAAAATACCGATTTCATTTTAAAGCACAAAATTCTTATAGAACTTTCAATTCAAATAGAATACTTTTTAATAATTAGATTAAGTCTATTTGTTGTCAGGGACGTGAGAATGAAGTTGGGAAACGATATCATTAAGTCAATGACTTAAATGAAGGATGATAATTTGCATTTCAAGTGCAGAACATATTTCATTCACAAAGACAATGAGTAACTAGGTTTGTTTTCTTTCCCCATAAATTATGAGAATTCAAGATGCATAGTAATGATGACTGGCCTGATTGCTTTCCATGTTTGCAGCCCTGATTTTGCAGAATTACATCATTTAATCTAGCATTTACACGTGCTTCCCAATTTAGATTTCAATAAATGCTTTCCATGTGTGAAAGTCCCACTTTAAATCAATTGTATAAAAAACTATTCAGTCGAAGGTAACAACTAGATGTTTTATTTATGTGTAGCTTTAGGCTGGTCTTTTGAGGGACTGAGTGGTTAAAGAATAGCACTTTATGAAATAGGACACTAACTCCTTAGTAAGATAAGGGTTGAGTGAAATCAAAAGCTAAACATGAATAACATTATGTCATCTATGCCTAGATAACCCCTTTTGTATTCTAAAAGGTTTCAAAACATCACTAAATTTAATTTATCTCTTTTTTTTTATGGTACTGGGGATCAAAGCTAGGGCCTTGCACATACTAAGCACATGTGGCCCATCATTTCTAAATTTTGAGTTGAATTCATATTTATTTTCCAAGATGAATTGGATTCTTAAAATATATCTATAAACCTCTCCACTTTTTCTCCTGATTATTTTGCCCAAACTTCACTTCTTATGAGAAAAACAGCAAGAGCATAGAGACCTGCTTGTCTGCAGTGATCAGAGGGTATCTTAGAACTAGTTGCAAAAGCAGCACAAGGCAAGGCTCACCCTCAAAAGCAGGCTCATCTCTAGATGCTCTTTGCTGCTCAATTATTTCTTAAGTTTTCTGAAGAATGAAGGGAAGCTACATGAATATATTTGGTTTATGATTTTCATTTCAGATTCCACTGGACTGCCTTGATTTTTATTTTACTTATTTGCCAGATATACTACATATTATTATGGAAAAAATATATATATAAGCTATAATTTTATTAAAATAGGGCTTAGTGATATGGCATTCTTCATTAGTTTTTTAATCTTCTCTTCAAATATAGTATACATAATTGATTTCTTTTGTAAGAAATATTTTTCCTGTTTGAAGTTCAAACTTGTAATTCTCTGATAGCTGAGATCTGCTGAGCCCAATTAAATACTAATATGAGTGCAAGTAATGATTGAAATAAATTTGAAGATGAAGATCAAAACGTGAATAAAAGAAAATCATTCTAAAAGAATCTATTCCCCTCACTGAAAACAATGCAAAATTTATATTTTCATTGTACTATTGTCCCACTTATTATTTTTGCTTTTGTAGCCTGACGTGTAATGGCCCAGAAATCATTGCCAAGGTCAATGACAAGGAGCTTTCCACTGATGTTTTCTTCTAGGAGTTTTACAGCTTCAGACATTACATTTAGGTCTTTTATTCATTTTGAGTTGATTTTTCTGTAAGATAAAGATTTTTCTGTAAGATAAACAGTTTTATTCTGTTTGTAGAAGTTCTAGTATCAAACTAAAATGCTCCTTTTGCACAGCAAAAGAAGCAATCAGTAAAATAAAAAGGTAATCTACATAATGAGAAAAAATATTTATAAGCCATCAATGCGATGATTGAATAGCCAAGATATATGAAGAACCCATGCAATTAAAGGACAAGCAAACATATAGCTCTATCTTTAAAATTGGCAAAGAACTGGAATAGAAATGTTCCAAAGATGACATAAAGATGGTCAATGGGCACATGAAAAGGTGCTCAGCAATACAAATCATCAGGAAAATGCAAATCAAAACCACTATATCACCTGACATCTATTAGGATAGCTACTATCAAGAGATAGCTAAGTACAGTGGCGCATACCTGTAATCAAAGCTACTCAGCAAACTGAGGCAAGCAGATCACAATTTTGAAGCCAGCCTTAGCAATTTAATGAGACCCTCAGCAACATAGTAAGACCTGGTGTGAAAATTTAAAAATTTCAAAAAGGATTGTGATATATCTCAGTGGTAAAGTGCCCATGATTCAAACCCAGTAACAATCACTCAATCAATAACAGAATATAACAAGTTTTTAACACGTTTTGGTGAGGTTATGGAGAGAAAAGAATTCATGAATACCACTGATGGAAATGTTGACTGGTGCAACCATGTGGAAAATAGTAGGGAGGTTCCTAAGGAAGTTAAAAATGGAAATACCATATGACATAGCAATCCCTCTTTGGGTATAAAGTCAAAGGAAATGAAATCACTGGCTCATAAAGGCATCTACACTTCCATGTTCATTGCAGTGATGTTGACAATAGCCAAGATATGGAAACAATCCAGGTGTTCATCAGTGGACAAATGGATAAAGAAATTAATATGTGTATGCACACACACACACACAGAGGAATATTATTCAGTCTTTTTTAAAACTAACGATATTGTGCTATTTGTCACAAAATGGATGAAACTTGAGGGTATTGTGCTAAGGGAAATAAGTCATACACAGAAATATTTCACTTTAGTTCGCTGATATGTAAAATCTTTAAAAGAAAAGACATATACAGATAGAGATTAAAACAGTGGTTACCAGGGTCAGGATTGACGGAAGGAAATGAGTAGATGACAAAGTAGCAAATACGTAGAGTGCTTAGGTCAGAAGATCTAATGTTTAACAGTAGAGTTTTAGTTAGTAATGTATTCAGGAATTTTGCTAAATCAGTAGATTATAAATGTTCTTGCCACACTTATGTCAATTTGATAATGTTCCAAACAATAATTCTTGGGTTTAAAATTTTTTAAAAATATGAAAATTACAGTCCCAAAATTAAGGGTCAGGAGAAAGTGGGATATTGTATAGGCATGCTGAATTTTACACATTTTTAGGCAGGTGTGATCAAAAGATGCAATATGTTGTAAATAAATCAAATCACAAAAAATAATTATATTTTCAGGTATAAAAATAATTACTGATGAAAATATACAATCAACTAATATTGAATAGTATAAGAAAAATAAGGTTTAGGATGAGATAATACACCAATTTTGATTGCTCATTGTATATATGATACAATAAGAAAATGCCTATTTGGTCCTGCTCCCAGTTCCTGACACAAAGCTTCTGAAACTTTCCTGAGTTATAAGACTTCTAGTAATTTCTTCTCTTTCAATATTGGTCTATGACACTGGATTCTTAAACAGAGTTCCTAAAACCTTAAAGTTTCTGAGTGATGACTTTGATAGGAACATCTTACACAGAGCTTGTAAATGTTCTGGAATTTCCTGTGTAATAGGAGCATCCTTGCTTCTAATGAGGAAACCCTCAGTAGGCCCCTAGATAGTATCATGTTGGAAGCATCATTAGAAACACCAAGCCATAATTAGAAGCTTGGAACTTTCAGGTCCCATTGACAGGGAGGGGAGAAAAACTACAGACTGAGTTAATAACAGATCATGCTTATGTGATAAAGCTGCCAGAAAAGCTTCCCTATACTACAAGGTTTGGAGAGCTTCTGATTGATGAATGCATCCATATACTTGGAGGCTGGCACATTTCAGTTGTTTAAGTCAGCTTTACATCCTTGTGATCAAAAGACATACAAAATTATAAAGGAGGAAACGTTTATTTGGGGCTCACAGTTTCAGGGGTCTCAGTTCAAAGACAACCAACTCCATTGCTTTGAACCTGAGGTGAGGCAGAACTACATGGCAGAGGGCATGGCAGAGGAAAACAGCTCAGGATATGGCAACCAAGAAGCAGAGAGAGTGTTTCACTCACCTGGGACAAAGTATAAACCCACAAGTTACAGCCCTGGTGACCTATTTCCTCCAGGCATACAGTACCACCATTCTGTAGTTATCATCCAGTTAATCTATATCAATGGATAAATCCACTGATTAGGATACAACTCTTATCATCTAATCATTTCACCTATGAACATTATCTTATACATGAATTTTTTGGGAACACCTCATATCTAAACCATAACACCAACTCCATAGGGAAAGAAACACCTGAGCCTAGCGATCTTTGAGTTCTACACCATGTACCTTTTCATCTGTCTGCTCATCTGTTTCCTGTTTTCCTGAGGCACTTAAGGAAAATACTGAAACCAAGGAGGCAGTAATGCAAACCTCTAACATGTAGTCAGTTGGTCAGAAGTACAGGAACCTAGAACTTACTATTGGTATTTTAAGTAGTGGCAGTCTTATAAAACTGAGCACTTAATCTGTGGGGTCTGGCGATAACTGCAGGTAGTATCACAACTGAAATGAATCATTGGAAACCCCCCGAGTGCCTTCAGAAAATTGGACAACTGCTTGGTATGACAAATCCACACATTTTATGTCCAAAGTTGGAAAGAGAGAATTAGATGTTTCCTTTTAGTAAGGAAAAATATAAATACAACACACATACAAATATAGAGAAATACATACTTTTCTCTAAAATGACTATGACATCCTTATATTGAAAATGGAATATATGAATATATATGGTATATACACATCATGTATGTGATATATATACACACCATATACATCTTTAAACATAGCATATATATTTACATATATGCAAACCATATCTACCATCACACATTGCTTAATACCCAGGATATATTCTGAGAAATGCATTGTTAGATGATTTCATCATTGTGAACACATCAAAGTGTACTTAGACAAACTAGGATGGTGACTCCCATTACTTTATGATATAAACTTATGGAATCATTGTCATACACGTGGTCCATTGTTGGCCAAAATGTTATTATGCACATTATATGGCATTATACATATATACATACATGGGTATACCTGATTTCTTTCAATTCAAACCCACCCCTAATTGCCAATTAAAATACACCTAAAATAAAGTAACTCAGAATGACCAAAAATAAAAAGCATATCTACAAAACATAGATAAAAGCTTGGATTGTCCCGAATATAGTCACATTTAATTTCAAGGTAAAGAATAATAATAATATCAAATAAGTTTCTATAAAATGATAGAGTAAAGTATCTAGTAAATAGTTTTGATGTCTTTAACTAAATAATATATCAGCAAAATATATAAAACAAAAACTCAGGAAATAGGAGTAATATAGTCTACGGTATGTTAGAGAGAAATTTTAATATACCTGTCGGAGAAAATTCAAGAAGATAAAATATCATAAAGAGAATTATAACAATAATAGAATTAACATATTAAAAGAAAGCTCTCTAGCCCAAGCAATTCTAAGCCAAAAAAGCAATGCTACTAAGCCTATAGTGACAAAACTTGCATGGAACAGGTATAAAACCAGACACATAGAACAAAGAAATGGAAAAGAAGACACATATACATCTACAGTCATGTGATCCTTGACAAAGGTGCCACAAACAAACTGAAGAGAAGACAGCATTTTAAACAAATAGTGTTAGGAAAACTGGTTATCCATGTGTAGAAGAATGAGACTAGACACTTATTTCTCACCCTGCACAAAAATCAACTCAAAATGAATCAAAGACCTAGACCAGAAACTATGCAAATCCTATTTTGCATAGTCAACAATTGAGTATATTTTCACAAGCAAAGACTTTTATCAATAGGACTCCAAAATAATGCCAAGAATTAATAAATGGGATTGCATTAAATTAAAAAGCTTCTGCACAGCAAAGTAAACAATTAGGAATATATAAAGAATTCAAAAAACTCAACACTAGTAACATAAATAATTGAATTAATAAATGGGCAAATGAATTAGACATTTCTCAAAAGAAGAAATACAAAAGGCCAATAAATATATGAAAAATATTCAAGATCATTAACAACTAGGGACAAGCATATCAAAACTACATTGATATTTCATCTCACACCAGTCCAAATGCTACTCATCAAGAATATAAACAATAAATGCTATAGAGGATGTGGAGAAAAAGGAAAACTTTCACACTGTTGGTTGGACTGCAAATCGGTACACCACTATGAAATCAGTATGGAGGTTCCTCAAAAGGGGAGGCATGGAACCACCATAAAACCCAACTATACCATTCTTTGGTATTTATCCTGAAGAAATAATTCATCATTCTACAGTGATACATATATACTCATGTTTATAGAAGCAAAATTCACATAGCCAAACTATGGAACTAGCCTAGGTATATATCATTGAATGAATGAACAAAGAAAATGTGGTTTATCTACACAATGGAGTTTTATTCAGTCATAAAGAAGAATGAAATTATGTCATTCATAGGAAAATGGACAGAACATGAAACCATGATATTAAGTGAAATCAGCCAAACAGAGATGGTCAAGGGTCATATGTTGTCACTCATACATAGAGGCTGCAGAGGAAAAAAGGAAAAGAAAATAGAGAGGGAATCTCATAAATATCAGAGGGAGATCGGCTGGGCCTGGTGACACAGGCCTGTGACTGTGATTCCAGCTACTCTGTAGGCTTAGACAGGAGGAGCACAAGTCAAAGCCAGGGTCAGCACTAAGCAACTTAGTGAGACCCTGTCTCAAAATTTAAAACATGATAATAAAAAGTTCTGGAGATGTGGTTTAATGGTTAAGCGCCCCTGGGTTCAATCCCTGGTATTAAAAAAAAAAAAAAAAGCAAAAGGAAATAAAGAAAGGGTTAGGTGTAGGAGGAGGAAAGAGGGAAGTTCTTGGGAGTGATATTGGCCAAATTAAATGATTACATTGTGTGAATGTACTATTATATAACAACAAATCCCACCATTATGTACAACTATAATGCACCCATGGGAAAAAAATTAAAAATTAAAGGTCTCATTTTCAAGTGCTCATGGAATACACATACAGACAAAATAAATTTCCTTATATATTAACAATCATCAAAAATCTTTAAAAATTCCAAAACAATATAATGATAGCAACTTTACAAGACATTATCCACTATAAAAATATAAACCAAATAATAACAAATATGATCTTGTAATTTTATTTCTTTTAAGAAATTCCAAAAAATTAATTATTTCATATCACAAATTAATGAATAATAAGTAGAAGATATATGAGTTATAGCTAAAGAAGAAAATTAATAACCTTAAACACAGAGTATGTGATAAAAATTGAGATATTCATCAAATTCAACACATACCCAAAAGAACCATATAGTAAAACTGAAGAAAACAGAGTGAAAACTTTAATACAAAGAGAATAAATAAAAATATATACTTAATAAGTTTTCTTTTAATTCAAATACACTTTACTTAACCTAATAAAAATGGGAGCACAAAATAAATGATAATGAGAAGACCAAAAGTAAAGAGGAAATTTAAAAAGTCATAAATGGCTATATAAGTAAATTCTAAAACATAGATGATTTTCTAAAAGAAAAAAAATTACTAAAATTGACTCTACTTCATTCAATGAGAAAACAAAACTGTCAAAGAATTACATCACCTACAGCACAGCCCTACACTTGAGGGTTAGACAACTGCACAGAAGAATTATACCAATTAGTTAAAGGATAATTATTTTAAAACCATTTCTAGAACATAAGAAATGACCCACTTTTCCAATTTTGTTGTAACTGAAGTAGCATGATGTAAATATAAGATCACAAAAAAAAACTATAAGAAAATCTCATCTATGTATCTCAAAATAAAAATCTTAAATATTAATTGACAGGTAAATTCTATGTATCTCAAAATAAAAGTCTTAAATATTAATTGACAGGTAAATTCCTACACAGCATTAAAAGATTGGTATGTGACATGGTATTTAATATACAAAAGCAGTGATGAACCATTATTTAACAATCTAATTATAATAATTATATTGGCACATATAAAAATATAATATAAAACATTATATGCTAAAAATATATTTGATAGAATCCAAATTACTCTTATTTATAACATAAGAAAGAAAAGACATAGAAAGGTACCCGCTGAATGTGATAAAAATGTATATTCCATTCTCACAACAGAGATCATATTTACTGGTTATGCTTTAATGATACTGTCATTAAAATTCAAGGAGAAAAAAATTTCCCCATTATTACCACTATTATTTAACAGTTTTCTACATGAAATATGGAAGAATATCAGTGTTACCATAGGTGATCTTGGGGAGGGAGGTGCTGTAAAATAAGTGGAGAAAAAAGAGGGAAAGACAGCCAAAAAAAAAGAAAGAGAATTAGGAAAAACAGTACAAGAAACAGGGATATGATTGTTTATACATAGATATTGTGCACACAATAAAAATAAACAAACAATAATAACAAAACTGATAGCGTTTTACACTAGTACTTTCAAATTGTATTGGTAAAAGGACAACTTTCATATTTTCAATTTATCATATGTAGATAATTTTTAGAAATATGATCGATAAGACACAAATTTTAAAAATTATAAATAAATTGCAGTAAGATCAGTAAAGCAGAAGGAGGGAGGAAGAGGGAGTGCTGGGGACTGAATTATAGCAAATTATATTCCATGCTTTTGTGATTATGTCAAAATAAACCCTGATGTTATAACAATCCTAATGTTGTGTATGAATCCTATTGTCATTCTAGGAAAATGGACAAAACATGAAACCATGATATTAAATGAAATAAGCCAAACACAGAGGGTCAGGGTCATATAGTTTCTCTCACACATGGAGGCTACAGAGGAAAAAAGGAAATAAGGCCATATGAAAAGGCATGGAGATTAATGAAGCATAATACAATTAAAAAGAATAAAAATATTAAAAAAAAGAAAAAAAGAAACATGATCAATTTGAATTGGTAAAAATAAAATGCTACAACTCTAATGAGTGTCCCAATTATGCAAATTACTCTGAAATTTTCCAAATATTTACTCTTATCTAATTGCATATAAGTACAATATTAGTATTGGTATATGAGCTATTTTACATAAAATAAGACTCAAATAACTAAATGCAAAAATATCCTAATTTTATGAAGAATAAAACTCAATTTCAAAAAGATAAAAAAAATTATCCTTAAATGAATCTATATATACAATAATAAAAAATACCAAGGGTATTTGGAACCATATGGATTCTAATGTTCATATGAACAAAACAGATCAACTAATTTTTATTAAAAATAATTTTAAAAATAAAAACAAATTTTTTTAAATAAAGTAAAATAAAAACTGATAAAGAGCATTTAATGCCTATCAGCATTGAATTCATTCAGAGTAACAATCCTTGAAATAATAAAATAAGGCCATATGAAAAGACACAGAGATTAATGAAGCATAATACAAAATCCAAATACATGGACTCAAAATTATTTAGAAATTTAGCTTATAAAAAATATGGCACTTCAAATAAGGGAATTAAGACTAAATTATTCAATAAGTTGTGTAACAATAGATACATATATTGAAAATATAACATGTATTTATTCATCAATTATAACAGATTAATGTCTATTGAATAATTCAATTTTAAATATTAATCCATATACACTATAAAATAAAACAAGTAAAACAGTAGAAAAAATCCCCAAAATATATAAAACTGGAGATGTTTTAACTTTTTCCTGCATTAAAACTTTGTTTAATAAACTAGTTAAATATACACTGATCAACCCAGGTGTAGTGGCACAGGCCTATAATCATGACAACTTAGGAAGTTCAAACAGAAAAATTACAAATTTGAGGCCAGCCCTGGCATCTCAGAGAGACTTGGTCTCAAAATTCAAAAGTAAAAAGGGCTTGAGATGTTGAAACCAGTGGAACACCCTGGGTTCAATCCCCAGTATCATAAAATAAATAAATGAATAAATAAATAATAAAAGCACTAATCAGTACAAAGGTAAAGCAAAAACTGATGGAGACAATTATAATTCATATCACTAAGGTCTCAATTGCGTAAACATAAATGCTTAAAAATTGATATAAAAATTCAGTGGAAAAATAATAACTACCATAGAGAGTTCACAGAAAAAAATATAAATAAATGCAAATAATATAAAAATAAATGAAAATATACAAAAGTAATCTCATATTTGTTCCTAAAAATAAAACGTGATTTTAAACAGTGAATTACCATTTCATTTTTTGACAAAGTACAAAAAGGTTGATAAAACATTTTACTAAAAGAGGTTTGAGTAAACCAACACACTCAATCATTACTGATGGAAATATAAAACACTACTACTTGGGCTCTTATTAACATTTATTGAAAGTTTCAAAATTTACAGTCTTTGAGCCAGAGCTCCTACCTTTAGAAAAACTCTAGAATAACATCCCACATGGTAAAAATTATCTAAATAGTATTTATTGTCATATTTTATTATGAAAACATTTGAAAAAATAAAACTCTCTTAGTGAATTGATTAAATTAATAAATTACATCTATAAAATGGAATGCTACTTAGCTATTTAAAATAATAAGAACAAGATAGTAAAATATAGACTTCCAGCTCCCAACAGAAAAATCAATTTGAAACTATCCATACCAAAAAAAAAAAAAAAGTCCCTTTATAACACCTAAGAAATTGAAGAATTCCTTAGGAAGAAAAAAATTAGCACAGACTTGCTGGAGACTCAGTTCAGTAAACCCCAGCATCAGGCTAATTCCTGAGACACCAACATCCTGATCAACCCTAGCACTTAAAGCTTTAGGTGTGGCCCAACACAAGGCCAAAATCAGTCCTTACATACTCAGGCTCCAAACCCACTCTAGTACCAGGCAAGCCAGCATGGCTCCAAGTACCAGGCTTGGCTCATCTGTAAAGACCCAAGTCACAGATCCACATGCCCTCTACCCCTGGCACAAAGCCAACCCACAGACTCCACCATTCAAAATAAAGTGCAAGTTAAGTAGTTGTCAAATTAAAATAGACTGACAATCATAATATGTCTTCTGTAAACCTCAGGCATCCATAAAGAAGAAAAAAAAAACCCTATGTTAGATACACAATAGATAAAGACATCAAAGTGTACCATTACTACCCCCCAAAACATTAAATTCTAAAGGAAAACATTAGGAGAAGAAATTTAAAAATGGAAAATAATTTTAAAAGTGCCAATAGTAAGTTCTTACCTATCAATAATTACTTTAAATGTAAATGGATTAAATTCACTAATCAAAAGACACAAGAGATGAAGAAATAAAAGACTCAACTATGTTGTTATTGATGAAAAACTTATTGATGCTATAAAGATATACATCAAATGAGAAGAGTCAGGAAAAAGAATTCCATGCAAAAGGTAATCAAGTGGAAACAGGAGTGATGTCTTTGTGTATTTTGTGCTATTATAATAGAATAGCTAAAGTTGAGTAATTTGTACTCATTAGAAATGCATTGGTTCCCAGTTTTTGAGGCTCAGAAATCCAATACCAAGGACCTGGCACCTGGCAAGGGCCTTACAGATTAATAGCATGGTGGAAGGCATTACATGGCAGAAAAGCAAAAACCTATAGTAGAAAGACAAAGAATGGACAAAAGAGAGAGAGTGCACTGTTTCCCAATAATAGCATTTGCCCATTTATAAATATGGACTCCTCATGACCTAAGTATCTCTTAAAGTTCCCATTTCTCAGTACCATCACAATGGAAATTAAACTTCAATAAGTTTTGGTGGAAAAGAACATTCAAGCTATAGCAGGTGGCTATACTGATATAAAGAAAATAGACTTTAAGTCAAAATCTGTCACAAAAGACAAATAAGCCATTATATAATAAAAATGACATCAACTCATTAAAAGTATATGATATCTGTAATATGTATGCCCTATCATTAAAGCACCTAAGTATATAAACCAAATTTTAAAATAAGTGAAGAGAAAAACAAATAGTAGTACAATAACATTAGGGGACTTTGTTAGGTATGCAGTTAGCTAGTAGCAAGTAGGAACTATAGAAAGGATAACCAACTGTAGAAGGGCACTTGTCCAGCAACTTACTAGGTGAATTCAATACTCATCATACACTGACACCCTCTTTCAAAGAAGAAAACCATATAAGGACATAAATATACTATCTCTTCATGTGGATAGAACTATGCAAGAGATCCATCTGAGTAAGTGAACAAGCTACTTAAAACCACAGAGGACCCACAATGCTAGACCTCCATCCAGACAGGCACTCATCCTCCTTTTCAAGGAACATAACCTGTTTTCAAGGTAGTGCATATATCCCTGAACTGCCCAGAGGATTAGCTGAATGCTCTAGGACCTTCCACTGGTTGCACCAGACCAAAAAGGGCAAAGTGACCTGATTGCACAGATACATGCCTTCAGTTCTTACATAGCAAAGATGCATGACTACCCCTAAAAGTACCCAGCTCTGGCTAAAAAGAAGTAGATAGCTATTGCACCAGGGTTTCCAGCCACTCCAAGATCACATCCCCCAACTATACTGATAAAAGCCCAACCTTTGGGGGGCAATGGGTTTCTTATCATTTTGCCTGCCTCACTTGCCACGGTATATTTTTGCTGTAAAATAATCTTGCCTTAAGTATTATCTCTTTAACTGTGATTTTGTTCCTGCACCAGGGTAATGTCCTGATTTTAGGCACTACACCCAATAACCAAAGAATACTTACTCCACTGTCTCTGTTGAATAAGTAACAATACCTCATTTGTAATTATGGATGAATCATTCAGACAAAAAAAAATATAATATGGACACACTGAATTCAAACTACACTTTAGACAAATGAACCTAACAGACATGCCCAGTTGATTCCAATGAACAGCAGCAGGAGAAATCTTCCCAGTGCACAGAACGTTCTCCAGGACAGATTTTGTTACTTCACAAATCAAATTTTAATAAACTTAAGAAGACTGAAATTGTGTTGAGTAGCTTTTATAACCCCAATGGAGTGAAACAAGACATAACTGGAGGAAAAAAAAACTGGAAAATTAACAAAGATTTGAAAAATAAATACAATAAATACACTCCTGAGAAACTAAAGGGTCAAAGAAGAAAGCAAAAAGCAATATTTTGAAAAAAATTAAAACGGGACCAAAATATATCAAAACTTACAGTGTAGTGAAACAAGTTCTAAGAGGGAAGTTTATAACAACGCCTACATTAAGAAATAAGAAAGAACTCACGGAAACAACATTGATGTCAGCCTCAAGGAGAGGGAAAGAAGAACAAACCAAGCCCAAAGTTAATATAAGGAAATAATTAAAATTAGAAAAGAATGAAAGTAAAATATTGACTAGAAAAGCAAAATAAAAAGATCAATAAAACCAAGAGTTTGGTCTCTGAATGGAAAAACAAAATTTTAAAAAGTATAGGTAGATGAAGAAAAAGTAGGGAAAACCAAAAAGAAAAATTGTACATGAAAGAGGAGACATAGGAACGAGTACCACAGATGTAAAAAAGATCAAAACAGACTTATATAAATAATTGTCTGTCAACAAATTAGATAATCTATAAGAAATGGATAAATTTGGAGAAACAAAATCTGCCAAGGCTGAAGCATGGAGAAATAAAATATCCAAAAATACCAATGTGAATAGGGAGATCAAATCAGTAATTGAAACATCTCCTAGCAAAGTGAATCCCAGGACCTGGTGTCTTCACTGGTAAATTCCACAAAATGTTTAAAGAAAGTTAATATCAATCCTCCTCAAATGTTTTCAAGAAACTTAAGGAGGAAACATTTCCAGTACTTTTTATGAGGTCAGCTGTTGAGAGCCACAGCCAAAGGGGCCCCAGCAAACTTCCAGCTGCCAGCAAACTTCCAGCTTCCGGCTGATGATTGGCTCACAGCGGCCCCAGCAACATCTAGCTGATTGGTTCCTCTGCAGTGATGTTCATTGGGCTGTTTCCCTGCCCTTCAGACTGCCAGCTGATGATTGGCTCACAGCGGCCCCAGCAACATCTAGCTGGTTGGCTCCTCCATGGAGCTGCTCATTGGGGGACTTCTTTGGCTCTGCCCACACAACCCCGCCAATCGGCCTCAAGAGGAGGAGGATTGTGGGAGGTGGAGAGGCTGGTGTGGGGGTGAGAGGCTTGTGGAAGCCGATGGTGGCAGTTGGGCTCTGAGGGTTTCTTCCTGAGGAGCTGTTTTGTTTGGCGTTTGTAGTTCTAAAAATAAAGTTAGTTTCTTTTGACAAGTGGCTCCTGAATTGTGCTCAGACAGACTGTGGGCAGTCAGCACTACCTTAATACAAAGACATTACAAGAAAGTTACAGACCAATGTGCCTAGTGAACATAGGTACAAAAATTCTCAATAATCTAGCAAATCAAATTTCACATCACATATTAAAAACCATTTTCCATGATTGAGATTTATCCCTGGGATGCAAGGAGAATTCAACACATATAAAAAAATATCAATTGTTGCAGTATACCAACTAACAGAATAAAGGATAAAACTCAAGTTCTTCTCAATAGATGTAGATAAACTACTCAAGAAAATTTAAAATTATTTTATGATTAAAACTCTTTACAAATTAGGTATAGAAGGAATATACCACAACCTAATTTAAGCCATATATGACAAGCATATACCTAATACTCAACAATGAAAACTGATAGCTTTTTCCAAAATCACAAATGATATGAGAATGCCATTCTCCCAACTTATGCACATTATTATACTGGAAGTTCCAGGCAGAGAATTTTTAAAAGAAAAATAAACAAAAGTCATCTACATTGGAATGGGAAAAATAAAATTGCTTCTGTGTGCAGATACCATTTTCTTATATGTAGAAAACTCTAATGATACCACCAAAATGTGTAAGAATTAATTTTAATATTTTAAAGAAAAGTTGCAGTATAGAAAATAAACATGCAAAAATCAATTGCATTTCAAGACACTAATAAAAACTACCTGAAAAAGAAAGTTTAAAGGAAACTATCTCATTTCCAATAATATCTTTAAAACATCAATGAAGTAATATCATAGGACATGGATGAAAGAAATTGAAGAAAACACAAATAAATAGAAAGATACTTGGTATTCAGGAATGAGAAGAATTAATATTATAAAAGTATCCATACTACCCAAAGTGATATATAAATTCAATGCACTGACTATCAAAATTCCTATGGCATTTTTTCACAGAAATAAAAAATAATTCTTAATTATATAAATGGAACCATAAAAAGCTCCAAATACCCAAAGTAACCTTAAATAAGAACAAAAAAAAAAAATCTGGAAGCATGGCACCACCTGATTTCAAAGTATACTATGAGATTTTAGTAATGAAAAGTATGATATTGAAATTAAAACAGACACATTGACTGATGGAACTGAACAGAACTCAGAAATAAATCTATACATTCAAGGTCAAATGATTTCTGGCAAAGGGGACAAGAACACACAATAGGGAAGTAACAGTATCTTTAATAAATGGTGCTTGGAAAACTGAATATCCACATGCAGAACAGTGAAATGGAATAGTCATTTCACAATATATACAAAAATCAAGTAAAAATATAGTATATATTTAAACATAAGATATGAAATTATAACCACTGGAATAAAACATAGGATAAGGTATCTGAACACTGGTTTGGGCCAACACTTTAACAGATATGATCTCAAATGTATAGGCAACAAAAGAGAAAATGGACAAATGGGATTGTGTAAAACTAAAAACCTGTACAACAAAGGAAACAATCAGAGTGAAGAGACAGACAACAGAA
The DNA here is from genome assembly GCF_052094955.1 of Ictidomys tridecemlineatus. Lineage (NCBI taxonomy): Eukaryota > Metazoa > Chordata > Mammalia > Rodentia > Sciuridae > Ictidomys > Ictidomys tridecemlineatus. The sequence goes on from NC_135480.1 coordinate 35,153,001, forward strand.
CAGGAGAAAATACGTTAAAACTATATATTTGATTAGGGGTCAGTTTCTAAAATACATAAGGAACTCAACTCAAATGTAAAAACAATCTGATCAGAAAATGGACAAAGGATCTGAATAGATATTTCTCAAGAGAACACATACAAATAGATAACAAGAATTTGAGGAAAATGTATATTGTAAAGAATTATAATAAAAAGGAGACATAGTCAAGGTGCAGGGGCAGAGAAGGTAGCAGAGTGGCTCTTTGTCCAAGTGGCCACGTTTATTTATACCAATAGATTATATTAGGTCATTAGTACCATAACTACATTATTGTTCAAAGTATCAGTGAGGTTGCTCATTCTGCAGTTACATTTTACAGTTACAATATGCAATGTTAGGAGCTTTGTGTAGTCCAAGGTGGAAACCCTCCTGAAGAACATTGCTACAGTGGCCAGGCATCCCATGTCTTTGACAAGGGAGTTTCCCTGTACCCAGGCATTCTGCGTCTTTATGTAGAAACTGCCCAGCAGCCAGGCATTCTGTACCTTTGCACAGAAACTTCCTAGCCACCAAACATGCCACAATCACAAAGAGTATCAGAGACACAATTCCAAACACAGAACTCCTACAGTACATTACTAATCAAAGAAATGAAAATTGAAAGCCAAAAAAGATAAGATGTGTTGGCAAAGATGTGGAGAAAAGGGAACCTTTGCACTATTGGCATTAATGTTCATTGCCAGGGCTGTTATAGGAAACAATGTGAAACACACACACACACACACACACACACACACACACACACACAATTAAAAATAGAACTCATATGATCCAGCATCTAACTACTGGGCATATCCAAAGGAAGATATAATAGCATATCTCAGAGATAGCTGCATTACAGTTTCCATTGTAACATTATTCACAGTAGCCAAGATATGGAATCAACCTCAGTGTCTATTGACACAAGAACGAATAAAGCTAATATCACACACACACACACACACACACACACACACACACACTAAGAAGATCCTTCGTTTATGAAAGCATGGATGAACTTGGAGGACATTATACTAAATGAAATAAACCAGATACTGCATGTTCTCACTTACATGTGAAACTCATAGAATGAGAGAGTATGATGGAAGTTGCAGGGGCTGGGTTTGGGAACATGGGACTATTTTCGTCAAATGACAGTAAGTTTCAGCTGTGTGGTTAAATAAGTTCTGGAGATCTTGTGTACATTATGGTGATTATAAATACTGCACTTGAAATTGGCTTGAAGATTAGATATTAAGTATCTCACTACAAAAAGAAGGTAACTATATGAAGGAATGGAGATGTTAATTAACTTGATTGTGATAGGCATTTTATAATGTATATGTATATCAAAACATTGCATTGTAAACCTCAAATATAAGCAATTTTGTCAAAATAATTAAAATTTTAAATACAAATAAAGAATGAGACAGCTCTCCCTATATATATTCATATGGAAAGATCTTAAAACGTGTTGTTCCATGAGAAAGCATAGTGCAGAACAATATGTAGTGAATGCTAGAACTTTTGCTTATAATGGGCATATACAAATTTAATGTGTTTACCTATACATTAAAATATTATTGAGAAAGGAAACAGAGTAACCTGGGATAGGAGATGAAATAAAGACTTCATTGTAATCCCATTTTAAAACTTTTGGATTTTTTGTGCCATACATTACAATAACATATTAAAATATTTTATTAAAATATATAACATATGCAAATAATATAAAATAAAATTAATACAATAATCAATCTATCACGTAATGTAAATTAAGTGATCTCTATTTCAAGATGGCAGTTTCTTCATATAATCATTTTGTAACCTACAAAAACTTCCATCTATAGAAGTTTATATATGTTATTGCATGTTTCTAAAAGTGCCAGCAATATTTAATATCCAAAGAGAACTGATTATGAAATAATTATTTCCTATTATAGTTTCTAAATGTAAAACAAGGCAGTCAAATGCAATAACACTGGCTTCAATGAATTAAAATTAAACTCAAAATTGCAGTCCTGAGTTTAAGTTCCATGAACATGTTTGTTTTATTGCTGTTTATCCAAAATAATAATGTTTCAGTCATTGTGCAAATTAAAATTGATGTCCTCAATATATGTATAAATAGATATACTTACTTCTGAACTGTCTTATTTTTCTTCATAACTTTTATTCCATTTAATACATTGTATTTTAAATTCATCTTGACTTCTGCTTTCTCTCCTACCATTACAAAAACTCCATAGAGATTCTTCTCCATTTTGTTCTAAGTATACTCTTAGAAACACTTGTCTGACACATAACAGGCATTCAATAAGCATTTCTTAAATGAAATTCAATGAAGTTAACACATAATGGTAGGTGCTCAATAAGCAAATGTGTTATGAATGAATATATAATGCCAACATAGGGGACTGGAAAGTCTGTAAGAACAAATTAGTTTGGATCCTCAAGACAGACAAGTAGCAAACTATCACTTAATCAAAACCTAGACCCCCATGAAAAATGGAAGATGGTCCAGCCATGCATTTGGTCTGATTCATTTTTAATACCCAGCTGCATAACCACAGTGCTTTTTATAGACTATACAAGATGTTCAGGGGAATATTTGTAGGGAAAAAACATAGAATTGCCAATTCTTTACTGGCATTGTTATAATTCCAGGGGATAATTATAGAGAATAAACCTGTAGGACAGTTGAGTGAGGAGAAGGAAATTCTATACTTTGGCCCTGTGTGAAAGATCTCTTAATGGAAGATCATATTCTCATAATTCCCACACACTGGAAGAAGCTTGAGGATATAAGAATTATTTTTATTATACAGAGCTAATGATACCTAGAAGCAAACCACCTACTGGGGTTTACGAATCAAGTTGAAAGGTGTGTGTTCCTATTTACATCTGACAGAAGAATTAGGAAAGAGGGGAATGTGATTCTGGGCTGCCGTACTACACTAGAACCCACGGTTTCAAATCTCGTTTTAGTGAAAGGCAGAAAGAGTTATTTTTCTCATAGATCATATCAATTTATGATAATCAGCAAAGGTCCATTTCATTCCAAGATCCCAAATGACTCATTATTTTTGTCTGTTGTCTCTTGAAAAAGGAGAGGGATTCCAAAAGACTGCTTATAAGTTATAATTTGTTTTTCCATTGTCAATACAGATATCTCTCAGTTAGTGCTTTTCCCTATTGATGTTGTCAGTCCTAACTGGGAAGAAGTTAAGAGACTATATTTCTGTGAGACATCTTCACTTCCTGCTGCCTCTGTTTCAGAAGACAATGGGTTTCCCAAGACCTTGCCCAAAGTTAACACTCAGTAGATGTTTCAGTGTGTGCTAAGTATACTACTTCTAAAGAGAAAAATTTGGAGAGAATTTTAAATTGAATTCAGAACTGTCCAGAATAAAAGCATTCACAGAGGCTACTTACTTTAAAGAAAATACTATATTGTGTGTCACCAAAATATTGTGTGGACAACAAAGGTTAAACATTTTGTTTGAGTTTTATTCTTCATAATTTTAAGTTTTCAATCCAAACAGCATTCTTACCAGTAATTCTTCAAAACCAGCTTCCATAGAAACCATTGTGACCCCATTCCCATTTTTATAGAGGACATTGTGGTTCTGTTTTGAGCCCGGATGTTTTAATTCTACAGAATTCAACACCAACATTATTTTGTATCTAGTCATAAGACTAGTATTTCACAGTGCCTGAGACTTGATCATTGGCATCATATTACCAGACTGAAGAATTTCAGAACTAGATAAGCAGGATGTTTGTATATCCCCAAAGCACTACCACATTACTGAAATATGATAAGAACAACAATTTTGTTAGTGTAGATAATATATATAATTTATGTACCATCACTTTGACCATAGATTACCATGCTTTGCCATTCTTTCCAAATATCACTAACCAATTTTCCACCAGAAAACCATTTCCAATGCCCAAAGAGAAACAACCAAGTAATATCCACGACCATGATACACAAAAACAGATGAAAATTCTGGAAAGTTTTTCATGTGAAGACAACAATTCCAGGGAGAGCAGAGTGATGTGTTGGGAAAAGCCTGAGGGTGGAGGAGAAGAGACATAAATTGATAGGTCCTAGGAGGAAGGACAAGGAGCGGCTTTAACAAAAAAATTGGCAAACTCTATAAATAACTGGTTCCCCATAAGGAAGGCATTTTATAGCTTAAATATTATGGGGTTCTTTTCCTCTCTGAGATAATATTTTTTTCCTGCATTTTAACTCTTCTATGCCACACTCAATTAACTGAGGTTTTGAAGTTTGCCCTGTATTAAAGCACTTGACACCTTAATTATTCCTAGATCTAAAAAGGAAATTCAACATATATTTGTTTAAAAGAAGGGGAGAGGAGGAGATGGGACAAGAAAAGAAAAATAGTGGAATGAATCTGAACTAACATTTGTGTATGTGTATATATATATATATATACACACACACACACATATATTATATATGAATATACCACAGTGGATCTCACCATTATTTATATCCATAAGACTAATTTTAAAAATGTAAGTAAGTAGTAGTAGAAAATCAGTAGAGTAGAGGTAAAGGAAGAGGGGAAAGGATGAGGTGAGGGAAAGGAGAAGTACTGGGGACTCAATTACAGCAAATTAGATTCCATACTTTTATAATTTTGTCAAATTCAATCCTAATGTTATGTATAACTAAAAATAACAAATAAATAATTTCTTTAGCTAATTAAAACCCCCCCCAAAAATAATTCAAAGTCAGTTGTCTTTTAGAAACAACTAATGGAAAGGACTTCACTATTCTTTTCCTGTACACTTTAGGAAACATACTCTTTGTTGTCAATCAGTGGAAGAACTGAAGACTTTGTAAAGATTATCCTGCTCCACCCTGTGGGGGTAGGCAAAACCATCATGAGAGAACAATAGGGAGACTAAAAGCAACTACTGGAAATATATTTTGTGGCTCAAAAATTACCTCAATACTTGATGTCCTAAGACTCACTATTAGTACTGATTCTAACAGTTAATTGGGTAGTTCATCATGGGCCAGCTCAGCTGGGGCTGAATGGTATTGGAAGAGCTTGATAACACGACTAACAAGTGACTGGAGTCTAATGAGTCGTGGAGACAATCTGGCTAAGTACCTCTCATTATCTAGAGAGTTAGCCCAGGCTCTTTCACCTGGCGATGGTCTCAATGTTCCCAAGAAGAGTGAGATGATAAGCCCCATAATGCAGACCGTTTTCAAGCCTCTTCTTGCATGACATTTGTTAATAACCATTTGTTTTAGTCAGCTTTTTCATAGCTGTGACTAAAAGACCTGACAAGAATAATTAGAGAAGGAAAAGTTTATGTGGCTCATGGTTTCAGAGGTCCCAGTCCATAGATAGCCAACTACATACTCTGGGCTTGAGGTGAGGCAGAACACACACCATGATGGAAGGGTATGGAGGAAGAAAGCAGCTCAGGACATGCCAATGAAGAAGCAGAGAGAGACAGGTCTGCTCACCAGTGACAAAATATAAACCTCAAAGGCACACCCCCAGTAACTTACCTCCTCCAGCCACACCTTACCTGCCTACAGTTAACACCCAGTTAATCCATACCATCAGTAAACCCAGTGATTAGGTTAAAGCTATCATACGCCAACCATGCACCTCTGAAAACTCTTTCATTCTCTCACACGTGATTTTTGGGGAGGTATCACATAGCCAAACCACAACATCCATCCACCCAAGCAAGAAAAGTGCAAACCAGAATCAAGCTCCATCTTTCTTGATAGAATTAGCTGCAAAGTTGAATGTCAGAGGGCATGCTAATAAGAAATAATAACTTGTCCTTTTTGCAATCTATGACAGATACTACAGAGTAAGAATGGTCTGTGAAATTAACCTTGCTATAGGTATCCCAGTGGAAAGCTGGTGTGCAAAATTATTCTAATGAAGAGTTTTTCTGGTTTTTCATTATGAGAAATTTCTCTTGAATTAGAGCATGTATTTTCTTGACATGATTCAAGGCCATATTACAATTTTTTTATCTTTTCAAAAGAAAATGTTCAAGCATTGGTGAATACAAACAGCCCAACATAACTTTTAAAAACAAATGACAATCTACTGGGTAAAGAAAGGATATTACCTGACATTAAAGACTATTCATTCTTGGGTATCCATATCATTCCACCTGAAGTCACTGCCCTAAATGAAGATCAATCTAGTCTGAATAAAGGTTTTAGTTTTTTTAATCTAAATACAAAAGACTGAAGATGATTTTCCTCTGTTTTGGTCTTAAGGTCTTTCTCTGAAGAGTAGCTCTAAACTCTAGCCCAGTCCTGACAGTCTCCAGGAGAGATGACCATGGATGTTTAGTGTGATTTTAAAGAATATTTCTTTCTCCAGATGGATGTCCTAATACAAGGCATCTAACCCCAAAACAAGTAGAAGACAGAAATAATTATAATTAGAGACAAAATCAATGAAATTAAGAATAGAAAACAAAATATAGGATCAAAGAAATGAAGAGGTGGTTCTTTGGAAAGGTAAATAAGAGTGACAAACTCTTAGACAAACTAACCAAAAGAAAGAGTGAGAAGAAACAAAACAACAAGATCAGCAATTAAAAAAAAAGGAGATATCACTACAGACCCTTCTGAAAACCAGAGGATTATCAGAACCTATTATGAAAACTTATGCTCCAATAAACTGGAAAATCTGGGATACATTGACAAATTTCTGGACAAATATGACCTGCCAAATTAAATCAGAAAGATAAAAAGACCAATATCAAATAATAAAATTGAAACAGTAATTAAAAGCCTTCCAAAACAGAAAAGTCCAAGACTTGATGGAGTCTTCACTGAGTTATACTAGACCTTTACAGAAGAGCTAACATCCTTCTCAAATTATTCCATAAAATTGAAAGGAGGGAATACTTCCAAATATTTTTTATGAGTCAGTATTACCCTGATACTAAAACAAGACAAAGACATATCAGGAGAGAAAATATGACAGTCTCCCTAATAAACATAGGTGCAAAAATCCTTAATAAAATATTAGCAAACCACATGCAAAACACATCAAAAAGATAATACACCACAATCAAGTGGGTTTAATTCCAGAGATGCAAGTTTGGCTCAACTTTCACAAATCAATAAATGTAATTCATCACTCAAACAAAATTAAGGACAAAAGTCATATGAATATCTTATTAGATGTAGAAAAGGTCTTTGATAAAATCCAACACTCTCTCATGTTAAAAATGCTGGAGAAGCTATGTATCACAGGAATTCACCACAACATTATAAAGGCCATTTATGACAAGCCCAAAGCCACATCATACTAAATGAAAAAAATAAAAATAAAAATATTTCCTCTAAACTCAGGAAAAAGTCAAGGCTATCCACTCTCACCACTCCTGTTCAATGTAGTACTTAAAGCATTAGCCAGAGTGATCAGGCAAGAAAAGGACACCAAAGGATACAAACGTGGAAAGAAGTCAAATATCTCTGTTTGCTGACAATATGATCCTGTATCTAGAAGACCCAAAAAGCTCCACCAGATGACTTCTAGATCTCATAAATGAGTTTGGCAAAGGAGCAGGATATAAGATCAACATCCATAAATCAATAGTTTTCCTATATTCCAACAAATGATTCAGCTGAGGAAGAAATTAGGAAAAAAAATCTCATTCACAACAACTTCAAAAAAATAAATACTTGAGAATTAATGTAATCAAGGGGGTAAAATAGATCTACACTGAAAAGTATAAACACTGAAGAAGGAAATTGAAGAAGACATTAGAATATGGAAAGACATCCTATGTTCTTGGATAGGCAGAATTAATATTGTCAAAATGACCATACTATCAAAAGCAATATACAGAGTCTATGAAATTGACAATGAATCAATGACATTTCTCACAGAATTAGAAAAAAAGAAAAATAATTCTTAAAATTCACTTGGGGAAAAGTAAGAGAGCTAGAATAGCCAAAGCAATACTAAGTAAAAAAAGTGAAGCAGGAGGGAATCACAATACCTGATCTGAATTATACTATAAAACTATAGTAACAAAAATAGCATGGTATTAGCATCAAAATAGAAATAAAGAGGAACAGAAGATTATGGAAGACAAAGGAAAAACCTGTATACCTATAGCTGTCTGATATTTAACAAAGTTGCCAAAAATTTATTTTAGAGAAAAAGAGAGACTTCTAACGAGTGGTGCTGGGAAAACTGGATAGCCATATGTAGAAAAATAAAATTAGACCCATTATCTCTCACCCTGCACAAAACTCAAATTGAAAGGGATCAAAGACTTGGGAATTAGATCAGGAACTTCACAACTGCTAGAAGAAAACATAGGGTCACTATGCTCCATCATATAGTTGCTAGCACCAACTTCCTTAACAATACCCTCAAAGCAGAAGAAACAAACCAAGAATCAATAAAGGGGATGCAATCAAATTAAAAAGCTTCTCGGAGCAAAGGAGACAATTAAGAGCACAAAGAGAGAGGCTACAGAATGGGAGAAAATCTGGGCTAGCTAATGATCCAATAGGGGATTAATATCCAGAAAATATAAAGAACTCAAAAAACTTAACACCAATAAAATAAAAAAATCCAATCAATAAATGGCAAAAGAACTAAACAAAAACTTCTCAAAAGAAGAAACACAAATGGCCAACGAATATATGAAAAAAATGTTGACCACCTTTAGCAATCAGGGAAGTGCAAATCAAAATTACACTGATATTTCATCTCACCCTAGTCAGAATGGCAATGATCAAGAATAGGAACAACAGTAAATGCTGGTGAGGTTATAGAGGAAAAGCTACACTTGTACACTGTTGGTGGGACTGCAGACTAGTATAATCACTCTGGAAAGCAGTATGCAGATGCCTCAAAAAACTAGGGATGAAACTACCATATTACCTAGCTACCCCTCTCCTTGATATTTTCCCAAAGACCTAAAATTGGCATACTACAGCAATATAACCACTTCAATGTTTACAGCAGTACAATTCACAATAGCCAAATTATGGAATTAAACAGATACCCGTCAATGGATGAATAGATTAGGAAATTGTGTTATGCATATATAATGGATTTCTACTCAGCCAATAAAAAGAATGAAATTATGGCTTTTGCTGGTAAATGGATGGAAATGGATAATATCATGCTAAGTGAAATTAGCTGAACTCAGAAACTCAGAGATGAATGTTTCTTCTCATAGGCATAAGCTAGAGTAAAGGAAAAAAGGAAGGAGTAATAAGATAATATAAAGAATGAATCAGTACAAATTAAGATGTAAACAAAAGGAAGTCTGGTAGAATAGAAGAAGGAGAATTGGAGAGGGGAAAGAGGACGAGAGGGAAAATGTGGGGTATCATGAACTTACATAAATTTCCATGCATGTATGAGTTTGTCTGGATGAACCCAATACTATGTATAACCATGAAGATCTAATGATATATGAAGGAAGGGAGGGAGAGAGGAAGGAAACATGCAATATCTTATTATATGATCCCAATGTTAACCATTAGGATTATCCCTGGTCAGTAGTTCCTAATTTATCCCATTTGTTCCTCTTTTCACAGTTTCTGTCAAATGTATCATTTTAAATACTGAGCAAAAGAGACAAAAAAGAAGTATTTAAGGCCTCACAATCATTTATTATAAATAAATATTTATTATAATAAATAAAATATTTTATTATAAATAAAATATTTATTGATAAAATTTGGTCTAAGAATTCATCATGACTTCTAAGTCAACACTTTTTTTAGAATAAATATTTTTCACGTTTTAAGCTAACCATCACCCACTTTGCACTATTTTTTATTAGTTCATTATTATATGCCAATATAGTTGAAAGACAATTCCTAATGCTAGCCAACCCTGCTGTTCCTATATCAAACTATGAAAACTGGGACCTCCTTCTACTTGGCTGTACCTCAGATGGGTTTTGCTAACAATATATTTGATCTGGAACTCTGAATCTGGAATAGTAATGTGAACAATGGGGGAATTCTTCATGGAGGTGGATAAATGAGCCCAACCACAGCCAGAGCTTAGGGATCAAGATGTTGATGCAGTATGACTTTAATTGCAGTTCCTGATGCCTACCCCACAATACTCCAATTGCTAAGCCTTAGACTACTAGCCAAATGTCAATTCTGGGCAATGTTGATATTTTAGCAGTTCATCTTTTTTGATAAGGCCAGCGATGTATTCTCCTGCTTTATACCAGGAACCCTGACTAATGCTTTGTTTAGCTCTACCACCATGAGCAAATGTCAGTAAGGTAATGCATTCCTCAGTCAAATTATACACTAACATTTTCAACTCACAAAAATTGGATAAAATGTGTTCTATTGAAAATACAAAGAGATGGTCATTTGACAAAACATTTTTTTTTGTCATCTCGTGTAGAAAAGCACAATTGTTCCATGATATTGATTTTTTTAACATATCCAACATTATCTTACTAGTTCAATAATAAACATAAAAAACAACAATTAAATAGCTAAAATGAAACAAAGACTTGACTTCATACATTTAATAGAACTAACTAGGGAAAATGTCCTTTTTTCCTGCCCTCGCTATATTCCTAATGTAATACATCTGCTGACTATTGACTGGGAAGAACTGCTATATACAAAGTTTCTACTAATTTATATTTGGCAAATCTTCTACTCTTAAGCCCTGTTTTACTTATTTACTCTCAGGGGAAAAAAGGTGAGAGGATGTGCAGTACTATAAAATTATAATGTGTTTCTATCAGGCTGGTATCACTTGGAGGTCAATCCATGGGGTACATATCACTTTTCTTGGCTATTTACATTAAGAATCCAGTTTTAAAGAATGTTCTTTTAGTCTTTCTGTCTTTATTAATGAAAAATGGCACATCGAGCAATCTCTTCTTGCTTTCCCTTCCTTTTCATATAGACATCTCTGTGTAATCTGTAGTCTTTAGAGAATGGCACAAGTAGTCAAAACATTTACATATTTCTCTGTAAAATATTTCATAGAAAGATTTAACAGGCATAAGTAAGCTATGACAAGCATGTTCACTTATCTGAAGAAAAATACTTTGAGCTAATTTCCTGGCACTGGGAGGAAAGCTGGTGAAGTGACATCTCCCTTTATGGAATGCGGTGATTAAAGCAATGAGTTGCACTTTACCTTCTTCCTGAGGCAGGTCAGTACGATATGGAGCTGCTGTCAGTGATGCTCAATACCTTACACTTGAACCGCAGAGTCTCTCACTAATATCAGTAGGTGAAGCAAGGTTTAACACTGAAGTTAAAACAAAAGCAAAGAGAGATCAAAAACAAAAAATGTAGGAGATTGTAAGTACACATATGAGTAATTTCACACAAAACTGGGAAAATAGTCAGTGCTCAAATATTAAAGACTGACTTGGATTGAAAGATGAGAAATGGGTACTTCAAACCCAGGTTTCATGAAAGGATTTATTTATAGACCGAATGCAGATTTTTCTCCCCTGAATTGTGAGAGGAATATAAGTAGAGAATACTGCCAGATCCTTTTTCCAGCCATTGGAAGAAAGAGAAAAATGAACAGGGGAATTTATTGATTCCAAGTGGTAAGATCTCAAGCTTCAAAACCTCTGTTTGCATCACAGAGGAACAAACCCTATTTCCATAATCTATGAAGACCCATGGATTTTTCTGACCTGAAATTACACGAATATTTCACACCAGAGAGTAGCAGGCTGACAGGTGTAAATTGATGAATACCCGGCATCTGGAGGACCACACCCAGCCCAAATTCCTAACCCATCAGGATGACCTGAGCTTACCCTCTCTTTCTGACTCTTTCTTACCTGGAAAATGAAGAAAATTCCTTTCCTTTGACATAATAACAGAAATGGAATGATAATAAAGGTGGATAGCACATATGACGCACCCTACTTTGGACGAAAGAGGTAACTTAGAATGATAAGGTTCCATTTCCTATCATGCAAAATATCTGGCTAACCTACAACCTCCCTACCTACCCAGACTACTAGAATAGATTGCTTATTGGTCAGAGGCCTTCTTGTTCGCAACTTTGATCATAACTTTCACTCCAATCTATCTTGAATTGCTCAGCCTAGACATGTGTAGTCGATAATTCTTGCCTCACAGGATTTCAATAGCTACATAAATTCTACTTTGGAAAATATTTAAGCCAAAACATCCCATTTATGTCCTTTGCCAACTTCTACTTATTGTCACAGAATGAGAAATCAAAATAAGTTTCTTATAAGACATGTTTCTGGTTGTTTAGCATCTATGGTCCAATTCCCTATCAGTAAATGAGAGTGACAAAGTAAGGAAGGGCTTCCATCCTCACTTTACTGCTCCCTCAGCTCAGACTTAGCCCTCATCCAACACACTTGTTGTTTATTATTATTATTATTATTATTGTCATCATCATCATCATCATCATCATCATCATCAGAGAATGGCATTTATTTGCCAGTGCTGAGGCATCACTCACACGGGGGGCAAGTAGTCTAGGGGGAAATCTCTTCCTTTCAAAATGACTGTCAAAGAAGTTAATGGTAGTTTTCCATTTTTATCCTTCAGTTTGATAGGTTTTCAAGATATTTTTAAAACCAAATGGAATTGGCATTAATTCCTAAGACTTTAAATGTACTTTTCTCCATGTCTTTGGAAATATCTGGGGTTTTTTGTTGCTGTTGTTTTGTTTTTTGTTTTTAATAAAAGAAAAGGTTAAATAGCAGCATGCACTTCTGTTTTGCTCCAAAAATAATAGGATGGATGGACTAGACTGGGCTGCAAGAGATTGACTTTTGGGAGATATCTCAAGTCTTCATTGGAACAAGGTAAAATAGTCTTTGTGGAAAAGTATCTCCCATCTATCCAAAAGGCAGTGTGCATATGAGATCAGTTTAGAACATGACGGTGTAGAGAGTTTGAAGTCAGAGATTAAGAGTCTGATCCCAGCTTCAGTAAGGCTTGGCTTTGTCACTTAATGCTCTGAGCTTCTTTCTTCATTAATAAAATGGGACTGGCAATAATGTATATTTCATGACTTTTTGAAAATGTGAAACAGGATTTCTAATATAATATGTCTACTAGATATTTTTAACAAGACATGTAAAATAAGTTTTATTATATACCTAGATGACAGATAAAGAGGCAAATAAATATTGTTTATGAGTCTCAGCTCTGACCACATGCCTATTTTACAATACCATTGGTCTCTGAGCATTATTCAGTTTATCTCCCTGGATTACTGTCCTCATTTATTCTTTTGACATTTATTGAAAGCCTATATATCAGGTACTGTAGTACATTCACATATCATTACCCTAGGTACATGTATGACTATACATATCATGCAACTCTACATTGTGTACAACAAGAGAAATGAAAAGTTTACTTCCTTTGTGTACAATGAGTAAAAATGCATTTTGCTATGATGTATAACTAATTAGAACAAATAAAAAAATAAAAATTTTAAAAAGGCAAAAAAAATTCAAGACACACTGTTCTCTCTGTCCTCAGGGGACAATTTTTTAGGTGGTAGTGGGGGTACTAATAGCACTTACACTGCAACAATAAAGTGTCATGATAGAGGTGTATAAGAAGCTCTTAAGGTAAGAGGGAGAAGGAATAGTCAACTTCATGACAAAACATTTACTGAGATGAATGTTGCTTCAGAATTAATTTCCAGCATAAGAATAGCAACTTACAAAGGCAGTAACCCCTGCAAGAACAAGAACATTCCATGTGGTTGGAATGCAGGGGAATTTTAGGAAACAGAAAGTGTGAGGGAAGAGTTGAAGTATTCTTTCATTTCTGAATTACAAAGCTAGACTGAATTTAAACAATAATAAAGTAACACAGCAATCATCATATTTGTTATGGGCCAGGATAGTTTTACATATTAACTCATTAATGCTAGAAAACACCCTAGGATGTACATATTATTATCTTCCCCTTTTACATATGAAAAAAAAAACCCTGAAGTACAACAAAGTTAAGCAATTTTCCCAAGGAAATGTCAATAGTAGCAGCAGAGTTGAAATTCAGACCAACTTGTTCTGGACCCTGAGAGGGATTCTCAACCACAACCATATTCTTCCAGGGTTTTTTGTTTTGTTTTGTTTTTTGGGGTTTTTTTTTGTTTTGTTTTGTTTTGTTTTGTTTGTATTTTCAGTCAAGGAAGTTTGTGCCCAAAAAGATAAATTATTAGAGCCCTTGGCAAGTGAGTGACCTCCAGCTACAGTGGTTTTATCAGCACAACCCTGACAAGCTGCCACTAGAGAAATAAAATTACTTAATTGCCTAGCCATCTGTAGTTAACAATGATATTAAATCCTGGTGGCTAAAATTAGCACACAGACTGTGCTCATGGTGATTGTGGAACAAAGACAGGAAATAAAGCCAGAAATACCAATGAATGAAGAAACAAGGTACAAAGTCTTTGGGGTAACTTCATGCTGAGTGTAGCAATGACTTGTTGAAATCAAATACTCCTTCTATAGGCACCACACAGGCATTCATCTACAAAATAAGGAGAACTCCTACTTCAGCCGACCAAGGATCCTATGTCATGTATAAGCCCGTAACCTAAGATATAGTTAATAAGGGTAGTTTCATTCCTTCCTTTATTCTTTATTCCTTTATTGTTCCTTTTCTTTATAATTTCCTTTCTTTCTGTCCCTTCCTTATTTCCTCCCTTTTCTTTATCACTCCTTCTCTTTCTTTCATCCTTCATTCCTTTCTCTTATTTTTTTTCTCCCCAAATACTCTTCTACTTTCCAAGTGGTATCTATCATTGCATTCACTAATAAAGCTTTGTGACAAAAGATCAGAGAAATCCACTAATCTTGAGAACTGTTGATTATTTATAGGACTACTAGAGTCAGGAAAAATTGTGATAATTCAGTTTCTCTCAGAATCGTGTTCAACATTGAACTACATCCATTCATGATTCCCACTGTAAAAAAAAAAAAAAAATCTCAGGATCTCAAAGAATAAGTTACTTGTATTATTATAATAAGTTACTTGTAATAATATACTAAGTAATAAAAATTATTACTACTTAAGACTGAATTTTAGTTTCAGATTATAAAACATTAGGGCTAAAGACATTGTAAAGACAATATATTACAACTTGCTAAAGTAAGCCAACCAAGTAGTAATTCTAAGCTAGAAAAAACACACACTCCCTCTGAGACATCCTCTCTTTATCTCAAATTCATATATGCACTTTAAGCAGAGAAAACAAGCCATGTTCTAAGATATATCGTCCCCCTATTTTCATACATATTATGAATATACACCATATCCTTATTTTTCATTCATACACACATACACATATACTAGCAAGGATTTTCATGAAATTAATCCCTACAAATTTGAAACCATCTAGATTCCAACAAAAAACCTAATTTACCTACTTTTTAAAATCCTATCCATTAGCTGTATGTCTTATGAGTGAGAGCATGAAGCAAATAAGTAATATATTCATGCACCATCTGCTTGGGTATATAAAGGTTAAGAAAAATTGATTACAAACAAATGAGATCTATGACAAAGGCAGAGGAGTAAGGTGACCAACCCCCCAAATTAATCAGCATATAAATTAATCTTACTTCCATGGAAAAAGTAGGACAGGAAGCATTGTCATCAATAATGTACTATGCCAAGACATTCTACAGGACGAATTCTAATGAATATAAACAAATAGTGCTGGAAAAGAAATATAAATTCTTAAAAACTTAAGAAAGTTTGAACATTTTAAAACTGTAACTACACATATGTTGAATATCCTATTATCAATAGTAATCTATCATAGTAATTGACTATCATGTACAGAGCACCTACTAAATGTTCACCACACTTTGAAGTGAACACTCTACCTGCTATCTCTCATTTTCACATTAATCTTTTGAAGCAACTATTATCTCTGTTTTACAATTCCAGCAACTGAGCCTCAGATAGTGCAAGTTATTTACCTATCAAGCTGTGACAATGTCACTCTGGTTTCAAAGGTAGATGTTCTCCATAATAATAAAAAAAAAAGACTAAAAATACTTTCTCAAAAGTATCTAATTTTAATGTGTTTCTACAATCCCAGCAGTCATTGACTAATTGTTTTCTTCAATTTATCACAAAATTTCTACACATTTTTATAGAAATTTCTACATTGCCTTTTGGCATGTTTTAGAAATGAGCTTCCAAAAAGGGATCTGAATGAATGAAAGGCAGATATATCTTCTGATGAGACAGAAGGAAAAATTGTTTGATGATGACCTCACCCCATTTTACTCTACACAAAGAGTGTTTTCCACAGTCTGTCTTGTCCTTAATTGCTTCCAATTGTCCCTTCAGTTATTTTTTCCTTCAGTTAATAACAAGAATACATGAAAATCCTTCATTTTTCAAGCCCATTTTTCATGGATGATTACAAAATATTCTAAAGGGAAAAATAGTCTTGCATGGCTAATAAACACAGAGATGTTTAACTCAAGAATAACTGAAAATACAATCCAGTCGACATTGTGACTCCATTATTAACCCACTTCACTCTATTGAAATTTTAAAATGCTGATCACATTTTGTTCTGGAGAGAATGTGAGAAAGCAGTAATTATATATTGCTACAGAGAGAAAAAAAGCATTGTTTTAAGTAATATAGCAGTAGCTAATAACCTTTAAAACACATGTTCTTTGACTCAGAATTTCTATTTTGGCAAAACTATACTAAAGATTAAAAGCCTATGATCATTAAGATGATCTTATCGTTGGGTTATGTGATCATTATAAAAGATAATGGACATGTATATGTATATATAGTTATATATATACACATATGTATGCTAGCTTTCACAATGATTGTATGTTATTTTAATAAAAGAAGTTAAAATTTTAATACAGAAGAAAAACTTAGAGATAATTCTTAGGAGATAGAGGTTGAAGTTCAGTGCTTCAACAAGAGCTACCATTTAAGAGAAAGACCCTGAAGAGTAGGGATGTTCAAAGACAAAAGTCAGAATTCTACATTCAAATCCCCCCCTTCTCAACTGTTAATTTGCTCATAAATTTCATCTAAGTTACCAGGTATAAGAGCAGCTAAGAGGCCCAAGAATGAATCTCAACAGTCAACATGGTATCTGAGAGTCAAAAGGTTGATCCTTACCAAAATGGAAAGGCATTTGCAAACATTTTCAGTGTTTATCAGCTAAAATCATTCTAAAATCAATGTAGCACTTAGTGCCAAATTCTAGAAGTGAGGACTATGTCTACATGTAAAGGAAAACTGAAGGAAGCCTTTACCAATAATGTCTAGAAACAAGTTCTCAATAGAACTGTGATGATGGGCCTATAGTCTATGTACCTGACATCAGATGCCTTAACCCTTTTATAAAAATTCCACTGAGACCCTATAATTATTTACCTATCAAATACAAAATTGTTCTGTATACAAAAAGTAAGACCAAATTATTGAAAATAAAAGTAAAAAGTAGACAAGAAAATAGACCTATAGATGATTCTAATGTTGGAGTTGTTCAACAGTAACTTTCAAGTTAGATCAGTATATTCAAGAAAATTGAAGACAAGTTAGGAAAAGTAGAAGAAAAGAGAGAGAATATCAACAGATGATTATAACAAGTAACCCAAGAATCACTCCAAAACTGAGAACTAGAAAATAATAAATTAAACGTCTTAAGTATCAAAGGTCAGAATCTATTTGTTAAATTTATAGTACACACACACACACACACACACACACACAAACACACACACACACATATATATATATATATATATATATATATTGCCAGACACTATTTATAGGAGAAAATAAAGAAGTAAGCAAAATAAAATCTTCTTCCCTTATGCATCTTATGATCTAATGAGGGAAACACAATGAACAACCTATTTAAATAAATCTTAAAATACATGTGAAGATAATATTGGAAGGGGAGACTGAAATGGTTAATTGAAAGATGTAAAAGACTAAGATATAAAATCTGAAGAGAAACATCCGTGGCAGAAGCAATAACAAATGTAACAGCTCCAATAGGGTGGAAGCAGTTGTAATAATAGGAGATGAGATTATTTGACTATTGGGAAAGCTTGGTGTTTTGGCCTGAGATGAGAAGGTACTGGAAGACTTTAGTGGAGAAGTGACATTTTGACATGAGATCAGACTGTAAGAACTAGGAGGAAAAGCAGAATACTCTTGAGATCTATTGCCATAATCCAAACAAGAGATAATGCTGATTGAATCAAGATGGTCTCAATGAATACAGTGAGAAATGTTTACATTCTGCATGTATTTTCAACCAAGGGCCCACAGGGGCTATAAGTATAAAGGTACCTATGGATAACTCCAATTGATTATCTGATAAACTAAAGGATTTTAAGTTGCTATTGAGTGAAATGGAGAAAACTGTGAGTATACTGGGTGAAAGGGTAGAAGAAGATCGG
The DNA here is from genome assembly GCF_052094955.1 of Ictidomys tridecemlineatus. Taxonomy (NCBI): domain Eukaryota; kingdom Metazoa; phylum Chordata; class Mammalia; order Rodentia; family Sciuridae; genus Ictidomys; species Ictidomys tridecemlineatus. Next base: position 35,171,508 of record NC_135480.1, read on the forward strand.
GAGTTGAGTTTTAGATATTAAGAGATAACTACTTGACATCTAACTGTTAATGTCAGGAGCCAAATAAAGAATTGAGTACATGAAACAGAAATTTAAGGGAAGGTTCCAGACAAGAATTTGGGAGTCATTGACATATACATTACATTTAAAATAGTGAGACTGATGAAATCCCCAGAGTATAAGAAGCAGAGGATATGGTTTACAATGATTATTTGAGGAAGAAAAACTGTAAGATAAGGATAGAATACTTGTTTATTATAATGGACTGGACATAGAGGCACACATCTGTTATCCCAGTGACTTGGGAAGCTAAGGCAGGAGGGTTGTGAATTTGAGTTCAGCCTGATCACCTTAGTGAGAACCTATTTCAAAATTTTAAAATCTGGGCTGAGATATAGCTCTTAGTAGAACAACTTTGGGTTCAATCCCCAGTTCAATTCCAAAAAGTGTTTCCTTCAGAGTTTAAGTAAAAATAGGGAATCATTTAATTTCTATATTTTCAGCCTTCTCTCCATAACAGAAATAGAAGTATAATACATAAAAATATGATATTGTGCCATACAATTTTAAAAATAAACATTCACCAGCGACCATTTCAACTTCTTGCATTTTATTTTGACAGCAAATGACCACCTATATGTCACATTACCAATGAATTGGTTTTTTAAATTGACAGTCATATTCCTAGGACTCTATTGAATTAATTCATTACCCCACAAAGTAAACTAAGTAAAGGAGGAAGTAAAAACTAGGCATCAATCCTGTCTTTCCTATCAAGCTGTACCACAGAGTAACAAAATGGTAAATGAGGGGAACGTTTTCCTTAATAGGAGTATCCCAACTGGTAATATAGAGGAAAAGCAGAATTATAATCTCACTATTAGATACCTCCAAATTAATGGACTTAGGCATTGAGAATCGATGGCTGTTAAAGTAAAATAAAAGAAAAATAGACAACATGTGCTTCTCATTGATGTAGCCTTGTGACACACAACATACACACACACACACACACACACACACACACACACAATAAATAAATAAAGAAACAAATCTACCCTGTATCTTACCAACCCACAAGAACCATCTACCAATTTATGGCAAATTCAGGAGTCTGAGGAGTGAATTCAATTAACTGTTTAGAAGAGAAGAAGGATTAGTTTTATCTGAAGTGACAGGAGCAATTTTGATAGAGAAGGTAGTATTTGAGTTGGACTCTATCCGAATAGTAACTGTGATTTCAAAGGCAGAAAGGATTTGAAAGAGTTTTTCATGTTGAGGGAGCAGTCTGACCAAAGACAGGGAGAGTCTGATACATTGGTGAGGTAACCAGTGGTCTGTGTCTGAGGAAAAAGCTGAGTAGAAGAGTGAGCCCTGACTAGAAAGTGAGGTTGAGAAAAAGGAAGACACAGAGACAGAAAATGAGATGGGGGGGGGTGGGCAGGAAAGCTGGTTGACTTTATTCTGTCCAACTACCTCATAAGTAAGTGAACTGAGGTCCATACCCAATTGACAACTATATTTTTATGTTCATATAAATTCAAGATTTTTAATGTAAATAAAGGGAGTTGGAGTAACTGATAGAAAATTTGAAATGTCACCATTAGGTTATCATACTTCCCGCCCCCCCCACCCCAGTAATCAGTCTTGCTTGTGTAACTGAAGATACACTTAGCTCCAACTGTGTTCCATTTAAGTGTTTGATGGCACCAGTTATCAGTTTAATGAAAAAAATTTAGCTTTTTCAAGAAATGGATAAAAGGATTCATATCAGCAAAATGTTCACTTGGAAACCCAGTAGAGGTATAAATTCTTACATTATCTTCAGCAAAGCCTTCCACGCATATTTAATGTTAATGCTAATAAACTTTAAAATACCACATGAATGTAAATATAGCCAATATCATTTGGTATAGGCTCCCATTAAGAAAGAGAGTAGAGCTGTCACAGTCTAAAGGATTCTTTGTTCTCCACATTGGGACAGTTGAAGTTCTGACAGTTGACAACACATGGCCAAGAGAGACCAACATGAAGTGGGGATGAGAATAGGAGTGACCCACTAAAAAAAGACGATTTAAAAGACTGGCGAACTGCAGAAATTTGAGAAATATGGGGCCCTTGGTCTCTAATTCCTGGTGGAGGGAAGCTAAGATAGGGTTTAGAAGTCAAGACAGGTCCCCTTAGGCTGTTACCCAAATTGACTAAGAGCAGACACACTCCAATTTTTAACCTGAAGAATGGATATAAGATCTGTTCCAAGAAATGGTGTCAGGCTCAAGGGTAGTATTCAATCAAGGGGTTGGAGTTCAAGAATATCTAGATGATATGAAGAAACATAGTAGAGAAGTCAGACAGGAACGAAGATCATCAAAAGTAAGGCATTCACTGAATATTTCTATAAGGAAAGCAGTTTTGCTGACTTACAGAGGCAATACCATAATAAACCCTTATTTTGGGAAGTTTTATTTTAGGAATTTACAGACAAGTTTTGTGTTTGCTTCATCTTTCTTACCCTCATTAATCAACATAAATTTGATGGCAAGTAATTCTATTTGCCAATATCTCTGTGCATGTTATTTGCATGATATGAAATTATTTAAAGTTGGATGCAGTGATTCTATATCGAGGCACCCGCCATACATTCAGTCTTCCAGAAAATGTCAATTGGGTACATATTACATGTTAACTTTGATATAACTCCACTTTCATGGAGCATTTTGTATTTGAGACATGTGAATATTAAATACATAAACAATATGATAAAAAAATCTATGCAGAGTTTTAAGACAATGAGATATGTTAGTGACTAGCTGGCTACTTTGATTGGAGGGTATTATGGTTTGGAGGTGAGGGATCCCCCAAAGGCTCATGTGTGAGACAATGCAAAAGTTTAGAGGAGAAAGAATTGGGTTATGAGAGTCTTAACACAATCAGTGAATTAATCCCCTGATAGAGATTAACTGAGTGGTAACTGAAGTGGTAGCGTGTGGCTGGAGGAGGTGGGAATTAAGGTGTGGTTGGGGGTATATCTTCTGTATCTGATAGTGAAGTCTCTCTGCTTTCTGATCATCATATGAGCTGCTTCCCTCTACTATACTCTTCCATCATGATGTTCTGCCTTATCTTGAGCCAGGAGGAATAGAGCCTGCTGTCCATGGAGCGAAACCTCTGAAACCTTGAACCCCAAATAAACTTTTCCTCGCCTAAAATTTTTCTTGTCAGATTTTTTAGTCACAGCATCTAAAAAGCTGATTAAAATGGAGGGGTCAGGAAAGATCTCTAAAGAGATGGCATTTGAGCTGCATTCTGAATTTTGAGAAACAGCCACCTGGGATGATTGGAATTCAGTATCAAGGTGAAGGCCAGGAAACAGAGACAAAACAAGGGTTGTGTGATCTGATGCTTTGGAAATTGGGAAAACCACAGGTGTTTAAGCTTAATCTCTTATATACTTTGAGCCCCTCTTTTCAGAATCAGCTCTAAAAGAAACATGCCCAGAGGGAAATTTTTTAGTTTGCAATTTTCTGTAACAGAGAAACATCTATTTCTACTTAGTAACCTGAAAGAGAAATGTAGATTTCTGTAGGTAAAAAAAAGACATGAAGCCACCAGGTTTTTAGCATACCAGCTGAGCTTCATAGGTGAATTTGATCCTTGCTGCATCCCCCTGCATGCCTCATGCCTGAATGAAATAAATGAGAAATGCAGGAGATGAAGGTACAAATCCAATGTCCCTTTTGCATCAAGATAGAGTCAGTAAGTCTTTGCTGCTCTTTTCATTTGAAAACTCATCCACATTTTATTCTCCTGCATAAACAATGTCTACATAAGTGCAGTGAATAATGGGATTGGAAGAAAATTGTATAAAGGTCGTCTCATGTGTACCCCTTGCTTCAGGCAAGTCTGCAGCCATGCCCACCTGAGATGCAGTCTTCACTTATGTCAGAGGGTTTTTTTATGTTTATTTTTCCAGGGGGAAACTGGGGGAGAGAAGAGAGTAATGAAGAGTGTGTTTGCCTTAAAAGCATAACCAGAGTTATTTTTAATGTACGTGCCCTCCCCTTTCTGTAATGCCAAGGGCAGAGTATTCTCCAAACGCCTTATACACTTACTTTCAGCTCTAAATGTACTTGTGCAAATCTCATGAATCATCAAGGCTTTTGAAAATATTTATAGGGAGAGAAACTCTACCCTTTTCATTAGAGTGAGTAAAACTCACATTTGTATCTCACTATTGTTTAAGGAGAACAATGGATGGGTGGATGAAAGAGAATGTCAGCTGGATCAACAAACAGCTGTTCCAACACAAGTCCTGCTATCCTATACAGTACAGTAGTATTAATCGCTGCCTTCCCTCTAAAGATGCTCAATAAGTACACAGTACACTGATTAGCCACAGGCAAAGTTAGGGCTGATTTCAAACCTTCATCACCATGGACACCTGACCTCCAGAGAGAAAGCTGTAGGACTTTAAAGCTTTCTTTGATCTACAGAGAAGACTGTGCCACCTTCCAAGGCAATCTATTCTAACATCTTCTAATGACCATGTTGAAACTTGTGCTGCTGCAGCATAATCCAATGTCTCCTTGTTCAGTCTTCAGTGGAAATAAGAACTCATTTTGCAATTAAGTATAGCCTTCATAATACTCACAACCTCTTGAAATATTACTTTCTTGAGGCTGAAGAACTAAAATTTCTTCCTTATATTCAGTAAAATTTACAATAATTGGGAACAGTTCTGGATGAGGATATTAGCTCTAATTGACTAATTGCATGAGTAACTTATTGTGATACCCAGTTTCTCAATTATCTCAAAGAATTGTGGTAATCTAATGTGATTGAGCATAAAAATCACTTATGACAACACGCCTGATGCATACTAAAGTATATTTTTATCATTGCCTATCCACCCTTTTTCTTTTCAATGGATGTTTTCCAAGTTTTTAATCTGTTATTTAAGTCATGAAGAACAGTTTCAGTTATCTAAGAACTATAAATGCCCCAAGAAGGACAAAGGTAACCGTACATAGAACTTCATAACTAACTCTCATATCTAAACACTTCACTAACAATAAAGTGTAAACATTGTGAAGTCATATTTTGCTTATGGTCCAAAATGACCCATGAATTCTTTTGTGGAATTTTCCTAAAGATTATTCTGTCTAACATACATTCAGAGTTCATTTTTATTTCCTTTATGTAGCACTTACAAAAAGCATTAAAGTATACCTTTAATTCCTCAAATTCTCAAGACACCTGAAATATTAATATTTTCACTCAGAGCTGGGGAAAATATTATTAGCTACAATGATTTGAAATGGTCACCATTCCATCATCCAACTTATGAATGGAAATAGTAAATATAGCCATTGTAAGTACCAATTATGTGCACGGGATATGTCAAGTACAAAAACACTTGACATATCCCGTGCACATAATACTTTAAAAGGTGCTTTCAAACCAAATTATTGTGTGAGTCATGCCATAAATTATTTTCCCTCACTTATGATGTGTCAGGAATTGAGGTAAGCAACCTGCATATCATATCAAATTTAATGTGGGAGGAAAAACAATGGAAACATATATGATATAACACAACTTGGCAAAATGCTAAAGCAAAATACCAAAATATCTTACCTAAAGCAGCTTAGGTAAGATAACTGACATGGATAGAGCTTGGTATTGACTAGTCTCAGGGATTGACTAGTCTCAGGAATGTAGGCTATTAGATCACATCTGTATGTTCCTCAGCCTCCTCATCTGTAAAGCAGAGATTTTATGACAGGGAAGTTATGAGATGGAGGTTTGGGGATATGTCATGGAGTTCCCATTCTTTCCAGAGGATCCAGATTTCTTCTGAGAAGGAAATCCTGAACAGTTCTCACTCCAAGTATTTTGATTCAAGATCATTTAAGTCTTCAGCTTCTGCTGTAATGATAAGGTCAAGTTCTCTACCATGAGTCTGACAACTCTCCACTACTACTGTCCATGTATCTCTCCTGATTCTCTATATACTAATCCCCCCCTCCCAAAGAAGGAGGTAAAATTATTTCTATCACAAGAAGAAAATATGCAAGTAAAGTCTCAGAAACACAATGTTGGAATATTTTTTAAGTTCAGGTCGCTGGAGAAATGGGAGCCATGTGAAGAGCAGTAAAATGTGCCCAGAAAGAGTCTGGCATGAGATTAAATGTGAAAATAAAGAAGCAACAGAAAACCAACAGAGGAGTTGCAACAGAACACTAACAGAAGAGTATGGCTTTTCACTTTCTTTTGTCTTTTCCCAGAAAGGTGTCTTAGGTTTACTTTGGGAAGATTACTCTGGTGATAGTGGGGTGAATGGGCTAGGCTTAGCATTTAGGGGTTGAGAGATATGAAATAATTCAAGGTAAGGCATGCCAGAGGCCTGATGTAAATCTATGCTAAATTAATCTTCTTCTCATAGGGCCAAATAATAAATTATTGGGGCAATTATAGGCGACCACCAAATTAACTTTCTGATCTGTCACAAGAACAAGTCTTAGAAACAGAGCTGAAAGGAGTCATAAAAGATGAATCCTCTAATTTCCCAATGTCATATTTTTATTCGCTCTACTTTGGGATGTCAGATTTCAGAACCCATTTCTTGGGTAACATGATGACTACCTGTATTTACTGTACACATTTCCAAAGATGATACATAATTTTATTTAAAATTTTTAAAAGAATCCTCTTTGACTACTATTCTAACTGGGACAAAAATGTTAGCATTGTGACATATTTGCTGCAGAGATTTTATTAAGAAATACATTATTACAGATAGAACCAAATCCATTCATCTCTTTGCAACAAGACAGAATTCTATTACACTATAACCCTCCACTCAACTTTAAATGATGCTCATTTTGCTAGCAAATCGCCTACATGAAGATTCAGAAACCAATGCCAGTTTTAACCTATTACAGGCTATTGTGCAGGCTCTGTTATCATCACTTGGTTCAGAGAGGATAACTATTACACACCATAGGATTCCAGAACCTGGGGCTCCTCTCGGATAAAGAAATATAAACTCAAGTCTGCTCTATTCAAGGCTCTGCCAGTTGCTGATAAAGCTAACAGGATATAAAGATCATCACAGCCATTGCACTCCCCCTGAAGTAATAGTCAAGCATTATATAACAATAGGCTCCTGGGATTAGGCTAGAGATGGCCTGCTGAGATGGTCCATAGCAGCCCTGGCCTAGTCAGTATCTCTTGTGGTAGCTTAACGACAATGGTGTCAGAACGTTGCATGAGTCTATTAAGATTTACCAATATATTTACTCTTTGCCATGTATTAAAATAAAAGCTTTCATTTTTAACCTTTTCCTCTATTTACTAGACATTCTCTCCAAATAAAGCACCTACACATTTCCTTAGGAACAAATGTCGATTTAACATTTTCCACTGCTAACCTTTATGACGGCGATGGATGTTTGACAGCATGTAACTTAAACATTTCAGCAGAGCTTAGCATATTTCCCCAAGAAGCAATTGGTGGAAGTGAAAAGGAAACAATATGCTTTTCAGTAATCAATCTGTATCTAACTGCCTGTGTCTCTCCTTTTCTTACTCCTTCCTCTCTGGGAGGTTGCCATGGTGCCAAATCACTTGTGTTGTGAGTGCTGCTGTTTACAATTTGAAATGAAGTGTATACCTATTGTAGAAAATCTTGGAAGGAAAAAATGGAGAAGTAGAAAGAGCAAGAGAAAAATCTATCTATAGTCACTTGGTAATCACTATTTTCGAACAGTTTCCTAGAGTTTTTCCTATGTATATTCATATTTCACCATTCTTTTAAATTTGTTTGGCTTTTAGTGTGTTTACATCAGTAGGACCCATACTCACTTGCTATAGTAGACAGTAATTTGGTTGCAAATGACAAAAACCCAAATCAAATTAGTTTGGGGAGTGGGGGGTGGGGTGGTGATTGTATTCACTCACTTGGAAGAACAGGAAATCAGGTGTTTTTCTCAATTATCACAAACAAGAAACATCCACATAGTGTGGCAAGGAAGAGGGGAGTGTTTTGCTGTCCTCCTCATCAAAAGATAAATTTTTTCTAATGTCATAAATCACTAATATGCCAGGAAGTAACATGATTTCCTATCTTAGGACAGATGCCAGAGGTAGAACTTCATGAAGTGTATTTGAACACATACCTCTGCCTTTCCTGGAAAGGTGTTTATTCATCTCTTCTTGTTTTTGCAGCTGTGAATTTCTGTGTTAGTGTTCTGAGCAAGTGTTGCAGATAAAGATACCATATGCCTTAAGAGTGTAAGGGAAAAAAAATATTGAGGATCAATTGTTCATCCATTCAGTAAAAAATCAACATTTGCATTGTATTAAACTATTGCTGGAAACTTAGGTTATTGCCATTCTTATAACATTTTAAATAATGCTACTCTGTGCACAAAGTCTTTTTGAAGATTTAGAATCGTTTGAAACCAATCTCTAGAAGTAGAAATACTAGATTGAATGGTATTTCAAGACCCTCACTATGCATTCCCTGGTGTCACTGAAACAGCATTTCAATGGCTGTAGTTTCCTGTGGCTGACTGGGCCAGCCAGTTTACTCTGGCGTTAATTGTCTAGCTGCCTGCCTTGTATCAGCTCTTATTTACAGTTGTGAGTGCTAAGTATCCTGCCTTGCAAATGAAATGCATTCAACAAATGTCTCTCAATGAAGAACAAGATGATGCTGAAGAGTCCAGGGAATTTCCTAATTAATTTGTATTTAGGATAAAGGAATGAAGGGAAATTCCTTTTATATACAAGCAGGACACTGAAGACAAATTACTGAGAGAGGAAAGTAACTCACCTCATTCATTAAGAAGAAAGGGTAATTTAAGTTTTACCTGCTTGTCTGCTGCTGACAGGAGCTTAACCTATTCCATATGTCCAAAGAAGATTAAGCAAACCAGTATTTATGGAAAGAAACCACTTGATGCATAGAGTGGAAAGAGCTCCAGCTCTGGAGTCATAAGACCGAAAGCTCTAGCGGGGCCTCTTAACCTCTCCAAGTGTTAGTTACCTTATCTCATCAATGGAGTAAGAACACCTGCCATGGCTGCTTCCGGGCGGGGGCGGGGGGGGGGGGCTGCTTTGAGGAATGAAGAGCCTAATGCATGAGTAAGTTCTCTCTCAATTGTGAAGTTCTGCACAAATAAATTATACTTGCCATCAGTATTGCAAGTCCAGAAGTGTTGTTCTTAAATGATTTGAGGGTGTAGCACTCATTGAAGATGGAATTCAAGTTTTGAACTCTCTCCAGAGAAATGAACATACTTAAAAAATACATATATAATTTAAGGGAGTTGATGACATTTTTGAACTCAAGAGCACATGATTCTCAGGCTGAAATTCTGGGCCTAAAATATAAAGATATTTTAAAATGATAAGTGATTTTAAGCATCATAAAATTATATCACAGACATTTCAAAAATGAAATGATTATATCACTGACATTAGCATTATGACATAGTTACTACAGATCTTTTGTTAAAAAATATATCATTACAGATAGAGCCAAATCCAAACAAGCCATTTCATTATAGTATTTGTGTGGGTTTTTTTTGTTGTTGTTGTTGTTTGTTTGTTTTTTGTTTTTGGTACTGGAGCACTCAACCACTGAGCCATATCCATAGCCCTATTTTCTATTTTATTTAGTGACAAGGTCTCACTGAGTTGCTTAGCAGCCTTATGGTTGCTGAAGCTAGCTTTGAACTCTGATCCTCCTGTTTCAGCCTCCTGAGCCACTGGCAGGTGCCACCAAGCTCGGCTCAGTATGTTTAATGCAAATAAAAATTAAAACATTCTCCTTCTCCACAAACTACCTCCACCCTAGTCAGAAGGACTCATATGATGAGAGAAATAGGAAAATAGAGTGTGGAGATTATGGAAGATAATAAAGAAGAGGGAGAACTGTGAAAGCTGAATCTACTGAGATAATTGTCACAGAGGGGGCTTCATTTGAGATAGCAAGTGAAGGACAAAAGATACAAGGGTAAGAGGTATCTTGCACACAATGGAAAGAAATCTATACATATTAAATGAATAATTAGATAAATTAATGAGTAAATGAATGGATCGTTTCATTTCTTGAACACTATGCTAAATTTAAGAATACCTTGCTACACAGAAAAGATAAACAAAGATCAAATATGAAGTATGTGATAAGATAAATATACTACTTTTTCTGGGAAGGTACAAATTGTTCCCAGAGGAAGTGTCATTTGGAGTTAATTCTGAAGTATGAGTAAAGTTTAGGAAGAGATAACAGCATTTGAAAGGAAATAGAGATCTGAAACCGTGTACTACTAGCTCTGGAACATAATAAGAGGACATAGCAAATAAGGCCACAGCCAAGGAGTGAAGCTGGAGTGTTTGTCTCAGGAAAAACACTTCATCCTGAAGATAAATTCAGATTTGCTTGATGATAAAAATAACCAATTGTTTATTAAAAAAAAATTCAAGTCTATAACCATACCTACCCAAGGGACTTAAAATCAGCGTACTATAATAACACAGCCACATCAATGTTGGTGGCAGCTCAATTTCATAATAGCTAAACTGTGGAAGCAACCTAGATGCCCTTCAATAGATGAATGGATAAAGAAATTGTGGTTTATATACACAATGGAATACTACTCAGCATTAAAAGAGAATAAAATTATGGCATTTGTAGGTAAATGGATGGAGTTGGAGAACATCATGCTAAGTGAAATAAGCCATTCCCCCCAAAACAAAAGCCAAATGTTCTCTCTGATAAGTGGATGTTGATCCATAACAAGGAGGAGAAAGGCATGGGTAAAAGGGAGGGACTTTGGATTGGGCAAAGAGGAGGGAGGGGAGAGAGGATGCATGGAGGCAGGAAAGATGGTGGAATGAGAGGGACATCATTACCCTAGGTGCATGCATAACTTCACATATGGTGTGATGCTACATGGTGTACAATCATAGAAATGTAAAGTTGTGCTGCAATTGTGTACAAGGAATCAAAATGCATTCTGCTGTTATATATACCTAATTAAAATAAATTAATTAATTAAAACAAATTCAAGTCTCTATCTCCCAAGTTTCTTTTACAGAAGATGGACAGAAATTTCTATTATTTGCCTCTACTATAGGGAATTATGATTCTTGGGCACATTTAGAAAATAATTCTGAAAGTAATGAATATTTAGTGAGGGTTTTTAACCTGTGAAAAGGTACAATCCATCCTGAAATTGGGAGCCTTTCCTTCGATGCTAGTGCATACTCATTAGATGAAGTGTGAAGCAGAAAAATGCTACAATGCCTCTTGATGTAACAGCTTTTTTTATATCTAGCTAAAGCTTCCTGTTTGATTTCTTCTTGCTTTATTCCAGTGGAGATAGACCAATAATTGGTCTTTCATGGATTTAGCCTCTGTTTTCTAAAGCCTTGGTCTTAAGCACTGTTGACATTAGCTTATGCTTCAGTCTCCTCAGATTTCCACATTTCCTAAGCTCTGAAGCCCCACTCAGAGATACAAGAGCTTATCTGACAACCCTAGACCAATTTCTTAGTCATCTCTGCACCTTTTTATGGCTTGACATTCCACTTACACTCACTCTTTAAACAGATAAGCAAAAATGATGCCACTTAGTCAAACTATTCTGTCATTGATTCATACAACAAATACCAAGTGCCTCCTGGGAACTGGGAACATCATGAATAAAAACAAGTTTATCGTTTTTTAGAGTGCAGAATCAGAGAGGGGAGCAACAGCAAGAAATAAACAAGGCGGCCAGAAACTGAACTTACTTTTAAAATAGAGGGAGATAAAGTATTGTGGGAACACAAAGTACAGAATCACATAATGCTAATCAGTGGGGTCAAGTAAAGTTTTCTAGAGAATGTGATATTTCAATTGAACCTAGGAGAAATAGTGGAAAATTTCAAATTTTCTAGAGAAAACAACGCCTGCATTCTTGTTCTCTAGGAAATACTTGTGTTTACCAGTTTTCTTTATTTTAATGTATAGCTGCTTCTTGTTAAAGTTTTCCCTGGATATTTATGACTGTTCATCCTGTCTGCTTCATAGTTTTAAACTCTCAGCTAGGTCGGATCACTAACATTGCGCTGGGCTTAAGCCAGGAGAATTATGAAAACTTACCCAGGTTCACCCGAACATTCTATAACTATTGTCTGAGTCTCGCTTTGGAAACCAAACCTGAAACCAGATAATTTTCATGTAGTTTCAAGTTTCACCATCAACAATTCACATGATACCAGGCTCAATTCATTTATAATATAAGCAGGTGTAAAATTTCAGCCACAAGTCACTATAGACATATGTTGGATGGGCTTTGAACTTGGCTTCACCAAAATGGTTTGAGCCTCCACAGAGAAAGTATTTCTACTTGTCATCACTGCAAGTATCCTCGCCTCTAACCCATATACCAAGAGCCATTGGTTTAATTGTACAAAATCCACTTCCTGATTTGCAAAGCAGGAACAACATATGCACCATCTCCAAAATGACAGCCTGGTATGTTGAGGCATAACAATGGCCAGTCACCAAGTTCAGTGAAAACTAACACAACGTTTTAGAGTAATGGGAGATGATGAATTGGAAATGCAATGCAATGAGGACTTAATATGTGATTTTAAAAACCACTAACATATGAGGAAACTTTCCAACTTACAGCAGTATGGAAAGTAATGCAATAATATGTTTGATTAGAAAGTACTTCAGGATGTATTAATGTAAGCACTTAGCAACTCTCTCAAACATACCATTCTGCAACCAGCATATAGATTTTTTCAAACATATCCATTTCCACTTAGGTTATGGTCTAGCTGATTACTCTAAATGCATGCAAGTTCTACAAGCTTTTTTATGTACACTAAATTCAAATCTCTTCATCCCACTTTTTTGATATTTTTTAATTTAAATTGAAACTTAAATTTCTATATTTCTCCATGAAACTGTGCACAATAGGCTGATTATTTCCTCTTTGAATCCTTATAAAATAGTCATTTAACACTATACTCTTTCACTCTGATTCTCTTGGGATCCTGATTTACTTTAAACTCAATAGGGCAAAACATTCAGATAATAAATCAATCATTAACCTGGAAAGACATATATTTACTAGTCTGATCAATGTTTGAGTTCAGCCATTCTGATACAGGGAGCAACATTTGAGAACCAGGTATAGATAATACAAGGCCGGGAGCGGGGTGGGGAAAGAGGGTTGCTTCCTGAAATACAGATGGTAGGAAAGTGCAGCAAACAGCAGAAATTTTATCAAGACTGGTTACCAAATGTGAATGTGGGAAAACAGGGAGGTAAACTAAAAATGAGAAAAGTTTGCAGTCATCAAGTTAAACATAAATTGATCATCAGTGGGCAGAGCGTCATCAGAAAATGAACCAGGAGACCTGTCTCCCTCCCACTGTCTAGGGGGATCATTAGTGGAATACACACAGAGAATAGAAATATCCCAGAGGGAGGCAGCACAGCCCTGCAGGAGCCAGTCTGCACAGCAAAAGCAAAGGTCAGGACTTCAGAGTCACTAACTGGGGTGTACACTCAAGTCACCAGAGGAGAATTTTGTAAAAACATGTCCAGACCACTAATCTGAGAATCTAATTCTGAACTATTAAAGTGAAGATGGCCCCCAATACCCCAACCACAAGGATATATATCCTTTACCTAACATCCACAATGATGTTCTCACTTACCATGATTGACAATGATTCAATTCATAAATTCTGCCTTCACTATGTCCACAGTTTTCATCAATAGCCATTGCAGTCCTCCTCCATGGTCATGCAAATCCCTGTAATACAATGAAAATATCTAAATCTTTGTTCCTAGGGGTATCTGCTTCTTTGAATTTCCATAACAAAATACCACAAACTAAATGATTTAGGGCAACATAAATTTATTGTCTCACAGTTCTGTAGGCTAGAAGTCTAAGATTAAGGTATTGGCAGGGTTGGATCTTTCGGAGCCTGTGAGGGAAAATGGACCCCATGCCTCTCTCCTAGCTTCTTGCTGGCAACATTGTGCATTGCTTGGCTTACGGCAGCATAACTCCAGTTTTCACGTGGTATTCTCCCTCTATATCTTTCTCCCTATATGTCATTCTCTGTGCCCAAGTGTCCACTTTTGAGAAGGACAGAGTCGTATTATATTAAGGCCTACCCTAATGAGTTCATCTCATCTTGATAATCTGCAAAGACCCTATTTCGAAATTAGATCACATTCACAGGTACTGGGGTTTAGCATTTCTACATCTTTTGTGGGATATAATTCAACCCATTACACTGGGCTCCTTCATTCGTTTAAGAAACAAGTATTTATAAATCAGCCCATGAACTAAGGACTGTCTTGGGCAATGAATATTCCCAAATAACTGAAAGGACAACTTCAAGACAAATTTTTTCCGTAAGATGGCACAAGAATAATGAACATGCGGTACTTCAAAGAAGTAGTAGCTCATTCATTCCTTCATTGATAATTTTCAACATGCACAGTATTATGCTAAGAGTATAAAAGAGGAGAATCTAGCTAAGGAAGTATTACTTCTGAAAAGAAAAGATACAGGATATGTGACTTGAGAGACAGGTTGAAATTGGGCTATGGGTCAAAGTAATATTAAGGGTGATCCAGGCACAGAAAGGAGCAGGGAGATAGAAAAATGCACACAATGTTTGGAGAGCTGTGAGTCGATCCATTTGACCAAGGAAGGGTGAGGGTGGACATGGGGTTGTGGCGGGAGAGGAAGTCCTGAGCAGTATGTTGGAACTAGCCTTCATCCAGGCCCTAGAAGAGTAAAAAGGCAAGAATTATGTGGTTGCATGTGTTTGGAGATCTCCATAGCAATGGGATGGAAGAAAGCAGGGCTGGAGTCACATAGCCTACTGTGGTGGAAAGTCACATAGCCTATAGGGAGGAAAGTAAGAAGACCCAAACTAAGGCCCAAACCAAGTGGGGTAGATGAGAAGAAGGTCAGAGCTTCAGAAAAAAATTGAGGAGGGGAATCAAATTCACAGTGACTAACTAAATATGGGGGGAGGTGAAGGGCAAAGAATGAACCTAGAATCGATTTCTTTTCAAAGAAGTTAATTTTTTTCCCCTGCTTATGGCTGCTTGAATACCTGTTCTCTGCCTGAAATTGTTTTCTCTCAAGAACAAGAGAGATTCATCCTTCAAAAGTCAGTCCAACATCATGTCTGCAAAGCTTCCCAGTTTGTTTTTTCCTTATTTGTTCCCACAGTATTTGTTATGCCCATTTTTTTTAACTCTGTGATTTTTGAAACAGAATACCTTTCCCCAAGTACAATAATTGAATCATAGCAGATTCCCCAAAAATGTTGACTGAATATTTAACATGCTTTAAATACTTTGCACCCAAGTTATGTGAGTTCAGCAATTTAGACAACTTTCAAATAAAATATGCAAATAAACAAGTACATAATAAAAAACTGTAAACTCTTATTTCTGAAAAAGTTAAGCTATAGTTAGCTAGATTATTTTTTTTCAATTGTAGCTTCTTCCTCTTGGATTTGAAAGAACATAATTTTATTGGTAATTAGTTGTTAGTTGTTGATAATCCTAGAAATAATTATAGCAAGACTTTGGGTTCTCCATCCTTTACAATTGATATACCACCATGCTAGACGTCAGGAGTAGGTCTTATGCTGCAAATGAGACTGGGTCAAACACCCTCATTCAAAATATAACAGTAAAATAACAAGCCTCCTTTCTTTTATTATTATTTTTTTCCTAGCACATCATCCACAGGACAGTTACTTCCCTAGGCACCCACATTCCCCCCTCAAATGGGCTTCTAATGTGTTAAGGAAGTTAGTTGTTGAAAAAACTACCACATTCTCCCAATTAATACTGGAGGCACATCCGACCCAGATACTTTAAACTTTGGTTCCAAAAGCATTACAGGAACCTATGAATGAAATGAAAATGTTTTGAAATCCAAGTCTCTTTAATAGCTGAAGCAATCATCAGTAAATTGCAGACTTTACAGGTATCATTTTCAGTAAGGGTCAGGAAAATTCATTCATTAGAATTACGGGAGATAAAAATTTAAACGTCTCTGTAATATTTATAGGAAAAGTGTCATCAGTATAAAGCGGCCTTAAATCACATTCATTCATTATTAAGCACTCCTCTACATTTCTGAGTGAAGTTTCTAATGGGATGAAATCTCCTCAGCTGCAATAACATCATTACTATCTATTTATAGCCAAGTTATCTTTGGTTATGGAAGCATCTTTTTAGGTTGTGTATTAAAACAGGTTTTCCCTTTGAAGGAAGATATATAACTTTAAATGAACATAATCCATTACTTAGTAAACAGAAGGGTTCATTAAAATTGGAAACACCTAGTAATTATAATTATATAACACACAGCCTGAAAATATAGTACTACAAATTGCCTGAAGTCCACCCTTCAATTGAGTTTTAGGTTTTTTTTAAGAGCTAGGGCCCACTTTTTTTTTTTTTATAAAATGAGGACGAAACAGAAAGATTCATGCTGATAGATAAAAATCAGGTTAAATATGTTTCCATTTTACCATCAAACATTCTGGAGGTCAAAAAGACCATTCTTCTATCAATAAAGATTAATTTTCATTATATTAAGGTCAATTTTTTTCCTACATATACTTGAGCTATAGTTCCCTTATAATGATCGCTCATAAATTGAGAACATGCTGTTTAAATATACAGAACTAAAGACACACAGCCATATCTGTTCATTTCCTATTCATAAATGATATCACCTATGTAATTATTTGCTATTCAATTTGCAAAATTGTGCCTTTTGCTGAGAAGGCCTCGGGGTGCAACCAAATCATTAATTATGATATGTAAAATATTTAAAACCAGTGACAGCACTAGTGAAACATAAGAAGAACAGCGCAGCAGGAGCAGTGCTTAAAAATAGCAATAGGCAACATTCTTTGCTTGCACTTTGCTGTCCCAATTACACAGATAATTCAGGCATAAGCAAGGATAATTGAGTCATTCCTCCACTTTGCTCTGAAGTTGTAGATCTAGCCAAATATCAGCATTCATCAGAGCTGATCAGGATCTTTGTTTAAATATGCCCAGAGGTTAGCAAATGATAAGTGAGAAGAGTAATGAAATATACCCTCATTGGTTGGTAGGAAACATTCAATTTCATGCCATACATATTTACTCAAGGTATCACTTTTTCATTAGACCAATTTACTATATCTGCTAAAACTTTAATTTCATAGAAGAGTTTAAGAGTCAGCACCCCAATCAAAGAACTTCTAAGAGGCATAAATAAAAAGGGAAGGGGGGAACAGATTGATAGATCAGACAATATTTTTTAAAAAGTGGAACTCAGGGAATCTAAACTGTTGAAGAAACAGGGTTGATGGTGGTTAGATAAGACTCCATTGGAGATTCTGGACATTGCTGATCAGTATGGACTTAAATGATTTTATTCCAAGTGACCTGGTAACAGAGTTGAACCCTGGGGCCCTCTAGCAAAGAAGGCATCTAGATAATAGTTTGGTTAAATTGAGTAGGAATACATCTGTGAGGGATGACCTAAGGAACAAAGATTAAAATCTGCAAATAAAATACATTTTTACATGTAGCCTTTTCTTAGAACTAAAATGCATAGATACTATAGCCACTCTCCTCTGGTAACTTTTCAATCCTTTGCACATGAATTAGGTTTGCAATAGGTTAAGTAGGTTAAATACTAACAGGAGTTTTCAACAAAAGAACATTTTTTAATGCACATAATAAAAAAGGGATAACAATTTAGTAAGCAAAATTATATATACATACATATAGGTTCTAAATATCAGTATCTTATATAATCCTCAAAAAGCCCTGTGGAGTTGGGTCTTCTACAAATAAGCTAATCAAAGCATTGAGAAGACCTAAATCAAAATCTGATTCCAGAGCCCTAAAACAGGACTTAGACTACTTTTGCTAAGAGCTGTGACTTTTCAATTAGGCCTGCAGATGCCTGGTGGGTAACTAAAAGCAGGGTAAAGCTTGATATTTGTGCCTGTATTTTCTATTTGTCGTCAAATTCCTACTCAGCTCTGCACATAAACATGTTAATAGTCTAAAGAGTACTCACCTAAATACTGATCACACACAGGTATAATTGCCCTAAATTTACCAATCTCTTCAATTCCCTTCAAAACTGAAACATATATATCATCCTGTTTCCAACTCATGGAGTGGCACCTAGAAGATCTAACTGTCCCACACCTTCCAGGAAATTATCCTGTGATGGGACCACTCTCCAGAGCTGGAGCAATTGTCCCATGAGAACTGAATCCCTGCCTTCCAGGATCAAAGGTCTGATAGATAAAACTCCTGAGCAACTAGTGGAAAATGCCCCCTCAGCTGAGCTTGCTGGTGCACACCTGTAACCCCAGGTGCTAGGGAGGCTGAGGCAGGAAGATTTCCAGTTCAAAGCCAACCTCAGCAACGGCAAGGCACGAAGCAACACAGTGAGACCCTGTCTCTAAATAAAATACAAAATAGGGCTGGGGATGTAGCTCAGTGGTTCAGTGCCCCTGAGTTCTATCACACAGAACCAGAACTAAGGCTCAACCAGACCAGTTTGACCAAGACAGATTAATTATGCTTGCCTTTCACACCCTGCTCTATGCATCCTCCATTTAAAACTATATCTTATGTCAACAATCTAAGGACTTGTGCTGAGATGCTGGATCTCATTGTTGCCTTCAGAATATGGCCACATTGGGTAAAGGTGACTTTCCTATTTTTCACCACTAACTTTTCTGTTTGGTTTTTGGGTGTGTAGCTGGACCTGGTTTGTTGGGACCTCCTAGAGTCAGGCTTCTGGCCTAGGAGTTCAGTAACAGCCCTAATTGTTTAAAAAATCATTTTCATAAAAATTAGTTTCTCCTTTCCCATCTAATATCTGCTACCAGATTTTTATTGGCAGTTATTTCTCTGGCAAGAGATTATGTGAACATACTAATCAGTAATTAAGACTCAGAACTCAGTGTGTTGGTGTTCATTGCATTTAACACTGGTTTTCTACCACAGTCTGCCATCTCCCCATGTAAGCACAACCAGGCACACAGACACTGAGGCCTCCACGCCCACCTTGCTCATCCCCTTCTGTGCATGCAGCTGTCAGCATCCCTCACTCATCTCAGTATCCTAAAATGTTATCTTCCTAACACCAAGTTGTTGGTTTGTCTTAACTCAGGGCTCTAACTGTCATGATCACTTTCTCTACAATGGACTTTTCTTTAACACTTCTACGATCTATTCCTCTTTTTTATAGACTTTCCATTCACTATTTAAGGATCAGCTATCAATTTTTACACAGCACTTAACCTTTCCCACCACACTGAAGCTAGTGGCTTTGCTGGAAGGTTAGGGGATGAAGGCATGGTGTACATGGGATTGACCCTGAGATCCCCAGCTACATAACAGAGAATAAAGAATCTGTGAAGACTAAGGACTCGATTCTTTACTCATTCTTGACCCAAATCTCTCTAAACTAAAATAAAGCACAAGATTCCATAATTATATCTCTATAGGAAACCCCAGACTGATTTATACACCACTTTCCTCCCCATATCTTATACTCCATTAGGTATTAGTTCTTCATCTTGATATTTCCCTCCAACACTGTTACTAAGTATGTGCATACTGAAGTTTTTTTTAAAAAAATGGTATTTAAAAAAATCAAATCATAACATACAGTGAGTCCAGGAACCATGTGTTTTAGAGAACAAACACTTCTAACTCAGAGTACACTAAGTTATAGCTACAGATGACCCACCATTCACAATCATCAAACTTGTCAGACAAAATCTATTTTTATTCACCAGATAATATATAAATAATAAGTCCTGAAAACAAACATTTTGAGCCATTCCATCTCTCTCCTTCTCCATACATACATATGGAGGGTTGAAATGAAAGCCAAATTTTCCCTACAGATATCTCCATACTCTAGTCAAATATAATTAAGGCCTTCCATTCTCATCTAATGTTTGTGTTCTTGGTCAAGCTGATTCAGAGTTCAGTATGTCTCAGCTCTTACATTAGAACTTAAATAGGTATTCATTTCAGGTGTTGATATTGCCTTACCACTATCAATAAATGTCATTCTGCAAAGATGGTTCTTCCACTTGGCAGTTGTTTTGAGTCTCCCTTAGGGCTGAAGTTGATCAGCCAAGGGAAGTCATACATCAGTCAGTCCCCATAGGTATGCTTCATGTCTCCAAATGAGAACCCCTGCAGGTTTCATAGAATGTGGATCAGCATGTGAAGGGCACACAATGGCATCCATAGTAAAAATGCAGCCAGGAACACAGACAGTATGTTCTACAGAACAGCCAAAGCCAACCATGTGAAAGACAAACCAACAAAAAAACTGAGCCTAGAATTCAAACTAGAAAGCAAAAGGCTTGAGTGGGTTTGGAAAAGGTGGGAGAGGGTTTATGGAGTGATTATACAATGACTAGAAACGATAAGGCAGATGCTTTTGACAGTGGGGGCATCAAAAGACCAATGATCAAGTGCACATAAAGAACCATTCAGAAAAGACCTCTATTTGGAAATATTGTTTGGAAACTGTTTTAATCTCCCACTAGAATAAAAAAAAATGCCTTAAAAGTTGGCACTGACTGAAAACTTTATAAGAGAGCTTTGCAAATTTGGCCAAAATCAATTAGAATTTAATTTCTCTCAAGGAGAAGCTGATTTGATCAAAGAAATGTAGAAGAATCTAGGCAGAAAAGGAATTAAAATGCTGAATTCTTTCTCTGAACATATATACACATATTTAAATATTATAAGACTTTAGAACTAAAAATTCAATTGATATTTATACATTTTAATGGATATTTTAGGTAAAGATTGTGACTTACCCTTCATATCTTCTGGAACCCATCCTTAACACCTCCCCACCACATGATATCAATATTTCTTCTACTACATTAAAAGAGACCTATAACAATAGCTGTTGTTCACAGTTATTTTCATTCTTCCATTTATTCCACTTATCTTTATAAAAATAAATAACTATAAAATCTATTACTTAAGTCACTTCCTCCTAAAATATCTATATAGTTGAGGGTTTTTTACATTTGCAAATTCACATCTTTAAATCAGATGGCAACATATTCACTCTCACCTCATGTTTATTAAAAAAGCAAAATATATTAGCCAAATGTTTATAACCATAAGTTTCACATATAGAAGACATGCTGACACTTGATCATTTTCTTCTAGCCTATTCTTTTCCAATGTATCCAAGACAATCCTGAAAGCCCTCAAGTAAACTTCTGGCCTGGATGTTACAAAGAACCACCATTCCCTTTTATAATGCATCTTTTCATATCCAGAAAGGCAATTCCAAGTTCCTGATAATGTCATTTTTACATTATCGACATGGTATTATTTCATCATTGCTCTATTTTCTACCTTGAAAAAGTAAAGAAATATGCTGAAATCAGATTAAAAAATAAGTGAATAATAAGCATAGACTGTATGGATACACAGCCAATACTCAAGACCTTTAAAGAAGAACTAATACCAATTCTCTTTAATTTATTTCAGGAAATAGAAAAAGAGGGAACACTTCCAAACTCATTCTATGAGGCCAATATCACCCTGATTCCAAAACCAGGCAAAGACACCTCAAAAAAAGAAAACTTCAGACCAATATCTCTAATGAACATAGATGCAAAAATTCTCAATAAAATTCTGGCAAATTGAATACAAAAATATATCAAAGATTGTGCACCATAATCAAATGGGATTCATCCAGGGATGCAAGGTTGGTTCAACATATGGAAATCAATAAATGTAACTCACATCAATAGACTTAAAAATAAGAATCATATGATCATCTCAATAGATGCAAAAAAGCATTTGACAAAATATAGCACCCCTTCATGTTCAAAACACTAGAAAAATTAGGGATAAAAGGAACATATCTCATCATAAAGGCTATCTATGCTAAGCCCCAAGCCAACATCATTTTAAATGGAGAAAAATTGAATCCATCCTCAAAATTGTGATGATTGAATAAGTTAACCTGCAAAAATACCTTCTGATGAGATGCTGAGTATACTGAGGGCATTCAATAATTTCACCCCTAATATTTGCTTTTTATAACACTTGTACATGTATATTACTTGAGGCAGCATACCATAGTGACTGAGAATATTGAGTTTGGAATAAGACATCTAGATTCAAACTTTGATTCTGTTAAATGCCCTTAGCCAGTATTTTATCTCTTTGTTGCTAGGTTTTATTTTCCCTACCTATAAGATAGAAAGAGTAATGTTTACTGTTCAGAGTTTATAGTGATTGTTGAATGTAAAAGCACATTTAAAGCCACCAACCCAGACATTTTGCCCCAGGGTAAATGATCAATAAGTTATAACTATTATTGTTTTTCTCTAAAGCTAATGAGTTCATTATTTGTATTTAGTGCCTTGGGAAACTACAGTAGACAAACTAAAGGATTCCCCTACTGCTACAGAAAAGATAAAGATGAGATAAGTATCTTTTGACTTCTGGCTAAGCTACATTTTTCCCAGTGAGGGGGTACAGTCATGATGGTCTAGACACAGAGAAGTCATCTGGGCAACATTTTCCATTGCTTGAACACCAATGGACTCCAACACGCTAAATTAAGAGGCTGGAGAATATTCACCACATTAAGACATTTTCTTCAATAAGTAAAAAGCTCACAAATCATTTAATGGATGAACTTAATTAAGCAAGGTATATATTCAAGGGAGAAAGTTAATTAAAAATTTTAGTCTGCTATGAAAATGGAGACTTGAAGAGCAAAGATGACACTTCTAGATAAATTTTGCAGTTGGATGATGGAAGAGCCTCTGAAGTATCACTCAGTTTGGTTAGCATCATTGTAGGGCTGGTTATTTAGAGTTTATGTTTTTCTCTTGGTGTAATTTTTTCAGAATTACGGTCCAGTTTAATACCCTCTCCCAACTAATTTGGTTGTAAGAAACTGAATCTAAATTATTTTCAAGAGAACTTCAAAGAGGCAAGCATATGTTATTCTTTAGGCACCTACTATAAATCAGCTCCCTGTCTGACTTCAGAATAATTTTATTATATTTAACGAAACAGCATATGAAAAACAATGATTTTTCCATCATTTAAAATCTAATATTAACTGTGAGTTCACTAATTAGGCAGATAGTAAATTTCCCCAATGAAGATGTGAAATAAGATATGATATAATGGCAAAGTCCAAGTATGTACTATTGATTCTCTAAAACTACCCAAACATTGTTTTATACAAACTTATCACTTTTATCATTTGCTCATAAACTACCTTAGCATGAGTCATGGTGAAATAAATCTAGTTTTAAATTTTAAATAGTTCAGAAAACTATCAAATGCATAGACTGAAGTTTATTCATAGACATACACACACACACATATATACACGCACACGCACACACACACACACATATATATATACACACACACATATCATAAGCACCTAACTCCCAATGGCAGACATATCCAGGTATATTTGGCTATTTTCATACTCAGATTGTTTGATGACCATTTTTAATTGTGTTCACTTCAAGCTACCACGAGGTTCTTTTTTTCTATCTTTCAAAAAAAGTAAATACTCTAGGCTAGTTCTGTTACAACTCACCTGGACATCTTTGGGAAAGTCATATCTCCCTTCAAACCTCAGTTTTGCCTCTCTAAAACAGAACATTGAAAAAGTATTCCATTGCTCTAAGACTTTGTAGTAACACCTTCATAGGCTTGTTGAATCAAACAACTTTCCTTAGGTATTGCATACCATAGATCATACTTACGCCATATAAATGATCATACAAATGATTTGAATATTGTTGATGAGGATAGGCTTGGGGTGGGGGAACCTACATTAGAGTCTAGGCTATGCCATTCAGTTGGTCTATGATCTTGGGTGAGTCATTTAATCTCTCCAAACATCAATTTTCTTATGTGAGGGTAAATAATAATATCCACTTTAGGGTTTAGGGATTAAATGAGGAATTAATTAAGTTCTCATTGTGGTGCCTAGAACAGGGTTCCAATTAGCACTTTTAATTTTTAAATTACAATGGGGATTTTTTTAAGTTATAAACTCAAGATTATAACTGAATTTCTTTCTCATTGGAGGCCTCCACAATTTGCCCCAATAATATTCTTTTCTCACCACCATATGACCCAGCTATACCATTCCTCAGTATTTATCTTAAAGAATTAAAGTCAACATACTACAGTGATACATGCATACCCATGTTTATAGCAGGACAACTCACAATAGCCAAACTATAAAACTAGCCTAGGCATCTGTCAAGGGATGAATGAATGAAGAAAAGGTAGTATATGTACATAATGGAGTTTCATTTAGTCATAAAAAATGCAGTTGTGTCATTTATAGGAAAATGGATGGAACTTGAGAACATCATTTAAAGTGAAATAAGCCAAACTCAGAAAGTCAAAGGTTGTATGTTTTATATCATTTGTGGAAGCCAGAGAGAAAGAAAAGGAAAATAAAGGTAGGGGTGTATCATATGAAAATCTAAGGGATATTAATAGAGTAGATAAAAGGGACCATGGGAGGGAGGAGAAGAGGGAAAAGGAGAAATACCAGGGAATGATATTGACCAAATCATATGGCTCCATTATGCACATGGATGAATACATAACAACAAATTCCATCTTATGTACAACTGTAATGCACCAATGAAAAAAGCAAAAAAAAAAAAAGATTCTGGTCACTTTGGCGTTATGATTTTGCATGAAACCTTGTAATGCATGAGTTTTGGGGGAAGGACTCACTCTATTAACAATCTTAAAGGTGGCAGAGAATGGTCTCACAGAAGCTAGAATATAAGCTAGGAAAATACACTATTTGAGCTCATATGTCTTAGAAGACCTTTTCCCCATTTTACTCAGCCTTAACCTTCAACCATCAAGTATGAAATGATCGCTACTCTGCACCAGTAATCATGGTCTTTGCCTTCATGGAATTGTGTTCTAGTAAGTGGTTGAGAAAATTCAGAAGGGGCAAGACAACTATAATAGTCAAGTGTGTAGGAGGGACACCTGTTCCTAACTTCAAGGAAAAGGCTCCTGGGAACCTAAGAAATGGAACAAAAGAAGTAGAGGGGGTGTGTCCCTGGGAGAATTAACTAACATATTTCCTATTTTTATGATCCAAGACCCCTTTTCTGCAAGAGCTAAAATCAAAAGAAAATTTCACTGGTTTAATTTATTCAAGAGATTGTCCATTCATTTATGTAATAGATAATCACCAAATATGTTCTGCATTCCAGACTCTATACTTGAAAAAGAAGCAAAATAGTAGTAAGCAAAGTAGATGAATATTCTGCCCTCTCAAAGCTGAATTTCTAGAGCCGGAGGCAGACATCAATGAAACTAAAAAGACACATAGTATAAGGTTAGCTATTGGAAAGTTTTATGTGGAAGATGAGAGGATACAGGACAGATTTTAATTAGTTCAATGAAAAAAGGACTTGGATCTGGGCATGGTGGCACACGCCTGTAATCCCAGCAGCTCAGGAGACTGAGACAGAAGGATCATGAGTTCAAAGCCTACCTCAGCAACAGTGAGGCACTAAGCAACTCAGTGAGACCCACTATAAAATAGGGCTGGGGATGTGTCTCAGTGGTTGAGTGCCCCTGAGTGCAATCCCCAGAACCAAAAAAAATAAAAAAATAAATAAAAATAATAAAAGAAAGAAAAAGAAAGAAAGAAAAGAAAAGAAAAGAAAAAGAAAAGGCCTTGCAGGAGGAGGTAGGAGTTGAGTAGAAATTTGTGATTAGTGTATCAGTCTTACAGACAACTAGAGCAAGCATGTTTCAAGAGAGAGATTTCAAGTGCAAAGGTCCTGAGGCAGGAATGTGTTTGATGTTCAAGAAAAATAAGATCATATAACTGAGACACTTTCTATGAGCCATGTACTGTGCTAAGCAATGAGAAACCAAGGGCAAGACAGAAAGCTGCAGTACTCACAGAGTACTAGACAGAGTCCAACATATTTCAGAGACAGATTAATTGGATGAAAATTAATAATGTGAGTCTAAAAACTAAAGGGGAGATAGGTATGTAGGACAATAAGTGACAAAGATGATTCATGACAAATCCTTCTGAGAAAAAAGAAAATGGACCTTGACCATTTTCATGGAATTCTGAGATCACAACAGCACAGAACACACATACCAGATTTGCATAAAATGGACATTTCTTTAACCATAACAATGTAACTATCTATGTGTTATGGGCTGAATTACACACATTCCACAAATTCACATTTTGAAACCCTAAGCAACAATGTGGCTCTAGTTGAAGATAGGGGTTTTAGGAAGGTAATTAAGGTCAAATGAGGTCATAAAGGTGAGACTTTAATCTGATAGAATTGATGCCCTGATAAAACAAAGACAAAGGCGTTCTCCCCCTCTCATCTCCTACTGAGTAGTAAAAAGGCCCTGTAGGACTCAGTGAGAGTGTAGTCTCATAAAAGCCAGGAAGGGAGTCCTCACCCCAAACCAATGCATCCAACACCCTGAACTTGGGCCTGTAGCCTCCAGAAGAATGAGAAAATCATTTTCTGTTGCTTATGCCACCCAGTCTGTGACATTTTGTTATGGCAGCTGGAGCAGGCTGATAGAGGCTCTTTAGAGCTGCTTCAGTTATCTGCCCTGGGTCTGTTGAATAATCTGCTCTTGCATTCAAGAGTAGCAATTCCTTCCCAGCCCAGATTGCAGCTGATACAGCCTTGGGCAGCTACAGGAGGCCTTCTTTAAATTGAAGTCATCTAAGCCTCTGGTTTCTCACTGCCTGAGGGTTCACAAAGAGAAAAAAAGAGAGAAAGAAGGAAGGACACTGTGTCCTGTGTCCAGGTCAAAGCATGAACACCAAAGGATTGTTTGGACAGTTATTTTCTGAAGTTAACACGTACTCTCTACTAAGGCAAGAGGAAGGTAAAAGAAACCTCTTCATCTTTAGATACCTCCAGAGGAAAGAAGAAAAAATATTTTTTTTTTCTTGAATTCAAAATACTGTTGAAAAGTGATTAAAAAAAAAAAAAAAAGACCTTACCTTCTCATCTCATTGCACACTGTCTTAGGAGGCAAGAGGATCTGTAACATTTAACGAGTAAGGAGATGAGGCTTAGCAGAGTACACTGAAAACCAGCTGGAAAGTGGCAAAGTGAGGACTGTTCCCAGGTGTCCTCAAAGCACAGAGCTCCTTACAAGGTAGACACTGACTGGATTCAAACTCCATGGAAAGAAAGCAGTCATTGTTCAGTGAGATGCAGAAGACTGAAGAAGCATTAAGTCCTATCTCTTCCTGTCTTTTTATCCAAATAAATACTACCCCGAGCTCTATCATTCAAGACCTAACTAAAAACCACATGATGTCAATATCTGAACTGTGGGCACTGAAAGGGTTTTGTTTTTTAAAGGAATATGCACTTGTCTATTAACATGAGAACATGGGAAATGGGACCACAAACTTCTGGTGATCGTTGGAGTGTGGTAAATGAAAGACAAGCATGTTTATATTCTTGGTGACCACGTGCTCCTGCAGGAGTCAATTAGCCCTTGGATTTCCTTAGGTTCCGAGATGCTACCAGGTTTTACTATAATGTTGTGGTTTGCTGGGGCCCAGAATTTTTTTTTTTAATGATAAGAATAGATTTACTTTTTATTATTATAATTTTTTAATATAGGCTAGTCAATCCATCCTAACAATTTATTTTTTTTATTGGTTGTTCAAAACATTATATAGTTCTTGATATATCATATTTCACACTTTGATTCAAGTGGGTTATGAACTCCCATTTTTACCCCAAATACAGATTGCAGAATCACATCAGTTACACTTCCATTGATTTACATATTGACATACTCATGTCTGTTGTATTCTGCTGCCTTTCCTATCCTCTACTATCCCCCCTCCCCTCCCCTCCCCTCCCCTTTTCTCTCTCTACCCCCTCTACTGTAATTCATTTCTCCCCCTTGTATTATTTTTCCCTTTCCCCTCACTTCCTCTTGAATGTAATTTTGTATAACCCTGAGGGTCTGCTTCCATATCCATGCAATTTCCCTTCTCTCTCCCTTTCCCTCCCAGCTCTCATCCCTGTTTAATGTTAGTCTTCTTCTCATGCTCTTCTTCCCTACTCTGTTCTTAGTTACTCTCCTTATATCAAAGAAGACATTTGGCATTTGTTTTTTAGGGATTGGGTAGCTTCACTTAGCATAATCTGCTCTAATGCCATCCATTTCCCTCCAAATTCTATGATTTTGTCGTTTTTTAATGCAGAGTAATACTCCATTGTGTATAAATGCCACATTTTTTTTTATCCATTCGTGCATTGAAGGGCATCTAGGTTGCTTCCACAGTCTTGCTATTGTGAATTGTGCTGCTATGAACATCCATGTAGCAGTGTCCCTGTATCATGCTCTTTTTAGGTCTTTAGGGAATAGACCCAGAAGGGGAATAGCTGGGTCAAATGGTGGTTCCATTCCCAGCTTTCCAAGAAATCTCCACACTGCTTTCCAAATTGGTTGCACCAATTTGCAGCCCCACCAACAATGTACAAGTGTACCCTTTTCCCCACATCCTCACCAGCACTTGTTGTTGTTTGACTTCATGATGGCTGCCAATCTTACTGGAGTGAGATGGTATCTTAGGGTGGTTTTGATTTGCATTTCTCTGACTGCTAGAGATGGTGAGCATTTTTTCATGTACTTGTTGATTGATTGTATGTCCTCCTCTGAGAAGTGTCTGTTCAGGTCCTTGGCCCATTTGTTGATTGGGTTATTTGTTATCTTATTGTCTAATTTTTTGAGTTCTTTATATACTCTGGATATTAGGGCTCTATCTGAAGTGTGAGGAGTAAAGATTTGTTCCCATGATGTAGGCTCCCTATTTACCTCTCTTATTGTTTCTTTTGCTAAAAAAAAAAAAAAAACTTTTTAGTTTGAGTAAGTCCCATTTGTTGATTCTAGATATTAACTCTTGTGCTATGGGTGTTCTATTGAGGAATTTGGAGCCCGATGGGGCCCAGAATTAATGGAGTTCAAGTCAAACTCTAGCATGAATAGTAGGGGGAAAAAAAAACTTGCTTTGTTTTTGTTTATTTCTTATTTTATTATGTGTAGGCCCAAGGCCTTGGATTCACACCAGAGGAACATCTGCCCAATGTTGCTCCCAGTCCAGCTTTCTAACTTCCCAGTGGCTCATCCTGCAGTATTAGTGACCATCAAGGACCCTCTGGAGCTCAGGACACCTCTCAGGAAGCAGCTTTACGGAGCTGGTATAAGGAAATTCTGGTTATTGTATGAATGCATCAATATCACTAGGAATTTGCTATTTTCAGTCTTAAGAGTCATAACATTTTTTCTCTCCATGTGGATTCTGACAGTAGCTTCAGAAGCACATGAAGAAACAAATACGTGGCTTTTTTTTTTTTTCTGTCTACAGTAGCTCCTGTGGACAAAATATAGGATTTCTTTTTTTTACACTTGGGAAGTTATACAATGCCATAAGCAGCTGAAAATACATTTGGGAATTACATGAGTCCCTTGAGGATGGATGTCACAGTTTACCACTAATTGTGTCAGAATTCCTATTGCTTCCACATGAAGAACATTTTCTAAATAATGAACATTTGTGTTGAGAGCTAGCTGGAAAAGTAGATTGTTGTTGGTGATGACCAAGTTTTTTGTTTTGTTTTGTGCTTTTAATAAGCAGAAGATTGTGTATATCCAGACTGTTAAAAAGACCCTTTCTGACCTCAGTATATCTTTCAAAGCAGACACATCAGCCCTTTTTCAAAAATATTCTTGTTTACTTTTCTCACTAATCCACTCAACACTAGTAATGCTATGGTAACGTTTTTGAAAAAATAAATAAATAAGAACAAGTCAAATTGACAAAAGCCTAGGAAATGTAATTTCAGAAGGTGGGATCCATGTTTGAACCTGCATCCCCCAAGACTATCATCTGTGGAGAGAATACCCTCTTGGCACAAGAGAAAAGTGTATTTACATCATTAAAGTGGGTGTTAGGGTCAAAATATAGATAACCTCTGCTCTCCATTGCCTGGAGACAAGAAAAAGGAAAGTCACAGGCTCTCTGATAAGGTTACTACATTTTAATATCTCCTTTGCATGGAAGAACTTTTGAACACTCCTCAAATCTAGAACATTTGGTGGAATTTGGTGTGTTAACAGCTGTGGTTGAGTGCTTGTTTTGCCTAGTAATGCTGTACAATTCCATATGTTGTATATGTCAAAACTGAAGATAATTTTCTGTTAATCTAATAAACAAACAAACCCTGCCTCTCAAAAAGAGAGTTTTACAGCATTGGACAGACTGAAGCTTTGTGTCTATTTAGAAATATCAATAATCTGGTAAAACACACCTGTGGATTGTGAATGGCAGCATATGGCTCACGTATTTATGAAGTATCACCTCCCAGGGCATGCTTTATTGCCTTAGAAGAACAAAGTAGATGCTGATTTACTCAGTGTAAGAAGGCAGAGGATAGATTTTATCTCAAGAAAGCAATATTTTGCAAATAATGATAGTAAATGCAAGTTTCAATATGTACATAGACATTACAATGAATACCAGACTTTCCCATGGCCTTTGATTCTTATGCCTTAGAAAACATGGTAGAAAAAAAATATCTGAACCCAGATTTCTGCATCATGGGTGGCTGATATTCTATGTTTCATTTTCTAAGGGCTTATCCCAGGCATTATCTTTACCAGCTATGTTCTGTGTAAGTTACTACCTTTTTCAACTAAAAACTATAGATAATTATAATGACTTTTCCCTGAGTTAATAGAAAAATAAAATGATGTTTTGATTAAGAGAGGCTGATCACATTATTTATACTATTAAATATTAAAACTTAAATGCCGAATAATAAAGAATCTATCAAATACACTGTGGTTATTTATGTAATTAAAATGGTGTTTCCATGTTATAGATCACAGTACAACTTGTAACACATATGAATAAGTTAATCCATGAATAAAAATTTCAAGGAAATGCATCAAATTGTTAACTGGGTTTCTAAGTATTGAAATTCTGAGAGACTTTTTATTTGTAACTTCTAAAATTATTTTATATTTTTAAATCAGAAAATTATTATTTTATAAAGTAAATGAATAAAGTTTGCTTGCCAGAGACAAAAGAATATTTGCATAAACCTCTACAACAATAACAAGAAACCTGAAGCAGCGCAATTTAGGCAGCACTATTCAGTAATGGTTAAAAGTCAGATGTTGTAACTGAATCTTTACTACTTATTAGTGGCATTACCTTATGTAACTTACCACGTCCCTCTCCCTGTTTCCTCCTCTGTGAAATAAATAACAAAATCTACTTCATGAAGTTGTTGTGCAAATAAAATAAATGTATGAAATTTATATGATACATAAAATAGATGTTCAAAATATATATATAAAACTTTAAGAGCCTGCGATGATCTTCTTTCAAGTCTCCTTCTATATAGTTTTGTTGCCAATTTAAGAGAAGCAAGTTTCAAAATTTGGAAATAAAAAGATTGGAGATTCCCCTCTAAGGCTATATAGGAGCAATGTTGAACAAGCCCACATGTGGGTCAATTTTTGCTCTAGAGGAAGGCAACTGTGTTTGACTTTGCAATTCTGTTGATCCGGATCTGGACTTGGTAAATCTACATTTTTACTTATATAAGATGGATAGGCTGAAAATTATTTTCAACCAGTAGACAGGCAAATAATTTCTATCCAGTAGGAAATGGAACTCCAAAGATTCAGATTTTATTGTACTGCAGGACATTAATCAGTTTTGAATCTAATTTGCAGGATTATTTTAACCTTCTTTTTTTCTAGTGACTATATATTTTTTCTTATTCTGTCCTTTGAACTAGGTTTACTATTCTGCTGTTTCCTTTATTAATGAGGTAAATAAATCTTTAAAACATATTCATTCTATTTTGTATGTAAGCCATGTTTTTATCCTATTGAAAACTATAATTTAACAATGATATTGGACATTTTTTCTTAGAGAGTCATTTCTCGTATTAAAAATGTTAACAGATATTTACCTTTCTAAGTATAACATACAGTTTTATTGGTGATGAATACAGAAGACAAAAAAGGAAGATATTACATGAGATCTTATGTTAAGGATTCCCAGATACTTCATAGGGAGTTTCACCCTCAGAATGAGATCCACAGGAAATATATTGTGAAAGGAGGAAATGGATGGATGTTCAGAACTAATGCTTTCAAAGGCAGTTTTCCAGGGATTCCAGTTTAGACCCTGTACCTCCTGGCCTGTCCAATGGTCCATTGGGGACAAGAGTACATGAACAGTGATATAGGTTTGGGTTCCAGAGGTAATCCTTAGCTACTTCAAATTTTAGTCTGGAGTTGGTCATACCTTAGGTCTGGAGGTTGTCAAAGTATGATTTGAGGCCCTACAGGGTGCCTAAGGACATTTCAGGCACAAAGTCAAAATAATTTTCCATACTATGGGAATAATAACCACACTATGTTGTTATTTACATTTTCACTGTGTTAACATTTGCACTGATGGTGCAAAGAGAATGGTAAGACTGTTTGCACTTGAACATGCACTAATATGTACTGGTAATCACATTTCTTCACTAAATGGAAAGACAGAAGTCCTCACTTTTTTTTATTTGATGCCACATCTTTCTAATGTAATCAAAACCATCCATTGACTGAGTACAGAAACAGCTGGGAGAACCCAGGTGTCTCCTACTAAGCCAGAAACTAAGGAGAACTAGAAGAATTTAAAATAGTTCTACTCTCCTCCCTAAGAATCTTCTTGAAAAATGTATCTATATTTTATTTAAAAATATGAAATAGATCTGGCCTTCACACACACATACACAAAACACATCAGTCTTACTTAACAGTGTCCTTGATCAAGCAGTAAAATTTACCAATCTTATTAAATCTCAACACTTGAAATATATTATTTAATATTCTGTGTGATAAAATGGAAAGTATGCATAAAGTCCTCTTGCTAGCTACTGAAGCTTCCCTGATTAAAACACACACACACACACACACACACACACACACACACACACTTGTGTAACTGAGATGCAGGCTGAATTAGCTGCTCCCCCATGTCCATATAATATCACTTTTACCTGAAAGAATGACTGAAACTCTAATTATCCATACTTGGGTATCTGGCAGAAATTTTCTCAAAAAATGAGTGAAACAAGCCTGTCAAATCAAGGAAAACACTAGAAGCATTTATTGCCAATTAAAAACATTTTAGCTTGTAATCAAATATTAGAATTTAGAAAGTGGAATCCACCACTGTGAGCTTGACAGCTTTCCAAAATGTAAAACAATTTTTCTGTTGGAATAAGTGGTAATATTCATAGAAGTAGTTATTTATGCTGTGTAATGGAATGAGTCAACATTTAGAAGCACTAGCTATAAAACTGTGAACTCATATTTTGCAAATGACCACTGAATGATGTTAACAAAATTATGCATGGGTATAAAATTGACTCAAAGACAGACCAATGACTGTTAATGTACAAAGTACCACCTGTCAAGTTTTGTAATAGCATCACAGAATATCCTCAATTATACATCTAAAATATGTGAACCCAGTTATAGCACTAGTGGAACAGAAGAATAACACAGCAGGAATAGAGTTTTAAAATGACATTAGGTACTAGGCAAGGGTATCCTCAACAATCTGAAAAGTTTAGTGTTCTCTTGTCTGTATGATACAACATTTTCTTCCTATAATACAACCAAGACCACCTATTGCAATAGATAGAAGCAGAAACAGCTCTGAGAATCCAGCTGTTCTACTAAGACAGAAACTAAGGAGAACCAGAAAAAAATTAAAATAGTGCTACTCTCCTCCCTAAATATTTTTTATTTTATTTATTTATTTACTAACATTTATTTTTAGAGTTTGTTTTGTTTTGTGTTGGACTTGGAATTGTACCAAGGGGTGATTAAGCACTGAGCCATATCCCCAGCCCACCCCCTTTTAAATTTTGTTTAGAGACAAGATCTCCCTAAGTTGTTTAGGATCTTGCTAATTTGCTGAGCCTGGCTTTGAACTCAAGACCCTCCTGCTTCAGCCTCCGGAACTCTGGGATTATAGGAATGTGCACTCAAATATACTCAGCAGTATATTTTATTTTAGAATAACATACCTGTTTTTCATTTAAAAGTGTCATTAGTATTAGCATGTGATGTGTTTATTATTCTAATTTTAAGTTCATAGTTATATATTTTTATTTCTTGGTTTTAATTTTCAAAAGTGTCAGTACATATGACCCACATAGCAAAAAGTCTCTGGGGTCTTCAAGAATTTTTTAGAACATAAAGGGATCCTGAAGCACAGCATTCTAAGTACTAAGCAATAAAGATATTGTCATGCTCAGATTCTTCACCTGAAGAACAAAATAATCTTTAAAGCAACTTAGAATAGAGTTTAGGAACTTGGGGCATGGAAGAATTGGGGAATTATTTCAAGTATGAAAGCTCAGTGAAGTTTACATCACAGATTGGAAAGCAAGTAAAAAGCTATGATTTGATGAATAATTTTTATATACATAGAGTCTTGGGACAACTCAAATTAAGGCTTACATTTAAATAATCACAATGCTTATTTTAGAAAGCATGTGCTTTACAAGGATACACACAAAAGGCTTTCCTTTACAACACTGTTCATACTAATCCTATTTCTGTGTGTTAATCTATTATCAAACAGAGGGACCTACCCAATGTTTACATAGATGTCTGGAATGGGAGGCCCAGGGGCTGCACTCCACTTTCCTCTGGTTCCAAATGGAGACAACATCTTTATCAACAGGGCAACAGAGGTTTTATAAATCCCATCATTTCAACTCCCTTATTGACTGTACTTAACTTTTTTCCCCCAAGAAATTCCTATCACAATAAAGAATCACAGTTTTTCATTTAGGTGCCAGGTGAAGTCATAAGCTAATGAGGAAATGATTGAAGTAATTTTATAATTTATCTCAGAAAATTTCACATAATTTCTAACCCCCGGACCTTCAGCGATCCTGACACATAAGCTGAGACAAAGGCAAAGATCTCTCTCCTTCCAGGATCAGTCTCCTAACGTGTTGATTATCACCTTTTAAAACTGATGTTTACGTGTTTTTCAAAAGCTAATGAGTAATTCTTGACAATATGAACTCAATATATTGACTCATGCTGGTAAACAAACAAACAATAGTGAGGACAAAAGCATAAAGGACACCCAATCTCAGTAATTAATTGACAATGTCTCTTTTTTTCAGTTGTAGAGTATGGTTTTCATGGTCAAGTCAGACTAAAAAGGATGATGATGATGATAACGTCGATGACAAAGAGGACAGTGATGATGATACAAGGAAGAAGACAATGACATAGTGGAGGAGGAATATACAGAATTGTCCCCATTTTATTTTGCCAATTAAGGATATTAAAGAACTATTATCTTCTATTTCCACTATTTAGTAAAAGAAAAATCATTTTAACACAAATATTGAAAGATAGAAGGATATAATCTCAGAAGAAAGGAGTCATTCTTAGAATAAGCTAGTTAACAAATTTATACTAATTAGATATAAAGATAAAATTTATACGGGAATACACTGTCGGTGGGATTGCAAATTACTGCAACCACTACAGAATTTAATACAGAGGTGTTAGGGTTTGGATGTGAGGTATCGCCCAAAAGCTCACATGTGAGACAATGCAAGATGGTTCAGAAGAGAAATGATTGGGTTATAAGAGTCTTAACCCAATCAGTGAATTAATCCCCTGATAGGGATGACTAAGTGGTAACTAAAGTGGAGTAGGGTGTGGCTGGAAGAGGTCAGACTGGAGCTGTGGATTTGGTGTATATATTTTGTATCTGTGGAGTAAAAATTCTCTCTTTTCTTCGTGATCACCACCTCAGCCATTTCCCTCTGCCACACTCTTCTGCCATGTTGTTTCTATCTTACCTGGAGCCCTGCGGAATGGAGCTGTCTATGGATTGAGACCTCTGAACCTGTGAACCCCTAAATAAACCTTTCCTCCTTTAAAATTCTTCTGGTCAGGTCTTTTGGTCACAGCAGCGAAAAATCTGACAAAAAGAGGAAGTTCACAAAAGACTAGAAATGGAACCACCATATGACCCAGGTATATCCAAAATAATTTAATCAGCACACTATAATGATACAAGTAAACCCATGTTTATCAGTGCAATTCCCAGTAGCCAAGTTATGGAGCCAACCTAGATGTCCATCAAAAGATGGCTGAATAGAGACAACGTGGTATATACAATGGAATTTTACTCAGCCATAAAGAAAAAGGAAATGATATCATTTGCAGGAAATGGATGGAACAGGAAACATCATGCTAAATAAGAAAAGTAAGAAAGTCAAGGGCCATATGTTTTCTCTCATAAGCAGAAGCTAGAGAGAAAAGGGCCTACATGGAAATAGAATGGAGACTAGTAGAACAGAGAAAGGATCGTGGGAGTGAGGAAGGAAGAGAAAAGGGAGGCGCAGGAGGATGAATTAGATCTATAGGTACTATGTGCATGTACAAACAAATCACAATAAATGCCACTTTAATGTATAATTATAATGCACCAATAAAAAATAAGAAGAGTTTATATGTACTCCTAACTACACACACACAGAGCACCCAGTACCAGGCAATAGAAACTACTTGATAAAATAGTAACTAATAGAATTAGATACAAAGAGGTAAGGATTGTTGTAACTTTAAAATTTGCTTGCCTTCCTGGCTTTTTGCTTCATTTCTATTCTACTTCAGAAATAGTTTAATATCAACTTCATGTAAATCTTCATGTTTCTCATGAAGTCTTGCAAATGGGCCTCCAAAAGAACAATAAAGATCTGTAATAACATTAAATAATATTTCCAGAAATGCCTGCCACTATTCAAGGGGTCTTGGACTTATGTCAAAGTAAGAAGCCAGTTTTTTTTTCTTTAGAAATACTCCCCTTCAAGAGATTACAAGTCAAGCAGAAAAATTTGCTCAGCAATGAAATTAGCAATAGGTCCTCAGCTGAATCACAGTAGCAACCATGTATATAAATAAGTTGATAGTAAGTTTTTAACCAGAAAATAACCTTCCATACAAGTCTTTGAAGTTGCATGATTTTAACCCACTATTCTAGCCATGGAAGTCAAATAACACAAAATGAGTGCTTTCACACCCCTATCCTACACTTATTGGAGCACCTATGAACCATGACTGTCTCCTCCAACCAAGTGCAAAAATAGTCTCCCAATACTTCTTTTTTGTATAACACACAGGTTAATCCAAACAATTGACTCAATTTGGCATAAAGGATGAAATGCATTTTCTATTCCTGTTCTATATTTTCTATTGCAATATTTGCAGACATTTTCAGTCATGTCTTTTGCTCAAAAAACTCCACTGACTTATTCATTCAATAGGTATTGATTGAGATTCTTAGATATGTTAAATTATATATGGTTCCTTGTGTGTCGACCTAGGAGCCAGGGATAAGAAGGCAATTAGAATGAATTGACCTCCAAAAGCTTACAGACTAGTGGGAAAATCAGAAAAAAAAAGTTATTAATTACAGTGAGGAGGCTAATAACTAAGTGATATATGAAAAGGGGCTCTGAGTACACAGAGGCGAAAGACCTCATTGGAGAACTCATTGTGCACGACCTATAAAAAACAGATGTCCCTCATCAGGAGTCTTGAAGGATGAACAGGAAGGACTTTACTGTTATTTGAGGCTGGGGGAAAATATATTTTCAGATAAAGAGAAGAGAATATGTGAATCTATTAAGTTGTAAAATGGAATGAAAAACTATGAGATGCAAAGAGTTGGTAGATTGAAGGGGAAGGAGTGGGTTAGACCAAGCTAGAGAGGAAGGAGTTTCCTGATTACAGAAGCTCTAAATGATGAGCTAAGGACAACACAAACTATGACATTATTAATTATGACTTCATTCATAATTAATAAAAAAGATGACGGTGTGTCCAGGATATCATATTTACTAAGCAGGATTTTCAACAGATTTACAATAACAGGTTTTATATATTTTCTATATTTTATATGACATATTTTAAATATATCATATTCAATTATATGTGTTGATAAAATTATATACCAGTGATATTAGTAAATTATATGTTATATATTTATATACAATATAATATATATGCATTCACTATCTACAATATAATATGAATATACAATTGACTATGAATTGACTCAATTTGGCATAAAGGAGGAAATTCAATTGTTATTTCTGTTCTAGTATTTTATTGCAACATTTTCAGACATTTATATTAATGTCTTTTACTCAGAAATCTCAGACATCCATATTGGATTACAGACGGTATATTATATGGGTATTGCTTTATAGATAGTATATTATTATAGGCATATAAATATAATGAATACATCTAGCACATATGTTATACATATAGTATATGGATTACATATGATAGTGTATTTCATATTAATAACTATATACTATCTATAAAATATTATGTGTATTATATTGCATATATAGTATATGAATTATACACAAACAATGTTAACATATGTAATGTAATACTTTATTATGGGGGGGCCACCCCTGAGCTACCATAGCATCTTCACTTGGCCTTGAGCCAAGAAGGTTTTGATCTAGCATTGTACTGTGGCTGCTTCTCCCACTCTGCGCGATGCATGTGATTACTGCCTTCACATGGCTTAGAAGTCTGCTTTCTCATAGCTCCTAATGGGCATAACCCATTAGGCTTGGACAGCCCACCCCCTGCCTTATTTGGTGAAGAATAGTTTATGGAAAAGCCTTTGTGTACCCCCCATATAAAAATAAACCAAACCCTGGCTCACATTCTCTCTCCTTCCAGTGTAGAAGCAGGACCTCTAAGGTTGCAGAGCTGTCCCCCACCCTCATTTTTTTAAATTATTTATGTGTAATATCATTTTTCACCATATTTCTCAGCCAGCACATTTCATGCAAGGGAAACCCAAATTTCATAGTCATGCGAGATGTGGGAAAGAGAATCGAGACGTTATTATGTTTATTGTATCATATATTAACATATAATACAGCAACTATATAAAATGTTTTGTTTCAATTTTTTATATTATAAAATATAATATACTTTTATGATGTGTAAATATATAGTTATCTTACAATATAATGCACTAATTGCATTAACATACTTATCATCTATTTACATATTCATATAAGTATACATGTTAATATATTACTTCATATTAATATGTAATATACCATAAAATTAGATAGCACGTATAACCATATCTATAATACCTATAGGTTTATATTTATATCTCTCTATTTTTACCTTAATATTCATTCTACTGATATGGGACATGCTCTGACCTGCATGCATATATATGCAGATATACATGGTCCAGATTTAGTTATAATTTTTACACTTTATGCCAAGAAGTCTGCTAGTGATAATTTTACACTGATATACTTAATAAAAGCTTTGGGTTCTTTAGTGGTTTTACACCAACCTCTTTAAAATTTCTACACTGGGAACTGTACTCATTGCTAAAGCAATTTAGACTACATGTTGTACAACATAATAATATATCAGAATCTAGTTAATCGCCAGACCAGAACAATAGAAGCAATATGCTTTGCAATTATCAGTGTATCATGTCTCTTTTGGAGTTAGGAGTCACACAGTCTGGAACTATATCCCTGGGCAAGCAACTTAACATTACTGAACATCAGCTTTCTATTTTTTTTTTAATGAGTCTAGTAAAGTAGGTTTTTTTTTTTGTTGTTTGTTTGTTTGTTTTTTCCTTTTATGGTGCTGGGGATTGAACCCAGGGCCTTGTGCATGCAAGACAAGCATTCTATCAACTGAGCTATATCCCCAGTCTCCTAAAAAGGTGCTCTTAATAGAGATACTATAAAGATTAAATAATCATGGTATTTATGATAACATATCCTAAGTACTCATCTCAAAGTTGCCATGTTTTAAACTACAACCTCATCCTAAGCTGCACAGGTCACACACAACTCTATTTGCCTTGACTTCTCTCTCTCTCCCTTTCTTTCCTACCCTACATCTGGTTTATGAGCACATCCTCTTGATTCTACTTTCATAATATACCTACAGTCTCATCCTAGCTCTCCACCTCCATTGCTACCACTCTGATTCAAGGCAGCATTCTATTTCAGATGTATAACTCAACAGCCTCATCTCCCACATAGCAGACAGAGTGATCCTTTTACTGTGTAAGTCATATCACGTTTTTCATGCTTTAAGATGCCCGAAGCCTGCCAATCTCACACAACTCTGAGGACTTAGTCTTCACAGTGACTTTCAAGGTTCTACCTATCTGATCCCCTGCTCCCTCTCTGCCCTTCTCTCCCTCACTCTTTCCCTTGCTCCTTCCATTTCAATCACCCAGACTTCTTACAGTTCTTCAAACATGTCAAAAATACTCCTGTCTAGAAGTTGTTGGCTGTGTTCTTGGATTAGAAAAAGCTTCCCCCTGATAACAGGTACCAGACTACTCCGTTAATTCCTTCATGTCTCTACTTAAATGCCACCTTATCACTGATGCCCTCCCTGACTGCCCTTTGTGACACAGCATTCTTCCCAGCACTCCCCATCAGCCAGCCTCATTCCTCTTCCAGAATGCAAATCACGCTATGTCATCACTCTCAGGGTGATTCCACACTCTGTCCAAACTCAAGGTAGCATTGTATTTCTTCCCTCCTTAACATTAGGCACAAACATATGACTTAATTTTGGCCAATGAAATGTGTATTTGTCTTCTGGCTTCAAGAGCAATTTACTGTTCCACTTGAAGATAATGGTGCACAAATCAAGAGGAAACGTGTTATCTTGAATCCCTATGTAACTCAATTTCAGATCCTGTTGTACGTGGCATAAATGACAAACACACAGCGAATGGGTTAAGCCACTAATTAATCCGCTAATGGGGGTTGTTACTGAAGCACAATCTAGATAATCTTGATCAATCTATTACTTGATATATATTTATTTGTTCATCCATGTGCTGTCTGATTCCCTCACCAAAACACCAAGTTGCAGAAATCAGGAACTTTGTTTTGTTCACAGTTATGTCCAACAAAAAGAACAATGCCTGGCTCATGGTGCATGTCCAATAGCTTGGTAGAATAAATAAATATACAGATGGATAAAGGCTTAACATGTGGCAGGCACTGTTTTAAGTGTCACTTGATTTCCATATTACCAAAAGATTGAATCTATTGTTATGTTCATTGTACAAATATGGAAACTGAGAGAATGGTACAGAGTAGAAAATCAATAAATATAATATCTATATTTTTCCTAAAAAAAGGAAGTACAGTTAATAAGGTTTCAGTATCCTTTCCTAGGCAGTGTTCAATAAATGATGGAAAATGGATTTATGTAAGTGGAATATCAGAGCATCAAGCTAAAAAATGTTCAATTTTTATCTTCACTGTGTTCAAAAAATGTTGTATTACTGAGAGAAAATTTTATAAATTTTTCCAGTGGTACTATGTACCCTATGAAAATTAACTCTGCTCATGATATTGAGGGCCTTTCTCCATAGGGGCATATCTCTGTTTTAGCTTATTACGGAGGAAGAGCTAATGAAAGGCAGTCATGGAGAGAGGGACAAAGTATCTGAGGAGGACTCAGATATTCCTGGGTTTGAATTCCTGCTTGGAACCTTATTAGATGTGGTCAACAGATT
The DNA here is from genome assembly GCF_052094955.1 of Ictidomys tridecemlineatus. Classification (NCBI taxonomy): domain Eukaryota; kingdom Metazoa; phylum Chordata; class Mammalia; order Rodentia; family Sciuridae; genus Ictidomys; species Ictidomys tridecemlineatus. The sequence goes on from NC_135480.1 coordinate 35,213,360, forward strand.
AGTCACTTAATAGCTCTATGTGTCCATTTTTTCAACATAAAAAAAAGATATTAATATCTATTCACAATGTCACTGTCAGGAGTAAATAAAGTTATGTATATAAATTGTTCAACCAAAAGTTAATCAATGAAAGATAGCTATTAGTAGTAAAAAAAGACAAATAAATAGATGAGAGTTTCTTTCCCTGATGTTCTGCTCTATGAGAGTGCTTCTGAAAATGTATTCTGGGAAACACTAATTCTGTGGAATTTAAATAGCTGTTACAAGAAAAAGATGTTTACTGTGACCGCTATGGTAAACCAAAGTTGGGCAAGTACAGCACGGTTTCCAATTGCATGAATTCTGGAGATGTGCTGCTGGATGTCCTTCTCATTCACTATGTGTGCTACTAAGGACCACTTGAACTCTCTGTGCCTTAGCTTTGCCACTCATAAGGTGTAGACAGTAATTGCATCTAAAATATAGGGTTATCTCAAGTATCAAATACAATCATCTATGTATAGAGTAACTCCAAACCAAGACACATTTTTTTAACCAATGCTTTACTGTGAAAACCTTCAAACATACAGAAAAGTTGAAAGAACTTTCATCTACCAACATTTGCATCTACCACATGGGTTCTATTAATTAATATTTTTCTAAATTTATTCATTACATCTTACCTATCTATCAATCAACTTTTTTCTGTGATACTTTTAAGAGTGAAAAGAGACACTATTAATATTTAGGCAAGGATAGGTTGTACTGGGACTCTTCTAGGTACATGTGCTATATGCCTTCCTGTATAATTTACCTACCCCAATGAGCAGTAGATGGTAAACACACAATAAATTACAGTTATTATAATTTCTACTTAAGTTCTGAAAGGTCTAGATTAAACAGACACATGGTATTCTGGCCTGCAGGTACAATTCTGAATGGTTTTCCTATTACTTAATTCAGTGGTTGTCTGAGATTGTCTCTGTATCACTGCAACTTTTATTTTATAGCACTCCAAAGACTCAATGATTATTAGTGGTCACTGTGGCATATCTGCCCCACTCTGCATCCTTGAGAAAATTAATAAATCCTCAAAACTATATAGGTTGGGAGGCATAAAATTTTATCTAGAGAGTTCACCACATTGTAAAATAAGTCCACTTCTGCTTGCAAAGTTTCCCAACTGACCACTCAATAATTGGCCCACACAAATTCTGCCTCCACATCCAGATTCTTGTTTATTTGCAGCCAAGGGGTTTATTGAGAAAATTAAAGGATGGGCTCACTAGTTAGGTTTGTAGATATCAGCTAAGTTGGCCAAGGAAAAGTATATTTATAAATTAGTTCAATATCATGAATAACAATAAAAGCAATTTTGAAAATAAAAAATAAATAAATAAATTTTAAAAAGAAAATACTACAGTTTTAAGATCATAGGACTTTCTGAGAAAGGGAAAATATGCTTCTTCATTATAATAGATAATATAATAATAAGATAAAGATGCTTTTGTTACCACATGTAGAATATATAACACATGAGCTTCAAGTTTTATAACCTTGAGTAAGTCCTGTGATTCCTAAATTCCTTACCTTTAAATTTATATATCACCACATTACAAGATTAACTGAAACACGACTTGTAAAAGCAAGTTATACAACTGAAAAGAATCTTACAAATATAAGACATAATTAATTTTCCATGGAGAACAGTGGTGCATGCCTCTAATCTTAGCAACTCAGGAGGCTGAGGCAGGAAGAACATTAGTTCAAGACTAGCCTCAGCAACTTAATGAGACCCTCAACAACTTAGTGAGACCCTGACTCAAAATAAAAATATATATATATAAAACAGTCTGAAGATATAGCTCAATGGTGAAGCACCCATGACCTCAACCCCCAGTACTATAAAAATTTATCTTTCCATGTACCTGAATATTCTGTTTCTGCAATGTAAAAATTTAGACGCTATAATTTCTTATAATTAACACCTGAGCTGCCCCACCATGGATGTATTTTATATTCCTTTAAAAAAAGATATTCTATTTAATTTTTAAAAGTATGCAGCATTTCTAGACAAATCTAAACTGGGCTACACAGAAATGTAGTATGTCATAAAATGTTCTGCAAAGATCTTCCCAAAGTAACATTTAAAGCTGGATTCCTTTTAACACTACTAAGAGACACTAGTTGGAAATATCCTCCATACCAGAAAGTGACTGAGAGAATTTTTTCTAGCTGAGAGATGCTGTTTGCTGTAAAACCTCAAAATGAGAAATAATGGATATTGTCTTGTGCCCCCACCCACTATGCCCTCTTCCAGGATTATACCATATGTGTTCTTGACTTTTGGAAGGTCAATACTCTGTAGCTGTTAATTAATAAATATCTTTACAGTTGTCTTATATTGGAACTAGTAGCACAGAGAAGGGAGAGAGATAAGATCTGTAAGATTTGTATGGTATAAATTCAAAATAATTTTCTGAACATGTTTTGTGGCTTCTATTTAGTCAGTTTTTCCTGTTCCAGAAGGTGTCTGTCATGGCAGAAAGAATGCAAGCCTCTTCACCCAATACCTTTGTTTGAATCCCATATTCTTTTTAATCTTGAGGCAATCTTTTAAGTTCTCCTTCCTTGGCTCATCAGAACAACAAACATTGTGATCTTTCTTCCTTGTTGAGAAGATGAGGATAAGTCATGGTAGCACCAGTCTATGGTTAGTGATGGAGGGACATCAATTACCTTCTACCTCCTTTCTTTCATTGTCTTTATTTAATTCATTTATTCATTTAATTTTTGTAATTCAAGTAAAGTGTGATATTTGGCTATTAGTTTTGTTTAAATCTAGTTTTGTTATGTACTGCTTGTGTCACCTGCCTCTGAATTTCAAATTCTTCATCTGTAAAATTGGATTCCATCAAAGTGTCTCTGAGGCTGCCCTAGGGTAGGGGCAGAGTAACCAAAGAGGTAAATCTACAAATAGCAAAACTTAGATTTCCTACCCTCTACTCTCAACCAGAGCAGCTCTACATTAATCCACCTTATATGTTGATATTTCCTGCAAGATTTCTATGTAAACAAAGAATTCCAGTCATGTGAAATAAAACAAAGAAAATATCTGGACCAGTCAATCAGCTAATGACAGGATTCCATTTCCATACACAGTTCTAATGATCCTAAATACTACTGAAAGGCTTATTAAGATCTCAATCCTAAAGATCTAGTTTTTCAGGGAGCTGGATTTTCTGTGGGATTTAAAAGATGCTTCCCTACTGTAAAGGAACTTGCAGTCTCAAAGAGGAGATATCTGCCCAAGAGACTGTTGAAAAATCATGAGACATACAAGGGCCACTGTGAATAATGTGGGGATGAGGAATGGGAACTCAAAGAGCGGAGAGTATCTTAAGGCCTGGAAGAAGAGGGTCTTCAGCCAGGTGGAGAAGGACAGCCAGGTAGAGAAGGAGTTTTAATAAAGGGATGGGAAGGCCATTCACAGTGCAGAATATAGCCTAAACAAAGACAGAGAATAAGAAAAAACACAGGAGGACGGGAACCTTCAAGAGACCAGCCACCTCCTACTGGAGATCGATGAGAGCAGATGTTTTGTAAATACCTTCAATGGCAAACTCACTCGGACATTTTGGGTTTTAGCATATGATAATTCAAGAGTTGTTTTGAGTAGAATATGATAAATGTTTTAAGAAGCTAAAACTCATGATATTGAGAAAATTGGGGGTAGAAACACTGCGATTCTATTCAAAGACCATTTAAATAATTCTTATCTTACTTTGCTTCATTCAACAAAATCAATCTTTTCCTTGATATGCCTTCCTTATTAGGCTTTCTGCACCCCAGGATCTGTTTTTCTCTCTTCTTCACAAGCTATTCTGGGTTTCTGGCTTCTCTCCATTCCTCCAGAATCTCAATCTTAAAACATCTGGGGGTTCAGCTACTATGTTTCTTCACTTTCTTGTCTCTCTTAACTCTCTTGATTATCATCTAGTCTCCTGACTTTTAGCACCATCCATGTGCTGATGAACCTCCAAACTTAAATCTCCAGCTGAGCCAGATTTTTTTGTGTGGGGGTGGAGGGAGGAGGCTAGGATTTGAACCCAGGGTCTTGTTCATGCAAGGCAAGCACTCTACCAACTGAGTTATATCCCCAGCCCCTGAGTCATATTATTATAAACAGCTGCCTGCATAATATTTCTAACAATCATCTGAAACTCCAGTGACTCAAAAATATGCCTTATGCAAAATGGCAACTCTATTTTTTCAGCTGTTTGGGCCAAAAATTGTGTTTTCATCCTTAAATCTACTTCTTTTGTCACACACCATATACTATTCATAAGCAAGTCCTCTTGGGAGTACCTTCAAGACAAATGCAGGACTCTGACAGGGCCCACTGCCTCTACCACTCCTACTCTGGCCAAAGACACTACCATGTTTCCTTCAACTTACTGTAACAGCTTCCTAACTGGTCTCCTACTTTATATGAGCTTTTAGAGTCTGACACAAGGAGATGAGATAATTTTATTAAAATATAAGCTTGGACTGGGGCTGTAGCTCAGTGGCAAAGTGGGTGCCTAGTATGTATGAGGCACTGGGATCAATCCTTAGCACTGCATAACAATAAATAAAATAAAGGCATGCTGTCCATCTACAACTACAAAAAAAATTAAAAATAAATAAATGAAATGAAATGTAAGCTAGATTGTGTCTTTCCTCCCCAAATGCTCCATGGTTGTTCTCACTTGGCAAAGAAGCCAAGTAATAGCCTCTGGACTCCTGCCTTGCTTGACCTGCATCCCTTCCTTCCTATCTACCTATTCAGTCTCACTTCAGAGACTTTGCTATAAATTACTCACGGTCACAGGAATGTTCTTCTATCCGACATTCACAGGTATTGCTCTCTGACCCTTTTCAAGTCATTCAGCATCGATAGTCCTACCTTATTATCCTCTTAATATTATAGGCCTCACCATCAGTATTCCTTAATCATCTTTTCCCCTTTGTTTTTCTTCATGATTCTTCATCCATATATCTCTTTTATAGTTTTCTATTTATTTTCTGATTTTACATTAGAAAGTAAGCTGCATGAGGGGAGGTTATATCAGATTTCATGTGTTACTTTGCTTGCTGCTGTATTCCAGTTTCTGCCACTGTGACTCTACTTGGAATTCAATAAACACTTGTCCAGTGAGTCAAAGTGATTAAGTTGAATAAAGATCTAGACCATGGTGGCAACAACAGTTTGAAATGGAAGGGGGAAGAACCAAAAGGAAAGCATATCAAAGAAAAAAACAGTTACTAAATTGTCTACTAGAAATAAGTGAAGGAGAATAGTAGACAGATTGTCACAGGAGCATTTCGTTGTTATTCCACTTTGTAGTGTAGACACATAAAACCTCCATTCAGTAGGTCTCCCCTTCCTGAAAGTGAAAATGACATGAATGAAGAGAAGAATGCCTCCTATCCCCCAAAAGATCACTCTCCATGCAGCTAATCCTCTCACTACTTTGAGAAACACATAAAGGTACTCGGCACTTCTCAATTTCAAAAAACTTTTTGGGGAGTCTACAGAATTATCAACAAGAAAGAGCTCTGAAAGTTAAATGACTTGCTCAGACATAGAGTAGCCATCCATGAGCACAGACACCCTGATCATTTCTTTGATATAATTGACCCCTAGGAGAGTAACTGGCATTTAGTCTTCACTTACTACACACTTGGAAAATGGAGTTGGACCAAAACACAGGGAGAGAGTTAAGATTTCAGTGTAAGTCACTACTCCAAACCTCTAGGATCCAAACCATCTTGGTTGTTCAGCAGGGAAGAGTTACAATTTTTTAGATGTCAAATATCACTCAATTAGTTGATAACAAAGATGTTTGTTAACACCTAAAATTTATGCTAAGTATAGTGCAAAACTAAAAATAAATAATGATATGTTCTATAAATGTGTATTGATAATTTAAAAGCATATCATCTCCTACCCTCAAGAAGCCTCCAATCTAGCAGAGAAGAAAAACATACTAGAAAAAAAACTGAAGACAAACCTGACAATGGCCCCATCAAATTATTTAAAAGATGAAAATGTGAAGCTGTATAGATATTCATGCAAGGACAAAAAGAATGTAGACAAAAAGCCTTTATTTAGTTAATTAAATGCACTTCTCCTTGCGGGGGTGGGGAGGGTGGCGGAAGAAGACTGGAGGTAGTTAGGAATGGATAAAATGGCAGCTGGGGTGGAGGGGTAAGATAAGAACATTCCAGATGAGAAGATCCTCAAGAAAGGGTGTTCTAGAGCATGTCACAGTAACATAATGAAAGCAATGATTCTTCCCCAATCCCAGAGGAAAACACAGCCACCCAGAAGTCACAATAGCCAACACTTACTTGAGAAACAGTCTCTGGATCCTCAAGTCTTGACAGGCCCCTGGAAGAGTAGATCACATTCAACTGTTCTGACTTCTCCATGTTACAGAAAAGAACCAGAATCAGTGAGAGAGAGAGAGAGAGAGAGAGAGAGAGAGAGAGAGAGAGAGAGAACAGCTCTCTGAAAGTCCTCCTGAAAACTAAAGGAAATAAAATCTTTGAGAAGGGAGAAAAGGAGAGCTGAATACTTCAACTCTTGACTTTGCTCAGCAAAGCACCTTGCTTTAATAAAAATGAAATCTTCACAAGTTATACATATTTAATTTACTGATTCAAAGATGAGTCAGAAGAGAAAAACAATAGTTGTGAACCTTTCAGTGGTAGAGAGAGAGAGATGTTTTCAAAGTGTTCCCAGAGCCTTTCCGAGGTCAAGCTCATCCGAGGTTGCTGTAACGCATAGGATTTGTATTCATAGATGTGGCTTGATGAGACCAGAGTAATCATAATTCTTATATAGTAGATGCCATTAATCAATAGGAGGGGATATAAAAAGTCACACTCCTCCCTCCCTGTGCCAGGAAAGAGGATGGCAGTCCATTTCCGGATGTATGCCACAGCCGGCAGAGTGACTCATCCTGTGCCCAAATACCACAGGGACGTGAGGAGGAAAGGAAGAAATGAGGACTGTGACAGGCCGAGAAAGCAGTGGCCACCACAATCAATCTGACACAAGCCTTTTCTAATAGCTACAATAATAAGAGTTTTGCTGAATCAGAGCCCCTTTGAGGTGAAAGGGGCGTCAGAGGGTGTCTAGTCCAAATCCCTCATTTTATAGATGAGCAAACTGAGTCTCAGGGGAGGATATGACTGAGCCAAGGTCAGAAAGCAAGAGAGTGGCAGAGCTCAGCACAGAGCTGAGATCCCCAGAAAGGTGTCGTCTGCAGTACATGACCTTGCATAGCAATTACATGAACATGAGAACATCTCTACCAGCAAAGGTCTGAAAACCATTTGCATGTTGGTTCTTGGAACTTAACCAACTGCTTCTGTAGGCAGCATGGCTTATGTGGTAGGGGTTTGTGGAACAGTGATGGGGGGTGCAAAGGGAATGAAGTTTGGAGTGATAATGATGTGGTTTCCAGGCGAACCCCCAAAAGCTTACCTAATTCATAATCTATTGGAATAACAGTTCTACCAAAAATATTATTATAGTCAAACCCTTTCCATAGCATTTTCATGGAATAATGCAATTGGAATACTGGTGTAGGAGGCAGACATGAACATGATGGCGTATGTCAATGGCTCTTGCCAGAGCATCAGAGATGGAGGAAGGATCATGGAGATAGCAATGTGGTTTAGCAGCAAGTTAACCCTCTACACCAACAGAGAAGGCAGGTATTTCATTCATCCATTCCCTCCTTGTCTTGATAAGAGGGTAAAAGCGCAGCCCACCAAAGAGTAAAGCCTGGCTCTGCCAAGTCCCCATCTGGATGTAGCCATTATTAATAAGTCTGGTTCTTGAGATGCAGGTGTTTGGTTGATCTGCTTCATAAGCTTTGTACTCAGCTGGATTCTTTCATATTTTCTAACTCACAAATAAGGCTGACAGTTGTTAAATGACTAGAAAATATTGGGTGTAATTGTACTAACAACAATTAAAATAATAGATAGCTAAATATCGCATATATGCAATTATGTGCTATGCAGTATGCTCATTATTTTATATTCATTATAATAATCTTTGCAATAACTTTTAAGTTGAAGATATTATACTCACTTTACAAAAAAAATAAAAGAGAAGTTCAAGGCAGCAAAACAATTCCTTGGCAAAGCTAATAAATAAGAAATCTGGAAATCTAACTCAGAACCATCTTACTTAAAAGTCCAGTCTTCCAAACATGCCATTGAGTCAAGGCATTCAGGCCATATTGGAGTTCACCCTGGCATAATTTTTCACTGAACATCAATCAAATGCCACAGCCCCCATTTATACCCAGGCATCACTGAGCTAGGATGCAGCAAGACTTTGGTGCAACGTATTTGCACCCTCGTCATTTGGGGAAAGTATTTGATGAAGATTGGAATCACACACTGATGAACAGTTATTCCTATATTTGATGACGATTAGAACCACACATTGTGGAAAGTACTAGAATAACAATATGGATGAAGTCCTATCCTCATAAAATTATAGAATCCTATCTTTGCTAGTCTTTCCCATTATGACTTTCAATAAAAACACCTTGACCATGTGATTTCATTGACAACAACAAAATACCTGGGTTTTTGAGGCCAGTTTCTACTTTTAAAACCTAACATTTATTCAGACCATTTGGTGGATATCCACGTTAGACATTTATCATCTTTTCAGACATTGCTATCTCATTTGTTGTCTCAACCAACACTTTCTCTTCCTCCTCTATTTTGTCATGTTTACTTCTGCCAAATTTGCTCCCCTGAAGCATAGTTCCTTTTTATGCTCTGTTTACAAATGAAGAAACTGAGGCTCAGACAATTTCTGAGAATTTGCAAGAATATCCCAACATAGAAATGGTGAAGCACAATTCAGAGCCAGGTTCACCTGACTTGAATGAAGGTCATGTTTCTTGAAGAAGTGGTACGCATGAGGGAGTCTATTTTTAGTTGACTGGAAGAAATCCATCCATAACTTCTAAATAGGCCCACCATCCACAAGTAAGTGAAAGCAAGCACCAAACTACAGAATGGAAAGATATAAGCTTACTAAAGCAATGAGAGACATAGTTCAAGCTCTCTTAGGAGACACGGTTAAAACTGAAAGAAACATCAAGTACGTTGCTTAACAAGAAGGTAGTGTTCTCTGTCAGAACTGTCAAATAGCAGACTACCCGGATCTTCCCCAGAAGTCACCTATTGTATCCCTGAAATCAAAGTACTAAATCCCTGGATTATGCAGTTGATGACTAAAGACAACTACTCTATGATTTCTGATGTTTGTGATTTTTATTTAGCTGTAATATTATCTGTGTCACATCTTCCTGAGACCAACTTTCATTTTTTAAATCTCCATGATGAGGAGTCTGCTCATAGTAAGGGGAAATATTTACTAAGTATTTGTTCATTGATTTACACACACATCTATTCACAAACCAGTCAATATATGGAGCCCTGATTATGTTCTGAATAAAAGAACAGAGGTAGTTTTCCTCTGATTATGCAACATAATTCAATTATTTAAAGATCAAATTTTTGGAAATGTCAAAATTTTGATTCCCTGGACACAGAAGTTTAGCATCAGCAAATAAGGGGTAAGAGAAGGGAGACTAGAACTGAAGAAGTAAGAATGGAGAACTGACAACCTATCCACTGTATGGAAGAGAGAAGTAGTAAAACACCAAACAAAGGGATAAGCATTTTTTTAAAATCCTTTCAAAATATCCCTTAAGCCATTGGTATAACTAGTTCTGTCCTCCTTGGTAATATCTCAGAAAGCACAGTGACATTTTAAGTGTTTTAGAATCTTAAAGGGATACTTCAACCAGTTGATCATATGCGTGATAAAATTGAAGTCCAGAGTTAGAAATATTTTATGTAATGTCATCCTACTAGTTACAAATATTCAATACACTCTTAAATATACCACACTGGTGTACATGAGAGACAGACATAAAAAAAAATAGAATCTTTAAAAAAAATGAAATGAGGGCTGGGGTTGTAGCTCAGTGGTAGAACACTTTTCTAGCACATGTAAAGCACTGGTTTTGCTTCTCAACACCACATAAAAATAAGTATATAAAATAAAGGTATTGTGTCCATCCACAACTAAAAAATATATTTTTTTAAAAAAATGAAATGATATCTTTGCCCTCAAGGGGCTCGGATTTGTCCAATTGAGAGTTTATGCTGTACGGCCCTCTGGCTAATGTGGCTCTGTTTCAGCATGAATAAAGAAGGGATTGATGATTCAGTCAGGGAAAAGCTATGAAGAAAAGGAAAGGGGTCACAAAGACAAAACAAAGTCTGAATTCCATACCAATCATTGTCATCAACATCCGCAGCAGTTCACTAATCCAGGCTAAGAATGCCTACCTAAAAGGAGATCGGGTTAATGGGGTTAATATGTTTCATGTGTATTTAGTGATCCATTACCCCACACTATCAGTGGTTGTTTCTGAGAGCTCATAAACCACACCTTTAATAATCCACTTTGGAATACTGCTAGGAATTAATATACCATTATTTAATTTATACTTTTCAGAATCATTTTTTTCCTTTTGTAGATAAAACTAATACAAAATTTGAATATGAAAGATTTGTGCAACCAACAAAGGGTTAAAGAGGGCATAACCCTCTCCCACATACAACCCCCAAGCAAAAGCAGAAAGGTACTGTGATATGGTGCCAGCAGGGGGCAGCAAATAGCAGTTGAGGCTGAGAATTTAGGAGGCACTCTTGAATGAAGGGCAGGTAGAGATTTGGGGTATCCAGAACACTATAGTTATCCCATTGCACTGATTGAAACAATAAGAAAACACAACTTGTAAGACTTTAAGGATAGGCCCCAAAGTAACAACCACCTTTCAGTGGTAGAACTAGAAAGTTTAAGGTATGCTGATGACCATTTGTTTTAGAAGGCAAACAGTGGTGCAAAAGCAGTATGCATTCAACAAAACGGTTCTCCGAATTTTGAATTTTGGTCTTTTCCAGGCTAATGATACACAGTACAATACTCCCTTGAGATACTGGGCAGTGGCAGCAGTTAAACTTTGTATAAAAGTTGATTAGTGTGAAGAATGAAACTTCCTGTTTCCAGAAAACTCACTTTTCTGGGATGTACCAAATGCCAAGGTTACCATTCAACTGAGTTTTCACTGAACTAAGATGTTGTAGGTGTGTGTATGTGTGTGTGTGTGTGTGTGTGTGTGTGTGAGTGTGTGTGTGTTCGTGCATGTGCACACTTGTATGTTAATGAGGAGGGATGTGGGAGGGAAAGAGAGGAAGAAGGAAAAATCAAAAAAGACAGAGAGAGATGGGAGGATGGGGAGGGAGCGAGAGAGAGAGATCCCTTAGGTAACAGCATAGCTAAAGTAAAAGAGATGATCTATCCCAAGCCTATTTTCCAACTTTTCCCAGAGTTTCTTTAAAAATAAGTCCTTCTTAACCTAAAGGTATCCACACTTCATCTGAACTTTAAGGTGAATTTCTTTAAAAATTTTTCATGTGAATCCATTCAGCTCTGTTTTCAGCTATATCCAGATGAATAAAATAAATTTTTCCATTCTCAAAAAAAAAAAAAAAGAAAGAAAAGAAAAGCTTGTGATGATTTTTTTTTCTCCACTCATCTAACTCAACAAATAGTCAAGGCTAGAAAGTTCAAGGCTGGCAGGATCTTAGATCTCCTGGAAGAAGGAAAAGTGTGCCAAGCATTCAGGAAAACAATGGTTATACATTTTTTAAATTATTGATGTTCAAATTTCTACATCTCCACACAGAACAGTTCCTTCTCAGTGCTGTGGGGACCTTTTGTTAAGTCAGAGCTGCTGAGATGTTCCATGGTTAGGGTGTCGGCTATTCCGGTAAAGTGCTACTAAAAGAAAAGGACAGAGATATTAAAAACAAATAATTTTAGGGAGGGCTGTCAGTTGTGGATTTGCTGTGATAAATTGCCTTCATTTAGTTTCCTGAAATTATGAAAGCAGAAATGTCTTGGTCATTAAAGATTTAGGCAGTTGTGGGAAAGGAGCAGAGGTGAAAGGGAATTGAAGTTGTTCAAAATAAATCCTCACTTGCCCTTCCAGTCATCTCTCCTACCACTCTGTTCTAGCCACACTCCTGGGCGATCACACACCTTTCAGCGTCTCCGATTTTCCTTTTGCATTGGTATGGAGAGCTCCCACTCTCAACATATATGGAAAAACCTGGAAATCCCTATTCCTATTTTGAGGGCTAGTCTAAGAATTTCTTGATTTTCTGAGGTAGAAATAATCACAGAACTCCAAACATACCTCTAATATAATACCTGATATAAGTTATAAAACTCACCTAGATATGCTGTAAACTATGACCACTAGATCTCAGGGACTTTGTCTCACAGATCTCTGTACATTCTTTTTATTTATTTCTTAGAGAGAGAGAGAGAGAGAGAGAGAGAGAGAGAGAGAGAGAGAGAGAATTTTTTAATATTTATTTTTTAGTTTTCGGCGGACACAACATCTTTGTTTGTATGCAGTGCTGAGGATGGAACCCAGTCCACACATATGCCAGGCGAGTGTGCTACTGCTTGAGCCACATATCCAGCCCAATCTCTGTACTTTCAGTATTGTACATAGTGGTATGATAGAGAGTAGGTGAGAAATAAATGATTCCCTACTAATTACTTAGTATCACTGGTAAATAATGCACACTTTATCAAACAGCAATTCTCCAATTTAGTAAGACTGCATATTTTAAATAATCTAAGAATTAACAGTATTTTTAGCAGATGTTATTGCACCTCTTGAGGTGCTAGAAGGCTTCTCAGAAGATACTGGGTGTTCCTGAAAAGTTGGTGATTATATTGTAGGATGATAAGATGGGAGTGACCATATATAGCCAAGATGGAGAACTTGGCTATAGAAGGGGGCATCTCTCCCACTTGCAGAGACAGCATTTTATCTCTATCCATCTGATAAGATGAAGCTCCTCTATCACTGTGAGTTCTCAATCCTTAGCTAAATTGGTCCTCTCCTTTACCATGCTTGACTTTCCTCTATCCTTTCACCTCCAATACATCACTACTCTCTCCACTTTGTCCTCTACTTCCATTCCTGGTCCTAAACTAGCAGATATTCAGTTCTTGGCAGATGATTGATGAAGAAATAGATGAATGACTAGAGACGAATCCGAGGTAAGCAGGACCTCTATCTTCCCCTCCCACTCAGAATCTAGGTAAACATTGTTACTATGGTCTTTGCACAAAAGGGTCACAGGTAGGATTTTGGTAAACACTTTGAAAATATTTGACTGCAAAGCTTTAAATTCACCACTAGGACTTGATCTACCAATGGGAACATCCTCAGCATACGACAGAGTACAATAATGAAAAAACAGGATTATCCAAAATACATTATCCCAGGACCAAGCAGGATAATAGGGGGTTCATATGAAAGTGTGACCTTGGGCAAGTCTCTGACCCTCAATATTCTTACTTGTCAAGAACAAACTCATAATAATACCATTTCATAAGGTTAACATGACTTCACTGAGATCATTCACATAAAGTAGATAGCGCAGCACCCAAAATACAGTGAGTACTCAAGTACTAGCTTATCTTATAATAACAGCAATAATAATAATCCTTAGCATTAAATGTCTATAATAATGAGTCTGCCCTTTGGAATAAAATACAATTTTTTTTTTAATTTGGTAGCTCACAGTGGTATAATCTGCAGCCTATAGTTTACAGCTCCATAGAGACACCAGGACTGTCCTCCAGCAAGGAGAGGGTGTTTTGAACCTTTGAACCTTGAGCTTTCCTTGGGGCCAGGATTATGGACTCATAAAGTGAATTTTAATTTCACCTCCTCTGGTGAAATATTGTTACAACTTCCCTTTAATTTGTTTTAGGTAGATGCTCCTCCACATAGGATGGGGTTATATCCTGATGAATGCATTGAAATGAAAACATGCCATAAGTCAACAGTGCGTTTAATACCCTTAACCTACTGAACATCGCATCTGAGCAACACAGTGCCCTGTAGGTATCTGTTGTTTACCCGCATGATTGCATGACTGACTGGAGCCGTGGCTCACGGCCACTGCCCAGTATCTCAAGGGAGTAGAGTACTACGTATCACTAGCCTGGAAAAGGCTAAAATTCAAAATTCAAAGCACAGTTTCTATTGAATGCTTATGGCTTTTGTACCAATATGAAGGCTAAAAATCAAACCATTGTAAATGGGGTGCCATCTGTATTTGAGAGTTAAAGAAACGGATTCTTCCTTAATCTACTTATGAAAACGTACATACTGAAAAGTGCCTGAAAAAGGATATCTCAAGGAGGAAAACACATTCTTTTTTAGTGTAGTTATAAGCATATTATCCTGGAAAAGATATAGTAAATCACTGTCCAGCTGAATGTAACAGAAGCTTGACTGAAGCAGTCAAACCTGAATTATTTTCCTCCTATGTTAAAAAACACGAGGCAGGTAGGTGGTCAAGTGCCTGAGCTACTCTTCAAGGACTTCACCAAACATTCAAACTGGTTCCAGCATCTTTCACCAGCACATATGGTGTGACTTTTGTCCTCAACACAATTTTTCTTCCTGGCATTAAGTTTGGGGTAGAAGCGGAAAAGTTGGAGATGTTTAAGGTAAAAGTCTGTCTACTAGAAGAGACAGATAAATTTTGTCAGAAATATAATTGTTTGCCTGGACACTTCCCTCACTAGAAGTTTGCTTGGATTCCTTTGGCTAGAACAAGGTCACACAACCATCCCTATCTGCAAGGGATCAGAGGAGGCCAGTGTTTTAACTGGTCATGTTAACACTCCTAACCAAAACAGCATTCTAGTGGTAAAGTGGGGGAAAGAAAGAAAGTTAAGTAAGTAGCCAATGGTATCCAACCCACTTAAAAATAATAGTGATTCATTTGTTCCTGAAAGAGGGAAAAAGGATCATTGTAAAAAATACTCCCTGTGAAGTCCTCCTGGTATTCCTCTCTCACTCATATTCTCCATTGAAATCCTTCTTGTATTTTATAAGCCAAATTAGAAAAAAAAAAAAAAAAACTTTGAAGATTTCTGCAAACACCTTCACTCCCTCTACTCTCAAGGCCAGTACAAAGCTTCCCATTTGTCCAGTTGCTCCAGAAGACCATGCTAACATGTCAGCAACATCATGATTTTATTGTAATCATTTGCTCATAATTAATTATTAATTGATAATATTTGAGTGCATATTATACTATTATATGCTTCACGTGCATTATTTTATCTTTGTAGCCATCAGGCACTCCTATGTTTTAGTACTACTCACAATGTCCAAGATGTGAAAACAACCTAAATGACCACCAACAGATGAACGAATACAGAAAATGTACTATAGACATGCAGTAAAATTCTATTCTGCCTTAAAAAAAAAAAAAAAGAAGGAAATTCTGCTATATGCTAGAATATAAATGAACCTAAAGGACATGATGCCATCTTAAATAAGTTAGTCACAAAAAGACAAATACTGTATGATTTCAATCCTACTAAATCTCCACAATAGTCAAGTTCCCAGAACCAAACAGTGATGGCTTTCAGGGGTTATGGAGAACAGTAATGGAGAGTTGCTAATCAACAGGCATGAAGTTTTCATCATGCAAGATGAATGGGCTCTGGAAATCTGCCACACAACATACTTACTAAGGGGACAGAGCTCTTGTTAAATGTTCACATTTTTAAAAATATTCACAATACAAGCTCTTGGGAGTCTGTTCTTATCTTCATTTGGCTGATGAGAGGCGGATCTGATTTTGGAACTCAAATCAAACTGACTCCAGTGTCTTGAGATCCCCATCACTATACTGAACATAAATGTATCTCCCAGGAAATTGTCATCGTTTTTGAAGACAAAGACTACTTCTTAAACTTGTACTTACTCACTGTATCCTTTGAAACACTCAGCTTTGTTCACTATAGGGGTTTAATTAGTGTTTCATTTTATAGATAAACAAATTGAGATTAAGCAACGTTATTAGTCACAGAGTCTGGGCAAGCACTGTTATTTTTTCCCTGCTCCCAATCTGCCTGAACACTGCACATAAGATGCTATCTAACCTTTCAAGAACTATTTATTGAACAATAGCATGGGCCAGCAGATGCTGGGTTGCATAGGGTGAAGCTCCCAGCCTTGAGGATTATAAGTCTTCTTCACTCAAACAAAAAAGCCTTGCAAAGGGTGAGGCAGTGTTTTGTTCCTTTAGTTTGGGGCTGTGTGAGACTGTTGCTAGTTCTGGCTCCAAGTGAACACCAGGATGAAATCCATCAAATCTGGGGCCATTTGTCATTTTGTGGGTTTCTCTACCCCTGGTTTCTCCTCTGGTCCCTACAGACCATTTCCAATGATGTAACAGCAGAGCAGCTCTGAGAAGTCATGTGTCTGGAAATGCTCCAGTTTTGTTCTCCTGAGTTCTGGGTCATACCACCTCTTGACCAGCCTAAGGAGAAGTCTACCAGGGAACCTCACAAAGCTGTCAGTATGTCAAAACTTTCATTGTTGGCTACACAATTTTTTTCCAGGCTCTGCATTCTTTGAAACCATTTGCAAAATGAACTTCAGACAACTCAAGTTTTTATGTCAATGAAAAAGTAAAGAGAACCCTTTGCTTCTGGCCTTGAGGTAAGCCTAGCCCTCCATCTCCTCTGACACCAGAGGGTAACTAGCATTAAACACTCTGCAACAAACTCTTCGCTGCAGAGTGTGTTGCTGGCATTGAGATTAGCATAGAGGTCCTCCGTATTTTCATATCTGGTTTAATTGCCCAGGTACACAGATGGGCTCAAGTGGGGAGAAGAGAGGTAAAAGTTAGCCATAGCCAGTGGCTGCCTGTCACCCCAAACTCTCTCTAGAGAAAGGAAACCAACCTTTCTGGGTATGCTGCTCATTAAGATGATGGCCTCCAGAATAACTTTTGTGGCCTTGCACATGTGATAAAAAATACATTTCCTACCTCTTCAACATGGACAAACCCTTAGTTGTTCTTTTTTCCTGGCCTTTTTTAAGAGAAGCTGAGGTGAGATAAATGTCCCTTGGTGATGAAATATTGAATTATTCATGCTTCTAGAAATTCATTTTAACAGTAATTCTCTTCTTTGAATCTTCACATCCACTTCTGAGAACATAGGAGTGTTTACACAAGGCCAATGGAGATGATTCTTTCTCAAGACCTAGTTTAATTTGGTACTCTTGGGCAATAAATAAGATGTCTAAAGAGGAAAGGCCACATGGAACTGTAGAAGATGCCTTTGGTGCCTCTTTTTCAATTCCATGTCCCCTGCCTGCCATGATCTCAGTTTCAGTGGCTAATTTCAAGAGAGCTGAGATTCACCTCCGTCTATGAGCATCCTCTATCTTCAGAATTCTCTGAGGCAGAAGGCAGGAGTCTGTCCACCTGTAACTGCAGCATAGAAGTACAGAGGAATTCATGCCTCTGGGAGTAACCCTTAATCAATGGGGTCAGGAGAAGTAAAGGTGCCAACCTCCAACCTGGAGATGGATGATTCTGGAGACATTTATATCTCTCAGGAGACCTCAGCCACCACCTCATTAACTTACCCTTACACTCTATCTCCTTCTTCAGAAATCTTCATATATGCTTCCTGGGTCCCCCTGCCAGGCTCAGAATTCCCTGTCTTAGGTTCCTCTTTCAGTAGAAAACAAGCTTAGGTATTACCTATATCAAAACAGCTCATTAGGAGATTCGGGTCAGTCAACCAGATAAATTTGAAAGAAGAAGAAAATCAGTTTATACTCATTATTTGACATTATTTAGGCTCAGGAAAAAAGTGTTTGATTAATTTTTCAGTGATTATGTTGACAGCACTTGAAAGCAGGCTATGGGTGACATTACACTTGAAACAATTGGTCTAGTGGAACAAAGGATTATGTAAAATTTATTAGCACAAAGATTGCATATGCTAAGCCTCTTGGCACCTTTCTATTCAGTATAGACCTTTCTGACAGCCAAAATATACTCCAATTTGGTGGTCAGGCAATAACACAATCATAGCTCCTGAAATTTAACTAATTTCCATAGTTCAGGCATGACCTAGACTACCAAGGTATTTGTAACTCAAAAAAGAAAATGCAGCAGGCTTCTCTTTGCTATAATGAGGCCTTTATCACACACGGTGTTATGCTCTAGGGCTGTGATTTAGCTGCAATGTATCTGACAACATGTAATAACAGAGTTTAAGTGCAGTTCAGTTGTACCTTGATCATTATCCTCACCTAGTCTGGTTTAGCAAGGTACAGAAATACTGTGATAGCCTTATCTGACTTATTTCATTGAGTCAGAGAAAGTTGGAAATTTAATAGGTTATATATGTTAGTAAGGGTTTTCCGGAGAAAGAGGATGAATACATTAGAGACATTGATAGAAGAGGAGATTTATTGTGGGAACTAGCTCAAACAATTATGGAAGCTGAGAAGTCTCATGATCGTCTGCAAGCTGGAGAGCCAAGAAAGCTGGCGTGTAAGTCAGTAAAGGCAAAGATCTGAGAACCAGGGGACAGCTGGTGTAAGTCTCCAGGCCTGAGAAATAGGAGTCCTGATGTCCAATGGCAGAAGATTGATATCCCAGCTCTAAGTTGGGTGATAAATTGACCTAGCAAATATTCAACAAACCAAAATAGAATTAAAGGGGATTTCCACTTCATTGAAGACTTATGAAATCACAACCAAGACCTGAACAATTAAAAAAAAAAAGTCAAAATTCTTATACAACTTGAGTATCTCTATTCCAAAATGCTTGGAACATTTTGGAATGTTTCAGATTTTTATTTATATATATTTTGCTACATTTGTCTACATATATAAGGAGATATCTTGAAGATGGGATCTGAGTTTAAAAACAAAATTCATATGGATCCTATCTCACTTACGCACATATCCTGAAGAGGGTAACTTTATACAATTTTTCAAAAATAATTTTGTACAGGAAATCAAGTTTCATGATGTAGAACTTTCCACTGGTGGCATCATATGAGTATTCATAAAGGTTGTGATTTGGGAGCACTTTGGATTATGTGTTTGGGAACTAGGGATGTTCCACCTGTAGTCTGTCTTTTTATTCTTTCGTATAAGAGGTAAAGTCCCCAGAATTGGTGAAGCTTCTCAGTCAAAGACCGATTTCACCTCAACCCAAGGTGCAAGTGTGTGTTCTCATCTAGTCCCACAGTCTGCACCCTTGCTACTAAGTGATCCTGCCCCTGCCCCCAGAGCCTGTCTGTCTGGGACTAAAAGCTAAGTTAAATGAAGGCAATTGGCAATTCATTCTGCTTCTAGCTGGAACAGCTTTGCCATGTCAAAAGTCTCTCTGCTTATTTTTCCTGAAAAAAAAAATGTTTTTCCTTAAGATTTTGCCAGTTTGGCCAAATTTGCTGAGCTGGGAAATGCTTGTAAAAGACTGAGAGGAATGTTTCAACTCTGCCACTGTTGAATTTTATCTCTACTTAAAGAATTAAGTGGTAGACCCCAAAGTGCAGTGTGCTCCTGAGCTTCTTGTAGCCTCATTGTAAAGTCTGCTCTTGGAATCAAGTTACAAATCCCAATAAGGAGTACCAGGGCCAAAGGCCCCAAGAGTCATGACACTTTGTTTTCTTGCCATTTTTTAGTGCTAGTCATACAAGTTCAGAGCTGAATGAACTTCACTTGGCTTTTCCCATTACAACAGCCCTACAAATTCATTCTTAATATTTCCCTTCAGAAACCCAGGCTCACAAAAATTAAGGAATTTGCACCAAAGTCACACCATTAGAAAGAGGTGAAGACAAAGTCATAAGTACAAAGTCGGATTTTTACATATTTTGTTTTATTATTAACATATAGCTTATCTGGTAAGATATTACCAGAACAGATAAATGTTAAGAAAACTATGAGTTTATTGATTATCACAATGAGAGTTTACTACCTTGATGGAGGTTTTGAATGTCTCAAGGTGATGCAAACCTGGAATATTTTTGAAGTTTGGGGGTAAGGTCAAGGTTGAGGGGGGTTCTTTGAGTAGTTGGGTAAAGATTATGATGTGATACTGTAGGACCTGTGAATACAAGCAAGAGTGTCAAGGAATCTTAAAATATTGTCTATTGAAAAATTAAGAAGTTTCACATGAGTATGGGGCAGGTACTTGAAGAATGATGATTCCTTCTTTGAAACTTTTGACTTTGGGGGCAAAACTTTTCTTGAGTAGTAAAATCACATTGAAGAAAATCATGGAAGAAAAAGTTGTGTTAATGTATAACATAAGGTATGCAGATGCAGAGATTTTGTTTCTCATCACTGTCGGACAACAGATCCTGAGGCATATTGGAAAATGTGGTTACAAGACTTATCCTCAAAGGGTTACAGTACATGGAAATCAAATTTTGCCAGGCTAAGTTCCCTCAAATGAAAATAAGACACTTGATTAGAATCTCTCCAATAGCTTCCAAGCGCATCTCCAGACTTGCACAAGGCAGATGCTTCATAGGAGAAAAGGGACCCTAAACCCAGAAACTAGGAAGGAATAGACTCCTGAGGGAGAAAGAAGAATCCATTATATTCATCAAGGGCTACCAGACTGTAGAACTATATCTGCCATACAAGATGTGCTCAGTAAAGATTTGTTGAATAAATGTTGAATGGGCAAAAGTAGTTTATTACATAATCTAATACTGATAAAACAAAATTATTAATGAAAGTTCATATTTAAAGAGTTCTTATTTCTAACCAGGTGTCAGCCTAAGCTCTGGTATAGATTATCACTTTTTGCTCTTCCCAGCCACCTTAAAAAATGGGTACTATTTTGATTCCCACCCAAAGCCCTTAAGCAAAGATGCAGAGACAGGATTGGAACCTGAGCTACAGAGCTGAGACTGCTGAGTCCAACATCTTCTTTGCCATGCTATGAGAAAGATAGCAAAAGAATATTCCAAGTTGGGAAGAAGAAAATTATAGAGTGGAAACCTTGACCAAAGGATTCCTAGAAGTATTCTGAGTGTATATAAATTCCCAGTCTTGCTGTTTCTATCATGACACGTTTTGTTTTGTTTTTGGTGAACTTTTCCTCCCACTTTGTACAGAGTTCTATTGTTATAGCAAATATCACAGTGCAAAGCATCTACAGAAGCAGGAAGAGTGTGATGAAAGGGTGGAAAACGGATCAATAAGATCTGGGAAAATCCTGTGGCCCCTACTGAACCATAAGCCCTTTAAGAGGAGAAATCTTACCTGTGTATCCCCAGGACCTTACATGACGGTAGTCACAAATCTAGCACTCAACAAAAATAACTGCTGAATAAATTACTAGCAAGTGATTTTTTTCATATTATATATCAGTGAACACTTTACATGCAAAGGCCTAAGGTGTTTCTATTTGTTGAGGCTTAAAAGAATCCAGTCAATAATACTACTCCTCTAAATCTAACTTCTGAATGCACTGAGAAATAAAACAAAATATAGATAGACATCAAAATAACATCCTTACAACTGAGAAAGCTGATTTGGAAGAATTTGACATAACATTTGTTGGCAAGTGAATGTATTTTATACTAAAATCCAGAACTGGCAGACATCTGCATAGTCCTGGAAACCTGTAGGCTTTTACCTACTGGAACAGGGCCTTTCTGATTAAATTCATGCCTGCTGCAAGCAGGTGAATTCCTCTGAAGAAAAAGAAGAGGAAGGGGTTGAGTTATTCAAACTCACTCATGAGATTTGGTCTTCCTCCACATTGGGAAGGAGTTATTGAGAGGCAAGAGGATTGCTCAGGGTGTTCCATTCATATGCAGAGAAACCCAGTCAGAGGAAATGGGTGTCACTTGTACCTTCCAACTGGATTCCAAATAGCAAATATTGAACACATCTTGGGACTGCAACAAACTGTGCAGGTATGTTCTATAAACCAAAAGAAAATCAAGGTGAGGTTGACAAATTCCTGAAAATAATAAGCCATTGAAATCCTAAAAGTTTGAGAAGGAAAGAAAGCAACAACAGTCCAGAGAGTCTACCAAAGTAGGTTCTGTCCTAGATAATGATTAACCCGATAAAAGTCATTTTTTATTAGAGTAGTCACTAGTTCAGTAATAGTAAGGGATCCTCTTTAAGAGCTTATATAAGACACATAAGAAGGGGCAGAACCTGCCCCCAAAGACGAAATTCTCCCCAAGTTTAGAGATGACTCCATGCTCATCTTCATGGTAGGTGCTGAAGAAATCCAGGATCCAATCAATCCATCCATCAGGAGACCATTCTTGTTTGTTATGCAAATGATGGTAGACCAGCCTAGAGCTTGCATTTACTCACAGGATATGCTGCAGGAAGAATCTGATCACCTTGTTGGAAGATGATTCCCCATGTTTTCATAGTGATAGCTTCAGTTTGGGAAAAGTACTGATACCATTTACTGGCATTTCAGCAAATAAGTGAGTGGAGGAAAAAAAAAAGCAATTTTATTTTTAAGTTAGAAAATCCTACAGCCAGCATCAGAGGGAGACTTAGAATTCAACTGTTTCCCTTACTGGAAACCATCTCTTAAATAATGCAAAGGGAAAGCTGCATGTACATCCTCAAAGAGTGAGTGTTATGAAAAGGCAAGAAAGCAGGCCGACCAGATCCCGGAAAATCCCAGCGCTGCTCTGGGCGTGCCCCCACTGCAGGGGTGGGCTCTGCCTGAGCAAGGGAAAGCAAGCCAGCACACTCAGGACTGGAAGAGAAAGGAGGAACTTGAGCTTTCTTATCAAAGCACAAGAGAGGTAGGGGCTTAGGACCACATTCAGAACACGGCAGCCTTTGTTCTTGGGGTTAGTGTCTTTGCTCAGAGATTGCATGTAACACATTGAGAAGGGAGACATCAGAAGTTAGCATGGGGGTGGGGGAATTCTGAATATGTAACTCAGGATCTAAGTTCTGAATCTTCACTGTCAGACCTTGGGCAAATACCTTAAGTTCTTTGAGCCTCAGCTTACATATCCATAAAATGGAAATACTAGCCCTGCCATGCAAGTTTACTGAGATTAGCAAGTGTTTATAAAATAAATACAATCAGTGCTCAGGGAAGACCCATAAAGGCAGCATCCTGGAAAGTTGCCTAGAAATCGGTCTGTGTTTAGGGATAAGTTGTATTTTGATCTTGCCCCTTTCCCATTCTTATGACTCTTCCCACTTACTTGAGTTTTCCTAAGTCTCCCTTCCCTCGGGATCTGCTGCCCTACAGTTTTTCCTTGGGTTTTACCTTAGGTGATGGCATCATGAATTACTGAGTGAGTAGTTTTCCCTTCTTCCTTTTCTTCCCTGATTAAACCATAACATTAAACCTTGAGGCCTTTGTCTGGGAGGAGGGAGTGGTGGCAATGTATATACCAATGTTCCTCTGTATCCATGAGGGAACTTGTTCCAGGATCTCTCTCAGACAGCAGAGTCGGTTGAGGCTGTAGTCCCTTATGTAAAATGATTATCATATTTGCATATAACCTAAGTACATGCTCCTTAGAATTTATGTCATTTCTGGATTACTTATAATATCTAATACAATGTGAATGCCGTGTAAATAGTTGTTAGAGGGTATTTTTTTGTGAAATAACAACAAGAAAAAAGTCTGTATGGGTTAACTAATGCAAGGATTCTCAAAGTGCAATCCCTGGACCAACAGCATTAGCATCTCCTAGTAACATGTAAAAAATGCAAATTTTCTGACTTCATCCCTGACCTGCAGAATCAGGAACTCTAAAATAGGGCCAGGAGTCTATCTTTTAACAAGTCTTTTAAGTAATTTTGTGATACTCAAAACTGAAAACCACGAATCTAATGCAATCCTCCCTATAAAATACACATGATTAGCATTACACAGTAAGGAAATTGAGTAGGAGAGGTTAAGCAACTTGCCTGAGATCATACTGCTAATGAAAAATCAAGTCTGGGACTAAAATTCAAGCCAGTCTAGCCACAGAGCCTGTCCCAAATCCATTTTGTCTCCCCTTACATCATAATGATCATAACTAAAAATGGCATTTTAGGATTGGGATTTTTTTTGTAGATCAGTGGTAGAGGGCTTGTCAAGCATGTGTGAGGCACTGGATTCAATCCACAGCAACACATAAAAATAAATACATAAAATAAAAGTATAAAAATTGTATCTTACTCCTAAGAGGTAATAATTTTATTCTAGCAGCCATAGAGTTCTAGTGTTAGAACACAGAGTTTGGAAACATTAAGACTAGTATTCAAATCCTGCCCATGCATTTCTCAAGTATTTGACTATGGAAAAGTCAGTCAACATCTAAGCCTTAATTTTTTCATCTGTATAACCTTAACTTGATTTTATTTTCACAAACTTTAATAACAGGAATTCCACATCAGCCTCTTGTCATTTATGGATGAAGGGATCACATTTGAAGTATAGAAGTTATCTTATGTCCACTCCTGCCGATAAACCTTTTGTATTTTGAAGCACTGGGCCTCTTTAGAATCATTCGACTTCTAATTCCCATGTAGGGTTATACAACCAGCTGCTACATTTAAAGAAACAAGATGAGAAACTGTAGAATAAATGTGTCATTCAAGCCTTCAGTCAGAGTTATGAACAAATTCAGGTCCTTGAGGACCTTAGCTCAATTGGAAGCAACTAGATTTCTTACCCAAGATGCGAAGAAGAGAAACAAACACTTTTGTTCTTAGAAACTAAAAAGGAAAATAGCCTGACCAATAGCCCCCCATGCCAAAAAAAAAAAAAAAAACAAAACAACTTATCAGTCTGTAGTAAACAGATAGCAAAGTGGAGTCTGATCTAGAAGTTCCCATTTTCCATGACTGGAGTTTGTCCCAAGCCTAAAACTGATGGATTCAAGGACTAAGATTCATTGTCTTCAGAAAATGAGCACATATATTTTTCTTTCTCCTTTAGTGGACCTCAATGTCCTCATCCATAAAAGAGGGATAAAATGACAGACTGTAGCTAGAACAGCACTGAATGCAATACACTTCTAAAGTCAATTTTATTACCAACTTCTATTACTTTTTAGGGATTCCCTGGAAAGTTCTATTGAGAATCTGAAACTCAGTGTCATAGTTGATATATAATGAATGACATGGATGGGGGAAGGATCTTTTAAATTAAAATTCAACTCCTTAACACAGCTTAAAATAGATGGAGACTTTGGAGATGTTTCCAATCTCATCTCATCTCTCAGTCACTCACCTCTTCCTCAGTCACCCAAACTACTCCAATCAAAATGAATAATTTTCACTGCCTCAGAGACAGTGTTACAATATCATCTCTCCAACTTGGAATACTTTTTGGTCACCATCTCCCAAGCTTTACCATCCTCTCTGTGTACACACATTCACGCATATACACACCACATTTTGCACAGCTAGTATCAAGGTTATATCCTGTTGGCATATGCTCCCTAGCATTATATCCTAGCCCTGAAATGTGACTGGGAATGTGATTTTCAGCTTTCTTGCATTTCTTCCACAGGGCTGTAATATCTTGTGGTCCTGGATTATGTGCCTGCCATTACTCAATGTGGAACACTATGCTTCTCCCAGAGTGAGTTATGGGTAAATACTGCTGAATTAGCCAAATGAAATGAATCTGTGTCATACACCCAATGTGATCAAAGAGACAAAAATAGGACCTGGAATTCTTGAATTCTCCCTACCCAAGCCTTAAGATGTTTACAATTAAATTATTAATTAAGTTTGTGTCCAGGTTCCTCAACAGAAGTAATGGCACTAGGATGGTGAGTAAATATACAAAGAAGACCTGGAAGTTTCCGGGCACATCCTAAGTATGACATAAATATCAACTGTGACTATTATAAATTGTTGTTAACCAGTTGTTTAGAAATTGCCAATATCTGACAATTTCTTAATTATGACCATAACAAAATAATAAAATTGAATAGACGAAAGAGTCTCTAAAGTTAAATAATAAAACCAGAGATCGCAAACTTGGCACTTAATGCTTAAGTCTGGGCTCTTTCCACTAATATTGTACCTGTAGTAACTGGAATACCTCACTTCTTAAGCATTTAAACATTATGCGTATGGATCCCTACAGTAAACTAATACTGATTAAAACATAAGGAGTAACATAATAACACAACCATTGCAGTCCATTTCATTAACATTGAAACACATTCTTTTCTACATTTGCTTGATTTAGGCTGGTAGACAAAACTAATGCCAGCTTTTATAAATGCTATCACTGATGCCTAAAAATATTCAATAAATGCAACTGACTATGATCAACAAAATATTTTCTCTGTTGACATCATTTATTATTACTTTCATTACCAAGATTTGATATTCTTGAAACAATTCCTTAATAACATTTAATGTCTAGATCTAAACCTAGCACTATGTATGTCTAGATCTGTCTGTCTGCCTGCCACAGGGAAGTTAGAAAAGTAGGTATTAAGGTCATGGCTAAAAGCTGGCCACACTTAATTCTCTTGGGTTCTCCTTGCTTTGATGCTCAAATTCAAAATGCATTGAAACCTTGAACTAATAACATGCTTCATTAATTTAGGTATGACAATATCCACTGACTATTAAACACCAAAATCTTGAATAAGCTTAAATTCAGACCAATATTCTCATTTTTTTTTCCCAAATTCGTGGAGAATGACACAATATCCAGGTTCTTTGCAGAATCCAAAGTCAATAACATCTACAATATGAACAATAAATGAATAAACTCAAGATAGAGTCATTATTGGGGTTCTATAAAGATTGTAGATTGTGAAGAGCATGAGAATGAAAACTCATGCTGGTGATATAGAACTGATAAAACTCTGAATTTGTGCAATCTTAGAAGCATGATCACTTTTGAGAAGTTCCCTTAGAAATAAAGGCTGTTGTCATTTTCTGTGAGTCAAAGTATGAGAGAGAAACTACCAATTCAGCAAATTGATAAGCCAAAGCCAAAACACTTGAAACTGTGCCTTATCACTTCAACTCTATCCTAGCAATTGAAGAGGTGCATAGTAGGCCTTTTGGAAACATTTGCTGAGTGCTTATGAGTTGAAACAGAGCTCTTGTGTTAAAGGATATCTGGTTTCTCACCAGCTTAATTAATCCCAATCACATAGGGAATTTATTTCAAAACCTTCCTCAAGCAGGGCTTAGAGTCATATACCGCTATCCTTTCTCCAAGGAATTGCTTTCAATTTGAAAACCCAACAAATCTAAATCTAAAGTTCAGGATTTCAGGTGAGCTTTCCTTAAAACAGCATAAAATGAACTAAAACTCATTGACAAATAAGCAATGTAAGCAGAATTCAGGACTCGGCATTTCATTTCTAAAGGAAAATGCCACTGCACCTGTACACTATTTAAAGCAAATGCTGTCAGATAAATAAGCCTTGACTAGGGATGCTGATATTGTTCAGGGCACCCCAGGGAGAAAGAACACAGAAGGGGAAGCCTAAGGGAGTTCACTCCCTCAGAACCCTGCACATGATAGTGACACCAGCTTAGTGAACAAGAGGACAAAAAAAAAAAAAAAAAAAAGAACAAAAGACTTGGTTATTAAAAAGGATCTGTGAGTCTACAGAACCTTGCAGATCCTACAGAATCCACTTGAAAAGGTGCCGACTAGTGGGGCTGTCACCACACACACTCCAATGACATATGGCCAATAGGTTGTTGGTAAATATTTAATACACCGAAACTCGAGACACTGGTGCCAAACCACTAGGATTACAAAGAAGCAGAGCCATCATGACAAAGCTGGGGCCGGCTGGTGACAGTGGTGCTATGTTACAGAGCTCAGATCTGCAGACTAAAATTAAAACTCACTCCATTCACATAACACGACTCCCTGCAGGAGACCTCGGTAGATTTTCCCTTTAGTTAAAGCTGTCTTCTATGGTTCAGCAGCTCTAACACAGGGGGAAATTACACTGTTAGACCTTTGCATCTGTCTTACTCTACAGTGATCCAAGTTTCTGTTTTTTTCTTGTAATTCCCAAGTCCCCAACCCAATGATAGTGTTTACTTTTTGACAAATTTGTCACGTTCTCCTTATTTTGGTAAAACAGGAGAGATTCTCTGCTAGTTGGTCCAATATTAGAGATAGACTTTGTAATTAGTGAGGTATTTTAAATTTTAAATCAAAAGTCAGAATTTCTGATGATTATAGTCATGTCCCACTCATTGTATAGTCTTGAAGAAGTTTTATAGTACTCAGTAATCCACTAAATTAGAGCATTTGCCTGTGTTCCTACCACCCAATACTGTTGACTCACACTAAAGATTCAGGTCATCAGGAAAGCAACTGGAAAAGGAGAAACATGATAATAACAATATTAGTTACTATTTTTGGCCACATGCCCAAGGCCCTGTGCTAAATGTGGTATTTTCATTATTTCCCTTAATTTTGATAATAACTGTATAGTAAATATTATCCGTCTTTTATGGGAAAGAAATTGAGACCAAAAAAAAAAAAAAAAAAACAACGTCATCAGTCCTTCAGGAAAAAACCAAAATAGAACATAGGATTGTTCATATAAAGCCTTTGATCTTTGCTAGGAACCTGTAATAAGAGAATCTAGAAAGTACTTCTAGGGGAAGCACCCTAGGAAGCCAGCCAGATTAATACAGAGAAGCAGGCTGAGAGCAAGATAGAGATATGACTATAAGATCTATGTTTCTCTAGGGGCTGGGGCTTTAGCTCAGTGGTAGAGTGTTTGCCTCACACATGTGAGGCACTGAGTTCAGTCCTCAGCACCACATAAAAATAAATAAATATATTGTGTCCATCTACAACTAAAAAATAATTTTTTTTTTAAAAAAAGAACTATATTTCTCTTCTTTAAAGGGCAATTGATACTTTGTCTCCTGATGGGATCCAGTGCAGGAGGAGGACTGTGGCAAAATCAGAACTGGTGAAGAGGGGAAGACTCATGAAGTCAGATGAGCCCCAAGTCTTTTATCTGTCTGAAATACTCATATTCCAAAAGCAGAGTTTATTTATTTATTTAGGTGTGAGGTATTGAACCCAGGGCCTCATGCATATTAGGCATGCACTCTACCACTGAACCATATTCCCAGCTTAAGGTTGAGACCAAAGAATAACCTCCCCCCCAAAAAAAAGAAAAAGAAAGAAAGAAAGAAATAGTGGTAATGAGCAAACTTGAAGGGGAATAAAGAGTCGCAAAGTTGGCAAAGGGCCTATAGCTCATGAGTGATGAGTTTCCTCTGTACTGGTGAAGTAGTCCTATACTTGAGGTGGTGTGGCTGTCCTGCACACTTTATGCTCTTTCTTTAAGGAACATCTGCCAATAAAGCCCCTGGGGAGGGATCGGCAGATACTGTATGAGATTTCTTTCTGGATTCAACCTTTCCTTGTTTCCTGAGTACAGAATATTTGTAAGACATACATAAACACTTTAGCTACTAGTGGATGAAAGATTTTACCAATTATTTATACCCAGTCTACTGACTGGCCTTGGCATCTGTTCCAATCTCACTGTAAGGAAAAGTACCTGCTCCTAACACGCACACACACACACACACACACACACACACATACTCATAAATTCATGTGGACTGGTCACCCCAGCCAATACCGTGATCTTTAGGGTACAGTTTCCACTGGAATTTAGCTTCTAGCCAACCAGCACATCCGTCTGGAAGTCAGGTGATCCAATCTGTGTTACATTACTCATTGTCAAAATTTCAGCCAAATGAGGAACATATGTAAAATTTATAGGCATTCTGGCATCACTCTTAATTAGTAACCACGATCTGAGCATTTGTTATTTAAGCTCATTTAATTCTAGCCATATTACAGTGTGTTGCAATGCAAGCTGCCTTCTGCAACATCATGTGAAGTTCCATTAGCAGGCCTCAGGGAAGCATGAAAAGTCACTTCCAATCAGTTCTCAGAGCATGTTGTCCTGAGGAGATAGAGCTAACATGAGCTACCAGGGGTGGCAGCTTGGCCATTGGGGACCACCAGGTGGCGTTATCTGAGAGAGGCTGCTGGCCAGCACACCTTAGTGACTGCCACAGGCCTTTTTAATTTTCCAACATATGTTTCAAAATAAACATCAATTACAAACCATGCTCTCTTGTGAGTGTGTGTACTCATTCACCCGAATGATCAGGAAAAAGAAATAACTTTTTTTTTTTCCACTCTAGATGGCAGGGCCTGGAAATGCCATTGTTGACCTGGGTGAAGAGTAGGATGCCTAATGAAGATTAATGATTTTTAAAAAAAAATAAAAATAAAAACAAGTGTCAAATTATGGGTTCAAAGGCTCTCAGCTGGCCATGTGGTTGCATGTCAGAGGGCTTGATGTACTGTGGTCAAATGTTAAAGCTCTTTCTAATAAAACCTAAAACTCTTGAATGCAAAATCTGGCAGGATTTGTCTCTCTACAAACATGGAGGGCAGTCTGTGCCAAGGCATACAGAAAAACAGAAGAGGCCAAAGGGATCAGGAGAAAAAAGGATGTTTAATAAACTGCCTATCTTCTCATCTCTTGTCAAGGAAAAGAAGGTTATTTCAGGACCTTTGCATATCAGGGAAGACTTGGCGAGGAGGTCTGTGTTTTGATCTAGAAAAAAGAAAAAAAAAGAAGAAGAAGAAAGAAGAACTGGGGAGGTGTGAGGTGGAGCCCAAGGGAAGGGGATGAGTCATCCAAATGTGGTCAGGAACAAATGCACTGTCATCCAGACCATCTCAGCTCGCACCTGGAAAGTGCCAACCCTGGATTCTCGTCCTTTTTCTACTCCTGTAGGACTTGGGCAAGTACTGCATTTCTCCAGATCTTATTTTCTTCCCTATTTCAATACGTGTTAAATTGCATGGCCCCATAAATCATTTCCAATTTGAATATTCTATTATTATTTTAAGTGATAAATCCTAATTTCTCTGTGATCCTTAGTGTTTGGAATAAATCCTTGTTTATTTAGACAACACTGAACCCTTCAGAAAAAGCTTTTTTGTTGAACTTAAGAACTTATTTCAATGGATCAATGTGTATTTAGGGTCTTCTTTGCACTCAATCCTTTGATAAGTGTTGTAATATGAGACCTATCTAGCAACTTGAAACTCCTGTCACGAAAGAATTCACAGGTCAGTTGAGAGAACACACAAATACACACAAAGCAATAAGTGAGTGGGACAATATGACATACAGTAATGAATTGTGATGGGGCATCAATAGAGCAATGGATGTCACCAAACTGAGTTGGATGGAGCTATCTTAAATCTTGGAAAGACAGAACTGATGCTGGAGTTTGAAGAAGATCTACAGAAGGGTAAAGACAGAGGATAGCTTGAGCAAAGAAAGAGAAGTCATTTACAATTTATGATATATATATATAAGTAAGAAGAGGGGCACAGAGCATGGAAGAACAGCAAGGAGACAGCCCAGATCTAAAAGAAATAGTTACAGAATGAAGCAGTAGAAAATGTAAGAGTGAAGTAGAAGCAAAAGGAAGGGTCAGCAAAATTTAAAACATATATTTATCTATTATATATTGTTTAGTTTTCAACATAGCTTTCTATCATACCATAGCCTTATATTGCATTGGGGTATTTTAATTTAACATTTACAGAATCATTTTTCATATAGTATATGTAATTCATAAAATTGCCATTAAATATCTAAAATATCTCATTAGTCTAGGGCTGCCTAAATTTAAATCCCTGCCTTACCATGTACTAGGTGGGTTACCTTGGGCAAGTTATTATGTTCTCTATGCCTCAGTTTCCTCATCTGGACAACTGAAACAATAATACAATTTTTATGAAAATTAGATGGATACTGCAAGTGTCTAGAACAGTGTCTGGCATAGAATAAGCATTCAATAAATATAGTGCTTAAGTAGATTTACCATAATTTACTCAATCATTCTCCAGGTTCAGGAATTTACATTATTTTCAATTTTACACTCATATTGAAAGAGGCATTGCTGTTCACCTTTTTGTACAAAAGTTTTTCCTTTGTGTAGAATTCTCCATCTCTTTAGGAGAAAGGTTCCCAGGATTGTAACTACCAGAGTCAAAGGGTGTGAATATTTGAAGATGGTTGTTACATATTGCCAAAGAAATTCCCTAGAGGGCTGTACAGGCTTGCCTGCCTGAGATATAGTCTTTAAAAAAAAAAAAAACAGAGTTGCCCATTTGATAGAGCAGTTGTCCATTTGATAGAGCAGATTAGCATGTGAGAATTTTCAGTTTGCTCTGAATTCCCTTGACTAGTAAAATTCAGTCCATGTTTGTAAATGAGCAACATGTCCACTTTTATGAATTATCTGTTCATGATTGTGCTTATGTGACTGTTGGGTCTTGATCACTTTAATATAAGCTTCTCTTGGTACTCTATTCAGTTTGTAGTTGGATGTTATTTAACAGGCACTGATACATTCCTAATAAATGGTTTTCTAGAATTCAAAGGTCATATATATATATATATATATATATATATATATATATATATTCATATATGAAAATTTTTATTGTATGTAATTTAAGCACATGACTTTCAACTGTAGTCATTTGTTTTAATTAGTGGAAATTTGCACCATATTTCAGAGTGCATTATTAAGGCTTGATCAGGAAAAATATTATGCCTTGGAAAAAATCTAAATAATAGAATCAGACTAAGATAGCCCGACAAACTTTCCCCTCAATCCAAAGCCTTAACCCTACTTTCAATAAGCTCCTGGTCCTGCAAATAAGGAGGAGAGGAAAGATGGCACTGTTTCAACATAATACTTTTTGGTTATAGAAGGTTTGATGGATAGCAAAGGAATAATGAAGTGCATATTCTCTTGGACAGTCTGACGTAAGCAGAGGAAGCAGAATGGCCTATATTTCATGAAGAAAAACGTTGACAAGGGCCAAACTGCAAGCTCTCAGCACTCAGGTCATTTCATTAGCATTTGTTATTTTTATACATTGGTAGTTATGGATGTCAATGGCATTTTAATATCCCAGAATGGTCATAGTACCAGGACACTGACTCCTACTAATATTTCATGGCTCATGGATCATTTCTAAATCAAGAGCCTGGCTGGTAATATGTTTTAACACTTTCCATAACGAAACTAAGCAGAAGCAAAAGGATATTCTCTCCTGGGCACACAATATGCTCTCTCTCTCTCACTCAGTTTAGGATAACCACCGTGATTTTTCATTTATTTTTATGAGATTGATAGGGACAATTTCCTCCAGAGAATTCTGTTTAGAATTGTGAGCACTTAGGTAATTTGCTTTTATGGTATTAATTTTTATTTCTTCTTGGCTTTAAAGCATTTTAAACTGAGAAATTGCTGCACTATATTCTTCCTAAAGATTCAAACTAAACACTAGCAACCTCCATGAAGTCTTTATTTTATGACAAACACCTACATGCCATGGACCTTAAAATTGGAAATTGGATGAACAAAGCTCTCTACCTTCCTTCTGTTGTAATATTTTGCAAGATAATATGCCTTCTTGCATTGAAGACACCCACTTGATTGTCTGTCCAAGGCTTTAATATGATAATAAACATCTTGGAAAACAAAAGATGTCAGAATGAGACTCACAAATCCACCTTTTACAATATAACCTACTCCTGTCTATAGTTGGTTGGCCTAAAGGTAAATAGCTATCTGACAATTTGAACCAACAGAGTCTTTCCTAAAAATTTGAAATTAAGAACAAGCAAGAAAGAGAGAAGGGAAGATGGAAAAGAAAGATTGAAGGTAAAAGACGAGAGAATGAAAGGATGTATTAGGAAATTTTACCAAGAAGTAGAATCAAAAGTAGCATGATGGGCCTTGGGGTGGGGGGAGTAGGTGGTAAAGTGGTTGCCTAGTGTGTGCGAGGCACTGGGTTTGATTCTCAGCACTGCATATAAATAAATAAGATAAAGGTCCATTGATGACTAAAAAATATTTGAAAAAACAAAAAAAAATGATTTCAGATAGACTAATGCATGCCTATTATCTCACCTACTCAGGAGGTTGAGGCAGGAGAATCACAAGTTCAAGGCCAGCCTTAGCAACTTAGCAAGGCCTTAAGCAACTTATGGAGATGCTGTCTCAAAATGAAAAAATAAATTAAATTGGCTGGGGACATATCTCAGTGGTAAAGTGCCCCTGGTGCCTCAGTACACAGTACTGAGTGTCTCTCAGTACCACAAAATAAATTTTTTAAAGTGTGGTATGTGATGGTCACCACTTCTCTGTCACACATGTCAAAGGATCACATCCAGGGAGAACAGAAGCAGCAGACAAGTAGGGAAAAGAACTGGAGGGAGAAAGTCTTGGAGGCTTTCTACATTCTGCCACTAGTTTCTTCTTTAGGTCTAATCATTCTTGCCTGTGGCCTCAGTAAGACAATATCTATCTATCTACCTATCTATCTATTTATTTTTAATAAATATCCTCTCTTTAGCTTATACAGAACCAAATTGGTTTCTACTTGTGGGAGTCAAAGCATCATAATACACCTGTTTGTAAACATCTCTCCAGGTGAACCATGAGTTTCTTGAAGGCAGAGGCTCTGTGTGTTTTATCCTAAAATGTCTAAGATAGAACTGGTAATAGCATGTGCTTGATGATATTGAATCACTCAATGCATACTCAGGAATATCACCTAAAAGAAATCTATTGTGAACATCTCGGGTTAAATTTAGCTAATATTTAACAATGATAACTTCTGCTTTGAAGTTAATGTACTCTACCTCTATATGAGAAAGAAACTATATAACTTTGGATGAATTCAAAACTCTTTACTAGAAAAGAGAGAAAAACTACACAGCCTCAGTTTTTACTTTTCCCAACATGCTCCTATGTAGTATAGATTATTTTGTACCCACATAGTTATTTTTTTAAATAAGCCTTCACAATTTTCCTATTCATTAGAAGTGGATAACTACTCTTTTATTCTGCAAATGCATGCTGAATTCCTTATTTCATTCTAGATACTGTAACCAACACCAAAATTCAAAGGAAAGAGATTAGAAATATTCTCTCATCTTGAAGCATTCACTAATGAGAAGGTTATACAAATACATAATTATAATATTTGACAAGTTAATGAAATTAATTTATTTAACAATATAATGGAAGATAAAACTCAATGGAGGGGGGAATAGAGAAGGCCTCCTAAAGGAGATAGATTTTGAAGTGGGTACTGAGTGATAAGCAGGAGTTAACCCATTGTAGCAATTAAAAATTATTTGCACTAAACTGTACAAAATAGACTACAGAACAGCCAGAGTAGGAGAGTTGTTTGGACCAGATTATGAAAGACTTTATTGAAAGCCACATTTAAGAGTTCAGACATCCCCTTATAGAACATGGTGCAAACAAATGGCAGCATTTAAAAAAGATTGAGGGTGCAAGATTATCACACATATTTGTAAGTTAATTATTAATAGATATCATTATTAAGAACTTATTAAGTGACAAGTACCATGTTAAATATCTTATAAATGTAATATTATGAATCTCTGGGGGTAAAATAACTTCCTTATAGAACTATAAGAGATATTATCTGAAATTTTATATGAAACTAGCATATACTAGCTATCCTCAAAATGTTAATTTTTCCTTAATCTTATAAACAACCAATCCACTAGATAGCAAATTCTTTAGGATGAGTGCAGCATTTTATTCCTTTTAGAACTGGATGCTAAAGGAGAGCAATTAAAGTTTTGATGAATGAATTAAAATTTACTGAATTGCTCATGAGTGGTGGAGGAACAATGGAAAGATGATCTTATTTGTAGTCAGAAAACTTTCACATCCAACTGGAAACCCTCGCTTGTATTTTTTTTTTCTTCTTTAAAGGATGCTGCCATCATGATGCCAGCAATGAAGGATAAAAGAAGAGGCAGCAGAAGCATAGGGCAAGTCAGAAGCTACCCTGGGCCATAGACAGTCTCTGGAAGTGTCCCTTCACTTATAGAAGTTGACTTTCGGGATGTGGGGAAAATGGAAAAGCATGCAACAAAAGCGAAATATAAGGTATTGTGTAAATGAAAATAAATGTATCAAGTGGTAAAGAGTGAGTTAAAATAGACGGAACCATTTTTAACATAGCATGTTGAGTGATATGGAAACAGAAAGAGGAAATGGTCATGATCAGGAGGAAATATTTTTTTTTTCAGGCATTTCTCCAAACACCACTAGCTGTTTCTTGTAATTCCTCCTCAATTAACAGGTTTAGCCAGTTCAGACTACATCTCTGGGGATGAGATCTCACTAGCACACATATTTCCACATAATGTGCACAGTATTGTCTTCTGGGGGAAAAGTCAAGATTAAAATAGCATCCTGACCCAACTCTTCAACCCTTCCATGCTCAATCAATATGTGGGGCTTTTGATGGTCACTGGCTGGGAGCAGAAAGTGCCTTCTCCCCAAAAGTCTAGCACATTGGGCCAGATGCTCTAGAAGAGAAGAAGGTTCAACTTCTTTAGAAACATCTAAAATAGGCACTTGCCAGAGGCAGGGCACCAGGCTTCAAAGCCCCTGACCTGTAAGATATTTTGAGAACTGATAGAAATTGTTTGCGAATTGAGAGAAAGAAGTGATTCTTATACCTATGGGCCTAACTTTCTTAAGAATTAAACAGAAAACTGAGGAGCCATTTGATAAAGGCAACTCAGGACTAAGCTCAGTCCCGGAATCAGGAGATCTAGGTTCCAGGCCCAATGCCACCACTTATTTACTGTGTGTCCCAGGAAAATCACCTGGAGTCTGTGGATCTCTGTTATGTCTAGTGTAATGTAATGGTATTGGATTAAAAGATGGATGTTGTGCTGTCTGACAGAGTGGAACCAGGCTAAACTAAGTCTAAAAGAAATTTATTGGAAGGATTCAGGTTGTTCACAAAATTAAGGGAAGATCTGGAGAACCAGGTTAAGAAAGGACCCAGACCTTAGGGTTTCTGGTACCTCAGGAGGAAAAATACCCTAACCAGGATGCCCATGCCAGAGCAAATGAGCATCAATTCTTCTTTTACCATCTTGGTTTTTTGCTGTCTTCATAAAGTCTTTTCTGAGAGAGGTTATTACCTAGCTTATGACCTTGCCTTCCCATGGATTTGATGAGAACAAGATCAATACACTGTAAATCCAATTAAATACACATATGATGGACAAATATCATTCCCAAAATGAAGCATCACCGTTGTTATTAACAATAATAGAAAAAGACAGAATGGATTCTGGGCAGCCAAATATCTACTGAGGTCCACTTTAGTCTCTTCACTTAAGTCCCTTAACAGCTGTAGCATCTTGGGATTCCATTTAAATTTTATTATAGATTTTACAGCATAGTTTCCTGAATGGAAGTAATCACAACATAAGGGGATATATACTCAAAGGCAAATCAGGGCTCCTCTAGAAGTCCAATGTAGTAAAATCTTGAGTAGGCTTGTGAATGTATTTTTAGAACCTTTTCAAGGGAGTTCTAATGCCAGGTGAGGCTTGGGAGTCACCACCGTCCTTCCACGTGTTTGGCACATCATGTGTATTTTCCCCTGAAGTGCTTTCACATGTCATCTAATGAGAGCCAGATGTGACAACCAGACACCCTAGCATCACGGATCCTTAACCTTCCCCACCTTACGCTCCAGACCTGGAGGGCACAAGAGAAGAGTATGACATGGTGCGGTTCAGTCCCAGCAAAGGCAGCAAATACTCTCCCACTCTCCTTTATTAGAAACACTCGATTTAGCAATCCTCCTCCCTCCTGCTGTGCTCACTGCTCCCCCTCCCCACCTCATATGCCATATGCTTTTAATCATGCCCCCACGGTTTCTCTTCCTGCGATGTCCTGGACAAATTAAACTTGAAAAAACAGAAATCTGAGAACTTGGAGCAAACATGGAAACTCGTGACAATGGTGGTAATCAGCAAACAGGCTGAATTCTCCAGCCTATAGGTGAGGAGAAGGCTTTGGCCCTCAGCAAAACTAAACCCATGGTCTCCAGACTTCCAGTAAGAGAGAGGGGTTCATTACACTCCTTTTGAATTAAAGATTTCCCCCAGGGGCCTCCGAAAGTCCATTCTGGAAGATCCTCCCAGCATCTACTTCAAAAATTGGGAATTTTCCTTTTCATTGCCCACTTCCCCGAGAAACTTCAACTATATTTTAGTAGATTTATGAAATTTCTGACACTGATGACAAAATATTGAGTGCTGTAATCACACATATCTTTCTAGGGCAGTCACACTGCAACTTGCCAGATTTTTACAGACATACCCACTTCAAAAAATAAAAACCTAGTCCAAGTCACTCATCTTGAGGGTTATATATATAATGGCTAATGTCTTTAAATCTGTCAGAGAGATGTGCTTCAGTTCCTTTCTTCATCACTTCTAAGATGTGAGGTCCTGGACAAATTACCTCTAAATATCTATTTCCATACTCATCTGTGACAAAAAATTAAAATAAATAACAAATAGATATTTACACATATACAATCTCTCATAGCATTGTATTACAAATTAGATGGTTTAAAAATAGAATGGGACTGCAAAGTACCTGCCACTCCAAAAATGTAAGATTTATATCATCATCATCATCATCATTGACAGATGGAGAGCTTAAAAACCAATAGTACCCAATATTTTTAAGTAATAAAAGAATAAACATCAAGGTAGGCCTTCTTATTTCTAATAAATTATACCACTGGGAACAGATTCCTAAGCTTACTTTATTTATTGGGATCCCTGGCCCAAGAAGGGGAAAACGTCATAATATTAGAGTCAGCATGAATGTGGCAAGTATCACAAATAACAGGGCTTATTTCTGTTAAAGATGAATTCAACTGAAACGCCAAGTTGTGAAATTCACAACTTCACAGACTAACAAAGATTCAAGGGACCTTAGGAATCATTGATTCCAAACACTTCATTTCATAGATGGGAAATGGAGGTTTAGATTGGCTAGGCAACTAAGACACAACCAGAGTCAGTAGGGAA
This sequence comes from Ictidomys tridecemlineatus, assembly GCF_052094955.1. Classification (NCBI taxonomy): domain Eukaryota; kingdom Metazoa; phylum Chordata; class Mammalia; order Rodentia; family Sciuridae; genus Ictidomys; species Ictidomys tridecemlineatus. The sequence continues at coordinate 35,252,361 of NC_135480.1, forward strand.
ATAAGACAAGAGACCAATTTATAGTGCTCCAAGTATTCATCCTGAATTGCCACCACAGTGTCTAAAACTATAACTGAGATTCAGAAAAACTGTGTTTGGATTTCAGCTGTAGTACACATGCTAAATGATTGTTCTTGGAATATTTAGCAAGCACCAATTAGGTGTAAGCTTTAGAAGCATCAGAGAATTCAGCGGTGAGTTAAGCAAATCAAATCTGTGATCTTCTGTTATGGTTTAGATATAAGATACCCCCCAAAATCTCATGTGTGAGATAATGCAAGAATTTTCAGAAATGAGATGACCAAATTATAGGAGGTATAACCTAATTGGTGGATTAATCCACTTATATGGATTAACTGGGCATGTAGGGTGTGTCTGGAGGAGGTGGGTCACTGGGGGAATGCCTTCAAGGTTTATATTGTGTTCTTGGCAAGTAGACCTCTCTCTTGGCTTCCTGGTTGCCACATCCTGAGCTGCTTTCCTCTACCAGCCTTCTTAACATGATGTTCTGCCTGACCTTAGGCCCAGAGGTATGATATTGGCTGACCATGGACTGAGCCTCCTACAACTGTGAGCCAAAATAAACCTATTCTCCTCTATGTTGTTCTTGTTAGGTAAATTGGTCACAATGATGCAAAAGCTAACTAAAACAACCTTACAGAATTTATATTCTAGAAAAGTGGATATTGACAAAATAGCACACCAGAAATAATTGATTACAATTGTGTTGTAATAGCTATATGGCTCTAAATATACCTGCCTAGCACACAGAAATAGGGGGATTATTACATGAATAAATGCCCATGGGGCATGTAGCCCTGTTTCACACTCATGAACTACTATATCCTTGAACCAGCTTCCCAATTTTGTACATTGTTTGCCAGTTATCACTTCTTGTGTAAAATACTTCAAGTCAAGAAATTTCATCCTTCAAGAGTTGGGTTCTGACTCTTGTTTGGTGGAGGTCACCAGGATTTTCAATTTTTTTTTTTAATGGATACTCCTGAAACACTTTCATGTTTTAGAGCTCTCTAGTGATCTTCTCCAAGTTTTACTCATTTTCTTCCCCAGTTCTGAGAAAGCCTGTCATCTTTTGACAAGTGAAATCATGAGTGACTTAAAATGAAATCACTTTTTTTTTTTTTTTTACTTAAACACAGAAGGATGTTTCTTTTTCTTCACTGCTTAAAGAGGTGGAGCATAGAGCAATGTTCCAGGAGGTTCTTTTCTTCCATGCTGACCTAAAGGCCAGGGCTCTGTGAAGTTAAATTGTATCCACACTGCACCTGTAGCAGCCAAGCTGAAGCACACTGTCCACCATTCTTTTCACCTTTAACCATCTCTCAGCATCTCCAGTCTTCACTCCACTCCACACTGACACTTCCTATTCCTCCAGTGCTTCTTTTGTGAAATTCCTGCCCTGTGCAAGCCCCTGAGTTATCTCCCTCTTTTTGAAGGATTGAGTTGAACTTCTGCTGACTTTCTAATCCCAGATCTGCTTTGCACTCACTGTGTGGCCTCAGGCTAACTCCTAATTGTCCTAAGCCTATTTTCTCTGTCGATAAAAGGGGCGAATACCTACCTCACAGGATGATTATAGGATTAAATTAAATGCCATGAAATAGTTTCCAAGGCCACATTCAGTAGGTATTCAAAAACAGTTTTTTCTATCTTTTCTTTAGCAGGGCTCCTAGCCAATGATGTGGGTCTTCTGAAGGTGTTCAGTGGAGCCCCAGCTTTCTGCAGAGGGGCTTCAGGGCTGTGTGACAGATGAAATGAAGAGCCCACAGACTCTGATCCTGTGGCCTTCCTGCAACTACAGAAAATCCTTTTGCATCTGCTCTGTGTAGTTGGATTCTGCAAAATATTTTGTTTTAAAATATAATTTTAGATCTAAAATGAGTTGCAAAGTGGGAAACTTAGCCAAGTACAAAGTCAGAAGTTAGATTCCACAAAGGACTTCCTTCACTTCTGATACCAACTATAAGTTCAGAGGGTTGTCAAAACCACCCTCAGGAACAATTCACTCAGAAAACTCTGAAGGAATTTATATTCACAGTTACAGTTTGTTTCAGTTAAAGGACAGAGATTTAAAATCAGCCAAGGTAACAAGTGCATAGGGCAGAGTCCAGGAGGGTTCAAGTGTATAGCCTGAATTTGTCCAGTAAGGACTGTGTCATTCTCCCTTCATCATTATGGGACAATTCACAGAGTATAGCCCACCAGAGCAGGCTCAGCAGCCAGAGTTTATATTGAGGCTCAGTCTGCAGTCTTGCTGGAAATGGAATGATACTGTGTGATCCAAAACCTGAATCGTAAGTCCATTTCTATCTTGTGTGCCTATCCCATATCCCCAAGTTACACTGTTAAGACTATTCGGCATGACTGAAAGCCCCCAGACAGACATTACTATTAGGCCTGACATTCCAAACACCTAAAGATTACCTCCCAAAAGCCAAAATCAAAGGTTAGACCAATTTTTGAACAAGGATAAATTCTTCGCTATACAGAAAGCTACTGTCGAAGACAGAGTGTACATTTGAAGTCTGCCAAGATCTTCTCTACCTTCATTGCATTCATTCCCTACCTGGAATTCCTGTCTCTTCTCTGTTTAATCTAAGTTCAGGTCTATCTCAAGTATCACACCTCCATCACAATCTTCCTTGACCACATTGGCCCATTTTTCTTATTTCTAATGGTGCATTTTATCTACCTCATTGCTAATACTTCAGGTCGATGAACATTTATTATGTGTACAGTGTTCTAGAGGGGAAAACAGTGAAATGACTAACACAGTAATCCCTGATTTAAAGGAGCTTAACATCTAGTAGAGCAGGAAGGTTATTTTCATTCATTTACTTAATTAATGTTTATAAAATAACTGTCTTTTGCAAGGACCCCAACTAGTTGTCAGAATATATAATTATCTAGAATTAAAGGCAAATAAAATATAAGACCCACTGAAAAATGGTATGAATGAAGAAGTCCAATTCCAGTGAGTCTTGGTATATCACATTAAGGAATCAAGCTTGTACCCTGGAATCCACTTTCCCCTGAAAGTTGAAACACTTACCCTATTACCTTCAGAGGTTTTTTAGAGTTAGCAGTCATGTATTCATTTTGATAAATCTCATAAGAATACCATTTGACCAGTATATTCCAAAAGACAAATTGTAAAGATTTTTTTAGATTATTTAACGACCACTATGGCCACGTAGTCCCTGGGTATGCAGTTACAATCATGATCAGGATTACAATGGCTAGAGCTTAGGAATTGTGGCTGTGGTAAAGGGAATGCCATGCTCAGGGGTGGCTTTAAGGAAATTTCTCCAAGAAATTAACATGGAAAATGGATTAGGCTGAAGGAAAGAATACCGGTGAAGATGCTATTGGAACAGTCCTGATGAGAAAGAAGTCTAAATGAGGCCTGAGGTGTGGGGTGGAAGAAGAAGCGTAGATAGTTAGTCAAGTTTAGGACTTGGAGGATGATATGGAAGTAGACGCTGAGAAAAAGGAAAATCTAAGGTAATTCCCAGGTTTATAACTTGTGTGACTCTAAAGGTTATGGACACACTCAATATAGGAACTACAGAAAGAAAAAAAGTTTTGGAGGGAAAGAAGTTGGGATTAGAAGTCTATGAAGCCTTGCTTTACTTAATTAAATGTATGTTATTTTCTCAGTACTTCCTGTGTATAAATTTTATCACTTCAGTGAAAATTTAATCAAAACAATCAATGATAGTCCTTTTACAGTGATACCCTTTTGTCATCAAAACAGAACATGTTTCATGGAAGGGTATCATCTCTTTACCAGAAGGCTTGAATTCCCAGTCCCAATTAGCTGCGTGACTTAAAATAAGTTTCTTAGCCATTCTGAGTCTCAGTTTACAATCTCAAAAATGGGGTGACGGCACCTGTCACACACATGGTAAAGAGCTATATAACTTTTATTTAGGTGGGGGTTTGAGGTCAGTCTTAGGTTGAATGAGAATTTCCTCTTGAATTGATTTGAGACAGTTACCAAAATAGCAGTGGTGAGAAACTGTGTGTGAGACCATGTTCAATAATGAAATGCACACTATTTCTCTCCTGACCTAACTTTCAAAAAGCAAAGCTGCCTGGTGACTGCATCCAAACATCAGAAGGAGATAGCTGTTTTCCGACTTAACCCCATGTTTTCTTTATCCTCCAGAAAAAAGAAAAAAAAAAGGTTCTACATCTCAAAATTTCCTTGCATGGTCAAGAGGGCTTTCTTTCCCCCTCTCTCAGCCCTAGCCCCAGGCATCTGAGGCTATTTCCAAGCCTGGTTGTGATTTGCATTGTATATTTTAATGCCTTACTAAGGGCTAATTCTCTAAAATACAAAAAGGTCAGACTCTAAGTACAAAATGATATCCACCTGGGTAGACAACTGAAACATTGTGTTTCTAACATGGGAAAAAATGTCAATAAAAGGCTTCCCAGAGCCCCTGAAAAAGAAGGAAAAGATCAGACTCCCTAGAGAGAAGAACTAGAAGGTTTCTGTAGGCACGCTTCCCTCTGCAAGTCAAACTGTGAACATCTTCCACTGGACCCTGCTGATCCCTGGTCCACTCTTCTGCCTCTGCCCTTGATAGATGACAAGCTCTCTAACCCTCTGGCTTCCTTTTTGGTTCAGCCAATGGGAACCCAAGCAGGAGAGTGGCAGGATGACGGGGGGTTAGAAACATCAAGGTTTATGTTCTTCCCTCTCCTTCTTTGGAAGGTCCAAGTGACTGAATGGTCCAACCAGAAATCACCATTCCTGTCAAGTGTGCCTCTCTAAAGCCCTCTTCTCTGCCAGTCTTCACTAGACACTCTCTTCTCTTTCTCTTCAGGCCTAGCGGTAGTTTGGATGCCCTCTGTGACCAGCTGTGGAGTAGAGAGGCCGTTCAGGAGGCCAGGTCCTCATTCTTCATTTTGGCCATGCCCTCATTCACTTACCTATTTCAAATACCGTGGCTCTGCAGGTGACTTCCAAAGGTTTATGCCTAGCCAGGAATCAACTCTCCTTCTTAACATATATTTTTTTGTTATTTTATCATTTCACAGTAAACCCTTCTGGGTATTAATTTCCTTCTCCTGAAGCCAGTCAGAAATAGATATGTTAGTATTTATTTACTAGGACATGCTTATTTCTAAAAGTCATGGTTCTGCAGAAATGAAACACAATTTTTTCTTCGACTATAAATTTAAAGCCAGTGATTTCATGATAGATTTCCTTTCTACTTAATTTGTCAGGGTCTAATTTACAGATGACTCTTCCTGCCTTTTCCCTTAATTAAAATTTGATAAAAGAAGGCAAACTATTCCTTGATTGGAGAAATGATCAAAGAAACAACCATACACAAATAAACAATTGGAATGCAGCATCTCTGCTCTGCTATTTCCTAGATATATGATCTCAGGAAGAGTTTTTTTAAATTTTTTTCTAACCTCCAATTGGTTTCACTCTATGTGGGAATACAAATAATAAAGAATTCCAATACATTTAATGAAAGTTAAATAAGATATATAGAAGAGACCTTCTGTAAACTCAGAGTTATATCAGTGTTCAGCAGGAGTGAGTGATGATTTTGTGTTTGTTTCTCTGTCACAAACTCACGTGAGACCTTGAGCAAGTCAAGCAAGTCACGCAACCTCATGATCATAATGTTGTCCATCCTTAAAGCAAGGGGATGATGAGTGCTGCTGTGACATTCTGGGGTTGTTTCCAACTTTGTCATTCTATTATTCTGTGATTCTTCTGGCCTGTTTGTGGGTCGTGACAATTTCTTGCAGAGCCCTGGAAAATGATATGGAAATGGAGCCCATAGAGTTTGGCAGGAAACACGAGGCTGACTTCAGTGCTGATGTGAAGATGGCTCTGATGGCTTTGGAAGAAATGCTGCTTCTCAGTGTCCTCTGAATCGTTTCCTCTCCAAGTGAGGGCAAAGATGGAGAGTATGCAGGAAAGCCAACCCAGAGCCAACTCCCTACAAGTGCTGTGCAGAGAATTCACCCACAGGGTGAGCTCTGAGCCTCTGAAAGGCTGCTTCTGCCTTCCCTAAAGGCTCTAGCTGATTGATGCACTGCCTACCTCAGAAAACCCTATGGGGGAACGAGTAGTAAAGACTCTTAAATGTATTGATGGTACAAAAAATTGTGTGTGAGAATGCTGAACAGAAGAACAATTCTGACCAGAGAATGTGTTGCTGATAGGAAATAACTTCCCCGGGGAAAACTTGTCATTTTTTCTAGGAATGAAAGATTAAAAACGTTTAGAGGTAAAGATATTTAGTGATCAGTTATTCCAACCCAGTCTTCTATAAAGATGGAAACTGAGATAAGTGAGGAAGGGGCAAAAAGGTAATTGAGTTACTCTATACCATATTGCTTTTCCTCGCTCAATGGACCACTCTCATACTCACACCCATGCACAGGTATGTATATGTAGACAGCAGATCCATAGTGTATATAACGGGCATAGGAAAAGCTAAGGTATTGAGATATGTGAGTAGATTTCATGTTACCAAACCATAAAATAAATATAACTTACTCTACTTTTCTTTAATAAGAAAGCAGAGATTAAGCTAGGTTGAGTGACTTCTCAAGGTCACAAATCTAATTAGTGGAAGATCTTGAGCCTTTTGTCCTTGACAATCAGAATCAGAGGAAAGGAAAACTTTTTTCTTTCTTCTTTTTTTTTCCTCCAGCTTAGAACATCCGGCCCAAGGATGAGTAAGCAGACACTAAGGTACTTTTTTAACTTCCTAAAGATATAACAACTTGGATGTTTCTAAGTATCAGCCAGTTATTTCTTTATAGTCTTGCTTTCTATCCTGGCCACTGGCAAAGTGGCATTATTATCCTATGAGTCATCACACTAATAAATATATCTAATTTGGAGATAACCCCTTCTTCACTTTCCACCATGGTTAACCCTTTCCTTCCTCTCCAGCTTTTCCCACTCCAAGCAATATTTTCTGGTGTCTAAAAACAAAATGTCACTGAAGCCAGTTGCATGAAATGCAGAGAAGACAGTAAAAGCCTAAAAATATTGCAAAACCATGACTCTGGAAAGGAACATTAAGATGACTTAGAGAGTCATCTTAGCCTTTGATAACAGAAAAGATGCAGGAAGGAACAGACTCAAGTATATTCTAGAGTTTGCAAAGAGGCTGTGTTTTGAAAATTATTGGTAGTGGTCAAGGAAGGAGATGGAGGAAGAGTATTTAGGTAGCAAGTTTGCATTTTTCAGTTCTTTCAAGATCCCAAAGCAATTTGTACCTTGCATATATTTATCTGTATTTTGGCTATTTCTTCTCATCTCTGTCTCTAAAAAGGGGAAATACTGTTGATTAAAGAGAACATATCCAGGGCATAGCCCAGAGCTTGGCACAGAAAACATTTTCACCGGTATTTTGCTTGTCGACAGAGTAAGTTCCATAGGAATAGGAGGAATTCAGTGAGATGTTTGAATAGGTTTTGTCTGTATGGCATTGCTTCCTACAGGAAGCATTTTCTCACTTTGAAAGATTCAGATGAGAAAAACACTCACCTACTCTGGTCCAGGCATGAACAGGCCTCTCCTGGAAGGGTTGTTCCCTTCCAGGCATCTCGGGTCAGGTAAACCTGCATGACCTAGGGTGGGCTAATCAGGGCTTTAACCAAACATCCTTCCAGCATAGCCAGGAAATTTGTTCTTTCTTTTTCTTAGTTTATGTGTTCTAAAGGCCAAACAGTTTATAACTGTCATGGGGCCTTTTGCCAGGGAGAGGGTTATATGAAATGAAGATGTAAGAATAAAGCCATGTAAAAAGCTAACAGAGTTGAGAGAGTGAATCTTGGTATATCCTGCTAACAACCTGAATCCAGCTATACATTAGTGACTACTTTTTGTCTTTCCAGTTACTGGAGTTTTCTATAATTTCAGTTGGAGATCTCTCACTAGCAACCAAAAGAGACCTGGCCAAGATAATTAATCAAGTGACTTCTAACACATTTGGATTTTGCAATCCCATTTGAAGGTAAATGGAAAGAATGACCTACTGGCTCATGAAACTCAATATAAAGATACCAACCAAAGGTTGGGTGATATATGTTTTTTTTTTTTTAATCTGTATCAATGAGAATTTTCTAGGCCTTGAGGAGAGTCTCAACAGAAGCAATGAAAGATTTTTGTCCCAAATTTTAAGTAATGGAACTGATATATGTAAACTTTCACCTGCTTTCCTAGTTGTAGGACAGTCCATCTCTCCTAGAAAGATAACTGAGAGTGGACTAGCTTCTTTTTTTTCTTCTACTTGATTCATTTTAGTTATATATGATGATAGAATACATTTTGATATAACTATACAAGCATGTGATATATCTTAATTAGGCCCCTCTTCTTAAGGATATTCATGATGGTGAGAATCACTGTGGTATATTCATACATATACATAGGAAAATTATGTCTAATTCATTTTACTGTCTTTCCTTTTTCCTATGCTCCCCTCCTTTCCCTTCATTCCTCTTTGTCTAATCTTTGGTATATATACACAATGAAGTAATTACTCAGCCATTAAGAAAAATGACTTTATGACATTTGCCAGTAAATGGGTGGATCTGGAAACTAACATGCTAAGTGAAATAAGCCAATTCCAAACAAACAAAGGTCAAATGTTTTCTCTGATATTGTGGAAGTTAACTCACAATAAGTGGGGTTGGGGGAAAGAACAAATGACCATCTCTTTGTCACCTACTGTACTCTATCTCATTGCAACCTTTAATAAGGCCACATTCATCTTTTTATGTCTCTCATCCTTTATTGCTAAAAGGGGATAGTAATATTTATATCATGGGTGATTATAGGAGTTAAATAAAATTATGTATGATTATTAAAGCCTGATTGAGTGGCAGAAGAAAAGTATTTTTTGTTTATCTGTCTGCCTCTATGATATTTACATATAAATGAAGGAGAAAAACAAAGGAAATATATACATAAAAAGATGTAATAATGTGTCTTGGGAATTGTAATGCTATGAAGAAAGATAAAGCAGAGTAAAAAAAAAAAAGTGCTACTTTAAGTAGAGTGGTCATGGAGGTCACCACTGAGGAAGTGGTCTAAGCTGAGGCCAGTGTAAAGTGGATGGATCAGCCCTGCAGCCATCCAGGAGAACCATTCCAAGAGAGAAACCAGACACTTCAAAGTCTTAGGGTCAGCAAAGAGGACACAGAGGTGCAGCAGAGTAAAAAAGGAAAGCAGCAGGGGGAAATGACACATATATCTGATTTTAATATAACTGTGTATTTATTCTGTTTACCACATTCAACTCTAAGCTACTAGAAAGCACGGTTGACATCTTCTGCACCAATATTTCCAATGCCTAGCATAATACTAACAAAGAGTAGATGCTAAAAGGTTCAGTAAGTATTTATAATGAATGATGCATGCATAATTGGATTATAATAAGTGACTACCAGATTTACAGCTGAATAATACATTTGGGTTAGTACAGATGTGGCAAGTTTAAACATTTAGAAACACTAGGGATACAACATGGCAGGAATAAAGCAAGTCCTGTTTTTAGTTTGTTTTGGGGACTTTGATGCTCTTTAGTCAAATGAGATCACCTATGTGAAAGGCATTGAGATGTTATTGTACCTATTTTACATGTTTCCTTTGATTGGTTTAATGTTCTAAGTGTAACTGGAGTGTTATTTTATGATTTCTTGGCTAATCAATGTGAAAAACAAGATAAAACATTATGATAAAAGGTAAGAAAATTAGTGAAGCAAATCTATTTTTGAAGAGCAAAATAGTGTTTATACAAGTGACTACATTGGCACTTAAGTGAACAAATTCTCATCTGTCTATTTCATTTAGTCTAAATATCAAAGATATATATCTTGGCAGGCTTGAGAATAGAGAATCTTGCTAGTTGGTATACTATTTTGAAGTTTTCAAACAAAATTAAGCATATTGTAGGCCAACAAAACATTTTGGAGCAGAAAACTTCTTTAAAAAAATAAAATTATGAGTTTTAAAAACATATGAACAATATCTACAAAACAAGAGAATGAAGGAGATATACAAGAGCTCAATAATGCTGTAATCATGAAAAAAAAGAATGAAACATTATAAAAATTTAGAAAAGAAGAAGAAGAAAAATTAAAGTCAAGGCAAAAGTAGCACAAAAAGTTGCAACACTATTGAAAACAGTTTAGTGACAGAGTACAGAAACAAGAAAAATATCTAAAAAAATTAAAGTTACTGATTAAAAGAGAATGACTTCAACGTTTATAGCAGCTCAATCACATTAGCTAAACCGTAGAACCAACGTATATGCCTTCAACAGATGAATGGAAATATGGTATACATACACAAGGAAATATTACTCAGCCTTAAAGAGGAAAGAAATTATGGTATTTGCTGGAGAATATCATGCTAAGTAAAATATACCAAACCATCCCCGAAAAAAACAAAGGCTGAATGTTTTCTCTGATAAGCAAATGCTGATACATAATGGGGTGGGTGGACAAACTTTGGGTTGGGAAGAGGAGAGTGAGGAAATGAGAAAGGTGGAGGTGGGAAGGATGGTATAAGGAGACAGACATTATTACCCTATATACATGTATGATTACATGACCAGTGTAATCATACATGTGACTCTGCCCCATATACAGCCAGTTATGCTCCATTTGTGTACAATGTATCAAAATACATTCTACTGTCATGTATAACTAATTAGAATAAAATTTAAAAGTAATGCATATCAGGTAAATTTACATAAAATGATTACTACTGAGATAAATTCCTGTAAAATTTCTCAACTACAAAAGTAATGAAGTCTTCCTTTGAACATCTGAAAAAAACTACTTATTTGTAAGGGGAAATATTATGGACTGTTCTTGCATTTCTCCATAGACACATTTTAAAACAGAAAATAAAAAATGATTAACAATCTTCAAGTAATATTTTTGTATCCAGTCAAATTCTGTTTCAAACAAAAAAGACAAGAAAGCAAAGATGTATATTTGAAGATGTGAGAATTATATTTCACAAATTCTTCCAAACAGTAGTAAAAGATAAATTTAAATCAAGCAAAATAAAACAACAGTAAAAAGAAGTGTATTTATTGTTAGGACTATTTTAAAATGTAGAACTTATATAACAATGGACAGAACATAAATTTTTAAAAATCTACTTAGAAAAATTAATAAAATGAGGAGATGTGATGAGAGATAATGTACAAATATATATTTCCTCATCTAATTAAATAAAAGGATTTTTAGAGCTCATAACTTATTAGCTGAAATAGATGAGATTTTAGCAAATTTAAAGGCTTAAACAAAAAAAATAATATTACAAATAAAACTGTCTAGTGGAAATAACACAGGAATGATAAGAAAAATGGACATATATTGTCAATGGTCATGATAAGGATTCAAACATACTCTAAAAATAGAGGGTTTGATTTTATTCTTCAAAATAATGATCAAAAAGCTAACTAGTAGAATAAAATAAAATCGTTATAAATCAACAGAAAGAAAAAAAAATAACAGAACAAACCAGAAAGTATATACTATGTAGGAAAATTAAAAAGTATTTATAAAATATAGGAACAGAACCAACACCTATCATGTATATATGATAGCAATAAACTTAGTTATTACCTATTAAAAGACCAAGATAACTTGGAGAATAAATTGTAAATCAAATTCCAACTATGTGTAATGTACAAAAAACATGATAAATGGTTAATAGGAGTTGAAAATGAACCATGGGAAAAGCCAACCAAATAAGCCCAGTAAGCAGAGGTCGTTGAAATGTTAGACAACATCAAGTTCACAGAAATAAAACAATAACAGGACTGAAAGGACACTCAAAAATGATCAAATTCTTTTTCCAATATGAATATGTAACAATTATGAATTCTTCTGAACAAAATTATAAAAATGCAGATTATACATATAAGAAAAATAAATATATTAAATGCAGGTGATTTTTAAGGATTAATCTGAGGCTATACCCAATTAGATTAAGTAAACATATAAGACTATGTAAGACTGAAAAACATCATTATCATAAAGTGGACGTATTCAACTGTATACCCTAACTTAGAAAATATATATTTTTTCAAATATTGAAAATTTATAAAAGATAACCATATAATAGGTCAATAAGAAGGTTCTTAGAATTTCAAAATGTAGAAAAGGGTAAGAAACTATTCCCTAATCAAAATGAATAAAATTTTAAAAAATAGCAGAAAAGCAAGGGAAGAGGCTGGAGGGAAGGGGAGGAAGAAAGGAGAGAAGGATGGATCAAGAAAGGAAAAGAAAAAAGAGAAATTATCAACAAAAGTAAATAGCCAAAATCCATTCCCCAGGAATTCTGAACTTTACTCTTAAATCATTGAATCAAAGAAGACGTCAAAAGTGCATCTGAAAGATATTTTAAAAATAACCATAATTTATACACTACATTTTTAATTGATGGAATAAAGCTAAAGCAATGCTCAAAAAATCATAATCTTAAAAATGTACATTAAGGAATAGGAAAGAACAAAATAAATGAACCACTGGGAAATCATTATTAATAGATTATAAGAGTAAAAACATATAATTATTTCCATAGAAGTGGCAAAGACAGTTCATTAAATTTAATATCCACTCTTGACAATACCTCTTAAGGAACTAGAAATAGGACTCAGAATCAGAATCTTAATTAATGGGGAAACAATAGGGACACTCCCATAAAGTAAAAAGCTAAATCTCAAAGTTTTCATAATTATTATTACTTCACATTTTTTTGAGAAATTATCCAATGCATTTAAGAAAAGAAGGACAAGAGAAAGAGAGAGAGAGAGAGAGAGAGAGAGAGAGAGAGAGAGAGAGAGAGAGAGAGAGCGAGCGCGCATTGAAAAGATGGAGGTAAAAACATTTGTATCTGTACACACAAAAATGATTTTGAAGGAAGCCCAGAACATAGACAACTACTCCAAATTAAAAAGAATTTACTATAGTAGCTATAAACAATATTCATATATTGAAAACTGGTCTTAATATATGTCCAAAAAGCCATTCGATGAAAATATCTCCATTTATGAATGCAAAAAAATCAATAACATAATGAAATTCAAAGGAAACACAGGTAAGATCAACATGAATAAAACTCAAAAATGCTAATCACATTGTCAGAAGCAGTAGACAAACAAATGGGAATGTTTTGTCATTCTCTTATATCGAAAATCCAACATCACATAATTTGGTTTTCCTTTAATCAATAAATTTATCACATATTCAACTTAAGACAAAAAGATTTTAGGATAAAGAGTTTGAGACCTGGCTTGGTGATGCATACCTGTAATCCCAGAGGCTCTGGAGGTTAAGGAAGGAGGATCATGAGTTCAAAGCCAGCCTCAGCAAAAGCAAGGCACTAAGAAATTTAATGAGACCCTGTCTCTAAATAAAATACAAAATAGGGCTGGGGATGTGGTTCAATGACCAAGTGCCCCTGAGTTCAATCCCCGGTACCCTCCCTCCCCCAAAAGAGAGAATTTGAAAATTAATATTTTATAGAAAATAAGTAATAATAAGCCAGTAACTTTTTTAATACAAGAAGAGAGCTAAAAAAGAAAAGTCTTATCAAGTATTAAAAAACATTATAAAGCTGCAATCATTTAAAATCATGAGGAGTCCACTGAGAAAAACTCTTTCTGGCTCTGGTCTTTAAAAATAGATTAGTTTTGGATCCAAATAACCTGGGAATAGTTTAGAAGGCTCTCTGGGACCTGGAATTGAAGAATCCCCTTCCTTTGAACTGCATGGCCTTAAGAGTGACTGCTGACTTTGATGTAGTAGAGCCCACAGAGCCAATGATGATTGAGAGTTTGGGTCACCTTCTTTCAACGATTATTTACTGAGCAGTAATAAGTCCCATAACATTTGCTGAGAAATAAGCTTTATGTCATATTTTCAGATCATCTATCCCTAAATACGAATATTTTCTTTTTTTATAATGTTGTAAAAGTTCATTACACATTCTTCTCAACCTTCCTTGTAAGTGTGGCCATGAGTCACCATTAGAAGTATAAACAGAGACATTCAGTATAAGACACTTCTTATCTTGCTTTCTAACTTTGAAAGGAGTCATGACTTTTGGAACCATTGTAATAGCATGAGTGCTAATGTTGTGGAAGAAAAGGCTGAAGAAGGCAGACATACAAGTATGACAACTGCCAAGGTCCCCGGTAGCATGTTGAGTGACTGAACCAGGGCAGCAGCAGCTATCTCTAAACTTCTTGTTATGTTATGGCAGGGGAGAAATACTCCTATTTGGATAAACTACTGTTTGTAAGGCATTCTGTGTTTTGGAATACAATTCACTCCTAGCTGAAAAGATCACATTTTTGAAAATTACAACTAGGCATATGTAGTTCCAATTTTCATGGAGCTTAGAGTAGTGAGAAATACTAAAATGCAGTCAAGAATGTGTTATAATCTTCTTACTAACCTTTCTTTAGAACTGTTCTCTTGTTGACTGTTCACAAATCATTCTGATTCATTTATTTGTTTTAATTTGTACAATCTCCATAAGTTCATTTAAATCATGGGCTGTGTGTGTGTGTGTGTGTGTGTGTGTGTGTGTGTGTGCATGTGCGCATGCATATAGGCACACCTGTGTGTATGTACATACACATGTGCAGACACACACACACACACACACACACACACACACACCATTGTGACAGGGCACTAAATTCAAAGAATGAATAAGGGGTGGGATGGATTCTGTACCACAGAAGGAAATGGCATGGATAAGACTGCTTCTTTTAGGTGATGAATGACAGCTTTCAATTCATTACTATACCAGTGACTTAGTGGGTAGCTGGTCTGCCTTACCTTTAAACTTCATGCCCATCCATGAGAAGGCTACGTGAACAGTTCCAGCTTGAATCTGGCTCCCTTCACATATGACCTGAGGCTCCAACTAAGAGGCTACAGTTGTTATGACTCACAGGGAATAAGAGGACCTTCCCCCAAGAGTACAAGAACAATCACTCCCACATGTGGGCAAAGTCAACCAGAATGCTCCCTGTAAAAGTCTCTTTACCATCCTGTCATGTGTATTCATTATTCTTCATCAATTAGAAGTCAAGGGGGCCCAGGAACGCCTTGCTGGCGGAGACGGACACCACATTCATCACTGTACAGATGGTGGAGGCCAAGGTAATGTATACAGATGCCATTCCAGACAGAGATAACCCTCTGTTGCAAACGTTCACAGCCGTGTGGTTTCCCAGACACTCAAGGCCTAAAAAGACAGGTTGACCTTTTCAAGTTTAGCTAATCAAGATACATTTTCACCTCAGCAAGAAAAGAAAATGCTGCAGGCTGGACGGCGGGGCCCGCGTGAGCCTTGGCTCCGCTTCTGCCCGCTGCTGTTTTCACCTGCTGCCTTCCTGCTGGGCGCTTTCGCGGGTCGCTGTCAGTGCACGCCGGCTTGCGATGCTGCAATCCGGCTGAGCACAAAAACACAAGCCAGATGGAACTGAAGCAAAGTTTTATTTTGTGAGAGGCCGTGTGCGTCCCCCTAACAAGCCGGTCCACACACCCACACACGTGTGTCCCTACCGGACCCGGGGGGCTCCACTTCCCCCGGAACACCCTCCTACCATCCTTCCCCAACCAATGGGAACTCTCCAGGAGTCTTGTAACTTGAGTCCCCAAATGGGCCTAAGTGAACAGTAGGAGCCCAATTTCCATATGAATGTAATACTTTGCAGTGGCTCCTAGCATCTGCCCCCTTCTGTTTAATTAAGCAATGGCAATGTGGCTAGGGACCGTGCCTGGTAGGTTGTCCAATTTAACATGTGGTTTTTACCCGTCATGGGAGAACTGACTTTTACACGTCAGTTTCCTGTCTTAGGTTGAATCCACTGTAATCAGATCAACCCGTCACTGACTACCGGTCTAGCATAGCCATGCTTGTGGATAGGCCTAAGCACCAGTGGGGGGGTGAGGTTCTTGCCTCACCTCTGTTGGCCCCCAAATTTAACTTTGGTGCCAGTGGGGGGGTGAGGTTCTTGCCTCACCTCTGTTGGCCCCCAAGTTTTAGACCATCACTAGTAGAAGGGAGGAAGATACAGAAATGCCACGACACCAAGCCAATTGACGGCTCCTTAGGAAGAACAGTAACACTGGTGACACAGCAGCTAAGATATTTCAGCACTACCATAATTCACTGTATCAACAAATAGAGCACAATGCATACAGGTGATACATAGTCCAGGCAAGTTGTGTAAGCAGTTCAAAGTGGAGGAGTCTATCAATATGTCCATTTCCTCCCAAAGTAAATTAAGTCCTTGATTGAGCAGTTCAAAGTGGAGGAGTCTGTCAATATGTCCATTTTCTCCCAAAGTAAATTAAGTCCTTGATTGAGGATACTTATTGAGTTATATTGATTGATGTATCAGTTTATATAGTTTACTGTGATAGCTATCATAGAAGTTGTAGTTTGGTTTTATCTTAGTCTTCACCGGCATTGGGATGGAGATGGGAATTCTGGCCATGGTGCTAAAGAGACATTATCTTGAACAGAATTGTTAAATATAATGAAAAGGAAAGGTGAAAGTAAACAAACAGATCTGTTAACCACCTTTAAAAGCAAAATTTATAACAGCTGTTTACCTAATTTAAATTAAACCATATAAGTCACGTGATTTTTTTTTTTTTTTTTTTTTTTTTTTTTTTTTTTTTTTTTTTTTTTTTGGATCCATTTATATCTATTTATACATGAGCGCTCCTTATAAATGAAATATGGACATACACACATACAGACATACAACACAAAACAGTGCATACATAACATAGAACATATAGGACAATAGTAAATAAAGGCCTTGTAGCTATACCTAGGTGAAATCTCCATTGCAATGTTTAAAAACTTTACAGTTAAAAAAAAATAAAACACAGTCAAAAAATAAAACTGATCAGAAAAACATTAACCTAGGTTTGTATGAGCTCAAAAAGAAAGAGAAAATAAATAAATAAATAAAATAGAACCTTATGATGTGGGAAAAATGTAATAATAAAATAGATATTGAAAAAGGCACCGTGGTAAATCACTGTTGTAGATGTAAGAATAGCCAAGCTGGAGCTCTGGATATCAGCTGTTATGGATTTGAGTCAAATCATCTTCTTTTTCTGTAGAAATTGTTTTAGTTAATCTCTCTGGAATCCAAATTGGTTGCTGTTCCTCCTGTGGAAAAACACAGACGGAGCCCCGACTCCAGACTATTACTGGGTCCGGACCTTTCCATTGTCCTGTTAGAATATCTTTCCAAAGTACCTTAGGCTTATGTACATTTTTCGGATACATATGTCTTTCCGCAGCACTAAGTCCTGATGAATCCAAATTTAGAAAGTTTAGAGTAAAAAGGGTTATTTTAAGTTTATCTTTGGGGGATATATACCCTTTTCCAATTCCTTCCTTTTGTTTTAATAAGTACATTTTAATAGTTTGATGAGCTCTTTCAACTATGCCTTGACCCTGTGGATTGTATGGGATTCCTGTTATATGAGTAATGCCAAATGATGAGCAAAATTGTTTAAAAGAGTTAGACGTATAACCAGGAGCGTTATCAGTTTTTAACTGTTTAGGAACACCCACAGTGGCAAAATTTTGTAAGCAATGAGCTATAACATCTTTAGTTTTTTCTCCGGCATGAAGGGAGCCCATTAAAAATCCAGAAGAAGTATCAACTGTAACATGTAAATATTTTAATTTTCCAAATTCTGGCAAGTGTGTAACGTCCATCTGCCAAATATGGTTAGGTATCAGTCCTCTAGGATTGACTCCAAGATTAACTTGTGGTAAAAATGTCACACAATTTTGACATTGTTTTATTATATGTCTGGCTTGTTCCTTAGTTATTTTAAAACGTTTTTGTAAGGTATTAGCATTGACATGGAACCTTTTATGAAAATTTATAGCTTCTTCTATTGTGGAGAAAATATGTATGTCATGTGTAGATTTATCTGCTAGTTCATTACCCAAACTAAGGGCTCCAGGCAACCCTGTATGTGCCCTGATATGTCCAATAAAGAATGGATCTTTTCTGTCCCAGATTAGAGTTTGTATAGCAGAAAACAAAGAGAAAACAGTAGAGGAAGGAGAAATCCTACCAGCATCTTCAAGGGATGCTATAGCATTAACTACATACTGGCTATCAGAGAATAAATTAAATACAGAATCTTTGAACATCATAAAAGCTTGTAATACTGCATTGAGCTCTACCTTTTGAGCTGATTGTTTGGGTACTAAAAATGTAAAAGTTTGATCAGGGGTAACTACCGCTGCTGTACCATTGTTTGACCCATCAGTGAATATATTTGGAGCATTCATGATAGGGTTTTTTTTTGTCATTTTAGGAAAAACTACAGGATGCTTAGACCAAAAGGACAACAAGGGATTAGATGGCAAGTGATTATCAAATGAGACACTAGATTTACACATGATTATTGCCCAAGTATTTAACTCATTAGCTAACTCATCAATTTGATCCATAGTATATGGAGTAATAATTTTATTGGGAGAAATCCCAAACACTCCCTTCGCTGCTTTTATCCCTTTGAGTATTAATTGTCCTACAGCCTCAGGATATCTAGTAAGAATAGTATTAGGGGAATACGATAAATGTATCCACAATAATGGACCTTCTTGCCAAAATACTCCTGTAGGAATATTTTTTGTTGGTAGTACAATAAATAATAAAGGCAAACTTATATCAATTCTATCCAAATGCATATTTTCCATATATGTTTCAATGATTTTTAATGCCTTTCTTGCTTCAGGCGTTAACATGCGGGGTGAATTTGGATCTGATGGACCTTTTAGGATATCAAATAAGGGTCCTAATTCTCCTGTTGGTATGCCTAGGTAAGGCCTTATCCAGTTTATGTCTCCCAATAATTTTTGAAAGTCATTAAGTGATTTGAGTTGATCTACTCGTATTTGAATTTTTGGTGGACGGACCATGGTTGAGGATAATAAAACTCCTAAATAATTAATTGGAAAATTTAATTGTACTTTATCTATTGCTATGTCTAGATTATAATTTTTTAGTAAGTTTGTAAGTGTGGCATAACATTCTAGCAATGTGTTCTTATCTTTATGTGCTAATAACACATCATCCATATAGTGAAATATTTGTAGTTCAGGATTTTGATTTCTAAGTGGCTGGATTGCTTTATTAACATAAATTTGACACATAGTCGGGCTGTTCGCCATCCCCTGGGGTAAAACTTTCCACTCATATCTCTGATCAGGACCTTCATGATTTAGTGCAGGGATAGTAAATGCAAAATGTGGACTATCCTCGGGATGAATTGGAATTGAAAAGAAACAATCCTTAATATCTATAGTTAACACATGCCAGGTTTTTGGTAAAGCAGACAATTGGGGAATCCCTGATTGAGCAGGTCCCATAATAACCATCTCATTATTAATGGCTCTTAAATCTTGTAATAATCTCCATTTACCAGATTTCTTTTTAATGACAAAAATGGGAGTATTATGGGGAGATACGGAAGGTTGTAAATGTCCTTCCGCTAATTGTTGTTTGACCAGATCGTGGGCTACTTGTATCTTTTCTTTAGTCAGGGGCCACTGAGGAACCCACACTGGTCTTTCTGATTTCCATGTAATTTTGATTGTCTCAGTGGCCCTTTTTGAAAACCCAATCCATGTTTATTTATTTCTTGATCTATTTGAATTGGTGCTATCATATCTTGATCTTGTTTCCTTAATCCTTTTTCTTTTCTAAAGCCTTGTTTAGCCCTACTAGTGGGCGCGTTAGAATTGACGTTATTTGTTAATGTCAATCCTAATTGATCTAGGACATCCCGTCCCCATAAATTTATGGGAAGATGGTCCAATACATAAGGCTGTATAGTTCCTTCACATCCTTCAGGATCCCTCCAATCTAATACCATAGCACTTCTATGGGGGTTAGTTGCCACTCCTAGGCCTCGAAGCGTTTGAGTGGCTTGTTGCAATGGCCAGTGCTTTGGCCATTCCTGACGAGATATGATGCTGAGGTCAGCACCTGTGTCCAGCAGCCCATTAAAATCATGTCCTTGAATATTTAATTTTAGCATTGGGCGAGAATCTAAATTTAAAGAAAGCATAGCCCAATCTACACCTGTGGAGCCTAATCCCTTGGAACCTCTTTCTACATTACAACTGGAAAATTCATCATGTAGGCTGGGTATTATTAATAACTGTGCTATTCTATCTCCTGATGAAATTACGGATATACCTCTTGGAGAACTGGCTATAATTTTTATTTCACCCTCATAATCGGGATCAATTACCCCAGGACTTATCATAAGTCCTTTTAGTGTAGAAGAACTGCGTCCTAATAATAAGCCTACTGTTCCTTGGGGAAGAGGTCCTTTTATTCCTGTGGGAATGATTTGAACTCCCATCTCTGGAGTTAATACTGCTCTGGCAGAGGCACAGATGTCCAACCCTGCGCTCCCTCTAGTTTGTCTGATGAGGGATCTGATGGATAGTGCGTCCTGGGCACTACCTTGATGGTGCTGCTGGGTTCCTCCATTGCCCCGTATATTTGTGGCTTTGGGCCCCGGGGCATTGGGCCCTCCAATTCGTTTTTTGACAACGGGGCCTGATACCTTTCTTCACGATATTGTGGGTAGACACTTGGTCTTTGTCCATTTTTTGATAACGGAATACCCTCTATGGTGGTTTGAGAACGGCATTCATTAGCCCAATGTCTCCCTCTATGGCATCGTGGGCAAATACCCGGGATTCTACTCCTTTGATACCTAGCTTTGTTAAACCCTCCTCCTATGGGGCAATTTCTTTTAAAATGTCCTTTCTGATTGCAATTATAGCATGTTTTTGGTTTGGTATCTAAAGCCTGTTTTACTTCAGCTGCCATGACTTGTCCTTGTTCATCAATGTCGCTACATAATTTAATATATGTGTTTAAATCTCCATGTTTCCACGGTCTAATGACCTCTTTGCAGCAACGATTTGCTTGGTCATAAGCCAGTTGTTTTATAAATGGCATTGCCTGTTCTGTATTTTCAAATGTCTTAGAGGCTGTTTCAATAAGTCTAGCTACAAAGTCAGCGTAGGGCTCATTAACTCCTTGTGTTATCTTAGATAGTTGACCTTGTAAATCCCCTTGTCCCTTCAAAGTTTTCCATGCCTTAATTGCATTCATAGTGATCTGAGCGTATACGCCAGGATCATATCTAATCTGTTGCCTCTGACCCTCATAAGGTCCTTTCCCCAATAGCATTTGAGAATCTCTTTCAGGATAACCTGCTGCTGCATTTCGCCTAGCTGTCTCCCTGCAAAATTCCTCATTGGCAATTTTCCATAATAAATATTGTCCTCCATTTAGCACAGAGTGACACACGCTAGCCCAATCTTCTGGTGTTAAGTCCCAGCTGGTAATAGATTCGACCATTCTGACAGTAAAGGGAGCCGCAGGCCCGTAGGTTTGTACAGCTTCCTTTAATTGCTTTACTATTTTGAAATCTAAGGCACGGTAAACTCGTTCCCTTTCTTCTCCCCGCTCAACTACAGGGCATGCTAACTTTTGGGGTCCTGCCTCAGGATTCTGTTCATCACCTATGGAAACTGAGGGCTGCTCAGCTACAGGTGAAGCTGTTGGTTGAATTACGCCCTCTGGTGATGGAACGGAGTTAGTACTAGCCTCCCTATCTGAGGGTCGTTTTTTCCCTAAGCTTGCCTTCTTCAATTTTTCTTCTGTCTGACTAGCTTGAGGGACCTTTTGTTTTGCTTGACCTAATAAGTTTTCTGCCATAGCCTGGACCTCTAACAATTTACTTAACAGTCTTTCGGTTTGTTTTTTACTAGATTCTAATCTACTATAAAGGTAACGTAACCCAATAAGGTAGGATAGAAGAAAGCCAAAACAGAATGAAACAGAAACGGAGAGGAGAAAAATGATTATATCAATTTTTTCTTTCTCAGGGCCGAATAACTTAAAACCTTGAGCCAACCATTTTTCCCAATTCGCCTGAAAAAATTGTAAGGCTAGAGAGCCTGAAATAAAAGCAGAATAAATCAAAACAAAAATACCCATTCTGTCGCCTTTCCTTAGGGGCGAGCGATATCACTCACCTATAAATTTTGGGCGTTCCCCGTACAAGGGCCACCAAAATGCTGCAGGCTGGACGGCGGGGCCCGCGTGAGCCTTGGCTCCGCTTCTGCCCGCTGCTGTTTTCACCTGCTGCCTTCCTGCTGGGCGCTTTCGCGGGTCGCTGTCAGTGCACGCCGGCTTGCGATGCTGCAATCCGGCTGAGCACAAAAACACAAGCCAGATGGAACTGAAGCAAAGTTTTATTTTGTGAGAGGCCGTGTGCGTCCCCCTAACAAGCCGGTCCACACACCCACACACGTGTGTCCCTACCGGACCCGGGGGG
The DNA here is from genome assembly GCF_052094955.1 of Ictidomys tridecemlineatus. Classification (NCBI taxonomy): domain Eukaryota; kingdom Metazoa; phylum Chordata; class Mammalia; order Rodentia; family Sciuridae; genus Ictidomys; species Ictidomys tridecemlineatus. The sequence continues at coordinate 35,274,831 of NC_135480.1, forward strand.
CTCCACTTCCCCCGGAACACCCTCCTACCATCCTTCCCCAACCAATGGGAACTCTCCAGGAGTCTTGTAACTTGAGTCCCCAAATGGGCCTAAGTGAACAGTAGGAGCCCAATTTCCATATGAATGTAATACTTTGCAGTGGCTCCTAGCAAGAAAAAAAAAAGGAAAAGCATTCTGCTTATGAGTTCAACACAGGAAGTGCCTGCGTCACCTGCCAGTACACCACCATCTTCAGGTTTCTAGTATGAAGTGGAGCCAGGAAGACACCACCCTGTATATAGAGTTTAAGAGTTAATTCACTCACTTCATAAGATACATAACAAATGGGATCCTGGATTTCAAAGACCTTTGAAAACACTAAAATGCTGTATTGAAATATGAGTGATATGAATCCTGCTGCAAAAAAAAATTGCAAGTATGAAGCTCATATTGAACAAACTTCAAAGGTTTCTATTTCCTACAGAATTAAGTCTTAACTCTTTATTATAAAAAGAGAATAATCAATGTCTTTCCCATGTCTCTATTAAAATGTAGGGTACTTCAAGTCTACTTCCAAAAAATGGCTGAAGCTGCAGGCACACTTGCTTCCCTTCTTTGATGAGTGATTCATCTCAGTGGTGAAAACCACAACCAGAGAGTGAGGGCTACCTCATGGCCAGATGTCAGTGGACCCGAGGACACTGTTGCAGCTTCATCCTCTACAAATAGATGAGGGTGAGGGAGCAATCAGAGCCAAGAAGCCTCGTAGCACAGAATTCACTCCTTTCTATCTGTTTCTAGAAAATACTAAATGTGATGGTTCCTTGCCCCATCGGGCTGTTCAACCAGAAACCCAGCAGCACAAAGGATCAGAAGCAAAGGCAACTTCAGCCACAGTACACACTGTGGCCCTCATAGCCTTGGGGCCTCCAACTCCCTGTTTCCAGACTCAAGTCTCATGGCATCTCCATGGGTTCTTGAATGCTCTAGGCATTGGGTCAGTCAACATTCCCAAGATATGCCTCTACTTTCCTGTCTAGTCCTTTGCTTATGCTGTTTCCTCAACCCTAGGTTCCCCTTCCCTATCTGTGCCTTTCAAGGCTCACATTCTCAATCCTGTTTGTGCATTACACACATCTGTCAAGATTTGGAAAACACACACATTTCAGAGAGTCTGCCCCCAGTGATTATGATTCAGTACAAGTAGAGTGGCACCCAAGCACTGGAGGGTTGTGTTTTAAGTCTGATTATTCTAAGGAGGAGCTAACCTTGAATACCCCTATCCTATCTTTCCTCAAATCCTACTTTTAGCTGACAAAGAAACATTTCCTTTTACACGTAATAAATGCCAACATTTGCTGAGCATACACGCCATGCCATGGACTGTGCCATTATTTATGCAGACAAGGTCTTTAAAGATACCTATCATTGTGTAGTCAGAGCTGGAATTCAGACACTTGGGTTTATTTCATAGATCTCTTACTTACCAGTTATATGACAATGGACAAGTTACGTTTCTTCTCTGGGCCTCTGTTTCCTTATCTACAAAATAAGACTCGACCTCACACAGGGTTGTTATGAGGATTAAATGAGATAGTATTTGTACAGAGCTTTGAAAAGAACCTGGCATGACATAGTGCTGTTTACAGATGTGTTGAAGAAATAAATCACATAATTTAAAATTCATAATAATTATATAATGCTGGGATTATTGTCCTGATTTTGCAGCTAGAAAAATTGAAAAAAAGTCTAACTGAAGTATCTGTGCTCTTAACCGTAGTTTGCCCCATACCAAATGACTAAGAGTTCCAGATGAAGGACTAAAAGAGAAAGGAAAAAAAAGGGAGAGAGTAAGACAAAAAGGCAAGAATTAAAGAAGGAAGAAAAAGTGAGAAAGGAGAAGCAAAAAGCCAAAGACAAAAATCAGGAGTGTTCATGATCAAATTACTGGTTCAGGTCTCAAGACAGGATACAAAGGTGGGGGCATGGCTGGGTTTCCACAGTGAATGACATGTAAGAGCAGTGTGATGGACTAATAAGGACTTTCCTTCTCCAGAAGTTCTCTTGATAATGCAGGGATCTCATTTCCTGGGGGGCTTTCTGGAGGACAAATGTCATTGGAAGAGATGCTGTTTACTCTTTGGGAAGAGAAATCATCTCCAATTCTTTGGAAAGCATCTTGGTCAGTTTGGGCTGCTATGACAGAATAATGGATGGCTTAAACAATAAATAGTTATTCCTCATCGTTCTGAAGGCTAGAAGTCTGAGATCAGGTTGACAGCATCATCAGGAGCTTGGTGAAGGCCCTCTGCCTGGTTTACAGATGGAGATCTTCTCTTTATAGCCTCACATGTGAGGACAGAGAGCTCTGGTCCCTTTATCACCTTAGAAGGGCATTAATCTCATTCATGAGAGCCCCAGTTTATGACTTAATAACTTTCCAAAGACCCCCCCCCACCTCCTAATACCATCATATTTTGGATTTAGGATTTAACATATCAATGGGGGGCAGGATTCAATCCATAGCAGAGGAGAAGAATGAGTTTACAGTTTGTTTCCCTGAGCCACTTTAGGGAAAGTAACCTGAAAGAATTTCAAATAGAAATGTGAGCCAGAAGATTATCTTAAAACCCCAATTCTGGTTGGGATATCCAGTCCATTTCTAGGATTTCTCACCAGTTCTTGAGTTACTGGGTAAATAAAAGAGCACAGGGAGATGATGTGGTAAGTTTCCAAGAGGAACAAAAGATGGATCTCATCTTTGTCCTGGGGTCCCTAGGTAGATATTAGAATTTAGCTGCAAACTTGCTGGAGGCAACTACCTGTCCGAGAGGAACCCCCATCCAAGACTGAGGCTTGAGGCTCTAAACTGGAAGTTACTAGAAGGACTAAGTGGAGCTTCCCAAATGGTCACCAACTGCAAGATTTCCTACAAAGAACTCATAACACCCAAAGAGCAGAGACTATATAGCTTATAAAATAGACACTATTAGTATTTCTGTTCATATCTGATTGAACCAATTCCCAGATAGGTTAATAGCTTCAACTGGTTCATATAGCCCCCCAGAGAGACAGTAGCAATAACAGCATCTGAGTCCCCTCCTAGTGCTCACTTGTTTCATCCCTATCCTTTCCCTGTCTCCAGGTCAAGAGCTAGAGGTAGAACTTGGTGTTTCAGATTTTCACAACAGAGTTCTAGAGCAGCTACTTGTGAAGCTGTGTCTATAACCATTGCCTAGTCATATTCTTCTCAAAGCCAACTCTGCTTTTTTTCAAGTTTCTGTTCATAGCTACCCATCCCCATCATGCTGAATCAGATAATACAGAAGCATAAATTGCTTGCCTCTCAACACCAACCACCATGAGCTAAAATGATGTGAAGAATAGATTCCCATCATGGCCATCACTGTGAAAATACCAGCAACAGGTGCAGCTGGAGTAGAGCATAACTAAAAGAGGCAATGTCACCACCAGTGGTTGAACTTCAGCTTCAGAATGGTTATAAGAAAATTAATTTCTTCTTTGAAATATAAGGAAAACTTTTATAGTATTATATTTTCACCCCAATTTATGGTAGTCTTGTCAGATAGACAGTCAAAAGAGAAAGGAGCAACAGGTTCCTTGAAACACTTGATGATACCATAAGTCACACACTCCTAAAATATCTGCAGCTCATCTTCCTTGACTTCAGGAGGGTAGGAGAGAAAGACCAAAGATGAAGGTGTGAGCCAACTTAATATTTCCATTTTTATCTCTTATACTTTCTTTGGGAGGACTTTATAAACCAAAGCTATATGTAAGAGGCTTAAGTGGCCTTTTCCTCCAGTCCGTGTTAGTTTAGGTCAGCCAAGAAGCAGATTCCCATGCATAAGGCCCAGGTTCAATCCAAAGAAGAAGAAGAAGAAGAAGGAGGAGGAGGAGGAGGAGGAGGAGGAGGAGGAGGAGGAGGAGGAGGAGGAGGAGGAGGAGGAAGAGGAGGAGGAGGAGAAGGAGAAAGAAGGAGAAGGAGAAGGAGAAGGAGAAAAAGAAAATTCCTAGATGGTGTTAAATATGAAAGTGTTTTTTTAGAGGAGGGATCAGGAGAAGGTGAAAGAGCCTTAAGATTGTGATGTAGTTCTGATACCTGTATAAGGCAAAAGGTAAGAAAGGAGAATTGGGTTGAAAGAATCTGAGATTGTAGCAGAGGTCCAATAACATTTTAGTCAGGCCAATGAGGAATTATTCAGCCAAAGTTGCCCATTGAGAAGTTCATATTCTAGAATGACTAGGAGCAGCCTACAAGGACAGCAGCCCGAGAGCTGACACAGTAGTGGATGAGATCAGTAGCTACAGTCATCATCAATTATTTTCCTCATAATGGGTAATGATTGTAATTAATTTTCATGGCTACCAAAATCCCCAAGCTGATAGACAGGGCCCAAAGCTTTTTAAAAAAGAGACAGGAATAAACTCTGGTTAACATAAAAATGAATTATCCTGCAACAAGTTATCCTGCAGGATTTATGGGAAGACTAGAGAAAAGGGTAATCATGGTTATGCCTCGGAGTCTGATCAAGATATTGCTACTGCTACCACTGGACCCCATATGTCATCACTTTCCCTGGAGAGTGAATGTCACCTCTGATATCACTTCTACATGGCCACTGCTGAATACATTCTAAATGGCTGCCACTTCTCTGCATCACCTGGTTTGTATTCAAAGTCCAGGAAGGGAACATCCAATTAACCAGATGTTAGTCACATGTCCTGGCCCCAGGTAGGGTTGCCAGAATTAACAAATAAAACCACACAGATAAGGATTTCAAGTAATAAAATACACAGATAAGGATTTCAAGTAATAAAATTATTTTAGTATAAGTATATCCCATGCAATATTTGTGACTTACTTATACTGAGAAATACCTGTTATTTATCTGAAATATAAATTTAACTGAGCATTTTAAAATTTACCTGACAATCCCACCCCAGGGGCCAGAAGAAAGAGAATATACATGTCTGGCAAACAAAGTGGTGGACCCTGACTTCCACCAACTTTCAGGGTGTGGTGAATTCTCCAAATGCAGGAAAGAGATTATGATGTTGTGCTGTCGATGACAGGAATATCTACTTTTTTGAGTCAAGTTTATATGACATCCTTTATCATAATCTACATAAATGTAGACTCAATTATCTTACTTTCATAAGGATACATTTTTAACCTGAATATTTCAAGAACAGAATGAAGCAAGCCAAAAGCCATGTCGTTCTTGCTTCTCGCAAAGCATGGTTTTTGCAGATGTATATGGGCAAGGTGTTTGATAATTCTATTTTTTGTTTGTTTGTTTAATATCCAGATCTGGACCTCATCAAGGGACAATAACACATAAGAGGCACAAATACTACTGACTAAAACTACATCTGCCAACAATTTCACGGATAGAGAGAATGGGTGCTTTGGTCAGGGATTCCAAGAGACAGGTTTCAGTGAACACCACAGGTCCACAGTACTTCAGCAGCCCCAGCAGAAGAATGACCTTGAGGAACCCAACCCTGGTCTTAATAGAAAAGTGCTTCCACTCAATCCTGGGATCACTCTGCCTATGCCTGTGCTTTTCAGGTGGATCTGCCCCCAGGACAGGAGTCATGCCTGAAAGGGGTGAGAAGGCCTACTGAAAGGGAGCCCAAATAAAGGAGAGGTATTTTTGTCCTTGAAAAACACAGTCTCCTAGATAACCTAAACCAGGTGTCCCAAGCCTCTGTAGCTTTGTTCTCAGTGGGGTATCAGATGCTGTCTGGCCTTGGAATGTGCTTTATCCAGGCAACCAGGACCAGGTGGGAGGAGGGAACCTCACATATCCTTCCCCTCCCAACACCCAGGGCCCACAGGCTGCAAGGTTCCCCCAGGGCAATGGAATCCCTTATCTCTGTCTTTTACACATCTCCCCATCAACCTTTTCCAAATAGAAAATAGGAAAATGATGTTTTAATAGCATGGCCCCTTCCTAAATGACACTTAGTCTACTCAGTTTCCCAAAGAGTCTCTTTTCAAAGCCCTCCTTTGTGTGCTGGATGGGGAAAGGGATTGCTTTCCCAAGAGATTTCCACAGTCTCTCTGTTGGCTGGGGATGTACCTCAGTGGTAGAGCACTTGTCTAATGTGCTCAATGCCCCAGTTCAATCCCCAACACAACAAAAATAAAAGTCTCCCTCTGATTTTACAAAAATGACCAAGATAATTCTATTTCATAATTTCCCCCAACTCCCAACACATGCATGAAGACATCCATTAGATTTTTAAATCATTTGTTAGCTTACCTGTAGCAAATATCTTTTAGTTTACTTATCAAAAAATGCTAAACACTTTGCCAAGCCCTGATGATACAGAGATGAAAAGTCAAAGTGATCCCTGCCTTCAGAGTTTTCTTATTTATATACCCCCAGAAATAAGCATAAAGTTTCATATACAGTTTATTTCAACTAAACTAGTGTTTATTGAGGGCATTGGAATTCCCCAAGGGAAAAAAAAACCCTCTAGGACAATAAAATCTGGTTGAAAATACAGCAGATGCTCTTCCTCCTTGCCTTCCTTTCTTACAGTCATTATTCATGGAACATGCGTCATGGGTCAGGCATTCTGCTAGAGCCTGGATCTCCAGGAGTTAACCTGCTCTGGCAGAGAATGCAGCTTGCTACAATAGAAATACATTTAAAGATCCTTCCCCAAATGAGATAAAAACTACAAATGGTGACAACATTTTTTGATGCATAAATGAAATAACTGCTATGAGAGCACTCAGTAGGGCATCTGATAAAGCCCATGGGGCCATGGAGTTTCCCTCTAATTCAGCATTAAGAGTGAGGCCAAATGATGGCAGGTAAGTTGGGGTGAGGGGTGAGCCTACCATGTACCAGGCACTGTGCTATGGATAGATAAACTTTGTCTCAGCCTCTTGAGGTATCCATTTTTGTCTGGTTTTGTAAGCAAAGAAATGGAGGTTTGAAGTAATTTGTCTGCCATCATAGGGCTACTCAGTCATGGCAGAGCTTTGATTCAAACACAGAACTGACTCCAAAATCCATGTTCTTTTTATCACACTACCTTCCCCTCCCTAGAGTGACTGGGGATGGTCTGAAACATTTTAACAGATTAGCAACATAAGGAGCCTCTTGGCCTCATTTCCAACCAGTCGCCAGAGGTCACACTCACTCCTCCACCACCCCACCCTCCATCTTTTGCACTGCCTCTCATTGGCTAAACTCAAATAGAATGTGGCCAGCAAAGTTGCACAGATGTTTTCTATCGTCCAATCCCAGATGGATAGGAGTAGACTCCCTCCCAGGCACAGAGCAGGGAAGAGAAGGTGAAGAAGGGATCCGGGAGTGGAAGTAACAGAGAATAGATACAGGGACTTCATTTGTTTTGCTCACCTCATTTTCCCACCATCTAAAACATTGTCTACCATATATTAAATGCTCAATAAAGACATGTTAATGACTAAAAGATCCTTATGAAAATGAAGGATATGAGACCTGTATTACAGCCTCACAGGTGTGATTCAATGAGGATTTCTAACAAGGCAAAGGCATGAGCCTGGGAGGGAAAACCAGACCTAAAAGCAGCATCTAAAGACAGACTGAATTTCCATTTGTTCAGGGCTAAACACTTCTATAAAGTCTAAAGGTCATATAAATTGAAAGACACAGATCATATCCACAAATGTTAGGGAATGCCTTTTGCATGCAATATAAACCCACATCCGCCCCTTTAGAGGATCTAAACTGTTATCCAGATAGAAAGGAGTTGTGGTTAAGTGCTCATGCTGTCCAGGGTCTTTGTTGTGAATCACCAAGATACAAGTAATAGAAACTTAAATGATCTATATAACAAAAAGAATATACTATAAAGACATAGGGCTATATCAAGACCCAAGAAAAGAAGGAAAAAGAAAGGACCACCATCATTAGTCTCTCCATCTCTCTAGGGTTAGAAGATTCTGGTAATAATTTAGCAAACATTTTGAACTCCTGCTATGTGCCAAGTACTAGTCTAGATTCAAGATGAACACAACAAGATTTCATCTCTGCCTTTCTGGCCACATTTAAATTCTCTCTTGCTCTCTTCACTCTTTGTGTCTCTCATTGGTTTTACCTGAATCTTTGTTCAGATAGTTCAAACAAACAGGTCTTGCCGCACTATGTCCTTATTGCTTTTTGAAATCTAGTACCCACAGAAATATAAATTTTGATTCTAAATGGCAAGAAGAGAGAACGCAAGGAGCTGGTTAGATGGGCAGGCCAGAGGGCAGAGTCAAGATTCCCCATCTTCAAAGCAAGGATAATAGAAGTATTCTCCCTAAAGACAACATGGGCAGCTTCTCCAAGAAAGGAACAGAAGGAAGACACATCATTAGTACAACAAATAGCTCTTTTCCATCTCCATCCATTCAGCTTTTACATGCTATCTCCATCCATCTGTATAGAAAATATACAAGCACAGGATTTGAAATAGGACATGGGAAAATACACAGATGAATCCGACATCTGGCTGTTTATGAATGTCTTGTGAGTGGAATATATACCCTCCGAGAATTGATCCTTCCAGCTTATTTGTAAAATATTCAAATATCACTCACCAGATGACCCATCTGCCCACAGACTTCACCCTGTAGGGTGGCCACAGACAATAGCAGGCATAAAATAACAGTAGTCAGCTTTTTGTTGCTGTGACCAAAATACCTGAACCAAAGGTTATTTTGTAGAGGACTAAAAGTTTATTTTTTCCTCACTATCTCAGAGATATCAGTCCATGGTTGGCTGGCTCCATTTCTCTGGATCTGAGGTGAGGCATAGCACCATGGAACAAGGGAATGGTAGAAGAAAACTGCTCAGTTCATGACAGCCAAGAAGCAGAAAGAAAAAACAAGGAAGAGGTCGGGGATGAGATACAGTCCTCAAGGGAATGTCTCCCAGCAACCTACTTCCTCCAATTAGGTCCCACCTATGTATAGTTTCCATCATATCCTATCGGTCCAAATTATTAATTCATCAAATGGATTAATCCATTCATTAGGTCTGCTCATTTCCTATAAGCCCCATCTCTAGGCATTGCTGCATCAGGGACCAAGACTTCGACACACTTGTGTTGACCCAAACTATAACAAAGGAAAGGAAAAGGAGGGCGTTTGTTTCCCCTAAGTTCTGACTAAATGAGCAACAATCGTGAAAACAGGGAGATCAAATAGAAATTCCTGACATTAGCCCCTAGTAATGAAAATATCTATATTGCAACAAAAGGCACAAAAAAGCTCTAAAATATAGAGCCTGTAAAAAGATAAAGATGATTCACACTAAATCAAATATAAAGGAATTTAGAATCTGAGTCATGTGGTATTCAGCGGATTATAGATTCTTGCCATTGGCCATAGTGGTAATGTTCAGAAAGTTTAAGATATTAACTATAACTTGATTTCTTTAGTCCTATCCTTGGAAAAGCTGGAGAGAGAGAGAAACCTGGGAAGTGATCAGAGTCATAGGCAATTGTGCTAATTCCATTGGAGTTTCTTCAACGAGATACCATAAACTAAAATATTGTAACAGAATTTTGTTGCTCATAGTCCTAGAGTCTGGAAAATCCAAGATTTTAAGGCACCAGCAAATTCAGTGTCTGAAGAAGACTTACAATTTATTCACTTAGTAGGTTCTGGATAGATAAGACTCACTCACTCTGCAGAACTGAGTGCCTACTGTATATAAGCCCTTAAGTATGTAGCACAATACAAATACATTTTTGAGAACCTGACCTCAAGAAATTGATAAATGAATGAATGAAGGATGGATGGGTAATAAACTGCTCAAAGAAAATTTAAACTCTCACATTTGGCCAGGATTAGTTCAGGCATTTAAAATAAGCTAAATTTGAAGAATGAGTTTAAGAAATTGAATTTCTAAGGTTAAAACAGTGCTTCTCATCTGGGGCAAGTTTGTTCCCCAGGGTATTTCTGACAGTGTCTGGAGATACTTTGGATTGTCACAACCATTAGAAAAGGTTATTGACCTCCAGTAGGTGAAAGCCAGTGCTGTTGCTAAACATCCTATAATGCATAAGTCACACTCAACAGCAAAGAATTACATAGCCCAAAATGTCAAAATATTGAGGTTTAAGAAGCTTAATTTAGAGAGATTCAGAAAACCCAAGGAATATGTAGGAAAGCAAAGGAAGCTGCAGCATCTCCCAACAGCTCAGCTCTGGCTGAAATAATTGCATAGGTTAACATACTTCATCCTATTTCACAGATGAAGAAGCCAAATCCAGAGGTTGAATATCTTTCCTAAGATTGAGGATTTAGTAATGGCAATTCCAACATTAACCCAGGTCTAACTCCCAATGTTTCTTCCCCCACATCACAGCTGATTTGTTTAGTACCACTTTCCTGTCTTGAATTTGGAATTGAAATTGAACCCATTATTAGTAAAGATAATGAATCCAAATTAATACCAAAAATGAGATACTTGGACCCCTTATGGCATTGCCATTATTAAACTGTAAGAGGTCTCTGCAGAGCCAGGCATGGTGGTACACTCCTATAATCCTAGCAGCTCAGGAGGCTGAGGCAGAAAGATCACCAGTTCAAAGTCAGCCTCAGCAAGAGCAAGGCACTAAGCAACTCATTGAGACCCTGTCTCTAAATAAAATATAAAAAAGGGATGGGGATGTGGCTCAGTGGTTAAGTGTCCCTGAGTTTAATCCTTAGTATCCCAACCCCCCTCAAAAAAAAAGAGGGCTTTGCAGAGACCACCACAACCTCACAATCAAGTGGTGAGGAGGGAAGTAAATTCTGAGGAACAACTATAAAGGAGAGTGGAGGAGATTAAAGAATGACCCATTCCTATAGCCTGTGAACCATATACAGACAAAAGTAAAGAAAGACAATTCTATAGCAATACAGGGGTTTAAACTAAGGAGAACAATTGAAAAAGGGTAAAGAAATACCTGAATGAAATCATGAGAATATAAAAACAATAGTAAATATAAGCAGATATAAATAAGAAATATCTGAGTAGAGGGGACAGAAGCACAGTTTGTCTATTCAACTTAAATATATTAAGTGCCTGCTTTGTTCTGGGAACATTCGAACACTAGAGGATACACTGCTAAGCAAATAGATGTGGTCTCTATTATTGTGAAATTTACAGTTTGATGGAACATGTCAAAACAATCTCATAACAGTCACATTTGTGTGTGTATATATACAAAGATTTAGTCTCAATTAGATGTAGTGGAAGTTTGGAGAATCGAGAGGCTATTATGCAACCCCGGGTTTCTGTGTTTTCTTAAATTATGCATCTCTGTCAGCCTCTTTACATGCTTTCTGCAAGGGTAATAGCATAATGATGATTATGATCTTCTTGCTTGTATTCAAAAAGATTGCTCAGCAGCCTCTGATGAGGCTTAAGTAGTTGGGGAAAAATAAAAAATGAGGACTGTGTTTGGAGTGGCACATTAGAGGAAATTATCTGTGAGGATTAAGGTCCTTCACAAACAGAAGGACTCTTTCTGGAGTGACCTAGATGAAATGATTTTAAATAGATGATATTTGGCACTCTAATAATATTACAATCCTAATTTTCTTCTTGTTGTTCCCATTCTCAACACCCCTCCCACAGAGAGCTTTGCAATAGTCAGATTTAAAACAAGTAACTAAGACAAATTATAGATTATATTGGGGAGGTCTCTGGCATGTATCTATGAAGCAGCTAAAATCTATGCTCGGGGGCTATTCATGCCCAATGCCTACAAGAACTCTAGCCCTAGAAAGTGCTCAATAAATATTTTGCAGAATGTATGGGTGTTCTTTTCCTCCAGGAGTCCCTTTCAAACTTGTGAAGTACTCTAAATCCTCATATTCTTTGGGGTCATCCTTGTAGTCCCTGACACCATCATTCATTCATGTACTTACAGAGTAAGTAGAAACTTCATAATGGAGGCATTATTACAGCATAGTTAGCAGTACCACCTAGGAAATGTTGTGCACTCTACAATGGAAAACATCCAGGTTTTAAATCCATAATACATTTCAGGAATAGATTCTTTCTAAGGGACAGGAAAAAGGAAGAAGAGTGTAATGAATCTGACCAAACTTGTATACATGCATGCATGAATGTGACACATTTCCCAGCACTGTGGATATTCATAGGACACTAATTTAAAAAATAAAAAGCAAACTGTAAATGGATTGAAGAAAAGATTGGTGGAATGGAAGGAGGAGATCAGGGGACAGAGGGAAGTGCTGGGGATTGAATCGGAGCCAGTTGAGTTCCATAAGTATTTGATGATGTCAGGATGTATCTTGTTGCTGCATATAACTAAAAAGAATAAATAAAACAATTAAAAAATAAAAAGATATTCTTCCTATTAAAAGTAACAGACTTCAACTATAAAGGAAGGAAAGCAGAGAAAGAATTCCACCAAAACCAACATCACATTCCACCCTCATCCCACCTCCCAAAATGCTGATCGCAGGACAGAAAAGAGATTGATACACCTAGAAACCTACAGAGAGTTGGCTTGTGAGATACCTCTAGCCACTTACCCTCAAGTTAATTAGGAAAAGACACAGTTTATCTACTTATCTTAGTATAAGGGAAGAATGAAACAGATCAACAGAAATCTAATGAAGACTTTGTTTAAAGTGAATTTTTCCAGAGGCATCCTCATTCCACATGTAACGTTAGTGATGTGAACTCTTATGCAACTGTTTAAGACAGATCAATATGTAATAAATGAAAGGGTTATAACATATTGGGTGCAAAGAACAATCTGAAAGAGAACATATTAAATAACTTATTTTGTGTTTATATGTGTATATATACATATATATGTGTGTATCTATACATATCTGAATATATATACAACACACCAATAAATAGTCTATCAGCCTATAAAATCAGTCTTAATTCTCTTAGTGGTATTTATACCATATTTTTATTTTTAAAATTATTTCATGCCCTATCTACCTACCTATCTATCTATCTATCTATCTATCTACCTACCAGGCTGTCTACCTGTGTACTTAGACCCCTTACTAGATTGTCAGATCAAAAAAAAAAAAATCTTTCCTCTTTCATGCATAGTTATATCAACCAGTGCATGATAGATTGACATATAGTAGGTACCAATACTAGCATACTGAAAGAAAAAAATAAATGAGTAAATTTGTAAATGCATAGAAAGAATTTTAGAAAACAGTAATCACTGCTGGCAGGGAGCTTGGCAGATAGAGAGAAAAGAGGCAATGAAGAGACTGTATCTGCGTACTTAATACTCTTTATATTTTGTGAATATTTTATAACAAGGCTATATTATTTATAAAACTAAATAAATTAACAATATGGTTTTATAAAGACTTTTGGTAAAATTTGATCAGTTTATACAGATATTATAATGCAACTTTATTTAGTAGAATTAAAGTCCTACAACATAAAGATAACCATCCCTAACAAAACAACATGGGGAAAGAAGAATATGAGGTACACAAATCAGAAATGACATAAAATGGAGAGGAAGAACCAGTCTGGATTCAGTCATTACTGTGGTCTGAATGTTTGTGTCCTCTCAAAATTCATATGTCAAAATCATAACCTCAAAGTGCTGATATTAGAAGGTGGTATCTTTTTGAAGGTGATCAGGTAGTGAGATGAGGACAGAGTCCTCAGGAATGGAACTGCTACCTTTACAAAAAGCCACTGCCTTACCCCCCCTCCTACCACGTGAAGACACTGCTAGAAGTGTCTAGAAGGAAATATCTCTAAACCAGTGTTCTGGCTCTCACCAAATCTGAAGCACCTTGATTTGAACTTTCCAGTCTCCAAAACAATGGGAAATACATTTCTGTTTTTTATAAGCCATCCAATCAAATGTATTGTGATGGCAGAAACAATTTTGTCTTCTTTAAAAATTACTGTGTTATATAAAATGTCTAGGTAAGCAGCCCTTTCTGAATTGCTGTAGAAAAGTTTCTAGAGCTAGAAGATGGTTATATTGTATAGAAGATGGTTAAATTATATATAATGCATCCTTTAAAAGGCTTATTTCTGTCTGAGTGACACATTATATATAAACATAGGATGTAAATACACATTACATTTGACACACAAAATAAAAACCCAAGATGCTTTTCCTGAAAGCAAGTTGCTTTCAGGTTGATGGGTAAGATAGATATGTGAAAGAACTGATGCAGTGTATCAATATCTGAACAAATTGTTCTTGGAGTAGAAGCAAGTACATATCATGGCATATTGTATTGCAATTTAGCATTTGAAAACTGAATAAGAGTTTGCTTATTAAAGAATTTAAGAGAGTTGGGAGAAGAATCTATAGCAATAACCAATGCTTTTGAGCTTTTGATATACAAACATTGACTGGGCTCCTCGTATGTGTTTAGCAGGGGTGGAGTATCAGGAAGAAATTGTTGAAATACAATACTTACTCAAGCCCTATTTATTTAGATGTTACATAATTAGCTAATGTGAAAAAAATATATAATAAAAGCTAATAATCACCTTGTCGTCTAGTGGTAGCCTCAAGATTAATATTTTAATTTTTATTCAAAACCCTAATCCTTTTCCTATAAAATAAATATTATAAAATATTACATAAGTTCAGCTAAAGAGGAATAGTTTGCTCTTTCTCAAATCATACCACATGGGTAAATGGTCATGCTGCTACTTAAAATAAGAATCATTAATAGACAAATTATTTTACCAATAACACTACATTTTCTATTCTCATTTTACATGCAGTTTTGCAAATATGTATGTACTACTGAGGGTTCCTACTTTCTTTTCTACTAGAAGCAAACTATTCAGAAATTACCTCCTCCCTAAAGACTCCTTTAACTCTAACAAAGTCTATCACTCACTCCTTCTTTCAAATTAATACTGTTCATGTTCTTCTCTAATCATGCCTCATTCAGTATAGTTCCTGGTTGATATGTCCTTCCTTCCCTATGATACTATCAGTGCCTTGAAGACAGAGCTCACTCAGTTCTATATTTTCAGAACATAGCATCTTGTCTGTGACTATAGCATGGTGGAACTTGGACGATAGAAATTCTCATGCCTGCATAATAAATCAACAGAAAATGTTTGTTTAAACAACAAATCCAGGTGCATAGGTAACCCTTTCTTAACCCACAATAAATATCAAATACTTATACCCAAAGTTTTTTAAATGTACTAATGCAGTTTATTTTAAACTTAATTATCAACCCTTCTGGTATGGTTTGAAGATGTTCCCTCGAAAGCATGCATTGGAAACTTCATCTCCAATGAAACACTATAGGAGATGAGACCTGATGGGAGGTTTTTAAGTCATGAGTGTTCCACCTTCATGGATGGACTGGTGCCGATTATAAAAGGACATGAATTGGTGAGTTCTATCTCTTCTCTTTTCTCCTCCTCCTCCTCCTCTTCTTCCTTCCCCTTTTTCCCTCTCTGCCGCCTTCTCTCCCTCCCTCCATCTCTCTCTCTCTCTCTCTCTCTCTCTCTCTCTCTCTCTCTCTCTCTCTCTCTCTCTCTCTGCCTTCAGTCAAGAAGACTCTTGTAATACAGCAACCTCTTGGGTCTTGACTTCTCAACCTCCAGAAATATGAGTCAATAAATTTATGTTCATTGCAAACTACTCAGTCTCAGATATTCTGCTGTAGCAACACAAAATGAAATTAGACACTGTCTATACTCAAAACACACGAGTATACTCCTATTTCTATGATTCCTTTCTCAGTAAATGGTACCATCACCCCACACAGTTACCCAAAACAGAAAATCAAACCACATTCGGTGAATATCTAGTGCTTATTGCCTACAAGATTTTTTGCTCTTATTCTGATAACCATGCTATGGATTGTTTGAAGGATATGCCTCTGGCCAGCTGTCAGCCCAAGTGCTTTGGGATAACACAGTCTCAAGGGGAGGTACACATGATCTATCTGAGGTGAAATCAGGCTTGTAAATTCTAAGATGGACACTAATATAAGACAGGCCATGTGACTGAGGCTCAGTCCTGTGACTGTGATTCCATCCTCTGGAAAAGTGGAATCTCTTTCACTGGGATATCTTAGTCTGAGATCACTAGGGGCATCATGCTGAGCCTAATCTAGAAGAAGCAGTAGAAATGTAGTCCCTAAAAGTGATATTTTAGAATGGATTACACACTCAAAGATTGTTCAATTTACTTGAGTTAAACCTTCTGTTTTTGTTTAAGCCAACCTAATACAAACAGGTTGGGTTTTCTTTCGTGTTCAACATCAGCATGCATTTTCCCTTTCTTATCCATTCTCTTACTCTAGTCAGTTGTATCCCCTAAATATCTCCTAAATCTGTCTACTTTCCTCCATATCTACTGACAGGATACATGACCATTGCTTATTGTCTTACCTTCTGCCCTAGTCTTTCCTTTTCTAAGCTAATCTCGATATTGGGGTCAAGATGATTTTTCTAAAATGCAAAGTATAATAATGTATGACCATAGTATGATAGAGCCCTGAAGCCACCACCTCTACTAAGCTTCCTTAACTCTTCTAGTCTACCGGGATATTTTTTTTTTCACCTATCAACTAATGTTATGGTTTGGATGTGAGGTGTCCCCCAAAAGCTCATGTGTTATACTATGCAAGAAGGTTCAGAGAAGAAGTGATTGGGTCATGAAAGCCTTAACCCAATCAGTGAATTAATCACTTCATGAGATTAATTGAAGTCAGGAGGGGTGTGACTGGAGGAGGTAGAACATCGGGGTCATATCTTTAGGGTATATATTTGTATCTAGCAAGTGAAGTTAGTTTCTCTCTCTCTCTCTCTCTCTCTCTCCTTTCTGACCATCGTGTGAGCTGCTTCCCTTTGCCACACTCTTCTGCCATGATGTTCAACCTCACCTCGAGCCCCAAGAAATGGGGCTGTCTGTCTATGAACTGAAACCTCTGAAACCATAAGCCCCAAATAAACTTTTCTTCTGCTATAGTTGTTCTGGTTGGGTCCTTTAGTCACAGCAGCAAAAAAGCTAAATAAAAGAATTACCATCCATTGGCATTAAGTGCAAACCACTTGGCTACAAACAACTCTAACAACTATGTAACTTTTGCCTCCACCTTCTGTCCGAGTCTTGTCTCCCTCCAACCTAATCTATACCAAAGGATTTCTCTAAAATGCATATATGATGATATTACTGTTGGCCTCAAAACCTTTTCAACTCTTCCCATTGCATGTAGTATAAAATCTGAAACTTACACCACATACAAAGTCTCTACTTACTTCTCTAGCTATATTGCTAACTACCTCTCACAACCGTATTCTTCTCTCTAGCCATACTGAATTCCCTAGATGCACTATGATCTTTCTCATTCCTCAACTTTGTTCTATGCTGTTCCCTTTTCTTGGAATGATTTCCCCACTGCTTCCCTTTCCTTATCTAACTCCATCTAACATCTCCTACTTGTTCACAAAACTGTGTTTAGAACCAGGCACTGTGGTGGCACACACCTGTAATGTCAGCAACTTGAGAGGCTGCAGCAGGAAGATCACAAGTTCAAGGTCCACCTCAGCAATTTAGTGAGGCCCTAAGGATCTTAGCTTGATGCTGTCTCAAAATAAAAATAAATAAATAAAAAGGATTGGGGATGTGGCTCAGTGGTTAAACATGCCTGGGTTCAATCCCTGGTACAAAGAAAACAAAACAAAAACTGTACTTAGATAGCAGTTCATCTATTCCTAATGGGTAGGGCATAATAACCTAGAGCACACCTCTCTCTTGGCATTTATCACTGAATTATAGTTACCTGGTTTAATTTGTTTCCTAAATGTATAGGCAATCCCAAGAAGATAGGAAGTATGTCTTATTCAGTGTTATATCCCCAGCATCTGACACAGGGATTGGCACAAGATCAATACTTAATAAGTATCTGTTGACTGCATGATAGTGTATAGTAATTTGAAAAAAATATGTTCTATCTGAAAGTTGATAAATATTTTCTCCAAAAGATGGGAGTCGACCTTAGCTGCTGCCTCCCCCAGAGCTGAGAACAGGTCTTAATGCAGCAGAGGGAAAAAATAAGCCGGAACAGATGATGCGGCATATGCAGCTCCTTGCTCTTTTCCTGCAGCAAGAATTCACTTTCGCTTTCAGGTAGGCCTAGGCTGCTGTGCAGTCTATTCCATGGCTTCTTCTTGGGGGAACCCAGAAAAAAAGACAGCTTGGCATCTAGTGAATGAACTCTGTTCTGAAGAGGAAGGGGGCGTGGTTCTTCCACCGCGTGGTCAGTCCAGCCAGATTGCCAAGCAGGCAAATTCGCTGGGTGAAGGGGAGGAAGAAGGAAGACTAATAGACTCACCCAGCCAGTGGTGCATTGCAGCTCCCAGAAGAATAAAGCGGCAGACTTTCCCTAGCCACATAGCATGGGGAGAGAAGTGGGAGGAGGGACCGGTGATGTGTTCCTCTGAAGAACACAAGTCTTTCCATGCAAATCTGTCCTGTCCCTGACCATGGGCCCTTTTCTTTTTAGGGTTTTTTTTTTTTTTTTAATCCTAAATTTTAAATCCTAAACCCACCACCTCAATTAAACCTTTCCTAACTATTCAGCCTAGAGTGATCCCTCTCCTCTTCTATCAAGCTAGCTACAAAGGGACCTACTAAACGGACACAGGCAAGGTTGTCTACAGGAATCTACTTCTCCTGACCTGAAAACATCAGATTATCACTGTCAAATCTTTATTTCCCCGCCAAATGACATTTGATAGCCTGGATCAGGTGCTGGAAAGTATGAAATTCTCCGTGGATCCTCTATCATATGTTTCCCATCTATGTTCTCTATGTCTACAGTTCATAATTCACAAGCTATCCCCTTAAGTACTGGGTAATGCGTTAAGTACCACTGTGACTAGTCCCTATCTGTCTTATATGGGCCTGAGATGCAAATTACTTAAGTAGTTATAGTGAGGTTTCTTGTTGCAGATAAATAATTTTACCACTTTCCATTTGGCAAATATGAATAAACCCTCTCTCCTGTGATACAGGAATCAACCTATAATATTTACAGTTCCTACCATATTCAAGGAAAATGTTGCGAGCCCCTAGTCCCTCAATGAAAATCAAGATATACCTCCCTACTCTCAGAGAGATTGCAGAGAATTTGATCTCAGCAAAGTGTCTGTTGGTCAGAAAAAAATGGAATGCAGAAAAGGGAGCAAACCCATCAAAGGAAAAGGGACTTGAGTCCCAGTGGATTCATGGGATCTTCTCAGTGGGAGGTTAGTGTACATTCCAGGCTACAGAAATTGAGAAAGCCAAAGTGTAAAAGCAGGAATGTGCCAGCCTCTTCAAGGAATAGTGTGAAAATCAATCATTTGCAAAACAGATCTGTAAATGGATGGTTATTCACACAACAAAAGTTCACCACAAGAATCTCTTCAACAAAATTTGAAACCTATTACTATATTGTTTTAGGGAGTTGTTGTAAGTCTACAGTTCTTTTAAAGAGTTGCTGGAAATCTGTTTTCCATCTTTTAGGTTTTGCAGTCTGAAGCTACTTGTGAGACACTGCATTTATTGCTGAGTACTGGAACAGTGCTTCTTGAATTTTAATATGAATATGAGTCATCTGGGGATTATATTAACATGCAAATTCTAATTCAATAGATCAGAGAGCTGGTCCTGAAATCCTACAATTCTAACTAACTCCTAGATGACATGCATGCTGCTGTTCCATGGACCTCATTTCAGCAGAAAAGTGCTAGAATTATCTCATGCTTTGTTGAAGTAACTCTTATCTAGTATTACAGTTTTTCATTAAACATAGCAGATGATAGAATCCTTGCAACAACAACAAAAACATGTATCTTGTAAAATACAATGATTACTAGATAATCAACTTCTTCCCCATTCTGACTCATGGAGGTGGGGGCTGCTCATTATCAAATGTATAGTTCAATCAGGACAACCATGAAGCACTTTTATAACCTATAACAGAAGTCAGCCAACTACTGTCTGTGGGCAAAATCCAGTACATCACCTATTTTTATAAATAAAGTTTTATTGGAAAACAGATAATTCCATTCATTTACATGTTGTCTATGATTGCTTTTATGTTTTTTTTTTATGTCAGAGTTTATAAGTTGCTACAAAAGACATATGACCCATAGGGCCTAAAATATTTATCATCTGGCCATTTACAGAAAAAGTTTGCTGGCCCCTGCCTGTAGGATTGAGGATATGCCAGTGGTGGCAGCCCACGCCTGTAATCCCAGCGGTTTAGGAGGCTAAGGAAAGAGGATTGCTAGTTCAAAGCCAGCCTCAGAAAAATCAAGGCTCTAAGAACTCAGTGAGACCCTATCTCTAAATAAAATACAAAATAGGGCTGGGGATGTGGCTCAGTGCTTGAGTGGTCCTGAGTTCAATCCTGTTAAGCTCCTCATCCACAAAAATTTGAGAACATGATTTTTTCATATCTCACTAGCTCTGAATTTTGATACATAAGCATCCCTTTAAGCTTACTACTATGAAATTCAACTATCCAGGACATTTCCAAGAGGGATAGAAAGTTCTCCCAAATTCTCTTGTTATAAGAGAGACTGGACTTTTAAAGAAGTCTAGTCCATGTCACCCTAAGAAGTGGGAGATTTAAACCAGGATGACTCCATAAAACTTTTGGCAAATGCAAAAAGCCTTTTAATGCATCTATATCATTGATCCTGGGTATAATCTGTGCATGACTGCCATGTTGACTCAGGAGTAAACCCCAGAAAAGGCAACATTAAACTGTGGGTGTGTGTTGGGTCTCACTCATCCTGGAACTCAGACCACACTTCATGGTCTGGCTTCCCTCACTTGATCAAGAACCAGTGCTCCTGAGGATCTTTGTTTCAGATCAGTTACTGCCTATTCCAATCTTGACACCGAATTATAAAAGCATCAAGAACACAGGAAATAAATCCTTGCCAACTGCCTGGGAATTTGAGCTGTGACAGAAAACAGGCATTGGCCTGGATAGTCTCCTAGCTTGTCACATTGACCTGAATTGGTGGATACGGAGATCAGAAGAAAATGAGAAATGACACATGTGAAGGAGGGGTAAGGGCCAAAATAAGATGGCCTAAGAGCTTGGTATAAGGAAGAGCAAAGGCCTGCTGGGAGTTAAACTATAAAATCAACAGAAAAACGAATCGGAGTAAAAATAGTCATGTTAAAGAAGTCACATTAAAGGTTCAGAAGAGCTTTTTCAAGCCCATAGGACTTGACAATAATCAGATGAAATTATTAGCACACTTAAAGGAGAAAAATATGTCTAGCTGCAGAAGTAATCATGATGGGGAGGGAAAACAGGAATTAATATTCTAGTGCCATCTTCACCCAAACCAGAGGGGAGGATGCGCAGGAAAATGGCCTGGGTTTAATCTCTCTTGGGAACTTTTTCCCTCCCTTCTCACTACCTCTGTTCTTCCCTTTCTTCCCAATTCCTCTTCCTCCCCTTCCTCTCCCTCCTTCCATTCCTCTTCCACCTCCGTTTCTTTCTCATCTTCCCTTTCTCCTTTCCACAGATATGTACCAACTGTATATTTTGCATAAGGCCCTGTGCTAGAGAGTCTGGGTTTATAATGTTGAAAAAAATTGACAGTCTCTGCTCACAGGAAGCTTAGGAGACTGATCAGGGAAGCAGGCATTAATAAAATAATGTTATGTATAAATATATAATTGCTATAAGTAATACAAATGGTGAAGGCGATAAAGCAAGTGACAAAGCATAAGCCTACCTTTATGTTTTGCACTTGCTATTCCTCCTATCTGAAACTTGTCCCCAGATATCGTTAAGTTTCTTTCCTCACTTCTTCCAGGTCTCTGCCCAAACATCTGTCAGTGACACCTTCCCTGTTAAACTTGTATATAAAACAGCAGCTTCCTCCCCCCTCAACTTTCTTATGTCACTTGTTTCCCCTATCGTATGTATTATTTTCTGGTGTCACATGAATGTGCATACATAAGGTTGTTAATCCCTGTTGTATGTCTCTCTTCATAGAAGGGTAGAAGGTAAGCTGCCAGAGACCATGGCCTTTGCTTTGTTCACAACTTTGCAGTGTTGCTAATATCCATGTTAGATACTGACATGTGTTTATTAAAAACATGAATAAAAACTACAGATGACCTGAAAGAATGTGTCACAGAATTTCTTAAAGAGTAGTAGGAGTTAACTAGTCTGAGGAGCAGAAAAGCCACCGTAGAAAATGAGAGATATCTAAGAAGACTCTGGGGAGTAAAAATCACGATTCTGGGTTGAAGAGGAAGTAAAATCATGTTGGACTTTATGGGACAAGTTATTTTTTTCCTTTTTATTTCAAGAGCAATTCAAAACCACTGAAGGTTTTAAGCAAAGAGATGACATGTCCAGATTTGCATTTTTAAAATGTCATCCTGGCTACTTATTGGATAGTGGATCAGAGCTATCAGCAAGATGCCATGAAGCATTTGAATCATGAAGCAAACTCCCCTTTCCTTGATTCCATGCTCACCAAACTCTTTTTCTGATTACAATTTGGCTTTTTAGAACTTGACAAAGAGAGGCTATGGCATGCACTTTCTAAGGTACATGAGATATGTGAGTCAATACAAAGTAGTAAATGCATATTCTGTGTTATCCATCATTCTCTTTGAACTCAAGTTCTGCAAGACCCTCCTGTGAGATGGATTCTGCCTCTGCAGGCTGACAATCAAGTTCTTAAGGGAGGAAAGCTGAGTATCAGCCTTTGGACCTCAGCCACTAGGCCAAGTTGAAGGTCCATCTTGCAGCCCTTTGGCAGCCCACCAGCAGGCCTGCCCTGAAAATTCTCCAAACTCCAGTCTTGCCTTTCATTCACTTCTTTTGGCTACTAATCAGAAAACCACAATTTAATTTTGAACCATGCCTTTTAAGGCTTTCATGAAACTGAACCAGTATAAAAATCAACTTAGGGGTTGGGTTGTGGCTCAGCAGCAAAGCACTCACCTATCACACATGAGGCACTAGGTTAGATCCTCAGTATCACATAAAATAAAATAAAGGTTATTATATCTCCCTACAAATAAAAAAACATATATTTTTTTTAAAAAATCAGCATAGCTGGTGTCTGATCTCAACAAATGAGCAACCATATTGAAGGAAATTCAATGGTTTGATTATTCTGGATTTTGGGAGGTAAATATAAATGAGCATCTAAAAGATCATTATTTGGGGTAATGGCAAAATTAGCAGGCAAAGTATTGATTTAGTCACTGACTTTTGCTAAGTTTATTTGGAAACAAATTTGTATGCTGAAAAGGTGAAATGCAGCCAATGAGTCAATCACACCCATGAAAGGACCCAAAGGGATTTCTGAACAATAATGTACAAAGGAAGATTCCATCCCATCATGTTTCTTCTGCCTGGACATTGAAAGAGACCTGCAAAAGCATCGCTACATAGATGTTCCTCTAGCCAACTCCAAAAATGGTCCTGAAATCAAAGTTTTCTAGATCAGCAGGTCAAGCAACCACATGGTCTCCTATACAAAGCCAAAGAGTACTTATTTCTTGCATGACTTTCTGACATGATGTTTTGCCTTCTAGTTTCTAGAGGCAAAAGTTACTTCCTCAAGGAATGGGAATTAAAAGACCTTAATTCTGTCTATTCTCAGCTTTGGTACTAACTGGCTATGAGACCTTTAAAGAGATCCAAGCAATGGTGCATGATTTTTTATTTGTTTAATCATTCAACAGACTTTGATTCTTTACACAATGCCAGGCTCCATGCTATGTTCTTAAAAAATAAATGTGCCTAAGAGAAATCCTTCCCCTCAAGTTGCTCCAAGATCCTTTGGGGAGATAGACAAGAGAAGTAAGTATAACAACAGCAGCACAATAAGTCCTGTAACAGAAATATGTACAGGGTATTAAATGGGCTTAGAGGATGATGTGATTCTGCCCAAGGGAGGCTGGGAATGCATCCAAGAGGAAGTGGCAGCTGAACCAAGATTTAGAAGAACTGCAGTTCACCAGGGCAGTGGGGTGGGCCTCAGGGAATGGAGGATATTCCAAGCAAAAGGTGCGGCATGAGCAATGGTGTTGAGGTAAGGAGACAAACGCTTTATTGAGGCATTGAGGCAAGATGCAAATCTCCAAGCAAACCAAGGGTGTGATGAGTTGTAGAGAACAAGGATGAGCAAAAGACAGGAAATAGGTCATGTACTTTACACTGCCTGACCCCTCACCATATATCTTCTCAGCTCACTATTCCTGTACTTGCTCACTAGTTTTTTCTTCTAGCACCTGTAACTCTGTCTGAACATTTTCTGTGGTCTCAGGGACATGTTCTTCCCATTCACAGAGTGAACTGATGTACTGAGGTGTCAAAGCCACTAAGAGCTGCCATACACCAATGATATATGGTAGTTGGCTGATACACTCAACAAACCCTGCTTCTGAAACAGTTTCTATATAGTATCCTATGACTCCGAGTCACCAACATACATATCTTCCCATTCCTGTCTCACTTCCCCACTTATTCAATATTGCTTCCTCAGATCACTTCCCAGACAAATAAATTACTCTCATTGAAATCTTGGTCTCTTTGGGCTGCAGTTGTGGCTCGGTGGTAGAGTGCTTGCCTAGCATTCATGAGGTGCTGGGTTTGATTCTCAGCACTGCATATAAATAAATGAATAAAATAAAGGTCCATCAATAACTAAAAATATATATATATAAAGGATTAAAAAATTTTGTCTCACTTTGGGTCTCCACTAAAGATTTCAGTGCAAGTAATTTGTTTGGTAATTCCTAAAGTATGTGTAGCATCACAATTACTGAGATGGTCACCTCCTGAAGGTTGGAATGCAGTGAAAGTAGGTTTATGCAATAGCTCCAGTATTTTAAAGTCATGGAGGTAATATTGGGCGTAATGAGGGTGAAGTTGGTTGTCTTGCTTTAAGAGCAACAGAGAACTTGAAAGTGCAAATAACAAATAAGGCAATAATCTGTTCAGGGCATGATGTGAATGGTAGAGGGTCTCCAAGGCAACACGTAAACACTTACTTTCTTGCTGCTTAAAGGCAGACTATGCTGAAGATCAGGACCAGGAATTGATTGCAAAAATGACAGAACTCCAAAGGTGGTCGAGTTCACAGCTCTGGCAAGTTTCTTGCGTTGGCAGTCAGGGTTCCAAAAGGAAAGAACGAGACACTGAAAATAGGAATGATGATATTTTGGAGGATCTGCTTGAAAATATCAAACCTCAGATATCTCTCAGTCCTCTGGGCTGGCAAAGCAACCACTTCCCTATGGATAGAGAAGAGTAGCCTTTCATGGCCTGGAAACTATGAAAAGCCTCACCCGAGAGAAACACCTTCCAAGATGACGGTATCCTCCTCAGACTCCGCCTCTCCTGGTCACTCTCACGGGAGTGGTAAGTGTATTCACCCTATTAGATTGATGGCTGACTTGATATTTAGAAAATTTTTGCTGCTTATTGTGTATGATTAAAAGAAGGCTTATACTTTTCAAGTATTTTGTATGAACTCACTGGATTTTAAAGTAGATTTTATTGTAAAGATTTATGTCTTTACATTTTATTTATTTAATGAAGGTGGAAAAGTGGCAAGAATGAACAGCCTCAATAAGTTTTTTTTCTTGTCTTCCTTCTTTCCTTCCTTTATTTCATTTTTTTTTTCAAAACATGCTTTCATGATATTTCCCAAGCTAGTCTCAAACTCCTGACCTCAAGCAATGCTCCTGCCTCAGCCTCCTGTGTGCAGGAGTTACAGTAGTATGCCACTGCACTTGGCTTTGATGAGTTCACTTTTCAAATAAGATAATAGAATAATGACAGCTATATAGAACTATCGATCATTACTAAAAGTTCCTTTGGACAGCACTGATTCTAGACATACAAAATATATGAGAACAAGTCTCAGCACAGGCTAAGCACAGACATATTAAAGGGAACAAGACCATAATGGCAATAAAGACCTCAAAACAAACCAATATAAAATGGGCAAAATATTTGAGCAAATCTTTGCCAAAGCAGATAGAGACAAATATGCACATGATAAAAAATAATGATCAACATCATTAGTCACAGGAATGCAAATTAAAACCACATTAAGATGCCACTGAATATTTACTAGTATATCTAAAATTGAAAAGTCTGATCACACCAAATGTTGGAGAGGATGTAATGAAACTGGAATTCTCACATAACAATCAGCTCAGAAAACAAATGGTAGTTTCTAAAACAATTTAACACTCACCTATTATTTCAAGCCACCATTGGGCCAGAAGAAAAGAGAGCACATGTCCATACACAGACTTATACATGAATTTTTAGAGCATCTTTATTTGTGAGATCCCAAAACTACAAATAGTCTGTATATCCATCAACAGGTAAATGGATAATAAAATCATGGTATACCCTTGTACTAGAATATACTCAACAATAAAGGAATGCATTACAGATTCATATAAAAATATAGATGACTTTCCAAGCAAGTACATTGATTATTGTGTCTAGAAGAAATAAAGCTATATTTACTCCCCCATACAAAAAAGCAGGCTTGATTTTGTTTGCTGTAATAGAAGAACTGTCTAAGATCAGTATTCCTCAACTGCATTGCAGCCCACAGTGTGTCTATCTAGGCCCCTCCACATTGTTATGATGAGGTTTTGAGTAGTCATAGTGGAAGAGAGAAAAGATATATAGGAACCAGGAAAAATGATGTCCCACTCACTAGGGGATGATGTAATCATTCCCATTGCTGAATACTCAGTTTGTTGGCCAATATGCCTACTACACTCATTGTTCCTTGGTATGACAACAACTTCTTACTGTGTCTCCAATTATTCTGCCTGAGGGCTTTCCCTCTATGTTTTGCACGCCTGACCCACACATTGGGCAGGACAGGATGGCTGGAGAATAAACCTCCAACAACAGAAGGGTCCCTTGAAAGGTGGGCAGAAAAAAGTTTATCTTCTTACTGGCCCCTTGAATATGACACATTTATTCCACCTGGTTTCCCAGAAGTGCTTACAGCACTGAGAAGCAACAACCTATAGCAATAACCTTCTAATTCATTAAACTTATACTTTCTTCCTTCCCCACACTGTCTTTTCAAGAGGAATGTAAAAGTTTGCATGAATGAGGTTGAATTGGATGATTTCTGTTTCATTCTATTTTAAAGTTCTGTAGTTTGAAGATCAAATCTAAGACTCAATCCCTAAGGGTTTTTTCCCCTCATGAGTCCCATATCAAATTCAGCACTCTTAGTTCTCCTGCTTTCTCAGTACTGGAAGTATGGATCACTTTAATGCAGACTTTATTTTGCTTTCCAGCTGCTTTAGAAGGGTCAGTCTGGTCTTCCCAGCTAGATACTTTCTCAAGTCATATCATCTAAAAGTAGTGAGGTCCCTCAAAGCAATAATAATCACCTCACCCAAGTACTCACCACAATCCCATGAAGTAGGTTCTATTATTATTGTTCTTATTCTGTAGAAGTGTGAACTAAGACTCAGGGATATTAAGTCATTTCCCCAAGGGCACTCTGCTAGTAAGTGGAAGCATCAGGCTTTGAACTTAGACACTCTGTCTTCTTAACCATTATCCTCTACTACTTCCCAAGAACTATTTTTAATCACATTTCTCCTTCATGAAAACCCTATTTTGAAACACTTATCTGAATAAACTAATTAGCTACAAATTACCTGATTTTATTAGGCAATAATATATTTATTTTCTTATATTTTGTACTAACCAAAGACATATAGAATTTCTAAACATGAAGCTGAACTAACTAGTGTGAGAGCTAGAATGCCATCTCTATGAAAGCTAGTTGTTGAATGAATGGATGGATGGATAAAAATGCTTATCTTATATGATTTCTGCCAAAATTAAACACTTGGTATTTAAGTTAGTTTGGAGGTAGGTAGTGTTTTGTTAGGCTATTCAAAAAAATCAAATACCAAAAATGTGAACCTTGTTTTCTTGTCACCTTCTGGACCCTAAGTAGTCTAAGGATCCCAAACAGTAACTGCTGGCCTTTTTTTGTGTATATGTGGGGGAGGAGGGTAGTTTGGGTGAAGGAGTTGTTTTGTGTTGTGTTGTTTGTATCTTTTGTTCTAGTGAAGAGCCTCAAGAATAGACTCTCTGGAATACTTAATTTTTAATTCACTTTTTTCTAAGGTCTGATTTCTCTCCTGAGAATACTGGTCTTTCAGTGACATCTTTCAATAATGTTTCAACTCAGTATTCCTTTAGAACTGGTATGGTTTTCATAATTTGTGGTATCGTCCTGATGTGACTCTTCAGGAGGTAATCTGAAGACCATGCTTAGGAAACTGGTCTACTCCAAAGAATTCTCTGTAACTACAAGCGTTATAGCTCAGCTAAGGGTACTGCAGGGCAATTTAGTTTAGCATGACTTTGACTCATCTATTTCTTTGTCTGTCTTCCCCGACAACTGCAAATTTGTTGTGGTTATCAGAGGTGCTGGTCAAATGTTCAGGACCCTGGGTATCACCATTTCTTCTATCCATCCTCTGTAAATATGGCCATAACCTCCGTGGATATGGCCAACAGTATCCCAAATAGCAGTTTGGATAGACCTTAGAAGTCATTCAAGAAATGCTGATAAAAAGAAGGAAGAGAAATAAGAAAAGGGGCAGAAAGGAGGATTAGAGGGGAAACAACCAACCTTTTTACATTTGAGATGCTATAAAATTAACAATCGCATTTCATTAGTTGGAGATCACATCTACATATAGAAAACATTTTGATTGTTTTGACTTTGAGGAAAGACCTCCAATCTGTAGTGACTGAGCTTCTAAGCAAGTGTCCTGCATGAGATGTTGAAAATAAATAAATAAATAGGCAATGACTAATGCTCATACATAATTCATGTTCTCTTCTGGGATACAAAGTTGATATCCATGGAACAAACAGAAAACAAATACGCAGTTACTATAGGATATCATTCAGGGATTGGATGCAAAGGATTTCTACCTGTCAAACAGACCAGAAATTAACTGAGGAAAAAGAGTTAGATTGGAGGGCTGGGGCTGGAGCTATAGTTCAGTGACAGAACACTTGCCTAGCATGTGAGAGGCACTGAGTTTGATCCTTAGCACTGTATAAACATAAACAAAATAAAGGCTTTCTGTCCATCTATAACTACAAAATTTTTTTAAAGAGTTAGAGCACGTGTGCTCCCTATATGTGAAGCACTTTTTGTATGTTCTTTTACCAACTATTCATAACTACTTGATAAATAATTACTATTATTGCCTCCATATGGAAAAAAAAAGTTTTAATTATACAACATGCTGATTCATACAGCCAGGATGACAATAGTGTTATAAATGTCTGATTCCAGAATTTATGCCTGTTCACTCATTGCATAAGTTCCTGAAGAACAGAAAAAACATGAAGAGATGGAGAAGAGGGGAGAAGCCATCATCAACGGGAAAGCAAAAACCTGAACTGAAATGGTGACAGGAAGATGCACAGCAGACTCAACACCAAGAAGGATGTGATTGGGAGGGAGCTTGGACAAGCTGGGTTTGGGAGTCAGTCTGGAATATAAATTATAACTCTGTAACTTACTGACAGCCCAAGAGAAAAGGCAAGTTTCCTAGTCTCTGTTTCTTTCTTCCACAAAATGGGATAACTGCTTCTAAGATTCGTTGTGAGATTTCAGTGGGACTTTTTTTTTTTTTTTCCAAGAGCATCTGTCGTAAATTTTTTGTTTCTCTTTTCCTGATTGGAACAGAGCATTACTTACTGGTGGTGGGAAATAGTGGGTGGTTGTTGGTCACAAGCACCTGGTCTAATCCATCAGTCAAAACAACCACCTGCACAAGCAGGGCTGTACATTATTCATTGGGTTCTGACCGACTCATTGGTGGTTTTATTTTGACAAGCTCAGAGTCAGTCCGGTTTGTGCAGCTCTAGGAAACAAGCTGAGTTTGGCCTGTGCATTTTGGCATCACAGACGACAGGACTGTGGTGGGGGGAGGGGGAGAGGAAGGTAGCGAGGATGGAAAAGTACCAGGCAGTAACTCTTGAATCCAACTTCCTGCTGGCAAAATCCACCTCTTGCTGACTCTGAGTCACCAGCAGCATGCCTTCCCTCCCCTGCGGCCCATCCGCCCATTAGGCCGGCAGCTCTCCTCCTATTCTGACTTCCCTTGCTTGCTCCCACACGTGTGCTCAAGGTGGAGGCAACCCTCATCAGAGAACACGAGGCAGCTGTAGCAGGATTTTCTAGCTCAGCCATTAGAAGGAGGCCTGCAGCAGCCTCACCTGCAGAGTCTATGCAGCCCACCATCTTGCAGGTCACCCCTCAATGCCAGGTGGCCTCACTCCTGTGCCCTGAAGCTCTCCCATAGGTTAAGAAGCATATGAACTGGGCTTCTAGAACCCACAGCACCAGATCTGCTTCCTGGTGATGAAGGATCCCCCGAAACTTGCTCTTGGGATTTGTCCTATGTGTTGATGCAGTGGGAGACCTGAATGAAGCGTGATCGAATGAGCATCAGGGAGATATTCACTGCAAATTCTTATAGAAGTTAGTGTTACTCAACCTGATATGAAGGTTCTCAATAACTTAGTCCTTAAGTCTGTTTTCCGTAATGATCCTCCATTCCATCCCAGTATTTGTTGTGAACTTGACTGATCAATCATAAGACTGGGGCTGCTGTTGTGGCTCAGGGGTAGAGAGCTTACCTAGCACCTGTGAGGCACCGGGTTCAATCCTCAGCCCCACACAAAAATAAATAAATAAAATGAAGGTCAAATGTTTTTAAAAACTAAAAATGTTTTTTAAAAGAATTAAAAAGTCCTAAGACTGCCCGGGAACACTTGGTAACAACACAGAATTCAAGATTCTGAGTCCATAGATTGAGTTGGGCTCAAAGACTCAGGAAATACCTTAGGTGATTCTACTGATGGAACAATGGATAGTAGTGTAGGCAGTACCAGACTGGTGGTTTTCTGTTTTCTAGATGGCAGTCCACTTGAGATATCTCAGTGGTTCCTTTAAAGCAAAGAAGTAGGTACAGCAAGGGAAACTCAGAATGTCAAGAACTCCCCATTGTGGGTTGAACTGTGCACCACCTCAAAAAAGATATGTAGAATTCTAATTCCAGATTCCTATGAATGTGTCATTACGTGGCAACTGGATCTTTGTAGAACTAATTTTTAAGATGAGGCTAACGTGGAACAAGGTGGGCCTTAGATCTAATGACTGGTGTGCCAATGAGGAGGAAATAAGGATTTGGATGCAGAAACGCAGAAACAAATAAGAAGGCCATGTGCAAAAATGAGCAGAGTCTGGAGTCTTGCTGTCACTAGCCAAGACAAGGAGTACCAAGAATTGCTGGCAGCCACCAGAAACTAGAGGAGGCAAAAAGGATGAGAAGGATTCTTTCCTGGAATTTGGCCCTGACAATGCCTTGATTTCATACTTCAAGCCTCCAGAACTATGAAAGGGTAAATATCTGTTGTTGTAAACCACCAGTGTTGAAGCCATTTGTTATAGCATTCCTGGGATACTATTATACTCCCTCTGGCTGGGTTTCTCTCTCCTCTCTCTCTCTCTCTCTCTCTCTCTCTCTCTCTCTCTCTCACACACACACACACACACACACACACACACACACACACACAGAGTCACAGGCTCAGAGACATATTTACCCCCACACATCCTTTAACTAGAGCAGAGCAGCTTGGTTATTTTTATTTATGTTGTATTTTTGAGTTCAGCATAACCTTTCATTTGAAGAAGAAGAAGAAAAAAAAAAACCAGAAAAAGAAAACCCACCATTTTTGCAAAAGTGCACCAGAAGCTCCTTCTCAGCCATACCTATACTTCATCTACCTTTTGTTTGTTAGAATATTATTCACCCCTGGGATACAATGGCACACACCTGTGATCCTGGCAACTCCAGAGGCTGAAGCAGAAGGATCACAAATTAAAGGCCAGCCTCAGCAACTTCGTGAGGCCCTGTCTCAAAATGAAAAGTAAAAAGGGCTAGGGATATGGTTCTGTGGTAAAGCACCCCTGGGTTCAATCCCCAGAGATAGATAGATAGATAGATACATACATACATACATACATACGGTTGAGATATATATATCTCAACCATAAATATTATCCAACCATGAAGCTCACATTACCTTGTCCACAAGTCATACCTCAGATCCCTTTAGTTAGATGTGATTTCTTCTGCTTTTGAATTCCAACTGAAGTTTTGGGACTTCTTTTATAGTATCTACCATATTTTTTAATTTTTTTTAGTTGTAGATGGACACAGTGTCTTTATTTTGTTGATTTATTTTTATGTGGTGCTGAAGGTTGAACCCAGTGTCTCACATGTGCTAGGCAAGCGCTCTACTGCTGAGCCACAACCCCTCCCTATCAAGCATATTTAACACTGCATTCTAGACACATGAAATGTTTCAGTCTCATGTTGACTGCATTTTGGGCTTTATGTTTTGTTCTTTTTTTCCCCTGTTCTCCACTCCCAATCCATTCTTTAAAATATATTTCACAGAGAAGTTGGTGTCCAATGAGCACTTATTCAATAGAAGATGGTGGTGAGATTCCACAAATAGCCCTATTCATTTGGGTTAAGTGTGTTGTGTAGGTGTGAATGTCTTCTGATGTCTCAGATAGTAAACTTCTATATGTTACTTTAATATAACATAGGGATTTAAAAAATCCATACCATTAAGCTAATTAGCTGAATTTAAATCTTATAGCACAGGAGGAGGAAAAGTCCAAAGCACAGACATTTTCCTGAGTGAAGGAGAACTCAAGGCTCCCAGGAAATAAAATGAGAGAACAGAGTGTTTGGAGGGAGAGAAGAAAGAACACAGCACAACTTTCTTTAACTTTGTACTCTTTATTAGAGAACATAAAGTGGAGGAGGGAGAGTGAAGTCCTTTGAAACTACATTTTGCTAAATAGTCCTTGTCTAATATGGTCTTTTTGGTAGACCACAGTTCAAAAGAATAATAACAGTATTTCTAATTAAAGGAAATAATTTGATGCAATACAAAATTACTTTATCATCTATGACTTATTTTATGATTCATGAAACAATGTTTTGTAATATTTCTGTTAGATATTAATTTCAAATTCCCAAATGTTATATTTTCCTAAAAAGTATGCCTGGCCTTCAAAAAGTTTCCTGAAATAAACATGTATATAAAAAATTTTTTTGGGCTAAGAAATTGCTTATTGTTATTTAAAAATGTAAGATTCCATCATAATAATTCAAGACAATGGGTTTTACCTTTAGAACCAAACAATTAATGAAAATTTTAAAAAAAAACTCAAGAAACAATAGAATTGCACCTGGATTTGATAGTATCTTTATTATATTTTACTCTACATTCAGTCAGCCAGAATCTATCTGACTTATTTTGCCTTCCAATTTTAGGATACAAAGTCTGATGATCATAAGAAATGTTGTCCTAGGTTAGCTTCCAGAATATTTCAACATGCAGTCCTCAGACACCTCTATTACTCCTGAACTGTTGCAAAGACAGGGACCTTATCTTAATCATCTTAATGTCATCCCCACCTCCCATAAAACCAGCTATATTGTAATTGCTCAATGAAAATCTATTGAATCAATAAAGGAGTCTTTATTAACCCAAAGAAATAGTGAAACCTAGCAAGATTTTCAAGGCATCCATTAAAAAGGGAGGAAAAAAAAAGAAAATTTGGACATTTATGAAACAAGCAAATAATCAGAAAATATAATTGTCCAAAATCTCCCAGTCTTTCAGGCATCTAGTTAACTGAGACTTTCTATCACCTGAAGATAATGAAGGACATTTCAAAAGGCCTCCTGATGTGAGGAACACTGTTTCACACCCCTGTGCTGCAGAGGACAGAGGGTCTATTCTCGTTAATTGGCTAACAGTACTTTTCAGGTATCAGCAGTATCCTCTCTACTTAGTCATCCAAATGATCTCCATCAGGTTACCATGTCCTGGTGCTATTCTATTTTCATAAGTGTTCTTTCGTCATCGACACATTTTCATCCTCCTTAATATTTCCAATGGCATCACTTCACTCCACTAACGTAAAAAAAACAAGCAATCTAAAAATTACCCTCTGCTGTTTCCCACTCATCTACAGAGAGTGAAGTTGCCATTTACGGACACTTGCTGTTGCCATGTTTTTCAGAAAGTTTGCCATTCCACAAGCTGTTTTTAGCCCCCATACCCACGACACTTCTCCAGGCATTTAGTATTTCTTTATCTGATGCTTTTCCAAGGCAATACCTCCGCCTCCTCATTGAATCATGCGGGCTGTCTCTTAATCAAATGATATTTTTTGAAGTGTTTCCTCACTGGAGCCCACAAGGTTGTTTCTCATATTTCCCCCACACCTGTTTTGTACACTAACTGAAGGAGAACGACTTACGTGGTTTATTGTCCTTTTTGGAACAGAAATACGATATCTGTCATTTCCCCATTCTCCGCAATCTGGCCCAACAGTTGAAAGTATCTAAAAATATCAACTAATACTTTGTTATTTTCTTGCTCCCTAGAAAATGATATATTTCCTCTGTTTGTATCTGGTGTTCTATAAAAGATTGGCCAGATTCGAAAAATCTGTGCAAACAGCTTGAAAAATTAGCAGTAGAAAGATGGATTCGAATCTCATTTAACAGAGATGTGGCTATGAACACAAGGACATCTGAATCTCATTTCCTCATCTGCAAAATGGGGACATATGGAATGAAATAACATCAGGAAGAATTAAATGAAATATTGTACTGTAGGTCATGTTTCTAATAGTGTGTGACATAAATAAGGGAACCAACAATGTCTTTTCCCCAATATAGAGTGGGTATAACTTTGGCCAGATAGTAGAGTAGGCAGGTATCTATGCAGAATATGATCATTGACCACCCATTTTAGTGTTAAGATAGACATTGTTAAGGTCAGAAACAAAATTCTTCTTAAGAAGGAAGAAGTAGTTTTAGTTTAATATCTCAGTAAGGATCTTGGGTAGTTGAAGATGAAACCTATCATGGAATGGCACAAAGCAATAACAAAAATAGCTCAACTACTCAACAAGATGAAGAAGCTAAATTCTGCAAAATAGGAGAAAACAGAGAAGGGGAACAGAGAAGAGGGCCAATGGAAAATCAGAACAACATGGTGAGAGAGTGAAGTCTAAGCTAGTGTGGTCAGGGCACTGTTTTAAAAAAAAGAGAGAAACAAGAAAATGGTCAATAATCAATTTTTAAGTTATTTTATGTTAGGGATTTAATCACATTCACTATACACAGGAAGTCTGGCTCACACAAAATCATAACGGAGCTTCGTCACTTGGGTTTTGTTGTGCAATGGTTATGCACATCAAAGACTGCTGACAGACTTCTCCCTCTGAGGTAACACAACAGGCAGAGCATGTGTGGATGTGGTGAAATAATCCACTAAGAGTACAAAGATTCACACGTGGATAGGACCAAGAGAGCATAAGCCCCCTGGAAGTTAACAAGACATTCTCAGGGAAGTTAACAGCCTCCCCACAGGACAGTAAAGGGAGCTGGCCCTGGTATACAGAACAGGATTGGCCAACTATTTCTCCAGAGCCAGACAGTAAATCTTTTAGACTTTGGGACATGTGGTTTCTATTATGTCTACTCGACTCTGCATTGTAGCAGGAGAACAGCCCCAAGCAATAAGTAAACCAATGGGTGTGACTGTGTGTCAATAAAACTTTATTTCCAACAAACAAAGCTAAACCAGTAAACTACCTTCCACAGACCAAATCCAGCCAGCTGCCTGTTTCATTTATGGCTCTGTAAGCCCAAATTGTATTTTATGTTTTTAAGTGATTAAATTTAAGTGGTTATATAAGTACCTACATTATTTTGCTTCCTGTCTTGCCAAAGCTTAAAATATTGACTATCTGGCTCTTGAAGAAAAAGGTTGGACTGGGGATAAAATGGTTGTGTTTTCTCAAAATACATGTGAAAATCCTAACCCTCATTGTGCTGTATTAGAAAGTAGGGCTTTGGGGAGTTAATTAGGTCATGAGGGTGGAGCCCTAAGGAATGAGATTAGTGCCCTTTTAAGACCAGATAGTACAGAGATGATGTCTTTCCTAGACAGATAAGGATATCATGAAGATGACCATCTGCAAACCAGGAAGAGTGTCCTTACTAGACAGTGGGCCTGCTGACACTTTGATCTTAGACTTCTCAGCATCCATCACTATTCTGTTACTTACGGGTCATCTAGTCTATGGTATGGGTGTGGTATGTGCTTAGAAGCATGAATTGACTATGATTTAATTTGCCAGCTCCTGTTCTTACTTATAAGGCACTATAGACACCTGAGTTCCATATTCAGTACACAAAAAATTACCATGCTTTTTATTAAGGCTCATAGTTGATATTTGAGGGAAAAAATTATGGAGGGAAGTTGCTTGTGAGTTTTTATATATCCCTCAAAAGCTATCTCTACATCTTGATAAAAAGGACCACAATATACAGTTACAAAATCATGTAGCGTGGGGGTCTTTATTATCTCTCTTAATCCTTCGTTTAAGGAACCAAAAATACTTGTCTGTCCTATTTTGAAAATATCTACCCTGATCCAAACAACTGCAATGGTCATCAACATCAACCTGGCCCATGCTGTCATTTGCATTTCACCTGAACTAGGTATGTAGTGGCCTCCCTCCTAACTACTATTTTCCTTCTCCTCCACCTCCCAATTTCTCTGTATTTCTGATAAGTTTAACTTTCAAGAGCTATTCATTACCATAAAATCATTTTCTACAGTTTTTTTTGGG
This sequence comes from Ictidomys tridecemlineatus, assembly GCF_052094955.1. Lineage (NCBI taxonomy): Eukaryota > Metazoa > Chordata > Mammalia > Rodentia > Sciuridae > Ictidomys > Ictidomys tridecemlineatus. Next base: position 35,311,652 of record NC_135480.1, read on the forward strand.
GGGGCAGGTACCAGGGATTGTACTCAGGGGCCCTCAATCACTGAGCCACATCCTCAGCACAATTTTGCATTTTATTCAGAGACAGGGTCTCACAGAGTTGCTTTGTGCCTTGAGTTTGCTGAGGCTAGCTTTGAACTGGGTATCCTCCTACCTCAGCTACCTGGATTACAAGCATGTACCACCACACCTGGCTGCTAAAGTATTTTTGAGCAAAGTTTCCACACATAAATTTAACCATAGTATAGTAGCCCTTTTTCTCCAACTGTATTTGGAGCTTCCACTTATTTGGGACATTTAATTTTTTTAGATTATAGTTATAGAATAATAAATTACTATAATAAATTCCTATTATAAGAAAATCTTCATGATGAAAAGATCACCTCTACTTTAGAACCTGTTTGAAATTATCAGCAGTATTTCATGTAGATGTAAGAGTATACATCGATATTTAACTCTACATATATTATACCCCCTTTTAAATTTGCATTTAGTAATGTAAATATTCATATAACTTTATATATTATGTATTATAGTTTATATACTATAATTATAAGGAATATATTTGTACAATAAACTGAGCTCTTGATAAAAAACAACCAGAAACATTTTCTTCTGGGGAAGGATTTATTAAATCTTTTAGAAGACTTATTGGCAAATATTTACTCACTAAATTTGGGATTCTGAGATTTCCCAAGGAGCTCAGAGACAGAGACCCTGACCTGGACTTTCTTGAATAAGCATCATGAAGTTCTTACATATGGAGATCTGTGCAACAACTATATAATTAGATGAAAAATATCCCAGGAATTCAGGAAAGATGGAGAAGCCTCTAAAATTAATGATAAATAGTTTTCCCAAGAACACACTGTACATTTTTGTCTTAAGTAGTGGTCACAATTGGCTATACCAAAGTATTACACAGATATTACAGGGAAAGTATTCCAAAAAAGCCAAAATAAAGTAGAAAATACCTGTGTGAGTTCATTGGGAAGAGAACAAGTCAAAGAAATAAGATCCAATCAAAGCATTTAGAAGAATACAGTCAGAGTTAGGTGACAACTACAAAAATAGTACTAGTAGTAAGAGTAGTAGTAATGTGTAAAACAGGTGATGGGTCAAATGGAACTTGATAAGAAGAGTGAAAGGAATCTCGGAAATTGCCAACATCATCTCAAGCATTCCTGGTTTATCTTCAGTGACTGGTGTGAGAATGGTCCATGGACATGTCAGATGGACTGACATAGAGATTCAAGGGACATATTTTCCATCTAAAGACCCAGATTTCAGAGTAACATGCAAAACTAGTTTTGTTTTCCTGAAAGCACCCACTCTATCCAGGGAAAGAATGTACTATTGGAAAGTTCTGACAAGATAGAGCTGCAGTGAAGGAAATTCCCCCGTCAGGTAGCATGAAATGAGTTGAAGGGGTCTGGAATTATTCAGTCAGGCTTTGCATTTAAGTAAGTAAAAGCTACCATGCTCCTGTATCCACAGGGGTGCTCCCTGCAACAAATGAGTACAACCTTTGATTTTCTAGTATTTTCAGGTGGACTGGGAGAATGAAGGTCCTTAAAACTATGGCATCTGAGAAATTCAGAGGCAATTGCATTTACCACCTTTAGGACCCATAAAATGTGTCCACACATGTTTAAAGAGTTTTCTGTGGAAGAGAGCGATCTGTTCCATATGCCTCCAGAAGGTAGCCTAATGGATGCTAAACTATCACTTCAACTTATGAGAACTAGTGAGCTTCCTGTAAAGTTCAAAATGTGGGGATACATGAAGGGGGGCACAGAAGGGTAATTTGCTCTGGGTCTCACATTCATAAGAGCATTGAGTTAAAAATTTTGACATTATCTCTTCAAGAAGTTATAACCATTGTATCAAAAATTATTCAATGTAAATATTGCAAATGTAAAATAATACTGTCTTAGTATTTTTCCTTTTAATATTGTTTAACCATCAAGAGGAGAAATTAGTCAGATCACCCTTAATCTGTAAAAAGTACAGGTTCCCTACCAGCACAGATGAAAATTGGGAGGGCATCTATTTCAAATGTAGTGGTCTGTGTGCTGGGTGTAGAGTTTGAAAAAGCACTATCTATTCCTGGAACGTTCTTTTACTTCTCCCTGCTCCAACTCCATAACCCTCAAGAGTGAAGTAAATGTCATCTCCTTTGAATAAGCTCAACCTAATTTATTAGATTAGTCTAAGACTTCTGTTAGGTGCACATCTACCACACTTAAACTCAACCAGGGGCTGCAATCATGTTGTCATGTCACAGCCCAGTGGCTTGCAAATAGCAGAGGTTCAATGAACGGTTATTATAGAAAGAAAAAAAATACTTTGAATATTTGTAGCATTACATGGAAAACACTGAATATTCTTAATAGGTTTATTTATTACCATTTACAAGTCCTTAATATATCAAATACTGTGAAAGAGCAATAGAAGGAAGATAGATTGTGTTTGCTCAATTCTAAGATATGTTCATAACAAGGATTTCACATTTCTCAAATTCTATGTGTTTCTTATAATACATGGTCAATATACTTCTTCCTCACCCCACCAGCAACTCCACCAAACTCTGCTAGTAAGTTTTAATAATAATTTCCTGTAATTAATGGTATCATAGAATTAAATCCATTAGCATTTAGACTGTTTTTCAAATATGGTTGATTATGAAATTCTTTTATCAGATATTCTCCTGGGACTAGTTTTCTGTGGTGTGCACTTTGGAAAATACTGGAATAGACTTCATTTCCATATTTACTAATGTTTGAGTATACAGGCCAGAGTTAGGAAGCATCATGTTATACATGAAAAAAAAAACACAACAATTCATAACTATGGAAACTTGAATATCCCCTGTCCTTAAGTATTCATTTAAGCTCTCTTTTGTCAGTGAGAGAGGGACAATGATATCTTACTGCACACGACTACTATTAGAGGATAACAGGAAAGTAAAATGTAGACAGGTCAGATTCTAGTTAACGATATTAGAATTAGCAAAGAGTTTATGTTCCTCTCTTCCAAAAAAATATACAGAAATGACAGGAAGGTCATTAAAGACTAAGCTCACCACCGAAGGAGGAGGAGGAGAAGGAAGAGGAGGAGGAGGAGGAGGGAGGGAGGGGAGGAGGAGGAGGAGGGAGAGGAGGGGGAGGAGGGGGAAATAGGGGGAGGATTAGGAGGAGGAGGAGAAGAACAACAATATTTTGGAAGCTGGAAGGCAGATGGATGAATGATAACTGATTCAACAGATGCTAAATCACTGAGACTTCAAGAGGAAAATAGATACATAACTTAATTTGTACTCCTCAACCCCAGAATATATTTGTAGGTATAAAGTCCATAAGAAGGCAAGAAAGAGAGATCCAAAGGAAAATATAGAATGTGAAGGTATTCCTCATTGAGGAGAAAATATAAAGGAAGACATTGAATATGAGAGAGAGAGAGAGAGAGAGAGAGAGAGAGAGAGAGAGAGAGAGAGAGAGAATGTCCCCAGAACTAAGATGTTTCCTAGTTTCTACTGAGTGCCCAACACAATAAATATTAAGAGAACTAGGACCATAACACATCATCATAAAATTTCAGAATTCAGCAGATAATGATAATTGAAAAAGTCTCAGGCATAGCAGTTGGGAGAGATAATCAGAATGGAATCAAACTCCTCAATAGCAACAATTAAGTTGATAGTTTTTCTGGTGTGTTTGACCACACTGATAATAAATAATGCTTACACAGAAAGTTGGGATGAATTCATAATTGGCAATAGAAACCAAATTAAAGACAACAATTACAATTAGTTATTCTGGAAAATGAAAAGTCTTGAAAGAAAGGAAATGCAGTTCTAGAATACCACATCTCTCAACAACAAAAATGTGTTCAAAAAATGATAATGGCATAAACATTGAACATAATTTTTACCATAATTTTCATATAGTTATATTCAAAATGTAGCTTATTATTCTATCATAGTGTAAAAATTGCCACAAACTTAGCATCTTAAAGAAACACACATTTATTCCTTCGCATTTCTATGGGTTAGATATTCAAGTAGAGCCTAACTCTGCTCCATCTCCATTGGCTACAATAAGGTGTCAGGTGGTCTGTGTTCTGATCTGGAAGCTAGACCGGGGAAACTCACACTGATTGCTGAAAAAAATTATTTCCTTGTGACTACAGGATTCATTGAAGATTTCTTTTTCAAAGTCAGCAAGAAGGAAGGGGATGAGCCTGTTGGTAAAATGGAGTCTTATGTAACAGCACGAACATGCAATAATACACTATCACCTCTGTCATTCTATACTGGTTAGAAGCAAGTCACAGGTCCTGCCCAGACTCAAGGGGCAGGGCAAACACCAGGAGGTGGGATCAATGGGGCCACCTTAAAGTCTAAAATATCAAATACAACACAAAGCACACCCTTGTCTTTTTCTGATATTCCATAGTTATACGGTATGGAATCCCAGCTTCTTCATATATATTTTAGTAATTTGCAGTAGAGGTGTGTACCTATCATCAAAGTCCAGTTTTAACTCCACTGATATTCCATCACACTCCAGTCAGAATGGCAAATATCAAGAATACAAGTAACAATAAATGCTGGTGAGGAAGTTGGGCGGGGGGAAGTACGCTCATACATTGATGGTGGGATTGCAAATTGGTGCAAATGCTCTGGAAAGCAGTATGGAAATTTTTCAGAAAACGTGCAATAGAACCATCATTTGACAAGTTATCCCACTCCTTGGCATATGCCCAAAGGACTTAAAATCAGCATATTTACTACAATGATGCAGCCACATCCATGTTTATAGCAGCTCAATTCACAATAGCTAAGCTATGAAACTAACCTAGGTACTTTTTAACAGATGAATGGATAAAAAAAATATGATACATATACACAATGGGATATGAGCCATAAAGAAGAATGAAATCATGGCACTCCCAGTGAATGTATGGAACTGGGGATTATCAATCTAAGTGAAATAAGCCAATCCCAAAACACCAAAGGCCAAATGTTCTCTCTGATAGGTGAATGCCGACTCACAATAGGTTGGGGGAGGGGGGGAGTGGAGGTTCACTGGATTGAATGGAGGGGCAGTGGGGGAAAGGGTGAGGGAGATGGAAATGGGAAAGACAGTAGAATGAATCAGACAATCAGTTCATATATGAATCATCCTATGTGCATATATGAATACACAATCAGTGTAAGTCCACATCATGTACAACCACAAGAATGGAAAGTTACATTCTATGTATGTATGACATGTCAAAATACATTCTACACTCATAAAAGGAACAAATTAATTTTTTTTTAAAATCCAGCTTTAAAATACTACCATTATGCCAAAAACTTCTTTCATGTCCATTTGCAGTCACTTCCTGTTCTCATCTCAAGTTCTTAGGGAACCACTAATGTGCTTTCTCTTTGAATTTTTCCCAACTCCTCCATTTTTTCTACCTAAACAGTCTAGTCCCAAGTCTTCTCCATCAGATCCATCCCTCATCCTTTCCCCTTCTCTGCTCCAGGCCACAGGGACTATCTCCTGTAGGCTGTTTTCTCAAGGTCAGCGGCTCCACTACACGTCTCCAGCTCATACTTGATAAAGCTGGCTGGGGTTTCAGCTCTTCCTGCATGGCCTTAGTCCCTTGCATTCTAGAACACAGCCTCTTCCCAGTGCCTCTCAGATTGTGGGGGTGATGTCATACTACAGTTGGTTCTGAACTCATGATGGTCAACTATTAAACGTTTGGGAATTTTTACAAGCTTTTTGTTAAACCACTGGTAACTCAAAATTGACCATAGGAGAAATGTTTCTTTGTCTTTATTTTGCTTCATTTTTCAGAAAGCTGTTTGATCAGCACACCACTGCCTGGCTGCCTGTTATTGCTGATCTCTATTGTATCTAGCCTTTGAGATGTCTCCCTAATTTCCTCCTCATATTCACACCCTTTAGTAGTCCTACCACACCCCTGCACGCATGCATACACACACACACACACACACACACACACACACACACACACACACACTGAATATGGCTGAACTTTGTAACTAATAATTATTGTAGAAATGATGATCTTTGATTGCCAAGACCTGGTCATAAAAGGCATTAATACTTCTTGCCCATTCTCACCTGAATCCCTGCCTGTGGGGGAGGTCAGCTGCTCTGTCATGAGCTCACTCCAGCAGCCTTTTGAAGAGGTTCACGTGGTAACAAAGTGAGGCTACCCTAACACTGTGTGTAATGAAGCAGCTTTCCAATAACCAGGTAGGCATCTTGACCACAATCAAACCACAGATTCTAAGCCAGAACCAGACAACGAGGCTGCTCCTGCATTCCTGACCTTTAGAAATTCTGTGAATAAAAATGGTTATTCGTGTTTAGGTCACTAAGTTTTAGGGTAGTTTCATATGCACTAAAAGATAATTAATGTAGATGTTAGTGCCAAGAGTGAGGTGCTACCATAACAAGAGCCAGAATTGTTAGAATGGCTTTGAAAATGTCCAGTGCATAGGGGCTGGAGGAATTTGAGAAAAGTATTAGTGAAATTCTTTAGACTGAAAGAGTCTTTTAGCAGAAGCCTTTGTGGAGGCTTTAGGGGAGGTTATAGGAAAATTGCAAAAAAAAAAAAAATACAACTGGAACCTGGGGGGGAGGGGAGGTGATCCTTTTATGTAATGGAAGAAAATTTAGCAGCAAGGTCCCCTTTGGTAACATGAAAAATAGGAGACAAGGAACTGGGTGATTTTTTTTTTTTTTTTATGGAAGTGTCCAAGCAGAGTCTGAAGGTCCTTCCTCATTTCTTCTGGCCTTTATAGTAAAATACAAGCAAAAAGAGAAGAGCTAAAGGAAAGACTGACTTTAAAAGGAGTCAAAAAATTTTGGATTTGAGAATTCTCAGCTTCTCCAGACAATTTATGATACTAAAATTAAGAAATAGCTTCTGGCCAAAGATCAAATTCAGGACACTTTTGGGAAAAGTATAAATTTAAAGATAAAGATAAAGGTGGGATCTCAGAAAGATCCCAGCCAGTATCTAAAAAAATCAGTCAAATAGCAGCACTCCTAAGCAGCATAAGGATGCTGACCTTCAGCAGTATCAGTAAACACTCCAGGCAAAAGCAGCTGCCTAGCAAAGACAGCTAGCACACAGCTAAGTTGGGTAGCAAACCTTAGCTCACACTCGTCACCACATCAGATGGAGACTAATTAAGCAAAAATAAACTTTGGAAAATTAAAAATAAAAATAATGAAACACTTCAAGAAACAAATTTTAGGGTTCTAGTATAAGAAGGCACAAACCAGTATATGGCACATAGAAGGTAAGCACTCCATAGATTTCCTAATTGCTTCAATAGAATGATTTCCATTCTACCATTCCATCCATTCTGTTTGCAAGCAAACAAACAAAAAAGGTTTTTGATTTGACTTTTGTACAGATAGGATGATGTAGTTATTTCTTTGCTGGGAGTTAATGATCTAAAATGGAATGAAGAGTCTAGTGAATTATTAAACTCCCTAATAGGAGATCTAAAGACTTAGTAAACATAGGAACATAGATTTCTCTTCCTTTTTTAAATAAAATTCTATAATTATGCTAATTAAAAATCTATATAAATCTAAAGATCTAATTGTTTTATAAAAAAATAATGAGTACTTCTGGGGTGTTTATCATGTGGCAGGTATTGAACTAGGTACTGATTTCTAGGACAATCATAAGATAGTGAGCTCTTTAAGGATAAGGACTATAGCTGGTATACTTTCTGTCTCCCAAGTGACTAACATAAATTGCTCTCAAATGTTTAATGAAATAGATTAAAATTTTCCTAAGTTTTAAAACACCTGGTTATAAAGTTTTTTATTTATTGTTTCTAAATGTCATTTGGGATATAGCTTTTTTTTTTTTTTTTTAAAGATGGGTCTTAATTGGACCTTGAATCTTTTGAGACACACACACACACAGCAAATCTAAAAAGTTTGACAAGCTTGGCCTCTATAAAATGCAAACTTAAAGGCATATTTAGATGAATCAAATTGTCTTTTATCTTACTTAAAACACAAGTGCTTAAAAGCGTGTGGCTCTGGGCGATTGTTAGTAAGACATGAAAGTCCAGCTGAAGAGGCTGACTATGGAGAGGAGGAGTAGCCCAGTCCTGCTTTGCCTTCCTCCTGGTAGGTCCCCCACAGGGTGCCAGATTTCAGAAAGACCACTGGAAGAGCCAAGGTACAGCCCAGAGCCTCCTGTCTCAACTGAGAAGATACAGGAGGCATCAAATTTGAATTTTGTGTGGAGTAGAGCAAAAAAGCCAAATGTTCATGATTTTTTAAAGTGACGAGGGTGGGGCAAGGCAGGTGAAAAGAGATGAAAGAACTCAACCGTTAAATTTCTCTGGAATGTAGGTAATTTTTTTCTTTAGGTAGTAAAGCTTTTATTGTATAGCCACTCACTACATGATGTGTTCAATTTTCTCTGCATCAGGTTGAGTCCTGGAGGGATATAAAATTGAATACATACCGTGTGATCACTCACTAAGACGTAGGAAACTGAAATCATAGAACATCCTTGCCCTGGGCACAGTTATTTATATATTTAAGATTTATACCCCCTTTGAATCCAAAGAAAACAACACGCTGGCTAATGCACAATGTAACTTACAGCAAACCAGAGAGCCCCTGTAACTGAGAGCCATCTCCAGGCAAAGATGTTTCTGGACACTTCAATGAAGAGGTTGTGCACCATTCTGATACACATCACAAAGTTTGGCTACAAAAGTCTGGAAATTTTGACAAAAATTCAAGAACATGGAGTTATAGCAGCCTCATTTCCTGTCCTAGAGTAGGATTTAAATCTAGGTAGAACTCAAATTTTCCTTCGAGTTAGAACCAAAGAGGAATTGATGGTGTTCACTAACAGATGCTGATTGACAATAGTCTGGGCCTTATCTTTCATCCTCCTACAGAGACAAAGACAGTGCTTAAAAGAAACTTTTCATATATCTCTCTACAAAAGCAGAGAGTCTCATAAACAGTCCCTTAAGGCACTTATGCAAGTAATATGGAAACATTTTGACTTACTGTAGGGATGGAATAATAAATAATAAATAAATAAACTGACACGTTTATTTAAATGTCAGCTTGGAAATACATTTGGGCTGATTCTAAATTTGTGATCAGATGCCCTAGTAATTGCCTATAAGCAGTCCATATTACCAATTAGTAGAAATCTTAACTAACAAATATAGAACTTTTTTCAGAATTTGTTACATTCATTATCACATTAATTTTTTAAAAAAAATTATTTTTTCTGGGTGGAATGGTGCAAGTCTGTAATCCCAGAAGAACTTGGGAGGGTGAGAAATGAAGATTGAAAGTTTGAGGTTAGCCTCAGCAACTTAGCAAAACCCTGTCTCAAAATTTTAAAAAAATTATAATAACAAGGGCTGGAGATGTAGTTCAGTGGTAGAGTGACTCTGGGTTCCACCTCCAGCATCACAAAAAAAAAAAATTATATGCCTGCATTAATTGTACATGTTAATGGGGTTCAGTGTGATATTTCTTTTTTATTAGCAAATTTTTATTGGTTTATAATAGTGTATGTAACATTTGGATTTATTTGACATAATTAATAATGCATGGAGTATAGTTTGTTCCAATTAAGTCCCTAGTACTTATCCTTACCTCTCCATTCTCCCTCTCCCTATTACCTTTTCTCTACTCTACTGATCTATTTACTTTTTAAAAAATTACTGTCTTATGGATATACATAATGATGAGATTCATTGGAGTATATTCATATATGTCCATTAGAAAATTAGGTAAGATTCACTCCACTGTTTTTTCCCTTCTCCCATTTGTCCTCTCTCCCCATCAATTCCCTTCTTCTACTTCCCTGATATATATATTGTTTCAATGGAATCCCCCATTTCTTTTCCCTCTCTATTTTTATCACCTAATTTTAGAAGAGCTTCCACATACCAGAGAAAATATTAAACCCTTTACTTTGAGACTGATTTAATTTCATTTAACATTTTAGTCTCCAGTTCTATCCATTATAAATGGATAGAACTGGAGACTAAAATGTTAAACGAAATTTAGTTAAATGAAATTTAGTTAAATGTTAAATGAAATTTAGTTCTTTTTCATGGCTGAATAATAGTCCATTGTATAAATATCACGTTGTCTTTATCTATTCATCTGTTGAAGAGCACCAAAGTTGGTTCCATAGTCTGGCTATTGTGAATTGTGCTGCCATAACATTGATGTAGCTGTGTCACTGTAGTATGCTGATTTTAAATCATTTGGATATATACCAAGGAATGGGATAGCTCAGTCATACAATTCCATTCCTAGTTTTTTGAGGAATCTCTATACTGCTTTCCAGAATGGTTGCACTAATTTGCAATTCCACCAACAATGTTGTACATTTTCCCCACTTCTTCACCAACATTTTTTGTTACTTGTACTCTGACAGGAGTCAGATAAAATCTTGACATGGTTTTAATTTGCATTTCTCTAACTACTAGAGAAGATGAACATTTAGGGCAAAAGAAACATTTCTTCATGTATTTTTTGGCCATTTGTATTTATTCTTTTAGTGTCTTTATTTCTTTTGTCCATTTATTTATTGATTTATTTGCGTTTTTGTTTTTGTTTTTGTTGTTGTTATTGTTTTGGATTTTTTAGTTCTTTTTTTAGTTCTGGTTACTAATGCCCTATCTGAAAAGCAGATAGCAAAGATCTTCTCCCATTTCTGTAGGCTTTCTCTTTGCACTCTTGGTTGTTAACCTTGCTGTGAAGAAGATTTTTAGTTTGATGTCATTCCACCTACTGATTTTTATTTCTTGCATGTTATGGGTCTTGATAAGGAAGTTGGTTTCTAGGCTGATATAATGGAGTATTGCTCCTACATTTTCTTCTACTGGTTGTAGAGTTTCTGGTGTAATGTCTGTCTTTGATCCACGTTCGGTTGACTTTTATATAGAGTGAGAGATAAAGGTCCAGCTTCATCCTTCTACATATCAATATCCAGTTTTCCTGGCACCAATTGTTAAAAGACTCTCCTTTCTCCAGGATCTGTTTTTGGTACCTTTGTCGTGTATCAGATAACTGTATCTATGTGGGTTTGTCTCTGTGTCTTCTATTTCACTGGTCTACATGCCTATTTTGGTGCTAGAATACCATGCTCTTTTAGTTACTATAGCTCTGTCGTATAATTTGAGGTCTGGTTTGGTATGGTGATGGCCCCTGCTTTGCTTTTCTCACTAAGGGTTGATTTGACTATTCTTAGTCTCTTTCTTTTCCATATGAATTTTAGTACTGTTTTTCCTTTCTGTGAAGAATGACATTAGTATTTTGATGGGGATGGCATTGAATCTGTATAATGCTTTTAGTAGTATGGTAGTATGACCATTTTGACAATGTTAATTCTTCCTATCAAGAACATGGAGGTCTTTCCATTTTCTCAGGTCTTCTTCAATTTCTTTCTTCAGTGCTTAATATTTTTCATTGTAAAGATCCTTCATTGGATTTATTCCCAGTGTTTTTGTTTTTAATTTTTTGTGAATAGGATAGTTTTCCAAAGTTCTTTTTCAGCTGATTCATTGAGAATAAAAAGCAGTTGATTTACATATATTGATCTTGAATTCTGCTATTTTACTAAATAAGTTTATTAGCTCTGAAATTTTTTTGAGATTTCTAAATATAGGATCATGTCATCAGCAAACAGGGATAATTTGACTTCTTTTCCTATTTGTATTCCTTTATTTTCCTTTTCTTGCCCAACTGCTCTGGCTAAAGTTGCAAGAACTATGTTGAACAGGAATAATAAAAGTGGGCATCCTTGTCTTGTTCCTGTTTTCTGAGGAAATTCTTTTAGTTTTTCTCCGCTCATTATGATGTTGACCTTGGGTTTGTCATATATCGCCTTTACAATGTTGAGGTAAGTTCCTTCCATCCCTAGTTTCTCTTGTGTTTGAAACATAAATGGATGCTATACTTCATCAAATGTTTTTTCTGCATCTATTGATATAATCATGTGATTCTTGTTCTTAATTTTATTTACATGATGAATTACATTTATTGATGTGCCTATGTTGAACCAACCTCACATCTCTGGATGAAACCCACTTAATCATGGTACACCATCTTTTCAATGGGTTTTTATACGCAGTTTATCAATATTTTATTAAAAATTTTTACATTTATATTCATCAAAGATACTGGCCTGAAATTCCCTTTCTTTGATGTTTCTTTGTCTGGTTTTGATATCAAGGTGGTACTGGCTTCATTGAATGAATTTGGCAATGTTCCCACCTTTTCTATTTTAAGGCATAATTTGAGAAGGAGATGTATTAGTTCTTCTTTAAAGGTCCAGTAAAACTCAGCTGAGAATCTGTCTGGTCCTGGGCTTTTCTTTGTTGGAAGGCTTTTAATAGCTTCTTCACTTTCCTTACTTGATACTGGTCTAAGTTTTTATATCCTCATAGTTTAATTTGGGTAGGTTGTATGTCTCCAGGTATTTGTCAATATCTTCTATATTTACAGTTTATTGGCATATAAATTTTCAAAATATTTTCTAATGATTCTCTGGATTTCTGTGGTATCTATGATAATGTTTCCTTTTTCATCTCCAATTTTATGAGAGACTTCTTTTGGTTATTTTCACTAAGTGTTTATAAAATGTTTATTCTTTAAAAACACCAACTCTTTGTTTCATTAATTCTTTCTATTGTTTATTTTTTTATTCTCAATTTCATTGATTTCAGCTCTGATTTTAATAATCTCCTGTTTTCTGTTGATTTTGGTGTTACTTTGTCCTTTTTTCCCCTAGGGCCTTGAGGTGTAATGTTAGAATGTTTATTTGGTATCTTTATTTTATATAAACTTAGTTCTATGAACTTTTCACTTAGCATTGCTTTCATATTCTCCAAGGAGATTTGGTAGGTTGTCTCACTATTCTCATTTATTTCTAAGAATTTTTTTTAATATATCACCTGATTTCTTCTGCTATTCATTCATCATTCAAAGTGTATTATTTAATCTCCATGTGTTAAAGTTGTTTCTGTTTTTTATCTTGTCTTTGATTTCTAATTTTATTCCATTATTATCTGAAAGGATGCAAGGTATTATCTCTATTTTTTTATTTGCTAAGATTTGTTTTAGACCTAAAATATGGTCTATTTTAGAAAATGTTCCATGTACTACTGAGAAGAAAGTTAATTCAAACAATTAATGGGGGAAATATTCTATAGTTGTCTGTAAGGTCCATTTGATTCATAGTATTTTTAGTTAAAAAATCTTTACTTAGTTTGTGCCTGGACGATCTATCTATTGGTAAAAGAGGTATATTTCAATGTGTTGAAATCACCCAGTATTATTGTAGTCTATTTGATTCTTGATATTGAGAAGGGTTTGTTTTATGAATGTAGATGCTAAATTGTTTGGGGGGACAAATATTTACAATCATTATTTGTTGTTGGATGAGACCCTTAACCAGTAGGAAGTGACCTTCTTTGTCTCTTCTGATTGATTTTTGGCTTGAACTCCACTTTGTCTGATATGAGAATAGCTAACCTTGCTTGCTTTCAGCTACCATTTGCATGGTATATCTTTTCCCATCCTTTAACCTTCAGTCTGTGAATGTTTTTGTCTGTAAGGTGAGTCTCTTGTAAACAGCACATGGTTGGGTCCTGTTTTTAATACAACTAGCTAATCTATATCTTTCAGTTGAAGAGTTTAGACCACTTACATTTAATGTTATTATAGAAAGGTAGTTTTTGTTTCCTGCCATTTTGATTTATTTTTAATGTTAAATTCAAGACTTGATTCTCCTTTGACAATTCTAGAGCAACTCATTCCTATGCTGGTTTTCATTTTTATTCATTTCTTCATAACATATTTCAATGACTGTTTTGTAATGCAGGTTTTGTGGTTATGACTTCTTCCAGTTTCATTTTATCATTGAAGGTTTTTATTTGATTTTTAATTTTGAAGAATAATGTTGCTGGGTATAGTAATCTTGATTGGCATCCACTTTGTTTTAGAGCTTGGTTTATATTATTTCAAGAACTCCTGGCATTTAGGGTTAAGAAATTGGTTGAGATTCATATAGGTTTGTGACTTGCTGTTTTTCTCTTTCAGCTTTTAAAATTCTATTTTTATTCTGTATATTAGGCATTTTCATTGCTATGTGGCTTGGAGAAGATCTTTCTGGTTCTATTTGGAGTTCTGTATTTCTCTTGTTCTAAATTCTTTCTCAGACATTTCCTCTACTATAGTGCTTTTGGAATTAGTTGTTGAATGCTATGAGCTGTTTAGGGTGATTTTTCCCTTGTTTTTTTTTTCAGATTGCTTGTATGCCTACCCATGTATTGGGTTGGTTATTGCTTCCTCTTTTAAGCAAGAGTTTATTTTGTGGGCTTCTTTCTCTTAGGAGCCCTGGGTTGAGCAAACAACCAAGTATTGACAGTTTAACTCAATTTGTGGCCTCTGCTAATCACAGTATAAATGCCAGTTTGAGAAAAGTCATTGAGCCCCTTTTACTGCAATCACTTCAGAGCCTACCCATGTACTATTCAATCTTATGAAAGTTAAAAAACTTGTTGATATTTTTCTCAACAGTTCCTCTAATTCAGGCATAAATTTGTAAATATCCAGGCATAAAGTTCTCTGATTTGCTATTCTTTCTCTGTTTCCTGAGTTGTAGGAGTATCTGTAATAACTGTCAAGTTCTGTTCTGCCATCTTAGCTTCTCCCTAATTTTTTCCTGCTCCCTAATTGTGAAGTTTCAATGCATGTATACAGTGTTCATTAATCAAATGCAAATTACATTTATCTACTACCCCCAACTTCCTTACCTTTAATAATATCTATTCTACATCCAAGTTGACTTTTTTTTTTTAATTCCACATATGAGAGAGAATTTCAGTACTTGTCTTTCTGTGTCTGGCTTATTTCACTTAACATAATGTCTTCCAACTCCATCCATTTTGCAATGGAATATCATTCTTCTTTGTGAATGAATAATATTTTATTGTGTGGTATATATATATATATATATGCCACATTTTCTTTATCCATTCATCTATGGGCACCTTGGTTGATACCATCTTTTAGCTACTAGAAAGTGTGACAATAAACATGGTCCTGTAGGAATCTCTTTGGTATGCTGATTTCATTTTCCTTTGGATATAAACCCAGAAGTGGGATAGCTGGATCATATGGTATATCTATTTTTACTGTAACTCTGTGAGACAGATTTCAGCATCAGTCTTCTTTTAGGGACAAAGAAAGGAAAGTTCAGAACTGTTAAGTAATAGACCAAGATGGTGTATCCAATAAGGAATAGTTAGAACCCAGTTTTTCTGACTTAAAATTTTGTATTTCCTCTACTATATACTTTCTTGACACATCTAGTTAAATAGCAACCCAAAATATAATTCTGTTATGAACAAGGCAGATCTGGTTTGGGACCAGATGAAAGTTTTAATCAGCAAGTTTTAGTCAACAAGGTGAAGGAAGTTTGGAAGAGGAAGAAAGAATGACCCAAAAATACAATTTTCTTGGATATGGACCAGATCCTGCCAGCCTTGTTGACTATTGTAAGAAAGAAAATTGGCCTCTTTTCAACCACTTATGTTAATCATTGAGAAGCTAAAGTTTGACACCATAAAATACAGACCAAAATATTCTCTTAAAATTGCTGAAAGGAAGTTTAAAAATTATACTTCTTTCCTTAAAGAACTTCATCATCATTTCCATAATTCCTTTTTTATTGATTTTATTTTTTAAAATACACAACAGTGGAATGAATTACAATTCCTATTACACATATAGAGCACAATTTTTCATATCTTTTTATATAAAGTATGCTCATGCCAATTCATGTCTTTATATATGTACTTTGTGGGGATTCTTGAATTATTATATGTGTAATTCTTATTACACATATATACCACAATTTTTCATATCTCTGTTTGTATATAAAGTATTTTGACACCCAATTCGAGTCTTCATACATGTACTTTGGATAATGATGTCCATCACATTCTACCATCCTTACTCATCCCCTGCCCCCTCCCTTTCCCTCCTACCCCTCTTCCCTAACTAGAATTCATCTAATCCTCCCATCCCTACCCCACTATGAGTCAGCCTCCTTATATAAGAGAAAACATTCAACATTTGGTTTTTGTGGATTGACTAACTTCACTTAACATTATCTTCTCTAATGCTATCCATTTACCTGCAAGTGCCATGATTTTATTCTCTTTTAATGCTGAGTAATATTCCATTGTGTATATATGCCACATTTTTTTATCCATTCATCTACTGAAGGGCATCTAGGTTGGCTCCACAGTTTATTTATTGTGAATTGTGCTGCTATAAACACTGATGTGGCTGTCTCCCTGTAGTATGCTGTTTTGAAGTCCTTTGGGTATACTCTGAGGAGAGGAATAGCTGGGTCAAATAGTGATTCCAGTCCTAGATTTCCAAGGAATCTTCATACTGCTTTCCATATTGGCTGCACCAATTTGCAGTCCCACCAGCAATGTATGAGTGTACCTTTTTCGCACATCCTCACCAACATTTATTGTTGTTTGTCTTCATAATAGGTGCCATTCTGACTGGAGTGAGATAATAGAGTAGTTTTGATTTGCATTTCTCTGATTGCTAGAGATGATGAGCACTTTTTAATATATTTGTTGATTGACTGTATATCCTCTTCTGAGAAGTGTCTCTTCAGGTCCTTGGCCCATTTGTTGATTGTATTCTTTTTTCCTTTTGCGGTGCCAGGGACTGAACTAGCTGGCAACACTGAGCTACCCCAATCCCTTTAAATTCTAATACTTTATATTGCTGTCAAAACAATTACTGGAAAGTCCTCTTGGAGTAGACATAATTTCTAACTCCTTTTCATCAGTTGAGCCAGGGATGGCCTGGCTCAACTCTCCACCCAATGTTCCCAATCTAATTCTGGTCAGAAAACTGGTGGTGTTTATTCCTCCAATAGACTTCTAGAGGTACAGAGACAATTAGGAACTTCATAACTTGGCTACAGGAAACAGTACACTTATGCCTTCTAGTTTGCCTTTCTTGCCCTACATTTACACATTTCTCAATTTATTCATTTACTCATTCATACTGCTAGGTCTGTTATGATGAGTTAGCTCTAAAAGACAGCACCAAAATATGACTCTTAAAGGGAAAAACAGCTACTCATAAATTGCTCTTCAAGGCCGTCCTGATTAAAAATAACACGAAAATACTTTAGCAGTGGCAAAGGACCTACTCTTCTAGGATGAGAAGGTACATGCCAGGCATATCAAGCCTGTATGACCCAGTGCTACAAGTATCAAAGATTTAAGGACTGATTAATGCATGTGAAATAGTGCTATATTTCCTGACTTAATTACCATTTTATAGACAGACTGGATTTCTTTTTTTGACCATGCAAAAAGTAGAATAAGGCCCATTGGATTAAGACAATTTATGAAAATTCTCCCTAATGGAATGTAATATTTGTCCTTATATATTTCTGTGAAAGCCTTAAATAAAGTCATTTAGGATGAAAAGCTTTCCAAATTATAAGCCAATAATATTAACATATTCTTTCCTCATTGTGGTATATTCTAAATCATATGATTTTGATTATTTTCTTGAGAGAGAAATCACTTGATTAACTTGATAATATTAAGTTCCCTAACAATATGGTTAGAAATAGATTAGAAGATTCCACCATAAGATTTACAGAATAATCATTTCTCAATCCAATAAATAATTATTGAATAAATGGCTACAATGTATGGGAACCAACCTTAAGTACTAGGAATGTAGTGAACCAGAGAGATGAATTCACTGGATCTATAGTCTAATGGGGAAGACAGACACAAAACAACCACAGAGAAGCTATGTATTTAGAATTCTGCTGAGTGTTTTAATGAAAAATTAGGAAAGGGCTATTAGCACACAAGACTTGAAAGACATAACTTAACCCTGGGGATCTGGGGACTAAGTGATCAACATAGATCTCCTTGAGGAGTTCCTTTTCAGGAACAGACTAAAACATCTAGGTCAAGAGTGAAGAGCTATGTGTGTGACCATGTGTGTCCAGACATGCATTAGAGGGGAGAAAAGATCAGTATTCCAGGAAAAGAGAACAGCAGTGTTTGATGACACAAGGTGCATAGAGAGAAGGTCTATGAGGCTGGAGTAGTGACTTAGGATGAGGAGAAAAGGTGGAGAATATGGACCAGATCCTGCCAGTCTTGTAGACTATTATAAGAGTGATGAATGTCAATCTAAAAATGGGGGAAAACATTTTAAGGAGCAAATTAACATAATCTGACTTATATATTCTTTAAATTACTCCATCTGGAGACTAGATTGAGGAGGGCAAGAGTGAATGCCAGGAGACCAGTTGGAGGCTATTGCTGGAACCCATACAAGAGAATATAGTTTTTAAGTTTGGATTAAGGATGCAGAAGTGCAGATGGAGAAAAGTGGATGCTCTGTACATGACCTGGAAAGTGATTGGCCATGACGGTGAAGACATTTTGGTTTTGCTCATGAGTAACGCTGAAGACAGGTATCATTTACTAAAGTGGGAAACCTAGGAAGAGATATTCAAGACCTGAAATAGTCTTAAAACTATACACATAGTTGGCCCTCTGTGTCTGTAGGGCATGCATTCAACCAATTTCAGATCCAAATATTCAGAAAAAAATTTGCAGCTGTACTCAACATGTACAGAAAATTTTTCCTCATCATTTTTCCCCAAATAATAGAGAATAATGATTATATAGAGAGCATTTAATGGTAGTAGGTATTATAAGTAATCTAGACATTATTTAAAGTATATAGGAGATAGGTGTAACATATGCAAATACTATACTATTTATACAAGGGACTTGAGCATTCACAGATTTTAATAATCACAACAGGTCCTAAAACCAATCTTTTGTAGTTATCAGAGGAAGATTATGTGTGTGTGTGTGTGTGTGTGTGTACATACATGCGCATATGTAAATTATAACCATAATAAACAAGGTGGGTATAAAAACAAGCAATACTTGACTGTGAAAGTAAAAGAAGTGTAACACTATAGCACCAAATTACTTTAAGGGCACTTCAACATCTAACATTTATGAGTAATTTGCTTTTCAAAGTGTGTTTTAATATAGATGTTATTTAAAATTTTTCATATAAACTGGGCACAGTGGCCCAAATCTGTAATCCCAGCAGCTCAGGAGGCTGAATCAGAGGGATGGCAAGTTCAAAACCAGCCTCAGCAACAGCAAAGTGCTAAGCAACTCAGTGAGACCCTGTCTCTAAATAAAATACAAAATAGGGCTGAGGATGTATCTCAGTGGTCAAGTGCCCCTGAGTTTAATCCCAGTACCCAAACCAAAAAAAAAAAAAAATCATATAAAACAAATACAAGAAAGGGCCTTGGAACTCTGTAATTCAGATACCAACTTCCCAGATGAAATAGATTTAGTTTCCCATCTCTGAGAGGAATGACAGATGTGATCTGGAAAAGTTAAGATCAATTTATCCCAATAAATGTTTTTAATTCTCTTATTCCTCTCAGGGATGTAGGTCCCAAAGAGCTTCCTCCACTGAATGTAGATTTAGATTTGAAAACAATCTCAGAACTAGGTAACTATTTGAAAAAATGACTAGGATCTACAAAATGTTTAGAGGTGAGGTAGAGAAAACTCCTAGGTTTTTATTCTAAGTAAAATAAACACTGAAAAATGTCAGTCACTGTACAGAAATCTTATAGTTACTAAAATATTTTCATCTTCATAATCTCATTTGATTACAGTTGGTGTATTTCTCACAGAGAAAACATGACAAGCTAAAATCCTATAAAATGTACTGAATCCTGGAGTACCATAACTCGTGTGCCCCCCCCCCAAAACTTGGGTAAAAAATGAATAAGTTGAGCATAAATTAAAGATGTGATGCTTGATGCTTTGTTAAACCAAGAAATACTTTCTCGCAAGAAAGAGCCCAGGGCTGCAGCATTTATTTAAAAGACTGAAATAGATTAAAAGATGACACATCTCCGGTGACTTATTAAGGGAAACCCAGGATTTCGAGGGCACGGTCCCTAACATTTATGATGGATGCCAAAGAGGATTATAAACCAACTCTCCCACAACACAGCTGTTGATGCCTCTGTCACCCATAGTTCCAGGCTAGATGGGCAAAAGGTCTGCTCCAAATTGGCAGTCCTTATGTTCTTATTTTGCATGTTGCATCACTGTGTTCTGGAAGAAGAAAGACCATCACCACCAACCAACATCTTCTCATTTTGGTGTCATCTAAAAATACCTGCAGACGGTATTACCCTGCGATTACCTCACACTCCTGCCCATCAGCCATAGCCACCTCCTACCTCCCGCTCACTAATAGCACAGTCCTGTATCACCTCCTACTCAGCCAAGCAACACTACTGTAGCTGCTTTAGATACACTCATATCTATATATATAGTCTCATATATAAATATATATTCAGACATATACTCATGTGCATGCAAAAATGCTTTTACAAAAGAAAAAGGGAAAGCTAGTTATGTGAAAGTAGCTGTACTTTGAAAAGTTAGTGTATGTGCCATTTAGAAAATAATTCCTGTTCAGTCTGAACATCCACCTATTGCCTGGAGAGGGGCATTTAATAATTTCAGATATGAGAATATTTGTTTTTATTAACCCTTGACTCTTCAGCAATTGGAACCTCTATTTTCTAAATTCATTGCATTAGATCTTCTGTTTCCTCTTTTTAATACTCTAGTAGAATATGACATAGTTAATTTTTATAATCTCATGATATAATTTTGGACCAATCTGGAACATTTTCTATTTTAAGGATAATTTTATGAATACTGTACTCCTCCACATTTAATAAATATCTATTCTACTGAGACTTGCTTTTACTTCGTTTCATTATTATTTAGTAAACCCCTGAGGTATTGCTATGTAATTTTGAGACAGAGGTTGAGTGAGATAGAAAGGAATCAGGAATAGGCACAGGGGAAGCAGACACAGGAGTGAGAGATGCCTGTCTCTGAGAGCAACAGCCTACAAAACCACTATTAGCATCATCAGAGCAACCAGGGCTTGCAGCAGCGCAGCCAGGAGCAAGCAGCCTGTGAGTCCTCAGCTCCTCTGCACCTAGCAACAAGCCCAAATGAGCACCCTGGAGTAGCACTTAGGGCTGTGAACAGTAACTGAGATCACAGTTGGGGAAGCACTGTGAGGGCGAAAATGGCATCAGCGTGCAAGGGAAGGCTTCCATTCCTGCTCCGTCGTGTCATTTGTTAGCGATCCTTTTTATGACAGTGACAGAGCAGACGGTGGAGTGAGCACTGTAGAGGACCAGGCCAGTTATCAGAAAGCCTGGGTTCAAATCCTGATGCTGACACTAACTTGCTCAGTCACTGAGTACATTTCTTCAAACATCTGACCCTAGTTTTTCCCATTGGGTCAATAGCTACATCTCCTATCTACCCTCTGAAGTTACTGTAAATATTTAACTCTAAATGTATGTGAAATGCTTCAGAAAGTGGAGCCCAGCATATATGGTTATCTCTTTTCAATTGGAAAAAAAAATCCATCAGAATAATTTCCATATCCCTCACTAAATAATTTTCATTGCTCCCAAATTTCCTGTTTCATTTGATGACACCATGTCACAAGAACATAAGCTTCAAAGGGACAGAAATTTGCAACACTACAGCCATAGAGCAGACCTCAGTCAATATGTAGTGAATGAATAAATAAATCTGCTCAGCTGTCCCTACAATAAAAGTATATTTTCTATGATAGATTCTTGTTCTTCATCTGACACATCTAATAGACAGGCAACTGTGACACCTGTCTTCCTCAGTCTCTTCCACTCAGGTGTGTGCTGGATAGTTTTTAGCTGGCTCTTTGGGAAGTACTTTGGGCATTTGCCAGTGTTACAGTGTATATCCCCACGATGACTGATTTCAAACTACTGGCATGATTACACGTGGAATGGGGAAGAGCTGCCCACCCTCGGCTCACAGACTGCTGTGAGTCACCTCCCGCTCACCATGGCTTCTTTGCTATCATCCCACTTAAGTCCCCACCTCTAGCAGCCTGGCTTGACTCCCAGATGCTCCTCATTATACCCACCATCTACAATGCAATCAAACATTGGATAATGTTTTCCTACTTAAAATCCTTCAGCGGGCCCCTCTGGTTAACAAAACAACTCTCAAATACATAGAATGAAAGACCAGGCACTTCCTAATCTGGAAGCTGCTTCCTGAGAACCTCTACAGGCCCACTGAACACAGTTCCTTCAACACCTTACATTTTTATTTCTATTTGCTTTTGCTCACACTCCCCTTTCAGGCAGACAATGTACATCTTCTCCAAAATCAATTCAAAGAGGACTTCCTCCCCAAAGCTCTCTCCAGTCATCCCTTATTTCCTCTTTATCTCTCACTTATGAGCCCCAGGCAGAATGAATTTCTCACTTACTTGCATCTCCTTATCATTGCATCCATACTTCCAAGGTGGCAAGTATCAACTTTTATTACAGTTATTTGCTTAATATTCTCTTTCCTACTGATCTACAATCTCTTATGTAGTTCAATCTTGTCCTTTATGAATCCTCAGCAGGTGTGGAAGCATTGCGTTAAGGTCTTTGAAAGCTTTTCAACTCAAAATGCCCTGCAGACCAGCAGCATCAACTTCAACTGGGACCTAGTTAGACAAGGAGGGCCCAGGCCTCACCCAGACCGATTAAAGCAGAATTTTCATTTCAAAAAGATATCCTGATAATTCACCATCAGACTAAACTTTGATAATTCTTGGCCCAAGAACGATAAATAAATTTTGATGAACCTGAAACAATTATTAATGAGCTTGACAGCTTGGCCGAGGTGGTAAATTAATATCTTCGAGAACTAGAAATCTATTGACAGTTTTTAAACTGAGGAATTGTCAGAGAAAGAACATCATTCCTGGATAATTAATCTCTCAGCTGGGTGAAACTGTTCAAAGGGATGAAACTAGAGCAGAGATTCTCAATGAAGGACAATTTATCTCGCCCTCCACTCACCAAGGAATATTTGGCAATGTCTGAAAGCAGTTTGGTTGTCACAACTGGGAAAATGTTATTGGGATCCAGAAGGTAGAGGTCAAGGATGCTGCTAAACATCCTACAGCGCACAAGGCAGCCCCTCACCACAACGAATTATCTAGTCCACAATGTTAATATTGTGGAGGTTGAAAACCCTTGGAATTGAGACAAAAAAACACCAGCCAGCTAATGGAACAATATGAGTATACAGTGAGAAACCAGCATTGGTGTTAGGTCAACTCAAACAATGGGGGAGCATTAAAGTTGCTTCAAAATAAATTAGCAGAATTTAGTGATAAATGCTGAAAGAGAGGAAAATAGAAGATTGCTACAGTTGTTCCCCTTGAGGTGAAAAGAAGAGTGGCAGCCACACTGGCAATGATAGGAAGAATTGTCATTTCTGTTTTTCACAGAAGAGATGCATGAAAGCAGCACTCAGAAAGATTTAGGGTAGCCACAGGAATCCTGATTTCACTAAACTTTTTTACTGAGCACCAGTAACTATGCTACTGGATCTGTCCCCTTTCACACACTTCAACACATTTAGTCTTCCAACAACAATCCTTGAAGTTGATATTAATATCATTATCCTGCTAAAGAAATTGAGGTGCAGAGAAGTTAGTAACTTGCTAAAGAAAGATTTAGGCCTCAAACTCCCAACTTGTGGCTTCCAACTTCAGTTGAGTGTCCTTTCTATCAGACACAGCAAAAGAAATTGCACCAGTTGCTACTGATTAATCAGGATATGGCTGTCTTTTTGACTAGGCATTCAGAGGTATGACCAGGCTCATCAGCAAAGAACGTAGTTATGGATTAGAGACTCTCTCATGATGTAGGAGGAATGTACAGTGGTGTAGGACCTTCATATTTTTGTTACAGATTCTGTACTATTCTGCACTTAGAGTCAGACTTAGATTCAATTTTTGAAAGGATCAGATATATAAGCATTCAAAATTAAAACGATTATAGTTCTAAAAATTCATGACATTTTTCCCTTTTATGTAAGAAGATGACTAAATCTACTCCTTACCTCTTTTTACAAACCAATGGAATTATATTTTTTAAAAAACAGTATCTAACACACTTATTTTTTTCATTTATTTATTCTAATTTGTTATACATGATAGCATAATGCAATTCAATTTATAGCACACACATACAGCAGAATTTTTCATATCTCTGGTTGTACACAAAGTAAAGTCACACCATTCATGTCTTCATACATGTACTTAGGGTAATGATGTCAATCTCACCATCTTTCCTACACCCTTGGCATCTCCAATCCCCTCCCTCCTCTTTGCCCTATCTCAAGTTCCTCCATTCCTCCCATGATTTCCCCACCCCCATTATGGATCAGCATCCATGTATCAGAGAAAACATTTGGCCGTTGGTTTGGGGGGATTGGCTTACTTCACTTAGCACGATATTCTCCAACTCCATTAATTTACCTGCAAATACTATGATTTTGCTCTCTTTTAATGTTGAGTAATATTTCAGTGTGAATCTAGACCATAGATTCTTTATACATTCATCTATTGAAAAGCCATCCAGATTGGTTCCACAATGTAGTTATTGTGAATTGTGCTACTGTAAAAGTTGATGTGCCTGCATCATGGAGTGTGCTGTATTTTTAAGTCCTTTGGATATAAACCAAGGAGTGGGACAGCTGAGTCAAATGGTGGTTGCAGTCCCAGTTTTCCAAGGAATCTCCATACTGCTTTCCAGATTGGCTGCACCAATTTGGAGTCCAACCAGCAATGTATGAGTGTGCCTTTTTCACCACACCCTCACGAACACTTATTGTTGTTTGTATTCTTAATAGCTGCCATTCTGACTGAAGTCAACATGCTCATTATTGTTGATTAATATTGAACTTGTTAATATTGACAAATTATTATTGTCATTGAGCACACACAAAGCTTTAGTCATTTTTCATTAGGTAAAACCAAAATAAATTGTGCTCAGTTTATGTCAAAACTGAGTCAGCACAAAGGAAAGGGAAAGTTAGAGATATTCACCTTTTCTACCATTTCTTGCCCCCACAGACATGTACTCACTTCCCTACCTGATGAGCCTTACTCAGAGTTCAGCCAAAGCACAAACACTGTCTCCTTTCTGTATCTTTCCTTGAGGCCTTTGAATTGAATTAGTTTTTCCCTTATCTGGACACTCAGCACAGAATACATACTTTTGTATAATACGCTATATTAAAATTTTATTTGCATATTTATATTGCTACTAGGGCATTACTTTCTTTAAATCAGGGGATATTTTTATTCATTTTGTACCTTAGCATGTAGAGCAATGTCTGAATCCCAGAAGTATTCAAAAACTGCTTGCTGAGTTCAATTAACATAAACACAGTTCCAGCAAATGAGTATATGAGGTTGTATATTTTTGCTGCATCTACTGTTCCTTTCAAATGTATCTAATCTTCCCAAGCTGTTTATATCAATGCACACTGTTTAATTGGAAGGATGAAAACAGATGGGTATCCAATAGCTTCATTGACTGAGCATGATGTTTTCTGGATTCGTCTACACTGTAACATATATCAGTATTTTCTTCCTTTTTACAGCTGAATAATATTCCAGTATATGGTTATCCATTTGTCTACTAATGAATATTTGGGTTATTTTCATCTATTGGCTATTGTGACTAGAGCTGCTATTGATGATGCATGTATAAGTTTTTGTTTGAACACCTGATTCCATTTATATGAATTATCCAGGATAGGAAATTCATAGAGACATAATGTAGAGAGGCAATACAACAGGGCCAGGATTAGTTATCAGAAGAAAGATTGCTTTGTTCTGTAAAGCATCCATTCTGTAGTTTTGCCATTTCCTAAGTTTGTTGGCAGAAATAAAGATACTGTTGCCAATGCTGATGAAGCCCTCAGGTATTGCTGCTGGTGATTGGTGCAACAATTTTTATGGTAACTTTGTAATATTTGTCAGAAACCATAGCCAAAGTAATACCATTTAATCTTGGAATCCTTATAGTGTTTTAAAGAATTATTTCAAATAATAGTACAGCTATGTGCATAAAAATGTTTATTACAAATATGGCTATAATAACTAAATGTGGGGAAGAAATCTTTGCCTAATAGCATGTAGAATTGTTATTAAACACACACAAATGAACATGATAAAATTCATATGGAAGTTATTTAAATATTTCATGTTATATGAAAATAGACTACTACTTTTCACTACTAAGTTAAAACGACAAATCCTATGAATATGATTTATTTTAAATGCATGCCAGCAGTTGATTAATATTAGAAAGCTGTATATTGACATGGAAAAAGTATGATAGATTTAAAGTGACTTTTTACCTTTAAAAAGTATTTTTTTATTCATTTGGTTAATCATTCTTTTTTTTTTCTAATTACTTATGCATGACAGTAGAATGCACTTTGACACATCACACATAAATGGAGTATAAGTTCTCAATTATTCATTCTTTCAAAAAATATTTTTGAGTACCCAGAGTGTATCAGGCATGGTGCTAGTAACTGGGGCCACCAGTTGCTATAAACATAGCAATTAAGTTTTGTGCTCTCGATAAGTTTTCATTTTCACAAATAAGATGGACAAAGACAAATAATTGCAAAGTTAATTATTAATTGTTTTGTTGCAAGTGTGACAGTGTTGTAAAGATGCACAAGGAGTCTTAGACACAGATACATTTCATTGGAGATCTCTGCTGACTATTCAGTAGAAATGCCTAGTAACAGTTGAATATAAGTGTCTAGAGATAATAAGAGAGGTCAGACCATCACCATTATTGTGGAGGTTATTAGCCTTTCAATGGTAATTTAAGCAATTCCAATTGCCTGCAAGGGCCTTGACAGGAAGCACTGAGTAGGGAGCTAAGGCTTAGGAGTGACATGGAGTTCCAATGATAGAAACAGTTTAGCATGATTGTCAAAAACAGGGACTTCTGAGTTACATTTCCTAGGTTCAAATCTCCACCTGTAAGAATTACACAAATTCTCCGAGTCCTAATTGCCTTGTCTATAAAGCTGAGACACACACACACACACACACACACACACACACACACACACACATCTACATATATATCCACACACAAAGATACAGATATATAAAGATATATATTGCACTATAGTGCTTAGAAGAGGGGTGGCTGTCACATATTAAGAGCTATGTAAGTGTTGGCTAAGGTGAAAGTCAAGTATAAGATTCTCTCAAAGGACCTTAAGGAACAGTCAAGGTAGGAGGGGGAAAAAAAAACAGGTCAGAAAGGTATAAGGGCAATGGATACAAGTATGAAATGTTGTCAAAAGTTTATATATGATGTACTTAATGCTGTTGGAACATCTACATTTCCTTGTGTTACAGGTGGAGCAGAGAACATGGGATCAAGACTGGTATGGGATAAGAGGAGAACTTTGTTTTGTTTTTTGTATTTTGGTTTTTGGTTTTTTTGGTCTCCTTTCATAACAATAGTAATATTTTTGCTATTTTTTGTGGAAATAAAAGATAAGCAAGGAAAAAGTCCCAGAGAGCATCTCAAACAAAGCACCAATATATGGCCTCCCACCCCAATATCACAAAGCCTCCAACAGCACATAGGAAATGACTCTCCAGCACATTACGTGTGGTCATAACCTTTTCTGCTGTAACACCAGGCCCCAAAGTAAAAATCTTAAGTATTTCCAATATATATATTTTTTAAAGGCCAGCCCCTTAATTGCTGTCCTGACTCTTCCCTGGAGCCCTTACAATTCCCTTTGTTAGTGTCCCACTGATTGAGTTACAGAGTAGCTGGCCAGATTTATCATCACAATTGCTCTTCCTGTAATCACATTTGAATCCAAATCTGACTGGAGTGAAAGTGTGAGTATTGAGACCCTTTTGCTAATTATGAGGAATGCTCTGGGCATTTCAAGTTTAGAAAGGAAATGCTAACTCTTGACTGCCAAGAAAGAAAATGGCTGTGACTGTGGTGCTGATAGCAGTGACAATATTCAGACTCTGGGG
The DNA here is from genome assembly GCF_052094955.1 of Ictidomys tridecemlineatus. Lineage (NCBI taxonomy): Eukaryota > Metazoa > Chordata > Mammalia > Rodentia > Sciuridae > Ictidomys > Ictidomys tridecemlineatus. Next base: position 35,339,794 of record NC_135480.1, read on the forward strand.
AGGGAACTCATGTAGGGACATGTAGGGAACTGGCAATAATCAACCTGGGACTATTCGTGGGACCAGAAGGCCCAACACTATTAGCATCCATGAGACAGATCAAGGCACAAATGAAACAGAGCCAACTAATCATGGGAAGGGAACAAACATGGGATCCAAAAAAAGGCATGGAAACACAAAGTCTAATCCAAAGTCTTCAGAAGGGGGAAAGAAAAATGAGAGAAAGGTAAGAAAAGGGTAAAGAAGTTAAAGAAGGAGAGAAGAGGAGAGGAGGGAGGAGAAAAAAGAGATAAAAGAGAAAACAAAGATAAAGAAGAATAAAAGAGACAGGTGAGGGAGGCATTGGAGTTTAAAAAGGCCTTATTCTGGCTGGCTTATAGTTTAAGCACCAGAGAACTGTTTGTGTATTATTTAACCCATTTTCTCCCCTGTAAAATACAGGTGATATTAATGACTGCTTCCGAGGATTGCTTTGGGAGAATTAAAACAACACAGGGAAAGAAACTGGCATATAGGAGTTGCTCATCAAATGTTGGTTTTCTTCTTCTGCAATGAAGCCGACTGGGGATTTCTTGATGCTATTTTTATTAAGACAATCAAGCATGCCTGCTGGGCCTACCCAGAAAGTCAAACATTTGATCTTAGAGAAAGCCTTAGTCCAGATAAGGAATTTGCTCTATTGGCTTCAAAGAGCCTAATAATCTGTGTGACCTTCTATCCCTGTAGTACTCTGCTCTTCTCAGCTAAAACCACTTATGGCTTCCCTCTGAATTCCATTGTACCACAGGCTATGAGGCAATTCCACCCTTACTTATAAGAGCAATCTTAGGGATCTCTGGATAAGTAGCTTAGAAGTTCAAATTTAAGTCATCCTGCTAATGACCATACTTAGTGCCCTTCAGCTTGTGTCTTGATTTGGCACCTTTTAGTTTTAATTTCATAGGGTCTTAGATGAACCCAACGTTGTAATAATTTTCTCACTATCCATACTTTTTTCTTGGAGAACTGCACAGCCTATAGCCTTGGACTATTGATATTCCCATTTATCTCACTGCTGGATCACAGTTGATTAGACCAGTGGCAACCACTCACCCAAAGTGAATATTTCCTCTTTCATGCATTTGGAATCTGGACACTAAAAGGTTATGACACTTTCTAGTAAGCCAAGCAGAAAGGTCAAATAGAACAGAGACTGCCAACTAGGAGAGCATGCAATAAATGAGTAAATAGAAACGATCAATATGAGATAGAGGAATTGAAAAAAGAAAAAAATAATAAAATAAAAACCTCCTGAGAAGAGAAATGAGAGACCCATGTGCCTCAAGAAACAGAATGAGGACGGAGAGTAGATGGCTGATGATTTTCCAGATCTCTCAAGAATTTTATTTATGGGCAATATTTCTATGACCACCCAATGCATTCCCGTGTTCTTAAGTTATATGACCATATTTCTTATTTTCTTATTTCAGCCAAACATAACCAAGACACCAGGTCAAGAGTCTTATCTTTGAATAAAAGTCTTGATGTTGAGTGTCACTCACCAAACTACCTTAATTCCCCTTGAAAGAATGATCAAGGCTTGCCGTTGGAGAAAATGCCTGTTTATTGAGGAACAGCTCTTCATATTTATAGAGCTGGGGGTAGTCTGACAGTTGGCAGGAGGTTCTTTTTGATTGGTGGGTAAGGATCAGGTGAGCCAGCAGGGCTAGTCTGATTGGTGTGTAAGGATCAGGTGAACCAGCAGGGCTAGTCTGATTGGTGAGTAAGGATAAGGTGAGCCAGCAGGGCTAATCTGATTGGTGGGTAAGGATCATGTGAGCCAACAGGGCTCACCATTGGACGGCTCTTCTTGGGGGATGGGGAAGTTAGTCTTTGGAGTCAGGGCGACTCCCAACACCCCTTGCCACCTGTTATAGGTAACAACCCTGAAAGGTAGTCTCTGTCCTTCAGCCCATTCAAATCTCTCTCCAGGGCTGTTGACAGAAACTGACCACTTCCTAAATTTACTATTATTGTCTATTCTTTTATTCTCTTAACAAAGCTATGGATGACAGAGTTTAGGGCTACATTTTCAAAACAAAATGAAAACTTTGGACGGTTTGGAGAATATGAAAAGAAAGGATATGCAAATGCACGTGTATAAACACACACACACACACACACACACACACACACACACACACATTGTAATTTTCCTATTCCAGGAGGAATGTTGAGAATTGGAAAAGAGAATGTCTTTAGTTTTAATTCCAGCTCAGCAGCAACCCAGATAATGTGATCTTGAACAATCACCACCTAGCAAAAATTCAACCTCTTAATCTTGAAACAGGGATAATATTACCTATCCCATGATGTTACTATAAAGATTAAAGGAGAAACTAAACATGAAAGTATTCTGTAAACTATTAGGTACTACACAAATAAGAAAGAATCATTTCCTTTACAGGAAATAAATTTAAAGGACTGGACTAAACAAAAGCATCTCAAATAGTTAATGCCAGTGAACTCAAAGGATTACATTTGAGATACAGATGCCTTAAGGGCACCACATTTATTGTGGAACCAGCAGAAACATTCCTCCACCCGAAAAATGCCATCCTCCATTGCCATGCCAGCTACCATTCGTCAGCTTAAATTGAGATAAAGAGGAAAGAGAGAACTGAGATTCCATACAGATGGCAGTATTCTCAAGCCACCCAAGTTACATAAAAATAGGTATAAAGTTTTATTAGGTAATGACTTCTCTGACCTGCTCATCTATTCATATATTAATTCAAGGACTTCTTTAATGTGAGCTCAATACCATAACAGACAGAGTAAGGATAAACAAGGACAGAATCCAGCTCTAGTCCTTAGAAAGCATTTGCTCAACATCAGTAGATAAGTTAAATTCACTTTAATTCAACATTCCTTCATATATTCACTGCTCATAAGTCAATCAATCAGCTAACATTAAGATTCTAGTGTATATTAACCTAAGAACAAACTGCTCAGCTAAAGTGATAAGATTGCTCTCAAGGCATTAGACAATGAAATCCACACGTTATGAATTGAAGTTGAGCTATGCAAAATGAACTTTTAGAGAAACAATGGCTCTCATATTTGTAACTAGGTTGAAAATATTAACATATGTTAAGAAATAACCATAAGATGTTGCCATGAGCTAAGAAAGGCAGTAGCAGCATAGGGCAGTGCCCATCTAAGCCTCATATCCCAGAGTGGGGAGGGGAAGGGCTGTCAGCCTACATAAGTGTACTGTTTGCCTCAAAGGTGCATCCCAAAAGTGGAGACAGATGCAGTAGGCCATCAGAGCTTGAAGTATGGAGCACTTGAGAATCATATAACCTCTCCCCCCTTCTCTGATCCTGTGCCTAAAAGGGTGAGGTGTTTTTGTGTTCTGTCTAGTCCAATGAAGAATTATAGACATCTCTGTAACTTAGTAAACTGGCATTCTGGTTTTATACATCAGGTCAGATTTCTGGACCTGCAAGAATGTACACCAAAATATACCTAATTTTAGGCACCTGGCTGGTTGGAAAACTGGTCTTACTCTAAATATATTCTCACTGCATTGGTCTTCCTATCTTATTTACTTTTTGAAGCATCTTATCAAAAAGCATACACTCTGGAGCCAAGATAATTTGGATTTACATCTAAGCCTTATGAAGTCAGTCAAGTTACTCAACCACTCACAGGGTTATTACAAGGATGGAATGAATTAATAACATATGGAAGAGCTAATATACTATCTGGCTTCATTACTATTATTATTTTTCTAACTTTCTATAGTAGAAGTTCTGGCAACTGCAAATAGTTCCATTCATGTCTACATTACAAATAGGGAAAGCAGAAGACAAAAAAAAAATGTGATACCCTGCCATAGAAGCACTTGAAACTCAGAATTTATTCTATGAGTGGATGGGACCACTAAAAGATTATGAGAATCTGGACTTGCAAGGATGGTCACCTTCAATAGATGAATGGATAAAGAAAATGTGGCACATATACACAATGGAATATTATCAGACTTAAAGAATGAAATTATGGCATTTGCTTCTAAATAGATGGAACTGGAGGCTATCATGCTAAGTGAAATAGGTCAGTCCCCCCAAAGTCAAAGATCAACTGTTCTTTCTGATATGCAGATGCTGACTCAAAATAGGCAGGGAGGTGAAGGGTGGAGTGGAGGTTCATCAGATTGGACAGGGAGAATGTTGGGGTGGGAGGTGGAATGGAATGGGAAAGACAATATAATGAACCAGACACAGTGTTCCTCCTATGTTCATATATGAATACATGATCTGTGTCACTCCACATCATGTACAACCACAAGAATGGGAAATTCTATTCCATGTATGCATGATACGGCAAAATACATTTTACTGTCCTGTGTAACTAAGAACAATTTTTTTTAAAATATATAAAAAAATAAAGTGATCGAACAGTATAAAATAAATAAATAAATAAACAATTATGAGTCAGGCTGTGGTTGTAACTCAATGGTAGAGTACTTTTCTAACCTGTGTCAAGCACTGGGTCTGATCCTCAGCACCACATAAAAATTAATTAATTAATTAATTAAAGGTATAAAAATTATTATGAACTCTGAACCACTCGGGAAGCTGAGGCAGAAGAATCACTTTTTCCAAGCCAGCCTCAGCAACTTAACAAGGCCCTAAGCAACTCAGCGAGACCCTATCTCAAAATAAAAAATACAAAACAGGGCTGGGGATGTGGCTCAGTGGTTAAATGCCCCTGCGTTCAGTCCCTGGTACCAAAAACTAAGAAATTATTAAAAATAAAGATTATGAACTAAAGATTGATGATTAGATGTGCATCCTATGGAGCTCAAGGTTGTCGCCAGAAGGGGACAATCTAGAAGGGGGGTGAACAACTGAAGGAGTGAGACCAATTAGGTGATTGTGGCAATAGTTCTAAGAGATGGCAGTGAAAAACTGAAGAAGAGCATGGGTTATAAAGGCATTTAGAAAGTCATGGAATAGGACATGGTAATCCATTAGAAATGGGCCTGAGGATTGCACTGAGGGCAAGTTGAAACCATATGCCAACCACTTATTTGTTATCTGCCTCAATTTACTCACCTGAAAACAAAAGCAAACCTAGGATTGAGAATTAAAATTTCATTAAAGTGTGAAGTGTGGATTTCAAAGATACCGATGTTATATGGTTGTTATGACCAAATGCTTAGAACAGCTTGTGACATACAATAAATACCATGAGAATAAGATGTACCTGGGATGCAACTTAGGTTACTGGCTTGGGTGAATGGTAATTCAAATACCATTAGGGAAAAAAAGAATATAAGCAAGTGTTTCAAAAAAGTTTGAAGTACTAGGCTGGGTACATAGATTCAGTGTACAGAGTGTGTGTGTGTGTGTGTGTGTGTGTATGTGTGTGTGTGTATAGGCTTACATATGCAAGACCAATAGTGATATATTTTGTATCATCTTATTTACATAAAAGTGTGTTATTTCTGTAATATTTAGTCTCCTTATTTTCTAGATGAAAAAGTTATGATTTTGACTAAGCAGTATAGCAACCACTTCATGAGGTTGTAATAATGATTGAACAGAAAGTATATGTGAAATACTTGCACAATAGCTGGGCATAAAGTAAGAATTGTTTATTAACAATACAATTGGTATGATTGTTTTGCTGCTATTGTGAGTTACCCAGAGTTAGACAGCTATTGAGTAGCAGGACTGGGCTTTCAACACATGACTCTCCAACTGCAAAGAAGAGTCCCCAAATCACTGTCGTGTGCAGGTTTGGCCCCTGCAATGCAGATGGCTATGTACCATGAAGGATAAAGACAGACTTTGTCCTCTAAGACCTAACAACTTTATTTGGACAATCTGGGTGAGAAGAAAAGAACACAGTATATGACGAAGATCACCTAGACAAGAACAATGAATCATAAACTATTTTTCAAAATTCAACTGGATGTAGGAAGTTAGGAGAGTGCTGAAGGGAAGAGAACCAGAATAAGAAGAAACCTGGAGATGTGGACACATGGTAGAGATACAGGTAACACAGAAAAGCCAGGCTAAAACGTGCCAGATCCCCAGACACAGATGTGCGGATCAGTTGGGTTTGAACCCCAGCACTCTGACTCTGAAATGCCTACGACTAAGCCCAAGCACTGACGCTGGGTTTGCTTTGGAATGAAACTTTAGTTGTCAGAAGGAAAGCAGCCAGAGCTGTGTTTGCTTGGTGCTGCTTGCAGGAGTTACACTCGTAAGAAATCGTGGGAGGTGCACATGGAACTCCCCACCCACTGGGGTTGATAATCCATGCTAATTGTACACATTTCCAAAGCCTCCCGTGTGAGAAGGAAAAAATAAAAATGTTCTCTTAACATTTTTGAAGTTCATAATCGTGGCAAATGTTCAATAACTATATTTAACTCCTGTTGCATATTCCTTAGCTCTTGAAATATATTAAACCAACAATTTCACGCACTTGACAGGCAAGACACACTTTTCTGCTTTTTCATTTTGCCTTTCCAGGTGACCGGTCATGTCCATCACAGTGTTGAAAGGCTAGCTCACGTGTTACCTTTCCCAAAAGTCACTCCTAACTAAATATGCGTTGACCTCCTCCTGCCTTCATTTAGCATTTTGTATTTGTGCTTGATGTTGGATTCGAGTGAGGTCTGGGGCTGCTGGGAGAAAGATGGAAGAATTAGCAAAAAAAAAAAAAAAAAAAAGGTCTAAATGCCCAGACTCCACAAGGCAGAAACTCAGATCTGAGCACAGTCTGACTCTGCTGCCCTTTACTTGCTCCCAATGTAACTAGGCATTTGCTAGAGGCTCTTGCTTCTCAAATACAGCCCTTAGACCAACAGTATCGTCAATTCTTGGGCAATTGTTAGAAATGCAGACTCTAATAAGCCCCACCATAGATCAACTGTATCAAAATCTTCATTTTTAAAATATGCTCATGTAATCATTATGCTTATTAAAATTCTAGAACCACTGAGCTAATATGAACTCCTACGACCACATTATGATTGTTTCCTTGCCTGTCTCTCCTTGCACTGTGAGTTCCTCCAAAGAAGAATGGTATGTTTTGTGCCCCAATAGTTCAGTTTCTAGCCTGATCCCCAGTAAGTAGAAATAAAATAGCTATCACTTATTCTGTGCTTATTATTTGTCAGGTGCTAACATTATTTATAGACACACACACACACACACACATACACACACACACTTGTCCTTTAATCTTTGCAACTATCCTTTGAGAAGATGGTTGATCATTTCCATTTTGCAAATAAAGAAATCAAGGCTCAGAAACTGAAAGTAACTCACCTAAAATCATACAAACAGAAATCAACAGAACTGGCATTCAAATCGAGCCCCATCCGATACCATAAGATGTGCTCTTAACCACTATTTTGTACTATTTCTCCACTAGATGTTTAACAGATGTTTACAGTCTCAAACAGATTTTGCATAATGACTAAGTCTGCTTCTTTCTATCATGAAGTAAAAGGACTAAGGTTAGTTTTAATTTGCCATGCACGGTTTCCAACGTGCAGAAATATCATGTCTGCGTTCATGGAAATGACCTGTAACTATACTAGGAATTCTGCATCCCCCACCTCCCTTCTCTTAGATGATCTGCAAGTGTTAGTAAGCCCTGCAGACAAGCAATCCGTCAGGCAGAAGGCAGCCCAGAGCACTTAAATAAAACATTCTCACAGCCTTCCACCGAGAGCATGGAGACAAATACCGCGGATGTGAAAGGTGTCGCTGGGATTACCAATGACGTGCTAATGGCTGCTCAGGCAATCTCCCTGCCTCCTGCGCTCTGAGTCACCCGCTCCCTTTGGAGCCTGTGCTCACGTCATTAAGGGACCGAGAGCTATTCACAGATCACTGACTAAAGGCAAGCTTGAGCGAGGCCTGCACGCCCCTGGCCCTCTCCAAAGGACTAAGGTCACAGACAGAAGGCCCTGGAGCTTTTCATCATGGCCACAAGGAAAAGAGGAAAAGCAAAGTTTTCTCCCTTCCTCCCATCCTTTCTTTTCCCTGTACTTTTGCAAATGAGAATTTTCCTCTCGTTCAAGAATATGTCGGAAAGTCTTTGCAGGGAACAAGCAGAATTTTGAAGGAGGCACATACTTTTGATTGTTTATTATTATACTAAAAAAGAAAAAAAAACTTTTTGATGTTATTTTAATTCCACAGACATTTCATTACTAATCAACCCTGGAGCTTTCAGAATACACACACACACACACACACACACACACATCCTTTGGTGGATTCTTTCTGTGACTGCTTGGTTGAATTTATTGTATTTTCATTTTTTTGTTGTTGTTCTTGCCAGAATGGGAGCATTTAAGAGACTAGGAAATTGAAATGTAATATTTTGAGACATCACATTTACACTACCCTGACGAAATTCTTTGAAATGAAACATCACTTGGTTTTCCCACCAGGCACTTCCTCTGAAACAGTCACGGGTCTGCTTTGGTCACTCTATCAATGCCTGTGACACTTAGATATTTTTAAATCAACTTTCAGGGAATCACATCTTGGTGAGTCTAAAAAGTAATATATTTAGCAGCAATTTGGAAGTGACTTGGGAATGAAAAATTGAATCTGAAAAATCAAGATGGAGTGGACTATTTTCAAGAATAGATAACAATTACAGAATTAGTCTTTCCCGAATAAACCATGATCTGTTTGATAGCTACTTTTATTCCTTCTCAAAAGAAAACAGTGCAATGGCTTATGCAAGTTTTAGTTCTTCAAGGTTAACCACGGGCTTTCTCCTAGGAGATATTTTTTTCTGATTGGCAGAAAATAAGACTATTCATTATGTAAGGCAAACAGTTTGGAGATATATGATAGCTCAATTTTGTGTTATGTGCTAATATTAAAACGTGGGATTAAGCATTTGATTAGTGAAGGAAATATCACACTGGAATCATTGAGATTAGTCACCAAGATCACAAGAAAAAAAAGGACAGTTTTCAGATTTATTTTTTAAAAAATTATATTTATTTTTATGTGGTGCTGAGGATCAAACCCAGTGCCTCACATGTGCAAGGCAAGTGCTCTAGCACTGAGCTACAGCCCCAGCCCCATTTTTCAGATTGATTTATTTATTTCTATTTATTTTTTAGATTTTAAGTGGACACAATATCTTTATTTTATTTTTATGTGATGCTGAGGATCCAACCCAGTGCCTCATGCAGGTTTAGGCAAGCACTCTACCACTGAGCCACAACCCCAGCCCCCAGTTTTCAGATTTCAAAGTATCCATACCCAGATTGAGAATATAGTCTCAGTATCAGTTGCATTGTCCTGTCAAAGAATGACCACGGAGCAAAAACTATGCAACATGTTTCCCATTTCTACTAAAATAACAAATTTAAAATAGATTTTTCTTAGGTGTGGTCCACTGAATGTCACCTTTGGCAGATGCCATTTAGTAAAAGCAAGACCTATCTTTTTGAACACAAGAAAATTTTGGTTGATAGGGAAACTTTGACATAGGCATATTATAGTTAACGCTGCTTGTGATCAGGGGTATGTGATCAATCTGTGTGTTGGAGAGTCATGGGACAATTTTTATTGATTATAGATACACCTCAGGTTTTGGTTATTGAGTTTAAGAAACACAAGCACGTGCACATCCAAACTGTAAGTTTCAATGGAGTTATAGGATTGTTACAGAAGCTCATCAGTACTTAGGTTCTATTCTGTTTTCCAAGCCATTGGTGGATCTTGGTTAATAGATTCTAACTATTCTGGAGTCGATTTGAGTACGGTGTCCATGTGGTGGAAGGGAGAGGAGAAAGCAACTTTGCACAATTCATCGACGAACAGTGAATTTATCTTAAGAGGTTCCTTGAAAATTCACTAGATGATAGGAAAATGGAATTTCAACAAAGTTATCTTGACATGTCATACTAAGCACTGCTAGTAAAACCCTAGGGTGCCTATATTCTGTGAAGATCTGAGAAGGAAATCCCTACTGAGTACTTATTCTAAACTATTCTCCATCTCTTCTTATTCATTTCTGACAATAACCCTGTGAGGCAAGACTTTTTATTACTGTGTTATTTGTAAGTTCAGAAATTTTAAGTAATTCACAAGTCATGGGAAGTGAGGATTTCAAACCTACTTTGAGGGGTGTGTGTGTGTGTGTGTGTGTGTGTGTGTGTGTAAACGGATAGAGTGAAGCTGTTTATAGAACTTTCAGGAAATACCTTGGCCTGCAACTCAGCCCTTTGCAAATGTTTCTCTTGAAAAGAAACCAGATTTATTATAGTAGTTGCCTAGGGCATTTTTAAAACAGATTTTAAATACATTAGCTCAGGAGAAGAATTTTCTTGCTACTTCATTGTTGAAAAAAAAAAACTTAAACTATCTTCAATCTATTTTACTATTTACCATACTTTCTACATACTTTCTGTTCACTTTTTAAATAGAGAAGATGAAGTGCCAGGCCAAGGGAACATATCTACACATAGCTAGCCAAAGTCCACCTAAACAAATATTAAAGATGCCAAAAAGAATTGAATCTTTAGGTTATGGGAGTCCAGGGTTCCATGTGAACTCTGCTACTTACATCTGAATGATTCTTGTTGAGATTATCAACCTTTCTGAGCGTCAGTCTCCTCATTTGTAGGATGAGCAAAAACGTAATATTTATTCGTGTTGTGATTATAAAGATCAACTGAGGAAAGGATAATTTTAAAAATCCGGAATCAAGTTGTTGCCTAAGAAATTTCTTCTCTAGAACATGGTAATGCTCTTTGTTTTTGTTTTCCTGGATCCAGTGACTGCCAGAGGTTTCAGGATGAGAATCAAGAGATGACTTTCAGAGGATCCCTGATAGAACCACATCCAGCTCTGCCCTAGCTCAGCTCCAAGCCAAAACTCAACCTCAAGAGAACAGAGCCCTGGAAATAGGGAGATTCATATTGTATTCTAATTCCTGGGACCCTTATGACAGTATTTGACCTTTATACACTAAAAGTCATGTAGCTGGCTTGATACAATTTAGAGAATATGTGATTGTAAAGAACTCTCCAATGGGTTATTTCATCACATGGTCTGGGAATATTGATTTTCCTGTTATTATATTATTATAATTATTGTTACTCTTGCTAAAGTACTCTGTGCAATATGAAAGGAAAATGTTTTTCAATAAATTTGTTCTTACGATCTGAAACTGATGACAGTCTATGCATAGACAATATAAAGTCTTATTTGCACTTTTAACCATCACTCTTCATTTCTCAATTTCGCATTACAGATTGATAGTTTAGGACAAGACAAAGGTGTTCAAGTGTTTTTCATCTCTTAAATATATTGGGATCTTCATCTTTACTGTCTTTACATGTAATCACACTTATTGCTTAGAAAGAAAGGCGAGGGAAATAACAATTGAAGACAAAGGATCACTCTGTTTTCCAAAGGAACCATAGTCCCTAAAAAGTATATTTGTTCATTCATTCTTCCATTCAGTCATGTAAGCAATAATAACCTATTATGTTCTAGACCCTGTCCTAAGAATTTTAAGAAAAACAGATCTCTGACCCTAGTGAGCTAACATTCTAGAAAAACTCGTTCTAAATCACGGTTTTTAAAAAATGGTACTATTAACATTTTGGGACAGATGATTCTTTATTGTAGGGACTGTCTTGTGCAGTGTGGAATGTTTAGAATTGTCTCTGGTCTCTGCCTTATCATGCTTTCCCAGGTTTGACAACCCAAAAATGCTCCAGACAATGATATACATCCCTAGGACAGGTCGGGAGGCAAAATTGCCCCTTGTTTGAGAAGCACTGGTGTAAAGCCACACCCCAGTAAGTAACTGCAGTCAGTGGAAGCTTCCTACACTGTTCTTGGTTTAGGACACCCAAATTCAGAAATAAATTCTAGACTATTTTGGGGCTCCTGGAAAAGATCATGACATAACACCTCAGTGGAACTCAGTTGTAGTCACATACGTATTTATACAATGTGAAACTTTCCCAAGCTACTTATTATTTTGGGGGACAAAAAAATATATTATAATTTCTTAGGAGGTTTTATATCAATCATATGCAATTAATGCACACAGTTTTAAGGGGCACTGTTGTCCACAGCCTGGCTTGTGCAAAAGGCATCACACAAGTCCAAGTATCTTGTGATAACTGGAGATATTGTTTTACTCATCATTTGACTCTAAAATGACCTGTACATATCCTTCCCCTGGGTTCCAGAAGTTTCATGCCACTGAAAAAAGGTTAGCAGCCACCTGAAACTAAAATAAACAAAAGTAAAATAAAACAAAACAAAAGCGGCCTTAGGAAATACTTCATCATTAAGAATGATTTAGATTTGAAATATAACAAGGTAGATTTTATCTTGTGTCAACTCAGATCAATAGGTAGTGTTATCTGGGAGTAACAGATTAGGAAAGTTCTAAGATCACTCCTGTTAACAGGAAGCAGTGTCACATTTTATGAGTGATGTCTTGATTTGTGCATGGAATGCAGGAATAGAAGTATATGTACCTGGCATTAGGCATCCTTCCTCCACATTTCATTTTCAGTCATGACACCTATTTTTTACATGAACTATTAACTTCATAGATAATATGCAAGAAATTGTTGTATCCAGTTCCATCCAGATCTTTGACATTATCAATGTTATGCTACTTGTTTCTCCTAAACAATTTGTAGGACTGAGTTTTCACTTTAATATGGCATATGAGGAAGAAGTCAAATTAAAGCACAAATGTCTATACAAAGTCATCTTGAACTTTAATAGGTTTCATATCTCATGAAAATGATTAGGAGTAATGTAAGGCTTTTCTAAGAATTTGTCTTTCTTTGCACTATCGACAGGTATAACCTAGTGGCATAGATATGTGTTATCAATATAAATTTTAGGTTCTTATAGGCTAGATATACTTTATTAAACTCTTAATATTCCTCCTTCCATTTAAGTATTTGCCAATTTACTTATTTATTAATAAATACTTAGACCATTAGTATGCAAATAAAATGATAAATGATTGAATCACATATGAACTCTTCCATTGGCAACCTTAAAATCTAGCAGAAGAAGGCTGAGGTTGTGGCTCAGTGGTAGAGCCATTGCCTGGCATGTAGGGAACTGGTCAATTCTCAAAGCACCATATTAAATAAATTAATTAAATAAAGGTTCACCAACAACTAAATATATATAAAAATCTAGAAGAGATAAGAAATGTACACACAGTAAGATTACAAAAGATACAAGGATGAACACCGCCGCAGAATTTTTTTTTTTTTTTAAATATGAGGAACATCGAAGAGTTCAAGATTCCTTTCCTAGTGGAAGATTAGCAAAGAGATTTCCTTGAGTGAGCTTTGAAATACTGGAAGGATTATACTGCTAGAAACAAACAGGGCATTCTAGACAGCAAAGAAGATAGTAGTAAAAGCAGAGAAGGGAAAATTCTGGGGTATACATAGAAAACATTGAGCAGTTCTGTTGAAATGGAACACAGCATTAAAAAAAAGGAAGTAGAAAGGAGTAAATTTGGAAAGACAGAGCCTAAAAATTAGAGGAGGTAGAAGTGATCTTTTAATAAGTGAAACTCTGATTATACTCAATGAAATAGAGTTGGGTCATAACCTCCTTCTTTTATTTATGCTTCATAAATATGATTCAGTTGTTAGAGAATGGGCTGCTTGCCTGCTTACCCAAGGAAACCAAGCATCATCCTTTATGCTGATGACAATTTTATTTTTACAAACTGGGAGTGGCCTTAAGAAAAGAAGGGATTCTTTGGCTAATTACCAGGAACTCCATTTTTATATATGATAGAGAAAAATAAATCATTGCATTTGGCACTCATTATTTCAAAATTAAATGTTGACTTAAATGATGATTTAGAGTCCTACCCATAGTTTCCCAGCTCCCTGGGGAACATGTGCAGTCTTCTCTTGCAAAATGGTAGAGCCTATTAGGACAAAGGTGTACTCCAGCTTATATTCTTCAGGGAATATACTCAGGTGATTTTTATGTCTGAAGCCGCTGAAAGATAATGATGGTAGAAAGTACTCTGACTGACAGCTTACTAGGTAACAGATATTGCATAAAGTCTTATTTAATTATTCATTCTGCAGATATTAATGTAGGACCTACTAAACAGTAGACATGGTGCTAAGCACAAGTCATGAGCAAAGACAGACAGGTTTCTATTTTCAAGGAGTACAGGAGCCCCTGGAGAAATTAATCAAATGATCATAGTAATAATGTGTAATTACAAATTGACAACAAAGCTCTGAGGGATAACAACAAGGTATTCGCAAAATACGTTTTTTTAAAAGAAATCTGGCAAAGGCTGTGAGGCAAAGAAAGGCTGAATCATGAAGGTCATGAAATGAAAGTGGGGTGGGTGGAGGGGAAATCATTCTGATCAAAGGGAACACAAAAACTCTGAGGCAGTAAGAAACGTGGCATGTTTGAAGAATTCAAAGAAAGCCAGCGAGGTGGAAACCATGGAGAGGTGGGAAGAGAATGCATGATGAGGCAAGTTAGGGAAGGTGGGACAGAGTAGGGATCTGTGTATACTGTGCCTGTGATCAAAAGCAAACAGTGAAAGGCTTAAAGTTGAGAGCTGAAGGGAACCTGATCTGATTTCCATTGTGAGAACTTTACTTTCACGGACAACATAGCAGAGAATAGAAAGAGGTCATGGTCGAGGGTGGATTCTTCTTTGAAGGCCAGTACAGTCACCAGGTAAAAGCTAAGGGTCTATACGAAGGAGGGGGTAGGAGACAAAAGGGGAAAGGTGGAGGGAGTTGGATAGCTCTGATAGATATGTAGGTGGTGCACTGGCATGATCTAGAGAAGGAGAAGGAGGAGAAGGTGAAAGAGGTGTTAAGGAGGAGGTGTAGAGACTAGTATAGGAACTGGATGTACTATATTGTCACCTAAGAAACGGGAAACAGTGGAAGGGACCCAATTTCATAGGAAAGGAGGAATCATCTCCCCATAAATCCCCTCTGACACACTGTGATGCTCTCCATTTTATAAATGAGGAAACTGAAAATCAAAGGAGAAAAGTGCTCTAATTTCTCTTAAATGGAAGAACCAGGAATGGAGATTAGGTCTCTATGGCTGTAAAATCTTTACCCTAGAGATTTTCTTTTCTTTTTTTTTTTTTTAAAGATTAAAATAGTGAATTGTGGCTTAATGTTAGAATTCTGGGAACTCCACCAATTGCTTTCCTTAGTTTTTGAGCAGACAAAAACTGCTTTTAGAACAATTGGTTTACTAACGTCTTTAAAAAAAGTATATGTGTGGCCAGGCACAGTGGTGCCTTCCTGTAACCCAGAGGCTCAGGAGGCTGAGGCAGGAGGATCACGAGTTCAAAAACCAGCCTCAGCAAAAATGAGGCACTAAGCAACTCAGTGAGACCCTGTCTCTAAATAAAATACAAAAATAGGGCTGGGGATGTGGCTCAGTGGTCAAGTGCCCCTAAATTCAATCCCCGGTACCTGCCCACACCCACAAAAAAGGTATAAGTGTATAGGCAGAAGGGGTAGGTTCCTATGCCTGGTTTTACTTTGTGAAGAAATGACTTGCCACTGATTTTTTAATTTACTATAATGTTGCAATATTTGACTTTATACATAATCCTTTATTCATATATAGGGTTTTGAATGGGTGACATATTGTAGTTAGTTTCTAATTGAATACTCTTATGCTTGCCTGAAAGACCAGCAATCTATATCAAGGCTGTTTTTCGAGAGGAAGACAGTATTTTTATATTAAAAAGCATTTGGACAAACCAACATTGAGTAGTAAAATTAACACTGAGTGGTAAAATTATAATACCAATCATCTAATAGCATTTATACAAAAATTAAATGGCATAAAATAGTAAAGCAGTACCTAACACATAATAAGCACTCAACAAACAATGGCTGTTATCATTGTTGTTGTTGTTGTTATAAGGTATTTATAGAATATAAGTCTTGCTCACTTCTATCTTGTGTCCTTGTTGGAACTGTCTCCCCTCTCAGAAATGCCTTACTTTTCTCATCTATGGGTCGAAGCTTATCTCTTCATTCAAAGCCCAGTTTAAAACTCACTGATGTATGAAGAAAGACCTGCCAGAAAAATATCATTTATTAATTCTCTTAACAAATACATTTTTATCCCTGTTCTATTGTACCAAGTACTTCAGGTAATAAAATAAAGTTCTTGCTTTCATAGATCTTACAAGGAGGAAAAATAATTGCTCACCAATAAGCATATTAAAAGACACTATGTCATTGGCCACGGAGGGTGAATGCTATCTTAAAACTAAACAATGTATATAGAAAATTATGATGAGATGAGGATTTGATTTTACTGAGGGATGTCACAGAAAGTCTCGCAGTTATTCAACATTTAAGTAGACAAACCAATGAAATGATGGGGTGAGACAAATTAGAGAGTACTTTGCCTCTTTAAGGTACAGAAAGGTGATTAGTGTAATCTGAAAGAGATGAAAGAAGAGGCCCAGGGTGAGGACATTGGAAGCTATTTCAGTAAAACAGGAAGTCACCAGAGTGTATTAGGAGAGGAGTGATGTTATCTGACTTGAATTTTACATTTAAATACAATTTCTTTGGCTGCTTATGGATAGTATACAGTATAGACAAGGAACCCGTACAGTGGTCCTCAGGAGAGATGGTTCAGTGAGATGAACAGATCTTGGCTATACTTCAAAGATCTAGTCACGGTGATTTGTTGATAGATTACATGTAGTGTGTGCAAAAAGAAAAAGAAAAAAAAAATCACGGATGATATCAAGGTTTGGGGCCTGAGAAGCTAAAAGAACAGAGTAGATATTAAGTGAGATAGAGAAGACTGAGAGAGAATTAGGGTTAGAAAGGAAAAAGAAGAGTTAAGTTTGGAAAGCATATAGGGGTTAGCTTTTAGATATGGACATAGAGACGTCCAGTAGACAGCAGGAGAGAAATGACAGTTCAGGGGAGAAGTCAGGGCTGAAAATATAAACTTGGGAGTCATTACCATAGAGATGGCATTTTTAGCCAAGAGCCTTGCCTAGAATTAATATGGATGGAGATGTATGTTCGAGGAGCAGGTCCTAGGGCACCCCAGCACCCAGGGTTAGGAAAAAGTAAGGTCAAAGGAGACTGAAATAGGAAGAGGATCCAGAGACAGCATTGTCCTAGAGAATAGGTTTCAAGAAGGAAGGAGCAATTAATTTTAACAAATACTGATGCTGACAAAAGAAATAATAGTTAGGGGTTTGATGCCTCGAATTTTAAGTGTCATTTTCCTATATTATTTTTTCACTCATGTTATAGAGAATCTCTTCCAAGGTCCACATCTGGAAGCCAGTGAGCCAGATTTTTACCCACAAACATATTTTGTTTGGCTAGCAAAGACTTAGTTTTTTTTTTTTAATCAAATTTGAATGACTTTGTTGACCATGTGCTGTGCAGTTTACCAAAAAAAAAAAAAAAAAAAAAAAAAAAACAGGTACATGTTCCTGGCTCCAGCAGACATTCACAATTATGATACTGAACACACACATACACAACAACAAAAATGATGGTAACACAGTTTTTATTGTTCTTAAACTTGGCTCCTCAACCATAATGTAAGATACTCAAATGCATTCTTTGAAATCCCTCATTCTGCCTAGTTCAATGTTTCTGGCAGGGAGAAGTCTAGCCCCCAAGCATATTCCCTGCTATAATTATGGCACTTTGAATATGTTATTACTTTATCTGGCAAAAGCAATTTTGCAGATGTTAATTGTTTGACCTGAAAATAGGGAGATTATCCTGGATTTTAGAGGTGGGCCCAGTGTAATCCCATGAGCACCTTAAAGGAAAAGAGGAAGGTAAAAGAAGTCAGAGAGATTCTATAAAATAGAAGGAAAAATTGTTCTTGGTGGCTTGAAATGGAGAGGGACACATGTCAAGGAAATGAGAACCTCACACCTACAACCACAAGGAACTGAATTCTGCCAACAACTTGAATGAATTTACCTACCTATTCTTCCTCCAGAACCTCCAAAAGGGAAAGCAGCTCTGCTAATGCTTATATTTTAGCCTCTAAAATCCTGATCAGAGAACCAGAACTTTCATACCTGACTCCTGACCTACAGAACTGTGAGATCACAAATGTTATTTAAGTCTCTAAGTAAATGATAATGTTATTCTATTAAAGATAATTTTAATGTTCTTAATAAAGTATTAATATTGAAATGTATCCATAGAATTACAAGTTCTTTTCTTCACAGAACAACAACAACAACAAAAAAAAACCTCTTATTCTTACTAACACCCTCTAAATTCAGAGCTCTTATCTATACCATCTGGAACATGCCTATTGTTTCTTTTGTTTGGCTATTTAACTCTCATATTATTTAATTTTTCATGTGTATAGTTATAATTTCTGCTGAATAGACTGAGAAGTTCTTGAAGGCAGGGACTGGTTGTATCCTCAAAATCAACTTCTGATAATCTGATCTAACAGGTCACTACAATGCTTACATAACTGCATGGCTATCAAATGCTCTCAGTATAAACATTTTGGGTCATGACCAACACAGATGAAAAACATGATCTAGTCTCCTTTTAGTTACATCTCATGAGACATCAAGGCCATCTCCTGTGGGATTTCCAGCCACAGAGGTTTCATCTCCATTTCTTAAAATGACTGGGCTCACTCTTGCTCCAAGGCTTTTGCATATTTTCTTTTCTTTGTCTGGGATTCTCTTTCCTCTCTTTGCTCAGGAATTCCCACTGCTCCTTTAGATCTCAACTCTGGTTACTTCTGCCTGAAAGAAGACTTTCTCAATAGCTGCCATTCTGACTGGAGTGAGATGAAATCTTAGAGTAATTTTGATTTGCATTTCTCTAATTGCTAGAGATGTTGAACATTTTTTCATATATTTGTTGATTGATTGTATATCATCTTCTGAGAAGTGTCTTTTCAGGACTGCAAATTGGTCCAACCAATCTGGAAATCAGTATGGAGATTCTTTGGAAAACTGGGAATGGAACTACTATTTGATTCAGCTATCCTGCTCCTCAGTTTATATACAAAGGACTTAAAACAGCATATTAGAGGGACACAGCCACATCAATGTTTATAGTAGCACAATTCACAATAGATAAATTGTAGAACCAACCTAGATTCCCCTTCAGTAGATGAATGGATAAAGAAACTGTGGTATATATACACAATGGAATATTTCTCAACGTTAAAAGAGAATAAAATGGTATTTGCAGGAAAATGGATGGAATTGAAGAATATAATTCTAAGTGAAGTAAACTAATCCCAAAACACCAAAGGCCAAATGTTTTCTCTGAAATAAGGATGCTGATTCATAATAGGGATGGGGGGGCATGGGAGGAATAGATGAACTTGAGATAGGGCAAAGGGGAGGGTGGGGAAAGGAGGGGACATGGGGGTAGGAAAGATGGTGGAATGAGACAGACATCATTACCCTAAGTATACATAGGACAACATGAATGATGTGACCTTACTTTGTGTACAATCAGAGACATGAAAAATTGTACTCTATTTGTGTAATATTAATTGAATTACATTCAACTGTCATATATAATAAATTATAATAAATAAAATAAAATAAATAAATACATACATATCTACAGTACATAAAATAGAACAAAAGAAGAAGAAGAAGAAGAAGAAGAAGAAGAAGAAGAAGAAGAAGAAGAAGAAGAAGAAGAAGAAGAAGAAGAAGAAGAAGAAGAAGAAGAAGACAACAACGACGACCACGGCTTTCCTAGCCTCTTTTATTAGGTCAAAGAACCTTTTCATAGGTTCTCATAATATTAGCCTGTTTTTATTACACTTGCAATTTAATACCCATCTGTTATCACCCAGTTCATGGCATGTCACCTCATTTTAAATTCTAAGATATCAGATACCATGCCCATTTTTGTCTGTAGTATATCCCTGGTGTTTATCAAGGTGCGTGGCACATAATAACTGTTTTTTTAAAAAACCCGTTACATATAAATACATGCAAAACTGACATAGGCAGCATAATGACAACATGCTCATCTCCTAGTCTCTGGAACCTACAAAAATGTTAGATTACATGAATTAAAGTTGCAGATGCAATTGAAATTGCTTATCAGTCAACCTTAAAATAAGATTATTCTGGATTACCCCAGTTGGTCCATGTTATCACAATGGTCTTTACAGTTAGGAAGGAGAGTCAGAAAAAAAGAATCAGTCAGAGAAAAATGTGGCTGATAATGGGAGTCATAAAGGCAATGTCTCTGGCTTTGAGGATAGAGAAAGGAGGTCATGCGCCAAGGACTGAGGCTGCTTCTAGAGGCCAGAAAATGCTAGGAAATGGATTCTCCCCTAGAGCCTCCAGGAGGAGCACATCCCTGCCAACAGCTTGATTTTATTCCAGTGCAACCTATAAAGGATTTCTAACCTATCGAACTATAAGATAATAATTTTATACTGCTTAAGTCTCAAAATTTGTGATAACTGTGACAGCAGCAATGGAAACTACTATGAAAACTTTCATTGCTGCTTTGCCCACAGAAATTCCAGATAGTTTTTTAAGTGATTTCAGTTCAAAACATATTTATTGAGCAAAATTGAATTGTTAAAAAAAATGAAATGGATTGTGCCAAAATATATAAAATCTAAAGCTGGATAAAAAAATTTAAAAATAGTACCTCTAACGTCTCTCAAATTACCAATTTAAAAAAAATGGAGCTCAAGGAAGTGAAATAAGTATAATATATATATATATATATATATATATATATATATATATATATACACACACACACATCTAGCTGGAGGAAAGGCCTCAGTAGGGGACCACCTATGTTGTAAGATAGTAAAAGAGGAAAAAATAATGAGTAGAGTTAGGGGAGCAGCTTTGGATAATCTGTTCTACATATGGTGATCTCAAGGAGTTAACAAGTAGTACAGCATTTTTCTGTGTTAAAGACCAAAAGTCTAGGAGGTCTCTACCCAGTTTTTTAAAAGAATACTAAATAACAAATACAATAACAAATAACAGATTGGCTGGAAGAGGAGAAAAAGTACACTTTGAGTAGGGTTTGCCACATGGGATTAGTGACTGTCTCATTATCTGTTGCTTGAGTTAAAAAAAAAAAAAACTGCTCACATTATATAAATAGATTCCTTTACTCTTTGGAACAAAAATGTGTGTTTAAGTTGTAAAATGTAATACTGGCAAGCCAAAGAGCTAGCTATTATGTTAACAAATATCATTGGTTTCTTTCGTGTCAGAATACACTAGGTCTTTGGTTCATGTCAATAGTGGAACTTGCTTTTTGCAACAGGGCTTAGTTAAAATTGTACTGTTGGAGACCAAATTTTGTGTCTCCTGTTACCTACCAGATCTGGAGGATTTAAAGTAAAAAGAAAAAATGACAAACAGGTACAAAGTGTCATCCTACTCTGAGAATAATGTGGGAGAATAATGAACACACAAATAATTTGCACAAATTCAGTGCCCTTTAATGTCAGCAATGGGCTTGAGTTGGAAACTGACATGAGAAGGAGGAAAGCACTGGGACTTCCACACAGCAGACCTTTGCATGAAGACAACCAATCACTGTTAGTATATGAATAGTCTTAGTTTTCTGTTAAATTGCTAACATTGTTTTTAGCCTAAAAACTTTAATGGAAAACATAATCTTGCATTAACACAGGTATCTACGAGCCTCATTAACATTGGTAAAACCTATTCTGGTTAATAGAAAGTGCTATGCAAGTGCAAACTGTTATTAAAGAGACTGTGTGCAAATTAGAGAAAAATGACTAATAGTAACATATTGTTCTGGGATGTCTTCCCCCAAGCAAGGCAAAAAATATCATTCAACCAGTCAGCCAGCCTTTATTTAGTACCTAATCTGTTCTCAAAACTATCCAAGCCTAGGATGTAAGAGAAGCAGGTGGTCACCACATTTGCAAGAACAACTAATTCTAACAGCTAATGTTTATTGAACACTCACTACATGCTAGAAAATTTTACCTAGATTAATCATAATCTTCAGACAACACTGAAATGTGTAAATTTCCAGTCCCACTTAAAAATGAAGAACCATGAAAAATGGCTAAGACGATAAATATCTGATCAAGGATTCTGCAACTAGTACATGTGACTCATATCATAAGTCTTCCTTCCACCATGCCATGTCCATTTGGCATGTACAACACATTGCCAAGAGTCATAGAAGTAGGACAGTTATTTTAAAATATATATAAATATGTAAATACCTGTACCATTACTCCATCTGAAAACATGTTTATTGTCTTTGGGAACAAGTAGAACATGGTGCTTAAATGTTAGACTTAGGACCAAGATTGCCTGAGTTCAATCTCAGGCCCACCAATTGGGAAAGTTGTGTGATGTGCCTCAGATGCTTTTAGCCCTACTTATTAGCCCTACTAATGCATCCCACCTCAGGTGCATCAGGAGGAGATTCATATACCATAGCAGCTACCTTAGAGTATTGTTATGAGGTGACGCACACATAGCATTTAGAATGAAGCCTGTCTATAAATGATGCTATGCTAATGTTAGCCGTTATCAATGTGAATCCAAGTATTAGGGGGTAAATTTGAAAAAAAAAAGTGTTTGATAGGCAGCATTAAATAAATAAAGCAGAAAAAATTAAAAGATTGATTCATTTTTTTCCTTTACTGAGCATTCATTGAGCATAAGACTAAGCATGTAATAGTACCTGGAAATTAATTAATTCTGCATAAATTATTGAACATGTCCTCAAGGAGCTTTCAAATCTTCATGCATTAATCATTGAGGCCAGACGAAGACAAGTGAGCTTACCAGTCAAACCCCAAAATTGGACTGATGATACCCTCTATTCCTCCTGACCTTTTTGCTAGAACATCCAGCTCTCTTCCCCTATTCATATCCTCCCATCAATCAAAATTGCCACCTTAAAAACTACTTTTCAGTCTATATCCAGGGGCTCTCCAGCCCTCTCCCAATCCAGCTCCCTCTCTCTCTCTCTCCTCTCCTTTTCTCTTGCTCCCTCTCCACCCAAAAGTTCTAAGTGATTTAGTTTTCTAAATACATACTATTGTTTTATTTCTACTGCCTTCTAGTATGAGAGTTCTTATCTTTCCACATTATTCTTTTGCTATACAATGGTTAGCCCTTCTTGATTGAACTTAAATGCAACTCGTATACAGAGCCATCCATCTATGATCTTTTCAAAGAATTTTCCCACTTTTCAATACTTCTTCTGGCTTATACCTATATCTTCAGTGTCCTTATCAACTTGTAGAGTGAATTGTCTTAATTTCTTATCATAGCCAAATTCCTTAAAGGTGTGCCCTGCTACAGGGCACTACAGTAGTTATTTATACCATTTAATTAATTTAGGATGCACTTATATTCTATGCTACAGAATTTAGCACTTGGATTTGCACAGAATACTCTATAGTATTGTTACAGGAGTAAGTCTTGTCACTTGGGCAAAGACATACAAAGGAAGTTTCCAAAGAACACAGTTGAGGAAACAACACTGAACAAAATTTTGGTGACAAAATTCTTAATTATAAATCTCATTCATATTTCTTTTTATCCCCTGAACTGTGTCATCCATAGTGATAATGCTTGGAAGATAATCACTAAGGAGTTGATTTATATTATCTGTCCTACCGTTAGTAGACATTTTTTTTTTCTGTGCTTAGAAACCAGAATTACAGGATGGCATACAAATGCACAGATGGGTGAACAACTATTAGAAAAAGAAGGCTTTGGGGAGCCATAAAAAAACAGTATTAATTCTAAATAGAAAAAAGAAATTACCCTAAAGGGTAAGTATAAAAAAACAGCATGAATGTTCCTTATATGAAATGAGAACATTTTATAAAAGAATTTAGGGAGTAATAAAAATCTATCCTTACATTTTATTATTTTTACAAACATCCTTTCTCTTTGATAATAACAAGAATATGATCTATAACTATTTTTTAGCTCATACATATAAGGTTTCCTGGCTAAAAGTGACAAAGACACATGAACAAAAAAATATGTTTATGCTTCATTCAATCCAGAAGAGAATCTTGAATATTCTCTGCCAGATGTGAGACTAGGAAACCCTTTCTTGACTTCTTTTCTGGCTCCTCAAGAAATTGAAGTGACTTGAAAATTAAGATTAGCCTCTTCTCTTGTAAAGCTGTCTGGTAAACCATGTACAGTGGCACATGCCTGTAATCCCAGCAGCTCAGGAGGCTGAGACAGGAGAATTGTAAGTTCAAAGCCAGCCTCAGCAACTTAGTGAGGCTCTAAGCAACTCAGCAAGACCCTGTCTATATAAAATACAAAAAAAAGGGGGGCAAGGAAGGTGGATCAGTGGTTGTATGCCCCAGGGTACCATCCCCAGTACCAACAACAACAACAACAAAAAGCTGTCTGGTCCAAGGAAAATTCTAGGATAGACCTTCTAGTAGATCAATGATGCCTTCTCCAAATCTTAAGAAACAGAAAAGGATGGATATCCATAGAACTTTCTTGATTCATTTACTTATTGAACAGTAAAGAATTTTCTAAGCACAAGGCAGTATGTCAGTTATGAAGGATGAAGAAATGAAAGCTTGTAAAAATAAGTAATGGTTTATTATTGAGTGTGGAAAGTTTTAAGTGAATTCTGTTAAATCTGTGACAATCCTTGAGGTATTAGTATAAGTCTCACTTTACAGTTAAAGTAACAAAAGCTTAGAATGATTGAATAAAATTTCTAATGTCATATTACTTACAAAATGGCAACTTTAGAATTCAAATTCAGGGACGATACATTACAGAAATAAGAGATTTTGAGGAAAAGGTGATATTGAGTTGGGCTTGGAAATATAAACAAGTGCATTAGTCAGCTTATGCTAGTACATACTGCAGCAACAAATGATCCCAAAAATAATTTCTTTTTTCTTCTTGTATTCCTTGTCCACTGTGGCTCAGCTGCACATTTTTTTTATTCTGCAAACCAGTAAACAGAATATGCCCTATGCAAAACACACCTATCTGATGGCAGAGTGAAAAGAATAATGACAGAATCATGCAATGACTCTTAAAGTTGCTGCTTGGAAGTGGCTTAAATAACTTTCATTCACATTTCATCAGTCAAAGCAATTTGGAGGTCAAGTCTTCTGCCAATGCAGTATTAGGATAGAATTCTCTTATAGGAAGAGGTAGTAGATCTTGGGAATTCTATCACAGCAAGGTTTAGATAACTGGAAATGAAGAAAGATACTCTAAATAGAGGAAATAACTTGATTTCAATCATCATAAAAAGTAACATAGAGAAAGTGCAATTTCAAGTGAATTCGGAGCATTATTTAGAGGTTCAGCAAAGGACAATGGTTTAGGAATATTTGTAGGCCGATCTGACATGATTTGTTTAAGCAGCAGGCAGCTGAATGAAAGGGCAAGGGAAAAGGACAGACTGACTCGGGCTTGCAAAAGCATAGGAAATTTCTCTTCTCCTACTGTGTGCCTAAACGTCTGGCAATAGTATCTATACAATTTAGACAGTGACAGCCACCACCACCATCTAGTCTCTGATCTACTCTCACAGCTTTGAGCTGAGCTGGGCATTGAAAGCCACCTGTCTAAGCTCACAGCCCTCGGGTCTGAGTAAATTGGCCACTCACTGTCTACAGCATTGAAGTAAGAAAGGCATTTCTTCTATTAACACCCTTCTTTCGCTAAAGCAAACCTACACATCTGAAGTGATTTTCCTTTGGAAAGCAACTGAGCCCCTGAAGGGTTGAGGTTGCCTTAAGGTTACTTTCTGAATTTGATCCTGGGATCAGGAATAAAACATGGCTGTTGTCTCTAATTTTACAGTGAGCTCTTATTTCCAAGGAGACTTCATCTAAACTAGCTATACAATGCCAAAGTATCCTGTGAATATAGCAGAAATACCAGGCAAGCTGATTGCAGGATCAGAACATGGAAAATACATCAGATAAATCTTGTTACTACCTGGTGACGATGACCTGGGAATAAACTGCAGCTCATCACCTCTCCTTTAATGAAATCAAGACCATCTCAGCTAAAGCTTTTCAAATCTCCATCAGTAGCTTACGTATATTCTAATTTTGACAGGTGAAAAACAAAACACACACACACACACACACACACTCACACACACAAAGAACAGCATGTGTCACTAGAAAATCAATTGGCCTCTTGGAACTTCAATGGCCTCATCTGAAAACAGCAGAGTTGAAACTTGAGGCTATCTAACCTGTGTGCCATTTTTACCCTTTTTGGTTCCTTGAGAGAAAAGACCCCAAAATGCATGCAGATAATAATCAACCTTTCAGAATCTTGGAGTGAACCAGCAAAATTAGAAGCTATTTCATATAGACTTTCAGGGAGAAGAAAGCAATAGGAAAGAAAAATGCAAATGCCCGTATACTGCCACTTATGGCCACTTCTTCGATCTGAGCTATACTATTTTATATAAATTATGATTATTAAAGACCTTTGGGTAAAATATCATCCATTTTCTAAGCTTATGAAGCAAGCAAAACATTTGTCTAACACACACACACACACACACACACACACACACAGAGAGAGAGAGAGAGAGAGAGAGAGAGAGAGAGAGAGAGAGAGAGAGAGAAATGTCATTTTAGTCTGAATAGGGCCCTCTAAGACTTACCCACAAAATAGTGCTCAAGTCACAGAATTTTTAGAAGTAGAGCTAAATTAGAAATTCTATAACCCTGACTTGAAGCAACTCTTTAGAAATATCATTTCAAAACATTTTCAAGGTTTCTCTGCAAACGCTAAGAACAGATTTCAAAAATGTTTTCCTATGTCCCTAGTCAAGCAGAGAAGGGAAAGCCCAGGTGAAAAAGATCCTGTGTCTCTCCAGTTCTTCAGAGTGTGCTAGTTTTATTTATATCACATATTGCACGTCCGTGCAATATTTCTCTAGAAGAAAAGATTCTAGTGCTTTGGGGGGGAAACAATACAATTTGAAAGCCACCCCTCTAAGCAAGAGAAATTAAAGAGAAAGCTTAAAATGGCAATAGTCTACTGCCTTTAGCGCCATCAGGTCTTTGGGAGCAGGGAGAGTGGTAAGGGGATCCTTAGGAACAAAGGCAGCTGCAGGAAAGGGGGAAAAAAGAAAAAAAAAAAAAAAGAAACTTGCCACCACATTACCCTCCCTGCACACAAGCTGCCCCTGGAAACTGCTCGGATGGGTCCTGTTTTTTTGCTAAATATTGTAGGTAATCAGCTGGGCTTGTCATGCCCACTTAACAGCAGCATTTTAAGAAAGTGTTGTCATTTCCTTGTCGTACTCATTTCTCTACCCTCTATTATCTTTTCAAAATCATATTACAAAATATTATGAGCTTCCTGTATCAGACACTTTGGGTCTTAGTCACTCAATTATTAAAATTGTATGATTTTTTAAATTGCCATTATGTGTGGGCTGTCTTTACCAAAGCGACAAAGCAATTGAGTTAACCCAAATGGTGCTATGATTGCAGGATCAGAACATGGAAAATTATAGCGTTGAGGAGAAAAAAAGGGGCAGAAAAAAAAAAACAGCTATTTCACATCAGTGTCAATAAAATCGTGGGAAACTCACCAGGACACCATTATGTTAAAGCAGAGTAAGACCTCCCAACGTATTTCCACACAAGATAAGAGGAAAACAGAGCCATTTAGGGCTGTTAGTTCTATACCAAGTAACTCATCTGTAGCAAACAAGGCTCCCTCGTAAGTCGCATGCTCCACATTCCACAAGCGTAATTCTGAGCTGCTGTTGGCCACTGCTTATGTCACCTGTGCCCATCCCATGTCTCTATACACCTGCCATCAGAGCTGCAGATAACCAGCGTTGGCTCTGTTGTCTCTCTCAGGGAAGAACTATGGGAAATATTCCAAGGACCCTGGGTAGTGCAAGAGTCTTGAACAGGCTGAGATGGCTCTGTAACTTAATGAGGTCCTGACGAGGCCAGCCTGAAAATGAGGTGGAATGCATCAGCACCTACCTACCTTGATGTTTTTCAAGAAACCAAGCAAGCCCCATTGCCTGTTATTCTGCAGATAATGGTAACCACATTGTTCTGGTCCCTTGTTCCTCCACCTAGACATCCGCATTAGACTCTCCTAACATCAACCTACAAATTTAGCCTAAATACAAATTCTGGAGCCCACCCAATTGCTTGTCATAGAGGACGATCTACAATAGTAATACAAGGAACTTAGGCTCAAATGCCCTAAAGTCTATATGGGACATAAAACTGGAGAGAATCAGTGATAATAACTTCAGGGAATGGTGGATACTATGGAGTTCATGCTCATCCAAAGAAGGAATCTGCGGTAGCTCCAAAAGATTCTTTCCAGGATAAACACAGACAAGCCTTCCAGTTTGTTTGCTTTAAAGGATGTCAGAAATATAGGTTTTAATGTGAAAGGCAATGCATTCTGTTTTTTAAAGTAAAATATATTTGCCCACCATGTTAATTTCCTGTTGTTACTGTAACAAATTACCACAATCGTGTTGTTTAACACAACACAAATATATTAGGTTGGAAGTCTACTATCTAATGGGGCTAGAATCGAGGCATTCGCAGGACTGCATTCCTTCTGGAGGCTTGAAGAGACAATTGGTTTTCTTGTCTTTTGCAGTTCCAAGAGGCTTGCCTACATTCCCTGGCTAAGCGCCCATTCTTCCTTCAAAGCCAGCAGCAGATGTACAAATCTGACTCTAACATTCTTATACCCCTCTTATAAAGACACTTGCTATTATATTGGGCCTGACTGGGTAATATAAAATAATCTCCCACCTCAAAATCTTTAATTTAATTATATCTGCAAAGTTCCTTTTCCTATGTGAGATAACATAATCGTATAGGGGGTTAGGGCATATGAATCTTGGCAAAGAACATTATTCTGATTGACAACACCATTTTGCAATGTTCTAGGCACTTTGAAGAGCTCAGAGGCTTAACCCCTGTCTACTTGCATCTGGCTCTTGAGGCCTGAACTCAAGAACTAGATTCCTGAAGCTGTCATCATACCTCTACTCCCAACCTTGTTAATAGTAGTACTTTTGCCCTTTAAACATGACCTCACTTTAAAAATTATTCAATGAGGACCTTGATCTACAATGTGGCTCTCTGATGGTAAACCAGTATCCAGATTTCAAGCTCTTAACACTAGGACTTTGCTTCATTTCCTGGCTCATCTCCAGGACCTGTTTAATGCTCTCTCTCTCTACTGAAAGAATCCCAGTCCTGTGAATTATGCTTCACTAGCTGCTACTCAGCTACCCTCACCTTCCAAGCTTTTAAATTACAAGCATCTTGTGAAAGATTATACCTCTTTATTGTGATTTGAAAGCAAGAATAAAACTCAACATAGATTCCTGGCCTCAGCAGGTGCCGAGGGGATAGAGGAATGGGATGCTCAGAGAGCTGCGACCAAGGATAACATTCTACTACACTCACCACACTGATTAGGCAGGCCCAGATTTTAACTCTAATGGTCAGGATGAAAATATTGTAAAAATATACTCATTAGCAAAGATGCATCTTTTCTCCCTAATACAGGATCTTGCTTGGACCTCCTTGCTTATAGCAAAAGCCTGGTCTCCTTCTCTCAAGAGACAAGGGGAAATATATAGTTAATCAAGGGCTCGTTTCCTACAGGGCAGAAAAAGGAGAATGAATATTGCTGATATGGGGTTTTATTTTTCCTTCCTAGTGGTAATGAGTCTATACACAAATTGAACCCCAAGGCCATCGTGCTTTATTTAAAGAAGTTCTATATTTCTGGAGCTGATCAAGTCCATTGAAGAATTTTGCCTCTTGAGAGCCTTGGACACCTTTCCAGACAGAGCCAGAGACTGGGGCCTACCCAGGCTACTCCCACATGTTCTCAAGTCTCCTTCCCTCCCCTTGCCATTCTTCCTCCTTCCTCTTCTCCAACTTTATTCCCTGGTAACCTTCCTCCTGTCCTGTGAAGCAGAAGTGTCTGTATTACAGGGAGGTGTGTGTGTATGTTTTCCATTTAAAAGTCAATTTTGTTGGAGGGCTTAACCTGCAGCTCCTCATTCTGGGGATAGCTAGCTTTCTCAAAAAGCCCCTAGGAAGAATCCTTGCGTCATCCTGCCCACCACAAATAGCAGAGAACATACACAGAAGTCACAGCATGCTGGACCCCATGCTGCGTCTGTCCCAAAGACATGTTTGGATGCTTTGTTTTACTTAACTGTCAAGGCTTCAAATATCAAGACAGTCCACAAGAAAATTCAGACAACCTGTCTCTTAAAAAAAATAATCTTTATTTTTATTTATTTTTACATGGTGCTGAGGATCAAACCCGGTGCTTCGCTCCTGCAAGGCGGGCGCTCTACCACTGAGCCACAACCCCCACACCCAACCTCTCTCTCTTAAACTAATTGTGTATCAAAGCATCACATGGTACCCCATAAATATATACAATTTTCATGTATTAGGTTAAAAACTGAATTGAAATTTTAAAAATCAGAAGGTCTGTTTTCACTAAACTTGCATCCCAATGGGCAAAATACATGTGGAAATCACTAGTAGCTGATTCTTTAAACAGGTGCACTCCCTATTTTGGCCCCCATGGGGATTTGGGTTTGTAACCTAGACAATATCAGGCAGTAAATATATGGACAGAATCTGGCATGCCTGGATCTGATTCTGTACTCTGTATATAGCAGCTTAGGCTTCTAAGAGCTCTGTTCAGACCGCTGGTGAAGGATCAAATCCCATTTCCACACAGTAGGAGACTCTCCAAATTCTTTTATTGAATCTGAGTATTCTTGCAGTGAGAATTTCAAAAAAAAACACTGACCATCAATTGGTTCTTTGAGACTGCCTTGTCATCTACATACTGCTCTTTCCAATTATGTTTATAACATCTGGCCCACCTCCAATGTTCCATAATGTAGCACTATGCGTGGGCTGTCACTTTTTCTGTTTATTAGTTGCAAACTCATAGCATGACCAAGGTGATCATTTTGTGGTGAAGGATACAATAACAGGGTCAGGTGGCCTCACCCACACCACTCCTGGTGTCAGCTTCCTGGTTTCCATTTCAGACACCAGGATCTGCTCAATATCGCTTTCAATATATAGTCCTAAGGTTGAGGAGGAACCTTTTAATGGCAGATAGATCTTTAATTATTTTTTTAATGTTCTCAAGAAACTGTTCATTGGGCCGTTTTATTTTCAGGATACACAGGAAACGTTTGTCTTACCAATTTGAAATAAATGTAATTGACCTTTTAAACACAGAACCTGAGTGATTTAGAGAAAAGGGAGAGAAATGGTTCAGTCTAATCCTATTAGAATGAATAATAATGGGAACTTTTCTATAAGACCTTCGGCTAATAACAGCAGAATGTCTCTTCCAATGGTTATTAAAAGACTGGATATAGAGAGAGATGACGATGGAAGAATTAGTAGCAGGAGTCCAGTTACCGTATCCCAGACTGAGACCAGGAGAGGAGCATGACATTGCTAGGCAACGCTGTGCAGTTAAACAAGTTTTCACTGTCTCCGTGTGATGTAGTAGGTAGGAAGGAAGATTCACGAAAAGCAAAGGGCAAACAGGATGAAATTATTTATTATAATAGGACAGAAATGAAGGCAGAGACACAGGTTAGCCACAGCCAAAGTTTGGATTATAAGATGTGCATTCCAGAAAAGAATTCCAGAAAATCAAGAATTCTGGAAAATCTTAAATATTCTTTTCACCAAATCAAAGGTAATTTGAGGAAAATGAGATTAGAGGTATCAGCCATGTAAAATGATTTATATACATGAGGTCGTGGTAAGAGTAATTATATTTCACAGATGTGGATCAAAGTTTGGACAGGTAAGTGAAGGGTAAGCCAGGGTTCGATATTAGAAATAGAAGAAACGAGAATTTAAACAGACTCCTGTGTAAGTTCAGGATGGCTTACTGTGTAAGCTACTCCTTAGCCTTCCTGACTCTTCAAGGTGCCTAACAAAGCAATATATTTTATACAGGAAAATATAATGATGCCAGTATCCACTCATTCATTCAATAATTACTACCTCATCTCTCCCAAACACAGTTCTAAGCACAGGAAATAGAGTGGTGAAAAGAATTCTTTATCCCATTGGGCTTCATGGTCAAGTACAATTTGGAGAGACTATCAGTATATGAGTGAAAAATAGATGCTATTATTTTTAGAGGAGATGAGTGCTATAAAGAAAAATAAAGCAGGGTAAGAAAATGGGGTGAGGTAGGTTAGACAGGATATACCGGTCAACTCCTCCAAGATGTTTTCAGTCTACCTTCATGTCTAGGCAAGACTGTTTCAGTTGATGCTTAATTTCCCCCATCAGTCTGTTCCCTTTGTTTGTGTATTTATTCATTCAATTGCTCATTTTTGCAATTCTACTTGGAGGAATTGTAAAAATGTGTTTCTCTTTTAACTTCTTGACTTCATTCTACAAACTCATCACTCTCCCCCAAATAAATGTCCTGAATCCAGTGCTCTAAATTCTTTGAAAACACCTGCCCTGTTCCAGTCACCACCTCCTAATTGGTGCCCCCACATTCACTCCTACGGATGTACTTCTCTTCTCCACACAGTAGTCATGGTCTATAAGATGCACAAATCAGGTCGTGGCATCCTTCTGCCTGAAACCTCTAATGATACCCCATGGAACTTAGAAGAAGGTACACCTTCCTGAAGATGGTGTCATGGTGTAGTTTCCACCACCTTCCATTCTCATCTCAACGTTTTTCCTGTGCCTTTTATCACACTATTAGTCAATGCTATGGTTAGGAGCTTTACTGTAACAATAGAATGTAATTGAGTTTATATCTAATTAATCATATTCAACTTTCCTTCATACCAATATATTATGACTCCTTTAAGCAATTTTTTTTTATAAAAATCTAAACTTTTTGACTGAAACTTAGAATTCTGCCTTCCCAATTTTGCTTCTCTCCTCCCTCTTATCACATATTTTTCTTGCCATACAAATTAACATACATGTGAGTTCCCATTCCCCCGCTCTATTCTTTTATTTCTGCTTCTAACATAGTTACTACTCTCCTTCTCTCCCATTTCCAATTACTTACACCTTCTCAATTTAAAAAAATATATATATATCTGGCCCCACCATCAACTCCTTCAACAAAATTGTCTTCAATTCTCCCAAAGTAACAGATGTTCTTCCTCATCCCTCATGTGGTACATCTCCCTTTCCAATTCATAATGTTCTATATTTGTCTAAATGCTAAACTACCCCATAAACTCAGTGGCTTAACAAAGTGAATATTTATTTGTGGCTCATATCATAAATCAGTCGGTCCCAGTGAGAATGGCATGGAGTTTGGAGACTCTTCTTTTCCAGCCATTCAGGATTCCGGGCTGCTCCTGTTTTCTAACATGTGCCACCTTCATGGATCATCTGCTGCATCCTCTATATCTAAATATTAGCAAAATAGAAAGGACATAGAGAAGCAGTATTTACCAACAGCATTGGATTGAAAGTGACATACATCCCTTCTCACTTTCTATTCATAAGAATTGGCCATATGGTTCCTCCT
Source organism: Ictidomys tridecemlineatus (assembly GCF_052094955.1). Lineage (NCBI taxonomy): Eukaryota > Metazoa > Chordata > Mammalia > Rodentia > Sciuridae > Ictidomys > Ictidomys tridecemlineatus. The sequence continues at coordinate 35,373,436 of NC_135480.1, forward strand.
CAGTATATGTAAGCTGGGACCATAGGCTGACCATGAGCCCATAAAGAAGAGGAAATGTGTTTGGTAAATATCTGGTTAATTTCTGCCCCAGTGCCAACTACAGTTTCTTCCTGAAGACCTAATGTAGTATATTAAACATAGATTATACTCAATATGTGTCCCTAAAGTGAAAAAAAATCATAGGGAGAAAAGAATGTGATAAAATTTTCTTTTCATATTTTCTAGTAATTCTGTGAATTGCTAAAATGTAATTAAGCTGAAAATTAATAAGAAATTAATGTTTTATATGAAAGATAGATACTCCTAACTTACATTTTAGTAAACAAAAACTTACTAAGGAAACTTCAAAGTTTGAGCAGAATGGCAGGAAAAGAACTACATTGCCAAAATGTGTGAAAAGTCACTAATAGCTAACGCAAGGCCCACAGGAAAATGTATAGCTCTAAATACATTAATGAGAGAACAAGAAATATGACAGGAAAAAGCAAGATATTAATAGGGACAGTCTGGGATATTTAAAGGGGGGCCACAGAGAGTGACCAGGGCTCTACAATCTACATGTATAGTGTCCCCTGAGTAGAGTGAACAGTGGAAAGCAGCTGTTGTGAACCATCTTGCTCAGAAGGACTCCCTGGACAGTAGTATCCTCCAACAAAAAGTTGTGGGATGTACAGCTGGAGAGAAGCAGGTTGTGTCATAGCAGAGCAAATAGCTTCCAATCAGGAAGTGAGGCAGTGGGAAGTACTTGGCAGTTTCTGATGAATACAAACATACAGTTATAAAGGAAGAAATAACTACAAAAAATATTATGAAAAATACTATGAACAACTAAACAACCCTACTAAATTGCATTTAAAATTTTATTATAAAACTTATAGGAAATATACAAAAATGTCAACATAGGCATAAGAAAAAATAGAATCCATGAATATATCAAATAATTAAAGAAATTATGATAATGTTGGGTTTTTTTCCCCTTTCTCCACCAACCCTATCCTCCTCCACTACAGAAAACACTTCATTCTTGGACACTTGTATGTGTGAGTCTCGTAAACCTTAAAGGAACAAATAACCACCATATATTTTAGTTGTTCTAAAAACATAAAAACAATAAAAGCCAACTCATTTAAAAAGCCTAATATAATCTTTATATTATGCAGATAGCATCATAATAAGGGAAAAATGTTTGGGGCAATTTTATTCATAAAATGAGTGTAAAAGTTCCCGGATTAGATAATCAAGTATAATAGTATACTTTTAAAAAATATATGACAAAGTTTATTTTATAAATTCCTGGATGGTTCAATCAAACAATGTAATTTACTGTATTAGAATTAAAAATGTTAATTTGTATGGTCATTTTGATAAATACAGAAAAAGCACTTGATGGTTTTAATACATTGTTTGGAGTTGGTTTTTAAAACTCTTAGAAACAAAAATTGAAAATATTAACTTAATTTAAAGTAATGGAGATGATGAAGAGAGCCTGCCCAAAACCAATGGTGAAATAAAAATTGATGAAATTTTGACTTTATATCTTTTAAATTTGAGAATAGTAAAAGGGTGTTTTATTCAGTTGTTTAACATAGTACTGAATGTCCTGATCCACACAAAAATTGAGGGAAGGGAAAGGATTCAAAAATCCTTCCCATTATTTAAAGGTATAACAGAAGATATATTTCCTTTGGGGGAGGGAAGAAACCAAGAGGCAAACCATCAGAACTAAAAGATTTGACCTAACCACAAATAAGATCAATTCTCCCAAATCAGTAACATCTGTCTTCATCAGTTAACAATCACCAAATAACATGGCAATGAAAAAACAAACGTGTCTAGAAATTAATCTAATGAAAGTGCTCAAAACTTTGTGGACAAAAATTTAAAACATTGTGGAATGACAACCCTCACCCGCCAAAAAGCTTGAATAAACAGAGAAATATTTCTTCCTTCATGGAAGAGGTGACAGCAATATAAACAAGTTAACTCCACCAAATGCCTGCACACATTTAATGTAGTTCTAATCTAAACAACAATATGGAATTCAACAAATTTGTCCTAAAATTTTAAAACAAAGAATAAACATTCATTAATAAGCCAGTAATTAATAATTCACAATAATCAAGACTGAGTCCTGGCAGAGTCAACCAATAAACAAATACAAAAAAATTGGCCAGGAGAGAAAATTTAGAAAAGGATCCATTTACATGAGAGCCTACTATATGGTGGAGGTGTTATCAAAGATCGGGATACTGCATGAATAATTCAGAAAATTGTGTCAAGAAAAAATATTATATTTTCCACTTTGCATAATATGAAATAATTAAACTTCAAGTGGATTATAGACTTAAATGACAAAAATGATAAAAGTAGAAGTAACTGATTTTTTTTTTAACTTTGGGGCTAGGGAAAGATTTCTTTGGAAAACTTCAAAGTCACAAACTATGGAAAGAAAAATTGATGATTTTACATAATAACTAAAGAATCTCTCTAATGAACATCATTTTCAGAGTTAACAGATGGGTGGCAGACTGGGAGAAGATATTTGTAACATCAAAATCTGAGAAGGTTGTAACATAAAAATATACCAGGAACTTCACAGAATCATTCCCAAGAGGACAGGAGACATGATGCTTAAATGGTCAAAAAGTTAAACCCGCACAGTTCTCAGGTGATGAAACATGATTAAGTGACTAGGTATTCCATCCCACTAGCACTTAGAACAATTCTGCAGGAATCAATTATTTATATGCCAAATTTTACCCAAAAGATTGACAAAAATTAGAAAGATGTGTAAATAAAATATTGGTGAGAATATCAAAATTGGAAAGAATTCTCAGCTTGCTAAAGAGAAGATAAACCAGTGTATCCACTATGAAGATCAATGCCAATTATAATCTAAGAATCCAGCTTCTATGTAGGCTATAGAAATCCGTAATACAAATTCACAAGAAGACATGTCCAAATGGAGTAATGCTATTACTTCACTCTACATCTAGAGTGAGAAAACACTTTTTTATTATCAATTTATTTTTTAATTTATTTTTTGTTCTAATTTGTTATATATGACAGAATACATTATAATTCATATTACACATATAAAGCACAATTTTTCATATCTCTGTATTCAAAGTATATTCACACACACACGTGTCTTCATACATGTACCTAGGGTAATGATGTCCATCTCATTCCACCATCTTTCCTACCCCCATGCCCCCTCCCTTCCACTCTCACCCCTTCTCTCTATCTAGAGTTCATCTAATCCTCCCATACTCCCCCTCCCAACCCCACTATGAGTCAGCCTCCTTATATCAGAGAAAACATTCAGCATTTGGATTTTGGGGATTGGCTAACTTCATTTAGCATTATATTCTCCAACTTCATCCATTTAATTGCAAATGCCATGATTTTGTTCTCTTTTATTGCTGAGTAATATTCCATCGAGTATATATACCACATTTTCTTTCCTATTCATCCACTGAAGGGCATCTAGGTTGGTTCCATAGTTTAGCTATTGTGAATTGTGCTGCTATAAACATTGATGTGGCTGTGTCCCTGTAGTATACTGTTTTTAAGTCCTTTGGGTACAGTCCGAGGAGAGGGATAGCCAAGTCAAATGGTGGTTCCATTCCCAGTTTTCTAAGGAATCTCGATAACTGCTTTCCATCTTGGCTGCACCAATTTGCAGTCCCACCAGCAATGTATGAGTGTGCCTTTTTCCTCACATCCTCACCAACAGTTATTGCTGTTTGTGTTCTTAATAACTGCCATTCTGACTGGAGTGAGATGAAATCTTAATTTAATTTGCATTTCTTTAATTGCTAGAAATGTTGAACATTTTTTCATATATTTGTTGACTTATTGTATATTATCTTCTGAGAAGTTCCTTGGCCCATTCATTTTTTTTCTGATGCTTAGCTTTTTGAGTTCTTTATATACTATAGAGATTAGTGCTCTATTTGATGTGCGAGTGGTAAAAATTATCCCCAAGATGTAGGTTCTCTATTCACCTCACTGATTGCTTCTTTTGCTGAGAAGAAGCTTTTTAGTTTGAATCCCCCATTTATTGATTCTTGATTTTAATTCTTGCACTATAGGAATCTTATTAAGGAAGTCAGGACCTAATCTGACATGATGTAGATTTGGGTCTAATTTTTCTTCTGTGAGATGCAGGGTCTCTGGTTTAATTCCCAGGTCCATGATTCACTTTGAGTTTTGTGCATGGTAAGAGATAGGGGTTTAATTTCATTTTGTTACATATGGATTTTCAGTTTTTTCATCACCATTTGTTGAAGAAGCTCTCTTTTCTCCAATGTATGTTTTTGGCGCCTTTGTATAATACAACTAAGTATGTGGATTAGTCTCTGTATCCACTATTCTGTACCATTGGTCTACCAGTCTATTTTGGTGCCAATACCATGCTGGTTTTGTTACTATTGCTCTGTAGTATAGTCTGATATAGTGATGCCACCTGCTTCACTCTTTTTGCTAAGGGTTACTTTAGCTATTCTGGGTCTCTTATTTTTCCAGATGAATTTCATGACTGCTTTTTCTATTTCTATAAGGAATGTCATTGAGATTTTGGTTGGAATTGCATTAAATCTGTATAGTGCTTTTGGTAGTATGGTAATTTTGACAATATTAATTCTGCCTATTCAAGAACAAGGGAGATCTTTCCATTGTCTAAGGTCTTCTCTAATTTCTTTCTGTAGCATTTGTAGTTTTTTTTTGTAGAGGTCTTTCACCTCTTTTGTTAGGTTGATTCCCAAGGTTTTTTTTTTTTTGATGCTATTGTAAATGGGGTAATTTTCCTCATTTCTCTTTCAGAGAATTTGTCACTTATGTACAGAAACGCCTTTGATATACAGGTGATTTTGTATCCTGCTACTTTGCTGAATTCATTTATTATTCTAGAAGTTTTCTGGTGGAATTTTTTGGGTCTTCTAGGTATAGAATTATGTCATCATCGGCAAATAGTGCTAATTTGAGTTGTTCTTCTCCTATATGTATCCCTTTAATTTCTTTCGTCTAATTGCTCTGGCCAGTGTTTCAAGAACTATGTTAAATAAAAGTGGTGAACGACGGCATCCCTTTCTTGTTCCAGTTTTTAGAGGGAATGCTTTCAATTTTTCTCCATCTAGAATGATGTTGACCTAGGATTTAGCATAGATAACTTTTATGATGTTGAGATATGTTTCTGTTATCCCTAGTTTGAGAAAACACATTCTTGAACAATGCTAATCACCATCAAAGTTCACTTTTGTGAACAGTGGTTTACAAATACTGGGTGAAATTTTCTTTCTCCACTCAGAATAGTCTCAAGTGTCTTTCATAAGAGATACCTTAAGTCTCATCTAACCACTACATCAGTTTCCATGACAATCAGAATAGAATAGGTTTTGCTACAGTAACAAACATTACCTAAATCCTACTGGCTTTTAATAATAAAGGCTTAATTCTCATTTGTGCTCTTTGTATAGTATGGTTGCAGTAGGGTGGCAGTGATCAAAATAATTACTTTGACCCTAGGACCCAGAAATTATATTCCACATTGTTAGTCACAGTGACAGGCGAAGCACATGATACACATGACTTCACCTAGAAGTGACATGTATCACTTCTGACAACATTTCATCAATCAAAATAACTCACATGATGAATTCTAAGCTCAATCTAGTAAAGGCTTCCAAAAGAAGAGCCAGTTAATATTAATGAACAGTGATAGTCCAATTCAGCAGACATTCATTGTGGCATTGCTTATAATATTTACTGAAAAGGAGAAATAATGAATAAAATGTGATGTACATGTCTGTTGTTTCATGATGCCCTCAGACCTAATATCTGTAAATGGATCATAAATATTTATACACCTAAGAATAAGATCAATATAAGAAAGAAACAATCAGAAATTAAATTTATAATGCAATAAAATTTTTTGTCTTTAAGAAATTCACAGAAAAGCCTGCTGTGTGGCACATGCCTGTAATCCCAGCAGCTCAGGAGGCTGAGGCAGGTGAACTGCAAATTTAAAGCCAGTCTCAGCCACTCAGCAAGACTCTGTCTCTAAATAAAATATTTTTTTAAAGGGTTGGGGATGTTGCTCAGTGGTTAAGTGCTTCTGGGTTCAATTCCTGGTACTAAAAAAAAAAAAAAGAAAAGAAAAAACCCACAAGACATTTCTTTCAAAAAACATAATGAAGGTCCTTGTAAGAAAACACAATGAATACATTAAATTGATATGGGTGTGTATTAGAAATTGAGCCATATGTATAAAAAATTACAAGTAATAATGCCTTACAATGATTGATGACAGTGTTGTTCCATGCACTGAATGTGACCGTCTCAATTCTTCCAACAGACATTCATTAAGGATTTTGATGTCCCTCTTACAATCAAATGCATGATTTGGGAAAGATGACATAGGAAAACATTATCCTACACACACATATTCTCCGAAGTGAATTATTACATGCATTCCTGATTCCATCAGACTCAAGGAAATGAGACAGCTCCTATAGTTTTTATAGGAGACGGGAGTGTCATGAAAATGCCTACCACAGGGCAGGTTTTCAGTAAGTGGGTATCAGTTTTATTCAGATTGTAGTCTGCTATGAATATTATCATAGTCAATCATCAGAGTAAAGCATTTTAATTGCAATTTCACATAGGAAGAAATTAATAAATAGAAGAATTTAGTGAGTTGTCCCAAGTTTTCACAGACAGGAAGTATCATGTGATGATAAAAATTTTCAACTTATAAATTCTTCATTTGTCTTCATTTGACTCTAAACACACAGTCTGATGAAAGAAAAAGAAATCTCTGATTCAACAAGAATGTCATTTGAGTCTGAAATTATAAAAGTCTCTCAGTCTTCATTCGTCTTTCTTTTCTGTTGTTTTCATATGTCCCTAAAGGATGGTGCAAATATGGCCTGTGAGGTAGAGGTAGATGTACGTGGGAAAATGTCTAGAACTTTTTTTCTAGATTTTATTACATCAATTTTTTTTTCTGTTGCAACTTCCCATAGACACAGTAAAGGCCACTTAATTAAGTAGCTTATATTGCTCAAATACTGCCACACCCTACCTTATAAGGAAATAAAAGTGCAAACTGCAAACCTTTCAAAGTCATGCTGCCAGAATTTTTCATATGCAGAAAGGGTTTTTTTCAACAAATAATAAACACTTTTAAGGCAATCCATACAATAAAATGTTAAACGAGGCAGTGTACAATAGAATGGCATACCATTTACAAGGAATAAAAGGCAAAACTTATTAAGTAACGTCAAGCAAGACCAAAGAAATATTGGGTGTTTATTAGAGCATGAGAGAATCTTGAATTATGAATACACAAGAGAATGAATACAGAACACTCAGCAGATTCTGTTTACACAGTCACATTGTGCTGAAAAGCAACAAAAAAACTATCCATACCATTTATTCCCTTTGAGTGTACCGCTGAAATCGCTAGCAAAATGTTTTGAAACCACTCTTCTATATCATGGGTTAGAAAACTATGCAGTCCATGTTTTTTTAATAAATGCTACATGCTGAGAAAAGGGTTTTTTTTAAATATTTTTAAGGAGTTGTTACGAAGAAGAATAAGATGATGGGGAAGAAAGAAGAGTAGGGAAAGTGACAATGTGTGTTCCACAAATGATAAAGTATTTAGAATTTGACCTTTCAGTGAAAAACTATGTTGACCTCTGTTTAAGATCACTGGAAGAACTGGCATCCTTCTACATTAGCCAGGATAATATAAAACCTCCCAAAGACCAACATAGTTCTATAATACCTTTTACTCAAAAAGCAGAGCTCAACTGCCTATAGCAAACTAATGAAAACTTTACTGGGACACAGCCATGCCCATCTGTTATAGATTGTCTGTGATTTCTTTTGAGCTGTAACAACAAAGTTATATAAACTAAAGTATTTACCATTTGTTCATTCAATATAAATATTGCTCATTCTGCAATAAAAGACAGCAGCAGAAATTTTGCTACTCATTATATGATGTCCCCTTTAATATTGGTAAATTCTGACTGCTCAGAACTGAGGGACACTTAAGCTTTATCTAAAATATTTTATCCATGATGGCTGTACTTCTATTAATTTTTTTCTTCTCAATACTCTTGTTATGCACTCAATTCTTTGGGTCTATTTTTTGCTACTGGAAATATAATAATTATGAATATATAATACAGATACTAGAACAGTTGATCACATGTCTGGTAAAGTTCAACAAGAGTTATGATATTTTAACCTCAGACAATAACTGATTGGGATTCATTAATTGAAATATTATGTTAATAAGACTTGAGACAAATAATTGAACTGTGCACATACAATGGGTTTTATTGAGAACAATATCCTTTATATCATATTATATCACTTAATGGCTCCTTTAAGGTTTTTATGAAGACATTTGAAAAAAAAATGTCTCATAATTTTGTACCTGGATGCTTTATGGCGTAGATAATGTGTATGATTGATTGTGTAGTAACTATTCTATGTACCTATTTATAACTATTTAAATCTAAATTCATCCTTCATTGCCTGCTTGGCAAAAATGTATCTGGGCCCTTTAAATGCATTGTGTTTGCCAGCTGACAGGTTGGTAAGATTTTTTTCAGTGGAGGATATTGGAGGAGCATTTCAAAATGAAGGGCTTCACCTTCTGGTTCCCAGGTGTTCCTTCCACAGGTTCATGGCTTATCTGGACCCCTATAGAACATATAACTTCTCCAGTGAGTGGCAATTAGAAGAACCTCAGGCCAGCAGTTTCCCCCTGCATCTTCTCAAACTATGTTCTTTCAAAGGGTATGTTTCCAACACCACAGTGTCTTTCTGGCCATCCAGAGAGGCACAGTCCTTCTTTAATGGCTGGTCTTTTATAAGCCATTCCAATATTCTTTAGAGTTTTCTTTATGTCTTACTGTTCAATGCCTTATTACTTCAATTTCCAGGTCTAGTTAATATTCTTTATATTAAATCATTTCTGTTAAAATTACAATGTAGTTTTTGTCTTTATTGGACATATTAATGTTTAAATTTGTTTCTCCTATTTGGTCACTGGGAAAGTCCAATATTGCATGTGTATGTGTGTGTACCCAGTTGCATACATTATTCACTCACATACACATATAGTTTAATATATTTTAAATATTTACCTTGAAACATGTTTATATAGTCTATCATCTTTAATGGAATTATTTTTAAAATACTGTTTATTGAGTGCTTACTCTGACATGCTAAACGACGCAAGAATTAAATTCCTAAACAAATGTATCTGAGAAGTTCTGCTAAGCATAAAAATTAATTATAAACATAATCATATTAGCATATGTTTATTTTTGACCACCAATCCCCAAAGTGTTGATAATCCAGGAATGATTATTTCAGGGCTTTAGCCCTGTCCCAGGGCTGCCAAATTGCACAGTTGGCTCTTGTGCCTTGAAGTCTGGATTCATTAAAGTCTTCTGACTCACTGCCATGGATCTTTCTAACACTGAGCTCACATATGCTCTTACCACCCGCTTTGTGTTAGTGTCACCTGCTATGGCTGCCTTGACTACATCTTCTCATCTGTGTGAACAGTTCTGTTTCCTGCAGGAAATCCCCCTACTTAGCCGGACAAAGAAATAGATTTCTCCAAGGGTACTGACCAGAAAACCATCTCCAAGGAATAAAGCCAACTGTCTTCTATGATGTTTCTTATATCTCCCTGTAAGACATTTCCTGGCTATCACAAAGCAGCCAACTCTCAAAGCAACACTTTTTCCTTTACCTACTTGGCTGTTGAGTCTTTAGGAAAGGGAATGCCAAGCCACCTTTTAAGATTCAGATGAAATTCAGCAGTGGCATAGTTGCCTAAAAGATATCAGGAGATCAGGGTAGCCCTGCGTTACTTCAACCTCTTCATTATCAGTCTAAAAACAAGTACCTGCTCACAATCAAAAACTAGGAGATTCATCTCAGCATTTTTTAAAATATTTTTTTAGTGTTTTTTTTTTTTTGTGGACACAATATCTTTATTTTATTTTTCTGTGGTACTGAGGACTAAACCCAGTGCCTCATGCATGCCGGGCAAGCACGCTACCACTTGAGCCACATCCCCAACTCCTCATCTCAGCATTTTTAAACAACAAATATTGGGAATACTTTAAATGTTCAACTCAATCAGTTAAATCAATCATGTTTTCTCCCCTTAGTACAAGCAAACAATCTAAATAGGTCACAGAGGAAGCTAGAATGGTATGAAAAAAAAGTGATCTTCATGCATTATTAGGTTCAAAGAAAAGTTTAAGACAAATAGAAATACACATACTTTTAAACGTGTATATCCACAGACACACATGCACTCGTACTACACGCATACACAAAATATAGGTATGATTGTTTTTTCTGGGCAATAGGATCATAAGTGATATGTGCTAACTTGCTTGAGGTTTTTAGAAGTCTCCACAATAAACTTGAATTTTTTCTATACTTAGAAAAAAATTCACATTATCTTTTTAAAGGTATAGAAGTTGTTTGAATTCTCTCCAAATTTCCAAATTGGAGAAAAGATCAGAGTCTCCAATATGGATATGAAATAGAAATGCTCATTGATTTCTTTACTTTGCTTTCTTGATGTTCATTTTTAAACATTCTTCTTAATCTAGAATGGCCGCTTCTCCCCTCAACCTAGGGGGAAAAAAATGTAAATCCACCAAAATCAGAGGTTTTGACCAGTCAATTTCAGCTAGCCAACTATTCATCAGTTTCGGTCTCTGAGAATACAACCTGCATGGAAATTGCTTTATCTAATAAATTTCTGGATAGATTATACAGATAACTATGAAAATAAGAATAGACAGATCCAGCAATATATTTATCATGGGCTACAGGAGTAGAAATTTTTTAAAAAACCTTTATTTCCTCCTTAGAAGCAATGCTGCATTTACCTAACATAGGCTTTTCTTCACCTATAACAGGGAGATAAGTAGCCATGGAAATGTGTATATGAATACTAACATATGTACATGAAATATAAAAGCAGTTACACTGCTTTTCCATACGAGTTTGCTTTTTAGGTTTAAGGAGATGTTTATTATTCTCTATGCTCTTTGCTGTTTGATTGTCTGGTTGCCTAGAATGTAATCTTAACTTAGCACCTACTATCCAATATCAGATATTAAGCTTTTAAATCATTATTATTAAATTCAATTTAATAATTATTATTTTATAATTAATATTATTATTATTACTATTATCACTATTTTTAGTTGTTTATAATTTTCCATATATTTTGATAAACGTTTAATTAGTACTAGAGTTCTCAACTTTCCTGTGGGGTAGGCATTACTATTTTGAAAAGAGGAAACAGATGATCAATAAAGTGCTAAATTCAAATGGTAAGTTTCTAAAGCTATATTCAAGTAAATTTATTCCAGATTCACATCTGTTCTCTTTCCATTGTCCTAAGCTGCTGATTTTCTCATGACTGATGTTCTTAGAGATACTCAAATAAGCACTAGCATTAATTTCTAAGGATATGAGGATTGTTGACAGAAATGAAAGTTCTCAAGAATTTTATCAACAGTGGCTGAACCGACAAAAGAATGAGACAAAGAGAAAGATGAAATAGAAAAATATAATCAGACCCTACTTTTATTTTCCAGGTTCTTGGGATCTTGGATGTCTGGTGGTTTCTGTAATGAAGTTAGACTCTAGTCATGGTAGCATAGCATGACAAAAGTATAAATTGCTTCGTGAAGCCAAAAGTACTCTGAGGAGATAGCTTCAGATAATTCTTTCTGTGCAAAGCAGAGTGAACATCCCAGTTGAGTGAAAACCATATGGAATTAAAATCTGTAATCTCAGTTTTGAGTACCTATTTTTTAAAAGGAAATACATAATGTCACAGCTAGAAAACAAGAATTCTAAAACCAGTCTAAGACCAATCTCATTGGTCTTCATATTCCTCCCTTGTCAAGGGGTACTACCTAGATTTGTTCCATCTACTTTACAGAGTTTTTATAAGATTCCACTGGCATAGTAATTTTGGAAACATTGTAGAAAGTATTAAACATTATGTAATAGGAGTCTCTTTTTGTTATAATTTCTTCAGTATGGAACAAACTTTTCAATTAAATTTTATTTGATATGTCAAGGTCATTGTACTGTCATGTGTAACTAAGTAAAACAAATACAAAAAAATTATTTGAGTTTTCTTTTAATTATTAAAATAATATATCTTCATGGTCCAAACATTTAAAGTTACAGAAAAAAAAGTAGAAGTCCTTTATATAGTGGCATGCTGGAGCTGCCTTATATTGGTTTGTAAGAATTAACTGTATGCACCTCTTTCTAATAAAATGTTCAGTGACATTATGTTGGTAGCCTGAGATTATTTACACTACAGACATTGGCAAATGTTACAAAGAAGTACTGGCTGGAACCAGTTCTTATACATTTATCTGTCTTCACCAGAGCCCTAGAGCTTCCTGAATTTGGTAAATTTTAAATCAGATTACTATCTTTGAAGCCAGTCAAAAACTGAGTTAGATTCAAAATAAAGAACAGATATTCAGCCTTCAGCCTTTAACGTGCCATCTTCCAACAAGGAAGACAGTGTCTGAATAAACAATGAGAAAACATGCATGCATTAAATGTCCTAACTGCCAGCCCCTGGATTGACTTAAGTTATTTGCATTATTTGGGCATGAACAAAAAAACCTGTGGCTTTCTTTCTTTCTTCTTTCCTTAAAATTTATTTTTAAATTTATTTATTTATTTATTGCTTTGGTTTGTTTTTTAGGGTTTTTTTTTAGCCACTAAATACCATCATAGATCTTAAGAGGCTTGCCTGTGCCCAAGTTGTTTCATTAAGGTCTCATTTCTGATCTCTACATAGATAGCCAAGAAGTAGAATTGTTGGCACTCTTCTTAGACATCTGAATTCCCTATTCAGTTTCCAAGTTATGTATAGTTCCATGATGCTATTTTTATAACAAATAGGACCAGGAGTGCCACCTTAGTTTGCCTTTTTATCCCCTTCATTCATGGAACTATTTTGTGCCGTCACCACCCAAGGGCATCAGGAACTAATTTTCCAAGGATTTCAGAAGTTCAATGAGGACATATGAAACATGTCTGTTTCTCCATACTTACCCATGTTCAGTCAATACACACAAAACATAAGAATGACATTTTGTCCACCAGAGGGCACTCATATTGTTCCATGTATAGAGCTAAGGATTATGGAGATTTGAAGAGAGTTTGGAGTCAGATTAGTAAAAGGACCCTAAGGACTATTCAAGTCTTTGCTGAATGCCAGATACTTTATTCTATTTTATTTCCTCTCTTCCCTCCTTTCTAACCCCTATCATACATGTAAGAAATCTCAAGTATATATTCATGACTTCATAAGAGTAGGGGCAAGTGGGGCAGGACAAGATCAGGAGGAGAGTCTGGGTTCCACATTTACAAAGCAGCAGCTCAGCAAGAGGGTGTATCTTTCTTCAAAATATTGGAATGCGGAGAATGAAAGAATAACAAGAAATTGGTTTTCATACATCTTTGATGCTTTAAGACCATGCAACTCAAGTTGTTTTCCCGTCATGAAGCTAATGAACTGTATGCTTCAGATGGCAGGACTTCCACCCTTCTCTTAGAACTTTATACTTCTCAAGTGCTAAGAAAACCAGAGGCCACCACCACAAGACTGTGGTCTAGCGTGTTGACAGCCTCAGCCACATGTTATTCCAACTTCTCACAAAAGCAAAATAAACTTGTGATTTCTGAGACATGTTGTGCAGCTCATTAGTGGTTTCAACTAAGTGCTGTTTGTTGATCTTCAAGTCTCTCTATCCTCGACACAAGTAGACTTTCACCTATGTTTCCATCTTTTCTAAACATCCCAGCATTAGGAACCCACAAATTAGACCTAAATTTAAGCCAATTGGTCTGAGGTAAGGATTCTCTCTCATTCCAGTCATGTTACCATGTCAAACACTTCCCTTAAACCATTTTGTTTCTATAGAAGAGCATTTTTATTTTTACATTTCAAATTAGACAGATCAAAAGACCCACTGGCTTCTGAACTGCTCACCAATCGAAGTCTGAGGACCTTCTCTGTTATTTGGAATATTCAGTTAGGCTACCTTAGAATAATCTGAAACCTAGCTATTTGGTATCTATGCAACACAAATACACACACCATATGTACTTCCCAAAGGGAATTTTAAAAAGAAATTATTTAAGCTTTTTGTCCATTTGGAGAACGGTGGCAAAGTAATTATCAGAGAATTGCAAATGAACATTTGTAAGCTTAGTCTTTAATAGCATGACCCAAAGTTGCCAGGTACTATAAAGCTTTGGAAAAAAATAATAATAATGGCCTGTTGGCACTTCCAAAACCAAATGCAAAATTGGCTAACCTTCCCCAAGTCACATCTGGGTTCAGTTTGTTCCCAGTACGAAGAATTTAACCAATCATGCTGAGCCTCAGAAAACAGCAATGTTAAAGAGATATTTACCTATTCCTGCTCCTTTCATTTACGTCCTCCCCTGAGGGGAAATGGTGTTTTATTATGTATGGACAGTCCTTACATAATTTCCTGGTATTACAGAATCGGTCTGTTTGTGGCTGAATGGTGCCTATTGGGTTTAGATGATCCCTTTTAGAAGTAGGCAATTTACTGGTCAGAAGGCTTCAAAACTAAAGTACATTATTACAAGGACTTTAAGGTGGGTGGCAATAAGCTGAAGAGAACTCTTTTTCCAACGTGTGAGATAAGAATGCAGAAAGAATTCCATAATTCAGGTTTAACATGAAAAATACAATAATATAAAAGTAATTAATATAGGTAGAAAATGGAAATTGACTAAAAAATGCAAGGCAACTGTGATTTACACTGATTTGTCTTTTACTAATTCTTCTCAAGAATGTGATAGTTGGTAATTACTTTGAGAATCAGAATTTTTGTGGGCATATCAACTTCAAGATTGGAATGATTTATCCCAGACAAGGAATTATTATGAGAAGATGCTATAGCTGGAATTATCATAAGATAAACACTAATTTCTTCACTGACAGGTTGAAAAAAGCTAACTAGGTCTTTATTGATTAAATAATAGTGATAGTAAGAAAATAGTATCAGAGCTCATTTCTATTGCCCTTTTTTAGAACCTCCCAGTGATCTAGTTAGCACCTACTCCTTTTGTGAGATCTCAGTTCAATTATCACCTCTTTAAGTGGACCTTAAAATACCTCCTTGATTAGGTCAAATCCCTATATGATATGCTTTCTAAGCATCAGTCCCCTCTCTTTCCAGGAGTTAGGAAAGTTGACAATTTGCATTTATTTTTGCAGCACTTTAATAATTCCTATAGTCCAACAAACATTCAAGCTCCAGAAGGTAGCTGGTTTTGCCATTTACCAAGTCACCATCATCTAGTACAGTAACTGTCATGTAGAAAGTTCGTACTGTTTATTTATGAGATTATGGACGAATAATCAAGTGAGGAAATGATGAGATTAATACAGTATTACAAAGTAGTTAACAAACGCAGAAAATCCAGTTAGCTAACACAAGAGAGCAAAACCATTTAACCATGGAGCTGGGTAGGACTCAACAATTACCTCATCTTCCTAATATGTCTTATCATAAAAACTATGAGCCAAACCTTAATGGCTCAAATTAATAAAACAAATTGTCATTGAACCAGATTTGTTTTTTTTTTCAGCCAGGATAGTAAAATAAACCAAGTGGTCTTTGCTACTTTATAAGCCATCAGCAAAATTCTGGGTAAATGGTTATTTGCAAAGCTAAATTAAAGATCATCCAGCCAAAATAAAAGTATTTCCCCAGAAAACCTATATTTACTTCAAAAATAAAAAAAGGAATTGTATTTTATAAGGAAATTCTTCATCTGCTTAATCCAGGTTTAAAAATAGGCACTTCCAAAAAGTAAGCAGATCTATTAAGAACAATGATTTTGGTTTTCTTTGCTGCTCTTTAAATAATAACATACATATCTTATAGAAGACCAAATCATGACCTAAGAAAAAGGAAATTGTATGAGCCTCTGTCAAGGCTTGCAGTTGTCTGCTTGGACTGTTGTCACAAATACAACAGCATTTGTTGTGGGTAGCTTAAACAATGGAAATTTATTTTCTCATTTGCTCAGAGGCTAGACAACCAAGATCAAGATATCTGCAGATTTTGCTTCTCCTAAATCTCCTTCCTTAACTATAGAAGGTGATTGATCCCCCTGTGTCTTCACATAGTCCTTCTTCTATGTGTGTCTGTTTCAAAGACAAAGAGAGAATCTAGAAAACAGCAAAAGAAAAGTGATTCAGGAACTCTCAGTAAGGTTAACAGCTGACTCTTCATTGGAAGTTATGTAGGACAAAAGGCAGTGGATGACATATTCATACTTCTAAAAGAAAAATAAAATAATTATAATGAAATACCATAAGCCACTGCATGCCAGCACATTAGGTGACCTAGATGAAGTAGACAAATTCTTAGAAACAAGTTACCAAAATTCCCACCATTACCTTCAAGCTCTGCACATTCTTGCCCTTATGAACAACCTCACCCCTTATCACACTCCCTTTAATATCATACTCTCAGTTGTGCTGACTCTCACACAGAGAGCATTAGGGACTACACATTGTTCTACTCCTTTAACTTGTTGATTATTCCTTTTTATTTTTGAGGACTGAGTTTAAATTATATTTCCACAAAAACGTTTTCTTGATCCCCTTATAATAAGGAATTACTCATTAAAGGTAATATTAACTTCTCTAAAGAAAAAAAAATTTCTTTGATGATACCTGTCCATCAAATAGTCAATGGTCTACTTGGTAGGCTTTGGATCTAGTTTCTAATCAATTCTCCTTTACTAAAAACTCTGTGCAAAGTTCTTTCCTAAATACAGTTTTTGAGCCTGATTTAGGTCTTTGCACCCTAGTCCCCAGGGTAATCTCTCTGGAATTAAAAGAAGATTCCTTGGGGTCAGTGATGCAATGGACTTGGGTAGAAAGGTCACATACCTTTAATGCAATCGTTACCTCAGAGGTCTAAATGAGACAGCTCATGTAAAACTGCTTTAGATTCCATTCATTATGGTATGGGATCTTGAAACAGGACTTTTAAGAGGATCTAAAATTACCAATATTTACTTACTGCCTAGCAACTGTTCATTTATTTTATCTTATATTTAGTTTTCTAATAACATCTTGATAAAAGGTAGAAGTGACAGCTAATTTATATGATCATCCTCTTTCCAGATGCATCCCCTAAAACAGAGTTTCTCAACCCCAGCACCACTGACATTTTTAGATCAGCAAAAATGTGTTGCCAGGGTCTATCCTATGCATTGTGGTATTTATCAGCATGCCTGGCCTACACCCACTAGATGCCCATAATGTCATCCTCCACTCCAGTCATGATAAACAAGAATGTCTCCAAACTTTGACAAATATCACATGGGACACAAAATCATCTCCAATTAAGAACTAAAACTGTAGGCTCCACAGGCTCATCTTTTACCTTCAAGTTATCATAAGGAATACCTTTACCAATATTTGTTCCTAGTCAAAATCTGGACCATTTTTCCAGTCTTCAGGATTCTCCCAGCTGCCTAACATAGGTTCTGTCCTCTTCCCTCACTGTGAGGAGTTATCCAGCCTGCAGGATCCAGCTTCTCCTAATTGTGTTGGTTTCTGAGGCTATACTTCTTCCTTCTTGTGGTAATTAATTTTATGAGTTGACTTGATTGGGCCATGATGTCCAGATATGTGGTGCTTAGATACATCATTTTAGGATGTTTCTGTGAAGGTGATTTTGGACAAGATTAATACCTAAATTGGTGAATATTGAGTGAAGCAGATTGGATAGGGACCATGCCCTTAATGGAAGGCAATCAGTTGAAGGCCTGATTAGAACAAAAGACAGACCTCCCCTGAGCAAAAGGGAATACCATAGCAATAGTCTTTGAATTCAAAGGATAGCATTAACTATTTGAGTCTCCAGCCTGCCAATCTACCCTGCATACTTTTCACTTGCCAGACTCCATAATCATGCAAGGCAATTACATAAATCTCTTTCTATATAAATACACATTCTGTTTTCTCTGGGGAATCCTAATATTTTATATGTGTGTGTGTGTGTGTGTGTGTGTGTGTGTGTGTGCGCTCGCGCGCACACACACGCAACTGATTTTGGACTTTGCTTTAAATAAAAATATGGTCCTCATACTTTGCATAAATACCAATTTTCAGTTTGCACACAGCTTATTCATGTTTGGGATAAAAAGGGGTCTTTAAATATGTAGGAATTAAATGGCATAGATTGCCATATTAATATATTTCACTTGGTTTTAATCTCAGAGACAAATGTTATATTTTATCATTCTATACCTCCAGCATCTAGCTCATAATAAAGATCAAAAAGTGTTTGTTGCCAGGAGCTCAGAGACTGTTTCTGTCCATTCCTGTATCACTTGTCTAGAATAGTGTCATATGGTGTGGGTTGAATTAATATAATGTTATTGTAAATAGGATTTTTTAAATTTTAAAATTTGCTACTATTATGTAGAAATCATAATGAGGGAGGCAGTGATTGACCTTATAGAAAGTAGCTGCTTAAGATTTCATGTCTATAAGTAAAAACAGCTTTGTATCTTTTCAATCTCCAGGTTTTTGTCTATTTCTTTTAGGCCACTGTTAAATAGAAATTGTGAGAGGCACTTTTGTCTGGTTCCCTATGTGAGGGTGAAGCATTCAGTCTTCCTTCATTGTTAAGTTTTTCATATGTGCCTTTAATTTAGTTGAAGAATTTTTTTTAAAAAATTTTTGGTGGGTTGAAAACTTTGTTTAAATTATCAAAGTGCTGAATTTTGTCAAAAGTCATAATAATGAGATGGCTATTGTTTTCTTCTTTATTCTGTCAAGGGCATGGATTATATTGATGAATTTATATGTTAACATTGCATTTGTGGGGAAAACTCTACTTGGTCACTTTATCCTCTTTATATGTTGCTCTATTTAATCTGCAAATTTCAGTAAGGATTTTACATTTTTATGATCATAAAATAAAGTACTTGTTGAGTTAAATCAACAAGTGAATGAATGCTTCATTGCTAAAACATAGGATTTCATTCCAAACCATGTCCTTTATCCACTTTATTCCCATAGTCCTGAAACATTCAATATGTTGTGGCTGCAGAGAAGTCTTCAGATATGTCCTCTCAGGCACAAGTTCAGCCAGTCAGACACACAGAGCCTAAGTTTTCTCCTGCAGCAACACTGTGGAGGTTAAAAAGTAAAGCATAGAGTCCACCAGTATTGATTGGCCCGAGTTTAAGTTCTAGCTCTGTCCCTTATCAGTCATGTAATCTTTCAAGGCTTGGCTTTATCTGTAAAATGATGATAATAGTATTTACTTAGAATTATATGAGATTATGATTAGAAAGTATTTATCAAAATGTCTGGTCATAGAAAGAATGCAACAAATGTTAATAGCTATTATTGTGTCCTGAAGACATTAGTCCAATTTGTCCTAAGGCAGAAAAATAAAAATTACATGGAAATGGCTAGTCAAAAGAAGAGAAGAATTGAGAACCATCCATAATAGGCAAATGGTAAAGGTCTAGACAAGTTCAAAAAACAGAGTAGTATTGTCTGAGAGACATATTATTTATATCCAAGGTACCCTTATTTGAGCAAATAAATTTATCTGAAGAGACCAGGGCTGGAGAGACTATGACAATGCTTCAACCACTTCCTGCAGGTACCTGGGATGGCTGGGTCCAGAGAGATCATGGGATCATATCAATTCCATAGGCTGCACAGCCCCTAGAAAATGTTTCCCAGAGTTCACCTACTTCATATGCTCTCAGTTTCTGACCAAACTATTAAGGATACAACATTCATTTTACAAACTCTTTATTATGCACTTCTATCACCAGGGTCCAAGCAGGAAACAGATGTCACACTCAAACTGGGAAAATTAAGGCAAGTTTAATAAAAGGATTCTTGACAGTTTTCGACAGCATGTAGGAAAACCACCAAAGACTATGTACTACCCCAACGATCTCCCCCAGGCCTGAAGAGGCAAGGCAACAGAGCTAGGAGGGAACACTGATATGGAAGGAACCAGGTAATAACAACGTGATCCCATTCTGCTTGTCCCCCACTGGTCTCCTGTTAATGCCCAACTAAAACTAACCAGAGGAAGATAAGGGAGGCCAAGTCAACTCTGGAGTTCTGAGCATGGTGGGAAAGAATGGAGAGCCAATATTGAAGGAACCCAAACATCCACTATCCAGCACATGGGTTCACATTCCTATATCTCTGACACATCCTCAGAGGTGAATAACTCCATATGGCTGCTCCAAGATAAAGTCCACACTCTGTCTTCCCCAAGAACTTCATTCACCTCACACATTGATGGACACAACTTTCTCCCCTTAAGGAGAAATCTTTCTGCATCTTTTACACGACTATTTCCAACTATCTTCTTCTTTACTAACAAAAGTAGTGCCCCAGTGGGCCTGTCCTTCCAGGCCTCACAACAGACCCTCATGTGTCAGAATTGGCTAGATATGTCCATACTAGGACATCCGTTCCTCCATGATAATAAAATAGAATAAGATACATTTGACACTAAGCAGTAACTGATTACCATGGAATCTTCCTTAACTATTTAGACACATAAGGATACTATGGGACCTTAAGTCAGGATTCAAAATGGCATTAGTCATTGTATAAAGTAATAAATACTTTTAAGAGATTGATTATTTACATCCTGGATAAATAGCATTTCCTTGCAGTCTCTATGTTAACAGCTCCTGAAATCTTAAAAAAATAAAAAAGGAGGAGGAGGAGGAGGAGGAAGAGGAGGAGGAGGAGGAGGAGGAGGAGGAGGAGGAGGGAGGAGGAGGGAGGAGGAGGGAGGAGGAGGAGGAGGAGGAGGAGGAGGGAGGAGGAGGGAGGAGGAGAGTAAAAATTGATAGATTAGTAAACCAGCCTTGAAATTCCTAGTCCACAAAAGTGGCCAAGACCCAAAATGGAAACTGAGAACAAAGAAAAGGAACTGTTTTCATAAGCCAGAATATAATTTGAGGGAAGTTGGAAAACATCTTCAGACTGGTTTTACAACTCCTGTTAGCCAGGTTAATTGATATTGCCACCCAATTTTATTTGACTAGCTTTGAAAACTTTGATGTTCACCTTCCTAAATGAATACAATTCCATACTTCTGTGAAGAATGTTAAGTGTTTTACCTTCACAGCTATTAAACAGAACTGAAACACTATGCCATGTTGGAAATCCTGAAGTCAAGCCTGAAGAATCACCTGGAAGCCACGAATTGCCAAGTAATATTTAAACCAAGAAAAGATTCACATTTATAGATGAACAAAAGAATTTCAGGGTGGCCTGAGTTATTTATTAGTATCATCTTGGAGACAATGTCTCTTGGGTGGCAAGCCTGGCACCAAAGCTGGCTTCAGTCACATGACCTGAGGTGCATTTGTTACTTCTATCTTGGGTACCAGGCTTCCTGTGCCACCTTACCCAGGCTTTCTGATCACCCAGTTCCCTTCTAGTTTAAATGTCTCTAAGCAGAAGGGCTTTCTTAGGTGGTTGAGTAAGAAAGCTTAAATACTTCCTACCTTCCATCTCAGACAATATGTTAAAAAAAAAAAAAGACTCAGCATTTTTTACACCATAAGAGAACCAGCCATAAGAGAAAAGGTTTAGACAGATAATCAGGGGGTTAGGATTCTTGTTCTGGCATGATCACTAATAGCAAGTGTGACTTTAACAAACACTTTACCTCTCTGGTCTCAGTTTCTTCTTCTATAATGTGAAGGTGTTGAATCTCATTTGACCTCCATGCTATGTTTTAGCTTTTGTTCAAATGGAATGTTACATGGAAGCTCAAAGGATGAAGCAAATAATAATAATAATAATAATAATTAATAATAATAATAGCACAGATCCTCTGGTATGAAGGAAATGTAATTTCTACCAACCCTCTCTATCTTTTAAATTCATTGAGTTTTCAAAGTATGATCTTTGGCCCATGCATGTGATTCATTATCTCTGGGGTTCTAAAAAGTAGAACCCTGGGCCAAATGTACTGAAAATCAGCTGGTATAGGTGAAATTCCAGAGTCTGTATTTAAAAAAGCATCTCAGGTAAACCTCCTACACAAAAATTTGACCACAGCAAAGCACTCCAAAAATTACCAGGCATATCTGAAATCCCTCTGTACTCCAACATTTAATAGTGCTTCTTAGAATTGTAAACTAAAGCCTTTTAAAATCTTTGCATTTCTCTCAGAAGATTCATATCACACATACGCATGTACACATGACAAACATACACTCATAGACTCATAAATGTTCTTAGAATTTCAACAAGTTTATTTAACTGATTACATACCTGAGTAATGTTCATCCATGGACAAACCCTGGTCCCCTAGTTAAAACCTTTACCATATTATATTGAAGCTTTCATGACATTTTGGAGTGAATATGGAGATTTGTTAGTCAGAGACTTTCTGAGATTAAATCTCACTATCTTGAATGCTAATATTGTATTAAACTAAATGTTGCCTGCAACCTATGAGCACCAGCCCAGTTTTCACACTGTTCAAAATATTTGATAATTTTTGTTTACTTGTTTTTCTTAATTCCCAGGTAGCATTACACTGAATTTTCCTCAAATACTTGACTATGGGAAAGAAATGACTAAACCCCAGGAAACAAACTGAAGTGACACTTTTCCAATTATGTTTGGAAGGACTGTTCAGGTCCCCAAATGGTTCATTTCTCAAAGTATGTCCACAGACATTCCTGCCGATGGAACGAGGGTCATGTCCTCCACCAGGAATGATATGGCCACCTCATTGCTAGAAACTCAGACATTCTTTACAGAGGACTCAGTAGCAAGCTTGGAACTGGTTTTCAATATGCCAAACAATAAAACTGTGTGGTGGCGCCAGGCACACCCATAAAGGCCTGCTCCATAAATATTCATGGGCCACGACAGGAGCAGGATGGTCTCTTCCCAAAAGGTTGCATTTATCTTTCACAGTGCCACCCAGATATGCCAGGAAATGGGATTTCTAGCATATAACAGAGAGGGAGTCCCATACCATTTAGATGGCTTCTTTTTTTTTTTTTTCCTCTGACAATCTCAGTAATTTTGGCTTTCATTCTGCAGTTGGCCAGACAGCAAAAGACCCTCTCAAGTCACCGCCCCCCTCCTGCCTCCTACGTGCTCCCAGTCAATAGGGAACCACTTAAGTGCATGAACATGAACTAATTTGAAGTTTGCTTTTCATCCCAGCACTAATAGGAGAAGAGGAATGTGTTTGTGTTTGCAAGTTTTCCATGTGGGTTAAGTAAAGATTGTTTGCTCAAGTTGGAAGCTTGGAGGAGAAAGAAAAAAACAAGACCCATGCCTCATCTTGTCCTTTGGAGGTAGGCAGAAGAGACATTGTTCCCAGTGCAGCTAAAACTTGTGGGCTGAGAAACCACTGGAGCCTCATCTCTGAGGTTTTTTGAAAAATTTCCCCACAGACTTCTCATTGTCAGCGACCGTGGCAGCCTGTTTTGTTTTGCCTTTTATTCCTTATTTATTGCCAAAGTCAATGGCAATGACAGTTAAGAATGGAAAGAGTAGCAACAAGGAGTGAAATGTAGGAATAAAGCATTGCTATAAACAAGAGAAGATGCTAAAAAGGGAAAGGAGTCCCTCTCTTCTAGGGTTGAAAGTGCTTTTCATCATCCAGAAAGACCAAAAGCAAAATTATTTTTAAAGGTAAATAGATAAGTAAAGCAGTGATTCATCCAGAGATCCAGGGACGCCTACCCCTTCCCACAAAAAAAAAAAAAAAAATGTTGCCTTTCCGTTCTTAGTAGATAAAACAGTGTTCAGAACAATGAGAAGAAATTAATTTTAAGGTATAAATTAAGATGTTTAATATTGAAGCAAAAGCCACAGAGGTTAAAGTACAAACCTACCTTTCATAAACTCAAGAAAAAGAAAAAACATCATGGAATAATTCCCACCCCCTCACCCCCGTAGCTGAACAATGACCAAACTCGGGATGCTGCTATTGTTTGGGGATTATTGAGGATTCCAAGTTTTCAATCTTGGCTTATCCATTTAGTGGAATATGCAGCATCTTCCATGCTTATCTTTGTGCTGTAGTTTTTATGACAAATCAGCAGCCTCTATTCTGAATGTCCTCACTTTGATCCATTTGTGAATAAAGGTCACTAATGAGAGAAAATATTTCCAATCTTCTCCATCACTGAAAGGAAGGAATCCAAGGTCCTTAACATCATCCATGTGGGCCTCTGTAATCTGATTCTTACTTATTCTTTAAGCTTCAGTTTCTAACATTTTGTCCCTTGAACTTTATATTCCAACATTTTCAGGTACAAGAATTTCCTCCAACTCATGAGCTGCGTTAGGCCTCTCTGGGTTTTCCTGTGGTATTCTCTCTCTCTTGGCAACCCTCCCTTTGCTCATTCTTTTCCCTCTCCCTAATCCTACTTATCTATCAAGTCATAACTCAGGTGTCACCGCATCTAGGAAGTCATTGTCAACACTCTCCACTATTCCTTCACATGGGATTAGACACCTGGACATGACATTCTCAGGAGAATTGCCATATTTTGATTGAAACTATTTTTGTGTTTATATCTTCTATTAAATCATATGTCCCTAAAAAGCAAATACAATGTCCTATTTATCTTTGTATCCCCTTTGCTAAGTAAAAAATGAAGGGGGGTGGGGACTTAATTGAATTGAATCAAAAAAAGGATAGCATGGAATGGAGGGGAAAACACTGAATTTCAAATACAAGGCCTGATAGGCAGGTCTACCTTACCTCCTCAACCCTCTGGCTGAGGCTCACTTTGTTGCTGACAACTTCAGTCTTCCTTGGTTGCCAGCAGTTTTTTGGTTACTCTCAAGGCATGGCCTATGTTGTCTTTCTCTTCTTGCCAGTAGAATTCCAGTGACGACAGTCTCTGCTCTAAGTCATTCAGGCAAAACAAATTAATTCTCTAATCTTGTTACTCACCTGGTAATAGCCAACAGCTGAAATCTAGTGCAGAAATGAACCAATAACCAGAACCCATTCCCTTATCAGACCATTATTTCCTCCACAATTGTTTTTTTTAATTTTTTATAGTTGTAGATGGACAGCACCACATAAAAATAAACATAAAGGCATGCTAAGAATCAAACCCAGTACCTCATGTGTGCAAGGCAAGGACTCTGCCACTGAGCGACAGCTTCAGACCCTGTAATTATTCTTGATGACTATCTTAAGTTTGAATTTACTGAAATAAACTTTTTGCATGAGACGCTCACTTATCCAACTCGTATTCTTCTCTCCAATTTAAGAACCCAACATATTGTCCAAAATATAGTATGCACTTAATGACTGTGCTTTATCATTTCTGTGATTCATTTTAATTATCTATGGTCAGATATTTTATGCAGGAAACATGATCATCTACTTAAATGTGTGTTATACACTTCATGATGTTGACATGTGGGAATAATCTTCTCAGCTAGAGAATACATTTCCAGCATGGCTTGCATCTATCATGGCCATATATCTAGTTTTTATCAATGAAACGAATAGAAAATACATTTGTCTTATTTGGTGTGAAGCTTTAAATTAGTGGTTGTAACTTCTCCATGCTCTCTAGTTCCTATTGGCCCAATGCAAACTTTTTCTGCATAGTATTTCACACTGTGTCACATTATGATCTCTGTCATAACTGATCAACTCTGCTTTTATAGTGCAAAGCAATCATGGACAATTCAAAAATATATGAGGCTGTGTTCTAGTAAAACTTGATTGACAGAAAAAAATATGAAAGGTCATACATAGCCCACAGGAAGTTAATTTGCCAACCCCTGTCTTAGAGGATAGCAGAGCACAAGACGGAATTAGCCTGAGTCCCATGTGGAAAAAACCCAGTAACACAGACCAGGATTACCTATCAACTTGCTGCATGTGTATAATAGCAAACTGCTATTTTATTAGGCCACTGAGATTTAGAGTTTATTTATTAAATAAGTTAGCATTGCTTTTACTAACTTATGATCCTAGTATAAAATAAAAGAATTGAAGATTAAGTATACAGTTTAAAAGGCCATCAAGATGAGCTTAATGCAGCACAACATGATTTACTTCTGATGCTTACCAGTTCCCCTGGCATTCTGGCTTTTAGGAATCATTTATTCTTGCTCACGTTTTTCTTCTAAGCAACTCTCCTGTCTCTTCTCTCATGCCTTATTAGGTGATCAAATAGACAAGCAATCAAATATAATATATTTTATTCTATAGACCCTTTTTAAAACTTTACTAGGTATTTACTCTATACATAGATACTGGTTTTTTCTTTATACTTAGCAAAGATACCATAATTAACCTAATAAAAGAAAATAGCCAGTATGTTCCACTCACAAATGCATTACTGTACTCTCTAGTCAAAGCTGTTTGGTGACCTGTGGGAAAAGAAAAATGCCTAGCTCCCTGTTTTGTGTCAATGTTCTATTCAAGCAATATAGTTTGAACCCCATGTGCCATAGAGTGTATTTAACTTCTAATTTCAAAGCTATTTCAGCCTAGATCACAAACTTATATCCAAAGTGTGGTGGAGATGAAGGGACTTTGATAGGGGATATGGGGTCATTAATACTTCAGCCAGGTCCAATTTTAAAGGATAAAAACAACCTAAACTCATAATCATTCTTGCCCTCTGATAACTAAAGAATTTTAAGTGGGTAATGTTTCTTAGCATGCTTTCTACTGCAAGTAAGAGCAAAGTTAAAATCCAAAGAAACTGATTTAAGTAAGATGTCCTAGAAATCCAGGATAGGATTCGGAAACAGTTTGATCAGATTTCTGCTTCTACTTCCTTGGAATTACCTTGTCTTTTTCCTCCTCTGTATGGTAGATACGTCTTCAAATGTCTTCCCTTATGGCTATGGAAGATGCAGACCTTACGGCTTCACATCACTCAAAGTAAGAGGGATCCCATCCTTTCTTCAATCTGTTTTGACTTGAATATAATGGTCAAGTAGTGTTGATTTATCAAAACCTGTGGTTCTTGCCTGTGTCTGAGGCAATTACTGCACCAAGGGGAATGGAAGAATGCCGACAGGCTCTTGCTAATTAGGGCCCACCATATCTGCATACTAGCCATGTAATACAGATCTGGAAAGACAGTCATAAAGTCCACCACACTAAGTAAGACCAACACATCTGGGGCCTTCCCTAGAGTCTCTCTCTCCGAGGACAGGCATCAGTTCCACATGCACCTAGATTTCATGCTACTCTACCCCACCAACTGGCTAGACAGACTCTGCTTTGCTGCTTTATAAGAAACCATTCCCATGTCACTGCTGAGAGAACTGAGAATCAGTGAATTAAATCACTCTCCTAAGATGTTGCAGCTAGGAAGTGGTAGGGCAAAATCGCAAATACAGCTCCACCTGACCCAATCCCATGTTCTTATGCCCCATCTGTTGTCTCCCACTCAAAAAACAAGCCAAAGTTAGAGGATACTATCACCCCAGCCTGGCCTGCATATTAAGAGGGGTTACATTCTGGAAACTCCATTCAAAGAGTAGACTCTGTTCGCTTATATTCAGTGTTCACTGTGAATACAGAACTTAGTTTGAGTTGGAAAAAGTGCACAGTGGATGCTTGTAACCATCTCAGTGCCTCAGCACAACTCTTGCATTGAATAGATGTGTGTGTGTAGGGGGTGTGTGCATGCGCCCTAGCCCCTTTTTCCCCAGTGGCTTTTAAAATCTTAACAGAATGTTGCCTTCCTGAGTTCTCTTTGTGAACCTTTGTCTACCCAGATCCATTCCACTCCTCTTATATTGCATGGCTAGTATGCAGATTGGGTGGGCCCTAATTAGCAAAAGCCAGTCAGCATTCTTTCATCCCCTTTGGTGCAGTAATTGTTTGATTGTGAAGAAAAAAAAAAAAAAAAACTTCAGCAGTCTGTGACACATGGCTGACCTCCCTTCAGAAACCTTCCAGTGTGTCTCACAAAATCATCGCAGGGTTGTTACACAGCAATATTCCAAGCTGTCCAAATTTTATTTTTAATTTAGCCTCCAGACAGACCAGACCCACTCTTAACACAGGCTCAGTACTTGAGGGAGGCTAAGATTAGGTACGCAGAAACCTTCTCCAGTTCTTAACTGCATCATCCTCAAGTGCCTAGGTGGTAGGATGGTACATTGATTGCATGCAAGTATAGCAAAGGACTAAATGCAGGAGCTCCAACTTATACAATTCTGAATTTACTACTCAGTTTGCCTACTTAACATGATTTGGGACAAATCATTAAGCTCTCTAAACCTCTGTTTCACATATCTGCAAAACTGGAATACACCATGTATCATGAGTACAAGGTCTAACACATAGAAAACATTCAAAAAAGTTCACTGCTACTGTAATTATTACAAATATTAATTTTTATTTTTATTATTCTTATTATTCATCAGAATTAGCATTTTACTCAAATGACCAAATTCATTCTATTTTGTCACTGTTAGATATTAGCTGCATATGATTTCCATCTGTTTAATATACTGCCTTTGGGAATCTAAACTTTAATTTAGATAAAGGTCTATTTCCCTCTTTCATATAAAAAGAAAATAAACAAACAGATGCAAAACATATTTTTAATATCTTGGCTATTTGCTTTCTGATTTATGGTATCTAGTACTGTGCTTAAATTTTTTTATTCCATTTCTTTTTTGTTAGCTAAAGTAGCAGATCTTCTTAAAATTTCCTTTAGTAATTACTTTTGATACTTACCAAGTCCAAGATACTAAGACACAGGCCCTGTAAAGAAAATATCATCTCTACACAGTCAATAGATCCAGGTTGCAATGGGCTTAACCTGAAGCTCTGGTCTGTGAAGCACCTCAGTGTTATCTCCCAAGGGCCTTGGAGCTAATGAAACATGTTGCAATCCTAATATCTACTTAAGCAAATTGAATGTGACCATCCAGGAAAATTACTCTGTTGTCATAGTAACTCTTTTTACTACTTAGGTCAAGAAGGATAGGGGAAAAAATTGGCAGCAAACTCTACAACCTAAAATAAAGTTGTGGGAGGTATGAAGCAGAGACAAATGAGGAATTTAATTCAATATTCAAATGAGGAAAACACCTGAAATGCAATGTGTTCCCCATAAAAATTCTTCCTTAGCATTCTTAGAAGATTGGGGGTGTCTGAGCAATCGATGCACAGAATGTGAACCATCGAAGACCTCTTAGGAGGTCTAATTTGAGTCCATCATTTTACAAATAAAAACAGAAACCCAGAGATGTAAAACAACTTACCCAAATTTATACCCAATTATCAGCCCACACAGAAGCAGAAACAAGATGTTACTGCTTTCTTTCCCTGAGCTTTTCTTATTCTACCCTTGGGACACAATGGTAAAAATAAATAAATAAATAAATAACACTCAAAAGACCTTTTGGAGTCTATGCTATTATCTTATATTTTAATAGTTAAAAAAGATTAACTCAATACAGCAAGACAGAGACAGGTTAACCTCAAACTGGTTCCAGGACTGGACAGTTATCAAAAAAGTTAAAAAAGATCTCATTCATCAGCCATCAATTACACATCAATCAACTTTGTGGTAGGTACTCCGCTGGCTCCTGGAGATCACAGATGATTTGGTCAAAACACTTGGGCCACTCACAGTGCTTATAAAAGGAGAACACCTTATGGTTATACGAAGAGCCAAGAGTCTGAAAAATCTCTGGCTTCAAGGGATTTATTTTCCATTTCACAAACCTTAGAACATATGGCAAAGTTATGGTACTAACTAGCAACAGCTGCAGCCCGATTTTAACTCTATGATGCTTTCAAAGCCAAAAGGGGGCAGGAATTGCAAAACAAGCGCCAGTTGTCGTCAACGAAAAGGCAGATGCTAGCTAGTCAAAGAAAGAGAGCCCAAGAAATTGAGCAGGAACACAGCATGGTTCAAAAACGGGGAAACTGGCTCCTTTATGCACAACATTTGTAAAATATATGTTTAGGTTAACGTCTTTGTACCATGCTAATCTTGGCTAAATGCCAACTCATCATTTGATATACCAGATCAGGACCGGGTGTTATGTCTTGTCCAACAATGATCCTTGTCTTTTCGTTTGTTTGTTTAACTTTCTTTGTGGTTAGAGAGAATCCCTGGATTCCAACTGATTGCAGAAGAAAGATGTCTTGGTGATCATTCTCAGATCAGCATACCAAGACCAAGAGGCCATCTGAGGATTACCCAGACTGAAGTCCATCAGTAATAGCAGGAGTAATTGTTAACAGAGAGACCTCATAGAGATATGGGAACATCAGTCTACATTAAATAAAAATGTAGTCCTGCCATGGAACCCTGCAGTGGATTCTGTTTCTCTAGTCACACAGTCAAAAGGGCATAAAATAGATGCAAATAAATGTTTGTTGGGTGAATGGAAAGGTAAGTAGTTGGATAAGAACAATCATGGTTAAAAGTGATTGTGTTGCTAATTTCTAAATACATGGACACATGCAGTCGGTCACTCACTTAGAGAACAAATATTATTTGGTTGGCTGTCAGGTGCCAGATTCTGTTCTACATGTTAAAGTTAGTAGCAGCAAAAATGTCAAAGCCCTGTCTGTCATGGACCTTACATTCTAATGACAGGAGACAGAAAACTGACCAAAAGAAAAGTTCCATGTTGGTAATAAATTGTATGGAACAAAAAAACACATCGAGGGGTACAGGTTGATGAGAGTGGAGGCAATACCATAAATGACAAAGATGGCTTCTCTGAGAAGGTGATATCTGAACCCAGACCTCCAGGCGGAAGAAGGATCCTGAGGAGAAAACAGGCTTAGAGTGTTTGAAAAACAGAAGTACAGTCAGTACGACTGAAGTAGAGAAGGCCAGGGAAAGAGAGGTAGGTGATAAGGTTACGGATTAGGCAGAGACCAGAGCACATGTCACTGTAGGGAACTTGAGATCTTCTATAATTGGCTAACCATTGGAGGTTTTTGAGGAGTTCAGTAAGGGGATCTGACATACATTTTAAAAACCTTACTCTACTTTATGAAGAATAAACTCAGGAGAGATGGAGAGGGGTGAAGGAGAAACGTGGGAAGAGTTGATGATAATCCAGGCAAGGTGTCAATTTGTCAGGGACTTGGAAGTGGCAGTTCCAGGAGTAAGAAATGGTCAGAGGAGAAACCAGCAGAACTTGTTGATGGATTGGATACTAAACAAAGAAATAATTCAAATATCACTTCTGAGATTGGGAACTAAGCACAATTGAAGAAATGTATGGGTCTTATTTCTGAGATGGGAAAGAGTGGGGGAGAATTTTTGCAGGTGAAATTGAGAAGCATTAAGTTTAAGAAGTGTGTTGAACCTGAGATGAGAGACTACCTTGGTGGCTACAGATATATCTGGAACTCAAGGGAAGGGCAAGGTCTAAATATAGAAATCTGGGGGTCAAAAATGTATGAGCTGGTTGGTTGGTAGTAACTACTGAAACACTGCATTAAGGATTCTGAAGTAGTGTTAGTTAACTGAGAAAGAATGCTGAGATTGATTAGCAATAGAGTATCAATAAACTCAATAATTTGGGCATCTTAAACACAGAAAAAGGGATTATAAATCAGAGTTATGACTATGAAGTCATATAGCAATACATTACTCCAGGCAAATATTTTTATACAGCAAGATATGTTCTAGGACCTCAGTCAGGGCATATTTCTGTACTAAAAGGAGGAATCTACTACAGGTGAGATATAAATAATAACTATCATTCATTGAATGCTTAATTTTGGGCCATTTACATTTCCACTTAATCCTTATGATGAGCTTGAAAAATAGGTACTACTTGTCTTGATTTGCAGAAAATTAAATGAGAATTTTAGTGACCAAGTTTATGAAGTTAGGAAATGGTGTCACCAAAGTTCAAAATCAAGTCTAACCTGCAAATTGGTGCCACCACTCTGGAAAGCAGTATGGAGATTGCTTAGGGAACTTGGTATGGAACCATCATTTATCCCAGTTATCCCATTCCTCAGTATACACCCAAAGGACTTTAAAATCAGAATGCAGTGATGCAGCCACATCAATGTTTATAGCAACTCAACTTACAATAGTCAAGCTATGGAACCAACTTAGGTATTCTTCAACAGATGAATGATTAAAGAAAATGTGATTATATATATATATATAAAATCATAGGGGCAAGGAGGGAACACATGCTGAAAACTCATTTTTGCTCTTTATTTCACTAGTATTAATAAACTCAGAAGTGCAGTGCAAGACTAGAGCAGGACTAAATCTGAGTTAGGTGGCTTCTGAATAAGGAAGCAAAGCAAGGACTCTTCTACCTTTGTAAGGCAAGGACATTCTCCCAGAGTGAAAAGCATCATTTCCTTAGCCATCTTTGCATCCAGAAACTTGTAAAGGGTTATGCATAAAGCTGTTCACTCTTCTTCCCAATCTCTCTCCAGGAAAACACTAGGAATGCACAGACTCCCAAATTAACATCATTACATGGTGAGTCAGCTTTTTATTACATAGGCCAAGAATCCACCCTGGCTGATTTAGATATCCAACCAGACATCAAAATTCAAGTTGGCAGATATTAAACTTAGCATCCAACATGTGCAAAATTCATCTGTAATTTCCAGATGAATAAGACATCCCTGCTACCCTCATGGAATTTAAGAAATGATAACATACACAAACACACATACATACATACACAAATACAGTTATGAGGTAGATTATAAATGTCGTCAAGAGCTACAGATATTCTGTTCTCAGAGGGATTAAAAACATCATGTGAGAATTAGGACCTGTTCAATAGATTAGTTAGTTAATTTGTTTGCTTTAAATTGACTATGGCCTGAAAAAAATAATCTGCATTAAAAACAAAAATCAAGGGGAAACTATGGACCACGAAACCTTTGCTTTGAATGCTTTTTAAGGAAGAAGGTCTGGGGTAGAGGGAGATACTTCCATGTCCTCTTTGATGATTCTCTAGACTGAAAGATTTGATGGTATTTCAGAAGTAGATAAACCTATTTGAGAATTTGATAAAAGCTACAGGTATTTGCTCAAAAAATACACTTGAATCCTCAGGTAAGAAACCCTGAGTTAGACTGTTCCCTAATTCCTTCAAAAACTCCAACGAATGCCTTTCCAAGAAAAGCCACGTCTACCCACCTTCCCACTAGACCCCATCCTGGCTGTTTACACCATAAGTCAATGCGACAAGCTTTCACTGAAACTAGGAATGGCTCTTCTGCTTGTTGAACTAACCCATGTCAAACCTCTGGAATGTTTAGTCTGATGGTACAGCACATACTCCACTAAAGGGTACTGAGCCACTCCCTCCTTAGGAAGGCTCCCCAGCCAGTGAGGACAGTTCCACACTCTCCACAGAGGAGGAGGGGATAAGTGCTTATTTGCGGCAGAAGCTTGCAAATTAAAATGACTCCAGAGATATTTAAACATTTGAAAGACTTTACCATCAAAATACAGGCACACCATCATGCCCCTAACGTATATATGCTTTATGATGACAATTCTTTCGGTTTAGTAATTCAGGCTGTGCTACACTGGATCTACTGCCGAGCAGAGATCACATGTAGATGGCATCACGTGACTAATGATATGAGTTAGATTATTCTTAGTTTAATGGTTCCCAACAAGGTGGTGAGGCTTCACCAGACCTACTTAAGAGATGGCCAACTGTTAGCTTATGGTTCGACTTGTAGGTTTATTTTATTTAGCCAATAATTTTCTTTAAATCTTGGAATATTTTAATATTTTAAAACCAGGATAGAAAACATAAAACTCCGGATTTCTTAAGGCTTTTCAAAAATTCTGGACATCCGACAAAAATGGGTCCACTGGTCATATTTCTACATGGTAATAATCGGTTTAAGTTGAATTATAATTGCCCCTTTGAGAAAACACATGGGCTCTGCAGTTTGCCACAATCTTGCTGGCTTGCATCATATTGTATCTGATGTGCTTCATGCATTTCTAATTATCTGCCTGGCCCCTGAACACATGAGTTTTCACTCACTGATCTAGATACTACAACATAAATTATTAGAGAATAATAATACAGTATGTAAGCTATGGAATCAAGCCTACCTGGATTTGAATCTTTACCATCTACTAGATAGATGAAATGTTTTACTTAATTTTTATGATCCTAGTTTTCTCACATATAAAAATGTACCTAGGTTATTTATCATGATGCTTATTATATTCTCATCTACAAATAGTTTTGAGGCACAATTCATTAATAACTTCAATTAATAATCACTTTTCCTCCTGGGAAGGAGCAAACTTTTATGCCCCATTGAAATCCAGCTTAGTCATGTGACCGGTTTTGCCAAGGAAATGTAATCAGAAATGAGATATGTTACTTCCATAGGAGTTTTTAAAACTGGTTTATCATACTTTAGCATTTTCTCTATACCCCTGCAACTGATGCTGCTCTAGATACTTGTCCATCTAATTTTTAGGTCCCAGGGGGAGTTCAGGATAATGTGGATGACAGCCCCTGGCTGACTCATAGCAGACATGAACAATGAGTCAGAAATAAGCCATTTTTGCTCAAAACCATTGAGATTTCAGAGTTATTATTATGGTAAAACCAACCCATCCTAACTGATATTGTGGTAGTAAATATTATTTTTATGACTATCACAATTATGACTATTATTCAAGACAATTGCCTTTTCCAAACCTCTCTTTGTTTCTAGAGTGTTTTTAGTCAGCTTCTTTGCTGCTATGACCAAGAGACCTGACAAGAATACAGAGGAGGAAAAGTTTATTTGGGGTTCACAGTTTTGGAGGGCTCAGTCCACAGATGCTCAAATCTATAACTCTGAGCTCAAGGTTAGGCAGAACATTATGGTGGAAGTGTGTAGAAGAGGAAAACAGCTTAGGACATAACAACCAGGAAGCAGAGAGAGCTCCACTCACTAGGGATAAAATATATCCCCCCAAATTATGACTCCAGTGACACTCCTCCTCTAGCCACACCCTACCTGCTTATAGTTACCACCAGTGGATAAATGCCCTGATTAGGTTAAGGCTACCATAACCCAATCATTTCACCTCCAAACTCTCTTGCATTGTCTTATAACCGAGTTTGGGGGGAACCCCTTATATTAAACTATAACAGAGTTCCTAGCAAAGAGAGCAGGAGACCCAGGAAAAGAGCAAAAGACACCAATGCTGTTCTTTTAATCAGATCTGCTTCCCCCTCCCCATTCCATTACCCACTTTGAGTTTCCCTTGATGAAATCCACATCTCATAGTCATCAGTGTTCCAGTGATCACAAAGCTCGGGAAAGGGAAACAAATCATTCCTCTTCACACCGAGATTGCATCTCGCTCACAGTGTGAAAGTAACCACAATCTTATTCCTATGTCACAAAGATGTGCAAGGAAAATACCAGTTTTTCTCTACTTTCAATTTTTCTCCAAAGCTGTTACCTTTTGGGTTAGTAGGGGAAAATTACCTTTAGTTGAATCCAGAAAATTTGGTCTGACTCAATGATATAAACCAGAAGTTAGGAAACCTGAAAGTCTGTCTATTTTTATAAATGAAATTTTATTAGAGTATGGTCACACTAATTTACATATTTTTATGGCTGCTTTCACACGGAAAGAATAGAGTTGAATAGCTGCAATAGAGTTTATATAGTTCACAAAACCTAAAATAGGTGCTGCCTAGCTCTTTGTAGGAAAAATTTACCCAAAAACTTTAAACAAGAAGACTTTTTTGGAAAAAAATTCCTTAGTCTTTCAGATCTCTTCCCATTCAACTTCTCTCCATGATGTTATCTGAATTTTAAATGGTCTGTGATTTCTATGACCACATAGTAAAAGGAGGAGGAGAGAGACTGGGGCTTTAAGTGCATGGGCTGGATACCGTCTGGATTCTTGTTCCTAGCTGTTGCATAGTAGCTGGTATGATTGTTCACTGAACTAATTGACACTGGAATGAGACTAGTCTTATTCCCAAATGTGCTATTGACATTCAATGCTGAAGTTCACAGCTGGTGAAACTCATGGTCTGTTCATTTTGCCTGGTCATCATTTGGTATTTTCCTTGATGACCTGGCTACAGATGATGCTGTAGACTCCACTGCAGGTCAGATGAAATTCCCAGGCAGTAATCAATTACAGGACCACTTTTTCTCAGGAAGAACTTCTGGCAAATTTTCCAGACAGAATCTCAAATAACCTCCACATCCTATCTCAAGGACATATCATAAATTCTTCATGGGAAATACAGGTAAATAGGGAGGGCTATGCTCCGGCTTTCCTTCTGCTCAACCATCCTGTGATGCCAAGGTTCAAGTGGGTTAGACAAACTATAAGAAAACTACCTTTCAGAATCTTAAGCAGAAAAAAGAAAAAAATCTCTCAGCCCCCAATACTCCCTTCATGTCCTCTAACACTTCACCTCTAATATTTCATTTCAAAGGGTAGAGAATGAGACACAGAACTGCTCATCTGCTACTTCTACCCCCCAAATTCCTCTAGCTGATATGAGTAATTATTTCCACTTTGCATTTCCTGAATACTCAAAATTTCTATTACTAAAATTCTATAATCAAGCCTATCAGGCCAGGGTCTTAATACATTAAAACACAGGAAGGAGGGAATATGAGAATTTAAAATTTTAATATGTTAGTTTCTTTCAACAAACTTGGACTGTAACACTATTGTGTTGTCACAGCTTTGAGAAACCCTAATTGGGGTGTCAGAAGCCAAATGTTACATTTCCATTCCTGTTGAAACATATGATAGATATAACTCTTGGGCTTACTTGAGGAAAGTCATATACACTGAGAAGTAAAAGTGAAAAACACATTAAAACATTCAAAAATATTTCTCATAAATTATGCACGGGATCAAATCTACTTGAAGGGACCAGATATCCATGAAAAATACATAAGAAATTAATTATGGAAACTTTAACTATTAATACAAAGGGATCACCTTTAAGCCTCTTAGTCAAAAAGTTGTTAGATCTTCCTCACCAGAAGTGGACTAGACATTTTAGAAAGTGAATTTTTCAGATGTTTCTAAGCCCAAGTATCCCCCTCTTTGAAATCCAGTGTTTAACAGGAAGTTAACTGAGGTTGCTCCCAGCTACGGAATCAACTTCAAAATGAGGCAATGTAGCATGATAGTAAGAGGACAGTGTGTGGAGTCTTAGAGCCCTGGATTTAATCCTAGCCCTAGCTTTTTGTTGCTGTGGATACCTGTTCATGGCCATCCCAGAAATTATCATGGGCCTTTAGATCTAAGGGACTGGGACATCATTTTGATATTTTTTTCCCTCCTATCCGGACCACCTTGTTTTACTTTATGTTTTTTTCACAGGCAAAAATTGTCAATCCCAACCACTTGCTCTTTAAACAAAAATAACAAAAAAAAATATTACTTTTAAGTAAAAGAACAATTGTTCTACCCAGACTACCATATACATCAGCAAAGTTAGATTCCAGTTAGGCCGACTCTCAGAATCTGATTGAACACCCTTCTCTTTTTACCTCTCCCATGTGACAACTGAAGGTCTAGCCCCAGCCTCCAGAGTTGAGCCACTCAAGTTTTTAAGGGTACCCCTATATTTATAGGTCCTAACCCATGAAATTCCCCACAGTCTTTTTTTTTGTGTTTCTTTGTCATTATTTCTTCAGATTGAGAGGCCATTCAGATTGATGTCTGGTCATTTATTCAATGGTATTAAGAATTATTTTGTCAAGTGCTATAAAATTAGAAAGATATAATAGTAATGTTAAATATTTACCAAACTTCAAGACATGGGGCGACTCCAAGATTGGTCACAGTTTTGATTGGGAATTGAAATGACCAATATCTTCAAAAGATTAAGGAGAAATAAAGTAACAGTATATCTGTTTTTTATATATGTAGCTTTTGCCAAAGCACCCTAAATTCTTCTTTAAGTTAAAACCCACTCCATTTCTGTAATTCATTACAAAGGGCTTTTCTTATCAGGGAAAAAGCAGAACAGAAGCATCATACCTATAGGTTACAATGACAATTATGGTATAAACTTCTAAATGTCTGCAACATTCCTCAAGTACTAATGAATCTTTCTCACTCCTTTGTGATCTTGAGTACAGACTTTCTCATTTTACCTAGAAAAAAAAAAGTGATAATGTTAAGGAGAACTTCAAGTGATTTTAGGGAAGGTTCTAAGGACAAGTACAAGATAAGGCAGGTCCATGGAACAGATATGAATCTGAGGCAGGGAAGAAAGCCAATGGCAGCAGAGGGCAGAAACATATACTTCATGTCTTATTTACTCTTCTATCAACACTATGAGACAGTAATAGACAAGTTAAATAACTTGCCCAAGATCATACAGCAGAATCAAGGTGTATAAGCAACCAAGCAAGCAAACTCCCTGTTTGCCAATCTAAAACTTCCCACCACCTCCTAGAATCTGAAATATAGGATCATAAGAGAAGAAATAAGAAGTAGCTGAGATCAGGAGAAGTTGAGAAATGGAGTAAAAACTGTAAGGCAGGACAATGCAGAACATAGACCATGAACAATAGCTAGCTATGAATGAGGATTCATTGCTTGTGGGGCCTTTTACATCAAAGAATCTGAAATGCATCAACAATTGAATGACAGATATTTCATAAATCATTAGCACATAAACTGTTGTCTTTAATCAAAGGACACTGGGAAGTAGGCAGTATTTAACACAAAGAACAAATCTCTAAATAATGCAGTTGTATGAACCAATAGGAAGGTTTTAGTATAACCAAGGCAAAAGTAAAGAGCAAATAAAAGTCAAGAAGAGTTGGAGGATTTGAAGAATTACTATTTCTTTGACATTGAAAAAGGGAGTTGCTCAATTTTTCTGGATATATAGGTAATTTAAATACTATTGATAATTCAACTAAATATTCTGTTATATCTTTCAATATAAAAATTGAGAACAAAAAATAAATAAATGGCTGCCACTTACTATGGTCTAAATGCCATCCAAAACCCATGTGTTGAAATTCAAACTTTTTTTCTGGTTGTCCTAAGAGATGGGACCTGTTGGGAAATGACTTGGGGCCCTCATGAATGAATCAACACCTTTAATATAAGAGGCTTCAGAGAGAATCTTCTGCTCTTTCTCACTCTTTCATCACATGAGGGCACAACCCTACAGGAAGCTTCACCCACTGTCATTTTGGGAGAGAGACCAGGACCCTACCAGATACCACACCTGCTATGCCAATATCTAGGACTTTCCAGCCTCAAGAAATATAAGGAATGCATTTCTATTGTTTGTAAATAACTCAGTCTGTTTTATTTCGTTACAGCAGCCCAAGTGAACTCACTCCTGCATTCAAAGGGCTTATAAACCTTGAGGCACATATAACCATAGAGAAAGCATTGGAATATTTTTTTTCACTGAAAAAGAATATGTAAAAGGGTGTTTAAAATGTGTAGAATTTTATACTCCAGTTTTGGGGGGCAGTGACTGAAATTAAGCTCCTTTCACCCCAACACAGACCCTTTTACTACAGTTTCCATGGAGACTTGAGAATTTCTATTGTGTGATAAAATACCATTAAATTTAAAACCTAAGTGTATAAAGCAAACACTGCTATTTGCATGAATTGGATCCACCAGGAAAGGTTTCCAGGAGGTATAAAGGTAAAGAAAAGTGAGTAACATTTCATTCTACTCCATGACAATTTGTCCTTTCTCTGAACTCTAAAACACAATTTAGCCCTTTATCACAGTGCCTGCTAACTGTTCCCTAGTTGTTAAGTTGGTATCCTTTATCCTCAAACAAGGTTTCAAAATCCTGAAAAGCAGAAACTGAGTCTTCCACTCCTTTCTACTACCTTCAATGTCCAGCTTGCAGCCAAACACAGAGGTGGTGCCTGCTGACAGATGTAAAGAATCTTCTTGAGCTGACAGATGTAAAGAATCTCAGTCAAGAGAAAGAAGAGAAAGGCTCAAGGAAACTTTGACAAGCAAATTTGGGATGAGTTTTGCAATTTTAATGATACTCATATTAAAAAAAAAAAACCTGCGTTTTCAGAGAAAGAGAAAGAGGAGTCAGAGAGAGACTGCATACATCAGAGACCTAATTCAAGGCAGCCTAGGGAATCAGGGGACTGGCTGATCCTCAATTCATGCTTACATTGTCATTTACTGGCACACACAGAATATATTAGCATTCCTT
Source organism: Ictidomys tridecemlineatus (assembly GCF_052094955.1). Classification (NCBI taxonomy): domain Eukaryota; kingdom Metazoa; phylum Chordata; class Mammalia; order Rodentia; family Sciuridae; genus Ictidomys; species Ictidomys tridecemlineatus. The sequence goes on from NC_135480.1 coordinate 35,413,775, forward strand.
TAGTGGTGCTTTACTGTAGATTCTGGTGGCTATAAAGGGAGCAGAAATCACAGTCTCTGTCCCTTATAAAACCTGTGGATTTAGAGACGATTCAAAAAGCCTCTTGGATGTCCACCTGTGTTTCCCTCTCCTTTTGTTCACTTGTTCATCACTGATTTTTGCATCATATTATTTAAAGTCAATTTGTGCCAGAAACAATAATTATGCTATATGACTAGATAACATTAATTTTTTTAAAAAAAAAGTCTTAACCCCTCTTCAAGCATTCAGAATGTCTGGGAAATTTGATGAGCCATATAAGGAAAGAAGTGAGAGCCCACAGGAGAAGAAATGCTTCTTGATTTGGGCTCATTTCTCAGCATGGAGATTTTAGTTCCTACATGTATTTTTCTTTCTCTCTGTGCTTTCTAGCTTTGTCTTTTTTTTTTTTTTTTAAGGCCTGAATTGTGCTCACTTCTTTCTCTGACTAAAAACAGCAAATATTTTGGTTTGAGGACCTCACTTGGCTTTCAAAATGATGACTTGCATGGGTTTAAATGTTATTAGAAAAGACGATGGGTCTGATAGTTTTTTCCTACTCTGTTTCCCCACCCACCAAGGGATTTGTTTAAAAAAATATCTGAAATCCCTGCGTTATATGAATAACCGAAACACATAAGCAGACATAAACTCTCAGCCTTGACTTGGCAAGAGGATATACATTATAATTCCTCACAATTGGATGGGACAAGCCAGGAATGATATAAGGGAGGGGCTGAGGTGGGTGTAGACACATCCCAGTAGCATGCTTAAAGTCTACTTTAGGAGAGATCTTATAAATTGGAGCAATATGCATAACCACAATTATTGATAGTTCTTTTCTTCCTTTTCTCCTGCTGTCATCTTCCAATCCTTCTTCCAATCCTTCTAACTCATCAAGAAGTTCTCAAATACGTTTTGAGAGTTGTCCCTTTTACAGCCATTCTTCCTACTGTCTGTATATACGACTCCTTTTATTGTAGCACAAGTTATCATGGTGCTTTACAAGTATTTTTACCTGGTTGTCTCTGTGGTTTCTGTCTCCTACTAGCCCATGTTGTTCTTAAAATTGGGACCATGTTGTATCATTCCAAATCTCTGGAAGATAACAGTGATGATATGAATCCACTTTCCGTTACTATAATGAAATGCCTAAGGCTGGGTAAATTTTAGAGAAAAAGTTATTTAACTCACAGTTCTAGGAGTTCAAAAGCATGGTAAATCAGCTGCACTATGATGAGCACCTCATGACAGATAGCATCTCAATAGCAGGAATGCATTCAAGAGGGGAAGATAACAGGACAGGGTGCCTGAGAGAGATTAAGCTCCCAAGAAAACTATTAATCCTTTCTCAAGACATAGCTTCAATGACCTAAGTAAGGACTAGGCTCCACCTCTTCACCACACTATGGACCAAGTTTCTAACACATGAACAGGAGGACACACTCAAACCATATTCCAACCACAGAAATGACTGACATATCATAGATGTACAGTAGATATTTAATAAATTAATTAATTTAAAATTATTTGTATTTGCCATTTACTGTTTTAGGCATTGTGATTTGTTGTGATGTATGTCCTAACTGATCCTTATAAAACCCTATAAGGTAAGAACCTTCATCTTTCTCATCTCAATACCTCATCTGTACTTCAGTTTCCTCGTTTGTAAAAAGGAAATGACAATAAGACCTACAGAGAAGATAATTGAAGCATAGACACATGAAGTGACTTACTCAAGGCACATAGTAAGAACTTGAGGGAGATTTTCAGGTTGGGCCTTTGACACCAGAGCCTCAGATCCTACTTAACTACATTATTCTGAATGAATGGGAAGGCTCCAGCCCCACTGAGTAGGATCTCTTTACTGGGAAAAAACCTTAGTTTTACCTCAGGGGTAACATGGCAGTGGGTTGAGGTAGAGAGAGAGATTTCTACTTTACAGTCCTCTCCTCATCTTCCCTGGGTGCTCCTGAAGCGTTCCCATGGGTATATTAGACAGTTTGGAGTTTGGATATTACCGCTAGCAGTATATTGCTATAGCAGTAATATCCCAACTCCAAACTTATGTTCATATAAAACATAAGTTTAATATCCTAAATTATTTGTTAAATGCAGTGTATGTGCTAAATATACTGAATTATTTGCCCAAGGACACACATCTAGCAAGTAGCAGAAATCAGGTCTCCTGGCTTCAAGACCAGTGTTCTTTCCACTACATCACACCAAAGGAATTGATTTCCAACCTTAGTTTCATGCCACAGAGGCTGTCCTAGTTATATTACAAAATATGTAGCAAAATTTTCAAAGCAAAATTAAAATGTTGAAATTTTAATGCCATGTGTTTTGAGTTGATAATCAGAAAATGAGACTAACTGTAGAATCAAATGATCGTAAGATAATATCAGTGCTAAAATACTGCAAACCTAAAAAGGTTGAAGTCTGCAGTAATATTCAATCATGCAAACTATACTTACACATTCAGATTCTGACCTTGAACAACTAATCCTTAGGAAATCCACAGTCCATTAGTTTTATGCAGTTGTATTTGGTTGGAGCAGCAAATGAGTTGGTGTTTTTCAAAACAAGGTAATGAAAGCCTAGTGTTTACTGTACTATCATGGGTTCCTCTCTGCCCAGAATTTTTGGAATTTTAATAATAACCAACGTCAATGTTTAATTTAAAGCTAGAGCACACTGGTTAAGAAACTGCTAAAAATAATCTGCTTCATATTGATGGCTTTGGCTTTGTTGACTCATAAAATGTCAGAGTTGGAAAAAAATAACTAACGGAAGCTTTAGCTATGATTGTACCTTTAATTATTGATGTTCCATTCTTTGTCTTCAGACCCAACAGGCAAGATGCAGTATGACAGAGCAGTGGCCACATGATGAACTAAGCATGAACAGGCTCAATCTTGATTCTGCCCACCAGACTTCTAATCTTAGCTGTAAAAATCTTGGAGTCCAGTGTTGGCTAATTTTTCTGGCATTATTCCATACTAAATGGTAAGAAGGACAGGGATAGACATGAGTTCCTAGATCTAAAAAATAGAAAACAAAAGGATGTCTATGTTCTTAGCCCTGCCACACATGAAGGTCTGTGCTTGTGTGTTACAAGAATAGTTCCATAACTGATTCCTCTCATTTACAACAAAAACTCTAGAATCAGGAGATTCAGGAACTCTCACTGTTGGTATGGGTCAGAGATGGGATTAAAGATCAGAAGTGAGTTCTAGTCTTGCCTTATACCAATCATGTGTGCCCGAGTTATTCAACCTATAGTGTACCTGCCTCAATGTGTACCTGATGTACCTAAAATATCCTCATTAACCTTCAACTACCATTTCCTCAGGCCAGACACCATGCTTAGTACTTTACATACATTAAATCACTTCATTCTACACTCACATAAGGTACTCACATTTGTATCTTTTCCCCCACATAATACTAGTCAACTCTGTGAACCCTGTACTTAAACACTCATAAAATGAAGAGCCAGAACCAATTTGTGAAGTCACAAATGGAGACATGACATAGGCTTTCCAGGAGGTATCAACACACAGGTGAATCATGAATTGCTCATGACAATAGGAATAAGTCAGCATTCAAGGTTAGTTATTTTTTGTCTCCAGTTCCCTTTTCTAAAATTTATCAATTTCTGACATTTTCATACACCAAGAACACAAAGTCAAAGGAAACCTTGCACTCATTACCCCCCACAGGATCTGATTCAATGGTTTGCAGCTTTGAGGTACAGCAGGCAGACAAAATCTTCGGACATCTCAACAGCAGTTAAAGAAGCACCTGCTATAAGATGGAACTCTTCCCACTGTTGGCCTAACAACCCACCCCCAGACCTACCATAAAGTGGAAAGCACCACAAGCGGCTTCACTGTGTTTCTAGAAACCCCAAATATAGAGGGTGGTTCTTAACCACAAAGATTAGACTGGCCCCAGAATGTTTTCATATAACACCAGTATCAGCTGCACATAGAATTGCTCTCTCAAAGCAGGAACCAGTCATACCCTGTGTTCAACACATTTGTTGCTTTCATCATCCATTTAATGAACTTCTCTGACAAGCTATTTGTACTAGGCTACTAGAGTCCTATAACCTATATAATAAAATGAGAGGAGAATAGTAGTGGTACCAGGAGCTAACTCCAATGTGAACACAGAAGAAAGGAAATCAAGGCAGATTATGGGAGAAAGGGGGTTCCAGAAAGGGCTGTTAAAATTAGGGGGAAAAATAGAAGACATCCAGTTATATTTGAACTCCAGATATACAACAAATACTTTTATTAGTTTAAGCATTTTGGGTCAAAATGTAACATACTTACGCTTAAAAAGGATGTATTATGTAGCTGAAATTCAAATATAACAAGTGTCCTATACAATACCAGCAATCTTCTCCCCAAAGGTAGCTACTTGGCAGAGTCTTACTTTGAAAAAAAGTTGGAGATACTTTACCAGCAGGCTCAATTTCTTTATGCATTAGATGTGCCTCCTGACCAAACACAGGGATGTTTACCAGATTCTGCGTCTCCAACCTTGCAATGGCTGGTGCTGAATCAGATCTTCTTTATCAGAGGAGTCAACAGCCCAGGTAACTTAGCATCACTAATTTCACTATCGGCCCTGCCAAGATCATGCACCTGGCATGACCAATAGAAGATCTGTGGATAAATTATGGCTCAAATTATTTCCTGAATTTTTTTCTCTATTTCATGTACCCAAGCTCCTACCCTGCCCCTCTGTTTCAGTAAGAGGTGTCTGTCTAGAATCAAGCACAAACTAGACACTTAATAAACATTAAATGTTTAACTCAGCAATATGAAGAAATGGAGTAGAAGAGGAAAACTGGGCCTCGGCTCTGCATTCTTAGGCAACTGCTTCTACTCTCCAGCTCTTGGTTTACTCATCTGTGAAACTGAAGGGACAAAATAAATACATGATCTGTGTCTCCTTTTAAGGCAAGCCAGAGCTGTTTTGTCTGTGTGTGTATCCAGAGCCTGCCTTATATATTAAAAAAAAAAATCCATAAAGCTCTTCTGCTTTCTCTTTTAGGGGAGCCAAAATTTAATGTGTAAAGATAATATTGAGCAATAACTCATTGGGAAATTACTTTTGCTAAACTTAGACAGTGTTTTTATTTCATAATTCAATACAAATCCCTTCAAATTTCTAATCCTGGGACCAGTTTCAAATCCTTGGAGCTTCTCAAGTTTTATATAAAGCTACAAATAATAAGCCAAGCCTTTTGACAAAAATTGTCTATATATGAATAGCCTTGGTCAGGAATGCTGCCTTTTTGGCCTAGCTATTTTAAAAGAAAAAACTTCCAACAAATAAGAATGCTCATGCCCTTTAATTTTCTCCAATGTCTCTTTTTCTTATGTTAGAATTAATAGGCAAATTATGACTGAGGTTTTCCTCTCAAAAAATATTCAATTAAATTAGTGATGCTCGACCTTAACTGCAAATTAAGAATCACCTGGGGATCTTTTAAAATGACCCAGGTCAGGCTCTCAACCTGGATAAATTTAATCAAAATCCTGAGGGATTCAAACCTAACGTACCAGTGATTCTAATTTGCAGCCAGAATTGAGATCTACTGAATTAAGTCACCAAATTTGTTTCCATGGCATCGGATTTTTATATTGTCCTTGCAAGATATGTGAGGCCAACAGTAGGTCATCCGGTCTGGGAGCACTATAAAGAGATGGATTTGTGGGAGGGAGGGATTAAGGTGGAGATAATTCCAGAGGAGCCTCAGCCACAGGGAACATGCAGCCATCATAATTGTTGGGTGAAGATGAATATATGCTGAGAAGCCTCTTGGGGTTCAGAAAGCTTCCAGCTCTAAAACCACCTAGTGATATCATGTGAGAATATGAAAGAGGAATTTGACATCTCTTCCCATGGTCCAGATTGCAGAAATCCTTTCAAAAATGCCTCCCGGGACCATACCATTTCAACTGCTGAAAATAAGTACAGTTATTCAAGAAAACCAATCTTCTTCCTTGCTCCTTATCCCTACAAGCTTCCTGCTGCTTCCTCCTCCTCTTTGTTCTCTTCATCTTTCTCTACTTCTACCAATAATACCACTGCTGGTGCTTCCCAAGGGAGACATTCAGTGATGATGGAAAAGACAGGAGCAGGGTCAGCTGCAATGGTGTGCCCTGTAACCAGAAGTTCATCTTCACTCTCCTCATGATCTATCTCTAGGGGTATTCATGGTGTTAACATGGGCTGAATACACAGTGTGTGCCAGCTTAAAATTCTCTATTTTTCTCATTTTGATCTAATTCCTGGAGCAATCCTCTGCAGGATGGACATATTACCCTTATTTTATAACTGAGGAATCAGAGAGGCAAAATAATGTGCCCAGTGTCACATGCCTGAAAAAATAGCAGAGCTAATGTGCACCTCAATAATTGCCTCATAGATGATCAACATTCCACCTCAGCTTCAAAGTGGTATCTCTCTCTCTGAACTTCCTGTTTTGACTTTCTTTGCTCCATGTCATGCTAATTTGTGGGCCCCCACCTGCAAGTACTGACTATATGGTGGTGTTTTGTGTCCTCCATTGTGCCAGCACAGAGTCTTTCACAAACAAAGAATTCCACTCTCCAGTAAGATAACCAATGTAGTGTCAATGATGACATAATGGAATTAGTCCAGTTAGCCTTAGTGGGCATAAACAGATAAGATCTTGTGGCGAGGTAGGCTGATACTCATTTAAATTAATTCTAGATGAGAAAATAGAAGGGACAGAGAACACTACACCACATTCTTAATGCAAAACTGAGTTATGTTATCCTTTAGGGACACAAATGTTTTTTAAATAAATGCAAGAATAGGAGAAGTCGGCAGCAGAATCCAAATAATTTGCTATCACTTGGTTTGAGATCCCAACACTTAATATTTTAAGTAAAGACAAGTTAATTTATAAAGTGTACTTAATTTTAAACTTCTATTCTGAAACTGTAAATAAACTAATTGCTTTATAGGCATTGTGGCCTCAAAAATTTTTGAGACTTGCTCCGGAAGAGGAAATTTAATTCATTTCAAGATATTGGTGAAATAAGCATATTTTTACTGCTGAGCTGAAAACTCTTGTATAAATAAACAGTGTAGGACTACCCATCAAAGAAGAAATATAATTTATGAAACCATTGTCCTTTCCTCAGTATGAACACTGGCCAGAGCTCAGTTGTTAGCTATGATTCTCATAATACCTAAAGTAGTCAAAAATTCTGACTGCTTGCGATACAAATAAAAACAAATCTCTCCTGTCTGTGGTTTCATTTTCTTAGTAATGTGTCTTCCTATAGACAACTTATCAAAAAGCTTGTAAAATTCATGTAATGTAACTACACAGTGTCACAGATGGTCAAGTAAAGGAGCCAATGTATGAAAAAGGGGTTAGAAGACAGCAGAAAGAGAAGTGGGGACATGGTGGTGTTCATCAGGTAGGTAGGGCTAGATTCTATGTCTATACCTGTAGTCCTGTTGAGTTCCTAAGCAATTGTTTAAGTTTAATATAAGCTTGTTTTCCTAATAGAGAGTTCTTGTTTATAATAGAGAAATTTTAATGCAAATATAAGAAGGTAAAGAAAAATTTGAATCCTATACCATACATCCTATTGAACAACTTACATCTACAACTTTCGGGACTTCAAATATATCAAATACATTCAGTATGTATAACAAATTATATTTAATACATTAACTTTTAACCTTTTTAATTTAAAATATAACTTCGCATATCAATATATATCTAATAAATCAGTTTAGCCTAGATAGTATTTCATTGTGTAATAGATCATACATTACTTAATTATGCTGTATTGCCCTTTCATTATTCCCATTTTCACTATTATAAATGCTGCGATGAGCGTCCTCATAACAAAATATTTGTGCAGGTGCATGATTTCCTTAGAATACATTTCCAAAAGTGGATTGGCTTGTTTCAAAGGGCATGCCCTTTGAAGACTTTTGAAACATGATGATAAATTGCCCTCTAAAAAGGCTGTGCAAACAAATGCAGTGAGCATTTTTACTGCAATCTCACCAAAATTGAATATTTTGATGTCTTTGAAAAACAGCTTTGCCAATTTGATAAAGGAAAAAATGCACTGTATTTTCCTTCTTCATTTGCATTCTGTATGTACATTTTCCAAGGTCTATTTACAGGAGATCTATTCTTAGTTTTTCATGCCTGCCTGTCTACATCTAGCACTGAAGAATATGGCCATGGTTGACCTCACTTGGTGCTTTCTTATCTTCCTTTTCTCATGCAAGAGCTGATTCTTCCTGACAAGGTAAACAGTGCCCATGTACATATTTCCAGGCTGAATAGAGAAAGAAAGATAAGTTATCACCTACAATATTTCTGGTATGACAAAAAGACACTTTGAGGATGCATTATAGAGGAGACAGTTGAGATGGTAATAGTTCTTTCTGGCAGAGAAGGTCCCAGCTTGGATTTTTATTCACAGACAGTGAAACATTGCTTCTGGCCAACCAGATAGATTGCCTAAAGGGCAGATGGCCACAAGTGCCACCAGAAAGGTACAGTTTTCATCAACACCCCGGGCAGCATTAGGCTAAAGAGAAACATTGAAAGGCTCATTCTTGTTGGCACAAACAGGAGAAAAATCACAGAAGTCCACCCAGTTCTCCAGGGCCTGCCAATTTCTCTACAAATTGAAAAACACCTGCTGGAATAAATCATCTACAGGAAGCAGAGAAAAGAAGAAAACCACATTACAAACTTCTTCACCTGAGAAGCTAAGACCAGATAGCAACTAGCATAGGAGACTGACCCAGGGGTCTATCACAGTTGCTAGGACCATGGGAGGCTCTCGAGTAACTTTTTGCACTGTCTCTCACATGTGAAGTGGCCTAGGATGAGAGAACCCAGATCAGAGTCAGAGCTTCTGGGTTTGAAACCTCCTTCAGCAAATTCTAAATTTGAGACCATGGGCAAGTTATCACTGTCTCTAATCATTAGTTTTCTCATCAACTAAAATTGATAATCTCTTTTTCATAGTATTCACTATGGATGAACTGTGTTCCCTCAGAATTCTTATGTTGAAGCACTCTGCATGTACATTCACTGAAGAAGGGTCATGTGAGGATGTAGCAAGAAGGCAACTCAGAATAAGAGATTTCACCAGAAAAAAATTAAATACCATTTTGTATAAGAAATATATATATCACATATTAATTATTCAATAAATTTAACTTTGCTTTTTCCTATTCTTTCTCTCTTCCATAACCTCCCTGCCCAGATATTTGTTCAGCATGCATCTGACTTTCCAATAATTTATTTTGCCTCTGCTTTTTTCTCTTTCCACCCCTGACCTTAATGTTTCCATCCACATTCTGATAACTAGTGTGAATGTCTGAATGTTCCTTCTTTTTGGTCATTTGGTTTTCGTGTTCTCAATGCCGAGTTACACTTGATCTTGACTAATGAATTTGTCATTGGTAAGAAAAGTACCTTAAAATAGTGTCAGGTACAGAGTGGACCTTGTAAATGTAGTTATTGTCATTATCCAGCATCCTCTAACAATATAGTTATTTTTCTTTTCTAGCATTCAGTAAGTGTAGGCATAGTTAGTCATATTGTCCTCCAAATGAATAGCTGAAACAAGAGTTTGAATGCTAGCTGGATCCTTTGGGGCAGGGGGTAGAGCAAATGGGGGAGGAAAGTTCTGTTTTGTATTGTACAATGCAATGTCCCAAACCAGAAAACACCCTGATACCAGGAACCCAGCACCACAGAAAGCATGACTCTAAAAAGAACTCCAGAATATTCATTGGGGCAATAGGGTGGGACAGCTAGACTGTTCAGGAATGTCTTGTCAACTGATTTGGGGAAATCCTAGTTGATGTTTTGGGGTTTTCATTTTCTGTCTCTCACATCTTTGCCCAAGCCTACTGATTTCTCAACAATAAGAGGAGAAGGATCATGTGAAAAAGAAGTATGTTGATAGGAATCAGCATAGAGAGTGTCATTATCAGAATGCCCAGGATGGTTTAAATCCAAGATAGAACCAAGATGCAGAGCCAGAAGCAAATCACCAAAAGAAACATCAGACTAGATGGTCTATATGGGGACTATACAGGAAAACAGAAGCAGGGAGGCACCAAAGATGATGAAAGCTTTCAAGAACAGCTTGCCATCAGTAGTTCAGGGTTGAGAATCACGCAGGTTGAACGTCCACTAGGGTATTTCCTCTCCATAGAGTACCAGTGTGTATCATCAGGGCAGTGTTGCATTAAGGAGGCAGTATTGCCTAATGGCTAGGAGACTTGATTCTGAAATCAGATTGCCTTAGTTCATATCCCAGCCCTGACACTTATAGCCATATTATCTTAGGCAAATGACTCAACTTTTGTGCCCTATTTTCTTTATATGTGAAAAGGCACAAACTACAATATAGACCTAACAGAGTTGTTTGTGGGAATTAAATAAGACAATATAAGGAAAATACTTAAAATAATTCCAGATTTAGAGCTAGTACTTAGTATAGATTTTTTGTTATATAATAATGTTATTATCATAATCATCACTATTAATTTATGATTGCTGCTTTGTTCCGTAGTGTGTGTGTGTTTGTACACAAACCCCCTCTAAGTCCTAGCAGGGAAGCATACCTAAACATGAGATTTAGGATCTTGTTATTCATGAAATCCCTCTGGCTATCTTTCTATCTCTTTTTAATATGTATCAATGTGCCATTTTTATACAGTTCACAAAAATAATAAATACCAATTACTGAATTCTTCATAGAAGGTACTTGATATATACATGTAATTATATTTAATTTCATAATATGTCCATGAAGAAATACTATTATTATATTCTCTGGAGCAGAAGTCAGAAACTATAAGTTTCAGTCCAAATCCAGACCACCACTTGTTTTCTTATTTGTTGGTTTGTTTTTGGTAACAGGGATTGAACCCAGGAGGACTTAACCATCCTCAGCCTTTTTTTTTTTTTAATTTTGAGACATAGGTTGTTATAGTCTCTCTAAATTGCTGAGTCTGGCTTCAAACCTGTGATCCTCCTACCTCAGTCTCCTGAGCCACTGGGATTACAGTCATGTGCCACAGTGTCTGGCCCTATACCTGCTTTCATAAAATACGGTTTTATTAGAACACAGTCACACCATTCACTTACATACTCTATGGCTACAGTCATCATACAATGGTCAAATTGATTAGTGGAGACACAGACAATATGGTCCACAAAGCCAAAAATATTTTCTATCTGGCACTTGAAGAAAAACCTCACTGACCTCTGAAGAGGAGACATTGAGAGTCAGAAATAAACCCTGGAGGATGCTGTCTACATAGCAAAGATTCAAACTCAGGTCTATCTGGCTTTAAGCTCAAGCTCTCAATCAGTATAAGTCTCCTAAGTTACTGGTCTTAAAGTAAACGCTAAGAGAAAATAAGCAGATGGAGCTATATGAACATCAATTAGTCATCTAAATATCCAACATCAGGCCTATGAGTCTACATCATTTCCCACCATTGCCACTGACCAGCTAGGCTGGCTGTCCTTGACTGTCTCATCAAATGCCAGGCAACATGTAGTGAGCTCAAAAACACATATTTTCCATTATGTCCGCCACATTGCTCTAGCAGTACAAGTCTGTCTTTTTCAGTGTAACATAAAACAAAGAAATTTCTATTGATGTTTTTTCCTCTATGGATAATACAGTTCCTATCTGGGGGTTGTTAGCAGCACTTTTAACTTTCACTTGAATATGCCTAGGGGGTGGGGAGGTAGGAGGAAAGAGGTCAATTCACATTGAGTTCCAAAGTGGTTAGTCCCATCAGATTGTACAGGATGAAGGCTCAGTTTGCAATTAGAGCTAAGAGAGCAGGATGTTATATTGGAAAGAGTTCAGTATTATGAGATCAAACAGCACCTCATAAACATTGGTGTGCCCAAGAATTACCTAAAGACATAAATTTCTGGGTTCCATCCTGAGAAATGCTGATTCCATAGTAGTACCCAAGAAATGACATTTCTAACAAGCGGATTCTAATCATAGCCCTGAGTCAGCAAAACTGGCTATGGTCAGTTACACATAACTATCTAAGCAAGACTTTATTCTCTTCATTTGACAAATGGAGCTACTATGCTGATAATCAATGAAAGAGGAAAGAGTAATGCAGAAGTTGTTTAATATGTAGAAAAAAAAATGAGAAACGAGATTTCCTAAGCAAACATGGAAATTTGGCAAGAACTGCACTCAGAACTTTACATGTTATCTCTATTCTCACCAGAACCTGATAATGAGAGATCACCATTTAATAAACCCTAGGCACATAAGAGGTACCATGTCCAAGATCCAGAGCTGGGAAGGAAAAAAACTATAATCCCAACCCAGATTTGAATATCATCAAAATATGCTTTTCAACCCCCTAGCAGGTATAATGAGTCTGCTAACTCTACCTGCAACCGCTTAAGTGGCAACACAATCCAGAATGCAGGGAAAGGCTGAGGCTCCTGATTATAAGTAGTAGCCACAGCCTCCAGTCAGAGGAGTAAAGACAGCTTCCCCATTTGCCCTCTGCTGATGATGCTATTTGATGGAGTGCTTGAGACCAGTGATTACCCACTCTTGAAAGCAATCATTTCATTCTTCATCCTTCAATGGCCTGCAGCAGGGATGCCTAGGGCTGATAGAGCTTGCAGCCAAAGGTGAAAAAAAAAATCTTTCAAAACCCAGGTAGCTCAAATAAACACCTCTTGAGAAAATATATTTCAGAATTAAATGTTTAATGCTAGGTTTTCGTTTTGTAACAGCAATGGGCTGTGGAAACAAGTGCCAAAGAGCAGGAGGAAACTTGCAGCGACCCTCGCCAATAACAGAAAATTATTTGTTGCTTCCCAAAGTGGTATTTGAGCCCAGCGGGCTGCACTTAAGATGTGACTGGATAATGGCTGTGTGACACACCCCCTAATGGAGCTGTCACACAGGCACCATGGAGCAGCATGAGCTGTAGCTTTGAAGAAGCTACTCCGCTGCCAGGCTTGTGCTTATGCTGCCTTGAGCCAGGATGAAAAGTGATCCTCCTGGCTGCTTCAGGATGCTTGAGGGATATCATGCCTAGGTGCCAAGGAGAAGTACCCCTTTCACTGAATGTATGGGACATCACAAATGAAGTCACCAGAAGCAGAAACAAAGGATGGGTTCCTTTTGGATTTCTAGGGTGTTCTCCCAACAACTGAAACAATTGGAAAATGACCCCATCAGAAAGCCCCTGTTCAGCCTTTTTTTATTCATGGGAAAACTTATACAATAAATCCCTGCAGGGGAAAAAGAAGATGCATTAGTTTCCTATTGAGCTAGAAAAAATTACTACAAATTTAGTGACTTAAAACAGACTTAAGAATAAGATGGAGAAAATGCTAATAATGCAGATTATCCCTTTAAAGCATGTCATGTCTATAACTATTTGAAAAAAGAATTTTTCAATACTCTAAAACTTTTATCCAATTCCCCAAATAATACACATCACTGACAAATAAGTTAGAACACATGTCTCCATTGTTTTCACATTCATCTTGCTAGTTAATATAGATGAAAATGCCACACAACATTAATGGACCTGCACTCATTCATCAATAACAAAAGGTCAGGTGAGGATAAAAAAAGTTCAGACGCTGAGCATCAGTCCACCATATCACTTATAATAAAGAGTACTGCACAGTCTATGCACAGTGTGCATACTATGTCTGTAAAATTCTAACAAATGTGGAAACATATAAATGCACAAGCACACATTCTTTTTTGTAGAGCTGGTGACTGAACAATTTTTCCTGCATCACTGATTATGTTCTTCAGAAAGAATTTGCAACTAAGACAAGTTACAAATAAGAATACTCTAACGCCTTATCCTCATCACTAACTGTAGCTCAGGAAGACGAACCTCAACTTGGGAAGAGACTAGTGGCAAACTGGCTGGAACACTGGTCTATATCCAATGCAAAGCAGGCAAAGGTCAAGACTGTGTGAGAATAACTTTGAATAAAATCTTCTCAGGGCCCAAATAAGATGGCTCCATAGAAAAAAGAAGCCAAAGGGAACTGTACAAAGATTTCTTGCTTCCTTCTTTGAGTCTGTCACTTCTATGTGCTGTGCCCTTTGGGGTTATCTGTCTTCCTTTCTCCCCTTATCCTACAGAACATCAGTGTCTGGAAAGTCTCTTGAGGGCTCTCAAGAGTAGGCTGTATCTGGCTTATTCATCCTGTTAAATTTAGAACCTGGCAAAAGAATAGGCACTCAGTAAAATATTTATTTTAGGAATCAACAGGTAAAAGAAAATAGTACTAGGACCTTTTCCTTTATTTCTAGTTTAAAGGATTATGACTGGAATTCTGTAGACATTACGAAAGCAACCACACACCCTCATACATGCATGCAAAGAGATATAAGCAAAATTTTTAAAAGTAGAGCTTACTAAGGACAGTTTACATTCCTACAGAAGATAATAACTATGCCTTCCAAGCACAAGGCTGCCATTCTATTTTCATAAACTGTGAAGTAACCATGTATGCTCTTCATGCAGGAGCCATACTGTGTTCTGCTTCCTAGGAGCTGAGGTACATAAGACTTTCACAAGTCAAAAACAAACCAACCAAAACTTGTTTTCTGTTCTAAGCCTTTGGTAGCCAAAATTTTGTAGCTTGTTTATAAAGTAGCAATGAGAGCAGACTGACATTTCTCTAAGTTGCCCGTTTCACTTACCTATTCCCATTTCTTGTGTTCCTGGAAGACAGGGAAATTAGTTAATACCAAGGAGTTTGCAAAAGTATCTAAGAACAGTCCAAGCTAAAGTAGGCAAGAGATGTTCCCAAGCATTCCAGCACCAAGAGCAGGAACCAAATCTGTTGGCAAGTTTGGGACATAAGAAGTTGAAGACTAAAACAAAAGACTCTAGAAGTAGGTGGAAACTAAAAATTAGTGGATAGAAACAATAGGGACAGGGGGCTGGGGCTGTAGCTCAGTGGTAAAGCCCTTGCCTTGCATATGCGAGGCACTACGTTCGATCCTCGGCACCACATAAAACTAAATAAAGATATTATATGTCCATCTACAACTAAAAAAATTTAAATAAAGAGATAATAGGGACAGGAGAAAAGCAATATAGACATGATAATTGCTATTACTAAGGCCTTAGACCCACCTGATATTCATTTTCATCCGCTACTATTTGAGCAATATGATAGCTGTGTAGTTGAAAGGTACAAGGTCAATATAAACAGGCACGTATCACTACTGTAAGTCATCTTCTGATTCACAGATTTACCATATAAACAGATTTAATTCATAAAAACAACGTGTCAAAACTTTTTACCAAAAAAAAAAAAAGGAGGAAAGGTAATTCTTCATGATACCTCTTTAAGTATCTAAGGCATGCTTAATATCTAGAAGTTCCAAATTCTACCAAAACTTTTATTCTTCATTTATCTAGGGTTTTAAGGTCATAGACCTAGGCCTAAAGTAAATTAGAAATTTATAGCTGGGTTATAGAGAAGTGGGCCATACTATTAAGTAAGTAAAGGATAAAACAACTTTGAAAAGAATTTAGATCTGGTGGTGGAGAGCAGCAACATGTAAGAACCAGCTCTTCATGAATTACATTACAGGGAGATGTATTCTAAAATAAAAAGTACTACTGAAGGCTAATAGCAACTTGTTGTTGTCCTCAACACATCCCATTAAAAAAAAACTGAAATTAAAAAATAAACTTTGAATAGGAGTTCTAGGATAATGGGTAGGTCAAATGAATACTGAAAACTTTAGAGGGTCTGGATTGGTGGATATGGTTCTCAAAATTGACTCTCCAAAGTGGTTAAAAATGAAGTGGGAATTCTTATGAAGTGGAATACCCAAACCTTAGGGGTCTTAGTATGTACAAATTTTTGCCTGGGGTGCTACATGGAAGATTCTTACATTGGATGTAGTAGGAAGTTAAGAATCCCATATTTATTATTTGTAAGATAAGAGTTGAAATCAGGCTAAACCTTGTTTGTTAAAAGGATAATCATGGCAATAAGGTAAAGAAACATTTGCCAAAGAATCAAGATTAGAAATAGCAATGTGGCCATACCTAAAGAAACTAGAAGAAAAGGTTAATCTGTATTTATTGAAATTTTAGGGACTTTGGTAGCACATGTCTGGGAATTTTAGCTGTAGGTAGAGTATCATTATTGTGGCTAAACACTAAACTACTCTCACTCCTTGTTTCTTTCTGTCTCTTCCTTCTCCACTTCTGACCTCAATTCTCTGCTTATCCATCATGTCTGCTGCTTCTAGTTTGGACTTACTCATAAGTTTGTTCACTCCTGTCCATCATGGTCCTTCTCTATGCTCCCAGTGCTCCAAAATGATCCAATATGACATGTTCTATAGTACATACAGAGAAGTACAATGTAGAAAGAGAACTGATTATCCCATAAAAGCCATTGTTTGGTCGAGCTTCTTTCTAATACTAAAGTCTAAGATAGGCTATATGTTAGCTTGAGGTCTGCATGCATTTGAATCATATCTTTACATCTGATCCCAATAGCTTCGTATAGGGTAGGAGGCTGAATTATCATGTCTCTCTTGCTTTGCTTCTGTCCCTATTGTTTCTGGTTTTTTTTTAATACTTTTTAGTTTTAGATTGACACACAATATCTTTATTTTTATGTGGTGCCGAGGACCAAACCCAGTGCCTCACACATGCTGAATCCTGTGGTAAGGAACAGATGTCCACATATTGTCAAGGCAGTATAGCTTCTCTTAGGGACAGAATAGTGAACATCTTGATTAATCTGTATAGAAAAGTAGGCAGGAATAACATGGGATAAATAAGTCTCTCAGGTCTGTGTCAACTCTCACTCTAATTCAGACAAATGGAAGCCGGTATGCAAGGATGATTAATAAAATCCCACAGCCAAGCCCAGGAGGAAAACTCAAAGACGGTACCAAATATGAATTCTGGTGGTCATGTGAGAGGCACCACTGTTGTTTCACCAACCATCCAGGTCATTTTGACAACAACTGAGCACTCAGAAAGTGCACTGTTTTCCATGAATGATAGAAAGTATTCCCTTTTCCCAAGGACCAAAATAAAAAGCAATCATCAAATCCAGCAGCCTGATATTTTTGTCTGGTTAATATCTTAGACAGTGTGAAGAGGGGGACAATGGGCTGGACTTGGCACATGCTCCCATGCTGAGACTGCAAGCCAGGAATATTTTTCCTAGAAAGCAACCCAGTGGGGAGCCTCTGTGAGAGAGTGAAATATAAATTATTCATTTTCTGTTCTTTGTTACTACCCCAGAAAGCCTGGTTTTGCAGAAGCAAATAAGACTCAGAAGTTACCATGACAGGGCTCTGTGCCCTCAACTCAGCTGCAGATCACTGTTTCCCAACAAGTATACACACCACCAAGGACTGCAGGTGGCCTGAATGGTAGCAGGAGAGGAGTCCATGGTATGATTGAGAGGCAGACCCACACATTCACCATGGCTCAACCATTTGTGAAGTACATAAATTCTCCAATTCTGTGGAGCTTGGTTTTATTAGCTATAAGAAGAGGGTAATCTGAGGATGTTCTAGAAGGGAAGGGCTGGTTTGGAAAAGGACACGACTAAGGCGGTAGGCCCTCCTGACCAGCTAGCCTCCCTGACTCAGGGGAATTTTTTTTTTTTTTTAACTACATGAAAATGTCAACTAGAGAACTAAAACCTTGGGAGCCCCAAAAGGGAGCAATAGCAGCACGGCAGACACAAAGTAAAGAAATTCATTCTTGAGGAGTGACTGCTGCCTGCAAAAGGAACCAGCACTCTCGTTAATGCAATGGAAGGCAAAGCTAGGTCCAGCCCTGAAGATTGTTTTCCAACAGCAACATGTGGCTGTAAAAGAACCTGCAGCCTGCCAACAGACTGATCATTTTTCTAGTATTCTAGTTTAGAAATAGAACTGGGCTCTTTGAAACAAGCAAGTAGGAATTGTAGACAATTTATAGAGGAAAATCTTAAATTAATCCAGTGATTAGCCCAAATATTAAAAACAAAACAAAAAGAGAGAGAGGTGACCTTATTCATACCAAATTGATGAAGAGGATCAGGCAGTTTCATTTAGTATTTCAGTCTCGGGCAAGGGAACTTCAAGGTATCTACCTACTCAGAGCCTCAGGAGCCGGCTATACTCACTGCCGAAAAAGGCCTCTAGTCACCCTTAGCTTCTTTCTGATAGGTTTGCCTCCCTTCTACACCTTCCAGGGTTCTTATTCAAATCAACTCTTGCCCAGGTAATAACTGTGAATAGGCCTCTTGCTGTTTCAACTCCAATTCAAATAATGACTTCTGGCTATCAAAGCAGTTTGGTTAAGAGACAGAAGGATTAAGAGCCTCCGCCTGCCTCTTTGTCATCTGTAACACCAGTAGTCATGTTGCTTTTATGGCTCTCTGTATTAAATACAAGGCACTTATCCTGAGATCCAGGAGGGTCAATGACCAAATATTACCCAATAGTCTAGGGGAGTTTCAAATTACATTGATGTCACAACTACTCATCCTCACTTGCCATTTCCGTGTAAGTTTATCCTTTGTTGCCCCGCCAAAATCCATATACAGGGATCTGTCAACAGAATTAAAATATATATATATATATATAGACTTTTCTCACAAAATTGCAGTGATGTGCTACACTCTTTTTTAAAAATTTTTTTGAAAGAGAGAATTTTTTTAATATTTATTTTTTAGTTTTCAGCGGACACAACATCTTTGTTTGTATGGGGTGCTGAGGATCAAAGCCAGGCCGCACGCATGCCAGGTGAGCGTGCTACTGCTTGAGCCATATCCCCAGCCCCAACACTCTTGACCTGTAGTCTACAAGACTTGTATTACCGAGACCTTTCATTGTTTCTCAGATTCAAGAAAGGAGAACTGTGATTGCAAACTTGAAATTGATGTATATTTATCATAAGGGGAAAGAAGAAAAGAAAACAGGAACAAATATCTGAAAATCTGCTGGGCACAATGTTGCATACTTAGAATCCCACCAGCTTCAGAGGCTGAGGCAGGAGGATTTCAAGTTCAAAGCCAGCCTCAGCAAAAAGGTGCTAAGCAATTCAGTGAGACCCATCTCTAAATAAAGGGCTGGGGATGTGGCTTAGTGGTTGAGTGCCCCCAAGTTCAATCCCTGGTACAAACACACACATACACACACATACACACACAAAATCTAAAAATCTACTTCTAATTATAGAAAAGCACAAAGAATAATGTTATTTTGTTCATTTGATAGCAAGTAAATATATAAATGTGTGTGTGTGTGTGTGTGTGTGTGTGTGTGTATTTATGTGTATATATGTATACAGGGCCTACCAGTTACGGCATCCTTGAATACCTACAAAACAAACCAGGAGTCTTGTCACAGTTTCATCCCTTAGTAACCTGCCATCCACTTTAAGACTGTCAGGCCATTTGTGAATATGCACCCAGAGAAGCTGGATTGGGCTGCTTGGGTCACCTTCAGCTATCTTTAGGAACTTACTTTCTCATATAAATGTAGATTCATGAATATCTATTTATTTCCACAATATTTTGAAAGAGCTTGTTCCTATTTTTTTCAGTTGTAGTCTTAGTGACTTGCTTTTACAGAGGTCATTCATTATTTCTTGGTATGCAAAAAAAAAAAAGGGAGAATTGTGATTGGAAAACATAATGTTTCCTTCCAGAGGACAAGATGAGAAAATGGAAACAATTATTTACAAATCTACTCCTAGTAATAGAAAAGCATACAAAAAAAGATGTTGATTGCTCAACAAATACCAACTAAAATAGATACACAGATATGTATATACGTATGTATATGTGTATGTACATACACATGCACCTGTGTGCATTTCTGTTATGTGACAGTATATGCACTGGCACTCGCTGGCACTCACTGCCAGGAGAAAACAGGGGAACAAGTGACCTGCTAGATGTTGCCGTAGAATAAAGAGTTTTCCGTAGAATAAAACAGAGGCACAAACAACGTGTCAATTGTTCCACACATGAAGGCCTGGGAAAAGGAAAGGATGTGGTGTTAAAATTTCAGAACTGTTGCAGGGGAGTTGAGTCTTGAAGGAAAAGCTTTTCTCTCTATGTGGACAGTCACGGAAGGCAAACACCCTGCCTAGAGGTGTGGGTGGTTCTTCAGCATTCCATGAAAGGAATGGAGTGAAAAGTCAAGGAGAAAGGCAAGGTTGGTGAGGCAAAAAGAAAATTTGAATCCTATTCTTTGCCTTCTGTGTTTTATGTTCAATTCTTGGGTGAAATTGTGAGTCCCAATTCTGATTGGTCCCTATTTGCAGCTCTAAATTACATGGTGAAAGGAATTCTGAGAAATGCTCTGACTCTGAGGGGAAAAAGAGTCATGATCTCTCATACCATGAATATGTCTAAGACTATCACCAATACAGGTGTGGAGCATGGCAACACATCTGCCAATTACTGATCATTACAGCTGAGACAGGCTAGACGCATAATAAATATTCCCTGACTGAGAGACTAGAGAACATCCTCAGGTTTGCTCACCCTAGAAATACGAAGCTGTAATTATCCAGGATTGGTTTTACATGCTTACCTGTGACACTGAAATTTTAACTACATTCCCCTAGGTGATTAGTTTCATGACTTGTTAGTAGCATATCACCACTTTCCAGGCACACCTGGGGAAATTGAAATTAAGGGCCAATATTCTCTCCAGAAAAGTCAATTAAACTGTTAAATGAAAAGAAATGCCTGTGTAACCCATACATGACCCTATGGCAATATAACCCAATTCCACTATGTCCACAGAGACGGGAGTATTGAGGATCCATCTCAGCTGTTAAACACCAACCATATCACCCTCATCCATTGGTGATACATGCTTTTACTGAAAAAAATATTACACTATGTGCTCCCTCCTAATAGTTCTCAGAGCACCCCATTAGCCTCCCCATTTCCCTCCTTCATCCACACATGCCCCCTACAAATCTGTGGTGTGCCAGGTTCTGTGATCTCCCAGGTGAATAAATTGAGAGCCAAACCCCTTGGAGCTCAAATACTAACGGGAAAAACAGTATTTAGACAAGGAATTACATCTTCCAGTGAAAGCTCAGTCCCCAAACTTCTCTAAGGCCTATGTTTGCAATAGCTTCACAAGGATTTTTATCAGACCTTTTTCTTTCAGCCACAGGAGAACTTGTTTCATTTTGTTGACGGTTATGATTTTTGTTCTCTCTCATTTCTGCGGTATCTTTGTTTTTCAGCCGTGGAACTGACATCATTCCCCAGCTAGTTTTCAAAGGACCTTAGCCCTGTTGGACTAGATGTTTGCCTCTGAGATCTCTGGGATTCTGTTTTCTGGGGGTTGTTTGTTTTTTCTAGTCTGCACATGGAATCTGCATAAGGTGTCCTCCAACAACTTCCCTGGCTTTATCAGACCTCTGATAGAATACCTCCACCAGCACACCCCTTGAAATCCAACACCAGTAGGATCTGTCTGAATCCCTATAAGATAGGGATTCAGAAATTGGGTAAATTACAGCTTTATAACAAGATTGATTAGTACTTTACCAAGTACTAATCAATTACACCCCCAAACTGTTTTATACCAATGGTGAGCTTCCATGCATGCCTGGCCTCTAGCTTCAAACATCAGATGTAAGTAAGAGAGGAAAGGCTGATGACAATTCTGTGGTCATTATTGTAGCCCAAAGATCCACATGTTAATTATGGGAACCATTTCTTTGATTCGTTGTCTCGATTTAAACTGCTTTACTTTCCCTGTAGAACAGGTACTTCAAAAACACCATATTTTCTCAAAGTTTCTATTGCCAGCCTATGACTAGCAGGAATACCAGCTGGACATTCAGTCTTTTTCAACATCTTAGTCTCTTTAGCCAGATTTGATCTGTCTCTCCTGAGCTCAACCTTGCGTCATTCAGAAAAATAATTCAAATAGCTTTTGCCTCAAAGTGGTTCATTGAGAGATCCCTACCCATCCACCCCACAGAGAATGAGGTCTGCTCTGATTAGCATAGAATCCAGCCAGTTCTTTTTCTATGATCAAGGATGATTTTTTTTTCCACTTCTATCAGGAGGTTTAGAATCTACCAGCTGGAAACATTTTCTCTAAAAACAACAATGTTAAAGTCTACAGGGGTGGAGGTTACAAAGCAACACTTCCTCAGAAAAGCTTACGTTATATCAGACCTTGATTTAGTATGTGTTCTGTTCTAGAGAGGACAAAAGCTTTAGCGGAAAAGCAACCTTAACATGATGGGGGAAGCTGGAAGCCCATCACCCCAGGAGGAAGGAAACATAACAATCTCAGAAGTTCTTTACCTTGCTTCATAACCAGAGTAATGATCAGTTATTCTATGATTCAGATCATAAAGGAGAACTGGACTTTTCCTGGGTAGAAAAAAGAAAATTTACATATAATTTCATATATATATATGATTTATTTTGTAACAGCTAGTCCCACAATAAACCAAACTTTCCCTTATTCATGCTTTTATGAGATCCTCCCTGCTTAAATCTAGATTGAGATTTGATTTGCCTGAAACCTACAAGATATAATATAAAGGAGGCTGTATAGTCTCTCTGGTTGGGTCAGAAGAAATCTTAGTCTCTGTACTGTGTGGGTCTCTGGTGTGCTAACTCTGGAGGATATAAGACTCATGCAACAAGACTGACTTGTGCATAAAGAAGTCACACTGGATGTCCAGCCTAGTTGAGTTTTCTGGAGCTAGCCCCAGGTTATATCTCCAACACAAGAGCAACCAAGCAGCAACTACCCAGAAAAGCTTATCTGACCTATATTATGAGAGACAATACATTGTTGTTTTTAGCCACTAAGATTAGGATGGAGGATGGGGAAGATGTGGTTACACGGAAAAAGGTAACAGCAAAAAGTGAGGGAGCCAACTCCCAGAGTTACATGGCATTAACCCTGAGTTATATAAGAACTTTTAGTTGAAACGGTCTTAAACAACAAAAAGGATATTTTGATTTAGGTAACTGAAAATTCTACTTGTAGAAAATTCAACCCATAATTAGAGCTAAGCCCTCAAATAATGGAATAGAGAATGGATCTCATGGCTTCACTTCTGCTCTTCAGTGGATTCTAATCTCCAGCCAGCTCTTCTTAGCTTGTGAGAGCAAAGTGGCCACCAACTGTACTATAATATTTGATGCTTATCCTCTGGGAGACCCAGTGGAAATACAGCTTTTCTTTCTCAGCAATTTCAACATGCATCTGTGATTGGTGCATATTGGCCTGGCTTGGGCAATAAGTCCACTCGCAGAGCCAGAGATGATACTAATACCTCTTTAAAAACACATGGGCTGAGTAAAGAAGGAGTGAATCTTCAAGAAAACTAGGATTTTTATATAAGCTAAGCTATAACTTCATTTTCAGTAACATAAACAGTATAAATATCTTTAAAAACAAGTTCATTTTTCTCTCACATATGAGTTCAAGGAAAGCAGCATTTCTCTTCTCTGAAAGCATCAGAGACTCAGAATTCATTTATCTTATTGCTTTGCCATAATTAAAATATAGGTCTAGTCTCTTGAAATAAAACAGCTGCTGCAGCTCCACACATCAGTCCCATCACCTTAAGCTGGAAGGAGGATAAAGAAAAAGATGTGTTCCTTCTCTTTAAGGGAAAAACCCAAAAGTCACACATACAACTTCTGATCACATACAACTTACTGAGTTCCCTAGGCCACATCTAGCTTCAAGATAGAGTAAATGTCATTTTTGATAGTCTTGTACCCTATTAAAATTTCTGTTACTGTTTAAGATTCTTTCTGGAAGACAACTAGCAATCACTAATATATGCAGTTACACGTAGAAAAGGGAATGGGGCCAAATAGAAAAAAAAAAAACTTTCTAAATACCTTGCCTGTATTTTTATAAATAGGATTTTTTTTTTTTTACCAATATGGAAAGTTTCCCTTAAAAACTGCTACCAGAAGCTTTCTACTACTAATGACCCTCCATTTCTCTAAAAAGAGTCTTCAGGGTGATTGTTTTCTTTTGTTGTTTTTGAAGATTTTTTTAAATGAAAAATGTAAGAACAAACAGAAAATAAAACAGGTAAATTAAGATATTTTCATGATCCTAACACTAAAATTAGTAAACACTATCATGTTTTAATAGAGGCGACAGACCTTTTATCTTTTTCTTTCAGAAAATAATATTATGTTGGGAGACTGAAGTGGGAGGATTGCTTGTTAT
Source organism: Ictidomys tridecemlineatus (assembly GCF_052094955.1). Taxonomy (NCBI): domain Eukaryota; kingdom Metazoa; phylum Chordata; class Mammalia; order Rodentia; family Sciuridae; genus Ictidomys; species Ictidomys tridecemlineatus. The sequence continues at coordinate 35,438,110 of NC_135480.1, forward strand.
AAACCTGTTTGATATAAACCTGGGCAACACTGCAAGGCCCCATCTCAGAAACAAAACCAAAAAAATAAAATAAAATATTACATATTCAATTGAAATCCTGTGTGACATTCTCTTCCCTTTCCAGGTAAATCCCACTTCTTGAATTCTGCATGCATCAATGCACATTATAATAATTTCTTTAACAATAACAGTAATGATAGCAAACCCAGTGCTTACCATGTGTAGGCACTGTTGTGAGAACTCTGCAAATATTAACTCATTTCCTCTTCATAATAACCATCTTCATATTATTATCCACATTTTAGAGATGAAATAGTCAAAGAATAGAGAAGTTAAATAACTTTCCCAAGGTCACACAACCAGAAGAAGTGGAGCCAGGTATTTGAATCCATGCATGCTGACTTTGAATGAAGTTCATGCTATTAAAAATCACTAATAGCAGAGCTGGGGTTGTGGTTCAATGGTAGAGTGCTTACTTAGCATGTGTAAGGCACTGGGTTCAATTCTCAGCACCACATATAAATAAACGAACAAAATAAAGGTCCATCAACAACTAAAAAAGAAAAAATCACTAATAGCAAACTGCCACTCTGTGATAGTAAGAATAGGTTAATTTTAAAAAATAATATTTAGTCTATGTTAAATATCTCAAGACACATGTACTAATGAAAAACTTTCCTCAAAGTGAATAAAAAAATATATTTCCATTGTCCAAAAATAACCAGCCATGGGGTCTGGAAAAATGTCACAGCTAAATAATAGACACTCTAGCTAACTTATCAAAATGGTGTGACCAAACCAAGGCAATTGACTGTTCTCAACTAAATCAAAAGTACTGAATGCTTATTTAACAGCACTTGCACAATGAAAAGTCATCTTCTGCACTCTTCTACTACACCAACAAGTAAATAACAGCATCATTTGGCTGATAATAATGTTGTATTTATAATTTAATGTGAGCATAATTAATAAATATTTATTAACAATGTAAACTCTGCCCTTCGATTTAGTGGAGGGATTCCAAGAAATAAGAAAAAAGCCAACAGAATAAGAAAGTTACCATGAAAAGATGCTTAATACAAAGAAAAACTTCTCAAGGTAGAACTCTGTAAAGCAACTTTTCCCAAAGTTATCTTTTGAGAAGTATTACAAAATTTTATGTGAAGAACAAGAAGGAAGTGCTTCTTGCTTAAATAAGTTTGAGAAATCTTGGGGCAAACACAGGATAAAACATTTTCTTATTTCACAGAAAATGACAGTTTGAAATGTGGAAAATTTAAGAAGATTCAGATACCAATTGGCCCCTCTACTCTTGCCCAAGAAGAGGATCTAGTAATTTTGAATTCAGAAGCATGATGAGTCAGTAATCCCACACCTAAGAGTCCATTGACAGATGAGTGGATAAAGAAAATGTCACATACACACATACAGGCACACATACTTATTATCTGGCTTTAAAAAGAAAGAAAATTCTGCCATTTGTGACAACATGAAAGAAAACTTGAGGATGTTATGGTAAGTGAAATAAACCAGATATAGAAAGGCAAATACGACATGATCTTATTGTAGAATGGTGGTTGGGGAATGGAGGAAAGGGGGAGATATGGTCAAAGGGTACAAATTTTCGGCAATAATATGAATAAATTCTAAAGACCTACTCTACAGCATAGTGGCTAAAGATAATAATGCATTCTTGAAATTGCTAAGGGAGATCTCAAATGTTCTCACTATTGAAAAACAGCAACAAAAGCATGGTCAATAATTTCGTAATGTACACAATATTAAAACATTACATTGTATACCATAAATATATACAATTTTTACTTGTCAATTGTACCCCAATAAAGCTACTGGAAAAGTAAAAGCTCTGTTGGTAATGAGAGAAATTTTATGTAGGTTTTAAATTAAAATCTGGAGACTCCAATATAGAAGTTAGGTAACAAACTGATCTAACTAAATAATATCTAAATTATTACTACCAAAAAAGTATGGCACATAGTACTGAAAATGCAAGATATCTCCCTGTTGCAAACACACACAAATATATAACTAAATAAATTATTAATCCCATGAATAAATTTGGAAGATAATTTTTCTACGTTATTCTTTTAAAATCTTTAAAAAGTCCCCAGAGGTTTTTGAAAAAGTTATGCTTACAAAGTGGAAGAAATTAAAAATCAATTATCAGCCTGATTTTCTATCTACTCCCTGTCCCTAAACTGATCTTGCTTCTGCCATATAAAATAGAACTTCAACTATAAATGCCACTTTGTTCAACCCAGAAGCACTTATCAATTAAAGGACATTAAGATGCAAGGATGAATAAGCAAGGTAGAGCCCTGAAAAAGAATGGAAATTGTATAACGAAATTGTGGCCTGTATGCATGCTCTATCACGAAGCTCCCTTTGCTGACTTTGGGACTCAAGAGTTATTTGTAAAAGTCCATGATAATCCTCTCTACTAAGGGCACTTACAAAAATTCAAGTGCTTTGGCAACTTATGCCTGCATATATTATTAAATAATACTATTTTGCATAGAAATAGGATTTCTTCACAGATTTATAAACAATCCCTTGGTCTCTTAAGAAGACATGTACTAGAATAAAGCAATATCGCATTAAAATTTATTTGGTAAACCAACTAAATTAGGTGGCCTGACATGCTTTACTATGCCAAATTTGGTATGCTAGTAGCTTCTCTGGAGAACGAACTTATTTTTTCATGGATATACTGAAATATCTTTGATCCTATTTCCTGTTTCTCCTCCTATTGTGCTTTTATTCCTGGTGCCCTTTCTCAATCCATCCAGGGATATCTCAATTATAGAATTTGTGGTTTGAAAAAATTCCTAATAAAACATGTGTTTGATGATCCTTATTTTACAGATTAAGAAATTAAGCTGAACAAAAGGAAGGTTAAGGGTTTGTCCAAATTTTCCATTGCCAATTAGAGTTGGGGAAAGACTGGAAAGCAAGTCACTTCAGGTGAGTCAATATTAAGATGCATGGGGATGTCAACAGTACTGGGATGAAGTGGCTAAGATGTTATTTGTGTTTTATGCTAAGATTTTTATGTTCAAGCATTTGAGAGGAGGTTCATGAACAAAGGCTAGATAGCCTGGTAGCAAAATAAACAATTCCTGAATCTTGATTTATTCAGAATGATGAAATGCAACACATAAGGATCTATATTTTTGGAAGGAAAATTCATATTACTGACTCCTTCTCCTCCTTCAAGTCACAGACAAATGGCACACCTTCAGAGAACCCTTCTTTGGTCATGATACTAAGATAACCCCCCATGGCTCTACCTCTAATTATCCTCTTTATTTCTTTCACAGTACATATTTCATCCAGAACATTTATTTATTTACTTGGTTATTTTCTTTCTTCTTTATCAGCCCCATTGGAACAAACAATTCTTTTATCTTTTTCACCATTGGATGCCTGGTACCCAGTGTAATATTTAGCACAGAGAAGACACTCTATACCTGAATGGGTGAAGCCACATCTAGAAAGCAAGTAAGAGAAGAGGGCAAGACAGCTACAGAACATCCCACCATTTGTGTAGGAGAGTGATAAAAGAAGACAATCGAGCAGGGATTCTTGACACAGAGCAAATACCTAATGGAATGTGAACAGCTGAGAAAAGGTTAGACAACAAGGAGCTGCACCAGAGGAGGATCAGACACATGCAGAGTGAAGGAGGAGGCATTCGGAGCCTCTTGTTGGAGGCTGTATGCTGAACTCTTCCTGAGTCAGCTGAGTGGGAGTTGCCTATGGAGGTGTTACACAGTTTGATCTTTGCTTAGGCTGAGAATAAAAATGTTCTGTCCCCAGCAACACACACACACACACACACACACACACACACACCCCAAAGAAAAAAGAAAAGAAAAATGTCTCAAATACCAAAATCTTTTCTTAAATCCTGATGTTGCCACAACCCAGGCCTTATCATTCACAACCCCTCAACCCTGACACTACAAGAAGCCATTACAACCAGAAGAAGTCTGGATGGTCACAATGCATCCCAGCCATATTAAGGCTTCTCCACAGTGCCTCCTCTTTAGTAACTGGAATAACCAGCTGGCGGTAACATTCAGTTAGAAAAGGTATCTAGAAAGATCCCAAGAGGCAGTGTGCCAGAATCTGGGAAAGGGAAATTTTAGGCCACCAGGGAAGAAATTCATATACACTTTTCCCAAAAAGAATTTCAGTCTTTAAAAACTTCCCTAGGGAAGAAAATATGTTTGTTCTGGTAGTTTTCTGCACCCTTCCTACCCAGCAGACTAAAGGCTCTGCATGTGTTCCCCAGACACAAGCCTCAGTTTCGTCAGTATCCAAACCACAGAGCCAGGATACTTCGGTTTTACCCAACTCTAACTGCATGCATTTCCCAAGTCAGCTCTCCAAAAGGATAAACTAAACCTGTGGTGGAGTACGAGGCAACAATTTGTAAATAGCTGAGGGTGAGTGAGACTCTGGAGTTGCTGCAAACATGTAAATAATCAGATGCTGTGTGATGTGTAGGGAGAGCCACAGCACTATAACCAGATGGAAAGAGTGAGCTTGGGATCAAGACCAACTTTGGAACACAAAATTACGTAGTTACTGGAGACATGGCTTCCATGCCTGTTCTGGGAATTGCACAAACATCCCACACATCCTGCGAAACAGTCCCTGCTTCTTTTACTAACAGATACCAAAGAATTGGCCAATATTCAACTTAATGGAATAATTTTCTCCATTAGGAGAACCCATCCTGCTTCCAGATTCTTTATTAATTGAATTTCTTTTTTCTGTGGGTTTATTCTGGAAAGTGATTTTGATGGAAATCTATTGCACTTTTTATAGGCACTTTCTATAATAAATAGTCCTCCAGTCTTCCCGTTCTCAATTTATCTATCCTATGTGAACTACCAGGCTCCGCTCTACCCTCTAACACTGGTCACAACTGCCTGATCCAAACTGAGTCAAAGTTGTTGGCCCATCTGGCCCTGAGGCCCAGTCAAACTCATTTTCTTGGGTTCTATAGATATCACAATTTGGCTTTAATTAGCTCCAGGTGAGTTTCTGTCCCATGCAATGTAGAATTCTAATCAGCACAGGAGAGAAGGGGAGGAAAGAATTAACATAACTTCCAAATAACTATCTATAATCAATGAGTAAAGATTTCTAGAAAAAAAATGATGATTTTGCCCCTTAGGAGACATTTGACAATACCTGAAAACATTTATTTTCATAGTGTGGAAGAAGGGTGCTACTGGCTTGTGCTTGCTGCTGAGTATCTTTCACTGTGAAGGATAACCTCCACAATGAAGAATTATCCAAAAATGTCAATGAACCAGTACTGAGAAATCATGTTCATAAAAAGACCATTCATTTTAAAAATTATTCAAGCAAAATTTATGAACAATTTATAATATATTATGCATTAAGTTAATAACTAGGATGGGCAAATATGACTTAGTCATTGACCTTGAGTAGTTCATAGTCTGTAGGAAAGACAAACTGATCAGCAATTACAGTACAGCAAGATAACTGTGCAGTACTGAAGGCATAGGTAATGATTATTGCAGCTCAGTGAAAGGGTCTCTGATGCTTAATGGGGAGATCAAGACTTGAAATGAAACCATCATTTGACCCAGCTATCCCACTCCATACCCAAAGGACTTAAAATCAGCATACTACAGTAACGCAGCCACATCAATGTTTATAGCAGCTCAATTCACAATAGCTAAACTGCAGAAGCAACCTAGATGCCCTTCAAGAGATAAATGGATAAAGAAACTGTAGTATATATACACAATGGAATGTTACTCAGCATTAAAAGAGAATAAAATTATGGCATTTGCAGGTAAATGGATGGAGTTGTAGAATATCATGCTAAGCAAAGTAAGCCAATCCCCCCCGCAAAAAAAGCCGGATATTCTCTTTGATATATAGATATTGATCCATAATAGGGGGCGCAGGGAGGAATGAAAGAACTTTGATTGGGCAAAGGGGAGGGTGGGATGGGTAGGGTGCATGTGGGCAAGAAAGATAGTGGAATGAGATGGACATGTATGATTGCACATACAGGTACATGTATGACTGCAATACAGTGCAACGCTACATCGTGTACAACCAGAGAAATGAAAAGTTGTGCTGCAATTGTGTACAATGAATCAAAATGCATTCTGCTGTTACATATACCTAATTTTAATTATTAATTTAAAAAAATAAAGCTTACTGAAGGAGATGACAACTGAACTGAGTTTCATAATGTATGCAAGCTTGTCTAAGAACAGGGGAAAGTTTTCAGTAGTTGCTTAAACATGAATTTATCTATTATTTAACATTTCCTCATTCAATAAACAGTTACTAACAAAGGAAATACAGTAGAATGGTTAAGAGTAAAAACTACATAGGGCCGAGTTGTGGCTCAGTGGTAGAGCACTTGCCTTGCACACGTGAGGCACTGGGTTTGATCCTCAGCACTGCATAAAAAAAAAATAAAAAAGTAAAACAAAGGTATTGTCCATGTTCAACTAAAAAAAATAAAAAAGAGTATAGACTATAGACTATAGAACTAACTTCACCTGGATTCTAATATCAGTTCTGTTACGTTTCAGTTGTGTGAACTTAAGCAAGTTATTCAACCTCCCTGTGACTTTATTTACTCGTCTTTAAAAATAGGAACAACAACAGAACCCTTCCCCTGGGATTGCTGTTCAGAATAAACAAATGAATGTGTGCAAAATGCACTTTAGAAGTAATTACTATTATTATCCTTGCTATTGTTCTGTGCCAGATACTGGCTAGATTCTAGAGATGCAAAGGGGAGTAACACAGACATAATCTCTGTTCTTCTAATGCAGAGTCTACTGGGAGATAGGTAGAGACAGCAAAGGGACAGGTGAGGAGTATTATCAAATTACACAGGAAGGATCACTGTACAGATGCTCCTCCTCTTGCAATGAGGTTACTTCCCTGTAAACCCATCATAAATTGAAAATATTGCTAAGTCAAAAATGCATTTACTATACCTAGCCCACCAAAAATCATTGCTTAGCCTGGACTACCTGAAACATGCTCAGAACACTTACAATAGCGTTTTAGTTGGGCAAAATCACCTATGACAAAGCCTATTTTATAATAAAATGATAAATGTCTCATGTAACTTATTGAATACCTATGTTCAAAATAATGTTGACAACTCAGTACATTGCAGACTATCAGTTGTTTGCCTTGGTAATCACATGGCTCACCAGGAGCTGCAGTTCATTGCCACTGGCCAACAGAGCATTATACAGCATACTGCTAGCTCAGAAACTAAGATCAAGTTTCAAAATTCTAGGTAGGGTTTCTACTGAATATATATTGCTTTTGCACCATCTTGAAGTCTAAAAATTTTAAGTGGAACCACTGTAGGTCAAGGATTGTTTATATTAATAAACAGAAGCTCTAGAGTAAGTCAAGTTATCAAGTAATTTCAAAATCATAGTGGATAATCACACCAAATGGGCACTTGATATTTCTGCCAGATGGCTATAGCTCTGCTCCAAATCTCCTCAGTCTGCAACCCAAACTGACAGAACTTCCAACTACTTGAATTTTAGTGGTTACCTTGAGAGAGAATTGCATATTGGCTTTCAAAGGCTCCTGCCTAGATGTGTCACACAATGCCTCAGCATATATTTCACTGGTGACAGCAAGTTATATGACCACAGTATACGTTAAGGTGGTAAAAGGTGGACTTCAACCATATGTCCAAGGGAGGAGAATGGGATTTTTTTTAAATTCACACGAATTTAATGAAAAGAATCAGAATTTTTACAACATAATAAATACCAATATTTACCTGGTTTTGGACCAGATGGCGATGACATACAAGGCAAGAACTGGTAGAACACAGACACCAAAACCACCATCTTTGATGCAGTCACTTAGGCACTAAAAAAGTATGAGTACCATTCCATATCTGGATGTATATAAAATAACTAAAGAGTTAAACAGGGGAGTCTCTCCATCAACTTTAGGAATTCAAGTTCTTGGCATATAAATTCCCACATATTCTATCTTATTTTCATTAACTTAAGAATAGTGGCTTCAGACAACTTTAAAACTTGAGTTCCTTCTGAACTCCCCAAAGTGTTTCTGTACTTTTTTCAAATGGGGCTCTTTAAGGGTCAGCTTTATTTTTATGCATTATAAGACTTTCTCCCACTATACAAGGAACACTGAGGAATATTTCTTTATCTATTCCATATTGATCCTTACTTATTGTGAAAAGTGGGTGAATTCTTCTGAGATTATTCAAAATACTTTCCATTATATCAACTAAAGATAGGTGCATGAAGTAATAACCTTTCATTCTAATAGTCTCACAGGCACAGGGAGTTACTTCTTTGGGAACATTTTTCATGGCTCAGGATCTTTATAAGTTCCTATAAGCAAGTTTCAGCCTTGCTGATGTTTATCTAAGGGTTCTAACTCCACTTCATACAGGAACAGGTGGGTTTCCATGCTAAGGGCCAACCCATGACAGCATACAGAACAGATCCTAAGCTTTTGCCCAACCAAGAAACAAACAAGCAGTATCCAGATTACAGTCATTTATAATTACCAGGTCTGGGTGAAATGCATCTAACTTCCAGGTGACCTAATTTAAGATACCTACTCAAATGAAAACAACAATCAATGTGCAATATGGTCTGTATTGAAAAATATTGTAAATCATTAAAGATGGCCACATTTCACTGAACTGAACTCCCACAACCCAGCTCAGTACTGGGCACTCAAGACGGTGGAAGAGAACTGAAGACAACCATCATGGGAAAAATCTTCGAGGCACCAAGAATCAAGCAGTCCCTGGTTAGGGCATGTTCCTTCTTTTCCTGGTGCACTCTTGCTGCAGTAATCACCAGGCTGGAGTTTGCAATGACAAAATCATCTTTGCTGCAAACAACATTTAGCATTTACATGAAAGAGCTGCCATGTTGAAGATCCACTGTCTCCCACTTCAGTTAATCTTCATTAACATCCACAAGGGCAAGTTCATCGCTCAAGCCTTTTAATAAGATGCAGAAAGCACAGGCCATGCCCACTGAGACAGTTCCTATAATGGAGACCTTACTGTGATAAAAGAGCTTTTCTGATATTAAATTATCAAGTTCTTGCTTCACAGTTGCCATCTCACACAAGAGCATGAAGAGCCAACACCGCTGAACTCCACCTAGGCTGTCACAGAGCACCAGTGCCCAGAAATTGCTCCTCCCTGCTCACCCTTTGACTATCCCACAGAACTCCCGCGGCCCAGCTCAGTACTGGGCACCCAAGACCGTGGAAGAGAACTGAAAAGAGATATCATGGGAAAGATTTTCAAGGCACCAAGAACCAAGCAGTCACTGGTTAGACAACACAGCGCTGGCATAGTTGCTGTCCCCACCTCACCTTACCCTGCTGCCGCAGCTGTGCAAGCCTCTTTACCAAGCCCTCAGGTCTGCTCAGACTAATGCTTGGAAATGGACTTCTCCAGCAAGTAAATCCTGGAACCAGAAGTTAACATGTATAACAGGCCAACCCAGATCTACGGAATTTTTACTTTTCTATTCTTGGTATTATGCCAAGTAAGAATGCTTCTATCAACTCCAGATGAAACTAAGACTGAATCTTGAGCCTTAGTATGCATGTACTCATCTCCTAATAACCTGCTGTGCCATTTGCCAGCATTGTGAGAGAAACAAGCTGTTTTGCCTGAGTGTTCACTGAAAGACCTTTTATTTAGGAAAGACTCTACTGCCTTTATTACAGTCCTCACCACAGACCCATACCTGGGGAAGTCCACACGAGCTCGAGGACAGGGGAAAGGACCACCAGTGTGTTACTCTTAACACTAACTCCCCAGAAGAGAATGCCATTCTTTCTCATGCCAAAGGAAAGCCTATGATGGAAGCCCTACTTAAAACAACTTCACAAGTGGAAAGATGAGCATTAACCCTACTGTGAACTACTGAATTTTTCCATACTGTAAAGCTGATCACATTAGCTCCACACCAGGCATAAAGTGAGCTCAAGCCCAGAGTTCTCAAGACAAGGAAAACCTCTGATGAGGGCATGTGTGGCCATACTTCCCTTACTAAACCATTCACAGCACTCCCACCCCATGATTATGTTGTAACAAATTGGCTTGCATTCTAGCTACAGGCATCAAACTAAGGAAAATTTCACCTTTAACCCAGAAAGCTCCCTATTTGTGGACCCCCGAGCCTCCACTAGAGAGGAGGGCTTACTAGGCCCAAAGACTGTTTCCATGTTTAAGTCTGAGAACATTTGTGAATGACCCTGATGATGGTCATAGCTACCTAACCTAGCATTACAGGGCCAAATGGACTTCTTTTAGAAAGTGCAGCCATCAACCTCATCTGCTGTTTCATTCTCAGCAGTTTCCATTATCCATAATCAACTGTAGTATGAAAATATGTCTTGAAAAGTTGCATTACTAAACAAGTTGTAAATTGTGCATTCTTCTCAGCAGCAGATGAAATCTCACACCATCCCACTTCACCCTACCAAGGACATGAATCAACCTTTTCCCCAGAGTGTCCACACTATACACACTATCTGCCTGTTAGTCGCTTAGTAGCCACTTCAGGTATCAGATCAACTCAGTATCAAAGTGCTTGTGTCAAATAACCATTTTGATCTAACAAAGGCCCTAAAATGCAAGAGTAATGATTCTGGCAATGGGATATGCCAAAGAGAAGCAGGAAAGTGTTTTCTTTAAGTAAAAAGAAAAAATGAAAGGGATCCATTTGGAAAGAAAAGAAATCATATCCAGAGGTTGTAAGTACAATAAGGACAAATCTATCCATGGAATTGTGAAGAAGGAAAAAGAAATGCATTCTACATTTGCTGTCACATCTCCAACTGCAAAAGTTACAGCCATGGTGTCTGATTAGTGGAAAAGGTGCTGAACTTGTGTTGAATATATATGAAAACACATAGTATGATATAGGATTTTGGTACTATCCATGTTTTTACCTCTTGGGAGTTTTGGAACATATTCCTCACAGATAAGTAGGGATGAAAACTCACAATAAAACAGGAATTAGCCAGGAACAGGATGGGATGGGGGATGCCAGTCATAGTGTTCAGAAAACTAGTAAGGCAGAATCCAAAAGGGAGGTGGCAAGAAAAAATGCTGTTTGTTGGGCTAGATTGTATAAGATCTAGCATATACATGTAGAATAAATTGAATAAAAGTCATCTTGAAACAATGATTATCATGAAAATTCTTGAGAATTAGATTTGCATGGTAGGAGATAGATATGTGAATGAATCAAAATGACTAGACAGGAGGTAAAAACACTGGTTAGAAGAATCTTGTAATATAGTATAAATCAGGAAAGAAACAGATGAGTGGTGAATAGAAATAAGCACTTATATTCAAAGCATCTGAGGCAAGGGGCAGAGACAAATAGAATGTGTATCAGGTTTTAGTTGGCAACCAGTGGATGCTGGTTCCATTCACCAAATATGAAATGTAGACTATAGATCAGGTTTTGTGGAGGAAGGATCCTCCTATTATACATAGTTGTAATGTACCATAATACAAAAATAATAAGTTTGGAAGAGTAGGAGAGGCTTCCAAGTTATTCAAGTGGAAATGTCTCAAACTTTTAATTTATTTGTCTGAAGCTCAGAAGTGAGGTCTGAGCAAGAAAAACAGATATGGGGTACATAGGATATAAAAGTTAATTAAGATATGGGGGTAATATTTATTAGGAAGAAGGTACATAACAAGAAGAGAAGGCATAGGACACCCTAAAGAATGCCAGAAAAATAACAAGAAGGGGAAGAGGATATTAGCAAGGAGACTGGGAAAGAAATGCCTAGAAGAAATGTGCACGTGTGCTCACACACTCACACGCGCGCGAAAGCAGTACCAAGAAAGTAAAAGGGAGATAATATTTTAGAGTGATCATTAGTTTTAATGCTACTAAAAATTCTGATAAGAAACCAGCAAATGGGCAATGCTGATAAGGGCAGTGTTTGTGTGATAGTAAAGGTGGAACACAGATCACAGTGGAAGAAAATGAGCAAGTAAGAGAAAAAGAGCAAATGTGGCCAGATTGGTTATGAGGAAGGTTAAAGGGTATCTTCAGTGTATCAAGTCATAAAATTAAACCTAAGACATTGTTTTTGCTTTCAGGAACTTAGAATCCTACAGAAAACATAGTCCATGCCTACAAAGAATGACAACTAGGCAAAGAAACACCTGAGCTGGGAAGCATGGTGTTGGTAGGAAGTAGTTATCACTAATGATTTAATTGATTGAAGTCTTTAGCAAAAGCCTCACAGAGAAAGTAGAACTTGATGTGGTCCCTGAAGGAGCAGCAAAACTTAAGGCATGAGGGAATTCCTGGAATGGAGAAGAATGGAGATGAAAGCATAGCTGTATGACATCATTTGAAAAATAGAAATAAGGGCAATTTTGCTGGAGTAGAAAGGCAGATTTAGAAGGGAATTTCATAGTTTTGAAATAGTACCCTGGGAAGATTTAGGGTTTCCCCAGAGATGACCACAAGTGAATTTTCTGGATCTGGGGATGGTCAATTATGCCCCATGGGTCAAATACAGTCTGCCAGCTATTTTTGTCAATCATGTTTTACAGGAATACAACCACACTAATTTATTTACATGCTGTCTGTGAATGCTTTCACACTACTATGGGAGAGTTGAGTAGTTCACAGAGACTGTGTGGACCATAGAGCCAAAGATATTTACTATGTGACACTTCCCTGGAAAAGTTTGCCACCTCTGCTCTCAATAGTGGAAGTCTTTTTGGTCATATTATTTTTATTTTTACCCTTATTAGTGCAAACTTTTGTAAAATGCATTAGATGGTTTTATTCAGACAAATGATAGTATTACCTCAAATAAAGTTTTCTGTGCCTTACTACAAATAAGTGATTATAGTACAGGAATGACAGCAGGAAAGCACTCTGGTGCCCATTCATATCTAGATTAACTACCTGTCTTGTACTTTGACAGGGTGTTTAAGCAAAGCACCTAATTTCAGGAAGGAGACCCTACAAAGATAATTTTTAGTGTCAAATGTGTCAAGATCCAGTGTGCAATAGCCTGAAGTAACGAGACTTCACAGAAGGTCAGTGGTCCCAGAGAGCCATCCCAACCATAACTAGTGTTGGCATAGAAGTAATCTTTGTGGTGCTAAATCCCTGAGATTTTGGTATTGCTTGTAACTGTGGAATAACCCACCCCATCCTAACCAACACTGTGGCCTTATGGAGTATTTATCTGCATAAGAATGCTTTTCTCTATGCTACACAGTCCCAGACTCATGCTTTAGAGCTTTTCAGTTTTTGCAACTTTGTATTTTCTATTTCTTCAATATTTGGCTCTTATTTTAAGCAGTTACCAGTATGTCCTACACTCAACATGCATTGTAATTTACTGCTAATTTTCTGTAAGCTAAGAATAATCGCAGGTACTTGTGATTATTATAAGCATTAAAATTATCTCTGACAAAAACCCTTAAGAATTTCTTGTGATAAAATGTTTTAGTAGCATGAATCCTATGACATCCATTTTGACCATTCTAAGGTCTTTTTAAAGTTTATTTCATCTTTGCTCATGGTACTATAGATCAGAGAGGTTACTGGCCAATAATTATTGGATGACATGTATGGATTCCCATATGTTTAATAAAACTGCATGGGTTGTTCTAGAAAAAAATTCAGACTTATTTTTAGGTACATCAGATAGGTAAATGAATGGATGGATGGATAGATAATATATAGATATATGGATAATCCACACACCCTTGGTTCATTTTTACCCTACCTATCTGTCAGATTTCTCAAAATAGACTTGTCATTCTCCACTAACAACATCCAAGTTACAGGGTTCATTATCATGTATTCATCTAAGGTAAAACTCTATCTTCTTTGATTCTTTGTCCTTCCCTCAACAGATAATGTGCCCTGAGGCTTTGTGGATTCTAAAATACATTGTAAAAACTTAAAAAATAAAACACATTCTAAAGTCTTAAGGACTTAAGTGTTTTATCTTCCTAGAAGATCCTTCACAATCGCCACCACCTTACTTGTGACATTTATCATTCCTTATCAGTATCTGTTCTCATATATTTGAGTAATAACAACCAGATTTGATTGGGGGAATCTTAGGTTTTTGCCATTGGTTCAGCTTGATAGGCTTTTTGTCAAGGGACTTGGCTCTTTCCAAGCCAAGAGGTGTCCTAGTTGGAGCAATCAGATACGAATTCACTAAACTTTGATATTTAAGGAAAACCCTTGAACATGACTCACCTCATGAGTTTACCTGAAGAAACAACCAGCAGTTCCTGATGCCCCAGTTACTATCTTGAAATCTAGCTCGTCAGTATTTTTTGATTCTAGAAGTAGCAATATGTGCTTTCAATAAATTGCATGTGTACTTGCAAGTGTGTGTGTGTGTGTGTGTGTGTGTGTGTGTGTGTGTGTGTGTGTATGTGTGTGTGTTTGGACTGAGTTATTCTATCAGTTTCTGTTGAGTGCAAGCAGAGAATTCTAACTGATATATTACCTTCCAACTTCTTCACTGGCTATTGCTCCTCACACCTTCTAGATCCAGACCTGAAAGATGACGAATGGTTTCTACAGCATGCCACAAACTTCCATTCTCCAATCATTTGTTCTCACTGTTCCCTATTCTCATCACACATTTTCTTCATTCATGGGAAATTCCAATTCATCTTTCAAATGTTTGATCAAATATGGAAGTATCTGTACTTCAACCTCCCCAACACTAACATGGAAAATTAAACATCCTTGTCTTTATGTATTTTATGCATTTTATACATCTTTTCACAGCATGGTATCAAGGCCATGACGCTTCCAGGAAAAGCTGCAATCTTCAAGAATACATAGGGAAAGTTCAACAAATTCAAGTCTTTGTTGAATTTAATTAACTGAATTACACCTAGAGATAATAATGATTTCTTTTTTCAAAAGAGGGGTCTCTCTTTTTTGCTTATATTTTTTGAAATTCCCAATTCTTTATCTCTTTTCAAAATTGTATCATATTAACACCTTATAGAGTTAAAATTAATAGCTGGTAAGAAGTAGAAAGCAAAAATAGTTGCCCCACTTCTGTGGTTCTCTGCCTCTCCCTTTTCCACTGACACATCAGATTTCCATGCCATTTTTTCTTTCCTTCCAAGCTCCCTTGGTCTCTATCTTTGCAAAAAATATGCAATGACCCATTATGCAATGAGCTACGTTGTATAACAGACAGGATTTCCCTCCTCTCCTGAGACCATGTGGAAGAAGAAACAAAATATGAGATCCTTAATAAGGCTGCTAATGTGAATGAAGGGCAAGGATGCAATCCCATAGGAAATTCTGGAGATGGATACAGTTTGGTTCCTTGTGGTAAATTACTAGTAAATTATTCAATAAAAAGAAAACATGAAAAGGAAAAATGCCAGGGTTCTTTTATACTTTCCTACAAAGATTGATCCAAAGTCCCATTTTGTAATTGTTCAAATAAATTAACTTTAATCAGAGAAGCAAAATGTTAATCAAAATGGGGAGGAGGAACAAATAGAAATGGCTTTCTCTTTATATTACTTAATGATGCCTACTCTATTTCATCTGCTGCCTTTCCTGATTGACAAGAAGGTTAATAAACATTTTTTTGGTATTATCTGTACTTATTCCTGAAGAAAAATAAAATGATCTTTCCACTTGTCCTCTTAACCTCTCCATCTTAACTTCCCCTTTGCCTTTGAAGTGAATTCCAAATTCCAGACCTTAGTACACAAGGCCTTTAAGGATTCTATCTGGTACCAACTTACCTCCTCTTCCACTATCTCTTTCTTTCCATTCCAAAAGCTTGCTACTCTGAACCTTTCCAAGATATCCAAACACTTTTTGATCTTTATACTTTCAAGTATGCTGCACCCCCTTCGCTGAGAAGTCTGTTCCCTTTGTTTTCAAGGAAAGTTCACTCCATCCTTTTTTAACCCATTTCAAAGACTGAAGTGGGAGCATATATCAAAAATTACAGTTACCAACAGTAATAGGTTTACCAACACTTATTGTATGAATTAATAATAGACTATTCCCTTCTAAAATGAAGCCACAGAAGGTTGTTGCTGAGGAAGATATATACAACCAGTTAATTATGACACACAAGTGTTTTCTTTCTCCATAGAATGCTAAAGGGAACCAGAACTTACGTCTCAGAATGCAGATCATCCAGCCCCATAGACTGAGATATGATCTTAACTTTGAAAGTTTGAATTCTAGTGAGGGAGAAACCACCAACTGCTGTACATCACAAAACAATGGGGTAAAGTGTGCTTATTTAATTTTTTATTATGGGAAAATAAATTTGCATTACTGAGTACCATTGAAAAATATTTCAATGATGCCTAAATAAAAGGGCTACACAGTGCCAGAGAGAATTTCATTGGTTTCACCATGCCAATTGGTAATCATGGTATCTGGCAATTAGAATCAACAGAAGCCACAGGAAATTTCTCTATGTATACATAAGGGCATAGAAATAGCTAATTCATAAAACCATTCTGGAAACCAACAATAAATGACAAGGGATAAACACACTTTTCTCTCCAACTGGTTCTGTTTAGGGCAAGAAGAAGAAATGAGGTCAATAGTTTCACTCAAAAAGCTATTCTGGTTTCAGCCTTTCTAACATGAGCATAGATAGAAATAGTTTTGGGGTTTTTTTCCCAGCTCCAAATCCAACAGCTTTAAAGAACTTTTCACTTTAGGGATCTTTCAACCCACACAATTTGCCAAATCCTAAAATGGATCATAAGAGTTAACTTGATTCCAAAATGATGATAGGATAACAAATAAGAATTGCTACATGTTTTACTGACGTGAAATTAAATGGCAATACAGCACTATGGAGAACCAGTAGGCTTTAAAGAGATGTAAGTTGCAGTCCTGGCTCTGTCTCTTTCTGACTCACTTTCTGTCCATGGGAATTTGGATTAGATATTTAACTTTACTGGACATCAGTTCATCTACAACTGTACAAGTGGACTGAACAATCCTACTTCAGAGTTTCAAGGGACAAACACTGAACATATAGTTGCATATCAAGTACTATATATTCATTTTATAAAAGTATAAAAATTGCTTAATCAAAATTACTTATATAACTACCATCTTAGATAGATTAAACCAAAGTATACCTGTAGGGTGGTATTTATACTGTTCATGACATGAGGATATAAAGATACAGTAGAAGAAAAAGTTAAGGATGAAGAGACAAGATAGAATACATAACAGAAAAAAAGCAAGTTGAGAATGAGAGGAGGAATATCCCAGTAGCATTGGGTCATGAAGGGCTAATAAATATGTTAGTTGGCAAAAAAATCCACAGAATTAGGACGAACATAAAGAGTATGTAAAAGAGAAAATTTCTGAAGATTCCATTTGACTTTTCATTTTACCAATGGATATTCTTCCTTCCATCAACAAACCAAATATCCTTCAACAACAGTGGTATAAAGAAAAGAGAGATATTTTTCCAGCCACATATGGCCACACAAATGAATGGTAAACCCCTCTGGATCTATATAAACTATGTTTTGTTTTCAGTAGTATCAAAGAAATGGCACAATCATCTTGTGGATAATAAAACACTAGTCTTAGATTTCTACGTGGTGACACGTTTTTCTGCAGCAAGGCCCTTGTACCAGTTACATGAAGAGAACTCATCATACCACGAGCTCTCCAACTGTTTTTACTTGAAAAAGATGTAGCAGTGTGGCTTTTCTCTTAGCAGTGGTAGAAGTACTCCAAGTTTTGGAGGAAAGGAAGAATGTGATCAAATCCTTCCTAAGCTACTTGGAAGCAACAAGATATTAGCTGAGTTTTGGGGGTATCTAAGTCCCTGTTGAATAAATGCAGTTAAGATTGAGGTTAAAAGACAGCATTATGTAAATTGTATATCATGCTCCTTTGACTTCATACGTAAAAATATTCAATAAATGGTATCTGTGATTTTATGTGAAAGAAAAAAGAAATAATAAACAGGGCCATTTGTCCATTTCTGTATTTGATATTAGATGAAGGTTTCACAAGAATGAATGTCATCAGGCTTCTCAAAAATTAATAATCTGATACATAATTCTATACCAATTTCACTGTATGCCAATAAAACCAAAGGATGTAATTTCTGCAAAGGCTACCAGATAATCTTGGACAGGAGTCTCACTGGCATTTTCTTGAAACTCACCTCATTTTCTCAGGGGAAATGCATTCAGGTGTGATGCTGTGCTTCAGCTCATCAGGGTGAGGTCCTGCCAGTTGTGGGAAGCCTTGACAACAACATCACTCTGGAACTCCAGCATAATTGACATACAGATTCACAAAAACTGTCACCTGAAACTGACATCTTGGTTGAGTACAAATTCATATCATTCTAGCAGCCCACCTCACTTCACACTGTGTTTCAGTGATTGGGCATGACACTTGCCAATCTCTTAACAACTATGCAGCAATGCTTTGTCCTGAGTATTTACAATGAACTCCATATGTCTCCTCCATACAGTATCCGAGAAGGGCAAGGACAAAATGTGACAGGGCTGGTGAGTGCCTCCTGACCTTAACCTCAATAATGAGTATTACCATTATCTTCTTATGTGTTTAAAAGTATGTCCTATAGGAGATATCTATAACTATATATTCTTTAAAGAAAAAAATTAGATAAGAGTAAGGATGGAATCTATTTATTTGGGTTTTCTCTAAATACCCCCACTAAATGTCATTTGCACAATGGGCCTATGTCTCAGATTATGTTTGTAGGAGTAATATTTTAGCTCTAGAAAGTCCCTATCAAAACACCATCCTGTTTTCTTCAAAGAAACTCAGGACTTGAGGACAGATGTGATTCATGACTCCTACATGCCTTTTTCCTATTGATCTGGGTTATGTATCATTTTCTATCTGCTTTAATATTTGTGTTGTTATCATTTAAGGAGAATTTATAATGTAAGGATACTTAATACATTTTTAAGTACCCAGTATTTGAACTTGATTTCCAGTGTAAGGCTACCATTATGATATCTATATCTTTAACACCTTTCAGCATGTATTGTGTACCATATCTGTCTCTCACTAAGGTAAAACTTACACAATATATAACAGTTTAGTCCAAAAAAAGCATACACTAGAGATCAAGTCCAGTGGTAATCAGTTCAAGATGACTCAGGGTTTCTGCTAGCTCTCTTCTGATCAACAACATGTGTTTTATTTATTAGTGCACAGAATATCAGAAAATGATTTTCAGTGGTTAAAGTAATGGCTTATTAATGATTGGTGAAATTTGAAGTGGTTCAAAATATAAATTTGTTAAAAATACTTTAGAGATAATACCCACCCTTGCATGTAAGAATCTAGATTTCTATGAGGGTCATTGAAAGGACCCTAAGGATTAATTCCTGAACAACTATTATCCAGCCATTGATTTAAGGCACTTCTAGTCATCTGTAGCCAACCAAGAGCACAGACCCTACTTCTGGAACAAGACCCATTTGCCCCTAGTGAATCTCTTGAGATGGGATATGACAAAGCATCACAAAGGAGAGAGATGGGATTTTATCAGGCTTACAGAGAAGGCTGTGCAAATTGTCTTTTGTTTCCTTGCTAATTAACATTTGTCTAACAAATTTTGTGCGCATGGCAGAATTTGATTTGCTCTTTATAACCTGATGGTGATGGTCTAGAAGATTAGCTAAATCTCAACCACTTCAAAATGTGTCTAGCAAAAACAACCTTTGAAACATGACATGCCTATAATCCCAGTGGTTTGGGAGGCTGAGGCAGAAGGATCCCCAGTTCAAAGTCAGCCTCAGCAATTGAGGGAGGCCCTAAGCAACTTAATGAGACCCTGTCTCAAAATAAAAAAAAAAATTAATAGGGCTGGGGATGCAGCTCAATGGTTAAATGCCCCCAAGTTCAATCCCTAGTACAACAAACAAACAACAACAACAACAAAAAACCTTTCAGTTGGACAAGGCCAAATTGAGTTGTTAGACAAATTTTTAATATTTACTTTTTCAGCTCACCTCCCACATGTGAAGCTGAAAATACCCGATACTTGCTTTTGAACTAGGATTAACTGGTCAGAGTCAGACATCCTGGACTTTGAATCAACACAAAAGACACAAAAAAAGGAGAATTGTGGAGGAAACGCTTACTGATGTTGGTGGCACCAGCAATAGCTACAAACAGTTTCTAGAACACTGGTAGACCATTACTGACGTCCGAAGTTCAGTGCCTCAGAAGATGGGACTATAAACTGTGATATCTAGTTGTTAGGAGACTGTCACTATTTTTTCCAACTGGGTGAAGGGTAAGAAATTTTTTTTTCCTGTTTCTGGCTGCAAATAGCTGATCTTGATTTATCAATCTTCCCAGATAGTTTCTGTGTGTGCAATATCCTTTCAGCAAATTCCTTTTATGCTTAAATTATCCAGAGCCAGTTGTTTTTTCTTATAGTCTAGAATCTACAAGCTGACTAATACAGAAATTACTGCCAAGAAAAATTGTACTGATATCATTAGATGATCTGATATTTATTGCTGTGTAGAAAATCAACACAAACTTAGTGAGACAAGACATCATTTACTACACTTACAAATTCTGTGGGTCAAGAATTCAAATAGGGCATTGCAAAGGTAGCTTATCTCTGCTCCATAGTCCTGGGAAGACTCAAATGGAGGAATTCACTAAAGCCGATATAAGCTAGACTCTTTTGAAGGCTTCACCGGCATCTCTGGTGATTTGGTTGGAATGACTTGAAGCCTAGGATTCATTCAGACTGCATAAGCATCTTAAAAATACAGATAATGTGATACAAGAAGGAATACCCTGAAGGAAGCATTTACAAAGAGATCAATAGAGAAGTTAAAGTGCTTCTTCTGACCTAGCATCAGAAACTACAGTCTCTTGAAAGCCATTCAGTTTCATAAGAAGGGAAAGCCAACTCTACCTTGTGAGGGGAAAATAGCAAGGTCACATCTCAAAAGAGACATGTAGAATGTGACATTGTCATGGCCATGTCTGAAAAATACCATATGCCACTTCTTGAAAATGGGTAAAATCTAGGACTGGTTCTCTGACCTGGACCAGGTAAAGTAAAAACTGCAGCTAAAATTATAGGATAAATCTTTATAGACATAGCACACAGTGACAAAATGGATAATTTATTGCTGTTAGTTGCATAAAATAAATTGTCCACTGAAAGAAAATTTTGGGGGAACCAATTACTATAGTCACAGGAAAATATGAAGGGCATAAATAATGCAAGGGTGGTGTGACAGAGTGTTTAGGGACTGACACCATAAAATAATTTCCTCTGTATTGCTGTTTAAGGGAAAAAGCAAGATGGTCCTCTTTGTTACTAAATTACATATAGTCAATTGAATACATTTCTTTGCCAGGACTCTTATATGAAACCAGGAATGGGTACATGCTGAATATTAAAATGAATATATATGGACAGAGTCAGAGGACACAGTAGTACCTCAAATCTCCATCAGCTACTACAGTGTTAATTCCTACCCAAATGCCTCTTCTTACCTGTTAAACCAGTCTCTGCCTTGTTTTCACTGTAATGACAGCACCTGAGACAGTTGCCTTGTAAAGGGCAGGCACTATTCCTCACCTTCCTCCCCTACATTCCTCCCTTGTGATTTCCTAAACTTCAGAATCATGTGCCCATCATGCTCTAGTGAAGGAACTTACAAGATCAAACTAGGAGAAGAAAGCATATACAACAAGATCATTTCCATACTCAGCTGATTTATGTTGGTTAAAAAAAAATCTGGGAATACATGTCAAAAGGAGGTAGAACATAATTTTTGTTCAGTTGGAATATATTGGTATAGATACATTTACCAAAGACTCTTAAGTTAAATGTGTTAACATCAACAAAGAAATTTTCTAATTATTTGTTTTGGTGAATAGACTAAAACCCAGATTCAGTGGTCCATATTAAATGAATTTGAGAAGCCTTAAATTCCTGGTATCATGCAGAGGAAGTAATCCTAAGGGATTGAAATATTGGTATGAATTTTTCTGTGTGACTCATACATAAAACCCCAAATATGTCTTGCAAGAGGTCTCAGAAGAACTTCTGTTAATAAGACATTAAGAAATACACTGATGAGAAGCATACAGTACTGTTGAAAATTACTTTTTAACTTTTTTATATAAGCCAAAGATGTCTGAGAGATGTCATCTTTGATATCTTACTTCTAAGGTCCTGAGGGAGATACAGGTCAAGTGGACATTATAAATCAAAAGCAGTTTTGTTTTGTTTTTAAAGAGAGAGAGAAAGAGGGAGAGAAGACAGAGAGAGAGTTTTTTTAATATTTATTTTTCAGTTTTTCGGTAGACACATCTTTATTTTTATGTGGTGCCGAGGATGGAACCCAGTGCCCCACGCATGCCAGGTGAGCGCGTTATGGCTTCAGCCACATCCCCACCCCCAAATCAAAGGCAGTTTTTATGAGGTTGTTATAAAGCCAAAGGGCTAGAGGATTCAATGAAAGGATTTATACTTTCACAAATCATTGATAGTAGGTAACTGATTAGAGGTTCCTGACTTTAAATAGGAAAAAAAAAAGTTCTATTTGACTGTGGTAACAAAAACAATTTTTAAGTCCATCAGTTAGAGACTTGGGGCAGCATGACAAAGACACCTCCTCCAATTCCTGTTTTCTGCTCAAGAACCACTGAATAAAAAAGAGACCTGAGTTTGATCCTCAGCACCATATAAAAATAAAATAAAGATATGTGTCCATCTATAACTAAAAAATAAATACTTAAAAAAAGACCACATACATTCAATATCTGATTCTGTGATAAAGTCACAATTATGTACAGAAATGTGAATCTTCCCGTTACTCTCCCAAAGGACGTGTGACAATTGAAGTATGCAATGGGGAATGCAAAACAAATAAATGAACAGACAGACTGTGAACTCAAACACTGGGCTGTGAGTGAACGCTAATCCTGAGTTCCCAGATTCCACCAAAGTACTTGTACAGAGTAGAAACTAATGGAGGTCAGGATATTAATAAAATTTTGACAGAAAACTATTTAAATGATAAGCAGAGATAGAGCCCAAAGTTCTCATTGTTTCCCTAGTTATTTATTTTTAAACTATAATTAATATTAGCTATTGGCATCCTCACGGTGTATCTGATTTGTGTGGTTAGAAATATATAGTAGAAAGACTCAGTAGAAACACACATCTTACAAAAAAAAAAACAGGTAAACTTAAATCCTTAAATACCACATCCCTTAAGGAATCATACAGGTAAGCACCAACATAAATATGCAGAATAGAGATTGTTTATACATAGTTATGTACCTGACACAGGAAAGATACTTGAATAATGACAGTGGTTGAACAAAAACGTATCAGCTATTAATTCAATTTATTGTTGCCATTCTAAGTATAGCCTCTTTTTAAAAAATATTTTTCAGTGTTGATGGACCTTTATTTTATTCATTTATTTATTTGCGGTGCTGAGAATTGAACCCAGTGCCTCACACATGTGAGGCAAGTACTCTACTACTACTGAGCCACAACCTCTTTATTGTAACCGGGTAACTATAACCCAGCTGTATTTCCTTTATGGAAGTTGGGAATCATTATTTTCTAGGAAGACTTTACTGTCTGGTCAGAAAAAAAATTAGACAGTGATTTATAGAAGTCATTATGCAATATCCTGTTAATAGTCATAAGTGGTTTGCCATGGCTCTATGAAGGGGTATATATTTTCTCTATAGGTGGTAAAAAGAGACATCATTGTTTACTCCAATGATATAAGGATCCATACTATGTCATGATGGGCAGCGGTTAGTGGTTTGACCAGGTAATCAACATCTTCTAAGGAACAAATTAGAATTAAATCAACTGTAACCAGGTGATGTAACAAAGAAATATGTGGATGAACTTTTCAGAATGGACCAATAGTACAATATTTATGTTTCACATGAAAGCTTATCAAAAAGCTCCACTTAGGAATCAGCTCTTGAGAAACAAATGAATAAGACAAAGTACTCTGTAAATATCAATTGTCCAGCTTTCCCAAACAGGGAAAGATTAATAATAAAGTGCTCAAAGGGACATGGGCTTAACAATATGGATTTTCCCCCACTGAGCCTGGCCTGGATCCTGTAACAGTCAAAACCTGAGGCCCTGATATGACATCATAACCCTTAGTCCCAGAAAGTCACCTGGTTATGTAAAGATGTGATTTTTTTTTCTTTCTGAAATGCACATACCTTACAGATTTGGAACATCTATTCCTATCCACTGTATATTCGCAAACATCACTATCATGTGATCTTACTTAATTCTTTATATACTATGATGGTATCTCACATATCATTGTTTCTTACCAAAGATATCACTTTATGTATATGAAGCAAGATTTAGATGCCCTTGAATATCATTGCCCTCATTACATATCATATTCTTCAAAGAAATCTGTTTCAAAGAATCCAGGAGTGGGCAATTGCATACCAGTTACAGCATCAGCTGAGAGAAAACAATTTGTAAGCCTGGGATTCTGTCCTGCAGAAAGTAGTAAAGGACTACTGATCAAAATATTGTTTTTCTCTTAGACTGAAGACAAGTGTCCTGAAATCAAAATGAGGAAGTACAAGGGGCACTCTATAACTTCAGACATCTCACTTTAAAAATGTTTGTTTTCTCTCCTCTTAACTTTGGATACCACTTGCTTAAAGTTTATGTATTCAAAGGTGAAATGTTTCCACAAGGGTACCCCAAATAGTTCCACTTAACTGAAAATTGAGTCTGCAAAATGCTTACCCTAGAATTTTCATTATACTGACCACACACAGAACTGGCTGAAGTCATTGACCTAATTATTCAACTATGTGATGAGAGCAGATGGGAAAAGCTCAAACTTGAAGAGACACCTCCTTGTGGGCATAACCACTATGATCAAAATATAATGAAGTCTGTGTCAGTGCTTGATGAATGGATGAAAGCATGGGGAATGGGTAGATGGATAAAGAAAACTTTGTTTCTAAAAAGTAAAATTCTGAGTTAAAAAAATTCTATTTCCTAATATTTAGTGGCTTAAATCAAACATATTATTGTTTCTTAGTTTTATGAGCCAGGAATTTGGGAAGGGCTCAGTTAGATGGTTTGTCTCTAAATCACTTTGAATAATCTGGGGCAAAGGGACTGAGAATCCACTTTTAAATGGATTTCTTCAGTTACTTGTCTGTGCCTTGGTAGGGACAGCTGCAAGGCTGGTCTTAGCTGGGTTTACTTCCCTCTCTATGCCATGTCAGAACCTCTACATATTGTGTCTCTGGAAAGGTATTCAGACCCCTTACACAGAAGCTCAGGGCTGCTATTCTATCAGGTCACTGAAGAACCATGTCTAGAACTGAAACAGCATAATATTCAGCATATTCTATTATTCAAAATAATCACAGGCAATAGGGAAATAGATCCCACATCTTTTTTAAAATATTTTTTTAGTTATAGTTGGACACAATACCTTTATTTTATTTGTTTATTTATATGTGGTGCTGAGGATCAAACCCAGGGCTTCACACGTGCCAGGCGAGCGCTCTACCACTGAGCCACAACCCCAGCCCTAGATCCCACAACTTGATAGGAGAATTATCAAAGAATATGAAGCCACTGTTAATCTACAACAGTTTCTTTACCCCAGACAGAATAAGGTCCAAACATTAAACCAAGGAGTTGCTCTTGCTGCCACCCTCAATCAGACTTTCCTCGCGGAATAACTTTCATTTCCCAAATATCAGTAAATAATTCTATAAACCCTTAGATTAAAATGCAATGAAGCTTGGATGCATATCTGAATTAATTTCCATGCTTCAGTGAGCATGTCTCAGGGGTAATATAGGAGTGTCTGTGTTCTAGTTATTTAAGGTAATTCAAACTTCTCCAAATCTGGTGGGATCAAGCAGCCCAAAATATCATTACAGCTAAAAATTTACTCTACAGGAAAGTGTCATTACAAATCAACCCTGCACTATACACCTCCTGGGCATGCAAAAAAATTCAGCACTGCCACTTTCAGGATATTTTAGCATCTCAACAGGGAGTTTGGCAAAGTAAGAACTAAAATAGCACAATGATCCCAGAAACCATACAGAAGAAAGGAAATACAAATAGCACAAACAAGCACAGGGCATCTCAGACTATCCCATAAAGAGCTGAAATTTATTCTCCACACTGATTTCTAGAGCCTCTGTGTTTAAGGAATTTTACTTGTGAAGGATTTGGCAACCCTCAGTCTCCCAAACAAATTATTTTCACAGACCCAGGGATTATATTTTCACTGTGTTATGATCTTAATTTCTACCTCTCACAAGCATTTATACTTTTATTTTCAATGACCTAGGACTTTTATTGTCTATTAAATGATTAAAACAAGGAATTAGTTGCATTATTCAAATGTAAATGTGCAATTGGATCATTCTGGCCCACAGGAACTTTCAATATAAGGGCTGAGCATATTAGGGAAGAAAATAGTTTATAGTTGTGAAATATGCTCTTAAATTTGGTAGATTTATACACAAAGCATATGAAAAATCTTATAATACCAGAACTGCAAATAGAATAAGCAATATGGCATTAGTGAAAGCTACAGATGTTAGAGCTAAAGAGGGTAGCTGGGAGAACTTTTTGATGTCTGATGGGGCACAATGTTTCTAGTCCCAGTATAGAAATATCTCTTTCTTGAAGAACCCTTAGAATGCAAGATCTATGAGGAGCAAGACCTTGATCTTTTTGTTCACTGTTGTAGTCTAGACACCTAGAACAACACCTGGTACATAATGAGCACCCAATAAATATTTTTCCAGTTTTGAAAAATGAATCTCAAGAATTAGCTAAGAGGAATTCAGAAGGTTAACCTAATTTGGGTGTAGTTACTAGAGATCTATTCATGCAGCATGAATAAGAATAAATTTTGACCATGGCATAAGAAAATGGAGCAAAGATACCAACAAATACTAGACAAATCCCAGGGTGCTTGACCAATAGGCAGAGGGTAATGAGGGGCTCTACAGTGTGAAACAGAGCAACCAGCCAGAGCTAAGAAGAGCAACCCACACTGAAACCTCCATGTGTGATTAAGGTGGGGAAAATAGATAAAGGGCTCATCTATGAGGTGCTACAACCCTGCTATCACTTTAAGCACTTAAGATACCAAGCTTGATATATAGAAAGAAGTATAAATAAGAAATCACCATCCAAGGTGTGATATGTGATATAATTCCAAGTGTGACTATACTCAAAGGACAGGGGTTCTGTGAGGAACATCATTTGCCCTCTTTTTTTCTGGATTAACTCAGAAACTGGGTGCCATGCCTGAGTCAACTTTAAGGGGTGGGCATGCATAGGTAAAAGGAAAAAATAGGGACTGACATGGTCCATTTCAGCCTGTAAAACAGATATTCAATAATCTCCCATGTTCTGAGATAAATTGTTTTGAATCGGACTTTCAATAAGAAAATATGTAACAGCCAGTCTCAAAGTTTAAAGCACTAAGAAGAATAAGTATAAGCATTAGATGACTCCATATAAAGAAGAAAGATAAATCTCCAAATCCAAGTAAACCACAAAAGATTTAGTCATTATGGTTTGGTTACCATGGGAAGGAGGGAAGGAAGGCGGAAGGGAGGGAGAGAGAGAAAGGAGAGGGAGGGAGGAAGGAAGGAAAACCCCACTGTATTTTGCAAAAACGAAAGGAAAGGGGAAGAGGTGGAGAACTTTTATTCAATACCTTGTCACCAGCACTGTCACAGTAGTGACGTTATTAATAGTGAATGAAGGACTTTGGCCATGCACATAGAAAACATTGTTCTAATGCTGTCAGAAGCTCTGCATCCAGTGGTTTGTGGGTAACAGATGCTGTGCTCCCTTTCAGACAAGCTGTTGCCACTGGAAATGATTCCACAGGCCTGGTTTCCTGACTCTGCCCGCCTGCAGTCCTTTTCATGATTATACCCTTCTCTGCTTTTCATCAACCAATCTCATGAAGAAATACATTCAGTTGGGCCCTAAATTAAGAAGAAAACATTAAACAGCCTTAGAAGCTCAAAGTTGATCAAGGAAGAGAACAGTATTAAAAAGGAGGAAATAAGGTAGAGGGGAGTGAAAGGAGGGGGGAGGGGTAGAAATGATAGTAGACTGAATAGGACACTATTACCCTATATACATATATGACTACACAACTGAGGGGATTCTATATCATATACAACCAGAAGAATGAGAAATTATTCTCCATTTAAGTATGATGTAGTATAGTGCCTACTACTGTCATGTATAACTAATTAGAATTTTTAAAAATTCAAAATAAAAAAGCAAATAGGAGTAAAATTATGTAAATAAGCTTATAGTTATGAGTATTTAGTTGCTAAGAAATGAAAACAAATATTTGGGATACAAAAGGATCTTTGAAAGTAAAATAAAATCTTATCCTAGCATGTCAAAATCAAAATAATAAGGACAAAATCAGAAGGTTAAAATAAATCACAACAGGTTTGTGGAGGATAAAATTTTTAAAAGAAATTTTCTATCGGTGGTACAGTTGGTTAGTTACAATTAACAGACATCATTTAAAACCTTTTTTTTTAGAAAAATCAAAATGTAATACATTGGTATACAAGAAAATTTCATTCTCTATGTTAAGCAACATGGTCATCATAATACATAGATCTGGTTTTGTAAAGTTTACAAAACCTGAACTAGGAAACAAAGATTTTATATCTCATTAAGATAATTACTTGACTTTTTTGCTGTTTTTATTTGCCTTAATTTTCTTAGTAATACTGAATGCTTAAAAAAATTATAGTTCATTTCTACATCTATTTTGTTTAAAATTCTTTAAATTACCACCTTGTAACTCTAATTTAATTATAATTCTGGTTAAATGAACATTTATTATTTTACTATGATACATAATAGTCTTGTTAATTGCTAAACTGTCATTAAAATTCTAACCATGAACTTTCTAAATCTTGTCATTCAGTTTTGATTCTGCTCCAAAACACTGAAAACCAGATACATGAAAATTTTTCTAGCAAATGTTATTAAATACAATCTTTTTGATTTTAAAAAAGGAGTAAATATGGTAACATATACATAGAAAAATAATTCAGAGAAAATTGCCAAAGAGTAGAACAACTATGGATTATTTTTTTTTTTACTTTGTGCACTTTATGTTTTCCTCAACATTTTTATTTTCAGAAAATATCTTAAAATTTAAATGTATACAATACCACTTTATTTTCATAAATAAAATGGTATGTGTGTGTATGCATATACACTTGCATTTATATAAGAAAAAAATCTGAAATTCCAAGCATCAAAACTAAATAATGACTAAGTTTGAAAACATGATTGCAGTAGCAAAGATAAAAGAAGAGGTAGTTTGATTCCTTTAACATTTTTATGATGCTTGAATTTGTATTTTACAGTAAGCACTCATTTTATAAAGCAAGAAAAATGACTAGAAAGATCTTCTAAATTGTCCCCTAGGTAGTCAGGTTGTCAGTGGACATAAATTCAATGCTATAGTAAAATAAATTCCATGTTATAATGAAGCGTGGTTATTACTATGTAGTTACAGGCATGATAATATAATGTCATTTGCTATTATTGCTATTATAATAATACTTTACATTTGTATATGTTAGGCTTATTTTATTTAGGTTAGGTTAAAGAAAGGAAATTTGAGGCATGTATGATATAATCCAATTTTCTAAACAGAATGAAGGGCTTGTGACTTGCCCGTGAATCCTTCCTAAACACAGGATGAGAAAAAAAATATAAGATCTGCTCTTTGAGGAAGTTATTTGAGCTACAGGGCCGACTTCACACAGGGAGCTCCAGAGCACCAGTGTAGAAGCTGCACACAAAATCATTTTCCCTGGAGGACTTTAAAAATAGGCTGGCATGTCTGCAAGAGTGGAAAAGTGTTTTTGCTGAAGGACAAGCAGATGGACTAGGTGACCTCTCAAGGTGCCTTCCAGTTCATTGACTTGGGCTTACAATGCTGGCTCAGGTGCAAGAGCCCCTTCCCACCCTAGGGCCCTCACCTGCATACACTGGCTGCTTCATCTCAACAGGCTGCACATTCTAACATGCTACATATAGAATCCTTGAGATTAGCTATTAGGTTCTACATGCAGATGTGAGCTCTCTTTTTTTGTTGTTCTTTTTAGGCACACATGACAGTAAAGTATTTTTACATATTATACATACATGGAGTATAACTTTAATTAGGATCCCAATTGCAGTTGTACATGATGTAGAATTTCACTGGTCATTTACTCCTATATGATCATAGGAAAGTTATATCTGATTCATTCAGTATACTGTCTTTCCTATTTCCTTCTGCCCCCTTCCTTTCATTCCCCTTTGTCTAATCCAATGAACTTTTATTCTTCTTTCCTCCCCCCTCCTTATTGAGTGTTAGTATCCACCTATCAGAGAAACCATTTGGCCTTTGGTTTTGGGCGTATTGACTTAGTTCATTTAGCATTATAGTCTTCAGTTCTACCTACTAGTCATCTCTTGCAAGAGGTATGTTACTTATAAGAAGAGTCAATGTAAGCTCTACAAAGCCCAAATTGATGGACATATTATAAAATGACTGGCACTTGTAACCTTCCAAAATGTCGTTATGTAAAACAAAGTAAGGCAAAGGCACATTTTTGTCAAAGGAGGTCAAAGGGACATGAAAATGAAATGTAATGCGCAATCTTGGAGTGGGTCACACAATAGAAAAAAATGCTCTAAAAGACTTTATTAGGGCAATTAATGAAACTAGAACGATATGATACTTTAATATATAGTTCACAATGTTTGATTTTCTGGATTTGATATGAATTATGCATATACATAAAGAAATAGACACTAATGTATGAAGGAGTAAAAGCACACACCAAGATGAGTCAGTGACAAAATATTTAAAACTGGGCATTTAATGACAAAACATTTAAAACCACTATGAATGGTATCATCTTAACCAATTTCAAATACCATTTTGTCCTTGTCTATGGGACTGTTACAGGCCTGTTTCTCAGCTTGTCCCCTGTTCAACACTTAGCATCTCTAACCCCAGACCTTCAGGATCAGGACTCCAGCCACTTCCTGAATCCCAGTCCCAACACAGCACTTCCACCTGTCAAGGCTCACACTCTGACATGGCAGCAGGCTACTTGGACCCGAGCAAAGCAAAATTTAAAAAACAAAATAAAGACAGTGTGAGGGGGGAAAGGGGAAGGAGGGGAGGGAAAGTGTGTGGTAGGGGCCTCCCTTATATTTACAGTGAGCCACAAGGGAAATGAGTATTTATGATTTATTTCTACAGATTATAGGGTGGGACTAGTAACCTAGAAAAGGAGGTTAAGAAATAATTCTAGTAACCTAGAAAAGGAGGTTAAGAAATAATTTATATGTGCCACATAATGGTGGGCCACCATTATGCTAAGTGATTAATATACATTATCTATCTTCACAACATTTCCCATGGCAGGTTTTACTGACCCTATTTCATAGATGAGAACACTGAGGATCAAGTGACTTGCTAAAATTCATGACTACTAGGAGATTAGGCCATTAATCAAACCCCAAATCCAGGTCTTTATGCTTCCAAACTCATTATCTAATTGACTTCATAATATGTCATCCCAATTCTATAGGCATACAGTCAAGTAGTACTATTTGCACTAATACTGTTAGTTTAAGCTAATTTATTTTATTAAAATCTGATAATTATAAACCACATTGGATTGATCATTAATTTGCATCTTCTACAAAGTTGCTAATAAAATTCAACCTATCTAGGGTGTTATTGTTTGGATCTGACATGCCTCCCAAAAGTTCAGGTATTGAAAAGTTAGTCCCAATGCAGCAATGTCCAGAAATGAGGGTTAGGGGAAGTGACTGGATCATGAGGGTTCTACCCTCATCAGTGGGTTAATCCATTTGATGAATTAATAATTTGAATGGACTTACTAGGAGGTGGTAGAAACTATAAGCAGGTGGGACCTAATTGGAGGAAGTAGGTTCTGGGGGATATGCTAGAAGGATTTATATTCTCTCCAGCCTCATCATCCCCACCCTACCCTCTCTTTCTCCTTCCTGGCTTCCTTGAGCCATGATTTCCCCTGGATGCTCTTCCACCATGATGTTCTGCCTCATCTCAGGCTCACAGAAATGGAATTGGTTGATCATAGATTAAGACCTCTGAAAAAATGAGCCAGAATAAATCTTTCCTTCTTTAATATTTAAGGTATCTTAATCACAGTGATGAAAAACTAACATACCAGGAAAAAAATTAAAAACAATATTTTGTTTTTAGTACTGGTCTGAGTAAACTTTGATCTATTTGTTTTGAAAAGCCACTTGATCATATGTAGCTACAACTGCAAAATGTTTTCTATTCTTTGATCCAACAATTCCTTGGTATCTATCCTGTATTTTAATTATAGAAGGTGGGTAACTTTGTGTACTACAATGTTCCTTACAATGTTATTAACTAACTATAAACATTCAGATTATGACTAAAGTATAGTCTAAATGTTCAGTGGTAAAGGTCTAGGTAGGCAAACCACAGTATCTCTTCCCACCTAATAAAAACTCTAAAAAGACCCAATAAAAAAACTCAACCATTAGAAATTATGTTCATAGACATTGTGATAAATAAAAAATTCATATCATAGAACCAAGTGAAAAAAGCAGAACAAATTAAATACAAAGAATGATTACAGTTTGAATAAATTTTTTATGTTTTAGAAGATTGTGTTGACCTGTTGGGTACAGAATAGACTATAGGGGTTGTACCATAATCTACTTATAAGTTACTTATAAAATTATTATATTTGGGTTTAGGCATAGTTCAGTGGTAGAGTGCTTAACCTAGCATGCATGAAGCCCTAGGTTTCATCCCCAGCACTGGGGAAAAAATACCTATGCATTAATCCCAAAAAGCAATGAAGGGGTGGGTTGGATTTAGGTTTTAGTGAGGGAGGCAGTAAGAATCTGTTAGATTCTCTTAGATATTCTGAGAGTTTACAAAATTTCCTGATAGGTTTGACACGTGGTTTAAAAGAGTGGAGTCAAGAATGTCCTAGATAGTCTCTTTTGTTTAAGCAACTGGAAATGCTATTTTATGAGATGGGTGACCCTGAGGAGGAAGAGATTAGGGGCATGAACAATAAGGCTTAGATTTAGAGTATCCCTCCTTAGAGTTTCACTAGACATTCATGTGAGAAACAGCTAGATATAGAACTCAAGTTCATAAGAAAGTTCAGGGTAATGGACAGAAATTTGGGAACTATCTACTTAGAGGTGACATTCAAGCCATGCAACTTGATGAGAAGATTACAAATAGTATGCAGATAGGAAATAGAAAAGGGCCCAGTGTTGACCCCTTTCAGTAAGAGATTGGGAATATGGGGAGAACTGAACAAGGGAGACAGGGAAGGAACAGTAGGCAGGTAACAGGAATAATGAGAGAAGGCCGTACTTCAGAAGCCAAGTCAAAGTGGGATATTACAGAGGGAATGCTCAGTGGTATCAGAAGATGCTGATAAGTCAAGCAGTGATTGTTAGTGAGTGATGGACCTTGAGTTATTTTTAAAATTCTATCCTTTCTTGTTAGAAATCAGAACAGTGGTTGCCTAGAGTAGGGAAAGAAGGAATGTAACAGTGATAGAATGTTCTACACCTTGACTAGGGTGTGGGTCACAATAGTGAACAGTTTTCAAAACTCAACCTGTACACTTAATATCTCTACATTTCATGAAGTATGGAAATTACACTTCAATAAAAATAAAAATAAATTCTAATTTTCATGTCTGCATTTTCCAATATTACTATAATGAACATTCACTACTTTTATAATAAAAAATAAACACCTAGAAATGAAGGTCGGATTACTGCATATGTCAAACTTCTTTGAACTGTAAAGGTAAGAATTAACAGAATATTATTTTTTCCCTCAAACAAAAACCAATGTAAATAATATTTGAATAATGTACATAATGAAAACTTTGCCATGGATTTCCCAGGGAAACTTACTTCTGTAAGTTAAAAAAAAAAACCTAATTTTTACATACAAACTAGGAAATATCTACTTCATGGTCCAAAAATAAATAGCTCTGATGATGACCGATTTTTGCATTTTGAAAATATAAAGGATTAACTTTTAATGCCAATTTCAGCATACTTACTAACATCAAAATGTGGCTAACATCAAAATATTGGGTAAATTCTGTGTGTTTTCTCCCAAGTAGTCATAAAATAGTCCACCATGAGATTATTCCATTAGCTAATGACAAGGAGAGCTGTTTGTAAATCATAACACCACAAGTGCAGGGTCTCAGAAATAATACATTCAGAGACCATGGGAATTTCCATTTATCTCCATCACTCTTCATGGAATGCACCCTTTGAAGGTAGACATGAAAATCCTCCTCCTTTCCTGGAAAAATAGCCCAGAGCGAATTTCCAAATAACTGTGAACCCTAAGCATCACCTTTCTCAGTTAGCGCATTTTGTAGTACAATCAGAAGTTCTTGAGAAATTGTCCAATGACCCTCTCCAACTCCAATCTCCTTTTACTGTACATTGAGTCCCACTAGAACAAGAAGCCTCTTGTCTCAAGTTAGCTGAGGAGAAAATTTTAATTTATCTAAAAATTATATCAACTTTCAGATGTCCAAAAATGAAATCTTTTCCTCCTGTCCCAACCTGCAAAACCTGTTCATTTTCCTTTGGCACATTTCTATTCTCTCCAGAAGTCATACTTGAAAACAAGGAATAATCAGTATTTTCTAGAATAGGAAGCTTACAGAGATGAGCAGAATGATAATTAAGGTTGATAGAAGGCCTCCAAATACCAGGCTAAATGGTGTGGATTTTATCTTATGGGCAAATGGGTATCATTGAGGGATTTTGAAAACAATGATACAATTTTTAGAAAATAAGTGACGTTTTAGCAAGATGGATTTGGCTCCAGTGTACAGAATGGATTGAAAGGGGGATCAAGCAATAGGAGAACTGAAATGGTTCAAGCAATTGGTGGTGAGGTCGGGGGGGTGGGGCAGAGAGAATATAAAAATAAGAAATAAGATACAGATGTGATGAAAATGAAAATATGATTTAGAACAGGGTACATTTAAGGTGACAGTGGGATCCAAACAGAAATGTCGGTATAATGAAATGTAAGTATAATTGAAAGTGCAAGACTAGGAGGCAAAGAAGTACTAAAATGCCTTCAAACATAATTACCTCAAAAGAGCTTTCCATTGAGTGTAGTATATAGGCACTTGTGTTTACATCTGCCACAGAAGTTTGATGAGTTAAATATATTTAGTAACCTATAAATCAGAAACATCATTTTAGTACACAGGCAATATTAAACATTGTGAATTTACATTATTTTCTTCTTTCTGTATTCTTCAAAATCTAATTTCCATAAACCTCAAAATCCAGTGTGAATTTTATACCCATAGTGCACCTCAACTTGGGCTAGCCACATTTAAAGAACTCAGTGGTACCATAGATAGATGGCTGGAGAAGAAAAACTGATTATCAAGACAGAATATGTTAGAAGGTAAGTAAAAGTGCACTGTATGTGTACAAATGTGTGTTTGTTCTTACATATGTACTTAAAATAATAATTATAGGATCTTTATTATGTGCCAGGCAATAATTTAGCACCTTAGGTATACTAGTATGTTAACTAGTTGAAACAACTCTCTGAAGTTAATATTATGAATATTATCCCTATTTTAAAAATTAAGAATAGTCTTAAAAGATTAACTACTTTTAAAAATTATGCAGTAATTAGGTAACTTTTAGAAAGTTATCTAACCTCTTTCAACAAAGCTGGTCTCATTCCAGAATCCTTACAATTTACTAATATCAAGATTTGTGGGATTTATTGATTGACTTTCTTTGATGGCAGTGATAGAATGTTCTACACCTTGACTAGGGTGTGGGTCACAATAAATGCTATGGCTATTATAATCTTCTAATTCATTTTAAGCAATTATTAAGCAATTTTTAAAATCATGATTGTATGATTTACACCAGATATATTATATTACGTGTATATATATATATATATCCATATTTTATTAAACCGATTTTCTTCTCTGATCTATTGTATCCTCCATAAATGTGGGGCTTTTTCATTTAGCAACACAAATAATTGGCTTATTGGTTTGACTGGGAGTGCAAAAAGAAAGAATACATATTGAAAACTAGACTGATTAATATTCAGTGTGCTGGGCATGGATTCCCATGGGGAATAGAAGCATAGCTGTAACACTCCATGTCTCCTCATGCTAACTGTCATGGGTCTTAGCCCAGGTAACTAAGAGACTTGGTAAAAGCCTCCATGTCTGCCCAACATAGGCACAGATGACAAATATAGAGCCCTAGAAGCAGCCCTGAAGACAGATATGCCAAGTCAGAACATCTCTTGTATCTATCAACTCTACAGGTGGGCAATGAACCGACATGCTCTGCTAACATGTGGCAAGTTTCCAAACCTAAGGAATCTCCTCCAATTGAGAACCAATTAGGCTGAAAGCACTTAATGATTAAATCCCTCCTCCCAGTATGTCCACAGTCCCATAAAATTCCAACAGATAATTGCAGTAGGAGTAAAAGAGATCAAACTTAACAGGGCTTATAAAAGACATTTCCAATGGCTCAAGGCTATGTGATGTTAGTAGGATTATTGAATACTCACTGAATAAATTTCCTCCTCTGCTCTCGGCCCCCTATTGTTCCCACCTACAAGGATAATGGGGGAAGACAAATACAGAGCCATACTTATTAAAAAAAAAAAACACTACCATCAAGTTCAAGTTTAGGCACACAAACTAACAGAAAAAAAAATCAGTTATTCTAAATTATATTGACTGCTTAGCTTGGGAACTAAGTTTCTGGAGATCTTACAGAGCACATCCATGACCCTTTAATCTCTGTTGTCCATGCCTTGAGTACATTCCCAGCATAGTGAGCTTTCATTATTCTTGTGTTAGCAATAAGGTTAGTGGGAAGTTTCTCAGAAGTATATAACACAATGGGCACCTCCTGGGATTTTCTAGGAAAAAAAGTAACCTTGATAAAATTTTCAAACTTAATGCATGCCCTAACTCCTTTTTGGACTTCAATTGTTCCCCTCATGGATCCAAAAAAAAAAAAAATGTTGTAAGTTATTGCTAAAGAGAAAATATTCTGAACAAAGGTTTAAAGACGTCTAGCAAAGGGTGGCTGCTTTTCTTGTTTTTAATCCCTTGTCTCTACTTGATCCTACATAGATGTTTATCACAGTACTTATAGCACCTTATAGAACATTTGGGGTTTTATTTTTTGTTTTCGGGTTTGCTTTGTTTTGTTTTACATTTTGTACACATACATACCATGTGCATATACAAATTAATGGGTAAACTAAAGAGTGTGATCTGCAGACTATCAATATCAGAATCATGAGAGTGGTTGATACAATATGCTTTCCTGGGCCCCATCACATGGCACCTAAATTAGAATGTCTTTGGAGAAGGGCAGTAGGATTAACTAAAAAAGGCTGACAACAGCTATAAGGAAACAAATCTCTCAAATACAGAGAACATGTCTCAGCAGAAAAGAGATATTTGGGACCAAAAAGACTTCTGGGTCTACCTGATCCTAAAAGAGGCTAGTCATTTCTGTGTATAATGAGTAGCCCACCCCTACAGGCCTGAAAAGACTCCACTTGATACTTTGTCAATTGTCTAGACCATATATTTATTTTGTTAGAAACTTGGAAATATTTTACTTTATAAATAAAATTTCTGGTGAGCATAGGGCACAATTTCTCAGTCTGGGTCAAGGTCTCTGAGCAAGAACAAAAACTAGAATAATAATAGAACTGGACTCTTCTAAAGAGTCACTATTAAAATTTATCATAAAATAATAAAATATAGAGTAGAAATTTTAAAAATGGGATTAAAAGTCTGTATTTGGTTCATTTTAATTCATTTTATTTACTTATACATTTGTTTACTTTCCATTCAATAAATATTTCCTGAGTGCATATGATTTACCAGACACTGATCTAATAGGTAAAGAGAGATACACAAGATAGACAAAGTTCCTTCCTTGTCCTCATATGGCAAACACTGGGTTCATTCATTCATTTATCCAACAAATTAACTAAACATTAATATTTGGAAGAAACTAGGCTGGTTACTGTGAAGAACATTTAGACAAATGCTGCCTTGACCATGTGCTTGAGCAGCTATAACATAGCTGGGGTGCTCATGATCAAAATGACAAAATGCAATGAACACCAAGTGCAAGAGTTAGATTACCTCTGACTGGGGCTGACTAAAAAAGAATTTGAGCAAAGCTGTAAATTGAGGCAAATTTTGACATTCGTATATGAAAAGAGTCTTCAGCTGCTAATTTAACAGGGGCAAAGGCAAACATGCTCGTCTTACTTGAGAAAATATAACAGGGGAGTGCTACCTAGTGAAAAACACCTGAAGAGGTTGGAAAATGCCTGGCTAAGGATTTGTTCTATGTTGCATCCCTATATATGCATCTTCCATTTCCATTTGCTTACTCAATTATTCGTTTGAACACTGAGTGAGCACCTAACAGAGTCAGGTGTCATATTAGGTGAGTATATACAAATGATATCTGATCTCTGTCCTTGAATGTCTTAGGGAACAAGAGAGAAATGATGAATATGTAGTATATGTGCTACTACTTCTGTCCCCTCACCCCTTACCAATTAACACAAAACTCTTGTTTACTGAGCCTATACATAGCCTCTGAATATTTTAAAATATAGTAGTTCACGCAGATATTTATAAAAAAACAGATTCTATGTTAAGAGATATATGAAAGGCTGAGATTTTCCAACAAAGTCTACCCTGGATCTGCCAGCTGGCTATAGACTCAAGCCCTGGTGCACTGGCTTAGCTTAGCTCTTCAAAAATCATCATCCACTCCACAGATTTTTGAGAAATAATAAATGGTTGCGATTTTAAGCCACTCAGTTTTTGACTGGTTTGTGATGTACAACAGCAAACCAGTAAAGAATTTGATAATGGACTTGCAATCAGCCATAACTAAAACTTAGAATATGTGATGTTGGCTTTGGGTCAGAGCATCCAGCAAAACCTAACAGAAATGGTGAGAAAACTGTTAGAGAAATGGTGGTCCATTTCATATAATGGTGAAACTATTGGTAAAACTCTCACCTGTTGTATCTGATAGAAAATGTGCTAATGAACTTTGTATTTCAGCGATAAGATTCCCAGGAAGAATGTTGAAAGTACTTTTTGGCTCTTATTGGCTATATCTGACATACTGTTACAAGAAGGAAATGTTTTAAAGGAAAAACTATCAAATTTACAAGCAGATCAGAGAGAAAAGATTGAGGGTTCATGATTTTCTGGGAGGAACATAAAACTGTTTTCATATTTAGCTTCTCTGGGGAGGAAAAGAGCTCTCAAAAAACACAGCCTGGGGACAAATATCAAATTACAGGTGTGGCTATAAGATCTTTTATAAAGATCTCTGGAAGAATTAAGGCAGGGCTGAGTAGAACTTCTCTTCTAAAGAAATAGGGCTTACAAGAGCAGGAAATTGGTAGCATCTAACTCATGTAATAGAATCAAATCACATTCAAGGAAATCCACAATGTTGCAAATTCATCTGGAAAAAAAAAAGCTGCCAAGAAATGCTCAAACTTATAAAGATATTTTTGTGCTCCCAATTGTCTACAGGAAAGAAATAGGAATATTTTACAATACTTTTCAGAGGTGGCCTAGCAGAGTGGGAAATAAAAAGAGGACACAATGCAGAGACAAGAGTCATGGAGAACAGGCTGGGGAGCCATTCCCAGGAAGTAGAATTAAAACTCTAATCTAAAAACGGTCCATCTTCAGAATATGGGGAAAGAGGTAGCATTTACCTGGGAGTTCAGAGTTACTATGGACCAATGACTACTATGTACTTTCTATTCCTTCTTTTTCTAAATGGGAATTCTTATGTAGGTTAGTTTCTTCTCATTTCATCACTAAATGGTGGGTGGGTTTGGGGAAGACTTTTTTCCCCTCGTATATAACTGTCTAAATTAAGAGGAGCCTAATATGAACCTGAGATAAATTATACCTTTGATTTCAAGCTTGATGCCAATGACTTGGAAAGATTTGGGAGGGTACTGGGTTGGGAGTAAAACTATTTTACATATGACATCATGTAAGTATTCGTGCACAGAAAAGAGATTATAGTAGAGTGATTGAACAAGTGGCCCACATTTCCATGTCTCCAATAAGCATGTCCTTTGGTACTGTTTTCTCACTCTTAGTGTGGGCTTAATGATGTGACTTGTTTGGCCAGTACAAAACATTTGACATCCATAAAAGTTTCAAAATGTGCTCAAGGGCTGGGTTGTGGCTCCGCAGTAGAGCGCTCGCCTAGTATGTGCGAGGTGCTGCATTTGATCCTCAGCACCACAAAAAAATGAATAAAGTAAAGGTATTGTATCCAACTTAAAAAAATTATAAGAAAAAAAGGTGTTCAATTACTTCTGCCTTCTATCTTTAATCCCTGCTACTGCCCTGAGAACATAGCTGAGCTTGCTTTCTGAAACAAATGAGTCACAAACAGAAGAAAACTAAGTTACTCTTCCCTAATCTATACTAGCCCAGCCCAACCCATCCCCAGTCAATTTGCCATTTCACTGCAGATGTCTCTAGGCTAAACCTGGCCTAGAGAATCAGAACCATTCAACTTGCCTGCAGACCCACAAGAAATAATGACTACTAAATTTATGGTGGTATGTTATATAGCAAGAACAAGCTGAGACAGACAGCATATGAGATAGAATCTGTATCTCATTTCTAGGATTTCCTTTTTTTGCTTTTGGTACTGGGGATTGAACTCAGGGGCACTTAACCACTGAGCTGCAACCCCAGCCCTTCTATTTTTTATTTTGACACAGGGTCTTGATAAGTTGGTTAGGACCTCAGTAAGTTGCTGACAACTTGCAATCCTGAGTTGCTGGGATTCTAGGTGTGTGCCACCACACCTGACTGTAGAATTTCCTTTCAAAGGAGTTTCACATTTGAATATCTTCCCGAGTTAACTGAATCGTCTTTATAAGGATAGCCATAAAAATCCCATCTAGGTTGTTTTAGTCAGGTATTTCACCACTGTGACTAAAAGACCCAACCAGAACAATTATAGAGAAGAAAAAGTTTATTTGAGGGCTCACGGTTTCAGAAGTCTTAGTCCACAGAAGGTGGCTCCATACCTCTGGGCTCTAGGTGAGGCAGAAAATCATGGTGGAAGATTGTGGCGGAGGGAAGCAGCTTATATGATGATCAGAAAGCAGAGAGAGATCTCCACTTGCCAGATATGAATATATACCCCAAAGCCATGCCCCCAGTGCTCCACCTCCTCCAGCCATACCCCCACCTGCCTTCAGTTACCATTCAATTACTCTCATCAGGTGGTTAATTCACTGATTGAGTTAAGGCTCTCATAACCCAATCATTTTCCCTTTGAACCCTCTTGCTTTGTCTCATGTGAGCTTTTTGGGGAACACCTCATGTCCAAACCATAACAAAGGTGGACATGTATGAATTTAGAAACAAATGTAAATTTAGAAAAGATATAAAGGTAGCAGAGAAGTTACCACTAATATAAGAATTTAACAAGCCAGTGTCTGAATCATTGAAAACAGCTTTGCTCAGAGATGTGATTACTCTACCAAAACCCAGCTCATTTTCTTCACTGAAGAATAATGTCCAAGGAGACTATCTGTTACTTAGAACTATGTCTACTTTAATGATATTTCATAATTAGATAATTCTTCAATAAAAATCACACTTTAGATGAATGAAGGAGATTCTTGGTGGAATTAGAGAAGCTAAGAATGATCTATGAGACATATAAAGGAGAGTCAAGAATCCTATGATAAGCCCCCTGTGGAGACACAGTTTGTGTGTTACCCAATAAGCTGTTAGTTTGACTCTTTCCTAGAGTGTCAATACAGATCTCACTGAACATAGATGTTCTTTTTCTTCTATTTGTTTACTTTTTAAAGTTTTAAAAGCACACAACTTCCACCAGTGTACCCAGTTAATTCTGGCTTTAACCTTTCATAATTGTCATTAAATATATCATCTCCCCTAAGACATGGTAGTTTCTGGAAAGCTGGGATAATCTCAAGAGGACTTCAGGTGTTAGTTAGATAAAACTGAGAAGTGAGTGTCAGATTGAGGGACTTATTAAAAAAAAAAACAGGACAGGGCAAGCAATAGGAAGCAGATGCAGTTCTATTTCAGACAGGTCGGCAGAGCTTGATAAGGAGGGAGGTTGCAATACAGACACACAGTGTCACACAGGAGTTAAAAAGGAAGGCAGATAGAATCAGGTGGTGAGTATTCCAGACAAAGGTAATATGAACAGGTGATCAGCATCAGAGACGTAGCATGGCCCCAGCAGGGCCTGGGCTTCAGGAACAAGATTCTAGTCATCAGAATAGAGAAAGAGGGTCTATTGGTGATAAACCTTTATCACAAGGACCCAGTACTCCATTAAAGTAAGTCTCCTGAGGATAGTGATGATCAATTAGAGGTCATGAAAGCAAAGTTTGGAGAAGAAAGCAAAAGAACACCTTTCTCAAGGCCCTGAGCCAAGAAAAATCATAATTCTTACCAATTACTAAATGAAGCTCTGTGGGAAAAGAGTACAGAGCAAATAAGGTGAGAGAAAAAATTAAGAGATGTCACCAGAGGGCAAAGGCTTGGTTATGATTATGCAAGGCTTGGGAGATCACAGGAGCCTGGACTGCAGGGCCAGGCTAGAGGAGATTTAAAGAAGTGAGTAATATGGCCATTTGTGGATTGGGGGAAAATTACTCTCACTTCTGGGCAGAAATATGGATAGATGGATGAGTGAATAGATGGAGGGATGTAGGAAAAGATTATAGATAAGGAACCAACTCTTACTCTTTCTACTGCATGGAATAGCTTCAAGACTATTTCAGTTACTTCTGCTTTAATCTGCTCTCTTGTTATTAACTATATTATCTTCCCAAAGACATGGTAGTTTCTGGAAGGCTGGAATCCTCTAAACAGGACTTTGGATGACATTAAGATAAACTGAGAAGGAAGTCAGCACAGCTTTCCCTCAGTCTTCTACTGGGGCCAAAGTCCAGAGGCCCAGTCTCCCAGCAGGAATAGGACCATATGGGAACCATGACTGGTTTTCATTTAACGATGATTTCCTTTCATGATCCACATGGTCTCTCATGCTCACATCCCAGCCAGTAGGCCTCCACTATGTGCCCAGATTTTATAGCTCTGACAAATCGTCTACAACCCTCCACTGTGGCTCCAGTAACTATAAACACATGTTTTCTGCTTTCCCCACAT
Organism: Ictidomys tridecemlineatus; assembly: GCF_052094955.1. Classification (NCBI taxonomy): domain Eukaryota; kingdom Metazoa; phylum Chordata; class Mammalia; order Rodentia; family Sciuridae; genus Ictidomys; species Ictidomys tridecemlineatus. The sequence goes on from NC_135480.1 coordinate 35,481,660, forward strand.
TTTGGCAATAATGCCACAGGTCATGGCTAACACAGAAGAGAAGGGGCATAGAATAGGTCTGGAATGTTTGGTGTAATCACAGCCATACAAAAGGTCTTGGCTTTGTGTGATAAATCATACCTTCTGTACCTGTCAGTGAAAGAATGGAAAAGAATGTGTCTCTTCTGTGTGTAGTCAGATGATTCTCTCCAAGCACTAAACATGCCTATTTGAAGCACAGGTTGTCAGGGGCCACTTCCTTCACCATCACATATGTTTTAACAATCAAGGTGCTCATAGAACATAAAAGTTCTGTAACTGACAGCTTTGAAGAGCCTTTGGCAATGCTTTTCTGAAGAGATTTTGTCTAGAAAACTCATGTTTTCATTGAATTTATGCCCCTTTTCGCTTCCTTCCACCTGTCTTTGTCAAATGTACAAGCCTTCTGTACCCTTTTATTGCATGCCATACTCCATGCAGAGAACTAAAACTAACAAGAGGGGCCTTTAAGAGCGCCCCACCTTGGGTACCGATAGACCAAGCAAGTGGTGATGATTTTAGATATTTTGCACAAGACCATTGAACCTAGAAAAAGAGAACAAATGTTTAGAAAGAAGGAAACAAACAACAGCTTAGACATTTTGACATCTCTATAGCATCAAGTTAAGACAATTTCATGAAACCAGTCTTGTTGTCAAGGCTAGCTTAAGACATTCTTACAGTCATTACATCTACAAAAATGATGTAATATTAACATTATACCAAATGACAGATGCTGATACCACTATGCAGAACATTCTGAGCAATATAAAGGACTCTAAAAATGTAAAATGTTACAGCAAGTTTTCTCATTAGTCCCATCTAGCTATTATATCCTACTTCTAGTCAATATTCTATCGTTCATGTTCAAAATAGACCCAATGAAAAGAAGCACTTCACCTGCTTGAAACTCAGTAATCTCGCAAATTTCACTTTCCTGAGGCAGAAAGAAAAAAAGCAAAATGGGCCACTGATCAGGCAAAGGTGATGTAAAGCTCATGCACTTTCTCACAGGAGAATTCCTGGAGCGCACATGTAGAGTCAATTTACTTGTATTTTAGGCACAACTTTAACAAGCATGATTATCTGGCTTCCTAGTTCAAGAATCCCAGAGGCAGCAGATCATCAGAGAGACACACACTGGTAGCATCAAAAAGTGACAGCTGGCAGCCTGAGAATTGATGAAGAGGACAGGGGAAAAAAAAAAAAACTCTAAAAAGTTGGTACCAAACTCCAAACTGGATCTCTTACAAGTTCAAACACAGAGCCCTTACTCACAGGCTCTATTAAACCTGTTAGAATAATTTATGATTGAGTCATCAGGACAAGATCAAATTAGAATGTTCTATTTAATAAAGCAGGGAAGCATATATGTATTTTCAAAGATATTCACCAAAAATAGTTTAAATGAACCTATTTTTATACATATGAACTTTGTAACCAGAACAACTCATTTCCTTAATGTTCCAGATAGATAGTTGACATTTTACTGTACATTGGTTATGTTCCAATTTTAATCCCAAGCCACCTGCCCCTCACTGGCCAGGGAGCCATGCTCAGGAAACACAAAGTCATTATGCTAATACTAGTTTAAACTTAACAAAATTAGGAAGAGAAATTTCCCATCCTCTCCAAAAGAATATAACACACTTCTACCCAGCCCCAAATGTATGGCTCCAGAGTTATGTATACTTCTTGCCAATTGTATAGAATATATGTTACTGTGTATGCTGACCAGATTTAGATCAGATTTCAGCAGACCACTGAAGAAGATAACTTCCTAATCTACCAGTTTGAATTTTTGTGTGGTTTGATTTGTCTTTAAATCCTTTAAGTCAGATTATCAAGAAATCAAATTATTGCCACTCAATGTTATTGAACTCTTGAACTTAGAAGAGAAAGACAATAGATCAATGCTTAGAAGAGGAAGTAAAACTGCAATAAGTGGTATTTTATTTTGCATGATAATTTTCACAAATATTAACAATGGAAAAATCAGAGTCATCAAAATCAGGGCAAACTTGAGATAAGCATTCTTCTATACAATGAGGGTTCCTAGACACAATCAATATTTGAATTAAGAATGTAAAAGTCCAGAAAATAAATCAAAATCGAAGTGTTCAAAAATTAGGAACCAATGCTCACTTGGGAGCAGCATACCAGAATGTTAGCATATTGCCAAGGAGAAAATAACCCCTCCAATAAAAGCTTTCCAAATCTATGTACAGACTGTGACTTCCTATGTTATAGAGTAATGGAATGAGGTATGTCAGTCAGGACAATGTTACAGTGATCAAACAAGCCCCAAATTTATAAAGCTTAAAATAACAAAGATTTATTTTTTCTTGTGTTGTATGTCCATTGCAAATCAGATGAGCTCTGCTCTCTATTGCCTGTCCTCACTCCAGGATCTAGGTGACAGAGTAGCTATTATGTGGTCCTTGAAATTCTTAGTGTCAGAAGGAAAAAGGAAGTAGCAAAGCAAATGCTACTCCACCTGAAAGTGATTATTGTAATTTCATATGACATTTTATTGGCCAAAGTAATTCACACAATGAAGCCTAACTTGGGAGGGGATAGGAAGTAATTCTCTTTCTGGGAATGGCTTCAAATACTTGTGTGCTGAAGTGCAATCATCACAGGCTGTGGGGAAGGGATTGCAAGTTGTCCACTAGAAATTTGTGCTCCCATTTCATGGTGTAATTAGTGCTTTTCAAATTTGAGCACACATAGGAATCATGTGGAGGGCTTCTTAAAAATATGTTTCAGGTCCTACCCCTAGTCATCCTAATTCAATAATCTGGGGTAGGGCCCAAGAAATAAACATTCCAGGTGATGCTGATGTTGTTGCTCTGTGGGCCAGACTTGTAGCTGAAGTAGTATATAGCAGTTTGCTGGGAAGAAATGTCTAGACCCAAACTACAATTCCCAGTCTCATCTTTAGAACCAATAGAGATCAAAAAACTAGTTCTCACACACAAATGTGAACAGAAGCTTCTTGAGGTGGTTAAAAATGTCAACGACGTCAAATGCTGGTGAGGATGTGGAACAACAGGAATTCACATTCATGCCAATAGAAATACAAAATGGTACAGCCACTTTGGAAGGCAGTTTGGTGGTTTCTTATAAGCTAAACATAGTCTTATCACAGACTCTGGCAATTGTGCACCTTTGTATTTACCCAAAGGAGTTCAAAAAAAAAAAAAAACTCTTATGTCCACACAAAAATCTGTAAGCAGATGTCTTTATCAGCTTTATAATCTCTAATACTTGGAATTCACCAGGATGTGAATTGACAAACAAATCATGGTACATCAAACAATGCATTATTCAGTGATAAAAAAGAAATGTACCATCAAACCATAAAAAGATGGAGGAAACTTGCATTAATATTGAGAGAAGCCAGTGGGGAAAACTGTATGCTGTATGAGTCTTTAGTGGCTTAAGGCTGAAGGAAGGGAGGGTGACGGGGAAGAGGATTTTAGGGTAGTGACACTGTGCTCTACAATACTATAAAGTGGACGTGAGTCGTTGTACATTGATCAAAGAACCCAAAGAATGTACAAGATGGAGTGAACCATAATATTTGAATGTAATACTGAAAAGAATTTCAAGGACCAGATAATAAAGAACCATGGATGTCAATTCATTGCTGTCATCTGAATGTCCACTCCAACACTCATGTTGAAACTGTTCACCACTGCAGCTGTTGAGAGGCAGGATCTTTAAGCAGGTATATGGTCATTGGGACTCTGCCCTCATGCACAGGTTCATGTTATTATCATATTATCAGGAATGGGTTCCTAATAAAAAGCATCAGCTTGGCCTGGAAAGAAAAAAAAAGCAGGTATTCTGTTTCTCACTTCCTTTTCCCATAAGCTTTCTGTATGTTGTTGCCCAAGGAAACATTGTAGTCCATGTTTGCAATTCAGTCCTTTATCAGCCTGAGCTTCCTTACCCCACTGCCAAGAAATACCTACACCTAAATATTATGTGAAATATAACAAATTTATGTTGTGTTAAGCCACAGATATTTGGGGTTTATTTTATGTATTTATTTTCAGGTAGTGTATTGCCAAAGCCAATGTCTCGGCTTAGCACCAGAATCACGAGGCACTCACAGCTTTGTAGGTTCAAACAGCAATTCTTTATTCCCGCTCTCACACCGCCTCCACACAGGTCCAGGGGCAAACGCGTTCTGCCGTCTCCCGCACAATTCACCTACTCCACGAGGCTATCTCCAAATCCCATTTTAATCTCACGAGAACTCAACGGGAACAAGCAACAGGAACACCCTAATCCCAGCAATAATCTTCAACCTCTAACTTCCCTAAAACCCATTATCTTAAACTGGCAACGCCTTAAACTCAAGGAGCCAGTTACTTCCTCAAACCTGATCAGCTCTAAACCCGGATCCGCCTTGGTCCTTGATCAAGGTCACCTTATTAAAGCATGCATGCAATGTCCCATCGAATGTCCTCTAAGCAGCATGGGGTACGCTTGGCAAGGAAATTTTGATGCGTCATTCCTACTTGGTAATGGCCCTCAGCAGTGTATTACCTTAACTAATATTGGAGAGACTCCAAAGATGGTAAAGAAAATCTTGACCCTCCTTTCAACATTTTTTTCTCCTCCTTCCTTTAAATGTCATGTTATTTGATCCCTCCTTATTGTATCTGTTTTCTTTAATGTGCTGTAGCAACAGATAAAATTAAATGGAATAAATAGAATTAGAGGATGGAGAAATTCAGAATCACTCTGTCTTTAAAGAATTAATTCACAAGTAGTTTATTCACTCACTAAACAACAACAACAACAAACACTTAGTGTTTATTTACCTATGTCTACAACGTAGTCTTACCTCCAGAGATGATAGGTGCAACTTCCCTGACACACTCCCATAACCATGGCAGATACAAGGGCTTTTTTCTCACTGGGTCCAGAGGCAGCCTTAGAATTCTTGACAACAGAGTGCCCCAACAACCATTACCAATAAACTTGTAATGGTGGGTTTACAAGAAGCAGTTTATATCCAAGTTGTTTCTATTTGTATCTTAATAAATGCTTCCCAAGATGTTGCAAAGGGGTTTGGGTCAACTGAAAACACACACTTCAATCTACTTCTTACGTATCTTCCCAAGACTATAAAAACCAAATTACATTTGCAGCTACATTTCCACCCTGATTTAGTTCTGCTAGAAATGTATACCTGCATGATACCTGAAATCAGAAATCATCAAAGTGACATGGTAGCCTTGAATGAAGATTAGACCTCCTGGCAGGCACATTTGCAGCTGGAAACTCAGCTCTAACACTTTGCAGTTCTGCCACTTTGATCAAGCCATTTATAACCTCTCTGAACCTGGTTTCTTAACTGAGGATTGAATAAGATAACGTGTACATAAGCCTCATTGAAAAACACTATGCAAATGTAACATTGTTATTTCTAAAGCTGGAACTAAAGAAAAGAGCTAACAATGGCTGACTCCTGAGGTATATTCCCTGTGGTTTATTCTCGATACCCTTTCTTTTATTCCTTTCAAACAACTCTCCCCTAAACTTGAAAACTAATTCCACTGTCCTAATTTATGACTCCATTAGGAAATATTTCTAGAAAGTCATTCAAATGTTTCTACTTTGGTACTTTGGTACTTTGGTTCTAAGTCCTTGTGTTACAGGAAACCATTTTCTCCCTTGCTTGCTATTTAAACTCTTCAAGAACTTGTCAAGCATTATTATATCATACTCACCCAACTCAGGGATTCAATCACACACTTCATCCACTTCAGGGTATATTCATTTTCTGGAGTATCCAGTGACATGATTCCCAGTAGCAGAGATAAGAATTCAAGCATTTAAGTTACTCTTGAATTTTCTTGATTTTGTGAATCTTAAGGAATCTTTTAGAGCTATAGCAATGAAAGCTTCAAATAGCTTTTATAACATAATTTGTTTTCTTTTCATTATGTTTTTCAGATTAAGAACCTACTATGATGGTAATCTATGCTAGCAGAAAGATGAGCTATCTGTGGTTTATAGACTTGGAAAAGTGAACATTTTAAGTCATTTTTATGGCAACTTTCAATTAAATGCCTAAAACTTCATAATGATATGAGAAGAAAGTACTGCATTAAATGATTTCCATTTAAATTATTTTTCTAGTTTCCAATTGTCTCTATCATATCATTGGGTGAAGTTCTCAAAAACAATTCCAGATTAGCTGACTTCTGACTGAATTTTGGCAAAAGAAGATAAAGAGATTGAACAGGATGGGAAAGAAGCCAAGATATTCTTCCTCCTTCCTCTGTATCCCAGGCAGCTCCTCAAAATTTGGTTCTTCTCTTCTGCTACAGCTCAAAGCCTTCTTTCATTGCTTGGCAAGTTTGTTTTAGTTCCAGGTTCCATCAGATGACCCCTTCCCCTGGGAAGTAACACTGTCTACATTTTTCGTCTTTTCAGCCCACAGTATTGGTTTCTTACTGTTTTATATTTGATTAAATTACAATCCCCTCTTTAGTTCTCACCAACTCCATTGCTTGTGTAATAACTTCCCTGATTTAAATTTGCTCTGTTGAAAAATCTTAAAGCATTTCTGCTTTCCCAAGTAGACTCTGATTGATAATATAATGAACTTAATTGTGAAACAATGCATATAACTATTAGTGCACAAATAAGAATGATAAGAAACTGAATGCTACATGGTAAAAAGACAATTAGAAGAACCAAGGAATAGGATATGAATCTGGAGACTTTACCTTTCTCCCTTCAGGTGAAAATGGACATACCAGTAGTCACTGACTATTTAAAATTCTGATCCTGGAACAGTAGTTGTATCATGTAATATAGGCCACATTAAGGTGCCCATTAATTCAATCTCTGACATGATAAAAATATGTTCATTAAAATGGCTCAGAAATACATCTGAAAACATTAAGTCTGGCTTGTTAGCAAAATAAATGCCAAATAAGGTACAAGCCCTCATGGAAACATTTGCCCTCGTTTTTATTTCATCCTTTCATTCACTCATTTGGATACCTAGTATTTGCCAGATACTTTCCTAGGTCCTATAAATATGTCCCTGAATGAGGAAGAAAAAAATAGCCTTTCCTTTTATGAAGCAAAAGAGTCATGAGTATTTGAATTTAAGATCCATTTTATCCTTTTATTTTAGTAAGGATTGCTTTTTATGTGGAGAAACAACACTACAGATTTGCATATATGTTATTGTGTATGACTGCAAAAATCATATCCTGTTGGAAACTAATACAAATCTTTTTATCTCTAAGTGCAAATTTGTCTTTGCAGGATCAGTTTGTAAAACATTGTAGTTTAAAAGCTTAGATTGTACCCCAAAAAATAATAAAAGAAAATTATACCTTCTTAAATCTGAGGAAATAAGAACGAACAGTAATTTGGAGGCAAAGGAAGCAAAATTACCTGATAATCTCTGGATAAAATAGGTATGAAGGCTAGTGAACCCATATGTAAGTGGGCATCTTTTTCTAGTTTAAGTCAAAGATGGAAAACCACTTATTTAATAGATTTTTTCACATATGGAAAATATAACTATTATAAATTTTTTTTTCTTTTTCACATCAGATGGGTAATGTGCTGATGTTGTAACAAGGTTTAAAGGTAGGCACATCTCACTCAATAGTGTGAACATCCAATCATCATGCTTATAAAATGAAGGATCTATAAAATATTTTAAATATTAAAAATTTGATATTTTCAAGATACAAAATACTTCAAAATTTTAAGGTATTTTCTTCAAGTTTTGATATACATGAATGCATGTGTGTATGTGTGTTGGTGTGAAAATCATATGTATATTATAAATTTAGAATGATACTTTCAATATAATGTCACATCTTACATGTCACTAAAAATAATACATGTGCTTTTCCACACCATTAAATGGACTTTAAAAAATATTATTTTGATAGCTGTGTAACATTTTTTCACACAATTTTCTTATTCAGTCCCTATTAGTAAAGGTTATATTGTTTCCAATTTCCAAGTATCATTAGTAAGTTAAAAATTATTCCCCTATATGATCATTTGTTTGCAATACTTTTCTGAAGTGGAAATGATAAAGTTTGTAAATGGAATTAAGTTGACAACACATTAAGCCACTGTAATGGAGAAAAAAAGCTACTTTTTTATCTAGAATGGTTTTCATAATTGAATCAGAGAGTGGGGTATGCCAAAGCAACAATCCTTCATAACATAGTTGCTCTATTTCCAACAACTATTGGAAATGGGAGCTTAGACTGGAGACTTGCAGAACTAAAGCAGAGTCATCTATAGCAAGGGCTACTGAAGTTCACTGAGTGGGATTTTAATAGGTGTTAATATTAAAAAGTGTCCTGAGGAATAGTGACTTTGGGAAACACAGAGTAAGTCAAATAAGATTTGTTGCTGTTATGTTTTACTATAGGTCTTCCCAGAGCCTTTAATATTTTTTACATAGTTTTTTTAACATGCCAAAAGGAGAATATACATGGAACATTTCCCAGACTTATTTGACCACAAAATACTTTGTGCACTAGGCATTTCAAGAGAAAAATGTTCTGTGGACACAAGATTGGGCAAAATTACTCTAAATGAATTGAGAAAAAGCAAACTGAAGTCAAGGCCAAATGGAAAAAATATGTCAGAATACGTTAGATCAAGTTTAATGATCATAAGGAAAGTATGGCATGTCTTGAAATATTGCTACAAATTTAAATTTCTTATTTATCTTTTTGAAAACACTGAATGGTTATACTCTTTTCTTGCCAGTTCGTAGCTCTAGGTATTCAGTGAGCTAAACTTTATCTTAACATGACATGCTTTTAAGAAAGCCACATAATACAATGAAAAAGTCTCAACCTAGTAGTTAGGACAGAATGACTGGCTTTGACACTAGCTAGCTGAGACAATTAACTGAGCCTCCATAATCCTCCATTGGCACACTGTGCAATGAATGTTCAATGAATTATTTCAAATAGATATTCATAATTTTTCAATCATTCATGGACTTCAAAAGATCTAACTAGCCTCTCTATGACTGGCCTTACAAATCCTAATTCCAATGTAAACTTAATCTCTATTTAAGATCATATTTTTAACAATGATGCTATACTTTGAAGACCTATATCAAGGGAAAGGCAGATTGCTATTTAACTTCTTAGTTGTGATTCAAAAATAAATGTATTTCTGTCCCGCCTTTTGCCTGAACAGAAATTTGTGCCTCAGGGATCATGGATCTTGCTCACCTACATTTTATGCATTATTTTGGCAGTTCCAGGCTGGTCAATGTTTTCTTTTTCTTTTTCTTTTTCTTTTTTTTTTTTGTCCTCCACAATAGAGATGTTTAACCTGGGGTAAATAAGCAACCAGGTGCCTGCTATGGTCTGAATGTTGTTGTACCCCCAAAATTTAGATTTGAAACCTAATCACAAATGCAAATAGTGTTAGATAGTAGGGCCATTTGGAGGTGATTAGGTCATGAGGGCATGGTCTTTATAAACAGGACTAATGCCCTTAGAAAATAATCCTCAGAGAACTGTCTTGACCCTTCTACCATGTGAAGATATAGCAAGATGGTGCTACAAGGAACCAGGAAGCAGGCTCTTACTTGAAATCAATTTATGCCAAGAGCCTTGATCTTTGACTTTCCAGCCTCTTTAACTGGAAGCAATAAATTCTGTTGTTTAAAAGTCACCAAATTATAATTTTTTTTTATTTTGGTAGCCAAATGAAGTAAAATAGGATCCTCAAAACCCATGAAGTTGTGTATATCATTTTCTTTATACATGTGTGTGTGTGTGTGTGCGCACGCGTGCGTGCGTTCACCCTCCTCAGACATAGAGTGGACAGACTCCATAGCTTTCAATATATGTTCAAATGGCATTTTCAATCCCTCAGGAGTTTAAAATGATATTGCTTATAGCTTTCTTAAGGTTTTGAAAGGGTATACACACACACACACAAACACACTCACACACACGCGCACACACACACACACACACACACACACACGCCACAACCTAATGCTTAAATTTAAAATAGTGGCCTAAGTTTTTGGTACAGCAACAAACGAGGAAGATGAGGAGAAGGAAGAGGAGGAGGAGGAGGAAAAGGAGGAGGAGGAGGAGGAGGAAAAGGAGGAGGAGGAGGAGGAGGAGGAGGAACAGCAGCAGCTATTTAGAGGCATTTGCTGCCACTGCATTGAAAAATAAAAGCCTGCAGGAAAAAAATGGCCTAATGATATGTTATAAAAACAGCTATTAACCAGATAGAAGTACTATCATTGGCAAAAATAAATGAGATAACATTTACCCAATTATTAGTCACATTACTAAAGTGTTTAAAAGAAACATTTCCAGGAATTATCTGTCCTGTGTCGATAGAGTATCTAAGGCACAATCCACTACGATTGGTCCTTTCTGGAGAGAATTCCCCCAGAAAATCTGTGCATATGATAAATTGGCAATCTTTCATTAACCCTAACTTTGGTCATATACTGTCTTTTGTATGCTCCTGAGCTCTAAGACCCAACTTCTTAAACCCTGTTCTAGATTCAAATCCCATAAATACTTGCATAGACCACTGACCATCACTGTGTGACACAGATGTTGATGATGAAAATGTAGATGACGGTGATGATAGCTAATATTAATCTAGTATTTAGTATATGCCTTGTAGAAAGTCTTTGAAGTAGTTACTATCATTAACAAGTTTAGAGACAAAGAAACTAAACTGCAGAAAGGTTAAGTAATTTATCCTGCATCATAGGACTAGCAAACAGTAGGTCCAGGATTAATGCCCAGTTAGATTCCAAAGCTTATTATGCTATTCTGCTTTAAAGACACAACTCAAGGATTTGCTCATATGCACCTCATTTTAATCATTCCATTTGTTCTTTGTTGCTTCCACATCAGCTCCCCTACCCAAGATTGCCCTAAAATTCCCTCTGGATTCAACTCCAGCAACTTTCAGCATTTTCCCTGGCCCCAAAGACGTGATCATTCCAATTCATTAACTAGGATGACCCTAGAGGAACCTTGACTACCAGACTTATTGCTGGCCAAATATGACTGATTCCCATCTTTTGTGATAAGAAATGGAAGTTGGAACATTTATGTTGCAATGACTTTATCAAGGCTGGAGTTAAATTTTGAACAGTCCCATTTTACAGATGGGTAGAGGTTAAAGACTTAGTATTTTGTATTGGCTAGTAGTAGATTCTCCATTTTGAAAATCTAATTACCTCTGTGTATAAGGCCATCTTCCAAACACAATCATTCACACAACACCTTCATGATTTTTCAGTCATAGACTGCTTTAGTATTTGCTTAATATTTTGATTCAAATATACTTATTGCTTTTGTGGTAAAACAAATATATTTATAAATGAAAGTTTCTTTCACTAAAATAAAAACCATTACCATATGTCTTAGATGGAAATTTTAAATGCCTACACAATAAAATAAAATCATGTTGTAAAGGCTAGCTAGATTTTATTGCCATCTAAGGCTCTTATTCTTCAGGATTCTTTCTCCTTGCTTAAAAAAATTAGATAGTATTGGAGAAAAAACTAGAACTAAATTAGAATTCCTCTTTGATATAATCAGAGGTTTTAAAGGATATAGAGAATCATTTTTGTTATGTAATTCACTCTTCTTTAATACTATATCTTCACATCACCTAAAACTCATTTTGAGCAATACTATCTAGTGGAAACATAATGTAAATCATGTATAATTTTAAATTTAATTCTAGACACATTAAAAAAGTAAAATAGAAAAATTAATTTCAGTATTTCATTTCAGCTCATAATCAAAATATTTAACATGTAAAATCAACATAAAACATTTTTGAGATATTTTATATGCTTTTTAAATATTATTTTAGAAATCTGTTCCTAATCCATATCAGTCACATTGAAGTATTCAGTAGCCTCATGTGGTAAGTGGCTCTATTGAGCACAGGAGCCTTATATGACACCCATTATGAAATACATGATGAAGTTAGGATGATTGGGCAGTGGGACCCTTTGTGGTTAACATGGTCATGACATCTGGCAACCTTTCTGAAACTCACTTTCTGTGTCTAGAAAATAGGAGGAATTCATTGGCTGTAGTCTCTGCTATGACTACCACTTGTTCCCTTTCTGTTAAAGCTCTTCATAAAGCCTTATTGTTAACTTTCCTGGAAAACTTCAAAGAACAAGTTGCACCACAGCCCTCCAAAGAGTATATACATCACCCTCCAAACAAAGGTGTTTGATGAGACAGTGTCACAAATGCTGTGACTGAACTACAGAGCTGCAGGAGCATAGAAGTGGATCTCCTTAAGCATCTGGAAGTTTCCTGGAGAAGGTGACTGTGATAATGTGAAGTGTGCATTTGGTTTTCATCCCTGTTTCCTGATATACAGTTCAAAAAATCCTTGGTTTCTCTAAAGTAGTAAGAGTGTTTCTTTCATGTTAATGAGATAAATGGTGGCTGGGGGCCCCTAGATAGCTTCATGATAGGGGCTGGTAACCAGAAATACAAAGACACAAAGAGTTGGGACTTTCAATCTCTTGCCCCCAACTTTTAGGGAGGGGAGAGGGGCTGATGGTTGAGTTGATCACCAATGGTCAGTGATTTGACAAGTCATGCCTGTGGAGTAACGCTCCAATAAAAGCCCAAAGGGACTAGGATTGGAGAGCTTCAGTGTTGGTGAACACATCTGCTTTGCCAGGAGAATGGCACAGCCCAACTCTATGGGGACAGAAGTTCCTATACTCAGAACCCATCCAGACCTTGCTGTATGTAGCTCTTTGTCTGGCTGTTCATCTGTAACCTTTATTCTATGCTTTATCAATAAACCAATAAACATAGTATTATGGTTTGGATGAGAGGTGTCCCCCAAAAGCTCATGTGTGAGACAATGCAAGAAGGTTCAGAGGAGAAATTATTGGGTTGTGAGAGTCTTCACCCAATCAACGAATTAATTCTCTGATAGGGATTAAATGAGTGGTAACTGAAGTGGCAGGTTGTGGCTGGAGGAGGTGGAAACTGGGGGCTTTGAGGAATATATTTGTACCTGGCAAGTGGAGTTTCTCTCTCTCTCCTTCCTGATCATCATGTGAGCTACTTCCCTCTGCCACACTCTTTTGCCATGATAGTCAGCCTTATCTGGAACCCCTGGGGAATGGAGCTGGTGGTATATAGACTGAGACTTCTGAAACCATCAGCCCTTAAGTAAACTATTTCTCCTCTACAGTTATTCTGGTCAGGTCTGTTAGTCACAGCAGTGAAAAAGCTGACTAACACATAGGTTTCTGTGAATTCTGTGGGCTGTTCTAGCAAATTAATCAAACCCAAGAAGCAGTCACAGTCACGGCAGCCTCAATTTATGGCTGGTTGGTAAGAAGGACAGGTCACAACCTATGCTTGTGGTTTGTATCTGAAGTGCGAGACAGTCTTGTGGGACTGAACCCTCAACCTGTGGAATCTGATGCTGTCTCCAGAAGACAGTGACAAAATTGAACAGAATTGCAGGTCACTCACTGGTGTCCACAGGAAAACATGCAGATTGCTTTGTGTGGGGGGAAATTCCCTGTACCTCTGGTGGCAAAAGTGTTGATTGACTGTGTGAGAGTTGATTGACTGTGTGAGAGTAGAGAACATTAGGGAACACTTTACGTTTTTCCTGTACCTTATAGCAACATTTAAACTGACTCCTGCATGATGAATAGGAGGTAGCCAATGAGCAAGAAAATGTTCCAGGCAGGAAAGTGGCAGACACAAAATCTCAGAGCATGAGCTACATTTGGAGAACTCGAAGAGATTGAGTGATATCGGATTTCAAGGAGGAAGTAATAATGAGAAATGACAATGGAAAGGTAGTAAGTAGGTAGTAAGGATCTTGAGTGACATCTAAGGATTAAAATTTTATCCCAAAATCAGAGGAGACCTGGAGGCTATAAATTTGGATGGAGATTAGTGATTAGGATCACTCTGCCTACAGAGCAGAGGAGAAATGAAAAACTGCTAAGGCAAAGGAGCCAATTAGGAGGCTGTCTAGCAATCTAGGTAAAGAGAAGAAAATGAATTAGAGAGACCTTTAGGAGGCAGAACACACAGGCTATAGTGGCTCCTTGCTGTGGTGAGGGACAGAAAGGATGAAGAATGATATTCCAGGTTCTGGTTTAGTTAGCTAATACATAATAGTGAGTTTCTCTAAAATGAAGGACTGAGAAAGAAAAACTGGTTTGTTCACAACTTATTTGGTTTACCTATAATATTTTGTAAAAATTCTGGAAACTACCAAAGCAGTCTTGGGTGGGCTTTGGAAGGAAGGCTTCATGCAGAAAAACTGGAGGCTTTCTGATAAATTACATGTTTATTGACAAGGAAATTAATTAAATTACATTCACTGACAAGGAAACAATTGAGTACAATTATTTGGAACTTCATAGTTTATAATTCTTTCATAGAGAACTTGGACCATACTAACAGTTAAAATAAAGTTGTTGCAGTAGTGACTTCTCTGAGCTATATCTGCAGTATCTTTGCACAGGAATAATTTGGCCTCTAGAGCATGTGTATTATAAGGGGGCAATTTTTTCTTAGCCTCTCTTAGCCAAGATAAGAATTGGGATCTTTATCAAAGCCAAATAAGAATTTCCTCAGGGATTCAGGAAGGGACAAATGCAGGTCTGTGGGGTATTCTCAGAACATTCAACCATCTATGCCTTTTGTCTGGTACTGGCTGCCTTGTGTAAGCTACACTGATACTACTGCCTACAATCTTCATTGAAAATAAAAAGATTAGAAAATCAAGCTAAATTACATGAGACAGAAATCATCAAAACAATTACTCAGTAAAAGAGCAGAGAGCCAAATAGTATGGTCAACAAAAGGAAAACACATAAAAATCAGACATACATGAGAGAATACCAGGAAGATTTCTTCTCTAAATTTGGAAAAGTGAAAATGATAAAAACAAATCTTGAGTAATGATTAAAGGTCCCCAAAAGGAAATCATGGGTATTTATGAACAGAAAGCCACAGGCAGCTGATTCTTCTATTCAAGTAATAACAATTTCAATCAAGATAACTGATTCTCTAACTTAGGCATTTCACTAAATTGAATCCTCAAACATAGCAGTCTTCCTTACACTGAAAACAGTAGGTTTTCATCAAAGTTAAACCGCCAACATGCACATGTGGGCATGTCATTTATTTGGGGAAGGGCAGGGTTGTGCCAGGTAATCTATGTTTTGCTCTAATGAAAATTTGGCTGTTTTAAAAGCATGATTGGCAAGGACTTCTCTTGACTTCTGTTCACAAACACACACACACACACACACACACACACACACACACACACCAATTTTTGTTTACAGTATAGATTTAATGTCCCTGGTCCAATAGAAATCTTGCAGTTAACAAGACTTCAAATAAGTCACTGCTCTCAAGTGTTTTCAATTCTGTTCAATTCAATGGTGAGTAAAGCCAGTTAGGGAAAAAAAATACTTGTCTTCCAATTTTAGTGTTCTGAAAACACATTGTTGTGGTTAGTAAACATTACAAGAGCCCTCTAAATTTAGCCAACATTTTCATTCCCTTGACCAAGCCCACCCACAAGAGTGAATAAAATTGATTTAATCTACACTCATCTGGGTAATGCAAATCCCTCAGGTTCTGCAAACCCACTAAACAAGAAAGCTGAGTGCAGAAATGTCAGGGAAATATGGAACCTCTAAAGAGGGGTTGGGGATGGAACAACTCAGACTCCATTGACAAACTTAAGTTTGTATCAAAGCCAGCCTCAGCAACTTAGGAAGGCATTAAGCAACTTAGTGTGATCCTGTTTCAAAATTAAAAAAAAAAAAATTTAAAAAGGGCCGGAAATATGGCTCAGTATTTAAGTGTCCCTGGGTTCAATCCCTAGTACCAAAAACTAAATAAATAAAAACTTGGAGGCTCAAAGTGGAACTTTGGTCAATGAAGTCAAATGAAGATGCCTTGTATGAGAGCTTCAAGAGAAAGAGAGAGAAAAGGAAACTTGTTTTATACAATATTACACATAGTAAGCTATCAATGAATGAAGACTGAATAAGTCACAATAACTTGCAACCATCATTAAGCAGAATGCCAAACCTATGATGCTGAATCAAATCTGTGAGGTCATGTTTCTAACTTTATTGTGTAAGTACAATGAAGATTGTGAGAAGAGAGAAAGGAGGAGAAATTAGTTAATTGCAGGAATTTCTTTGGTCTTCTGTCCTATCTTAAAAAGCAAATGCAAATTTTACACTTTATGTTGAACTATATAAACATTCAGCTTATGACTTCCAATACATCCTTGCTAAATAGTTGCAGAAACATGACAATTTGTCATTCTCTTTAATCATGTTACTATAAGAAAAATTTGGAAAAGAAACTTGGGAATGACTTAAACCTACCTGGAATTTATATAGCCTATGTTTGTGCAAATTGTATGTGAATATTTTTTAAATTTTATTTTTGGCATTTATTATCAATAGGTAGATGCATTTTGATGTTTGATTAGAAAGACTTTATACTCAAATATACAGAATTTTGTTCTAAGGGAGAAAGGTATGGAACAAACTAAGGAAACTTGTATTAACCCCTTGGTGAGTATCTGTTTCTAATACAGTATTGAATTAGATATAAATATTATCCAGCTAATTCCAATATAAGTACTACGAATGTTTGTTATGGTTTGAATGTGAGTTGTCCTCCAAAAGTTCAAGTGTTAAACAATGCAAGAAAATTTAGAGGAGAAATGGTTGGGTTTTGAGAGCTTTAACCCAATCAATGATTAATCCCCTGACAGGATTAACTAAATGGTAACTGAGGGTGGGTAGGGTATAGCTGGAAGAGGTGGGTCCCTGGGGACATGCCTTTGGGTATATATCTTGTATTTAGCAAGTGGAATCTCTCTGTGCTTTCTGATTATCATGTGAGCTCCTTCCCTCTGCTGCACTCTTCTGCCATGATGTTCTGCCTCACCTCAAGCCCTGAGGAATGGAGCCATCCTTCTATGGTCTGAGAACCTCTGAAACCATAAACCTCTAAAGAAACTTTTCCTCCTCTACAATTGTTCTAATAGAGTCTTTTAGTCACAGCAGAGAAAAAGCTGACTACAATAAAAATTGGCACTGAAAAGTGGGGTTGTTGCTAGGATTAAACCGACAATGGGGTTCAGAAGCTTTTGGAGATTTTTTTAATTGGTGGGAGGAATTTTGAGGTGCTTAGAAGTGCAAGTGGAAATGCTTAGGATTGTTGTAAGCAGAGCTTCATGGGTGATTCGGGTGGTAGCTCAGAAAACCAGAATGACAACTGCACAGAGAATTTGAGAAGTTGTCTGCATTTGGCCCCTCTCCTGAGACTTTCCATGAGGCTGATTTTAAAAGCAACAGACTCAATCTGGCAGAAGCAATGTCTAGATAGCATAGCATTCAGGAAGTGGCATGGATGCTGCTGGCCATATTTAGCCAAATTTAATGTGATAATCAGGAGTAGAAAGCAAAGCAGAAAGATTTGAAAAACTTAGGCTTGAATGGTGGAAGTAAAATTGGAGCTAAGGAAGTTGAAGTTGTTAAAGACATTACTGCCCTTAAAGAAATGCTAAAGATTTTGCCTAGAGATAATAAGAAAGATGGCCTGAGGGCATCTCAGGAATTGGCAAGATTTTATCCATCTCAGACTGAAGGAAGTTAAAATTCTCTTGAGACCAACGGGGTACCCATTTTGCACAAGGGGACCTACGAAGTTTTTTCAACATCTTTAGTTACCCAGGCACTCAGAGGTTTCTACAGCCAGGGTCCCTGGACGCTTGGCTACAGCACCAGATGGCACCAGATGGCACCAGACGTTGGCTTCAATCCCATAGTGCTGGTTCTGGATGATTGCAGGATGCTGGAGTTAGGGAGTCATGGAAGCTTCCACCAAGATTTCAAATAAGACCTGGGAGGACAAAGTACAGTGGGGTTGGAGTCTTTGTGAGCAGTCCTGAGAGGGCAAAGCATAGAGATGTGAGGAGTAAGCCTAAACTACAGTGGAGACCCCGGTGATTAAGAAATGCCAGTAATGTGAGACATCGTTCTAGGAAAATTGTTGAAACTGAGCATAGAAAGGACACTTGGGCTACAACCAATAAGGCTGTAGGGGCGGAGCTACATAAGCCTTTTGAAGGGAAGATAACCATGCCAGGTGCCCCAGATGCTGGTCATGGAGCTATAGGACTTGTTTGCTCAGTTGGAATTCTTCTTTATATGGCCCTATTTTTGTGAATGGAAATGTTTATTCTGTACCTTTATATGTTGGATACTTGTAAATAGCTTTTGATTTTTATAGGAACTAATGAAAGTTTGCCCTGAGTCTCAGAGAAGATTTTGGACTTGAACTTTTGGAGGCCAGGAGTATAATGTTGTGGTTTGGATGTGAGGTGTCCCCCAAAAGCTCATGTGTGAAACAATACAAGAAGATTTAGAGGAGAAATGATTGGGTTATGAGACCCTTAACCTAATCAGTGACTTAATTCTCTGATGGGATTAACTGGATGGCAACTGAAGGTGGGTAGGTTGTGGCTGGAGGAAGTTCATGGGGGGGGCATGCTTTTTGGGTATATCATTATGAGTACAACTCTCTTTCTGTGGAGAATCTTCTCATAAGAAAAAGAAAATTGAATTATCTTCAGTGCTTATGGACTTCCCAGCAGGTGAAGACTAGAACTGAAAGAATCCATGAAACATTTTAGGATGTTTTTAGTTTTGAAAGCTTTTATCCTCTGCCATCTCAAAGACCACACTTCCATTCCTTTTGTTTGTGAGCCAGAATATGTGAGTAAAATATCAAAAAGAGGACAGAAAAGAAAATTACCCAAATATGACTGAATATGATTGTTAGATCAATGGAAATTGAATGACGCTAAAGTTCACATGCACATCATCCCTCGGCATTTTGTTGTTATGAAAGAAAGTTTTCCTAATTCTTTCTGCTCCTTCCCAACTGCCCCTATGGAGATATTTTTGTTAACCATCACTAATTAACAGAAATCGAATTCTTATGTGTCAAAGAGCATTGTGACAACCAAATCTAATTTCTCAAGATTGCTCCTTCCTTTTCTTACTGCCTTCTCTTCCTTGCTCCTTCCTTCCTTCATTAATCTTTGGACAAAACATAATTTCTAAAGATAATAAGGCTAAGAACACTACTCAAAAGGTGCTCAGAGTATTGGAAAAGTAAGATGCATAACAGGTAACAATAACACACTGTGTACATTTAAAACTAAATGTATATTGTTTTAGTCAGTTCCTTTTTTAACCACTGTAGCCAAAAGACCTGACAAGAACAATTTTAAGGGAGGTAAAATTTATTTGGGGCTCACTGTTTCAGAGTTTTCAGTACATAGATGGCCAACTCTGTGGCTGTGGGCCTGAAGTGAGGCAGAACTTCATGGTAGAAAGGTGTGATGGAGGAAAGCAATTCAGGACATGATACCACGAAGCAAAGAGTCTACTCTGCTCAACAGGAACAAAATATATCCCCAAAGTATGCCCCCAGTGACCCACCTCCTGCAGCCATTCCCTACCGGCCTACAGTTACCACCCAGTTAATCCCTGTAGTGGATTAATGCACTGATTGGATTAAACTCTTATAACCCAATCATTTCACCTCTAAACTTTCTTGCATTGTCTGACACATGAGCTTTAGATATGGGGGAGACCTCATATCTAAACCATATCATTTATGTATAGTTCTACATATATATATATATATATATGTATACATATACATATATATATGTATGTATGTATGTATAAAAGGAGTTTGGAGGAGGAGCAGTTGCATAATTTGGGAAAAAAATTCAAGAAAGAATTTCCAGTGGAACAACAACTAGGTGATAAAATCTGATGTAGTCACTATCCTTCAAGATGACTTCCAATGATCTTTATCTTCTGGCATTCATATCCTTATTTAGTCTCTTCCTCCAGTGAAACAGGGCAAATTTGAGTGTCCAAAAGAGTCTGCAGCAGTTAGTGCATAACTTCCAAGGAAAGATCACAAAAGGACTTAGAGCTACTGACTTGGTCTCCTGAGTGACTTGCTCTTTAAGTAGCTAGTCCCCATGTTGAGAAAACTTTCAGGAACCCCCTTGAGAGGCTATCTGCCAACAGCCAGTGTTGAGTTGCCAACATAACACTAAACCAATTTAGAACTAGATCCTCCAGCTAAGCCTTCAAATAGTCTCAACTGGCATCTGACAGCTCCACTCGAAAGATTCCAAGCCAGAACTGTCCAGTGGGGTCACTTGCAAGTTTATAACCAAAGAAACATTAAATAATAAGTGATTATCATTGCTTTATACTCATAAGGTTGTGGATAATTTTTATGCAGAGCTTCCTCCATTTTTTTAGAATGAATCACATTTCATTGTGTGAATATACATTTTCTTTATCCAGTCATCCCCTAATGGACATTTAGGTTGCTCTACCTGTTCTCAATTCTTGTGTGTGTGTGTGTGTGTGTATACACACACACACACACACACACAAGACACACACATTCTACATTAATATCCAATATATATATATATATTTAGAGTTCAGATTGCTGGATCATATGGCTATTCTATTTTCTTTTTTTTTTTTTGAGGAAATTCCATACCATTTTTCCAATGTGGTTGTGCCATTTTATATTTTCACCAAACATACACAAGTGTCCCAGTACCTTCACATTCTTCCTAACACTGTTTATTTCCTTTTTTGTGTTTTGTTTATTTACATAGTGATTATTCTAATGATTGTTACATGATATATCATGGTTTTTATTTTCATTTCCCTGAAGATTAGTGGTGTTGAATATCTTTTCAGAAGCTCGTTGACCATTTATATATCTTCTTTAAAGAAATATCTTTTTAAGCTTTTCACCAATTTTAAAAGTTGGGTTATTTTGTTGTTACTGTTTTTAGGTTGTAAGAGATCTTTGTACATACTAGATACTAACTCCTTTTCATATATATGATTTGCAAATATTTTCTCTGATTACAAAGCTGGCCTTTTCACTCTGTTCATTATTTCCTTTGCTTCACAAAAATTTTTAGGTTTGATGTGGTACATTACTGTATTTTTATTTTATTGCTTGTACTTTTGGTGTCATTCCCAAGAAATCATTGCCTAATCTAGTGTTCTGAAGCTTTCCCTTGTTTTCTTCAAGTATAGTTTTGGGTCTTACTGCTCCTCCTCCAAACTCCTTTAATCTATTTTTAAATTGATACATAGTATTTGTACATATTTGTGGGATAGAAAAATGATAATTTATTGCTTGTATTCAATGTGTAAGGATCAAATTAGCATAATTAGCATTTCCAGGTTATATGGTAAGAATATAACTTAATCATTCTACATTAATATCCAGGTTCCCAACACCATTTTTTTTTAAAAGAGTAGTCTTTCTTCATTATGTATCCTTGGCATCCTTGTCATTATTACAAGGCAAGGGTTTCTGGGCTTTCTAGTCTGTTCCATTTATCTACATATTTGCCAGTACCACAGCTTTTTTTTTTTTTTTGTAATTAGCTATACATGACAGTAGAATGCAATTTGACCCATAATATACAAATGGAGTATAACTTTTCATTCTTCTGGTTGCAAATGATATAGAATTACACCAGTTGTGTAATCATATACGCACATAGGGTAATAGTGTCCAATTCATTCTACTATCATTCCTACCCTCATAATCCTTCCCCTCCTATCACTCCCCTATATCTAATCCAAAGTACCTCTATTCCTCCTCTAGCCCCCATTATGAATTAAAATTCACATAGCAGAGAGAACATTTGTTCATTGGTTCTTTGGGATTGGCTTGTTTTGCTTAGCATAATAATCTCCAGTTCCATCCATGTACCAGAACATACCATGATATCATTCTTCTTTAAAGCTGAATAACATTCCATTGTGTGTGTGTGTGTGTGTATGTATATATATATATATATATATATATCTCACAATTTCTTAATCCATTCAACTGTTGAAGGGCACCTAGATTGGTTCCATAGCGTAGCTATTGTGAATTAAGCAGCTACAAACATTGATGTGGCTGCATCATTGTAGTATGCTGATTTTAATTCCTTTGGGTATAAACTGAGGGGTGGGATAACTGGGTCAAATGGTGGTTCCATTCCAAGTTTTCTGAGGAATCTCTATATTGTTTTCCATAGTGGTTGCATCAATTTGTAGTTCCCTCAGCAATGTATGAATGTACCTTCCCCCCCCCACACATCTTCACCAACATTTATTGTTTCTTGTATTGTTAATTGCCATTCTGACTGAAATGAGATATAATATCAGTGTTTTGAAAAACACTGAGATTCTATCTCATAATTGCTAAAGATGTTGAACATTTTTTCATATATTTGTTGATCAATTGTATTTCTTCTTTTGTGAAGTGTCTGTTCAGTTCCTTAACCCATTTATTGATTAGGTTATTTATTTTTTTGGTGTTAAGTTTTTTGTGTTCTTTGTATATCCTGGAGATTAACTAATCTGAGATGCATGAGGTAAAGATTTTCTCCCATTCTCTAGATTCTTACTTTATGTTCTTGATGGTTTCCTTTGCTGTGAAGGAAGTTTTTGGTTTGATTCCATCTCATTTATTGATTCATAATTTTACTTCTTGTGCCTTAGGAGTCTTATTAAGGAAGTCAGTTCCTAAGCCAACATGGTAGAGATTGGAGCCAAAACTTTTTCTTCTGTTAGGTGCAGGTTCTCTATTCTAGTGTCTAAGTCCTGATCCACTTTGAATTGGGTGGGTTTGTTTCTGTGTCTTCTATTCTGTATCATTGGTCTGCATGTATGTTTTGGTGCCAATGCTATACTGTTTTTGTTAGCATGGCTATGTAGTATAATTTAAGATCTGGTATTGTGATGCTTCCAGCTTTAATTTTCTTGCTAAGGATTACTTGGCTATTATGGACACACTCTTTTAATTACTGTACCTTTGTAATATCTTTTTAAATCAGTATTGTTTCAAAGTATGGGGGCTCCAGCTTTGTTTTTCTTATTCAAGATTGCTGTGGCTATTCAAGATTGAAATGAATTTTAACATTTTTTGTTTCCTTGTTTCTGTGAAAAATTACATTGACATTTTGATAGAAATTGCATTGAATTTGTAAAGCACCTTGGATATTGTGAATATTTTAACACTAATAAATCTTTTGATCCACAAACATAGGAAATATTTATATTTATTTGTGTTATCTGTTATTTTTCAGCAATGTTTTATAGTTTTCAGTGTATACCACATTTTGTTTCCTTGGTTCAGTTATACATTTTATTCTTTTGGTGTTATTATAAATGAAATTATTTTTCTAAATTTCCTTTTGATTTGTTCATTGTAAGAGCAGAAAATGCAACTGATTTATTTAATACAATTACACATGATAATGGGATTCATTGTGACATATCCATGCATACACATAATTTGCTCTCCTTTATTCCCTAGTACTTTCCTTCCCCTTCTACTTCCTCCTAACTCCATCCCTTACTCTACCAGTCTCCCCTCTATTTATTATTAGTTTTAATTGGTCCATTATGATTATACATAAAAAATGAGATTCACTGTGATACATTCATATATCCACATAGCATAATTTTGTAGATTAGATCCCCCAGTAACTCCCCTTTTCCTCCCTCTTTCTCCCTCAATGCCCCTTCCTCTACTCCAATGAACTCTCTTCTATTTTTGTGAGATTCCTGTCTTTATTCCTTCTTGTTATCTTCTGTATTTAAAAGAAAACATATGACCCTTGACTTTCTGAGTTTGGTTTATTTCACTAACCATGATGATTTCCAGTTCCATCCATGTACTGAACAAGCAAATGACATCATTAGATTCTTCTGTATGGCTGAGTAAAACTCCATTGTATACATATACCACATTTTTAAATACATTCATCTGTTGATGGACATCCAGGCTGGTTTCACAATTTGTTTATTGTGAGTTTTGCTGATATGAACACTGGAATGCATGGATCACTATAGTATGCTGATTTTCATTCTTTTTTATTTTTATTTTCTTTATTTTTGTTTTTTTTATTAGTTGCTCATGACAATACAATGATCTTGACATATCATACATTTGATTCAAATGGGGTATGAATTCTCATTTTTCCACATGTACAGGTTGCAGAATCACATTGGTTATATGGCTATATATATATACATATATACTAGTGTCTATTGTATTCTGCTGCCCTTCCTATCCCCCCTCCCCTCCCCTCCACTCCCATCACCTCTCTCTATCCAATCTACTGTGACACATTTCTCTATCGTTTTGTCTTCCCCCTCACATCATCACACGTGTATTTTGTATAATGATGAGGGTCTCCTTCCATCTTCCGTGCAATTTCCCTTCTCCCTCCCACCTCTCTTCCCTATTTAGTGGTAAGTAGAAGAGGTGCATATGGTGATTCCATTCCTAGTCTTCTGAAGAGTGACCACACTTATCCATAGTGGTTGTACTAATTTGCAATCCCACCAACAATGTATAAGTGTTTCTTTCTCCCCACATCCTTGTCAGCATTTATTATTATTTATATTCTTTTTGACTGCCATTATAACTGGGACGAGATGAACTCTCAGGGCAACTTTGATTTAAATTTCCCCAATTGTTAAGGATGTTGAATTTTTTTCATATATTTGTTAACCATTTTCTTGTATTTGCTTGTATTCTTGATAATTGCCATTCTGACTGGAGTGAGATAGAATCTTAGTGTAGCTTTGATTTGCATTTCTCTAATTCCTAAAGATATTGAACATTTTTTGAGAATGTCTATTTAGTTCATTTGGTCACTTATTGTTTGAGTTATCTTGGTGGTATATTTTTTGTGTGTGTGTTAAGTTTTTTGAGTTCTTTATATATTTGGAGATATTAATCCTCTGTTAAAGGAGTGGCTGGCAAAGATTTTCTCCCTTTCTATAGGCTCTCATGTCATGTTTCTAATTGTTTACTGTGCAGAAGCTTTTTAATTTTGTGCCATCCCACAGGCATCAACTTCCTCAATAAGACTCCTAAGCTCAAGAAATATAATGAATATTGTTAATA
This sequence comes from Ictidomys tridecemlineatus, assembly GCF_052094955.1. Lineage (NCBI taxonomy): Eukaryota > Metazoa > Chordata > Mammalia > Rodentia > Sciuridae > Ictidomys > Ictidomys tridecemlineatus. The sequence continues at coordinate 35,506,799 of NC_135480.1, forward strand.
TGTTCATATTAACAAAAATATATACAAAAATTCAATGAAATTCCCATCAGTGACATTCTTCACAGAGCTAGGGGAAAAAAACTGCTCAAATTCATTTGGAAGAATAAAAGGCCCAAAATAACCAAAGCAATTCTGAGCCAAAAAACTGCTTAAGATATTATAATACCTGACTTCAAATCATACTACAGAGCTATCTTAACAAAAACTTCATGGTGCTGGCATAAAAATATGCACATAGACAAATGGAATAGAAGACACAGAGATTAATCCACATATACACAGTCATCTTATCTTTGACACAGATGTAAAAAAACATACACTGGAGAAAAGCCATCCTTTTTAACAAATGGTTAACAGTTGAAACTTGACCACTATCTCTCATCCTGCATAGAAGCCAACTCTAATAACACTGTGTATACATGCATGCATGCATACATGCAATCTTTAGTATTTATTCTGCACATAAGAGCATGTCATCTGGAAATAATTTCACTTCTTCATTTCCAACTTGAATACTTATTTCTTTTCCTTGACTAATTGCTCTTCTTTTATTACCCATTTCTTGGTTTTCTGCTTGCTTGAGGGAACTGCAACTTCTTACCTGGTTTCTGGAGTTCTCCAAAAGACCTTTTGGATCACATATTGTTGCCAATGTCTCTGTGGAGAAAAGAGTAGAGACTTTCTATTCTTCTATCTTGTTCTGGCATGGTGTTTTTAGAAAATAAAAGCCACTTACTCTAACTTGTGGATTGTTTTCATTAAAATCTCCTTCCACATGTTAGGGTAGCAAGTGAAGGCACAGACTGGGAGATGAACTGGTTGACATTTATTGAGCTCTTACCATGAGTCAGGAATCTTCACTCATGGATTTCTCACAATATTTTTATGAAGTAGGATTATTACTGTGGGTCATTTGACAGAAAAAAAATAATAAAAGTACATAGTTTTAATGCTTAAGTCTATAAGGTAGGACAGGGAACCCTAAGATATAAACTCAAGGCTATACTGCTTGAGAGCCAGTTTCTGGCCATTGACCAATACTATTTGTCCTGGTAACCATATCTTCTATATGTAAATCAGGTGAAAAAAAAGAAGGGAGAAAAGAAAGAAATATTTAAACGTTAAATACATTCACATACACTGTTGCATTGAATCCCCAGAAATATCCTATTTTATAATAGTTTCTCCATTTATCAAGGAGGAAACTGAAAAATTAAGTGATTCATATCAGTTCATAAGTGGTAAAGTTGAAGACCCATCTGTAAGTGCCAAATCGGTAGTCCTTCTAGTCAATTCTATCAGTCTCACTAAGTGACACACCCTTTCCAAAGTCAAAAGCAAAAGCTTTGCCTATGAGAAGCAAGAAATGAAATGAGAATTGCTGTGTGTGCACTAAGACAGGATATTATTAGCAACTGTGAGGTTCTGCACATGCCCATGGAGTCAGGTCCAAGTGTGCTGTTGAATGTGCCCAGTCTCCTTAAGAAATGAGCCCTGGGGCCAGCATGCTAGGCTTGTGTCAGCCACAACCATGCCAGGTAATGCCTTCTTCCCAGGAGCACATTCTGGTTCAGCCAGAATGACATCTGGGTCTCCAATTAATTTGAAGATGAAAAATTATGGCTTGAGTCTGGAAATACCAAGAGATAATACCTGCAAATACCAAGAGATACTGGCATTAACCTATGAAATCATTCCAGTTTGCACTGCAAAATTACATTATTTAAGTGGTGTTTTCATTCCCAGGCCTTTGGTTTGGGTATGGTTCCTTTGGTCTGAAAATGCACTGACAAATGAGAATTCATGCCAGTTCTTGACAGTTTTCAATTTAGGCTCAGAGAATTCCAGGCTATTATCAGCCCCAGTCAGAGCTACTGGTTGGGCTTTCTTTCTAAATGCACCCCGCTTCTAGGACCTTTACTGTATAGAGCTTTCCTCCTCTTCATTCCTCCATATTAATATGTTTAAGCAATTTCATCTCCCATTATTTCTTTATTTTTTTATTATTTCATACACAGTGGGCTCATGTCATCTGTTCAATAAATAAATATTTATTCAGTATCTACTTGCACTTCTTGCACTGTACTAGTTATCTTGAGCATTGCAGTCAACAAGACAGACAAGGTTTGATCTCAAAGATCTTGAAACCCAAGGGGAGGAGATGAAAAATAGGGAATAAATGGACAAAATAATTAGACTGTAAAAGAATGCTCTGAGAGATAGAAGCAAGGTTATAGGATATCAAATATCCAGCAGAGCCATCTTTGGGTCTAAAATGAGGAAATACCTCTCTGAGGGTAACATTTGAGTAGAGATCTGAAAGATATGAAGGTTCAAAGAGCTTGAGGCATAACATTATACGTAGCAAGAAAAACAGTTGCAGTGGTTCTGAGGTGGGAAATAGCTTGGTGCATTTGAGGAAGAGAAATACAGTGTGCCAGGAAGGAAAAGAGAGAAGAGAGGAAAATGGTATGCAATAAAAATGGTGTGGAAAGACCTAGAAATCCAGTTATGGGGAACATAGGTCACAATATGCACTCTTTCATTTGATCCTCTCATGAAACTGTGAAGTACTAGTGTGTCTTTTCTAGCAATGAAGAAACTGAGGTTTTGAGAATTTCATTAAACTAATGGTGGATTTTCTTCAAAGATAAATATTTCTACTCATAAAGTGACATAAAACTTAAGGGATATTGGTGAGTTGTCTGGTCTTGCAGAGCTGCTATTAACCCACAAAATTGTTTCAAATTGTCCCATAAATGACATGCTTCAAATGGAATTTTTATTCTACGTTCTTGTTGACAGGACCTACAAGATTCCAGAATTTGTTGAAAAGTGATAAGTTTTACAAAGTCTTTCAAAAGAGTCACCTTAGAATGTGAACTAGGGATGAAACTGTTTTTACCTAAAGGTGATAATTGAAAATATTTAATACAAGTTAGGATAAAGGGAGAAGGTAGTCTTGAACTTTCTCTTTATGGACTCGTGGCAATTACTGTATGGGTGATGCGGGGACTAGAAGACACAGTCATCTCAAATACTTCTGTGCTGCTGATTTTTAAAACTGCTTAGCCCCAGTTCCATTCCATATCTCTTGTTCCCTTCCACAGTTGTTCTCAGCACCTTTTTGTTGGCAGCATAATTTGATACACTAGAAGCATACACGAAGGGATTAGAAATTAAATGCTAATTTAAAAATAAGTTTTATAAAATTGGGGGAAAATATCACCCAATTATAACACAATTCACCAATATCCCATAAGTTTTATGTCACTTTATGAGTAGAAATATTTATTGCTCTGACCTTTCTTGCTTCTGTTTGTTGAATGAGCTGAACTAAGTGTACAATAAAGTCAGTTTTTTTTCTTCCACTGCTGCCTCCAGCTATTCTAACCATATCTTTCTTATCTATCCTATCAGACCATTTCCACAGCTTTCCTAGTGATTTATGGGTAATAATTGTATAGTGTCATTTTCAAATATTGAGGAAAAAAACCCTAAAACGACATCCAGTCTCCCATTCAGTTTTAGGTTCCTCTCTTCCTCAGTGAGGTGTAATGCAATAATTCTATAGAAGAACATTAGGAAAATTGACTAAGTCCATTTCTTTACTTCTCCAATGTACCATTCTCCAACTTCTTCCCCATTATGTTCCTTTTGGTGTCTCTAGGCTGGGATAGGGTAAGGATGAAGAGGTAGAGGAGAAAAATGTCTTACCCAAGGAGTTCTATGGTGCTGATACTGCTGAGCTCTCTGACTATGCTGTGCTCTGTGAAGGTGCTTCAGTGGGCTCTTCAGAGTTCTCATGCTGGGAACTTCTACAAGACATGCTTCACTTGATGACTTCTCTCTCAGGTTCTACTCCAATGGCATAATGCACATAGTGTTAGTCCTTTGCTGTCTTTTGACAATTCTGGAGATATGTCTAGTACCTTTCTTTAAACCTAGAGGTACTTTTTACTCATTGTTTTCAGTTACAATTCCAAATTAGGAAAGACCTTTTTGCATTTTATTACTGTTATATACTTGGGAGTCAAAGTTTTTTTTTTCCATCTCAGTAAATACTTCATCTTCTTTGCACAATGATTACATCTCTCATGACATTCAGTGGTTACCTGCTTTCCATCACATGGCAGGGTGCTATGGTTTAAAGACAGTTTTCCCCTCAGAAACTCAGAGTTGGAGTGGTGAGGTATTGATTGGTAACTTGATCTGACTGTGGTGGTTTAGAAGGAGGACCTTTGGGAGTTTATTAGGATTAGGAAGGTCTACAGAGTGGAGTCCCCATGTTTGAGTATTGATGGCTATATAAGAAGAGGAAGAGAAATCAAAAGACACATCCATATGCCTGCTCCATTTCCTACCATGGATTGATGTGCACCACTTTGACTCCACCAGCATGAGGCCATTACCAGTGCAGTTCCTCAACCTTGGATGGGAACTGTGAGCCCAAATAAATCTCTTCTTTATAAGCTACTAAGCCCATAGTATAGTATTATTAGCAATATAATTTGGGCTGAGACACAGGGCACTTTTTTTGATACTTCATCCAACAGATATGGCCACCATGAACAAAATAAGTTTTACTCATTGAACAAAATATGGTGACACACCCTTGAAAGTTGTTATATATTACTGCCCTATAGTATATTTTCAGATGGAAATCAACATCTTCAAAGCTAATCAATACTCTTCTCTTCAATGACTTTTTGTCAATAGATATTTTCCCAGGCATTCATGATCAAAAACAACTTGTTGATCCTTTTATTGTCTCCTGAGCCAGGATGATCATCACCCTTTTTCAAGCTACTGGGGCTCCTCTCTTCTAATCCTCATATCATCTTGGATCTAAAGAGCTATAGAAATGTGGCTGAATATAGAATATAGAAATATGGCTGAATATGGCTATATGGCAAATTTTGCTTAAATTCTGTTTTCCTTGTGATGCTCTTACCTGAGATGCCTATTTCCATATTCCTACCAACATTTTTAGACTCTTAGACCTGACTCTATCCAATGACTTTAACCTTTTCTCCTGTTTTTCTATACCAAACAAATGATACTGTAAACTAGGTCATTGTTCTATGAATATTTATTTTTAATGTGAAAACTTTAAATATTTATTTTTGATGTGAAAACTTCGATTCTGGGACATTTTGCTGTAAAACTTAATCCACTGAGCTATCACTGTTGTTGTTGCCAAGATGCCCAGATATCCTTCCTACCTCCTTAAGGATATCCTTTCTCACCTCAGCCTGATCCACTTCATTTATGATGCTTGGGGAAAGGGTGGAAAAGGAAGGGCTGAGGTAGAGAGGGAAATCAGGATCTGAGATGGTATAGAGCTCAAAGGGTAAAGGGCAGCAATGAGGTGAAAGTTAGGGATGGGGAAGGGGTAAGGAATGCATATCAAACTAACTGGTTGAAAATATTTTACATTTATTCAAATGTGTAAAAATGGCAGTAAATTTAATTATTAGCATTCTGGATACATGGAGCTTATGGTACCTCTAAGTGTTTTTGCTTTTTGAGTGCCCTCTTGTCTTATACAAGTCCACAAATTTAAATGAGTGTCTACTGTGCATTATCCTATCCTAGCTGTTATAGTGAGAGGGCAAGTAAAACATGGGGAACTTTTTTTTTAATTGAAGGATCTCACAGGCTACTGAGTAGAGAGGGTAGGTTATTAAGTGTGATGGGGAAAAATGCTTCAAATTTTTTGGGAAGCACCATGGTGAGAGAGTTGTTGGCTGAATCACAGGGATCAATTATTTTTTTGCCTAAGCATTCCCTTTTCCCAGCAGAAAGGTCAGGCAGCATTTTCTCAACCTGTGATATGAAGAGGTACAGGTTAGGCCTGAGAAGTCTCCAAGAGTTCAGACTCTTAAGCTCAACTTGCATAGAAAGGAAGTGAATTTAATATAGATGAAATAAAAAATTATTACAGAGAATTGTACTACTTATGTCTATTGTCTTGCAATTTTCTTCTTCATAGCCAACTGTCACTTTCACAACCATGACACTTTTATGAGGGAAATCAAGGTAGAGAGAATAAGAACTTACTCTACAGCTTCAGGAGAAGTAAGCCTCCAAGCAGAGCTCATAAACCTCAGAGGATCCACCCTTGGTTTTGGAACCTTTCTGACCAGGACCTCATTGATGGCTCTGATGGCTTACTAGGGTGTACATTTCCTGCCGAACCTCCTCAAGTCTTATTTATTTATTATTTGTTTTAATTAGTTACAAATGACAGTACAATGACTTTGACATACCATACATTTGAATCAGATGGGATATAATTTCTTATTTTTCTGAATACACAGGTTGCAGAATCACATTGGTCATGCATTCAAATATATACACACAGTAATAATAATGTCTGTCTCCTCAAGACTTTATATGAGTGATGAATACTATTCTGTCACATTTAAACTGCCTTAAGTTTATACTTAATTATACTCAAATGCAGGACATATGTGTCATACTATGACTTAGGCAACAAACTGTTCAGACTCATAGGTATAATATACTCCCTTAAACTTGATTAGCATGCCAGGGTTTACAAAACTGTCTCATATATGCTTTAAGTCACTCAATCCCCATGGAGGAAGATCTTGTTATAGAGATGTGGGGCAGGGATCTACAAAGAAGACTCCAGATGTTCATGTTGTTTACTTGTGTTGATGAATTATTTTTCATTTTCCCCTTTTTATGGGGATTAAACACAGAGGTGCTCTACCACTGAGCTACCTTTCAGCCTTCAAAAAAAATTCTCACTAATTTTCCCAGGCCATCTTCCAACTTACAATGCTCCTACCTCAGCCTCCTGAGTTGTTAAAGTTTCAGATGTGTACCACCACATCTGGCTGAATCATTATCTCTAAATGCATAGCTCTGAATAGTTCATCCCAAATTCCATTAGGTTTATAAGTAAAATAGACCTTGCTTCTATTGCCCCATTGTGTAAGAAGAAATCAGTGGAGCTCATCCCACTTCCACACTGAATAAACTTCTTAAACCTGGATAGGATATGGAAAAGTGAGAGACCTTGTTCTGAAAAGTTACTTGGTTACCTAGTCTGAGCATATTTTAATAGTTAAGGTAGGAAGTATTTGGGTAAGAGTTTGCAATTTCTGCTTCTCCAAATTTAAAAATTTAAATGTAATTTATTTCTCTAAACACAGGAAATATTTCTCCTTGGAGAGAGAGTTTTGTCTCATGGAGTCCAGTCAGTCAGTATATACCTGCTGATTTGCAGCATCAATTTGATACTATATTTGTGCCTTATTACAATGTACTACAATTATGGAGCAAAAAATGAATTCCTAATTTAGGACCAGTTGCATGACCATAGAAAGACATAAAGGGGGGAAAAGTAGAGAAGGAGTATATTATCATTGAGAAAGACCTGGCTGTAATCTAAAATCTTCTACCCAAAACCATTTTCTTTCTAACTGGATTTTACCATTTAAGGAGCAATTATTTCATCATACTTGGGTTGATGCAGTGCTTAATAGACTTAAGTTATAGATTATAGATGACCTTTTCTTTTGTTAATGGCAGATATACTTCTGCAATACAAGTATTTTTATTTATTGACAACCATGTACCAATTGTGAAATAGGAATTCTACCCTCTTTGTTCTTTCCTTCTTTCTCATTTCTTTTAAATGCCTCAGAAATTATCCTTTTGCAGATCAATGGAAATGTGAATTCTGACCATCATTCATAAGGCAGCAGCAAGAATCTGTGGCCAGATTTTTTTAACAATTCTATGAATTAGTTTATGGTGGTCACCTCTCTTTTGGATACAAGAATTGTTTCATATTTATCTACAGCCTCTGGATCATAAAGTGCATAATAGTCATAGAAGTAGACATTTTAAAGAAAAATACCTATAGAAGGAGTAGAGAGGGAAAGCAAGAGCTTGTATCTAATAGCTTGTCTACTGGTGGTAAGCTATCTCTATTATAGCAACACAATCAGTTGTAAGGGAAAGAGAGTAACTAAACACAAGACCCATAAAACAATTTACTGTCCCAAACTCCTATAATCAATGCAACAACTTTTATGCTATTCTGTATTCCTTACATCACTATTACCAATTGTAATATTAATTTTTACAATTTTTTCCTTAAAAATATTTACAAAGGAAGCAAAAACAACTCTGATAAAAATCAAAATAGTTGGATGGGGTTGTGGCTCAGCGGTAGAGTACTCACCTAGCAAGTGTGAGGTCCTGGGTTCCATCCTCAGCACCACATAAAAATAAATAAATAAAGTAAAGGCATTGTGTCCAACTACAACTAAAAAAAATCAAAATAGTTGTCTATAGGAGGTAGGGATTGACAAGGATTTTCTAGTGAGATGAATATATATATATATATATATATATATATATATATATACACACACACACACACATACATACACGTGTGTGTATATATATATATATATACACACACACACATACACACATGTTAAAACCCTTTGAATTGCATGCTTAAGAATTATACAGCTAAAGTATGTAATTTTTCTGCAATTAAAATATATTTAAGGAAAAAAATAGATTAGATACCTTTAAACTTAGTCATAATTAAAGCAAAATATTCAATTTTAGATACTATTCATTATAAAAGACTCTAAACCTGACACCCACTCTCTCCTTTTAAAAATAGATTAATAAGTTTTAAAAAAGGATAAAGATGGGCTGGGGCCATGGTTTAGAGGCCTAGCATGCGTGAGGCACTGGGCTCCATCCTCAGCACCACAAAAAAATAAACAAAATAAAGGCATTCTGTCCAACTACAATTACAAAAAATTTTAAAAGGATAAAATACATTAGTAGCTCTTCCTCTTCCCTTTTCTTTAAAAAATATTGGTGTTCTTTCTTCTATTGTCAAACAGCTATGAATCTTGCCCCACAAGGGGGTCTTCTGAGGTAGGAGAGGCAGATCTGTGCAAGGGCAACCTAAACACAACAGGACAAGCTCATTTGTAAAGAGGGTAGTAGCCCCAAATTATCAAAAGATTGACTACACCTAGAGATATTTAGCAAGTAAGTAAATATATTGAGAATGATGAGAGTTAGATTTCCCAATATTAAAAACAGTTGCAAGTATAAAAAAGACAAAATAAACCCAGTCAATTTTAAATTAGAATTGGGGGTATAAGAATGACTTAATAGTTTCCATTATAGGTAGATACTCCTGTAAAATATATGTAGATATAAATGTGTCTGTGGAGGGCCTGAGAGCTGAGGTACCTCCATGGCAATGAATACCCAATACTTACATTTTGGTTTCAAGTATAAAAATGAACCAGGTTCACTGAAGAAATATTGAACCCAAGGCTGGAACTAAGAAAAAAATGTGATGAGCTTGAACATCTTTTATAAAAGAATGTAAGGACATGCTTAATGAAAGGTGGGGATTTATCAGAAGAATACAGATAATTTTTAAGAGGCTCCCCCACCAAAAGTGTACAATCATAGCATTAAAATAGTGATGTAATAATGAACTATAATCTGTTGATTAAACTAGTATCCACCAAAATAAGTAAGTAAATGGCTAAATAAATGGGGAACAGATAAAGCTCTTCCTTATGGGAGAAATTTTCCAATTAAATATATAAGGAATACCACTTTAGAAAAGCATAATTTGTCAATAAATAGAGTAAAAATCAACCCAGACAAGAAATACCAATGAATTCTAAAAATGAGTAGGTGAAAGTGAGGTTATAAAGGAGATTTTTTAATATAGTTCTAAAGTAGTTCCCTATAAAATATTTTTAAGATCGTTAAAAGAGAACAAAAAGTAGAGACACCTGATGGACATCATCTTAGTAAAATGATCAAAATTGAATACTATCAGAAATGGGACAATTAGATATTATGTGTAATATGATAGAATAAAATGAAAAGAATATGGTAAGCATGATAGTACGATTGAAAATGTACAATTCAGGTCATACCATGATGAAGTATTGGGAAAACCCAAATTAAAGGATATGCTGAAAACCAACTGGCATATCTTTAAAAATGCTGAAGTAATGAAAGGTAAGTAAAATATGCATGGCAAGACGAGATTCCTGTCTTCATTCTGCATCAAGGTGTCAGGAAAGACTTACTAAAGGAGGTGACTTAGATGTAGTCTTGTATAATGAAGCAGTTGTTATATAAACTAGAGTGGAAGTCATAGGCAGAGGAGACACCATTTTCAAAGGTAATGAGTCCTGGTACAACAGCAATTTGGGTGAACCTGGAACATACAGAAAGATAAAGAAAGCCAGGGAAATGAACTGAGGTCAAATTATAAAGGACCATTTTCTTCTGCCCTCTTTTGTATATGCTACAAGAACAGAGAATTTGAGTGATAAACTCTGGAGGAGTTGGAAAAGGCATTTGAATTGATATATTACTCCATGTCCTTTGAGAAGCAGATTCCAAGTCAGGATTAAAGGCACACGTTTATTAAAAGAAATAACTTGCATGAAAGGAAAACTCAGAGAGAGCCATGATAATTGTAATGTAAGTCTAAATGAAGGAGAGAGGTAAGGAAGGTTGGATGGAAGACTCAGTGAAGTCATTTGTGGCTCCTTCAGCTAAAGTCAATGACAAAATAGTTTGTCTCCAAGAGACAAGCCCATCTCAGCATTTCTACCTAACTTAATCATCAGGAGGAAATGATTCATGATAGGCATGGCCTTGGAATGGACTTCAAAGTGCAGCAGAATAGACCCCTTCATCGATAAGAAGGTGTATTCTCATGACCACCACATGTGTTTTAGAAGATGAAGATTTAACTGGATGATGAAGTAACTCCCAGGAGAGGTGTGAAGATTGAATTCAAACACTTAGTATACCACCTTTGTTCTTTTTTTTTTAAATCAATTTCCTTTTAGTTATATAATAAAAGTCATAGATTTTTTCAGCTGAGCTGTGACCACATTTTAAAATCTTTACTTAATAAATAAGGAAACTTAATCCTGGAAAGCTTATTAATTTACTTTAGCATCTAATGTGGTTAAGTCTTCTGTTTTTAGTCTCTGGTCTATCTGTGGATGCTAACCTAAATATTATATAACTGTCTTTTCCCTGGGGTTGATTAATTATGGAATATAAATTGTATATTGAACAAACAGGTTAGTAACTAAATATGCCTTTAATAAAAATAGGGAGATATTTTATTTATATTTAATAAAACATTTTTTTCTTAAACATTGGATTAATGTTGAAGATAGATATTTGTAATGTGGAACAGTGAAAGTATCAGAAATTTGGAAGAGGTTGATAACAGCTGCTATCAACTGAGTCTATTGAGGTCCTGAATCCATAATATAATTCCAAGTTATTTTAGTCTATTCTTAATCATAAAATTTCTAAAACCTATTAAAGAAAGGAAATGGTCTTTCTAGACTCATTTTATCAGCTTTGGAGTCCCCTCATTCTTTATGAAATGCTTGAAAAGCTCTCCAAATTGCCTAAGAAACAACTATAAACTATGACTCATTGCATTTTTTCAGTGAGTAATGCAATTAACACTGTAATATTGTAGCCACTACTTAAAAAAAAACTTATTAACATTTATTAACTGCTAAATTAGATTTTTTTAACTCTGAGAAAAAGATTCAAGATGCCCAGTATTGCTTTAAAAAATCTTAACAATGTGCCCTTTCTTCAAAAGATGTTATGTCTGTTCCAAATGATGCCATTTAGAAACACAACAGAGCACTTAATTGGGTTAAAAAAATTAGTGCCTGAAAGAATTTTGGGGAATTTTTTTTCATATAATGGCAAGAAAATTGTTATTCCAAAAAATGAAATGCATAAAAGAGATAGTTTAACTGAGGAATTGTGGTAAAGATGTGTTTCTTAAATAGCTGCTGCAAATGAGCTACAGTTTTGGCATTTCGTCTGCGATAGGTTTTGGCATTTGGTCTTCAAGACCATTTCATTAAATGCTCTATAATACCGGAAAAGTACAGGGGTGTGTGTGTGTGTGTGTGTGTGTGTGTGTGTGTGTGTGTGAGAGAGAGAGAGAGAGAGAGAGAGAGAGAGAGAGAGAGAGAGAGAGAGAGAGAGAGAGAGAGAGAAACACTACAAATGCCATTCTTGACTTCATATATGCCATGGTTATTTGTTCTCATCAGGATGCACTGATTTAACCAGAATATATACTCATTCTTTAATTATGATCAAAAGGACAACTTTGGTGTGTTCAGCCTGAAGTCATTTTTAGTGAGGATATTAGCATGAGTCTGCTTGACATTGAATGCAGCCATGATAATTTGTTTTGATTATTTTATTTTTCAAGCTGTGTTGTAGCTACACTAATTCCATTGGCCCTTGAGAGAAAACTGAAGAGATACAACTTCTTCATGGGTTAGGGTGACTACTTTGCATTTCAGGGGGCACAGATTCCATCTTGTTCCATATGGCTATATATTGTACTTCTTTTTCTTTGAGGTAGAATTAGATTTCCCAGAATTATACAGCTTTCTTGAGTTAGAAAGGAAAAAATGCATATTCACTTTTTGTCAGATAAGTATTATGGGAAAAGGGTATTCTTTTTTTAAAATAAATATTTATTTTTTAGTTATAGGTGGACACAATATCTTTATTTTCATGTGGTGCTGAGGATCGAACCCAGTGCATCTTGCATGCTAGGCGAGCACTTTATCTCTAAGCCACAACCACAGCCCTGAAAATGGTATTCTTAAAAGGGAGAAAAAGGGATCATTGTTATAACAAATCCACATAGAGACTGAATTCTTGGAATGAAGCTAGAACAAACTGAAATGTGCTCTCATTGTTAAATACACACAATTTTGAAAATTTAGAACAAAAAAGAATGTAAAATATCTCATTTTTATATGGATTACATGTTGAAATAATATTTTTAATAAATTGGTTTAAATAGACTATAGTTTTAAAATTAACTTCATCTGTTTTATTTTTCTGAATGTGGTTTCTCAAAAACTTAAAATATGGCTCAAATTTGGGGCTTGCATTATATTTTTACGGAACAACAATAGTATAGGATATTTAATCTATTGAAGTCCTTATAAATCATTTAATTTTCCATTTATTTTTTTATGCTTAGCACAAACTACTTTAGGAATACAGTTTAGCCTTGTTGTAATATGGACCAGGTTGAATAATGCCAAAATACAGATCCTCTAAGCCAGCATATGGAGCTTGAAGCAACCAGGTAGGAAAGAACCAAATGAGGATAAAAGGTAGAAATATGCATCCTTTATTCTTCTTTGACTATTATAGGGTTATCTCTGGGAAAGATGATGTGAGTAGAGAGCTATTTATCTAGTGCAGGAGTTATTGGACTGGAGCCCCTGAAAGAACTGAGGGTTCTTCATAATTTCCTTTATGGTGTATACCAAATTAGTGTGCATGTGCTTTTTTTTCTTAGAGAGGCTGTAAATTTAATTAGGTTTCCAAAGGGGACCATGGCTTGAAAAATATTAAGAATTCTAATTCTAAGATTAGAAGAATCCTAGACTAGAATAACCTTGCTTATTCAAACAAGTCATTATTTCATAATTACTATAAGATGGTCATCCATTCTAATATTATTCATTATAATAGTATTCTTAATAATGTGAACCTATAGAAATTGAATTGTCATACAGATAGCTGTTCTACAGACAGCATTCTGAGAAAAAATATATCACAGAAGTCAAAGTACATGGATATCAATGAACAATAATAACTAAGAATAAAACAGGAATATTATCAAAAACATTACAAAAAAGGTCACTTGATGTTAATTGTTGATTATATTCCAAGAAACCAAGCTATTGATGAGTCACTACAAAATTATATAGCTCTTACCTAAAAATAAAGTTGTAAATTCACTTCTGCTAGAAGGAAAACTTCACTTCTTTATTCCTTTGGTCCCCCATTATAGTTTAACCTCTATTATAGAATTTACCCTGTTTGGTCCAACTCTTCAAAAATCTATGTATTTTTTTTCACTCTATATTACAACATGGTTATTCAAGAACAAGGAAAACACTAAAAACACACAACTTTTTTTACTCTCTGTGTCTAGCAAATATACCCTGAATACATGTTCAGAAAAATAATAAATTAATAGTTGTTGCCTGATCTCTACACATCTAAAAATGAAAGATAATCTATGAAAATATATAGCCTTAAAGATTAACAGTTAATGAAGGGCTAAATATAAGGCTAGAACTGTAGAGTTTTAGACAAATCGACCTGATTTAGCACTTGACCCTGTTTGATGTTCCTAAGTTGAACTAACCTGCAGAAAGACTATATACAGGCTGCAGCTGTGACACAGGTCTCCAAACAGTGCTGATTCATTCACCACAGAGCCTGAATGAAGGAAACAAACTTTTATATTAGAGAAATATAAGCAGTCATAGATCTGGGAGTCATCAGGAAATGTTAGATACTTTAAAGAACTGACTGAAAGTTAAACAGGTTAATGTGACATTTCAAAGGGATTTTGAAATTCAATAGCTTTCCCAAGCAGCTGATGTTTATTCTCTGGTTGTAAGGCAAATGTTGAATTTCTTCAAAGAAACAATGAGAGATTCTAGAATAACTAGATAGGTTCAACATTCACTGTAAGTTTTTGTTTTTCTTCTTACCAACCACTCACCATCCCATTTAAAAAACAAAACAAAACAAAAAAAAACCTGTGTGTGTGTGTGTGTGTGTGTGTGTGTGTGTGTTTAAAAGGAAATGGGAAAACCATCTGGCTGGCTCATAAAAATATGATTTTCTTCATTATCAGAGGGGTGTTTCTGTGTGAAAACAATCATTTTACAGAATAAGAAGCAGGTATGATACCATTCAAAAGAGAAGAGCAAAATAATAATATACGTAAATCTAAAAAGAAGACACATTCTCTTTCTTACCAAATCAGTACTATGCAGGAATGTAAGTTGTTAGCCATTGTTTTAGACAGCATTTTCACAGTTTCAGAGCTCTCTGTCCCTACATGGTTGACTTCATTCCTCAGGGCCTGGGGTGAGTCAGAACAACAAGGCAGAAGTGTACGGCAGAGGAAAGCAGAGCTGAGAACCAGGAAAGGGGGTGGGGAGTGCTTGCTCGCAAGCTTGTGCTCCCCTTTCGGTGGACAAAATATAAACTCTGAAGGCAAGCCTTTGATGACCACCACCTCCAACCATGCCCTACCTGCCTACAGTTACCATCCAGTTAATTTCTATCAGCAGATCAATGTACTGATTAATTCAAGATTCTTATAACCCAATCATTTTATCTCTAAACTTTCTTGCATTGTCTCACACATAAGCTTTTATGAAACACCTAGTATTTAAACCATAACAACAATCATTTAAGTGAAAGTTCTGTGAATTGGATAGTCTCAGATGTACATCATTAAATGTGGTTAGAAAGACTAGTGACAAAGATGTCACATGCACCTAAATAAATCTGAGAATATTTTATTGCTTAGAAGTTAGGAAGTGAATTATAAATTTCACAAAGGTTTATTAAGATTGTGAAAAATCCCATTTAGGTAAATCAGTTAAGTAAAGTCAAAGAATATACCTTAAAGAATTTTTAATATTCAGATGAAAGAAACTTTTAAACATTATCTAACCTGTTTTTAGTGTGATTATAAATAATAAAAACCCAATCTGAACTTAAATAAATAAATAAATAAAAGAAGGGAGAGAGAAGGAATTTAATAGCGTATGGAAACCAAGAATGAGTTGCACAAGCAAATCATAGCAAAATCATAGATACAGCTGAGCCTCTGGAATAACTGGGATCAGAATAGTGACTGCTCCTAGGAGGACCTCTCTAATTCCTCACTTTTTATTTTCTTTATGCAAATTAGAGTCACTCTTCCTTTCATAATAAGGTGAGCCTAAGAATTCTTAAATTTACATATTTCAGACACTGCAGTGGACATCAGAGACCTTTTGTTCACAGTGAATTTTTAAAAAATTAGAAGAGGCCTAGATTGGGTCAGTTACCTAGGGCTAGATAGCATAGATTGCTTTAGGGTCTACTCCTGAACTAAATAACTGTGACAAGAATGGAGCAAGAGATTTGGGAGGTGGTGAGTGGTCATGGAATAAGATGGCAGATTGTAAAGGTACCATGCAGATGGGAGTCAGCTGCAGAAAAATAGATGGTATCATGATAGGATGTCCAGACACAAATTAATCATTTTATATGTAATCAGAGAGGTGTGTTGTTTCAGCTGATGTGATAAACTAGTGAAACAGATGGGACTAAATAAAAAAAAGTATACTTATTACTTTCTATATGACTTGATTACATGACCTATATACATATTTATGTTTTTTACAACCACCTGATGAAATAGGTGTCAAAATCCTTATTATTCAGATAAGTAAACTGAGGCTCACAGATTAAGTAAAATTTCTAAGACTATTCAGTGTCAGATTTAAACACAGGTCTTATTTCAAAACCAGGCCTGGTTCAAAAACTCTTAAAAATTATATTAATAACAATCAAACTGTTTTTGTAAAAACAGATATACACTCATTATAAACATTACTTGACACAGGAAAACATTTTCAAATAAGAATGACTACGTACTCCACATCCCTACACCTAGAATTAAACAACATTAACAGAATATCTTTTATACATCACTAAGGATAGAAGAATACATAGCAAAACAAAATTATAAAAAGAACACATTAGACTCTTTAGCTTATTTTTGAATATAACATTAATTATACTTGAATTGAAAAGAAACTGAAGAGTGTGGAGCTGCTGAACCTAAATTGTTTTTACTACAAAATTATGAATGTATAAAAATGTTTGGAATCATTTTAAGATTACATGTTTCACATTTTGACAGTGAACTCCTTGCTTTCTAAAAATATAGAAATTAGTAACCATACTTCCCTATCTCCTGACCCCTCAGTTTCATAGTTTGTTTGGTTTAATAATTTTTACAATTTTGAGACATATATTTATATTGTTCTTTAACCATAAACTCCAAAGTTATTTACTTAGTTCCACATTTGCACAGATTCCATTTTAAAAACATGTCTTCTTCTTATTATTATTTTATATTTTAGGTTGCTGAATTTCATCATCAAATACTTCCCCTAATGGTTCATGTTAACTCTATTCCTCAAAAGTATCTGTTACCCTTCAACTCAAAGGGCATTTTCTTTTTCTTTTTTTGGGTGGTGGTGGTGGTGGTAGTGGTGTTGACTTTGATTTCTATCAGGTTTTGCTAGGATGATTCAGGGCTTATTGGATCTGTAGCTTGATGTCTTTCATTATTTTTATAAAATTCTCAGATATTTCTCTTCAAATATGGCTCTGTTGCACTTTTTTTGGCGGGGGGGCATTTTTTCTACTTTAGAAATTTCAGTAACACTTGAATTAGATTTATTTTTGTAATTCATATGTCTATTATAGTCTGTGGTGTGTATTTTCTGTCTTTTTTCTCACTCTGTGCTTCATTTTAGATATTTCCTTCTGTAATATCTCCCAGTTTAGCTGTCTGAACTACTCGTAAACTCATGTATTGAGTTCTTAAGTTTGAGATTTTTTATCTTATTCTTTTATAGTTTTCAGCTTCTTTTTAATTCCTTAAACATATTTAGAACCACATGTCTGAATCACTCATTTGTTTTTTTAAAAATTATCTGTGTTCTTTTTTTTTTAAAAAAGCATGTCTTATCTCTTCATGACTAAGTTATGGATACCAAATATAAATGATTATAGAAACAGTTTCAAAACTATTATTTTTTTTCTCAAAGACTTAAAATAGCTTTTTGACAGGCAATTAAGAACAGTAGCATATGTAATCAATTTAATCCAGTTTCAAGGACTAATATGATTAGAAATTAAGCTTTAGTTCCTTCAAAGTCCAGTTAGCTTCAAGTTCTGATCTTCCCCCAAAACAACTGTCAAAAATTCCTCTTAGTTTTTCATCTACCTTCTCTGGGACTCACAGTTGTAGCTGTAAATGCTGGGTTAATCTCTGAGGTTTCCCACCCCCACTTTTGGATATTTTTCACTGTTATATCTCTGATCCTTGCACTTAGATTTCAAATAAAAATGTTTTGTACATGCTGTTCTTTGTGGGATAGTTGATTCAAATTATATGTCATTACTAAGGCTGACATACCAGTAAAAATACTTAATTTGATTTCAACTTGAACTCCTTTTTCTTATTTTAATATCTACAAAATAATGATGTTTTCCTATTCCAGGAAACTCCAATCTCTGTTCCACTCTGTTATCTTTTTTAAAAATTTGTTTTAGTAGTTGTAGATGGACAGAATGCCTTTACTTTATTTTTATGTGATGCTAAGGATCGAACCCAGTGCCTCACAGGTGGTAGGCAAACATGATGACACTGAACTGCAACCCCAGTCCCACTCTATTATCTTGATAAGAAACTCATCTCTCATCCAACTCCATGATGATTATTTAGTGATTTTACAATATTACTTCTACTGAAAAACATCCTAGAACTACTTAACACTCTCTAAAGAATTCACTACAGTCTGCCTTAATGGAACAGAAAGAGGAAGAGAAGCCAGTGAACATATGACAGTGTTAGGGAGAAAGACCCCCAAAAGGAGTGATTTTGGAGAATGAAATGGAAATAAAATTTTTATGGGGAAATAGATGAACACTCTCAAATACTATAGAGAACAAATAGCTCACGATGGTGATTAGTCTTTTGAGTCTGGAACAAGAGGCCAACACTGATTCTTAAGAGAACAGTTTCTATAGAGAATACATAAGAATTGAATAAACTAAACATAGATGATGAAGTAGTGTAGGCTCTCTGAAGAAATCAAATATGCAAGAAAACAGAAAATGGTTGATATTTTGGTAAGCAAACCAGACAAGTAGATATTTAGTTGCTATTGTTTGTATTTAGAATAGAGCCCTTTTAAGTATGTTTGTAGGTGAAGGAAAAACACCAGCAGAAAAAGGATTGAAGAATAGAGAGGCAAACAAAATGGATCAAACTGTCCTGGAGAAGATAGGGTAGGGAGAAAAAGCAAGGACATAAACTTTCTTCTGAAATAGGAATATAAATTAGGGACCAAGGAAGAGATTTATAAATGCTGAGATGAAGGTGAGGGGTGAAATTATAAGGATCCAGTTCTGATAATATCTATTCCTATAGTCTTTAAAGGAAAGATTATCAGCTCACTTGAAGTATACTTAGTTTCTTCATCTTTCACCAGTTGTTTTCCCTTTAAGACTTGTAACATGTACATTTTAGTCCTTAAGCCTATTATCATTGGTTTTAGAGAAGTAGATTTTTCATACTTCTATAATCATCTTGTCTTTAATATTTTGAAAATTATTTATTTCCTTTCTCTTCTAAAAATGTATTTTGTTGGAGAATTGTACTACAACAACTATATAGACTTGCTACTTACTGATAAAGAATCATAGAAAGATAAATAGTTTCTCCAACCTAAATGAATGTCAAATAACTTAAATTTTTTAAAAAAGATATCATCTTGTTTTCTTATACATGGAAATTCCACAAGAGCAATGACTTGTGTTTTATATACCCTGTCAAGATACAACAAACAAATGAGGGTGGTAAATAAATATTAGGAGTAAAATTCTAAATAATAAAACTAACTATAAATCAGTTGCTATTAGAGATGTACTTAAAACTACCAAAATGAAGAATACGCATCCTTAATCACAGTGTTCAGCAAAATAATAGCATCACTGAGTAATTAATATGTGTCTCGAATAGTGCTAAATATTTTACATGCCATTTTTATCCTTATAATTTTCACTTCATGCATATTTATTATTTTATATTTAATTCATAGTAACTTCACTAAAAAGGACCATACTTTCCTTGTTTTCAATAAATGAAATAAATAAATAAATGATAGTTCAAGATAAATAGCATGCTCAAATTCATATATTTTGCTAAAAATGCATGCCGAGTTAGAATTCAAACTTATGTTTTTCTGACTCAATAGCCAATAGTGTTATTTATAATGCTCCTGAATTGAGCACCTTGTGATTATTTTTTCCTTGTGAAAGAGTTAGGACTGATATTATTTGTCTGGCAACACGACTTACCTATGTAAGGCAGAAAAGTATTACTGACCAAAGCATAAGATGGAATGTAAGGAATAGAAACAATTATTGAAATAACTCATGTCCTCTTGATTGACTGCAGCTTTGTATACAACTATTTGAGCAATGATATAACAGGACAACTGCTAATGGTAAACAACAGTTCAGATATTAAGGCAAAACATTGCTTAAGGAGATGCAGTGTTACCAAAGAGGCAATCTACTACTTTGCATACCAGAGCATTATATTATATTATATTATTTTATTTATTTATTTAATCTAATAATCTGGGTGTATAGTTAGAGAAGAAAGTGAGGTAGCCAAAAAGTGATGAATTTTATGATAGGTATCATAAGCTATGACCATTGTATCTTGCAGAATTAATTCTATTGAATTTTTAATGTTTCTGAAAATGAATGCTGCAACTATACTTTTAAAAAATAATTTATACTTAAATGTTCTGTTAGCATTCCTGCAGATCATCCTGTATGTTACCAAACATTAGCTGGAAATAGTAGCTATTAGCAGATGAAATTTGAGAAAATAATATAAAAATAGTTATGCTTGTTATACAACCCAGCCTCTTTAGAATATGGTGCTGATTTTTATAAACCATGCTCCATTTGACATCAAACATATGGTATGTGGTTCTGAGAAAAATATATCAGATTTTCTGTCACTAAATTTATATTTTTCAAGCTTTGCACAAAATTTCCTTTATATTTTAATGCTTATCCCTTTCTAATAGAATGCTGCTATACAAAAATATCTATTAGAAAGTAGTAGCAACTATAAAAACTGAATAGAAAAATAACTACATTAAAGGAAATTCAGAATTTTTCCTTTCTCTCTTGTACCAAGGACTGAACCCAGGGGCACTCAACCACTGAGCCATATTCCTCGCATTTTTTATATTTTATTTAGAAACCGATCTTGTTGAGTTGCTTAGGGCATCACTAAATTGCTGATACTGGCTTTGAACTTGCAGTCCTTTTGCCTCCCAAACTGCTGGGATTATAGGCATGCACCACCATGGCAGGCCAAAATTTACAGAATTTTAACCAGAAGCAATTCTTAGTGAATTTTTATCCATTACAAAGATTATAACATGTAGGGCTTAGTTTGCCAGAGAATATGCCAATTTTACTAATATTTCTTTTTCCAAAGTAAAGTTGAAATGTAAACTAATATCATCTCAATTGGCACAAGAAACTCACAAGTAATGTGAATACAGAAAGGTAAGGAGGAGAAGGAATATAAAAAGAAGAGAGAGGTATATTTTTATTTTTTAAAATTTTTAGATTTCTTTTGAGTTTTTGTTCTGAATGTTTATTAAAATGCAGAAATAGTTTAACTATATTTTATAGCATCAAAATTGACAAAACTGGTTTCATGACCTCATGTTTAGAATTCTTAACATTTATGCATCAAACTCAACTTTTACAATTTTTGTTTCCAAACAATATGCAAAAAGATTCAGGCTATTGTTTGCAAGCATCACAAATACCTCAACATAGATATTCTACCAAATAAAGCAATAGCCAAATTGGTCATAACCTTTTCCATATTTTCTCTTTTTCACACTGTATTTTGACATCATACAGTGCTGCTTGAATTTTGAAAAGAATGCTATTTAAAAATCTAGTGAAGCTCTTGAGAGAAAATGGAAGAATTGTTATCAGGCTTAAAATCCTTGTTAAATTTGAAATTTCAACATCAGTGCTTCCTCAGGTTGCTGCCTTTTTAAAAATTAATTTTTTAAATTTATATACTACAGTGGGATGCATTACAATTCTTATTACACATATAGAGCATAATTTTCCATATTTCTGGTTGTATACACAGTACATTCACACTAATTTGTGTTTTCATACATGTACTTTGGATAATAATGTCCATCACATTCCACCATCATTTCTAAACCCAAGCCCCCCTTCTCTTCCCACCCCTCTGCCCTATCTAGAGTTCATCTATTCAGTTAGAGAAGATAATGCTAAGTGAAGATACCAATTCCAAAAAACCAAATGCCGAATGTTTTCTCTGATATAAGGAGGCTGATTCATAGTGGGGTAGGGAGGGGGAGCATGGGAAGACTAGGCAAGAGGTATAGTTTTAAAAAATTCTCCTTAAACAGTTATTCTTTCCTATATGCTTACTGAATGAATATAAATGTGTGTGTGTGAGCATGTATGTGCATGTGTGTATGGTTAAGAATTACATTCCATTAAGAATTGTCTCATACTTTTTGGATGAGAGATCTCAAATAAAATTAAAATTGTCTTTAAAAGTCTGAAAAATGGAATCATAAACACTTCTAATTTTAAAACAAGAATTAGCCAGGTGTAGTGGCGCATGCCTGTAACCTGGTTGGGAGGCTAAGGCAGAAGGATCGAAAGTTCAAAGGCAGCCTCAGCAACTAAGTGAGGCTCTAAGCAACTGAGCAAGACCCTGACTCAAAATTTAAAAAAGGGCTGGGAATGTGGCTCAGTGATTATACACCCCAGGTCAATCTCTATCTAAATAAATGAATAAATAAATAAAAATAAAAATTAGAATTTTTTTAAACTATAGAAATACTATATAATGAAATTTAAAATATATATAGAATATAAAATATTCTATAAAGATTAAAGAAGTTATGATTTTCAAATATTTGAAAGTGAATTTTAATAGATTAATTTCAAAAACAGTTGGCATACTGGTATTCTCTTATACACTAGTAGTTATAAGAAATACTTCAATACAAATGAATGTAAGCAAAACTATACATATATTACATGAAATATCAGATAAGACATACAGATATGATTAATACCTTTCAAAAAAATCCTAGAGACTTTGGAGAGAATGTCACTAATATGCAAATTTTAAAACAAAGTGAATAAGTAGAGATAAAATTAGCTATTAAATTTCATGTTTTAAATGATGAACAAAAAATAAGGGATATACTACATGATATCAATGCTAAGTTAAAATGATTCATACAAAGCAGTCAATATAGAGATTCAGAAATATTTTATTAGAAAAGTGTTGCATATTCATCCTAATAATCAATTTTTATTTTCTCTGTGTATTGTTTGAATTTCCCAAAGCCATCCTCCATAATTAAAACTCATTCACATATTTTATTATGCATTTTACAACAAAGCCTAATAACAAAACATTTAATATATTTTGCACTAAAATATTTTGAAACCGATTTGGTGTGTATTGGAGAAGTATTTTTCTCATCATATTACTCAAGATTTTGATCTGTCAGAGTATTAGTTTCTTAGGTTTTGCTGTAACATATTACCAGAAACTGGGTAGCTTAAAACAGTAGAAATGTATTTTTTAACTGTTTTAGAGGCTAGAAGCCCCAAAACCAAGATGTCTGCAGGGTAGGTTCTTGCTGGAGAGTCTGAGGGAGAATTTGTTTCTTGCTTTTCTCTTATCTTCTAGTGGTTGCCAACAATACTGAGTATACCTTAGCTTATAGACTTATTACTCCAATTTCTGCTTCCACCTTCAGGTCACTTTCACTTGTGTCTCTGCTCTTCTTATAAGGACATAAGTCACATTGGATTAAAGGCCATCCCTGCTCCAGTATGACATCATCTTAACTACTCATATCTGAAATGATGGTATTTCCAAATAAGGAAGCAGATGAATATTAGGACAACACTATCCAATCCAGTGCAATCAGTTTTAACTTGATATCAATGAAAAAATTCTCCATATTATACAGGATGTAAAAATGATTAATGAAATAGGTGAATCATTTTTTAATATAAGAGTTTAGTCTTTTATTTTCTAATCAGATACTCATATGGGAAGTTACTATTGTCAATCTTTTTCATTTACAAATATATTTTACACATGAAGAGAAACATAAAATTCTTCAGGTAGGATTCAGGGAATTAACCTAAGTGCATTCTCTTGTTTATATTTTGAGCACATTCCCCAGATATTTTTCTAATCCTGATTTCATTGCAGGATTGTTTAGATTTAAATAAAGCCTATAAAATAAAAGCAGTGAACAAGTTTGGGGAGTAAAGTTAAATATTACATAGGTAAATAAAATGAGTCTGAGGTAAATATAGTCATGTTGATATTTCATTCACTTGGATTTTTCTATTAAGTATTTGTAATCATACTGGAAAGTATGAATGCTTTCTGTATTTGAAGAAATAGTTTACTGAGAAAATTAATGATTTCAAGAATTACTTAAGAGAATACTCATTTATACGTACCTTTAAACACCATCCTCCCACCCCACTCCATACACCCTTTGATTAATTATCTCCTGTTCATCTTTCAGGTCACAATCAATCACATTCTCAGACCTGGTTTCCTCCAACAGGTCAAATCTCTACCAGATACTTTTAAATTATATTGTATGCTTCTGTGTGACATTTATCACTGTGTCCATTTCATATTGACTTTTGTGATTATTTAACTAACATCATTCTTGTATGCTTCTGTGTAACATTTATCACTGTGTCCATTTCATATTGACTTTTGTGATTATTTAACTAACATCATTCTTGTCCACTAGACAACAAGCTTCACAGAACAGGTACTATGGATCATGGGTATTATACTTACCTTTGTTTCTCTAATGTCAAGTTCAGTACTTGCTGAATAACTGAATAAATTAAAGTGCATATTTACTAATAAAAAATGACATGTGAATTATGAATCAATCTTATCAATTTGTTATAGAATACTCCACCAAGTGCAATTTTCCTGAAAAAACTTTTTATCCTTATTATAGTTTCTATGTCTAGGTAGAAACATTAAGGGAGCATTAATTTTAATATATTGAATAAATCAGACAGTTTCTTACTTCAAATAGCTCTACTGAATTTTTTAATAGTTCAATAAAAATGCAGAATTCAAACAAGTTTGTATTATTTACTAATAGTAATTCTGAGTTATTAAAATAGATATAATTGATATCGAATATAAATTCTGTGAAACACTTCTCTGTCATAGCAGTTAGGGAAATTCTACACTTTTATTTTGGAATTTATGAAAATTAGCACATATCACTCTGAAAAAATCCTTTTAAAGCAATGAACTATAAATTTCAATAGTGAAATCCGTCAGTATAATGCCATATTAAAATAATATTTGAAAATTAAAACTTGTAAAAAGGCTACTTTTAGAAAGCTACAGTAATTAATTATTTACCAATATGGAAATTAAAATTCATTCCATATTATCATTAATTATTTGAGCCACAGAAAGTCTGTTATAAATTTTAATATCTAAATTCAGAATTTAGGGCATGCAGAGAGATTATAATCTCTTTGTCTTTTACAGTTGGAGTTTACATATTTAGATAAACATAATGTTTTTTAAAAAAATTTCCTGCTCAGAGAAAGAATTGAATTTCAGAAGTCAAATATAATGCAAGATAAACACATTTTTTCCAGCCCCGAGATGCTGCTGCTCTGAGTTGAGCTTTGTATGTTACGTTAAAACTTCCTACAGTTTTTTTTGAGAAGAAAATAATTTTAAATAAATTTCAAGGCTGTCCTATGCTTTAAGCTGGAGGTATTAACCTATTCATCACATAGACAAATAAATTAAAGAAACTGAGGGAAAAATTGAAAATCAGATCTCATAATTTCATAGCTGCTCTAAGCTTGGCTGAGCGACCTCTGGGGTTATTTTGTACATCCCAATCTTCTGGAGTAAGCACTTTCTTATGTATCAATTCCCACATTAAAGGAGCTCTTATAGAGCTTCCTTCCTTATTTGCATGATATGAACTCAACTGGGATGTTTGTATTACCTTCTGTCTAACACTTAAGTTAAACTTTTCTGTCATGCTTATCCCAAGCAAAAACCTTTTGACAATTCGATCCTCTAATGAATGAAAGGAAAGGGCAACAAGGCGACCACCAGGTTTCAGAAACTTCTGAGCTGTCTTCAGTCCCATGTGGAGTTCGTTGAGCTCATTATTTACGAATATTCTAAGAGCTTGGAAAGTCTTGGTAGCAATATGGGTAGATCTTTGTAGCAAGTCTTTTCGTGCATAAATAGCAGAGGGAGGAAATGCACCTAGGCATAGATTTTGTAAAAACAGAAAAAGAGGAAATGTAACATTAATATTTCCACTGTAAATGTACTGAATTGTATATAGTGTATGCATATTTAAGGAACTAAATTTTCTTAGAGATTGTGGAATTTCATTCATACTTCCCTTCCCTCCCTTATTTCCATTCTTCCAAAGTTTAAAACTATGTATCACAAATGTCTTTCATGATTCATAAGGAGAACTAGAATCAAACAAGGAACAGAAAAAGAGAATGAGTAGATAAAAATTCATAACTTTCCAACTTTGCTGAAAAATGTTAAATCACAGCTATAAGAAACTCAGGGAACCACAAATAAAATAAACAAAGAAGATTGCACCTAGGTATATCATAATCAAACCACCACAAGTAAACAACAACAAAATTCATGAGAAGAGCAAATAAAACAACACATTAAATAAAGAACAAAATTGTGAATAATAGCATAGTGGAGATATAATACTGGAATAATATTCAAAGTGGAATACTACTCAAAGTGTTGAGAATAAAAAATATTTTCTAAGAAGTTATGTCCACTAAATTTTTTCTTCAAAAATAAAGACTGAAAGGACATTTTTAAGTAAACACAAAGTGAAACAATTCCTTGCTAACTACTTTGTATTCACAAAATGCTAAAGAAAATTCTTCAGGCTGAAATATAAGATGTCATGCACTTTCTAGGCTATTAGAAAGGAATAAAAAAAATAGGTAATATATGCAAGTGAATATGTATTCTTCTCTTGATTTCCTAAAAGGCATAAGACTCTTTAAGCTAGTTTATAACATTTTACTCTTCGGTTTATATTATGCATATAAACATATACTATATAACAAAAGCAAGGAAAGAGAGAGTGGGTAAATGAAAGTATACTATTACAAGTTTCCTATATTTTATTGGAAGTAAAAATTGCATACTATGGTTCCACTATGAATCTAATAACAAAAAAATAATGCATTGAAATAAAACAAAGCTAATAGAGAATAATACTACAAAATTGTTTATTATTAAAAACATAAAAGAACAGAAAAATGAAATAGAGACAAAATATATCAATAATTACATTAAACAAAAATGAACTAAAACTCCAATAAAATTGTGGAGACAAAGTAAAATGTGATTCCCTCTCCCTTTAATTAATATTATTTGTAAATTGTTAATGTTTCTAATTGGTATTTTTCCCTGTAATTTTTAATTAATATATACCCTTTAATCTACCTTCCCTAATAAATATCTCATTATTTCATAAAAAAATTGTGAAGAGATTGTTCAATTGGAAAAACAGCAAGCACCAAACTATATTTTCTTTACAGGTAAGGGATTTTAAAGATAAAAACATTAATAATTTGTAACAAGCAAACAAAAAGCTGGGAAAATTTATAACATATAGAAAGTAAAGTTAAAAAATATGGACAAACTATATTAATAATGAAAAGAATAAGCTTTTTTTAAAGAGAAGAATTACTAAGAGCAAAAAAAAAGAAACATTGCCTATTGAGAACAAGGTCAATATAGTAGGAAGACACAAATAAAAAACATATGCATGTCTTAAAAGCAGACATATAAGGAATAGAGCCACATTTATAGATGTTTGTTTTTTGACCAAGTGATCAAGTTGTTTCAATGAGAAAGAATAGTCTTTTCAACAAAAATGAGTATACAAAAAAATAAACCTCAACTCTTATCTCATACTATATATATAAAATTACTTTAAAACTGATCAGAATTGATAGATAATAAAGCTATAAACTACATATATAAACTGATCAGAATTGATATACTAAAGCTATAAACTACATATATAAACTACTGATAAAGTTCTCTGATCCATAATATATAAAAAAACTCACAACTTAAAAAGAAAGCCAAATAACTTATTTTTAAAATGGGAAAATGTTTAAAAAGGCACTTCAAAAAAGCTATGTACCATGCCTTTTCACAAACATCTGAAAAATGTTCCACATTATGGAAATGCAAATTAAAACTATACTGAAATATATATACATATTGACTATAAAGGCTATATCCTGGAACAAAACTAACTTAGGTGAAACAGACCTGAAGAGACATATAACAATGGAGGAGACTGAATCAATAAATAATTAAAAGTCTGCCCTCAGAGAAAAGCCCAGGCCCACATAACTTCATCATTGAATTCTACTGAACATAAAAAAAAAATATTCATCAGCTCTTTCAAAAAACTAAAGAGGAAGAAGCACTTCCCAAATTATTTTATGAGGCCAGTACTAAAACTAAAAACATAACAAGAAAATTACAGACCAATATCTCTTATAAATATGTATATAAAAACCCTCAACAAATTACTAACAAAGTGATTCACCCGATTAAAAGGACTGACTATATACCATGACCAAGTGAGATTTATTCCTGAAATGCAATATGTTTCAACACGTGAAAATTGATCAATATAATATAACACATTAGTAGAATAAAGGAAAAAGAAATCGTATCAATTGATACAGAAATATATTTGATAAAGTTCAACATTATTATAATTAAAAATACTCAACAAAATAGGAATGGAAGAAAACCATACAAACACAATAAAATCTACATATGATCAAGAGATTTTCCTTTAAGATGAGGAACAAGATAGGATGCTGCTGCCAGCACTTCTATTTAACAGTGTTAGAAGTTCTAGTCAGATCAATTAGACAGGAAAAAGAGGGGGAAAAAGTGTTCAGATTGGAAAGATGTAAAATTATCTTAACAGAGATGGCATCATCTTGGTAAGTTAAAAACTCCTATAACATTCCACTCATAGACACACACAAACTATTAGAATTAATAAATGAATTCAGTAAATTATCAGGATAGAAAATTAGCATGCAAAAATCCATTGTGCTTCTATAATACCAGTAACAAAGAAAATGAAATTAACAATTCCACTCACAAGCATCAAAAAGAATGAAATGGTTAGAAATAAGTTAACAAAAGAAGTCCAAAAGGTATGCTCTAAAAGTTATGTTTTTGAAAGAAACTTAAAAAGACCTAAATAAATGCAAAAACATTTTCTGTTCAAGAATTGGAAAACTTGGCAATACTCTCCTAACTGTTCAGACTCAATGCTTTCCCTATCAGAATACCAGTTGAATTTGGGTATAAATGACAAGCTGATTTATATGGAATTACAAGAGACCCAGAACAATCCAAATGATCTGGGGGAAAAAGTAAAGTAGGAGAACTTACAGATTTCAAAACTTACTACAAAGCAACAGCAAACAAGATAGTGTGGTACTGGAGAAACAATAGAAAGGTCAATGAAATATGATTGAGAGTCAAGAAATAAATCCATCCATCTATGGTGTGCTAAGATCATACAGTAGAGAAAATCTTTTGCACAAATGGTGTTTGGTTTATAGAACAGCCACATGCAAAAGAATGAAGTTGGACCCATGTCACATTACCTATAAAAATCAGCTCAAAATGGATAAAAACCTAATTTTAAGAATAAAATTATAAAATCCTTAGAGGAAAACAGGGATAAATCTTCTTGACTTTGAGTTCAGTAACAGATTCTTTATAAAAAGACAATGTATAGAATGGGAAAAAATTTATAAATCATATATAAAGGATTTGTATCCAAAATATAGAAAAGTAAACTGTATAATGTTACATGTATGATATTGTCTACATCATTTTTTACAACCTGCACAGAAAAACAGACATGTCCTATCTAGTTAAAAAAAGAGATAAACAAAAATGCTAATTTTAAGTAAATTAATGTTTTCCTTAAACTCACAACTGTTGGCATATATGAATTACAACATAATGCTCAATTGATTTATTTAGGAATATTTCTTCGATTTAAGTAGGTCCTTGGAAAATATTATTCCATAGAGAAATGTTCTATTTCAGATTATCTACAAATGACAATATGACAAGATGACTGCAATTCTGGCATTTCAATATCTTTAACATGCTCTTACAAAAGATAAAATTAAACAAGTCCTGTACCTTAGTTCACATTACAGTAATCTGTACATCCAGCACTGTACACATAACTGATTAATTTTCTCTGGGAATTGAAACAGAGAAGAGAAATATCTAACAAGCACCAGAGTTGAGAAACTGGCTGTCTAAAGTTAACAATTAGTGTGAAGAGCTCATTCTTTCTTCTACAAAACTACTTTGCCAAAGCATTGAAAATGTTAGACACTGGGGAATTTATTCTCCAACAACTAGGTCTTTCAGAAACAAGATGTCAATGTCAAAGCTTAAGAGGAAGTACAGGGGCTGGGGTTGTGGCTCAGAGGTAGAGGGCTTGACTGGCATGTGTGAGGCACTGGGTTCGATCCTCAGCACCACATAAAATAAAGATATTGTGTCCACCTATAACTAAAAAAATAAATGTGTGTTGTTGTTTTTTTAAAGAGGAAGGACAGCTTCTTTAAATTTGACATAGAGAAATGTGTTTCAGAGTATTCTAAGAATCCAAACAAATAAGCAACTGGTCTTATTTTGGGGCCTGGACTTAAAGGAAGCTTCAGGAAAGCTAAATTCTGAAAGTCCTTGCCTAATCCAAGACTAATTTTCACAAAGGAGAAACATAATATAAAATACATTTTAACATACACATATTTTCACATAAAATAGGAAGTAAACAGCATGAATGTTTACTTCTGTATCATAGGACATTTTTGTCTTAATGATTTAAAATATTTTTTCTTAGCATTAATATTTTGCAGAAATTAAAATCATGGCCCAACACAGCAATCACTTAATTTTCTTGAAATTTTATCACAGAACTTCTATTTCAAAGATATTTATTTAAGGATGTAGTTTTTAAACATAGTGTTGAATTAGCCATGCCTGGCACCATGCATGCCTGGCTCCATGTTAACTAAATTAAAATATAAAAGCAGAAATATTTCTATGCTATTGTCACTGAATACATTTTTAAAAATTAATCAAACAGGCAATGTTTCATAAAAAATAACAAAATAATATTTGAAATTATCCTATACATTCTGCTATGAACACAGTATTGGTTTATTTGACATTGCAAAAATATGTTAGTCATTTCTGTTTACCAGCTAAACTAGCACTGTCCTATGGCAGTAGAATAGACACAGTTTATAATTTATTCAGTTGGCTAGTTGTACAACTGTGAAATTTTTGTGTGTGTAGTACTGGGAATCCAGGACATTATGTATATGAAGTACACACTCTACAGCCCCAGACCCAACTAGGAGATTCTTGATTAATGCTTTTAATTTGAGGATACCTGTTTTTATTTCAAAATATGTACAGAAAATGAGATTTCATTAATACTTTATTCCATAAAATTTAAAATTTTTATAAAATTCATAATCACATTAGATATACACATATTATAAATGAGGCTCTTGCTGACAATTAGCATCACTGAATTAGACAAAATTTTCTTTGTAAGATCTAATGATGTCACAGAGAATGAACATAGAGCTTTCATTTATCCTTAGGTGTTAAATATAATAGAATAACCCTAATCCATGAAGCTTTCCTTTTGGGGATTTCTTATTATTATTTATGGAATTCTGACTTGGATTTTGTCCAGTGGATTTCTTGGAAAGGACTGGTCTGATTGTCATGTTGTAGATATTAGGTATCCTTCTAAAGCTCATGTATGAAACAATGCAATAAAGATTAGAGGTGAAAGGATTGGGTTATAAGAATATTAACTAATCAGTGTGTTGAACTGTTGACAGGGATTAACTGAGTGGTGACTATAGGCAGATAGGGAGTGCTGGAAGAGATAGGTCATTGGAAGAGTGCCTTTGGGTTATATATTTTGTGAGCTGAGATTAGTCTTTCTCTGCTTTCTGGTACCACATCCTGGGTTGCTTTCCTCTACCACACTCTTCTGCCATAATGTCCTGCCTTAACTTGAGCTCTGAGGAATGGAGTTCGTCATCTATGGACTGAGACCTCTAAAACCATGAGCCCTAAAATAGACTTTCATTCCTCTAAAAAAAACTGTTGTCAGGTCTTTAGTCATAGTAGTTAAAAATCTGACTAAAATAGATTTCTAGATGTGGTCCTATTAATCTCCTCAAGTCTTATATTTAGAGATGAGAGAGTTACATGGATCTGCTATGGGCAATGAGTTCTGTGGAACACTGTGCTATTCTTCTGGGGATCAAAGACACATAGCCTCCTTTATTTTGGGAAGGTTAAATTTCAGGACTAATTTTCCTTGATACTAATACTTTGTGTCTGTAACTTAAAGGAAGAAAGGCTAACAATGAAAATTGTGTAAAGTGAAATTTTAAAAGAGTGTAAAATAAGCATATGTCAATGGCCATTTAAGAACAACATATCAACTGGCAATGGTACATACAAATAGATATGAAGAAAAAAATTGAAGTATATTTAGGCGAGGTTTTTCAAATTATTAAACTAAAAGATAAGTAAATGTCCTTTACCTCTGAAAAAAGCAAAAATAGGTTTCCTTCTTAGAGTAACTGTTCAGAGAGCAAAAGGCAGAGTTTTCTTAGGTATGCACAGACTAGGTAGAAATACCTGCTAAGAAGTCACCAGGAAAAAAAAAAGATGCAAAAACTTCACTAGATTCGATGCCTACCCACATGCTGCACTATGAATTAGGCCATAGGAAGAAAAATACTAATGAGATAGACAGGGGTCCTGCCCTTGAGGAGGTCACTATTTTACAAATTTTCTTCACCCTTTTCTAATCTCCCCTCTCTTTTACCAGAAATAGAAACCAGCCTCTCTGCTTTTCCATTTCCTGAGTTTAATCACAGCACCTAGTATAGCTAATTTCTTTGATTAAGAAATAGAGTAGATAAGATGGCAAATATGGTCTTAATCACAATTTGGGTCATTTGTTTTGGTGAACAGAGAAAAATCTCCTTTTCATGCTTCACAGTCCATCAATGGACTTAGTTAACATAGGACCAATGTATATTAGTTCTAAGTGGGAAGAGGTATGCTTACCCTCCATATAACATTAACCACACTTTACTGTAATTACCAGTTTACTTCTCTGTTTTACTCATTTGGTTCAGATCTTCCTGCAAACAAGAAGTACTTTATGCTCACTCTTTTATCCCTAGCACTTCACAGAGAAGCCTATGATTCTTAACTGAGTGCCCATTACAGTCACCTGTAGATGTTTTTGATTAAAATAAAAATGCGTGGCCCCACTTTAGTTCTACCAAATCAGGCTTCAAGAGTTCATTATCCAGAAATCTCTACTTTTATAAAGCATCACAGAGAATTTTGACATGCAGTCAAGATTAAAAACTACTAGGGGTAAATATTCAAAATATGTTGAAAAGGTAATGAATAAATAATGAATGGAAAGAAAGAAAGAAAGAATGAATGAATAAGAAATCCAGGACTTAGTGCAAAGAGTTTCATTTACAATGAATGACAAAATGAAAAGCACAGTATTTCTATTCACAGAAAACATTACTAACAGCATTATAAAAAACTTATCATATAAGCCCAGTCCTCTATGCAAAATGTGATTATGGGTACCAAATTATGATGTTAATGGGGTAAATGATCTCTAAAATTTGCTAGCAATTTTCATTATCTCAATATAAAAGATAATTATATCTTGATAATGACTGGGCATATCATCAATCAAATATTGTATATGTAATGGAGTATCTTCAAATATCTTTAGGAAATGTATAACTTGCAAGGGCCTATTATATGAAATAAAACAAGTATGGAAGGTAAACTTTATTTTTAATATGGTTTTGACAAATAAACAGCAATTGTAAAGTTAGAAATTTATATCTCAAAAAAATCATTAAGATCTTTAATGATCTGCTGTGTGGAGAAGGAGAGCACCTGCCTATCCTCAGCCCTGCCCACCTTATAGAAGAGGAGAGTGTCCACTGGCCTCATGCCTGAACTGCCACATGAGGAGAGTGCCCCTGACTGTGCCCATGAGCAGAACAAAATGTTCTCAATTTCAAGAATCAAACAGACCACAACACAATAATACTGGGTGATTTTAACATACCTCTCTCACTTCTCTCACACTGAATAGATATTCCAAACAAGAACTAAAAAAATAAACTCTAGAACTCAATAATACAATCAATATTTTAGACTTCATAGGCATATATAGAATATTTCATCCTTCAACAAGTGAATACACATTTTTTTCAGTAGCACATGGATCCTTCTTTAAAATAGACCAAAAATTATCCCACAAAGCAAGTCTTAGTAAATACAAAAAAATAGATACTACCCTGCATTCTATCAAATCATAATGTAATGAAATTAGAAATCAATGATAAAATAAAAAATAGGAGCTACTCCAATAACTGGAGACTAAATAGTATGCTATTGAATGACAAATGGATAGCAGAAGACATCAGGGAGAAGATAAAAAAAAATTCCTAGAGGTTAATGAGAACTGTGATACAACATATCAAAATCTGTGGGATGCCATAAAGACAGTGGTAAGAGGAAAGTTCATTGCATTGAGCTCATTCATTAAAAGAATAAAAAAAACAATAAGTAAATGACTTGACATTATATCTTAAAGCCCTAGAAAAAAAACATATTAACATAAAAGCAGCAAAAACAGAAAATAATTAAAATTAGGGCTAAAATCAATGAAATAAAAATAATTAAAAAATTGACAAAACAAAATTTGAAAAAATAAATAAAATTGATAAACCCTCATCCATTCTAATCACAAGGAGAGAGAAAATTCAAATCATTAACATTCATGATGGAAAGGAAATATCACAATAGACGCCACTAAAATACAGAAGATAATTAGAAACTATTTTGAAAATTTATACTCCAATAAAATAGAAAATCTCAATGACACTAACAAATTTCTAGAGAAACATGATATCTGCCCAAACTGAATCAGGAAGACATACACCATTTAAATAGTGCAATTTTGAGAAGACACCATTAAAAGACTACCAACCAAGAAAAGCCCAGGAACAGAGGATTCTCAGCTGAGTTCTACAAGATCTTTAAAGAAGAACTAAAACCAATACTCCTCAAATTATTCCATGAAATAGGAAAGGAGGGAACCCTTCCAAATTCATTCTATAAGGCTAGTATCATCCTGATACTTGAGCAAGATCAAGACATATCAAGGAAAGAAAACTTCAGACTGATATTCCTGATGAACATACATGCAAAAATTCTCAATAAAATTTTGCCAATCACATACAAAAACATATTAAAAAGATAGTGCACCACGATCAAGTGAGGTTCATCCCAGGGATACAAGGTTGGTTCAACGTATGGAACCAATAAACACAATTCATCACATCAATAGAATTAAAGATAAGAATCATATAATAATCTCAATAGATGTGGAAAAAGCACTTGATAAAAATACAACACCCATTCATGTTCAAAACACTAGAAAAATAGGGATAGTAGGAATATACCTCAATACTGTAAAGGCTATTTATGCTAAGTCCAAGGCCAACATCATTCTAAATAGAGAAAAATTAAAAACATTCCCTCTAAAAACTGGAACAAGAGAGGGATGTCTTCTTTCACCACTTCTATTCAACATAGTCCTTGAAACTCTAGCCAGAACAATTAGGCAAAAGAAGGGATACGAATAGGAAAGAAGAAATCAAACTATCACTATTTGCCCAAGACATGATTCTATACTTAGAAGATCCAAAAAATTCCACCAGAAAACTTTTAGAACTAATAAATAAATTCAGCAAAGTACTGGGGTATAAAATCAATACCCATAAAACAAATGCATTTGTTTTATATATCAGTGATGAATCCTCTGAAAGAGAAATTAGGAAGACTACCCCGTTCACAATAGCCTCAAAATAAATAAATAAGTAAAATAGTTGGGAATCAGTCTAACAAAAGAGGTGAAAGATCTCTATAATGAAAACTACAGAACACTAAAGAAAGAAATTAAAGAAGACCTTAGAAGATGAAATGATCTCCCATGTTCTTGGATATGGAGAATTAATATTGTCAAAATGGCCATACTATCAAAAGTGTTATACAGATTTAATGCAATTCCAATTAAAATCCCAACAACATTCCTCATATAAATAGAAAAAACAATCATGAAATTCTTTGGAAAAACAAGAGACCCAGAATAGCCAAAGCAATTCTTAGCAAGAAGAGTAAAGCAGGAGGCATTACAATACTAGGCATTAAATTATACTACAGAGCTACAGTAACAAAAACAGCATGGTATTGGCACCAAAATAGACATGTAGACCAAGGGTACAGAATAGAAGACACAGAGAAAAACCAACATAAATACAGTTATCTCATATTAGATAAAGGTGCTGAAAACATACACTGGAGAAAAGATAGTCTCTTCAACATATGATGCTGGGAAAACTGAAAATCCATATGCAGCAAAATGAAATTAAACCACTGTCTCTCACCATGCTCAAAACTCAACTCAAAGTGGATCAAGAACTTATGAATTAGGTCCTGACTTCCTTAACAAGACTTCTATAAGCTCAAGAAATAAAATCATGAATCAATAAATGGGATGGATTCAAACTAAAAAGATTCTTCTCAGCAAAGGAAACAATCAATGCGAAGAGAGAGGCCAAGAGTAAGAGAAAATCCTTACCACATGCATATAAGATAAAGCACTAATTTCCAGTATATACAAAGAACTAAAACAAACTTA
This sequence comes from Ictidomys tridecemlineatus, assembly GCF_052094955.1. Lineage (NCBI taxonomy): Eukaryota > Metazoa > Chordata > Mammalia > Rodentia > Sciuridae > Ictidomys > Ictidomys tridecemlineatus. Next base: position 35,543,587 of record NC_135480.1, read on the forward strand.
ATACCAAAAAACCAAAAATCCAATCAATAAATGGGCTAAGGAACTGAACAGACACTTCTCAGAAGAAGAAATACAACTGATCAACAAATATATGAAAAATGTTCAACATCTCTAGTAATTAGAGAAATGCAAATCCAAACTACTCAAAGATTTCATCTCACTCTAGTCAAAATGGCAGTTGTCAAGAATATAAGCAACAATAAATGCTGGTAAAGATGTGAGGGAAAAGGTCCAATCCATACATTGTTGGTGGAACTGTAAATTGGTGCAACCAATCTGGAAATCAGTATAAAGATTCATTAGAAAATCTGGAATGGAACCACCATTTTGATCCAACTATCCCCCTCCTTGGTCTATACCCTAAGGACATAAAATCAGCATACTATACTGACTCAGCCACATCAATGTTTATAACAGCTCAATTCACAATAGCTAACAGTGGAACCAACCTTGATGTCCCTCAATAGATGAATGGATAAAGAAACTATGGTATGTATATGTATATGTATGTGTATGTGTGTGTGTGTGTGTGTGTGTGTGTGTATACACACACATATACAAACACACAATGGAATATGACTCAATATTAAAAAGAATAAAATTATGGCATTTACAGGTAAATGGATGGAGTTGGAGAATATCATGCTAAGCGAAGTAAGCCAATCACAAAAAAACAAAGGCCAAATTTTTCTCTGATAAGTGGATGCTGATCCATAATGGGGTGCGGTGGAAGTGGGAAGAATAGAGGAACTTTGGATTGAGCAAAGGGGAAGGAGGAGAGGGGAGGGGGCATGGAGACAGAAAAGATAGTGGAATGACATGGACATCATTACTCTAAGTACATGTATGATTGCATGAATGGCATAATTCTATATTGTGTACAGCCATAGAAATCAAAAGTTGTATTCCATTTGTATACGATGAATTGAAATGCATTCTGCTATCATGTATAACTAATTAGAACAAATAAAAAGAATCTTCAATTATTTTTAAGTTCAAGTTTTCCTCAAAAGGTTAATGGACAATAATGCTGAGATTTTATGAAAGCTTTATTTCACTTAACACCTATAAAATCTTATACCACAAATTTTTTCAAGAATTCAAACATAATTATTTTCTTCCTTATACTTTAAAATACCAAAATTATGTCAGTAAAACTGTAGGAGGAAATTTAAATCCAATATACATTTAGTAGTAATATGATTTCAAGTTTAATACTTTTAAATATATACATTTTAAAATAAACATTCAACTCAGTATGAGATAAGGAGTTCTAACTTCAATACAATTTGAGATATTATTTGGCATTTGTATCTCTCACAGTAATGTTGGAAAAATTCATGACATAAAGCTATGACCCCATTTATGCAAGGAAAACTGTTAAGAGTTCTGCCTCATTATAGGTACTCCATCTTCATATCCTAGATCAGTTCCATATCTTTTTTCTTTTACCTCACTTCAGCAAATTATGATAAGTATATCTGGGATGTATTCAGAACTCTACCATTTTCTTACCAACTCCACCACTATCAACCTGGTCCAAGCTGTCATCATCTTTTCCATATAACCACCAGACCAGTCCTTTGAATCTAAAAATTAGATCATGTCACCCTGCTGTTCAACACCTCCAACCTCTTTCTATCATATAATATAGAAACTGAAGTTATTACCTTGGCATAAAGTTCCTATGTGTAACATAAAACTCATGCTTTCTATTGCTCCCATTTCTCTGACCTCATCTCCTAATCTTGCTTTCTATATCTTAACAGAACCATGGCATAGCCTGTCTAGGTCCTTGGACCTGTGCTTGGAAGACTGCCTTCACATATTTACTTCCTTCTTCATTCAGGTATCTTCTCAAACATCATAGAATTAGAAAAGTAGTCTCTGACTAAGGAAAAACAGCATCATACCATTACCTTTTCATGGTTTTATTTTTCTTCATAATGTCTTATCAGAGACAAAAATTTATTTACCATGTCTTACACCACAAGAATATCCAGTGAAAATGGAGACTCTGCTCATTGTTATAAATGCTTTACACTAAGAACAGTTAGCAGATTGAAAGAATGATTACATTTGTTAAGTACATAGTCATTGTTAAAAACAACAAAAGCAAAAGCAAATATTATTAGATGTCTATGAAGTAAATTGTTAGTGTCACTGTTTTTAAAATATTCTTCCCCAAAAGGCAACCAAGCAGTATACTTCCTTTTACTTTGATAAACATATATGAAAAATATATAAATGTATGTGTACATATATAGAGAGAATAATCTGTAAAAGCGTCTGCCTCTTGCTTTGTTTACTTACCTTATTTTAAAAAATAATTTTAGTTTTGAAGATGCATCATAATTCATTGTTTATTTATTTAACAAATATAGTGTCAAGCATAGTACCAGCCAGCTTAGAATGTAACAGGAAATAAGAAAGGTGATCTTTGCTCTGGTGAAACTCATATTGCTACCATAACATGAACATTTAGGGTGTTTCCTATTTTTTACCATCACACACAAAAAAAGTGCTATAATAAACATGTGAATTGCACATTTTAAATTTCTGCATCACAGAATAACTGTGCAAAATATAATGACAGTCACAGGCTGAGAAAAATATTTGCCATATAAAAAATATTTGAATGTGAAACTTGTGTTTGTAGAATTGGAATTGTTAGGTCAAAGGGTATTTATGCCCATTTAAATTTGGATCAATACTTCTAAATTTACCCTCTAAATAGATTGTACCAATTTACTTCCATCAATACTATATGAGAGTCTCCATCTCCTCACATCCTCGCCAGTACTAGGAACTATCACTCTTTAACCCTGACCAGTCTAATAATAAGCAAATAACAGCTTACTGTTATTTTAATTTGCATCTCTTAGGCAATTAGTAGGGTTGGGCATCTTTTCAAATCTAATAGCCATTTGATTCCAGCTATAAATTGCTTGAAGAAATCCTTTGTCCGTATTCTTGATGTGATATTGTTCCTTTCTTTATTGATTTGAAAGAACTATTTCTAAAATAAGAATATTAACCCTTTGTCTTCATAGATAGTTGTCAGTATTTCTCCCAGGCTATGACTTTCAATTTTGCAGATTTTCTGGCATGTGAAAAATTAAGTTTTGGGAGCATGCTGGAACTTAAGCCCTGACCCAAAATATGTTAATGTAAACTATTTATCATGGAATTTTAAGTTTTATCAAGTTTAGGAAGGTTTCCTGACTCCAATATTACAGATATAATCAGCTCTATTTTTTTGTAACCTTCTGGTTTTATTTATTATGTTTAAATATTTCATCCACATAAAAATTTATTTTTAGTATAATATGAGGTTGGATCTAACTTTATTTTGAAACTAAAAATATAGTCAACTATTCTATTTATTAAACAGTATATTCTTTTCCTACTCACCTAAAGTACCACTTTGATCATATGTTATATTTCAACATATAGATGAATCTGCTCCTAAATTCTCAGTTGTGTGCCGTATACATATTTCTCTATTTTTCTGCCAATTCCATATTATTTTAATGATTACTGCATCCTTTTCTAGTAAGTTTTGCTAGCAGGTGAGGCAATTCCCTCCCTGAAACTACCCTTACCCCCCAATCCCCAGCCCCAGCCTACCATTACTTCTTTTCAATATTTTATTGGATATTTTTATGTAGGATATAAATCAAATTAAGAAATAAGTAATAAAGCATATACAAATATTTTTGTTGGAATTGCAGTAAATGGCTAAACTAATCTGAATAAAATTTACATTTTCATAATATTGAAGCAATCCATCAAAAGAACATTATATTTCCAGAATTACTTGACATGTCTGTCATTACAGTTTCATAGTTGTCTTCATGTAAGTCAAACTATTTGTAAGTATATATGTAAACAGTTTAGTGTATACATATATAGTTTATTTGTAGACATCTGAGTCACCCCTATGAAAAAGTATAAGAAATGACAATATTTAAGATAATATTGTACAACAGAAATGGTACTGAACTTAAGAAAGTATTCAATGAACAGATCTTTCACTTCTTTATGGCTGTTTGATGTACAGCAATATACTTACCTTCTGAGTAGTCTGTTTCCCTATTATAAGATGGCATAATAACACTTCTCCAAGGATCACTGTGAAGATCAAATTTTAAAATGTTCAGGAGCATCTATGTAATACTTGGCAACTTGGCATAAAAGAGTTACTTTATGAATGCATTTTTTTTTTTTTTTTACTATTCTCAGTTGTAAAATGGGCTAGGTAAGGAAGGGATTTGAATGCTAAATTTGAAGGATCTGGGAAAATAATTCTTTAATCCTGAAGAGTGTAGGCTGGAAAGAAGTCTACTAAAGTCCAAAAAATATATAAGTTAATGTTTATTCAAGTTAGGCCTCAGACTAAAAGATCTTAGCATCTAAAATAAAGTATAAATTTTTCCTAATGTAGAAATTGGTGGCACATTCCCAAGTTTTCAAAGTAGTACTTAGGTCTTAAAAGTGTGAAGACTCTTCGAATGGGATAAAATGTGGATTCATTCTTTATAATTTTTAGTTTGATCCTAACCATTTAATAGCTGATGCTAAGAATTTTCAGAACTCTAATGTAATAAACTAAAACATCTAGATTATGTTTTAACCACCTGGACAAGAGATTATTTTATATAATTAATCTCTAAGATTTCTCTTGCCATCTAGGTTATACAAGATGTACTCTAGAATTTTAAGGACAAAAATTCTCTTTCTCATTTTCTTGCTCTAGTTCTCATGGAACATCTTTTTGCACAGGTAAGCCTAGTTTCACAACAACAATCTGAGATTACTACCACATATTTTTTTAGACTAAAACAAATATAGTCTAAATTGGCATCAGGAATATTGTAAAATTCATGGTAAAATTCAATGAATGCATGTGGGCAGGAAATATGGTGGAATGAGATGGACATCATTATCCTAGGTAAATGTATTACTGCACATATGGTGCAATGCTACATCATGTATAATCAGGGAAATGAGAAGTTGTGCTGCAATTGTGTACAATCAATCAAAATGCATTCTGCCGTTATACATACCTAATTAAAATAAATAAATTAATAGCTATTTTATTTATGTTTACTTAGCACTTCCCAACTTTTTAAAGATAGACACTGTTTTTATTTTTAATAACAACTAATCATTTCATAGAATTTGTTTTCTGGGTAACACATTTGGGAAAATACTGAAAACAGGTTTTGTGTTAATCATATTCTGCAAATTTTAATTATGTCATTAAAGCTTATGAAAATTCTGAGAGGTAAGAAGTAGACCTCCTTATTTTCAATTAAAGCTGAAAACCTGAGGGGTTAAATATCTCTTCACTAATTTACAGGGATTATAAGTAGTCAATAGAAATTCAGGTCTTTTTAACATGAAATCTGCTTCTTCACAGAAGAAGCCTTTTTGGGTAATACACAGTGAACCTAAAAACCTCATGAGAAAGTATAACATTTCTGGCTTGTTCATCTGAAATACACTCTGGGAAGCCCCAACAAGTGTAAATTTTGTTTTTGTAGATGTATTTTAGTATATAGGTTTCTATATATTCAGCTTCCTGAGGATGTTCTTGGGTTACTGTGTTTTTAAAGTGTACTCAAAATAAGGCAACTATTTTAAGATGGTATATTCACCAAATAATCTCATCTCCTGTTTCCTGACTAGAAGCTAAGGAAGTTAAGATGATATCACATAGCTTAGAGTGATATCCAGAAGGTCTGATTCCATGTCTGGTATTTTATATAACAATCTCATTTTCTGGGAGAAAACAAGTGTGGAATCTTTAAGCCTGAATAGCCTTTTACTGAGAGATGTTTTAATGGAAGCCAAATCACTTTGCATCAAGTTGCAAGAGTTTGGCTTTCTCTTCACATTTCCCTTGGGGGGATGTGCATTGTCAGTCCTAAAGACTGTGCATCTGGTGAAGGCAGCAACTGCCCTAGTCTCTTACCCTGGGAACTGTAATGAATACCTTTGGCTTTTGTCCTTTCCATTCTATTGAAAATAACTTATTGTTTAGCTCAGGTTATTAGACTGTGCATTTGTCTTTCTTTTTCATCTGTTTTCTTAATTCTGGGTTTGAAAAAAGAAACAGTTGCAAATGCTGTCATTATCAAGACTTTTGAGCAGGTAGAGATTACATGTATTGTTTAAGAATCTAGATTCATCCAATGTAGTATGAATGAGCTTTTCCTAACACACTTGTAAGGAAATGAGCCCTTAGCAGTTGTTTTACATTCTAAAAAATAAGTACTTAATATTCTTTAGCTAAGCAAAATGAAGAAAACAACCTAATATGCAAATTGGAATAAAGAGTTGAGATGGCTAAAATTTTTAGTAATTAAGCCCAGTTCCTTTTATTTTCTTGAAAGCTTCTCAAGAAATGTTGACAGAGAAGACTGAAATATTTTTGCATACATTTGTTGTTACACATTTCTTGTAAAGGGCCATGTTCCTTGCTCTTATCTCTGTGCTTCTGAATATACCATCCTTCAGCTTAGAATGCCTTTTCTCTCTTGAAGCTTATATCTACTCATCATTTACAATTACTAAGGTGCCAACTTTTCTAGCGAGCTTTTGCAATGACCTTTTAATACATATTTCAACAAACTATTTACCATTCTGTATTACTTGCCCATCAACTTGTACTTTGTCATAAAAGGCCCAGAGACCTTTACTTATTTCCTTTAAGTATCCAATCCAAAGTATAAGGACTTATGCATAGCAAGTGGCAAAGGGGAACTGAATAAAAGATATTCTTCCAATCCCAGACAAGATAAAGATTTCATAAATGATATTCTAAATGTACAAATTCATGAACTCCCTGAAATCTTTAAAAGATTTTTTGTATATGTGCAATTTTATGTGGAGATGTACATAAAATTCTTAAGAGATTGATGATGTGATAGAATAAACTAGGGACTTTAAAGTAGGTAAATTCCTGGTGAGAACAAACTGAGTTTTTTGTTTTTTTCTTGAATTCTGGGAATATTTCACTGTTTAGTGCCACTGAAGCATTGATTGAGACCTTCCTTCCTGTATGACTGCAGAAGCTATAAACTATTTCAGTGAATACTCATTTTTCTTTTAACTCACAAAGGATTTCACATTAAAAGTTAGAGAAAATCTTGCTTAGTAACAGTATGTACTGCATATAATAATAGAACACAATTTGTATGAACAAGCAGTAAGATAGATTTCATTCATAAAAAACACCATGCTTCTGGCTAGATAAATGACTTCAAGTCCCAGAAATTATCATTTTTAGTTCTGGGATACCCTTATGCTACTTACACTTTTTAAAATTTAATACATTCACATGTTCAAATGTATTGAGATTTTTAAGCTTGTGAATGAAATTAGCAACGTGCTGTGGCTGTCAACATGATGCATTGCAATTCCCCCTGAGTGGTAGGGTTTAAAAATTAATTCAGCTCTTGCACCTGTTTGCCGGCATTCATCTGTTGAATTTATATCACATTTAATAAGTTTCTGTGACGCAACTTGTGTCCTTTTGCCTGGGATTCTTTAATATAGTGTTAAATTCTCACTCATCTGAAATTCAAGTAATATTACAAATTTAAACTGTTAATTAAAATCTGTGAACTTGAATGGTTCTGGATAAAACTGGCTTTACTCAGTAAGGTTGTTTTTAAACTTCTTCAGAGTCTCATGTAATCCCCAACTCCCACCAGGTTAAGTCTGATGACAACGTGATCTCACTATAGGTATCAGGATTTACAAATCTTGATAAAATAAGGAAAAACTTGAGTTGTAGGCTTCAGCAAAAAGGTAAAAAGGTATATTCCTGCTGAGATGAAATGAGAAACAGGGTTCAAAACTAAAATCTTAAATTTTTTAAATATTATTTTTTAAAAAAGTGAATTAATTTGCTTAGCACAGATTAGAAAGCTCAAACTGAATCATGATTCCTATTACCTACGTAGGTGGTCAATATTAAATTTAATTACCAAATTACCTTTCTTTTCTTTTTTTGTGGTATTGAGGATTGAATTCAGGAGCATTCTACCTCGGAACTACATCCCTAGCCATTTTATCATTTTTTCCCTGTTATTTTTGAGACAAGATCTGGTTAAGTTGCCTAGGCTGGCCTCTAACTTGTAATTCCCCTGCCTCAGTCTCCCAAGTAGTTAGGATTATAGGCGTGTGCCACTGCTCTGTGCTCTAAACATCAAATCTGTAAAACGTGATTAAGGGTACTATAAAAAATACCTAAAAATGTGGAAGTGTCTTTGGAACTGGGAATTAGGTAGAAGGTGGAAAAATTTGGAAGAGCTTACTAGAAATCGCCTACATTGTCAAAAACAAGCATAAAGGGGATTCTAGTGAGGGCATAGAGACAAGAGTGAATGGAGAACCTAAATCTTCTTAGATTAGAACGTTGGTAGAAATGTAGATAGTAAGGACCATCTCATGAGGTCTCAGACAAAGATAATGAACTAGTATTTGAAACTGAAGTAAAGATCATCCTTGATATACAGTCGCAAAGAAATTGGCAGAACTGTGTCCAAATTGTAGAACTTTGTGTAAAGTAGAAGTTAAGAGTAGTAAACTGAGAAATTTGATAGGAAAAAATACCTAAGCAACAAAGCATTAAAGTCCTACATGGCTTCTTTTGTCCATATGAAGTAAAATGAGAGGAGAGAGACATGATTCAAAGGCAGAAATCATAATTTCAAAAGGGAAGCAAAACAGATTTAGAAAACTCTCAGCCTGGATAGGGTAAATAATAAAAGAAATGTGTTTAGAAGAGAATACTTACAATGTGGCCAAGCAACTATTTGCTAAAGAAGGTTGATAATGGATAGAAAGAAGGCAGATTCTATTTATCAAAACAATGGAGAATAAACTGTGATAGTTAATTTTAGGTGTCAACTTCGCTGGATTATGGAATAGCTATAGAACTAAAGTATGATTTCTGGGTGTTACATAAGAGTATTTCCAGAAAAGAGCATATGAGTGAGTAGACTGTGTGTAGAAAATTAAGCTATAATACAAATAAGTACCATCCACTAAGCTATGGACTTGAATAGAAGAATTTTAAAAAAGAAAAGAAAAAAAGCAGAAGGCAGTGATCTCTCTCTCTCTCCTGGAGCTGGGATAGTTTTTCCACACGCAAACATCAGGATTCCAGGCTATCCAAACTTTGGAATCCTTGACTTACACCAGTGATCCCTATATTCTTAGGCCTTGGGCCAGAGTGACAGTTATATAATTGGCTTCCATTATTCAGCAACTTTTTGCATGCTACTGATACCCAGGATCTCTAGCTTTTGGATAGTTTATTGCAGGACTTCCTCTGCCTTCATAATTACATGGCCCAATTACCCCCAAATATCCATTCTCATCCATGTATCTATCCATCCATCCAAGATAGAAGAGAAGAAATAGGGTGATAGAGAACATAAAAAGGTCAAATAAATAAGATTTTAATCTAGAATGTCTGCCTATTTGACCAGGCCTATCACTCCTTAAGCCAGCCTCTCTTGCGAACCTGTTACTCTTGAATTCCTGAGAAATCTGTAAATCCACTTGTGACCTATTAATTAACCATCGAATAAATAGATTAAGTGAAGATAGATTTAATAACTTGAGGTCCTATAATTTAGGGGGTTTTCCAGCATGATTCACGGATTGGCTAATGAAGACCATGTCAGCCTGAAGATCCTGAGATTGACCAGATCACCTGAGATTGACAGAACCTGTTTTGAGATCATAAAACTGACACCATTCTTGCATACCTTTCCATACTTACCCCTCACCAATTTTCCTTTAAAAGAAGAGCCGGGAACCTCTCCAATGTGTCTTTGACTCTCGAGATGATCCATATTCTCCCTTGAGTATGTATCTACTTTTCTAAATAAACCTCTATCTATGCTCTGATTGCCATGTGCTGAAATTATTTTCTGTATTCTAAGAGCCTGGCTTGTCCTGAGGCAAATTCCCCCTTCTTCTGGGAACACTTAAGACTCTTCTTTTGAGACATCTCTTACTCTTGACATATTAACTCACCCGTCTATCATAATGAATCTGTTCTACTGGAGAACCCTGAGTTAATACAACCCTGAAGACCTTTCAGAGATCTTCAGGCAAGCTAGAATATGGAGGACAAAATTTTTAGTACCCATGGTACCTAAGTATTCCCTACCTTGTACTGTCTTAAAACTTTTCCTCCCAAATTCCACTGTAGAACCCCTTACATGCCCCAGCTGGAGCTCAAGTGGGCCCAAATGTGGATTAATCTGCTACTCTAGAATGTACAAATCATAAAAGTTGGCTGTATCTGTGTGGGGCTAATTCAGCACTTGAATAGAATTCAATAACTGTGAGGTCATGGCAATATTCACCTAGATTTCAAAAATTTTCATTAATAGCCTGGGGCCTAGGGAGAAACTTGTCACAAGAGTAGAGACACCTTAGAAGGCCCCATTTGCAACATTATACATTTTGAGATGGAACTGTTAATAAGAAATTTAGGTGGAGGTCTCTAGCAGGCCACTAGAAATGAGAGAGCTTGAAAATGTGGTCTGTCTATCTATTTAGCCATCTATTCATCCATCCATGTATCCATTTATCTACCTACCTAATCTACCCAACTATCAGATGAAGTTGGTAAGGGAAACAGTCTGAAGAGATGGGGAGATATTTCAGTGCAGCCTCAGATTTGGTGGAAAAAGAGAAGAAAAGTGGTTTCTCAGGGATTTTAGTAAACTAAATTTTATCATGGTTTGGTAACACACAGTCATAAAATAATTCTCAATGAAGATTATTAAGAAAGAAGAATTATATGGTTCAATTTATTTATGTAAGGCTAGATATATTTTTTAATCTAAGGTAGATGAATTATTTTAAAGGAGAGGAAAAAATGACTTAGTTGTGGCCAATTTTAAGAATTACACAAGTTTAAAGCATTACTTAAGTAACTATAACCCATGGGGAGCACTCAATTATGTAAGTAGAACTGTTATATATAATCCTTAAGCTTTGGTCATGATGCTATTGTCACGCAAATTTGTCACCCCTATGATCTAGCAGGAGTCATTTTAAATAAAGCAAATGTACACTGTCAAACAATAAAATGTCAGGGATAACAACAGCACAAGTTAAACCCTCTATCTTGAAACTCAGGTGTTGGTGGTAGGGGGCAGGGGTCTGAGTTTAGGGAGGAAAAGAGGTAGGTAGACAGAAGCAGTTGATACAAGAAGCAGAAACTAAAACATATACTAAATGCATATGTAAACAGAAGTTATTAGATAGTGAAGCAAAATAAGTAAAAATCTGAGTAAACAGACATTAATGACCCTAGAAAAAGTTAATTTTAGAAGGTAGAGACAGAGTGTTGCCAAACCACAATAATGATAATTCATTACTTCTACTACTGAGGCTGCAAAATGATAATGTGGCCACTAAGTTGGATAATATCCAAAACAACACTTGAATTGCCATTTAATCTGTCAGAGATCTGCCTGCCTATGCAGTAGAGATAATATCTTCCTTATTAACATATATAACCTAATAATAATCCCTTCCTTTAAAATTTTTATTTTTTATTTGTTATTTTTAGATATATATAATAATAGAGTGTATTTTGACATAGTATACATGTATGAAGTATAACTTATTCTAATTAGGATTCCATTCTTGCAGTTGTGCATGATGTGGAGTTTCACTGGTGCTGTATTCTTATATGAATGTAGGAAAGTTATTACTGTCTTCCCTATTCCCATCCCTCCTTTCTTCCCTTCCTTCCCCTTTATCTAATCAAATGAACTTCTGTTCTTCCCTCCCTACTCCTTGTTGTGTGTCAGCATCCACATACATGGAACCACCAACCTAGATGCCTTTCAACAGATGAATGGATAATGAAAATGTGGTGTACATATACACAATAGAATATTACTCAGCCATAAAGAAGAATGAAATTATGGTATTTGCAGGTAAATGGATGGAACTTGAGACTATCATGCTAAGTGAAATAAGCCAATTCCAAAAATACAGGTAAATGTTTTCTCTGATATGTGGATGCTGACACACAATAATCCCTTCCTATATATAGGTTCTAATAATCTTTTTTTTATCATTTAAGTTTGCCTAAATATGTTTCTGCCTTCTGAAACCTAGCAAAGCCTGACATGACACTTTTTGCTTGGCTAGAAGGTTATTAGGTAGGAAAGAGGAGAACAGAAAGAGAGAAGCAATAATTACATCATGTAGGGATCCTCAAAAGGAAATATGTTTATAAACCCCACTGAAGATGTCCTCAATACATGAATATATCCATGCACATACAAACATATGCCATACACTCGGATATAAAATAGCAGATTAAATAAATAGGAAGAACTATAGATAATAGAACATATGAGCTTGAATGTGAAATTATTTTATGCAATTATATTTAAAATATATTCAGTTTCAAAGTAATCAGTAGAGACTATAATGAAAGCATGAATACAAGAGTATTTTAAAAATCAATGAACCTTTTAGAAATGACTAGTGAATTTAAAAATTAAAGAGCAGTTCTCTTAAGACAGCAAACCAAAAAAGGTTGTTACCTACATTATAACACAGATACAAAGACATGAAAACTATGAGAAATATGATAAATAACTATTATAGGAGTAGAGAGAATGAAAAAAAATAAACATAGGATGTCTAACATTTGGAAATGTTTAACATTTCCAGGAATAAATAAATATTAAAGAAGCTCCTACTATTTCACTAAGGACCAATAAAAATAGTCACAATCAAGCACAAGATCAGTGACAGGAGAATTCTAAAGATAATCAGAGAAACAGAAAGATGAATTATAAAATAATGAAAATTAGACTTTTTATTAGCTATAGTAGATATCAAGAGAAAATGGAACAATATCCACAAATTACTTAATAAAAATTATAAAATTGTCAATTCTGTACCCAACTAAATTATCATTCAAAACTAAAGACAAAATACTGATGAATTTAGACAAGTATAAAGTGTTTATTACTTATAGATCCTCACTGAAAATATTTAAAATATGGTCTTGTGTAAGAAGGAAACTAATCCCAAAAAGGAGTTCATAAAGAATTTAGAAGGTCAAAAAATCAGAAAATGTGCTGATAGATCCAAATCAGTACCATGAAGCTTACTGTCTAAATAGAAAAGATGATATTTTTTTTTTAATTTTTAGAAGATGTCTTAATTATTATGTACTTTCATTAGTGTCTAATACAAAGTGAACATTCAATAAATAATTGTTGATTAAATGATCCATGTATGAAATAAGTCTGCATCTCATTGTCATGTCAAATTCTTTATTCTGCTAACGGAGAAATTGAAAATACAGATAACCCAGTATTTTATGACATACAGAACCTGATTTACCACTTAAAATTACAGAGAAACTATTATAAATGCCAAAAGTAATTATAGTTTCCCTTATCATTTTAGGTCTGTGTATGCCTAATGTATAGTCAAATAATGATCACAATGATAAAATAAATAACAATGTTTAGGAAATTCTGAACCTGTTTACTTGACAAAAGTAAAGAGATAAAGGAAATACAAGAATGTAAAAGTTGATATAGACTCTTAATTTTAAATTCTGAGGAATATCTTTTTCAGATATTACATAATATTTTAAATACACACACAAATATGGAAAAACTTGGAAGTATTGGTCTTAACTTTTAGTTACAATTAAAGTTTGTATATCAAAACTAGTATTTAACTCACTGTTCACCCTCCTGATTCTAGAAATATGACCATTAATCTTTGTTAACCTATCAACATTTGGAATTCTCTTTTTGACATTGTTTTCAGTTGACTTGAACATTTTAAACTTGAAAATGAAAGCATAGAGTTATTTTCAGAGAATACTCCCAACACACAATAACTGATGGGTGACAATAGTGCTTTTAGGATGATGTTACAGACCGTTGATTCCCTCAACATTTTTTGGGTGAGGTAAAAAGGACACATTACAACAATACCTACCATCTACCCAAGATATAAATCATGTCAATCTCAAAAACAAGATGATAGTAAAATTGCCATATGAAAGTATCTGATTAAGATTTAAAATGATGAGTTTATATAAATATCTATCATCAAATTTTCAAGGCTTTTGAAAAACTACTTGTAAGAACAAACAATCTTTTCTTCTTCTTTTTTTAACCAATAGAGGACAAAATGGCCTAACCATTGATATGCTTCTTTACAAAATTAAATCAATGTGAACACGGCTAATGTGCTGATAATACAATGCCAGCAGATTAATTTTCACTTGCAGAAGCACAAAAAGTATATAATGATCATAAATGAAGTAATGAGGTAAAGGAATGCCTTTTTCTTCCTCTGGAGAGGTTGGAAATTCAGCTAGAGTCATTAAACTCTAGAGGACCTGATTATACTGAATTACTGTCCTAAAAATCTGATCCAGCTAAAGATAACATTTAGGATAGAGGATTCCAACACAACAATGAATTCCAGGGATTTATAATCATATTAGGTCCTAGGATTGGATCCTGAGTTACTTGTCTTCCAGTCTTCTCAACCCTCTCATATCCTAGTTACTTCTTCATTTGTTTGTTCATTCATCCTTTCATATATGCAATTAATGAGTTTCTAGTGGGTCCGAGGGACTTTGCCATAAATAGGCATAATTTCTTCCCCTAAAAATCCTAGTTCAAGAAGTTTCCTTGTCTATAATTTCTACCCAATTTCTCTTCTTATTAACTCTCTTTCCCTACACTGAAATCCATTGTTCCTTTCTCTTTGGTGCCTCTATATTTTTTGTTCATGACTCCACTATATCCAGCATTTGTCATAGGATACAGAGTGAGTTGTATACACAACTGTCTCTCTTAGTATCTAACCTCTTTATACTTCAGTTTCCTTCACTAATAGAGATAGACCAATATTTCCTTCATGCAGTGTTATGAGGGGTAACGAGTTTATATAAATATCTTCCATCAAATTTTCAGTTAATATATGAAAATAAATTAAGAGAATACCTAGAATTGCTCAGTAAGTGTCAGTATTACTTATTAATATCAAATTAAGTTTAGTAGTGTGGGGAAGTAAGAATTAGGGAACAAAATCTACCAAGTTATGCTATGTTTATGTATGAATATACCTCAATTCATCATATATATGTGTGTGTGTATATGTATTTGCATGAAATATATATATATGTATGCGTGCGTATATATATGTATATATAAATGCACTAACTAAATTAATAACAATAGAATAGAGATCAGTAGAATAAAGCAAGCAGATCAGGCAGAGGGAGGAACAGAAGGAAAGAAAAGGTACCAGAGAATAAGACTGATCGAACTATGCTATTTGCATGTATGAATATGACATAATGAATATCACAATTATGTATAACTATAATGCACCAATAAAAAATTAGAGTAAATCCTTAATAATTTGGGATTGGAACATTTCCTGCTCTCTACTAAAAACTGAGACTAGCTGATATTTTTATTTTTAAAAAAAGAAACAAGTAATTAGGGTTTTTTTTAAATCCTTATTTCACTCTCTTCTAAACTGGACTTCTTGTATAGAATGTCTCCTCATCAGTTTAATTATGAAATATTACTCGACAATTTAGCTGGAATGAAATTACCATATTAAAATATGGTAATTTCATATTTTAACAGTAGTTTTAATCATAAAACATATATAACAGTAGTTTTAATCATAAAACTTAAAATGACAGAACAATAAGTTTATTATCTTAGATGATGGCAACAACAGCTATGACACACTGGCAAGCCATATAAATTTGACTGTAAGTTTGACCACATTTCTATCACAGTGATAATTGAACACTCTTAAAACCTTTACTTTTATTTTGTAATTGTGGCAATGTTAATATATATACTGTATATATTCATACTAACATATGAATATATATACTGTATATATTCATACTAACATATGAATATATACAGTATATATATTAGATATATGAATATATACAGTATATATATTAGATACAGTATATATATTCATATGTTAGTATGAATATATACAGTATATATATTAGATAGAGGTTCTTTAAAAAAAAGAGAGAAAAAACAGAAGTCCTTGAAATGAAAGAAATAATAAACCAAATTAAAACTCAAATGAAAGCATCGCCAACAGAGTAGAACACTTGAAAGATAGGACATCAGACAATGAAGATAAAATATATCCTCTTAAAAAGAACATAGACCACACAGCAAAAATGGTAAGAAACCAAGAGCAGAACATTCAAGATATATGGGATAGCAAAAAAGACCAAATTTAAGAGTTATTGGGATAGAGGAAGGCACAGAGGTCCAAACCAAAGGAATGAACAATCTATTCAATGAAAAAATACCAGAAAAGTTTCCAAACATGAAGAGTGAATGGGAAATCCAAATTCAAGAAGCCTACAGGATGCTGAGTGTACAAAATCACCACAGATCCACACCAAGGCACATTAAAATGAAAATGCCTAGCATACAGAATAAGGAGAGAATTTTAAAAGCCACAAGAGAAAGAAATCAGATTACATATAGGAGAAAACCAATTAGAGTAATGGCAGATTTTTCAACACAGACCTTGAAAGATAGAAGATCCTGGAGCAAAATATATCAAGCTCTGAAAGATAATGGGTGCCAACCAAGAACCTTGTATCCAGCAAAACTAAGCTTTAGATTTGAAGACTAAATAAAAACCTTCCACGATAAACAAAAGTTAAATGAATTTATAGCTAGAAAACTGGCACTAGAAAACAACCTTGACAAAATATTCCATGAAAAGGAAATGAAAAACAACAATAAAAATCAGCAGAGGGAGGTATTATACTAAAAGAAAAATTAATCAAAGAGGAAAACCAAGTCAAGTAACAAAAAAAAAAAATATGGCTGGAAATACTAAACATATCTCAATAATAACCCTAAATGTTAACAGCTTAAACTTACCAATCAAAAGACATAGGCAAGGAGATTGGATTTAAAAAAGACCCAACAATATGCTGCCTCCAGGAGACTCATCTGATAGGAAAAGACATACACAGACTGAAGGTGAAAGGTTGGGAAAAATCATATCACTCACATGGACTGCAGAAGCAAGCAGGGGTTTCCATCCTCGTATCAAATAAAGTAGACTTCAAGCCAAAGTTAATCAAAAGGGATAAAGATGAACATTACATATTTCTTAAGGGAATGATACAACAACAAGACATAACAATCATAAATATATATGCCCCAAACAATGGTGCAACTATGTTCATCAAACAAACTCTTCTCAAGTTTGAGAGTCAAATTGACCACAATACAATAATCTTGGGTGACTTTAACACACTTCTCTCACCATTAGATAGATCTTACAAACAAAAGTTGAATAAAGAAACTAGAGAACTTAATAACACAATCAATAACTTAGACTTAAGTGACATATATAGAATATTTCAATCTGCATTAAGCAGATACACATTCTTCTCAGCAGCACATGGATTCTTCTTTAAAATAGACCATATACTATGCCACAAAACAATTCTTAGAAAATAAAAAAATGTAGAGATACTACCATGCATTTTATCAGATTATAATGGAATGAAATAGGAAATCAATGACAAAATAAAAAGTAAAAATTTCTCCATCACCTAGAGACTAAATAATATGCTACTGAATGGACAATGGGTTACAGAAGACATCAAGAAGGAGATTAAAAACTTCTTACAGGTAAATGAGAACATAGACACAACATATCGAAATCTCTGGGATACTATGAAAGCAGTACCAAGAGGAAAATTCATTGCATGGAGTTCATTCCTTAAAACAAGAAAAAGTCAACAAATAAATAGCCTCATACTACATCTCAAAGCCCTAGAAAAAGAAGAACAAATCAGTAGCAAAAAAACGGTAGAAGGCAAGAAATAATTAAAATTAGAATGAAATCAAAACAAAAGAAACAACTGAAAAAATTGACAAAACAAAAAGTTGGTTCTTTGAAAAAATAAATAAAATTGACAGACCCTTAGTCACGCTAATGAAGAGAAGGAGAGAACTCAAATTACCAGCATTCATAATGAAAAAGGTAATATCACAACAGACACTACAGAAATACAGAGCATAATTAGAAATTAGTTTGAAATCTTATACTCAATAAAATAGATGACATTGAAGGCATCAACAAATTTCTTAAGTCACATAATTTGCCAGATTCAGTCAGGAAGATATACATAATTTAAACAGATCATCTAACATTGACTATCTAACATAGACTATCTAACATTGTAGTATTATTTCCCCACATTTACACATTAGAGGATCCAGGCCCAGAAAAGTTAATTTCTTAAAAGCAGATTCCCAATTACATCTCAAATTCACGAACTTACATATTCTATATTACTACTCTCTTAATAATTAGGTTATAATCTTGAGCAAATTGTTGATCTCCTACATCTCAGTTGCACTAGTTATCAGATAAGGTTTTTTCACTAGGCAATCTTCCTAGGATGCTTGGTAGCTCTAAGCACTTATTTTCAATACCAGAACATTTTGGATTTTCTTATAAATAAACAACCTGTGTGACTTCTCACTGCTTTTCTTTTTAATATGGTAAACAAAGTCAAAACATACTTACATAAAGAATGACAGAAAGGATAAGGTGGAGTCATGTTAGTGAGTATGAAGTAAGAAAAATAGGTACACAAGAAAAAAGATGAATTTAATGTCAGCATACTAGTATAAATTATTTTGGGGGAAAATATCATGAAATGTTTCATGTTCACATAACCCATAAGAATTCTGCTCTCACTTGCGTAAAGGAATCTTAATTGTAAGTTGTAAGGGCCCTAAATTATGCAGCTTAAAAAATTAAACACTTAGTCAATACTTCATATTTCATTATCCTAAGTAGAACAAGATATTATTCAATTATGCCATAAAATAATTAACATATGGCTTCTACATCTAAATGATCTAAATAAATTCATTATTAAATTTCATTCTTGAAACTATGGATAATATTAAGATAGTGGTAATCAATATTAGGTTCTGTTGATATGCCATACAAATATTCCTTATCTTTTTTAACTACTTAAGAAATTAAATAGGAACCACTGAAAGAAATCTTAACACAGTTTTTGATAAATACAAATGATTTAGGGTTTTAGATGGTCCAAAAAGACAAATAATTAAACATTGGAATTCTCCTAAATAACTGTAGGAGTTGTATTTTTACCTTGGAAAACTTTCATCTGTGAAAAAACTCTGGCTTCAAACAGAAGGGCTATAATAAAACATCTCCTAGCTAGACTCAGGTTCAAGAGGTTCATGGTGGTGAACAGCAGAAAAGATGAAATGTTTCAATAAGCCCCTCAGGCTGATTTAGTTAGCATTCACAAAGTGAAATAACCTATACATCACATACCCTTTGTTAGCTTGTTGTTTAGAATAGATGTATGAGTCACTGGATTTTATTTTAGTAGTTGGGCAATGAAATTCTCCTTTTGCCCAAAATATTAAAATGCAGAAATGTGAAACTAAGAGAAGTAATGTCAAATCTTATATAGGTTGCTTATCAACCACTGTGATGGATCAAGAAGTTCTTTTGGTCTTGTCATTCCATGTTTCACCTTGGTAGGCACAGATAGTATATCATCTCAAGGAAAAAAAAAATCTATTATTATACTAACAAGCAAACCGCAGTATGTGTGGTTTACACACACACACACACACACACACACACACACACACACACACACACACACATATATTTAACTGTGTGAAGAGAAACAGTGCTGGCCGTGGGGGGGCGGGGAATGTATGCAAAACCAGAACTAACATTAGAGAAGAATAGGCAGGATTCTACCCTGAATCACTTCAGATACAAATCAATCCCTCTGGGAGTCTGGGGTGGGGTGGGGAGAAAACATATTTCTTTCTTTCTTCTTACTCCTTGGAATTAATGAAGGTACCTGCAACAATGCTGGCAAGTTGCTGGGTTCTTGTGATGGGGTATATGCTACGTGCTTGAACGATTGCTGAAGCAATTTTCTTGGCATGCTTCTCCTCCCCGTATGCTCTTAGGATGGATGCAAGTGCCTGTTGATCTAAAGCATTCACAACGTCAGCAGCAGTGGGCATGTCTGGGTACCTACACACAAAAAGAACCAATTAGTTCACTGACATCAATATTCATTGACAAGAGGTAAAAACTTAAGAGTATTAGGATGTAAAGTCAAACACACAAAAAACACTTGCTAGGAGAGTTTCTGAGTTTTTTTAAAATTTTTTTTTAGTTGTAGATGGACACAATACATTATTAATTCACTCATTCATTCATTTTTATGTGGTGCTGAGAATCAAACCCAGGCTTCACATGTACTAGGTAAGTGCTCTACTATTGAGCTACAAACCCAGCCCCGTTTCTGAGATATTAAAGTTTGAGAATGAAATCTTACACAAATAAAATAGATTCTTCATTTCAAATGCTCATCTTTATGGCAAGGGTCAGGGGTACTGTTTGTAACATCTATCAAGGTCAAAGCATATGGAAGTTAAAAATATATTATTGGGGCTGGGGATGTGGCTCAAGCGGTAGCACGCTCGCCTAGCATGCGTGCGGCCCGGGTTCGATCCTCAGCACCACATACCAAAAAAGATGTTGTGTCCGCCGAGAACTAAAAAAATAAATATTAAAAATTCTCTCTCTCCTCTCTCACTCTCTCTTTAAAAAAAAATATATATATATATATTATTAACCATTAACCTTAATTCATAGAGGAGGTATTATTATGTCTGTAGATTTGTATTTTTTCAAACTAAAATAAAGTAAAATGTTTAAGTCCTTTGGGTATATACCAAGGAATAGGATAACTGGGTCAAATGGTGGTTCCATTCCAAGTTTTCTGAGGAATCTCCCTACTGCTTTCCATTATGGTTGCACAAATTTACAGTCCCACAAACAATGTAGGAATGTGCCTTTTTTCCTCACCTGTATTTATTGTTACTTGTACTCTTGATAATTGCCATTCTGAATGGAGAAAGATGAAATCTCAGTTAGTTTTAATTTGCATTTCTCTGATTGTTACTGCTGATGAACATATATTTTTTGATCATTTGCATTTCTTCTTCTGTAAAGTGCCTATTCAGTTTCTTAGTCCATTTATTAATTGGGTTATTTGTTATTTTTTATGGTATTAAGTTTTTTGATTACTTTGTATATTCTGGAGATTAATGCTCTATATGAGGTGCAGGTGGCAAAGATTTTCTCCTATTCGTTGGCTTTTACTTTTACATTCTTGATTGTTTCCTTTGCAGTGAAGATTTTTAGCTTGTTACCATCCCGTTTATTGAATCTTGATTTTACTTCTTGCACTTTAGGAGTCTTGTTGAGGAAGTTGGTTCCTAAGCCAACATGATGGAGATTTGGGCTTACTTTTTCTTCTAGTAGGCACAGGGTCTCTGGTCTAATGTCTAGGTCCATGATCCACTTTGAGATGAATCTTGTGCAGGGAGAGAGAGGGGTTCAATTTATTCTATTACATATAGATTTCCAGTTTTCCCAGAATCATTTATTGAAGATGCTATCTTTTCTCCAATGTATTTTTATGGTACTTTTGCTAGGATGAGATAACTGTATTTTGTGAGTTTGTCTCTGTGTCTTCTATTCTGTTCCATTCACTTTCATGCCTGTTTTTTTTTTTTTTTTTTTTTTGCCAATAACATGTCATTTTTATTACTATGGTCCTATGGTATAATTTAAGATCTGGTATTGTAATGTCTCCTGCTTCACTTTTCTTTTAAGAATTACTCGGAATATTCTGGGCCTCTTATTTTTCCAAATGACTTTCAAGACTGATTTTTCTATTTCTATGAAGAATGCCACTGGAATTTTAATAGGAATTATATTAAAACTGTATAGCACTTTTGGTAGTATGGCCATTTTGACAATATTAATTATGCCTATCCAAAAACATGGAAGAACTTTCCATTTTCTAAGGTATTCTTCAATTTCTTTAGTTTTGTGTATTTTCATTGAAGAGGTCTTTCACCTCTTTTGTTAGATTGATTCCCAAATATGTACATATATTGAGGCTACTGTGAATTGGATAATTTTCCTAATTTCTCTTTTACTTGATTAATCACTGATATATAGAAATGTAATTGATTTATGGGTATTAATTTTATATCCCAGTATTTTGCTGAATTCATTTGTGAGTTCTAGAAGTTTTCTGGTGGAGTTTTTTTTTTTTTTTTGTGTGTGTGTGTGTGTGTCTTCTAAATAAAGAATCAAGTTGTCAGCAAAGAGTTGAAAGTTTGAGTTTTTCATTTTCTATTTGTATCTCTTTTATTAATTCTTCTAATTGTTCTGTCTAGAGTTTCAAGGACTATGTTGAATAGAAGTGGTGAAAGAGGGCATCCCTATCTTGTTCCAGTTTCTAGAGGGAATGATTTCAATTTTTCTCCATTTAGAATGATGTTGGCCTTGGGTTTAACATATACAGCTTTTACAATGTTGAGTTATGTTCCTACGTTCTCTAGTTTATGTAGTGTTTTGAACATGAATGTATGCTTCATTTTGTCAAATGCCTTTTCTGCATCTATTACAATAATCACATGATTCTTGTCTTTAAGTTTATTAATGTGATGAATTGTGTTTTAGATTTCTGTATGTTGAACCAAACTTGCATCCCTACTGAAACTCACTTGATCATGATGCACTATCTTCTAAATATGTTTTTGTATGTAATTTGCCAGTATTTTATCAAGAATTTCTGCATCTTGGCTGAGGTTGTGGCTCAGTGGTAGAATGCTTGTCTGGCACATGAGAGGCCCTAAGTTTGATTCTCAGCACTGCATATATAAAATAAAGGCACTGTGTGCATTTACAACTAAAAAAAATAAAAAATTAAAAAATTAAAAAAAAAAAGAATTTTGGCATCTGCATTCATCATGCATATTGGTCTGAAGTTTTCTTTCCTTGGTGTCTTGGTCTGGTTTTGGTGTCAGGGTGATGCTAGCTTCATAGAATGAGTTTGGAAGGGTTCTCTCCTTTTTTAATTCATGATATAATTTCAAGAGGATTGGTGTTTCTTACTCTTTGAATGTCTGGTAGAAATCTGCTGAGAATTGGTGTGGTCCTGGGCTTTTCTTTGTTGGTAGGCTTATGATGGCACCTTCAATTTCATTGCTTGAAAGTGATCTTTTCAAATTTTCTATATCTTCCTGATTTAATTTGGGTAGATCATATGTCTCTAGAAATTTGTCGATGTCTTTTTCTATTTTATTGGAGTAAAAATTTTCAAAATAGTTTCTGATTATCATGTGTATTTCAGTAGTGTCCATCATATTTCCTTTTCATCATGATTTAGTTTTCTCTCTCATTCTCTTAGTCAGCTTGGCTAACAGTTTATCAATTTTATTTATTTTTTCAAAGAACCAACTTTTTGCTTTGTAAATTTTTTAAAATTTTATTTTTTTGTTTCTATTTCATTGATTTTTACTCTAATTTTATTTATTTCCTGTCTTCTATTGCTTTTGGTGTTCATTTGTTTTTTTTCTAGGGCTTTGAGATGTAACATTAGGTTGTTTATTTGGTGAATTTCTATATTTTAATAAATGATCTTGATGCAATGAACTTTCCTCTTAGAATTTCCTTCATAATGTCCCAGAGATTTAGATATACTGTCTTGGTATTCTCATATACCTTTAAATATTTTTTATTTTATCCATGATTTCTTCTGCTTTTCATTGTTCATTCATTAGTATATTATGTAGTCTACAGGTGTCAGAGTAGATCTATTTTTAATTTTATTGTTGATTTTTAATTTCATTCCATTATGCTCTGATAGGATGCCAGGTATCATCTCTATTTTTTTTTTTGTATTTGCTAAGCATTGCTTTGTGGTCTGAGATATGTTCTATTTTAGACAAAGAACCATGTGCTGCTAAAAACAAAGTGTATTCAGTCATTTGTGAATGAAATATTCTATATATGTCTGTTAAGTCTAAATTGTTAATTCTATTTTTAAATTCTATAGCTTCTTTATTTGGTTTTTATTTGGAAGATTTATCCAGTGATGAGAGAGGTGTGTTAAAATCACCCAGTATTATTGTGTTGTGGTATATTTGATTCTTGAAATTGAGAAGGGCCTATTTGATATACATAGATGTACCATTGTTTGGACCTTAAATATTTTTGATTGTTATGTCTTGTTGATGTATAATTCCCTTAAGCAGTATGAAATGACCTTCTTTGTCCCTTCTGATAAACTTTGGCTTGAAGTCCACATTATCTGATACAAGGATACAAACCCCTGCCTGTCTGAGATCCATGTGAAGGGTATGTTTTATCCCATCCTTTTACTTTCAGTGTCTGGATGTCTTTGCCTATGAGGTGAGTCTCCTAGAGACAGCATATTTTTAGGTCTTATTTTTTAATCCACTCTGCCAGTCTGTGTCTTTTGATTGATGAATTTAGTCTATTTACACTCAATGTTATTATTGAGAAATAATTTTTATTCCCTGTCAATTTTTGATTCGTTCCTGGTTTTTAATTTGAATTACTTTCTTCATTGATTGGTTATTCTTCTTACGTAGTTCCCACCTTTGCTGGTTTTTACTTTTCAGGCTTTCTAGTTTTAAATTTATTAACTTTTGTTTCTCATGGAACGTTTTTATTTCACTGTCCAACCTCCTGAATCTCATCCATTACAAACTACAATCTCTTGAAAAGTCTTTACTCGGGATAAGGATCCAACATGGCGTCGGGCGCGGAGAGATCAAGTCTCTGACCTCTTCAGCTGCGTGGGCATAGGGAGTCGTAAACTGTCTAAATGCTGTTTGCTCAGGATCACTAGGCAATGCTGAGCTGACGTGGATCTGGGGCGAACAGTTTGGGCCTCTCAGAACACACACCAAGCCCGGATTGGCTGCATTCAAGCTCCAGTTCCCCTGCTTCTCGTGACTTTGCACTAATGAACCCGCTGAAATAACTGGTCGGCCCTTCTGAACTTACAGAGGTAAAAGCCAACCGAGACTTCATAGGCAGTGGCCACAGGATTGAAACGGGGCTTGAGAGAGACAGTCAGGACCCACCCGTTATTTGGTCACCCGGCAAAGGGAAAGAACGGTCACCATTTGCATGGGATACCACCATGGCAGAGAACTGATGTCACGGGCGGTGGAGATAATTCATTGAAACCAGCGGCGACAGGTGTGTAATCCCCTAGCCATCCCTCCCCACACAGCGGGGAAACCTTAAGGGCCCCTCCCAGCTCTCCCGTAAGGGTCCCTCCCAGCTCTCCAGTGAGCGTGATAGCCAGACCGAGGGAATCAGGAGTGGCATGGGACTCGAGGCGCGGAACTCCCGGCTACTGCTACCACCAGTGCTGACAACTGAGGTCTCTTACACCAGCTACTGGAGGGCAAACAAATTCGCTGGGGATTCTCAGCCCCAAGCTCTACAAACTTAGGGTCTGAGGGAGGCAAACAGGGAGAGTGTGCCCAGGCGTTCATGAAAACAGAACTCCCAGGAGCAGCAGACCTGGCGTGTAGCCAGTATTGTGGTGAGCGTCACAGGTGAGCAGGGCCTGGCTTGAGGAAACACAAGAGAATGCCCTAGACACTCAGGATTGGAGACCCGCCCAGTCTGGGAGGAAGAGCTGCTGCACAGTGATTGGTTCACCTATTGAGAGGAGAAGCTTGGCCCAGTGGGCACAGCTCCACCTACTGGAAGAAAAGTTAATCGAACTCTATGACTGCATTTATTATTGTTATTATTATTATTATTATTATTATTTTATTTTGGTTTTTTTCTTTCATTTTCATTTTCTTTTGTTGTTGTTCTTTAACATTTTTAAATGTTTTTAATTTTTTTTAATTTTTTAAATTTTATTATTATTATTATTATTTTAAATTTTAATTTTCTTTTTTTATTATCATTATTTTAAAAAAATTTTTTTCTTTCTTTCTTTATTTTCTATTTTTTTCTCTTTTGTCTTTTCATTTCTTTTCAATTTTCTTATTCCCCCTTCCTTGAATTCTACCTGCATACTCTCATTCTCTTTAGTGACTTCTTCCCTTCCCTTCTAATATCTTTCCTCCCAAGCATCAAATAAATTTATAAGAGTAAACAGTAACTCAGCAGTCAAACAGAACAAGAAGTAACATGAGCAGCATAAAAAAGCAAGGAAGAAAAGGAGTACAAACAATGAAGGACAGCCTAAATATTCAGGAGGACCTAGAGTCATCAGAAAAATGGTCATATAAAGAACTCAAGGAATACCTTAGACACATGGAATGGAACCTTAAAGAGGATACGAGACAGCAAATCCAAACAGTGAAATAACACATTGAAAATGAATTACATAAACAGATAAAAGAAGAAGTTAAGCATATTTATCAGGAGATAGAGATTATAAAAAAAATCAAACAATAATTCTAGAAATGAAGGAAACGATAAACCAAATTAAAAACTCAACTGAGAGTATCACTAACAGAGTGGAGCAAGTAGAAGCCAGAATGTCAGATAATGAAGACAAAATATATCATCTTGAAAAGAGTCTAGTCAACTCAGAAAGGCTGGTAAAAAATCATGAGAAAAACATCCAAGAGATAGGAGATAACATAAAAAAACCAAACTTACGACTCATCGGGATAGAGGAAGGTACAGAGATTCAAACCAAGGGAATGAGTAACCTGCTGAATGAAATAATTACAGAAAACTTTTCAGACATAAAAAAGGAAATGGATATACAAATTGTAGATGCATACAGGACACTGAGCACACAAAATCACAGTAGACCAATGCCAAGACATATTTTTATGAAGATAGCCAAAATACAGAACAAAAAGAAAATATTAAAAGCTACAAGAGAAAGGAGACAGATTACATTCAGGGGTAAACCAATAAGGTCAACAACGGATTTTTCATCACAGACGCTGAAAGCGAGAAAATCCTGGAACAATGTATTTCAAACACTGAAAGACAATGGATCAAAAAAATTGTGCACCATGATCAAGTAGGATTCATCCCTGGGATGCAAGGATGGTTCAATATATGGAAATGAATAAATGTTATTCACCACATCATTAGACTTTAAGAAAAGAACCATATGATCATCTTGATAGACGCAGAAAAAGCATTCGACAAAGTACAGCATCCCTTTATGTTAAAAAAAAAACATAGTTTTTATTAGAAAAACTAGGGATAACAGGAACTTTCCTTGACATTGTAAAAGCTATCTATGCTAAGCGTCAAGCTAGCATCATTCTGAATGGAGAAAAATTGAAGGCATTCCCTCTAAAATCTGGAACAAGACAGGGATACCGTCTATCACCACTTCTATTCAATATTGTTCTCAAAAGACTGGCCAGAGCAATTAGACAGACAAAAGAAATTAAAGGCATAAAAATAGGAAAAGAAGAACTTAAATTATCACTATTTGCAGATGATATGATAATATATCTAACAGACCCAAAAGGGTCTACAAAGAAACTGCTAGAGTTAATAAATGAATACAGCAAAGTGGCAGGATATAAAATCAACACGCATAAATCAAAGGCATTTCTGTATATCAGCGACAAAACTTCTGAAATGGAAATGAGGAAAAACACTCCATTCACAATATCCTCAAAGAAAAAAAGATACTTGGGAATCAACCTAACAAAAGAGGTGAAAGATTTATACAATGAAAACTACAGAACCCTAAAGAGAGAGAGAGAAGAAGATCTTATAAGATGGAATAATGTACCCTGTTCATGGATAGGCAGAACTAACATCATCAAAATGGCAATATTACCCAAAGTTCTCTACAGGTTTAATGCGATGCCAATCAAAATCCCAATGGCATTTCTTGTAGAAATAGAGAAAGCAATCATGAAATTCATATGGAAAAATAAAAGACCCAGAATAGCAAAAGCAATTCTAAGCAGGATGTGTGAATCAGGCGGTATAGCAATATCAGATTTCAAACTATATTACAGAGCAATAGTAACAAAGACAGCATGGTACTGGTACCAAAACAGGCGGGTGGACCAATGGTACAGAATAGAGTACACAGAGACTAATCCGCAAAGCTACAACTATCTTATATTTGATAAAGGAGCTAAAAGCATGCAATGGAGGAAGGATAGTATCTTCAACAAATGGTTTTGGGAAAACTGGAAATCCATATGCAACAAAATGAAACTGAATCCCCTCCTCTTGCCATGCACAAAAGTTAATTCAAAGTGGATCAAGGAGATAGATATCAAATCAGAGACTCTGCGTCTGATAGAAGAAAAAGTTGGCTCTGATCTACATATTGTGGTATCGGGCTCCAAATTCCTTAATAGGACACCCATAGCACAAGAGTTAATAACAAGAATCAACAAATGGGACTTACTTAAACTAAAAAGTTTTTTCTCAGCAAGAGAAACAATAAGAGAGGTAAATAGGGAGACTACACCATGGGAACAAATTTTTACTCCTCACACTTCAGATAGAGCCCTAATATCCAGAGTATACAAAGAACTCAAAAAATTAGGCAATAAGACAACAAATAACCCAATCAACAAATGGGCCAAGGACCTGAACAGACACTTCTCAGAGGAGGACATACAATCAATCAACAAGTACATGAAAAAATGCTCACCATCTCTAGCAGTCAGAGAAATGCAAATCAAAACCACCCTAAGATACCATCTCACTCCAGTAAGATTGGCAGCCATTATGAAGTCAAACAAGTGCTGGCAAGGATGTGGGGAAAAGGGTACTCTTGTACATTGCTGGTGGGACTGTAAACTGGTGCGGCCAATTTGGAAAGCAGTATGGAGATTCCTGGGAAAGCTGGGAATGGAACCACCATTTGACCCAGCTATTGCCCTTCTTGGATTATTCCCTGAAGACCTTAAAGGAGCATACTACAGGGATACTGCCACATCGATGTTCATAGCAGCACAATTCACAATTGATAGACTGTGGAACCAACCCAGATGCCCTTCAATCGATGAATGGATAAAAAAAAATATGTGGCATTTACACACCATCAAGTATTACACAGCACTAAAAAATGACAAAATCATGGAATTTGCAGGGAAATGGATGGCACTAGAGCAGATTGTGCTTAGTGAAGCTAGCCGATCCCTAAAAAACAAATACCAAATGTCTTCTTTGATATAATGAGAGCAACTAAGAACAGAGCAGGGAGGAAGAGCAGGAAGAAAAGATTAACATTAAACAGAGACATGAGGTGGGAGGGAAAGGGAGAGAAAAGGGAAATTGCATGGAAATGGAGGGAGACTCTCACTGTTATACAAAATTATATATAAGAGGTTGTGAGGGGGATGGGAAAATAAACAAGGAGAGAAATGAATTACAGTATATGGGGTAGAGAGAGAAGATGGGAGGGGAGGGGAGGGAGGATAGTAGAGGATAGGAAAGGTAGCAGTATACAACAGTTACTAATAGGGCATTATGTAAAAATGTGGATGTGTAACCGTTGTGATTCTGCAATCTGTATTTGGGGTAAAAATGGGAGTTCATAACCCTCTTAAATCTAATGTATGAAATATGATATGTCAAGAGCTTTGTAATGTTTTGAATAACCAATAAAAAAAAGAAAAGAAAAAGAAAAGTCTTTACTCTTACAATATGGGAATGAACTATTTTTTGGAGGGTGGGGGCAACCAGGGCTTGATCCCAGAGGTGTAACCGATGAGCCATATCTCTAGTCTTTTTCTTTTTTTTTTTGAGACAGATCTCACTAAATTGTTGAGGATGGCTTTGAACCTGTGATCCTACTGCCTTAGCATCTTGAGTTATGGAATTACAGATGTACAACACCACACCCAGGAGGAAAGTACTATTAACTAGAAACTTTGTTCCTTGTATTTTGGAAGGCATTCTCCTTAATAAGGTATAGAAATAGCAGAAATTTGCTTGATATTTTATCATTTTTGTAAAACCATTTCAATCTCCAAATAGGAGAATATATTTTGACCTTTACTATTAGTCACTGGTTTTTAAAGGATTTTTATTGTTTTCTTTCATGATGACATTCTTCATTCTGTGAAGGCCAATGACATAAGCAGAAGGTATTAGACTCAGAAAAAACAGGATTCTAACAAATATCAGTCTCTATCCAAATTAATAAAAGTCTTATTCCACCACAGGGAAAAACGCTATATGTGAATAATTACCATGAGACAAACCAGTTTTTAGTAGAATAAGATGTGAGTTGCTCAGGCCGTGTGCCAGCATTGGTTTTACACACAGATGCTAATCTAAGCTCTTAAAATTAATTCAGATACTCTTCTAGAATGTGACCCTTTTTGTGTTAATTTAACATATATGTACCCTATTTGAAAAATAGAGAATAAACACTAGTGTTCTCATGGGGGTGAGAATGAAAAGGAAGTGCAAAAGATATCTGATGCATAATGCTGTGTTTAATGTACCAAAAACTGCAGTTTTTCTCAAGCAAGTTCAATCATAGAACCCTCCATTTTTTTCAGTAAAGAATATGCATTAAAGATAGTTCTTTTTGTTTCTCATAAGAGGTTTAGTTGGGTATGTAAAAATAAAGCCATTATTTCAGTATCCTAATATTCATTTGTATTACTGGTAACCTAAAAGCCCAATATGGTTTCAGTGAAAAAGACAATCAGTAGGGAAAGTATCCTCCACAGTATTCTGTGTTAAGAACAATAATTATTTTTCTTTTAGAATTCTAAGGCCAGAGAAATACTAAAATCTATAATGAGTAGTACACAAAACTGATTTATTATGTCTGGGTAGTACTTGGTGTAGGTGTGTGATGGGAATTCTGCAGTCTTAAGAGGAAATTAAATTCAGAGTGCTTTTGTGAAATTGATTTTTTGTTTTAAGGAGAAATATTTTATTGATACTCACCTGCCACCATCCATCCTCATGTCCAAGGGGCCATCCTTCCGAAGGGAAAAACCTCTTTCAGGAGCATCAAGTTGCATGGAGGAACACCCAAGATCCAAAAGAACTCCATTCAAAGTCCCTGGCTGCACTCCGGCTTTCATTAATAAGTCTTCTGCCTGGCTGAACTGGCCTAGCATAGCTCGGATCTGCTTACTGTAAATAAACCCAGGAGACAGAGAAAACACTCCTATTATATTAAAGTGTTTCTTAAAGAGAGCACATTCTATTATTAGATAATTTAATCAATATGTATTTACTGAGTATCAACCACATGGCTAGTGCAATACAAAAAAACATATGGATATGGAAACTATATATCTTAGTTTCAAACACCAGAGCTGATTTCATGTAATCTTATTCTTATAAATAAACACAATTTATTATATACCATTGGGAAGGTATACAATAGCTCATAAATCAGAAATCATAAAAAATTCATAAATTAGAAAAATTCCTTTGTCAATCCAGATTTTTAATTTTAAATAGTTTTAAATCTATTTTAAAATCTATCATATGGGTAGGAAAAAGAAGCATATGCTATTTTATCAAAAGAATTACATTAATGAATAAGACAGTTAAAATACAATAAATAATAGAACAAGAATCATATAAAGAAAATATGATATATATACACAATGGAATATCACTAAGCCCCCCCTCCCACACACAAAAAAGAAATCCTATCATCTTCAACAATATGGATGGAAGTGGAGATCAGTATGTTAAGTTAGTCAGGCACAGACAAGTACTGGATGATAGCACTCATATGTGGGACATAAAATACTTTTCAATATAGTAGAATGGTGCTTATTGGCAATGGAGGAGAGTTGGGTGGAGGAAGGAAATGTGAAAAGGTTGATCAATGGGCACTAAATTATAGATAGGAGCAAGATGTTCTGGTGTGCAGTAGGATGCCTATAGGTAGAATAATGTACTGTATATTGCAAAAAGCTGGAAGAAAAAAATTTGAGAGTTGTCACAATAAAGAAATGATAAATGGTTGAGCAGATAGATATGTTTAACCTGATTTAAACATTGTAATATCTTTATATATTTATATACATATATATGTATTTACATACATATATATGTATTGAAACATTGCATACTATCCCAAAATATGTAAAACTTTATGAGCCAGTTAAACATAAATTTAATTCAAAAAACAGAAATCAGAAAAGGCATGTCATATAAGTTCAATCCAACCATTTTAGTTTTCTTCATGATTTTCCTATAATTTAGGATGGGGTGCTATGCAGCTACACATTGGAGAAATGAAACTATGACTAAAATAAATGATTTCTTGAAGAGGCAGTGTTTTATATCTCAGCAGAAATTCTGAAGTGATTGGAACATTCAGAATTAACTCAGGCAAGGAGTTAGGATCACCTTGTTGTTAGGCTAATTCTCTTTCCTACACAAAGGGAGATGCTGTCTTCAGGGTTCCTCAGGAGCCCCAGGGCCTTAGGGCAACTGGCATTCATTTTGGAAGGGGAATGAGAAAAAAATAGGGCAGCTCTAAAGATGTCATTCCTCCGAGTGTAAAGGAAGATGGAGTGAGGTTGGATTTCAACAATGTTGGGAAATTCACACTTATATATTTGCTTACATATTAATGATGTTTACAGGGAACTTCACAGTTCATTGTTTCATTTTTATTAAATACTGTGATTTTTTAATTTAACTCACCAAATAGATATTGATTATCTTCTGTATGTCAGTGATTATGCTATGTAAAGGATATATAAAGGGTATATGAAGATTAATAGAGTATGTCTTTTGGAGCTTTGAGCTGAGAGAAGCAAGATGTATAAATAGTTTACAAAATAATCTGAATGAAGCAAATGATAAACAGATGAGCAAATTGCCCTGTTTTTGGAAAATATGAACGCTAATATTAGCATTGGAAACCCTGAAACAATTAAATCTTGCCACTGAAAAGCAACTCACAAGTTATTTATGCCAATAAATTAAGAAATATTTTAATCATCCCCCAATCCAATATTACTGCTAAGTAATGGGGAAAGGGAGGAGAAACAGTCTAAATTCCTTTCTTTTCACTACATTGGTGAAGAAGGGATTCCCATTCAAAGACTGTGGAGATGGTTAAAAAGACAATAATGAACACCAGAATTCATAAACTGCATGTATTCACAACCTAGGAGAAGAAGACAAATTATGCATGTCAGGTCACACCGATTATACTCAACAGAGTGAACAAGCAGGGGCTGTGCTATTAAGAAGTTGGAGTGCCCCCTGGTTCCTACAGGTGGATGTGATTGGTTTGTTTAAACAGAGACTGGTAGGGATCTGAACGTGCTAATCAATAACTGGCAGAAATGGTGCCTGATGCTTATAAAAAGAAGGGTTATTTGGCTAGGGAATCTTACCTACAAAAGCATCATTAGAAGGAAATCTTATGGTTAGATCATTTGGGGAAAAATCATTTTACATATATTTAAGAAGTATATAAATATATATAGATATTATTATTATTATACATGCTGGGGATGTAGCTCAGTGGTAAAGCATGTGGTTAGCATGCAAGACTCTTGAGTTCAATCCCAAGCACCACATCAAAACTCAATACAAACCATAAAATGAAAAACAAAGAATTCACTATTGTTTTGTGAGTTTTTTCTAGTTGATGTCTGTTTCCTCACTACTTCTTTAACTTCTGTCTCTAGTATTACTCTATGTAAAATAAGTTGAAAACCTATGCCTTTCTCACATCTACCTTTAGCTAGTGTAAACAATATTTATTGGCTTTCTCTTTGTTGCCAATCTAGTCCAATAGGATCTCAAGATTCATCCTCATATTTTGGGAAAGACTGATCATATTCATGATGGTTTATATGTCTATAGCCCAGAAACTGGGCTATAGTACCCACTTATTTAATCAAACACTAATTTAGGTGTTACTATGGTTAACATCTACAATTAGTCGATTTTAAATAAAAGATACTGCCTTCAAGATGTTTGTTGGGTCTAACCCAATCAATTGAAAAGTCTTACAAGCAAAAACTAAAGTTTCCCAGAGGAAGAAAAAGTTTCTATTTCAAGACTGCAACTTCACCTTACCGAAGAGTTTTCAGCTTGCTGGTCTGCCTTACAGATTTTACATGTTAAGGCACACTGTCATGTGAGCAAATTCCTTGAAATAAGTCTCATATCTATATGTTAAAAATGTTTTAAATTATAATGTATATGTATGTGTGTACATATGTGTGTACACATGTATACTTATGTATATATGCTTACGTATGTATGCATACATACATACATAGTAGGGGATATATTTATATATCATATTTATGTATTTCCTACTAGTTCTGTTTCTCTGGAGAGTCCTGATGGATATAATATCTCAGCTCAAGAAACAGGCTTTTGGCCAGGTGCAGTGGCGCACGCCTGTAATCTCAGCAGCTCAGTAGGCTGAGACAGGGGGATCGCAAGTTCAAAGTCAACCTCAGCAAAGGTGAGGCACTAAGCAACTCAGTGAGATCCTGTCTCTAAATAAAATACAAAATAGGGCTGGGAATTTGGCTCGATGGTTGAGTGCCCTTGAGTTCAATCCCTGGTACTAAAGAGAGAGAGAGAGAGAGAGAGAGAGAGAGAGAGAGAGAGAGAGAGAGAGAGAGAGATAGGGTTTTGATTAGCTGCCATTATATTCTGTTCAGAGGATGGCATGTGTCACAATTCTGGCCAAAGAGATAAAAGAGATATTTCCTAGAGATTTGGGGAAAGACCATTCCTCTTTCTTCCATTGAACTACTGAAAAGAAAAGTTTTTCTGAATCTCACTAATATAAAAGAAGTACAAAGTGCTGATTATTGCTAGTAGGTCAGCAGATTAACAAGGGCATTGGGTTGAGTCTCATCTAAACCCCAACTTGCCTCTGAACTGAATTATATGAGTTGAAAATTACTTTTGGTATTGAAAACAGTTAATTTTTCTTCTTTTTACTTATGACTAAAAAACATCCTAACTGCTATAGATATCATGATTCTCAGTTCTCCTTTTCTTGTATCTTCAGCCAGTCTCCATATAAAAAATCTTTCACCAGGATAGTTGCTCTTTTATGAAGTTGTGCCAGTTTGCTTATATGACTAAGTCTGAATTCTACATAATCAACACAGAATAAATTCTTACTTCCCTTGTTCAACTATTATATTACTATAGCTCAAAATCAAATAGTTTTGGAATTTATTTCATTGTTGAGCTATACTAACTCTAACTTTTTAGTCTTTTTCACATGCAATGCTGCTATGCCTATTTCTTCTATTATATATCTGGCATTTTTGTTAATTGCTTTTTATCTAAGTACAATTTTTGCCATACGTATTTTCCTTTCCTGTTTTTGAGACAGGGTCTCACTAAACTGCTGAGGCTGGCATCATTTGATGCCAGCCTCCCAGCCATTAAGTTTTATTAGTCTGTAAGCACAAAGCAGAGACCATCGCTAGTTTGACCATTTTATTAATCCTCTTCAGCAAGGAATTTAGAGTGAGCCAGAATAGTGGATGAATGCATATTTTCATTTTAGGAACAATAAGATCAAACATTTGTAAAGTGCTTTTTATAGGCCAGAACTGGTGCTTAGTCCTTTATGCCTACAAACTTATTTCATACTCAAAATAACCCTATGAGGTAGGTGACTGACTCACCTCAGATAAGAAAACAAGTACAGACAGTGAAGTCAAGTCATACAGTTAGTAGGCAGTGAAATCAGAATATAAACTTAGTCCACTCTCACCCCTAAGTCCATGTTCTTAGTTACTACACAACATTAACATTACCTCTCATGTTTCTATTTACTATATTTCAGATTTCCAACTCTTCATTATTACAATCTTGTCCTTATGTACAAATTTATCTTACTTTTCTAGTAAGATAAATTTACTAAATAATTGTTTTTATTTGCCATTGTTTCATAGACGTAGGTCTGCAGATTCAAGTCTCACAAATATTTGCTGAATAGGAATTATCTACCATGTACTGGATACAAGAATATGAAAATGAATAAGAACATACAGTATAAAAGGGCACATCAACAAATATACATAAATCACCTTGGAGATAGTTCACTTTTTTAAAGTAATAGAGGTATAGTGGAAAGGGGGAATGACATATTGCTTATGTTTAAATCTTGGCTGTGCTACTTATTAATCCTGTGGTAATGGGTAAGTTAATCTTCTCAGTTTCAGTTTTCTTGTATCTCATGTTGCTTAATTTTTCCCTCTCTGAGTGCACCTAGTATGACAGAAATACCTTAAATTCTGATGTTAGAGTGAATCAGAACATGAGTATTCTTATGATTTAACCCCCAAATTCATTTTCTCATTTGTACTATGAAGACAATAGAACAATTTTAAACTTACACAGATTTTATGAAGGTTTATTAACTAACATATATAAGAATGTCAAGGCATTAAAAGGTCTTCAATAATATGACCTTTCTCTTCCTGCTTTAAGCTGTTTTTCTTTTCTCAGATACAGTTTTGTCACTGTGCTGCCAATGAGAGTTGTGAACAATGGTAAGAATTTGTCCCAAATATACCAACTGCACACTGAATATGACCTTTTGACTATGAAGAATTTTCTTTGACCTCTCTTAGGTACCATTATTTTTCTATATTTCTCCTTCCTCTATACCATGCCTCTGTTATACCAGGAGAATGGTTTACTTTTTAATGTCAATATTTACCACATAAAATTTTTCCATATGTACTTATATTCAAGATATTTTCATTATCATATTGATATGAGCACTGCTAAATATTATGAAATGATACCTTTGTCAGAGTATTTCTATAACTGTAGAGAAGAAATGAAAAGATATATATGCTCTGTATAATTTTCTAAAAATTTCTTGGTACAGCCCATAAATTTCTAAAAATTACTTGGCATAGCCCATAATATCACAGAAATCTTTTTCATTTTGTTTTTCCAGTCTTATTTCTCCTTCGGCTTCATTATGAATTGATTATATTGCTATACTTTCAAGCTCAGTGATCTTTTTTTTCTGTACTGTCTAATCTGACATAAATTTCTTTCAGTGAAATGTTTATTTCAGATAATATCAATACCATCTATGGAAGCTCCATTTTGATCTTTTAAAAAAGTCTTTCATTTTTCCATGTGAATTATACTTCAGTAAAGCTGTTAGCAAGAAAAAAAATCTTATTTTTGTTCCTCTTTTTCCTTGTGTTCTCCTTTATATTCTTGATTATCTGGAGCATATTTATAAAAAAAGTTTTCTTGTCCTTGTGTACATCACCTCTGTAATTTCTGGTTTGCCATCCCTTCACTGACTTATTTTTTGCATGTCTAGAAATTAATTGATTGAATCATTGACATTTTGAATTCAGTGTTGTCTCATGATAAATTTTCTGTTTCCTTAAAGTGTTAGACTTATGGGTCAATTTTATCTTTTAAAGGATTTTTTTAATTAAAAATAATGTTTTAATTTCTTTTAAAATTAAAGTTAATGTTTACATTGGATTAAACATATCTACTTCCGCAAACATGAAAATATTTTCTTTTAGCTTTCTGAAATGTACATTATCATAGTTTACAGTACTGTCCAACAGCATGCCAGAACTTCTTACTTTTACCTAACTATAACTTAGTATTTACTGACAACATTTCCCTTCCTTCATTCCTCTCTAGGCTCTTTAGCCTCTGGTAATGATACTTTCAACTTCTATGAAATCAATTATTTTATATCATACATATAAGTGAGATCATGTGGTAGTTTTCTGTCCATGGTTTACTTAAAAAAAAAAAGATCTCTATTTCCATTTATGTCGTTGCAAATGACAGCATTTCATTCTTTTTATGGTGAACAGTATTCCATTGTACTTAGTACCATATTTCCTTTATCCATTCATCAGATGAAGGACACTTAAGTTGTTTCCATTTCTTGGCTATTAGTGCTATAATAAACATAAGAAAGTAGATGTCTCTTCAACATACTGATTATATTGCCTTTAAATATATACCCAGTAGGGGACTGCTAGAGCATATGATAGTTCTATTTTTAAGCTTGTGAGGAACCTCCACACAGTTTCCATAATGGCTTTACAAATTTCCAGTTCCACCAACAGGGGACCAAGGTCTTCCTTTTCTCTACATCCTCATCAACACTTGCTATCTCTTGTCTTTTTAATAAAATTGCCATTGTTACTAAAGTGAGGTGATATTTGAGGTGAAGTTTTACTTCATATTTTCAATTTTCTTAAAACCTTTGACAGCACTACCTTTATTAACCATTGTCTTTTGTTTTAAGAAATACTTTTAAAAATTAATTTATCATTCATTCACTGTTCACATATTGACTTAAAGTTTATTTTAGAAATGATAAAATACAATTATATTTATATTTCTCAGTACCTTGTAAAAGATTTATTCAGTGGAAAAATCTTTCCCTGTTTTGGAATGATGATTAAGCAGCTCCTAAAAGTTTTGCACTCACTCATATGCAGTATGACCATTGTGAGTTTTAAACACAGTTCAGTTTTTACATTGCTCAATTATAAAAACAAATGCCAAAAGGATATCTACTGAGCAGAGTCTAAATATTGGTTACTTTTCTAAGCATGTAAGATACAGATAAAACCCCTAATGACTGCAGAACTTTTGTTATTAAGAGACAATAAAAATCAATACAATCAGAATCTTCTCTATGTATCTACAGGAGTTTAAATTAACAAGATCAATTCTTTGACTGAGAAAAAGATAGAAAGGTTTTTATGATCAATTATTATGATCATCTGCTTAAAAAACAGAAATAAAAGCATCTAAGACTTATTTAGCTCTCTATCTAAAGATCTATTAATTTATAAGTGGAAGGTAAGTGCTAATAAATTGAGCTTTATAGAATACAAATAAGAGAGTTCAGAACCCATCAAGGTAGGCTATGCCACAAAGTGGGATCCTAAATTTCTAAAATAAGACAAAAGTAGTAACAGGGTAGACAAATAAAAAATAGATCATTAAGGTACAAGGTTCACTTTCTAATCAGCTTAAGCCTTATTGTATTACTAGGATGATATGGTCTTAGATTAATTGTCAGAAACAAGAGTAAATAGAACCTGGAAGAAGATATCTCCCAGATTCTCAAATTAGCTCCATGATTTTTCAAAAACAATGTTATAACGAATATTTAAAAATACCTGATGGATATGGAGGTCAGACCAAATATAATACTCTAGGAAATATATATACTAGAATCAGACCTACAGGATATGGAATAGTTATTAGAATGAACTATAAAATAACTAATTAACTTACTCAAGAAAACAAATAAAAAAATACATAATTTCAGCCCAGAAATGGGTCTATAGAAAATAGT
This sequence comes from Ictidomys tridecemlineatus, assembly GCF_052094955.1. Taxonomy (NCBI): domain Eukaryota; kingdom Metazoa; phylum Chordata; class Mammalia; order Rodentia; family Sciuridae; genus Ictidomys; species Ictidomys tridecemlineatus. The sequence goes on from NC_135480.1 coordinate 35,582,897, forward strand.
AAAATGAAAATAAGGTCAAATAGGAAAAAGAAAATGATAATAATTGAAAATAAATTTCAACAAATGGGGTTAAGAACAACTCAGAGGCACTACCATGAGAGCTGAGATCCAGCGCAGGTGGCTCACAACAACCCAAATGGAATCCAGGATACTGCAGACACTGCCAGAGCCTAGCCTTTGGCAAAGTACTTCCCCTTCCAACCAGCAGACTACCATGGGAGGTCAAGTCCAGCAGCCTGGATCCACCCACTCCAACTTAAGCAGGTTCCAGACCCAGTATGCAGTAGCATCCGTTGAGGGACACTGGTAGAGTCTGGAAGCCCAACAGGTACAGACAATCTGCACAGGTATTACAAGAATATAGGGAAGAAATTGTAATATCTCACATCTACACTGCAAGAAAGGAAGACACATAGACAACATGAAAAAATAAGGTAGGAAAGTGCCCCAAACAAACACTTATACATGTTGTGATTACCATAATAAGTTCAAAGGAAGAATTAATGTATAAAAAATACACAAGAGAAGGAGAAAATAAAATAATTAACAAAAAGACAATAAAGAAAAGAAAAGGGAACATAGAACAAGTTAGACAAAAAATAAACAGGAATATGTTAGGAGATTTAAACCCAAGCATATCAATAATTCTATTAAATATCACTGGACTAAATATTCTAATTAAAAGACCGGTAGTATTATATTTGATTTTAAAAGTCCAACAATCAGCTGCTTATAAATGACAAAATTAAACATTAGGACATAAAAAAGTTAAATGTGAGATACGAAAAAAATGCCATACAAACACGAAACAAAAATAGATGGTATAGTGTTAACAAAATGGACTCTAAAACAGAAAACATTACTAAATGTGAAAAGAATATTATCAAGACAAAAGCATGACAATTATACATGTGCACCTACCTAAGTAGTTTCAAAGTATGTAAACAAAAGCTGATAGAAGCAAATGCAGATAGACAAACACAAAAATTGTAGATTTTTAAATGTTTCTCAATATAGACAGAATAATAAGAAAATATTTAAAACACAATTAAAAAGTTTCATATAACTGACATATAAACAAAACTCCACATTTCATGGTTGATGATAATGTCTTCTGTTGAGCCTTTTGTTGATTCCTTTGGCACTCTGTACATGCTACTTTGTAATGTGATCTATCTTTTATATATGAATACTACTATCTCTGTAGATAAAGCATTAATCTCTTAACGGTCCTATGGACAATTATATACTGTTTTTTGGCTATTTGTTTTGTGTCTTCAGCACTGAAATGATTTTTTTGATGAAAGTGTTAATAAATCAAAAAACAATTTAAAAAGTCATCAAAGAGTACTTAATAATAACCAATTCAACATCTTTTTTAATCACCTATCTGAATATGATCAAAGTATTAAGAAAGAGATGTAATACATAGAGTATACCTATGTGTACTTTAGAGAGGCAAATAAATGCAGTGTACATAAGGTTTAATGAATATAATTGTTATAAGGGCATAGTTTTAGACAGTTATCTTTCCTATTTCTTAAAGAAGCTTTAAGGAGCCATCTTACAACAGAAAACCGGAGTATGTTTTTAATATTTTTCTTCATGATATCTTGCTACCTACAATATCATGGAAAAGCTTAAGTATACTCAAAGGAAAAAATACTAGTATGTTGTAGTAACAAATAAATAAAATAATAAAATAAAAGCCAAGAAATTAGGTAAGATTAATTTATACAATGAAGAAGAAAACTTTGAAGTGTTTTAAAATGAAGAATGACATTACAATCATAATATTATTCAAACAAAATTCCTTTTGGAGAATTGCTTTTACTCTTCTAGGAATTTTTTTCCCAGTACAAATACATTTAATTTAATATGCACAAAGATTTAATTATGCACAGAATGGTTTTCTCTAAGTAATGACTGTTTTGTAGCATTTACAACATGGCCTTTAAACAACTCCTTCTATGATTTCTAACATATCTGGCTTCCATATGCTAGATAATTTTGCTCCTATAATACCACATCCTTATCTATTGTTTTAGAAAGTTTAGTGTGATAATTATAATAAGAAGTGACCATCTCTCTGAGGCATCACTTTCTAATATATTCTGAATTTAAGAACTGAGATATTGGGGCTGGGGATGTGGCTCAAGCGGCAGTGTGCTCGCCTGGCATGCGTGCGGCCCAGGTTCGATCCTCAGCAAACATAAAAACAAAGATGTTGTGTCCACCGAAAACTAAAATAAATAAATAAATAAATATTTTTTTAAAAAAAACTGAGATAAATTTAACCTTTAAATATTGAACACTATGCATATACTCTGTCAAAATACCCTACTTTTGTGGCTTGGATATGAGGTATTCCCCTCAGAAAGCTCCTGTGTTAATACCAAGAGCAAAAAAATGGTTAGATTATGAGAACTACAATTTCATCAGTGGATTAATTCATTTGATGGGTTAATAAATTGATGAATTGCTGGATAGTTATTGTAGGTAGATGGAGTATAGCTGGAGAAAATGGGTCACTGGGGTTGTGCACGGGGTGGGGGACCTTATATATTTTGTCCCTGGTTCCTTCCAGTCTCTGCTTCCTGACTGCAATAAAGTGAGTACATTTCCTCTACCATGCCCTTCCTCCATGATGTTCTGCCTCTGCTGGGAAGCCAAAGCAATGGAGACAGCCAATTATGGACTAAGACCATGAAACTGAAAGCCCACAATAAATGTTTCCTCTCTATGTTTTTCTTATAGGGTATTTTGGTCACAATGATGAACAGCTGACTAATACATCCACTAATTCTATTAATCAGAAAATTTTTAAATATCACAACTTAAAACTTCAATAGTCTTGAATGCTTAGCAACATTGAAGCACAATGTTTGGATGGCCTACAGAATTCATGTTTAAAGATGTCAGGTGATTTAATCTAGCTGTCTCTAAGGATGAATATCAACAGTACATGAACAATGTTTACAAATTATATAGATTTTTTGACCCACTCAAGGAATCAACATCAAGACAAAATCAGTTGCATTTTGCAGATTTTCCTGAGGAGTTCTCATTCTTCTTTAAGAAACAAAGGTTGGTAAACTCTTGAGACTGATGACAGCTTCTATATATTAAATATGCAACAATGGACATGATGAAAATGAGTAGGAAATATCAAACAGACTTACTATTATGGTAAAGGAAAATGGTTGTCATATAGCACAAAGTATAGCAGATGCTAGGAACCCTGAAGCTTGGTAAGTGGATATAAGTGCCACCCCCCAACCCAGAGAGAAGACAGAAATTCTATTTACATCAATTAGACCTTACTTCTACTATGCCAATTTTATATGACCAGTTCTTCTACCCTAGTATCTCCTAATGGGTAGACTTTTAAAATGGCATCAAACATTCAATTTAAACAAAGAAAAAAATCATTACATACAACCAAGTATCTAAATATGAAAGGAAGATGCATAATAGAAATTCAATGATTTTCAAATAAAGAGACCAGCCATAAACTCTTTTATAGCCCACTGAATCTGGGGTTTGAATTTTAATTTATATTTTTTACTCCATTCTATGTATATATTCTTTTCACAAAATGTTTATTTGTTAAAAAGTCAAATTGATGCTCTACAAAAACACACGTTTATCCTATAGTTTTGAATACTTATTGGTCATGCTGCTGTCAACTACTAAAAATATTGAAATGACACATTCAGGGAAGGAAAAGAAAGTAAGCAAAACTTTTATTCTGTCGGTGGTTCTAATTAACTTCAAAATTTGGTGTGGTTATTACATAAGATTGCAAGAATATTACAGCAAATAGTTAATGGTTTTAGTCTAAAGAAAAAAATAAACTTTTTGCCTCTGGTTGAGGGGAGAGCTCATTAAAATTTAAAATTGGTAGTGTGAGTTTTAGTGGATTGTCATTTCTTTTTTTAAGTTCAGTAGGCATAAGTAAAATTCAATCCCTCTGTAAATGCAAATTAATGAACAAGGTATGTTTCAGAAGAAAATTTGTATTATCCATAGTATTTTCCAGTGACTTCTCTCTGAAAGGGAATTTCTTTATATGCTGAGTTTTAGTCCCATGACCACTGCATATCTTTTCTCATTTTAAAAGATTATACAAGTGGATATATATATGAAATAGTCTGCCAGGAGACACATGAATTTAGTGTATTAGATAAATTTTAATTGCCATTATTTTACAAAGAGAGATTGGGTGATTAGATTCAAACTTGAAAGTGCAATACAAGGATAATGCTTAGGATTTCATATGTTTTGTTGGGTTAATGTTGCCTGATATACCATTGCTTTATGGACTATAAGATTTAATTCCTATGGTATTAAATCATAAAATAATTTTAGATGTAGTCCAGTATACTGAAATTTATATCTTTAATTAATTTAGTAACATTAATAAGAACATAGCACACAAATAATGAAAAAAGAATTTAAATAGCTGACTACTGTGATTATTAAGTAGATTTTATTATTCAAAGATTACCAACTACAGGTACAAAATATATTGTTAGTAAAAATACTCTATTTTGTAAAATTAAATAAATTATTCAGAAATTTGGAGGCTATTGCAGGATCATGTGTATAAACCTGGAGGCTGTGTGTTGTCGTATTAAAATACCACTGATTGGCCATGATAGATTTAATCAACTTTATATAATTTCTAAATCAAATCCTATATTGCATAGCAGAAAGTAAAGCCTTTCATAGCACTGTAAATATGAAAATAATTTTATTTAAAAATGATTTTATCTAAGAACATATTTTCTTTCAGGAAATCCCACAGGAAGGTTCCTTATAATTCTAATGCAGTCAGAAAATTAAAAGAATAATTCAGCCGGACATAGTGGTGCATGCCTGTAATCCCAGCGTCTCCGGTGGGATGTACCAAAAATAAAAACTAAAACCAAAACAAAATAATTCACCCATTTTTTTAGATTTAAATTTTCAAATAATATTCTTTTCTATACAGATAAAATGCTTTTGAGATTTTTAAGAAAATCAGCAAATCATTCTGTTGCAGACATTTTCTGTATATTTCTGTCTCAGGTACTATGCATTAGATACTAGGTAACAAAGTAAAACATATTGCCTATTACCAAAGAGCTCATGGTAAATAATACCAGTAAACAACTTTATGATATACAGAATGCTTTGTGACTTTCAATACAATCCCATAAATTATATAAAGTAGACATTTTAATCTCAAATGGCAATTATAGAAACTTGGGTTCAGAGAATATTTTTCTTAATTATTTTTCTATCAAGTCATGTAGCATACTTAATAGAGAACAGAATGAATGCTCAATAAATATTTGATAATGAGAGAATAAAACAACTGCTCAAGGTCACAAAGTCAATAGTAGAAGGCTAAGAATTAAACTCAGGTGTAAGTTAATTTCAAGATCAAGATGTCAAATAATTACTGTGGACAGCTTTAGAGGGTTGATTCAGGGCATATGTTTGTACCTCTGTGATGAATCTGATTCAACAACTTCTTATTACAGTAATTCTTGAACTATGTATACATTTATTTTTAAAAGTGAAGTGGCATGCTAGGAGAAAAAGTCTATTCACTGCTCTCATTTTAGTATCGTCTAGGAGGACAGAGGACAGTAAAGAAACTACTGAGGAATCTGAAAAGGAATTACAGAGATCTACCATCTATATTACCAAAGGTGATGGTTAGGTCACTGGCAGTTATGAGACAGAAATCATCTGCCTGATGACAAATCTTATTGTGTGCTTAAGAACTAGAACAATCTAAATATCATTCTTGAGTTAGAATTTACCAGGTTAGCCTTATACCAGCACAAATAGGTTTCTTAAAGGGACCACAAATCTCAGCTTAAAAAAACAACATCTAAAATAACATGATTTTCAACAAGTACTCAAAGGAATTAATTCAAATTTTGGTGTCAATTATTTAGGTTATTTTATTTTTGTTTTAATGATTTAGAAATAATACTTATTGAAAGACAACTGAGGGATCTTTTGTTAGGTGTCAAAATCTGAAAAAATGATATGTTACTAGATAAATTTTTCCTGTAGGTGGGCCTACTTAAGTGTTATAAAATGCCAGGACTTGATTTAATCTCTAAAATACCAGGAACATTTAAATGATTGTTAGATGTTAATAGAAAAAATTTATTGAAACTTTACCATGTGACATGTACTATTTTAAGCATTTTCCTTATATTAAAATATGATTTTCAAAGATTCTTATGAATTAAGTAGTATTTCCTCATTTTACAAATGGGATTACTAATGCCAGAGGACATATGAGATTTCTTGCAGAATACATGGCTACCAAATAGTTGAACTGGGATGCTAGCTACGGCAGTCTGTGCTATTAAGCATTATATCATATTGCTCCTGTAGAGTTCTCAAGTCCAATGGTACAAATGACAGCTACCATTGGCATCTTCATTCACTGAGTAGCACATGTTGACCTAAGGGGTTGTTCTTTAATATTTCATTTACATCTTAAAAAACCAATAATCTTTGAGGTAGTTAATACTACACCTATTTTACACATCAGGAAACTGACTTAGAATGTTGAAATAATCTGTCCACTCTCACAGGTATGCAGGCTGAGAGTCTAACCCTGTTTTCAACACCTCTATTTTTAGAACACCTTGGTTGTGGCTCAGTGGTAGAACGTTTGCCTTGCCTGTGTAAGCACTAGCACCACATAAAAACAAATAAAACAAAATAAAGGTATTGTATCCATCTACAATTAAAATATATATATATATATATATGAAAAACATTGCAATATTATGAAGTATACAGAAATATATATACACACAGAAATATATATATATATATATATATATATATATATATTACTTCTGAGACTGCAATTCATTCTGTATATTTTGCTTAAAAAGACTTATTTTTTAAAAAATATTTCTTCTTTAGTTATACACAATACCTTTATTTTGTTTATATTTTTATGTGGTGCTGAGGATCCAACCCAGGGCCTTGCACATGCTAGGCGAGTGCTTTACTGCTGAGCCACAACCCCAGCCCCTTCAAAAGACTTTTGAAAACAAATAATCCAATCAATAAGTGGGCCAGGGACCTGAACAGACACTTCACAGAAGAGGATATATAATCAATCAACAAACATATGAAAAAATGTTCAACAACTCTAGCAATTAGAGAAGTGCAAATCAAAACTACTTTAAGATTTTACCTCACTGCAGTCAGAATGGCAGCTATTAAGAATACAAACATCAGTAAGTGCTGGCAAGGATGTGGGGGAAAGGACACACTCTTACATTGCTGGTGGGACTGTAAATTGGTGCAGCCAATCTGGAAACCAGTATGGAGAATCCTTGGAAAACTGGGAATGGAACCACCATTTGACCCAGCTATCCCACTCCTCAATTTATACCCAAAGGACTTAAAAACAGCATACTACAGGGACATAACCACATCAATGTTTATAGCAGCACAATTCACAATAGCTAAACTGTGGAACCAACCTAGATGCACTTCAATAGATGAATGGATAAAGAAACTGTAGTATTTATACACAAGGGAATATTACTCAGCATTAAAAGAGAATAAAATCATGGCATTTGCAGATAAATGAATGGAGTTGGAGAATATAATGCTAAGTGAAGTAAGCTAATCCCAAAAAACCAAATGCTGAAAGTCTTCTCTGATATAAGGAGGCTGATTCATAATGAATAGATGAACTTTAGATAAGGCAAAGGAGATGGAGGGGAAGGAGGGGGGATGGGGGTAGGAAAGATGGTGGAATGAGACAGACATCCTTACCCTAAGTATGTGTATGAAAACATAAATAGTGTGACTCTATTTTGTGTTCAACCACAGACATGAAGAATTGTGTTCTATTTATGTAATACGAATTGAATTGCATTCTGCTGTCATATATAACTAGTTAGAATAAATAAAATTTTAAAATCTAAAGAAAAAAAGACTTTTGATTGGAGCCTCTTTACAAGGAGAAAAGAAAAGATGGAATTGGAAAAAATTTTAATATGCAGAATTATTTATCTTTAAAGAGTTTTCCTAGTAAATCTATATCAAATATTAATTAGTCATTCCACACTGAATACATATTTGTATATGAACAACATGTGGTATATGATAAATATATACATTTTTGTTCAACTAAAAATAGATAAAAGGATGTTGAAATACAAAAAATATGCAGGTATGAGAAATGATTATCAGATGTCTTCTGACTTAAAAAGTATATAAATTTGAATGCCTAAAGAAAAACAATACATTCAGCAATGTGTGAAAAATAATAAATAGATAATGCATTAAAATAAAAGTAGTAATATTATTGAATTTAAAGTGTTATCCTGGAATTTGAGAGTATTAATTTTATCTCCTTAAGTGCAGGTATTTCCTTAGTTGACAGGACCAAGTTATTTTATGAAGGTCTGTTGATATCTTTACATAGGGTTTAAGAACAGCTAGGTTACTAAACAAAAAAATTGAAAAATATTTTCTTCTTTTTAATTCCAAATGGTGGTTTCTTCAGATCTGATTTGAAATGCTTTGGCAGAGATCAGTAAGTGAATTGGATCTACGCTTGCTCAGGAGTCAAGGGACTTAAACTCCAAATACGGATGCACAGCACATATTTCAGTAGTTTCAGGATGGACTGGAGGTGGAAGTAGGAAGGAGGGAAGGATATTCATAGCTAAACAAGAGGAAAATCGGTCTGCAAATGATTATACTATATTTGTAGAAACAATATTTTTCCTATCATATTCAAAGAGTCTAGTGGTGGTGGTAAGCAAATAAAATGCTAAGAGGTCCTTTTTAAAAGAATAGTAACAGCAATAACAGCAAGAAACACTGTGGTACAATGAAGTTAATCAGTATCCATATTCACAGCACTAAACAACACTGATATGCAGTTAATTATCCTCTATAAAACAGTAATCGGAATTGATGCTAAGAACAATAAATACTTGGCTGTTGAGAAGAAACTTTAAAAGTTTCATTGTATATAAGTTCAAGAATATATATACATACATAAACACACTTAAATATATTACTATCTTCGGGATATGAAGTATGCTAATGTTCTATATACACACATGTATATCTGTGTTATATATATCTTAGTTCTGAGAGGGAGAGAAATCTAATTGGTCAAAATCACTCATAAAATTTTAACCATGTTTCTGCAAAACACAGTAGTGCCAAAGGGTAATGCATTGCTAATGGTTTCCAGTAGAATAAATAGCTACTCTGACGTCAAAACTTTGTTACACTCCAATAACTGGCTCACTTGGGGTTTCAGGTACAGCAAGTTACATGTCAGTTTTAAATAAAGTTATAAAAATAGAATGCTTGGTGAACCATATTGTCACTATGCAACCTGATACAATATGATTTATATACACTAAAACATTAACAAAGGTGATAGATTATAACACAATAGAATCTGGTGGTTGAGGATGCCCATGTTCTTAAATTTAAAATGAAAAAAAAAAATAGCATATTTTACTCTATCTAGTGGAATACAGCTGAGTTATAAACAGTGTCAAATTAGTAATATTTACATATTCCAAAGACAAATGTTTCTTACACTGTAAAATCTCCCTGGATAGGCATAATAATAATATTTTAAAAATAGGAATGGAACTAGAAGAAATCATATGACTACACAATGCACAGATGGGTTATTAGTTCATATAGGAATATCAGGAATTTAAATTAGAATAATACTTGTGCTACATTATCCTAGATTTAAGCTTGAAAAATCCATGAAAGATGTACTCCAATTATATGTTATGTTTAATAAAGAAAAGATACTAATTGACATAGTTTCATCTTAAAGAGAGTGCAAATGAGATCTTATAAGACTTGAACAACCCATCAAACAAAATGTATAAACAAAATAATAATATTTTCTATCCCAGTGTCCTGCTATGGACTATATAAAGGATATATCTGGATAGGAAAGAGGGGAAAATAAAATTCCTAATTATTTCAGCAATGATATACACATAAACAGATTAAAATAAGATGATAAATACATATATCCATTACTGATGAATACAGGAGTTTCTAGGTAACACAATATAGTATTATTCAATTATAATTTCTATGCAAAATTAGACAATATTTTATTTTAATAGACATTTGTATAAAAATGCTTAAACCATAAAATATACACAAATCCATTCACATTTATGCATTAGTCTATTCTATTGTTTTCATATGTAAGGAGACAAGGAGCAGAAGATTTAGACATATAAATCTCAGTTCCACCATTTACCAGATATTGACTTTAGCCAAGTAACAAGAACCTCTATGAGTATTACATCTGCAACTGTACATGTAGAGATGACAATGAAACAAAATAATGTATGTAAAGTTTCTAGAACAGTGTCCATCATATGCAATGTCTCAGGTCCTGTTCTAGGTTACCAAGAATTTTCAGCAAACAAAACAAAGAGATTTTCCTTCATGAATCGGATATTTTATTGAAGCTAGGAAATTAAAATAAACACCAGAAATAAATAAATCATAGAGTTTGTGTAACATCAAAAATAATGCAAAGTGGAGAAAAGTTAAGATCAGAAGTGCTGGTATTATTTTCATAAAATAGTCAGGAAGTCTCCACTGAGAAGGTGATATCTGACCAAAGTTTTGAAAGGGGGAAAGGGGTGAGGAAAGAAGATTCCAGGCAGAAGAAATAGGTGGTGCAATGGCCTTAATTTAGAGGCATGCTTGGCAAATTTGAGGACTAACAAAAAAGCCAGAGACCACAGTGAATTGATCAAAGGGTAAAGAAATAATGAAGAGGCTGGACATGGTAGGGTCCGGGAACCCACTTAAAGTTCTTCATCTTCTGTAAAGTAATAACAACCACAGAATTTTTAGCAAAGGACTGACATAACCTAACAGGTCCTAAAAGGATCATTCATGGTCTTTAAGTTGAGAATACATTAAGGACACAAGGCTGGGTAAGAGATGGTACTAAGGATTACAGTGGTACCAGTGGAGGTGGTACAATCTATGTACTTATATTTTGAAGACAAAGGCAATATAGTTTTTATATAGATCATATATATAAATATATATATATGCATTATATATGTGACTATATGATCATTCAACAGGTCAGTGAGGGAAAGCTTTTGGCAGTCATGTCTTAACAAACTAAAAGCAGAAGGAATTAAAAATAACCTAGTAAAAAAGGAAAATTGAATATAAGAATTGAAGTAATCAAGAACATTAAAAATATTAGGGCTAGGAAAACATCACAGTGAATCTCACAATTATGTACACCCATAAGAATGAAATCTTAACTAGAATCAGATTCTTGTATAAATATATCAAAATTGATTCTACTGTCATATATAACTAAAATGAACAAATAAATAAATTTTAAAAATTATATTAGGGCTAGAATTAAAGCTCAATGGAAAACTCTTGCTTCGCATGTGTGAAATCTAGGTTTAAACCCCAGCACTGCAAAACACTAAACAAATAAAATTCAAATCTAATGATCTTTAAGAAATTGAACATCATTTTCCTCTTTGTGGATAATTTTGAATCTTCATGTATGGGAGATCAGGAACACTGAAATTTTGGTAACTCTCTTTTCACAATGATAGCAAGTATAGAGCCCAGAAACTAAATAAAATCACAATGCTTATCTGGATGAGAAGGTTTGGGCTGCAATACAGATACTGGGAGTAATACTGTTATGGCTGATAAAGATAACATATCCTATAACTCAGTATTTTCATAACAAGAGGTTATTTACCCTCTTGCCATATTAAAGAATATGGCAAGTAGGATCTAGAAACTTTGATTACCACTGAAGTAGGAAGACCAATTTTTGGTTTCTTATCTCAATTATTTTGATTTCTGGGAATGCTATGTCTTAAGTCAAATACAATACATTTTCTCCGTAGCAGAATTAATGCCCACTTTTACTATATCACAGTGAAGTAAATATGTATATGTATACAAATAGAGATGTGTAGGTATATATAGTTAATCACTGCAGCCTCTGTTCACATGTTGATCTTCCCTTGATAGACTGTAAGCTATTCAAAGACAGAAAACTTTTATCCATGAGCTTATCCCTATAATATGATGGGGAGTTAGGACTTATATATAATGCTTGAAACCTGTTGGACAGGTGATTTGTATTAAATTTGCTCTCTTGTGGTCTGCCTTTGTTAAGTGGTCTTCTATCATGCAGTACAAGAATACAGACTTTAGAGTCAGACTGCCTTAGTTTAGATTCTGGTTCTGCCATCATTGATCTCTGTGGCTTAAGCAAGTTATTGAATGTCTTTGTTTTAGTTTCTTCTGCTATAAAAATAGAGCTAGTACATAGTAAACTTTATGGTACATTGACTATGAAGATTAAACAACACCTGTAAAGTGCTAAGAATATTGGCCAATGCATGGAATGCTGTTATAGTTTGGATTTAGAATGTCCCCCAAAAGACTCATGATTTTGAAACTATGGTCCCTGATACAGCAAGGTTCAGAGATGAGGCTTTTAGACAATGATTGGATCATGAGGGTTCTGAAAACTGATGAGGTGAATGGACAACTGGGAGATGGGACTAAGTTGGAGGAAATAGGTGACTGGGTGCATGCCCTGGAAGGATTTCTCCATGGTCCCTTCCGCTCCCAGCACACCCAACTCTCTCTGCTTCTGAATTGCCAGAAACTGAGCAGTTTTCCTCTGCCACATTTTTCACTATGATGTTTCTTTCTTGGATCCACTGGACCATGGGCAATGTAACTGTGAGCCAAATTAGATATATCCTCCTCTAAATTTTTTACTCAGGTATAATGGTCATGGTGAAAAAAAGCTGACACATATGCTTTTAGTACCAGCAGTCACTATTTTTTATTTTCAGATTTAAAATTTAAAAAAAAAATTAGTTGTAGAGGAACACAATGCCTTCATTTTATTTGTTTGTTTGTTGTGTTCCTCTATCTATCTATCTATCTATCTATCTATCTATCTATCTATCTATCTATCTATTATGTGGTGCTGAAGATCAAACTCCAGTGCCTCACATGTGTGAGGCAGCACTCTACCACTGAGCCACAACCCCAGCCCAAGAGCAGCTATTATTATTAATCATATGTCAATGTCAGTATTTTCAGTATATAAGAGAAGTAAGATTGTACTCTTTCTCAAGGATATAAAAGGTAGCTATCTAAATGTCTAACATGAGGTTTGTGAATATCTTTAGGAAGAGTCATAATTGGTACATGTTCTAAGGTATACACGCACTTAAATAATATATCTCCATATCTATCCATATTTGTATATGTATACATACATATATGTTATCTATAAAGATAATATAAAAATACATATAATTATCCATTCATCCATTCTCATAAGGTCACATTCTCTGATAGGTGTCCTGGTACTCCCCTTATATGGCCTGAATAAGACAGGATTAGATAACTTGTTTCTAATGGGCTCATAAACTTAATATTCTTTCACAGTTTAATTAAAACTATGAAAAATTTAGAATCTGAGAAATTTGGTATACTGATCTGGTATTTATTTCCATATACTCCTCTTGGTATGTAGATATAGTATTCAGCCTGCTACCCTTGATTTGTGGTTTCACTTTCCACAGTTTCAGTTAACCATGGTCGACTACTATCTGAAACTATTACATGGAAAAATTCCAGAAATGAACAATTTATAAATATTAAATTGTATACAATTCTGAACAGCATAATAAAATTTTGTGCTGTTTCTCCCCAACCCACTATGGGAAACATCCCTTTATCAAGCATATGCATGCTTTACACACCCCTTAGCTACATACATTTTGGTTATCATATCAATTGTCATGATATCACAGTGCTTATTGTTCAAGTAACCCTTATTTTAATTAAAAATTGTCCAGAAGAAACAAGTTGCAATATTGGTGATTCAAATATACCAACAAGAATCTTTAAATTAAAAAGGTGAAATTCTCTACTTAACAAAGAAAGTGAAAAAATGTATATTAAAGGTATAATGCCTATGTAATTCACACATCTCATATTGTCATAAGGGTAAATATAGTATAATAAGGCACTCTGAAAGAGACAGACCACATTCACATAACCTTTATTCAGTATATTACTGTAACTGTTCTATTTTATTACAAGTTAATCTCTTATTGTGCTTAATTTCTAAGTTAAACTTTATAAATTAAACTAGATATGTATTTATAGGAAATAACATAGAATACTGTTTGATACTATCCATGGTTTCAGGCATTTATTGTGGTGACTTGAAATATAACCCTCATGAATAAGTTGGGCCTACTATATTTTTATTCCCAAAGATCAGAATTACATTGACTTCACTGGGGATTACAGGAAGTAATAGATAAAATAATTTGTGATAAGATCCAGACTTTTAATCAAGGTAGGACACAATTTTGGTGTGGTTTTTTTTTTTTTTCAGTAGTGAGGATTGAATATTGTATCCATGGGCACTCTACCAGTGAGCTACATCACCAGTCCCCTCCACAACATTTTTTTTTTTAAAGAAGGTCTCACTAAGTTGCCAAATCCAACCTTAAACTTGCAATCCTCCTGCCTCAGTCAGCCACATCTCTGGGATTACCAGTGTGTATCCAATTTCTTTAATAGAAACACAGATTTGGTTATTTCAGTACTTCCCAAGAGGGAGTAATTTTGCACCCCTTCTCCAGGCATGTTTGGTAATGTCTGAAGACATTATTGGTTATCACAATGGGGTGGAGAGCTTGTTAGGGGTATTGCAACAAGTATTTTAAAAATAACAGGAAACTTTTGGTATAGTTTTGTTTGGCTTTGGTTGATATCTACTTACTTTTTAAGCAATAGAAAATATAGGTGTATGTAAATTGGTATTTACTATAGTCTAATTTTCTGTCATGAAAATAACACTATCAGGAATTGAACTTTTGATGACATCATATTCCTATCATGGAACTGTATGAAATATTCCATTTTGTTTATGGACTTCAAATGAACCAGGGTCAATATATTCTTTCTTATTTTAACAAAATCTTGTTAGTTTTCCTTAGAAAAACTTTTCTATGAGTATAATACTTTGGTTTCCTCTTCAAACTCATGATCTGCTCCACTGATGGGGTTTGGAGGTTGTTGTTTTTTGTCTTTAGTTTACTCTGGGAATCAATTTCAACTGACCACCTATCATATCCCAAGCAACACAGAGAATAGATAAATAAAAAGAGTCTATACATTTATGGGTTTATAATTCTAGTCTGTATATAGGGAAAGGTAAAAAGTGTTTAAACACAAACATAAATAGAATAATTCCAGGTACTAGTAAGGGTTATTAAGAACATAAAACAAAGTAGGGCAAGTGATGGTGGCAGAGTGAGGAAAGGGGCAGCTGTAGCTATAGTATGATGATACAATCCTCAGCTAAAAGCTTAAATGTTTGAGCCCAAATAATGGGAAAGAGGCAGTCATGTAACAGGGAAAAATGCTCTAAGAAAAAGTAATAGCAAAAGGTAAGTATTTAATATGAAACTGAAATTGATAATGTCCTCAGTATAGAAAGGACAATATGGCTGCAACACTAGGAACTAGGAGAAAGTTTGAGAAACATGAGGTAGATTTGATGGGCAAAGTCCCATTGAAGCAGAGAGCAAAACTAAAAGGATTTTACAAAAAGCTAGAGACAATGACAGTCTTACTAAATTTTTTTTAAAGAGAGAGGAGAGAGAGAGAGAGAGAGAGAGAGAATTTTTTAATATTTATTTTTTAGTTTTCAGCAGATACAGCATCTTTGTTTGTATGTGGTGCTGAGGATTGAATCCGGGCCGCATGCATGCCAGGCGAGTGCGCTACCACTTGAGCCACATTCCCAGCCCAATCTTACTAAATTTATAGCAGTAGGAATAATAAGATAAGGATATATTTGGTAATCAAAAAAATTAGGAAGGGACAGGAGTCAAGGATGACTTTTTTTTTGTATATACAAGCAACTAGGTGCCTATTATTGAGATATGAAATAAACAATGACTTGGTGAGGAAGAAAACATATTTTGGTTTTTAAGCATGTTAAATAGACATTTCAAGTAGCTAATTAAATGTAAAACTTGGGTTGAACTTAGGGGATAGGTGAGGACTGCAATATAAATATAGACCCACAAGTAAAGAGATGGCCTCAAAAACCATGGCATCAAATTCTGAAAGAGTAGATAGAGAAAAGGCCAAGGACAAAGGACAGAGACACTCCAAAATTAGAAGTCCATTAAAGGAGGAAGAGACCAAGAAGCGAGTTAATGAGGAACACTGGCCACTCTGAGGTTACAAAGCCTAGAGAAAACATCGTATCAATACAGAAAAAGTGGTTATTTCAATATAGTGGTGAGGATAAGGAGTGGATGGGAGGTGAAGAACTGAAGGGATTTAAGTATAGACAATTGTATCCAGGAGTTTTGCTTTTGATTTTGTTACTAAAGGTCGAATTCAGGGGCATTTTACCACTCAGGTACATCTCCAGTCCTTTTTACTTTTTTATTTTAGGAGATAGTCTTGCTAAGTTGCTGGGGCTGACCTCAAACCTGAGATCCTCTTTCCTGTCTGCCAAGATGCTGGGATTACAGGAGTGGGCCATTGTGCTGGGCCAGGAATTTTGTTTTGAAAAGGAAAGAAAATGAAGCAAAGTAGTTAAGGAATGTAGGGTCCAAGAGGATTTTTAAAGTTGTGATATTAAGGATGTTTATTTACTGATAGAGAAGACAACATAGAGTCAGAAAGACTGATATTAAAAAAAAATGGAAATTCCAGGAGCAAATTCCTCTAGAAGGAAAAAGAGACTGAGATTCAGAGTACCTAGGTGGAGAGGTTTATTTTATTTACTAGAGAGCTACTTCTAGTAGGTGCCAGGGCCCTGGGTTAATCCCAGTATGGGGGTGAGCATGGGGGGACAAAAAGAGAGAGGGTAAAAGGAAAGACACAATGGATGGGTATAGATATGAGGAAGCTGAAGAAGCTGATAGTAGAAACATGAGACAGTTTATATTTTATTTCATCTTCTTATCTATTAACTAGGTAGGTGATAAAGTCATTAGTTAGGGGATAAGGAGAGAGACTTGAGAAAAATGAAGTATGAAATAGATGTCTAGGAGAATGACAGTAAGAATTTTACTGCCAGTGATAAATGGTTCATTGAAATTAGTGATGTCTCCTTTATTGGTTAAATTTTCAATCTATCCCCAACTCCAGCATGTCCTTTTCCCTTTCCTTACTTCAAATTATTTTCAGCTCTTGTTGACTATATATTTCACATTTTATTCATTGTCTGTGTCTCTAACTTGATTATATATGCTCTATGAGGCCAAAGATTTTGTATTTTTTGTTCACTTTATAACACCAGATCTCAGATTTTACCTCACATATATCTATTGCCCAATTAATATCAGTTGATTAAATAAATTTATGAAAATAAATTTGAAGTTAGTTTAACCTATATACCTACATTACTTTCTCAAGTAATGTTTAGCTGGGGATATATAGGAAGGAATTAGTTGGATTTAGTGAAAGTTGAAAGGTTTTCCAGGCAATATTTAGAGGAAGGAAAGGAATGGAAGATAAGCATAATTAAACAGTATCTTGCCATAGACTATATCTGGGTAAGAGATAATAAGTAAAGACATGCAAAGGGTGATGGGTAGTAAAAAAAAAAAAAAAAGAAAGAAAGAAAAGCAAATTGGTCATTGAACACTGACTAGAGGCTGGAGGTCCTCAAGGGGCTCCAGTACACAATAAGAGTATTTGAGTAGGAAATACAGAAGGACAAAAGTAGTGGTCAAAAACCAAAAAGTTTGATATTAGAATTTTAGAAACCTAGGGTATGATCATGTGAATGGCTGAGATGAAATAAAAGAAACACTCATTAGACTTTTGGAAGTCAATGAACTAAAAGAATAGGGTATTGAATGAAATCTAGGTGGTGAGACTGGTTACTGATAAATTTTCTGGAGCACTGGATCCTAGTGTATTGAAGAATCCAGGGATTTGTGAGATATTGTAATGAAGTGGTGTGTGTGTGTGTGTGTGTTTTATGACTTCTGAATGGCATGAGAATCTCAGAATTCTGTAGTAAAGATATGAGAAAATTGGTTAACCAGCCACAACAAAAATTGGGCTATAACAATTTCTTGATAAAAAGGTTAATAATTTTGGAGTTAAAGACATTTACTGCTGAGATGGTTATTCGTGAAGAGTGAAACAAAATTTTGGTCAAAATTGGAAGTTTTTAATTTAGCAAAAGGATATTAGGAAAAAAGGGGAGAATTATTATTCATTTCTTGCTAGTAGATTTGGTAGGTGGGAACATGGAAAAAAAGGAAAGGGAAAAACTCTGTCGTCTCTTCAAATTTGTTTCAAAGATTCTTCTAGTTAGAATATCAGGCATGTGTACTAGTTAGAACAAATGGGAAGTTAGAAAGTCAAAGAACAAGATATATTTCATGAGTTGATTGAGGGAAAATTTTGCTTAAAGGACAAAACAAAAATAGTGTTGATTCAAGAAATATCCTTTCCCCAAGAAATTCCTGAAATTTTTCTCTTATATATCTAACCACATATAATGCAAGTGTGATAGGAAAGTGAAGAGCTGAAATTGACAAGGTTGTTGACCTGATATATTTTATTAGTGATGCAGAAATAATAATGTCTTGAATGCTACTGACAAGTCAAAGGTCACTGACAACAGGAGAGAAGATGCTTTTTCTGGCAAGTGAAAAACAGAATTGAAAGTGATTTTCTGGACAAAGAAATTCCAACTAAGAGAAGGTTGCTTTGGCCTTTGAATCAATAACTTTGCTGAATCAGTCGTGCATGTAGTCCAGAAAGTTTCATATTTAGCCTCCTCTGCCACAACTTTTCTGAGAAAGAAATGAATGAAGCAAATAATGTAGGAAAATATTTTTTAAAAGCAGAAAGAGAATTTGTAAAATGTCTCCTTAGTGTAGTGTCAAATTTAGCATACCACACAACATTATCGATGTAATACACTAAGAAAACTAAACTATACATAATGTGCATAATGGTAAACATTACCTATTTAGATGTAAGGAGACAATTTCATCATTAATAAACATTACTAGATCCCTTAAATATTAGAAAGAAAAAGGAAATATATTTAAGAAACATAAACTTGCTCATTGAAGAAAATAAGCCTTATTTAGAAAGTGATATATTTACATAAATAATAAAGTACTAGGTCAAGTAACTAGAGAGATATTTCAGTTTTATGAGGCAGATGTAGGAAAAATCACCATCATTATTTTAATTACAATTGGGTGTGTACCATGTGCAAAACTGTTGGCAAAGTATTTCATAGGTATTATTTCTATCAAATCTCAGAAAATGCTTATGAAGAGTATGCCACTTGTTATCTTCATTTTCACCTGAAGTTTGGAAAGACCAAATAAATTACCTAAATTTTCCTCATAATACTCTGTAGGGGAAGCATTTTAACTTGAGATCACAATGAATTATTGACTATTATATTACATTGTCTCATTTATCTTGTCAAATGATAAATATTATAATATTTTCTGAAAAGGATGGCTCCAATTTTGGTAGGAGGTGGTTTCATGGAATGGTTGTGCATATCACAAAATATAAATCATGAAAGGAAGAGAGAAAAAAACAGGAAAGAGGTAGAGATAGAAGGACAAGTCTAAAAAAGAGATTATTAAACTATTATATACTTATGTATATATATTCAAAATTGGTTTAGAGTCATTGAGGGGCTTTTGTGGGAAAGGAGAGAAACATGCTGGAAAGATGAGTTACTTAACCTTGTTACTTATTCTCAGTGAAATTTTTTTCCTCTAGTAATAATAAAAGTGGTAAAAATAAAAATACCAACCATATGATTTTTGTGAAGAGGAACTAAAATAAACAATAAAACACCATTAAAAAGTAACTTTCACAGGCTAGGGTTATAGCTCAGAGGTTGTACGCTTGCCTCACATACGTGAGGCAATGGGTTCAATCCTCAGCACCATATAAAAAATAAATAAAGATATTGTGTCCATCTACAATTTAAAAAATATTTTTTAAAAAAGTAATTTTCATTTTGTGGAGGACAAAGTAGCAAAGTAAACACTGATTTTCTGCCATGATTGTTGCTTCCCCTCAAAATACTAATACAAAGATCAATGCCATTCCTCTCCTCCCAAACCCCACCTCCAAACCACCATTTAGAATAGGTTGTTCAAATTGTGCATAAAATTTAAATTTTTGCTTACAAGGATATTGCATTAGGTTAAAAATAAAGGAAAGCATTAATTCCACATCAAGCAAAGTGGAGAAACAGAGGACAGAACTATCGTCTGTACTAAATCAAAGGATTTCAGATACACAACGACAAGCACCATCACCATAGGGGGAAATCCAGAAAGCAATTCATAAAACTGCCCTAAGTTTCCTTATTGGAGTTTCTAGGGACAAGTGCAAGTAGTAGAAATTCAGACAGAGTTTAGTGGTCTCTCTCAGGTAAGAATAGAAGTGGAAGTCTGGAGAAGCTAAGGAAGCTCATTGTTCACAGGGCAGAATATTTGCTAGTACAGAAATTGCAAAGGAAATGTTCCACAGAGCTCCTTAGGAGCCCCCTAAGGTGTTTATGAGGTAAAGAAACTAATGTTGGTGAAGGAAAAAAAAAAAAAACTCAGAAGGATCAGAAAGAACAAGCACCAGATATCACACATGGTTAGGAACAGTTCACTTTTCCAAGAGCCACAGTGAATAATCTCATAATTCTATCAGATGGAAAATCAGAAATCGGCTCTAGACTTGAGGTTGCTCTGCTCCTAACTAAAAATGCTTCAAACAAGCTTCAAAAGTATTAAATTATTTCCAACAACTTAAATATGTTCCATAAAAAATTCAAAAGTTATATAAGAACAGAAAAATATAGAAAAAATAAACACAACAAGGCAAAAATCATGTCTGCCATCCAACTAAATATTCCAAACCAGGAAAATAAGGAGAAAAATCAATCAATAAAAAAAGGCCTAGAAAGTACTCGGAGGATAGAATTAGTTGATACAAACATATGAAAAGAGACGCCATAGTTTTATACCATGTGTATAAGAAAGCAGAGGAAATACTGTTTAATTAAAAATTGGAGGCAATTAAATAAAAGAGTCAAATTCCTAAAAATGATAATTACAATGCTTGAGATGAAATATACACTGGATGAAATTAACCACAGATTAGACAAATGAATTAGGTGAATGTGACATAGCAATAAAAAATATCCAAAATAGAATACATGTACTGGAAAAAAACTAAAAGTAAGCAAAAGATTGGTGAGTGGTAAGACAATGTCAAGTACTCTAATATAGGCAGCATTAGAGAAATTGAAGGAAAGGAAGCCAGAAAAAAATATGTCATGAAATAATGGTTGAAAACTATAAATTCACATAGATTTTAACAAAGGAGGTACAAAAAAACTACATCAAGGCTGATTATAATCACATTGCTTAAAACAGTGATAAAGAAAAAATCCTAAAGGAATACAGAAAAAAGATAAATTATGTATAGAAGATCAAATATAAAAGTAAAATCCTTCTCGTCAAAAGTAATGTAATATAAAAGATGGTGGAGAAACATGACGGAAATACTACAGAAAAAAAAAAACCTGTCAACTTAAAAGTTGGTGAAAATGTCATTTAAAACATCATAAATAAATAAATAATGTAGAATACACAAAAATTGAAAAAAAAATTTTCACCAAATGAAGTAAAAAGGAGAAAATGTTAAAGGAAGCGTGTTAGGCAGAAGAAAAATCACACCAGATGGAAATCTGCATCTGTACAAAAGAATAAATAGCACCAGATATGCTAAGTGTGTGGGTAAACTTAGACAAAATTTCTCTCTCATTTTAAAAATCCCTTTGAAAGATAGACTATTTATGCAAAAATATTAACAATATATGCTGGGTTTAATTATTATCAAATTATATTAAATTATATGTGGCAACAATAGCACAAAGGCCAGGAAAGGAGAGAAGTGTAATGGTGTAACATTTAAGTAATAAATAAGTTATATTACTTGAGTATAAATTAAAGGTGTATACTAAAAACCTAAAGTAATAAAAAAAAATAAAAAGTAAAGATTTATAAGTAATAAGTCAATAAAGGAGGAAAACAGAATCCCAATAAATTTAATTCAAAAGAAGATGGTAAAACAAAAATAAGGGAAGAAAGCAGACGTGAGAATAACAGAAAACAAATAGCAAGATGGAAGATTTAAAGCCAAAGACAGCAATATCCTCATTCAAGTGTAAGTTGTATAAATAACCTAACTAAACTATAGCAAATATCAAATTTATAAAAATAGGATATCTGATTATGTGTTACTTGTCAGGAAATTGATATCAATTATAAATAGGCCAAAACTAAAACAATGGAGAAAATATATATAAGAAGTATTCACAAAAAGAAAGTTAAGAGGGACTGGAACAAGCTTTTGTAGTATTTTCAAGAAAGGAGTTATAATAGATTATTGAGCCAATTTAATAAGAAGACATAACAATTATTATTTAAAAAGATATATTTAGTTGTATATGGACATGATACATTTATTCTGTTTATTTAGTTTATGTGGTGCTGGGAATCGAACCCAGCTAGGTAAGCCCTCTACCATTGAGCCACAGCCCCAACCCCAATTATAAATTTTTGTTTAAATACACAAAGCAAAAAACATATAGAATTATAAAAAGAAAGAAAGAAATCTAGAATTAGAGATTTACTCACTTGTCTTTCCATAATTGATAGGACAAGGAGAGAGAAAATCAGTAAGAGTGTAGATTGCTTGAATAACACCATCAATCAAATTGATCTAATTAATATTTATAACACTTCCTCAAATAGGAACAAAATAAAACTTCATTTCGAGTGAGAGGTATAATATAATTAATACGTATGAATGAATTCAAGTCATATAAATTTTTTTGCAATATATTAATTAAGAAATGAAAGGAAATAATCTCTACAACATTCCCAATTGTGTGGAAACTAAACAATCCTCTGAATAATTCCTGTGTCAAAGACAAACTGAAAAGGAAAATACAAAATACTTTAACCTGTACAAAATGGTAAGAAAACATAACAAACTTTGAGGTCTATAGCTGAAGCAATTCTTAAAGGAAAATTTATAGATTAAATGAATATATTGAAAAAGTCCCACTGGGCATCATGTCATATATTGGTAATCCCAGAGACTTGAGAGGGTGAGGCAGGAGAATTTCAAGTTCCATGGCAGCCTGAGCAACTTAGCCAGACCCTGTCTCAAAAATTAAAATAAAAAACCAAAACAAAACCAAAAAAACAAAAATCTGGGAATGTAGCACAGTGGCAAATTATGCTGGGTTCAATCTCTAGTACTGTGAAAAAGGAAAAAAAAAACAGAAAGAAAATAAAAAAGTCTTCAATCACTCAAATCAGTGGTATCAACTTCTATTTTAAGAAACTAGAAAGATAAGTAAGGTAAATCCAAACTAAGTACGAAAATGAAAATAAAGATATAAATAGGGATCATTAAAACAGAAAACAGAAAAACAATTAAGAAAGATCAGTGGAACAAAAATATATTTTGTGAAAGATCAAAAAATTGATAGCCTCTACCAGATTAATCAAACAACTTGAAAAGACACAAATAAGCAATATTCAGAATGAAAGAAGTGACATCACTACAGGTTCTACAGAAATTAAAAGTACAATTTAAAACACTATTATGAACATATTTATACAAATAAATTTGACAATATAGATGAAATGGCCAAGTTCTTTGAGAGACAAAAACTACCAGAGATCATCCAATAAGAAAATGATAGTCTGGGCACAGTGGCATATGCCTGAAATAAAAATTACTTAGAACTGAGGCAGAAGGATTACAAATTTGAGGTTAACCTCAGTAACTTAGCAACATCCTGTCACAAAATTAAAACAAAAGGAGACTGGGGATGTAGCTCAGTGATAGAATATCTTTCTAATCACTCTACTACCACACATACAGAAAAAAAAAACTATATAGACAACCTAAAAAGTTATGTATATACTAAACACACTGATTTGTAGTTTATGTGGTACTGGGAATAGAAAAAACAAAAATTCCTCACACAAAGAAAATCCAGGCCCAGCAGTTTCACAAATGAATTCTACCAGAGAAAAGACATATATCCAAATTAACATAAATTATTTTAAAAAACATTAAAGGAGAGTATAATTCTCAATTTACTCTGTTACCCTAATAACAAAAACATACAATGATGTTAAACCAAATAAAGCAACAGATTAGAATCCTTCATAAAGATAGAGGCAAATCTGTCAACAAACTTTTACTAAGCAAAATTCATCAATATATAAAAAGAAAATATATCACTGCCAAGTGGGGTTAATTAATCAAGACTATAAGGCTAATGTACAACCAGAAATTCAACCAATGTAGTTGACTCTATCAAGAGGCTTTAAAAGAAATTAATCATATATTAAAATGCAGAAATTTCATTTATAAAATCCAAAATCTATTTCTGATAAAAATTCTTTTAAACTGGGAATAAAAGACAACTCTTTTTCAAACTGATACAGAGTTCTAATGAAAAACCTACAGCCAACTTCATTCTGTTGAAAGACTGAAGACTTTCCCTGAAAGATAGGTACAAAAGCAAATATGTTCATGCTCACACTGCTAGTCAGCATTATATTTAAACTTCTACCCCACAATAAAGCAAGAAAAAGGCAAAAAGTCATCCAGACTGTAAAGAAACAAAACTGTTTATATAACTGTTTCATGTAGAAAAACTGATAAAAACGATAAAAAGTGTAATTTTAAGTATGGAATGAATTTAGCAAGCAGGTAGACTATAAGGGCAATGCACAAAAAATTATATTTCTAAATACTATTAACAAAACAAAAGTTGTAATTTTAGTAAACATCATTTACATAAACATCAAAAATATGCAATATTTTAGGATAAATTCAACTAAAGATTTGTAAGACCAAAGCACTGAAAACTGTAACACACTGTTGAGCCAAATTAAAAAGAATCTAAATTCATAGACAAATGTACTGTTTATGGAGGATAAGTCTCAATATTATCAAAATGTAATTCTCTCCAAATTGGTCTATAAACATAATCCTAATAAACATTCCAGTAGACTTTTTAAGTAGAAATTGTTCAGTTCATTCTAAAATTCATGTGGGAATGCAGATAAATTGGAATAGGTAAAAGAACTCTGAAAAAGAGAGACAATATTGAAGAAACTATACCTGATTTTAAGATATGCTATAAAGCCCCAGTATTCAAGACAATATAGTAATCAATAAAGAGGGGCAGATAGATTAATAAATCAAACTAGAGTTCAAAATCAGATTAACACATTCATTGATTTTCTATAAAATTGCAAAGACAGTTTTAGAGAAAAAAATGGGCTTTTAAACCAAAGGTGTTAGAACAATTGGGTGTCATGAATGTATATACTGAACCTCAATCCCTGCCTTGTACATCATATACAAAAATTAAATCAAACTATATTATACACACATAATGTGAAGTTTTGAAAGCATAGAATTTGTAAAGAAAGTATTTATGTCAAGAAAGATATCTTAGTTACAATGACAAAACTATGAAGCCAAAAAGAAAAAAAATGATAAATTGTACTTCACCAAGATTAAGAATTTCTATTATTTTTCATTTTTATTTTTAATTTGTTATATATAACAACAGAATGCATTCTAATTCATATTACACAAATAGAGCACAATTTTTCATATCACTGGTTCTACAAAAAGTAGAGTCATCCATCATGTCTTCGAACATGTAGTTAGGGTAATGATGACCATTTCATTCCACTGTCTTTCCTACCCTATGCCCCCTCCCTTCTTCTCAGTACCCCACTCCCCTTTTCCCTATCTGGAGTTCATTTAATCCCCCCCACACACTACACACAGCATCCTTAAATCAGATAAATCATTCATCATTTGGTGTTTGGGGATTGACTAATTTTATTCAGCATTATATTCTCTAGCTCCATCCATTTACCTGAAAATGCCATGACCTTATTATCTTTTATTGCTGAGTAATATTCCATTGTGTATATATACCACATTTTTTTAATACATTCACCTACTAAAGGGCATCTAGGTTGGTTCCACAGTTTAGCTATTGTGATTTGTGCTGCAATAAACATTGATATGGCTGTGTCCCTGTAGTATGTTGTTTTTAAGTCCTTTGGGAATAGACTGAGGAGAGGGATAGCTGAATTAAATGGTGGTTCCATTCTCAGTTTCAAAGGATTCTCCATACTGTTTTCCAGATTGGCTGCACCAATTTGCAGTACCACCAACAATGTATGAGTGTGCCTTTTTCCCCACGTCCTCCCCAACACTTATTGTTGTTTGTATTCTTAATAGCTGCCATTCTGACAGCAGTGAGGTCAAATCTTAGATTAGTTTTAATTTGTACTTTTCTAATCATTAGAGATGTTGAACATTTTTTCATGTTTGTTGAGCCTCTTCTGAGAAGTCTCTTCAGGTCATTGGCCCATTTATTGATTTGGTTATTTTTGGGGTTTTTTTGGTGTTAAAATTTTTGAGTTCTTTATATATTCTAGAGATTTGTGTTCTATCTGACCTTACCAATTGTTTCTTTTGCTGAGAAGCTATTTAGTTTGAATATATCCCATTTATTGATTCTTGATATTAATTCTTGTGCTATAAAAGTCTTATTAAGGAAGTTGGGGCCTAATTCGACATGATGGAGATTTGGGCCACTTTTTCTTCTAACAGACACAGTGTCTTTGGTTTAATTCCAAGATTCTTGATACACTTTGAGTGGAGGTTCATGCACTGTGAGAGATAGGGGTTTAATTTCATTTTGTTGCATATGGGTTTCCAGTTTTCCCAGCACCATTTATTAAAGAAGCTATCTTTTCTCCAATGTATGTTTTTGGTGCCTTTATCTAATAAAAGATAAATGTACTTATGTGGGTTATTCTCTGTGTCCTCTATTCTGAACCATTGGTCTAACAGTCTGTTTTGGTGCCAATACAATGATGTTTTTGTTACTATTGCTCTGTAGTATATTTTAAAGCTTGGTATAGTGATGCCACGAGCTTCATTCTTCTTGCTAAGGATTGCTTTGGCTATTCTTGGTCTCTTATTTTTCCAGATGAATTTCATGACTACTTCTATGAGGAATGTCATTGGGATGTTGATTGGGAAAGCATTAATCTGTATAGTGCTTTTGGTAGTACGTTCATTTTGACAATATTAATCCTGCCTATCCAAAAACAAGGGAGATCTTTTCATCTTCTAAGGTCTTCTTTCTTTCTTTAGCATTCTGTAGTTTTCGCTGTAGAGGTCTTTTACCTCTTTTGTTAAATTGAATCCCAAGTTTATTTATTTATTTTTTTTTTGAGGCTCTTGTAAATGGGGTGGTTGTCCTAGTTTCTCTTTCAGAGGATTTGTCATTGATGTGTAGAAATGCCTTTGATTTTTGGGTGTTGATTTTGTATCCTGCTACTTTGCTGAATTCATTTATTGGTTCTAGAGGTTTTCTGGTGGAATTTTTTGGGTCTTCTAGGTATAGAATCATATCTTTGGCAAATAATGTTAATTGGTTCTTCTTTACCTATCTGTATCCCTTTAATCTCTTTTGTCTATCTAATTGCACTGGCCAGTGTTTCAAGAACTGTTAAATATAAGTGGTGAAAGAGGGCATCCCTGTGTTTTTCCAGTTTTTAGAGGGAATGCTTTAAATTCTTCTCCATTTAGAATCATGTTGGCCTGCATAACTAGCTTTTAGATTGTTGAGATATGTTCCTGTTATCCCTAGTTTTTCTATGCTTTGAACATGAAGGGATGCTGTATTTTGTCAAAGGCTTTTTCTGCATCTATTGAGAAGATCATATGGTTCTTATATTTAAGGCGATTGGTGTGATAAATTACATTTATTGATTTCTGTATGTTGAAGCAACTTTGCATCCCTGGAATGAACCCCACTTGATCATGGTCTACTATCTTTTTGATATGTTTCTGTATTCAATTTGCCAGAATTTTATTGAGAATTTTTGCATCTATGTTCATTAGGAATATTGGTCTGAAGTTTTCTTTTTTTGATTTGTCTTTGCCTTGGTTTGGAGTCAGGGTGACATTGGCCTCATAGAATGAGTGTGGAAGTGATTCCTTTTTCTGTTTCCTAAAATAAATTGAAGAGTATTGGTATTAGTTATTCTTTAAAGTTCTTGTAGAACTTGGCTGTGTATTCATCCAGTCCTGGGCATTTCTTGGTTGGTAGACTTTTTTTATTTTTAAAAGGAGAGAGAGGAGGGGAGGGGAGGGGAGGGGAGGGGAGGGGAGGGGAGGGGAGGGGAGAGGATTTTTTTTTTTGTAGATGGACACAACATAATGCCTTTTTTTTTTAATGTGGTGCTGAGAATTGAACCCAGGTCCTGCCCGTGCTAAGCGATCGCTCTACCGCTGAGCCACAATCCCAGCCCAAAGTTGGTAAACTTTTGATGGCGTCTGCTATTTCATCACTTGAAATTAATCTGTTTTCTGTATATCATCCTGATTCAATTTGTGCAAATTATGACTCTAGAAATTTGTTGATGCCTTTGATATTTTTTATTTTATTGGAGTACAAGTTTTCAAAATAATTTCTAATTATCTTCTGTATTTCTGTAGTTTCTGTTGTGATATGTCTTTTTTCATCACGTATGATAATAATTTGAGTTTTCTCTCTCCTTTTCTTTGTTAGCATGGCTAAGGGTCTGTCAAAAGAACCAACTTTTTGTTTTGTCATTTTTTTCAATTGTTTCTTTTGTTTCAATTTCATTGATTTCAGCTTTGATTTTAATTATTTCTTGCCTTCTACTGCTTTTGGTGTAGATTTATTTTTCTTTTTCTAGATCTTTGAGATGTGATGTTAAGTCATTTATTTGTTGAACTTTTCTTCTTTTAAGGAATGAACTCCATGCAATGAACTTTCCTTAGAACTGCTTTCATAGTGTCCCAGAGATTTCGATATGTTGTATCTGTTTTCTTGTTTACCTTTAAATTTTTTTTAATTTCCTCTTTGGTGTCTTCTGCAACCCATTGTTCATTCAGTAGCATATTATTTAGTTTCCAGGTGTTGCAGTAGCTTTTATTTTTTATTTTATCATTGATTTCTAATTTCATTCCATTATGACCTGATAGAATGCAGTGTAGTATTTCTACTTTTTTATATTTGGTAAGAGTTGCTTTGTGGCATAATATATGCTCTATTTTAGATCTTTTGATGCTGATCCATGTGCTGCTGAGAAAAAAGCTTATTCACTCATTGAAGAATGAAATATCCTATATATGTCAGTTAAGTCTAAGTTATTGTTTGTTTTATTGAATTCTATAGTTTCTTTGTTCAGCTTTTGTTTGGAAGATCTACCCAGTAGTGAAAGAGTTATGTTAGTGTCACTCACTAACATAACATAATAGTGGTATATTTCACTCTTGAACTTGAGAAGAGTTTGACTGATGAACTCCATCGTAGATGCTCCATTGTTTGGGTTATATATATTTAGAAATGTCATGTCTTGTTGGTGTATGGTTCCCTTGAGCAGTACGTAGTTTCTTTCTTTATCCCTTTCAATTAACTTTAGCTTGAAGTCTACTTTGCTTGATATGAGGATGAAAACCCCTGCTTGCTTCCTCAGTGCATGTGAGTGGTATGATTTTTTTCCCAACCTTTCACCTTCAGTCCATGCATGTCTTTTTCTATGAGATGAGTGTCTTGAAGGCAGCATATTGTTGGGTCGTTTTTTTTTTTTGTTTGTTTGTTTTTAAACCTAATTTTCTAGTCTATGTATTTTGATTGGTGAGTTTAGGCCATGAACATTCAGGGTTATTATTGAGACATATTTGCATTTCTAGTCATTTTTGTTTATTTTTGGTATTTAACGTGACTTGCTTTCTCCTCTGATTGGTTTTTCCTTTACTGTAATACCTCCCTCTGCTGATTTTTATCTTTGATTTTCATTTCCTCTTCTTGGAATATTTTGCTGAGGATGTTCTATAGTGCAGGCTTTCTAGTTGTAAATTCTTTTAACTTTTGTTTATCATGGAAGGTTTTTATTTTATCATCATATGTAAAGCTTAATTTTGCTGGATATAAGATTCTTGGCTGGCATCCATTCTCTTTCAGAGCTTGGCACATGTTGTTCCATGACTTCCTGGCTTTGAGGGTCAAGTTGAAAAAATATGCTGATACACGATACTCCCCCTATACTTGATGTAATTCCTCTTTCTTGCAGCTTTTAAGATTCTATCCTTATTCTGTATGCTAGGCATTTTCATTATAATGTACGTTGGTGTAGATATGTTGTAATTTTGTACATTTGGTGTCCTGTAAGCCTCTTGTATTTGGTTTCCCAATTCATTCTCATGATTGGGAAATTTTCTGATATCATCTCATTGAAGAGATGGTGCATTCCTTTGTTTGATACTTTGTGCCTTCCTCTATCCCAATAACTCTTAAATTTGGTCTTTTGATGCTGTCTCATAATTCTTGGATGTACTGTTCACGGTTTCTTACAATCTTCACTGTGTGACCAACTTTATTTTCCTGATTGTATACTTTATCTTCATTATCTGATGTTCTTTATTTCACGTGACACAGTCTGTTGGTTATACTTTCTATTGAGCTTTTTATTTGGTTAACTGTTTCCTTCATTTCAAGGATTTCTGATATTTTTTTTTCAAAGTCTTTCTTTCTTGAAGTAATCTTTTACTACCTGGATTTGCTCTCTTATCTCATTGTTAAAGCGATCAATTTTTGCCTGTATTTGCTAATTTAGGTCATTGTTTAATTCACAGATGATTTAATTAAGAACTTTCTGAACTCCTTCTCTGACATTTCATCTACTTCTCTGTCCAAGGCTTCTATTATTGTAGTATCCTGGTTTGTTTTGGAAACTTTTCTCCCTTGTTTTTTCATGTTATCTCTGTGTCTTCCTTTCTTGCAGTGTGGATCTGAGATATTATAGTTTGTGCCCTATATTCCTGTAGTACCTATGCAGACTGTCTGTACCTCACCTTGACGTTGGGATTCCAGACACTACTCATGTCCCTCAACATATGCCACTGCAACTAGAGACAGCGAAGGCAATAACTGAGGTAACTTGAGATAATAGTGGAGGTGCCCCAAGATGGATAAATTGTCTTACAGAGATGCGACTGCAAGGGTGGGCCTTATACTGTTTTGGGGATGCCTACTCTGAGATGCAGCTGTTTCGAGGCCCTCTCTATTGTCAAAAAGGTAGGGCCTACTAAGTGGGTAAGGCTATGGGATGTCTGCAGTGTCTCAAGATGGAAGTGGGTTAGGCTTGGGCTCCCAGGCATGAGGATTGGCAACTCAGACCTACCCTGGGCCTGGGTCCCACATGTCGTGTGGGTGGATCTGGGCCAATCCTGATCTTCCATGGTGGTCAGAAGAGGAGGTCCTGTGCTGGAGCTCTGGTGGGTGTCTGCTGGTTCCCACACAAGTTGGTGTGGGCGGATCTGAGCCAGAGCTAAGCTCTGGGGGCATCTGCTGGTCTGAAGAGGTAATCCAGTGCCAGAGCCAGAGCTCTGGTGGGTGTCTGCAGGTGGCTGGGTGGACCTGGGCCTCCTGTCAAGAATTTGTATTCTTTATATGACACTAAGAATGAAAAGATAAGACATAACTGGAAGAAAGTATTTGAAAATAATATTTGGATAAAAGTCATATCCAGAATATCAGACTTTCAAAACTTTATATAAGAAAACAAAGTTTCATTAAATAAAATTAAGACACTTTGCCAAAGAAGCTATATATTAACAAGTCAGTACATAAAATGATGCTTAACATCATTTATCAATAGGAAAATACAAAGTAAAAAACACAGAAGATACCATAAGATGACTTTTAGAGTGGCAAATATTAAAACAAGTGGCCATATCAATCTTTGACAGTGATTCAGAGAAAGTGGAACTCACAAACCTGTTGGAAAACAATTTTTTAGTTTCTCAAAAGTTAAATATGACACATAATAATATCTATGATGAAAAACCCCATAACATCCCCTTGCACCTCCTGCATACAAATTACTTATTGTATGGTTCCATTTATAAAAATTCTAGGATATACAAATTGTTTTTCATGTGACAAGAAAGCACGTGAGTATGCTAGGGATATGGCTGGAATAGAGGAAGAATTTCAAAAGTGCACTAGAAATCTTTTTGGAATGTGGCTATATTCCCTATCTTGATTGTGGTAATATTTCTTACATGTAAAGAAAGCTCAAAATTCATTAAATTCTACACTTTATGTGTAGTACTATATGTAAAGTATACCTCAAAAAAAAGCTACTTCAAAAGTTAGCTTTTGCTTCTAAATAATAACTCTCAGCACAGTAACGATGATATCTGATGGTCATTTTCATTTTATGTAAGTATATTAAATGGTAGAATCTTCTTACAGTCCAATCTACAAATAGATATGCAGGTAAATATATATGTAATTATATAAAGATAATTGACTTTAATATTTATATTTTCCCTCAAAGGAAACATAATCAGCCATACATTAGAATATTTTGCTATAGAATGCTCATCATGAAGTCTTTTACAAATGCAAGAAGAGACCAAGAGAGAAAAATGACAGTCTATAGATGATTTTATCTGTCATTCTATTTGTTGAGTCTACAGACCCAGAATAAACCAGGAAAGGTATTGAGACTGTGCTCTTCTCTCATATGGTATCACAGGGA
The DNA here is from genome assembly GCF_052094955.1 of Ictidomys tridecemlineatus. Classification (NCBI taxonomy): domain Eukaryota; kingdom Metazoa; phylum Chordata; class Mammalia; order Rodentia; family Sciuridae; genus Ictidomys; species Ictidomys tridecemlineatus. The sequence goes on from NC_135480.1 coordinate 35,615,722, forward strand.
CCATAAAGGACTGAGAAATATGTGTTTTCAGACTATGACACTCCTAAAGTTAAGCCCACTACTTCACCAGATCTTCAGATAAAAAAGTAGAAATTTGTATTTAATAAAAACATCTACCCAGCACTTGGTGAGAAAAAATGTACCAGCCAATGCAGTACTTGCTTACGGAATTTTAAAGGGTAACTTCATTATGTTTGAGCTTCATGTTTTGGTAAAAATTTTAGAATTTAAGTCTGGAAGAAGACACAACTTACATAGTTACACAGAGACAAAGACCAATGAACAACAAAACAAATAAAAACAAGTAAATAACCACTGTAGGAAAGAGTAGCACAAACCTATAACTCATATTAACTGATGTGAGTTTTTATAACGCTTTAATTTCAAAATGTTCTCCATTGTTTCATATTACTTTTATAATGGAATAAAGGGAAAATAGAAAATGAGTTATAAAGTTAAATTCTCTGGGCAAAAGTATCATGCTTTGAATTTAAACCCAAGTGCCCTTGATTTGCTCTCCAGTGAAATGCCTTATTCCCAAATTTATTCATTGTCACATATCTCTTGAGATGCTTTTGTACACCAAACACTGTTTGAAATGATGGAGACTGAAAGAGAAAAAAAAATAACTGCCCTCAAAATGTTAAGATGTAATGGAAGAGACAAACAGCTCTATAATATAATCACTACTATGGTAGAGATAGGAAATGGATGCTAAGGTAACACAAATAATATAAGTGACTTAAACTTGGAAAGCCAAGGAAAGATTGCTTTGAGTAGTCATAATTAAAGTGAAGAAGGTGGCAAAGTGTAAAAGTAAAAAAGGGATAAGACATAAGAATGAAGTTGTAGACAGGGACCATAAAGGACTGTGAAATTTGGTAATTTCAAGAAATTACCAAAGGTTTTTAAACCAGTGAGATTTGCACAATAATCCAATAATATTATTTTTTCAAATACATCACTGTCTTCAACTAAACATAAATTATCAAGATTGACACAAATTTAACAAATTTAAATCAATATTATAGTTACCCTATTTTATTTTAACAAGCAATTTTTAAAATAAGCTGTTCAACAGCTTTCTTTCATTTTGCTGGTTGATTCTAAATGTTTCTGTGACTTCATAGTAAATGGTTTGAAAATAAAAAGTGACGCAAAAAGCCTTGTGAAGTCTTATAAACTGTTAACTTATTTTACCTTTAAGCCACCTGCTGTACCTCTAAAAGTTGATTACAGGACAAAGGCGTAAGCAACCCAATAAGAAGAGAATGATTTTTAGTTCCGGATTTGTAGCATGATATTTTCTTTTTTCCCCAGGAAACTGTTCAAATTACCAATCAATTGTAAGTGTTCTTAGGTTTTAGACCTATATAAAGCTTGATTTGTGAGTCAAATTATAAAAGAAGTTAACTGATAGATATTTGCAGAATAAAAATTATGCATCAACTCATTTCATAAACCAGTGAAGGGTATGCATAAATAAGCTCACTTTTTCCAAAAGAATCATTTTTTTAAATGAAATTACTGTCTTAAGAAGAAAACTTCACAATAAGTGCAGAAATAGGGAAAAACAGAAGTACTTTAGATTAGAAATTGTACTATTGTACTTCTAAGTACAAAGGGGAATGAAGGGAAGAGAAGGAGAATGGGAACAAAAAAGTTAGTAGAATGAATCGGACGTTACTTTCCTATGTTTATATATGAATACACGACCAAAGGAATTCCACATCATGCACAAACAGAAGAAAGGAAATTTGTATTCCATATATGTATGTTAAAATAAATTCTACTGTCATTTATAAAAAAAAAATTAAGAAAATCACTAAACAAAATTAAACCTATTATAAATTGTATATTTGTGGCACTATACACCTCAATTTAAAATATGTAGAATTTTAAATTCAGCTATAAAATTTTCAATAATTTTTCCTAATAAGAAATTAGAAGAATGTACAGAATTACATGCCAGAATATATCCATAAGGTATGCCTTAATCAATTTAAAAATTATTGACATTTGCTGTGCATTTTTATATTAATATTTTAAATCATGTATTTTACGTTTATAGAACATCTCAAGTCAAACATGAACATTTAATCAGAAATACTTGATCTGGGGAGGAGCTGGGGAGGCAGGAGGCTGGAGGCGCTGGGGCCATTTAAGCCTTCTCCCTCTTGCCCCCAGTCACACAGTCTGGCCCTGGCCGTATCCTGACCCCTTGAGTGGCCCCCTTGGGCCCAGTGGCTCTGCTGACACAAAGGAAGTCTCCAAAGGAGCCCAAGCCCATATGAAGGCCTCGAGCCTTGCCGCAGGTGCTTAGAGACTGAGATCCTGGCCCAGGAGGAGGAGCGGAGGATTAATGCATTCAAGAATCGATTCCAGAGTTTCATGAACCATTGGGCCCAAGCCAATGGCCACTACAAACCAACTTGCTATGAACACGCTGCTGTTACAGACATGTATTTCTCATTGTTCTGGCTCTTGCGGCCAGTGCCCTCCACCACTGACTGGTGACTGCTGAGAAAAGATAACAGAACGGATTTATGGAATGGGCCTTTATGCCCTCTTCATCTTTCCACATTATTTCACATGTATCATGGAAAAAGAGTCACTTAAGGACAGGGGAGCATTGTTTTCATATGTGTGATAGAATGGTGATTTATTTCTTCTTTAGCATCTTATGCTCCATGGTGAAATCTCTGTGAACTTGGACCCCTGGCATCTCATATACGTTGGTTTATCTGGCTCATGGCAGCCTGAGGAACTATTTATGTATTTCTCTACCTTTAAAAGTATAAAGTAGTTGAGCTCTTCTTCTATCTCACAATGAGATTTTCTCCTACCTTGGTGGAGACATCAATGAATACCACTGACAGTCTTCACAAATTTTCCTGTGGAGAGCTTAATTTATTGTTTGGGAGTTGTGTTCTTCAAGAGTGATGGCATCATTCCCTTTGCCCATGCCATCTGGCACCTGTTTGTGGCCACAGCAGCTGCACTACTATGCCATTTGTTAATACCTATACCAAAGTCCTAAGGACTTTATTTGACATTTAGGACCAGTCTGGACTAGGTCTCCAAACAGTATTATTTCAACTGTGACACTTGGAAGTGGGGTAAGAGCTGAAAATTGCACGGGGGGGGGGGGGGGGGGGATGAGCAATGCACTTACTTTCGTTATCTTTTGAATATACTTACTGTGGAAGTATAAAAGCTGTGTTCTGTAAGTTCCACCCCTCACAGCAAACAAATAAGGCAATGAATTCATTATTCATTCCATTCTATATCATGAAGGCCTCTGGATAGACTTTGGCCAATTGATATTTACAAACCAGAATTTTGTATTTTACTCTTACAGATTTTACTACTTGATTTTTCTAAATTAGTAGGTCAGGGTATAAAAGTCAGTGCAATAACAAAACTTCCTTTTTAAAAAAAAAATTGTTTCTGTCACTTTCCCATTCATTGTTTAAAGAACCATGAACAGAACTTACACTTTTACCATGTTTCATCTTGGTGTAACATGGTTATTTTTTAAATATAAACTTCATTGTTTTGTAAATTTTTAAAAAATACTTCATTGATATGCAACTCTGTGGTTCGTCATTAATATTGTGAATTTTTGTAGCAAGCAATAAACATCCCACAAATGAACCATTTGCTCATTTATACCTCTTCTGATAGCTTTATGAAGTTCCATTATACCTCTTCTGATAGCTTTATGAAGTGTGGAAAAATTGCCAATTTTTAAAAACTGCAGTTTTCCAAACTTTTCTGCCAACCTCTGACTCTGAATTTAGTGCTGCTTTAGGCCATATATTTGACACAGTTTGACTTATGAGTGATGGAAAATTATTTTGATATCATTAACTTTTTCAAAAGATCCAACTTTTCTCTCTATGCCTTTGCCACTCTTTCAATAGTGGGTGAATATTCTGTGTGTGTTACGCTAGCATTGTTGGATTGGCCATCCCACTGAAAACTCAACAGCATTATGAATCCCAGTGAAGAGTGGTATTGCCTGTTTGGTGCCCAATGGTTAAGTCATTGTCATTTAGCTTATAGTATCCGTTTCACATTCATTTTAAATTGTGGAATCAGATTATAAATTCACATTTCTGCCTTTCGTCTGCATCTCCCAATATACTTTTTTTTTAACTAGAAAAATATTTAGAGAATTGTTTGACAGGTAGAAACTTGTGTCTGTAGTCCATGAGTTATATATCCTGGATCAATGGAGTAGTGTACATATATTTTGTTTGTTTGTTTTTTGTTTTTCCCTCAGTGTCTTGTATTAAGGTTAATTTATTAGTTACTTTGTTGGTTGACCTCTCTGTTGGTGTTGTAAGAAACAAAATAACCTTGCCTTTAGGTCGGGTGCCAATACTACCTGTTTTCTAGCAATGGACTTGCTCAATGGAATTGTTGATGATTAACTTATTAATTCAAATTTTGTATTGATATAGCTTTAAAAGAGAGTTTATTTTGGATGTATGTTTAGCACTCTCTGATTTTGGTGAATTATGGGGAATTGAACTGATATTTGCCAATAAGTTCTTAAATAGGCAAGATACCTCCAGACCACCTCTATAGGCATAATTCTGAACATATGCATGTCTTTTGTTTTACTGTGTATATTTTATTTTTAACATATAATTTTTTTGGATTGATTTAAAATCTGCTTAAAAGTAACACTGTCAAAATCACTAAAATGTATATAAAAATTGTGTAGATTAGAATAAAATTGTTACTTAGATTTATAAAAAAAATAGTTAAACTGTACTTAGATTTCATAAAATTTATATTTGAAAAAACAGATAGATGCATATGTTCAAGATTTTCCAAAATATTTAAAGTTTCTCAATAACTAAACAAGTATTTAAATTAATTAGTATCAAAAATTCAGCTCTTACAAACACTTATGACATCAAAATTATTAAAGCAATATAAGGTCTATAAAACAACATGTAAAAAATCTGGTCTCTGTTATTAACCAGCTCTTGTAAAAGGTTGGGCTAAATTTACGGAATTTATTTCTCCAATAATTTAACATACTTTTCTCCCCTATAGCAGTCTCAAAGAAACTCCTTCAAGGTTGAAGAAATATCCTTTGAAAAATCACTAGGCAAATTAGCTCTAAGGTGCTCTTCCTAATTCTTCAAAATGTTAATATTTATGTTATCACTTAAAATAGATACTGAAGTCCAGTATCTATTTTAAGTGATAAAAACTGGAGTTTTGTCTACAGAAACAAAGACACTGAAGGAAGTAGAAAACTATAATGGACAAACTCAGAATAAAGGAAACTACCATAAGACTTTATAATCTGATAAAACCTTTTTCTAACTTTGAGAGAAATGAGCATTTTCATATTCTAGAAATGATAGTCTAAATTATGACTTATTACTTCAAATTTGTTCTGTGGCTTACTTTCTCTTTTCAATGATATGTCTATAACAACAGTGTATTTATTTAGGGTCTTCTAATTTAGTTCAAGAAACAAATTCTGAAAATCAGAGAAGAATAAGACATCATTTCGTCTTTGAGGAGTTCATGGTCCAGAGCAGAAATGGTATGAAATATGAAATCAAAAAGCTGAAGTATAGTAATATAAGAAATTTAACATGAATGGTTAAAAATAATTGATAAATAGGGTATGCTAATAATATACAAATATATTCATAGTTTTTTAATCAAATACCTGCTTCTGACATTGTCAAATTTCTAGTTGAGATTACAATCTTAAACAGAGTGTTTTACTGATATTATTTTAATGGCCGCTATTTCTAGCTTCTCTACTTCTGCTCTTAGCCCCTTGAGAGTATTCTCAACATAGCAGCCAGAGTTAATGCTTTAAAACATGTCAGGCAATGTCAGTCAATCCTCTACTCAAAACTCTGCAGCGACTTCCCATTTCATTTAGAATGAAAACCAAAATTCTTTCAATGGCCTACAAAATTCTGCATGAATTGTCATCTTAGCATGACAATTCCCTTCACATTCATTAACTTTCTGACATAATTTCATGCTCTAACACTCTTACTTGCTCATTTTGTACTCTCCACATGGATGTCTCTGACTTTCTTGAACACACCAGATGTGTGAACACACCAGATTTTGTGCCTTCATGCTACCCTGGCTTTTCCTCAGCCTTAATGCTATCTCGAGATCCATCCCATGCTAACTTTTAATCTCTTCCAAGTCTTTACTGAAATGTTCTATTTTTAATGAGACCTTGTCTATCCTATATTGAAAACTAAAACCAGTTCTGTTTACTTATCCTTTTCACACATTCACAGTTACCTTTGCTCTACTCTGTTTTCCATAGCAGATATCACTTTCTCACATATTGAAAATTTACTTACTGTGTTTACTATGGGTTCAACTCTATTGAGGTTAATTCTCAGAGAGGCATATTTTTGTCTGATTTGTTCACTGATTATCACAAGCACGAAGAAAAGTGCTAGGCACATTGGAGGCATTCAACAGATATATACTGAATACATTTTTTTCTAGAATAAGTGGTATTTCAAAAAATGTTTCCAGAGTATTTCATTTATTTTGAGAAATATGATTAGCTCTTTAAAAATACATTTTTAATTTTCTAACAATCAATCAAATCTTGATAAATAATTTCATTTGGTTTTCTTTTTTGTTTTGAAAGTTTGGAACATAAGTTAATTATCAGGGTTCACCATTTATTCCCCAAACTTGGCTATATCTTTTTTCCTTTGCTTTCTCATCTAGATTACCCATCTTCTTAAAATGTTTTAACTTCTGATTTAAAAAATAAAAAATCAATTAAGGAGGACTGAGTCAAGGTAAATGCTGAAAAACTCAGAAGTTAAAATATATGTCAATATGTCAACATAGAAGAATTGTTTAAAGAGAGAGTGTACTTTACTAAAACAAACACTGAGCTCTTGCACATAAACTTTAGGTTTTAATGCCAGAGAACAAATGATTTGCTGTATGAGAATGGATCTCTTTCTTAATCTCAAAAACGGGAATAGGATTATAATGAACAAATGAAATTGTTGCATTTTGATCAGAATTAAAGGTATTATTATTATAACTGTTGCTTCACAGTTTAATATGTATTTAAAATCTATATTAAAATTCTTAACTACTGTAAATTTTTGCAGAATATAGTATATAATTTCACATTACCTCAATGAAGTATTCTTTTCACTTAGCAAATGTTTATGAACAACTTCTAGGAGATCTTCACACAATATTTAACCTATACTTGTTGAATAAATTAATTAATATGTAAATGCATGAATTTACTTAGCTGTAATATAAATGTATTTCAGGTCAACTTTATTTAAAGAATATTTGTATCTGGGTATGTCTTTGGTTGCAGGTACTCAAGAGGCTGAGAAAGAGGATTCCTTGGGTCTAGGAGTTTAAGGGCTCCCTGCACAACAGCAAGAATCCATTAAAAAAAAAACAGTCTTAGTAATTGTATTATTGATAATGCAATAAATCATAGGCATCTCTTTTGTTATTTTACTTGTTTTGTATTGATTGATTGATTCCTTTACTCCTTTAATAAATAAAAGTGTATTGATACTGCCAGATAGTACCAGTCTGCTATTCTTATAACAGAATTTGACCTCTATCTGCAACAGAAAAAACATTCCTACTCTAATGGTACATACATTCTTATTGGGGTAAACAAAGTAAAGTTGTAATTATTAATTACACTAATTACTAAGAATGTCAAAATGTGATAATGCCATAGAATAAAAATATATAAGCAAAGGGTAAGAACTTATAAAACAGGCTGAGATGAAATTTTGCTACTAATGTAAAAAAGTCTGGGAAAAGGCCATTTAAACAGGAAATGAAGGAATGGGCCACAGAGCCTCTGTGAAGAGGAAACAGCTTAGAGATAGAAGCATAGTCAGAATATTCAAAGGCTAGACCCTAGGCCAGGAGGCTACTGAGGCTAATATGGAGTAAAAAAGCAGAGTGCATTAAGCAGAAGACTTGACATATCTAATTTGTTTTTAAAAAGGATAACTTATCCCAGTTCTTACAACAGACTTATATAGATATTTTAATGGCAAAAGTAATGAGACAAGTTGAGAGACAAAGACACTAGGTAATAGATGATGGTGGTCTAGACCAGGTTAATATTGTTGAGGTAGTATACAAGGATCAGATTCTATCTATATTTTGATTAGCATGAACAGAGCAACTATATAGAACTGTACTCACATATGAAACAGTATCCTTCAATTTCAATTTCTATTTATTTTACTTTGAGCAAATTGAAAACTACAATCACCCTTAAGAGATTGGCTGAGTTCAGGGCTGTTGTGGTTTAGATATGAAGTGTTCCTCAAAAGCTCATGTGTGAGACAATGCAAGAAAGTTATGAGGTGAAATGACTAGGTTATGAGAGTCTTAACATAATAAGTGAATTAATCCCCTGATAGGGATTAACTAGGTGGTAACAGAGGAGGTGAGTCCATGAGGGCGTGTCTTTGGAGTATATATTTTCTTGTTGAGCATGGGCAAGCTCGCACTCTTTCCTCCCTTCTGTGATGTCCTGAGCTGCTTTCTTCTGCACCAAGCCCTTCCGCCCTGAAGGTCTATCTCAACTCAAACCTAAGAAATAGAGTCATCTGTGTATGGACTGAGACCTCTGAAACTGTGAGTCCCCAAATAAATTTTTCCTCCTATAAAATATTTCTTGTCAGGTCTTTCAGTCACAGCAGCAAAGCTGCTGACTAAATAAAACAAGGGCAACACAGGTTTTAAAAAGATAATCAAGAGCTTTGTTTGGACATATTATATCTGAGATTTCTATTAGCCAGCTAAGTGGAAATGTTAACTAAGCGATTAGATGTAAAAGGCAGCAGATAAAAATCTGAGAGTCATCAGGGGTGTAGATCAATGGCAGTGTTTGTGCTTAGACTCTGGATATGAATATATGTATGTATATATGTATTTATATGTATATATGTGGATATACGTAATTATATAAACATATATAATTTATGCAAACACTGATATTATATATCATCATGACCTATATCAGTGAAAGAAAAAACATTTTTATTCTAATGGTACTTATACTCACATTTGGGGTAAACAGTAATTACTTATAAAAATGAATTGTCAAAATGCAATGAAATATATACATATATACAATGTGTATATGCATACATGCCTCTCTCTCTCTCTCTCTTCTCTCTCTCTCTCTCTCTCTCTCTCTCTCTATATATATATATATATATATATATATATATATATATATATATATATATATATAGTATTTGGATGTTATATACAGTGAAGGAAAAAATATTATGATTGATATGGATAAAGAAATTTAACACTGGAACACAGTCATTTACAAGAACAAAATTAAAATAATTTTCCATTACCTGTTATGATAATTTGATTATCCTTAAAGAATTATAACAGTATTACCATTGAAAGGTAATAGATGCAATTTAACCAATGAA